>NC_087313.1:5000000-10000000 GCF_037043105.1 Vanessa tameamea | reverse complement strand
ATATGTGCATAATTCATTTCATAAAATGTATAACTTATTAACAAAGAGCGTTGTTTCGAAAATTAAATTTAATTTTTGATAAAAAATCGAGTTCGAACTACGATAGTATAGGAATTATATTAAATCGTTGTTGTTAATTAACAGTTGATTAAAACTGTCTTATTTTTTAAACGTTTTATAGTAAGTAATTGTTAAAATTTAGGTGTAAGTTTTTTGGATAATTATATTAGACCGTGTTGTGCAAACCGTACTAAAGTACTTAATATTTATAAGAGAAAACCACTTTTACATTGCCAGTAACCCTGTTAAATTGTTTATGTAAATAACTAATGTTATGCTAATATAATAATATAAATTATTTTTTTCTTTGCTTTTCTCTTTTAAATCTTAACGACTTTTATTCGTGCTTCTGTCAGTTGGCACCTTCCTGCGCACAACACGGCCCTTATATATTTATATTCAAAGATAAATCTACATGTTCAGTTTTTTATTCGATTATTTTTTTTTTTTTATTTGTTTAATTAATCAATGTGAACAAGTTATAATAAAATGGATAATAATATTAACAATTTATTGTCCTAAATATTCGACCGGATAACATCTGTTGTTTCAATACTGTAATTAAACAGGCACTTGTGTGTTTTACAAGAACGATAAGTATTGCTTTCATTAACATTATTATTATATAACATCGATACTTAATAAAAATTAAATGTACATATTTATAAATAAAAAATGACATATTATCGCCAGGAATTAATAAAGATATTATATGACTCATAGAAATAAAATTATGTAATAAAAAAAATGAATTTATTTAATCTATTGCTGTACAGCCGCATTAGCGATGATGGACGGCGAGTTTATGGTCTCTCCGAGGCTCTCCAGCAGCTCCTTACGGTAGTCGTCAAAGTCTCCGTCGACCTGTAGACAAATTTAATTGGGTAAAATAAAGGTATACACATTTATAAAATCCTTTCAATATGATTTAGTATAAAGTAGGAAGAAACGTTAAAATTATATACATATTATATTTATTTAAACATTTTTTACTTTGGTATCAAATCACCTGAATTCAATACAAAAATATTGTTGCAATGTTTATTTTATACTAAAATCTAACTCTTCAAAGACTTAATCAGTATAGATTGAACTTGCCGTCTTTTTCAATTCATAATTGTAAAGTAAAATGAGCTACCTAATGGTAAGTGGTTACCAGGGTCAAGACTTGTCAGATATATTAATTATCTTACATCGTCATAGCATTGGATCTAGATGTAATAACGTTTGTGCATTTATTTTCACTGGCTCATATACCGTTCAAACCGCAATACGCGGTTTTGGGGTAGCATAACGGGTGGTACCGTCCCAAACGAGCTACATACCACCTATTCAATAAAATTGTAATATGATGGTGATGTTCACCTCGTTAATGGTCTGGTCTTCGATGACGTAGAGCGCGCAGTCCGTCTCCCGAATGAGTCGCTCGTCGTGCGACACGATGACGACGCCTCCCTTGTACTGGTTGATGGCCTCCGCCAGCGCGTCTATACTCTCTATGTCAAGGTTGTTCGTCGGCTCGTCCTGGACATTATTATAAATTATATACACTTCACACAAAAACAATAATAATGTTAATCAAGTACATTCTCAAAATAAAAAAAATGGTCGCAATGGTACAGAAAAAAAGGCTACAAATATAAAATAAATATCCTTTTCTATACGAATTATTGCTTGTTAATATAGCAGATGTGTAATTATATATAAAATTGGTATTGGTAATCTTGTGTATAAGATGATTTCGTTCTAAAGTAATGTCCATGGCGGGCCCAGAATGAACATTCCCCTTTAAACAATAAAACTTTATTTATTTATACATTACTGTACATAATGTAATTCGCAACGCAGTATTATAATAAACAGACCTAGAAGGCCTTCTAATTGTAGAAGAAAATATTATTAAAAATAAATCATACCAATATAACAACATCAGGCGCCATTAGGGTGAGCTCGGCTAACGCAACTCTCGCCTTCTGCCCTCCGCTGAGATCCTTCATTTTGATCGTATGTGCGTGGCTCGCGAGACCGAAAGTGCCAAGAGCTTTTCTAGCCTTCTCGTACTGGAGACCGAACAGCCGCTGCAAGTACTCAACGGGAGATTCTTCCGCAGTCAGATGTTCACCAGAGTGCTGGTCGAAGCGACCTATCCTCTATAAAGACATATTAAGTCAAGTTCACAACATCAATTGCGTGTCCTATTTGGATCTTTTTAGAGGCACTCATGTTTCGTAATAAATTAATCTTATACGTCGACTAAAAGTATACTAGAAGATATCTCTTAAAGATTAGCATTCCTTTGTCACTAGTACATATATGAAAAATATGTTAAATTCCATTAAAGATATTCATTATTACGAGTGATACGAGGCTATAAGCCTCTAATTATTGTAATGACTCACTTTACCGGTTTATATATATAATGTATAATAATCTACTCACCAATCTATGATTTCTAATTAATTCGCCGCATATTGGGCTCAATTCTCCGACTAAAAGTTTCAGGAACGTGGATTTTCCAACACCGTTGGGTCCCACGATTGCTATTCGAGAATTAAGATCGATACCGAAGTCCACTTGTTTGAATAAAGGCTTCTGTCCAGGGAAGTTGAAATCCACATCTAAACAAAAACAGTATAAATGAAAATATTTAATTAATGTTACATAACAAGTTACTAATTAAAAACTAAATAGTTTAACAGGCTCGGAAGTCATGTAATAGTTTCAAGTTCGATTTGACCCCTTGGAATGGACGATATAACTAGTAAGCATCGAAAAAGGAATTAATACTAGATTAAAATTAAAAATAATTTGATTAACACCAATATAAAGGCATCCTAACATATTTAGAAAACTGTCAGTCAATTAATGTCCCATCTGATGGTGATAACGCGGTCTATTAATTTATTTTATTTTATTTTCGTAGCCCTTGAACCAAGATCAATTTAATTGGGTTAAGCTCGCAGGGCAAGGAAACATTATAATGTAAGTATTGCATCCGAGTGAGAACTGAGCAAAATCATACAAGAGAGACAGATGAGAAAGACAAGGGCAGTGCCGACTGTGCACGCTCCCTATGTTCGTTATCGACGAGCACAGGGGCTCCTATGCTCCTATGCCCGAAAAAAAATATTCAAGTACTTTTGTCAGCGGTTTATACAAAGTGTAATGTAAAGGAATATCTATAGGAGTATTACTGGAACTCACTGAGTAATCCCAGTATGGGGGGCTGCAGCGGTGGAGGGTCTGGGAAGGAGAACTTGACCAAGTACTCCTTGGGCCGCTGCAGCAACGTGACCGGCGCCGCGCCCTCGTCCGCCTCTTCCCGCTGCGACTTGCTGCGGTTCTTCTCCTGCTTGCGAGTGAGCGCCTCCTTCTGTTTCTTCTCCTGCAGAGTTGTTGAGAGACGTTAGAAACGCTATATTGAAGTATGTAATGTATGTTTTTTTTTTAAGAATAAATGAACGTCGAAATTTGTCGGACACTTTACTAGTATTTAACATAAAATAGAAAGGAAACATAAATCATTCAAAATTGAAACGCGACCGATAATTTATAAACCTTCTATATAATCTTCGTCGTATATAATCTGTGCATAATATCTGTATTTTTTTTCTATGAATATGATGACGTAAATAATTATATAATTTATATTAATGTATTAAGTTATTGTATATAACGTGTTATTATATGTATTAAAATTATTGGCTGGTATCTATATACTAAATAAGAATATCTATATACATATTTAAATAAGAGTGATAGCTTTTACCCTGATAAAATATAAATATATTTCATACGACCAATTCCATCTCTCCTTACACACTTATCTCCACTGTTATGAAGTATTGCCTATTCCAATTGAAGTAGGAAAAAAGATAAGCAAAACCTTAGATTTACGTATAACATGCGATTGGCTAATAACTTAGCTATATTGCTCAATACTAAGAGTTTATTATTAATATATCTTTATTTAAACTATTACACTTAACTACTTATTTCCACTTTAATATTACTTCCAAAATTCCGATAACAGTTTCGTCGACGTTCAAAACGCCATTTTTTCGCAAATCCATATTGAATATCGTAGATTAATCAAGCTCTCGACCAATGATATCGCGTCAATTTGCTGTCAAATGTTGTTTATTTGGCTTTTTTTCTGTTATGGTTGGAATAGAGTATACGTATAATTACGTTTAGCGTAAGATTCACTAATAACGATTACGGTCGAACTTCGACCACTGAGCGAGCACTAGTAAATAATTATTATTAATAATCACTTACAGCTGCTTTTTTAGATTGTCCATGCGCCTTCATGTCCTTCAATCGCTTCTCCTGTTTCTCATACTCCTTGATCATTTCCTTACGTTTTTGTGCGTACATTTTTTTGAACATCGAATAATTACCCTTGTAATACAACAACTTCTGCTGATCTAAATGTATTATTTCATTACAGACATTGTCCAAGAACGATTGGTCGTGAGATACGACTAACAATGTTTTCTTCCATCCTTGTAAGTAACTGGAAATAACAAAAATATTATTATTTCTTGCATACGGATCTGCAAACGGGCCACTAGGGCCGAATGATTAATTTTAACCATTTCTTACATAACCTCAATCTTGGGAACCGAGATGTTATGTCCCTTTTGCCTGTAGTCACCCTTCGAACCGGAAAACAAGATACTAAATACAGCCCTGTCACCAAGTAAAAATAAATGATGAATAATTCGAATGATTCATAATTAGAAAGTGATACTTACTTGTCTAACCAAATTACGGCGTTTAGATCCAAATGGTTCGTAGGTTCATCGAGTAGCAATAGAGTAGGTTCAATGTACAGTGCTCTGTAAAAAAATGGGATAGTTTTAGAAGAATAAAAAGTTTTAACAAAATGCATTTTGTTTTTTTTGCAATTATTTAATCTGTTGTCTAATTAAAAATATCTGTATAATTATCAAATTAATTACACCCCCAACTATCAAATCAATTTGCGTATATTGTGTACACATATAAAACAACTCAATATTCCTGCATAGGTGCAAGCAGTTCCCATGACGTGTGGTAGTACGATAATACCTGGCCAAGGAGACCCTCATGCGCCAACCCCCGGAGAAGTTCTTGGTGGGCCGGTTCTGCATCTCGCGACTGAAGCCCAACCCCGCCAGGATGCGGCGCGCGCGCGGCTCGGCCGAGTCCGCGCCGATCGCCTTCAGCTCCGCGTACACCTGCGCACACGCATGCGCCTCAGTACCTTGGTGCCTCAGTGCCTCAGCGCCCGGAGCCGTGGCGAACTCCTACCTCGGCGCCTTTTATAGGCGAGTTGCAATCGTATGGATGGAATAGTTGGTGTACGGGCAAATGCGTCACCTGATGGTAAATGGCTACACCACCGCAATATACATACAATGCGCCAACACCAACCTTGGAAACTAAGATATTATGACCCTGGTGCCTGTAGTTGCACTGCCTCACTCACCCTTCAATCCAGAATACATAAATACAAACTATTCCTGCTTGGCGGTAGAATATCTGATTAGTGGATGTTACTAAGATTGTTTTTCACAAAGCCTACTGCCAAGTGAAAACTATAAATTAATTATTATTATTTACTTTTGCCTCTTTCTGCTTAATTATTTGCAAGTTTTTTTTTTAAATAAACTGCTGTGTGTAATGACACAAAAAAAAATAAAACCCGATTTTATTTATAAACATTGTTGTTTTACCTCATTTAACCTCTCCTGCTTTTTAAGATCTCCTTTCTCAATTTCAGCTTCCAGCTCTTTACATTCATTGAGAAGCTCTGCAAAGTTAAATTAATTTTCATGTATTCATTATCAAAGTATTAAATTTAGTATAAAAAATTAATATATTAACATCACTCACCAGTTCTTTTAACATCAGACTCCAATAATGTATCAACAGCACTCAAATCGCTAGCTGTAACCTCTTGCTCGCAGAGCAAAATATCGATATGAGGTGGTAGAGGAAAGGCACGTTGGGCCAAATGTCTCAAGAGCGTCGTCTTGCCGTGACCGTTCGGTCCCACGAGACCGTATCTACGACCATTAGCTACGAGCAACGTTGCATTTACGAACAGATCTTTTCCTTTAGCGCTTATTGAGAAATTTTCAACTTTAATATCGACTGCATTCTCTAGAGCTGCCATCTGACCTTGAAATTAAAAACATGCACATTTTAGTATCATATCATTTTATAAAAACCTATTTAGAATATATAAATTTCATAAAAATGTCATGTGGTCTGTTTTACCAGTTGGTCAGTCTGGTTTAAAAATGGTTCTATAAATACAGTACAAACATAACCTTAATAACAATGGATTTGTTAAAAACAAATCCTGTAAATACAGACCTGACTGGACACTAATGTACTTAGGCTGCGACATAGACTTTTTATGTAATAATAAATACATACAACCATACATATTACAACAAAATAAATACAAATAATTGTTTTTTTAAAATTAAAAATAAAATTTTAAACTATTTACAAAATGTTTTACTCACAATAGAATTAAGTGGTAATAACCTCTACTAACCTGCAGATTTTTGGGCTTGACTAACTGTGAAATTTGCATCCAGTTCACTGTGACCCTGCCCACCCTTTTTAGTGAGCATCTCCACCTGCTTCTCATATTCCTGTTGCTTCTTTAGTTTTTTCTTCTCTTTGTGACTCATTTTCTTTTCTACTACCTCTGATTTATCTTCAATAACTTCCAATGTCTAAAATTAGTTATAGTAATATCTTTAATCATTATAAACTATATAATACATTTTGTTTCACAAATTCTTCACTACATTAATATATATATATCCCCAATTATATATTTATTAAAACATTTTATGAAGACTATTTATTTAAAGATTATATTTTCTGACCCTTAGCAGTATGTAAGGGAATGTTATAAGTAATAACTTTTATGATTGTAAGTTATAATAATTTGGGGTTTTCAATTCCAAAGGATAATTATTTCACTGAGATTTCCACATCTACATGTTAGCTATCATAAAATATACCTTTTCATCTTGTTTTTCCTCCGGTTCGTCTTCTTTTATTTCAAATTTCTTTAATTCTTTTTCAATGTCATCAATATTGTTTTTCTTTCTATGTTTACCTATAATAAGTATAACATAATAATGAGTTTTATTAAACACTTCTTAAAGAACATTGTTCCATGTTAATATTAATCTTTTAAAATACTTAAAATCAAAATTAGAAATAAACAATTTACCTTTACTTTTGACAACAGGTTTTAATATATCTTCATCGTCAGATTCCATTTTTAATTCCTTATCACTTTCTTCATCAGGCCAATCTTCTTTCTTGCCTTTACCTGTTTTAGTAAAAAATGGTCACTCAAAATAATGCTAGTATATTTATGACAATGTATGATGATATTAAAGATAACCTCTATAATTACTAAACAACTCCTCATGTGTTTTTTTTTTAACAAAAGCATTTCTGCATTCAATTTACAATAAAATATAACATTTTTAGAAAAGTAAGAAACAGCTAACTGATCAGTAAAAATGCACAATTATTCTAATCTGTTGAAAAACATTTATCACCTTTTTTGCTCTTCGCCTTGACTGGCTGTGCATTACTGGACACATTGCTGACCACTGATTTTGAGTCATCTTGGTCCTCATCATCAGATGATTCAGCTGCTATGGATTTTTTCTTATTTTTACCTAGAAGAAATAGATTTTACATTATTTGAATTTAGTAATAGGAAGTATTATTTAGATAATCCATTTAATATTCCGGTGCTAAATTCATGATTACATTTCATTTGGGCTGCAAGATAGATAAGCTCCAAGACTTCTCCTCAAAAGAAAGGAGTCCTTCGCCTAGGAGTGAAATATTGGCAAATTGTTTATTATTTTTTACATGAAATTTTTTTTTTTCTTATTACTAACCTTTTTTTTTGATGACTGGCTTAGCAACTTCTTCATCTGAAGCTTCTTTGAGTTCAACATCACTGTTTTCATCTGACCAGTCATCACCTTTCTTACCTTTTCCTTTAAAAAAAATATTCTTATTTTAAAATATATAACAGGTATATTTTTACAGCCAACAAAATAACAATTTATAATTAATTAAATATAAATGTATATAATACATATTTGCACATATAATGTACATATTTTCTAGTCCAATATATAAATATATAAATCCAGCATAGGAAATTATAGTAACAGGATAATAAACAAAAATTTATCAAACTACGCAAGTTACCTTTCTTTTTCTTATTCTGTTTCGAAGCTGACTTTGACGCTGTACTAGTCGCATTACTAACAATTGACTTATTTTCATCCTCTTCATCATCTGATGGTTCAGCACCTTTCTTCTTAGCTATAACAGTAACAAGAATACTTAATAAATGTTGATTTTGTTACGTGTCATCGTAAATCTACTTCTTAACTAACCTTTCTTTTGCGACTTTTTAACAGGTTTCAACTCTTCTTCCTCGTCAGATATTTGAGTTTTATTTATAACTGGTGGTCCATCATCACTGTCGCTCGCATCAATATTCACTTTACCTTTCTTTTTTCCTTTTCCTTTACTTTTTGAGGTTATTCCAGAGGTATCATTTGAAAGCTTATTCTCGTCCAAATCGTCTCCAAAATCCAGATTCTTTTTATTCCCCTTCTTTTTAGACATTTTTAATTATATAAGCTAATACAAAAATACACAACTACAGAATTTAAACAAATATATTCAAAAGAAATTAAATAAGCACTAGGTAACCAGCTGTAATAACTACACAATTGCAATCTAGACAACACTGACATTTGACAATTTCAGCAAGTTGTCAGCCACAATACTTTATTTGAAAAAACTATATCGGCTCTGGATTCGAGATAAAAATTATTAAGTCAATGCTAATGCAACAAATCGAAATAAGATAGGAGTATAAAAATTACATTAAAATGAATTTATGAAGACATTAAAACGATTTTGATTTCTTATGGAAATATTTCCCCGAAAATGATTATTTATATGACATCAGTTTTGTCATTTTATATCCTTTCTGTGAAATGAATCACATATACAAACATATATAAAAACAAATGTTTTATTACTCACCAAAAATAAATTGAATATAAAACATTAAAGAAGGATGTACCAAGGACGAGCTTATCGCTTAAATAGCGACCTTCCACTTCTAGTTGCCTCTGGATAGAGGACAGATCTGTAGTTAAAGTTGCGGTGAGGTAACTTAAAATAAATACATCAGTTTATTTTTTAGTACACAATATTAATAATAATGATAATAAAATATATATGTTTTGTATACATATATATATACTTAAAGAGCTTTATAGAAAGTTTTTACTTCACTGTATTTGCTAATGGAATCGTTCAAATAACAATAATACCAAGAACATGCTACTTTAACTTAAAGTTGCCTGTGAGAGATCGATATGAGTGATAATAATGCATTTGTGCACATAAATATTTAGAACGCATTTATTTCATATAAAAATATGACTTTTGAATAAATATTACAACTTAAAACCTCATTAGCAATTAAGAACTGGCATTAGCAAGTTGGTTGCAATATTTTCAAAGTATTTGAGAAAAAGGAAGGACTTCAAATAAAAGAACTAAAATATTCTATCATCCGAAAAAAATTGAAATCATGAAGTACGGAGTATATTATTTGCTTTTCGTTTTATTTTTAATTAATTTTGCTCAAAGATGTAACTGTGGACATGCAAAAAAAAGCGTAGAAGACAACAGAGACGACGATATCTCAGACGAAATTAAAGAGGAATCTTTAGAAATAGCGGGCGAAGCAGAAGTAAGTAATGTCACAAGTTGCACGAGAAGAAAAAATAGCCAAATGCATGAAATTAGTAAGGCCAGTGAAAATCAATTTCCATTCATGGTAGCAATTATGTCATCTCGCAATGAATACGTGTGTGCAGGTTCCTTAATCTCTAATGGGTTAATACTCACCACCGCTCAATGCACTGAATCTATAAGTTACGTGCTAGTTAATACTACGAGTGATCGAAAAAATAATAATACAATATCGTTGCATATAATTAAAAACGAAAAATTTCCTACTTATACTGGAATCCACTCAGTAAAAGATGTTGCTGTCATTTATACCGAAAAACATAACAATACAATTGCATCAAAAATTAAAGTCAGCAATTACACTAGCACAAATACTTTAGGTGATATAGAAGCCCTTGGATTTGGCTTAAATGTTGATGTTGGGCATGTAAGAGAACTTCAGTATGTCGGTTTAGAGGCAAGAGATGTAAGTGGTGACAAAATTAAAGGTTACATCGATTGCATTGACACGAAAGTCCCTACCTGTTTTAGAGATAAAGGAGGGCCTTTGATCTTCAACAATGAACTCATAGGCTTAGTAACTACAGGCCAAAATGAATGTACAAATGAAATTTTTCCAACTTATTCTATAAACAAACGATTAGTAGAGGCACTCCCAGCATTCACGTTTAAAGCTTGGCTTGATGAAAAAATTGCTAAAAATTCTGAACAAGCAGAAGAACTTTTGGAGATATATCCAAAGAAACCTATAACGCGAAAGTCATCGATCCATGTCATGACTAGCGGAGCAGAATTAAAGAAAAGTACCGTCATGTCTATTTTGATGTTGTTATGTTTAAAATTAGATTAAAATTTTCCTAATCCCAATTGTTTGTCATAATTTTTTTAATAATAAAGAAAAAAACTAAAATATATTTGTTTTTTAATTGAAAACAGCATAGTAATAGTTTCTCAATCCAAACAACTTCATTGTTCACAATTTATTACATTACACTGAAAATCAAACTGATTTTGATGAATGTAATAACTTAAATTCAGCCACATCAACTTAATGACTGACGCGTTATTTTTAAAGCAATCAAAGACCAAAGCGCAGATGGAGTTTGAAAAATATTTAGTATTGTCGCAAAAAGGACATAAAAAAAACATTACTTCTATTCACTTAATAGGATTTGCATCAGTTGCATAATCCAAAAAATAACTTTTGTAAGCAACAATGCTGTAGTACGTGTAGTGCGCACTGGTAACTGGACTCGCTTAAAAGTAAACCAAAAGTTTTTTTGGGTGAGAGTACCGTAGGTAGGGTACCGAGGTATTAACATAGAATAAACCTGTGACGCACTCTATTAAAATCTCTGCTTTTATCACGTTGCAAATTGATCATTTTTAATCTGGTACCGTTGCGTAGCTATGGTGGGCTTAAATATCAAAGAGGTCTATTATAGGTACGGCGACTTTCAAATTCTTCATTCCTGTGGATAGGGAGCGGACAAGTTCTTGAGTGGCGACCACGAACCGGAAGACGCAGCATGGGTAGGCCCCCCACAAGGTAGTCCGACGAGCTGGTGAAGGTCGCGCGAAGCCGCTGCACAAGACCGGTCGTTGTGGCGATCTTTGGGGGAGGCCTATGTCCAGCAGTGGACGTCCTACGGCTGAAATGATGATGATGATGCGGATGTATCTTTGCCGTTATCTATTAACAAATCTAAAAACTCTTTTATTACCTCCGATTCGCGCTCGTATAATTATTGTCAAATGCAGAATTATGATGTAAAACCATTGGAACTCTTTAAAAAGTTTTTGACCCTATCAGTCCTACATTCTCGTGGTATTGTATATATGTGTGTTCATACTGAGTGACAAAAGTAACCACTAAAAATACTGTTATACCCATGGGTTGGTCGTTTTGTTTTGGTTCTATCTACTCATCCCATATTAAAGTCGCTGTTTTTTGAAATATCTCTAAATCGATCGAAAAAAGCTTCATATCTCCTTGATAGCCCATGCCTGACTTTCAGAGTCTTCTGATCAACCTAAGGATTTTCTATTTAGAGTATTCGAAGTTGAATGACATTTAATCGTGATCGACTTTGACGATATGACGATATCATTAGGGCACTTTCCAATTCTCTATCGCCTCTGTAACATATGTGATTTTGATTTAAAATTTTGTGAACAAGGCCTGAAATGGTATATACAGAAGAGAGAAAGAATAAAATGATATATACGGAATACGGTAACAATTCAATAGTCAATAGCAATCAAGAATCCTCTTTAATTTTCTGTACATCTACGTCTAGAGCTTTTCAAAATGAGACCATAAGCGATTTCTTATATTGAGCTATCTTCCCATAATAACAAGGACAAAAATCGGCTTAAGTTATTAATATATAAGGTTTCCGTTGCCAAACCAATATCATATGTCGATAAATTGTATGTGAACAAAATATCACATTTTGAAAAATTCAATTTAAGACCAACTGTTCTTTAATTATTAATCAAACCTTCATTAACGTCATCTATTTTACCTCCTATAGTTCCATCATCTAGGTTTAATTCAGATTTTAAATTTGAAATGCATTTATGGATACCAAGTTAAAAAGAGATGAAGATGAGAATGAATCTCTTTGCTCAAAGCCTACATTATAATTGATTGTATTTTCGCCAAGTAAGAGGTTAAGAGAGAGAAAGCGATGCCGAGGTGGCATCGTTTTCTTTTGGAAAGGTACGAGTAAAATGTACTGCTGCTTCACAGTCACCTCTACTTCCAAAACCTCGTCGAGTATCGCTAGAAAAAGAATGCGAAATGCACTCTTGTCGACGAAAATCTCCAATGCTTTATTCTCAACATTTTGAGCCCGTGGTTAGTATTTTGGAATTGAAATTTGGGTATCTAATTGACTATTTCAATTTGGACGATAAGGAACCATTTTTGGTTTTATCGACATTATATAATTTATAAAGAAATGTAAAAAGATTTTGCGATGCCGAAAGACATCTTTGATCTACAATCGATAAAGATCTGGCTATAAATATTCTTGCTTCCATAGGGATTCTTATTATAATCTGGACAAAAAAAAAATGAATTTACACATCGAGATAGTGCATGTATATTATATCTCTACTGTTTATGTACATCAAAAGCACATTTAGTTTTGATTTGTAATTCGAAATCATTACTGGCATTTTTCATCCATAGAGCTCTCGATAGGTTTTTTTTGTCTCGTTACTCGATTCTCAAAATGTCAAAAATTCAAATGAAAATACCAAATGTCCATAGATAATACATATAGACTGGTACAAATGTCAATGGTTGTATTGATTATTGCCTCTGTATTTTCATAACTTGTGTCTTGTATGCGAATGCTAATTCTTCTTGCTAGTTACAATTTACAAATAATTGTGTCTACCTTCTTATAATTTTAAAGGTATGTGAAAAAAAAAGAAATTAGCAACTCTTTGTAATCAATTACAATTATAAAAAAGAGAATTTAAAGGAATGTTATTAAGTTCTGGAACTTAAATGAATAGCAACACTTTGGAAGTGGTAAGTATTTATATATCAAAGTGAATAAGGAATTAAAAGAGCCTTTATATATATATACATATTAATATTACAATTACTTTATTTTTTTTTTATTCCGCCAACTCAAGTTAGTCAAAATTCTTAAATTTAAGTCAAAATTTGAATTACAGAATGGGGGGATGAACATAAAACCATCAGCAAGAAAAAGCATTCATAGTAACTGTAATACATGCAACATTAATTGTCATAAAAATATGGTAGGGTATGGGCTTAAAGTGCACAGGAAGCGAGAGGAGTCTGCCAATGCTTCACAAGAACAAGGAGTTGACGAAGTAGACAATGTCATGAGGTCTTGTCAACATTGTAGTATAATTACATATAATGCCTTTTGAATGCCTTTTGATATTGTGTACAGATTGTACCTATCTAAACTACAATAATTATGTTAATTATTTGAGTATCAATTACTATGCTTTCTCTTTTTAATTTTACTGAAAAATTTCCTGCTTAAAAACATGCAATAATGTCAACTATATACTTTATTATTATCTCCTAATCCCATACATTTAAATATATTTTATCACATATAACTATCTTAATCTATTTTAGTAAGATGGCTCCACAAGCAAGCCCTATACCAATGAGAAGAAATAATGATGTAAAATACCGAAGAAATTCATTTGGTATTAATAATGATGATTCTAGCGATGAATCAGATAATGAGTGAGTTATATTGTACATATGATCATAATTAACATACATTACCATCTCATGCTTACATTAATTTGCTTTTGCCATTCAAATTTCATAATTATTGATTTTAACAGAAGTATATATCAAAATTTCTAATAATTGACTAGAGGACTAGATGTGAGCTGGTAATGCCTGTTTTCAGAAATGTATTATCCAAATCTTCTCCTGCAACATTTTCATATTCCAGTGAAGATTTATACACAAGTGCATTGCAAAATGAGCTTCAAAGAAGTAGAAATGAATCGAATCATTCCATTAATAATATCTCACTACATAGAAGACACAACAACAGCTCAGAGAATCAGCACAAGAGATATCTAACTTCCTTAGAACAAAAGGCTAAATCAATAAGAGATACAAGCGATCAAATTGTTATAGCAATGATTATTTTTCTTCTTGCTGTTATAATGTTTCTCTACAGCCAATATGTCACCGATAAGGCATTTACAAACAATGTTTATGATAAGTTTAGATTTGATAGTGATGTGAAAGATCTAAAAGAAAAATATAAAGTAAAAGAGAACTCTATCCTACAAGTAAAAACAGGTGATTTTTAAAAATATTGCATTTATGTCAAAATGAAATTTACTAACTTATTATTTAAATTGATTTCTTAAATTTGTAATTTCAGGTGTGGCAACAATATTCGAAAACCAAGATACAGCATCTTTTATATTTGTATACAACAGTGAAAGTATAAACTTCAATCCAGTAAGATTTAACAATTTCATTGAAGACATTGCTGCAACTACATCAAGATATTTACGTTAGTTTTAAAGTTTAATATATCAATTATAAGAATAACTAATTAAAAATAATTTCTACAATTTTAAATTATCTAAGCATTATTAACAATTAGATGCCATCAAACAAAATCATAATTCATATTAACTAATACTGAAAAAGTTTCTAAATTACAGGTAATGAAAGTAAGGAAGTCCATGTAACTGTGGATACATCCAAGTTAATGATGCAAACTACAAAAGATTTTATGAACCAATATCAAGACAAAGTAATGAGAACCGGTGTGATGCTTGTTAAAGATATTGACAGTGTTCCATCCCAGCTCGCTATGGCCTTTCACTATTATTGTGATGAATACAACCCTTTAGTCAAAAGAAGTGCTATATTCTTCACGTTTAATTTAGCAAACTGTTCTATTATATCTGGTAATTTTTGAAACTTTAAAACATATTCTTTCTACATCTGATAATATATTTAAAACCTAAAAAATCTATGTAATTAATATTTTTTTATTTACAGATAAAAAATCAAGCCATGAGTATGTTGAAAAATGTCTAGCAAACAAATGGTATAGTGTAGGTGAAGAAAAGATTGGGCCTTTGTTGACTCGAGTTGTCAATATTGTTGTAGATGTAACACAAACATTTTAATCATGTAATTGAAAAAGCATGAATTATTTTGTTATGTTAAATAATTAAGTATTATTGGAAATGTTTTCTCATTAATGAGGCATCTTCCATTTAAATAGTTAAATTTTCACCTCATATGTACCTTCCATGTCATAGTTTAACATAAATAGCTTTTTTCTTGAATGACTTTTACTAGTCCAAGATAGGTTTCAATGTAATCCCTTAACCAACCAGGTACTTTGAGAATGCTCACTAATATAAGTTACAAGTATTGTGCAAAATATGTTTATTTTTAACAAAAATATTTCTCAATTGTGCCAAATCATCTTTTTATGGTATATTTCAAAACTGGCACTTATGGTATTATTAAGGAGTTTTATTCAATAGTTAAAAGTATATGATATGCTATTACTATCTTGATAATATTAAAAAAATACTTTTCTTGTGATAATATTTATTTTAATTGTAATTGAAATGCATGCTGTTGAATAATAAATTATTTGAAATTAAAAATGTATTTTTATATCTACATAACTTATGTTTCAGTAACATGTACAAAAAACAGCAATAACTTAAATAAAACGAAAAATATCTTAAATCATATTATCTTTATTTCAAGAAAAAAAGTAGGTATATGGGTTTATATTGCATAATAATTAACATGTAATTAACAGAAAAGTAGAAATGAAGATATATTTCAATACATTTTTTGAAAAAAAAAAAGCCATATAAATCAGTAGCATTTATATTCACCAAACTGAAATAAACGCTTTCATAATTTTAATTAATTTTCGTTTTTTATTAAACAAAAAACTTTAAGCTATTTTTGATTGTTGACTAGATTATGCCTTATTACTTGACTTAAATTTATGTATCCAAATATTTTAGACTAGCCAGATCTTTCTCAGACAAGACCTTTAGAGCTATTTATTTTAATAGTCTTAAAACTAGACAGTTATTTAAAACATCAAAATTGGTTTGTTTAACTTTAATTTTGCTTATACATTTATACACAAAATACAAAGATATTCATGCACTCAGAAATAAGATCATGTGCATTTTAGTTACTGAATAGGCCAAAGAGCACTTTGGTCAGGAGTATTAGGATCTGGGGTTTCATTGGGATCTTCTAAAGCTTCTGGCTCTAGTTCATTATTATTCCTTGGTGGTGAATATGAACGTAGTTCTTCCTCTTCATCCTCATCATGTGACTCCTCCGATTCATCAGATTCGTCGTTACCTGATGTTGACCACACAATAAATGTTTTGTATGAAAATATTTATTGCTATAATTTTAATAGTTGAATTTAAAAGTTATGCAAATTATACCATTGAAATGTCTAATTTCAATTGCATTTTTAAAATTATTCATAGTAAAATATTTAAATAGTACTGAATTACATAAATAAATGTACATATAACATGAATATACAAAATATGTAATTGGTGAAAATTGCTCCATTCAACATACCCTCTTCTTCGTCTGAATCAGCTTCTTCCTCCATGGGTTCTGGATCAACTTTACCCAATGGTGGACGTTTCATATATTGCTGCCCAATGGAATTCAGCTATAACAAGAAATTGATAACTTCAGTAACTTAGTCCATAAAATAAAACATATTTAGAGTTTATATTATTATTGTATTATTTTCATGAGTAATTTATAAACTGAATCATCTCGCGTGATATAAAATAAAGTCTACACAATAACCGAAGCCTAAAATAATATTAATCCTTCACTTATTTTTTTATCTGGTGGTAAAATTATTTTATTTTATTCCATAGTAGACAAAACTGCTTTCATATAATTATTTACCCATTGTTGATGAGCTTGTTCCATGTTCGTTAATTCCGCGTCCTCGTCACAGGGACTATCAGCGTTAAACCAAGAAGGATCCACTAAGCGTGGATACAATATTGGAAACGGTATATTCATGTTTAAATCGTTATTTCTGTATTATACCGAGGACTCTTGTTGTTAATTACGCCTAAATAGATATCTAATCGGCTTCTCAATTTTAAATCAATGCAATTTTAAGTCAATACTCAACTGTCAGTAGTCAATGTCATTAGCAAACTTTTTTATCGAAAGTAAATATTTGATAACAACGAATGTTTTTTTTAGTTTGTGTTCATTTTGTTCATTTGTTTCTTTTCCTAGAGTTTTTCTAGATTGGTGTACACCAATATTCAAGATTACGACGAGGGATATTCACACTACTTTGTTGTGCTTTTATTCTTATGGGCGGGACAAATTTGAAATTTTAGAGATAAGCGTATTTAATATATACAAAATAAAATTTTAATGAAATTATTTTGCATTAAATTGTGTCTATCTACACATAACACGTGTAGCACCAGCAGAATAAAATGTTGCCATAAATTAGTAATTGTACAACTCTGGTAATACCAAAACTATGAGGTTTTTCAAATGATTTTCATGTAGGTATAGATCTGTTCATTTACTAAGGCATGCCTCTCTTGTGCAATACCAAAAACTTATCGCGTGATTAAATTTTATTAATGTAATTCCTAAAATAATCGTACAATCAAAAAACTCTTAAAAAGTATAAAATTACAAAATAAAAACCCAAACATATAACAACCAGTCCTATCACCAAAATCTCATTAGAACCCATTTAGATCGTTTGTTAAAAGATACTTTGATAGTCGAGGAACCAATATCCGTCTCGATGTGTCCCGAAAACCTAGGTTAGGTGATTATAGAAACAGGCCTTAAAAAAAACGAATAGAAAATTTAATCCTAAACGAAGTGCAGGCACTGACATTGTTCCATCAACGTTTGTCAATCAGTGCGGCCCATAATTAGCTCTCCCGTTAATTATAATCTTCAATCGTTCCTTGAATAAAGGTTCCTTGAATAACCTACATAAAACATATTTACTTTGAAAACGGCAACGCCTGCAGGACGGTTCATAATAGTCATGTCATCAATTTATATTATCAAAGATCAATGTTTTCATTTTCCAAATTATATCACCCCTACTAGTGCATCTGGGGTGATAGAAAATATGTTTGCTACTGTTATCGGCATGAGAAAATGAGACTACTTCGTTTACTATGCAGCCCGTCTTCTAAATATTGCATTTATATAACTACCTAACATAGAAAAGTATGTAGAAGGCTTTTATTTTGAAAATAGTAACAGCCCCTCAATATACCACATCGTGATCACCTGTCCTCATAAAGAAAATGTTTTTGAAACATATTGTTTATTTAATAAAACATATTACTTTAATTAGTTGATTTTTTTATAAAATAGTTTTCTTTTAACAATGACTAAATAGAGTTAATAACATGAGAACAATATGTAAAATTGTCTTTTATTTTTTAAAGATAACATGAAAGCATGAGAAATTATTATAGTTGACTAAGAATAATTTTATCGCAACAGTGAACTGAAATTTAACGATCGTTTGTTCATTGTTATTTTGGTAAACATTTATGAGATAGGTATAATCTTTCATGAGAAATTACATTGTAAGCATTCATCCGTGATATTAGATAGGCACATAAGTACAAATAACCATTAAGGCATCATGAAAAGCAGTCTTGCTACGATCATTACTCTAATAATAGTAAGTAAATTTTCTAAAAGTTTTTGTTTTTTTAATTTCATAGGTGTAGTTATGATTTTTAACCCCTATCGGCCAATGTGGTCGTTTAAGACCCTTCTAAAATAAAACAATTTTATTACTAAACTTAAAATTTACGGCCTTAAAAATACATTTTTTTCTGAAATATACTAAGATCGATGCAAAAGAGGACAAATATGGAGTACAGTCATAAGTAAATATATATATTATAGGTTCAAACAGCAGATTCAATGACAAATCAAAAACACAACTTTTTATTGAACGTCGATAAACCAGAAGATGACATAGTGGATTTTATGAGCTCCAAGGGCTACTTACCAAACGATAAGTTTTTACCACAAATATCAATAATGAAGAACACGAGTGAGCATTTTAATTGGCATTACTTTTTATTATTATTATTATTTTACATTTCTCAAGTAAATAAATTTAACATAAACTAAAATAGAGAATAAAAAGATTGAATGAAAACAGAAATAAGAACATAAAAATTAAATATGTTATTTTAGTTATTTCGATTTAATGTATTAAATGTTAAATTCTATCAATGCAGCCCAAGAGTGATTTTGTAAAAAAATATATTTCCTTTCAGAAAATGATATTTCATATATTTTATCTAAATTAACTGATGAAGAATTAATAAGGTTGTTAAACATTAACCCAAAGAAGAATGTTTATGATTTAAATGATATTGTTAGAATAGCGGTGGGAGGTAAAACAATACAAAATGAAAAATTATCCTCTCTGGCACAAATAAAACAAGGATACATTGATGATACAGTGACAAACGTTAATAATAAAAACTATCCACTAGAATATTTAAGCGATACTCAAACAGCTTACCATAAATTGAACCATAAAGAAATAGTACCTCAAAAACAAAAGAACAGCGCAAGTTTTTTGGCTTTAAAAAAACTTAATAGCCTTATATATAATCGATCTCAACAAGAACCTGAAGAAGAAAAACTAAGCGACGAGAAGAAGGAATTATTATTTGATATCCTCGTTGCTCAATTGAAAACATTATGTTGTAAAAGCACTTCTAAAAAACGAATTCCTCAATTTAACGATATTCATAATGATATTATTGCTGAAAAAATGCCGACCCAATCTCAAAATAAACTACAACCACAAATAAAAGACAAAAAAAGTAATGAATATATATTTCTAATTTTAAATGACGAAATAAAAAGTATGGATAATGATGATTTAGTACTTGTGGATCCTGACACCTTAGAAAAAAATAGCAGTGTTTTGATTCTAGGGCCAGTTACTTCTCCATTGACAGATAATCAATTGAAAATAGTAGTGCGTATACTATATATTTTTTTCATTCAACTGTTATACTTTCAATAATCCAATAATACAAATTGTTTCAGATGAATCGTATTTCCCATGAATTATCAAAACCTGAGTATACTTCATTAATACAACAACTTTCTGATGGAACAATGAGTGATGGTAATATAAGTGTTATGAAAAACTTCATTTCTGGACCTGAAACACGAAGGTATATAAAAGCTCACAGATGCAATCATCAGTCAAAACTGGCAAAAATTTATGGAGGGCCAAAATGGCTAATTTGTACTGGTTACTTAAATATAAACACGCCTAGCCTTTATGATTAATTAGTGTGGAACATCTTATTTATTTATCATATTTAAAAACAAAAGATTGAATTCTAAAAGATAATATTAAAAGATTAACAATAATAAACTTCGTATCTCAAGACAGTTAATGTAAAAATAGTAGAAAATCATTTATGACTATTGCACTTCGATATAATTACTAAAAGTAAAATAATGATTACGTTATAATGAAATTCGCTATCGTAAAGTAATATATAATTTAGCTAATATAATACTTTACTACAATATTATTAAATCAAGTTAGATTCGAAATTTAAGGAGACATTTGTTAAATGCAAGCCGCAT
This sequence comes from Vanessa tameamea, assembly GCF_037043105.1. Taxonomy (NCBI): domain Eukaryota; kingdom Metazoa; phylum Arthropoda; class Insecta; order Lepidoptera; family Nymphalidae; genus Vanessa; species Vanessa tameamea. The sequence goes on along the minus strand of NC_087313.1, from coordinate 9,978,909 downwards.
TTCTTTATCAGGGGGCTAATTTTACTAACTTGTAACGAGAACGATGCGTGCCCGATTCTATTCTGAGCCAACTTCGATTATTCCTCGCAAACTCTAAAAGTCATCTACACTGTATACATCTATTACGGCATATTATTTGGGGTAAAGTAGACAATGAAACTGTTTTTCATTTAAAAAAAGATTTGACCTTTCTATATTATTCTTGGAGATCGTGACAATCTGACAGGTTTCTCACAATACTATGTATAGTAACAGTAATTTAAGTAACTTTGATAAAATCACTGACAAACATTGTATACACAACAAACAAATGTACCTTTTAATGTATATTATGAAACTTATAACATCAAGTTTCCAGCTTCGCAAAGTCATTCCAAGGGCTAGGTATACGTTTCTTTCAATTATTTTAAAAAGTATAAATATTATGTTAGTTATTCTGTCTAACGGACAAAAATAGACTCTCGAGTCGTACTTGACGATACAAGTGTCTCAATCTCTTCGTTTGGTCTCTAAGAAACGTATTATGATTATGTTGGCGTTCTTAAAAATGGAACGCTTAAATGATGCAGGCAAAAAACAAAATGGCACGTTTTCCTATTAATTTCAGTAACCGTTAGGATTACAAAATAATTACTTAAAATAAAAAAAGGTAGCTACTTAGATTCTGGTTATTGCTATTTCTTAAAATACTTTTACAAATCTAGAAAAGACATAGTAACTCTCTATATTAAACATATTGTAGAATTTCGGGCAAACATTATAGTTTGTCCGTCATGGAGATAATATATAAATTAAAATAACTGTTGCCCGCGGCTTTTCTCGCGTGGAATTTGACTATATTACTGAATCTTCAAAATATCATGTTAATATAAGACCTCTTTGTGGTACGAATTGCGTGGGCTAGAATCAGCAGACTGCTCGCAGAGCTCACTCTCGAAGAGGCTACATAGAACTGTCCATGCGAGGTCGTAAGTCTCCCCCGACCATTTTAAAGATTTCACCTTAGCCTTATTATTTGTCATGCCGAAGCAGACTAAACGCGAACTGTACTCTCTTAAACTCAAAGGGGTATTCTGATGGTACCAAAGATATTAGGGAAAATACACTGTTTCTGCTACGATATTACGACGGAATGCCTTTACTATTAATCTGGTGCCTTTGCATAATTTGAAGGTTTTAAATTCCTGAGTAACACTGGAGCGCTAATCTTCTAAATTCAAAACTAACGGGTTTCAATGTCAACCCTTAGGGTTATAACATTCAGAAGCTCATTCATTTTACATTATTTACTCATTTTTCATCAGTAGCCCAAAAACTAATGATGATGAATGACTTCAAAATTAACCTATATAAGAAATATCATCCCCTATTTCTACCCTTGGGAGTAGAATTTCGAGAAACACTTAAACACGTATCTACTCATTTTTAATCAGTAGCCTATAAATAAAGTGTCATGCCCCTGTCTTTTAAAATGACAAACTTCCATACAAACTTTCAATCCCTATTCCACATCTTAATGATAGAATATCCAGAAATGGTTAAATACATATGTACTCATTTCTAATCGGTAGACCAAAAATAAAGTTTCATGCTTGTAACTTCAACAATGACGACTTCCAGACTAACCTATATACGAAATATCATACCCTATTTCTACCCTTGTGCGTAGGATTTCCAGTAGCCTAAATATAAGCCTATAAATAAAGTGTCATGCGCCTATTATCTAAATTGACGGATTTCCATACAAACTTGTCTACAAAATATTAAATCTAGTAATAAAAGTGTTGGCAAGGTTTGTATTCAATAAAACAACCCTACTACCCAAATTTCATGGCCCTAACATTAATAATCATTAATTAACGCTCGGCGATGATGAATCAGTCAGTCAGGACATGTTATTTTATATATATAGATGTTGTGACCCCACCAGGATTACAGGCCAGACTTCTAGTTCTGAGTTTACAATGTCTTTTGTCACTGTGAAATAAGTAACGTATCAATTATAAACAATCTAACCTCTAACCTTTGTGGTCAAATATTTTCCGAGGAAGACAAAATAATAACCTATTCTCATAAAATTAACTAATGACCAATAGGGAGGGATGTTTCGTGCATCATTGGGGGCGAATCTGAAAAGGGATTCACGTATCTTTTTCATTACTAAAATGTACTGGCTAACCAAACAACTATTGTCGATTTTTCGTAGATACTCCAAACATTATTTGAGCTCGCCAATTACCAGCCGCCGTTTACAGTTACACATTGGAATCTTAATCAATTCGTTCATACTTCATAGTAAAGTATTTATAAAAATAATAATCCAAAACTATAGATGATGACGTATAGCTAATATAAAATAAAAAAAACATTAAATTCTCTCATTCAAAAGTCATTACAATTATAAATCTAGAATTAGGAAACAATGTTTTAGAAGACATAACAAAATTCGAAAGAAATAATTACTAATTATTGAAATATAATGTTGATATTATTATTAATTAATTATGTCTATGAAATTACTGAATATTAAAATGAAAGTTAAATATTTCTTAAAAAATATAAAAAGTGATCTTCCCCGCCAAATTACTGGTGAGTGTCAGAGTGGTGACTGATCAGCGATCCCTGAAGTCAGCTGTCAAAAGTCAAAGTTAGTTGTAAATAATTTAATGAAAATCAATTTCTATCTATATATTTTCTTTATGACATAAAATTGTCTCTTTTAGTATTTTTAAAAATACTTTGTTTTGTTTACAACTAATGCATATTTATAATTATGACTAAAAGTGCAAATGAACGCCTACTGTTTGATGTTCTCATCATAGTTGAAGAATATTTTATTTTATTTTAAGATAAATACTTAATAATAAAATATATCTTCATGACAATGTCAACAAACACATTAAATAAGAAAGTAATTAGATGTGGATGGCTAAATGATGATCCACTATATATATCATACCATGATAATGAGTGGGGCAAGCCAGCTTATGACAATAGGTACCTTTTTGAAATGCTCTGCTTAGAAGGACAACAAGCAGGATTGTCATGGATAACAATTTTGAAAAAACGTGATAACTACCGTAAACTTTTTTGTAACTTTGATCCAATTAAAATCATTAAATTTAATGATAATGATGTGGAAAGACTTTTATCTAATCCTGATATTGTTAGACATAAAGGTAAAATTGAGTCAATTTTAAACAATGCAAAATGTTACATTGAAATGAAATTAAATGGAGAAGATTTTTCTAAATTTGTCTGGAACTTTGTTAATAATACTCCCATTGTCAATAATTGGTCCAATGATAAAGAAGTGCCATCGTCAACCGAAATCTCTGTTGCAATTTCTAAGGCTTTAAAGAAAAAGGGGTTTAAGTATGTTGGCTCAACTACTTGCTATGCATTTATGCAGGCTTGTGGCTTAGTTAATGACCATGTTACTGATTGTATCAGCAGAAATTAAACCTTGTTATTTAGTTTCTTATATAAATTATTATTTATTCTTATATTTTGTTTGTTTCTTAAGTTCGTCTCTATGTCTTAATGTAATAATTTAGATTAAATTTTTGAATTTAAGTAATATCTAGATAGGTACGAAAGTTATTGTTATTTTTTTATTTTTAATAAAATTACTTACATTGTTCATTATTTTATAATACAGATATTTAAATTATTTTTCAATAATATATATGATTGGTTTTATTCAATATTAATAATATTTTAATAATACATTTATCATTCTTAAAAAACCTATATATAAGTTGTTTAATAATTAAAGAGTTTACTTTATAATTTATTGTACACCACAAACAGAAAAAAAATGGTAGTAGTAGGTAGATAGGTAGTGCTGTAATAATAAATAAAAAAACATTAATCTATAACTAAAACTAATAAATAAATGCACATATAGAATTCACATATTATATAGGTACTAATTAAAAAAAATATTATCAATACATATTAAATTCTCTCTCTTCTACAATTAAGAATCTGGCATGCTTATTTTTAATACTCACCAATGCATGCCTTTTAAAGTTAATTCCTTTTTTATGACTAAAATTATCGTAAATATATATATCTCTATATAAATTACATAATTCACAGTTTAAAAAACACCTAATTTAATTTATACACTTTTTTCTTTTAAATATGGCATGCATACGGGTTTTTCAAATTTTTGGGCATGTCCGTCATAGGGTAGTTTTATATAGAAAAACACAATGTATAAATAACGCGTATTTGATTAGTACGACAAAAAGGACATCAATTAAATTTATGCTTTTGCCTGAAGCCATTAACAAATCATTTCAGAAAAATGATAAAAGGCAATCATTTATTTGAAATAATTTGTTAATGGTTAACATCTTCATAGTCTAAGAGCCAGTGATCGGCAGACTTACGGTATAGTAGCAAACTCAATACTGTATAAATCAATTCTTATTTAAAACTTGTACATCATTCCGTATTACAAAATAAATAAATATAAATTATTTATATATTTTTAAGTATATGAACTAAATTAAAATTATAATATGTATATGAATATAGAATACAAACCAAGATGATATTATATTAGAACTAAATAAAATAAAATTTTAGAAAACCAACTATACAACTTGGATATATTAGGAACTATTTTATGGTTACACAGTTTGGTTATATTTTTGATACTTATTATATTCAAATAAAGTTAACAGATAAACCTCTAAAATTAAAGATAAATTGAATCATTTTCATTACAAAGGTTAATAAAAGAAGATAAAGGTTTTAGAAGATAAATATTAAATATTGGACAACATCACATACATTACTCTGATCCCAATGTAAGTAGCTAAAGCACTTGTGTTATGGAAAATCAGAAGTAACGACGGTACTACAAACACCCAGACCCGAGACAACATAGAAAACAAATGAACTTTTTCTACATCGACTCGGTCGGGAATCGAACCCGGGACCTCGGAGTAGCGTACCCATGAAAACCGGTGTACACACTACTCGACCACGGAGGTCGTCAAACAAATTCGTTTGATTTTGAGGAAAGTTGCATTAATTCAATATGTTTTACAATCAAAATTCACGATCAACCTTTCTAGTCATATTAAATGTTAAATTTAGTTTTTTAATTGTTTTATAAAAAAAATATTGCATAATAAGCCTTTCCCTCTTGAAAATATTATGATATTTTCAATGATCTCTACATAATAGGTCCATTTGCGTTCAGTGTAATATCGTACTTATCGTATAAATCATAATAAAGATGATTTATACGATAAGTCCTTACAGGCGAGAGATGTTTGGCATAAAGGAGTTTCACGCGTTCTATTAAAACGACTTATTTCATCCTCTTTAGTCGAAATGAACTGTTCAGAAGGTAATTTGTCAAACATTTTACTTCTTATTCTTAGGCTGTTTCGTTATTGAAATCTAAAGTAATATCCAGTACGCCCAAATCACTGAGTACGCTCATAGATACTGATACACTAGTAGTAGAACTATACAGTGAAGATGAATGCTTATTGGTTTTTAAATTCGGCAATTTAGAACATGCATCTTGGTAGTTTCTTTCCCAGTGATTTTTCCCAATAACTTTACTTTTTAGTTTTAAATATTACTTCCGACGCCAATGGATCAATTATCTCTTTTCTGAATGCATCGTATGAGTCTGCTGATCTGCTCCATATTTTATAATGATGTTTGGATAACACTTAAATTTTTTGGTCTTCTGGTAGGTATATTTCGTAGACAAATTTGCATATCGTTCACTGATGACAAACGCTTTAAGTTGACTATCATTTTAAATATGCAAAACCTGAAGAACGAGCTACGGGCTGGGCCTTGCCGTCGCGTCGGTCCACAGGCAATTGGGGCTCAATTATTGGGCATGTCTTTGTAACTAACAGCTAATGTTGAGCTGAGTATTATTACCAGAAATTTTACATATCATTTTGTGATTTATTTCCCTTCTCTATTTTTTTACGTTCTGTCATTTTCGTAATATCACCCCCGTTTTACTTTATTATACTTTATAATAGTAATTGAATGAAGTTAATATGAATTGTAAGTTTTGGATATCTCGATTTCTCTAATATTGTTTGTCAACTTTGAAATTATTATGTTGGTAATAAAATCGAGGACTATTGATGACAAGCGTCCTATTTCCTTATTTTGGTCGACAGGAGAATCAATTGTAGTTAAATGTTGTATCCACTGTAACAACCTTTACAACAAACAACGTAAACGTACTGGTTTACGTTGGCCAAGACAAGACGATGTTTGCAAACAGCAGACATAAAAGATTTTTTGAAATAATTTTCGATCACTTCTGCTTTCATTTGATGCGGCGGCATATGTAGTATAGGTGCCTTGCGTCAGGAGTGGTCCCAAATATTTTTACTTTTTGAACGTCATAAAGTCAGCTTTAGCAACGAACAAGAAACATCAACCTCATATTCAATAAAAGACGCCGACTCCACTAGTGACCAATCAATATTGCGGGTCGTAATCGTTTTACATCCATTCCAGCAAAATTACGCCGCAGAAGTATCTTAGGTTTAACTTTAGAAGGGCGCAATTTATACGAATGAAAAATTAAATCATGATAGGAAAAGGCATCGGCACGATACTGACCGTGCTTGGAAATTAGATCAGGAGGAGACACAATTGTAAGGCTAAGAAGATATGCATATTACGCGCTTCACATATAGATAAATTCCTTACCTGTAAAAAAAAAACATTATGATTAAAAAAATGCAATAGATTTACGAGTCCTGCAACGGTCTTTAGAAATATAAGATAACAGTTGCAAATAACCCATGATAACGTGAACCTCACTCACTCGTTGACAGTGCGACTTCTTTTGCAGCGTAATCAAACATAAACCTAAGTGAATAATTTAAATGCTAATTATTTAAATTATAATGTTACAACAAGTTAATCAATTCAAGAGTATAAGCAAAGATTACATAGATGAGTTAAATAAAACTGTTTTGTATAGGGCTTTCTGGGCATAACATTAACATTTGGTTTCGGTGTAATCGAAGCCACTGAGGTCTGCTTCCCTGCTCCCTGCATCATAATTAACGGCGCCGCTGTCACAACGTGGCCTGCACGATGGCACCTCTTAATACTGCTTACTGTGATTTTTGCCAAAGTTAGACGCTTATTTGGACATTTCATCATGCGCTGTTCGGTACTGAGATTTTGCGCACTAAGTTACGGTCAATTTTGATTACAAACCATTTAGTTGAATGTGAGTGACCGAAAAGAGCTGACAATAATTGTTGAAAGCATATTTGTATTCTTAAAAAAAAAAAATCAGAATTTTTATTGTGTAGTCATTTACCAGCCACCGGTTACGAGAAAAATAAAAAACATTTTTGCCCTTGAATATTTTTTTTTACAATATTCAATTAAATGCCCTCCCTATGCATCAAACACAATCACCAAGATTTTTGTAATTATTTTTAAGCGAATATTAAAAAAACCACAGTGTGTTTTAGGCAAAGAGACTTTTTGCTGCAGCCAGCTTAAAATATTCCACTATTTCAAGCTAGTTCAAGTATCATGCAAGACATAAATAAATATATAATAAAAGCTTAATTAGAAACTGTGTGTTTTTGAATACTATAGGAATATTTTTAAGTGATTTCTTTTTTGTCTTGCTAGTGTAGACGAAGCATAATAATACGATTATATTTAATTAATCTGACAACACTGGAAATGACATAATAATATGTCATTTCCTTTTCCTATCTCTTTTGTCATTGACCGGCTCCAGCTGCAGAACTATTTTCTTACCATCCTTCCACGCTACGTGTGCTTCAGTAACCTATACCAGTAGAAATAAACCACATCCAACATGGGCGAACAACGTGAAAGGACTTTCATCATGGTTAAGCCAGACGGTGTACAGCGAGGTCTCGTCGGCACAATTATTGAAAGGTTTGAGAAGAAAGGTTTTAAGCTTGTAGCTCTTAAATTTGTATGGCCGTCTGAAGAACTTCTACAGAAACACTACAGCGACCTTTCATCACGACCATTCTTCCCCGGTCTCGTGAAGTATATGAGCTCAGGGCCAGTAGTACCTATGGTATGGGAAGGACTCAACGTTGTGAAAACCGCTCGTCAAATGCTCGGTGCAACTAACCCCGCTGATTCCCAACCTGGTACCATCCGTGGTGACCTCTGCATTCAAGTTGGCCGCAATATCCTCCACGGATCAGACAGTGTAGAATCCGCTAAAAAAGAAATCGACCTCTGGTTCACTGAAAAGGAAGTCGTCGGATGGACTCCTGCTGCAGAAAACTGGGTTTATGAATAATTTAGTAAATCTTATTCCATTATAATTTAAGCCAATAAATAAATCACATAATTAAAAATACTTTCGTTTTATTACAGTTGTATAAAATCTTTTTATTTTAACATTATATCTAATTGACAAATTAAACAAAGCTAATTAATTTGTAACAATATTTAGATTACGAATCAAAAAATCTAGAAAAAAAAACAAAATTGCTAGAGATAGCTTCGTATGTTCTTTATTAAAGTCAATTTGGAGGCGTTCTGCATATTTTGCCTCGAGAGGCACTTGAGTTCCACAAACTGTGTAAACTAAGTAAAGCCATTGTCATCTAGTTTTTATGTTGTCTGGTTAAAAAAAAAATAATTTAATTTATTAAGGAATGGGGCCTAAATGAAACAAGATATCGATTCTATTTCTTCTTACTATGTATTTCGGTCATTATTACTTTAAAAAATGTAGTCTTAATACAGAGAAGCATCATTCTGATGGTTTGACATGGGACGATTTGTTGTATTACCTCTGACCAAAATTAACTAATTACAAGTATTGTAAAAAAACTATACATTTTTATTAATAATAATTAAGTTAACAAGTTCATCCCATTTACTAAAAAGTTCCTTGAATCCATCTAATATAATTAAATTGTCATCTTTAATCTACACTAATCTATCATACATACTAATATTTACATGTGTGAGAAATGTTACAACAGTACCATGTTTTCAATTTCATATCAAAAGATGATATAAAACACATTTTCTTAATTCCACAGCCAATGATATTCCTATTATTAATATATTACATGGGCTCAAATAAGCAGCCCTTCAAAAAGCCCATCTATACAGGTGCACATAATGTACATATGACACTAAAAATACAAAAATAAATCTGTCAATTGGTTGTATCTCACACTTAAATGTATTGGCAGTGTTTTGTTGCATATGCAACCAATTTATTCCTACAATTTCAAAGTATCTGCTAAATAATATAGACTACATAGTAATAAATCCACTTTACAATATTTCATGATTACTTCCTTGTAAAGTCTTTAAATATACATTATAACTGACTCCTGTTAAGTTAGAATTGATTCTATGAGTTAAATTATTTACAGAAACATAAATATGTGCTTTTATATTCAGGTAATATAAATCTTACATTGTGGGTGGGGAATAAATATAGAACTTAAATTAGTGACTAAACTCATAGAGTTTGATCATTACGAAGTTCAACTTCAACAGTGGTCTGTGTTCCTTGTTGTTCAGTAGTTTGTTGCTGTTGAGACCCTTGTTGCTCTTGTTGATTTTGTTGTATTCTTGAAGGTAATGGGGCAGTTTGACCTAGAGTTTTAAATGTTATTAAATATAGCTCTTATGTTGACTTAAATATATTGTATGAAGACAATCACAAACTAACTTCATTAAATAATATTCATTAAGTAGCTGTTTTAGTTGAAATATTATATTATTATTATCAGTTTTCTTTGTAAGCTGTTATAGTTATAAAAAAAATGACTTAAAAACGACATAAAAAATGATTCACATGATTAGTTTTAATACATATTTTATAGAATTAAATATTAGTTTTATGATAAAAAATATTTTGAAAACAATGATAAAAACCGCTAACCATATTTATCGTGTATCCCTCTATGTCGCTTCAACGCAAAGCGATCTGCAAAAGCAGCAGTACAAATATCACACTTGAAGGGTTTCTCTCCGGAATGCACTTTTGCATGGTTTTTAAGATGAGCCGCCTGACTAAACGCTGAGCCGCATGTGTCACATCTATTACAAAATAATAAAGAAGTGAAGTTAATTATCTGCTTAAGCATGGTGAGGTATTTTTAGTTTTATTATAGTACTGCTATATTGATATATATATATATATATATGTTTATAGACATTTTCATATCAAACACTAAATATGAAAATCAATATCTATACATATATACTTAGTATTGATATATAATAATATAAGAGAAATTGCATCCACTAATGACTGATGATCTCGGGCTAGCTCATTATGATTCTTTAATGGGTTATCATTAGTTTATCCAAAACAATTATTTTCTATATTACTGAGAGTTAATAATACATGCTATGACCCTATATGAGTTTCAAATTAAAATCTCACAACATAAAATAATGACTAGTACACACAAATGAAAGATATATTTACACTTACTTGTAAGGTTTCTCGCCTGTGTGTATACGACGATGATTCCATAATGTCGCATGCCTCGCGAAACCTTTGTCACATACCTGCATTACAGAATTAAAATTAATGTAGTATTATTATCTTATAATTTAAAATAAATTCAGTAGTAAATTACTATTAGATGTTTTGTATAAAATTAATTATAAATTATCATTCTAAAGCATTTATGATAATTGCGTAAAATTCTGTTGAATATATTATTTGTTTTGTACTGGAGAACATTTTGATATAATATTTTATGAGTAAGTTATATATATATACCACCTCTAAAAAGATTACAATTTACAATAATAACTAATAATCAGCATGTCTTAAAATTTGCCTTTTTATTTTATACTATTATCCATTTAAAAATATATAAAATATTTTTTATTCAAGTAGGCTCATAAGAGCACTTTTAAATAATTATGTTACAGTGTGTGTACTGTACATTCTAATACCTACCTCACACACATATGGTTTCTCTCCCGAATGTGTTCTTTCGTGATTCTTTAAATGTGGAGACTGTGAGAATTGCATTCCACAAGTTTGACATCTGTTAACAAAAAGTTATATATATAACACACTTTTAAATAAATTATTGACAATAACATAACAAAAATATAATTAAGAGGCTTTTGAAAGTCTTTCAAACTACATTCAGTGGTTAAGTGAATCTGATATTATTAAGTGTATTAGCCAATACACTTAATAATATGAAATATTATTCAATCTTTATATTGAATACAATAATTGTAAAAAAATAAAAACAATTTATTTTGGAAACAAACTTGTTACCTGTAGGTAATAAGTGCTTTCAGAACATTAACATGGTTACTTTAAATAGAGATAAGAAATAATGACCAAATAATAACTTTAGAGCAATTTATTTGTATCATAAACTTATATCAATTTTAAGTTTATTCTTTGTGAATATGACCAAATATTTCTGGAAATATTACAAGAATTACCACATAAATATATAAAATGACAGGAATCTGAGCATTATTGCAAATTTTTTATTATATTATAATATTTATGTATCATTAATTTAAAAAACATCATGTCATGAAGCCTTCATTTTACAGTGGGAAGATGGTGAAGATCCTTTTTATGTATAAACCCTTTTAATTATATGGTTATAGTAGTAGGACATTTATTTAAGCCTATACTTATGGTTCTTTAAATCAGTAAACACTTTCTAAAAATTGTTCTTCTAATATACAACAACTAAATAAACTATGGCCCAATACAACTCTGTTTCTTCAAATAAATATTTGTTTTTATCATTAACATGTACATAATAAATGTAATGTTCAGAATGGCAAGCTTTCATTGAGAAAGAAGTACAAACTAAATGAAATGTATGAACATTTTGCTGAAATGAAATAATGTCTTAAAATTAATCTCTACACAATAATTTATGATCATGAGATACTCTTTAACGATCATTCAATTTATTTTTGAACTATTTTATTGTTCTTTCCAATGACAAGCTTCAAAATAAATATATGAAAAATAGATCATGGTTAAATGGACCAGTTTCAAGTGATACAATCACATTTTCCATTATTAAAAAATTCTGTGAGTACACTACTGTAACAAAAAACATTCAAATTATGATTAATTGATGATTACCTGTATGGTTTTTCTCCTGTGTGTATTCTTGAATGATTTTTAAGATAAACAGCCTTGGCAAATGCAATCCCACAAATGCCACATTTGAAATTTTTTTCACCAGAATGTAACTTTTTATGAGACCATAATGATGAGTATCTTGAGAAGGAGCCACCACATATGTTACAATGAAATGGTTTGTCTGCATTCGCTTGGTTATTTTTGTTTTTATTTCCACCAACAAAAACTATACCAGAACCATTGCAGTTTTGACACTTTGTTACAGATGCCAAATTTCTTTTTTTCACAGGATGATGTCCAGGTACTGCAATTAGAAAATATATTTTATATTTAAAATCGGTAGGCAGCAATTGAGCGAAGATGAAAAATAATCACCAAAACCTTTAGATATCGGCACTGTAAGAAATATTAACAATCTCTTACACCACAAATATTTCCACCAATTTTGAAAACTAAAACATCCCTTATGTTTGCTGTTTCACTTGTTCACTCAACCTCAAAGATTTGTGGGGATGTCTTAACAGATTTAATGTTATTTATATTCTATATTTCATAAGAATATTTATTCCATATTGATTGAACTTTTTTCAAGAAGGCTTTTCCTAGTTATACGGCTTAGTGCACTGGTGTGTACCCACCACTCATGAGGTAGTCGACCAGCAAATAGTAAAACTTTATATTGCTTTGTTGCAGTTAAAATGGCAAATGCAATAACAATTACAAAGAACATAAATTTTATTGCTGTTGGCAAAAAACTATGCAAGAAGCATTATGTTTCTCTGTCTTGAAAAAAATAGTTAAGTTTATAGTTTCTGATTAATTTCTTACAAGGTTTTTGTTGTTGTTGTTGCTGTTGCTGTTGATTACTTGGTGCTGTTGCTAAAGGATCAGTTGCATTTTGAACTCCACTGACACCACCCACTTCAAATTTCACATTATTTTCTGTTGCTACAAATATTTGTGTTGAATTTACTGAAATTGGATAAAAGCACTCAATATTATTTGTAACTTCTAACAGAACTCTGAGAAAAGTTCCCATTTTCTTTAAAGTTAATTACAACTGGTTGTTTTTTATTTTAAAAATATTAGTGACTAAAAAACTTTTAATAACAAATCATTTTCAACTAACTTTGGTTATTTCTTTGTTCTACTGAATCTTGAGCTATGCAGTTTTCACATCTAATTAGTTTCGGTCCTTTTCTTTTGGGGTTATTAGCTATTGGTCCTCCACATGTAATACACTTTTGGACTTTGTCAATGATTACTGGTTTAGCTGAAAATATAAGTACTGTTAAAACCGTTTATGGCGACATCGTTTAGAACAACATTTCGGTTATATCGACCAAAATCAAAGGTCCCGGCTGAATATAACTGTCTTATCAAAAATATTGCTTTGTACGACATCTCTAACTACGAAATACCGCATTAAATTACCACATTTGGCTAATGTTTTTGGAGAATTATATCTGTAGAACAACTAGCTAAGCCGTATTGTAAATAATTACTACTGAAGCAGACGTAGATAGGTCTATTGCGATTTGTGCACCGGCTACGGAAGATGATATATTGTACTAGAAGTTCAAATAGAAAATGACGAACTGATGAACAATATACAGTGGCAACTTTGAATGATGGTCTCAATGCTGTTAATGTTTTATGCATGATTGTTATTTTTAATAAACAGTTTCACATGCAGGGAAATTATAATGATACGCTGATTAAACTCCAAAGTGAACTGCAAAATGTGTATACAAGACAGAAGTGTTCCAAGCAAAATAAAATTACAGATTTTATGCATACAGGAAAATGACATTGTTCTTTCTTAATATGTATACGTTTTGATTGAAATAATCAAAATATAATTTAATTTCATACATTAATATATTTTGCCTATTAATACCTGTGACCTACACATTCAATAATACCACTTCATAAAAAAATAAGCATCACCGGTTGTTATGACTAAATATGAGTAGTCCCTTCAATGTCGTTATAACAGATTTTGACTGTATATATTAAAAAGTTAATTAAATAAAATATTTTTTCTTAAATATATGTATATAGACCCTGTGAGAATATACAATAGTAAAATCCTAGCATTCACCAGGTGTTCGAATTTCAACTATAATCATTATTGACAATTTGAGCAAACAATTATATGTTTTAAATATATTTTCTACTTTTGTTTTCAGTTTTTTATATTGATAACACAAAAATTCATTAGTAGCTACAATGTGTTTAAGTGATATGAAATAATTTAAAAACTTAATAGAAAAAAAAAAACATGGAAATAGCATTGTAAGATGGGCTTGCTTACTATTACTTTCAACATAATATATACTTAGTCATTGTATAAAATTTTCATTTATATGAATGTTGTTTAAGTTATCAATATATATCACTTACTGTCTTGAATCTGAACATGATGTTGTTGCTGATCATTTGGATCTGTTGAAAGGATTTGTATATGAGGGGGCATTGTTACTTCATTAGCTGTACTGACTCCTGTTGCCACTACTGTTATATTGCTATCTGAAAATTTATAAATTTAAATGTTAGTCTTATAAAAAGTCATAATAATATGTCAAAATCATCAGTAAAATATAATCCAAGGGATTAAATATAGATTAGAATTAAATTAATTTTGTTTGAAAATAGAATAAGATTTATTATTATTATTTTGAACAAAATAAATTAATATTTACCTGCATCTTGGGCATGTATCCTTTTATGAGCATTGAGTAATGTGAGGTGGCCGAACATCAATCCACAAACATCACATTTAAAACTAATATTTGATATTGTGTTCTGAATGCCATTAGGTGCAATTTGCATTTGATTTACAAGGGCATAGTTGTATGAAAATGGCTGAGCTATGTAGCATGTTTTGTCATCGCTTGTAGTTAGTTGTGCAATGTTCACACCACCAGTGACTCCACCTGCTCCACCAGCTGCCCCGGTACCAATTTTGCCAATCATATTAACATTAGTTGTATAACAGAATGTTGGAAATTCCTTAAATATAAAATACACTTCAAATATAAGACAATAATTGTTAAAAGCATTTATTTTTTCAGAAAAATACTTAAAAATAAATTTTTATAACAGCTTCCTTAGTTTGTATTCTTAAATTAAGGACACATACCTGTTGTGTTTGTTGTGTCTGTTGTGTTTTCTGTTGAACATTTTCGATGTTTTTTCCTTGTGATTTTTGTGGATGCTCTTGGTATTGGAGGGTCGGAACCGAACCGGCTTGTACAGCGTTAGTTGTGAACATTGTAGATTTATCTCATTACACTTTTATAAATAAAGAATATTGTCTCACAGTAAACTGTAAATAAAAAAATATATACAGTTATACGATGGTTTTGTTGTTAAATGAGAATTAGTTAGACAAATTTAAAAGCGCGGCTAATTGTATACGCGAAAGAGAAACTCCCAAAACATACAGTGCGAAGGTAACGGGGAATATTTCTTATCATTCTACTCTACTCGTAAAAAGATCATTCGCCGATGAAAGCAGTGTCTCCGTAAATAGTGTCGATATAATGTAAGAAAAGGATGACGGACTATCTATAGACGCGCTTCAAGTAAACTATAGTCGCCATTGTTAATTTCTTTGCCACTGTTTGATGAATGAAAGCTCTAAATGCCACCAAAGAACGGCCGAGATGATAATAAAATGAGAAAATAATTATATTGTCTTACCTTGATATTAATTAAAAATATTTTTTTTACGAAATACACTGAATTCAGCGATATGATTTTATTATTTCTATCTCACTTTGAAATCTTGAATTCTCCATCTCACTGAATAAATGAAATGGCGATACAAATAAAATGGCGGCCAAATAAGTATAGACAATTAAGATTTAAGATCCAAGTGCGAGTTGTAAAATTAAGATTGAATTTGAATTATTATGCTTGACCCAGATAATCTTTAATTTTTTATTAATGTTCTTGTATTCGATATATTTTTTAAATAATTA
Source organism: Vanessa tameamea (assembly GCF_037043105.1). Taxonomy (NCBI): domain Eukaryota; kingdom Metazoa; phylum Arthropoda; class Insecta; order Lepidoptera; family Nymphalidae; genus Vanessa; species Vanessa tameamea. The sequence continues at coordinate 9,962,781 of NC_087313.1, read as the reverse complement.
ATTTCATTGTTAAGATAATACAGTATATATATGCCAAACTAACTAAATAATTGAAATATTTATCCTTCTTGAGTTTGTAATTACATTTTTATTAATTTTTTTATTTTATATGATCACTTGGGCATACTATAATTTAATTAAAATGCAAAAATAAAAGATATTGACTGTCGATATTTTTATAAGACATTTAAACCATAAAAATGGCACAAGAGAGTATTTTTTTGGAGTACTATGAATTGAAAAAGCAAATATGATATACAGGCATTGCCAAAAGGCAAGTATTATTTTCAGTTTCATTCTATATTAATTATGTGCATTTAACATATATTTTAAATCGTAAATTAAAATATTTCGGAATTATTATAAATAGAGAATTTCATCTTCACGTTTGTATATGTTTTATATGAGCTACGTCCGATGTGGCGTCACACTAAGTTAATAATTTTATATATAATATACATATAAAAGTTAGGAGACTAAACGACGATACGCTCATTTATATGCATGTATATAAAGATTTCTGTCATAGCTTTTAAATAATATGTATTTCCGAAAAATTTAAATAAGCTCAAAGTAATAACTATACCTGACAAATTCCTTAATAAAAGTTTACCAACAAAAAAGGTCATTCGAGTGGTAGTATTGTCATAGTGCGTATAATTTATTGCAACTTTTTTCGCTTATTATATATATATTAATAAAGTGGATAAAATAAACCTTTACGGTAACGACTAACGATCAAATTTGACAATCAAAGATTCGCGGCAGTGATACAACATAAGCGAGGTAATTAAAGTAAAAAAAAAATTATATAACTTTAAAGATACCTATTAGATATTTTTCTCTTTGTATATGTTGGCCGTTGGTTTTAAAAAAGTCAGTATTTATAGTAATACATATTTAATATGTCGTTTTTCGTATGGAACCTTCTAAGGTGGTCCCTAAAAATCAGCGTTGAACTTTGTGGGTTATTGTATTCTTTCATTATAAGCTAAATAACCTTTCTATTTGTGTCGGTAAAGTGCTGCGCAGACATCTTATTATTATAATATAGTAATTAAATTGTCCTTTTTTCTCTTTTTTATCTATTTTCACACATTCACATTTGATTTTGTGTCAGAAATACAGTTATTTCAATAGTAAATCAAAATTCTTCGGAATAAAATAATGAATTATATGTAGGTACCTACTTATTTGAAGTAATTGTTATGATAGTTATAAAAACTTTAAAACGTTTTTTTGTTTGAATTTATAATAATAATAAAAATGCATAAGTTTTTCACAAATAAATATATTTTTGTACATATCTTATTTTAATTTCATATAATCGTAAGCCCTTAATTAATTTAGCATAGATATATTTAATTTATAGAAAATATATAACTGGACATTATATTTTAAATGTGTTTGCTTATTAATACATTATTGCAATATATACTTAACATTTTTTACAAAAATATTTAAATATAACGTCAGGACTTTTATGGCACCGATTTTCTACATCTTGTATTATACGGCACATACGATTGTGCCAATTTTCGCAGGTTTCCGGTTTAATCTTTTCTAAAACATTGTGACTTGGTCACCAAATATTCTTTATACAGTGATGACTTAATCGATCTCTAAGTTTTTTCAACATATTAAATACCAAAAAATACAATGTGTGTTTGGTCCAGTAACTTTCGTCGTTACTTGCACATTCCCAAAGAAAAAGAGTTAATAAAGTAGCTCGAAAGTTGAGTAAAACCCTGTACATTCCTGAAATGTTTAATTAGCTTTATGGTACTTTTTAAATTATTTCTGTTATTTAGTAATTGTCTTTCTTGAAAAGGAAATGATAGTCGCCAATTATAATCATTAACATTTGGCTTGGGAACTACAAAATACCTAAAAATGTTGGAAGATTTAACTTTTGTAAAGTCTACATTAGAGTTAATCGGTACTGTAGGTAACACAAACGTGAACGTTAGTACTAAATTAATATCAATTATATCGTTGTCTTTCATAATTGTTATTGTGTTAGCATGACCAGATGATTTTTACTTTATACTTATGTTTAGTATAGTCATGAGGCGAGTTAGACGCGTCCAATTTAATTTTACCATAATTCACTGGAAATTTTAATATGATATTGATATCGTATTCAGTCGGTTTACCAACGCGTAGTCCATGGAAATAACGGCCTAAAAAATCTAGATTTGGTCTTAAGCTGTCAAAAAGCTCGTCATTTCTTCGCATAAGATTTATTAATTCTTTCAATACAGAAAAAAAACTATATCAGTGTTTTCTTCTCTCTCATTCTTAATCATTTTTATGTAATGTCTATTAATTTCTTGAAACATAACTTATATTATATATATAATTTACATTATATAACTTACATTCTTATTTTTAGCATGGGTTTTAGTTATTGACTTTTGAGGCATTTTCTAGCCTGAAATAATGCACATAAATTAAAGCCTTGTCATATGAAACGATTAAAATATACGGTTATTACAAACACCGACAAACTTTTAAAATACCAATTAAAAAATGTTATAAGCACGGATCATATGCTGAAATGGATATAATTAACTATAAGATACGCCGAGACCGATTAATATTTATTAATTTCATACTTTGAGCCACAACATATTGCATAAAGCGCGAGCTTATTCTGGAAGCATTATTTAAAATCTGAAATTATATAAATTGTAGGGAAAGCAAGAGAGAAAGCTTAGTGGCTCTTAAAACTTTAATCACGAATATAAATATTTGAAGCATATAATTACATAAAAATCTATATACCTATATAAAAAATGCATATTTACAAATAATAAGAATAATTTTAACAATTGAAAGCTAGTTGCTTGTCAAAATATAATCTACCACAGGTTCGAGAAAAAAAACCGCAGGAGAAAGAAGAATTCAGAGGCATTTTTTTACCTTACCTAGATACCTTTGGAAAAGATCGTTTCATATTAAGAGTTGTGTGTCATAATTTAAAAATTATAGTAACACAGTTTGGCACACAAACGTTCCTTGACAATGTAGTCGGGAAAAATTTAATAAGGGAAGTAGTAAGTTTATGTTGGTATGATCGTTAAAATTTATCTATAAATATGGTGTTTTTACGAACATACATTAAGTTATTACTTAACGTTAAGGCCCACGTTATAGATTGCACGGATAATTTTACAAACACAATCACAAAAACACTTAATAATATTTTTAATGCAAATCAGGTCACGTTTATTGAAAAATTCACAAGCACTAGATTTAAAAAATAGGCGTACCGCGCAAGCAATGCAATACTGCACAATGATCAGTTATTTACAAACACGATTCATTTTAGATCAATTGGTATAATACGGGGAATTATTTCTAAAAGGGAATTTACCATCTTATTGAAAGTTAAATGTCGTCGTAATTTAAGGGTTGCCATGCACCTTACACCTATGATATTTAGTGTAATCTAATTTTGGTAATTTTAAAAAATATGCTTTCATGTCTTGCAAGTTACAAAAAAAAAACAATATATTCGGTCTGTCTGTTTTTTTTGTCTGGATTAATCGTCAAAATGGATAAAAAGTACAAATCTAATGATTGAATATTTATACAGAGTATATTCCAAGGTAACCAGAGTATATCATAATTCTCTTTGCAAAATATATGTAAAAATATGGTATACACACATAAATAAATCAACCACTTTTAATTCAGTCAATCCACAAATTAAGAAATTAAACAAATCTTTTTAATGTCTTTACTTTTCTACAAAAATTTTTTTAAACAGATCTTTTAATTAGTTTATGATTTCTTGGCTACTTCAGTACGTAACATAAAAGTTAAGTTTTATAATTCTTGATTACAATAGTTTATCTGTGTATATTTATAAAATTTTAATAAATTAAAGAAAACAAATCATACTGAACTATTGACTTGAATTAGACGCCCACTCTTTTTTAAATTTTTCTATTGCTTCTTGAATAGTCTTAAAATCTGCTGGTTTTATTTCAACATTCATAGAAGAATCTGTTGCTTCAACTGGGTGGTCCGTTTCTGTTTAAAATAATCACGTTTAAAAATATTCACACATAATTTTGTATGTTTTGCCTAGAAATAGATTGTAATCTATGTATACCTGAAGTAAGATTAAAGATTACCTCAATTTAATAGGAACTAGTGTTCCTGTTACTTTGACTTTGATAATAAAGCCCACACTTGCCTTGGCTTTGGCTGGGTGATCTAACTTAATCGTGTTAAATATAAAACAAGAAGGATTTTTAACATAAAAGTTAAGACAGGTTTTTTATTAAAGCATAGAAATATCAATGATTAGGTAAGGTAAGATAAGATTAGGTTAGGTAAGATTTGGACAAAAAATCTTCTTTATAAAAAGATGCATAACAAAGTTTTCATGTTGTTGAAATTTTATAACTGTAATTTGTTACCACAAGCCATTCTGATTTATCATATATGGTTATGGTCAATAAAAATTAGTACCATAGAATTGCACTATATCAAAAGCATGTAGAAAGATGGTCAATATTAATTATATTGCATGGTTTATATTGGAAGTACTACAAACCTGCTTTTCCTTCTTTATGTGTCACATATGCATGTTCTACAGATATGAGCTTTCTTGTTTTACACAAGTATTTTAAATTTTTTTCAGGTAGCTTGTCAAATAAAGGATCCGCACAATGAGGCGAAGGATCATCTTCAAAGAACATATATGTGCCTAATGGATTTTCTATAGTACCTTAAATCAAAAATAATGTTAATGTTGTTTTACATGAATAAAAATAAATGTTATTTTATAGTTCATTTCATGTGACTCAATAATAACTGTAGTATTTAATATTTTAAAAGAACACTTAAAACTTATATATTACCAGTAAAAAAGGTGTCATCTAGTTGAAAAATTGGATTTTTGGTGTCAATGCCTAATACATGAATATTATTATATTTTTCTAAATTGACACTGTCTTCAAATTCAGCATAAACTAATATTTCTTCTACATCATCTGATGTAGTTTCTATGTTATTCATGCCTGTATGACTTAAGATTCAGTATTGATCAAATAATTCTGAAAAAAATAATAACAATGGTTCTTGATTTTTTTTTTCTCAATCGACTTCAACGATCGATCGAAGCTATATATAGTTTAAAAAAAAATATTACGTACTGAGGCCAGTGTCCACAGAGCAAGTTATTTTATTATAAGCTCAAATAAATTCAGCTAATTTATATTGATATTATATTACTTTTACAATGTCTTGTATTATCACGATTTTTTTTTTTTTTAAATATTAATTGACTTATTAAGAGGTAGAATATAGCAAATTACTGACATTACTAACAATAACACTCGTAGTTTAAATCCCAGTGTATTTTGTTATTAGTTGGTTACTTGGTTGTCAAAGAATTAGAATTCTGGAATTTTTATGAACCTTGCTTTTGCTATTTTGACAAATAATAAATATGTCAAACTTCAGTCTATATAATAGACAAGTCTGAAGATAAAAGTATGAAAAGTAAGATAATTTTATTTTATTTTATTTTCATTAGGACAACCAACAGTAGATACAATATCACATCCAAAATAAAAAATAAAAAATTACATTTCTAAATTATCAAGGCAAAAGTTTTACTACTTACAGGTAGTCTCATCATGCATTATCATATTAGACAATGTAATTATTGAAAAGATGAATTAAACATAAGCATAATAATTAAAAATAAGAAATATAATACATTTTTTATATAATAAATAATAATTATTAAGATAAACCATATGATTAGAATTGAGCACAAATGAAATTCTTTATTTTTCGATTGAATTGAGGGCGACTATCGTGACATATGTCTAAATGTTTTACTTTAATACTGATGGTGATGTATAACAATGATAATCTCGATATGATGGAATTCCTACCTAGTTGCATTTTATATAATCTGGTATAAAAGAAATGGCTCATATTACGGGAATTAATGTGAGGGACGTTTAAATAGAATTTTGATAAAAGTTCCGGACAGTCAATATTATTATTAAATAAAAATTTCATTGACAATATTTTTCGTCTATTCTCCAGACTTTGTATATTGAACAGATTGCATCTTTCATTATAAGACTTTGAATTTATCCTAAATTTATATGATAGTTGACGAAGAAACTTTTTTTGTATATTGTCGACTCTATGAATGTGCAATTTTTGACACGGTGACCAAATTAAGCAACAATATTCTAATCTAATACGCACGAAATAATTAAAGAGACTTAAAACAGTTTCACTCCTTTTCAAGTCTTTGGAGCACCTTAGAACAAAGCCTAGTGATTTGTTTGCTACATCAAGAGCTTTATCTATATGCAGTTTGAAATTCAATTTATTATCCAATATGATGCCTAAGTCACAAATCCTGTCAACTTCCTTTAATTCTATATTTTTATATAATATTTGGATGGTATAATTTTCTTTTTACGAGTAAATTTTATGTGATAACATTTGTCAATATTCAAGATCATTTTATTATTATCACACCATTCAATTAATTTGCATAGATTTTCCTGTAATAAAACAACATCAGAAAATTGTTTTATTACTTTAGTTAATTTTAGATCATCAGCATACAAACTCACGTGACAATTCTTAAATATTGGTACAATATCATTAATAAATATATTGAAAAACAATGGCCCTAAATTCGATCCTTGTGGGACTCCCGAGGAAGCAACGAATGGTTTAGAGTGGTGTCCATGGATTACCACTCTTGAGATTCTACCCATTAAGTAAGTTTTGCACCACTCCAGCAGTCGATCTGAAATACCATATGATTTCAACTTATTTAAAAGAATGCAGTGATTAACCTTGTCGAAGGCCTTTGAGAAATTTGTATATATGGCATCCATTTGAAGGCCACTATCAATACATTCAGAAATATTAGAAACATGAAGCGACAGATTGGTCAAAGTAGAGCGTTTATTTATAAATCCATGCTGATTATCATTTATATAATTTTTGACATTCATATAATATTTCATTTATATAATGAATGAACGATACTTTTGTTACGATATAACGATTTAATTTTAATACATAATCGATGTTTGTGCATTTTCCCCACACATACATATTGGCCGATATTAAAATAAATACCGTAATTAAATACTTTATTTACCTTTACCTCTATCTACACATATAATAAAATCGTAAATTATCGAAATCTTTACATAGGAAATATTTGAGAAATATTAGTACTGGGGGCTATTTATTAACGCAATAGATCACAAAAATATGATTTTTAGAATTTTTGTCTGTTTATCTATTCGTTTGTTCCCATTAATCTCGGATCGGGTGCGGTTTTCACTGATTAATACAATAGTAACCTTGGGATAACATATTGCGTTTGTTTTTATTAAAATCTGGATGTTATGGAACCAGGGCTGATGACGTTAATACCTTTTTAAAGAGTTCAAGTGGTGTTACGGATGGATGGATGATCCATTTGCATTTGAAAATATTTATTCTATAAATATAAATAGGTAGGGCGCAGATGATTTTATGTTTATACCCCGGTTCCTTCTCATTATCAAAAAACTTTTCGTTTACTTTTAAGCGAGACCAGTTTTCAGTGCACACGGCTAGCTTTATGTGGCACTGTCGCGTGTTCACAACTGCAAAAAATGTATGCTTTAATCACCGACGGCACTACGTGTGATATACATTACACAGTTAGACAAATACATCATAACTTTTGAATATTTTTTTTTTTGTTATAGGGGGCAAACGAGCAGGAGGCTCACCTGATGGAAAGTGATTACCACCGCCCATGGACATCTGCAACACCGGGGGGCTTGCAGGTGCGTTGCCGGCCTTTAAGGAATGAGTACGCTATTTTCTTGAACGTTCCCAAGTCGTATCGGTTCGGAAAAACCGCCGGCGAAAGCTGGTCCCACAGAGTGATTGTGCGAGGCAGAAAATTATAATATTACAAGATTCAATTATAAATTTAAAACGTTCGGTTGTGTTTAGTTTGAATTTTATCGATGGCTAAGCACTAAAAAGTTTTTAGTTAGATAGAGATTTTTTTTTTATTTAGAGATGGGTTTTTAGTAAAAACCCATCTCTAAATAAGAAAAAATCATAATCTGTCCATCCTTTTGGGAACTATATTGCCACGACAGATGAAAATATACACAAATATGTCAACTATTTATAATACCCTTACTTTTATGGCTTGCGGGCACCAGACAGTCATAGAAATAAAATTGATATGATACCAATTTTCTATTAAAGACAGATATATAGATAATACCTACTTAACGTTTTTACCGTAGGTTTGTTCTATAGTCTATTCAAAATTTCCAAGTACAAGAGGACAAAGCCAATTAAATAAATGACGTGATCTTATTGGTGCACAACTTAAATAATCTATGATATTTATTATGGACTGACAAAACTGGTATTGGAACGTATAAGTAGTTATAGCCTATGCCTATTCCAATGGAAATAGGAAAAAAGATAAACAAACTTTAGATTAACGTATTTCATGCGATATTGATTCATAAATAGTGAACTATCGATATGCAACACTAAAGTCATCAATGACATGTAAAAAATGTTTGATCAAAAATTACATTTATGTCCTTAAAATTATATTCCATCATATTTTTATTTTTATTTTACAGTTATAATGCCAAAGTAACTGTTTCTCTTTCATGGCCAAGCAACTGAACGGAATTTGATGAAATTTGGTATGAAGGAAGTTTGAACCCTAAAGAATGACATTTGAGTCAATAGTACAATTAAATATTATGGAATCGTTATTTTTTAAATTTTTAACTATCGAATTATGTCATAATGCGAATATTTTTTCATTCATTTCTGTTTGCCCATATCGCAATTTAATTTCTTATCTTAGAAATTGCCCTCAATAATATAATTATACTTATTTGTTTTTGTTGATAATAACTTATTCACCATATAAACAAAATTTTGTTTGTGTTAGGAATGCAGAGGTTATATAAGCAATAAGCATATATACTTTTGCATATTACGAGTGCTCACGCCGCTCACTGCTCAGTGCTCAGATTCTAGGTCGACATATTGATGGTATATTGATATATTTCGACTACGTTGCGTCAATATCATTCAATATACTGACAAAAGCCAACGACTACAACTATTTCTAGTTCTGGAATAGTAATTAATATTAAGAAGTGGAAGAATCCAGTAGCAGTCAAGTAAATATCGTAGTTCTCAAATTTTTCACACTTGTGCATAACTAATAATAAATCCAAAGCTGCCAATATAGATGAATTTCGTGTATGTAAACATATTTTGCGACATTAATATTATCGTGAAATTATATGATGCGAAACTTGGGAAGTCAAATCTAAATAGAAATAAAAATATTCTTTATACTTTAGTGTACGAATAATATAAAAATTGACAAAATCATATATCGACCTAATATCTACCTACAGTTTTTAAACTTCTAAAAGAAACAAAATATTAATCATAAATAAAACTATTTTATTGCATATCACATCCACATTTCACGATCGCTGCGTTTATGAATGAAACTTTTTCCGAATGGTAACATCATGTGAACTTTCCAGAATCTATACAAAGAAAATAAATGCTTACATCATTTAACACGACGTTATGAATTATATTATAATAAAACAATTTCAACAGCAAAAATATGACTAAACATTATGCAATAAACATATCGGAGTAAAGTCTTCGCCTCCCAGGGAATCCGTTATTTCTGTCCTCCAGGAGGCTGTAGCGGTTGGCCACGTTCTTTTCCGCGAAGTTTTATTCCAATTGCCCTCTCAATTTTACCCAGAACAATATTATTTGGAATACCGCGACCAGCTTCGTAATCATTTACAATTTGAGGTTTTTCACATATTTTTGTCGCTAGATCTTTTTGACTCATGCCTTTAGCCTGTCTGCCTTGCATTATAAGTTTTCCTAAATCAAGGGGTATTTTTTCATGTCGAAGTTCCTCAGTCTCTCTGTCAAGTTTTGCAGTATTTTTTGTTGTAACATGTTGTTTATTAGTTCCAGCACCAAATTTCTGTTGAGTATCCACTGGTAAACCTTGACGACGTGCAGCGTTAACTGCTTGTTCAGTTTTTAGTGCCGATGCCTTTGGGGGTTTTTTTCGAAGAATTGTTACGGTATCCCAATCAGACATTTTTAATAAAATATGTAAATAAGGTACTGATCTAATGAAATAACCAAAATTTTAGTAACAGTATTCTCTGCTTTATCAAAATGTGCAATTGCACAGACGATATTAAAGCTTAACGTTACCACAGATTACGCATTTTCAAAAGAAAAACATTTGATACAGATAAAAGAATACTAATACATGCCTGCACGTGCAAAAACAAAAATACCTTATACCCTTTTAAGATTCTATCAAATTTTTTACATGTATATAAGTTTGTTATATGTACATTATATTATATAGATACTATAAATAAAGTCTCTACTCGTTTTTAATATATTGAAATAAATTATATTATTGTCATCTATCATCTATCCATAGATTATATTCTGGTTTCAGTTATCTGTGATTCTGTAATCTGTTCCAAGTTCTGTCTGTTGTCTGACTCTGTGCGACTTTAAACTTTCAATTCGTCTTGGTTCAAATTAATATCGTATTCTGAAATGATATAGAATTAAACACATGGAAAAATTGACAATTTTAATAACTGGTGGTGGTAAAAGGAATGATATCGTAAAGTTTATATTTTTCGTAGGTTTATAACTAAAAAATGTCGTTTTCATTTGGTTCCAACACATCCCAAAGCGCTGGTTTTGGTTCTGCGTCTAAACGTAAGATTCAATCAATTCACATTGATGCATATTAAATACAATGCAAAAAATATATACTTTCTAGAAAGTATTATATATATGAGCAAATAATTATGCTGAATTTGTTTAAATTTCAGCAACTTTTTCATTTGGAAGTACAAATACTGCAACTACCAGTACTGCCGGTTTTGGTGGGTTTGGTACAACAACATCTTCGTCGGGTTTTGGCACATTTGGTGCACCCACATCCAGTGCAGGTTACCATTTGATACTATTTTTTATAAAATAAAAGCATGGTTCTAGTTCATAAATTTTACTGCACTGTCGTTAATAATATCTGTTATCTTGAGTTTTTAATAAAGAAAATTATTTTTAAATGAAAACTATGTTTAGTTAATCATTTAAAGACAGATCCCTGTGAAGTATATTTTCTTAGTTAGATATTTTACTGTTATTACAGTATCTTGCTGATTCTCTCCCTGAATATCAGACTCTAAATGAAAATCTATTTATTGAAGAACTTTAGCAAGTACTTCCGAATCATCATTTTACAGAACTGTAATTAATGTAAAGCTGCCATTTATTCAGAATGTAGATTCTACCGAGAAGAATTGGCAATTAAAAATATTATGAACAAGTACTAAATCCACACTTTTTACCTTTAATTTGAATTTATGAATTAGCTAAAAAGTGTCTGCAATTTTGTTATAGAAATAAGTACCTTGTCCCAGGAACAATTTATAGACTTTGAGGAGTCGGAAACTTGATGTTTCAAGCTTATTCTTACTTCCCATGTTAATACAATAATTATGCCTGATTCTATTAAAATTATCAGTGTTAATTGTTGTAAATATATTGCGATACCACTGTCAGTATTCCTACTTAATTACAACATTTGAAGGGAGTCTTGAGCTTTTAAGATTATAAATACTGGACTGGACAGATAATTTTTGTAAAATTAATTTGTTTACAAATTTATTTAATTTTTGTGCCACACATGTAATGTAGTGTGTTGTGTGTAGTATAAACAGTTATAAAAACATTTAAAAAGCAGCATAATTCCATTTTTTATTTTGTTATAGCAACACCATTTGGTGGTCTTAATACCGCTACAACAACTGCACCTACACTTTTTGGTGGTTCAGGTTTTGGAAATACTGCAGCTAAGCCAGCTACAGGTTAGTTCTTTGTTTTTTCAAAAATTAGCAATATTTTGTCTGATATCTCTTATTAGCCTAATTATTTTAAGTGATCATATAAATAAGGGATGTCATATTTTACTACTTAGGGATTTGAAATTATTTCAGATTATCCAATTGTTTTGAATAGTTTCAGATATGGATATAAGATTATTTAGAAAATTGTAAAAGAAAAATCTACAATATGTAAATGTATTTAAAGGCATTTTCAATTAGATATAATCATGAAAAAAACAAATAGCTTTAAAATTCAATTAAGTATCCTCTTTAAGTTTTACACTAGTCAGAAAAAAATTATAACAAATATATTTATCGGTTTTGGTTAAAGATAGATTGTTATTTCGAATAACCAATAGTTTTGGTTAATGCTATGGAGCTCCATATCATCCCAGAGAGAAAGATAACTCATCTGATTAAGAAAACTAAATAGGACATGTAAAAATTAATAGTTCTTTTTTAACTTAACCATCTAGGCTAGAAAATAAGTATTCTAATTCAATTTTACCTCTAATGGTAATGTGAAATTGTACACAATTTATTTCAGGATTTGGAACTGGCGCTTTTGGTGCAAATACTTTTGGGACTGGAACAGGTTTTGGCACTGGTACCTCAACATTTGGTAGTGCCCAACCAGCATTTGGTACTAGTAATATTGGTGGCAACACTTTTGGTACTGGATCTTCATTTGGTTCAACCTTTGGTGCAAAAACTACAACTACTGGTTTTGGTGGTTTCGGGACAGGGCTTGGAACAATTGGTTTTGGTCAACAACAGGTTGGTTTTCCTTTAAATAATAGTTTTTAATTCTTCTGCATTAAAAGATAGCAAGAACTTTTAAGTATAGATGAATTTTATGTCAATAGTCAAGACACTTAAAATATGTATAAATAAAATATTTATTTTTATTACAGTTTAGCTTTTTTAATTGTTTTTTTGCCATTTTATTCATATGATTATAGAATAAGTATTAATTGTCTTTTGTGTCACTGATGTTCTCAAAACTTAAAATAAAACCTTGTTTTGGTTTAAGCAACAGCAACTACAACAGCAACAACAAGGGCCTACAAATGCCCATGAAGCTCTTGTTGCAGCTGTCTTTAACTGTTGTGTGTTTGGTGATGAGAGGGACCAAGTGTTGGCCAAGTGGAATCTTCTGCAGGCACAGTGGGGCACTGGTAATTTCTTACATTTATATCTTAAATAATTATTGGCCAATGACCTCTTCTCGCCTTAAGCTTGAACAATTACCATTATGTTATATTAAATACTTAATATTATACTAGTATTATGTATCTATTGTTTTCTTATTCACAGGTCAAGCATACTACAGTCGTACCGCTCCACCATTAGAGCTCAATGAACAAAATCCTCTTTGTCGTTTTAAGGCAGTGGGATATTCAAGATTAGGTGGGAAGGAAGACAAGGAAGGGCATGTGGCCCTGGTGTTTAATAAATCTGAACAAGAAATAAAGTAATTAAACATTCGATTAATTAAACACTTGTTGACATAGAAACAAATAAAAAAAATTTGAAGTTCCATTTTATAGGATTTTTCATCCCCAATCATCAAGACATCCCTATTGATAATAAATATATAATGTTCTTGTTTGTCCTTGTTGCTAATTGGTCAGGAAGATTATTTCTAATTGTTTGGTGGAATTCTTAATCAGGTTAATAATTAGTTTTATAGATTAGAGTAGATCTTTTCCAAAATTTTTTTTGATGTTTTTTAGGAACAATCAACAAGCATTATGTTCTTCATTGTCTGGTCTTTTTGGCAACAAGCCCAATTTGGCTGTCAATGTTGAATCCGTTAAAGCTGTATCAGAAAACAAGACCCAGGTATAATACCTTGTTTCATTTATTTTAACACTACAAGTATTTTTATGTATCTTGAATAGATATAATACTTTGTTAAAATAAATGTAGTGGTTTTTCTATGGCATCAGACGAATGTTCATGAGGGATAATGTTTGCAGGTGGTAATATATATTGTGGACAAAGGAGCTGGAGGACAGCACATAAGTGCATCAGAGTTGTCTGCATTCCTGAATGCAGGTGTTGCTCGAACAAACCTCACTAATGCGGGATGTTCCAGTGTCACTCCCGTCACACGACCCACCCCTCAGATGCTAGAACAATATTTGCAAAACCCTCCGCCGGGTAAATTTTTTACCTTAAAATATTGCTGATTTAATGTATTATCGACTTTGTTAATTTTTTGCCATTATAATAATACCGTTACTTTACTTGACTAATAATATAATATATTCCACTATGCAGTATTTTTACATCGCTATAATTTTATCCCATGTTTTGCGTTGTTTCTGGAGTAGAGAGTTCAACTAGGTTAGTTCTAAAATTGAGCACTATAGTATCTCCTGCACAGTTGGGTAGACCTAAAACTAAGCCACTATGCCTTAAATTCGGAGGATATTACTAGTTATACATATTAAATTTTTTTATATATTACATATTTAATGTAGTTTGTTTATTTGGAAGGTATGGACATGCGGCTTTGGAAGCAGGCACAGGCTGATAATCCTGACTCTGAAAACTACATACCGGTTCCCATTATTGGATTTTCAGAGGTATAAATTACTTGAATGTCAATATTTTAGCTCAATTTCAATTCAATATTATAGTCTAATTGCAAATGTGTACTTCAATGAGTAACTTCGAGCAAATTGTTTTCAGATAAAGTTCCGCGCGCGATGCCAAGGCGAGGAGGCGGCGTTACAAGCGAGCTGGTTGCGACGCGCTGCCGACACGCTGTCCGCACTGCGCACGCGCCGCGCCGCCGCCACCGCCTCGCTCGCGCGACTGTCGGCCTCGCTGCACGCGCTCCGACACACGCTGCTACAGGTACACACTCCCGCCTACTGCCGACGCGCTGCCCGCACTGCACAAATGCTGCGAATACACGGAGTGTGCACCATTTTTTGTTGACTTTTTAAACTTTTTCCTTGTTTTTTATACTTTCTGTTTTTGTTTTTATTTTTAATGTAAGTTGTCATTTGTTTGTATTAATTTTAAGTGGAAACTTGATTGATTTATGTTTTTCTTATATTTGTTTTTTTACTATTAAGTGAAATTATAATTGTTTGTTTCCCAAATAAATAAATAAATGAATGTGCCAAAATCTAGAGGTGCATTAAACAAAGTTTATTTAAAACTTATTAAGAACATATAACTTAAATAGAATAACATTGCAGGTGATATCTCGTCTCGAAGTCGTCGGTCGTGTGGGTATTGCTCTGAGTCCTGAAGAAGAAGCAGCCAGAGCTCGCTTGCAGGAACTGGCATCTCAACTGGCTGCTCCACCATTATACAACGTTAGTTTTGAAATAACTGTTATACTTGTCACGTAATTTCTGGTAATAGTATTTAATAGTTAACATTAATTGGAAAATTGAGACATATGAATGCAGAATATTAATAAATTTCAAGACAATATTTTAAGATTAAAATATTGCGAAGTAGTGAAGACAGGGAAACAAAATCTACATTATACCATCATTCTTCTTACTACTTTCGTACATATGTTATTACTGTTTCTGTACTGTGTCTTACTTGCTGGTAGGGCTTTTTGCAAGCCCGTCTGCGTAGGTACTACACGTGGGGAGTGCCCCATATATTCGACCGCCAAACAGTAATACCTACCTGTGTTCTGGTTTGAAGGGTGAGTGATCCAATGTAACTAAGGGCACAATGGACATGACGTCTCAGTTCCCAAGGTTGCATTGGGCATGTAAGAAATATTAAAATTTTAAACGGCGCTAATGTATATTAGGATATATGTATATGGTGGTGACCACTTACCACCAGGTATTACATTCAGGTATGCTTATCGATATTATACATAACACTAAAATATATAAAATCAAAGAGTTTCGTATATACATAATATGTACATATTAATCGTTTAGTGCAAAATAAAAATATATGTGCCGTTACTTATAAACATTTAACAATTAATAAAAAAAAGTTAAGTCAAACCAAAGAAGACATGCACATAAATAAACCCGAAACCGTATTATTTAGGAAAAAAAGTTTTCCTATCTCTCATGAGCGTGTTCACTGCTACTGTGCGAATGGCAATGGCGATGCATTCGTGAGTCGAGTCGGATATAGAAACAAGTAAGGATTGGTCGACGTACGAAATTCTTAATGTATTTATTACTGGATTGGAATATACCAGTCTTGAACTTCGCAAAATACAACGATTATGTCCGCCTGAACTGGTCTGTTATGAGTAAAAACAGTAACCACCAATGTTATGGTTGGATTTTGGGGTTACCTGAGAACCTATTTGAACATTTTGTCAAGTCAAAAATTATTTTAACGTTGCTCTCGCACGTTAATATGAATTAGCCCTAACGGTACTCTTGATGTCAATCATAAAAATGATAGTTATTAAGGAATTCTGTACTTGACAGAACTCAAGTGCGCGTCCTCAAAATATCTTATATACGCGATATTGCAAGTCTAGACGTGATACGTAAATTTGGCAATTTGTAAGTTATTGATAAACTGCGAAACAAGTGACTTTGGTCGATTTTTTGTTCACTCAATGACCGCGTGGCGTCTTTATCTCGGTCTTATCAGCCCTTATCTGCAGACGTATTATAGACATGTATGCTGGGGATAGGTGACTTGTACATGATAGTATATGTTTTGTTCTAATTTGGCCGTTCTATAACAATCAATATTGGATTTTCACATGGAGGTCAATTTTATTTGAATAAAACAATATTTTAGATTAAGATTATTTTGGTTTTACGTAAAAAAAAAAAGTAATTACAACCAGTCCCACTGCTGTGGCCCCTTCTTTTGAGGAGAGTGTTTGGTGGAGAGATTATTCACGTTGCTCTTGCTGATTGGTTCATGATATGCATGTGATGGAATTATGATAACGAAATAATGTAACCATATAAAAATATATAATATTTTGTAAGAAGTACCAGTGAGTAGTTAAAAGCAATAACACTCGTACTAAAATAACAATTATCATTAGGCTTATGATATCGATATTTACGTCTTTTGTATCACCGCATTGTTGCAGTGGAATACAAAACACTTTAAGTATAATCCATTAAAATGTCATTGTGTACTTATGTAACTTACATACCTGTTTACAAATAATCAGTAATTAGAACGCTGGAACGCGTGTAGCAATATCAATGTCGCTTATCTATGTATCTGGTTATAACCGGCGCGGTAGGTAAATGTCATGACGAGTAATTCCTTGATTGATGCACTAAAGTTTATTGCTTCAATAATCACGCAATAAAGGCATTATTGTCAAGTACCTAAAATGTTTGGTGCTGGATGGTGTATATGCCTTCTTTGTTTTAATGTTAAATATGGCTTCTATGATTAATATTTATTATTCTGTTAGGATAGAACTTTTCAAACTGTAGCCTACAATACTCATGTATGTAGCGTCAGAAATATATTGGATTTGTTTAAATTAAATTTATATAAAAAATACAGTATAACATGTAGATTTATAAATATAATCGTTCAAATTTTAAGTAAAGAATGTGTACCTTATAGTTTTGGTAACGAAGGTACCCAGTGACAATATTTAAAAAGGATAACATTTAACCCTTCTTCTCCTCTTGCACATCTCTCTTCAGCATCTTTTTGAACTTACATATTGTATTTTATATTCGAGTTTTGAATGTATTTTTTTTTTTATTATTTTTCCCGATGTTTTAACAAAGTTTAGCTGTTTAGCAATCATTATGCTTAACACGTACTATTATTCCATTAAGAAAAAAAATAACATGTGTATAATTTCTAAGCATTGCTAACGGTACTTGCATGCGTCTGACCACGACATACGTCGCTCCATTGCAAGAGGTTCTATCCTAATCGTCTTTGGGACAAATTATAATAATAAAGACAATTATTTCCTTCACCGCCGCACCGCCAAAAAATTGAATTTTCTACCAGTTGTTCCCCACACACGTTACCCTCCTCTCATAATCTGGGTTCCTTCAAACGAGGCATGGAGAGGCATCTTGCGGGCCGGCATGACTAGTGCAGTTCTCTCTGACTGTACTGGCCGTCTTCGCGTTTGGACTCCACTGCCACTTACCATCAGGTTGAGTGGAGTCACATGCCTACCCGGTTTGAATAAAACGTTCCAGGGCTTCAGCCACCTAAGCTTAGCTTATTTATTGTATTATTAACTCGTTAAAAGTTTAAATTTGAAAATCAGGTAAATGCTTTTACTCATGTAACACAAAATTGAAACCCATAAGATAATTATTTGCCAACCCTAGAAAGAATTGAAGTGTCAAACAATAAAATTAACTTGTTGAGGCATTTAATTCAAGTACATAATTGTTTACATATATACTTATTTATGTATTTATTTAAAGAATAAGTTTTTATTACTGTCCTTATTATCAGTAAGTAATCTTTATTGGTACTTTATCTCCTAATTTTGGAAGGCAGACTTGCAAGTGGATGTGGAGTCCCTCTTTATCCGTAGACAATAACACTATAAGAAATGTATAACACTTCGTAATCCGCTAATGTCACCAACCCTTGGTTCCAATATTGGTTGCTTGGATGCTTATATTCTCTCTAATTACATTAGCTTAATCGAAAGATAACGTTATGCAGATATTAATAATGTATGGCGGTAAAATATGTAACTAATGAGTAGGACTGGGCAAGTTGTTACAACGCCTTGTCGTTAGTGTGTACCGCTATAAATTAATCAATTGTGGTTTTATTCAAAAATCTTACGCAAAATATTTCTCCAGGGTCGATTAAATGAACTTCTGTGCGCCGTCCGGCTACAACGCAGTGCGAGTGCGGGAGCACCGCATGAAAGATACCACTTAGATCCAGGTGAGATTACTCATAGTCATAACTAATATCGAGTAAATTCTTATTTAATAGGCTATTCAATATTTTTTGTCCAATTTTTTTAGATAAGTGTATGTACTGTATTGTATTATATGTGGTAATATTTATGTTTTTAATGTGTCTTTTTTAGGTGCACAAGAAGATGTGAAGCAATTTTTGTCCCTCCAACAGCGTGGTATGGCCCACTTGCTAGACACGGCTCGGAAGGACCTGTCTGCACTCAACACTATTGCTGAAGGAATGTCTCGTCTCGTGAGAACTTAGCAGAGTGTACAACCGAAGAATGACTATTCCGCGCATTTCGTTGAATGGTTCGGTTGAATTGTGAGAAACTGTTCCGCTAGTGCGATACTCGTGTTAAATATAATCGAGTTTATTTTGTAATATGTCTTCAGAATAATTGTCATCAACTTTGTAAATATGACTGATAGTCTATTGAATAAACTGTAATTTTGAATTTAAATAGATATTTCTTTACTTTTTTTCTTAAATTTAGTTATTAAAATTCATAAGATTTTAAATGTATTGAAGGTTTGTCTTATCGTGCAACAATAATATTTGCTTTTCATATCATGATGATGATATGCTGAACTAGTTGGAGAAGAGTTGTATTGTACAAATATTCCGCATACGCTGTGTAAGACACATTGTAGTCGATATTGTGATTATATAATATTAAAAAAAAATTAAAATCAATAAATATACTTTATTTCCAATAATATAATTAACTTTTAGTACTTAAATCTAAAGGCAAGTCTGTATGTCTGACTAGTTCTAGTTCCTCGATTGGTTTGCAGTCCAAGCGTTTGACACAGATTAAATTTAGGGGTACATCCTCAATACATTCATACTTCTCAGAAGATTCTTGAAACGTGTCACCAAATGTATTCGGTTCCGGTGGGAACGACTTTTCGTTAATTGCTGGTCTTAATACAGAGTAGTTAAGTCCACATGTATAATAGTTTCTATAAGCATGGTCGTACATTTGGGAATATTCTAAATATGACATTTCATGTGAAGGGACCCTGATTGGGTACACTTGCTTGAGAGGTCTCATGTACGCGACCCGGTCCATAGCAGGAATATAGCTTAAAGGCGCGCCCAACGCAGACCCTGTGTATGAAGTAATAGATTTAAAGGGCAAATTAGGTGACACCATACAAGGGGGGCTGTATGATATGGCGGAGGGTGATGTGGGCTGCGGGTTGTAAATTATATTTTCACGTAACGGCGAATAGCTGTCAGAACTTTGGCGTTCGTCAGACGATTCCCGTCTTGGATTGTCCTTTTCATTGATGAAATGTTTATACGTCTTAACGTGTTTTCTGAGACTGGATGGGTCTGTGTACCGCTTGTTGCAGCCGGGGACCTTACAACAATATGGCTTGTCGACTGTGTGCGTGCGAGTGTGTTTGAAGCGGTCACTGGAATTAGAGTAGGCTTTGCCGCATCCCTGTTAAAAATTAAACATTTTTAATTTATTTCAATAATCAAATTTAAATTGTAGATAGCAATATAATAGTTTTTATGAATATATTTTTACCAATTTTTTTTTTATTAATATTCAACATAAATAACATGTAAATATGTATAAGAGATTATTTACCTCATAAGGACAAACGTATGGTTTTTCACCGGAGTGTGAACGGAGATGTATTTTCAAGTTTTCAGCCCTAGAGAAACTCTTCTGGCATTGGTTGCAGGTGTGCGGACGTTCGTTGGTATGGGTCCGTACGTGTACCAACATTTTGTATCTGTACAAGAAAAATAAAATAAGATATAATTACATTTCTACCTGCAATATAATAATTTTCTTTCTTATATTAAATAGGTAAATAATAAAATTTATATTTTGTTAAAAAAGTTTAATCACTTTAGAAAAATAATAAATAGTAGAAAAACCTACCTCGCATTAAAACCTCGTTGAGGTCTTGAACAGTTTTTCCAACAACAATAAAAAAGGCCGTCTCTGTGTGCATGAGCGTGAACCCGGGCAATGTGTGCGGACAGGCGAGCTACGTTCGGAAACCTCAAACCGCATCCCCTCCAGCCACATGTTCCTTCACTGGTTTCAAATCCAGAATCGCTTGTGTGTTCTGGAGACGATCCTCCTAAAGAGTCTTCGTCTTCATCCTATGAAAACAAAAAAAAGATTTAAGTATAATCCAACAAATTTAACGTGGACGTGATCAAATGTTTTACTTAAATTCCGAAATAAAAAAAAACGCACCTTTGGTGGAAGTTGAGGTAAGACGTTTGTCCTTGCAAAATAAGGAGCGAATCTTTCCGCCGGTATCCACTTTGACACCCTACATCCTTCATCGCGCATCTGCGGTCGCATTTGCGGAAACACTAACATTGTTCTTATGTTTACACGAATTATTATAAGTAATTCAAAATATACAACTACTGTCCACCGCGCGATCGGACCGTCTAGTGATGGCTCGCACTCGCGCTGCCTACTTATAAAACGTCTCACCGCACTGATAAGCCGCCGAGTCCCCTGCGAACACGCCGGTTCTATTACTAACACCTTTCCTAGAAGTTGATTTCAGTTATCACTTCTCACTAACTCGTGTATTGAGAAAACACAAATTCCGGGGATTTTAGCAATTTAGCTTGGCTCGTAAACAAGATTTAATTCTAAATAGAACAGAGTTACGCCATCTACTAAGTAGCAAAACGTAGGAACGTTATCAGGAGCCGCCTGCCGCGGCTGTAGTCCAGTTTTTACCAGTCTGATAGGCCTCGGTTCAATAGGTGACTGATATGATCATGTTTATGTGAAGCGACCTCTCTCATTCGTTTGGATTGGTTTTCGAATAAATTAAAAGCGTTTATTTTTGTATAATTAAAGAAGTTATTTTAATTATTAATGTTATCGACACAAATTATATAAATTTATCGAGGTTTAAAAAAAATACCATTAAGAATGTGTTTCATTTATATTTAATTTAAATAACGTAGTACTTAATGTAGCAACTATTACTATTTGACTAGATCAAAAATTAATAATACATCTTGGGAGTTGAGCTGTTTGTAGTGTTTTAGAATAAAATCACCCGCAGTTCACGAGTATGATAGATAAGATTAAAAAGCCATCAAGTTTTGCATAGACAATTTGGATCATATTTGAAACAGTTGACCAGTTTTTTACAGATATAGTTTGAGTTTATATGATTCTTTAATTCTTTCATTATATTGAAGGGGTAAAAGAGATAAAATGTAAAAAGTAGAAAGTGACGAAGGATATAGGTCTATTTATATATTGAGATTTAGTTTGCATCTTTTCCAGTTGAAACACTTTTTTTATTTCATGAACAAGTAGAATACTTGTTATTTGTTTTTATTTCATAATATATACTATATTAATTTTTACCAGAAAACAATATTTAAAATTAAAAATATCACAACTGATTGCAATCACTAGACACGGTTTAGATTTATAATTTTATCTTATCATAAAGATTCAATCTTCTGCATGAGCCGAAACGCGTTTTACCTGCCACTCCTACCAGTGTAAAGTCCGGAAGTTAAAAAAAAAATCAAATGTGTGATGGAAACTCACTACTAATGTTGATTTTTTATCTTTAAAATGTTTGAAAAAATGATACTGAAAACAATCAATATTCGGTGGACTTTGATTTGTATTGCAAAGCCCAAAGTCCCTTGCCAACCCATACATTTGCGATTAATGCCGCTTCACTAAGCTTTATATGTTTAAAGTAAGTATTTATCAGTCAAACAAAGAGACATGACAGCTCACGTAGAGTTTATACCTATTATTATTCCCGTAGAGTTTATACAGTCATTACATTACTTGTTTGAACGAGTAACTTCGTCGTCCGTTATCAGCCTCTACGTTTGTGTGTGAGGATGATAAACGTATGTTTGTTTGTGTGAATGCGCGGCCCCCTGCGGCCGGCGCGAGCACTGGTTTCAGCCGGTTCGCTTATCAGCCGACGGTTCGTGTCACCGGTGCGACAGTGGAACAACATTATGAAGAACCGAATGGGACGTAAACAAATACTTGATATTATAATGAACGTTAATTGTTATGAAATACTTATTCGTAAATATAATTTATTGTTTTATTAAAGAAAGAAAATATTATATCATTATTAATCTATTTATTATTCGAGTTTAAACGTGACTTTTGTTAACTCAGTATTCAAGAGTTTCACAAAATTGTATGTTTTTAATGAAACGGGTTCATAGTATATCGGCCTAGTTATGCATTTTGTGCTATCAGAAAGTCCGTCTGAGACACGAACACGAGGCAGTTCCAGGGGTTAGATTGAACTGGTTTAAAGTTATCTTACTCGTAACCAAATACCATATAAACGTATTTCATCATTAATATCGAAGTATATAAGGAAAATAACAAGATAAAAAACTAGTAAAACATTGCACAGGACCAACTTGAGTCGAAAGTATTTTTTTTAATCTTAAGAGTATTTAATTATTATTATAAGATTTATGGTCATAAAAGTTTAAGCATTTTTAAATATTCAAATATAATTTCGAATTATTTAAATCATAATTTTAGTGTCATAGATATTTAGACTTTTTGACACGGTGATTTTTGTTTTAATTTGAAAAAGCGATAATATTTAAAAATTAAATGAGTAATTCTTTCAAAATTAAAAAAAATAAATTGCATCAGATATCAGAGCGACGAAAACACGGATATTGTAATAATTATCAGACGATCTTTAACAGAACTGATAAAATGAAGGTAACTTTGTGGACTTTTACCGCTGGGATGTTTAAGTCGATAATATAACACACTAAAGTCAATTCTTATATATATATGTATCTAGGTAATGAGATTTATGTATTGTTAGCTAGCTTGGGGTGCAGGTTAGTTACCTACACGTGGCGCACTCTAGGCATGTTTAGTGTGAGTATTCTACCAGCGTTGCAGAACTATCTATAGTTTGACTATCGATAGCTGACCTCGAAAACTATTCAGGATATCGATAGTACTATGGATAGTATCGTATTGATCAATACTATCGATAGTATCGATATATCGATATTTTTGATAGTATCGATAGTTTTGGACTATCGATAGGCAGCGATGTTTTGATAGTATTGCTTTTTTAATATAAGTAATGTAGTTATTGAATTTTTAATACCAGTGTTCATGCTGTGCTTCTTTTTTTGTCAAGTTTGTGGTTACTTTTCAAGCAGTAACGTACTCACTTGACTCAAAATGGGTATATTTATTTGTTGAATATTTTAATTAATTATAACTGTGTGAAATTCCAAGGCCACGCTAATTTAATTTTTTTTTATGTTTAAGAAATCTGTCTGCGGTCTTTGTAATTGTTGATTTTGTTAATAAAGGAAATTGTCAGAATAAACTAGGAATGAAAAATTATAAATTTTGTAATTTTTAGTTTAATTTTAAGCAACAGTAGAGTATACATTCCTTAATCAAAGGCCCTGATTTGTTGTTGAATATTGTTATTTTTTTATAGCAAAGCGAAGCAACTTTCCTGACCTTTTAACTTTGAAAGTGGGAAAACGAACTATAAGCTACCATAAAACATGAAATACGTAAAAGACATTAAAAAAATAAAGAAGTAGAAAATTGAGTAACTGAAACAGAAACAGTTCGAAAAATCGAAAATACGTGTTCAGACTGTGCTGACATATTTACAAATTGTTTAGAAAATGATCCGAGAAATAAGAATTTTTCGCGCCTATTACATGAAGACTTTATTAATATAATATACCACAATTCTACTCGCTACAATTTATTATATTGCCACTCTCCTTCTAAACACTTGTTCATTTTCGCAATTAATATATTCTAATCGCTACACTCAAGATTACTACAAAGAAGTTTCATTGCAATGCCACCCTCCTCCTAAATGTTATGAGTATTTATAATGTTTATTCATAAATCAAACACAAAAAATATTGACAGGTGCAACATTTTTCAGATTTCAATTTTTCATTATATATTATTCCGTAAAAAATGTCTTAATTCTAAAAACAAATATTGTTGTAAATTTAATTTCATTTATTTAAATATACTCTATACTTGATCTACTAAATTATTTATCTTGAGAAAGTAATACTATCGGAAATTACTGGCTATCGATAACACAAAACTATCGATACTATCGATAGTTTAAGTTAAAAGTAATGGATTTTGCAAAACTATCGATGGTATCAATAGTATTGCTATCGATAGTATTGACACGTGACAATGCTATCGATAGACTATCGATAGTGTCGCTTACACCTTAACTATCTATAGTCTATCGATAGTGGACTATCGATAAGCAACACTATATCTACACTATACGACGGTTGCCATACAAGTTATCCTGGTAATTCTCTTATTAGCAAAATGGAACGTGCTACTGACCTATGCACATAATTCTTTCGAAGGGTAGGTGGGGTCTAGACACCGTATATGGGTGAAGATTTTATAGTTAGGACGACGGGCGGAGTGGAATTGGCAGAAAACCGAATCAGCGGCCCGGTCGATAACGTTCAGCGAAGACCGCAAAGGCGTTTAAAAGACATGGCGTGACCAAGATGAGGGCATCGGGAATCGTCTCCATGTACGAGAATTCCGCTCAATGAATGCGGAGCACAATACGGCACGGGATGCCGCATTTTGGTTATCAGTACGATATGTGCGGGTGCTGTAATATTTTCTGACATTGAGATCTGACATTAACATATAATTTTTTTTTAACTAGAAACTGTAATTTTTGTTGTACTGTCTAGTTTTGTTTGGTAGTTAAAATTGTTTAAGTTTCTTTAAATTGTAATTAAACACTATTTTACTATAATTTCGTAAATAGATAATATTTATATAGTTTAATAATAACTTACTAACTGGTTTTTTTTTATACACATTGAAACTAACTAACATTAAAATTTTTAAACTTAACTTTATAATTGTTGATTCAAATTTAAAACACAAAGAATGTCAGATGAAGTTTAGTGCTTTTTGTTTTAAGTACTCCTTGTAAATTTTATCCCAGAGACATTGTTTAAATTTGGCACGTACGACACAGACAATACTATCACGTACCGATGGTGATAGCTTTGATAAATGATAAGGAATTAATCCCCGTCTGAGCATGTGAATTGCATGATCATAAACACGCGACGGGCACGTGAAGTTTTCCGGGTGATGTGAATTTATTTACCTTATATGGAAACCTAATGAAACTCGTAATTATATCAACACATTATTTATACTAATGAGATTAATTTTGGGTGAACGTGTTGTTAACCTTTCGCCAATGATTTATTTTGTTTTGTTACAATGACAAAACAGTACAATTTAATATTATTAAAAATCGTAATGTAACTATTGAATTTTGGAAGCTATATTTTCCTGGTTTCATTATTTTTTGTATTCATTTCTAAATTACTTATATAATTAAATATATGGTTCATCTTAAAAATACACCTAGTTCTAGAGTCTAGAATGTTACACGTGATATTGAGTATTCTGTAGGATCGACTTTTTTTACAAAATATATAACATTTTGTGCAAAAACGTTGCATTTTGGTATTGATGTCAATATAAGCCAGTACTTTTAAACTGTAAACTATCATATGGTGAAGGTTTCATATCTCTCAGTTTTATAATATAACTGTTGTTGCGTGATTTCAAAAATAAATGAATTACGACGTCTTTATAATATTAGTATGGTAGTGCCCTCGTCAATATATTAAGTAAATTCTCGGATATCTGTAATTGAACTGCGTTTAATTTTTGCGTGTTAGTTTTAAACGACTCCTATCAAAACCTTAAGTCCGCCATAACTAAATTTAGTCTTGATTTTAAATAACTTCCGCCATTAAAGGGGTGTAATTTATAGGTAATGAACGTGGGTAGAAATATAATTTTTAAGAGCGTTATAAAATTTGTTTAAAATTTAAATTAGTAATTATCAGATATCATACTCCAAACCTAGACATAAATCAAAATAACTTTTTTTATATTTATACTTCTCTAGAATAAATATTTTATATTGATTTCGTCCTATATTACGACGTAATCGAGTGTTAAAACCAAATCAGTTCAGAGTCAATTTATCAGAAATCGACCAGTCGTTTCAGCGTACCTTTATATCCAGTGACAAACATCCTACGCATTTACAATATACTTGAAGTCTATGAGTTAAGTAAAACTGATAAAATTTACAAAACACTTGGTAGTAAATTTCTTAATAAATATCCAAAAATATATATACTTTATTTGGTGCGTATAAAAATCACTAGAGCTGAGTTTAAAGTTTATACGAAAGCGAAAAAATCATTTGAATACTTAAAAAAATATGTTGTTACAAACGTGTTATTATAATCATTATTTTTATAAAAGTCTATTTGGTTTTGTAAAAGCTTTATTAGTAAGGTACGTTACGTTTTACGTAAGTTTAAGGGTGAAGATGATCGATAGAGAAATATATTCAGTTATGAGGGTTTATCTTTAATGTTGCTTCAATTATTTTTGAATTCATTATTTAATTTGTGTATATTGTTTGTTTAATAATTAAAAAAAAAACGGATTCCTTTTTTTAAGTTGATTGTATAATATTATTGGTGTTATTCATTTATATTAACAATATAAATGCTTCTTGCCTTACTATAAAAAAAAAATAACAACGTACAAGACTTACCATTTTTCGTCGAACTTTTTTTTGTTTAATTAGGTATAGCAGTTGCACTGGTGACAATCAGTTATTCACTGATGACGTTTACTTTCCCGCCAAAAGATCATAGTGCGATCGACCACACGCGAACTACGCCAAAATAAAAACTCGAAAATAGCCACCGCGATTATACGGCGGCTATATTAAAATAGGCGTTCAGTGGCCTAACGTTTGTAAATAAGCTTTCCCCCCAACAGAGTCTCCACTTATCATACTATTATTCGATAAATTATTGAATTAATAAAAAAAATGTATTTTCGACATTGGATTTAAACTATTTGCTATTTTAATGTTAAAAATAAATTTAAGTTGCCGTAGATTTTAATGAAAATTGAAGAAATAATATCAACTCTCTTAAACAGTAGTGTTTACCTACTTGTGCAGCTTTTTATTATAAGACTGTCCTTATAATTTTATAAATTAATATGCGTTGGAGAAGACGCGATGAAAACGAAGAGTCGTTGGAAATTGATTTAGAACCACATAACTATAATATGTGAGGCAAAAGAAAAAATACCTACAAATACATATGTATATTTACACTTTGAAAACAATCGAACTCTTAGTTTTAAAAATTTATATATAATATTGTAAAATAAAGATTGAATATAAATTGAATGGTGATTCTGTACACGCAGCCTAAGTAATAAACAGGTCTACCCTATTATGTTGGGCTAAATTATTCTATGTTTACTATATATTATATGTTTGTATATTTTTGCTTATTCTAGATTATTTATAGATATTCCAAAAATATCGACACGAGTTTGTGATTATTTTTAAACTTTTCATAAAAAAATGTAAAACATTATTTTAAAGCTCGTATTATCCCTATGATTAGGCAAAATATCTTTTATAGGATTATGAAGATGATATAAAATCGTGGTATAATTTTCTGCAGTGCACTGCAGTGCAATGCAGCTAATATAAAAGGGTATATTCCTATTTGCTGAGTCAAACCGCCGCTAATACTAAGTTCTAGGGTTTTCAAACAGTAATTATTATTTGTAGCAAACTGGAGTTTGTAAGTTGGTAGTATTTTCACTCCTGTGCTCAGAAAGCACATAGAGCCGTTGGTTACATAATCTGAGCCTGATTAAGATAGTAAGGGGATAGTTAGTGTACCTATGTTTATGCACACTCTTGGTTATTGAAATGTCTCCTCAGCAGTTTGAGTGTCAAGCAATAATTAATTGTTTCATAGTCTAGCATATGAGGGAAGAAAGGTCTGTAAAGCAACTTTTATTTGCCGTCAAAATGTAAAAAAGTCAATGAGTTCATCAATATTATTGTTTTACTATTGACTTCATTGTCGTCTGTAATACCTTAACTGTCTAATAACCAAACAAATAAACAGACGCAATGTTTTTTATTTACATAAGAATTATTAACATGAAGTCCTTAAATATAATTAAAAATAATTACTGTATAAATCTGTACTGTATAAGCTGACCTCCTGTCATCAGTGGAGGCAATAAGGCGAGGTGTTATACTGTTAATGATTTTTTTTTGCACTAATACTCCAAGGTCCAAGTGATTAAAACAGCAAATGGGACAAAAAAAAATACATGTACTTCTCGAGATGCCCGCCAGATGTCAACTTAAACTAATCTAAGTTGAGCTATGTAATATATATATTGTTTAACTTGACAATATTAATGCAATCAGGAACATTCTGATAAATTGCTACGCCCTACCTTTATATTTTGACGCTTTATACCCTGTACAAGTTAGCTTGATCTTTTTGACATGTGTAATTTTTTCTGGTCGACATAACTTTGCAATGACGAAAGATTTCAAAAATTGTTAAAATATTTAAAAAATACATATAACACAAAAGTCCTTAAAGATTAAAGCGTTATCCGAAATTTTTATAACTTTTTATTGCTTTAAAGTAATATTTAAATAGGAGCATTGAAAATAATAGACACTTGTAAATTGTTACATCGGTCGGACGGATGGGATGGGACACGAATAACAGGCAGTAACTGTTACAAATATCGATAACAAAAAATCATTATTAAAGATCATTGTGAAGTTATTGTTACGAACAGGGGTCCTTTTGGTTGGGGTCTCTTTAGCTGGTATAACTCATTTTAGAAAAAAAAGGTTTCGTATGGAAGTTTCGTAGGGAGGAGGGAAGGGAAGTTTCTCGAAGGGAAAGTTTCATGATCTGAACCACTTATTTAAATTTGGCGGGAGGTCCAAAAATAACCCTGTTATATTAAATAAGTAGGTACTTGAATATTGATCCACCGTCGCTTACCTACCCAATGTTTTATATGTCTAATGCAATAAAATTTTTCACACATAATACATCCACACATCTCTTCACAGTTACAAGTATTTTAAAACGTTATTTTTTGGACTACTAATTATTTTCTCTTTCCCATCACTAGTCCGTCTCTCAAAAAGAAGTTATCACTTCTAAAAAGAATTGGAATAAGACACAAATATTTGGATCGTTTGTTCGCTTCAGTTTTTCCGCAGCGGCTCCGGCTCTTAAGATTGTTTCTCGGATATGAGACGAAGCCAGCGAGTTAATGTATGAAGCGTCCCACACTAGGGCCCGTCCGCGTTCCCAAGGAATCAATTTCAGTCCACAAGGTCTAATTCCACGGGGCTTAGTAAGAGCAGGAACGTTGATGGCGGCAAGAGCCCTTATCATCGTAACCTATTATTAGAGTATATAGTTATGTATGTATATATGTTGAACTTAATGTTTTTATTTATTATAAATAATATTTATTTATTCCATTCAAATATATTTCGTTAATAACTCGATTAATATCAATATTTCACATCGACCTGGCATCCCGAAATGGCCACATTTTTGCCTTGGCGGCTTCTTTTAGTCTTCGTAATTTGGAAGCGATGTTATCTCCGTTGATTGTGGTACCGACGGTACCGTAAAAAATATTTATTAAAATATTATATGGTACCACAATAATTATTATTAATTTTAATTCCGGAACACCTTAAACTTCCTGTAGATCGCTATACCCCTGGATTTTTGTTTTGATTTAAGCTCAAAGTGATAAACTTATGTCTCAACCCCAGTGACGATCCGCTTCAAACTCTCATTTAATTTTACTAGTACGATGTTTATATCATGAGATATAAACAAATAAGATATTATAATCAGTGTCTGGCCAATTAATCATTCCGCCGTTATTGTACACATGAAACAAACAAAACTGACAGAGAGCATAGAGCATAGACAAAACGTATTTACGCAATTGTTTTTAATTAAGGACTAACAAAACTCGAAGCTTTGCCGATATTATAGTATCATATATGTATATTAAGTTTAAGATTTAAGCGAGACAAAAAAGGTCTGATAATTATAAAAAAATATTGCACCATTACTTGGTAGGCAACATAACGTAGTATAGCGTCAAATTTGATTACATTTGTAGTGATCATGAGTAATGGCTTGGTAAAAAAAAAATGTTCAGTAATCAGATATTTAATTTTAAGTATAAAATTTTAACAGACCAGATTAAAGAAGGCATTTTAAACTGTTATAAACTTCGTAAATTCGTTTTCATACAGGGTTGCCAAAAATATAATATTATTAACTGAAAAACTAAACAAATATTAAGGTTATAATTAGTAATAATATCTTGACCTGCAAATACGAACAAATTGAAAAAAAGAAATGTAATTAATATATGGCAACCCCAATCTTAGTAATACATTTTAACTAAAATATAAATTCACAATAATTGTTTTACAAATTATTTTTACTACTTAAAAATCTAGTTTTTGATAGTGGATTTTGTCATTTCTTTTTATTGTTTAAATACTTGGATTCCTTTTTATATTTATTTCACTAAATTATTTTTGAACACATTTTACAACATAAGTATAAATTAAATTTTGGATAAAATCTTGCTACTATGGATACTAAAAATGGTTGCAAAAATATATTTAACATTTATCACCATTTTAATTTAATAATAATTACTATATTTTTTAAGTACAATAAAAAGTATAGAAAAATTTTGATACTGTTTCATAAGAGCCGAAGGCGATAATTAAGTACTGTTTCATTTAATACAGTTTTTTTAAGTTTTAATGTCCAATACATAATGGTAAAAGCTTTGAATTATAATATTAAGCTAGAAAAAAGGGAATAATTATATATTCCTATTTAAGTACAGATAACAAATTGAGCTATCAAACATATCTCACGATTTACTTAGTAAGAATAATAAGTAGACGTGAAGAATAATCACAATAATAAATAAAAAAAACAGTTTAAATAAATCTTACTGATATAAAATGCAGAAGCAAGAACACAAGACGAAACATATATATTTAATTAAACGAATAAGCAGAAAATTGCGATCACACATCGCTAATTGCTAAGTACTTAAAATTAAAGAAAGTCAAAATACATTTTCAAAATAAGCTCAAAAAGCGAATTCATATCTCGGCCACATAAAATAAATGTCAAATCTGGAATGATATATAAATCTTTGAAAAGGTTTTGAGCAACAATGCCGTTATATTCTTAATACTATTGCATATTTTAATATCATTTTTAGAGTCAATTACCCCAACGTAGATAATGAGCCGTTTTTTTAAAATGAATTTGTGCTTCTCTGAATAGTTTTGTTTTTGTAAGTCTAGGATGTTCATTTGAGACTCGACAGCAGCGTGAGAGCGCGATGTCAATGTTGGTCGATTGACAGGTGTGACCATCGACTCGTATATTTGGCTAGCCGATTATTTCGTTTATCCTTAAGGAGAAGCATGACGGCGGGCTAGCGTTTTGTACGATGTGTCCTTCCCGCTGTCCCGTACTAGTCACGCGTACGTTTCCCTAAAGCGTTTCTGGAGATGATGAGCCGCGTTGAGCAGGCGGTGGTGCAGCGTGAGGTGCGTGTGCGGGGTAAAGACGGGCGGGGCGGGGGCGGGCGCCACGCGGGACAGCGCCGGGATGACGGCGTCGTTGTCGGGGTGGCAGAAGAACGCGACGCAGTGGCGCCCGCGCGCTCGCGCGTACGTGCCCGACGGGACGACCACGCGGTGCATCTGAGCAAATGTTATATTAGAAAATAATACTTTAAATTCATCCTACGTTTTAAATCTTTAGATTGAATGTTTAATGCTTTGTAGAATCTTTAATGGAATTGATCATTTTTGTTTAAAATTATCGAGGTTTATTGAATATAAAAACAAGTAATAACTGTCTGATTAACATTACAAAACAGTATTCGAGTTTGTTTCGCATTAAATTACTCGCGTCTGAAATTCTAATAAGTGATTAGTCACGTGTTATAAGATGTGACGTCATTTATATACGAACATTAATTACAAATACATTATTCATTTATCTTTATATAAATGTTTACTTTTTTCGAAACATGTATTCAAACTTAATTTTTAGATTGTTTTTGTATATGTATAAAATTAGAACGCGGAAATTATGGCATTTGACCTTGTTACATATTATAATAGTAAAGTATTTTATCTTATCATTTTAAATAAATTAAAAAATGCCTGTGATACATTAATTCAAGTCGACTCTACATATTATACACTTTTATATTAAAGCAATCATTATTTTACATTTACTTATGAATATCAGTTATAATTTGGACGTGTAAAATCGTTTCTCAAGCCTTCCTGCTATATGGAGGAGTTATTTCGAGAATGGGACGGAAGTGTGTAACAGGATGCAGGGAGAGCGCACGCTCTTGCAATGACTAATGAGCGCGCGCGGTGCTAGAGTTAGCCATCAAACGGTATCAACCCCTTTTCCGGATATAATGTTACCGTTGCTTATATTATATGCTTATGGTGAGATGCCGAGGTGAGATGTTAGATATTACACATCGTAGGCACTTCTGTATGGCTTGTTTTTTTTTTTGTCTATGATTCTATGATTAGGTTGACGGTTTCATTTTGTTTTCTTGATATTCAAGTTGCAGTGAATTTTGATAATAGTAAGCGATGACAAATAGAATCATATGTTCAGTTCACTTGAACCTCAACAGAGATTTAACATTCAAGGTGTATTTTCTACATACAGTGCTCTCTAGATTCAGGCAATAATTTAAGATTTTATATTTAAAAGAAATATATTTATAATGTGTTTGTTATATAACTTACAAGAGCTGGCAGCAAGTTAGTTGTCCAGGAAGCTAAAAGTTCTCCGGTCTGGACGAGTATTGCTCCCTGCAGATGTCCTACGGCCTGCCACTTTTCGCTTCCATTGAGTTTGACCTGAAATAATAAAGATAGACTAATTAAAATGATCATTTTAAAAAAAACTGCTGCATCAAAATATCCTTCTGACCGTAGTTAGGTCTCGACCAATCTTCAAGTTCGAAAAGTGATTACAATATTCCTTCACAAGGCCACTAGCCATCTGCCGAAGAAGATTGTGCGATAACACAATGAGTAGAATACAAATTCCATCATTATTATAGCCCGATGGAATATCACTCTAAAACACCTTTCCGAGGAAATTGAGTGTAACACTGAAAAACTCCTAAATCTGGGCTGCTTTCGAGAATTTCTTGGCAGAAAACACCCAAATATTTTTATTTTTCCAGCCTTTATTTAAAGTCGGGATAAGCTATAAATTAAGCTAGGTATTAAGCCAAAAGGGCGTTAAAGAGTTATCTACATCTGACTATATCTAAATTTGTTATTTAAGCATATCTTACACATTAATAATATTTAAAAGACTTTGAGATTTTTTTAAAAGTAAATGTTAACATTTTGTAAACAAAATAGAGCCTAAAAGTAAATTACCTCGAGCCCTCCTTCCGAGTCCTGTGCAACCAAAGTGAAGGTACACCTATCGGAATGTGCCCCACAGCGGGTGTATGCTACGCCATCGCCATGGCAACAGGGTCCCTCGTCCTCGGGGGGCACGGGTGGGTAATACAGCAGCCGCATAGTGGACGGATTGCAGCCGTCGCTTTTCAGCATCCCTGAGTGACATGCGAGAAGAGTTGCTGGGGGAAGACCTGAAAAAAGAAAAGATTGGATTGAATACTTTTTTCGTAGTATTTGAAGACGGCAAATGAATCTTACACCACACTATTATAGGAAGCCGCAATTTTAGTGTATACTCTCAAATCAGTTTTAAAGTTACTTATATATCAGATACTCCAATAGTTTTTTGCAAGCCGAGATGGCCCAGTGGTTGATACGCGTGTATATTAACCGATAATAGCGGGTTTAAACTCAAATTTCAATGTTCTTAATGTCTATAGTTGTCTTCGTGCTCGGCAGGAAGGAAACATCGCGAGGAAACTGCAAGTGTCTTATTTCAATGAAATTCTGGTAAATGTGTATTCAGCAACCAGCACGGGACTGCCTTAGTGGAATTAGCTCCAAACCTTCTCCTCATTCTTCATTATCATTAACGGGCTGTTACTTTACTATAAATGATTTAAAATTGAGTATTAATTATATTATTCATCACTTAGTTATATATTATTATCGCCTTTACATATAAATATTGTTTATGGGTTTCCTAATAAGAGGTTATAGTGCTGTGTATTATTTTTTAAATTTCAAATCAGCGATGACATAAACAACGAAATCAATTTTGAACTAAACATCCGTTACAAACTCTTATTAAGTTCGAATAAGTTATTGTCTGTGATAATATTGTTATGGTTTATAAAATGAATATGTATAATTGTATAATTACCAAAAGCGTAAGCCAAAGCTTGTAAAAGTACACGTGAAAGGTTGGTAAGGTCTTGCGCGAGCGGAATCGTGTGCTTAAGAAACTCCGGTACCTCCTCCTGAGCCGGCATCGCTGCTGCCGATAATGTCGTTATGTTGAACGAATGACGCAGTTCCTAAGAAAATGGAAAAGAACAATGAAAAACGCTATTGTATTGATACACTCACGGAAATATTATGAAGACGTGGTCCTCTTTTCGTCTATATTTCCACTTATATATCTTAAAAAATATTATTTGCCTTCGTTAGGTACTAGATAAATTGTCAGTAATTAAAAACCAATGTGAATATTTTAGTTCTTTTTGTACCTTAGCTTAAAATGTACAAATTATATAAAATTATTTAATGACTATATCAAAGTACTGTTTATGTTCAATGGTGTGTAAGATAAGATTTATTTATTAATGCTATAATATGTTTTTAAGTAAAATAAGATTATTACTTTTTTTACAAAATGAATGGTTTTCTTCAGTTTAAACAATTACAAAAATATAATAAATACATACATTTATTTTACTTATTGTCACAAAGAAGTCGATAAGATAATTTACATACTGTTCTATTTTCGTAATTACCTTTTTAGTCGTATCAAATTGTTCCATTCCGGGTTTTACGTAACCGTGATTGCTGGCTGGATTGCGAAGATATTGCGCTTGACAACCCTCGGGTAAAGCGCAAAAGTTATCCAAATCAGCGTAAACGGCTTTCAACTGAATAAATAAAATAAAAGTGTTATCTTTATATTAAAGCAAGGCCTACCAAAACCATTAATTGACTATTTTTATGTCGTATTTAATTTTATCTATGTTAAAACGTTAAAAATAGTTGCAATTTTTATTTAAAATTGACACGTTTAATCATATCAAATCAAGCATGCAAACATGCCAACAGCATTCATACATTTATTTTGTATTTATAAGAATAAAACATAAACTATTCAAGTTTAATATTAATATTTTTATAATTTACATTTAAATAAATGTGTAGATATATTATCTTATTAAATATAAGGGAACAGAATGAAAATTTTAGAAATTAGTTTAAGTTATTTAATTATCACTTTCTCATTAAAAGAACGAAATTGTATGAAATATTTACCTTCTCATCAGCGATCCCATGATTAACAAGCATGGCAAGCCCCTTGTTATTCAAAGCCGCAAATAACTGCTGACCAATACGCCGCACCACAGACTTCATGGGACAAACATCCGTACCTAGAAATAAAAAATAATTTCATAGAATTTAACAAAGCAGCGCTAAAACTAATTTTACTAATGTGGTGGCTCCTATGCGACACAGGGCCTAGAGGCCAACATTGCCCACATACATAAGAGTCTGATGTTAAATAATGATATATATGTTTTAAAAATTACGATATTACCCTACTAGTTTCGGATATAAATGCCACAAGTATTTAATCATTAAAATATTTGTTAATTTATGTGCATTAATAAATATTCACAAGAGTCTACTTGAGTTAAAAGCTGATGTAATAAATTTACCACTTATTACATATTCGTTTATATTTCAAGCATCTGATTGTTATCTTACATAAATTCGTTAGTTACATAAATAAACATTATGACGGAACAGACAGCAAGCTTAAATAAAATAACTGTTAACAATTATGTGCGTACTTTTATGAGAACGCTATTTCTACATTTATTTTGTTTTCATCCCGGTTTTAAACATAAATCACCTTCGTTGGGTGTATTTATAGAATAACCTAATTTTATTGTATTGTAACGGTAAGACCGTTACAATACAATTAGTATAGTGTACTGCTCATGTAATACAGAGGTTCAAGTTACAAAGATCAATGTAAAGTATTGTTTTAAATTTATTTATATTTATATAGAGATTATGAAAGTTAAGATGTTTGCAGAATGTTTCCAAACGGAATGAAAGGTTATTTACTGGTTCAGCTTTAGACTGTTTTAAGGTTTTGTGGATTCTATTTTTAATAATTAGATTTAAATCTGAAGTAAATTATTTTTTCTTAATTATAATTATTCTTCATATACAAAATGTTATGTGAAGAACAAAATCTGTACACCTTTTAAATTTCATTGCAATAATTTAACGCTAGACGAAGTCATACTCATAGTGACGTCATTTTATGGAGAATATTACTAGCCTATTAAATTTTAACGTGTGTTAACAAATCCTAATAAACAAAATGCGAAATAACAACATGACTCCATTATTGTCCGTTAACATGAAAACCGACTTTTGGGTCATGCTAAATTACTATTAGCGCACATCTAGACGTTTTAAAACAAATACTTATAACCTACTTTCTTTATAAATGTTAATGTACGTATCATATTCACAAGCCGGTTTCCTGTGAATCCACAAGTGGTTCGCATCTGCACTGAGCTTATTCCTATATTGGGATATAGAGCAACTGTTTGACCCATTTCATTGAAGATGTTTAATTTATCTCAATATACATCATAATTGATTTCTGTATATATTAGTATTCCTTGGTCTAAAGTTTAACTTATAAGGCTGCATATTTCAAGGTTTGAGTCGTGAATCGGGACAAGTCATTATGTTTTATGTCGAATAAAACTACTACGTCTGTCGTGCCAGATTCATCGCATCATACTGAGTATGTGAGTGAGGGAGTAGAGAGAGACCGCCTGCACTTGCGCACATGTGCCCTATGATATCTCTTGAGGGTTAGTTATAAAGGTTGGCGTACATTCGATGAACGGAATATTACTATTAAAGCTTAATTAATAAGTATAGTACATAATGTTAATAGTTTAATATATTTAAGTTACAAAGTTTCATTTATGTACAAAATTGTGCACAAGCAAATATATAATTGCAGCTACAGAATAGACTTCAGTTTTGTTTACAAATCATTTTCATGATTACCAGAATGTACCAAATTCGGGGGCTGAATCGAACATATATTTATGTAAATAACTTCTCATTTAATTATTATCGCTACATAATTATTATGTAATTTTCTTGACATATGCAATTAAAAAATAAATAGATAATAATAGATAATAGATCAAGTTTTATTGTTTGCAAAATAATAATTATTTGTCATGATATTGCGGCAGCGCTTGTATCACGTGTCAAATTATTACAACTCATCTTATTCGAGATAAAATAGAACCTTCAACAATAGAAATATAATCATTTAATTCGCGTAATCAAATACATAGTATATTCCGTTAACGCTCAGAGCGTATTTTCTTTCTTACACTTCAAAGTATCAATGTAACACAACCAGACTCTTTTAACTATTTGCAAGTTTTTCAAGACTATCAAGTTTCTAGACGCTACGCTGGTTTTGACTTGGATTACAACTTCCCTGTAAAGCGAGTAAAGCTAGTTTCCTAGTATTTATATGTACCTGTGTTACAATAAATAAAGTTTAATGTTTGATAATAAGGCTCGTCTTATAACGACCACACAAGTGCATCGTACATACACATGGGTGATTCACTCACAACTAGATTTTTATTAATGCACATTTATGTAGTTTGTAGTTACTATTGTATTACTAAACACTCACGGAATGGAAAAGTATAAAAAACGATTTTGTTGGACAGTATGAAATCGATGATAGTAATGAACCACTTATCCATGTCAAATTGTATAGAGAATGTTAACGGTTTTATTACCATAATGCTTGATTCGACAACTCTCAAGATTAATAAATCATTTGTTTGCAATAAAAATAAAACTGTGCTTTCGTGCTAAAATAATATTTTGAAGTAATTCAAAATAAGTCAATAAGTAATGACTTACTCAATAAGTAAAACAAATGTACAAACATACAAACAATAATTAAATATTATTTATTTATTACAATAGCTGTGTTATTATTACGATATCAACAAAATCTTTTATGTATGCTATACATGATTGACAGGAAATTAAATTATGCAATTTGTTACATAAGAATTGAAATTGGAGTACGTCTTGAGTACATATGTTGAATTGTGGTATTACAAAACAAAATTGCATTTGATTCTTTATTGTAAACTTTAAGTAACGTTAGTTATTGCTTTGTAAAACACGTAGACATAAAAAGTTGACAATTTAATTGTGTATAAATAAAATAGATTTAAAAGTAAGCACAATGACATACTTCATTACGAATTTTATATCGAATGGTAGAGTAAGTTAAATTAAATACGAGTTGACATCACTTTAAAATAATAATATAAATTATATATATAAATAAATAATTATTTTATGTGTATATAGATTTATGGACCTTAGAAGTACTCGCCTGACCAAATGAGCCCAATATCGACAAGATCAACAAGAAAGTTTGCAGATCATAATACAATTGTTCGTTAGCAGTAGAGCCATAGGTAGAGCCATGAGATGGGTAATCCGAATGAAATATTCTGTTAGATTTCATTTGCTAAGACGGTTAGAAATAGGTTAATACCGACGTCCATGTTTTCTTTACATACTTTGTTAGTTACATATAAGTAAGAATCTAATAAACATATAAAATTCCTAAGTATGCTCTAGACAATTAAAAAAATTAAATAATTGTTAGGTACGAGTGTAATATACTGAATTTACAAGTGTAGAACATGTAAGACGTATGTGTTTATACGCGGAAGTGCTTACGTTAACCTTATCCGTATGTTAGAGTCTTATAACAAAGGTCTCTGTGACGAAACGAAGGCCAGATGCTTTTTTTTAATGTTTTTATATTGCTGTTTAAATATTAAATGTTTTTGTTGCTTAACGCTCACGGATAAATTTTCAATAATACATCTTAATTCAATTTAATGAACATACATTCAACATATTTAAATAACCTATATAAGTATATAGGTATGAAAATGTTTTTTCTCCGTTTATCCATTGTTTTCCTTTCTTTTTTTGTTATAATATTTAGAATTAATAGTACTTTGCTATTGGTGGGCTTAGTGCGAGCCCACCTGGGCTTACTCATCCAATATTGTACCACCAAACAGTAATACTTAGTATTGTTGTGATCCGGTTTAAAGGGTGAGTGAGACAATGTAACTACAGGTACAATGTAACTTAGTTACATCTTAGTTCCCGAGTTTAGTGCATTAGCAATGTAACGAAAGATAAATATTTCTAACAGCGCCAATGTGTATGGGGACCACTTGCCATTAGGTTTCCCGTTTGCCCGTCTGTCATAAATATCATAAAAAAATAAAATAAAAAAGTCGAAATAAGCAAATACTTATAAGTTTTCATTAATTGTATTTACCCAACAATAACAATAATGGTAAAATAAATGGAAAAATCCAAAGAAAACCTTGCTATATGGATACACATATTTCCATAGATTAAATATGATTCATAGATTATAATAAAATCTTTGTTTATATTTAAATCAAAGTTCTATTTCACCATGTTCATATTATATACTTGACATTTATAAATTCTTTGAAAGTACCAATCGCGGTTAAGATGTCTGTCTGCCTACATTCGCTTACAATGTTAGAACAAATCACGAACATACAGTATAAGGAAAAAGTAAATTTTAATGTCTCCGTTCCAACGATCCACCATATAAACTCACAAGCTATAAGGAAAGAGGAAAACAGGAGCTTAGATCATGGGTTTTATGCACCGTGACGAAGCATTATTTAATTTAAAGTATTTACTTTTGCAATAATATTTTTTCGCCTGATCGATAGATATAAAATTCAATCTTACTACCTCTTTTATAATAAACTCGATCGAGTTATTACTAAGTCAAACGAAATAAATAATATTATATCGTTTATGGAAGTCACAAATTCTTAGTTTAACTACTGTCTCAGAACAAAGATCTTTATAAGAAGTTATTAAATGCTTTTTACCATGGATAAATACTTATATGTTAATTAAGAAAACATTGATAGCGTTCTTTGATTTTTCACTTAGGATAATAATCTAATTGTATTTAATTAGCATACCTATGTAATTCGACTGCCGGAAAAGAGGACTTTTTAATCTTCTAAAATGAAGATTTAAAAGCACTTAGATGAGCCTATTTAATTGGATATGTAATGTGATGCGCTTTGAAAATTCAAATATATTTATATCTGAAAACGAGGTGACACGCATGCTGTATCTATGTAAGTGGGTCATTGGGTGATATAATGTATACCCGAAGGCTGTTTGTAATATGTAGAAATAATCGTCATAGCGGTGCATTTAAATTTTATTCGTGACGTTGCACTAACTCTTGTAACTAGCACAAGCTCAGCACTATGTATTAATCGTGAAAAATTTACTAGTTTGTAAAATCCAGCTGGTACATGTCCCCATTTTTGGGCAAAGGCCTCCTCTCCTCTTTACGAGAATGTTTGGATACCCATGTGACAGAATACCACTTCATACATGCAGGCTTCCACACGATGTTTTCCATCACCGCCGAGCACGAGAAGAAATATAAACACATGTTGAGCAAATGATTGGTAGTTAAGATTCATGTGAGCCACTGTACAATTTTAGCTTGTATTATTTATGAAATTATTGTTATTATGAATCTATAGTTCGTCTATAGTCAGTAATAAATTAGTATGACGTTAGCTGGTGTTGGTAGAACCCAAATCATAAATATGCAATGTCATGCCATAAATCTACTTTTTTATTAGTTTCAATATGACTAACTGCAGGAAATTTGTGTGGTATTTCCATTTATTTTAGTACGCAGGAGTTGTCAATTTAATAAAGCCTTCATATATAATTATGATAAGTGGGATTTATTTCGATAATATTAAAGAACTAGATTTTGAGCTAAATTTTACAATATATTGATACAATGTGCTAATTCTAAAGTACAAAAACAAACATAAAACCAATTTTGATAAACAGAATGAGATAAAGAATCGGCTGAAAAAAATAAAGATATCTATATTGTTTTAAGCTCGAGTAATAAATACCAAATTTATTTGTAAAACTGATATTTATTTATATTTCTACCTTAATGTAAATGTCGTTTAAAAATCGCATTCAATATTTATTTACGATTCCGATGAAACAAACAAGTTTATATTTTAAGACAAGTGGTATTTAAATATTTTGATAGTTTATGTCAAAAAGTTATATATTTCTTTTCAAGGCGTTCCCCTCGCGTTAAATTATCGGCGTTTTATTAAAATAGACTTTACATATATAATCTAAGGTATCCTGGAATCACGACGGTCACTCATACTAATGTACTCCTAAAATAATTGAACATAGAGGGGCGCACCTTCATGAGTAAATAGATCTATAGCTTATTAAAAAAAGAGGACAAAAGTTAAACAAAATACATTTGTCTTCGAATTGACGCAATATCAGTGGAATAATTTGATCGAAGGTTTGTTGTTCTTTATTCTTTTTTCGATTGGAAGAAGTTATATACTATAAATAAAACTGTCTGTAAAATAAAAAGTCTGCATGCATTGATGCATTCTTGTCGCAGAAATAATATTTACAATCATCTGTTTTATGGCGTTGAACACGTGTGTCAACATTAATTTTCTTATCATACCTTTGATTTGTCGTTTTGGTAAAGTTGCCGTTAACGTTTTGCGGTGTTTTAAAATTAATAAATAGGATTTACTACTTAATACAATTACTAGTAGGTACTTACAAGTTTGTTTAAGTTACAATATCCACGAACCTCATGGTATATCTAAGGCGATTATTGCAACATAGAGAATATAATTATACTTATATCTTGTATGGGCGAAACTAGCACTTTTTAGACTATTTTTGACGGGATACAGTACCTTTATCAATAATAGAGGTTTTATTCCTTACATTTAACATTAAAAAAAAAAAACAGGAGAGAAAACGTGGGATAAAAGTGTGACGACGTTTGGTTTCCCTTGCCTTTTCAATTCTTTTGGTAATGGTAAAATACATTATTAACTCTCTACGTCCGGTGTATCATTCTCTGACGCAGATAATAATTCAAAGAACACTTTGACGTTGTTTATTTATTTGATGTTTTGTAAACGTCTATACAACCTAAACAAACGTTTGGTTGAGTTCAACATAAATGTAATTCCGAGTAAATTGGTTGATTTGTTTCGCTAACTTTAAATTTAGCTAATATTTACCATGTGATTGAGTATAATTCCTATTAAATGTTAATTAATTTATATCTAAAAATACAAGAAATACAAATTCAATAAATATTAACCGATAAAGTCACATCGAGCTAAAATATAAAACATATGTATAATAAGGAAAATGGATAAAGGATAATTGTAAGGTCGTTAAACGTGCTCGCCGAAGCATTGAGCAATTCTTAATCAGAATTGGAAAAGTCAAAAAACTTGCTTTGTTTAGATTGTGTCACAAAAAAATCTTGGAATCTGTATAAATACACGTTAAGCAATCTATACACGGAAATCTTAATTAATTAAATATTCTATTTTTTACCATAAACTTAGCTCTGATTTATTTTGTTATGTTTGTTTTATTGTTATACAATCTTTGAATTCAAACAAACATTATGAAGCACCTGGAGAAACATCAGATAGGGACGTCAATAAGCATTATAGTCCATAGCTTACTCAAGTTACTGAAGTTCTTAAACTATTATTTTATGTTTTGTGTATTGATAACATAAAGTATATAACGAGCTTATCAAAAATAAAAAGGCTATTGTTTTCATTATTAATACAAAAATAAATAATTTATAGAAGTGGAATAATTTGTCCAATTTTATCAATTTTCGTGCAAAACATTTGCATTATCAGATTAATGGCCACTTTTATCGTACAACGATTTTGCGATAAAGTAATGAAATCAGAATTGACTGAAATGCGTCATTATATTTTATTTGTAAATATTATTCATTCTTTAATACTTTGTAATTTTTTTACCTCGAATGCTTATTAAGTAAATGTAAATAAAAGATAATATAACAGTTTTAACATCTATTATATTAAAACAACGATTTTTATAAAACGTTTACTCAAGAGCGTCGATTAAATTTATTTTTACAGAATGTCTTTTAACCATCTGTGCTTATGGAAATATTAATTTTATTTTTACATTTGTCCATTTTTGTAATCAAAACCGGTAAAGAAAGTCAAATAAAAATATTAAATTTGGAATATTACCATAAAATTAATTCGTGCAGAAATAAAAATGAAGGCATTGTACAATTTAAAATCAAAAAGTAAAAAACCCACAAAGTATTTGACAAGGATGAAAAGTGAAATCAAGTTTAGAACTGCCATTCTCTTTCGTATTGCATTGATACTGCATGAAGTCTAAATTCGTACAACAATAACTTTT
This sequence comes from Vanessa tameamea, assembly GCF_037043105.1. NCBI lineage: Eukaryota > Metazoa > Arthropoda > Insecta > Lepidoptera > Nymphalidae > Vanessa > Vanessa tameamea. The sequence goes on along the minus strand of NC_087313.1, from coordinate 9,918,206 downwards.
TGTCGAATGTTCATTATCCACAGATAAAAAATGTAAAATAAGAAAAAGGTTTTTGTGTCCATTGGTTCAATTATAAAATGACGAAGTTTATTTTTATTTCTGTAATATCGTAAATAGAAGGTAGACAATAAATGACTCAAATGTATAAGAGGTATGAATAAAGGTTACTCATGCTGTAAGAGTTTAATGGAAATTAACACTACATAGATATTATTACGTTACAATACTAGAAATCTTCGTTTAAATACTTATAATACAAAATATTTTAGTTCATATATGTTAATACATGTACATATCGAACACTTTCATAGTTATCGTATTTAAAATGTGACTAAATTGTGGCAAGGTCTTCCATAGTGAAGGAGAAGAATAAAAATGATATCAGGCGAGTTCAATCATAATTGCCTAATTGCGTTCGAGTGTTTTGTCTCTGACATCATAACAAAAACATAGTGAAAATGCTTTTAATGTGGTCGGTCTTTTAGATCTGAGTTAAAATAATGTACCGTTTAAGATTTATTCAGATTTAACTCTTGTGATAATTATGTATTCCAAAGTGATTTCGATTACGCTGTTATTTTCAACGAATTTTAATATTAATATTTAACAACTGTTAAATATTTTATAAAAGACAGGTCGTGATCTCTTAACCCACAGGTACCGTCCTGTCCGTCCTGAATAATTTCTGGTGCAAGATTAACGGCTTAACATAAGTCTCGAGGAACGGGATCATAATGTTTGACATGAACATAAATCTCACAAGGTTTGTCTCGTTTGTTCAATAAGAAAATAATTATAATTATGTAATAATAATTGCTATAAGAAAATAAGCCCTCAGCGGACTTGAAATAAATTATAACGAAGAGTACCAACATAGCAATACTACGCTTAAATTACATTTAAATTTACGGTCCACTGCTAAAATAAATAAATACCAATTTAAATATAAAAATACCTAGAGCAAAAATATAATACCTAAAATAAATAGAATATATAATTGATTTGTAATCTTGCCAGACAAAAAAATATTACCTAACATTAGCCAAATAGGTCGGTCTTCAAAAGATTGCATCATTTCAGCGGCTTCAATGTTATTTATGTTCCAGTTTAATAACACGAGGGGAAATCTGAACGAGATATCAGTCTCGCGCAAGTAATCGTGTAGAAAATAGGCTTTATTATACCATTAGCACGCAACGCAATAAACTCTGAAATATCCATATATATAAACATGTGAAAATATTGTTGTTTTGATAACTAATATCGTGATTACATTTTACCCATATATTAAACATTATGAACTGCTGCATCCGTGAACGATGAAGTTGGTAATGAGAGATACATTATTTACGTTCATTTCCCGGAAAAAACCTTCCAATTTGTCGACCAACCTAAAAACTTTGACCCTACGTATGACTGTACCATAATATAATTATATACCTAAGTATATAATGTATGTATCTGGTATATTTTTTAGATAATGTTTTGTTGGGAATGAAATGGAGTGAGAGGAATGAAAAGAACTTAGTTAAATTCTAATTAATATTTAATTGGTCAAATACATTAATATGGGCCGCTACGATTTTTGCTGGTTTTTCTCAGTTCCGATTTATTTTTGGGGTAGAGTTTGGTTGACCGCTGGTAGAGTTTGGTTGACAGTCAATAAGCAATAGCTTTAATGCTTATTGGCTTAAAAAAATGATCGAGTAAAAATTCCGACTTACATATGTACTATAACTTTTTCTATCGTATTATAGAAATCTACTTTTAAGTAAACAAGAAATTCTAGTTTTACATTCCTTATATCCGTCAAGCAATCAATGCAAATCTTGTCCAATAAATCTTTTCTCATTATTACAGTGCTTAGAAACTTCATATCTAAAAACTAGTCATGAATACTGTACGTTGTGTGCAATTAATTGATAATAAATCATATTTGACCGATACATTGAACATTGCACGGGTGCAATCTATGTCGAATCAATGAAACGAGTGATCGGATGCACTGCCTAAAACGATTGTGAATTTTAAACAGTTTATTGTTTCATTTATGACGTACTTGCCCGTATAAAATCGTAACAAATTTGGTGTAAACAGGCATTATGATGAAAATACGATAGAAATCACCCGTCAACAGCGTGTTACGGCTTTGAGGACAATGGCATACCATGTGTTGTATTTATGATTGTAACTCGACAAACATGGTTTGCGCAAATTGGAACTATTTCAATATTGAAACAAGAATATAAAAGGCTTTTATTATTATAATGATATTGACAGCGTCAAGCTAAGCAAACGAACTGTCTGACGATAATAACCGACGCCTTTAAAATAATTTATACTTTTTTAATTTCTTAAACTGCAGTGTACAAAAATGTTTAATCGTTTATTATACAACACGTAATAAATAAAACTGAGTGAAAACATCTTATATTCAAAAGTTTATTTTGAAATCACGTACAAAAAATAATTTTTTCGCAACAAAATAAATAAAGTATTGGTAATTATATAAACACATCATTTTTTTGATTTCCTTGATTTGATACAGATGGGAGTAACTTCTATCGTCAGTGATGACGTAAAACTATATCAACTTTAGATACAATTATTATCATTATTTTAATATCTGGGTATTTCCTTTCCTTTCAAAATATTGAAATAAACATTGATAAATACAAATGTGAAATATATTGACAATGTGATAGTTTGTTTTAGATTGTGTTTAAAGAATCATAGATAACAAATAATTGTTACGTGGTTGTTTTTGTCAAGACATATACCTAATAATATATTTATATTTTGTGTATATCTATTCAACATCTTCTCAATAGGAGGTTGGAGTTGTCAGTTAGGAGCTGCGCTTGATTTCTTGATTTTTGTAGGTTGGCAAACGAGTACCTACCTAAATATTAATCAATTTATCAGTTTTTGTACCTACTAAGTACTTTTCATAGTAATTCATCAAATGGTTATAATTTTGTTTAGTATTGCATTATGTACTATTAATTAGAATACATAGAAAAGATTTCTAAAGTGGTGTTTGACTTACAACTTACACATCTCGAAAAGCCTCATTTTTTCCCTCTATTGTATAGAAAATCACGGCTCCAACGAATTCAACAGACTGAGATGTTAAATATAAAAAGAAATATGGCGGACGGTCATTTCTATTTTATGAAACTAGTGTTATATGTATTGTATGTACATTTACTTACGAATACTTTCTCTAATCACATTTTGTATCACTTTTATTTTTAATGTATCTATTGTTACTCTTATATAAGGCTTCAAACTGTTTGAACGCTAAGAACGTTCTCAGGATCTACAAGTCCACGTCACGGTAGCATAAGAAAGCGATCCCGTGGGGCCCGTCGAAGAGACGGAGAGGGTAACTCTTTTTTATTGGGTTTATTTGTTGTACTAGTTGCCCTGGGCACCAAGAAGTCCCACAAAACACCGCCTTTCACGACGGAGAAAAGAGTAATGAGTTTTCCAGCGAAAAAAAAGGATCTACAATTCCGATTTTAAATACTTTTTGTTTCACTACATTTATTTGTTAGTCTATAATTATTTAGTATGATCATAGAATATATAACGGCCTACAGGGGTGGATGAATAACTTTAAACGAGGATGTATAAATTGAAATTCGAGATGCTAATTTGTGATTTTAGTACTGTTTTTCCTATGAAGTTTGTACCAAAACTGATGACCCACTAACCGAGTTTATAAAGCACCGACTGCCAAAAGATAAAAAAAATGATTAAACGAGTACATTTCGCGGAAGCAGCGGCACATGTTACCGTTTTGAAACATGACGTCCTGTTTATTTACTGTTATGTCTGGTCACGGTTTATTCGTCTAGTGACTGATGTATATTACATGAATTTACACGAGTAATAATTGCCTAATCATAAAAGTAATCCTTGTAGTATTCGTTTTGTTTGAAATCTTGCAAGAGTATAACACAAGGCAACTATTTCACGCACCAGAGACATCATATTGTACTTAGGATCTAGAGCGTAAAACGTTTAAAATATTGTCACTAGAAAATGTTTTCACCGAATTTTGTATTATCAGACGAGTCTACTACGTTAATAACAAACGTAGTAACTACGTTAATAAATAAATACAGCTACACTCAGACAAAGGAACCGATGATTCATAGCCGCACATTACCCAAACGTCAAAACAAAGGGTATCCAAAATAGATTGTAGTTGACTATAAAACGCTGACATTAATACCTAGTTGTGTCTAATTTATAAAAACAAGAAACTTAAGACACAATGATAGGAAATGCTAATTTTTAGTGTGTACTGTTTGTAAAACAGTTTAAAAATCTTTAGTTTCCAAAAAATAGGGATTAAAATTAAAACACAATTGATAACAACCGTTCTTGCAATATAGTTAGCTCAACAATATACAAGTAACGGAAACGATATCTAATTACTTCTTGGCAATTTGAGGTTTTAAACAAAAACATTGCATTTTTATAGATTTATTTCTTATAAACATTAATGTACACGGAAATTCACAAGAATCGTATTGTTACTTTTGCCTTACTTATTTGGTTGCGACTTCGAGCCCGGCAAGCAGCACTGAATTAATATGTGCTTTTTCTCTGCAACTCCTGCATATCCCGTATTGGAGCCTCGTGGTGGTAAACTTTCTCCTCAAGATGAGAGGAGGATGAGGAGACTTTTACAGATTGTTGCTATTTTACCTAGATGTATATACCGTTACTCCGATCATTTTTGCAGTAGATAGCTTTACCTTTCGTATGGATTGCATTGGACTTCGCCCCTTGCTATTAGTGAAAGTGTTCCGTAATAAATAATTCCACCACATAGAATTTGACTCGCAAATGTACCGTTTAATTAAATATATTCAAAACGGGACTTAGGAAAGATTTTCAAAATTCCCAGTTTTTATATTATCACTGAAATAAATATGCATTGTTTAAGAAATAGTATATTCATATATACTATGATACTATTAAGCGACGATTGTCTTTTTATAGGTTAAATTTTATATCGTTCGTCTTAACCTCGATATAAATTAATTTTAAAACAATAGGAATCGATTACAGTTAACTTTTACGTTTAATAAAAAAATGTGCTTACGAATTTCAATACATAAATAAATAGTAACTAGGAAGAATTCATGATGTTGATGATCGGTCAGGAGACTGACAGGTGATCAGGCGCAGGAACAACGAGTCTACGTGCTGTCCAAGCCAGGGGAATGTTAACTGTCAGTTTCCAAACTTCGGATTACTGCATAGTGCATACTTCTTGATAGTAAAACCTTTCACTGTCTAACTGGAATTTGAACTCAGGACCTCTTTATGAGCTAGCCACTAGACCAACGAGGTAGTTATAAATAAAATAACTTAACTACCTTTCAAATATACAAGGTAACAATTGAATGAATTATGATAATAATAATTATAATAAAATGTAAAAATAGTTTCATTATCAATTGTAAATATGTCAAGTATAACATGAATGAAACTGAATTTGGGTCAGTCGCCGCGAGGAGTCTGTGAACATCCAATTAACACCAAACTGCGATGAAGACGCGACATGCACGATCTCCTAAATAAATATTTGACATTTTCTAAAACATACTCTTAGCGTTGTTACTAATAATTTTTTTAACCAGTATTCAATCTAATAATCAATAAAAGTCCAACGTATAAACACTTCACGCTCAACGTAAATATTCACTACACGTACGAGGGGTACGTGATTTTATAGTTAAATTGAAGTACTTGTTAAGATTAATGATTTAAATAATACAATAATCATTTGACTAATTTAATTTTACTACTTTTTTACTAATTATTGTTATTAAAATAATAGCAACACTGAAACTTACTGTAAATGAAAGATAACAAAAGCAGTATGACGTAACACTGTATTATCAAGTGGAAGTTTGACCTTATAATATTTCGATAGCACGATTTTGCAATACGAGTTTGACTACCTCTATATCTTATCATACTCGTACAAAATTAGTAACCTTCAAATATTTACTAAACGTCGAACAAAACACAAATGTTAAAGGTTGCATATTCAATACTAAGAAGAACAAGTTATCCTCGTATTTTTATGTCGATTGCACGTACAAACTATATCTTAAATTTAAAAATATTAGTTTATACATATTTACATGGATCAGTTTTGTTCAAGTTCAAATGCTCAAGGTGCAGTATGGGTGATTAACATCCGTTGATTAAAAAAAAAACGTTATATTATTGCAAAAGCTGACAAATGGGGTTGCTAGAGGTGATAAAATTCTGGGTAGTAATGCTAGTAATGTACCAAAGAGACAGAGCTCATTTTAAAGAACTGATTCATATTTTCAGTGTTATACATGACCCTACTATTATTTTTCGAAACGATTATTTTCAACATATTGTGAATTATACGACGAGCCACTCGCAATCAGCATTACAGCATCATGTTTAATTTTTTTTTTTTTTTATGTAGTTATTATTATTATTAATTCATATATCATAACACTACGTATACTAAAATATAATTTCTTGTAAGTAGTTTTGGTTACATCTGCAAGCTATCTCAATTTCATTATGTTGTCATGTGAATATTGTAACTCTTTATTATCAAGGATGGTAATAAAAAATATCTCCTTCACCAGATCGAAGGAAACTAGTTTATATTAAAAAGACTTAAGCATAATCTGTTTCTTTTTTTTTTTTTTAAAGAATACAGTTCAATGCTTTAGTCAATATTCCTGTTGCTCTTCAATTAAAGTTAAAGCTTTAACTAATCGCTATTATCATACCCGTTTCTGTAAACGGGTATAGTAATAGTCTAAGGAGTAAGGATCGAAGCAGAACAACGTCATTATCATAAACAATTAATATCGACACTTTAAACTAGGTATATATTTGAGTAAGCCGCTGATTTCAGTAACATTTTATATAGAGCTAGTATTTGTAAGCTTTAATTGATATAAAGATATCCAATACGTTTGAATTAATAATGATAACATGATTTATAACACACGATAAGAACACTAGATATCGCCTTAGTTTCTAATTATATGGATTAGTGTTGTTTGTAAAAATAACGTACAATCTAAATCATTAATTGTTTAACAAAAACAAAGGAAATAATTATACAGCATTTCTGTGATCTGTGTAAGATGTACCAAATGTTTAAAAGAATCGTGTTTTTGAAATATATATTTTAATTCTATTTTTAAACTACAGCTTCACTCCTTTGCGAAAAAAAGTTTATGTCTCTATTATATAGTATATTGCACGCCTCGATGCAAAAAAATCACGTAATTTGATCTGTTGTTACGTATGTACAAACTAAGAAAATACTTTCGCATTTGTTATATTAATAGTAATGTTTAAAAAACTTTAATTGTACATATGTATATCGATTTTATCAATATTCTTTATTATTTCGAAAAGAAGTTGTGATGATTTGATGTTTAACTTTAAGAGTCAACATTAAACAACTCATTAAACATTTTTTTAGTATGTTACGCGAATTCAGCCAAGGCTTGCAATTTAGACTAATTGACGTCAGCTAAATGTTACACAAGGCGAAGAGTAGTTAGGAATAAACTTGAAAAAAGTAAATTTTGATGTTTTATAAACGTTATGTGATTCTATTTGCTATTTCATTATATGAGGAAGACTATAATGGACGTGCTTCTCGAGACTTATCAAGTGGTATTTCAACCTTTTTGAAATAATAGAATGTATAATTAAAGTTGACTAGGAAAATTAATCATGGTAATTTTATTCATTAAAAAAAAAAACTTTTATAAATAAATGTTCTAAAAGGCAGAGAATAAAACCCTTTATTTTGTTACATTATAACATTTTATATGATATAAAAACTTGTTGCGATATTTTACAACATCTTAGTTATAACTTGTGTCAAAACATAATTATGTATACTCGCGAACCATTGACCAGTTCTCTCTCAACTCTCAGTGCAGTAGATATATCATGGTGGAACGTATAACGGACTTTGACAATTGAACGTGTGTACAATATTTCGCCTGGGTTGATTACCGTTGAGGATTACCTTCTTCTGGAGTAAATTCTAGGTATAGTATCAGTACCGTCATCGGAACTAAAGCAACATGTACGTTTAGCACACTTCTTATTATTTCTAAACGTGTAACAAATAAAAAATGATATAAATAATCTTTTGTTTGCAACGATGACGCGTTTTCAGAAAGTACTGCTAGTATCGTAAACTTGGTTTAAAGGCTCAAATGTGTATTAACATCATCAAATCTTTGTACAGAGCAATCAATCAAACGAAGGGACACAAAAATATATCAAATCAACTTCAGAGAATATATCATATCTTTACATGATTATATAGATAATAGATTCTGAGATGTCATCTTTCAATGTAAAATAACTTTATCTTGGACAATAGTTCTTACCAAAACATGTGTTCAGTACACACCAGCAAATTCATGAACTGTTTGAATAATTTTGCCAGTTTTAGCGGGTTGAAATATTTTAAAACAACATTGTATTATTATTATAGTCATGTCATTGTAATATTTCTTTGTAAGAATATAACGTGGTAACAGGGAATAGCAACTGACAGATGGCGATGCTATGTATTGCGTGTGAAGAACTGGGGGCTACAAAAGCCCGACCGGCCGTTGCCCTCTCTACTTAACTTTTTTTTCTGTCTGCCGCCTTTGAATTATCTTCGTTTCCGATTCAGGTATTAGTATCTTTATTTACAATTTGCTTTGTATTCATAAGTTTTATTACAATAATCGAGTTTGTTTAAACCACAGATCCTTAATAAATAGGGATTAAACAGTGACAGTAATCCATGCTTTATCTTATTCTTACTTAATCACTTAAATGTGTAATCCGACAGTGACAAACTATTGGTACACTAATTTGTAAATGTTTTTATAAGGATCTTTGAAATATATCTTTGTTTAAAAAAATATTGTAAAGTGAACGCCGATTTTGTGTCTCGATGCAAATATTATATCGATATGTCAAAATGATTGATCGTGCCAGTCTGTAATGTTACACATGGCAAAATTTATCTTTACTTTAGTGCATTAAGTAATAGGTTTCTCTTTTCGACGAATGCTTAAAACGTGTTAATTAAAAAGAAATACTTTTCACATGCCCCATTTATTAAGGCTTCAACAAATTACGATAATAATACAATTATACAACGCATCGGTTCAGCGAAATTCCTATGCGAAGAATTGCGATCTATTCATAATTCAATGAAAATACTTATTATTTGTAATTACATAATTTTTATAATGCTTTTTAATGTAGAATCAATTTTACCTCTTGTGGCATAAGTAACAATCGTGTAATATTTATTTCATATCATAGTGTTTGTTTTGATAGCAAACTATTGTTTTAAATTACTGCAATTTAATATTTTTATAAATAATCTTTTAACCATATCAAACATAAGGTATGCTCTACTTTCCTGAATATCATCAATTTGATCTGTTGATTTTGACTCATTGGGACTTACTAACGGTTTATGTTTAGATACGACTTACGGCCTTTACGAAACACTAAACGACTTCTTAGTCATAATTATTTATTTTAAGCCTGTTGCAAACTCGTAATTTGCATCGATTTAAATAATAAGAAACTCTCTTTTATTGATATTACATTACATTACATACGAGTGCGATTAAATGTTTGCATTTTAAGTAGAAAAAGAAGTAACTGAAAAGAATGTTCCGTCAGGGCTTTGAACTCGTTGCCGATTGAACTGGATGCATTTGAAGATAATGTTTCAAGATTTAATGGCCTGTTACAGCCGATGCAGCTGTCGATATTAAGCTCGAATGCCTTTAATAATAATTGGGGGATACACGCAGGTAAACTTTACAGTCCTTTGTGAACGGGAAGAATTATTAACCCAAAGAAAGACGGAGTATATTCTTACTTGAGCCATCTCTAGTATAATAATAATTAATCTCCAAGTTTGTGTTGGTAAAATATAGATGGAGTCTGGAGATATTGATATAATATCGCTAAATGACCAGGAGTTACAAGTTGTGCTTGAAGAAAGGAAATATTGTAAAGGTTCAGGTCTCACCTATATGCGCCAGGTCGATGATAGGTATTTCGCAGCGCGATAGCAAAGTCTCCTCTTGAACGGCCGCCATCGTTGTCGCCTGCTGGTGCCGATCTGCGTTCGTCGTACACTCGTCCACCGATCTCGCGCCTTATCACTCGACTCCAGGTAAGTAATTAGCAATTAGCGATCGTGACACCGAACGATAATGAAGGATAGGTTTACGATACAGATAAGCACTTAGTACACAGAATAGGACCGAACGTTAAAGTTTATTAAAGTTGTGAATGGTCTTTTGATTACCCCTGGTATAGAAGCGTTCAGAACTCATTTGCATAACCTTGTAGTTCCTGCTCGAAGCGTTCTGCGATCTGACGTAGCAGCAATAAGCTAAACTGACTTGACACATTAAAAATTGTTTTCCGTGACTCTCTCACAGTAAGTATGCGTAGGAATCGTTGCTCCCGCGTGTGCGACCCGACGGCGTCGCGCGCCCCCCGTCCCCGGTGGCGAGTTTCGAATGTCTTTGATCTAATAAACTGGCTCACCGTGCGCGATGAGCGTTACCCTGGCGTCCGATGTTAGCTCTCACTTGTATATCATCGCGCAGACTTTCGTAACCGAATGGCGTGTCGAAACAGCTCTGCCTTGAACACACTGTACAGTAGAGAAAGCGTGGGACACGATAACTGCGCGAACTACTCGGCGATCGGATTGAGACTGACTGACGCGGAGGGGCGCAGCGCGGGCCTCGAGCTCTAACCGACTGACTCACGCGGCCACTCGCCGTCGCCCGCTCGCCGCTCACTTCACGTCACTGGCGCGAGTCTCAACTCTCAACACCTGACACCGATAGTAAATAATAATCGAACTAACAGTTGTGCTGCTTTATTTGTAATTGTAACATAATACGCTAAGCACCCAAATACAGGAACGGTAAATTCATTGTGAACGAGATCAACGTGTAACATCTACATCATCCTTTAAGTCATGTCATCATCATTTGAAACATATGGTTTAAAAATACGATGCAAACAGCGCCATCTATACGTAACAATCGGTATTCGGTGATAGAGTCAAAGATAGTCATAGGTATATAAAATGAATGAGATTTATTTATTTATATAGAGCTTGGAGAATTAATTTACAATAGCGTGTGATCATTTGAGGCACCGTTCGAAGTATGAGGAACCGACGTAACCGCCGCGCATCGCTCGCTGGACGTGCTGTTCGAAGAGTCGTCGGTTACTTTGTAATTCGTCGGCTGCTTCTTTGTTTAATGGGTCTTCGGGGTTGGGCTCCTGGAAAAAAAAACTTTATCATTTATACAAAGTGAGAATTGATCTCAAAATTTTTAAGCTAATTATAAATTTATTAGGGTGAGGTAATTATATTCTACGCGTTACATTTTATAATGTCGTTAAAATTATTTCAGTCGTATTATAATAACTACTATCTGGAACTCATCATTATCAGTAGATCATGATAAAAGAAAAAGTGAGCATGTATGCATATTATGTCTATGTGAGCGGAATGCTTATCTCGATAATTTTCTGTTCTAGTTCTTAGTTCTTACTTCGATCAGGTTCATATCTTAATTTAAAAGTATGTATATATTTTTAATATTAAATTATACGTCAGATCCACACATTAACTGTGGTAACTTTGACCGATCGGTTTTAGCGTCAAATTAAGTACATCGAAAAAGGCCACATCTTTTTAGATATAGATGTTTTATATTTTCGAAAAATTGGAAAAAATATACGTTTTAAGTGTATTGATATCGCTATTAAGTTTATAAGTCTTGCTTAACTGTTATTCACTAGATACGTAATTTTTATGACAGAGTTATTCGGCAATCGTTGTATACTCCCGTCATAAATAATTAAATAGATTTTAGTGTACTGTCAAATATAGTAGAACGAATCAAAGACAATGAGATTTAGAAAAGATAATTGTACTACTTTTTAGCATTTCGATATATTCCTAACATTAAGGTATACTCAATTTTAAATATGAGTCAAACAAGTATTAAAATGACACAGAACTCATATTAAAGTTTAACATTTTTTATCTTTATTAAATAAAAGATAGAGTACTATATACGATAAAAGATTCATATGTTCACTATTTATACCTTATATTTCTTTACAATCTTATTAATTACACTAAAATGTCAGAGGTCTTTTAACAAATTTTAATATATTTTATAAAGTTTAGAGTCAAACGAATCATCTACCTAAATATATTATTTCACAGAAACGAACATGGTCCCAACAAGGACTTATTGACTTTGCGGAGTCGGAAACTTGGCGTTATAAGCTTATCCTTACTCCTCGTGTACATACAATGATCATCATTGATTTTGTCAAAGTGATTGATGTTACTGTGAATATATATAACATTGTTGTTAATATATTGTGACGCAACCGGGTTTTCTTACTTTGTGTAAAACATCTCGAGTCTCTAGTTCCGAGTATAAATAGAGCGGACGGATATATTTTGTAAAATAAAAACAAATTTAATATCTGTAATGTTACCCCAAAGTAATATGATATAATACTATGCAATTTATCATTATTAAAAGAAAATGAGAATGCCGCTATTTAAATTCAATTTTGCAGGTTTTTATGGCAAATAATATCGTAAAAATATCATCATTGTTGGTTGTATCAATTGTATAGTATACACATTAATATACCTACTTAGTACGATTGGTCAAAAATGCGCAAAAAATACTTAAGATAAAATATACTGAATTTTTGAGGGTTGATTTGCGTGATTTAACCTATGTGCTTCTCCGGGATTCAAACTATCTCCATACTAAATTTCATGTAAATCGGTTCAGCGAATTAAGCGTGCAGAGTTAACAGACAGTTACTTTCGCATTTATAATATTAGCAAAGATTAGTGTAATAAAACCTATTTTATAATAACTATATTCATTATGTTGTTCAATTTACTATCCACATAACCCACAAATTAAAATCAATAGGTTATTTTCAAAATACATAGGTAGTAGTAGGATTGTTTATTTTATTAATATTTCAGTACATATAAGTAAATTATTTTTTTTATAATAATCCACCTATGTATAAAACGATTATTTTCGATTCGATTCATTTGCCGCGAATACGTTCGATCACATCAAAAAATGCAATAAAATGCATATTTATGAAACATGACAATGTGTTTAAAAAAAAAAAGAATACATCTTGGGTAATAAAATGTATGTCGTGTATAATTTATGTAATGTAAGTCATAAATAAGACAATAAAATAAATTTAGACAGCCTTTTTTTTACGCATTTTTAAGTTACATTTTACGTTATCTCCAACTGTCACATTCGAAGGCAACTGTCAAAAAGTGAATAACTAGGTGCACTGGGGTATATTACGAATATATGCCCTCTCGACACAAATAAAAAAAGAAGGGTATATTACTTTCTTTTTCTAATAAACTAATATTAAATAATATAAAAAAAGAAATACATAATTTACTCGTATTAATGGGGTGCAAAATATTGAAAAGAAATAATATCATCCAAATCGGTCTTTTATGATGCACTAACTATTTTTACAAAGTCCCATAAGATATGAGAATAAATATATATAAAATTCAATATGTCATTGTCAACAATATCTTTAAAATAAAACTTAAAAATGGAGGCAAAACAATCCTAGTTTTTTTATAGCCTTTTTTATTTTAAAGGTATTACTAATATATTGTTTCCGTTCCAGTTGAGTGATAAGCTATTTGTAGTAGCTACGACAATAGCACATGGGCTCAGAAACAAACAAAAAGCAATACTTTCACTCATCTCTCAGTTTCGTCGTATGGTCATTATTCTCATTTTTCTGTCAGTGTGAAATGTTGTTGTACGTACATTCTCGATTCTAATCGATTTTGAGAACAGAAATGATAATCTTCACTATGGGATGTTTTTCGACAGGTAAATATGTTTTTGTTTCTGTTTGGTATTTTTTGTTCAGGATAACATTACTTATTTATTTAGGTTCCTAAGTGAGTCTAACATTACAGAAAAATGGATTAATGCATAAAAATGATAGTTAATGACTTTATTGTTTTGGTTCATTCAATTCATTGTAAAGAAGACAGTTTTAAGGAAAGAAACAAGATTCGATTACTGATGCCAATAGCCATATCAATTATTGTATTGTATAAAATAAATTATATCTATTTAGCCTCCATTGCACATGATAAGGAATTCCCATCACTAAAGCCCTCTTGTGATGTCAGTGTGTGTAAAAATTATGAAAACTATACTTTGTTATTTTTAGTAAATATTTATACAATCTTTGTATTAAGAGTTATCCACTGTTATTATCTTATTATTCATTAATTTTGGACATTTTTATAATATGTATCTACATTTATTAAAATTTTATGTAATAAATACAATTTTATGTATATTTTTGTATTTGTTATTTGTGATTTTTATTGTATTTGTATTTTGTTATTTATGTATGTTCAATATCATAACATTTTAAAGTTTTTTATATATAATTATTTGTGATTATAGTTTTAAAATGATATTTTCTTTTAGTTTAATAAACACGGAAACAATAATTAAGTCACATTTTGTAAGAAACTACAATGATCTACATATTTTTTATTGCGGATATAAATTCAAGAGATTCTATGACTAATTTATAATTATCTTCAAGTGTTATATAAAAACTTTTTCATGCATACATGACTCACTATTATTCATTTAATAAAAGTATTTACATATTTGTTAGGCAAGAACTACAAAATAATAATGCATACTTTTCTTATAATAATAATAGTAATATAGTATTCATATAATTAAACATTATACTTACCAAGAATAAATATTGGAGACCATAAACTATAGAATTAACTGTGAGCACAGGTTTCCAGTCTTCTCTGAGTATATTCAAACACACATTCCCCTCCAAATCTATATTAGGATGATACACAGCCGTTTCACATTTTACTTTTGGAGGTTCATGTGGATAGTTTGGTCCTACCTGAAATTTATAAATATATTAGTTTTTGAGTAATGTTTAGGCCATAAAAAATATCTTTTTTCTGTCATTATCACAACTTTTATCTTAGGTTAATAGTTACATAAAAGAGCTTTTCATATTATTACAATCATTAGAAAATAGTCTTCCTTTCAACTTTGCTCTTAACATATTTTAATACAGATCCTGTGTTATCCCATCTAGGCTAACATGATATTAAATTTTATTACATTTGGTTCTGTAATGTACTCAAAATGAGATAATACAAAGATAAATTTCAAAATTTCAAATTTCTAATATTAGTCAGACATCATTTATCTTGTAATATAATAAAGTTAATTCAGTTTATCTTGTATCTTAACTTAGAATGTACTACTAATTTAATAAACTATTTTTGTTCTTGTTAATGTTAATTATTAATAAATATTAAAAATAAATCATACATTATAAATTTAAACAGTCAGTTAAATGTCATTGATTAAATTAGGTTATAAATAATATAAAAAAGTTACTGAGAGTGCAAAGGGTCTTTTGTAAAAATGAATGTGTTGTACTTTTTTATGAACTTAATGCTTTTAACATTACAATATATTTTATGAGATAGTATATAAATTACTATGGAAACAGCAAACATAAAAATTAAATATACTATACTGATGTAATTGAAGGAAATAATAAATTTTTAAGCTGTCTTATAATGTACACAGTACATCCTTTTTTTACATATGACCACAAGCACCAACAGCGAGATACTTGATAAATATATCAAAAAAGATTTGTAGTTAATTTATAAGAATTCTATACAGATCTGTAATCATAAAAAAGTATAGTAATCAGAATAAAGCATTATTATATTTTACCTTAAAACTAAATACAAATCTTCCTCCTCTATAAAAACCTTCATCTGGACATATTATCAATTTGAAGTTAAGTAAATCGTCTGAATCTGGAAATTCTGTGTTACAAGTTTTAGGTAGATTCAGTTCATTCAAATCTGTAAGTGAAAAGGCGATAATTAATATTTTTATTTAAAATACATTTTATGACAATATTAAAAATATGTATCCCACCTAACAATATCATTACTTAGAGTAAACGGGAAAAGATTATAACGACGAATATTTATACCAAATAATACGGCAGTTTTATATTTTTTACCTTTTGTGATTCGCAATTGTGCTGCTGATGCTTTCTTTTGTGATCCACCTGCCCTAGCAGAGCCTTCTTCATCTTTTTTTTGTTGTTTTAATGAAAAAAGTTTAATCATTGTCCTAATTCGATCCAAAGAAATTAGAAATTGATTTCGACAAGAATTATTTTGACAGATAACTATACTTCACTCAAACTTGAAACTTCAAATTAAGGGAGAAGTCAGAAGTGTGGCTCGATTAAAAAAGTTTTAAGTCAATGCTAAAAAGTATAATGTTAGAGCCTCGTTTTTTTATAATAACCACAATTAATATATATATTCTATAAAAAAATATTTATTTATTATCGCTAGACCTACTAATTTTTTTTTATTAATCAAACTGTCTTACAAAAAGCAAATAATGATTAATGTGTGTACGAATTAGTCGCCATGGTAAGGTTAAAAAATCTTAAATGTAAATAGGTCAATATGATTTTGTTATAATTATAAAATGTCATAGATCACTTCCAATAGATTCCGCATAAAAGACGACAATTGCGACATTGATGTCTGTAAAACAACAATGCATTTGCACTGATATAACAAATGAATGTTGTGTTTTATATTTCAAATTAATTGTCTCAGTGCTTAAAGCTTACTGTTACCCGTAAAAACACACAAAAATATTTTTAATCGCTCATTAAAGCACAGCTAAATAATAATAATAATTTAAATAGCAAAAAAAAAATGGTTTCCTAAGCTAACTTAACATAAACATTGCCCTTTTTATTTAAACTAAATTTTATACATGGCTTAGAATTTGACAATGTAAATAATATTTCTAATTTTTAGTCTGTCAAACATTACTACACACTACACAGCAGCTTGCAAGTTATATCTTTAGTATCTACTATCCACTACAAATACCAAATATGATATGCGGTGCTTTACTTCAATTAAGTGTAAAAGATCAATAAATGTCAAAATAGATTTTGCCTACTAAAGCGTAGGCTTGTCATCGTATGTAGTTTATAACTAAAATATACTTTATTTTAAAATGGCTAGTGAGGATGTTATCGAATTAGGCTCATCGGACGATGAAAGCCAGCCTGCACCAAAGAAGGTCGGGATTTAATAATCTATAGGACTTCGTAATATTTATGTTGCCATTTTTCATTTGTAATTTATTGTGATCGTTTTATATTTCAGAAAAAACCGATGCCTAATGCTATGGTTCATATACCGACAAAGCTTCCAGGAGTTACTATAAAACCGGCTAAATTCAATTTAGTTCCTGCACCAAGGATTTCAAGTAATCCTTCTAAACCTTTTAATGTACCCAAGGGAATTCTATCAAAGCCAATCATGATTGGCAAAAGTAACATTAGCTTTGATCGCAATATTAATAAACATAAGCCCACACCTGCAATACGTGTGCCTATTTTGAAAAATAATCCTAAAGTGGCAAGAACTGTTACATCAAATCCAAGCAGAAATTTAATTAATCCAATAAGTATTGCAAAAAATTTGAAAAAACCTGAACTTGTAATAAAGAAATTGGCACTAAATAGAAAACCAAAAAGTTCTGCAGGAATACAAGGGCCAAGGCTTTTGAATAATTTGCCTCCAGGCATAACTATCAAACCTTTAGCTCATGCTGGTGCATCTGGGTTTAATAAACCCTGTAATGCTAGTTCTCTTAAAAACTCTGTTGGTGAAGTATTAACTGTAGAAATAGATGATGAGGAGGCAATTGAGTCATCAATAGGTAGTCCGCAATGGTACCTGAGACCTGAAGAACAAGTAGATAATAATTTACCTAAAGAACATGATGACCAAATTCATATTCCTTATGATAATATTGAGCCATCACTGGAAGAACAAAATAATAAAGAACCAGAAACTAAAAACTTTGTGGAAATAACCATAGAAGATAGTCCTGTAAAACATTTGCAGTTGAGAGAAAGAAATGAAATAGGGAAAGAGCTTGCTATAACCATTGAAGACAGTCCAGTCAAACTTATTGAGAATAAGGAAATAGATAGTGACGGCGAATCAGGACAGGATAGAGTACCACAGAGTAAAAAGAAATTGGAATATCCAAGAAAAAAAGTTAACAAAGATGAACGACAAGTGGTAGAAATTGAAATCGATCTCATGGAAACGGGTCCATTTAAACATAATGATAATGAAGATATAGGTAATGAACAAAAGGAATCAAATTCTTGTGATCAAGATAATTATAAGCCTGATGATGAAAATGTAATTTCTAATAAAGAAGCTTATATTATTAATGATGATTCCAAAGATAATTCACCCCAATGTGGCGATGGTGAATTCCATCCAGTGTACCAAAATTTTATAGATATGTGTTTTGAGCTTGAAAATTCTGAGGATATGAAAAAAATTGTTGACAAGAAAATTAAAGCATATTATAAACAATGTCCAAAGGAATATGTTGAGTCTGAAGAATTCATTGATATGGTTTCCAGTAAAATAGTCTCTATGAGAGCTGCACCGGGAAAAATGTATTTATTTATTAAAGATATAGTTGATGAATTGAATTTGCAAAGGAAAATGACAAAATCTATAGGACCAAAGACAACAGATATTGTACAAGGTAACTAAAAAATGTTGAAGCTATCAATTAATTAAATATTGTAATAATTGTTTAGTTTCGAAGTTCTCTTTCTCTCTTCTATCTCCGTTCATTAAAACTGTGGAGACCATCTCCTTTAATTCTGTTTAGACCTGACTGTGATATAGCTTACAGGGCCGGATCTACCATATGGCTTTTTGGGCTTCAGCCCAGGGCCCCGTGGATTCAAGAGGCCCCCAGCTAAGTCAAGTCAAGTCAAAGTCAAAAATAGACGATGATGCGAAAGAATCCATCATTTTATTAAATTAAACAGATTGTATGGTTTGTAGCTCTGCGAATCCTGCAATTAATAAAACACATTCAATTAATTTATTTCAAGTCTACATTCAGGTGTGTCTTAAGTGGGGGCCCACCTAAGTAGTATTAGCCCAGGGCACCCTAAACTCACGGTCTGGCCCTGAGAGCTTATGGTTATGTAATGTATTTATTGTAACTAAACCTTTGACTAAAACTACTTTTGGCTAAAAATAACACCTTCAGCCAACCTTCGGTTTTGGAAGTTATGACCAAAATTAAAGGTTTATAGTAAAAGCTGAAATAGAACAGACAGTTACTACTGCACAAGAATGCAATGGAAGAGGTAATGCTAGACAGGTGTTGCACTGAATTGGCGACCAGACACCATTATCTTCAAAGTTATTTAAGTTATTTAGTTGGATATTTGTTTGATTATCTAAGGAATGTAGCTTTAATTAATGTAATTTGTTGGTAAAACATTATTATTAATAAATATATTGTACCTTTCATTTTTAATTTGCCAAATTTTCTGAAAAAATGCAATAAATGTTTATAAAACATAATTTATTCACTTTTAGCCATTCTTTGCGAGTTTGTTGTTATGAGTGATAATCTTTTTGTGTTTGTCTGAGTTTTTTAGTACTAAGCTAAATTAATAAGCTTGTATTATATTTATTTAAAGTAAGACTCGAACTTATTTTCAATATAAAAAAAAAATTGTGAATTTTATGCAATTATAATTGTATAATACAGTAATTGTTTATACAAGTATTACATTGAAACTATACATAAATAATAGCTTTTGTTTATTTTACATAAGTATATTGTGTTGGTTTTTAATTTTTTTTTTGTTTTATTCAGATAAAATTATTGATGGTGAGGAAAGTGAATATGACTCCAAGAGACAAAAACAAATAAGAAAATTAGAGAAAACTATTAAGAAATTACACAGAGCTATACAAAAACTGGAAGAACAAGAAGTAGATTTTGAAGATGATGAAGATTCAGTTTATCTATTGACTGAAAGGTAATTTTTCTATTATTTTGCTTTTGTTGTTTTTCGTAGAGATAAAAAAAATAGAAATTTCTAAGTCATCTTTGAATGATGAGTTATATATAAATAAGTATACAATAAGTATTGTTTTATATTTAAGGTATAAAGAAAGAATGGTCCGTGTCCATGCAAAGTTTTGCCAGTTGACAAATACGAAAATGCCATCAGAACCTCGTATAAACTTAGAAGTTAGACCTGGACGACCAGCGGGCCCTGTACGAAAACTTGAAAAGTGGGTAAATAAAAAAGTGCCAATTGGAACACCATTGCCATTTCCTGACTTTCATGATGTTTTGCGGTGTGTCCGGGAGTCTAACGAGGAAGATAATTTGGGTTGGAATGAAGTTGATATAATGGAAGAAGGTATATGTTCTCTATATATAATAATAATTTTATATAGTTAATTTATCTGTTTAAAATTTTCTCTGTGTAGAGCTAAAATAGCTGATAGACACAGTTGGGATAAAAATGGTCTCTTCTTTTTGAAATACTAGCTAACCAACCCAGCTTTGTACTATTGATATTGATTGATTGAGACACTGCACTATTTAATTTGAGATAGAACAGTAAGGGTTACTTTATATATATTTATAATTTTGTTTTAGTTTTAGTTTCATAGTTTTTATGATTACACTTATTTACACATAATAGCATGGCAATAAATGTCAGCTGGACTCTGTAAAACCAGAATTAAATTAATAATAAAAATTGTGAAAGTATAAATGATTTTTAGACAGGCCTTGGACGTTTGTTATACTATGTAAATGCAGGCGAATTACTCTTTTAAAATTTTAAACCTACTATTGGTCGCCTAACATTAGTATGACATTTATAATATTAGAAATAAAATACACATGTATCTTATTCTTAGTCGTCTCACGTACATTATGACATTTTGTAATCACGAGCGTCACTCATACTAATGCACGCCGATAAAATTTGACGTGAGGTGACGTGAGGGGGCGCCATCGTGAATGAGCTCACTACACAAATAAATGTATTACTTGACGTTAATTCAAGCTTGAAATTAAATCATTACTTATTTGTGTAGCTCGCGACTTATTTACGAGATGTGGAAAAAAACTTCAAAGGCGCCGACAAGAAAATGAATGGAGACTGGCTATTTCAAGGATATCCCATGAGGTAGATCCAGCAGGAGAAAATGTTGAACTTCAAAAGAAGTTAGATGAAAACCAATCTCTGGCATCGAAAAAAGAGACAGAGCTTTTGAACAAGTAATTTCAATATTCTATACTAGATTTTATAATTAATAATTCATAATCTAATTTGACTGATAATTTGTTTTTAGGTATGTGGATAGACAGAATCAATTAAAGCTTGTAGCTGAAGAAATTGGAGACAAAGAAGCAGAAGAGTCTCCTGTAGAAAGTGAGGAAGAGGAACTTGTTGAGGATAATAATTCTCTAGTGGACAAACAGAAACGTAAAGAAAGGCTCAAAAGACTACTGCAGGAAAAAAATAGAAAGACAGAAGAAAAAGAAAATGATCCTACAAAAAAAGAAAACCATAATGTTAAAACTAATGAAAAAATGGTGCAATCTAAACAAGTAGAGGGAAATACTAAATTACAAGAGAACAGTCTAAACAAAATAGACGTTTCAGAAATTGACGCTCAGGATACTGAAGCAAGTGATGTAATTGAAAATATTGATGAAAATATAATAACAAGTAAAGAAGAAGATAAAAAAGGCGAAAGTGACGTAAATGAATTTGAATCTGATATAGATGAACTACATCTGTTACAGAAATTGCACTCTGGAAATGAAAGTGATGCATCAACTCTTGGGTCTTCTGATTCTGACACGCCAATAGCTATCTCGGATACTTTAGAATCAGACAGTGATACAGAAAATAAAAAGCATTTAAGTGATGTAATAAGCATTGAAAATTCTAGTTACTCTGAATCTGAAGTTACTGCTGATAGTTTTTCAAAGGAATATGATGTAAAAAAATCCCATGTCGAAAACTTAGTGAGCTCTTCTTTCGAAGTTGAGTACTTCTCAAGAAGCCCTGGGCAGAAAGGAAATGAAAACATAATTGAAAATATACTTCTCGCTTCGTCTGACGACGATAGCTCAAATAAAGATACAAGTTATAATGAAACTTGCATAAATTTAAAAGACGATGATATATCGTTCACAGAAACATCAGTTGTAAAAACAGGACTAACTATTAATAAAAACTTGTTCGAGAACAAATCTATGATAGAAGCACCTGTAGTAAGAACAGGATTAACTATCAATAAAAACTTATTTGAGAACAATAATGCTTTAGAAATTCTAGAAAGTGTCAATACAAATATGTTGATCAATGAACAAGGAGACAAACAAGATACCAACCTTATCATGGATACTATAATGGAAGTTGCTGATGTTGGTGATGATAATAATTCAGGTGAGCGGCCAATAGACGAAGTAGAAAACAGAAGTATATCAGATGATGTTAACTCAGTTGAAAGTCTCGATACCCAAATTGAACAAAACCTAGAAGAAATAAACTTACAAATGGACTGTTATAAAAATATAGAATCATATAGTATAGAGTTATGTGGTGAGAGTATGAATAATGATACACAGAATGATGTCATTGAAGCAAATTGCTCATCTGCCAATATTGAGACTGGTAATGATAATACTATGGAAACGGAATAAAAGCTATATATTTATCAAATTAACAAAACTAACAATTCAGTAATTTAACTGTCTTTATTGCTTATATTCAGTTTTTTAATTTTATGCTGTAAATAAATATTTATGTTATAATTAAATTAGACCTATTTAAATAATATACGGATGGATAAGCAGGATGTAGGTTGAAACAAAATAGGTGTTTTATTCTAAGAATCTTCATATTTTAAGACTTGTATACATAACACTTAACTGTAATAACTCTCGGGTACACTGATTATACCAAGCTGAGCTTAGGTTAACAGTACGTATCTGTCTATACTATTTATATATATTTATTATATTTCTTAATAAACTAGTTAGTAAGGTCTACTCTCGATAAATATCGTTACGTGAAATAGTCAAAAAAATAATTTTAAGTTGAAATCTGGAATTAATGAAGATTTTAGTATTTTTCAATTTGAGTGATTTTGAGTATTTTACAGATTATAATGATATCGTGAATTTCTAATGTGTGTGTTTTTTTTCTATCAAATATTGCACAATTTTAAGATAAACATTATAATCACTAGTTCTCATAAGCAAATCTAGACGATTTGATTGTACCCAAACATATTAGAATAAATTAATTATAAAATAATTAAGAAAGTAAACATTTTATTATCATTTTATTCTCTGTATCACTACGATAAACATAGTCAAGTCTTGGTGTAATGTTATCAGTGTCTGTTTAGATTAACTTAAGTAAATGTATTAGGTTTAATATAAAACGAATGGACTGAACAATTGACAACTCTCGAACGGGGATTCCTTATAAGTATATTAAACTGTTTCGCTCGAAGCGACCCTTAGCGTAAATCACTTATGATAAAAAGTAAATTACATTGTTTTAAGCGCTGCGATTTGGGACATGTTAAATTTCTTTCGTGGTGTGAATTTATATAGCAAATATTGCTATTTCCATCAGCGGCTTCGATCCGCGTGTGAGAGGGTGAGGAGGGTAGGTGTGAGAGGGGAGTTGGTCGGAGTTAAGTGCAAGTGGTAGGGTAACCTATGTCTTTTTATAACCGTGGCATCGCGTATTGCAAAATTTCACGTTGGTCGGCTAGTAGTTGAGGCGTAAAGGCTTCACTAACAAATTAACGAATTCGCATTTATTATATTAGTAAAGATGAACCCAAATGGATTGTCTTAAGATGATCCAAATGTTTAACGCCCCTTAAAGAGGTTCACTTAGTTAGATATTAGCGGCAGATTTTTGTGAGTGTTATCACGAAGGCGAAGATTTTTGGTCTTGCACTTTTCTGCCAGTATTTAATAAACAACTTGATTGCTCAGTCCAGTCCAGATCTATAGATTTCGAATACAATTATTGATGTATATTAAAAATAAACAATATTTTTTAGTCGTCACAACATTTATTTACAATATTTACAATGATCAAATCTTAAGTACATAATGTATACATTCCTCTAGTTAAAACATATTGGTCCAGCTGTAAATGAGAACTCATGTTCAGCGTCTACAAACGAAAGCGGCTGAAAATCACTAATCGGCAATCTATCGCTGCGAGATGTCTTCACTTCAAGAACTATTTCACCTGTTCCATCCTGTAAGATATTTTTAAAAAATACAATAAAGAATTAAAAAAAAATGACGTTTTGTGACTTATTTATTACTCAATAATCATTAAAACGGTATTAATGGCAATATAAAAAATTGGATAACTTTTTATGGCTGTTATACATGAATTTTTGGAACATAAAAAACGAAGAAGATTTTTAAATTAAATAGGTCTTGCGAGTTTTTTTTAAAAGGCTAATTGTTTAAAAGAAGCAAATTTGTTTTTTTTTTCTAGACAGTAATTTTCTTGACAAAATACACACCTTGCATTCGTCCTTAATAATTTTTGGCTCTTTGAACTCGACGTTGTTTTGTCCAAATAGTTTTAGTTCATTTACTCTCATCAAATCTACCGGTATGTCTGACCTGCGACAAAAAGTATTTATTAGTTAAGTCAGTAATAAATGCTCATTAAGATTATATTATTATTTTTATCATAATATATTCATGCCTTTGTGGAGCTTGGGTGTTCACACAGGTGTAGGTGAAGTTTTGTCTCGCGCCATTCGAAAGCAGTCGAAGGAAACGAAGTTGTATTGAGCCAGAACCTTCGCTATCATATGTGATCTGAAATAAAAAATATTCATATCATAATTATATTATTTTTGTTTTCAATATGCATGCGTACAATTACAATATTATTTTAATTAAAACGACGTCATAGAATATGTATTTTTGAATATAATTTATAAGTGATAATTCAGATTCTTTATCATAGACGGAAAATATATTATACTTACCCTAAATCCATTTTCTATTTGTGAGAATTTATGTGCGGTTGCATCAGAATATAATGAAGGACTCATATGGTCGGGGAACAGACAGGTGTTGTGTTCTTTGCAATACACACGAATGGGACGTCCACCACCTCCTCGTGCATCAACCCAGTAGTAACCTGTTGTACAAATGGAACTGGTTTAGAAAAACCTTTGGTAGAGTTTATAAAAATCGAGAATCACGAGATTTGAAAATAGGAAAATGTCCTAACAAAACCTCTCTCATTTGCATAGAGGGGTATGTACAAGTTATGTAATATCAATATTCATCTCAAAAGTTTTGTAGAATACTCTTTTCGAAAATCTTAATGTCTTTGATTAGATTCTAATTAAATGTAAAAAGAAATTATATTTATTTATTTTCATATAATTAGTTGTACTTGTGGAAACTTCATCAATTCGAAGCAATCTTTCATTGAAACTAACGCCGTTGTCGCTTTTAAAAACGTCTGTAATGCGGTGAATTATGGTAGATTTAATATATTGAAATTCGTCTAAAGGACTTCCAAAAGCCAATTCAATCAGAAATTAATATTACGCTAGTTTGGTGTCATTTAAATTAGAAAGTTTAATCCTGAAGAAAGAACACTATATTTATATACATAAGTATATTGTATACGCAGTGGTAAATCATCAACAGAATCAGAAATAGGTAGCGTGGAGGACAACACTTCGAATAACTTGAAATTGATAACCATCGATGAATAAAACCTCAACCCTAAAGTTTTAAAATTTTCTTTGGTGTCCGCCGTCGTCGTGTTAAGCTATAAGGTCTCATTATAGGGATGTGCAGTTTTCGATATTTTCATTATTTTAGAGTTTTAATGATATTAAGGAACTATATAAAAATTATAGTTATAAAATCTACCATGGTCTTATTTTTTATTTAATAAATTAATAGTAATACCACTTTTATGTATGGCAAATCAATAATTTTATTGATAGTAATACTTCAGTTTTACCCCATCACTGGTTTGTACAACGCGTTTAACGAAGTTGTTCTAAAAAATAAACTTTACAAAATCACTTTTTATAAATTTACCGGTACAATATACGATTTATTTCGCGTATTTGTTAAAATATTATATCGTATTTATTGATTGTCGAGGATTTAATTGTTTTATAGATCTTGGTTAGTTTAAAAACGTTTTGTACAAGTTGTGATCAAACGGAAAACAGAAGTTCTGTTTTCCGTAGAAAATTTGTTAATCTCTTGTTTATTAGATTATAAAGCAGCGTATGAACAATGTAATAAAGTATGCATACCATCAGTTA
Source organism: Vanessa tameamea (assembly GCF_037043105.1). NCBI lineage: Eukaryota > Metazoa > Arthropoda > Insecta > Lepidoptera > Nymphalidae > Vanessa > Vanessa tameamea. Next base: position 9,891,709 of record NC_087313.1, on the reverse strand, counting down.
AATTGACATGTGAAGTCCGAAGATCTTTGCAAGATAGCGCAGGATTCGATCTCGTACCCCAAGGTCTCTTTGCCGTTTCCACAGCTGTTCGTGCGGCGATAACTCCTGACATGATTTCATGCGCCCATTCAATTTCTTCCGCTACAAAACAATGTACATTCATTCATTAATAGAGAATGGTAGAATATATACTGCAATATTAATTATAGATATTTATTATTGGTTCACAATCAGCTAATGTTCTGTTTTATATTGATTTGAAACAATTATTTAACTATTTAATTATTTAATATATTTAATTGCATTACGTGGACATTTAATAGCTTATTAGTGTGTGTTGATATCTTCGCGAACGGATAAGACTTTTTTCATATTAACATAAACATTTTTAAAGCTGGGGCCTCATTCAGCTTTGCCGCCCCGGGTCTCTGACAGGCCTAGTCCGCCACTGTATTTACATAAATGCAAATGTTTTGTAATATAATTAATTGAAAAAAATATTTAACTATATAGATAAATTGACTGACCGTCATCGAAAATATCTTCTGTCGCTGTCTCCATAGGGTCATCATCTATACTTCGTCGTTTTCTACTAGACATAAATAGCCCTGCGGGTAATTGTGGCGCTAATGCTGGAGGACCTGGAGGGCCAGGTGCTCCTGGTGGTCCGGGTAGACCTGGTCGACCTTCGGGTCCCGGTGAACCTTTAGGACCGAGGGGGCCTTCTGCTCCGACTGGCCCAATGGGTCCAATATCACCTTTACCACCCGCAGGTCCGACAGGACCCTGGAATTACATTTTTAATAGTTAATGGAAATCTTGAATAAATCTTATACTGATTAAGTAATTGATTGTTACCATGTCGCCTTTTGGCCCTGCAGGGCCCGTAAGACCCTGTGGCCCTTGCTTTCCTATTTCTCCCTGGTCTCCTTTTATACCCATTGGCCCCGTTTCTCCAATATGCCCTTTTGGTCCTCTGTTTCCTTTGTCACCCTTTATTCCTTGTAGGCCTGGTGGTCCAGAGGTACCTGGCGCGCCAGATGGTCCCATAAAGCCAGGTGGTCCTACATCTCCCTAAAATAATTTTTATTTATAGATTGATTCGAAAACAAATTTACAAAAAGCATGCCATTTAGTCTCATTTGTTTTTATGTCTTTACAACAAACAACAAAAATTTTGAGTGTAAAATTTTTCACTCAAAAGTGGTATTAAGAAAATAAACAACCTTTAAAAACCAAACGCAATTAAATTTTTCATAAATATATTTAAGGAACAGAGTAATGTATATTGTTTTAACATTAGCAAAAGCCTTACTGGTGGGCCCGGAAGTCCTCTTAAGCCTCGTTGACCTTCCGGTCCAGTCAATCCAATTGCACCAGCAGGGCCGATATCACCAGGAGAACCCTTAGGACCGGTGTCTCCCTTTTCACCTGGTAAACCAGGGCTTCCTTGAGTGCCTGCTGGTCCTTCCGTGCCCTGTAAATATAGAAGATTATTAATAGTAGTAGTTTAGCAATGGAAACATCTAGTGACGCAAAATGAAATAAATAATAAAATTTTCATTAAAAAAGTTTAACAATAATAATTGGTCTTAAGAAATTAGCCAAGAAAATAATTTACCAGTTAGTAACATTCGTACTAATGTTTTTTTTTATATATTTAAGTTTTTTTAACTTTTAACTTATTATTATTATATACATATGTATGCTGATGAATAGGCCTCAGTATATATATTGAATACGATGACGTGACGATACGTGAATGATTGACTTTACCGTGAAAATTGCTGGTAGGATTAAATATAATATTATTTTTAAAATGTTATTGCTTACGGGGCTGCCGGGCATTCCAGTTTCCCCTGGTTTTCCTATTGGGCCCGTGGGTCCAGGTGGGCCTGGTGGGCCTGTACTCCCCTCTGGCCCGTCTGAACCCGGTTCACCCTTTATTCCTTGTGGCCCTGGTTCTCCTCGATCTCCGGGAAAACCAGATGGTCCAGGGTTTCCTTTAGATCCCTCTGGTCCAGGAAGGCCTTTTGAACCTGTTTCTCCTTGGAGTCCTGGTGCACCATCTTCCCCCTTTGGTCCGACCGGTCCTCTGGGCCCCTGTTGTTTGTAAAATGCAAAAAAATACCGTAAGCACCGATAATTACAATAAGTTATTTAAAAATATTCATATAATAATAATAATTTATTTCACATAAGGGTTTTTATATTTACTTATTCAAATAACTTATGCAATACTTAAGGTAATTAACAAAGACATTTTAAAGTACAGTCTCGTTATTCTAGCGAGATATAAGAATAACCTTTATTAAGGATGGCCATATCATATAATTTTACTTAAAACTAGAAAACATTTACTTTTTTAATTTTCCTCAATAAAAGTATGTACTTACAATTTTCCCTTCTGGTCCTTGAGGACCTTGTGGTCCAGTAGCACCTGGACTTCCTACTTCTCCCTGTTCTCCTTCAGGTCCTCTAAGGCCTTGTTCTCCCTGATTTCCCTTTGGACCTCGTCGTCCAGGAGGCCCAGTAAGACCAGCAGGCCCAGGTGGCCCTATTAAAATACAATATTGTACAAATATAATTCAAATTTGTTTTTATTATTAACAATAGTTTAGAAATAATTACATTTTCCCATACAAAATATATATAGATAGTTTCTTTCGTTAATCCTAAGCCAAAATTAATTTGTTTTCTTACTTATTTTTTGTTTGTTAAAGTAATAATTCTAGACTCAATAAACTATTATGTACCTATAGGTCCATTATCTCCCCTATCTCCTTTTACTCCTTGATCGCCTTTCGAGCCTTCTGGTCCATTTTTTCCAGTTGGTCCAGGGGGTCCTCGAGCGCCATCAGTCCCAGGTATTCCAGGTGGCCCGGGATCACCTTGGGGACCTTTATCTCCTGGTAGCCCGACAGGGCCGGGTTCTCCTCTTAAACCTTGTATTCCTGGTGAGCCAACTGGACCCTAGACGGGTACAATTCAAACAATTATAAAACTACAAAATATATCATATGTATTTATGATATTTTTATTAAATTTCCCTTTACGTTATTGCGTATGTACTTAGTCTGCCTGAGTCTTGTCAATTACTACTTACGTTAATATTTAATAATAATAAAACTATACAACTAACTCATTCACGATATTGTTCAAATATTCTTATAAACGTATTACATACTAGTATCGTAGTCATTGTGCAAACGTTGCTTGACTAAATCGATAGTTTCTTTCATACAATTTCATAATGGAGTTTGCACAAGCCTTCTACATATCAAAGGGGATGCAGTGACAGAAACACAAAAAGTTTTACAGAAACGAACCTATTCGAATAAAGTTTTTATCGCTTTAAACTCGTCACTCTTCGACACTATTGAACAGAATACTGTGATGTTATGTATCGGAGCATCGGTTCTACTTGACACAAATCATATACGATTTTAACGTACAACATTAAATGACATTGTAATTAAATTGATTAAAAAAAAATGAACAAATCATTTATATACACACTGGTTCTCTACTATAATATAAATTGTAATGAACATAAAACTTTGATAAGTAATGCCTTGGACAAAAGGTTACTAATATTTATATTAACATACTGGTTCCCCCATTGCACCCTTAAAGCCCTTTTCTCCTGGAGGGCCAGCATCTCCTTTGTCACCATCCTCCCCTGGGGGCCCCACTGGCCCTGGAGTGCCCGTCAACCCTCTTGGTCCGGGTAGACCGTCGCGACCGACAGTACCTTATAAGGTGACAAAAAATGTTTATTTTATAATTGTAATATTGTTTTCTATACAGTGGATTTTACTTAGTATTTTATAGGTAACTAAAATGTTTTAATTAGAGTAAAAATAATCTATTTCCTTTTCCTTTTGTATTCGTAGGTATGTACCTATATTTTACCGTAATCTTTAGAAATCTAAGGAGACCAAACAGAGGCATTCGACGACCATCCGAACCGAATTTAAGTGCTGGGAGCTCTTAAATTGGTTTAATTATATTTGAAATTACAAATACATAATGGCGTTTCCATCATCACCTAACAAATTTAGTTCGAGAAGGGAAAACATTTAATTTTTACCAGTTAGTCTAAAGTAAGGTTATCTAAAAAGGTTATTTAAGAAAAAAATTACATACTCAGGATATTATACCAATTGGAAAGACTTTCGGATAGACGGCTACTTATTTTTATAAATATTTAAAAACAGCAACTAAAATTTCATGTTTTCATATAATATTCAAGTTTCTGAAAACGCTATACGTAACTAAAAAAACAAATAATTTAAAAACTGTATTAATTACCCATAGCACCAGGTTCCCCGATTTCTCCCTTCTGTCCTCCTGGCCCTGGAGATCCTCGTGGTCCTTCATGGCCCATGGGACCTTGTAATCCTTCTCGCCCAGCTTCTCCTTGTTCACCTTTATCACCTCTTACACCTGGTGGACCCGGTGGGCCGAGATCTCCTTTATATCCAGGTGTTCCCTATCATTAAAGAAATGTGTTTTTGTAAAACTGCTTGAATTCTACTATTCCATTATTTCCATCTATATAATTAATTGCTCACGAAAGCCTCCATCTATGTTAAATTGCCGTTTAATAATAACTAAAAGCGTATAGTCTGTATTTTTTTACTATTTTTACCTTATGCTAATCGTCTCACGCACACTAATACATCTTGGAAGCCCGAGCATCACTTATACAAGTGCATGCCGAAAATTTAACGTGGTGGGGCGCGCCTTCGTGAGTGAATAGATCTATAATAGTTGATTTCGTAATATTTCGCTCATATAAAATAAAAAGTCTAAATAGTTATAATTACAGGCACTCCTGGTAGTCCTGGTTCGCCGTTAGGTCCAGGTGAACCAGGAGGACCGACAGGTCCAGGTTTACCCTCGGGACCAGATGGTCCTGGGGGACCATCTTTACCCATTTCACCGGGCGCTCCTACTTCTCCTGGTGTCCCTGGTATACCGGAAGGTCCTTGGAGTCCGGGTGGTCCAGGGTCACCGTTTTGTCCTTGTGGCCCAGTTAGTCCAGGCGGACCAGGTAATCCGGATGATCCAGTTTCTCCCTTAAAAAGTATTATTAGATTAATATTGCTTCTTTTTAAATAATTGCTCATACTAATCAAACTAAATTCAAAAATTCTACCAGGTTTCTGGAAATATGTTTCAGACAATTATAACAATAATATTTCAAAGGCCTTATATAAACTATGTACCGTAGGTCCTCTTTCTCCTGGCGTACCAGGTAATCCGGGTTTGCCATCTGTACCAGGTGGTCCCATATTGCCCGGAAATCCGCGTGGACCCTCTAATCCTTGTGGGCCACGCTCACCAACAGAACCAGGGGGACCAGGTTGGCCTGTATCGCCTTTAGGCCCTGGCGGCCCATCCGAACCTCTACGTCCGCGTGGCCCTCGATAACCCTTTACAATGAAAAATAAAACTTAAATAAATTTCTTCCACTTACCATTTTATAATTAATATTGAATTGTATATATATTAAATGTATTAGGCGTTACTAGACTAGATCTCATTGTCTTTAATTAGTTTCTAGTTCTATCATATTTGACAGTGCAGTGACAGTGCATTTTTTGTGTTTATATACCTATTTAATATTTTTTTGGATATTTTTCATTGAATACGTTAGGAAGACTCGTTGGCGATGATTCCTAATGGTCATCAATATAATAAAATAATTATTCATAAAAAGATAACGATTTATTATTGAATGTTAAATATATGTATATTTTTTTAAATGAAATATAATTATATGGATAAAAGTTCTTACTCTTGGTCCGCCTTCACCACGATCTCCTGGTATTCCAATCAATCCCTGCCAATTAAACAACATTATAGTATATTATAGATTTGTGACAAACAGTATTTTATTTTTTGTGCTGTAAATAAATACTGTGTATTGTTATAGAAATCTTACTGTATTATGTGTATCGTATCAATTATTATTTGTAAAATGTGTTTTACCATTATTCCTTTTGTTCCTCGTCGTCCACGCCTCCCAGCCGCTCCTTTATCTCCCTTTTCTCCTTGAGTTCCAGGATACCCAGAGGGGCCTTGAGGTCCAGTGGCGCCCTTTTCACCGGAAGGACCAATAGATCCTGTTTCTCCTCTGGGCCCTTCTGTACCCTGTAAGTTACGTATCCATATCATGTATTATTTATCAATCCAAAATATGCTCATTATAATTAGTAAAATTTGTTTACTTTTTGTCCTTCAGGTCCTTCAATGCCTGGCGGGCCTGACTCTCCGACTAACCCACGTTCTCCTTTAGGGCCTATTTCACCCTTTTCTCCTTCGAGTCCTATATTTATAAAAGTAATTAATAATAATTGTATTCGTCTTGCGTGTTTTTTGTTATATAATAAGTATATTTTTCGATTATATGACATACCTCTGATTCCTTTGTCTCCCTTGTCACCGGATAAGCCCCTTGGTCCATCGTCGCCTTTTAATCCTCGAGATCCTGGAAAGCCTAACATTCCCTATAAATAATAGGTTATTAATATTTTGTGCTAGTTTTTGTAGCAATGTAGCATTGAGAAATGTCTAGAAATTTACTTGTGGGCCTGGGGATCCTACTTCACCAGGTGAGCCTTGTTGTCCGGGCGTACCAGGAGTTCCTGGCGAGCCTTCAGGGCCTGGAAGTCCTGATATTCCTGGTTTGCCTTGCGGACCCTAAACAAAAATTATTAATTAATAAATTAATTAATTAAGCTATAATTAAACCATTGTTATTTCTATATTTATACTTGAATGCCTGGAGCACCAATAGAACCCTGAGGCCCAGGTGAGCCGGCAGGACCCATCGGGCCTGGTTGGCCTGGTGACCCGGGTGAGCCAGGCTGTCCAGCGGCTCCTTTAGTTCCTTGCGGTCCCTCATTACCCGGTATACCAGGATATCCGATTAATCCCGGAAATCCACGAGGTCCTATAAAGCCTCTTGGGCCCTGTAAAAATATATTTGGACATGACTTATTTTGATTTACTTTTTTATTGTAATTTAATGGCTATTTGCAGGTATATGTAATTACCAGTTCCCCGGATAAACCTTGAGGACCAGGTGGTCCATCATCACCCGGAGGTCCATCTAGTCCAGGAGCACCAGCTTCTCCTTGTTGCCCTGGTGTGCCTCTTTCTCCTTTATCACCAGGCATTCCCGTTTGTCCAGGATAACCCTGTTCTCCTTTCTGCCCAGAAGGTCCAGGAGAACCGCGTTCCCCATCTCTACCTGCGTGGCCTCTCCGACCCAATCGCCCCTGTGGTCCTTGTAAGCCTCGTGGGCCTGGTGGTCCCTGATGATTTGCAAATTAAATATAAATATCTAATTAAATAAATATTAATATTTTTATAGTCTTTAAAAATGAATTATTTAACTGGTTCTCCTTGATCTCCTGGCTCGCCCTTTGATCCTTCTGGCCCGATATCTCCCTCTGGACCAGGTGGTCCGGTAAGACCCATAGGACCTTCTGCTCCTCTCATTGCAGCCTGTTAAAATTTTCCCACGTATGAATGTTCATTCACCTATTATATTGATTCATCATTCAATTCAACTTTAAGATAAATTATTTTTATGTACCATGTGTTGAGTAAGTATTTGACGAAGTGCTTCAGATTGTACATCAGGCCCCTTTTCATTGCCCGGTTGTTGTATCTATAACAATGAATTAATACCTTATATAATGATAATTATTTGTAAGTTAATATCGCACACTTTAACAGAATAACTAACCGGAACTACGAAAACATGTCCTGGAGCTCCAGGAAACCCTTGTTGACCTTCTCCACCGGGCTTACCCGGTTCGCCTTTAGGCCCTCTTGGTCCTTGTGGACCTGGGGGCCCAGGATATCCACGTGGACCCATATACGTCCCTGTACTTCCATAGTCATAGTAACTGTCTGATGTGTCGTATCTTGTTGATACGTTACCCTGTACGAAATAAAAATAATAGTTTGTAAGATCAGATAAATCGATCAGGAGGAATTAATTATAGTTCTTTTTTTTAATTTAAATCGGTAAGTCGACGTCCCAATGGGCCACCTGTTGGTAAGCTGTCCACCATCACCCTTAGACATTGACGCTGTAGGAAATATTAACCATTCCTTATATCGCCAATGCCACTAACCTTGGGATCTAAGATGCTATATCTCTTGTGCCCGAAGTTAAACCCTTTAAACCGGAAAATAAAAATACTAAGTATTACTGTTTGATGGATTAGTGATGGGTGGGTGATACCTTGTTTTCTCTGCCCGGATCCCAATCTATTTGTGGTCGGCGCAGCATCTCTTTTCTTTGCATTCTCCTCTATTATTCCTCATCTGTTCCTTCACATCCATACCTCTCATATACCTCCTCACACAAAGAATTTGGTAGTTGGTGGTCTACACCAACTAGGTAGTCCAAGTATTTGTTCTAATCATTTTTATTATTGTTCTTGGACAAGACATTAGTATAATAAATGAACTTGTTCCTAATAATAAGAATATTACAATTTGGTTAGTTTGTTAAGTTGTACGTAAACAAGTTTGCAGTCTTTGTTTCATAAGATTTCCAATAGTTTTATTTCTATTATTTCTATTATTGTCAGAATTTTTCATTTCTTTCGTATGATAAAAGTTTTATTCGCCTTCTTTTATGTTAAGGCCTAAAAAATATAACACAATATTGGAAATTCACGTATTAATATATGGTTAAGGTACATATATTCTGAAGTGTCTCATTATCTGTTATAAATCCACACCCTTTTGGTGCCTAAGGCCTGATCGATACGTGCCTCATTATTTTGTTGCGATTATACTATTCTGGCGTGGCGTATGGGTGATATTAGGAATTTATGTTATTTCTTACAGCGCCAATGTCTATGGGCGGTGCTCATCACTTATGGTTGGGTGGCCCATATATCCGTTTGCCTACCTATGACAAAAATGAAATTAATGGATGTATTGAGTTATAATAATTTAATCGAGTCTTTAAGATTAATTTATAAGATTGTTATTATAGCAAATCGATGCTGTCTCACCTCGCTAAAGTTAGGCGAATGTGTGAGCCAGTCGGTATCTTCGGTCGTTGTGATGAACGGATAGGACGATTCTGTCGTAGCAAGCGTAGGGACTTCCGTATCACTGTCAATATCTCGTTTCCCCTGAATTTCCAATAATAAACATTAATGTCATAACCTTCCGGCGGGGTAGCGGGTAAATATATATAAAAAATAATGAGGACATAAATATGTTGTAAAAAATAACCTATAGCCTATTCCGATCGGAGAAACGAAAGGAGAGGCGATAAAGATAAACAAACCTAAGATTAACATATTTCATCGATTTGTATCTAGCTTTGCTATGTTATGCACTACAAACAGTTTTAGATTAATATATCTTTAGTCGTAATACGTCATTATTCCACTTCACTACTTCCAAATTTCCTATAACAACTGCGCCGACGTTCAAAACGCATTCAAGATTAGCCGTGGGATTCTGTAAGAATTTTCTCCGTATATTACTCATGAAATGTTGACAACCGACTTACAGTGATACGCAATTTTGATACGTGTATCTTAATAATGATTTAAGTCAATGTCGCATATTACATTCTGACTTTAACGCTCGTATTCTGCGATGAGTTTCGATTTTTTTTTTACGGAATCGCTATACAGGACCAATGATATCGCGTCAGCTCAATGTTTATTTACCCCTCGGTTGGATGTAACAGATTATAATACAGTTTTATTAGGACATGATTTTTTTAACTCATTTTATATTTAGTTTGAATATAAAGAGACATATTAAAAAATATTACAAGTGAAACTGACTGCATCTTACACATAGTAATTTTCAATTCAATTATTGTAGTAGTATATCTTACCGTTACAGTGACAATACCGGATGATCCAGTGGGACTGACTTCAATACTAGATAGTGTAGGTATGTATTCATCGGTGTCAGTAAATCTGCCGAAAATACTGTTTTCATCTGTACGAAGAATTAAGATTTAATAATTTTAAAAATATCCTAAAATCTACGAGCAAATAACACTTTCATTGGTAAGCGTCATTGATTTTTATATTAGAGGGAGATATTTGCAAGAAGCAGATATTTTTGTCACTTGTTCTTTGATTTAGCTTTGCTAATTAATAAATTTATATTTCATGTTAAAAAACTTTGATAAATATGGCGTATTTGATAAATTAATATATATTAACAAGTCGCCTTCCGTTAAAATATATTTTGTATTTTTTCTTTACACTTATACTTAACATATATTACTTGGTGGTAGGGCTTTGTGCAAGCCCATCTGGGTAGGTACCACAGACACCACCACCACCCACTCATCACATATTCTAAAACCAAGCAGCAATACTTAGGTTTGTTATGTTCCGGTTTGAAGGGGGAGTGAGTCAGTGTAACTACAGGCATAAGGGACATAACATAATATCTTCCAAGGTTATTGGCGCATGGGCGGTGTAAGGAATTTTTAAAATTTCTAACGGTGGCAATGTCTATGGGCAGTAGTGACAACTTTAAATAAAGTTAAGTTTAGTTTTAGTAAGAAATAAATAAAAAAATGATTTTTAACTGGCGCGTTCACAATTCTTATATGTACAAATATTAAATGCTAAGTTTTTGTGATAAAATAGATTGTAGTGATTGTTCTTACCGTCGTCGGTGGAAACCGGATATGGTACAGTAAAACCATATGAATCTGGCACTTGCCAATATGGCCTCGCTGTTGTCAGTTCTCTGCTAGCAGCTGCCCATAAGGTTTCAGATTGGTTTTTATCAGTGAATAATCTTTGTCCAAGGTGATCATTTTTATCATTTTCGCTAACCGATGGTTGTGTAGCTGCGTAATCGGGTACTTTATCAAATTCGTTCACCGAATTCAATGATTCATAGTCGTATGGTCCAAATGATCCACAGTCTGGTGCTACAGATATGCACATGTCGTACGCAAGGTCCGGTTGATTAGCGAATTGGAGCAATTCAATATCGCCCTGTAATGAACAATTGGTGAATCAAGGCTGTTAAAATAACTTCCATCAATTCGTCATGTCGAAGGAATTTTAATTGAGACAAATCAATGTCACATTAACGTTGATTTATTTGTAAAACGGGTGTGAACTCAGTACTTTAAAAGAATTTTAAAAACAATATGGTTACAACAATTAATAGTGATGCTGTTATTGCACTTACTCGTAGATCCATTAACAAATTAATGATAGGTAGCGGCTATCAGATTAAAAAAAATCGCTGGTTGAAGGTTTGTCTAGTTTTGAGAAGCTTTAGAGGTCATTCCACTTTGCTGTCAGTACGGATTGGTGGATACGTATGTAGCGGATTTTTCATCCAATACATGCATGTTACCTTACCATGTTTTCCTTTATCATCGAGCACGAGATGAATTAGTAATTAAGAGAACAAAAAAAAATTATAACTAATCTTTTAATATACCTCGTAATACTGGTCGGGTGTTACTTGAGTACCGACGACTAAAACTCCAGCTAAATTAAAAGTGCTGCCAGGATGTCGCCTCAGAGGCAACGTGCCACTGATTTCGCAGTCAACGAGTAATGTTACGGAATCACCCTTAATGCTAACTGCCACTCTATGCCACCTAAATATTTTATAAGTTATTTTAATAAAAATTTGATAAATTAATACTAAATAATTATCCGGGAGCAATTCATAAAGCTGTTCTGTATTTTGAAGACAAATAAATTTTGAATTATTGAATAAAACTTATTATCCTCTTTCATCCAAATCTTTCTAAAGGCAAATTTCAAAGTTTGAGTTACAGTTAATGCTTATAAACATGAATTTTATCATTATTTCAACTTTATTCTTGCGTTGGTCAATACAGATACTTTTAAAAGTATTTCTGAATCAAAAAACTATTAATAATAATTAATAGTTCGTACTTTTCGTCAGCAATATTAACTCGATATGTGAGCAGTTCGTGATCTTCAGGTTGGCCTCGCGTATCCTCGTAGTACAACTCTATGAGTTCACCAATAACCAACTGCAATTGTTCGTCGCCGGCATCCGAATACAGAACAAAAAGAGGATTTTGGTCTGTACCTGCTTAGAAAAATAAACTATAACTTTTGTGTTTTCAATATATGTAAAAAAAAAACCTAATGAGAAAATCCAAAAATACTTTTATCTAATTGTATTTTGATTTTATTACGAAATAATACTTACCCGATAGACGTACTACTGCTAAAATTGAGAAGTCTTCAGGGAACGTGTTAAAGAACATTCCAGCCGATAGTTGATGAAGGGTCGCATTCTCGTTGAGAGAGAAGGCCGTAGATTCCGTTTCGGGTGTGCCAGGCGACTGACATCGGCCTGGCACCCGTGTTACTCCTTCGGGTAATGCGCCATCTTGCACCACGGACAGCACGTCGAAAATTTCGAGACTTTCTGTAATTAGACAAGTCCATCTTTCCAAATTTTCTCATGAAGTTTATTGATTTTTCAGAAAATATAAACATATCGATTTTTATGGCATTTTAAAGAAACATTCTTAAAGTATACTTGGTGGTAGGGCTTTGAGCTAGCCCGTCTTGGTAGGTAACACCCACTAATCAGATATTCTATCAAACAGCGGTGAGTGAGCCAGTGTAACTAAAGGCATAAGGGATATAACATCTCAGTTCCCAAGGTTAGTGGCACATTGGCAATGTAAGGAATGGTTAACATTTCTTACAGCGCTATTGTCTATAGGCGGTGGTGATCACTTACCATCAGGTGACGCATTTCCTCGAACGCTTACCTATATAATAAAAAAAAGAAATAAAATAAAATTTAAAATGTATTTATAAGAACAAAACGCGTTCTAGCTCTACAAGATAAAGTACACTATTATTGAAATATTTTATTCTAATAAACATGAGTTAAACCTACAAATAAAATAAATTACCATTCCAATTATCATACAAAAAGAATGAAATAAACACATCTACTTGTATAAACAATTTTATTCTGCTAACGTTTATTCGAAACTGTGAACAAACAATGGAATAGTTTCATTTAATAAGATAAACAAAAAATATACTCACCGTTTCCAGTTCCAACGCAGAGTACGCAAAACAATATAAGGAGGAGCCCTTTCATTTCAAGAGCCATTGCGGCCCGAATAAATATGTCAAAGGGATAATATTTACATTTGGTCCCATCCCGATAGTAAAGGGTTGAAAGTTATATGTGGTTCTGTAAGGCCTCGTAGGGAGAAGGCATGATGCGCCCCCGATGGGCACGATTGGACTGATTTAAATGCGTGTACAATTCAGCATCACACATCGCTATGTGAATTGCATTGGTGTCAAAATAATAAATATCAATTACTGAATGGAGATAAACGTTCTATTCAGCGTTGGAGAATTTGAAGTTATTTTTGTCGGGAAAAGTAGAGGGTTCTGGTACATTTTATGTTTGGGTAATGTTTTTGTGTTGTCAAATTAAGGAGAATGCTAGTTATCAGTGCGTAAATAAAATAAAAAAGATATATATTTTATCTGTCTCGGTGGTCTAAGTTAGCAATAGGGACGCAGTTCACGAGGTCCTGGATTCAATCCCGGTGAGGATATTCTTAGTCCGGAGTTAGAGAGTTTGACACTATTATGCCCCAGAAAGCATGTAATGTCCGTAGATGTAATGTCCGTAAATGTAATGTGAATATTTAATTTTACATTACATTTACGAAAATCTCATTAAATTCGAAGTAGATTTCTGTGATATAAATGATTTGATATTAAACATTTCCAGAATTTGTTTTGAGAAAAGGTTATTGACATTAGGCGACTTGGATTCAATCAAATTGGACGCCTCACGAATTAGACAGACACTCTTATTATGAGAGCAGACGATGCTTTCGTTGTCAAATAGATTAAGATTTATTTTCTTCGTGTTGAAAATGTTGACTTCATTAAATATTTTCACATTTTACAGTTTATGTGTAAATCATTTTCCTACATTGTTATTTTATTTATTAATTTATTTTAAAGAAATAAGGACGTTTTGTTTTCACGTTCGTGAAATACATAGCCCCAAAACTTTTCGAAAAACGAAATAGTCAATATGATTATTTATAGTTGCTATACGTTTGATACTAGTATAATTACTAACAAAAACATTAAACGAATTAATGTGGTCTGAAACTGCAGCGTAAAATGACGAAAAAACGTTAATTAGTAATTGGAGTTTGTCTGAGCCCAGCTTAAGGTATTTCCAATCATTATTTGATATTTCACAATCAATAAAGTGTATTTTTTTAATCTTTGTCTATATTTTAGCCATTTACACAAATATATATATATATATCATAGCTCTATTTAAATACAGCTTAATTTACCTGAAATAAAGTATAATTCCTTACAATATCCTATTCGAAATTATCCACGATTCAATCTCTCAGACAAATTAAGTAGGATTTGCTTTTTAATGAACCCGAAGCTATATTAAGTCTTTCCATTTCATGATTCGATTACAATTTTAGAGGCTTTCGAGTGCCACTTCCCTAAATGTAGGTCAGCCTTGACACACTAATCCAAGTCAGATACAAATCAACTTCATTTGAATAAGCTGTATGCGTAATTATGACCGCTCTGATGTATTGGTCTAAAGTAAACTATTAAGGTCATTCTTCTAGGTAGGTTTAATAATTGCTCCGCAAAAATTGTTTTAGTAGTACATTACTATTTGATTGTACAACCTATAATATTAAATTTATAGTAGATTTGTTACCAATATAAGAATATTACACTTACTAAAAAAATATAGGGACTTCATTCTTAATTTATTTAATTTTATGAACGATGAATAAGGCAACAAAGTGAAATAAAACTGTTCGATTTCGTAAGAGTTTATTTCGTTACATATCTTTCTGTTTGATGTTCTCCGGGTGCGTCTCACTAAAAGTTTTTTCTTCTAATAGTGTCTCGTAAACTTTCGAAATTGTCGGGAACTTGTCCAAGCTCAACTTGTGTCTGTAATAACATTTATAAGTTAAGTCGCGTCGATTTAATTCATCAACTATTATAACATCGAGCAACAATGGTGTCTGTTAAATTGATGTCTGTGCCAATGTCATTAGAGTTAGCAGAAAATTACAGTGTTAATTTTAAAATACTCATAGATATCTTAATTTCAGATAGACAAAATGTATTGTTATTCGTTAACTACTTCTCACTCTAATGTGAAGGCTGAAGTCAATAATATCGAAGTTTTTGCATTTACGATTTGCTATTTCTAAACAATAACAATATGTGAAATATCTAAGAAATATATTTGTTTATTTGTTATAAAACATATAAACAAATATATAGGAGGATATTAAAATCCCATTAAGCGAAAACATTTTGCTTTAGACACCCCGCTACGACCTGCAGTGAAAATGCTTAACGCCGGTGAAACCGCAGGGACCTGCTAGTTATGATTAAGCGTCACTTCATCTATTTTTTTATTTTTTAACATTAACAGCCTGTAAATTTCCCACCTAAGGCCTCCCCTCTCTTTGAGGAGAAAGCTTGGAGCATATTTCACCACGCTGCTCCAATGCGGGTTGGTGGATACACATGTGGCAGAATTTCGTTGAAATTAGACACATGCAGGTTTCATTACGATGTTTTCCTTCACCACCGAGCAGTAGATAAATTATAAACACGAATAAGGCACATGAAAATTCAGTGGTGCTTGCCCGGGTTTGAACCCGTAATCATCTGTTAAGCCATCTCGGCTCTCTCAGTACATCTATATGGTCTAAAAAATATAATAAAGAGCGGGACGATAATATCATGAATTAGATGCGAATATTTAAACTTGTATTTGTTATTGATTCAAAATATTTGAGAAACTTAAAAATGCCATTAGTTGCAAGACGTAAGTTTTACAAAAAAATGTAATTGCTTATTATCTCTATAAATTATAATATGAAGAAAGCAAAACAATAAATCATTTAATAAAGATATGACGGCGGTTAATTGAAAAGTAGGTCTCTCTGAATCAGTCTAGTTTGATACATGACGAGACTGGCCCCTCTCTTAATATGTCAAATGTTTACAAAGACACAGCACTAGTTCTTAACTCAATAACAAGTACAGATGCTTGTCCTTTAAATTTCCCAAAGGAACAAAAGGATAATTTGATTTCATTTGTATCACAAGTCCATAAATTATCTAGGGAGTATATGACGATCGATATTTTAATTGAGTTATTTTTGAACGTGCCATGTGTTTTTAAGGATTAATCTTGCGTATTAATATAATGTTTCGTTTAACGAACTACACTAAGACGAATCGGTAATTCAAATAAAACAGAATGCGTGAAGCGACTACATTAATAGCTTTCGGTACGTATTTCACGCATCGTTACGATTTATAATGTGGTTAGAAGATACATTTAAAAAAATGTGTCTTAATATTGTATATGTAACATAAAATTGATACAAGTTGCAGAAAGCACATTTATAATTTTTAGATCTATCTATAATAAACTATACTACTATTATAAATGCGAAAGTAAACGAAAGTCTGTTTGTCTGTTGCTCTTTCACAGCTAAACATTTAAACTGAATTTGATGAATTTTGTTATAAACCAAGCTTGAACCGCAATGAAGGGCATGGACTTCTTATGCCTTACACCTGACAATCAAGCAAAGCTGCGGGCTCAGTATTTGAATTGATATCTACATATTTCCTTCTGTCAGTAGGAAATTCACAGAAAAAAATAGATGACAAACTCTGTGTAGCCACTATACAAATGTTATTAATAAAATAAGTAATAGTTAGATTCTCTCAAGAACAAAATATAATAACGTGGCAAAATGTAACATAGAAATAATTTACGTAGTTTCTTATACATTGTATTAATAATAAAAATTACTTTTTTTTTCTTTCCTCTGTCTAAGGTTGCTTGGAAGAAATCACTGTTTTAGTAATATGGCCGCCTTATGTACGTCTTCCTGGGTTGTACGTACATATGTATGTATATATAAGTTCTTTGGTAGGTAATTAAGAGTAGTTGTATTTGTATAACATTTTCAAATAAATGAAACTAAGATGAAATTAAGTGTGAGACAAACCCCCAAATACACAAATCTCGATTACATAAGGCGATTTTACCTTGTAACGGCATTGTACAGTTGAGGTACCAGACACAGATCAGCCATGCTTAACTGGTTCTCAATACAGAATTGACCTGATGATTTTTGCAGCAGATCCTCAAGACTATAGAGACCGCGTTCTGTCCAATACTTAGTGAAGTTTTTGTATTGATCTGTAGAATCGAAATGGCTTAACAAACCAACATTCTGTAGTGGCTGAATGCCAGAGACGACAGTCTGAAAAAAAATAGATGTTTGAATTTAATGGAATAGTGTCATAAAACTTAAGGTGAGACTCCAAATATTACTTTTTAGATAAACGACATTTTTAAAAAAAGACAAATTATATTTTGTATAGTGATAATATTATATTTGGCCGAGTTTCGTTACATACGGCCAGTTTTAAAGACTAGGGAATTGCGCAGGGGTCATTACAGTGCACGTGAGCAAGTGTGAACGCTCCACAAGTGTACTCTTTATTCCCTCATTCTCAAAGGGCGATAACGGAGGATTAGTGGGGAAAACACGATCGCATATGTCTGTAATAATAAACACTGTCTCACTTACCTTTTAAATCGAAACAAAGCAACGAAGTACCGCTGGAGGAGGAGAGGAGGAATAACTGTTGAGTGGGCCGTATTGGGTAGCTTGCACAAAAGACCACCAATAAAATTTTGTTTTTCGTACCCACGCATTTATGATAAACTGGTTTGAATTCAATTATACCATAAAAATACAAGAGAAAAGATTTTAAATTCAACTTGATTGGAATAAATAAAAGGAAACTGTTTGATATTCTAAGTAAACAGTTTTAATAGAAGAATAAATCATTTGTTCCGAAGGTTCTATTATTACCGTTTTAACCTGAGTAACTAGATATCATTTCGACTTCACACGGGAAACGTATTTTTCATAATTTAATAAAAGATTTCACATTTCACAAATAATATGTAAACAGATTTTTAAATGCAATAAGTATTTAGTCAAGCGATCACGATGTATCGGCTTGTAGGTACTGTGCTAATATATAAAATTATAAAATTTATTACAATACGTCCCACGTATTTTTCCCCGAAATAATATAAATTGGCACGCAATTTTCGATCCATAGCCATCAAGGCAGAAACACATCGCGAGCGATTTTGACTTTATTAACAAAAATAAAACAGACCTGTTTTTTTTTAAATAAGTTAGAAAGCAAACACTTACTATGTAATAGGTTAGATGCTTTGAAGAGTCAGAATCGATTTTTATACTGATTTTAATACTGCTACTGACGTTTAATCGAGTTACACTTACCTCACAAATTTCTCTCATACGAGCTCTTAATATTGGTGTTCTTGGCATAAGACTGGGCTTAGGACGGGTGTCTTCTAGATATTGAAGTATAGCCATCGATTCTATTATTGTTGCGCCATCTAAACGAAAGTAAGGTCAATAATAAACAATGAATACATAAGCAAAGTTCTGGTAACGATAAATTACATTGCATATTTATTTGTACATGTTTATGATCATTTTAATAAATAATTTGTTCCATATATATTGAGCCACATAAACGATACATAAATTGTATATTATTTAAAGTAACGAAACCACAGAATATGAGTGACCGCAAAGCTGCAGAACGGGTCACGCATCGATTTGTGATAGTTGAAAAGCTATTCGTGAAGCGTTTTCGATTGTGATAACTTCTGGTAGGATTGTAAACCTTTAGCAGGTTCTTTATTATAACAGAATATGATTCTTTTATTAAAATGCTTGATCTACATAATAATTATTAAGATAAGTTTTTTTTTATAAAAAAAGGAAAACTACTTCAATAGAATTTAACATTATTATAGTATATTAATAAACTCAACGACAAACATTCACGAAATTTTAATGGGAATAATTCGGAATAATAACTCTTTCGAATAAAAAAATATTTTGATGTCGTTTAAAAATATTTTTTATTGTTTTACTTATTAATATATATGTACAATAAAATCAACATTTTACAACATAAATTAAAATGGTTTGGGATGTAGCTAAAACGAGAAAAGCAGTCAAGAAACTTTTAATGTTTTATGTAAGCATATGGATATTTTTTGTCTTTTGAAGTCCCCAGTGCTGTAAAATGGTATTTGCTGTTCCACATGTGGAAACTTGTTGTTCATATATGTACATATATGTACCACATATATGTGGCGGTTATTTATTGGATGTATAAACATAAAACGATGTTTTATTTTGATATTTTACAAAGAAATAAAAACAGGGAAGTCTTAAAAAGAGATGGCACAAAAGGCAGTTTTATTGTTAAAACAGCAATCTCTTCCAGAAAACCAACTTTAATTCACTGATTAAATGAAATATGAACATAGACACTAATTAAGGACGTGAAAACTTAATGGTGCTTGATCGCGATTGAACCAGTGTTGTTCGCCGGTTCCGCTTGTAATAATTTAATCATTAAGCTGAAAGTAAATTGCGATTAAAAATCATCTTACATTGTCCACACGGTATTCGATGTCAAATTGACATAATACTGTAATCATTATAAAATAAATTTAACGTCTTCGAATGCAATATCAAATTTTTTATCGAGATTTTGCTCTAAAACTGCTACGGGTGAATTTAAAAGGACATTCACAACGGAGACGGATTATAGCAAAGTGGGTTTAATCACTATAGTACATACATGGTTCTCATATAACTTGGATTACATTATTTAATTACATCACTTGTCTTTAATTTAAACGAATATAACAACTCTTAGAATTTCTTTGACAAATAAAAAAATTTACTTGTCAGCGTGTACGATCCATTTAGTTCAACTTTTATATATGTGCCCGTATTGACTTCGTTCGTTTTTAAAAAAGTAATCCTGGAACCCAAACGCAGTCTAAACATTAAAAAAGTTATAAGTTTAGGAGAAATTCAGTAACATACATACATACAGAAGAATTAAATATTATATATTTATATTTATGATGGCTGTGTGAAGTGACCAATTGAGATCAAGTCACATAATAAGTCTCCTTTACCTAAGATCCAATAGATGGTGCTGCAATCAAGTTATTATTTAATTCTATATTAATGAATCAAAAACCACTATATACATATTTTAGATTACATATGCTGATTGTTTAGAGTCAAATAATAATAATAAAATCTGAATACTATTTTTTTTCAGAAAAATATTAGCAATTCGAACGTGAGACTTTTTACATCGCTCGGTGTCTCGGCTCGGCGAAAATTGAATTGGTTTGCTACTATCTGTATAAAACAATGCTAAAAAGGTACTTGTATAACTGTATTTTTTTACATTACGTTAAAAATCAATGAATACAACACGTAACTATTTGGGTCACTTAAATAGTTCACAATTCAATGAAGATATTTCCGTTAGATTTATTGAGCGTCACATTCGCTGAAATGAGAAGTTATTGACCCAACCAATTAAATGCTGGCGCTATTTGAATCTGCCTCATAGACTCTTTGATTATTCAAATTATTTTGTATTCTTTGATTTATTACTAAGCATATTTTTAGTATTATAAAATAATAAAAATAATAATAATAATAATAATAATAGTAGTGTTTGGATTTCGTAATTTCGTCAATTACTCTAGGAGGGATAGACGTATACAAATACAATTAGGCATAAAATTAAATTATGTCGTGTAACACACAGTCCATTCAGAAACAGCGTTTAAATGTTAGATTTCTAGGCAATATCTTTTCTCTTTTTGAGAAGAAGATTTGGAGATTCTACCATTCTTCACCAACTCCTCTCGAATCTTCGGTTAAAATTTAAGTCTCAGAGACTTGGACTATATTTGTGCGGACCGATATCTTTTGTAAATATACTTATTTTTTAAGAATAACACTATTCTTTTAATAACAATAATCAATTCAATTATTTAATTGATTTTAATATAAAAACAAATAAACAGTTTATTAAAAATACTGAGAAATTGTATATGTTTTAAGCTAAGCGAAGCGGGCGTGTGTCCGATATTTTTAATTAGATCGACGGTTCATTAACTCATGTGCACAAACGAATGTTACTTTTCTACGAGATTTTATTTAACTTGATCTGTTAATACGAGTACATTTCGAGTTACGAACTACTATTTTTATTTGAATTTTACATTTTATACTTTTCGTCCTGATAATACAGCCTGGTATAATAAAATTAATATCGTAATTTGGTTATGCTTTTTTGGTTTTAAAAAGTTTTTATTTTTAATTGGTTATTCATTCTTTTTTTTTAAACATTAAATCGACATATATAGATATATCTTATTATGTCTTACTATAATAAATGGTGGGGAAGATAAATACACACTTAAAATCCTCGTTTCGATTATTACATACGGAGTGCAGTAGCACTAGAACCTTAATGGCTCTATGAGATCAGCGCTCATTGAACTATACCCTCACGCTAATAACCCCAATTATGACGTATTGTCTTGTAATTTGATCGTCAGATGCATCAATAATTCACCGTGATGTGATAATCGCATTTCATAACTAAAGAGGTAATTATTTCTATTGAATAGGGATTTACTATATTGTCAATAAAGGACTGGTAATAGGGGCTTATGTGATCGCCTAATACACACAAAGACGAATGGACTGAGTTAATTCAAGCGTAACCGCTAGTGATTCATTATCACGTATTTACAACTTATTTCTAAAAAATTTGTACACTGTCCTACAGATGAGCGTAAGACTCCCCTCCTATAAATGAAGCCCCACCACTTTGATCCACTGTGAAGAATTTCCACCGACATATTTAGTATAATTTTTCATTCGACCGATTACGAGACCACAAAATAAATTATCAACACAAATTATGTACACGAAAACTCTGTCTGGATTTGTATCTTTTGTTTCCACTTTCATCATCGCTCATCACGGCTTACCTAGGACGGCTTGCGAACAACCCACGACGTGCGTTGGAGGCGCCTCGCCCATAATCTTAGGTCTTGGACCATCACCGAGTGTAGGTTCATTCGCCAGATTACTGTATATATTATATATGACTGAGAGCCTGTATTGTATAGTTTAGAACAATCATTTTAGATTTAAAATCATATTGAGTATTTTGAATGATGGATTGTTCCAACCATCATTTCATTCTACAAACAATAAACAACAACAACAAAAATATCAATAACAATTTATTTATGCATTACACAAATTCTCGCAATATCGCTTTGCAGGTGAACATTTGAATTTCATACAAAACGTTTAGCAACGAACACAGCTTGCATTGTCGTAAATATTTTATATCGCAGAATATTAGAAAATTGAACTATTATAATACGCTTCTGTTTAATGTTGTAAGTTTGCTTTGGTTGTTTTTAAACTAATTATATCTTGTTGTAATAGTTTTAAGCCTAGATGAATGGTGAGTAATACGGTAAATAAGTATTTATGTAAGTGCATAAAATATCTTATTTTAAGTGACAGATGTAAACCCGCGATTAGTTTTAGAGATCTAATTTGATTACAACGTGCAATATGTAACGATGTTGACGTTTTATTTCTGACTCACGTACTTACTAAATTAGGCACTCTATATTTTTTAAATATAGAACATAAGTATTTCTAAAAGATGTTTTATTTTTTATGGTACTGGTGGCAAACGAGCAAGAGGTTCACCTGATGGAACTGTGATGGTGACTACCATCGCCCATGGACATTTGCATAACCAGGGAGCTTGCAAGTGCGTTGCCGGCTTTTAAGAAATGTGTACGCTCTTTTTTACTTGAAGGTTCCCAAGTCATGTCGGTACGGAAAATCGCCGGCGAAAGCTGGTTCCATAGAGCGAGGCAGAAAATGCCCTAAAAATCGCGCTGTTGTGGATTTTCGGACATCTGAGTGGTGCGGGTAAAACATGATTATAATTGATACTATCAAAATCAATTTACTTTATTCAAATAATGTAGGTATATTTTTTGACAAAATCTAAACAAAATTAGCTTTTTTAAATTTTGATATTACAAGATCATTCATTATGTGAACGAACACATGAAAAAAGACGCGGTATTACTCGAGATATTTTTTTCATAAACTCAATTATTGTTCATATATATTTAAAAAAAAAAAATTGATACTTCCCTTATTATACCCGCGATTGTTCTAGTTGGTTAGCAAGTATGTAGTTTTATTAATTAATTTGATACAGCTAAACACCAATGAATAGTTGAATTAGACATATTATATCCAAGTCAAAGTCAGATCTGAGTTTATGTAAACTTATTGTAGGGCACGACGATCATTGCATTCACATAAAAAATATGACCTTTACATACAACAGTGATAATAACCATGTATATCAAGAGTAGGCCAATTCATTCTGTCTCAATTTTGTGGTACGATTCAAACCCGCATGAGTCTCCCAAATTAGCTGTCAAGTGGAATTTCGTACCAATGATTATACTTACACAGGAACTTTCACTCAATAAGTTCATTATGTTTACATATCAGGCAAAATCAGACTTTCAATACACTATCTTGTTGGTATTTGTGATAATGTAGATATTTTTATAATATAATAAACATATTTTATATTTTATAATCTGCCCAAAGGTTGCCGGAAAGAGATTGCTGTTTTATTGATAGGGCGCCAGGTGCACCTCTGTTACTTTTGTAAATCCTACTGACAAGCAACAAATTTATCTTCGGCAGGGGTTTTTAATTAAAATTGTATAGTATATACTAAAAATGTCTTAAGTCGGTGGCATTTGTGTAATAATTATGTTCTTCATTTACGAGTATAAGCAATTTAATCAATTAACTAAGGAATATAATTACGAATAATGAATTACTAATTATGTTTTGCGAGCGGTGAGATAATATACTAATACCTGAGTGTATGAATGTAGGAAATATGTTTAAAATTAATCTGGGGCATGCCCCATGGCTCAGTCCCCTGTGCTCTGAATGTTTGAATTGACTTTAATTACTTAACCGAATACTTCATGTTTTTGTTATCTCATACGTTTATTCAAATATCTTACTAAGATACTTCTTTAATTTTTAAAATAAAAAGACGTCTTTCAATATATGACGATGTGAACAATGCTCTCTCTGAAATAGTAAATTGGTTTAGTGTTAATAATTTAATGTTAAATAGTAAAAAGACAAAATGTATTAAATTCACTGCTCCCAATGTAAGATGTGTCAAAACGAGTGTACTTTTAAACGGGGAAGCATTAGATGTTTTAGTATCAACAAAGTTCCTTGGTATGACAATATACTCTAAGTTCCAATGGGGCCCCATATAAATAAATTGGCGAATAGACTCAGCCCTGCAGCCTATGCGGTAAAAAAAATTAGACTTTTGACTGATGTGGATACGGCTCGCCCTGTGAATTTCAGTTATTTCCAAAGTATAATGTCGTATGGCATCCTACTCTGGGGTAATGCAGCTGATATTAATACCATTTTTGTACTGCAGAAGAGGGCTATTCGTGCAATTTATAACCTGGGCCCAAAATATTCGTTAAAAAAAAGGTAAAATTAAAGAAATTAAAATAATAACTGTCGCTTCTCAATTTGTTTTTGATAATGTTATGTATGTACGCAAAAACATAAATGATTTTCCCAGAAATTGCGACGTACATTCTATTAAGACTAGGAACAAGAATAACTTGTTACTCCAAGTACCCGATTACACAGGGTTAGTAACTCTTTTTTGGGGCAATGTATACGTTTTTACAACAGGATCCCAGAAAACGTTCAAAATTATTCAATTATAAAATTCAAAAGAATCGTTAAAGAGTGTTTGTGTGCTAAAGGATATTACAACACAAATGACTTTTTAGTTGACTGCACACCTTGGGAATGAAATGATCGCCCCCAGGCTGTTTCAAATAACTAAAATATAATTATTATTGTACATGCAAAATGGAAAAAAAAATATCCTGCTGAGTTTCTTGCGCCGGTTCTTCTCAGGTCCGAGGTGTTAAATTCCGAACCGGTGGTAGATTTTTGACTATCAATAAGCAAGTGTAAACACTTCTATATCTAATAAAGATTTTTTACTTTGACTTACAATAACTCTGTCAATACTGATCTATAAATAATCATACGGATAAATCTATTTATATTTAATCGGATTATATACCATGGTATTTTTATTTGCATCGCAATTAAAATTAATGTAATTTATTTTGATAAAGATTATTTATTACAGTTTGTCGATTTAATTACTTGAACGAAATTTATCACGCAGAGTGAATCAGTGAGCGGTTAACTGAGGTTTCTTGTCAAATGTATCTTTGTGGTGTGTCATTTTATTACATAGCCTCAAAACCTTTAGTCCATAATTATATCGAAACTAGTTCATTCATTAAATAATATTAATACGACATTTTTAATGTTTAAGGAGTCGCATTTAAATTAAAATTTATGTTTATGCTTCGCTTAAATATTTTTAAAAACATTATATTAAACATAATTGTTTATTTTTTCATAATCAAGATTTAAAGCAATGAGTATGATGTTTTCTTTCATGAATATATTTGGTCTCCAGCAGTTTGGTTTCACTATTAAACACGACTCGATGGTTGTACTTTTCGATCATATGCCGATAAAAATTGGACGGATATTAAAGAATATTATAAATACTTTTATCAGTTAGATATGCGATTCGTACCAGTTTCTTCAATATATAAGAAATATTATATGAAAATTATACAAAGAGACATCAGAATTTCATTTCGAACGTACCCCATGTTTAATCACGTTTATCGTGAAACGATATTTTGGTTGAGGGAAGTTATTTTTCTCGCCTTTGGGAATTACATTTGGGCCTCTATCATGCTGTGTAAAGGTTTTATATCATAAATAAAAATATCAATATGAATATAATGTTATTTCTTTGTTAAGGTAGAAATATAAATATAAAAAAAAACTTGGATTCAAAAAGGATAGTTTGAGATATATTGTGGTAAAAAAGACAATTCGACATGTAAACGTTCATAATTTTTTTTCTGTTTTATTTGATATTAAGTATTCTAACATAAGCCTAAGGTAGCCTAAGTTACTCCCTATTACATCAGCTCATCCAGTGAAAGTCTCATCAAAATCGGTCCAGCCGTTCTAGACAAAGACTAGCCGGAACAAACTTCCAGACAGACAAAAATTGTAAAAATATGTTATTTCGGTATATGTACCGTGTATACATACCGATGCATTTAGTAAAATGCGGTCATTTTAATTGTAATATTAACAGACACTCCAATTTTATTATATGTAGTATAGATATAGATAAATCCAGCGTTAAATTCCAATTTGAAAGTTTCACTAAAATTTCTAAGAATGAAAAATATTCTTCAAAAAAAAACTTGATAAATTGTTGAAAACCTTTTATGTACACCTCGATTGAAATAGACAATCGAGATACCAGAAGGAATAAATATAAACAAACCTTAGATTTACATATTCCTTGCGATTAGCTAATGGCTTTATTATATTACGATAACATTAGGTATGCACTAGATACGGTTTATAATTAACATGTCTGTACTTATAATACAACACAATTCCATTGAATTACTTATATCTATTTCAACTTAACTTCCAAAGATAAAATAACAAGTCAGCCGTAATTCAAAACGCTACGCCACAGATTATTCAAGATCTCGACCAATGATATCGTGTCGTTGCAATGTCAAAATTGTTTAATTATCTTTATACCTCCTGTGATTGGAATAGACTTAAGGTATACTAATTCTTACCAATAATTAACGCGGGAACCTTCTGCGAGGGGTTAATGACACGGTACTCATCTGTCAGCTGTGAACGTTTGTTGACGATGTCCACTGACCGCTCTACATAAGAAATATCCTTAAGATGTAAGGCAGCACGGACGCGCCAAGAACATGATGATAACCAAAATCCATACAAGATTGCACGAGTCTCAGTCTAAAGAGGGAAACAATTAACTTGGTAACATATTTTCAAACTTTTCAAATCATATGTATTGAGGATTATTTTTTATAACTACATAATTATGTTCAATTTCAAGAACTCAATTTTAAAATTGAGGTTAGAAAAGATAGCTTATGTTGTTTTTCTTTAAATATTTATTACAAAATTACTCTAAAATCAACATATTACAAGTATTATTTGATAATGAAGTTATATGTTTTAAAATTGTAATTCCATAAGATAAAATAGGTTATATTTGTATAAAGATTTGTAACTTACTGCCATTCTCGCCATCTTCAATGATTAGTAGATTGTTAAATAGTAAATTTACATAGATCCTTCTTCGATGGCTTTAATCATAAAACACTTTAATCAAGTAGTCATTTAAACGTCATATCAGAAAACATAAATAAACAACTGATATCACTTTGACCTGTCAGCTGTCCTAGGTACGTACGAACTACGAATATTATCTACTTCATGGTTTAATTTTAAAAATTTTTTAATAGATGGCGCTGTTCGGTGATGAATGGTGTTACTGGTTTTCGAAAACTCGATTAAAATATTCTGTGTTTTTTAAAATATATTGGTTATTATAATATACTGTAGAAACTTTAAAGCATATATATAGTGTATAACTTTGATGTATAGCGAAGGTAAATATGATGTTATTTAAGTAAAATAAAATAAGGATTGACTGATATACATGATTGTTTATTTACACGCACTAGATTACAGTTAAAATTGTTACATATTATGCATCTATATTGTTATTATTAGATTTATAGGAGCACAGCACTGCTTCACTAGGTTTTAATGAGAATACAATATTAAAAGAATACGTAGACTACGCTAAATATATTTTTTGTATACGTATTAGTTTAAACAATTCTACTAACCTATTTCGATCGATGCTTATATGGTAGGTACAGCCATGAGAGGTTATTGAATAATTCATGCAATTTTATAATTATATGAGCTGAACAAAACTGGTATAATATTTAAAATGTTTTATATTTTTGTTTTTGCAATAATATATATAACTACGTACATATTTTTTTATTAGCATTAAATAGTTATACATATTTTATATAGGTTACCAAATTCCCTTAAGACTATTCTAAAACGTATTGTTGTTTCATTTATTATATAAAAATCGAATATAAAATAATTAAAATAATTAACATAATACTATTTATTGTAAAACAATATTTATAATATAAATATTGGTCTCATTATTGTACTATTCAGCTTCGTAATGATGCCTACTTAAAATTGTAAAATATATATTTAGTAAGAGTAAAAATAATTCAAACGATGTAAGAATCGTTATTGCGATAAATACATTTGCTCACAGAGATTTTGAACTATTTTTGTATCAATTACAGAATTTTATATTATAGATATTAATTGTCTTGATAAATAGTTTTCATAGTATTTTGAAAGATGAAAATAAACAAACGATAGATAAATATTTGTCAGGTAAAATATCAGTGTTCCATTCAAAATCCGTTTTTTCATTAGCGATATCTTAACCCCATCTTAAAGGCGAGCCGGGTGGTCTCATTAATGTAGCTCTTGTTTCCGCAGTAAGGGCACCACCGCCACCATCTTCTGGAAGGCCATAGAATGCGTACAAGTGTCTTCGGTGATGGAGCTCGTGTCCTCTATGTGAAAGACTTTGTAAACGACTCCATAGAGAGAATATTCGTTTCTTTACCGATTTATTTTCGTTTGATGAGTTCTCTGGAAAATAATAATTTTAAATGCATCTGAAATCTACAATAAATCGCAATACTTTTAAATAAAATTATAATTTGAATTTATTAATCCTCCACATAACATCACACTACCATTTGATCAATTATCTTTATGCTATACTTATTTTGACCAGAATATGTTATATTATAATTATAAAGCACGAGCTTAAAACTTATAATCTACTCTTTCAAACTACTTCTCTCGTACTCGTTTCGTACTCTCTTCTCGTCTCACCACACATTAATCTTAGAATTCACTTCTTATTTGAATCTAATCGCGTTTCATCCATCACCTTTGCGACCAGTACATGGTCCTTACAGGATAACATATTTAAATTATAATCAATTAGAAAAATCTACAGTTAGTATAGATATATTAATTTATGAGACGTTACCTAAAAATGAAAAATCTTCTCTGTGAAGTTTCTCCTTTCTCTTCACTTTTACGACAGATTTTTTATCGTTTTCGAAAAGCGCGTCATCATCTTTTATTTTATCGTTATCATTGTCTGTCGTCGATTCTAATGGTAATAAATCAGCGTACAAATCTTTGTTTGAATCAGTATTTTTTATATTGTTAGTTAAGTACGCCAATTTTATCTTAAGTATTAATAGCGGACCAGCAATAACGTCTGTGTCAAAGTTACCATAAATATCATCGCTTATATAATGGTGCAGGTTTTGGGAGTCATCGGTTCGTTTTAACTTTTCCATGTCGTCATTATTAAGAACTTTTTGGAGTTGTTTATCAAGTAATAAGTCTTTATTAAGTCGATCTAACTGTCTCGGGTAGTTATGCCATTGTTCTTTCCGAAAACCTTCGTCGTCATAGTTATTATCATTATCCATTAGTCCATTGAAAATCTTCCTTTCCTGATTATTGTCATTATCTAAATATTTTAGTCTAGTCATATGCGATTTTTTCGGTAAATTGTCTTTAGACGTTCCAATAAAAACTTTATAAAATACATTGGGATTATTAGTATGTCTGTTGTTATTTAAAGTATTGTCATTATCTTGGTCTTCCAAAAGGGAATCTATATCGAGTTTGTTTATAGATAATATTGGAAGAACGTTGCTTGAAGAAAATGTAATTGTAGTCAGCAGCACTACTGGAAGCAATGACTGGCGAATCTGAAACAAAATCAAGCATTTTTTTTAAATATGTATTCAGATATTAAATATAAATGTGTATTATTTTAAATCAGAGTGGAAAATACATTTTTTTTTATTTGGACATTTTATATTTTTTGATAATTAGGTATTTTACTCTAAGTATAAGAAATTTCTCTAAATGAATTATTAACCGTTTTTGTTGTTGTTTCTAGTCACTTAGGTGGATTTTTTTGAATAATATGTAATAAATAAGAAATAACAAAAGGACTATACAGACGTTTAATATGTTTAAATTATACAAAAGATTCGGAAAAGTTTTTTAAAATATAATTTGTACAGACACAGGTATAAAACCAATTTAAAATTGAATTATTTATACATATTAATATTTATCGAATATTTACTAACTACGCAATTATGTTTATTACTCTCAATATTTTCATCACAACAAGGTATATGTAATGAAGGCAGTATTAGAAATTAAACTAATATATTGCAAACTCAGATCAAATAAAAGGCAGATCGAGCGCGCGGAACATTATAGTGCAGCATCAAAACCAACTGCAAATTCCCAGTAGCGGCCGTTTTACATTTGTAAATTCAATAATCATTAATATTAAAGCAACAATATTTTTGACGTATTATCAAAAAGACGCGTCCGTTTCGTTTCGTATTAGGATAAATTCATATTAGCTTTTGATTTTGTATTCGCGTTTGTTGCCTCACTATAAGGTTTCGCGCGCTCCAACTGCCTTTTGTTTTTTATAATCTGATATTACAAACCCAAATAATCCAAAATAATTTTGAAGGAAATATTAATAAACTACACTTAGTCTCATACTAAGTCATGAGATACAAACATCTGTATCTGTAAGTTAAACAGAACAAACAGTAATGGATGTATCGATTTGATTAAGAATTAGTAGCACGAACAGCGGGTTGAAAACTAGGACACGATTATTAATGAGTTGTAAAGCTCATTATTTGTTTCTGTCACTTACGGTGGTATTGTTTTGCTCTGTACAGGGATAACAAATAGTCTTACAAAGAAGGTTTTACTTAAAACGTAAAAATATTATTATCCGTTAGTATTTTTACAACTATGTCGTTAATCGCAGAATAGAGCCATGTCACGTGAACCCTTGGTCGTAATAAAATCGACCGTGCGCTTATGTGTCAGCGTTCAGTATGATTCCGGGAAATAAACCTTCCAGTACGATTCTTATTGCTTATTTGTTCGACGAAGATAAAACGTCGTGAGGAAACCTGCATAATATGTCCGGATACATTTTGCCACATGTTATGTAGTACATTTATTAGAATAGCTGCATGGTGGAACTACACAACCACTTCTAATTTCTTTTACCAGGCGTGGGATATATATACTTTATCTTATTACCGTACCTTATTAAAAAATTACCGGTTAACCGGTACATAATAACACAACCATATCTTGCCTTTAACGTAATAGTAACTAATGTTCTATTTGATAAGTTCTATCCAGAGGTACCTCCTAGGTACAATTTTATGAATTTGAAGCAGAATTTATAAAGGATATTTTCAGATATTTCCAATATTTTCAGATTTCATTATAAAATGTCAAAAATACGAGATACTGAGTATTTACTTAAGAGATGGCGCATTTGATCTCTCAGTAAACAACTCTTAGAAGACTCGATTATTTGAAAATGTTTGTTTAGAAATATATAATTAAGAGTTTCATGTATTTCTACAATTGTATAGATAAATAAGCGATAATTCAGAACAGCCATTTTGTTTTTTGTATCTTGAATGGAAAGGTTATTAGCTACTTAATATTTGTATAAAGTGTTCAATTGTATTATTTGAATTTTTAAAATGATACTAATTTTAAAAATTAAATGAGAAAATTACTTCAATGTATAAGATTTGGTGTTTTATTTTAGTTAAAATCATTTATACTTCCAGATGCTAAATATATAATATAAAGTGACAACATAATACACACAAATAAAATATTTAATGAAAAATTAAAGATTCGTTTATTTATTTTCAAACGAGACATATTTTATACATCTTTATTATTTACTTACACTGTAAATAAAAAAGAATAGACATAACTTTAAAGAGAAGATATGTCAAGCATTTTTATTATCTTTATAACATAACAGCAATACAGTGGTTGTAAAAAAAAGCAATATGTAACAGTTACAGCGAGCCGTGAGGGTGATATGTGAAACCGTAATAAAATCGTGTAATGCGTTGTCTGAAAAAAATCTTTGTTTTTACGGCTGTCAATCAGAATAAACTTTCTTTTATATTAAAAGTCATAACATATTTTTTTTTTAGAAGAGTCATTGTAATTACATTCCCTAAATTGGGTTTTCACATTCAGAGACATCTACAAGATGTAAGCCACAAGACTTAAACAGAAACGACTTTCAGGTAACAGGGATGACCCCATGACGGACTAATATGCCAGTTATGGAAAATAGTCCATAAGTATGTGCGCCAACCCAAGTGCATCGTCTATTCCATCAATTTTATAATCCAAAATGGGAAATCTCGCACGACCGAAAGGAGTTCAGGCGCAGGACGATGACAGACTACGTACTTTTTGGTACACGGGAGTATAATAAGCATTGCCAATTTCCAGGCTGTTAATCAGAATTCCTTGACTGATAAATCCAGTAACTTTTTTGTTAATGAGCCGATCTGGGGTGTGATCCCAGGTCCTCGTGATTTGCAATAATTTCTAACTCTTCTTGTAATCGGCTTGTTTAGGACTAATTGGGAAAAATTGTGTTAATGTCCTCATATAGCCTTTAGGTTCTTATAAGATCTTGCTTCGTCTTGATCTCGCTGCACCCTCCGTAATAGTTGTGAGTATTTATTCCCTTTATTGGTGAGAAATGGATTATTATCCAGATTTTATTTCCACATCCGGATTTCCATTATCCACGTTATTGTCGACAATTTTCAGAAACTTAGGTCACATCGACCCTTGTTACTTGGCTTTGGTTATGTCAGTTGATTCTTTCGTTCAATATAATTTTCAAGCATCTAACGATCACAGTGACGGGATTTTGAAAACTACCACCGAAATATATATTCTAGTGAGAAGAAAAGGTTACATATTAGATGTACATATGTGTGTAAAGTAGCTTTTTTGTAACTAATTATTGTTTTTTAAGAACTAATCGATAATTCCAATCCTTTTGTCAGATATATAGTGTGGAGATGATATATTATTAAAGTAACAGATAATATATTATTACAGTAACATAATTTTTTTTAACTAGATGAAGTTATTAAACATAACCTAAAAAGGAAAAACTAAATTAATATTTGGCAGCCACAGACGAAAACTTATGACAATAAAAATATAATGCACCGTGGTACACTTTTGTACAACAGCTGATACTGTTAAAGACTGTCATAATTTACGATAATTTAAGAACAAGCTGAAGTTTTATATTGCAAATAATACTATAAAGTACATTTGATTTATTTAATATTAGTAAAATATTTATCTTAGTTTAGTTCATAAAGTTTGTTTCAATTAGATAATGGATTGGATTTCAAGCTAACTTATTCTAAGTTGGTTTGAAACACTGATTTAAAAGGAAATGTAAATAGAGGAAATAAATTAAAAATAGGTATATAGGTATAATATAAAATAAATAATTATTAAGTAATTTTTGTTTTGGTATAAAACAAATCTTTTTTTTATATGAGAATATTCAAAAGACACGAATGACTAGACGGAAATATTAATTTTCTTGAAGACTTTGGTTATTAGATTATAAATAACTTGTAAGCTTATTTTAGGAATATCATAAATTTGTCTTCTCTTTACCACATACGCCGTCTGACAATATGAAAATAGCTGAAATAAATGATTCTAAGGTCGACTCTCACTCGCCTAACTTTTCTTATAGAATAAACTGCGGAGCTGAGCTGAGCTTTATAACAAACATTATAAATATGTAATCCTTAATTTTGGTGCTCGAATATGTAATAATATCAGAAAGCCATTGACTCCTAAGTATTAAGAAATAATATAAAAAATGACCGGCTTACTTTCTTAAACGATTGATATATTCTTCACAGGATATTATTAAATTCGTGCAAAGATTCTGAAAGTATATGCCTACGTTCAAAATAATTCCGTCAAACTTGTTTCTTTAACAAATTTTTAAAATGACTGGCCGCCTCTCCCCTATACCGTGCCACCATTTATCGGGTAATAAATTGGCTCTTAAATAGATCGATTGACTACGACAAAATGTATGTACTTACGACCTATTTAGTCACTATTCTTGAATATTCACTTTTTCATTGTATCATAACTTTATTTATCTAGTACCAAATATATGACTTGACATTTAATATTGAATTAAATGTACGTTTCTAGTATTTTTATTATATCATAATATTATTTCATCATCTTCCTGCCCTTATCCCAATTTTACTTGGGGTCGGCACAGCATGTCTTCTTATTCCATACTTCTCTGTCGGACGTCATCTCACTAGTAACATTCTTTCTAACCATATCGTCTTTCACACAATCCATCCATCGTTTCTTGGGTCGTCCCCTACCTCTATATCCATCCACATCCATTTTCAAAACCTTTCTCACAACATGGTCCTCATTCCTCCGCATAACATGCCCAGACCAATAATATTATTTATTAATAATAAATCACCAAATATCGTTGTAAAGAGAAAGTACGATAACCTTTTGCTAATAGTCAATATAAGGTTTGTAGGCGGGCTGTGTCTCGGAAAGCTGGAAACGGGTTCGACCCTTTCATTTGCATGACTTAATTGGAGTTTGTACCGATTGACTGCGTATGCTAAATGAGGGGTGTACATGTTAAGCGATGTATTTATATGAAAAAATACTCTTTTAAAAGATAAAAGTACAAACATTTTTATGATTCAACCATACTTATAGAATTACACTATTCGGAAGTTCTGATAAAATTTGGTGACGTTCTCTTTTCATGAGTAGTAGACTATAGTGAAATGAATAAAAGTAAATAAGTACTCATGCTTTAAATGTTTACAAAGGAACTTTTGATTGAATCTGTACTCGATTGAAAGATATTTCACAGATTATTGTCATTGCTGCTATAAATGTTTCAAATTATTAAAAAGAACTAAAATTGTCTATGTCTAAATCACATTATCTTTGATTAATACCTATTATATTTGACAGCACGCTAGAAGGCAATGTATGAGTAGGGTTGTATGCCACAGGAATTGGTATTAATAATGAATATACATATACAGTGGAATCCGTTTATAATGACATCGAAGGGAATCGACAAACACGTCATAATAACCGGACATTTTGTATGACAAAGCGTTTTGTGAAGAAAAAAATAATATATATGTGTATTTTAATAGAGAAACATAGTATATTAAATCCAAATAAAAATTGCACGTAATAAGTACTTATGATACATGTATGTAGATATTTTTCATTTTTTTGTAATAACAGTCTCTAATACTGTTATGTATAGAAGACATAGTCATGGTCAAATTATCATTTTCAATATTGCTATGAACTGCAGCCTTTAATGACTCTTCTGTGGTAGGTAATGGTTCTTCCTCGACTTCTTTTTCCCCGTATGCGATGTGTGACCAATTACTGACAATTACTCAGACTAAAAACAAAAACGAACGAAAGGTGCCGAACGTCGCCGGGAATCAACGAGCATTACCGAAGGTGTAAAGAATCATGTCGGTGAGTATAACCAGACATCATTTATTAAAAATGAGTCATATTAAGCGAACTGTCACTATAAGGGAAGTCATTATATCCGAATTTATTACAAATAATTTTATATGAAAACCAAACTTCATAGTGTAAGTACGTCACAATAAACGGTTGGTCAATATAGGCGGAGTAATTATAAACGAATTCTATTGTAGTGTAATTAGTAGTTAAATTAGACAATACCTTAATAGTGATAACAATACATTTGCTATAAGAATTATACACAATGTTTCATAAAAATATTTATTTTATTATAAAATTCAGTGTTTGAAATTAGTTAAAAAATCAATAACCCTTTTTTTATTTGTTTATTTTTATATATTATAGGTGGACCGGCAAATGGACCACCTGATGTTAAGTGGTCACCACCGCCCATGGACATTGGCACCACCAACCTTAGGATCTAAGATGTTATGTCCCTTGTGCCTGTAGTTACACTGGCTCACTCACCCTTAAAGCTGGAACACAACAATACCAAGTATTGCTGTTCGGCGGCAGAATATCTGATGAGTGGGTGGTACCTACCCAGACGGGTTTGCACAAAGCCCTACCACCAAGAGACCCTTTTTCTAATAAAAAATACAACATAGTTTATTATAAGTCCACTCTTTGAAGTTCACAAACATGTTAGTTCGATACAACTAAGATCGATCTTTAAGGGCAATATTAATTTATTATTATTATTCAAGTGAATTTCAGTAAATATTTATTATTTTCAGCTAGACGAACAGAATTACACTTTGATTTGTATGGTTGACATGAGCAGTTTAGGAGGTCACGTTAACGTCAGCAAGTATACCTGTCTATTGAACCCATTTAATTTATTTCCATTGAAATTATAATAGGTACATCAGATTTTTTATATCAAGGATTATTAATTACGTTTTCGTTAAAGCATTTTATTTAAAACTAGCCTAGAGCTTACGGCGTACGGCTTAGTGGACAAAAGCCATTTAATTTTTTTATGTCATAGGAGCTAAACGCGCTGGAGGCTCACCTGATGGAAAGTGACTACCACCACCCATGAACATCTGCACCGGGGGGCTTGCAGGTGTGTTGCCGGACTTCAAGGAGTACGCTCTTTTCTTGAAGGTTCCCAAGTCGTATCGGTTCGGAAAAACCGTCAGCAAAAGCTGGTTGCACAGCGTGCTTGTGCGAGGCAAAAAATGTGTTAAAAATCGCGCTGTTGTGGATTAAATTCAATTGTTTTTGCTGCAATTTATTTATTAATGGCTGTTGGTTAAAATACATTCGTTTTTTTAAATTTAGTGAATTATAAACATAATAAGGTAATAGAGATCAACTGTGGTTATTATGAGTGTGTAATTACATCAATGGAATGATGCAAAATACAAAAACATTCAAAAACCATTAATGTCACATTATTTTCTATGAACTTGTTTGCGTGTAACCTATAGTTACGTATTATACGAATTTTACTTTGTGTCGTTCATCATATCATCGTGAATAAAATGACGCAGAGTTCTATTACAGTCAGGGTTTTATAAGATAAGGTATAGGGTTACGTACATACATACCTACATGACTTTAATTTAAATGTAAACTTATTCCAGAATTGACTTGGCTTCTTTCCTAATATACAATAATATAATACACAATTCTTCACAAAAAGCATGAAAACATAACGCTTATATTAAAACATGAAAACATGGAATAGTAGTAATTAGTAGAATCGTAGAACTTGTCTTCGTTGAATTTACTTAAGAGTATTTAAGGATATTCAATTGTATAAACACTTAGTTTTTGTCGGTTCTCCACGGTAGAATCTACATTCAGAACCGGTGGTAGCTTACATTCAATCAAATTGAAATCCAAAATGGCGATTTAAATGTATTTATAAGAGCCTACTTGACAATAATCTTTGAGTTTGAATAGAAGAGGTAATTCAAAAGTTACTCTCATACATATATTTAATATGCCTAAATATCAATTTGATTCCAAAAAAGATGTGGTAATTTTTATCCAAATTAATAAAAATTGTGTATTATGTAAAGATGACCTGGCACGCCAGGGCAAGACTTTGTATAAACAAAGGAAAATAATTGCTCACAATTGTACTTTATGATATCATTTGATAAACATTTAATTCAAAGAAAAGGGCCTACGAAATGTTTGACTTTGTGTAAGAACAATACGTTCGAATGTGACCTACTTATAAATACAATGGACCACATGGTGTATCTATATTCACGCAATTATAACTTCTATACCCTTTGTGCTAAGAGTTATAATCGTATATTTCTGTGGCTAAGTTTGTAATCCCGGCTTTTTGCTTCAATAGCACCATTCCGCCTTCGTTCTGCCATAACGCGCACTAGAGTGGAACGAGTCATATTTCAAGTTCCCTTCAAACAACCAGTCCAATAATATGAAAAGTGTACATTTAAGCCTTTTATGAATCGTAAAAATGGATTGTTTTTTTTTTTAATTTATTTATTTCAAATACTTGACGCCACATTACGCAATGACTATAATCTTTATGTATGTATATATTTTTTCTGTACGTATGTACGTCACTGAACTCCTCCTTACATGATGTGTGTTTGAGGTACGAATGGTTAAGCTTACTTTATGACACAGTCAACTGGTTAGATTATCCATACAATGAAACGCATAGCCACTTTAATACCCACTAAAACATTAGCGGTACTCACTTTTTCTCTGATAGCTTGCAGATGTTATGTTGATTCAAAGGTTGGCTCACCTATGCGGGCCTCCAAGCTTGGGAATTTGTATCCCCAGGAGCATCCCCGGGGGTTTATCGAATTCCTCTACTCCTGAAGATTATTCTGGCGGCGAGAGAAGGTGGGCACCTTCGATATAGCGTCGACGTCTTCTCTTTTCTTCGGCGGAAAAGGTCAACGGATATACTGTCCTCACGCTCTGGGGCCACGGTCTCCTTGTGAGACATGACACTTTTGCAGAAATCTCCACCCAGC
Organism: Vanessa tameamea; assembly: GCF_037043105.1. NCBI lineage: Eukaryota > Metazoa > Arthropoda > Insecta > Lepidoptera > Nymphalidae > Vanessa > Vanessa tameamea. Next base: position 9,853,036 of record NC_087313.1, on the reverse strand, counting down.
ACATCTCACTGCCGAGCATGGTGGTAATCACGCTAGTCAACGAGAGATTTGCGACGACTATCGCTACCAGGAAATGTCTTGATTTGATTCTGGTCTTAGGTTCAAGCCTGTATTCAGGCCAAAAAAAAATGTTATTTTGCCGAAAAATTCACAGTAGCAGCCTTAACCATTCCGAACTATTTCTGACCATGTCGAATCTACAGTCCCATCAATATATGCGAGTGAGGGGAGTGCTCCTGTGTCTGCACACGCATATGTGCCCCCTCTTTTTTATAGCATAGACGAACGGGCAAATGGGCCACCTGATGGTAAATGCTCACGACTGCCCATAGAAATTGGCGTACTGAGAATTATTTACCATTCCTTACATTACCAATGCCTATAGCTACACTGGCTCACTCACCATTCAAATCAGAACACAGGTAGAACCATGCTGGGTGGTAGAATATATGACGTGTGGGTGGTATCTTCGAGTGAATATATACCCTATAATATGTCCTGTGTAGTCGGTTAGTTTCCTTGGAAATAGCTGCCGTGGAGAAAATTAGTCAAGAGGACATCATCATCAATCCAAATTAAATGTGAGTAAAACCACGTTTAATAATAAAAAATAACTCAGTATATATGTACTATTTTCCTTAATCTTTTATTTATAGCTTATCCTCTTAACGTAGTTTAAACCACATCACTATTACGCTATACAATAGATATATCTGATTTTCTCAGTTTCTTTCAATATTTTCAAGAAGCTTTCTGAAGAGGAAAGCTCAGTGTTTTTTTATCCGGATTTGAAATCGCAACTTGCTTGTTTTTGTGTCCGTGCCATTTTCGAGTGTTTGGTTTGTTCCGCTCTGTTAATTGCGTATTTCTGGTACATGTTTACAAAATTTCTTTATAATATAATGATAAGTTAAGTTGATATTATTCTTACATAGGATATTATAATTATTTTGTGCCTCGGTATTGACATCGTGGATGCCGCGCGACGAAGACATTCATAAATACCCCGTAGGTATTGGGGCTTCAATTCTTTTGGCCTATTATGAGACAATAGTAGAATAACCTATACGTTTAACTATTCATTTGTCATAGGATGGAATTGTATAAGGTTTATGAAATACTATTACTATTCTTAATTATCCTTTGGCATTACTTACAAATGTCTCGTCATTATTATCATATATAGTAGAAATATACTTTTTATCATAATTTTTACTACTTTACTGTTTATGGTAGTATTTACCAAACTAAAATTACTACAATTTATATGTAGATCAAATCTGATTTCTAGCTCTGAGTCCACTAATCAGGTATCAATATTCAACGGAAAAAAGTCACCTTAAACTAGTTGGATATACATTATTATGCGCTTTCATTAGCATAACTTGGTAACAAAAATACAAGCAGATTCATAAATTTCGAATCTCTTATAAAGTCTATAGTTTAATTAAAAAATATTTAATAAAATTATATTTTCTTTCTTAAACTTCTTAAACGTATTAAACTTCTTAAACGTATTAAACAAAAACTGTTTAAGAGGTCACTCTAATATAAATTATAAAAACTCTTTTATCAACTTACTTAGTTTCGTTACAGTAAATTATTATAGGTATGGCGAATTGCCATTGCTCAATCTATACGATTAAATAACTCATTCTGTACGATTGACGATAGATTTCGTATACATATATGTAATTCAATATTAGTCAGTACAGTATTTGGCGGAATAAATTTGAATTTAAGTTGAATTTCCGAATTCACAAAAAAGACCCACTTACTACACTTTAAAATAATTTTGTAGGTTAGGTTATATATATATGTTAAATTTTTGATTTATACAATTTCATGTCTAAGAAGTTGGAGGGAAAATTGCCAAAAGTAGGTACTAATAGGTACAAGAAAACTTATTACTTAGATTTAGAAAAATATTGCCTGAAAACAAAATTCAAAAATCTTCATTAATTATAGAACATACATTGTTATATATTTATTGACTTATTGACTGTCAAAAATCTACCACCGGTTTCGTTAGGAACACCCTTGACCTGGTTAAGAACCGGCGAAAGAAGCGGTACCTTTCTCAACGGGATAAAATAAAAACATGCGTATACATTATAATGAATTTTATCTTTTGAAAAAGGAACACATCAACTAAATCAACTTTCAGTTCAATGTATATTTATAATCAGTTTTTATAAAAATAAGAAGATATAAAGTAACATTAATTTTTAACATAATAAGTATTGTATGAATAATACTTAAATTTAAAAGAAAAATTAAAATCGTTCGAAGTTTGGACAATCATCAAATATTTTTTTTATAAAAATCCCAATTCCAAATCAAAGCATTAAATTTTTGGTCACATTTGTCTTTGCCACCCATAGTTATCAATATTCAGGGGACATTATGTTTACGTATAGATTTAAATACAAGATTTTCTTGGTGGTAGAGCTTTGTGCAAGCCTGCCTGAGTAGGTACCACCCACTCATTAGATATTCTGGCGCCAAATAGCAGTACTCAGTATGTTGTGTTCCAGTTTGAAGATTGAGTGAGCCAGTGTAACTACAGGCACAAGGGACATAAAATCTTAGTTCCCAAGGTTGGTGGCGCATTGGTGATGTAAGGAATGGTTAATATTTCTTACAGCACCATTGTCTATTGGCGGTGGTGACCACTTACCATCAGGTGGCCCATTTGCTCGTCCGATATCATAAAAAAAAACTTTATAAAGCCGTACACTGTGTAATGTATATGTAACTCTACGTGTAAATAATGATATTGTCTGAGTATTAACTAGATATAAGATTAGTGTCGTTCAGACTTCTAATGAGAGTGGAAACTTAGTTCAGTCGCTAAGTTTGTTCTACTTACTCACTCTGTACTGTGTTTGGATGAATATATAGACGAATGATTTCCTTTGTAGAGTATAATTGTACATATATATGAGTTTAATTGTGCACACGGTAAATTTGTTTTCGGTGTTGACTCAGCTAGCACTATAACACGACTCTAATTGCTTAATTGATTATTGCCGTATGTTGTACTAACAATACAAATATAATATATTGTATTGATAAAGTAAATTAGTAATAAAGTATATTACGTAATAGAAATACAGAAAAAAAATGCAATTAAATGTCATAAAACAAAAGAACATTATTGCTGCAACAGCAATCTCAGACGATTGGATTGGATAAAGGAAATTAAAAAAAAAGATAAAAATTTAAGAAGCTAGGATGACGTTATACTATCTATAATTATTATACTAATCTAACTATCTATTGTTTACCTGATCAGGACAGAACAAACTGATTGTAAAATTATATATTGAGCGAGGTATTTAGGTCTTGAATAGATATGGGATTTATATGATAAGGTATTGTTGCGAACGATGTCGATGTAATAATGAATATTCGCTTAGTTCTTTTCAATCGCAATAGGCCATAAGTTTCCATGTTTACCAAAATACTTGGAACAATAATTTTCCCTTTTAGAAATATATATAAATCGCTTATAATCCCGTGTAGTAATATTACCATTGGTTATTAAAATAACGAACGAATATCGACAAGACAGCAGAAGCAGAAATCAGGGATATAGAAATGGAATGCATTATAAAAGGTTTTTTGTGCTCCATAAACTCATTTTCCTTGACGCCGTCAAAGTGTTCGTACGAGTTCATCAATCTTTTTGAACGTTTTCAGCTTAATCTCATCGGATAGTGGAATTGTGTCTCTGGTCACATTGACGGAGTTCTGATGACGATTTTATCGCTTTACGTAATTGACAACTCCAACTAGATTCAGAACGTCGCCTAGTTTTTTTTATGGATATTACTATATTACTTGGTATTCATTTTATAGTAAAATAAGAATCGAAATTATCAAACGCCATTCCATGACATTTTTTAATGGAAAATATAAATTACATTAATAATTAAAATAAATTTATTCTAAACCAATTGATAAACCAATTGATAATTTAAATGATAAACTTGTACCGAAAACAAAGGTATATTTTGAAAAATAATTTGTGTGATAAGTAAATATGTATTTACTTTATTTCATTTAAAATATAAGGCTCTAGTTGCATGTATGACTATAATAATATTTATTTAAGCAACTCAGATCACTTAGCGTTATCCCGGAAAGGCGTAAACGGGTCAAAACCTTTTAGTTTATGTAACTCAATAACTAAATCATATTGTTTCTAATATTATTGGTTCAAAAGGAAAATTACAAATACATTAATGTATTTTTTTATATTTAACTATTAGAATGCTTAAAAAGATCCTGTTTGAAGACATGCGACGCAAATAGGTCTCATACGAAAACATGTTAGTATTTCTAGAATGTGTTTCTTCTTACTTTTAATTGTATATCCACAGACAGACCGTGCTAGTAGTACTTTCGAATAAATATTATTCATAAATAATTATTTCTTAACTGTGTTAGAATCCTATTACAAAACATTATTTATTAATCTTATATGATTAATAATATACTTTTATTAGAATGAATATATACTTATTTTTCAATTGAAATTAATTAATAGAACAATAAAAAATGAAAGGGATATTAATTTTGAATAAAATTAAAATATCTTAACTGTTAAAATAACTTGACTGTAATTTGTTAAAGTATTTTAATATTATGTCTTATAAATTTTATCTTTCGACGGCGGCGGAGTGGTGTAGTGCGCGAGGGCTGCGCGCAGTACTGGAGAGTATTTGGACATTGCAGCGTGACTTTATTATTATTTTGTACATAATTCTAAAATAAAAATAGCCTAAGTTACTCCTTATTACACCAGCTATATGTCAGAATCGGTCTAGCCGTTCCAGAGATAGCCGGCACAAATAGCCGGACATACAGACAGATAGATAATAATCATAAATAATGTTATTTTGGTATATGTACCGTGTATACAAACATAATATGCATTTAGTAAAAAGTGGTTATTTTAATATTACAAACAGACACTCCGATTTTATTATATGTATAGATATCTGGAACGAAGAATTTCGCGTAAAATATGAATAATATTTATTATCGTCTTTTATAACTTTTTTTACTGAGTAAAAAGGTTGGTCCTAATAAAGATAAGGTTCAGCGTTTTACACCCGTCAGCTCAAATCACTAACCAGTGTTGAGCATTATAATATGTTAAATTCTATTGTCAGTTCATATAGTACTTTCGTGATATTTTTTATATAAAATAAAATCCAAGAGTAAAAAATACTCTTTTACTTTACTTTGTTTTATATCTATATACAAAAATTCCATTTCCATTCGAACCAGTTAGAAATGCCAATTACATTCACTTAATTCATTTATTTATGGGCTTAACGATGACATTCTTTACCAGCCAACCAGACGTAGTGATGGTGATGATGATGACGTCCTGACTGATTTCAGACAAATACGTAGGACATATTATATTACAAAGTGAGTGCAACTGTGTATATTGTTTATTGTTTATTTTTATATTACTATCCTAATCCTATGATACGGCACTTCTAACGCCGGAAAGAGTTCAGGCACATGACCAGCGGTTTCACCTAGGATTTGAATCGACTACTTCCGGATCTTATCAAAGACAATCAGTGTTGCAGCTTTGCAAGTAGGAGTACATACAACGTTGAAAGTAGGTGTGCAAGATAAAAGTGTATTTAAAAGAAAATAATACCAATACTCGTTTTAAGGAATAACTAGTATTCCTATTTACCCCTCCGATAATGCGTAATGTTTGTACGAGGAGCCAGGACGACCAGCCCATAGGATTAGGGCAAAGCTGTGACTTAAATAACGCTTAATAAATAATAATACATCCGGTAACATTAGTATTATTATTAATATTATTACATAGTATAAAACCAAGTCGCTTCCCGCTGTCTGTTTGTCCCTATGAATGCTTATATCTTTAAAACTACGCAACGGAAATTTGATGCGCTTTTTTTAATATTTTTTTTTAGGGCATTGGTTGGCGGACGAGCATATGGGCCACCTGATGGTAAGTGGTCACCACCGCCCATAGACAAAGGCACTGTACGAAATATTAACCATTCCTTACATCACCTATGCGCCACCAACCTTGGGAACTAAGATGTTATGTCCCTTGTGTCTGTGATTACACTGGCTCACTCATCCTTCTAACCGGAATACAACAATACAGAGTACTGTTATTTGGCGGTAGAATATCTGATGAGTGGGTGGTACCTACCCAGACGGGCTTGCACAAAGCCCTACCACCAAGATTTTTAATAGATTGAGTGTTTCAAGAGGAAGTTGTATGTATGATACATGCTTAATATAGTAGAAAAACACTGACAATTTTAGAGGATTCTAATGTGATGTAGTAAATAAATACATTTCTGCTTACATTTCAAACGCGGGCTGAACTTTACGAGATCGATCAAAATAATGTACTATAGTATTGTACAACTTAAAAAGGTCTACATAAAGTCCAATGAAGTGATATATGTCTATCTCCTAGGGATAATCCTCAATGAAAATTTTTTATTCTTTACTTTTTACTTGATATTATGGTTTATTTACAAAGCAAATTTAAGCAATACAGCATTAATCCTTATGCAACTAAGAACCTTAATATAGAGCATTTAATATAGATTAATATGGCCATTTACAACAAGTAATGTAAGTGAATATTTTCGAACATATTACGGATTCGTATTGTTTAATGACAAAAATCTGTGAACATTGTATATAAATATTCTGTACCATATTTAGTATCAGCATTGCACCCGTGCAAAGCCGGGCGAATTGAACATTATGGATGGCAACAAATACAAATTGACATACACGTTTTCTGTAGAAGCAGATTCAGACTAGTTGGCCGAATGAAATTTTCGTAAGATATATTATTAAACCATCCGTGTTTACTGCTAAGAAGCTTATATAATTATTATAAATATTTTATTTATGTAACATATTGATATTGTCTCGAAATTTCTATTATGAAAATAATAATACTTAAATGATACGCTTACGTATATTCGTAGTTAGGAAAAAATTATCACTTTAAAAACAAAAAGTTACACCTGGGCTGTATTTTGAGATAATATTTATTAAAAGAGAATTTCGCGCCGTCGTAACTTCGTTTAACGCACATTAAAAGTGAGTTAGAAGGTTATACAAAACTGATTACAAGGAGTATAAAAAATGATCGTATTTTATATAAGTGTTATTTTTTTAAAACATTATATGGTCACAGTATTTATAATAGTCCGCACGTTTTCAGTGTTCTAGAGATGTTAAAACTACTCTGTTCAGATAATCCTGTACTTCTTTCTACTCATGGAGCCCGTGGGCTCATTGTACCCAACCATTCTACGGCACCCTTCGGGTGCAACACAACAATGCGTTCAGGGTGCTGCCGCGATTCTGTAGTGCGTCGGGAATGTTCGCGGATCTATTGTTTTTATGCCACGATGCGTAAAAATTGCGAAATCCTAGTGTGCAAAGTCAGTGGCAGCACCAATAATAACCTTAGCATTATCGCTAGCAGACTTGACTGCTTGTATATTATAATCACCGTTGTGAAAGCTCTGTCGGAATGGCGCAGCAGTGGTTATTGACAGTTTTCCTTTTTAGTTTTATTTATTGTACTAACACTTGGATAAGAATATTGTTATTTAATTCATATTTTTTACATTCATACGTTTCGTATATTTTCACTAGACCTTTGCAGGTCGACAAATCTTTCAAGTGCAATTTCGTTTATTACTTTGGCAGAGCTCGTTTATAAAGTGCTCTATTGATTGAATTTCCTCTCCGAATTATATCTCAAACTATGCAAAACAAACTGTGTACATAGGCTATGTCTGTCCTAAAAGTATAAATTATCGTAATGTTAAAATTCCATTGATATCCGACTGATGTCTGACTGTATTTTGCTCAATCGACAAAAAACAAACCTCTTTAATCTTTTATAATAAAAAAAAATCTTCATTATTCCTTTTAATCTAGATATTTATTATATATATATTAGAAAAAAGACAATTAATTTTGCACGAAAATCAATTTCTATAAAATTTTGCATGTAAAATCTCATGTTTACTCAGAAATTTTAATTTATTCACAATTATTCAAATGACTTAAAGCTCCTTTATTTATGCGTAAAATTTTATTATACAAAATCCCTTTAAAATGTCACATCAGACGTAGGCCAGATTGCGACATTCTGTTTTGTTCCTTAAACCACTAATCTTCATAAAAATGAAATAGAAAACGTTTTTTTAAATTTTTTTAAAATGTTTTTTTTAAAAATTTAATTTCAAATTTTGTTTTATTTTTTAAATAATTTTATTTAGTGTTTAGTATTTTGTAACCGTTACAGTTGTCTCAAGAATTTATGTGAATTAAATCCGTCTAGTTCAGTCATTATATACATTTGAAAAAGCAAATGAACCGAGAGGGCTGATTTTTGGATATGTTATATGAGGGGCTTAGAAAAGCTTAATTTGCAATTGTCGACCTCGATTTTCTTTATGCGAATTCTGATAAAATTCGTTTTTATTGCTTCATTTACGTTCTCATTTTTAACCTACCGTTGATGGTTATTGAAATATCGAGCGCCAACGAGGCGATGATTTTCTCTTTTGATCTTAGAGCGCATCCAGAATCTACCTGACTAGGCCCTAACTAGGCATAACTACAAAATGTATAATTATATAAAATATAAGTATATAAAAAGACATAAATACATTTAGATGAAATCGAGTAGTGTATCGCGTATGTAAATGATTGAATAAAAATGTTTTAAATACTATTAATTTAATTATGTAGATAAGATTATCGGTTTTACTGTAATCAAGCAGATTGAACAAGTATTTAGGACTTTTTTGCTTATGAGGTACTCATAGGTAGTCGACATGCTATATCGGTTTTAGCAAAATTAGTTTTTACGCGTTCGATTTTGGAAAAGCGCATGAAATTAAAATTTGCTTTTTTCAACCTTTATCTGATGGTCATATCATATAATACCTCGTTGAAAAAAGATCAGCAAAATTATGAGAATGGAAATCTATAGTGATGACTTTTCAATGTGATATATACGTAAACTATAACGGCGATATTTATAAAAGTAGTTTAGCTAGTGATTAGTTGAACGACACTTTATCCCATTTTGTTATCATTAATTTAACATTAGAAAATAAATTGCATTCTATAACTTAAATAAATAAATATGTTGAAAACTTTTTAATTTTGGTAGACTGGAATGATTTTGACGATATAAATAATTATCATATAACAATACAAAATTATATCTATGCGTTGATTTTCTTTCATTTTAATTTTTGTAACATTGGTAACAGTTATTTTTAAATCAAAGACAAAAAGAGTTGTTAATATAGATTATTTATTCATATTCATAGTTTACATAAACCTGTCTCGATAGATACCACCCACTCAAAACGTATCTACGTTTTAATATCAACGCAAAGTAATAAAAAAAACTTGTATTCCGATGTTATTGTAAATAATAATTGAGGGTTATTTTCAAAGTATTATGTACTTTTATTGTAGTTGTTTCGTAAGTAATATATTGTTTCTGTGTGCGTGCTACGTAAAGCTTGAATAATAGAACGACCGTTTGAATATCGTTTAAGTTAATAAAAAATAGTGGGTAACGTGTTCTTGTCAGCTCGTTGTTATTTTAATACTTTAATTATGATATGATTCAATTATTTTTAAGGACACTCAATTATTTACTTCAAGTACATACAATGATGTTAATAGCAATCGTAATTTAATATCCAATAATATTATATAAAAACTAGATTTCGAATTGAAAAATGTATTCTTATTTTGGTATAATTCCTTCCTTCCTTAATCTTTAAATAGATTAAACTATGAAAACGATTTGCTTGCATCAAGAACGATGTATGTTGATAGATTACTTTCATATTGGATCCCTATACGTATTTACTTTAAGCTAAGACAGGGCCAGATTCAGAAATATGGAAGCCCTGCTGCAAGAAAGCTATGGAGTACAATTCCTGTCAGTTGGGTTTTTCAATAACTTATTCGGTGATGACGTTTTTTTTTAAGAACTGTAATTAATTAACTTCAAAAATATAACAAACCAATACACGTTACATATATATGTTTAACTACATAAACATATATTACATTGAAATTGTAATTGACTAAACACAACTCGTTGGTTTTTTTTATTATCTACATTGTGGGAGGGCCCTCTTTTAAATGCGGCCCTGGGCTTAGAAAAAATAAAATGTAAATAATTGACCCAACTGCTAATGCATCAATGTAATCATCAATCTTCCCCTTGAGGGCTTTGCCTTAACCTGCTCTATCATTATTTGCTTTTCGGCTTTATATCGGTGGAACAATGACTGGCAGTGACTATACATTTTTACATCGAGTTTAAAACAGGTTTTGAATTCACCTTTTTTGTATGAGTTATATGCAACGCCTTTGTTAATTTTGCACTGATTTTATTTTTTTATTATTTAAATTGATGCAAACACTCACATTTTAACTATTAAAAAAAATACTTTATCTAGTTAATGCTAGGGTAATTTTTTAGTTATTAATTGCTTTGATTATTTATTTAGTTTTCTATAAAGGACGTTGTTTTATTGGGAGACTTAGGAAAATTGGAGACTTACCCCTAATACTAATAATAATAGATACTATTGATACAGACTGAATTGTATTAAAAATATGCTGCTATCTAGGTATATTATCACTAAACACATGAATTACAGATGTTATTACGTCGAAAACATTTAAATAGAAATATTAATTTAAATTGTTTGAAGACCTGATTGTTCCAGACCAATAATCTGAATTCCGAAAGCAATGGTTTGATATTTAGTGTCATATTTCGTGACGAGCATTCCATTGTTTGATTTCCTTTAGATCGACGATTGTTAAATTGTTGGATCAAGGAATTTAGTCGCGTATAGGCAGGTAAATGTCAAATTGTCCAGTGATCTTAATTTATTGGTTCGCAATCTTGAGATCTCAAACATTTTCTTCAACGCCGTATTCTCTTTTACGCACTACATTATAAATATACATTATTTTTAAGGTTGAGTGTATGCAGACCGACTTTTGAAGTCTGACCTTTTCACATTTCATATGTTAGGTAATTTGTATACTTATTGTATAAAAAATATTATTTATTAAATATAAAAAGTTAATTCGAAAAAGCGTATGAGTAGTTTCTTCTGTCGGTCGCTGAGTTTAATTTAAAAATAATGAGATAAAGTCCCAACTATTAACTTAAGGCTGACGTTGACGTGGGTCAGCTTCTTATTGGCGAACTGAATAATCAAATATATAAAAATTTATAAGGGTTCCATAGCGTTTTACTAACAGTTTTTACATTAATTGTGAAACATTTCTTGTATCGATATAGACGTGTATCTTTTGACTATTTTCGTACATCAAATAAAAAAAAAAATTACAGATTAATTAACATAAAACAAAACGTACTGTTTAAAAAAAACACTACATTCGAATATTCATAAATTAAAGAGGTAAACTATTTTTGGCGGTATATAGTTTAAATAGTAGATAATATACATATATAAATATATATATTTGTGTCGTTCCTACGTTTGTTGCATTAATACGTGTAAGGGTTAGCATAAATCTGCCGAAACTCACCGTGAAGTAATTTCACTGCTAATTAATTAACAACAAAGCATAGATTCAATATAAAGCTTATTCTTATTCATATAGCGTGTCAACATAAGTCGGTTTATTACATTTCACAAGTGAGATTAGAAGTGAGTTTTTGAGTGTATCAAAGTAGATAAATATAAAATAAAATACATATAGTGTAAATGAACGCGCCTGTGTGACCAATTAATGTTCATTGATATATCACGCAAATTCTTCAAATGGTTTTCGTAAATGGTCAAAATTCTTATGGAAAGCAAGCGAATCTTGTTCTGCGAATTAATTTCACGTTATTTGGGGTTAATGGAAGGTTGGGGGCAAGTTCGTCTGAGAAAACACCACCTGCTCATCAGATATTCAACTGCAAAAAAGTAGTGTTTTGGGTCATGTTTTGAGTCAACCTGTGGGTCATTGATACAGGGTACAGTTGGGATAAAGTCATAAATTCTGTATCGTTTGTATAAAACGTTAAAATGTATGGAAATTACATGTCATCATGTCACGTCATGTCACATCCGATTTGTCAAATAAATCAATCAACGTATTATATTGATAAATGTAGGAAGCGAAGTTCGAATGCACTTGTCTGGTCCTTCTATTTACGACACCTAAACGGAGTTTCAAGAACCTATTTATTAGACATCTTCAAATAATAATAATTTGGAATGATGCTGAATATGCTAAAATGTCACTTAAACAAGATGAGATTTAGTCTGTATTTTTATACAATATTAAATTGCGGAGTAAAAACAATTTCTTTAATCAAAAGAGCGAAAATAATGTACCGCGGCGTCGCTTTGATGTTGTACTCAGCAGAGTGTGAAGACAGGTGAACTTTCAAATTATCTACACGTATAATAATTCTTTGTGTTCCCCTTGAAAATATACCCTGGCGTATAACATAACATATTTTAATTAAATTACAGGAAACGAGCAAACCTCATGTGGTCTAGATATTTAATAAAGTTGAAGAAGGTAGATATACACATAGTAACGCTCCGGCTTTCCCTATCGAGATTTCTAAACTGATAAGGAAATGATAAGCCTCAACGCACGTTAAACTTGCATAAATGAATACCGTGATTATAAAAGATATATATGAGCCGAGGTTTTTAAATATTTTAAATACCAACATTTAAAATTCATTGTGTTAACTATTTGATAACCGTTGAGTATTTTAAATTACATTGATGTAATGAGATTAAGTACTTGTAATTTTTTTTTGGTTTTAAATTGCTACCTTTTGTTACAGATCGCCTGAAGAAGTGCTAATTCAGCACAAAAAGCTCACTCGAAATATATATTATTTCTTATTAAACATTGTAATTTAATCCTAAATCATATTAAGTCATACGTTACGTTAATTTGTCAATTATTATATTAAAATTTAATAAGAAATTGAAGTTAAACATTGTACATTCTTATAGGCATTTAATGTCAAATCGATATAGTCGTGTTCCATGGTTGACCATTCATCCATCCGGCTGTAAAAATTTAATGCGCCATTACACTATCGATCTTCGACAAGCTTTATTCTTGACACATTGAAAATGACTCCTATAACGATAACGTTATAAAGAGACGAGGTCACACTGAGTGAAACGATGATTTTAAACAAAGATCTTAGGCCCATATACACACTGTTTGTGAGCCGTGATGGCCTAGTGGTTAGAGACGCGAATCCTAACCGATGATTTTGAGTTCAAAATCCAGGCAAGCCCCATTGCATTGTCTTTATAATTCATCTCGTACTCCGTGATAAAGGACAATATGTCGAGGAAACCTGTATTCCGGATGAGATTCTACCACGCGTAACCATCGATCCGCTTTGGAGCCGTGTGGTTCAAACCTTGTCCTTGAAAGGGAGACATTAGCCCTTGTTTATAAAAAATGTCTCATGGTCGATGTAGAAATAAAATATCGCGAGGCAACCTATGTATCCAATTAATTACACTGAAGAAGCGGTTTAAATTAAGCTCTATAATTTCCTGTTCTTGAGTGGAAACAAGGTCATTGCCCAGCAGTGGAAAATTTATAATCTATTAATATATACTAATAAATTAAAAGCTTTTGGTTATTTTTTTATTTTACGAAAAATGTTTCGGACAACATTTTTCTATTTTACACGAATTGTAAGAATATTTTTTTTAAAGTTTTCTAGCTGCATATAGACAATTTAAGAAAATAGACAAGTTAAAATTAGCAACCAATAGTTTTGGCGTAACTTGAGAGAGCTCTTTGTCTAACTGTGCTTTGCGATTGTCTGATAATGAAAATAAAAAATATATTTAGTAGCGTGCCAATGAAATTATACCAAATAAAGTCAAATTTTGAGATAAAATAAGTCAAAGAAATATTTTTCTTTTCTTTGAAATTAAGCTGCAATTAAATGGCTCTACGCAATGATAAAAAATTTGGATAAAACTATATATACTTCATAATCCTGATGCCCCCCATATAAACGTAAAAGATTATTCATTTATAACGTGACAAACTGTACAAATGCATATATTATACTAGCTGCTTAGCACGGTTTCGCCAACATTACTGCTCCCACAAACTTCTCCAAAACTTAAACAAAATATATTTATGCGGAACTGATAGATTCTGATATATGCACAAATAAACAAGTTCTTCAGCTTTATATACTAGTATCTTGCACATTCAAAATATTTTTTTTTAAAATAAATCTATCGTAGAAATATTTCAGCGGATCGCATTACATATTCCGTTCGAAGCCGATAGAAATTTTCTGCTCAAAGTGGGGTCATTTCTAATGTTTGGCGAACCACGAAATTAATGTTAAACTTGTCTGCGGATTTCTCCGCAGCTTGTTTGGAAATTCTGTTTGTATCGGGCATATTCACTGCGGATGTTTCTCCTCATGCTACATTTGAGATATTTAACGTCCGTTTTATAATTGAGTTAGCGACGACGCTAATTCGAAGTTGTAACTTCTGTAGGACGTTCAACCTGTCTTAATGTAATAGAAAATATATTATTAGTTATTATTAATTTTTAATAGCCCTCCAAAGTTCAGAGGTAAATTTATTAATATATTTATTACCTAAACAAGATTTTAATAATTGCTAAGACATGGTATCAGGCATGGAAGAATTTATGTTAAAAAAAATTGGATTATTTTTGGGTTTGAGCCTTCTCCTTCTCCTCAGAACTTATTTCATCATTTTAATTCGCTTTGAGCTTTTATATGTGCATGTGTGTAGCAGAATAACATTCAAATCAATTGTGCTCATGCACAACATTTTCAAAAAATAAAAATAAACTAGTAGCAGTTTTTCAAGATTTTATCCCGTAAATTTCGGTGGAGACCACGCGGTGTATGCTCTAAGCTGTTTCGGTTCATTAAAATAGGTATATGAAAACATAACAATTAGAAAACTTTTGTGAGATAGACGAACATAATTATTGTAATGTTATTTAGTATTTTTATGTAAAAGTCCACGACCTGATAGATTGGGTTATCTGGTACTGATCGGTACTCAACCCGACCCTTCGGCAATTTCGACTGAGTGCGAGGGTCCTGTATCAGGCCCATTGAAAAAACCCTCGTTTTAGAAACCTTAATCGAGGTAAACTCGGGTATATCAGATAAGAGGAAGTATCGTGCCCTTTCTATAAAGAAATTTGACTTAATAATACATTTTTTAGTAGTACAATATCAAGTGAATTTTTATTTATTTAAATATTCATTTATTTGTAGTGAAGACTTAGGAAGGTGATTAGAACTGCAAAAATAGTAGGCAAGTTGTACGTAATTTTGGCGCACGTTACATGTTTACATTCTTTTGAAGTAAATTCAACAAAATTATTGAATTTCTAACATAAAATATAGGATGTCATCTATCAATTGATTTTTGACAACAATTTCTAAGGTTATGTTTACGCATAATTTGAAATTACCGCTAATTTTGACATTTGAAATAAAAATGCACTTTTTATGCATTATGCATTTCCGAACTAATTGTGATTTATTATCTTTATATTATCTTTGAGAAGATCTTTGACATTTGTCTAAAGCTTCACTTTGCTTCCGCTTTTTGAGTCGAAATGTGACGCTAATTTGTTTTCGAAGTTTTTATAACTTTTATTTTGTTTTAAACTTTGAATATTATTGAAAATAGTTGTTTAAATGGAGAATGAGTTCTATTTCGAAGAATTAGAAGTAAATCCATGTCGGATTATTAAAATTAATTCCGATATTTGTCGCCTCGCCTCCAAAACTTACCAGTTTTGAATCTTTCTTCGAAATTTGAATTTATTCGAATTGTACTGTGTCGTAACAACGATTGTGGTTCTTTACAGGGAATTTTTAGAATATTTCTAGTTTGGATATTTTCAACGATTTTCGAGGAACATTTCAACTTAATTTCATTGGATATTTTGAAGATTTAAATAGAAGTTTGCTTCTGGGAAACTTATAATTTGAAGTTTACTTAGTGATGGATTTTTGGAAACTTTAAAGGAAGTAAAACTTTATCACACTAATTTATATTACTGGATGTTGGTATGTAATTTTTACATATTATATCATAGAGATTTAATTAGAAATTTATTTATATTTATAAAAAATTTGAACATTCAAACTTTATTCAAACCTTATTCAAACTTTTTTAAAACTTTATTTAAACAATATTTTTTTTCACTATTTGAATTTACTGTTTAAATTAATTAAAAATTATTTAGACATTTGGTTTAATCAAGTTGATAAACTTGACTTGTTTGTAACTTTACTTTAAGTAACTGAGTTGTCAATTTTGAATAATTTTACCTGAAGTTGAATCTTGACATGTATTCAAACATTTTGGTTGAACTTTAAAAAATTTTTTTTTATATTTAGTAAATATTTGTTTAAGCTTAATTTAAACGGAGGTAAACATCCTTGCGCCCGATTATGTTAACAATTAAATTTAGAATATTATAAGAAAATTACTTTTTCATTTTTTGAATAAAATATTTTTGAACATAGATTTGCTGTTTTTGTAATGTTAAAATAATTTATCTGACTTCCGGAGCACTTTCTTTTGAGGATTTGTTTAGTTTAAAAACTTTTCCAACTCTACCGATTTTTTTTGCCTCAAATAAATTTAAATATTTTTTTTTATTGACACTTTACTCGTCAATAACCCACCGCCCAATTTTAACGTTACAATGTATATAATTATAGATATTTTGTTGTATATTTACATAGATACTTGAATATTTGAATATTTATGTATTCGCTTTCATTGAGGAGCCTGATGTTATTTAGTTAAATCAACACGAAGAAAGAAATTAACTGAATAAATAATATTATATTATGTACTTCAAGCTTTTTTGTTTTTATTTTAGTTTCTTTGATTAAATCTGTGGTAGCCTTACCTTTAATATAGTCTTGTAAAATGATAATTAAAATGCCTATTATTTTAATCGGGTGTCCATAGGATTGGTAAGGCAGCCTACTTAGCGTTCACCACCGTTAGAGATACGAAGTGATTCGTTGATCCTTAGTTGCCAGCGACTCTGGAGGGTAAGTAGACGATTAATAAGATGCATATGGATCACGAGATCATTAACATACTTGCCTAACCTAACTTACCTACCGTAGAAGTATTACACCTAATAATTTATATATCATCATTCATATATACATATATATTACGCGATTTATGTAAATGTAGGATAGAGCATGTCTTCGAAATTGGGGTTCAATTTTTTTTCGCGATAAAAATAAGCCAGGGTAAAATCACTGTAATTATTTTTCTTATTCGAGTTATGATGCAAAATTAATGACGCGGGCTTGGTAAAATATATTAATTCTGTCGAGTGATATTTTATGAGAACGAAAATTCCTGAATTTTAATTCAAGCCAAGTACTTTTCGTTCTCTAAAACACGGAAATTCAAGATAATAAGATTTTTTTCTAAGCTCTTAAATATTGTAATAATTTGTGCTTGATTTTAAATTAATTATAGATAGTCAATCAAAATCAAATCAAATGTACTTTATTCAAGTAACTCTTTAATGAAGAGTTTTTGAATCTTCAATACTTAAACACTTCCACCGTTTCGGAAAGCAGTATCCAGCGAGAAGAAACGACAAGAAACTCGCATAGTTGCTTTTTTTAAAATAAACAGGTTCACAGTGATGTTATTCACTATTGGTGTTCAATCAGTCCTGTGATGGAACCCGAGCCTAAATCCAGACATTTTTTTCTAAAAAGTATTGTTTAATGAATAATTCTAGACCGAAACAAAAAATCTAAGTATTTGTGTTATGTAATCTTTTAAAATAATATTTTATTCTACAAGTTATTTTAATTTTACTTCCATACACTTTTTGGATATTTTACTAATGTTATATTGGAGAAAGAGCAGCTCGGTATAATCTTCCTAAAGCGGCTAATACAAGATAGTATTTAATTTAGCTAGAAAATGTAATAAATTCGTACACAAATTAAAATTATTGTCCTTTGTCCGTTGAACTTTATAATTGCTTTTGTTGTATAAGAGTTCTTTGGTTTCAGGATTTAATGCAAGCTTGAAATGAGTTGAAACCTGGATAAATTATCTTTGTTGAAATATTTTCAATGCATACTTTTGGTTCAATGAAAGCGTCTTGAATATTTTTAATGAACTTAAATATTTAGAGAAAACTAAATCCTTTTAATTTTTTGTTTACAGTTTAAATGATGTGGTTTGGAATGTAATAACAAATTTGATTTTTTTTTCTTATAGCTCATTGTCATCCATCGATTTCTGATGTAGGTCAAGTACCTAGATATCACTACACATTTGAGTGTCATATCTGTTTCGTCAACAAAACAGACATCTAATCTAAAAAGAACAAGTTATTAATATTTATGACTTTCGAATAATCTCATCGTAACCGTATCGCTATGAAAAACTTGCGATAGCTCTCATTTCATTTTAAATGCAGTTAGATGCAATCACAGAAATGCGATCTCGGTAAATCAAATCTCAAGCTTATCTGTGCACTCCCTGACTTTAGTGATGCTTTTAAGACAAATCTACCGTTGACCAGTCTAAACGATTTAGCCTTTTTATATTTGTTTTATATTACTGTCATTTTTATTGTTGATTTAGTGATCTTGTCAAAACAACAGCAAAGTTTTCGTGAGCCATTGCAGATGGTGTTGGAAGATTGTTCATTTCTCGTAACGAATTGGTTTAAGTGATATGCTTATTTTATCAATTTAGCTTTGAATGTTATTTTTCTTAATTACATGTCAAATGCTTTCGTCTTCAGCCTTTTTAAATATTTTTTTTGTTTCGTTTAAAAATCTTTACAAATATGTTTCAAGAACTATACAATATTTCATCACAATGCATATATGATAGATAAAAGAATAATATGTAGTATTCAATATGTACTAAAAGTGTTCGGCCGCCGTGTATGGCGATATTTTAAATGGTGGTTTATTTCAGGTTTTTAATTATGTATTTTTATAGATTTTAATAATTCATTTCTCTAAGTGGTAAGCATAAAACTAGAACATAAAAAGGAAAGTGATTTTATTTAGTTATTTTAGAGTGAACTAATCTCAAGTTTATAGTATTTTTTATTAAATTTGAAATAATAACGAATCCTAAATTATAATAAAACTCTAGGCAAATTTTGGAAGAATATCATATCCGGACAACAACAAAAAAAGAATCAATTTTAATATATCAGACATTAATTCAAAGAATATGAAAACAGTATCGCAGACAATAATAAGATTTGTACGCGACTAACAAAGTGAGACAGAAATGCGAGGACAGTCACAAATAAAAACCCGACGCTAGAGGTGCGCTCAGACGAGCGATTGCATTTGCTTAGGCCTGAACAATTTTATCAAAGGGACCGTCTTACTATACAAAGTGTAAGAAAACTATAATGAAATAGGTCATACATATGCTAGCACTTCACCTTTAGTTGGCCATGAATGATTGGAATTGCGAAAGCGTAAAAACTAAAAAGAAATGGTTTGGTTTCAGAATTCCCATTTTCGGCAATTCTTAACTCCTCCTAAAATATTTCTAGTCCCTTATTCAAAGATAGTGGTCAAGTAGACAATTGCACACATGAACAATATCTGGAAATCGTTGGAATATGAAATTTATATTTCCTAATTCTCATAATGCGATAGGGAAACAACTGGTAAAAAATGTACATAGGGCCTATTGATTGGCGTAATTTCCGAAGCACTGTTAACTTTTCATCTACAGATAACAATTACAAAAAACAATGACCCAGAATTTTAACACGGTAACTCTGAATCTGCATCCTTAAGGTTACATAATCAACAATTAGCAATACAGAACATGTATGAAACACTGAATAAAAAATAACCTAAACATTTTTTAGAAATTGTTCCAAAAGCACCATTCATAGTTTCACTTTCATCAATGACTTTTGCCCGGTAAGTATTGCTCGAAAACTGGCAGTGTAAATGCGCCTTAAGATACCGTCTATTAAATGTAATGGATTCATTACCTTAAGAGATATCTTTTATCGAATCTCTACCGCTTAGTCGAGATGTAAGTGCTGAGACGATTAGTTCAATTTATTGTATTAAATTTACTAGACGTGTGTACTTTTGTTGTAATGAATTAATTAATTTGTAGATATTCATTATTCAGGACTGTGCTTACACGAAAAAATATTGCTTGAATACTTGTCGCTTATATGCGGTCATGATTGAATGGTATATTTGTTTTAACTATATAAAAATGAATATTGTATAAATGTATAAAATGTACATAGATAAATCACGTTTATAGCTGTTGAATGAGTTTTCTTTCTAAGGCTATATTAATAACAGTGTGTTCCAACCTTAGTATGTTATGTTTGCCTGTTTGTCTGTTTCCATTCTTAATATCTCATTGGTCTAGTAGCTAGCTAATAAAGCTGAATATGCCAAAAGGCTAACTACAAGCGCTGCCATTTGATTTTCTATTTAAAAAGTTGTGTGAATTTGGCAGCGCTTACAATGCCGTGTCTCGGAAAGCGCTACAACACGTTGGTTCGAAAGTAATTCAAAACAGGTTTGAATTCTTTTCGGTTCTTTCGAATTATGAAAATGAAGGAATATATATATATATATATATATATATATATACATAGGTTATATTTAACAAAATTACGTAGAATTAAACATAATTACAATCTATGTAATTCTAATATTACAATAGATGGATATACAGTAAGAACAATTAAAAGAATTTTAATAAAATATTGGAGAAAATTTAAGCTATTCCATAAATAAGTTGATTAAATCATGTCATGATATTCTTAAAATTACAAGGGTCGGTGAGCTATATTCCGTTTAGAATAAAAATATTATTAATAACACTTTAGATAAGCCTAGACTAGAATGGCTCATAGAAATATGGGGTAGTTGAACAAAATTATTATAAAAAATATTTTGATTTTAATTGCCTTATTATTAACCCTTAATGTTTGTGTTGTTTTCGGTTAAGGATTAACAAGAAAATTGCTACTACTATGTTAGTCTTCAAAATTTAATTGAGTTTGTTTCCTCAACCGTACCGATCAATCTCTTTCGTGTCTTCTCCGTCCTACGTGACATTGGTGAAATAATCTGTGCCCTGTCGGCACAACTAAAAGCCATTAAACTAATAATTTAATTTAATTGTTTTATATGGATTATCATACGCTTACAAAACTGGCCCACGAAAAGACAAAAATATAATAAATAAAACAAATGTACCAATATACCTATAATATGTATACTTATTCGAAAAATAATAACATAACGTTTACAACCAAATCTCAATTCAACAAAACTATAACAAAATACGGAAAAAAAAAACGATACGTAATTATCTTTGAAGGACCACAACTAATTTCCTAAAGATGTAGAAAATGTAAAATCTATTATTATATATAAGAAAAAAATAATGTTACATAATACATTGTCGAATTAAACTTGTATATTAATTTTTATAGTGTTTTCTAAGTTTAGAACTATTTTTTTCACTTAGGCTGACACATTTTTATCTGTAGATAACGCTACAGATAAATAATGTGACAGCGAATTAAATGGCTTGTATTATAATGCCTAGACAGGAAATTACTTGTTTATTGGCTTAATCAGCGAATGTTAACGGAAATAGCTTCACAATAATTTATTACTGGCGAAATTAACACAGTTAATTTAACTCTTAAAACTTAATCCAACTCTGTTAATTTATTTAATTAACAGAGTTGGATTAAGTCATGAAGCATAGTCGTTAGGCAATGCAAGTCTCGAAAGTGAAATATGTGAATCGAGATCGATATTTATTTGTTTTTTTTGTTTTGCTTAGAAAAAATGAACTTAAAACTTTCGACCATGATTTTTGATTTCTCAGCCAACTTGAAAAAAATAAATTTTTTTTTAGCTCTATCTCATCTCGTCTTGGAACGAAAATTGCTGTATATATATATTTGTTACCTTTTCCTCTTATAATTTAGCTCAAATTAATTTTTCACTTTTGGCAATACAATTAAAAAAACTTTCTGTAATTAGAATTGTAACGTAAATTCCTAGTGTGATTGCTCAATATTACCTACGTTTTAAGTCAAAATAATAAACTATTTATTTAGAAACACTCATTTAAACGAAACATTTTGTATGAACATCACTATTTTTATTATTGATCGCTTCAAGCGGACAAGATTAATTTAAAAGTGTATTCACATTTAATGACATTTAAATATATTATAATTAATTTCTGAGATATAATCTAGTAACATAGGTATAATGTACCTTCATATTCATACTGTTACAGGTGGGTTAGTGTATGCTTACTTAAGCGTGCGGATGTTCATTGAATTGTAGATTACACGTGTGTATCATTTATATAGCTACTATGTATTCAAGATATCATCTTAACATTTAAATCATTTGTATATATTTATATAATATTTAAAAAAAATTAAAAAGTAAATCGATGATTTTTCGAAAAAAAAAAGCGTTCATTAGATTTCGGCTAGTAAGTATTCAGAATGAATTCGTTGCTAGTTATGTGACCCTCGATATATCTATCAAGCAGACCATTGGGCTGGTGGAATTCTTAAAACCCGCGATCTTAAGTCCAGTTCTTTTCAGTTTTTCATTCATCTCTTATTCAGTGAGAACAACGAAAGCGGTATCGAAAACATCGAGGGGAATCCTGCATCAGTAATATGTAATTCTGCCATGTGTATATCCTTCAGTCCGCAGAGAAGCGTATCTGAATAAGTTTCAAGCTCCAAACCTTGCTCTCAATATGAAATGTAATCTTTGTCTAACAGTAGGACAAAAAACTCTGTTTTATTTTATATTTAAAACGTGGTAGTCCTTAAGAGAAGCGCGAAAAATCCGTATGAAATCTCATCAGAAGTAGACTTCATGATACTTTAAAATCATTTCATCATTATTAAGTTAGCTCGTGACATTTCAGAGATAACGTTTTCAACTCGACGTAAGAAGTAGCGCAATTTCAGGAGGAGTGAATGAGCTGCGCTCGAAATTTTCAAATGAAAATTAGATTTTCGGGATTGCAAATTGGAATTGCAAAGTTCATCTCAGAATGTTTGTCTTCAAAATTAGTAACAAGACAAATAATGAAGTATTTCGATTTGATAAGATATCGGAATATTAAATATTTATATTAAATAAGATTTGTGATTCTTTCAAATTCAAATATTTAAGGTACCTATTATTTTTTATTAGGAATATAATATAGTATTAGTAAAAAGTAGTAAGATTATCTATGTCTAAATCTCATTATCTTTGGTTTTGACATTTATTATTTGACAGTGAACAAGAAGTCTATGTTTGAGTAGGGTGCATGTGGGGGACTTTGTAGGAGTAATCAGTAGATGGTTTAAATAGTAACTAAACAAGACTAGGAACTCAAAAGAGGTAATTATACAAATTTATATCTTCAACATTACATATTATATCATTAAAGTCTACATCCAAATAAAGTAACAAAGTTTAAGTTAAAGTTTAGATTTAATTTATTAAATAAAATTAAACATTATTCATAAACTATATGGATTATTTTTGTGTATGTATGTGTTTTTATATATGTGTGTATGGCACTGACATACTGTACTTAATTTGATTTAATTGTCAGCGATCGGAATCCAATTTAGAAATATATTTAACTTGCACAAAGCTGGGCTGCTAGTAATTAATATATTTATGTTTTGTTATTTATTTAAATATATAAAATTTCATACATATTTTTAGTTTATTAATCAGTGAATAAATGAAAATTTATTATTTGCTTCGTGAGGTGCACGTGAATAACCTTTAGTCCGGTGAAATTATACATTTTAATTAACAATAGAGCAATGCATATTGCGCCTTATGATTACTATACATACAAAAGAAATATAAAAAAATCCCGATACTAAATCTGTTAGAAACATACACAAGTTCAAAGGTCAAATATGTGTAACCCGTTAGTCCCTTTAAAATGCGAAAATGAAAATACTAAAGGTATTTTAAATACTTAAATACATACTAGTTTTATTTACAAAGTTTCTAAGTAAATGAATATATATAGATATACCTAACTAAGTATAATAGACTATATATATTCATATAACTATATACTTGTTACAAGGTCCTAAATTAATTAATGAATAATTAATATTCCGTACATACATCTCCTTTTAAGCTCTTTACTTGTTTTACGAGTGGTGACGACAATAGCCCAAGGGGTCAGGACCGATCCTGCGACCTTTTGCATCGCTATACGGCCCGTAAACCATTGCGCTATACACGCTACAAATAAATAAAAATATTTTGTATATATTTGTATGTGTGTATTATTGTGCCACCCGGTTTCTATTTTAAAGCCTCATTCTCGGTTGGGTTGTCTGGAAGGAATAGCTAATTAGCTATAAGTCCGCCCTTTGTACCACGTGTATTACAAAACATTTTCACTTTTAAATCGTCAATGAACAAAATTAAACTGTACAAAAGTAACGCTTCCGCCAGTTCCGAAAATAGAGTTAATCGAGTTGAATCTGCTAATATCTCTTTGAACAAAATACATATCGACTTTTTACAAATAAATATATCTGGTATGAAAAGTAATAAATGAGTGAATTTGGATAAAATGATGCAAATCGTTTTTATTGTTTCTTTTTTAATATTAGCGATAGATATATTACTCGGATAAAATGTCGAAAATTATACGATGAATATCTTTATATGTATGTTGAGAATTATTCGGTTGTTTCTAAGAACCACCGTTTAAAATGAATACTGCTTGAGCATTAAGCTTAATTCGTCCGTCTTTTTAAAACTTTTAGTCTAATTTTAAAAATACGGTTAAATTACTTTCTATCATTTATATCTAGTCAATTTTAAAGATCTCTTTCAAATGTTTTATCATCATCATCATGGTCATCATCGTCATCATCACGATCATCATCGTCATCATCATCGTCATCATCATCATCATGACCATCATCGTCATCATCATCATCATGATCATCATCGTTATCATCATCATCACCATAGTCATCATCATCATTAACATCATCGTCATCATCATCATGACTATCATCGTCATCATCATCATCATGATCATCATCGTTATCATCATCACCATAGTCATCATCATCATGATCATCATCGTTATCATCATCACCATAGTCATCATCATCATCATTAACATCATCGTCATCAACATCATTATCATCATCGTCATCATCGTCATCATCACGATCATCATCGTCATCATCATCGTCATGACCATCATCGTCATCAACATCATTATCATCATCGTCATCATCATCATCACCATAGTCATCATCATCATCATGACTATCATCGTCATCATCATCATCATGATCATCATCGTTATCATCATCACCATAGTCATCATCATCATCATTAACATCATCGTCATCAACATCATTATCATCATCGTCATCATCGTCATCATCACGATCATCATCGTCATCATCATCGTCATCATCATCATCATGACCATCATCGTCATCAACATCATTATCATCATCGTCATCATCATCATCACCATAGTCATCATCATCATCATGACTATCATCGTCATCATCATCATCATGATCATCATCGTTATCATCATCACCATAGTCATCATCATCATCATTAACATCATCGTCATCAACATCATTATCATCATCGTCATCATCATCATCATCATGACCATCATCGTCATCATCATGATCATCATCGTTATCATCATCACCATAGTCATCATCATCATCATTAACATCATCGTCATCAACATCATTATCATCATCGTCATCATCATCATGACCATCATCGTCATCATCATCATCATGATCATCATCGTTATCATCATCATCACCATAGTCATCATCATCATTAACATCATCGTCATCAACATCATTATCATCATCGTCATCATCATCATGACCATCATCGTCATCATCATCATCATGATCATCATCGTTATCATCATCATCATTAACATCATCGTCATCATCATCGTCATCATCATCGTCATCATCATCATCATGACCATCATCGTCATCATCATCATCATGATCATCATCGTTATCATCATCATCACCATAGTCATCATCATCATTATTAACATTATCGTCATCAACATCATTATCATCATCGTCATCATCATCATGACCATCATCGTCATCATCATCATCATGATCATCATCGTTATCATCATCATCACCATAGTCATCATCATCATCATTAACATCATCGTCATCATCATCGTCATCATCATCGTCATCATCATCATCATGACCATCATCGTCATCATCATCATCATGATCATCATCGTTATCATCATCATCACCATAGTCATCGCATCAAACAATCGCATCAAACATCGCAATAAACAAAAGCGACGTGTACAAAGTCGTCCATATACATATATACACTAAAGATATACTATGTTGCGGGCGTTATCTTATCACGCTATTATAAATAATTTCATTAAGGGCGAACGCTTTGATTAGGACCAGTGTGAAAACGAGTGGATTTTAACAAAGGCTATTTAAACATAAATAACAAATAAAGTATATTTGTGTGTGATTTTTTGCATCTCTTTCTCTCTCTCTCAGGCTCTTTATCTCGGAAAAATATCGTACGAGATAAATCTGTAGGGTTACTATATGGCTTGAAAGACTGTTAAAATTTGGTGTAACGCTCATGTTGGAATAATACTCAGGATACTTGAGTGGTGCACGATAACACGAATAGGTTACTTTAATAATGTCAACTTCGTACTGAAAGTTATTTGGTAACAAAATTTTAGATCTTAGAATGTCACAGAGTTTTTATTTTTAAAAACTAGGCAAACTTATTTTTTAATTTTCATTTTTTGGTAAAAGATACAATGTTTTTCATACAGCTTTAAACTTTAATTATATTAATTGAGAAACCAATCCATACTTCCCTACTTATATTATAAATGCGAAAGTAACTCTGTCTGTCTGTCTCGCTTTCACGCCAAAACTACTGGACCGATTTAAATGAAATTTGGTAAACAAATAGTCTAGAGCCTGAGAAAGGACATAGGCTACTTTTTATTTGGAAAAAAGTGCTTTAAGGGGTTGAAAGATTGTAAGTTGTTGAAAGTATTGTCATTTTTAGAACTAGAAGCATAAAACTTATATTTTAGACTGTACACTTATAAGCTAACATATCACGACACCCACGAAATTCTACCTCTAAAGGGGTGAAATAGGGGTTGAACGTTTGTATGGAAGTCCGTAATTTTTTAAGTTAGAAACGTGAAACTTTATTTTTGGGATACTGATTAAAAAGGAGTAGATACTTATTTAAGTGTTTCTGCATATTCTACCCCTACGGGGGTGAAATGAGGGTTGAATGTTTGTATCGAAGTCCGTCATTTTTAAGATAGAAACATGAAACTTTATTTTTGGTATACTGATCTAAAATGTTTAGATACGTATTTAAGCGTTTCTAGATAATCTACCACTAAGGGATGAAAATAAGGGATGAAAGTTTCTATGGAAGTCGTCATTTTATAAGCTAAAAATATGAAACTTTATTTTTGGGATACTGATTAAAAATGATTAAATACGTATTTAAGTGTTTCTAGATATTCTACCTCTAAGGGGTTTAAAAGGGGTTGACATTTTTTATAAAGATTAGTCTGGAAGTCCGTAATTTTTTAAGTTTGAAGTATGAAACTTTATTTATGGGCTACTGATTAAAAATGAGTAGATACGTATTTAAGCTTTTCTTGATATTCTACCTCTGAGGGGGTGAAATAAGGGATGAAAGTTTTTATGGATGTCCGTCATTTTTTTAATTAAAAACATGAAACTTTTTTTTTGGAATACATTTTGGATTTTGGAAACATATATTTAATGGTTTATTGAATTATATAAAATAACATTTTTATTTATTTGTCGATACACAACTAAAGCTTAACAATTTCAACGTACATTCTCATACTAAAAAAGTATGTTTCCTTGTAAAATTTCCATTATGAAAACTCCATGTGTGGAATGAGATTTGCCGAGTCCCTCATAGGAAAGTATTGCGAGCCTCCATAAACTCGCTGACGTGTTCAAGAAAATAATTAAGTCGGGGAATGTTTTTCAGGTATGCTTAGGGTGTGTTACAATGAAAACTGGCATGTCCTAAATTCTGAAAGTTTCTCGGCGTTTTAAAGGAATTTCATTAAGGAAAATAAAAGGTCATGCATTTAAAATAACAAAATACTTAGACATACAAAATAACGCGACGAAATGTAAAAGCTTTCATAATAATGTAAGCTAATGGTAACATAAATGTCGACGCTATTTGGACGGATAAAAGATAATGGATATATTGTCTTTTACGAACGCCTTTGAGTGGTTTACTTGTTAGAAATGGATGATAACCGCCGAAATTGGGTCACGATTATGGGTTGTTTTATTATTTTTTAGAATTATTTATTTTTATATTGTCCTTCGACTGTAGTGGCAATTCACTTTCTTTATTTAATATATAAATACACTAGACAAATATGACGCACCTCATGGTAGTTTTGAGATCAATACACCAAATAAAAATTCCAAGCTTTTTTTTTCGAACTATTTTTTGACTTTCGTTTAGAAACAACAATTTACGAATTATTGTACTTGTAGTTTTGTAACAGATGTCAATAAAGTTAATTTTGTCATTTTACACGAAGATATGAATTAGCAGACCATTAATTTGTTTACATTTATATTCATTTTTTACAATATGTACGTATTATAAAATTAAAATGTATTTATAACAATCATAATGGTCACCAATGAACAAATACATTGGCATTAATAAATTTTAACAATTTCGTACATCGCCAATGCTCCAATAACCTTGGAAGCTAAGATGTTCAGCCTTTTGTGTGTGTAGTTACATTGTATATCTCACCCAAACCATGAAAATCTGCCATATGTGTTATCTGCCAACCAACAATCAACATTGGAACAGCATGATGGAAGAAACTCTAAGTTTAATTTTCAAAAGGAGAGAAGGCCTTATTTCAGCAGTGGTATCTTTACAGAACTTTACTTTTTATGTAGAAATGTTCCAAATGGGTAAGGATTTATAAGGAATGAGTTTCAAGTGACTTTAATATGTTTTCATTATCAACATATTATGTGAAAAGGTTACAAAAAGCTTTAGTTTTTCGTAACGTTACAACTCAGTCGTAATAGCCTAGTCCAATAACAATTTATCCTTGTAGTTACAATGTATAGGTGTTCTTTGTAAGAAATATTCTAACCTAATTTTCTACCGTAAAGTAATATATACCGTTTAATGAATAGCTCCACTAAAATTATTATTAGCGTCTTAATAAATCTTAATTTTGGCCAGGCCTTCTATAATTTATGAGTAGTCATTAGCGCTTACTAATTGCTGATCGTTGAATTTCTTCATTCCAGCTGCTGTAATTAATTTTCAATTATTGATTGGGACGAAGATTTCGTTTGTTTGTGGTGTATGTTTCAAATAGTGGTAAAGTTTTGGATTGACCAATCTGCGTGGGTCCATTCACTTAAATGTTATTCTACAGTCCAATATCGATACTTTGTTCTGCTGTATTCCAGTAGTTATAGGCACAAAGGGCATATAATGTTATATGGCAAAAGAAAAAAAAATTGTTGTCATTGTCTATTGTGTGGTGACCACTTACCATCAGACCCAAAAATATAATAATATAAATAAGAAAATTACTTAAATAATACATATATCATCTCGTTGGTTGAAATATAAAAGTTTACTATTCATAGCCACTGGTTGAAGAAATTAGCCATTCAATTAAATTGCATTGCCAATCATTTAATTAATTGGCTTTTGTTTCTGGAATTCGTACCAAACAGCAATTTCCAAGAAAATTGTCATTGAGCGATGGATAAAATAAACCGTAAATGGTATCATATGGTATGGCCATATAAATAGTGTCATCTAATAAGATTTATTGCTTTACTTATTATAATTTGCAACATCACACCAAATACTTGATATTGAAAATCTTTATAACGGTAGGTATATAATCGTATAATAATAATTAAACTCAATGTATGTTTGTTTGTTTAGTTCTATAAAAACGGTACCAAGTTCGTGAAAGGTCGAACGTGTGTCTTCGAAATTTGCTAATCAAATTCAAATTATTTACTATCAAAGTTTTCAAGAGGACCCAAGAATACCTTACGATTGATAAATTAAAACAAAAATGTATTAATTTAATTAAAACAAAAAAAGTTTTTATTTAAAAATTAAAGAAAAATAGTTTCTCTATCGAAACTTCGTATAAAATTAAATACGATCGATATAATTCGAGTAATATATAATTCTATGAATATTATATTAGAACGTATTAATAAAGGAAAATCGTGTTATATTACAAATTTAATTACAATTCGTTTAATATTCATTGATATAAAAAAAACATGGTATGACCAAAAGGATTAAAAGTTTTCAAATAAGAACGAATATCAGACTTATTGAATTCGTGGATTACGGGTCTAACAATCTATTTTGATTCAAATAAGGTTTCATTGGTTATTAAAAGCGGGTATGTACACATTTAAGGCATATATATTGATTAGAGATTTGGGAGTATATATAGACCCAAATTTAAATTGTATACCTCACATTAACAATGTTATCAAACGTGCATCTAAAATGTTAGGATTCGTATTGAGAAATGGAAAGGAATTTACTAAGTCTACCACAAAAATACTTTTATACAAAGCCTTAGTTCTTAGCATTTTGGAATACCTATTCCAGTGTCTTCTGGCGACCACACTACTCTACGCATGTGCTTAGGATTGAGCGAGTTCAAAAGCGCTTTCTTTGGAGTCTTGCTTTTGCAGCTAGAAAAATCAAAATTCTACGTAGTTATAATTAAAGACTAAACTTTTTTAACATGGAATCATTAGAAAAAGGTTGACAAAAATTAGATATGATATCTTTATTTTTTATTTTTAACAACAAAATTTATTGTACCTTTCTTGTTATTAGCTTTAGACTAAGGGTTCCGACAAAATTTCCAAGAAAACTAATTAAATCACTACTGTACTGTCCAAGGCGGTCAACAGTTATAGGTGTAAACTCACCAATTCCAAGAATAAGTCAACTTTACAACAAGATCGGTGTACGTGATTTGAATAGTAACTCTCTTGCTGAATTCCGAAAATTAATCCTTGTAGCTTAAACTAGAGTTTAGAGTTAAAGTATACATATACATATATTGGGTTTCATGTTTTTTTTTTAAATTTATATGTATATTTTTAAATAATTATTCATTTGTTTTTTTCTTATAATAAGGTTTAGCGTAGGTATATTCTTATTGTTACTTATTATTGTACTTAATTGTTGATTTTTATCTAAATCCTTATTGCATGCAGTATATATCATTTTCTTTTTAGTACTTTATAAGCTTAAATAAGTATTATGCAAAAGTTTTCATATATTATCTTTATGATAAGAGACCGCAGTTCTAATTCGGCTAGCAAGATTAGACCTAAACAGACAAACATTACAAATTAAATAAATGCTCGTAGTAACATAGATCTTCCACCTTTCTAGCTTCGAAAATGACGATTTTTTATTTCAACTTTTTAAGGGGTGGTTTTTACAAAAAGGTAATACAACTGAATTATATTAATTAATTCTAAGCTAAGCTAAGAGATAATTTATCTATTTCTTACGTCAAAAATAACGACGTTCCATACTATGAACTTTCCTGTTTTATTAAGGGAATGATTTTGCGGAAAATATATTCTTAGTCTCATCCTACGCTGTGTGTGGTATTGTTGTTTAATCTTGAACATGTTGTTGTTTAATCGTAAACATTATATTCAGTCTATTCTAAGTCCCATTTTAAGTTGTTTAAGGAATTGTTGTTAAACAAGTTGTGCTCTTGTACTATCATGTTTAGGTTCTCTGTATGTCAATAACTCCTACGGTTTTTTTTTTAAATAGACGAGAGATTAATCGTTCAGATTATTTTAAACGCTATGCATAAATGTGTTTACTTTTTAAGCATTACCATAATTTGATAAGGTTAATGTCAAGCAGTAATTTATATTTAAATGTCACAGGAATCAATCCACATTCCCACGCTCCAATAAATCGCGAATTTAACGGATCGTAACATAACGCAGACGATTAACTTAGTTGAAGAGAAGCTATTAGAGTAAAGGGGGTACTAACAATAAGTAAGACCACCGCAACACTTGGGTATCAGTCGTAAGCCTCCTATAAACTTAAGTCTATACTAACAAGGTATGTACAACAAAGTATTTATGTATTGGGTTTTTAACTTAATCCAAATGTATATAATTTATAATATATCTATATATTTAATCAGATTTTATAAAAAAATAATAATATTCTATAAATATCCAAAAAGATTAAGATCATCAACTGGTCTCATGTTATATAAATAACAAATATATATAGTATTTAAAGAATTTTTAAATTAATAATAAAATGTCTGTGAAAATTATCATCAGGCCTGCCTGCGTTGTCTTTCGGTTCATGGAGTTTGGTTGTCGAAAATCTATTACCAGTACGGAATTCAGCAAAAATGCTAGAAGGTTTTGTTTTTACAATAATAATTAATATTGTGCGATTGCAAAATATTTTTTGTGTTCGAGGCATACCTTTATAAAAATGGTGAGGAACACGTAAGGGTTGAAGAGAGGTACGGCTGGTTACTAGTAACCTCAAGGATCACACTTAGGACCTTTACTTTTTTAATTTTTGTAAATGATTTATGCTCTAACATAAAATCAAATTTTAAATTTTTTGCTGATGACTTAAAAATTTATCGTGTAATAAAAAGTGATTTCGATAAGCTAATATTGCAAGCGGATATAAACTCTATTTGTGATTGGTGCCACATAAATCAAATGTACATCAACCCTACAAAATGTTTTTACATAAAATTTTCTCGCAAGATTATTTCTGAGTCGGTGACATACTATATTAATGGCAGTTCAACTATACAAGAAGTAAAGAGCATACGTCATCTTGGCGTTATACTTGATAGTTCATTAAGTTATAGGCTACATGTTGATCATATAATAAAAAAAGCATCTAAACTATCTGGATTTATTACTAGACAGTTAAAAATATTTAAGCAGCCGAGTGTTGCTATTCTTTTATTCAATATCTTAGTTGGAAATATCCTGGAATATTGTAGTGTAGTATGGAGCCCTTGCTATCAGGTTCACATTAATAGACTTGAACGTGTTCAAAAGAGATTTTTATATCACCTCACTTACACTGATAATAAATGTCACGAACTTAAATTGTACATACAGAGGCTTAATTTTTACATAGCAAGCTCATTTCATACTAGAAGAAAAATGAACGATATTATCTTTCTTTACAAGCTAATTCATGGGCTTACTGACTCGTCCGATATCCTGCAATGCATAAAATTTTCCATCTCTCGTTCAAACAGTCGCCTGCCCAACTCTAGGACCTTTTGTCTTCCTACCTCTCCAACAAATGTTCTTAGCCACTCGCCTTTATACCGTATGTGTTCCTCTTACAATAGTATTAGTTATTATTACGATATTTTTGCCGACCGTTCTATAGCCTCATTAAAAATTGTTTTAAAAAAAATATTTCAATAGATTAAATAACTTAAATTTAAAAAAAAAATATGTATGCTTGGTATCTGCTGCTCTCATGGGTTAGACGCTAATTGGTACTTAATATTAAACGCTTGCCGTGTCTACATCATGAAAAATGTAATCATGTGTATTTTTGTGTTTGTCATTTTGTTTTGTAGACCTTTAAACATAAAAATAAAAAATAAAAAAATAAAAATAAAAAAATAGCATAAGGAATTTGTCTTTACATGTCAATAACTACGAATTTTCAATAGTTGGCCTTCAAAGGAGCATGGCCTTCCATGGTCCACCCACCTTATATGTTCTTTGATGTACAAGCACTTCGGCAATAACGGTAGCACTCACCTTTCAAATTGAAACACTGAACTATGTTTTCTGGTGAATAACTTATGAGTTGTAGCAAGTAGGTAGTAGCCATTCTTATATTAGCAAAGCCTAAAGAGAATAATTAACTAAGCATAAAAATGCATGATTACAATCCAAAGTAGCGATCACAAATCTTCTGAAATTCAAATGGAAATGTCTTTTGATTTTCCCGAAAAAGCGGTCAGACTTAAGATACCTTACGTATATGTTACGTTATTTCTTTGTGTGTTAATCACGTGAACTACTGAAGGTATCCTATGAAATATAATAAGATATGATATAATAAGACTATGACCAGTCGCGCGGAACCGTTCGTAGATAGATAAATGCTATATTTTTTTTTAATTCCTCTTGATTCTGCCCCTTTATTCAGATTTTTTAATGCCCGAAGCGGCCGTATTACTGCTGGTTCTATATATAACGATAAGTTTAGTATGTGTCATGAAGTTCCATGACGTTTGTTATTAATGTCACCGTCAGCGAAGCGACGCAGGTGTTGAACTACATAGGGAATCCGAACACATCAACTTTGTATGTAGGTGTAAGTAATGGGCTGGTGATAATACCTTAAGCTTATGTGGAGTGAATACATTTTTCGTGTTATCATTTACTAGTAGTTGTGACATGTGGATATTGTTATCTCTAATTTCGTGGCAAATATAAATTCACAAAATAAAATAGCTTATATCACGATATCTTCCAATTGTCTCTCGTTTTTCGAATATTTTATAACCTTAAGTAACAGTACTTAAGTGTATACGCAGCAATTCTGAAATAACAAAAACAAAATATGGGTAAGTGTTAATAATATTACATGTTAGTAAAATGTAGAAAAATTGTCCCATTATCTTTGATTAGATTTTAGATCGCATTTTAGGGATTCGTCATCAGATAGTAGGCATCAGAAGTAGCCCATTTCCTTCCGAGGAGTTTAAGTTTGCTTCGTACCAAAATTCCTCAAATTCGGTTCAGTGGTATGGCCGTGAAAGATCAACAGACAGATAGACAGAGTCACTTTCGAATTTATAATATTTGTATTTATTATATAGTCAAATATTATATATAGTATATAGAATATTTGACAGTACGCCAGAAGGTTATATAAGAGTACTATGCCGCTGGAATCTGTAGTAAAAATCAGTACATAGGGTTAAATATAACTAAACAAGACTAAGAACTCAATAGCGATAATTATACAATATGTTACACCTAAGGCACGAACAACATGTCTGTGAAAAAAAAAAGTGGTCCGCTGTTGGTGATCGTGGGTGGATCCTGCTAAACATTACTGAATTTTCATGCGTCAAAAATTAATTTCTTTCTCGACGGTAAACGACAGGCGACGGATTATAGTCTACATGTACCACGACTCCGTTCTAAAACATCGTGGTAGATTAACGTCAATATTACCTATAACCTAACGACTATTTATTTAAAACTAGCAACACGCTCTGGCTTTGTACGGCTGCAATTTTGTATATTTTTATTGGCTCATAGTCCCTATTAGAAAACCCATGTTCTGCTAATACGGCATAACGGTGGTAGCTCTACATTTAATTCAACGCTGTGACATGACGATTCGAAAATGCTTCTATATGCCTACTTGAATAAAGAATATTTCGATTTGATTTGATTTAAACGCTCTGAATTTTATTTTCCTTTTTCTTCTGTAAAAATCTTCTGTAAGTTCTCAAGGTTTGGTTTGAATATGGGAAACAGGAATCAATTTTTATATATACAGATAGTACTTACGAAGATTTTTCTGAATGCGTAATAGATATATCCTAAATTAAAAACTGAGGCCATCACGCATATCTTCCGGTAGATGTGAAACGATTAATATCAAGACAAAGTGTATAATGTGCGCAAACACAAATCCACTTTATATTCTCCCATTATTATGATCAGATGGAATGTCAGATTTGACACGACCGAAACGTGTTCAGGCGCACGATTTTGGACCCAAAATATACTACCGATTTTCAGACTATTGCAATAATTTTTGCTCGGTTCGTTTTGGTGTTTGAACGTAGGACTATGTGATCTGCCGTGCTTATAATCTAGCCACTTTCACTGAGCCACATTTTAACATATATTTTAGCCTTATCATATGCATTATCCTATACAACTTTGTTATTTAATATCAATCTTTCGTAATGTAGCAGTTCAGTATTTTGTAAACACGGAAAAGTGAACTTGAAGAATATTCATAATGACTGCGAGCATATACGCGTACGTGATAACGATAATTAATGAATATAATAAAAATGATATGTTCCGTAGCACATTCATCTTATTATATTAAGATTTGTAAAACGTATATGTATTCATCAAATCAGATCAAATCAAAATATACTTTATTCAAGTAGGTAATTTCAAATCAAAAGTAAATATAATTTTAACACACTACACCTATTATTTGTGACTTCGTTAAGTTACCTTTACCTGGGCGACCGAACTTTTCTTGGCTGTAGAACTAATTAGTTATAAAAAAAAAGTATTTTTTTTTTTTTGTGAATATTAGCGGTTTCAAAAAATATCCATATAGGTAAAATTATACAGTAAAATCTAATCAAATCTAATTACAAAAAGCGAGCTAAATCGTTAAGCCGATTGTTGTTAGTGGACTTTTACAAATATTTTACACAATATAGTGGAAGAGGGCTTTGCTTATAAAGATTATGATTGGTGTTATGTATAAATATAGCTGGTATTAAGTATAACTGATTGATTTCCAGTAAAATACGTAATATGTACTAAGTTGGGTTGTAATCGAATATATTCAATAGACAGTGTGAACGGGTTCAAAGGAAACAAATTATACCCTATATAACCATTTCTTTTTAGATTAAATGATTATTAATTGTTGTTAGATTAGTCTGTAATAGTACTTGATGGATTTATTAATGAGAATTCGGTATTAAAAGTCGCGGCCACCAACAAAAAGTAATAAAGTATTAGTCCCTTTTCTGCGATTCGTTTGAGTAATACCAAAATACCATATTTATATGTCTCAGTATGCTGGAATGATAGACACTTTGAATTGGTTGAACGGATTAAAGTTTATTGTTTAGGAAAGGACAAAGATTATCACTTGATGGTACGGCTTTGTGTAAAACTCGTCTGGGTTACCACACACTCATCAGATATTCTACCACCAAACAGCGGTTCTCAGTATTGTAGTGTTCCGGTTTAAAGGGTGAGTGACATAGTGTAACTACAGGCACGAGGGACATAACATCTTAGTTTGCAGGGTTCCGGCGCATCGGCGATGTAAGGGATGGTTAATATTTCTTACAGCGCCATTACCTATGGGCGGTGATGTCTATGGAGGTGACCACATGCTCGCCGCCTACTTATATCACATACTTACTGCGTATCTCTAAGTGTGTATTTTGTACAGCTTTAGCCGTAGTAATAACTAGTAAGTGCTAGTCAATAATTAACTAGTTGTCGACCTCGGTTTCACTTGCGTTTTAGGGGTTGTTCATTATGTCCAAAGAAGGACATAGCCTAACACCCGATGAGCAAGAGTGAGCTCGCTTAATAACAAATTTCATCAAATTCGGTTCATTTGTTTTGCCGTGAAAGAGCAACAGACAGATAGACAGACAAACAGAGTTACTTTCCCATTTATAATATTTATATATATAATTTAAAACATTTAGTATATATAAATATTTGATTTGATTTAATTTATTATACACTTATATCATTTAAATGGTGGATTTGTTGGTGGTGTGTAGGTAGAATCTACCTACATACCTACCTACGAATCGGTAACTATGATGAGAATTTGACGAAAAAAAACAATATCGCTTTCTGCCACTGTCTGTATCGCCCGCTAATTTCTTCTTAACTACTCAACGGATTTTAATGCGGTTTTCACTAAAACTACCGAGAAGAACCGCCAAGAAACCCAGTAGTTACTCTTTTTCAACATTTAAAAATACAATTACAATTAAATACAATTATATATCCTGCCAGGAAGTCCTTGTTATTTTACTATTATTATAGTAACTAGAAATATTCGTATATAGGTATAAATAATTATTTGTAAACTGTTTTCGTACGCTTACATTGCTAAATCACGTGATATCAAAACAATGTTACCTCTTATTCAGATAAATATGTTAGTTACCTTTGGTATTTAATATTTTAATATAAATTAAAATTGTCTCAGACAGTATCGTTCGAATATACTTCAGAAGATCACCGATTTCAAATTACGTGCAAATAAAAAAAAGAAAAGTTCGTTGCGATACGGGTAATTGGCTCTAACAATAAAATTTTTACCTCGTCAGTTTAAATTATCCAAAATTGGAATTTAAAAGCCGTGCATATATTTTAATTTATGTTTCACAACATAATTATTAATAATATTTTTCATTTATAACATACTTATATAAATTAATAAACGTAATAAAATATATTAATATACCTACTTCATATTTCTTGTTAAGCGCACTTCATATTTTCTTTACTAATAAATTGCACCCGTACGAACTCGGGGCGGGTTGCTAGCTCTTTATAAGATCTTATTTAAATATTTTGGTATTTGAATTCGATTTTCATTAATAATATTTTGAGAATTACAAAGTAATAGTTGCCTGTAAATGTCCCACTGCTTTGACAAGACCTCCCTTTTGTGGAGAAGGCTTGAGCATATTCCACCTCGCTGCACTGATAAGATTTGGCGGATTCACATGTGGAGGACTCTCATTGACACATACAGGTTTCCTCGCGACGCTTTCCTTTATTTGCCGATATGAATTGTGAACACAAATGACTTATATAAAAAATAAGTAGTACTTGCCCGGGTTTGGACTTGCAAACTTTGATTCAGGTTCACGTGTAACCAGAGCCATCTCTGCGCTTTTTACTTTACATGTTAATATATGGATATTATTTTGAGATCATTATAAATAGTATTAGATACTAAAAGTATCAACAGCGCAATTTTTGTAATGTTAAATATGTTTATTTCTATAAAAAAAAAAAATGTTATCTATAGGAGCAAAATTATTGCATTTGAAATTCGAGTTTGTTTAGGAAAATATGTGAGTATAAAAAAATATTACTTTGATCTTTCAGTCCTCTTGGATTCATCGGATATAAAAATTAACGTAAAATGTATTTCATGTTCAATAAATTTATGATTCAAATACGATGTTTGTGTTATTATTGATTTTGTTGACCACATAACATAATTGTGTCTATGCTTATATTATACGGTTGAAAAATTGGTTCGTATCTCAGAATGTAACAGTTTAATTTATAAAATCTCTTTGCGATAAACCTCATTTATGGAGATACCTTATTAAAGAGTAAAGTTATCGGTTATATAAGATCACGCAACGGCCCACGGAGGGGGCGCGTAACGCTTAACGTGGGGTTAAGTATATAATTATAAATCTTAATAAAACACATTATGTATACTTTCTTTTTTTTATTTATTTCAAAGTGTTTTTATAAATATAATTTTATTTTTATCACCATTATCCTTGAAATTATTACAATATGATATTTATATAATCAAATGACATGTAGAAAGTTGCAGTAAAATCTCTTTGGTTGTATTGTTTCTATCTCTTCTTAATATCATTTAAAATGTTATCTATTTAAAATAACTTTTTAAAAAGAGATTTCCCACCATTTTTCTATTGTTTTTTGTCCACCAAAATTAGTAGAACTAGGAAAATCGATACGTTTTGAAATTTTTTATCCTTTTAAATTCTGTAACTCTAATTCAAATTGATATTTATTTGAATTCGTAAATACCTGTGAAAAATGTAATTAAGTATGAATGGTTATTGTTAAACAATTATATATTAATAATATAGTTCTTGATTGTTTTATTAGAATCAATCAACCAAATCAATTGTTTATTGAAGTAAGTGATTTGTAGCACTTAGCACTTAGCTTCACTTCACTTAGCACTAACTATATCATTATTGAGTTTTTATTCAATACAAAATCAATCGATGTATACCGTCTAAATATTTTTTTTAACGTCATAAGTACTTAGAAATATAGTATATGTAGCAGTGTTTATTTATTTTATACGTTTTTATGGTTTATTTTATATATTTTCTTTTAGTTTTAACCATGCAAGGTTAAAAAAATGTCGTAAATTTTATGAAAACAAATGTGGTGATTTTCAAATGAATTGAATATTTAAATGGGTTTTATACCATTGATATGCGGTTAATGGTGTTCGTGTAAAACTGACATATTGAAAATGCTGTAGCTACATCATATGTAGCACGTCCAACACGTACCATAATTAATTTAATATTTATTTATATTTTTGTGACACGTCACAAGGAAATAGTACAGAAAAATGTTTATAAATAAGTACAAGAAGAGGTCTAAAGGCTAATAGCCATTAACATTATATATAATATAATCTGCCGCATATTCAAAATAAAATTTTCAATTTTTTTTAATTATTGTTTAATTTTATATTTGCAAATACTGACGTAATTTTTTTTTCAATAAAATGCTTATATTTTTGAATGAGGATTTATATGAGTTTTATTTTAATGTTTCTGTTAACGTATGAAAAGTTTTCGTTGCAAATACATTTACTTTTTTTTTTTAATTTTTTATATTTAAACAGTTAAATCAATTTCATTTATTATCCGGTCCTAACTTTAAAGTTATGAAGTAACTTGTTTTTAAAGAAAATATATATACTAAAAAAAATGACGCCATAAAGATATTTGGATCTACGACTCACCTTAAGCATTTTCGACGAAAGCACAGGAACTTTGACGTTAAAGTCGTCGATATATATTTAAAATGTCTAAAAACCTACTCTACTGAGATTATTGAAGATATTGCTTTAGTGCCTCTCTGTTGGAGGTAAGTTTCCAAGTTAGTTTCGTAGCATGTTCGCGATCTTAGTCACGGATGGCGAGTCACATTGTGTGGTGTGACCGGTTCGAGTGCGCGAGGCGATCTGCAGGCAGTCGCGCCGCCCGCCCTAAAACAACCTGCACTTTGTACGGCGAAAGTCTTGCCTCCGTCACGTACCTTCCCTCCAATTTCTTCTTATTCGTGCGTACTACTTTTACACAACTTCTTATATCTTGTTCGGAGTTAATTACAAGCTGCGAAATAAGATGGTACAATCTTAGCTAATTGATATGATTGTATTTTTTTTTACCTTTCGATGCGTGTCGAGACGGAAGCGATGCCTACGAGACAAAATCCTACAATATTTGTATTTTTGCTTTTTTCATATTTCAGATAATTAAATTACAGATTTGACTCCAATCAAAATTCAGTTTTATATTTATCACATACCCCAGAGTCTTCATTTATGAACGTGTTTTTTTATTCTTACTACTCGCTGCTTTCTATTTCAATATTTGAATAAGTTTTTAATTTTGCAGAGCTGATGCAATGTTTTCTGAATACTTGATTATAAATTATATTTTTAAAGTACCTCAATTCCGACACTATTAGGTAAGTTATTCGAAAAATAAACTTTATAATTTTAGAGATTGTGTTTCTTTCTTGATTTTAAAACGCTCTTAAAAATATTTTCATTGCATTTTTTTAATTTTTTTATCGTATGATATATAATTAAACAACTTTTTAATTTTATCAGTATTTGATATGTATATTCCAGGTTTAATTAGAGAAAATTATTGGTACCTAAAAGGTTCGAAAGGACGTTCGACAAACCTTTAATATTAAAACGTTTGACAGAGGTTTCTAATAAAACGCCAATTGATATCAGCAATATAATAATGATGTATATATTATATTATTAATAGAATATTTAAAGAGAATAAAAATTATCTTTAAATATTCTATTAATAAAATAAAAATATTAAGATATGCTTCATTGGTACAAAATAATTTTAGCTGAGAAAATAATGACGTGTAGGCATAAAGTGTTTTAAATATGAAGCCCTACTTTTACTCAAAACAATAACATTTTTATATACTTCAATTAACTTTTACATATTATATAATTGGCATTTGTATATATTTTATAAATGGGTTTTTTGTTTTTTAGCTCTTTTCAATTGATATCATATGTTAACCTCTAATTTTCAATACAAATTATGGTCGAATTTCAGCCACTGGGCGAACACTAGTAATTATTATTTACATGTGTGAAGGCTACAAATACATTAATTCGTGCAAAATGTACGCTGGAACAAAATAAGCCGTTGTTGTTGATTCTTGTGAAGCATATAGAATCGACCGAGACTGGTACAGGATGACACCACGGATATGATCCCCGATTAATAAATTTGGGGTTAATAAAGCATCATTACAAAGCGTTGCCGGTAACGTAAATACAATGACATGCGGCTGTTTGCTTAATTGAATTCTCGTATCGTTGATGAAATTTAATTATAATGTCTCGTGCAGCCTCCTATTTACGTATAAATTATTTTGCCTAAACATTATTTTAGAGATTGTGACAAACATTTGCACCTACTATATGTATATATGTAAGTACTTTATGTATTGTATTTTATTTATTTTTATTTTATTTTATTGTGGTATTTTATGTTTACTTACGTGAATATTTTTGTGCTTGAAATATTTTGATACCGATTAATCCAAAATATTCCACATTTAATTCGGTGATATGGCTTTGCAAGTCGGTCTATGTAGATCTCTCTCATTCACCATATACCCTCAGGGGTGGATTTCTCTATAGGGTAAGTTGGACTTAGGGCGGCTAAATTTAGAGTGCAGCAAAAAAAGTTGGGGACCGTTTTTTTAGTAGTTGGTGTAACATTCAATCCAATTCAACAAAGTTAACCTTCAAAAATTCAGAAAACTATCAAATAACATTTATGAAAACTTCATTATTTCGTTCATTGATATATTTATACCTAGATTTTATTAATATATTGTGCATAATATGATTATTTGAAATATTTATTATTATTTCATATATGAAATATAATTGTACGCGTTTTTCAATGTGGGTTTCTAGAAGTACACTTTTAACTTTTCAATACTTTAATACGATACAAAGATAAAACACTTTGTAGGTACATAGGCGGGCTTCATTCTAAAATAAACCTGTATCTGGCTGATAAGATGACTTTAGGAAGTAGAGAAAAAATCATTTCATTCACTGATTTACAGATTACTGATCCTCATACCTCAAAGGAGTGTGGAAATATAATGTCTGCCTATTGCAATTTGTATGTTTATTAAATAATTAGCCTTAAGTTTTTATGTAATTTTATTTTGAAATTTGAAGGCATATATATATATATTGAAAGTGGTTAGGCATCAACTCATTATCAGACATTATGATATCCGAAATGTGTTATTCGTTCACGTTAGTAATATCTCTTTTTTGTTATTCCCTTAACTATGATACTTTCGGCTGTCACACGTATTCTCTAAGTCATATTGACGTTGCCAGTATGTACGATAAAAATAAATAAATCCTAATTAAGTTTTTTGATGCTTCGATATATATTATAAATGACAAAGTTTCTGTCGTGAAGTTATGTACGATAGGAAAAATTGTGTCGTAAAATTTATAGAAAAATAAGCAGATTTTTTTTTTATTTTTTAAATACGATTGTAACTGGCAATTACACACTGATACGCTTTTATTTTTCTTTTACTAAATTCTGTACAAGTATTTATTAAGTTTCACATTCTGTCATAGATAACATTTTTTTTTAAATTATGATTGTTTTTTACATAAAACTACTTTATTTAAATAAGAATTATCCTTTATTATCGTTTAAGAGCTATAGATTGGAATATAGTAGTCTTCATTAAGGGATTATGAATTGTTGTCACACCTCAATCTAATTTACATTTGAAGTTACATTGGAGTATTAGATTCATATTACCAATCCGATATGAGAATCGACAAGAAATTCTGTATCTTTTAAGGTATATCAGATTATTAAAAAAAAATTTTTTAGTTTTACACATTAATGTAAAAGATCTACTGGTGCGCCCTGGGGGTAAAATTGACTATAATAAACTGTCTCTCTCTCCGCTGCCGTTCATTAAACTTTTGTGTTGTCTTGTTTGCGTGACTATCATATTCTTCGTTTCTGTATATTAATTGAATATTAAGAAAAATATATAAGTATACGATTAATATATATTTTTGATTTATTTCACTCTAAATTTTCTTTAATTATACATCGAAAATCTGTACGTTGTCTCGTGACAACCACATTATTTATCTTGAAGTTGAATTTAGGAGTCGTGATACGCCGGACCGAGTAATAAGTAAGCATCGGCTTTTTGTCGCAACAAAAACAAAATTCAAATATATTAAAAAAAAAAAAATTTTTTGGTGTCCGATAATTTTTCATTTTAGAAGAAATTGAATTTCTAGATAACTCATGAACAAAAACTTTGTGGTTTCAGCGATGTGGATATAAGACGCAAAAACTCTTTTAATGTCCCATTCAAGGGGCGGATTCTTGTGGACTAATTACGTTAAAACCGTCCGCCCAGACAATGGCTCTTTTGTCACCATTTCGTTAAAAAACGCCGGAATTTGAATGCCTTATACCCATAAGCAGTGATTACTCAAAGTTCTTTTGAATATAAAAAAGAGGTACATCTGCAAAAAGATTGCGTTTAAATATATACCTTACATTATTATATTAGAGTATTTTATTGAATAGGGATCAAAACATATAATAAAATAAGTTTATTTCTAAAATTGAGTTTTAGCATAAAATTAGTTTTAAAAAGTG
Source organism: Vanessa tameamea (assembly GCF_037043105.1). Taxonomy (NCBI): domain Eukaryota; kingdom Metazoa; phylum Arthropoda; class Insecta; order Lepidoptera; family Nymphalidae; genus Vanessa; species Vanessa tameamea. Next base: position 9,808,127 of record NC_087313.1, on the reverse strand, counting down.
CTAAGTTGATGTTTCTTAAAAGTAATTTTACCATTTTGATTTTGGATATATATCTATTGGTACATTATCTAAATAATAGATAGACCGCTGGTTTAAATTTAAATGTTCTTCGAAGTAACCGATACAACGCTATGGAATTTGAAAACAGCCTTGGAAAGCAATTGATATTTCAATATAATTATCTTTGTCACGCCACCACTGCCTGCTGGAAGTTTGAAACATATGTATGAATATATATCCGAGTATGAGATATAAACTTGATCACTGATATTTATATTAATAATTAGAATTTAATTATTAATGGCTGTTACTTTGAATTTATTGACATTAATTCTTGTCGGCAGATATTGGGAATTTAACCAAGGAACTCGGGATTAGTAATCTTATAACCTATTCACTCGACCACATGGCAGTTTATTTTCAAATATAACACAATTATAATATCCACTGATTTCGAAAGTGGTTTCGTGTTGATATATAAATTAATGATTGTCTCTAAAGCGATGGTTAGTTTCAGTAATGATAATTTTTAAAGTTTTTTTTTCTTTTTTTTCGTTATTTATGTTGTGCCATCTACACATAAAAATATATTTGTGTCTATACATCCTGTATGGTGTAGAAGGTGCTGGCAATCAGGACATATATATTTCTTTTGTTGTCGATAGATACTGTTTGATTATTTTTTAACGTATATTTTTTGTTAAATGGATCAAAGTCAGCACTAAGTAGTAAGTACTACTATTAGTACGTTTTAAAATTAAACCACTGTATAGTTTACTAATATCTAAGCTTTTCGTTATCGTTCCTTTCTACGTTTGGTTTCTTTCTACACCCGCCTTGTGTGTTTTAACTTGTGACGCTAAAGAACCCATTAAGGCCAACGCACACACATGCCGAAAAAAAGCTCCTTTCTATGACAAGTCCTTTTAAAAAAAAAAAAAACCAAGGATATTATTCAACACAATAATGTATGTTGTAATGTTGATTTTCAGACAGGATATTCAGATTTAATTGTATTTGATTAACATAATTTTGTATTTAAAATGTTGGAAAAGAGTAATTAGTGAGTTTCTTATCGGTTCTTTGCTATAGACCACATTTAAAGCCGATGGTAGTTTTACATTTAATACAATTTTGTAAATCCAAAATTTCTTGTGAAAGTCTATTTGAAGAAAGTAATTTTTGATTTGATATAATATATTTTTTTAATTATAATATTTACTGTTAATTAATATTAGTTTTATTTTAGGTTTACTACTTATGTATTAGTTTTGTTTCTGTTATGTTTTGTTTTTATTTTTCTATAGGTAATTTTGTTACCACCTATAAGATGGCTGAAATGATGAAAATGATGAATGAAATAACAATTTTTTATCAGTTTGAAAATATTGTCGTCGTAAGTAAATTTTTTTAAAAGAACTATTTTTTTTTTATAATACATGAATCGTTGTGTAGTAGAATCATTTGGCCTTGTCCTTATAGCATGCAAAAGGAAACTAAAGTAACTCTGTATGAGTCCCAGTCCTAGGCTTAGGCCTCCTCTCCCTTTGAGGAAAATGATTGGACCTTTTTCCCACTTTGCTTTAATCCTTGTTGGAGAATTTCGTCCGCAACGTTCACATCAAGATTCAATCACTGTCGAGTATGAGATGAATTATAAACAGAATCTTCATTAGTAAAATAAATATGTGCCATTTATTACCCATTTACGAATAATATAGGTATTTGTTTATAGTCGATTAAGCAAGTTTACATATCTCAATCGACTCCGATAGAAAGTATAGCGCGAGTTAGTTTGTCAATATTGATATTGCGGAAACAACCATTGTAGAAAACTTGAATACAATTGTATACGGAACAATTTTGAACTGTTTTATACTTGTTTGTAAGGGAAACCTGAAGCCGGTAAATTAATTACATCTTAAAGTAGGTAAAGACGTCGGTCGTAAATTTTGTTAGACCTATCTAATACTTTTAAGAGAACATAAATCGTGCTTATAAAATATTGTTACCGTTTTTGGCAGTTTTGGCATATTTATAAGATGTACTTAATAGAGTGACATTTCTTTTTTGTTTATGAACAATGTTATCTATATATATATATAAAAAAAAAATAGGCCAACGAAGCTTAAGCAATTTTAAAACGATTTTATTTAATCTACATTCTAAACCGAGCATGACTCGTGTTTGAAAAAATCGTGTTTGTTGTTTTACTCTAATGTTTTCTGTTGTGAACTGTTTATGATTTCTCTAAACTTCGAAACGTCACTCGTGTTCATTTCTTTGCACTGAAAATAAAAAAGTAAGCTAAGCATGATTACTTTTGGTAATTACGTAAATAACTTATTTCACGTCTTAGAAAATGTAGGTGTGTTTATAAATTCGCCATCACGGTTAATAAGCCATCAGTCGTGATTGTCGAAATTTACCACGGCCTACGTGTTCTATCGTGCTGGCAACTAGGGCCCCAATTCCACAAACAAATTGTCAGTTTATCACAATCGAATAGAAACGTAATCGTTCCGTTCATTCGAGTACCTCCTTGGAGGTAGGGCTTCGTGCAGGTCCGTCTGGGTAGGTACCCCCCACTAACCAGATATTCTGCCGCCAAGTAACTTGGTATTGTTGTGTTCCAGTTTGAAGGGTGAGTGAGCCAGTTTAATTACAGGCAGAGGACATAACATCTTAATTCCCAAGGTTGGTGGCGCATTGGCAAAGTAAGGGATGGTTAATATTTCTAACAGCGCTAATGTCTATGGGCGGGGGTGACCATTTGCCGGTCCGCCTACATATAACATAAAAAAAAGAAAAAAATAAGAGTACCTGTTCTCAAACTTTACTGTGGAAGACCAAGTTGATGAACAGAGAACTTTAAAAACAAACGCATATTTATCTGTGTAGTGTACTCTTGGGTGATAGCTAATACGCAGTTTAAGTTAAATTATTGATTCATCAGATTACTTTGATCTCTTGAAAAATCAAAATAAGACATTACTTTACCTCCGTGAAATGGCAACAATTATACCATATAAAGACGAAAGATTTATTTATCATTATTATAATAAAATTAGCCAGAGTTGATAACCATTGTTCCTGATTATGTGAAATACAAAAATAAATGATGGGACTAGCACAAAAAAAAAATTAAAAAGAAAAATAAAATTTTAATATTACACGATTCATTATTCTTATATTATTTTGGCAACAATATCAATTATAAATTCTTATTATTAAAACATATGGAATGTTATTTTATAGTCAATTTTAAAACTACATTGTTTTCCTTTGATTTTGTGTATTTATATGTTCCATTATAAGGTTATTGTTATAATTTTTATATAATAACAAATAACGTTACGTTACGCAATACACAGCAACAGTATAATTATTAATTAATAATCGTTTAAAATATTTAAACTCAACACGAAACAATCGAATTACCCTCTATATTGTATTGTATAGTTATCTAGCGCATCTAATCTTATAAAATTATATAAAATTTTCACAAATATATATTCGACTTGTACATATAATGGTCTTTTTTCTGATTTATAAATGCTTACGAATATCGTGTACCAATAAATTCTTCAAATAGTTGTCGTTATTCGCGAAGCATTCCACGATATCGAAATGGTCCATATCGTCCTTTATTTCTAAGTACATGTTCTGCATTAAGCAAGTGTTGTAGAGCAACTCATAGAACTCTCTGGATTGTTTCTTGAATTTCGGACTGTCGTTTTGTGCAGCTAAAATATACACCCTTACTTTTCTCGCTTGGAGGTGGGTGAAGCAGTCGAACTGAGGCGAAAGCGGGACAGCCCATTCACGTGGGAGCTGGATGGCTATATTCATTGTGGTGTGTACTAATTCACGTACGTCAAAAATTCCGGAGATGAGGAAAGCTCCTTGAAGCCTGCGAGATCCTGGTGTGTTCTCGAGGAAATCTGAATTTGATAGCAATTTTGCAACCAGATGAGCTCCAGCGGAATGACCGGCGAAATATACACCTCTGAAAAAAAAAAAATATGTGACTTTGCGTGGCTTAATAATTGAAATAATAGGCTGTGTGCGAGTTATTTATACACACTAATGTCACTGATGTAATGTTAAAAAATAAAACACTTGATTAAATAGTAATTCAATTAGGTAAATTAAATTTTAGTCAAGTGTTCTTAGTGTAATTGTGTTTTGCAAAAAATTGAGTATATAGCACTATTTGTATTTAAGATATGCGAGACTAAAACACATATCTAATTCAAATATTCATTGATAGGTAATATAGTTTCTGCCTAAAACTGACGATGATTTTTCAATTTTAATATATCGAAAAATTTTATATTTTACCTGTGTCAAATTTAAATTAGGATTTTACAATCATTTTAGCAGTTGGCCTTATAGGTTAACGTTTATGGTCTCGGCAGATGCTCAAACTTTGTCTCGGGCTAAATCTTTGCCTATAATACCAAATCAGTACTTAATATCTTTTTCACTTGATCAGGCTGACGTTCGAAATTTTTATATGGCAACACAAAATTCTTGTCTTAAAACCCTTAGTCGCTTCTCCCTAGAATCCGTCGCTGATATCGTTTTTATTCTATTTTTATAGGCAACATTTTGCGAGTTTGTCAAAACATGTGGTTTTAAATTTTAACATATTTTATTGTTATTGTGAGATAAAAATATACATCACCTCGAAATTATAATCAATTAAATTACAATATTGTAAACCGTCGAAAGATTAAGAACGGTGATTAAACTACATTATGTTTTAGTTAATGTGCATCAGCAAATATAGGTATAATATTGACGATTGAAAGTTTGTGTGCGATTCATTCACACTTATCTTAAGAAATAGTTCATTGCCTAATTGCGCGTTCGATGAAGTTCATCTCTGGTGTACATCGGTTTTCAATTTAAATATATCGAAAATATTATGTTTTGCTAGCTGTACTTCGCAGTCTCATCCGCGTTCTATTTCGTTTATACGTGTTGAACAGTTTGTCATATTAATTGACGTTATAGACGTTATATTTTGCCGCTCTAAACTGTTGGTGTCACTGATCCACTCTATAAAGCCTTTGCATTATCTTATATAGTATTTTTTTAAATCTTCCTTATAAAATGGAATGATAATCGCAAAAAGTTTTCAAATCAAATTTATTGTTCCTATGGTTTACGCGTACACAAACACTTTAATGTTAGGAAAATACTCCTATTACAATAAACAACCCGACCAACCAGAACCTAAGAGTCCCTGGCCTTAGTTCAAAAAACAAATGGTCTGGTGGCCGATGCTTTTATAAAAGATATTTGTGCTTTTGACACTATAAAAATCTTTAAACAACAATTACGAGAAACTAATTAATAACACCATCTTTATTGAAAAATGAATAGAGACGACCAAGTAAAGGAGGTCGCGGTTACAATGGGATCGACACCTTTTGTGATTCCTAATTAGTGGGTACTTTCGAAACAAGATCGATGGGTTTTGTTTATTGAATTTCTCTTTAATTATTGTATATTTTCAAGTGAAGCGACAGAAGTGGTGTGACTTTTAATTAAGATCACACTATTTTGAGTTAATTTGCCGGTTTTGATACGAAAAGCTCGATACAAATGTAACCAATTATTGCGAAAATATTCAAGTAATTTGCTGTTTCAACGAAAGCAGCAAAAAATGATTTACCAATTTTTATTTATATATTAAAATTAAATATCGTACGAATTTCGATCACTCTTTTATCCTTTAATATCTTCCTTTTAGAAGTTTTTAGATTGTTTACTCTAGAAAGTATCAGTAAATCGGCGCTATTTTTGCCTCAAAAGTACAAATTGACACCTTAGAATTTTGTTTTCCCTGTTTCAATTCCGATTAGAAGACCGCTGCCGTCTGTACTCATATGAACTTACCCGTGCAGTCTCAACAGACAATTTATTAGTATGGCTTCTGAAGGGCATTGCTCTTCATAATACTTCCATGTCAGATGCGCGGTTTTGTCACTTCACATGGAAAATTAATCGTAATCATCTAATTCGAAAGGTGTAAAAACGATTTAGTTCTCCTTCGCCTTCATTCCTAAGTGATCACGAGTCTGTGGCATAAAGCAACATTGCTCAGACGATTGCTTCGTGTGTACGCAACAGATCATGCGAGTCCGAAACTCGATTATAATCGATACATTTTGGAGCGAAGTTTGCCATAGTATTTCTGAGTCACAGAAAATATACCGTTTTAGTTGTTTTTTGTTATAGATTATTATTCATTTAAAGTAATTATCGATATCGTTGATTGTTATTTGTTATTGTCAAGTCAGTTATTCATTATCTATCTATTCTTTTTAAAAAGTCATCACTTCTGGTCGGTAGAGATAAAATATATAAAAAAGGATGAATTTCATTTAAATTTTTTATTAAATTAGACGTTAATGCCGACCTTTAAAAGTCTTAATGACATTGATGTCGGTGACAAAATTGAATGCATAAGATTCGATTTAAGATAAATTCGATTAGATGAGTTTGACAGCATGAAATTCGAGGGGCATTTTATTTAAATTATAACCATCATTTACGTTGATAACTAAAAACGATCTGTACAAAGTATCGAGAGGTATATAATAAACTATTTAATGCTATGGCTTCGGCTGTGCAGATTTTTGTTCAGCGTCAAGTTATAATTTGATGTTCCATTAGATTTGTCCACAAAATAACATGATATTATTTTTCTGTTACAATAAAAACTCATACAAACATTATCTATACATATAATAAAATTGGAGTGTCTGTTTGTAATATTAAAATTACCGCGTTTTACTAAATGCATATATAATAAAATAATAGACGGTACATATACCTAAATAACATTTTTTACAATTTTTTGTCTGTCTGTCTGTTTGTTCCGGCTAATCTCTGGAAGGGCTGGACCGATTTTGACAGGACTTTTACTGGCAGATAGCTGATGTAATAAGGAGTAACTTATGCTACTTTTATTTTAGAATTATATGTAAAATAATAATAAAGTCACGTTTTTTATTAAATGCAAACGCGCACAAAGTCGCGGGCACAGCTAGTCTTTAATAAAAACGCGCATTTCTTAGAGTTCATTAACTCAATACGAACAACGAAACAGTTTTCATCTTGTACTGAATTTATTTTATATAATGCTTTTATGAGAAGCGATGTTGAGTTCGTCGGTGCTGTCTGGAAACCATCTTTTAGGACAATCGCAACGCTTTTCACGTCTGTCGTATCTCTCATAGACATCCTTACAAAAAACGACTGACTGAATTTCAATGAATATCTCTTCGATGTAGACGAGAATATCTTGATCTTCGTTTCGAACATAAAGTAGTATATAACAATAGTAAATTGCGGTGACCAGACGGTTGCGTGTCATTATCAGTTCCGCGTATCGAAACATTTCACAAAATGTTGCGAATCAATCTCTCATTATATAATTGGTATTATATATAAATATGTGCTAAGTAAATAATGAAAATATATAAATCAATAGCTGGCATCAAAATCATTCATAATTTTCATCGTGCCTTAATAATAAAATGATAACTTCTTTTATTAGCTTCTCATTTCGTAAATGTGAGTACTTTCCGATTCTGATTATACTATTTACTTTATAAATATAATTATTGTGCTTATTTTATATTTTACTTATTATGTAATTATAAGGGCAGGAAAAATTAAGCTATCATGACACTTTTTGTAAATGTTCTGTATATTAGTTATACATATTAGTGCATGATGCAAATTCTATTATTTTTACTTATTTAAAATATGTATACTGTAAGTGCCTGTAAGAGCCGAGATGCCCTAGTGGTTAGAACGCGTGCATCTAAACCGATGATCGCGGGTTCAAACTCAGGTAAGCACCACTGAATTTTCATGTGCTTAATTTGTGTTTATAATTCATCTCGTGCTCAGCGGTGAAGGAAAACATCGTGAGGAAACCTGCATGTGTCTAATTTCAACGAAATTCTGCCACTTGTGTATTCCACTAACCCGCATTGGAGCAGCGTGGTGGAATATGCTCCAAACCTTCTCCTCAAAGGGAGAGGAGTCCTTGGCCCAGCAGTGGGAAATTTACCAACCTGATATATAGCTCATGTTTTAATGAAATATTATTGTTTTTTATGGTTAAGTTAAGGTGCTATACTTGCGTGTATACTTAATGCGTTTAAATGTTTTGTACCTAATCAGTTGTTTTTAGCATAAGCAATGGAAAAAAAGTCTGTTGACATAAGAACACCGACTACGAGAGTAATTGCTTGGTTGTGGTCGTGTTGTGTATTTGGTTTTTATCTTATTATTGAAATCAATTTTATTGTTTTGACAAAGAAAACATCTATAATAGTATATACTAATGTTTTCCAAATTGAAATCAGAGCTATGGAATATTCGTTCTTTTCGATATTATAAGAGGCAATTTGCCCGTCAGCACGAATATTACCTGTACTATATTTCTTTGACATATTTTAAATTACCTTGATCCCATCTTCTCGGCATATTCGAACACGAATCTTGCCGCGTTGAGTATCTGGTCGATGATCTCTGGTAACGTGGCGGCTGGACACAAATCATATCCAACAACGATTGTCTTGATTCTAAATCTGTGGAGCGGTTGTGCTGGATACCGTGACACTTCTCGAGATAGCTCTTGCCAGTAACCACCGTGCACGAAGACTAGTATAGGGGAATCTAAAAATATAATAGAAAAAAAACTTGTTAAAAATAAATTATTAAATTATGGATATCTGTTTTATAGGTCTTTACGCCTTTTTGTAACTAAAATCACTGCATTTGTTAACCTCGACACGGATTGGACAGACTGCGGAAACGTTTTAACATACGGTGCCCTATTTGTGCCGTGTTCGAAAGAACGAAGAGTTCTATACACTTCTTAAATTTTTGTTTTCTTATCAAGGCCATTGATGGATCAATACACCATTCCTTACACATTACGTCAATGGTAGTCAGTCGCCCCTTAGATGAATTGAGCGACAAGATGAATTGATAAAAAAGTTTCCACCGTTGTACTCGTTGACATATATACGATACGGATTGTCATACAATGTATAGACAACCTTTGAGAATGAGGTATCCACCCAGACAGGCACAGAGCCACATAGTAAATCCCTATAAACATCGATATTTCAATTGTTTATTAATCGTAAAGTTTCATAAGTAGGTTTAATTATAAACTGTCAAACTTGTCATAAAATATAATTATTGTAACGTGATGTCTTTGGTCTAATATATTTCGATACATTTAATTACGTTATCTATTCTGTTTTAATGACTTCAAAAATACGAAGACTTTTAGATATTACTCAATAATTATAAACGATAAAAATACAAAGTAATTATAATATTTAACAAAGAATAACAAGATGTTTGCAATTTTCCTGTGTTATTTATTAAGAGGTTATAATTATGAAGGGGGATATAATTATGAACTCAGTTATTTTTACCTTGAGTAGTCAATTAAAACAATATTTTATGCTTAAGGGAAAATGGATCAGCTGAGGTCATAATAGCGAAAGGTTTTTTGATTCGGTAATCACAATGTTCAAACTAACTAATATTAAAAAATAACAAATTTTCGTGTTTCTAACTTCAAATAACAAAAAATAAAATAAAAAACAAAATTACTCCAAGTTGAAATTTCCAAAATTATTTTCTATGTAAATGCTTTTATTATGAAATAAACCTGTTTCAAATTTCAACTTTCTAGACTTAGAAGCTTTGTCTGTGCGTTGATAGATAGTCAGTCAGGGCAAACGATTTTATTAGTAGAGCTGTGAAAGGATGTCTGTCCCTAAATGACGCTCGACCAGCTGGTCGTAATTTAATCTAATTTGGTCTATAAGTTGATTATATCATGAATAGGATATCGGGTACGTTATTTTACATTGATAAAAAAAAAAAAATTCACGCCGAGCGCAGCCGTAATGTATCATTTTCACAGTATATATTTCGCTTATTATAATTACACCCTACCATATCTATGTGTCGTACACATACATACACATAAAAATAATGGTCTTTCAATCAATAATTTCTTAAAGTTCAACTTCATTTAATTACATTTAAAATAGTTTAATTAAATTGGAAATTAATGAAACCAGTCAATTTAAAACAACATCGCTACATTGTAGAATAATGAATAGTTGAATTACGATTTCCGACCAAAACGGAAATGCCGTGACAGCGTGACAAGTAAATCTATATATAAAATTTCCGTTTCAAAGATTATTTTGATAAATTCGATAAAAACTATAAAGTGTAAATTTTCGGTAATTAATTGGAATCACAGTAGTAATAACTACAAAAGCGATATCGTGGCGTCCAACTTCGACGGAGAGTGTGGCGCCGGTTTTTAGCTGGTTTACAGCTTAGAGACAAACTAATCTGGAAGTTCCACGTATTGCTTTTTATTAGATATATATAGATATATGTTACAGTCAATTTCAATCAGAATACATTCAGTATCAAATATAACGATTAAGTTAGCTTAATTTTTGTTAATCGGTGGTAATATACCATTTTAAACATATTGTACACGACATAATGAAAGTCGTCCTGAGCAATTTCGATCACGGAGCCCAACCTCGAGGAAAACTAGCCAACTACTCAGTGTCCTGCGTATTATAGTGCAAAAGTGTGTATGCACACACAGGTCTTCATCACTCTCGTAGTCCGATGGGACGGCAAATCCGACATGATCGAAATTGTAGGCACAGGACCAACGGCTTTACGTATTTTCCGAGAGACGAGTGTACAAACTGTTACTGAGAACTTATCATTAGAAAACCTGAAAAACTTTTTATCGGCCCGATTTCTCAAATAGCCAATAGATCAAGAATGATAACCTCCAATTAATCGTATGATGTAATATTTTTAATTTTACATTTGGTTAAAGCGTGATGTTTTTGGTTATCATACGTCACTCCTCTGGTTATCTTATTGAGTAGAAAACATATTTATTCGATTACGTAACTGAACTATCGAACCTTAAACTTACATAAAATTAATTTCCTAAATAAAGGTAACGAGTTCTGGTAATTTATTTAAGTTATATTTAAAACAATTTTCAACTATAGTTCCAGGTTCGTTTTTACTTTGAGTACAACAGAAGTTCGAATCGTTCTGATGGTTATATGTCATAATGACATTATAAAACACAATAAATGTGTTTGTTTTGTGCCACTGACCTTTACTTGAAATATTGGAATCGAAATTTTTCCGATGGCTTGTCTACTAATATACATTCAAAATAATGTTAATTTTGTCAAACTCTATAATAAAAATTAGCATTTTTATTAAGGGCATTATCAGCTTGCGTAATTTATACAACCTGTTTGGTCTGAGATAAATTTTGAATTAACATTGTAATTAATCATGGGTTTATCAATACACGCAAAACACTTGCTTGTCTTATTTATAATACGAAATATATTCCATATCGTACTGTTGTTTTGAAGCTTAAAATCAGACATATACCTACCTATTACGTACGTACGTACTTTAGTGTAGGCGTTAGACTCACGATCAAATATCTAACTACATGAGTTTAATACCTACGCCATTGTATTTATCTATATTAATATTACATAGTGGTACAATTTTTGTTTGTATATAGGGGGAAGGTAAATTAATCCTGAGTTATAGAGGAATTACTTATATTTTTATCAAATACATTTCACCCGTACGAGGACATAATAACCATCCGATGGAGAAGGGAGTTCGCTTTCTCTATCATTACGTTTTTTCTTTACGTTTTCTGTTCTATTTATTACGATTTCTGTTAGAATAAGCCGCATATCTTGTATATTAATAGCGTAAGCCGATTTTTGTCCTAGTGATTATGGAACGATAGCTGTGCAGAAAATTAAAGAGGATTCTTCATTGCAATTTAATAAATGTAAGAAATAAAAAAAAACGATTTAAGAAATAGACAATTTTAGAGAGCGGAAAAATGTCACTGGCCGGTTAGAACGTTATTTTTATACATTTTTTTATAGGTTTGTTTGATTGTTGATTTCCACATGGGAAATTTCATATTTCCTATACCTACTTAATTTTAAATTACTTGGTAATTTAATTTGAGGAAAAGAATAACTGCCATGTCTCTCGTTTTTTGCTTAATCTTACTAGAACATTCGAACCTCTTTTGCGTTAAATATTGTTAAATTACTATTAGTTATTTTAATGATAATAAATTTACTCTATTTCAGTATTTATTTAATAATAATGAAATATGTTGTGCTGTATGATTTTGTATTATAAATAAAAATAATAATAAAGTATCACGTGACTCCATGATGACATTTATGCATAGCAATTAAGGTCTGTAGTGAGAATTATTTAATAATTTAATTGAGTATTTCTATATTAAAATTATAATTATAAAACGCAATGTTTAAGAGTAGGTCTGATTAATAAAATAAACGGCTATTTGTAAATCTGTCACTGTAATAATTTTTACATAGCCTATTCCAATCACAGGATGTATACAGACAAACTTGGATATTTAATTCTTATAATTCTTGTTTGACACAATAGATTATTTTTAACCTGAGTAATATTAATCTATGGTATTTAATATGCAATCGTAAAAAATGGCGCTATCGTAACTTTCGAAATAAAATTAAAAGTGGCTATATGTACTCAAGTGGAATAATGTTGTATTGAAGATAAAGATATGTTAATCAAGAATTGTTTGTAGTATATAATATAGCAAAGTTTTAGCAAATCGTATGATAAATGTTAGGTATGATATCTGTTTATATCTATTTCTACGATTAAAATAGGTTTGATATCATACTTCTATTACTGAGAACAATAATCGTTAAGAGTTTACCATGAAGAATGAACGATAAGAGAAAGTTAATAACAGAAAAGAGTGCTTCGGGAATGTCGTCCAAACAGTATGAAAACAATAACAATAAAACATTTTTTTGATAGTAATCTCGAACCAGATTCATCCTTCTCAACAGCCAGTTACCACTCAGCTGAAATAATTAATATCGCAAGTCCTTCGCAATATAAGTAAGCTTTTATGCGTAACAATACATAGTATAAAACACACATAGAGTGGTTTACCGCTGCTGTCGCTGTGTATGCTTAGATCTTTAAAATTACACAACGGATTTTGATGCGGTTATTTTTAATAGATAGATTGATTCAAGAGGAAGGTTTATATGTATAATACATGCACAATATAGCAGAGAAACACTGATATTTTTTGACGCTTCTTAAGTGATGTCGTGAACAAACACTTTTCTTGCGCTTACATTGCAAACGCTAGCTGAACCCTGTGATAGAACAAAATAATGTACTACGGTATTGTACACATAAAGATCTTAAAAAAAAGCCAGGGATGGTATATGTCTATCTCTTAGGGATAACCCACAATAACCATTTTTATCCTTTACTTTTTACGAGAAATAATGGCTTATTTTCGAAGCGATTGAAAGCAATACAGCATTAATCCTTATCCATATAAGTACCTTCCAATTAAGTACCTTAAATACATTGTGCATTTAATAAATATCAATATGGCCCATTACAGCATGTAATCAAATGAATATTTTCGAAGATATTACAGATTTAAAACGCAGGGACATTACGGTATGTATTGTCTAATGACCGAAAAACTGTGAACGTTGAAAGACATTCTGTAGTATATTTAGCATGAGCATTGCACCCGTGCGAAGCCGGGGCGGGTCGCTAGTTCATAATAAAGCTATAAATTTATTTCTGTGAATCCTATTAGCAAACCAGCTGTGTCAATATTCCTTATACAGTAAAGAGGTTTTTGCATATCATACATATTTAAATAGTTATTATTAAGCCAGAATAATCTACTAATTTTTGCCAATTTACTAAAACTTTGATATAAAAGAAATTACCGAGTTTTCTTTAAATTTGCTTAAATTTTGTATGTAATTTCCGTATCTGAAATCTGCGTTTGTAGAATGAAATTTCGATAAAAATATGTTCACCAACCCAGTGGAACCGCGATGATATAAATTTATTTTTAAGAGGAAACGAGAAGTATCCTCCGAAATTAAAAACTAATTTGGAAATGTAACTCGAAATAAACGACGAAATTCTGAACTAACATGAAAAAATACAACCAAATGAATAACTTATTTTTCTTTTTGTAGTCGGTTAAAAGTAAACATAATAATTATAATAATACTAATAATAAAACTTAAAAAATAACTCTCATTAAAAATAATTATCATTTATCCAATTAAAAACAAATATAAAAAAAATGATAGCAGACGAGTTACAAACACTAAGTTTAACCTCAATTAATACATTAAATTAAAAAAAGTGATTATTCGAAAATTAAATTATTTTGAAAACATTAGCCTTGGAACATATCAATACAAATTTTAAATAAACATATCAAGGTCATTTAGACCTTGATTCAAAGTGTACTCAATTTCATAGTAAAACAGTTCAAAATTGCGCTCAATTATCTATTATTAATAATTAGCATGTTATAAAAACAAAGGATATTTCTTTGATTAAGGTCAAGACCTAAAAACATATAACTGATAATTAGGTATTTAATTATTATTGTAATCTTTAGTAAATAAATATAAACTTGGTGTTAGGTCTTCGTACAAGTTCTAAGTAGCCAGATCAACCAAGCATCACATTTTCTACCACCAAACAGCAATATTTAGTATTATTGTGTTCTGGTTAGAAGGGTGAGTAAGCCAGTTTAAATATAAATACAACGGACATAACATTGGTTACCAAGGTTCGTGGCTTATTGCCGACGCCAATGTATATGGTCGAATGTGACCTCACCATCAGGCCCCCTTGCCAATCGGCATACCTATTTTTAACTAGGCACATACGGAAAAACATTTTATTTACGGGCTTTGTTAACTTTATAAATATTTTAAGAATGATAAATGGAAATATGAAACGTATAAAATTGTTGCATATTTTTCATGGTTCTTTTAATCAAATATGCTATTTATAATTTTATTAATTTATTATTCTAGAATGACGTATTTTTTTATTGACGATTAACAATAAAAAGGTGTTAATTTGTTTCATTTGAGTAATTAAAAAAAAAAACGAGTCATTGACTTTATATTTATTATCTACATTCAAGACTATATATATATATATATATAATGTAACGACACTTTAATAAGTTTTTGTGTGTTTTTATAAAAGTTCCTTTCTAATTTGAACTATATAGCTGCCTGGGCATTTATAGATACTATCTCTCTAGTGATAATTATACTTCGCATTGATACGTTGAAATATTCAGTGGTACATATAACCCACCCAAACAAGTTCCTACCACCAGTAGAGTGTACTTAGATCAACTTCTATCGTTAGAAAACTAGTTTATCGCTTATAAAACCTATATGAAAGGCAACGACATAACAATCTCTTAAAAACGATCTGATATTTTCGACTATGTCCTGCATCAACTGGACGACTTAAATAATTTATATGATTAAACTAAATTGGTACGAAGCAAGTTTGAACTCCAAGGAAGGACATACGCATAGGCGAAAACTAGTCAGTTCATAGTTAAAGCAATGTATCTTAGCTAGTCTTAGTCCTCAGATTGTGTTTTGAAATCAATTATTAAAAAAAGAAAGTATAAAGTATATATATAGTATAAAGTATAAATATAAAGTATAAATACGATAAGAGGACCGTATTTGTAAGTTACGTATTACTTTAATGAAATTATATATCGAGGTTAAGAAATAATTTTGGAAACGATATCTCTCTAGAATCTTCAGTAGAAAGTATTTAATTCAACATGGAAGTTGTGACATACATGTACTTTTACCGTTCACTCTGACATATCATTTTAATGAAATAATTGGCTTCGCGTGATCTCGAAAGAAATTGAACACGTAAACAATAAGTACTCACCATCTGGTAGATCAGTTCCCAATATGTCTAGTTTCTGTCCCGGAGTTGAACCATACTCGATTTCCAGTTTGTGAGGTATGTTGTTCACCACTACTTCGCTTGCTGAAACATCACAATTATGTACCTTTTAGATAATGATTCATTGTTTACAGAGGGGGAAACTATTCGCTTGAAATATATGTGGTATACTAAGATAGGTTAATTATTTTAATGTTACATCTCCTTACTAGAGGATTTATTTTTTGTAAGTATGGTGTCACTAAACAGCTGTCATAGAATGTAACCCGACGTGAGACGTGTTGATATTGATTCGAAAGTTATTAAAGAAATATGACTCTTTTTAAAACGTTTCTCTCACTATAATCCCACATATATGTAGGTATGTCGTTGTGTGTTTTGTATAGTAAGTGATTTATAACCTCTAGTCCGAAATATAAGCAATTATTGTCATAGGTGTTAAGTGCTAATAATTTTGTAGGTACCAAATGTCAAGAAATAAGTACTGGTAGGTTCACCTACATCTTTCCAATAAAGTTGTTTTTTTTTCACCTTTTCAACAGCTATCAATCATTGTTATCTTGGATAATTTGTGCGAATAAAAGAAGTGTTTGTGTCTTTGAGCCGAGATGGCCCAGTGGTTAGAACGCGTGCATCTTAACCGATGATTTCGGGTTCAAACCCAGGCAGGCGCCACTGAATTTTCATGTGCTTAATTTGTGTTTATAATTCATCTCGTGCTCGGCGGTGAAGGAAAACATCGTGAGGAAACCTGCATGTGTCTAATTTCAACGAAATTCTGCCACATGTGTATTCCACCCACCCGCATTGGAGCAGCGTGGTGGAATATGCTCCATACCTTCTCCTCAACGGGAGAGGAGGCCTTAGCCCAGCAGTGGGAAATTTACAGGCTGATTATGTTTTTTTATGTTATGTTGTGTCTTTGTCTCCTGTGCTGATGGGACTGGCAGGAGAGCTAGTTCATTTTCCATCCATAAAAATGAAATTGTTATTCAACGTCTGCCATCATAATGTAACTCGCGATTCCACAAAGGCAAGATTTTGAACAGTTATACATTTCATTTTGAATATCTATATTAAAATGGAACATAAAGACTCTAGAGTCTATTGTTCTTTTCATAACCACAACTAACAGACTGCAAATATTTGCAGCATAATAAAATTCTTCTATTAAATTTGTATTTTCTTTATCTGTGACGTTAAGAAATTAATTTTAATTTTCCTGTCATTGTCTTTCCGACTTCGCCTTTTATGAATTAATTAAAATACTATAACCTTGATATACATAGCGACTAGATTTGTCTTTGTTACTGACTTAATAAATTTACATGTACTTAAAATAATTTAAACATATATTTTTTATTAACACCACTAGTGTTAAAAACAAAATATTTTCCTTGGAATAAAGTATTAATTTATTTAATAAATTGTAAACGTTGATCAATTAAGGCCACGCTACTTTGTAACGTTATTTACATTTCTTATATAAATATGTATATAGTTTGGTGGAAGCGAAGTCAGACGTGTCTGAGAGTATCGGAGACAAATCAAGCGTGAGGCTAACGAATTTACTTGTTTCCTGATTGATAAACTGAGTATGTCTCAGTAAAAAACTAAATAACTTTTTTATGAGCACAATTTCTAATCCCGGATTTTGAAGGTTTCTGGAGGTCTGCTATTTAAAACATGGTTCCGATAAAAGGTAATAAATGTTATAAAGATAACCATATATTGTATTAAAAGCTGAAGAAAAACCGCTTCCGTTTTTATTTTCATATATTTCAAGTAATTGATAATAATAATTATTAACAATAACAAAACATTATTTATAAAGTAATTTAGAATTTATATTTCATAAAATACTATATGTATATTTATTTATCTATGTATGTATATTAACATATTTATTTCGTTATTTATATTTTTGTCCAAAGGTAGCTTTGACATTTCGTGCGATAAAACCTAATGAAATTGAAAATCTAATTCCTGACCCATAAATACTTTATCTATGACTCTATACGTGGTCAGGTATAATCACAACGCAATTAATTGCGATGGATTTGATATTACCTATTCAATTCCCGAAGGTAAAGAGGATTGGGAATTATACAATGATGTTAATCGATTTATATCGAAGAGGTTATTTTGTATAGGAATTTACACATAATAAAATCAATTACAGAAATCTCTTTGGACTAATCTTATACGCAATTATATAATGAATGTATCATTCTGCGTATAATTATGCTTAGATTTTTTTATATACGAGTATATATCCTATAGGATACGGCTTAATTCATTTCAAAAATATATTTATAATCTATAATGACCTTGCTGACTGAAGATGTTTGCTATACAGCCTTTTTATATAATATTTACTTTTTATATTATATAATAATAAGTTTAATTAATTGTATTTTGGACTACACTCACTCACTCACTCACTCAAGCCATTTACGCTCACTCTGATTTAATATATAAAATATTTACGCTTGAACTGGCGCAAAATATTTAAAATAAAATTGTCCTAAACGATTCTCGGTCGTAATTCATCGGTCAATAGAATCATAAAAACCTATAATTTTATTGATTCAAACAAGGATGTCGATATTTTTACAAGCAGGTTACGAAAATTTAGAAAGACCCATAATGTCATTGGGCAGCTCATAATGTTATTTTTTATTTGAGATGATTTATTTTAGATTTTCATTGAATTGTAATATTAACCTTTTTTATGCTAAAACTTTTATGTTGCCTGTTCATTTAGCTACCGCTTATAATTTGGGTACAACTGTTTATTTTTATTTTTCCAACTGTCTACTTTCATGTATTTATGTGAATTACACACAAACGCATTAAAATTATAAATGTTAATATAAAAATTCGGTGGTACTCAATTTTGTATCCGTTTAACTTCGGTTAAGATTTAGTTTTTGTAGCCACTGACATATTTCGGCTTTATAATTTCACCAGTCACCCATCCCGGCTTCACACCGTTACAATAATCGTCTCTCTAGGAAAATTTAAATTCTTGGATGTTCTCTACTATAATATGCATGTATTAAGTATACATGTGAACCTTCTTCTCGAATGACTGTTTATTGATGAAAATGTCATTAAAAACAGATGCGTAGTTTACTATATGTCAGCATAGATAGTGACATGTCTGTACAGACAGCGGGCAGCGACTTTTTTATAATTTATAGAGATTAAACTAATAGCGTAAGCCGTTTTTGTCCCAGTGATTATGGGACGATTGCTGCACATAAAAAATCGATTATGGTCATTTTGAAGAGCTCCAGCCGTAGATGTGCAGAAATTAAAGAGGATTCTTTCAAGATGGAATTTACTAAATTGTTATAATTTAACAAAGAATAAATTTTAGAAAGAGGAAAAAAAGGTACGAAAGTCCTAAAAAATCTTTTGAATAAACGCAAAGTTTCGCGGGAGACCCCATAGTATAGAAAATCTTACAGAAAGTAACATTGAGTTAAAATTTAAAAAAAAATGTAATTTTCTCAAAATTAACAAAAAGCCATACCTGTGGTAACGAAGTTAATGTGATGCTGAAGTACTTCCTGGGCTGACGGAAACCTAGTCGACCACATGCTGGGAGAGTATTCTCTTTCCAGATCCATATTTTCTGTTATCAGCGCCATTTTTTTCTGTTCACTGGCCTGAGAATTAAATTATTTGACTGAATATTTTTCAAATGATATCCTCACTTCAGACGATAAATATCTACCTCTTCTGTGATGATAGGTGTGTATGATATATTTATTTTTGAAAATAAATTTGAAAAGTTGTTTATTAAATAATTAAAGTTTTTTGTTTGTTTATTTGACATTTTAACGGCGCAGTCACACTAATTTGTGTTATTAATGAAACGGAGCACAGAAAACATTAAATTACAAAGATAAAGGTAAAGTATCTTTATAGATAGTTTAAAAAACGCTATTACGTGTTATCTAATCAGCATTATATATATCTAAACCTCGTCTCGACATATTAACAAACAAAAGTATTATGTTAACTCATAACAGGCACTGTAATTTTAAGAATTTAATAATAACTTCAAAATTTCGTATTTGAAATCGTCCTTTTAGTAGAAAGTCACGACCAAAAGTGAACTCGAATTTCGGAAACATATTAATAATGAATTAACGTATTTGTTATCTTTGCTTTCAAACTTGTTCTCTTAATTAATTAATCCCATTAGTGGTAAGGTGATAAAAATTCTATTAAGAAAAAAAAATAAACGAGTCTTTCATCTCACTTTTTTTTTTATTTTACAATTAATAGGTCAAAGGTGTTTTCATTGGTTCAACCTTGAGTCAAAATAGCTCAATATACATTGTACTGTAAAAAAAGTTAACCATTTCTTATAAAGCACTTGCTCAGTCATCCACACTACAAAGTACTGTCGTTTGGTACTCTTAATGTGGAAAGAGTTCCTAGAAAATTCTTCTAAATGATAAGAGAGTTCCTAGTGAACTAAGATTTTACACATACTTTATTGTCAGAAGAATCTGCTTGATAAAGGAATCTTAATCACAGAGAAGACAGAGAGTAGACGATAATCCTCAGTTCGATGACGTTTATTGTTTTATCCCAAAGAAGGGTTCATTGAACTATTACAAAAGAACAAGGCTTCAACAAGGATTGTTTGAGTAGTGAAGGTATAAATTCATTTATTATATATTTAAAAAATAAAGAGTCGGTTCTCTCACTTATTTTTATTTTTTTATTTTAGATTGAATTACGCATTCAATCTAAAATTTAAAAAAAAACTCAGTTTTAATACAAGTTTAACACAAGAATTATGCTGCAAAAATTCGAGGTCTGTTAGGTGTGGTTTTTAAATTTATGAACAAGAGATTCTAAAATATTTATGTTTAATTTTAATTTAATATTCAAAATAAAACGTTTTTTAAACATAAAGATACTTATACATACTAGAGCTGAAAATATTTATGTTTCATTTTCATTTAATATTCAAAATTAAATGTATTTTAAACATAAAGATACTTATACATACTAGAGCTGAAAATAGTAACACAGTCTTTGGGTAAATAGTGAAATATTTTCTTAAAAGGCGCAACTTTAATTCTAAAGTTATTTTCACAGTTCTTAATAAAAAAAAATATGTGGACTGACACATGTGCCACCTGATAGTAATTAGTCACCACCGCCAATAGACATAGAAGCTGTAATAAATATTAACAGTTTCTTTCATAACCAATGCGCCACCAACCTTGGGTGCCAAGATGTTATGTCCCATAAGCAGACACGCTGGTATCATTTAAGCCAACAAGACAACACTAAGTATTGCTGATTGGCAACAAAATATCTTATGAGTGGATTTGTTTGGTTACTTTCCCAGACGGGCTCACAGAAAGCCCTACCAATAAGTGAAATATAAAAATTGTTCATTTAATAATTATTTTCTATTATTAAGATTTAAATAAAAAGTATTGATAACAGTTGAATTATAAACTTTTTCTTGGTTCATGGGTAACTATCGTGGTCACGATAATATAATTGACTCACTATCCTGCTGATAAAAGGATCGTTCAATGCGGAAATAATTATTGCGTTAAGAATAAATATCGATGTTTAATTTGTATTGTCACAGTTTAAATGTTATCATTCGGTTGAAGACAAAGTCTTATCAGCATGTTGGTAGTCGTTAAGTGAAATCATCTTTAAGATTATAAAATCACTTGATGTCTAAACATGCAATCGAACTTGGCTTGCGAGACTAAATATCTAGGAGCCTATGTGTTAAAGATTACAAATTTTCCATTCACAGCGACTCTAACTGGCAATTAGTATAGTCTTAATTGCGGATGAGAGCTACATGTGTCCAATTTTAAACAAAACCCTGCACTACAAGAAGCAACGTCGCGCATAAAATTAATTATACATTTTTAATACAATATTGGTGAACCCCAACTTCTTTAACTTTCTCAGTGCGATTCGATACGAAAAAATCAGACCATATCATAAGTCTTGCATGTCATATAATTTAAGCTATTCGCTGAGAGTAGTGTTACATAGTTGTATATAAGGATTATAGATATAATATGAAGGCGTTGAACTAACAATGATTAATTTGATTAATTAGTTATTCAAGAAATCTTTAAAGTAAGGAAAACTTTACTTAGTTTAATTTTTTCTTTTATAATCGAATTTTTTAGACATTTTCAACTCACTGTAAGTTAATTTATCTGTTAGGTAACTAAGATAAATTGCAATTAAGGAGAAGCAGCTTTCAAATCATATATAATTACCGAACTTTGTTAAGGTGGAATATAAATACGACTGCGTCTCTTTTTAAATATTTTTTTTATAAAAATGATACACAATGAACTGAAATGATTTGCCCATTGTTCGTGTTTTAGTTTTTATCTAATAATAATAATAAGTGTTCAGTGCGGTTTGAAAAGTAAGGTATATTTTTTAGTCTACGACACGCAGATTTTTTATATATCTAAATAGTGTCGCAGTACAAATGAACTAAACAAGCGGTCGAACTTTATTATCTGTGTGTCGTGTGCGTGACAGCTACGGTTGACACGTCATACTTTACTAGTGTTCGTGTGCCTAGGGGCCAACCGTTAGACACAATGTTTTTCGACGATTCAGACCATAGATAATACACTTATACTAGCTAGACATGTCAATAATCAAAGGTAAAACATGTAGGATTTCGATAGTGATTGGTAAATTATTAAGATAACAAAATCGAAAGGTACGAAACGCATGTAAAGAAAATATTAGCGGGAAACGCTGTTAGTGATGTTATTTAGTTACATTATAATAAAACGAGAGTGAAAAAATAAATAATGATTTATTTATTTAATTTGATATAACTCATTTACAATATTTCTTTATTGCCTCTATGATATCTTTCACACTGCAACGGACCTGTAGAACTATTCTGTAATAGAAACTCGAAATTAACCACAGAGAACGAGCTTGAAGTGTCAAAGTGTGTTATGCGATATTGACTTTAATAAGCATAAATTTACAGTAAACACGCATCAAAATGGCGTATCACCGTAAGTCGGTTGTCAACATTTCACGTGTAAGATACGAAGTGATACTATACAATATAGCATGTTATGTTGTATAGTATAGTATATAAAATTGTAAGGAATATTAGGCGTGCCTACAACGTTAATGATACAATGACCTTGGGAACTAAGACGCTATACCGCTTATGCTTGTATACCCTCCAAACCGTAACACTACAATACTAAGCTATAAGCTGGTAAAATTTGTGGTATATCCTAAGACGAGCTTACACGAAGCCCTAATAACAAGTAATACTTTGCTTAAAAGCTTTAGATACTCTTACGCAGTGGGCCGGGTACCTTCGAAAAGTACCCGAGCCCCTGGGAAGGGAACCGGATTATGTGAGGTTCCTACCCACTAAAACCACTGCGATGGCAGTCTTTAGCAAGTGTTAGAGAGGCTGCGGGTTCGTGTCGATATAACCTATTTGCGGCCCCTCAGGTGCTGTGCTCCGCTCATAGCTCGGCGGAGTTCTCTTCTGGAGAAACATGAACAACCTTATAAGAACATCTTAATACATATACAGGTACCTACCATTATCAACATTTTTCATTTTCAATCTTCGGTGCATACATCCGAGTCGGAGTCGTACAACACAGGATTTATAAATATATAGATGTACCGTTACAATCAAAGGTTATCGACCTACTTAATAAGTGTCGTATTACTCGCAATGTAATTTTATATGCCTACTACTACTAAATGCATATGAATCAGCAAATTCTTGACAACACACAACTAAAAATGCGCTTGTAAATTATTAATTTCTATTTTATTGTAAGTACATATTAAAATATAACGAAAATTTCTAGGGCGACATTATTTATTTTACTTCCTTACAAGAACCCTTTGTTAAAGTTTTCCTTTTAATCTAAAGGCAAGGTCATTTAAATCTGGTAGGACTTAAATACAAATATGGAAGTACAAGCTAGTTGTAATACGGACGGACTACACCGTTTTTTTCTTGAGACCAACGGAGTAATTATAATGAAGTTTTAAGGTTGCATTTCAATATCAAGAGGATCAAGATTACACGTAGTACTGTTGAAAGCGATACTGGAAATACAAGTAATTCCGGTACTTGCGGTACTCAATACATAATGTACCTACAAAGTGAGTTTTTAAAAGGGTTGTCTACAGCAGCAGTACAATTTATAAAAAAATATATATTTTGAAACCTGTGAAATCGTATCTTTAAATTAAATTGTCATTAAAAATCAAGTATAGGTATTTTGATTTTGATCGTATATAAAAAAAAATACATCTTAAAAACAAGGTTATAATTACTTTATTTTCAAATGAATGTGGCGGATCATATTGTGATCATGGGAACAAAAACAAATACCATGATCCATCGAATGATACGTATCCAATTTAAAATAGTATTTGACGACAGTTGTTTTTTTTTACTATTATAAAAAAAAAAATTCAAAAAAATATCTTTTAGAAAATCTTAATATTTATCAAGCATTATTTTTTATTGATTGTGTTTATATGTCTTTTCTTTAACAATATGATAAAATTATAACATTTTTGGACGAAGAAAGAACGTCTAGTGTGAAGTAAGTAAAAATATTGTGTATAAGGATGAATAATACTGAATTCGAAAGTTACACTAAAGAATAATGCCCAGGGGGGTAGGGTCAGGTTTCTGAGTCTGATGGCTCAGGTACAGAAAAGATCAAATCGTTTTCCACTTACTGTACAATATAGAATCATGAAAGAGCTCTACTGTCACCCGTGGAGACGAATAGTTATAAGTTTTAGCACTTGTTTGAACACACAACTCACTTTGTTTTTCCGTGTCGGATTTTTTGGCGCACATCAAAGGGTTCAAAGTTCGAATGTTTGTGTGCCTGCCACACTTGTGCGGGCGTCGCCATTGAGATATGTCGTGCACAAACTTATATATTTTGTGGCTAAACAACCTAACGATGGAGTGGAGTGACGAGAGTGAGAGTTTATAGAGTGGGTGCAAGGAGAGCTGAAGAGTGATCAAATCTTTGAACACATATCCGGCAGGTACTACAATAATACATATGTGAACGAATGAGAAAGCATAGTCTTCAAAGAACACGTTCTGTGAGCACATGTCTGGCGCCAGCTTTACTTTCAAGTCCAAGTCCAGGAAGTTTCGCTTCAGTATTTTCCGCGGCGGTTCCATCAACATTGTTTGCCTGCTGTTAGGCTCTCCAAAAGAGGTGTGTTTGTGTTTATGTGTGATGTGTGGGATCGTGTATGTATTTATGTGAGTTTTTTATTCCACCGTAACTTTTTGGAGTACCGTGAAAATCCAATCAAAAATTACATTATCCCATGTGACTATAAAATAGAATTAATAACTGTCTTGTTTATTATAGTTAAAAAAAAATGTTCTTAACCAGCAATTTAACAACACTTCATCGAAAGAATACAAGTTGTTGCTTCTAATATTGTCCTGAAAATTTTAATATACCTAAAATTAATATTTGTTAAATGTTAATGTTTTCATTGATTGACGTTGAATTAAATATTTTTGCATATATTATTGCATCTGTTTTTTTTATCGGTCTTTTTAAAAGCGTTAGCCTTGTTGTCATCCTAATAAAATACACCTGTCACCTAACACCTGTCGCCAAGAGGTAGGTACCTCCTCTTCCCACGCGCAGACAAAGCCGCGGGTGTTATGTAATAGTGTATAAAC
The DNA here is from genome assembly GCF_037043105.1 of Vanessa tameamea. Taxonomy (NCBI): domain Eukaryota; kingdom Metazoa; phylum Arthropoda; class Insecta; order Lepidoptera; family Nymphalidae; genus Vanessa; species Vanessa tameamea. The sequence continues at coordinate 9,782,407 of NC_087313.1, read as the reverse complement.
ACAAACTTATAATTTCTAAGATAACGGTTGGCAACGAAACAGCTATTAGTTTTCAATAAATATAAAACGAGGAGCAACCGTAATGGCTTTGTTATGAATTATAAGTTTGTACACAAACCCATAATTAACATAATTATGTAAATAAACTATTATTTAATGTCATTGCAAGTATGTATATAACTACCGAAACATGTAGTTGATTGATACCTTTAAGTAAAACGCCGATGGACTACAGAATTTTATTTAATTACAGCTAAGAAGATAGGATAGAATCGAGCCGCTACCCAAGCAATTATCCCATGCAATTGATGCTTTAGAACCAAGTGTGAAAATTTATATTTGTGCTAGAAGTAATAAAATCAAAGCGAGATTCGTAATTTTTTCAACATTTTCATTGAAAAATATGTTTTTAGTGTAAATGTAATGTACAAGTACCTAATAGCGATTAATTGACTACACGGAGTCTGTTCTATCTCTATTTCGGATATACGCAAATGTAGTTAAAGTGTTTGTGTATACAATGTAAAAGAAGTAAGTTCACAATAACACAATGTCCAGTACCGTCGAGGTATTTGGCGTCTCATTCATTTATTATAGAGGAATTGATCATTTGTAATTATTGTCGGCAAGTTAATGATATAATAAACGATATCGTAAGTGTAGAATTAAAGAAAATAAGAGATTAATTCAATGGTTTACTGGCTAGTTAAGACTCTATCGAGTTCTTTTCAAATCTATGCGATACTATAGAACAAGTATTAGAAGATGCGAATGATGAAATCCGCTGTAGGACGAAGAGTAACAGTGAGTTAAGAGAAATTATAAATAATCATATTGGTACAATTAACGCACTGTAGAAAAAAAAAAAAGGAAATAACATTTCCACACAGCACGAATTACACTACGTACCAAAGTTGAAGCAAGAAGTAGTAGTAAATGTAGGCATGGTGTTAAAATAAATAATAATTTTAAGCGTTCGAGAATCATATTAGTAAAATTCCCAGCGCCAATCTTAAAATATAGATTTTTGGCTGGCTTTAGAATTTTAGTAGAAATAACTCTGAAGACACACGATGATACTTTGATCTAATTCGAAATTTGATATAATTGTCTTTTCAGAAACTTGGTTCAATATATAGATAAGTAATAATTAATTTAAAGAAAATATAAAGTATATAGACCGGATGGAGAATCAACTGAAACAACTGGATGACAGGAGTGTTTATTTAGGGTATCAAAAAAAAAAACATAGTTGCAGGTATATTAATTAAATAGTGTTAATATTTTGATGTTTCTTTTTATTTTTTTATATTATGACACCTATTTACAACATGGCATTTCTGGAGTTCCCCAAGGCTCGTGTTTGGGTCCATTATTATGTAGTAATTTCATTAACAATGCTATTAAGTTCTTCAAATATATTTAATTTAGTTTTTATGCAGATGATTTAAAAGTGTATATAAAATAAAATACTAATTTATTTAAACAAAATGTTGCACGATGCGAAACGTGATAATAAAGTGACTTTATGTCTATTAATGTATATTTACTTTAGTTTCATTGATTAAAGTCATAATATTTAAACACTAATGTAATCTTAAGTAAACACTGTCTCAGGCATGTTATTAAACTTATCGTAGTTATTACTTAATCGTTTATATATTGTGAAATATAAGGAGAAATTGCATTTATTTTTTATTTTAATAAGTAATAATATTAAATAAGTATAAAGGGAGATTTATACTTTATAGTGAGTGGCATTTTTTAATCTTATAATGATTAAAAAAATATATTGGAGAGTTATAAACTTTTTTTAGGCTAATATGTAAATTAAATCTTCTATTATTATTTATCTTATTATTAAAATATATTTACGAGTATTACATTATGATGTCGCTTGCATCAAAAAAATATTTTTAGATACCTTCTAGAGCGCCTCACCTATGGCCCAAGACTTGACCATTATCAGGTAGCTCCATTGCGCGTTGTTTTTTTGCAGATTTAGACAGGCCTGAACTGCTGGGATATTTTACCTGGTTCTATCGCTTAAATGGTATCTTCGCTTTCGATCAAATTGTAACATGATGATTCAAAACTGAAATACACTACTTGAATCATACATATACACTAATATGTATTATAAAGAACAAAGGTTTTTTTTTTTCGATTAACTTATATGGTTATAGATTCTAATAACATATTTATATGTTATACCTACGAATTATCAGCGGAAAAACTGTCGTTTCGAATATTTTCAACTACGTCTGCCAAAACTATCAGCAGACAGGTACACGAAAACTTGTATCATGTAAGATTTGTCTGCGTCAGTGTATCTAATGGATAAGTCATAGTAACCGTTTTTATGTTTAAGAAATAATAAATTAACTTAAATTCAATTACTTTGTGACAAGGTGTTAACCCTTATCAAAATAAATATATTCACTATTAACACAAGACTTTATCTTAAAATATTAATGTTTACACTTTGATATTTGTTCTCAGACGTAATGTAATTTATCTTAGACATTATATTTATAAGCATTTACAGATTATACGAATTTTTTTAAAAACATTTTTTGTTTTGTGTGCGTGTTTAGACAAAGGCGAATATCTAATTAATATTAGGGCTAACTTCAACTTTTCCCGTTTATTGTGTTTCGGTGATAGGACACTTTAATGAGGCTTCGTAAAGGGTTCGTTGTTTTATAGGAGTTTACTCGAGCCGTCAATTGGCGTAGTGAGATTAAATTAATACGATTACGAATAGATCTAGAATGCGTAATATTGATTACTTGATATCATGGCATAATTACATTTAGAATTGCTAAAGTGACCTCGTGCATGAATCCACAATTGTTAAGGTACGAAGTACGAAGTACGTTTTGGATAATACGGGAAATAAAAACACGTTTCTTGTGGTAACAAATTGTGTATACTTTAGAATTGACAATTAGTACTTCTGAAGTATATATAATAGCATCTTTCGCTTCTGAGAAACTTCATTGTTCGAAATGAACTTTATTATAAAAAAAAAATATTTTTGATAGAAACTTACTTAGTTTTTTTTTATAAGATATGTAGGCGGAAAGATTCATGGGCCACCGGATGGTAAGTGGTCACCACTGCCCAAACATATTGGCGCTGTGAGAAATATTAACTATTCCTTACATCGAAAATGCGACAACCCTTTCATACTGGCTCACTAACCCTTCAAACCAGACAATAATACTAACTTTTGCTGTTTGGTGGGACAATTTATAATGAGGGGGATTTTTTGAAATGATCTTATATTGATTGTACCTTCCAAGATCGACTTGCACAAAGCCCTACCAACAGTTGAACTGGAACTTAATTTAGTTAAAGTGTTTATGTGTAATTATAAATTGTATGTATTGAAGGATTATAAGGATAATGTATTTATAAAAAACCGCTTCACTCTGCTTGGTGGTAAAACCTTTTTCATTCGATAATTTATTTCAAAACTTTTAAAAATTTAGAGTTGTTTCATAACCACCATTAATATCTTTAAGAATTTCCCATTTGAAAAGTGCAATAAATTTAAAGCTACTTATACAGGTATTCGACGTCGCCCGAAACGAATATCTCGCTAATTAAAAATATTCGAAGACTATATTATAAAATTTAAAATATTAAAGGAAAATATTTTATCGAGCAGTATGTCTTAAATTATTTTAAAAATAAATTTTAGTGGACAGTGACGTCAAATTGATGTTTGTTAGAACAACTAATCAAGTCCTAATATTATGTTCTCAATTTGAAACATTAATTTTGCGACGTAGTTACTGTTTATTAAGCCATCTTAACAAATGAATTCATGTGGAGCGTTTACATTATATTTCGGGAAACAGCTCTAAGGTAACAGGTGTGCTGAGACATTTCAATTAAGCGCTCAAATAAATCTAAGGACAAGAGATTATGGTTTGCCAAATACCCTAAACTGCTCAGTCTTTAGAAATTCAATATTTAAATTAAGTTATTTTCTATTTATGTCGGCTCGTCGTCGGCAAAGTGGGTAGAAAAATTGAAGCTTACCCGAAGATTGTGGGTTTAAACCCGAGCAAACACCACTGAATATTCACGTGTTTAATTTGCTTTTATCATTAATTTCGTACTTGGCGTTAATTACGATTTATATTTAAAAAAAAAACGGTATCAAAAGACGCTTAATGTTAAGGACTTTCAATCGGAAGATGTTTTTGTTATATATGTATATAGGACTGGCAAATGACAACTGATGGTAAGTGGTCACCACTGCCTATAGACATCTGTACTTAGAAATATTAATCATTCATCATAACAACTATGCGCCATTAACTATGTGAACCAAGATATTATTTCCCTTGTGTCTGGCTCATACACCCTTCAAACCGCAACATTATAATAATAAGTATTGCTGTTTGGTGTTAGAATATATGATTAGTGGGGGATACCTATGCATTCGAGCTTACACAAAGTCTACCACCAAGTGCACCAAGTTTTTAAACAAGATTTTTATGGCATTAATTGGCAGACGAGCATATGGACCACCTGAAGGTAAGTGGCTACCACCGCCCATAGACAATGGCGCAGTAAGAAATATTAACCATTCCTTACATCGCCAATGTGCCACCAACCTTGGGACCTAAGATGTTTGTCCCTTGTGCCTGTAGTGACACCGACTCACTCACCCTTCAAACCGGAATACAACAATACTGAGTACCTACTGTTGTTTGGCGGTAGAATATCTGATGAGTGGGTGGTACCTAACCAGACGGGCTTGCAATAAGCCCTACCACCAAGTAAATAAGATACAATCTATACTGACATTATAAATGCGAAAGTAACTCTGTCTGTCTGTCTGTCGCTCTTTCACAACTAAACCAATGAACCGAATTTGATGAAATTTGGTATGAAGGAAACTTGAACTCCAAGGACATAGGCTACTTTTTTTGCCTAACACATGACAACCGATCCCTAAAACGCGACAAAGCCGCGGGCGACAACTAATATATTATATATATACATACATTCAATCACTGGGTCCATTTACGTATTGATCATGAATTGATAAACTATGCGTGTAATCTTAAGCATAATATTAATAATTGATATATTAACTAATCCTAATGGCTTGAATGCGTATATTTGTATTCAAAACGTCGTTATCAATGTTACAAGAAATTATTTTATAATTATAATTCTTGAGTTATTCCTATAATATGATTTGAGGTTTTAAAGCCATCAGTGCGTTACTAGGACCCCAGCACCGTGAATTAGCTTAGCTGTAGATTCCACAAACAATAGAAATGTTAACGCAGGATTTTTGTTTTGTATAACTTTTACATATTTTAAATTTTGTCTCAGATCTGCTTGTTAACACACGAATTAATATTTTTGTGAAATACATAATTAATAATTAAATTAAATTAATAATTGAATTAATCATTAAATTAATAATTAAATTAATAATTAAATTAATAATTAAATTAATAATTTATTAAAAAGCATTTTTCTGATCGTCCGAACATAACTAGTGTCATGCGTTTTTTTTTATGTCATAGGACCTATGTACCCGTTGGAAAGTGACTACCACCGCCAATGGACATCTGCAACACCGGGGGGCTCGCAGGTGCGATGCCGGCCTCTAAAATACATGTCATTATGTCATTTACAATAACATCGTCGTACTAGTTTTATTTCTTTCATGTTTTAAAGTATTTAGTTGTACAAATATTATAATACAACTAGTTGTCGCTCGCGGCTTCGCTTGCATGGGTTTGTCGTCAGGTTTTAGGTATAAAAAGTAGCCTATGTTTTTCCCTAGGGTTTCAGCTAGCGACTTATTAAATTTCAGTAAGTTCAGTTCAGTGGTTTGACCGTGAAAGAGTAACGGACAGACAGACAGAATTACTTTCGCCTTTATAATATTATTAGTATAGATAACGAGCACATTTAAATGTTCACTTTTACGCAATATGAGCGTAAATATTTTTATCGTGTTATGCCATTTCTTATTTTCTTTATTTTCTTTAAAATATATTATTTTTTAAGTTTGCCAGTTGCAAGTGTAAAAGGCCTCAGTGTGTAACACCGCTGAAGCGCAATTTAGTCGTTTGGCATCTTATGTCTACAGAATTCGTTCATAACGTAAGTTTTCGCAGTGACGCTGCACAAAATTAAATTCCACATGTGGCTCGGATTTTGAGGGAACTATTGTAATTTGACTAAATACTCTATAGAAGTATAACGGAGTTAAACAATATAAAAAGTACATTAGAATATATTTTAATATTAACTTGTAAACATAACTAGGAATGGGCCAAATATAAATATGATAAAATATAAACGTATGATATCTGCATAATCAATTTTCACCCAGTTTTAATTATTTCTATTTGTCAAACACGTTTACGTTCTGGGTAAATTTAGTACACCTAATATATATTCGTTTTAACAGTATAATTTCTACACACTGAATTTTATTTTACTCTTTTCATTAAATTAATTACAAAAATGATTGTAGCGCCGAAAATGTATTTAATTCAAAGACAAATCTAGCAGGTCTAATATTAAACTCGTTCAATTGATCATTGCACCTGTAATTTTGGTGACGGGGTAATCTAGCATATTGTCTATGTATTTGAATTTGTTTCAAATTATAAATAAATAAAATTAAGGAACATGCCTTAAAAAAAAATTTGTAATCATTAAATTAAATTGTAGCAAAAATTGGTTTTAAGGAGTTTGATTGTAAATCTAGACAAACTTTGAAATTGGAACGTGCCATGGAAATCACGTGAATACATTGGTCCTGGGACTGAAACTCTATTCGAGGATCCACCTGTGTTTACGCATAAAATGTCTTCCGAAGAAGTGCTGTATATCTTGCGACGAATCCAATTTTATCTATTCTTAGCTCGACTCCGAGATTTGCCGCCGAGACCGAAATTAATCAGAATATAATTATCATCAAATTTTATCATTATAAAAATGCTGCTCTAATATTTGAACTTGAAGTCTACTCACATAATGCAAAATAAATTTTTACTCCAAAGTATATTGTATTTTATTATTCGTGAATTAAACCTTGAACTATAAATAAACCTTTTTAATCAGTTTTAAAACTTGTTACTGTATGTAGTTTAAAAATAATTGGAAACAAGTTTACCGAGATCTATTCGTAAGTCACACTCTCGACAAAAAATCGATGTTTACGTATGAAGTAAAAACTGTACACTTCATTTGAAATGTCAATTTCTAGTAACAAATTGTAAAACTATTAAATCACAACGATCAAATTGTGTAAACGTTATAATTTAGTAGAAACATTCCGAGAAAATCCACGTTTCTACTACGTTTTGTTTATCTTATAAATAAATAAATATAAATATATAAAAGACAGTAGCTACATCATAACTTATATTATTATTGTTCTATAATTTTACCATCTATCGGTGGAAAATTAGTAACGTTTCATACGATTGAATACACTGGTCAACAAAATTTTAACTTTGTCGTGCCACATGGACTTTTTTGATATTTTATACTTTAATTGGTGATTGTAAGAAAAAATAAATAGTTAAAAAACATTTGCTAGACAACGATTTTATTCTATTGAGTAATTTAAAATATTAATAGAAAACACAGACCTCGTAAATCAGAAGTTTATTTTCTTTATAAATTACTCAATAATCTAAAATTTTCTTGAATATTTAGCTTCTGGTTGGTCCCTTTTAATTGTCCAGCAGTAATCTGCTAACATATTTGGGCTCCATTTGCCCTGGTACCGCTTTTCCTGGAACCTCTCACCGTGCTCGTCGCTAACAGCCCCTAAATTGTCAGGAAAAAGATCCAGATGCGAGTCTAAAAAATGGATCTTTAGTGCCATGTTGCTACCCAATGCTTAATATGACAATAACAGCTCGCTAACCAACTCTTGTAGTTACCCAAAAAATTTGCAACAACGTTTTTAAAAGCTTTACATGCAGATTTTACCTAATTCGCTTATTATTATTATTAGACTTGAATCTTTTATTAACTCCCTAATTTGAAGGCCAACAAAAATACCCTTTTTAATCTTTGCATCACTTATTTTAGGGTATTTTTCTTTTAGATACTAAAATCCACTCCCATTGCCTTCACAATTTTTTTTATTAATCCTAATTTGATATGCAATTGTAGTAGAAGCACATTATTTGGCTGTACAAGGGGTAAATACTTTACGTTTTTTGCCCAGACACGCGTAGGCCATGTTTTTTTTATATAGTGATTCGTTCTGTCTCGGCTATCCCAGCTGAAGTCCCAAGTAATAGTGCAACAACTTTAAGATCACCACAGATTTTGAAGGAATATGTATTGTTAGTGATTATGCAACAGATATGAGAGGCAGATTTGTCTTGATGGGCGACAGAAAAACCAAAACATTGATGATAACACTCCAACACAAGATTCGTAAAACTTCGTCGTTGTTTTTTGAATGTAAGTTCTCCGAAAACATAACAAAAAGAGTTAGGATCATTATTACACTTCCTCGACATGTTCACAGGGTTAATAAATCACAAAAAAGTGTTCAAATTCAACGACAAATATTTTTATAACGATTTTCTTGTAAGCGTTTCTGTTAATTTACTGCCGTAGTACTAGTTATGAGTATTACCGTATCACAACAAATATGAGGCTAATTGACATATGACAACTGTGATTTAATAATCAAGGAAGATTGATAAAACAAAATTAGCTATTAAAGTTCGTGTGGCAAAACCAGTGTTGACCAAGTGATATTGGGCATTCCATCATTGTTTCTCAAATAAATAAATGAATAGGTATATAAACAATTAAACATGCTTAGCAGGTAGTAGGTATAATAATTATTAATTATCATAATAATAATAATATTATATTATATACATTACATCATGATTGCTTCATTCTATCTTGTTTTGTTTGGAAAATTAAACCAAACTTGTCGGAGAACTTGGCGCAAGAGCTTTGAATACATAAATCACATTACGTGTGCTTCTCATTAATTCAGCTCAAATTTACTTTCAACTATAAATAATCAATAAAACAAAATCGAATAATAAGTAAATTACTAAATAAAGTGACAACACTTTTGACGTTTTTACAAACAAACAAACAGACGCGGCTTGACCCACTACCGGTAATATGCATTCACTTTTGATCCTTCACTGTAATATTCTGCAGTTTTTATAATTATTCCAAACAAAAAAGTCGTTCCAGCCAGTTCTTTAATGACGGAGTTCTCAAACATAAAACATGAGGTAACAACCTTCAAAAAAGATCCAAATAAATAACATCCTTATTTTTTTATATTGGTCAATAGTAAATCGACATAAGAGTAGTCAAAAATGGGATAAACTTCCGTTTAAACCGGTTTTAGTTTTTTCTCAGATTAATTTGAGTTTTGTTATATATATGGATTTCGACGCGCTGATAACGAATATGACAGGAAACGGAAATACACCCAAAAATGTTCGAAACATTCAAACTCGTTTAAGTTTATCTGAAATTTTCAATGATGATTATAATCGAATTACGACCATCGAACAAACAGTAGTTTAAGTAATTGTAACTACACCTAAAAACATATTATATAATATTCAGCTGAGCAATTGCAAAAATATTAATTTGTAAAGTTAGAATTTTCCGGAAATATTATTCATCGTCAGCGAGGGTTAATCTCGAATACCAAATCCTAACAGATTTTTATGGAGCTCTCAATTTTACACATCTGGATGAGAATTTTTACTATATAAACTTCAAAGTTCAGTATGCCATAAAATATTGTACGCTTGGGCAATATTGGAAACTTGTATTTAAATATTAAATGTAACATAGTCTATATTTAGATATCGAAGTTTTACAAAGGTGAATTGTAGTTTTAAAGAATGCTAATATTTGTTTTTTTTTAAGAAAGAAATACGACGTGACAGATCTATTTATAAGGCATCACGAGCTTATAAAAATAAATGACATTGTTGAAAACACTTGTTTTAATAAAAGTTTTATTATGATGCAGTTCAATAATCCGCTATTTTAAAAATAATGCAACTTAAGGGTAAGTAGTCATAGAGAAATAAATATAAGTAGGTATATCATTTTGTCTGATAAGCCTTTATTTTCCTATATGACGTCCTGGACTCTGGACTTTACATCTGATTTCATTTGTTTATTCTTTTTTGTATCTCGCAGGAAATACGTCTTTTGCTTTTTCCCTACATGTAGTGGGGCGAAGTGAATGTGGGCCTCCCCAGTGCCCTCAACCTCAAACAACAACGGTACCTTCTCCGTCTCTTCGGGGGACATCACTCATTTAAAACCTCAACGATCTGCTGCCGCTTCATTTTTATTGACCACTTAGCGCCCAAAAATAAAATATAATCTTAACCTGCATTGGTCGCATACATTATCTTTGTCAAATATAGTCAATTTGTAACTCGATTAAGTTCAAAATAATAAAAGCAGCAGAATTAAAACGAAAGCGAATATAAATCGATATTGAAACTTAATACGCTGCCAGAACGACATAGAAAGGACGCAATACGGTTCTAAAACTGAACCTTATTTTGTTATAAATATTTTAATCAGTTATAAATATATTAAGAACAAAACAATAGTGAATTAAACAATATAGCTTACCTTCAAATGTGTTTATCCACTATTCAATGACAATTTTTGTGAACTGACGCGATAAAAAATCGAGGGTCAAAAAGAATAAATTTGTTTATAAACAAAGAGTAGGTAACCGACGCACATGCGCACGCTCAACTCTCTCGCCGGTCGGAGTGAGACTTGTACGTGCGTGTGACCACGCCTCCGCTCCGCGACAAGCTACGTAACCGCTCGGCTGGATACACATTATAAGTGCAATAAACAAAGAATTTATGTAATAAACGCAATATGAAGTAGCCAATGTGCTTAAAAATTAAAGATAAGACGTTTGGAAATAATAATATTATCCTAGAGGGGTATGCTAATAAATAATAATCTCGCATATCAATTATTTTGTTTCTCTACACACATGCTTAGTATTTTATTTCAATAAACCGACATAATATAAAGAAAACACTAATATATGATGTCATTTAGCAGTACAACTTGTCGCGCGTTAGATTCGTGACAAATAAGAATAAAACGTCCAACAATTCTTCGGTAGAACTTATAGTATGGATCGAGCTTACTTTATGTAATTAAAACTTGAATCTCCATACCGGTCTTAGTAATAATAACTGCGCAAGCAACATTCGTAGAGGGAACGTCGGATTTTAGTTTATAAACTAACTCATAGGAGAAAAAAACGATTTGATGTAATCACTACCGCCCACAGACATTGGTGGTGTAAGAAATATTAATCAATCCTTACATCGCCAATGTAGGTAATATTACCTTGGGAGCTAAAATGTTATTCACTCTTCAAATCAGGCAATAATTTGTATCGATGTAATACAAATTATTGCTGTTTGGCGATAGAATATCTGCAGAGTGGTTCCTTTTCATCCTACTCAGACAGGCTTGCATAAAGCCATTAAGTAAATATTTTAGTGAGTTTTGACCATTTTATAACAATTATCCATGTTATTATACCCACTTGAGATACTTAAAAGTTACGGTGGGTTAGTTTCTTTGTCAAACATTATTACATTATTAAAGTAGTATTTTGAGTATTATTATTACATTATTAAAGTACTTTTTATAAAGCGAAGATGGCAGTTATGATCTTTAATAAATAAAAAAGACAGTCATTTTTGTCACATTCTTTTTTATTTCAAGTTAGCATTTAATTTCAGACAAATGAATTTGTATATCTAGGTATCATATTTTAACTTCACTATATTTAGAACAAGGTCGCTCGACCGTTTTGATTGTTATCTAAAAATTTTGGTAACTTAGTTTAAAGTTTAAAACATAGGAAACTAACTTTTAAGTTATAACGTTGAACGAATTATGACATTGTATGATTTAATATAGATAGCGTTAATAATTAATCAAAACATACACTTTATTCCAAACACAAGAGGAAAAGAGCCAAATAAACAACATTTGACAGCAAATTGACGCGATATCATTGGTCGAGAGCTTGATTAATCTATGATATTCACTATGGATTTGCGAAAACGTCGACGAAATTGTTATCGGAATTTTAGAAGTAAAATTAAAGTGGAAATAAGTAGTTAAGTGTAATAGTGTTGTATTATAAAGATATATGTATTAATCATAGACTCTTAGTAGGGCACAATATAGCTGAGTTATTAGCAAATCGCACAAAATACGTAAATCTAAGGTTTGTTTATCTTTTTTCCTACTCTCATTGGAATAGACTGTACACATAAATAGCCAGTATGAAAATGAGTACAGAGTTCGAAACAAAGACCAAAACTGGTGCAAGATTCTAACTGACGTAATAATAGAAGTGTATCTTAAAAGGTTATCTTACGAGATAAGTTAATTGGATAAGCTTTCGGTGTAATTAGATGATGTTATAAGTTAAACTAGTTCGAGTCAGAATTTTATTATTATTTCTATAAATTATTATATTATTTATCGGTTAATGTTATCGGTTTTTATATAAACTTTTTGTTTAATGTTCAGTACTTGTTCATAAACTTAATGCCATGACTGATTAATAAATGCTCAAACCACAGCGCTAAATAACAAAAAAAGAAATATCTATTAAGGCATACAATCCTTTACTGATGGGGATAAAAAAGGGAAAGAATAAGGGAAGTACCGTTAGATTTTAAATTAGAGACATAGAAATGTATGCTCTTCAAATGAAGATCAAAAAAGGGTTTTATGAAGATTCAATCTTGAACGTGTAATGGGTTATTTCGTAGAATTCATCTGTATTTGCGAACACATCTGTGAATTGCGACATAGAAAATCACTTCTCTTGTCTCCATCGAGAATAACCTACTGCCAGTCGGAATCAGTCAGAAAAACACAATTCATTCTTGCAAAAGTTAATTGATACTATTCGAATGATGATATTTGAAAACTACTTCAATTTAGAAAGATTAATTATTTCCTTCATACTACTAACTTTGAAATACTAATAAGAATACAAATGACTATATAACATTGGCTGCGATTTAGTTCAGCCTGTTAAGCCTTTTAAGCTTTTAATGGCATCGAAACTTTCATGCATCGGAAACAAAGTAATGTTAAAAATGTTTCTGCATATAAATATTAAATTTATATCCGAGATGCCAGGCCCAGTGGTTAGAACGCGTGCATCTTAACCGATGATAACGGGTTCAAACTCAGGCAAGCACCACTAAATTTTCATGTGCTTAATTTGCGTGAGGAAACCTGCATGCCCAATTTCAACGAAATTCTGCCACATACCAAGCCGCATTGGTGCGGCGTGGTGGAATATGCTCCAAACCTTGTCCTCAAAGGGAGAGGAGGCCTTAGCCCAGCAGTAGAAAATGTACAGACAATTACTGTTGTATATAAATATTGTATAGTATGATGTATATCTGTATAACTACTTCAAACATCTTTTATTAATTTTAAAACGTTTTATTGTTTGTTATTGTAGTCATGTAAGTCACATTTAATTTAAATACTTAATATAATTAGATATTGTGATATGTGGGTTTCAGAAACTGCTATATGTGAATTTAAAACAATTGCAAAATAACCGAGAGTGCATTTTAAAACCTGATTAAGATTCCATTGTTTGAATCGAAAATGTCAAGTAGACTAGATAATAATATCTGTGTTAATATTTGCTACAAGCCAATGATGTTGACCTAATATAAAATGGTTTTATTTACAATTGTACACAACCCACCCCGTGAAATATGTTAGGAATATGTCAAATTATTAAAAAGTAGAAAATTGTCTATGACAAAATCTTGAGGTCATGGATTATTATTAGCTTTCAGCTGAAAATCAGCAGAAAATTTCGTTTTTTGTTCTGTCAATTGTTAAAATTATTATATGCCATATCAATGCTAATTAAGTCAGATTAATTAGATTTAAATCTCAGATTAATTAGATAAGTAGAAGATAATTTCGTATTTTATTAAATTTTGTTTGAGTTTTAATCGCGACCGAAACCAAAAATATATGATTGCGGTTAAAATCGAAATTAAATATTCAAAAGGAATAGAATTCATCGCGAAAGTTTAAAGTGTATGATTCAAATATATTATAAGTACATAAGAAATATATAGTGTCAGGAAAGAACATTTTACGAAAATGATTTCAATCTGTTAAGTTTAGAAAATACCAATCAATTACAAATTTTAGAGATGTGCCGATTATAAGTTTGGCCGACTAGCCGTCTAACGAAGTAGTTAGTTGTACAGAGACCGACTAGTCGGTCTACTAATCAGCCTCTTTTGTTTTGTACGGGTCAGAACAGTGTTTTGTGTAAAAAATAAAGTGTTATTGTTTTAGTGAAATTAATAAAATAAGTAAAAGAGCATATGATGATAATTAAAATAAAGCTCAAGAGCTTAAGAGAATTAAAATTTCCATTTTTTTTTGACCAATTAGATATGTAAAGTCAAATATAACCGGAAACAAATGGTTATTTACCTAAATTTATTTTAATTGTAATAATGTAATTCCTCCAATATACACTTTATCAAGGAATATATGTATATCAAAAGAAGCCAATTATTCGGCACTCTTAACCGAATAGTCACCGACTACGAATGTGGCTGGATAGTCGGCTTTACCGACTCGTCACCAACTAGTAGGTATATATTTTTAAGTTCCATAAACAAACAAACCAATGTGTAATTCAAGTATAAATAGAAACCTTTCTTCAAAAAGGATATCATTAATTTTTAATTGCATTATGTAAAGCTAAAACAGTTAAGATATCATCTTTAATCAATTAAAAAAATAAACAAGATATTATCTTTAAGCGATTAAAAAAAACAAAATATACTCATTAAAATCAGAAGGTTTCCGGGTAGGTGACTAAAAAAAGATAACACCCTTTTATTCGAGCTCTTATAAATGTTAATAATATAAAATGGAAGAATAATAATTCAACAAATAGTAATGTGCTAAGTGTGTTCCCTACCTGCCAGCTAATCTCCTTAGCACTGATATAATTATTCAAAAACAAGAACATGGAACAAATATTTATAAAATTAATAACTGCACTATGGAGGCCATCAAGCACTCAATTCAGGACCTGACCGAACACTTCAATACTCGGATGGCTGAATTTCACAAATCTCTTCAGGGTTCTATCCCAGCTACAAGTCCGATCACCAACATTGTGGCTCAATTTAACACCTTCAGAGTCTTTGTTCTATTAGCTTTGGAAGGCCTTCAGGTGCAAGTGGAACTCTTACCAAAACAATACAATCAGCTGGAGATGCGAAGCAGAAGGAAGATGCTTCGGTTGCATGGAATTCCCGGTGATAAAAAAGAGAATTTGCCAATGGTTGTGTCAAGTAATCTAAAGGTACCAGAATTTACCATAGACAAGCTTAGTCGGTGTCAGCGATTAGGTCACTCTTCTAACTGAGATAAGCCTCGACCTATCCTTATAAAATTCCGTGACATAATGCTTTGAAATAAAATCTGGGATTCGAAAACGTCTCTTAAAACTACATGCGTGACTCTGTCGGAGTTCCTTACTAAGGAGAGGCATGACCTGTTTATGGCTACAAGACAGAAGTTCGGAGTTTCAAACTGTTGGACAAAGGATGGAGTTGTTATCGTTACTGGGTCAGACGGTAAATGCCACCGGGTTGTCACAACAGCAGAGCTTAACTTAGTCAATCGCACACCGAATGACGTTCCCTTGGCATTTAATTCTGCTGCTGCTGCTGGTATCAGTTCTGTCGACTCGATTTTAAAATCTGCCAATTCCACTCAGGCTATACGAAGCAAGAGAACCAAAACAAAAGTAAGTTTTCGTTTTGTTAGACGCAGTTCGTCTTCGTTTCTTTAAATTGTTTTTTTACTATTCAATAACATAAGTTGTTAGCTATTCTATTTTTTGTTTAGTTACTATAAATATAATACTATAACTATATTTCGTATTTCGTTAGTATTAATTTGTAAACATGTCGGTATATCTTTTGACTGGAGGTATAATGTCTACAATCTGACGTTTGATTTCCGTTTAGTAATTGGTTTCATAAAAGTACTTTGATGAGTTAACGATTTTGGACTCTTGCAGTTTGTTAATTAGGATTTTTATTTTATCAAGTTTTTTTTTCTACTTAATTTGTGTTCTTTTTTTATAATATTTACTATTTTTAGGATTTAAATCGTACTTTAATTTTGTTTTATTGGTTACTTATAGTGTTGCCTTTACATAACACTGATTTATTATGTTACTTAGTTTTTTTTTTAATATTGTATGTGGTTCCATTCATTATAATGTTTATAATAATATTATTTTTGTTTTTTTCTTTTGTAATTGCTTACTCACAAATTGCTGGCGGGATAGAGAAGTAGCTTGTTTAGAACTCAATATTAGTATTTTGATTTATTTGGTATTTTAGTATTATTATAATTTTTTTTTATTATTTTGAATTAATATATATATATGTATATATATATATCTTCCTTTTCTCTCGAAGGTGTTAGAGCGTGTTGTCCATTCTCAACTGAGCCAATTCCTCTAGATTAACAAAATCCGCTGCCCTTTCCAATATGGGTTTAGAATAGGCCATAGTACAGTTACAGCTCTCACTAAAGTATGTGACGATAAATGTTATGGAACTGATAACAAATCCGTAACTATACAAGCTCTCTTAGACTTTTCGACTGCTATTAATTGGTTTCGCTCTTACCTATTTAATCGACAGCAATGCATAAAGGCTAATAGTAGGTTTTCACCTTATTTAGATATTCCTTCTAGTGTCCCGCACTCTCCCTCCTCCTCTTTTCTATTTTCATTAATACTCTCTCCACACTTGTCTCTTCCTCGTATCATCTATATGCTTACGATCTTCAAATTTATGTTAACGCTCCCTCGGATGGTATAGACGAGGCTGTTGCAATTTTGAATGATTTGGCAAAAATCTGTGAATGGTGTAAATCTTGCGAGCTCCAAGAGAATCCGAGGAAGTCGCAATTAGCTGTTTTTGGTAGTCTTAAGCTTTTGTCGAGGATTAAAGACAAAAATCTATCTCCAATCATGTTTTATGGCCACATATAACCACTAAAAGAAACTATTAAAAATCTTGGATTACTTCTGGATTCTTCCTTCTCCTGGCTCAAGCCTGAGACGTAAGATCTATTCCATCATTGGTTTTTTAAAGCGATGGAAGAATCTACTGCCCATTAAAGCTAAGATTAACTTAGCCAATTCGTTTCTTTTTCCAAAATTGGATTATGCTGACGCCTGCTACATTGATTTAACTGAGAACTTTCTAAATAAATTAGAACGGCTGCAAAATTTGGCCATTAGACTTATTTTTGGTCTGCGTAAATTTGATCATGTTTCGCAGTATCGGTCTCAGTTAAAGTGGCTGTCAATAAGGCTTCGAAGAAACTTGCACGCCTTAACTCATCTTTACTCTTTTGTATATGTTGAACATACAGCACCTTACCTTAAAGAACGCTTTAAATTTCTTGGGTGTGACAGCATACACAACTTGCGTTCTAGTGATGATAACAAACTTGTAACACCCTGCAGCCGGACACAAACTTACAGTAACTCTTTTACTGTGAAAACCGTCATACTTTGGAATGCACTAGATTATATTATCAAAATATATATATTATATGTGTATTATTCGGATGTAGTTATGTGTAGTTTATTACTATATCTTAATATCAGTATTCTTAAATTATAGTTATTATCTCCTCTTTCTACCTATAACTGCACTTACCTGTTTTCGTTCTAAGCTTCAATCACCAAAAGTGGTCTGTGAGAGATCGCTATAAACGATAAGACCACCTTTGCGCACCACTTACCACATGTTTTTCGTTTCTCTCATGTACTCAATAATTGTTATGTAATATATGTTGTGCAAATACTTAAGAGTATATACAAATCTAGTAAGGCCAGTATTAAACCAGAATCAACAGGAGAATCATTTCCTATCAAAAAGGGCGACCGCTGTGGCGACCCTCTCTCCAACGTTATTTAACGCCGTACTCGAGCACATCTTTAGACAGCTAAATTGGGACCACTTAGGTCTGAACATTAATGGAGCTCGCCTAAACCACCTAAGATTTGCCGATGATCTGGTGCATCTTGAAGAGAATCCAGCAGCAATACAACAAATGATGCAGAGCCTAGCAAATACAAGTAGAGAAGTTGGTCTGGAAATCAATGCCAGCAAAACAAAATTGATGACAAACTCAAGGGAAGTAGACGTTATGGTAGATGGCAACAAGATTGAATTCGTCAAAGAATATATTTACTTAGGACAGATAATATCCCCTTCAGATGAAATGACAAAGGAAATAAACAGGCGAATAGCCCAAGGATGGAGAAAATACTGGTCACTGAAGGAAATAGTAAAAAGTAAGGTTCTGAGCAATCACATAAAAAAAAACATTCGAGACCTGTATTCTACCAATTCTTACATACGGCTGTGAAACTTGGTCAATAGCACTACACCACAGAGAAAGGCTAGCAAAATGCCAACGCGCTATGGAAAGAAGCATGCTGGGGTTAAAAATCAAAGACAGAGTCAGGAACGACATAAGAACAAGAACAAAACTCACAGACATTCTTACCAGGATAGACGTCCAAAAATAGAGATGGGCTGGACACATGCTACGCCACCCCCTTAACAAATGGAGTAAGCAAGGCACCCTCTGGCAACCAAGAGACGGCAAAAGAAGTAGGGGTCGTCAAGCCAGGAGATGGGAAGATGATTTAAAACAGACAGCGGGACCATTGTGGATGAGAGTAGCAAGGGACAGGACCCATTGGGATGAATTGGAGGGAGGCCTATGCCAAAAAGCACACCGAACGTAGGGACCTCTTGTAACCCCATGTTTAGGAATAAAAGGCTATTATTATTATTATAATATGTTGTGCAATAAGTATTTTTAAATAAATAAAATCCCGTGGTTAAGATTCACGTGTTCTAACCGACAGACGTTTCTAAAACATTGTATATAAGGAACTATGCACTCAAAGAATTGATTTTTTTTTAATTTTATATCGCGCCCAAATATTTTTCAATTCAAATGCAATTGATATGGCAATCGAATTTAATATGTGGACATTCAACAATAAAACATTATGTCAAAGAAAGTATCTACCTAATATGTAAATAAGTTGTTATTGTATACTTTCTCATCCACTCTCTCGTGGTACTGATACTGTTTTATGTAACAGATTCCTTGGTACTGGCCTTAAATTCTGGGTCATTTTTCTGGCAAGAAATTCAGTAACAACCCGGTGTTTCAAATATTTCGAGCATTGTTTAAGTTTGTGTGCGCTTAAAACTTAAGCACAGAGCCGTTCAGCGCCTGATCTATGCAAATACATAGAGAGAGTTCCTGTGTTTGTGCCCACACTTGTGTAATAATTCTCTAGGCAATTTATAACACTGGTGTTACAAAAAAATTACAACGATGTCATTGTTATTTTATAATAATTAATGTCATTTTCGATACTATATTAATTGTAATGTAGTATTGAAAATAACATTCTTCTCATAATATTATTACAACGTCAATATAATATGTAATAATTAATATTATTTAAATGAATTAGAATTAGATGAATGAACTGTAATTAATAGATAATTAATCAAACACAATATATAGTATTTATTATTTATAATAGTCAGTAATAAGATTTTAGTGTTTTTTTTTTAAAACGTGTAACGAGCAAAGTACATCATGATTAGTTTGAAGTTTCTATGTCAACGGTTGAGGGTTCGCTACCTACTTTTGACAAATATTTAAAAAGACTGTTGGTGCTTGCATTTTGGGACTCCGGAACAGGCTATCAAAAAAATATTTAATACATATATAAAAAATAGGAGTACTCTTAATTGAATCCAAATTGATTTTTACAATTAAATTTTTGTGCTTTTAGATTATCAGAAGATTATGCATGCAAATTTGGACAACTCGTCTTCAAATGTCACTGGTATCATGCAGAACATATTAAATGCGTCCATCATGTCTTTATCTATTTGTTTCATTATAATCATACTATTCCCTTGTTTCGTTAAAATTCACTAAATAAAATGAAGACAATTACCTCCCACTAGTTTCTATGCCCGCCTATGTAATTCCTGCCCATTTAATGATTAAAGTGTACCAACACCAAATCTTATATTCAATATCTCTTATATCAATATTTTATTATAAATGATTTAGTTGGTACGCAAATAATAATTTTATTATAGAAAATATTTAATTCTATTCTAAAAAGGAAACTTGGTGTTAAAATTAATAGTAATATTTAGTTATAGTTATAGTCTTGTATTTATGCAATGGTTGTCAGGAATTCTATCGAAACGAAATTCTATATTGTCGTGAATATACATGATATTGTATTAAATAAACATATAAGAATCAAATAAAACAACAACTCAGTCGGACCTTAGACACGTATCTTTATTAACTTGAAATAAAAATTATATAATGCGATAAAAACAAATAATCGTGAAAAATAATATCCTTTGTTTAAAAAAAATGAACTATTGTACATTTAAATCGATACATGTAAAAAAAGAACAAGGATGTCGTTATATGACATAACTAAAATATTACACATAGCCTTATAGAGATAATTAAAATATTTTAGCACAATTTTACCACATTTAAAATACCACCACCAGATTTTAACCAATTCCTAGTAGAATTCCCATGAATAAAACCATCACTTAGAAAATGTCTATCCGTTCTTCTAGTTTTCTCTTTCGTCTAATTTACTTCCCTAACATTACTCAATTTATTTAAATATCTAATTACTGCCTTATAATCAAGTGCACTTAAAGATTTCTCACTACACTATAGTTCCATTGGTTTGATTTTTATTACAGCGTCCTTATTCCTAATGAAATAAAATTATACTCCATATAAAATACACTTGAATAACGACAGTCCAATAAAACTCTAGTGCTAATATCGAGTACGTATACGCGTAAAGGCGTCGAGATATGATATCTGAGCATAACATATTAATATGTAAAAAACAATATGCTTTATTGTAAATGTAGGATTATTTGTCACCGTGAAATATTTTTAAACATTCGATTCAATGAACCTAATGAAGTCGGACGGACTATTTCATAGCCTAATACAAGTTATTGTCTTACGGTCGTTTTCAATAACTTATCTATTATATTTCAACTTTCAGAAGTCATGGTATATCCATATCTTCATCAGATACTTTAGCAAAATAAACTGCCGAAAAAAAAAAGTTCAAACCGTCAAAACGTTTTATTTCATTATTGACTTCCTTAAAAATCTAAGTAAATCAAAAACCTATATATGTATTAAAACTTTATTTGTATTTAAAATAATTTATTGCTGAATTATTTTAATACACGCTCACTACACCTATAATCTTTGTTTAGTATAATTTTTTTTTAATATTATAATTTGAAAATCATCTAGTACCTTCTAGAACATTAGGTTATATTTAGTTTTCGATTAGCCGGCTAAACAGGGAGATTAATTAATATCTCTTCTTAGTTGCCTTTGATTTTAATTTTTAAATAATTCCTCCTATATTATATATGTACGATGACTATTTTCAGACAGATTATTTTCATTTATGTGATCTTTTTATATATTTAGTTTTTCTCATTGTGTTTAGCCAGCTAATCTCACAATAATAATTAAACCGAAGAAAGGAAATACAGGAATCACAAAAAATAAACTTACAATTAAATTTTACACCAAAATGTACCTACTTACGTTTCAATTTTCGCTATTGAGATAAAACTATAATTATTAAAATATCAAAATTGTTTCAGTCACATTTCTTTCTACGGAGACTTCTTTATATTCTGATATCCTCGTAACAAACTAGATTAAAAAATATATTAATGACGATTAAAAATACTTGTTGATGTGAAAAAAATGCAGCATCATCTGTAAATAGATAACATTGTACATTAAATATACAGGTGTTCAAAATAAAACAATAATCGATTTAAATCTTTACATTGTATTTATACAAACGGAGCTAATCGACGAGCAATGTATTTTCTCCTATTTTAAGTGTATCCAGCAACAAGCAATCGCTATGTGAGCGTCGAAAACTACTTCGAAAATTTATCACAATAGGCTATTTGACAGTGCGAAAAATAAAGTGTCAATTACTGTAATCCATACTAATATTATAAAGAGGAAAATTTTGTTTGTTTGTTTGTAATGAATAGGCTCAAAAACTACTAGACCGATTTAAAAAATTCTTTCACCATTCAAAAGCTACATTAACATCCACGAGTAACATAGGCTAAATTTTATTTTGGAAAAAAATAGGGTTCCGTAAGATATTTGGGTTTTTCGGACACAAGGTGTAAAAAATCAAACAAAAAAGTTACTTATTTTGCTTACGTTGCTATAAAAGATAGAACCATAAAATGTTTAAATTAAATGTAGATCTTATAAATATCTACAAAAAAGTCCGGGACACACTATACCTATCTATGTCGAGTGAGGCACAACAACCATTTTTTTATTTAAAAATCTTGTTTTTTTTTTTGGACTACATTTAAACGCATTTATTTTACTCATGCTATTAATCCTTATCAAAATAATTTCTCCCAGGCATGAAACAGTCAACGAAATAAACAATTTAATTATGCAGAAAGTACCGGATGAAGTTAAGTTCTATAAATCCATAGACACCGTCACTAACATCGAGGACGCAGTGCACTACCCCCAGGAATTTTTAAATTCTCTGAACCCCGCTGGGCTATCACCTCATGAACTGTCGTTAAAAGTTGGCACGCTGATAATGCTTCTCAGAAATTTAAGCCCCCCCCCCCCAACATGTGTAATGGCACGAGACTTCTTATAAAGGAGCTAAAATATAATTTAATAGTAGCGAAGATTATTATCACCGGCCCTGCAGCTGGTGAAATAGCTCATATACTAAGAATACCCATGATTCCTACTGATTTGCCTATACCCTTCAAAAGGCTCCCATTTCCAGTAAAAATTTCTTTCGCACTAACGATAAAAAAATCCCAGGGCCAAACATTCAAATTAGTAGGAATTGATTTACGAAAAGAATGTTTTACGCATGGGCAACTTTACGTTGTCCTATCACGGGTTAGGGCTCCCGAACATCAGTATATTTTGTTACCTGAAAATAATTTAACGTCAAATGTTGTTTATAGAGAATCGCTTTAGTTATCTATCCTAAAACAACGGGTTGCACTCCGGGACTGCCGACAGAAGTGAAAACTTAGTATTAATTACATTTAACTATTATAATCATTAACAACTTTAACATCCACATAAAGACAATCTATGCAGCCTGCGGATAATGACTGCGTCGTCGATGTTAGTGTCGGTGTCTGTGAATTGACCTGGGAATCATTTTGCTGACCGTGTCTTTCCTGGGTAGGCTTTTTGCAGCGGTAACCGATATCCACACAGGCGGAGCCACGGGCGACCGCTATTAAACATAAAAATATAATATGCATTGTATTTTCAAAAAATATTCAATGTACACCGACAGATTCGGTCGATTTACTCCTTAATTATATGTATAGAAAAAAATTGTCGGAAAATAAGTTTAAAAAATCAAAAATCAAGTCATAATATAACTATTTACATCACATCCATGTCAAGCCAAATCAAGTCATAATATAACTATTTACATCACATCTTTATAGTGTTATAAAGTTTTCATAATTTTCGCAAAGTTTAAAAAATTCTTCTTCTTACTTCTATTTATTTAAAAAAATATATATTTTGTATCTTTATGGGTTATTTTGATTTCCGTTTGAGATACGCAATCCTGTAACAAATCCGAAATCTACGCGGACGAAGTCGCGGGCAGAAGCTAGTCAGTATATATTATGAATTTAAAAATGGTTTTTTATTAACGAAAGTTGAATATAATTATAAATTTATTCAAAAATCCATAAATAAAAATGCATTTTTTAAACGTTTGTCACGTGACACAAAACACTTCTGATTGGTCGGGTTTATGATGATGTCACTTGCTTGTTAACCTCGTTTGCCTACTGTATGTGGATTATATGTGCCACAGATTACAATACAGGCAAGTAACGTCACCGACCCCATTGCAGCGCCATATTGTCAAAGAAGCGTTTTCGCGCGCTGTTTAAATATTGAATTTTTAGTTTGATATTTTTCAGCAAATATGTACTAGAATTAAAAATACAACTTTTACTTGGTTCCTTAACCTCTACTAAATGGTATAAAAAGGATTTTAAAAACCAGTCAATAATCAAATAGCCAATTAACTATGGTATAAACCGTATGAAACCTTTAAAGGGCAAAATTCAGGGCATTTCCATGATACTAAATTTAATAGAAATAATAAACTATCTATCATTATCCTTATTCTCTTTATATATATTGTTTTTAATAAATAAAAATTGTGTATAAGTTCAGTTTTATTAATAAAAATAAAATTATATTTCATAACTAAACAAAAGTTTGTTGTTTTTAAATATACCTAAATGCGTTATATCTGGGTTAAAATCGTCGTTTGAAACCTGACAACAACATAAGAATCATTTATAAGAACGAACGCGCTGTTGAATTAACATTTAAGTTTTAACAATGTACACAGATAATAAATATAAAAAGGTATATTAAAAATAAAAAAATGGATTAAAAGTACAAAAACTCACCTTATAAAATTATTAACAACCGTACACTCGACATATTTCTCACTGAGTGAGAGAATATTGATCTAGAGGGTTAAAGTCTTTGCTTGTCATGTGCGTTGCATTGTGCGCCATGCGGTATCCCCACAGAGACATCGCTTCCTTGCACGACCCCTGAAAATAGCAGAACGTAGATTCAAATATTTTTTTTTTTATTATTAACGCATATTTGATCAAAGACAAAAAATTAAAGTTAATTTCTTCATCATTTGATCGCTTAAAAAATAATGTGAAATGTTAGAGATCTTGTATAGACTAATGAATGAACATAGTTCACTTGTAATTATGTAATAATATTTACATATAATAATAAAACTCAGTGCAGGGCTTCTCCTTTTAACGAGGTTTGCTATTGCGTGTTGGATACACGCATATTTCATCCAATATATGCAGGTTTCCTCACGATATTTTCCTCCACCGCAGAGCACGAGATTAATTATAAAGTCAAATTAAGCACATGAAAATTCAATGGCGCTCGCCCGAATTCGGATTTGCAATCTTCGGTTAAGATTGACGTGACTCGCTAGTTATATCTTTAGGTTAATTATTATATCATTGTGCTCGTGTAATATATACCTACATATTTTGAATTCCTCTTTTCAATCACAGCGAAGTTGTAATCGGCTCTTCGGAAGTAAAATGGTGTAGTTCTAAGTAGAATCGTGTTGTATTACAAATTATGAATTAATCAAGAACTGTTTGCAGTGTTTAGCAAATCGTAATGACGCATGAAAAACGTAAATCTAAGGTTTGTTTATCTTTACTCCTTCTTCGAGTGGGATAGGCTATACAAATATCAATTAAAGTCAAGTCTTTTCACTCGAGCGTTCCTTTCGATGTCAAGTGATCTTTGTAACAACATATTTAAATATCTATTTTTTTTTAATTATTATTATATTAATCTCAAATTATTAATAATTGTACTATAAGCTGTAATATTGACACTATTTATTACAATGAGAATTGATTTTAAATTTAATAATAAAACATATTTTTAATAACAAAAGATGGCGTTAGTCCTTTTCGTCACCTTCATTTAGCCGTTATTGAAATGCATAAACTGAAGTAACCAACAACGAAAGACAAATTTTATTAAAAACTAGCTGTTACCCGCGGCTTTGCCCGCGTAGAATATGTATATATTTACAAATTAACTTAAAATGTTACGTTAATACCTCTTTGTATACCACATTTGTGTGTATTTCAGCCCTTAGGATAGAATATCCAGAAACGCTTAAATGCGAATCAACTCCTTTTTAATCGGTAGCCCAAAAATAAACTTGACACCAAAGGGGAGAACCCCTTTGGCGTAAAATATCCAGAAACGTTTAAATACATATCAAATATTTTTTAATCGGTAGCCCAAAAATAAAATTTCATGCTTCTAACTTCAAAAAATTCCATACGAACGTTCAACCCCTATTTCACCCATTTAGGGGTAGAATATCCAAAATTTCCTCCCGAGTGGGTGTCATGATATGTTATTTTATAAGTGTACAGCCTAAAATATAAGTTTTATACATCTAGTTCTAAAAATTCTAAACATGACAATACTTTCAACAACTTAAAACCTTTCATCCCCCTTTTCAACCATTTACAGCATTTTTTTATAAATAAAAAGTTGCCTATGTCCTTTCTCAGGCTCTAGACTATTTGTGTACCAAATTTCATTTAAATCTGTCCAGTAGTTTAGGCGTGAAAGCGAGACAGACAGACAGATAAAGTTACTTTCGCATTTATAATATTAGTATGGAAGTATGGATTGTTATTTCAATCGCTAAAGAGCTCCGATAATAAGCGCGTCCGATCGCTGCTAAATTCAAAGTGCTACAGGGAGAACCGCGGCCTCCGACGCGCCTATAGCACGCTCCCGCCGCCCCGGCCGGCCAGTACCACCGCAAACGCTACGTTCCGCAATTTTTAAATCTGTAATATATTCGAAAATATTCATTTAAATCATATGCTGTATTAAATCAACAATCAACAATATTAAATCAACAATGTATTTAAGGTATTTCATTGGATAAGGATTAATGCTGTATAGATTAAAATCACTTTGAATATTAGCCAATATTTGTGGTAAAAAATAAATAACAAAAAAATGTTATTGTGGGTTATAACTAACAGATAGACACATACAATCACGGACTTTTTATAGATATTATTGAGGTGTACAATTCTGTAGTACATTATTTTGATCTATCTAGTAGGGTTCAGCCAGCGTTTACAATGTAAGCGCAAACAATTTATAAATTTATGACATTACATTAGAAACTTTTAAAATTATCAGTGTTACTTAATTATATTGTCTATGTATTATATACAAAAACCATCCTCTCGAATCACTCTATCTATTAAAAAAACCGCATCAAAATCCGTTGCGTAGTTTTAAAGATTTAAGCGTACAAAGGGACATAGGGACAGAGAAAGCGACTTTGTTTTATACTATGTAAAGAAGAAAAATAATCTATCAATTAATATTGCTAAACTTTACAACATACACAAACATACATAGATTTAATAATTTCGTCCGTTACTTGATAATATACAATATGCAATAGTACATAGGGTATTTTTATGCGCGTAGATAACATCGTATATGTGTGCTATAGTGCATTTTTGTGTGTAAAAAATAATACATTTAAAAAAATCACGTTATCAGGTTAAAAGATTACAGACTGCCGTATCGCAACCAATTATTTACCAGTTTTTTTTAATTATATTATAAAAATCAGCTATGATTTTTATTAACCGACTTTTAAAGGAAGAGTTCTCATTTTCGATATTTATACATATTTCGGACGATCAACGGATGTAAGTTCGTATAGCGATCGAAATCAATACTCTTCATGTAAAACTGTGTCGATCGACGAACGCAAGTTCGTAAAGTGGTCGTTATAAAACTCTTCAAATATTATCGGTAAACATATTCAAGTTTGGTATAACTGTTTGGTACGGTCACGACAACAACGATCTAATGATGTTGATGTTTTGAGATTTTTATTGTTAAACAACAAAACCTTTATAATATATTTGTACTATGCACATGCAAAATGATCGCGCACGAGTACTGTACTGAATATACTCTGGTGCATTCTTGATGATTCGACGCGTGGTCTGAGGCTGTGTGGCTCGACCGAGAGTCGCTGCATTAGTGTCCCTCGTGGCGATGTCGTCTTGAATTTGCTTAGGTGATGCAGTTGCGAGGTTTGAGGTTACTGTATAACGTCTTTGGCGATACGGTAGTGTCCCTCCTTCTGTTACCAATGAGGCTGCCTACGTGAGATAGTTTCGGGGTTTGAGGTTACTGTATAACGTGTTCGGCGATATGGTAATGTAACTCACTCTGTCTTACCGGGTTACCAGAGTAGTGTATGTGCTATGTGATACTGAGCTATGGCTGATTGACGTTACGACGTCGTTATTGATGTCTCTCATCAATCAGTAGTACCAGAATCACGACCGAATGTTGCAGGGCGTTGCGGAGGCTGTAATAATGTTGAAGTGATACGTTCATGCAGTGAAGGACCCAAATAATGGATTTCATCCAGGCTGCCATCACTATATATGGCGCCTGATGATCGTGCACTTGAACTGGTATGAGAAACAGTGATTTAATGCAATGATAATCCAAGGTTTACCATTGGTAACCCATTGGCTACAGATTTCCTCAACTATGACTGATAACTATTTATGGGACTATGATCCTTGTTTTTATTATTATTGTTGTGGTATTGGCTACTTTATAAACACCGCAGTTATGACTGTGAAACCCACTGGACCACGGTCTAGTTTATTGATTTATTTATAAGTCAAATCGTCGATTTTAATAACATAGTCATTGCTGTGCTATCCGCTGGACTACGGTCTAGTTTATTTATAAGTAAGACTATTAGTCTTTTATACACCTCAGCTACGGCTGTGATACCTGCTGGACTTTAGTTCTAGTTCATATATTATTTAACAAAGTGTTGGCACACTATAAAATTACACTATCCCATGTTCGAGGAAGGTTCGCCGATCTATGGTTGGAATCTACAGTTGATGGCGGGAACGGAGCCAATTCAACCTCCTCCCCCTTTTATATTTTTCAAAACAGTTAAATATATAAAGATGAGTAGGAGCGACATCCTTCAGCTACTCGTAAGAGGTATTAAAGGAAATGGGACCGGTATCTCATACATTCGATTATTATTATTCAAATTAATTAAACAAAATATTTATATTAAGAACGCATTTAAAAGATAAACCTGGTTTTATTTGACTCCTCTATAGTCGATTGAACTTATAATCTCTGACGCTCTAATAGAACACGGCTATTACACAAAATCAACGTTATATGGATCCTAACTAGACGAAATCACGAGCCAATATTTAAATATAATAAATATAAACGTAAAATTATATTTTAACTAAGAAAGGCAGGGAATTGTCACAAGCTCTACGCTTACACGCTATCAACTCATTTCATATTCTCACAAATCGTATCCGCCGCGTCCTATTTTAATTAGTTTATTTAAATTCATTTATTTACTGCAATTATATATTGTATATATTAATAAATACGTATTTTGTTATTGTATCCGATTTAATAAAAACAGTGTAATCGATTTGAGAACATAATTCGAATTTGCCTTGGAATTAATAGATGATTATTCCGGCGTAAAAATTAGAAATAAAAGAACTGTCCCCGATTTAATGTAAATGAGAGATTGTTGCCAATTTTGATTTTATCCCAAACTCAGAATTATAAGGTTTATAAAATTAAACAAATAATAAAATTGGTTTCGGTTATATCGATATCAGGAAACCATGTATTAGAAATCTGGCATCAGTTCAATCCATACCTATGGTATGATTGATGGATTGATAGCTTAGATTACAAAATGTATAGACACTAGATCGGCAATGTAATAACGATCCGTCAATCTCGCGACAGTCTTTCATTCAAGTTCGTGGATTGACAAAAAAAGGTGTCAAACCTTATAACCTTATAGATAACTCATTCGATGAAATATTTTAAACAGTTACAACGACCAAACTATGTTAGGCAATATTTATTCAGCAGTATACCAGCAATTCAAAGTATTTACGCAAACGATATGCAAATATAGCACTGTCAAACGCATGTTTAAATCAAACATTATAGTTTCAAGCGTGTACAGTAAAATTTTTGGCAAAAAAACCCATGGAAAGTTAAAAAAAAAAAAAAATTTTGAGAATAATACAAAAAAAAATCTATCAATTCAAATTACAAGTTCACAAATTAATAGGTTTTAAAAATTGGGAGTTAGTTAATATTTAAAAACATAGGCGGTAGGGGTAATCTGCACTGTCAGTTAATAACATAGTTTTTTAGTCTATTGAAGTATCGTATCGTAAGGTGACAGTTTTTGATAATGGATTGTTAATGGCGAACGTCTGTGGGCAGTGGCGACCACTTACCATCCGGTGACCCATTTGGCAATTCGCCTATCTGTATGACATAAAAATATTCATCTCTATTCATCTCTTATACCGTTAAGATATTATGGCTTTATGAATGGTAAAGTTTAAAAACTGCATTTAAACACTCGCGAAAACAAACCGCTTATAACGCTGCCGGTGTATGCAGATCAAAATTCAACGGCGTTTATCTAGATTGTTCTTTAGGTAGTTAAAATAGATCAAGTTCTCAGAACCTTGTATTATTTTGTTTTAAGTGCAACTGTTTTTATTGAAAGCAATAGTGTTTCATTAGTATTATTATATCTTTATAACAAGAGACATTCGAGACTTTTACAGGTTTCAGAAAGAAATATCGACTATGAATTATGTCAAAGGAGTAGCCGTAATGAGGTTAAAAAACTTACAATACTTCTTTATTAAGTGACATCAATTTAGTTCCTGCACAGGAAATTTGAGCTGCCATTTTCTTCCCATATTAATTAGTAAGTGTAATTTATATCCAAGAAGAAGTTAATAAACTCACCTGAATTTCATCAACAAAATTAAAATCTAGAATATTCCTCCATCTATAAGGCACATCACGGGAGACTCTGAACGTAGCACTCACACCGGTCAAATCGACGTTTGTGTGAGAATAGAGAAATTCATTGACAGATTGTGTCACATCCAAATGCAGGAACTTTAGTAGGTCATATGATGTGCTATTTGTGTTAAGAGCCAGTTCTTCAAACCGCAAAACCCTGAATAAAAAATTATGCAAATAAATAATAATTGCTGAACAATGTTCCTCTTCTAATTAGAAAATTATGTAGGTTGGTGAAATTTAATGTACTGCTAATATCCCGTACAATGTATTATCAATCTTTGTGTTACCATTAAACTAGTTTAATATATATTAGATATATAATATATACAACCGATTTTGAAGCAAGCAAAAGTATTCGACATTTTCTAATTAATTTTTAAATTTAATTACATGAGTCATTATTGAAAAAATTGTAAAAGTTATGGAAATCAAAAACTATCATTGCAGCACTTCACTTTAATTCATGTGCACAAACATGGAATATAATGCACATGCAAATACATGATTCGACCTTAATGCCTGTTTATAAATGGAGAAACACAAAATATGTATATATTTTTGTTTGTCTCCAAATTTGGACCGCATGCGAGGAAAGTAGATTAATATACATTACGCATGCCACATTTGCTATATTCTTTATTCACGAAGACTCTTGCCAGCACTACTCAATCATTGTATTACAGAGTTAAATTAAATTGAACGTTACTCCCAGTTCGGAATGCAGATTTTGGTCTGTAGCTAATCTTTTCCGACAATCAAGTTACATAGGTAATTAAATGCAATTAAATGCAATTAAATTATAATTTATCCTTCATGGAAATCAACGAATAATAATACTTTATAAAAAAAGATCAAATCATAATAAACATAATACAATCATTTGAAGAATAGAACTTGTTCCAAGCTTGTATTAATTAGCATTTTAATATTTAGGCTAAGGGTATACAACTTTAATGATAGCCACGTATTTGTTTACACATTCTATTTAACCAGGAGCAATACCTGCAGCTTTTAGCTAATTATGTTTTATCTGTAGTAATCTAAATTTGGTCCCCATTTTTTATCATAAACTATTATTTGTAGGAAACAAATTTCCTAAGCAATTATTTTATATTAAACGCTTACAATTAAAGATAAAGCAAGTAGAAGCCTCTTTGCAGCGAGTTTAGCTTATTCTTTAATGTTAACTTCCCTGCTGCAGGAAACCATACGCTAGCCGCGTACAGGACGATAGGCTCTATAACCGCCATGTAGATGGTTCTGACTATTTCTGCATTAAGACCCCATGACACCTTTGCTGCACGTGATAGTTGCCGCTAAGGTGGATTAAACTGTAGTCTGCAACCCGCTGTTATGGTGATCGGAAATACAAGGACTACGTCGTAATTGCGAATCGACGATGAGGTTCCAGAAGGTCGGTGCGCCAATGGATTCTTGGACACATACCTTAGTGGTTCCCTTCTCGCTGGTCGCTCTGGTATAGTTAACTATTATCCTCCGGTCTTGTAGGTAGGATGGCATGGGGTACATGTCAGTCACTTCCTCGTGGTGTACCCCGGGCAACGGGGCCAGCTTGAGCTTGCTCGTCGGCCACGGCTAAGACTAGCGGGAGGGATGCCGCGGAGCTGCTCCTGGTACGTCCCTGATCGGCGTCAAAGCGGATCATGTGAGTGGCCTCATTGGCTAGGAGGGAGTGGGAGGGCTCGCTACTCGAGCCTCCCAGGTGTTTTACACCGGCGGTTAACGGCGGAGCCTACCATCTTATCCGCCGCAGGGCGTCAGCTTCGTTGACGCCCAGCCTCCAGTGGCGGACTCTGGGGAGTTCGCCACATTTCCACGTGGAGGATGAGGGGGGAGGCGCGCACTAGGCGCGCTATCCATGAATATTCAGCCGCCTTACGGCGGCTGCCGCTGGTGGGGTCGCGGTTGCATGCCCTTGGCGATCCCGCGGCCTCAATACTCGGCGGCATGGTGGAAACCGGAGGATGGTTTTAGTGGGTAGGACAGGGCATTAGCGTTAGCGTGCCCTGGCACGGGGCATTAGATCCCGGTTGAGCCCCACATACCCGTCCCGGTCCTCCGACCGGGCGGCATGCGTAAATGCATTTCCTCCTCGTAAAACAAAAAAAAACGTAGGATGACATACAAGTTGCGTGGCTAATATTTGCGCACCATCTGTTTGTTAAGGGCTGGCCACCGTGCAAGGTCGAAAGGGCCCTCTATATCGTGTGATACCCGAAGTACTAATTTATTTTATCTTACTTCCACCTGGATATAGTTGAGTAGGTCGTAGAGAGCGTCTTTCGTTCCTCGCTGTGGTATAAATCTGTATTGACTCGGGTGCAAAGTGGGGGGTAGACGCCATTGAAGCCCACCCACCATCAGTTTTTCTACTGTCTTACCAAGGATTTGTAATAATCCGATTGGCCTGTAGGACTTAGGGTGGGTGTAATCTTGTTTTCCTGGTTTGCGAAGAATGTTTACATGCAGCTTTCCTGTTTGGGGAAGCACGATAGCGATACGTTATAATTTATTGCTGCGATACATATATTGAACGTTAGCCCATCCGGACCTGGAGCTTTCTTTGGATTGAGACTCGAGAGAACCAATTCCAGCTTAGCGGTTGTGAAAGGTTCGATAGGTCTATAAGAGTTATCTGGATAGAACGTTTCCGCAAGGAGCTTGGCTGATTGATCTGGCGACAGTGTTTCACCAGCTGAGTCCCTCAGCAGCATGTCATCCCGTCTTCTCGAGATCTTCCTTATAAAATAAAAGTCTTTCCAGCTTTGAGTAGTTGCATCGTACGCTTTCCTCTTACAATTTTCCCTGGCCTGTACGTGCTCTTCGACTGTGAGTTGTTTCCTATTGAGTGCAGCATTACGTATTCGGCGTTTTTTCCTAAGCACATCCTTTTTAAGATCTTCTAGGATGGCTGACCACCATTGTGGTCTAGGATTACCTTGCCACGCCTTTAGTTTCGGGACCGTGTCTTCACACGAACCGTGGATAATCTTGGTATTATATCTGCGCGTGGATATAGGCCTCAAGGGTACTTGGGCTTTCTCTAAGCTCAGGTTGAAGGTAATCGCATTGTGGTGTGATGTAATGAGACTTCTATCCACTCTCCAGTCCTCCGTTCTGTCTACCAGGGATTGGCTGGTCACCATCACGTCCGTGCAGCTCGAGTACAATCTTTCTCCTCGATATGCTTCGAAGGTCGGTACGTTGCCGGTGTTTAGGATGTGGAGGTCCATTTCCGTGATGAAGGCGTGGAATTCCTCTCCGCGATGGTTTTCGGAGTTGCTGCCCAACCAGTGGCTCCAAGTATTCACGTCTCCTGCCACTAGCAAGTTTTTGGTTGAGATCTTTTGAGTGGCTGTCCTAATTTGGGTTAGGTAGAGGTGCAAGTCATGGTCCCCCTCGAAGTGAAACGAGATTAAACCTAGCCTCAGCTGTCCCGCCTGCAGGAATACTGTCGCAACATTTTCTGTAACGATCTGCCGGTCATGGATGACCTCCAACTTGTCACCGAAAACGATTAAACCAGCTTTTCAAAACTCAAACTCAACTCAAATTCCTTTATTCTACATAGAAGCATTACACTTACTTATTGATAGTCAAATTAAACACTACCACCGGTTCGGAAAAGGAAATACCCTGACCTGAGAAGAACCGGCGAAAGAAACTCAGCGGGTCTTTTTTTTTTTGTCAATCAAATTAAGTACATATATTGAATATGATTAGAAATAGCCAGTAGGCGATCGTTTCATTCCCAAGGTGTGCTATCAATCATAAACTCACTAATTGTATAGTACCCTTTTGCACGCAAGCATTCCTTAACAATTTTTTTTAAATTTCGCAACAAAAGTATTTTGAACGCTTTCTGGGATCCTGTTGTAAAACCGTATACATTGTCCCACAAAAGAGTTACTGACTCTATGCAGTCGAGAAACAGGAGTAACAAGTTTGTGTTTGTTCCTTGTACCAATGCTATGAGAATCACATTTTCTCATGAAATCATTGATATTTTTCCGTACATACAAAACATTACAGAATGTATATTGAGAAGCAACAGTTAATATCTTGATATCTTTAAATTTATACCTTTTATAGTTGTAATGGAATAGGCGTTTGTCTTCCATCTCACCTGATGGAAAGTGTAGGTACACGCCCATCCAAAAGAAACCTGTTCACTCTACTCTTAAAGGCTCCAGAGTTCAACTCATCAGGAAAAATAGACCCAGGCAGGTCATTCCAAATTTTGGCGACTCTCACCAAAACCGAGCTGTCAAACCGTTTAGTTCGAATTTTGGGTATGTCAACAACGTATGGATGAAACTTTTGCCTGCGCCTAGTAGTCCGATAAAGGAATGGAGATGGCTCAATCAGTTCGAAAAGAGCCTTCGAGCACTCTCCGAAGTGTATCCTATAAAAAACCGATAAGCTGGCAACTCGACAACGATGGTCAAGGGTGTGTAGTCTGCTATTTGAGAGCTTTGCGTTGTTAATTAACCTACGGGCTCTTCGGTCAACTGAATCCAAAGCGTCCAGGTGATATTTGGCTGCACCATCCAAGAGATGACTGCAGTACTCCATGCGGGATCGAACTTGGGCAGTGCAAAGATTAAGCAGCTGTTCAGAACTGAAGTACCGCCGAACCTTTGAAAGAATAGATAATTTCTTGGACGCCGCTTGTGCTATAGACTCAATTTGTTGGCCAAAGTTGAGGTTAGAGGTGATGGTAATACCTAGAAGCACTAGATGATTAGTAATCGGTAAGGATACACTTTCGAAAGTGGGTGTTAAATCGAAGCTACTCTTTTTCGCGGAGAAAAGAGACGCCTGTGTTTTGAAAGGGTTGAACTGGACAAGATTGGCGTCACCCCAATCGGACACCCACTGCAATGTCTCATTCACCCGTTCCATCATGGACTCTCTCAAGGACCGCATTTCCTCTGGACTAGCTCGCGAGTTGGACTCGTACCTCTCAATTACGGTGTTGTCATCGGCGTAGCTAATAATACCGGGTTTTAAAAGATCGTTTATGTGCAACAGAAACAAGGTCGCAAAGAGAACAGATCCCTGAGGTACCCCAGCATTGATTGCCATTAGATCGGAAGAGCAGCTATCCAAGACAACTCGAATCGACCGTTCCCTCAGGAAGTCACATATCCAGTCGCGGAGCTCAGTAGGTATGCCGTATGCTGGAAGCTTACTAAGTAGTGACTCGTACCAGACCCGGTCAAAGGCCTTTGAGATGTCTAATGAAACGGCTATTGCTTCACCGTGACCCTCCAAGGCCTCGCTCCAAAGGTGGGTGGCATATATTAGCATATCTCCGGTCGAGCGTCCCCTGCGATCATCATATTGGTTATCACTAAGGAGCTCGTTTGCTTCAAGATATGTCAGGAGACGATTATATAAGATACGCTCCATAATCTTACAGATTAGAGAGGTGATCGCGACAGGTCTGTAATTGGCTGAGTTTGCACGGCTTCCTTTTTTGGGAATTGGCTGAAATTAGCAAGCTTCCAGGATCTCGGAACTTTACCAGTTTCTAGAGAGAGTTGGTATAGACGAGTCAGAACAAGAGACAACTCGGGTGCACAACACTTCAGTACCACTGCTGGAATGCCATGAGGACCACTGGCCTTATTAACATCCAGGTTCAGCAAACATTTAAGTACCTCTTTTTGGTGGATTTTAATGGCGCTCATTTTAGGGTCAAATGGAGGTAACTGAGGTGGACATTTACCGTTGCTGTCCAGACGAGAATACTCTGCGAAGAGATTGGCAAATAAATTTGCCTTCTTATTAGCGCTGTGGGCCAGAGATCCGTCAGGTTTGTGCAGAGGAGGCAGCGAAGAGCGACAGAAGTTTTTCTCAACCGACTTGGCGAGGCTCCAGAAAGCTTTGCTCCCTGAGGGAAAAGAAGCTAACTTTCCCCCTATACGTCAAAACGAGCTTTTCTTATCGCTTTTTTACAAGATTTAGTAGCTGCGTTGTATGTTTGCGTCTTTACCTGGATATCCAAGGCTTTGCTTTTACGAGCGTCACCCCAGGACAAATAGGCTTCATGCTTACGCTTTTCAGTTAAGAGGCATTCAGCATTAAACCACGGGCGAGCTTTGGTCTCAAGGGATACTTCAGCAAAAGGAATAAAATACTCCATAGCTTGATAAATCACACTCGAGACAGCATCTGCGCAGCACGATGGATCTCTAGAAGAAAAACATACCTGCCTCCAAGGATAAGAGGCGAAAAAGTGACGCATCTCATCCCAATCCGCTGTCTTGTATCGCCACACTCGCCTAGTGCCTTTAGGACTGGTGTCAGGAGGCGGTAGTGCGACACAGATTTCACCACACAATGATCCGATATCGCGAGTGGTGGAGAAACATAAACCGAATATCTGTCATCGGATCGGTTGTCAACAGAAAGTCCAGGCAATACGCAGTGAGGCCCACGGCGTCAGGAATACGAGTGGGTTCGTGGACGAGCTGAGAAAGGCCACAAGATATTGCAAATTTGTAGATCTCTCTTCCAGCGTGGTCAGTATCACTATGCGGGTACAGCCACTCTTCATGGTGTGCATTAAAGTCCCCAAGAAACACCAACTGCGCAGATGGAAAGCGTCGATAGACCGAATCTGCAGCTTAGATGGTTAAACTTAGATGGTTAAAAAGCCTAGTCGTCTCTTGGTCCCCGCTATGCGAACGGTAGACACTGGCATAAGCTATTTGATCGAAGCCAGTATTCACAAGAACCCATAAAACAGAAAGGTCAGGAACCTCCAAGTTACGAAGACGCTGACAGCAGATCACGTCCCTGATGTATACGCACACGCCTGCATGGGCACGGAATTGGGTCTCCAGGATATACCCTGGATAGTGCAGGTATGTTGGATCGGACGGGTTACAGATTTGCGTCTCCGTTAGAAAGAGTAAGTGAGGTCTCTCAGTCTCGAGATGGTGATGGACATCATTGAGATTTGAGTGCAATCGTCGGCTATTAGAGAAATGCACTTTAAGGGAGAGGAAGTGCAACCTCTGGTTAAACTTACTTTTCTTTTTGGTTCTTTTCATAGTTAGAGTGAATAGGGGAAGGGGAAAGAAGTTGGGAAAAAGTACCAAACCAGGAGCCAAGCAGCCCGTAAGGAACAATACACCGATGGGGAACTTGTTTGGAGAGCGCGGGGACGCCCGAAGCGCCCCGGGAGTCGCCATCGGGTCCTCGCCAACCGGCACGATGGAGCAACTCCGGGATTATACGTGGCCGGCAGGGCAGCCTTTCACATGGGTCTAGCACGCTAATTGGGCCCCCTACAAACCACGGGCGGCTAGCGGAGCACCGTTTCTTCGGATCCCGTTGACCTCCAGGACAAGTGACCCAATGCATCGATAACTTCCGAGCCCAAACGGCTGTCTAATATAGCACAACCACCCAGACCAATCCCCATTTATGGGCATCCGGAACTCTCACTCACCTGACGAAACGACTGTTTCACGACGGTATTCTGTGAGAGCGTGGTAATTACCCGGTTCGAGCCTGGCCCTTTTGAGCTACTGGTGTTGGTGTAGCATGGCTCTATCACTTACAAAATACCGTAAAACATTATACTGTGAAAGTAACTGAAATTTGGACGGACTTTTGGCGGTTCAGGGTGCACTGGATAATTTTCATACTAGGGTAGTATTTCATCTCACCTGTCCGTCGTACATAGGGTTCTTGGACAAATGCGACGCTAATCCCTTTTTCCTGAGCCGTTTTTAGTATAGTTCGGCTGTGGCTAGTTTCGAGCGTTGCAGGTTGGCTTGTATAAACAAGGGTTATATAGTATTTTAATTAGATATTTTTTGTACTAAATCATTATCATTAATAGATTATTATTATCAGTTGACTTACATAAATTTATCTGGATATTTTTGTAGGAGAGGTCCAGCAGCTACATAGTCACTAATCATATCAGCACATAGCCGTTCAGGTTTCCAGCAATCAGGTGCCGCCTTGCAGAATTCATGATGCAACCTCGACTGCATCACTCCTCGAGGATCCCGGATTAATAAAATAATTTTCAAATTAAACCTGAAATATGAAACTAAATTTAAACAATGAACAAAAAGGACTTTATATTGATATTTTAATATTAATTCCAAATGATAAAGCATTTCCAATGATCAGTACATTTTTTTTTATCAGTGATAACTTTTCCAACTATCAGAGACGAATTAATAACTATTAATGGGCTTACTAGTTGTTTGATTAGACTTAAATATATGTAAAGTTTAAAAGGTCAACTATAACTTAAGGTATGGAATACTGAATGAATACTCACTCTTTATCTTCCAAAAGTTGTTTAATAAGACGTAGCCTAACATGGACTAGTTTCATACTTTGAAATGGAAACAGCCTACAGACCCTAGAAGTGAAGTCAGCATCGATACACAGTTCTTTCTTATATTTACAATGGTCCCATAATCTTGTGTTATGCCTGAATTGACTCCAACCATTTTTTCCAAAGTCAAAATAGTCCTCCATATCATCATAGTTACATTGAAACATTTTTTTAATAGTTTTCAATGCCTTGTCAGACTCTGATGTACCTCTTACTTGGTCACCTTTATACCTTAAAAACGGTTCATAATGATAGAAATTTGCTGGCACGGCATTTAAAACTTCTCCAGTAAATGTTGAACCAGACCTCCATGTAGATACAATCAAACTTATTATAGGTCTTCCTCCTGACTCCATAACTAAGTCTTCCAGCCTTTGTACACCAGATATACTAAAATTATAAGCCCTCAATTCATGTTTAATTTTAAGTCTAGTTTTATCTAATATTTTTTCGATGTCAGGAGACCCATCGTAGGGGTTTGTTGGGATCGGATGCAATAAATTTTCGTCCACGTCTTCTATTTTCAAGAAGTTTTTTACATTTCTCAGACTCTCAGAAGCTGGACGGTAATTAGTGTTATATGTATATCGACTTCCAGTGAGAATTAATAAAACACTGAGACCAAACGCAATGCATATTGAATAAAAATTAACTCTTCGCAACATTACTATTTAAAAAACACGAATTAAACTGATCACTTAAAATCA
The DNA here is from genome assembly GCF_037043105.1 of Vanessa tameamea. Classification (NCBI taxonomy): domain Eukaryota; kingdom Metazoa; phylum Arthropoda; class Insecta; order Lepidoptera; family Nymphalidae; genus Vanessa; species Vanessa tameamea. The sequence continues at coordinate 9,742,462 of NC_087313.1, read as the reverse complement.
CAAGGATAGAATAGATGTTGTTTGTTTTTATTAACATTAAATTAAAATGAAAGGCACTCTAATTATAAGGAAAATGATAAGCTTAATAAAGTAGAAACAAAATTTTACTTATTAACGTCCTCCCCAACTAAGATCCTCCTATGAAATGCACAATCATGGACTCACTCGTTTTCGTCTAACCGTTGACACTCCACGTTTTTAATCTGTTACCTTGGACACTCCGTTCCGATTTGTTGGTACTGTTGAGACGTTTTTGATCATGTGTAACAACTATTTAAATACTCTATTTTTATCGATGTAAGAACTATTATTGTATAAACATTAAACCAGTTATAAGAAAATACTTTAGATTTGAAGTAACGAAAAGGCTCCGATGAATCTTATTCATAGAGAAATACAGTACAAATTTGGTTAGAAGAAGTTGGTAGTAGAAGAATAAATAAAAATTACGAAACGTAAAAAACCTGTTTTTTTCGTAGGCTCCGGTTAAAGATGGGCATAACGGCCTTTTATTTCTCGTCATTTTTAACAACTGCTTATTATTTTTTTCGGTTAAAAACTTTGTTAATACTAATATTGTGTATTATGTGGTTGTATATAGAAATATACAACCACTACTTTTTTATCACAGAATTAGTATTGACTGTTCAGTAATGTTAGTAATCAGGTAATCCTCAGCCGTAACAGTTGAAATTACAAATAATTTAAAAATATTTCCTAACTCATTTTTAAAAATAAACCAAATAACGGAGAATTATTCCAAATAAATTATTATAAAGTCGACTATTTCCAAAATTATATAATATGACCCCGGCGTTGAACATGGATATTAACAACGTTATAAAAAAGAATAATTATTATTATTTAAAATTAATTTAATAAGCAAATATGCATACAAATTTTGCGGATAAATTATATAAGTCGAATATCTTAATAATCTTGTATGACATTGAGACATATTCAACACGGTAGGTTTATTTGTGTCATATTCATAGTCATATTTCGAGTAGTAGTTTGTGACTACTCGAAATATGACTGCACCAATAAAAATGCGTATAGAATTTTAAATCTTATAACAATATAATTAGGGCCAGTCTTAGCATTCATCGGGCCGGCTTTGATTTGACGTTTTCAATATTTAAACGTGTCAAAGCATTTTTAAACAAATAGGTAATAATAAGAACTCAAAACATGAACGTATTTATTTTAAAAATCATTGTAATATAAAATTCCGTTTAAATTATTTCTATTGTTGTTGTTGTTATTTCTATTGTTGTTTTGTTTTGAATTTTAAATCAGTTGATGCTAGCTAATGCCTGCGTATGCGTAACTGCTGGTTTGCAAAAAGGTTGTTACATGTTTTGACTATACACATTAATAGTCAGTATGACAATTAGTACAGGGTTCGAAACAAAGACCGAAACTGGTGCAAGATTCTAGCTGGCGTAAAAAGAGAAGTGTAAGATACACTTCTCTTATTAAAAGGTTATCCTACGAGATAAGTTAATTAAATAAGCTTTCGGTGTAATTAGATGATGTTATAAGTTAAACTCGTTCGACTCAGAATATTATTATTATTTCTATAAATTATAATATTTTTTATCGGTTTTTATATAAAGTTTTTGTTTAATGTTCAGTACTTGTTCATAAACTTAATGTCATGACTGATTAAAAAATGCCCAAACCACAGCGCTAAATAAAGAAAAAATAAACAAATCCTTTACTGATGGGGATAAAAAGGGGGGAAGAATAAGGGAAGTACCGTTATATTTTAAATTAGAGACATAGAAATGTATTCTCTTCAAATGAAGATCAAAATAGGGTTTTATGAAGATTCAATCTTGAACGTGTAATGGGTTATTTCGTAGAATTCCTCTGTATTTGCGAACACATCTGTGAATTGCGACATATAAAATCACTTCTCTTGTCTCCATCGAGAATAACCTACTGCCAGTCGGAATCAGTCAGAAAAACACAATTCATTCTTGCAAAAGTAAATTGATACTATTCGAATGATGATATTTGAAAACTACTTCAATTTAGAAAGATTAATTATTTCCTTCATACTACTAACTTTGAAATACTAATAAGAATACAAATGACTATATAACATTGGCTGCGATTTAGTTCAGCCTGTAGCTTTTAAGCTTTTAATGGCATCGAAACTTTCATGCGTCGGAAACAAAGTAATGTTAAAAATGTTTCTGCATATAAATATTAAATTTTATATCCAATATGCCAGGCCCAGTGGTTAGAACGCGTGCATCTTAACCGATGATAACGGGTTCAAACTCAAGCAAGCACCACTAAATTTTCATGTGCTTAGTTTGCGTGAGGAAACCTGCATGCCCAATTTCAACGAAATTCTGCCACATGTGTATCCACCAAGCCGTATTGGTGCGGCGTGGTGGAATATGCTCCAAACCTTGTCCTCAAAGGGAGAGGAGGCCTTAGCCCAGCAGTAGAAAATTTACACTGTTACTGTTGTATATAAAATATTGTATAGTATGATGTATATCTGTATAACTACTTCAAACATCTTTTATTAATTTTAAAACGTTTTATTGTTTGTTATTGTAGTCATGTAAGTCACATTTAATTTAAATACTTAATATAATTAGATATTGTGATATGTGGGTTTCAGAAACTGCTATATGTGAATTTAAAACAATTGCAAAATAACCGAGAGTGCATTTTAAAACCTGATTAAGATTCCATTGTTTGAATCGAAAATGTCAAGTAGACTAGTTAATAATATCTGTGTTAATATTTGCTACAAGCCAATGATGTTGACCTAATATAAAATGGTTTTATTTACAATTGTACACAATCCCACCCCGTGAAATATGTTAGGAATATGTCAAATTATTAAAAAGTAGAAAATTGTCTATGACAAAATCTTGAGGTCATGGATTATTATTAGTTTTCAGATTAAAATCAGCAGAAAATTTTGTTTTTTGTTCTTTCAATTGTTAAAATTATTATATGCCATATCAATGCTAATTAAGTCAGATTAATTAGATTTAAATCTCAGATTAATTAGATAAGTAGAAGATTTCGTATTTTATTAAATTTTGTTTGAGTTTTAATCGCGACCGAAACCAAAAGTTTTATATTTCGACGGAGACTCATCTCGTGAAATGCAATTCGTCATGTAAAATTATATGATTGCGGTTAAAATCGATATTAAATATTCAAAACGAATAGAATTCATCGCGAAAGTTTAAAGTGTATGATTCAAATATATTATAAGTACATAAGAAATATATAGTGTCAGACAAGAACATTTTACGAAAATGATTTCAATCTATTAAGTTTAGAAAATACCAATCAATTACAAATTTTAGAGATGTGCCGATTATAAGTTTGGCCGACTAGCCGTCTAACGAAGTAGTCAGTTGTACAGAGACCGACTAGTCGGTCTACTAATCAGCCTCTTTTGTTTTGTACGGGTCAGAACGGTGTTTTTGTGTAAAAAATAGTGTTATTGTTTTAGTGAAATTAATAAAATAAGTAAAGGAGCATATGATGATAATTAAAATAAAGCTCAAGAGCTTAAGAGAATTAAAATTTCCATTTTTTTTTGACCAATTAGATATGTAAAGTCAAATATAACGGGAAACAAATGGTAATTTGCCTAAAATTATTTTAATTGTAATAATGTAATTCCTCCTATTTACACTTTATCAAGGAATATATATCAAAAGAAACTAGTTATTCGGCACTCTTAACCGAATAGTCACCGACTACGAATGCGGCCGGATAGTCGGCTTTACCGACTCGTCGCCGACTAGTAGGAATATATTTTTAAGTTCCATAAACAAACGATCCATTGTGTATCAAGTATATATAGAAACCTTTCTTCAAAAAGGATTTCATTAAATTTTAATAGCATTATGTAAAGCTAAAACAGTTTAGATATAATCTTTAAACGATTAAAAAATAAACAAGATATCATCATTAAACGAAAAAAAATGAAAAATAATATCCTTTGTTTAAAAAAAAATGAACTATTCTATATTTAAATCGATACATGTAAAAAAAGAACAAGGATGTCGTTATATGACAAAATTAAAATATTACACATAGCCTTATAGTTTTTACTTAGAGATAATTAAAATATTTTAGCACAATTTTACCACATTTAAAATACCACCACCTCGTTTAACCAATTCCTAGTAGAAATCCCATGAATGAAGCTTCCATATTCAGTAAACTGTACTTAATACTTATTGCATAAAACCATCACTTCGAAATTGTGTATGCGTGCTTCTAGTTTTCTCTCTCGTCTAATTTACTTCCCTAACATTACTCAATTTATTTAAATATCTAATTACTGCCTTATAATCAAGTGCACTTAAAGATTTCTCACTACACTATAGTTCCATTGGTTTGATTTTTATTACAGCGTCCTTATTCCTAATGAAATAAAATTATACTCCATATAAAATACACTTGAATAACGACAGTCCAATAAAACTCTAGTGCTAATATCGAGTACGTATACGCGTAAAGGCGTCGAGATATGATATCTGAGCATAACATATTAATATGTAAAAAACAATATGCTTTATTGTAAATGTAGGATTATTTGTCACCGTGAAACATTTTTAAACATTCGATTCAATGAACCTAATGAAGTCGAACGGACTACTTCATAGCCTAATACAAGTTATTTTCTTAAACGAGCATTTATTTAGAGAGATACTGTGTTGCCAGAGTTGATATTTACTTATCGTTTTATAGCAATTAATAATTAGTTAAATTATTTCGAGTATTGAGTCCACATAAACATACTTCAATCAAAATCATTTATTTTGTCTTTAATTTGTTCCGAGTGAGGGCAGAATCGAAATATTTTTTTTTAATAATTTTCAGTCAATGTCATTTTACCATCATACGGATTTTATTTGTAACAATCATATAAAAAAAAAATAGATTTTAATTAATGAAGTCAAGGCCAAGACAAGTATGTTTTGGCCTTATGGTGCCTTTCCCTTTTCCTTGAGGAAACAATAAGACAATAAGACAAAAAAAAGAAATACGAACCAAGCTATTAGCGACTGCAATTATATTATTTACTATTATTTGCAAGGATATATTAAGAAATGTATAATTATCTCTTTCAATGACAGTTTGTGTGGTTGTGCAGAATTTGGTTTCATTACCCCAGGAGGGTACCATAAGCGACTGCGGTGGAGAATCCCTCCCTGGGCATCCATGCTCAGGACGTACAACTGAGCGGGGATGCCCAAGCTACCCTCCGAATTCAGGGGGGGATTATCCGCTCGCCACTGTTCGTGGCAAGCGGTGCAGGCATCATAAGGCAACCCCCACCACCTACACTGTGGACTTCTGCAACATAAGGGGACTCAACTCCAACTTGTACGCCGTTCACTTTCACCTTGAGACGGCGAAGCCGGCCTTGCTCTTTCTTACCGAGACCCAGATATCCTCTCCTGCCGATACGACTTTTCTTTCTTACCCCGGGTACAAATTGGAACATTCCTTTGTACCACGAGCTGGGGTGTGCGTTTACGTCAGAGATGATATCTGCTCTCAACGCCTCGACAGCCTTGAAGGACAGGACCTATCGATTATCTGGCTGCGTGTAGACTTCGACGACCATCCGCGAATCTACGCGTGCCTTTATAGGTCCCATAGCGGTAATGCCAAAACCGACCGACTAGTTGAGCACGTCCAAATGGCTACAGATTCCGTGCTGCAGCAGATCCCATCCGCAGAGATCGTAATTCTTGGCGATTTTAATGCCCACCATGCCGAATGGCTTGGATCACGCACTACCGATCATGCGATTAGATCTGTTCTCGACTTCGCTTTAGCATATTATTTGACACAACTGGTCACCTCGCCAACGCGAATACCGGACGTGGAGGATCATATACCTTCCCTGTTGGACCTTCTGCTGACTTCCCATCCGGATGGCTACCAGGTTATCGTCGATCTGGGCTCGTCGGACCACTGTCTCGTCCGGAGTACAGTGCCGGTTGCGCGGTACTCACGACCTCGTTTCGTGGGCTGCCGCCGAGTGTGGCACTACAAGTCAGCAGATTGGGATGGGATGTGGTCCTTCTTTGCATCCTACCCATGGGGTAGGGGGCAGGTTTGTTTCTCGCCGGATGATCCGAGCGTTGTTGCTGACTCTGTCGCCGATGTGGTACTTCATGGTATGGAACTGTTCATTCCGTATTCTGCGGTCCCCATCGATAGCAAGTCCCAGCCCTGGTTTGGTCGTTTCTGCAAAACGGCTTCATGCCGGTGCCGGAGGTTAAATTCCGGCAAAGTGCAGTTCGTAAAGCACTTCTTTCCTTGGATATTCATCAGTCGAGTGAATCCGATGGCATCCCTCCAATCGTGCTACGGACTTGTGCTCCTGAGTTGGCGCCGGTCTTAACTCGTCTTTTCCGGCAATCCTATGCATTTGGCGTCGTCCCGAACTCCTGGAAGACTCCTTTGGTGCATCCGATCCCTAAAAAGGGCAACCGCTCAGACCCGTCCAATTATTCTATTCTATTACTCCTTGTTCTCCAAGGTAATGGAGTCCATTATAAACTGCCAGCTCCTGCGGTACCTAGAGGAGTACCAGCTGATTAGCGACCGCCAGTACGGTTTCCGTCGGGGTCGCTCAGCCGGTGATCTGCTAGTTTACCTGACTCATAAATGGGCGGAAGCAGCTGAGAGAATGGTGGAGGCATTAGCAGCCAGTCTGGATATAGCGAAGGCCTTCGATAGCGTGTGGCACAAAGCGCTTCTTTCGAAGCTTCCTTCCTATGGGCTTCCCGGGAAATTATACAATTGGCTGACCTATTTTTTGGCAAATCGGAGCATCAAAGTCGTTGTCGACGGTGCATGCTCTTTTATTGTTCAGCAAATTATTTATGCAAATAAATAATTTGCTGAACATTGTTCCTCTTCTAATTAGAAAATTATGTAGCTTGGTGAAATTTAATGTACTGCTAATATCCCGTACAATGTATTATCAATCTTTGTGTTACCATTAAACTAGTTTAATATATATTAGATATATAATATATACAACCGATTTTGAAGCAAGCAAAAATATTCGACACTTTCCAATTCATTTTTAAATTTAATTACATGAGTCATTATAGAAAAAATTGTAAAAGTTATGGAAATCAAAAACTATCATGCATATTGCAGCACTTCACTTTAATTCATGTGTATAAACATGGAATATAATGCACATAGCAAATACATGATTCGACCTAAATGCCTGTTTATAAATGGAGAAACACAAAATATGTATATATTTTTGTTTGTCTCCAAATTTGGACCGCATGCGAGGAAAGTAGATTAATATACATTACGCATGCCACATTTGCAATATTCTTTATTCACAAAGACTCTTGCCAGCACTACTCAATCATTGTATTACAGAGTTAAATTAAATTGAAAGTTACTCCCAGTTCGGAATGCAGATATTGGTCTGTAGCTAATCTTTTCCGACAATCAAGTTACATAGGTCAAATCAACAAACAATAATACTTTATAAAAAAAGATCAAATCTTAATAAACATAATACAATCATTTGAAGAATAGAACTTGTTCCAAGCTTGTATTTTAATATTTAGGCTAAGTGTATATAACTTTAATGATAGCCATGTATTTGTTTACACAATCTATTGAACCAGGACGTTGTTCATTATTTGGAAATAATTGGATTAAAGCCAGCAGCAATATTTGCTTTTAGCTAATTATGTTTTATCCGTAGTAATCTAAATTTGGTCCACATTTTTTACCATAAACTTACTTTAATTTGTAGGAAACAAATTTCCTAAGCAATTTTTTTATATTAAACGCTTACAATAAAAGAAAAAAGCAAGTAGTTCATGAGATATATCCTCAATATACATAATTATTTTCATAGCAATTATATATCTATTATAAATAATACATTTGTAGGGTTATATAGTTTTTATTTATTTATTTATGTAATTTACAACATCCACTGGCTCACAGTTGCCCGTGCCTTTTTTTATTTTACTATTTCATTTTACTTTTATACATTTTGGCGTTTTATATTTTTACTAAATATCAGCAGATCTTCGCTGTACTTCAAGCTTGTCGTCTTATTGGAAGACGTTGGCCACACTGACTTTTTTTTCATTTTAAAATAATATATACATAATCTATAACAAATAATATACTAATAAATAACATATAAGTAATTCTTTTAATGCTCCGGGCTCGATCAGAGAGAGTGCAGACTCGGCCAGTCTGATGTCACGTTTATGTATAGATGTCTTGAGGCTGTGCTCTAGGATGGTCGTTTCTGAAGCACCCGCCGCTCGGCCGATGACTCTGCCGATAGCGTCGTCACCATCGCCCGTGTATACGGAGCCTCACATTCTTCGACTGGACTATGATAACGTCGCTGTAGGTCTGTCCCTGAGATTCGTGGATGGTCATGACGCCTGACCCTTCACCTTTTCTGTATCCCTGGTCCATAAGGAGTTTCTTTACCTACTGCGAATGGACCAGATATAGGGTTTTGGTTTGGTCCGATGGTATGTTGGCGTCAGTGAATCTCTAAATTTTGAGGGAGTGGAAGATAGATTTTGCAAAGTAGATGTTACAGTAGACCTCGCTAATGGCGTATGCGACGTCCGGGGGTTTCGGTGCGTACAGGATAACTCACGGGTAATGTTTGTTGTCAGGTTTGGCTGGCAGTACCTCATTTCAAACAGTTTTTCTCTGTCGGTATAAGGCAACTGGTTGATATCTCCGATGAGGACCACCTCACTGGTTCCGGACAGCTGTGCCGCCATTACTATGGTTCCGAAGTGGTTCATTGGGGCTTCGTCGACCGTTAGTCGGTTACATTTTGTGCTCTCATTGAACCCGTTCACTAGCACGGATGCCATAGTTCGTACCCTTGCTTTATTTAATTAGCTATATTATATTTAGCTTTTTCGCCAAATCGGTGTGTCATTCAAGTCTTTGGCGGCTTCGATTGTGGAGGTGACTACAACTTCGTTATCCTCATTGAAATTTCTGACAATGTGAGTCGTCTTTCCGTATCTTGGTATCCCGTTCATCCACCATATCTGTGGCAATTCCCAGCCCACGAGACGTGCGTCAACTCCCAGACCTTCTGAGATGGACTTTGCCATCGCGAGTATCCTGTCATCTAGCATTACTCTCGTGCTTCTGGCCAAGATTACCACTGGGTCTCCTGTTGGTGTGAAGAACATCGGAAATGCGTCTTATACACAGTTAGACTTCCCTGCTGCAGGAGACCATACGCTAGCCGCGTACAGGACGATGGGCTCTATAACCTTGGCCCATTGTTGCCATTTTTGTAATAGCGAATCGAGGATGAGGTTCCAGAAGGTCGGTCCGCCAATGGATCCTTGGACACATCCCTTCATGGTTCCCTTCTCGCTGGTTGCTCTGACATAGGTAACTATTATCCTCCGATCCTGTAGGTAGGATGCCACCAAGGCATACAAATTGCGTGGCCAATGTTTGCGCACCATCTGTTTCTTAAGGGCTGGCAACCATGCATTGTCAAAAGCGCCCTCTATATCGAGTGATACCAGAAGTACTAATTTATTTTATCTTACTTCCACCTGGATATAGTCGAGTAGGTCGTAGAGAGCATCTTCCGTTCCTCGCTGTGGCATAAATCCATATTGACTCGGGTGCAAAGTGGGAAGTAGGCACCATAAGTTTTTCTACTATCTTATCGAGGATTTGTAATAATCCGATTGGTCTGTAGGACTTAGGGTGGGTGTAATCCTGTTTTCCTGGTTTGCGAAGAATGCATACATGCAGCTTGCCACTGTTTGGGGAAAAACGATAGCGTTACGCATTTGTTTGCTAATGCTAAGAATACTTCCCTGTTACAATTTATTGCTGCGGTGCATATATCGGCCGTTAGCCCATCCGGACATGGAGCATTCTTTGGATTGAGACTCGAGAGAACCAATTGCAGGTCCGCGGTTGTGAAAGGTTCGATAGATCTATGAGAGTCATCTGGATAAAATGTTTCCGCGAGAAGCTTGGCTGACTGATCTGGCGACAGTGTTTCATCAGCTGAGTCCCTCAGCAGCATGTCGTCCCGTCTTTTCGAGGTCTTCCTTATCACTCTGTAGACACCGTCCCAGACGCTTTCTCGGTCCTGGGTCGAACAAAACTCTTTCCAGCTTTGAGTAGGTGCTTCGCAGGCTTTCCTCTTATAATTTTCCCTGGCCTGTACTTACTCTTCGACTGTGAGTTGCTTCCTATTGGGTGCAGCATTACGTATTCGGCGTTTTTTCAAAGATCTTCTAGGACGGCTGACCACCATGGTGGTCTAGGATTGCCTTTCCACGCCTTTAGTTTCGGGATCGTGTCTTCACACGAACCGTAGATAATCGATGTGTAGATGTTTAAAATCTCCTCCAGTTCCTCAGATCTTGTGAAGCTCGAGACACGTTCCAGTGTGATTCCACTGTCAGCGAGCTTAGTTCTGAAAATAGTGGAGAAGTCCGACCACTTTGCCTTCTTGGTATTATATCTGTGCAAGGGTACTAGGGCTTTCTCTAAGCGCAGGTAGAAAGTAATCACATCAGATGTAATGAGACTTCTATCCACTGTCCAATCCTCCACTTTGTCTACCAGGGATTGGCACCAGCCAATTGCGCTGCAAAAGCCAGCTGCGTGGACGTGACGCTGACCACAGCGTCACGTCCACGCAGCTCGTGTACAAGCTTTCTCCTCGATATGTTTCGAAGGTCGGTACGTTGCCGGTGTTTAGGATGTGGTGGTTCATTTCCGTGATGGAGTGGAATTCTTCTCCGCAATGGTTTTCGGAGTTGCTGCACCACCAGTGCAGCTCCAATCATTCACGTTTCCTGCCACTAGCAAGTTTTTGGTTGAGATCTTTTGAGTGGTTGTCCTAATTTGGGTTAGATAGGGGTGCAAGTCGGAAGTACAATTTAAAAAAAAAATTGACTATTCTTCGTAGAAAAATCTATAAAATAATACTTTGCTCTCCCCAGTTGCTCTTGCATTTTTGATATTTTTCCCAGTTTTTCCTCCATATTTTATTCATTGTTACATTAAAAATTATTTTTATCATTTGACCCTTTTTTAAATTATATAAAACGTCACAAAAGTGTCAATTCGCTAAAATCCGTGCCGTTAACCCATTTCACCACTTCCCATATATCGGTATTGCTAGCCCAATACATCATTTTGGCATTTTCTTTGAATTTAAATAATAAAATAAATAACATTTATTTTATCAGTGCAGTGACATAATTAGTACAATTGGATTTTATTATCTAATCTAATATATCTAATTCGTTTGCTATATTTGTCTAGAAGTCATTTCGCATCGGTTCAGATTAATTTATTAGCTGTCATCCAATAAAGCGTTAGTATTTGTATGGAAATGTCGGAAATTTATTATGACAGATTTATTTTGCCTTATAATTGGCTTTTATTAAATAAAATAATTATTCCACAATTATTTCTTTGATTTAAATATGGATATAATTCCTATTTAATTTTGGTGGTGATGCTGGCCACACTCCCGCACCTTTCAAAGTTTCAAGAACTTTCGATTTCGTTCTTTTTGCATTTTTACATCTTCGGTTTAGGGAGGCTAGAAATAACATAAAAAAAAATTATCGGCTTATCCGAAAGCCCGGGCTCAGAGGCCTAATGATGCCTTAGAGCCACCCTCAGTGCAGTACTTCTTTAGGGAAGCAACTTTTTCATTTGAAATTGAAATGAAATGAATTTGAGAGAGCTCGCCTTCGAGCGTACCCTGCGCAGCCGAGCCTTCAAAAAGGTGCCGGCTGCGGCGCCGGTGGTCAACGAGGCGACCTAAGCGCTGAGGAGTTCCGCGCGGTGGGTGGCCGAAATGTGGCCCAAATACGAGAGGTCGCACTAAAATCCTCCAACTTAAAAGGAGGATTTATTAAGAAACTGAAGGACGCAGCGACCTCTCTAGTGGGCGTCGTCGACGTGCTGGCCTCCCGGACGGAAGCAGACGAGGGCCGAAAGAACATATAGGAATAAAATAAAACAACAACTCAGTCGGACCTTAGACTCGTAACCTTTATTAACTTGAAATAAAAATTATATAATGCGATAATAACGCTGGCCGTGCTATCGACTACGAGTAAAATTCAACATTCTTTATCAACCAACCAAAATTCTTATTCTAATAAGGCTACCCTTAACTCTATCTCCCGCCCTAAACACGTAACGTGGAACGATGCAGATCCAATTTGATTATTGCTTTCGAATTTTAATATCGATAAAATTGACTTAATATAACATAAAATTATTATGCAAAAATGCTAAATAAATACATCAAAACTTTCTATCACCCATAAAAAAGCATCATTTTTTTTTTTCAAATTAACACACACTTCTATAATACTTTTAAAATAAACACAAGGAATCCGTTACAGACGTAAAACAAGAACGCCCTAAGTTATAAGTTCGCGTCCCGAGGTACGCAGTACGAGTAACACGCACTCATCATCACACGCAATCATTTCTTTGCGCGTCCGCCCGCAGTTGGGACAGGTTCAAACATTTCGAGTATTTATTACGCAAACATAACATTGCTTAGCGGATTTGTTTTAAAACGTTCTCGAAGCTTAAGCATACCTTACATGAACATAATGTTATATATTTTTTATATTTTGATATGATAATGATATGATACAAAATCTACACTGGTACCAGCCAGTCGCCACGGCTCTGGTCATAAAAATAAACAATTATCATGGACCGAATCCATTTTTTTGCAAAACAAAACAATCACGATTAATTCCAAAGAAGATTAATATAGATATTATAATAACAATATTTTTGTATCGTTGTACACGTCATTGTAAATAAACACTAAAAATATGTTAATATGAGCAATTAAAGTACTTCCTCCTTAGTAGGTATAACAAGTTAGTTCTGTAAACAGTCGATTTCTGAAAATATTTTGTCCGTGTGCATCTTTTGTGATAAAAAAAAGTGTATTACAACGTAATAGATAATTTAAATCAACAAATTTTTACCTTTCGATTTGCTAAAATATATCCCAACTCTATGATCTAAGCTTTTCTACAATCTATATAATATAACATTAAAAATTGTGCGTATGAAGTGTCTCATGTAACTGTGATTTTTATGAGACAGAGCCTCTGTAATTACAAATAATTTATCATGTTAGTATAATGTCCCTATTCACTAGCATGCAATTAATATATCTTATTAATAAAACTACAAATATTTCGTTAAGGCATAACATAATAATCATATTGTCAAATCTATCAGGAAGCATGTTTCTTAATTAGTAATTGATGACGTTTATTGACTTACGGTTTACATATTAAGCAATTCAATTATGTATTATAAGTTTTACGTACAAATGTTTGAATAAAACAACGCCTGAATGCGCCGTGCTTAACTTGTATAAATATAACTGATACAATACATGCAGATATGTTATAATTATAAAATACATTAAAATAATAATATCATAGTTACGTATATTCAAGTTTACAATAATTTTAGGCTGTATGTCTCTGTCTTGTCGATAAAATAAAAAATCGTCCATGAAAAATAATATCCTTTGTTTAAAAAAAAAATAAACTATTCTATATTTAAATCGATACATGTAAAAAAAAGAACAAGGATGTCGTTATATGACAAAATTAAAATATTACACATAGCCTTATAGTTTTTACTTAGAGATAATTAAAATATTTTAGCACAATTTTACCACATTTAAAATACCACCACCACGTTTAACCAATTCCTAGTAGAAATCCCATGAATGAAGCTTCCATGTTCAGTAAACTGTACTTAATACTTATTGCATAAAACCATCACTTCGAAATTGTGTACGCGTGCTTCTAGTTTTCTCTCTCGTCTAATTTACTTCCCTAACATTACTCAATTTATTTAAATATCTAATTACTGCCTTATAATCAAGTGCACTTAAAGATTTCTCACTACACTATAGTTCCATTTGTTTGATTTTTATTACAGCGTCCTTATTCCTAATGAAATAAAATTATACTCCATATAAAATACACTTGAATAACGACAGTCCAATAAAACTCTAGTGCTAATATCGAGTACGTATACGCGTAAAGGCGTCGAGATATGATATCTGAGCATAACATATTCATATGTAAAAAACAATATGCTTTATTGTAAATGTAGGATTATTTGTCACCGTGAAACATTTTTAAACATTCGATTCAATGAACCTAATGAAGTCGAACGGACTACTTCATAGCCTAATACAAGTTATTTTCTTAAACGAGCATTTATTTAGAGAGATACTGTGTTGCCAGAGTTGATATTTACTTATCGTTTTATAGCGATTAATAATTAGTTAAATTATTTTGAGTATTGAGTCCACATAAACATACTTCAATCAAAATCATTTATTGTGTCTTTAATTTGTTCCAAGTGAGGGCATAATCAAAATATTTGTTCTATAATTTGACAGTCAAAAATGACGTCGAATTGAAATCCTCGTATTGGTTACATTATCTATGCTAGTCGTTGAAAGGCTTTTGATTTTGATCTGAGGTTTATTTGTCACGTTCAATAACTTCACTATGGACGGAGATTACATTTACCCAAAAACGTACCCCTTCCTTGTATATAAAATTGATTCAATTGTATATGTGTACATTATAAGCTACTAGGAGCTATGCAGAGTGCATCTAGATATTAGTCTACGGAAGCCACGAATGTGCACGCCACGTGCTGAGCTAGTCTTTGAAAAGCATTTATTTAATGCAATTTTTTTTCAGTCTCGTTATATTCCAAAACAATATTACCCCACATACGATGAACCCAATTCGTAGTCATGATATAGTAATATCTTACATCAATCATTCTATAAGATATAGATAATATCTTAAAGAAATTGCATATGTCACATTGCATGTTTCAGAATACTTTATACGTTAATTTTATTTGTCAACAATCATTTGAAAAAAAAATAATAAATTAGATTTTAATTAATGAAGTCAATACCTGTGTTGGCCTTATGATGCCTTTCCCTTTACCTTGAGGAAACAATAAGACAAAAAAAAAATACGAACCAAGCTATTAGCGACTGCAATTATATTATTTACTATTATTTGCAAGGATATATTAAGAAATGTATAATTATCTCACTCTCAATGACAGTATAAACCCAGCCTAAGCTATATTTTTAGTCTAGTAATTTTAATTAAAACGGTTACAGTATATGACTGGGAAAGATTTGTATATTAACGTTTTAGAATGTAACGAGTTTCAAGAAAATATTAATAACTATCGTCTATTCTGTAACAAGTGCACTATTCGCAGTGAACAAAATATACGTATATTTTGTTCACTGCGTTAAAAACTTAAGGCGTTCAAAGTGTAAAAATACAAATGCATTGAGCGTGCACGTTCGTCACGATTAAGGAGGCACTCGTCTTATTGCGTTAATAATCGTTTGGTGTTTTAGCGTTAATATGAAAAATCACTGTAGCGAAAAATCGCATTAAAGCCTAAATCGCATAAAAGTTCTCATGTGCTAAAGCGAAGACTTACGTACAGTTCGATGATCCCTGCCTATGTAAAATATTGTATATATTTACTTTAATAATAATAATATATTGGTGTCTGTATTGTTAAAACTAATTCGGTTATGTTAAAAGTTAACTACACAAGCAGGATCCATCTCACATGTATATGTACATACTATTTTAATAGTGTCGTAATGGAAGCATATTATTCAATTCCGTGAGTGCTAAACATAACGAGTTCTAAAGCCTAACTAGAAACGTTTAGTTTAGAGGAAGAGGTGAAAATTATTACAATCGAATCGAGAATTAATTTAAGATCACCTCAATATTTATTGTTCGGAGGTTTTTTATTACCTAATGGTCCGCCTTTTGCGTTTTGATATAACACACCCATTGCGTTTCCACAATACACGCTCACTACACCTATAATCTTTGTTTAGTATAATTTTTTTTTAATATTATAATTTGAAAATCATCTAGTAACTTCTAGAACATTAGGTTATATTTAAAGTTTTCGATTAGCCGGCTAAACAGGGAGATTAATTAATATCTCTTCTTAGTTGCCTTTGATTTTAATTTTTAAATAATTCCTCCTATATTATATATGTACCTATGATGACTATTTTCAGACAGATTATTTTCATTTATGTGATCTTTTTATATATTTAGTTTTTCTCATTGGGTTTAGCCAGCTAATCTCACAATAATAATTAAATCGAAGAAAGGAAATACAGGAATCACAAAAAATAAACTTACAATTAAATTTTACACCAAAATGTACTTACGTTTCAATTTTCGCTATTGAGATAAAACTATAATTATTAAAATATCAAAATATCAAAAAAAAAAAAAAAATATTGTTTCATCCACATTTCTTTCTACGGAGACTTCTTTATATTCCGATATCCTCGTAACAAACTAAATTAAAAAATATATTAATGACGATTAAAAATACTTGTTGATGTGAAAAAAATGCAGCATCATCTGTAAATAAATAACATTGTACATTAGATATACAGGTGTTCAAAATAAAACAATAAACGTTTTAAACCTTTACATTGTATTTACAATATTTTTACACAAAACCGTTACCCGCCCTCTTTCTTGGGTAGGTATTAAATAAAAAAGGGGGAGTCCTAAATAGCCTACAATCATATCGAACAGCAATTTTCGCGTGATTGACACACTTAGAAAAAAATATTAAATTACATAAGTATGTATATATAGACAGTGAATATACAGCTCTATTTAGCTCTCTTTCTCTCTACGTACTCTAATATTAATCTTTCGTCTCGCTCGTGTACAGAAATTTGCATAAACGTGGCGCGTCTTTAACATTTCTCTCAATTCACGTCCACTTATCGATCATCGTATCGCCGCCTAAGAAGTTTTACTTGAATATTTCCACTTAGTGTAGAGTGTAACTAACCTAACCCACTTCGTGTTATGTTAAATTATATGAAACTTGATAATGCTAGGAGATTAAAAATATTTTTAGCCTGTCCGTCGCCACGCCGCCGTGTAATGGAGGCCGTTGCATGTTTAAATGTTTATCCCGTTATGTATATTTAATGGAAAGCTATAAAACGTAACGTAACGTAAATATACACATGTTTGCGCATATGTTACTTTATATACAAACGGAGCTACTCGACGAGCAATGTATTTTCTCCTATTTTAAGTGTAACCAGCAACAAGCAGTCGTTATGTGACCGTCGAAAACTATCTCGAAAATTTATCACAATTAATTATGGTATAGACCGTATGAAACCTTTAAAGGGCAAAATTCAGGGCCTTTCCATGATTCTAAATTTAATAGTAATAATAAACTATCTATTATATAAATACACTGGAGACAAAGTTATCCTTATTCTATTTATAATTTTTTTTTTTTTTTTTAATAAATAAGAATTATTTTTACTTCGACATTAAATTTTTTATAAACATAAGTTCAGTTTTATTAATAAAAAAAAAATTATATTTCATAACTAAACAAAAGTTTGTTGTTTTTAAATATACCTAAATGCGTTATATCTGGGTTAAAATCGTCGTTTGAAACCTGACAACAACATAAGAATTATTTATAAGAACAAGCGCGCTGTTGAATTAACATTTAAGTTTTAACAATCTACACAGATAAAAAGTATATTAAAAATAAAAATTTGGATTAAAAGTACAAAAACTCACCTTATAAAATTATTAATAACCGCAGACTTGACAATATTTCGTTCCGAATATAGTTAATTAAATTAACTTCTTAAGTAAACTCACTGAGTGAGAGAATATTGATCTAGAGGGTTAAAGTCTTTGCTTGTCATGTGCGTTGCATTGTGCGCCATGCGGTATCCCCACAGAGACATCGCTTCCTTGCACGTCTCCTGAAAATAGCAGAACGTAGATTCAAATTTTTTTTAAAATTATTAACGCATATTTGGATCAAAGAGGAAAAATTAAAGTTAATTTCTTCATCATTTGATCGCTTAAAAAATAATGTGACGTTAGAGATCTTGTATAGACTAATGTATGAACATAGTTCACTTGTAATTATGTAATAATATTTACATATAATAATAAAACTCAGTGCGGGGCTTCTCCTCTAAACGAGGTTTGCTATTGCGTGGTTTCCTCGCGATATTTTCCTCCACCGCAGAGCACGAGATTAATTATAAAGTCAAATTAAGCACATGAAAATTCAATGGCGCTCGCCCGAATTCGGATTTGCAATCTTCGGTTAAGATTGACGTGACTCGCTAGTTATATCTTTAGGTTAATTATTATATCATTGTGCTCGTGTAATATATACCTACATATTTTGAATTTAACAATTTTTTTGAATTCCTCTTTTCAATCACAGCGAAGTTGTTATCGGCTCTTCGGAAGTAAAATGGTGTAGTTCTAAGTAGAATCGTGTTAGTTAAGTGGAATCGTGTTGTATTACAAATTATGAATTAATCAAGAACTGTTTGTAGTGTTTAGCAAATCGTAATGACGCATGAAAAACGTAAATCTAAGGTTTGTTTATCTTTACTCCTTCTTCGAGTGGGATAGACTATACAAATATCAATTAAAGTCAAGTCTTTTCACTCGAGCGTTCCTTTCGATGTCAAGTGATCATTGTGACAATATATTTAAATATCTATATTTTTTTTTTAATTTAAATCTCATATTATTAATAATTGTAATATATACTGACATTATTTATTACAATAAGAATTTATTTTAAATTTAATAATAAAACATATTTTTAATAACAAAGATGGCGTTAGTCCTTTTCGTCGCCTTCATCTAGCCGTTATTGAAATCCATAAACTGAAGTAACCAACAACGAAAGACAAATTTTATTAAAAAAAAAAGAATAATCTCTCAATTAATATAGCCAAAATTTACAACATTGTGTATGTTGTGAATTTTGAAACATACATAGATTTATGAATAATTTCGTCCGTTACTTGATAATATACAATATGCAATAGTACATAGGGTATTTTTATGCGCATAGATAACATCGTATATGTGTGCTATAGTGCGTTTTTGTGTGTGTAAAAAATAACACATTTAAAAATTATCACGTTATCAGGTTAAAAGATTACAGACTGCCGAATCGCAACCAATTATTTACCAGTTTTTTTTAATTATATTATAAAAATCAGTTATGATTGTTATTAACCGACTTTTAAAGGAAGAGTTCTCATGTATGTTCGGGAACCCAAGCTGATAAACAACTAGATGAAAACCAATGAATATACTTGGGAAATAAATGACAATTTATAACCGCTTTGTACGGAACAGCTTTATTCCGTGACGATCCGATTTAAATTTCGTAAAGATCTGATAATGAATTTCAGAGGCAGAAAACGGAACTCTTCAATAAATGCCAGCAAATCAACTAGCGATTGCTGCTACTTTACTATACTATTGCTAAATATGCTTTTATTTTAAATTCTATGCTGTTGTTAAAATATTCCTTATATACACTTATGTGAAGGGAAAAACGATACGGAGTTCTTATTTCAAATACTTAAGTAGTTACAGTCATATTAATATTATATATTTAATAAATACGTAATTTGTTATTTGTTTGTTATTAGTTGTTGATTTGAGAACATAATTCGAATTTGCCATGGAATTAATAAAAGATTATTCCGGCGTAAAAATTTGAAATAAAAGGACTGTCACCGATTTAATGTAAACGAGAGATTGTTGACAATTTTGATTTTATTCCAAATTCAGAATTATAAGGTTTATAAAATTAACCAAATAATAAAATTGAATTACGTGTGGTGTATTTGGTGTGACTTACGTTGTCGGTTATATCGATGTTAGGAAACCATGTTTCAGAAATCTGGCATCAGTTCAATCCATACCTATGGTATGATTGATGGATTGATAGCTTAGATTACAAAATGTATATAGATACTAGATCGGCAATGTAATAACGATCCGTCAATCTCGCGATACTCTTTCGGCACTCGTATAGCAATGTCGTATCGTATATATATATATATATTTATGTGATAGATGGCAAACGAGCAGGTGGCTCATCTGATGGAAAGTTACTACCACCGCCCATGGAAAACGCTGGGGGGCTTGCAGGTGCGTTGCCGGTCTTTTAGGAAGCAGTACGCTCTTTTCGTCAAGGTTCCCAAGTCGTATCGGTTCGGAAAAACCGCCGGCGAAAGCTGTTTCCACAGAGTGGTTGTGCGAGGCAGAAAATGTCTTAAAAATCGCGCTGTTGTGGATTTTCGGACATCTATTTCGGTGGTGCCGGTGAAACTTAGGATTTTGACGTGATGACCGAATGTGAAATTCAGCAGTCGGGATTAATCCAAACAATTCCTCGGAACATTCCCCGTGAAAAATTCGATAAAAGATGCAGAGTGATCCAACATCTCTACGCAAAATCAAAGGATCAAGCAGTACGGAAAGGGCTTGATCGTCGATGATTCGAGAAATATTAGCACGGCCGGTGTATAAGGTGTCTACGATACTGTCGTCTGCATAGCAGTGAATGTTTCTGATATGCAACAAGTCATTGATATGCAGAAGAAACAGAGTGAGTGATAGAACGCAGCCTTGTGGAACACCAGCATTGACGAATTTTAAGGCAGAGCATGCACCGTCGACAACGACCTAGATGCACCGATCTGCCAAAAAAGCTGGTAATCTAATTGCATAATTTCCCGGGAAGCCGATAGGAAGGAAGCTTCGAAAGAAGCGCTTTGTGCCACACGCGATCGAAGGCCTTCGCTAAGTCCAAACTGGCTGCTAATGCCTCCCCCTTGCTCTCAATTGCTTCCGTCCATCCATGAGTAAGGTAAATTAGAAGATCACCGGCTGAGCGACCCTGACGGAAACCGTACTGGCGGTCGCTAATCAGCTGGTGTTCCTCTAGATATTGCAGATTTCGCAGCAACAACGCTCAGATCATCTGGTGGTAAACAAACCTGTCCCCATGGGTATGGGCCGCATCCTATCCCAATCCGCTGACTTGTAGGGTCACACGCGAGAACAGCCCACGAAACGAGGTCGTGAATACCGCGCAACCAGCACTGTACTCCGAACGATACATTGGTCCGACGAGTTCAGAGGAGGATCGACGATAACCTGATAGCCATCCGGATGGGAAGTCAGCAGAAAGTCCAACAGGGAAGGTGTATGATCCTCCACGTCCGGTATTCGCGTTGGCGAGGTGATCAGTTGTGTCAAATCATATGCTAAAGCGAAGTCGAAAAAAGATCTACCCGCATGATCGGTAGTGCGTGATCCAAGCCATTCGCCATGGTGGGCATTAAAATCGCCAAGAATTACGATCTCTGCGGATGCGATCTGCTGCAGCACTGAATCTGTAGCCATTTGGACGTGCTCAACCAGTCGGTCGGTTTCGGCATTACCGCTATGGGACCTATAATTTTTTGTTGATTCGCGGATCGTCGTCGCAGTCTACACGCAGCCAGATAATCGATAGGTCCTGTCCTTCAAGCCTGCCGAGACGTCGAGAGCAGATATCATCTGTGACGTAAACGCACACACCAGCTCGTGGTACAAAGGAATGTTCCAATTTGTACCAAGGGTAAGAAAGAAAAGTCGCATCGTTAGGATGCGATATCTGGGTCTCGGTAAGAAAGAGCAAGGCCGGCTTCGCCGACTCATGGTGAAAGTGAACGGCGTACAAGTTGGAGTTGAGACCCTTATGCTGCAGAAGTTCACAGTGAGAGTGGTAGGAGTTACCTTATGATGACTGCTCCGCTTGCAGCGAACAGTGGCGAGCGCAAAATCCCCCCCCCTCAGAATTCGGAGGGCAGCCTGGGCATCCCTGCTCAGGTGGTGTACGTCCTGAACATGGATGCCCATGGATACCCTCCTGGGGTAATGTAACCAAATTCTACGGGCCTTCGGGACTTTGACATACCGGACGAAACGCGGTAGCATAGCTACCACTTTACGCCGATTTTAAGTGAGAGAGTGGTACTTCCCCGGGCGTGCTGGCCCATTCGGCTGCAACCCGAAGGTATGCAGTGTGGCACTACCACAATAGAAATATATATATTCTCCTTGTTTGCTAAGAATGAAGAGGCCATTTCTTTCCTCCAATGATAATTTGCGTAATTGTTTGCTATACTTCTAGTTTAGTTTAATAAATTAATATTAGTATATTATATTGTTATAATTTTCGACTTTTTCTTCATCCACAATTTTAATCCAAGTATTTTATATATAGCTTTTTGTATCAATCGATTTGGTAAAGGTATTCTCATTGTGTTAAACACATTGATCATGTAGTAAAATCCATCGCTTTAGTCCAACCTTACAGCTTCTTTTAAGTTCGTGGATTGACAAAAGAGCCGAGAACGCATCTTAACCGATGATTTCGGGTTCAAACCCAGGCAGGCACCACTGAAATTTCATGTGCTTAATTTGTGTTTATAATTCATCTCGTGCTCGGCGGTGAAGGAAAACATCGTGAGGAAACCTGCATCGTGAGAAAACCAACGAAATTCTGCCACATGTGTATTCCACCAACCCGCATTGGAGCAGCGTGGTCGAATATGCTCCAAACCTTCTCCCCAAAGGGAGAGGAGGCCTTAGCTCAGCAGTGGGAAATTTACAGGCTGCTAATGCTAAAAATGTAGTTTTGTTTTCCGGTTTGAAGGGTGAGTGAGCTATTGTAACATCGACACAAGGATCATAACTTCTTTGTTCCCAAATTTGATGGCGGTAATATGAGGAATGATTAATATTTCCTACAGCACCAACGTCAGTGGGCAATGGCGACCATTTACCATTAGGTGACCCATTTACCAGTCCGCCTATCTATATGACATAAAATACTCATCTCTGCTCATCTCTTATACCGTTAAGATATTATGGCCTTATGAATGGCAAAATTTAAAAACTGCATTTAAACACTCGCGAAAACAAACCGCTTATATTTATTAACGCTGCCGGTGTATGCAGATGAAAATTCAACGGCGTTGATCTAGATTGTTCTTTAGGTAGATAAAATAGATCAAGTGGCCTTCGAAACTCGAGTTCTCTCGAAACACAAGCCGACCTTGTTTTTAGCACTCTATTTAAATCAATGTTAAAAAGGTGAATTCTTTTTTTTTCAATTTTGTTAACCATAAACATAAAGAGGTATTGTTTCTGTTTTTATTGTTTTAGTGAGTGTTTTTAATGCGTATTAATATACACAAATAAAAAAGGTTTGATTTGGATGTAAATGGATTATGGAAATGAAATATAATGTGAATAATCTGTTATTACATTTCCTAACATTTTTAAACTATAATTTATTGTCCTAGTTTAATTATATTTGTATGTAAAAGTAATTATATATCTAAACATCTATTTATCTTAAACATACAAAGTATAACATGTTACATCTATACCCAATGTACCTTGACCATTTATTCGAACCTATAGTTGAGAGATCGCTCTAAACAGACAGAACCTTGTATTATTTTGTTTTAAGTGCAACTATTTTTATTGAAAGCAATAGTGTTTCATTAGTATTATTGTATCTTTATAACAAGAGACATTTGAGACTTTTACACGTTTCAGAAAGAAATGTTGACTATGAATTATGTCAACGGAGTGGCAGTAATAA
The DNA here is from genome assembly GCF_037043105.1 of Vanessa tameamea. NCBI lineage: Eukaryota > Metazoa > Arthropoda > Insecta > Lepidoptera > Nymphalidae > Vanessa > Vanessa tameamea. The sequence goes on along the minus strand of NC_087313.1, from coordinate 9,718,792 downwards.
GGCAGTTAATAAAAAACTTACAAAACTTTTTTATTAAGTAACATCAATTTAGTTCCTGCATGGGAAATTTGAGCTGCCATTTTTCTTCCCATATTAATTAGTAAGTTTAATTTATATCCAAGAATAAGAGAAAGAAGAAATTAATAAACTCACCTGAATTTCATCAACAAAATTAAAATCTAGGACATTCCTCCATCTGAAAGGCACATCACGGGAGACTCTGAACGTGGAACTCACACCGGCAACCTCGATATTTGTGTGAGAATGGAGAAATTCATCGACAGATTGTGTCACACCCAAACGTAGGAACTTTAGTAGGTCATATGATGTGCTACTTGGATTCAGGGCCAGTTCTTCATACCGCAAAGCCCTGAATACAAAATTAAGAAAATAAATAATTTGCTGACCAATGTTCCTCTTCTAATTAGAAAATTATGTAGGTTAGTGAAATTTAATATACTGCTAATATCCCGTACAATGTATTATCAAAAACTATCATGCATATTGCAGCACTTCACTTTAATTCATGTGCACAAACATGGAATATAATGCACATAGCAAATACATGATTCGACCTTAATGCCTGTTTATAAATGGAGAAACACAAAATATGTATATATTTTTGTTTGTCTCCAAATTTGGACCGCATGCGAGTAAAGTAGATTAATATACATTACACATGCCACATTTGCAATATTCTTTATTCACATAGACTAGCCAGCACTTCTCAATCCAATTACAGAGTTAAATTAAATTGAAAGTTACTCCCAGTTCGGAATGCAGATATTGCTCTGTAGCTAATCTTTTCCGACAATCAAGTTACATAGGTAATTAAATGCAATTAAATTATAATTTATCCTTCATGGAAATCAACGAATAATAAAATGTTATAAAAAAAGATCAAATCTTAATAAATCTAATACAATCATTTGAAGAATAGAACTTGTTCTAAGCTTGTATTCATTTGCATTTTCATATTTAGGCTAAGTGTATACAACTTTAATGATAGCCATGTATTTGTTTACACATTCTATTTAACCAGGATGTTGTTCATTATGAACAGTGAATGAGTAAAATTGGAAGCTCGGTTTGTTTACATAAGCTATATGTGGAAATAATTGGATTAAAGCCAGCTGCGATATCTGCAGCTTTTAGCTAATTATGTTTTATCTGTAGCAACCTAAATTTTGTTCCCTTTTTTTGTTATCATAAACTTACTTAATTTGTAAGAAACAATAACATATACACTTTCCTAAACAATTATTTTATATTAAATGGTCACAGTTAAAGAAAAAGCAAGTAGTTCATGAGAAATATCATCAATACACATAATTATTTTCATTGCATATATATAATTAATAATACATTTGTAGGATTATATAGTATTTTAATTAGTTATTTTTTGTACTAAATCATTATCATTAATAGATTATTATCAGTTGACTTACATAAATTTATCTGGATATTGTTGTAGGAGACGTCCAGCAGCTACATAGTCACTAATCATATCAGCACACAGCAGCTCAGGTTTCCAGCAATCAGGTGCCGGCTGGCAGAAGTTACGATGCTGCCTCGACTGCATCACTCCTCGAGGATCCCGGATTAACAAAATAACTTTCAAATTAAGCCTGAAATATCCAACTAAATTTAAACAATGTACAAAAAGGACTTTATATTGGTATTTTACTATTAATCCCAAAAGATAAAACATTTCCAATGATCAGTACATAGATATTTTTTTATCAGTGATAACTTTTCCAATTATCAGAGATGAATTATATTAATGGGCTTACTAGCTGTATGATGAATATAGATTTTAGTTTAAAATGAATATGGACATTCTATCTATTTATTTACATGCAACATATTTAATTTTACTGTGTAATAACTAGTTTGGAACCAGTGGTAGTTTTCTAAATGAATATTATTTTTGTTTGATTAGACTTAAATATATGTAAAGTTTAAAAAGCTAACTTTAACTTATTGTATGAAATACTAAATGAATACTCACTCTTTATCTTGCAAAAGTTGTTTAATAAGACGTAGCCTAACACGGACTACTTTCATACTTTGAAATGGAAACAGCCTACAGACCCTAGAAGTGAAGTCAGCATCGATGCACAGTTCTTTCTTATATTTACAATGGTCCCATAATCTTGTGTTATGGCTGAATTGATGCCAATGATTTTTTCCATAGTCGAAATAGTCCTCCATATCATCATAGTTACATTGAAACATTTTTTTAATAGTTTTCAATGCCTTGTCAGATTCTGGTGTACCTCTTATTTGTATAATTCCATAGTTTAAAAACGGTTCATAATGATAGAAATTTCCTGGCACGGCATTTAGAACTTCTCCAAGAAATGTTGTACCAGATCTCCATGTAGATATAATCAAACTTATTAAAGGTCTTCCTCCAGACTCTATGACTAAGTCTTCCAGCCTTTGTACACCAGATATACTAAAATTATAAGCCCACAATTCATGTTTAATTTTAAGTCTAGTTTTATCTAATATTTTTTCGATGTCAGGAGACCCATCGTAGGGGTTTGTTGGGATCGGCTGCAATAAATTTTCATCCACGTCTTCTATTTTCAAGAAGTTTTTTATATTTCTCCGACTCTCAGAAGCTGGACGGTAATTAGTGTTATCTGTATATCGACTTCCAGCAAGAATTAATAAAACACTGAGACCGAACGCAATGCATATTGAATAAAAATTAACTCTTCGCAACATTACTATTTAAAAAACACGAATTAAACTGATCGCTTAAAATCACAAGGATAGAATAGATGTTATATTTTAAAACAAACACTTCCAATATACAGTTACTATCATTTTTTATGAGTTATTTGAGTTTTTTCAATCATGATTCTTGCTTTCGCGTTTCCGCGGAAACACCGCATTGCACCTTCAACGCCATTTTGAAAGATTACTTGTCAAATGTATTATTTGTCAAAAACTTTTTTAATTTTCCGTCACTGTCGTTTGTCGTTACGTATCACTTGGTATATAGGTAGCTAGTTCATTAACATTAATTTAAAATGAAAGGCACTGAAATTTTAAGAAAAATTAAAAGCTTAATAAAGTAGAAACTAAAGTTTACTTATAAACGTCCTCCTCAACTAACATCCTCCTACTAAATGCATATAGAGTGTACTGTATAAATTTAAAATTTAAAAGCTGAAGCAAGCGCATTTATTGTAATTCGAACTAACTATTACTGAGTAGTGGGTACTCGCCATGCTTTCCTTATCTATGTTTGTATACAAAATACTACTAAACTGGTATAAAAAAATTAAGCAAATAAATATTTGGGTCGGCGCGGCGCCCACATCAAAATGATAACTTAAAATATGTGAAATTTTACACATTTTTTTTTCATTAACTGACTTGTAATTTGCCCAAATCAAAAAGCGGTCGTAATATATTCTTTCGTGTTTCCGCTGTGATGTTCATATTTATTTTTTTGCATTATGAAATCATTGATGAGACATGAATGGGAAATAACTTTCATGGTCGATCCTATTGACAAGAATTAAAACAACAGTCACTCGTAAAATAGGTCAAGCAAATCCTAACGCTGCCACCATAAAATGTTATATGTGTACAACTTTGGTAAACAACTGGCATTTAATGCCAATTCAATTGAATACACACTAAGATAAAATAGGTTAAAATGAATTACTTATTTAAATTTTATGAACTTAGTCGTAATTCTAAAGTTGTGTATAGATTTTAAATACATGTTATATTCTAAATAGGTATTACAGTTAATTTTATGCTTATAATTGATTATTTACACTAATCTTATGTAGCCGTAGCTATAAGGGTTTTCTCCAATACGGTTGTTTTTTTATTAAATATTCAGTGTAAAGTTGTGGTCTGAAATTAAATATGAAGAACAATTTTATAATTTAGTTTAATCGCAGGTTTTTTGCAAATTAATATATAAAAAATTAAACTTTATATCCAACAATATGCATTTTCCCCAAAGTTTCTCCTAAGAAAAACCACAGTATTACTTCCAAGCTGACTAAAAAAAGCAACCAAGCTTGTCTTACAGTAATAAATTTATAGCAACCACTTCTGATGAACTCTTTTACAAGGTCAAGGTCTTCTTGTAATTTCTAAAAAAAATAATATTTTTGTTAGTTTTTCTTTTACAATTTCCCTACCTAATTCGTTACCAATTCGCAATGTTTTTTTTAAAAAATATTTATGTATATTACAACTATCTGCTTGAAATATGAAAATCATATGAACAGTACATTTCCTAATCAATAGGAAATTAGTGAAAGATTTATTTATAGTTTAGAAGTGCTTTATTTATTATTTATGATAATGTTCTATTTTTGGTTAATTTTGAATACTGTATTACTGTCGGTCAGTGAGACAACACCAACAGTCCCCTTTATAAGATGGATACATCATTATCATGATTACATGAATTATTTGTCTATTATCACTATTGTATGTACATTATTGATGGTGATCGCTTCCTGTCACGCGTTGGACATATTATATTACACAGTACACAAGTTTGTGCGAATACAGGTTTACTATCTATTTCTTCACTTTGATAATCTGCGGGAACTACCACATCATAAGCATTGGCCCGATAAAAATTGGTTTTCTATCGAAACGCTCACCCCGTCTCTGGTTTCATACGAGCTCGAGATCTGCAGTCTTTAATTATCAGTCTAACATATTATACATAAAACACTTAATTCAGATATCAATTAAATATCAGATTACCAACCTTCATTTCAGCAGATTTTGGTAGAGATATCTCTAATTGATAAAATCCCTTTGCAACACTTATTTTTCGACCCCATTCAGATTGCAGCGCTTTCGAAGACTTCTCTTTTAAAAACTCTTTCAATTCAATGTTTCTTTGTCGAAAAGCCGGTATATTTATGTTACTCAGCTCACTTAACAATATCGACCTAAAACCTTTACAAAATAATGTGGAAAATGTACTTAATAGAATTGTTAAGTTGTTATATGGGGTATTGTTAAGGTGAAAGCCTAAGTATTCACATATTTTTTTTTAGTAATAGATTTGTATACTAGGGTTCAAATTAACTCGTACCTAGCAGGTAGTCTCATTCGGGATTGCAGATACAAAGACAATATATGAATGTTACTAAAAAGACAAGGACTTAATCACCCAGAGGTAGAAAGCAGTGACAACGGGGAAGAGTTGGTCTTTAAGTCCACTCGAAATAAAAATGGCAAAGATATTGATGTAGATCTCGATAAACTAACTGATGTCTTCCAGACATAAATCGGATCACCACATTTGACAACGAGACCTACGCTAAAAGAAAACGACTACAAACATGAATGTCAACGGTTAACATAATTTTTTACCCGATCCTGGTTAGGTTTAGATAGCCTTTGATAGTATTTGTGTTCAAGAAACTTCAACCATCTGAGCGTATATAGTCTGTTATTGACTGTGTGTGAGAAACTCTGCTATATTATTAGGAACAAAGTTTAAATTGGTTTCGGAGTACTGATATATAATGATAAGCTCAGTATGAACAATATGTTGGACCCTTATAATCGGTAGCTATCAATATAATATTTCCTACCAGAAGGGGGAAAAATGTTTTATATGACTGCCTATCCCAATTAGTTACTAAATTCGAATACTTCACCATCAGCAACTTAAACCGCTGTATATAGAACACCTGTACTTACAAAGTCTAATTGCAAATCTTTAATTCCCACACATAACACGATACACTTTTGAGTTGAGAACCATCTAAAAATCTACCGTTTTACAGCGTTTGGCACCTGACAGAGTAGAAAGAATTAGACTATAAACAAGAAATGAACATACAAAATACTAGAGGAAGTGTTTTGAATTATCAGTAGAAGGTAAAATCGTAAAGTGGCAAGGCCGGATGGTCTTATCCAAAGCACTCAGTCAAAAAAGTTCTAAGCTAACATAGAGGACACCCAGTCTGTGTTTCTTTATGAAAGTACTGTCACGTTTTTATGTATAAATGCCATCACTTGATGAGGTCATTGAGATTTTTGTAAAAATATCTCTAGGTGTCAGGAAAACAAGCCAAACAATACGAAACATCCAAATTTCGCATGGTCGATACCTGAAAAAATATGGGGAAGAGAGCGTACAGACTATACAGGATCGTTTGTGAGCTCGTATAATGCAAAGACCGATAGTTTTGTACTCATTGTCAAAGATGAAGAACAATAGCTCCTACAGCAACCCAGCCTCGCCGGAGCCAACGTAAGAGATTACTTATCATAAAAATGGTATTTATTTTATATAACGAAACAACAAAATAATTAATATAAACGCATTTTACTTAAATCTGTTGGATGAGTTTTAGACTACACAAATAATTTCAGTTATTACAGTTATTTGCGGATTCAGTTAATATTATATTGTGTTTGTTATATATGACAAATTCACCAAATATTTGGTAAAACATATTTTTAGTATGTTTTGGGTTGAATCAAATGGAGAAGTAGTTAATTAAAATCTTACGAAAGAGAATGTTGGTGTTTTTAGCAGCATTACTTCCAATCGACATTTTGAGATGATCGACTAATGATTTATATTTTTATTATGTAAATATTAATTTTACAATTGACACCGATATGACTTTTGTTATATGTGTCAGTTAAATTCATACATTAACGATATTTAAATATTAAAACTTTTTCAAATTATTGAACTGAACAAATGTGTTCCAATCGGCCGTTTTAATTTTCTTAAGTCTAAGAAGTTTTTACTATTTTGTTACAGAATAACTTACAGAAGTTGCTTAGAAAATCAAAACGTTATTTTTAAATATAGTAAAATAGGTACATCATTTTTATCATACTCACGATCTCACCAATCGATAGTTATGGAAAATAATTTACAACTGACGATTTCTTTGCTTTGTATTAATAATGCTTTTGAACGATCCAATCTAGAACATTATTTTATAGACTCCACATTGCCAGAATCGAACGGATCAAGTAATTTTCACCCGGATGGTAGTTTATGCCAAAAATATTCTCAAAAACATATATTTTGATAAGCTAGGATATTTCTGAGATGATCTCATAAGCCATAATCATTAGATACATTTGGTTTGATTTATAAGTGTACTAACATTTTCTGCTAGGTTAATACAATTAATAAAATATTTTAATCCTCAATCCTTCTATATACAAAATGTGTAAATATATACACTAACAGTAAATTTGTTTTTGTATTTAATTTAATTCTATGTACAGGCATTTGTTTTTGCGCATAAGGTATTAAGCACAGTGCGGAGTTGATCTTAATACGGGTTCTCAAAAAATTAAAATAATGCATATAAGAAAAGTAATGCAGGTTCCAGACACTATGTATAGTAAACTGTAAATTGTTTACTGTATACTACTCGAGTGTTGAACGAAATTCGGAATCATGGTCATATTTGCGAAAGCATAATATGTATAATGCAATATATGTTATGCCTTCGCAAATTACAATTCGCGGGTGCAATATTTATTCTTTTAATTAGCATTACTCGTGTCCTTTCGTTTTTATTGTTTTATCAAGTTTACTTGTTATTAGCTTGGTTCATACTTAATGAAAGTGTTGTTTACACTTATAATAACATTATAAATACCATTAACTAAAAACAGACACATTTTTTTTTTAAATAATTTAATGAGATTACGATGAAATAATATCCATTTATTTTTTAGCCTTAATCTTTTTTTTGTTCACTACGTTTGGTAGTCTGTTTTTTTTTAGTTATTTCAGGGGATTTTTTTGTTTCTTTGTTTACTTTTTTTTCATCTTTTTTAGCTCCTGCAGAGGCTGCAGTTGTAGCTTGAGCTTTCTTTTCTGCTGCAACTTTAGCTTTTTTAGCAATTGCCTCAGCTTTTTTCTTAGCTTCTTCAGCTTTCTTTTTAGCTTCTGCTTTTTTCTTTTCTGCTAATGCTTTTGCAGCAGCTTCTTTTCGTTTTATTTCCCTCAATTTTTCTGCTTCTATGTCATCTATTCTATTTTTTATTCCAGCAATAAAATTATCAGCTGCTTTTGAAACTCTTTCTTCCAAATATTTTCCCTTAGGTCCATGAAAGAAATTTAATGTCAATGGTGGTACAAGTTCTGTTTTTGCATATTGCCATGCATTTCCTAAAGCTGGTTTCAAAGTTTTACTTGCTTCTAAAAAAAAGTAAAAAATATATTTAAAGCAAGTTTATAAGTAAAAGCTTTCTTCCTTTCTAGACTTTTTAGTTTAATCAACATGGACAAAATATTAAATATTAATTTTTCGTTTTTGATATTCTCTCTTTAATTTTTTCTAATTCTTTCTCAAGATAATCTTTTTCTTTGGGTAGTTGACGATCCCGAAGCGCGGTCATTGATGAAATCAACTTATTAGTACATTTATCTAATACTGCTTCTGTCTTTTCCACAATAGAATTAGAAACTAAGGATTTTGCTGATGTATTTTGAATTAAGTTTTTTCCATAGACCCATAATTTTGTGACAAATGGTCGAACTGTTCTCAGAGAAACTGCAAAACAAATTTGCTTATTAACCTTAAATATTTCATATTATTTTCAGTGGAATTTGTTTTGCAATGTTTCTTTGAGAGATAACGTATTAACCAATACTCACCTAATGCCAAATCTAACGCTATTCTTGTAACTCTCGCCATTATTGCTTTTTACTATTGTTGTGTCTCAAATCGTTGAGTTATGTACAAAAAATATTTACGCATGTGAAGTTGAAATCTGTCATATTTGACGTAAGTGATCGGACCTACAGCGCTTCTATTAAAACGATGAAAAGATAAAAAAGATTGAAAAATGTTTTTATAAAATATTAACAATGCCAGTGTCCCGTTAAATCTACAGATATATAAACTAATTTTATTTGTGGTTGAAAGAGATTCTCGTAACGTATTTTGCGAGAATGAAACATTTTATCATTGTAGGTACAGTTGCTAAGAAATAGCTTAATTTACATACATTACATTGACAGCCTGTAAATTCCCCACTGCTGGGCTAAGGCCTCCTCTCCCTTCGAGGAGAAGGTTTTTGGAGCATATTCCACCACGCTGCTACAATGCGGGTGGGTGGAATACACATGTGGCAGAATTTCGTTGAAATTAGACACATGCAGGTATCCTTACGATGTTTTCCTTCACCGCCGAGCACGAGATGAATTATAAACACAAATTAAGCACTTGAACATTCAAATGTCTCCCGTATATACAAAAAAAAATCTAGTCGAATTAGTATACAATAGATTGGATGGAGTGGAAGATGACAATTGGAACAAAGGAACTGGAATAGAAGCTTGCATAGACCCAAGACTGGAGCTTAGACTTGCCAATAATAGTCACTACTTAGACGACATACACTTTGGAACCGTTCTTAAGACGTGAACATAATTGAGTTTGAAATAGTTATGAGCGATTAAAAATGTATAAATTTAGCAATTAAGCGACGAGAAAAGCACAATTGCACCACTAAATAAAAATTATGACGATTAATAATAATAAACATTTAACTTTGAAATTGGTCTTTTAACCTTTAACTTCATAAATTAAAATTATCAATTTTTTTTTCTCCAAATATATTATTTCCTACTAATAATTTAAGTAAGGAAATCCTCCTATCGCATATCAAAGAACAACAAAAACATTTAAGATACCACATTGTAGATTATACTTGCCTTAGTTGATTACATTACAATTAAAATAATTGGCGTTACATTTGACAATTAGAGACGGCCATTTCCTTACAAAGCTGTTGTGTATTGCATAAACATACTGTATTGCGCGATGAACTCCAATATCTGTATGTGTGTGGGTATGTCTGATATTCTTCAAAATTAAAAGAAAAAGGTTGCAAGTCCTGGTGGTAGTATTTATTAATATTTTTACTTGGTGGTAGGGCTTTGTGCAAGCCCGTCTAGGTACCACCCACTCATTACATATTCTACCGCCAAGCAGCAGTACTCATTATTGTTGTGTTCCGGTTTGAAGGGTGAATGAGCCAGTGTAACTACTACTAACAGGCACAAGGGATATAACATCTTAGTTCCCAAGGTTGGTGGCGCATTGGTGATGTAAGGAATGGTTAATATTTCTTACAGCGCCATTGTCTGTGGGCGGCGGTGACCACTTACTATCAGGTGGCTCATTTGCTCGTCCGCCTACCGACACCATAAAAAAAATAGCAAATATGCGATAAAAATTAAATTCGACTTCGAAATCAGCTTAAAATTCATAATGAAGAAAGTGAAATTAAATTTCATATATCATAGATTTTTTTTGTAAGTGTACAACGAAGATCACAGAAACGAAGTAACTTATAAATGCAAGTCACCGATCACCATAATATCTTATTTCGTTTGCAGCTTTACTGAGACGGAGTAAATTCAGGATTTGATTTGTTTCGGTTAGATTTTAATTATATTAAGATTTGCTTGTACGTAACATGTACAATATTTACTTACTATTGGAATGTTATGTTTTAAAATAACTTTAATATTTGTATTGATTATCTAACAGAACAGTAGAGCTATTCAGTAAGAAAAAAATCGAATTTTACCGCAGAACACAACACGTGCAATATCAGACACGAATCAATTCGTTACAGTATATAACGATTTATCCTACAACTCCATTCGTAGACAATTTGTCATAAAGATTTTATTTAAAAAAAGTGTCCCAAATGTTAAATCAAGACAAGAACTTAATTATCTCGTATTAAAATTTGATTTCCGCGTAGTTTGTACGTACAGCATAAACAGATTCAATTTTTATTTTATAATTAAGAACGTTTTTGACCAATTTAAAGATAATAAGTAATACGTTTTATTTTTGAAAAGTTGCTCTACAGTTACGTGTTTATACAGATATGTTAATAAAAATAAATGTCTACTATATCTTTCCTTTGTTAATAATAATAATATAAATCTCTTTTATTGAGTAGAATTATTATTTTAAATACCATCAATAATGGAAGCATAACTTCTTTCTTAAGAAATAATTTAAAAGTGTAAAAAATAATATTGTAAATGTTGTATATTGTAATAATCTATAATATACATTTTCATTTTTTCTGAGTTTTCTTTTACTCTGAGGTAAAACAATGAAGGCCTTGGTTGGAGTAAGGTTATTTCCTTTCCCTACCCTTGTATTTTCACTAGTTTTGAATTAATTTAATTGACTTTCATAGTCTAGTCTAGTCTTAATAAATATATGAATGGTATTTTGATAAACGAGACGGATTGTATTAAACTCGTTTTAAAGAATATAACTTGACATAATGTCATTTATTTTAATGATATATTTCAAAACGATTATTGTAATACATAAGCTGTATTATATTATCCAATGAGAAATCGTCTCGAGGATCGTACGATTATTATTAATCTGTGGTGTGCGGTTAGTGTTAATGTGGAGCAAATTATTCGATTCTTCGAATTTTGTTTTTTTTTTCGGTCGATGACACGCATCCTTGAGCAATTCTGGTTATTGAACTTTATTATAAGGCAGCTTAAATAATTTTATTGTTTCTTATTTTTTAAGCACAAGATTTATAATGTACAATCAGAGGAATCATGAAAATAAACAGGTTGTAAATACTCCTGCTGGGCACACGCCGAGGAGAGAAGCTTAATTCAGCACGAGATAATGAAGCAGGTATAACGTGCATGTTTTGCCATGATATTTCTCTTTACCACTGAGCACGAAAGGAAAATCATAAATACAAATAAAATACATGAAAGTCAGTGGCGCTTATGGATTTGTACCCGGGGTTGTCAGTTAAGATTCAAGTGTCCTACTGGGTGAGCTGCGTTAAATAATGTGAGGGACTCTAGTCCTAGATGCTCGTTTTTAAATTATATAATATATACTAGCTGCCTGATGTTACTTGTGAGGTGACGTCTGACAGAAAAGTATGGAAGAAGACATGATGCGTCGACCCCAAATAAAATTGGGATAAGGGCAGGAGGATGATGACGATGACACTGGCTAGTATCATCGGCGTGTGACCAGCAGGACTATTTACGACCAGTTCTATTCATACAAATTCTGGCAGCTGCCTGAATTTCTATGGGTAAAATAAGGATTTTTTTCTCGTGGTATTTTTTAAGCAATGAGATATAAACATTCACCAACCGTTCTAAAATATGTCTATATATATCTAAAATATGCAACAATCTTACAATTTATAGTTATACAATTGATATATGTATATATATAAATACATAATAAATACTCATTTTATAATACTTTTTGGTTGGTTTGGCAAGTTATGGTTGAAAGTACAAAATTTTTTTCGAAGACATTCGAAAATAATTTCATTGTATTTAAACATTGCGAGTTTTTTTGCCGAGATGGCCCAGTGGTTAGAACGCGTGCATCTTAACCAATGATTTCGGGTTCAAACCCAGGCAGGCACCACTGAATTTTCATGTGCTATATCTCGTGCTCGGCGGTGAAGGAAAACATCGTGAGAAAACCAACGAAATTCTGCCACATGTGTATTCCACCAACCCGCATTGGAGCAGCGTGGTGGAATATGCTCCAAACCTTCTCCTCAAAGGGAGAGGAGACCTTAGCACAGCAGTAGGAAATTTGCAGGCTGCTAATGAGTTTTTTGCACGTTTTTTCTTACTTAATAGACTAATACAATTCATTATATTTGCTACCAAACACAATCGTCCTACATTTTAGTCAAATCAAATACGCAGTACTGTTTGTTAATTATTATTGTTGATTAAATTAAATATTTGTCATAGTAATTACCTATGTTTGAATTAGTGGAGCGAAAATGTCCGGTAAATATTTGGCTACCTAATTGTAACTGAACACCGCCTATAGACATTGGCATCTCCAATCAGCCAACAACCTTGGGAACTAAGTTATTACGTCCCTTGTGCCTGTATTTACATTGGCTCACACACCTTTCAAACAAAAAATCATCAAATAAAAACGATTGCTGCTTGGCTTCAGAATATATTATGAGTAGGTGGTACCTATCCAGAGCCAGAGCCAGAGCCGTACTTCTAAGGAAATCGAATTTACTAAATAAATAAAAACTAAAAATTTAGTTTAGTTAGTAAAAAAAGTTAGTAAATACTTATTTATTTCTGTGTTATTTGTGAGAAATTATTACTTGCTATTCAACCTTTCGAAATGATCGTTGCAAATCTATTTCAATCTAATTAAGGATTGGTAACCTATATGTTATCAGTAATTTACACTATAGGTATATTGAAATACGTGCAGTAAAAACTGTGAATATGCCATTTAATTAAATTGATTTTGTTGACAAAGTGCAGTTGCATAGCACAAAAAGCGAAGCTAATTCCATCATTGCCCGGCTCTGCCAGACAAACTTGCCAACGATAAGCAGATACTCTCGAAATAATTGCGGCAAACGGTTGCTAAACTAAGGGTTCCAATGGGGTTAAAATAAAATAAAGCTCAACTAATGGCAACATTCCATGGCTCATCCAGTAAACCTTTGCCTTTGCTTAATCAGATAATCGCAAAGGCAGCAAATGTATAAATTAAAATACAGCTATAAATTATAAAAAATTCTGTGATTTATAAAAAAAAAAACAACAATACCAAGCTTTTTCTGGCAATATATAAATATATACCAATTGTCATGGATCTACGGTAAAGCAGTTGAAGTGTGGCACTGCCATCTAGTGACGACTTACACGAAGCATATCTTAAACAGATAACCAACTACTATTTTGATATACTCGAGTTCGCCTAGTAAACGAAATTTAATCATAACATCTGCCAAGCATTCTCCACTCTAAACGAACGTATTAGTAATAACAATACGTTACTAATAATAATAATAAATAACCAATTTTTTTATTTATAATATTAAAAATTCTGTAAGAAACAGAGTAGAAAAACTGAACTGTTTTGCCTTTGTATGTTTATATATATCGATATGACGAGTATTCCGCCCCGGCTTCGCACGGGTTCGCACGGTTTCGCAACCTCTAGGACTCAGTAAGCAAAATAGCAAAATATGATGTGAAAAAATTTTGTTTAAGTAACAATTTTTAGAATTGGATCATTAGTTCCGTAAATTACTTCCTATATACAAACAAACAAGTTTTACCACTAATACCACTTTATAATTAATAAAGATAACAAAGGATGTCATAAGTCACAATAAGGTCTAATTATTGTGTCACAATTCGTGTCTGCCTGTCACTTTCGCATCACAACTCGCTAAATATAATGATTACCTAGAAAAACATTCCTTTATTACGTGAAGATGTCTTCATATTACGTCTCAGATATTGTAAATATGAATTATAATATGTATAATAATGGCATTATGAAACGATGAAATTTGTTCTTGTAATCTACGGAACTAATGATACAATTCTAAAAAAACTGAATCGTAGAAAGCTACGTAATTTCTGAGTGCTATGGTATACGTTGTATTTATAATAGACCATATTCGTCATTAATAAATTGAACGCGCGAAGTCGGGATAGATCGTTAGAATATACATATGTATATTACTTAAGGTAGAGAGAAACTCTTAGTAGCTCCTGGGATTAGCGACCTGGGAATAGGTTTTAGGGTGTCCCCCTTTGAGCATCAACCATCACCTTCACTGTACGTGTTACCCACCCTGCCTACCCTCAGGAATAAGCTGTTAGCGCAGCTCGTTCATAAAACTAACTGCAAATTTCGACAGGCCAAGGTCTTAAAGGATGTTATAGAGATTTTGCTGGTGTACCTTTCACTCCCACTTTTACAGCATATAAACTAACCAGTTTAGTTAATTAACTGTTAGTTCGTAATATTTATTCGTTATTATAAACTTACACTACAACTACAACACTTCAATAATTTATATACATAAAAAAGTCTCTATCTAATTCACTATACATATATATATATTTTTTAATAAAACGGTATTGCAGTAGTAGTTTTTGCAACGGAAAATAAAACGGTTAAATACACAAAAAACTGTCACGTAACTGTATCGATAGCAATCGCCCACGCGGAGTCGCAGGCGCGTCTGATAATATAACGTAGGAGAAGAATTACGTAACTAATATAAAAGTAGAAACTAAAGGAGTGATTCACATTTTCTATCCAGTATAGTTAGCGAGATTGGCGTCATTTCAAACTATTGCAGTGTTAGAATACAAGTGTGAATTGAACAATGCGTGTGTATCTTGTAAACAATAGGACATAACACTCAACGAAGGCGATTCTTATACAGCCGTGACTTGTTTAATTTAGAGGCTAATCATTTACATTACGTTTTTGTCGACGAGGTTCGAGGATAATTTTCTTAATATCAGCTATAATTTTTTTTTTTTTATTTACAGTGGCAAGGGTTGTTGCACAAATAAGACTGTATCATCTTATGAATTATAACGTATCATTTTTATAAGGAAGAAATGTAATTTAATTCGTTATAAAATATAGTATGTACATATTACTTAGGTTTTGAATATGTAGGTATCTCTAATCATTGGAAGTAATCTTTGTACAAGTACATAAAAAGTGTGTCGTAATAATAAATGTGAGTTTTAGTAATAAAATAATAATTGTACAGAATAAAACCCGGTTCCTAAAGGGGCGGGGTATCCCTCAAGGACTTACGCAGCGTCAATAAAAGTGACAGAATGATGACGTTTATATTGTAGAATCGAGTAGTGTAAAACTTAAAAAACCGCGACCATACCATTATCTATAAAAACGACAAAAAAACCATGTCTGTTGTATGAGAGCCCCACTTCAATATTTATTTTATTCTGATTTTAGTATTTATTGTTATAGCGGCAACATAATAAACAATAAATTCATCATCTGTAAAATTGTCTAACTATCACGGTTCATGACATAAAGTCAGGTGACAGACGGAGACACTGACGGACAGCGGAGTCGTATACTAACTTATACGTTTATTGATCTCATTAAATCTTACAAAATTATGAATAAAGTTAAATACATAATTAAACGAAACAAAATTAAAAAAATAAACAAAATATAAGGCATTAATGGCTACATTAGTTAATTAATTACAGGCTAAATATTTATACATGTCAGTGCATATTTTATAAATTGATATTTAAATTTAACTTATTTACTTTATTTTTAAAAGAAAACATTATACACGAATAAAATATCAATATCCGAATATAATTTATTATAATTTTGACAGCTATGGTATAAGAAGATAATTTATTAGGACTTTTCGTTTTACAAATCGGCACATTAAATAATGGCTTGTATCCAGAATTAATTCGTGGACAGTTAAATTCTATATTATACAATAGAAAAGGTGATTCTATAAAACTGTTAATTACTTTATATAAGAAAAGCTGTATGTTAGCAGAAGATTCAGCTCTATAACACAGATGTTTGTAGAATTTTCTTTTTATGTAATTTTTATTAGTGATGCTTAAGATCTTCCATTCAATTTTATTGAATTAAACCATATAAACAAGGATTTGGCAAATTGTTACGGTCAGCCTACCTGACGACTACCACCCACATTCGAATACTTTTGATGTTAGGATGGTTTCGCGTAACCACACGGTTGGGGCGTTTACTTACTATAAATCGGCACTAACGATATTTATGGCGCCTCTAGTCTACTAACATGGAGTAAGCTTCAAGCCTACTCCTCAGAGAGAACATGCGCCTTCGCTTAGCAGTGAAATATCAAAAGGTTTTACTTTACTTTTTATATTGATCTACACTATCGGAACTACCCGATGAAATAATTATGTAAATATATTGTCTGTAAATATATTCTCTCGAAGATACGATCACCTTAGAAACATCAAAGTACCAATGATCAATAATCTACTTACGAGTTTGAAGGATTTTAAAATGTATGTAAGTATCGTCTTTAAACCGTCGCAACAAAGTGCTTATTCTTGAGCTGAGTCTTGATTCCCAATGCGCAATGGCTCGCCTAGTAGAAAACTATTTGACATAGCTTGTAATTGCAGCGATTAGTGTTAAATATGAACGAGCTACAGTAATAGTCCGCTGTCCGTTTCGTAACCTAGGATTTAAAAGCCTCAATAGATCTGTAACAACATTGGTATCATTAAGTATATTATTATAAACGAGCAATTTGTTATTTTTTTACATTATACATTAGCAGCCTGTAAATTTCCCACTGCTGGGCTAAGGCCTCCTTTCCCTTTGAGGAGAAGGTTTGGGAGTATATTCCACCACGCTGCTCCAATGCGGATTGGTGGAATACACATGTGACAGAATTTAGTTGAAAATTAGACATATGCTGGTTTCCTCACGATGTTTTACTTCACCGCCGAGCACGAGATGAATTATAAACACAAATTAAGCAAATGAATATTCAGTTTTGCTTGCCTGGTTTGAACCCGAAATCATCGGTTAAGATGCACGCGTTTTAGAACGCGTGCATCTTAACTTAACTGAGCCATTTCGGGTCATAATTTCATTTGTTATTTTATTACTTTGCATTTCACTTCCACGTTTAAAATTTAAAAAGATTTCATATGACTTAAGTGATCGAAATAAAAAAAATATTACGTTAATTATTGTTACAAGATAGAATCTTTTTAATATATATTTTTAAATTAAATAATTTAGTTTTGTACTCAATAATTAAAGAGATAGTAATTTGCTTAAGATGAACGTATCTATATAGTCATAAAGAAATATAAAAAGTGACCTTATTGTGAACGAAATGGAAATTGCAACTATCGTATATTCTCGAACAATTGATACAAATTGCTAATGTCGAGTCGCCAATCGATTTGAAATTCCATTTGTTATACCGGTTATATTGAAGATTCTGGACGCATTGGCATCGCCGTGGACACATTTTCGTCTCCCAAATGTTTTTGTGGCCTGTCCTCGTTCACTAGTTCGTTGCCTCCGGCGTCTAACTGGACAGTTTTTTTGCTTAACAGCAAAGACCTCGATCGCAAGAAGTAGCGGGTGCGGCGCCATACCATTTTTTTCCACCGGTTTCAAGTGTGGGTAACGCTAACGACATTTTTTGCGGCTGTACAAAATTAGTCTTGGTGTTGATTGAACATCAAAGAAATTCATTTACTATGTTAATTCAACTGCAAAACAATTTCAACTACATTTGATAATTTAAGTTTAATTTAATTTATCTGTCTTTTGATATGATAAATATAACAATTTTAAATGTTATGAAAGGAAATTATATTTGTAACAATGTTTATACGAGGATAAAATAAAGTTTATCAACACTTTTTCCTTAAGTAAACATGATGACATAATAAATAGGTATTTGAATAGACTCAAGTATCCAAAGGTTTTCATTTAAATTGTATGGCGCACGTACTGAGACGCAGTTACGAAATCGTAGCCCACTTAAGGGTTAAATCGTACGCCAGCGCTGAGTGGCTGCTTTGAGCCCAGTCGTAGGGTTAAAAGTTAAAACATTATTGGAAAGGGGAAAAGAAAATCAATAAAAACATTTCTGACTCTTAGGCGTTGGAATGTTTATAGTTTTTGCTACAAAAATAAACTTCCGAAAACTTTTTTTTCTATATCCAAGGTCCAAAAAACGAAGTCGAGGATAAAGCAGAAACTACTTATACAAACATACCTCCTGTTACGGAAGTTTCCGGAAACCCACGATTAAATAACACCTTGGATGATCAAATAACACGATCAAACACATACGTATTACTTGATTAAGCATGGCAGATTAAATTTCAATACTCACGTTAAATACTATTTATTTATGCACATTTATTTAACAGCAATTAAATGCCAAGATTAATACTTAACCTTGCTCAATTATACATCAATGACACGACTAAAACGGCCTGTTCTATTAAATTAAGCAGAGATTGTTAATTGCCTTATTTTACCTTATTAATCATTTCACAATTCTTTTTACATTAGCAGTCTGTAAATTTCCCACTGCTGGGCTAAAGCCTCCTCTCCCTTTGAGGATAAGTTTTGGAGCATATTCCACCACGCTGCTCCAATGCGGGTTGGTGGAATACACATGTGGCAGAATTTCGTTGAAATTAGACACATGCGGGTATTCTCACGATGTTTTCCTTCACCACCGAGCACGAGACAAATTATAATGCCTGAGTTTGAACCCGAAATCATCGGTTAAAATGCATGCGTTCTAACCACTGGGCCATCTCAAATATTTTTGCAGGATAGTATATACAAAATGGCGGAACCCGGATGCTATGTTCGAATTCCGTTAACTTGAACAATAACGACTTTAATTTACTAAAGCGAGTGAATCATTTAGACTACAAGAAATTCCCAGGTTAGAATTTGAGGAATTGCAAATCAAACAGTTAAATGTCTTATATATATTTAAAGCTGTTCTAAGGGGTAATAATAATTAAGGTTGAAAATTTTTGGTTTGATTTTTGAGATATTAAATGAAAATAAAATAAACAGTTCTACAGATTTGTACGATCTATTCTTCTTGGGTATATTAAATATCCTCGTAAACAAAAATTTTCGCAATCCCAGAATTAGACGAAGATGATTTCCTATTATGGAAACGATTAATAGGTCAAATACACCTGCGCAATTAAATATAATTAATTAAATATATATCGCTAACGTTAACGTTGAGAATTATCTGTCGAGCTAAAACCACATCTGACTAATTCATTAGTTTGGACAGAGCTGAAATAGCTTCATACAAACATTTTCGGTTCGTGCATAATTTTACTACATGATAAAACAAATGGCTTAAACATAATTGTCAAGTCATTATCATAGATAATAAGTTTACTAGTGGACAATAATCGATCTGGCGAAGTCTCATGCGGGTCCCTCTCATTATTTCATTATATTTAAAGTCGCTCGACATTGTAGGACAGATAACGAACATATAGCCCGATGTTATTTACTGGTCATTGTAGTGAGTAAAGAATTATATTACCTATATGAAAATTTCAATACAATACGTTCCATGATGGCCTCTTTTGTGACACTACTTTCCTCAAAATATACGTGGCAGTTACCTTGACCTCCCTACGTCCCCTCCCTTTAAACTATCGAGAAGAACATTTAAAATACAAAGTTATGTTAGTTAAGCACAAATATATATATATATAACTAAATACCTATACCTATATATATAGGTATTTAGTTATGACAATCAATTCAAACAAAATTATACATACTTTGCGTATACTGAAAACAAGCTTGCAAAATAAGCTGCATCCTATAGACAGCACAGATATTGTGAAGAATTATCCAAGGACTAACTGTAGCTCACTTGGTTTTCGTATCTAATGTTGTCCAGTTAAACTTTCTATTTAACTCTTATTAATATTCATATACTATAATAGACTATAATAGACTTTACATTAACAGATTTACAAAATAACTATTGAAATCGCCACAGAGTAATGATAGAAACTTGTTTACTTATATATTATTGTAACATTCTTTAATATATTATATTTCCATGTCTTATGATTCTGATGCTAATTTTTTGTATACACGATTACATTTATAAAGCACGAGTCAACAGCATATACATTGTAATAAAGGCCCTTGAATATATCCAGTAATCGTGACCGAAGAGGCCTAGGCGCCTATCGGTCACGGAACGCTTTATTAAAGAAATACAAAGATGATCTCACGTCATTCACATAATATAATCGTATGTTATACACATTACACGTGCCCTAACGGACTCACGACGCATTTTTTTTTCCACATACTTCGCAACTATGTATGTGTTTTGTTTGATTTTCATCATTGGTTCCTAAATCGTAATAAGTTATAAAAATTAATTATATATGTATATATAAATTCAGATTTCACATCAATCCAATTGTCCTGCTATCGGATACGTTCAAGTTTTTTAATGTACGTAGTTTCACGGTTAACGTCATTTCTTCTATAGGATAAACGTTAATGGCACAAATCTGATTTTATAGTAGCTAATATGTCAGACAAGCGTGTATATCTTTTAAACCTATTGTATACTCCATTCTAACCAAAACAGGAAAAAAGCCAAATAAACGACATTTGACAGCAAATTGACGCGATATCATTGGTCGAGAGCTTGATTAATCTATGATATTCTCTATGGATTTGCGAAAAAATTGTGATTTTGAACGTCGACGAAACTGTTATCGGAATTTTGGAAGTAAATTTAAAGTGGAATAAGTAGTTAAGTATAATAGTGTTGTATTATAAATAAAGATATATTAATCGTAAACTCTTAGCATTGCACAATATAGCTGAGTTAATAGCAAATCGCATGAAATAAGTAAATCTACGATTTGTTTATCTTTTTTCCTACTTCTTTTGGAATAGGCTATAAGTAATTATCCGACTCCAAACGTTTCCTCGCTTATATAGTTACGTTGTACGATTTCTGACATAGTACATATCAGAAATCTTCTTGGAAGAACTACAACATGAGATATATTGTAATTTATTGCAATTTGGTATAAAATGCAGTGATATAAAATTAAATAAAACGGCAATTGTTATTATTATAAATGGTGATGTTAAAAAATCCGAAGTAAACGACGTCAAATTAGTTTGGTATGTGTAAAAATGAGAAGCGAGTTAAGCTAAGGTTTACGGTTATTCTAATCATCACTTCATACGTTGCTCATTTAATATTACGAAACGATACACAAGAAACCTGCTGCCTCTTCATTCTTAAAATAAAACCGCACGCACGCAATCGCAGCAGTTACGGGCAAAGCGGTTACGTGAATTTTATCACATACAAAGAAAGAACAGTCATAGATGTAGGTCGTTGGAAATAAAGAATTTGTAGAGTATTCAAATGTTCATTTAAATAATAAATAGCTGGACTTATATCCTTTGTTACACAAGGGTATATCCAAACAAATGCACATAATGTACTTTTCTTCTCAATATCCGTTAGATTATAAATACGATGCAACTGGAAAGAAAGCCAGACCAACAGCTTTACGTATTTCTCGAGGCACAGGTGATTGAATTGAGTGATTGAACTGAAGTGAATGATTTGAGAATTTTGAAAAGTAAAACCCAACCCGGGTTAAGCCCTTAGTTCCACATTCCTAAAAACTAACAACGATTAATTAATCGAATCTATTGTTTTGAGACAAATCTTAATGAATGAATGGATGTGAGGTGGAATTGTTAATGAATTTTAAATTCATTTAAATTTGTCAAATGTAGAAACTCAAGACGATTCACTTAGTACCTATATATTTAGACAGCAATTTAGTATTTAGCTTATAATAATAAATATTGGACAACATCACATACATTACTCTGATCCCAATGTAAGTAGCTAAAGCACTTGTGTTATTGGTACCACAAACATGCAGACCCAAAACAACATAGAAAAATAATTAACTTTTGAACACCGGTGTAAACACTACTCGACCATGGAGGTCGTTAAATTTTCTGTACATTTACATTTATATAAAAGTCATCATGAAGTGTTATATCTTAATTAAAATGAGATAGATAAATTTAATAATAATTCAGACAACGAATCATTGATTTTGGCAAACGATATTTACATTTACACGAACATTCGCCAATACGATGTCAACTCGTGAGGTATATTAATTGTATGATTCTACATTAGTCTTAAGAGGGTAATTTGAATTATTGATTTCTAGCGACGCGCCCTGGCATCGCACGGTTGCAATGTGGGTTATCCCTAAGAAATAGACATAGACCGTTTTAAGGTGTACAATACTGTAGTAAATTATTTTTATCTATCTCGTAGGGTTCTGCCCACGTTTGCAATTTAAGCACAAAAATGTGTTTATTTACGAAATCACATTAGAAACCTCTAAAATTATCAGTATTTCTCAACTATGTAATGCATATTTTATACATATAAACCTTCATCTCGAATCACTCTATCAATAAAAAAAATCGCATCAAAATCCGTTGCGTAGTTTTTAAGATCTAATCATACATATGGACAGACAGTGGGAAGCGACTTTGTTTTATACTATGTAAAGATAAGTATATGTACTATCTTAAGTATTTATTAAATGTCCGTAAAGTAGAATTATACAGTGACTTAATATTTATTGTTCTTAAAAAAAAGATAGAAATAAATCTTCTATATAGCTTATTACAAAGTCTGATAAATAAGAAAAATAACTTCAACACATTCGAAATGATTTAATGCATCAGTTACGGAATTAAAACAAGTGCGCTGATTATATAGTAGTAACGTAAACTTGTATTTTTAATTTAGCTTCATAATTATTTACTTCCCACGGTGTAGGAGCAAAGGATCTCATATATATTCAATTAATCTCGGGAAAAGATAACGTAAATTCTAAGACAAAATATATGAAAAAAAAAAACGTTTGCAAGTCGTTTCTTGTAACCTGTACCTTCTTAATTAGTTTCCAGTTTTAAATGGCCCTTTTGTCAACATTTTTATTATATAAAAGTTATTTATATTTAAATACCTTAACGTAATTATCGTTAACGCGTAATTTATGTTATCAATGGTGTAACTAGCACGTCCTTTACGGGTTGTAAAGGTCAGCTGGGTATTACTCTAAACAAAATAACTCGCCGTTAAGGAATTCTTACCTACTTTAAAATACTGAATCATGCTGGCATTGGTGAACGTAGGTACGTTACATACTTGTAAAATAATTTGGTACCTGATATAGGACATTCAAAATATTGAGTATTTTTAGATACTTGTTTTTTAATTTTTTGCTACTTTTATTTTATAAATTAAATGTTAAATAATTTTAAGAGGTCTGTATACTTACCGTTGTAGGTTGTTCCTACATATGTTGATATGTTTTAGGGGGTAAGTTTATATTGAGAGGTGTCGAGATGGCCCAGTGGTTAAAACGCGTGCATCTTAACCGATGATTGCGGGTTCAAGCCCATGCAAGCATCGCTGAGTTTTATTTTGTGATTATAATTCTGAATCTCGTGCACGGAGGTAAAGGAAAACATCGTGAGGAAATCGGTGTCCATTTATAATGAAATTCTGTCACATGTGTATCCACCAACCCGTTTTGGAGCAGCGTGGTGGAGAAGGCCGACCTTGTCCTCAAAAGGGAGAGGAGGTCTTAGCCCAACAACAGTGGGACATTTACAGGCATGTTACTTTACTTTTTTAGTCAGGTAGCGGAACATTTTTATTGTTCACACAGATATGAAGTTCAAATGCTTTTTGACGGATATTTCTTAATATATTTAAATTTATGAAACAGCTTAGAATGGATATGACATTATGGATACTGTTATTTTTGCTTTTTTAATTTTCTTTTTACAATAATTAGGAAAATATATAAATATAAATCGAACATAATATGTACGTTATCATCTATAATGTACATATTATAATATTATATAAATTTTCCATTTGACGTCTTTCTAAATAACAGTTACCAGATACGTCAGTAAAAATATTAATATTTGAAACGAACAGCAGAAGCAAATGTGATTTATATTGAAATCTTTCGAGACAGGAAGGATATAGGTAGTATTACATATGTCTAAATCGACGTAAGTCTGGCTGAAAATTTTATCGTCCCTCCAGCTGACGCGCTTGATTCAATTTTCTCGACGTTTACTCAATTTCGAAGTTCCAGACGTGATTTTTCTTTTAATATTCGAATTTGACCGTGCTGTATAAACAGATCAACAATAACAGTTTAATATTGTAATTATTGCATAAGAAAGCGGAGACGTCGTCACCAAATTTGCTCTACAAAAACAAAAAATTATATATTAAATTGATTATTTATTATATGATTAATTATATATTAAATTGATGACATAATGAGTCGAATTTTTAAATTTGTGGTTTACACAATCGATTCAACGAAAATAGTGTTTTAAATAACGGCAATGATGTTATCGGGACTTTGAAAATAAAATTAAAGTCGATATAAGTATTTGAGTGGAATAATATGTGTGTATTATAAATAGAGATACATTAATCAAGAATAAAAATAATCAGATGCAATTTATAAATCTGAGGTTCGTTTATCTTTACTCTTTCTCTGATTGTGATAGGATATATTACATATGATAGACCTTTTTTTTTTAGACCATAGATATACCCTATATAGTACGGACATAAACCATAGATAGGACGGACGTTCGGATTTAAATATAGATGCCTTCAAAAGATAATTGTAGACCGTACATACTCTACCTACACGCTCGATTTGTTTCATTATTAAATAGCAAATATTTGTATTTCTGATTTCCTTTATGGGTAAGTTTAGTTACGAGCTTAGGAGACAGAACGAAGTGTAAGATACGGTTTCATACGTATTAGTTATGTTAGGAATCGCTAATACAAACCAATATCTTTCTTAACATATATTTAAATATACATTCAGACATTCCTAGAAAACTTTGCCGGTGAACAATGAAAAACATAATCTATATATAAATAAGCAAATGAGACTCGAATCTTTTTGTTTGTTTCATTTTGTTTGGTAGCTGAATTAGTGTTATCAATAACAATTTACGAATGAATGAATGAATGTTTTTTTTTCCTTCATAGATTAAATTAAATCAAATTACTTTATTAAATATTAGATATACTTATTGATGGTCAAATTAAATACTACAAACGGTTCGGAAAAGAAAATACCCTGACCTGAGAAGAAACGGCGTAAGAAACTCAGCGGGTGTTCTACAAAAGTAGGCCTTATTAAAGTACAATCTTAAAAAAAGGTAGATCCTGTACGCTGACTTGTGGGTTACCAGGCTTACAACAAATATTATTTGTACAATATATTTGTTAATATACTGAAATTTGTAATTTTAAATTGCTTAAGGATATTGATTGCGAGGATTATAGATAGACATTATATAGAAACAAATATAACATTATAAACTAAATAAATATTTATATCGCTACCAATATTTTGTGCGTGTGTGTGAGCGTATTTGTGAGTGTATGTGTAAGTGTAGTATAAAAAAAAGATAATAAGAGTAGGAAAAAAAATATTGGACACTTGCAAATTCATTGATGTCAAATTTTCAATACCGATTGCGGTCCAATTTCGATCACTGTGCGATATAATGCAATTGCGAAAGATCATAAAATATTCCCACGATAATAAAGTCTTTAAGACGAGCAATAATATTCTCTAAATACATACGCGAACCTCTATACTTGTAATAGATAAAATAATAAAGTTACTTTAAGTTTTTATAGATAAACGTTTTTATCATACAACTTCCATGGTTTGATGACTAAGGCGGTCAATGCAATTTACTATAATTGCCTCATCACGGGCTTTAGCTTGTCTTATCCTAGCATAAACAGCGGATGACGTCAAGATTATTAACAAAAAATTTAACGTATATCTTGATGATGATGATCATATTTATATATAGAAGAGCCGAGTTGCCTCATTGGCTAGAACACACGTATCTTAACCAAAGATTGAATGTTCAAATCCGGGTAAGATCCATTGATTTTTTTGTGCTTAATTTTGTTTTATATGTCATCTCATGAAGTGCCGGCGTTGGGGGGAGGGCGATCAGGTGACAGCCCAGGGCGCCTAATTTGGGGGGGGGGGCGCAGAGATATGTAGTGTCTTGCCTTCCATCCGTATGTATTTTTCGAAGTGCCTTCGATATTTCCAGTCCGACCCTGGTCATATAAAAAGGCACCGAATGCATGACCACCCCAGAGCTCCTAAATGGTTAAGGCCAGCCCTGATCTCATGCTCGGTGATGGAGAAAAACAATCCATTCCATGATGTGTCTAATTAAAATCTGCTAGATGTGAATTGAATAACTCACATTAAAGCAGTGACGGAATAAACTCCAGAACCTCAAAAGGACATCGAACCTTTACGAGCCTCTATTGGGACATTTAAAATTTTTATTTTTATTTTTAGCATTTTATGTGTAAGTTCTTGTATTTTACGACTATATATTAATCAAATCATTAAGCAAGTACTTAATTAAATAATCACGCTTAATTGCAATTATATTTTAAAATACTTTAAAGGAATTAAATATATTTTAATTTATATTTATGATTCGTCGTTTTTGGATACGCCAATTGATGTAATTACGTTGAAAATAAATTTAAACATGTCCAAAAAGTAGTTTTTTCGCGAAAACAGATATTATAGTTTTTTTAAACAGTTTTTATTTACTTATCTATTTATAAAAATTATATATATTTAAATAATATTTTTACTGTTAGCAATACAATAACCACAGTAGGTACTGTTAGGGGAGAGTACTATCCTTAAATTAAGGCCACTAAATGTATACATTGCTGTTTATTAAATAAAGACAAAAATATTTAAAAAAATATAAATAGACTAAGACAAAACAGTTCAGTTCTTTTCTCACTTACTGCTTGTCAATATTTTTTGGGCTGGCTGTTGACGAACTTTATTGCTAACAATAATAAAAAAAAACAAGAGTATAAAAAATAATGTTTAAAACATGCAAAAAAGATATATTTTCTTAATGTTATTTCGTATTAATGTGAATACTTTTTTTTCACACGTTATTAAATCTGAATTTGACAATGGACCATTTCCATCATAATTTATATGGTTCATTCATGATGTGAAGCATAATATACCTAAAACTACACGATAGTATAAATGAATGAATATGTTTGTATGCGGATAATTGTTGGAGCTTAAAAAAAAGTAAAAAAATATAAATTATTTATTTGTGTAATTTCCGTACGCCTTGCTTTAAAATTATCAGCACGAAATCTTTGTATGCAAAGGTTGTCTTCAAAATTTGCACAGCAAACGCAATATTAGTATTTATTTACGTGGTACTGGTACCGATATATATATTATATATAACTCGTACTTTTTTTTTGATGTAAAACTGGTCACCACTTCCCATAGACAGTGGCACTGGTACATCCGGAATACAACAATATTGAGCATATATATTACTGCCAAAGCATGCTTGCTTTGGCAGTAATATATATAATTAGTTGTGATGTCATATCATATATATAATTAGTCGCACAAAGGCCTACCTAAAAGACCTACCAAGGCATGGGTGATCCATCACGTCTAGGTGGTGGGACTTTCTCAAAGTGAAATACGCGAACCCCCATGGGTTCGCCATTCGACGGGCGGTTGTGGCTTGATGACTGGCAGGCACATAAATGACAGTAAATGCATAATGATTTAAAATCAGCACTTTTTCAAGATTTTTCAGAGGTCGACGAAATAATAAAATACGTAAACGTTTGCTAAATTCAAGACTAGTCGCATTATTATGCCGAGACATGGGCAGTGGATTCGTTTCATTAGTGCTACAGTGTTGTCAAAATTTGTTGGTTATTAGATCGTTTTTTGAACTTCGTCACGGAATCTATTTATTTTTCAAACACTTCTACCTTAAATTCCGATTTGAATATGAAACCTGCCTTAAAAGAGTAGCCTATTTAGCCGACCCTTTTTTGCCTGAATTTATCACGACGAACGCCTTATCCATGGATTCCGAAATAGGGGCGCAAATTATTCTTTATCTTTCTCAGGTCTCCGTCGAACTGAAAAGGTATTTTCCGGGTATTAATAATGCTAAGGATGGCTGGATTCGTAACTCATTTGTAGTCATGAACGAGAGCATATATACTAGTTTGAGTATTAAGCAATAGGAGTCATAATAAGAAATTTCCGTAGATTAAAATTAAGCTGATTTAAAAAGGATAGATTGTAGGGCTGCTAGACAGGAGTATCCCGAACTCTCACGCAAAGTGGTGAATTTTCTTTTACCCTATGGGACCATTCATTTATTACGTAAGACTATTTTCGCTAAAAAAAAGAACTGGCCAACCCCCTCCCTCCCTGTTTGATATTTATTACGTAAGGAATCTAAAAAAGAAAAATACACGTTTGGTTTATTTTACTGTTTATTTTTCAAAGTAACAACTTTTTGAAATGTGTTTATTTGTAATTTCAAAGGTTCTAAAGGTACGCATCCGAGCGAACCTCAGTAATCGCGCGTTTTTGTCAAATAATTTTATTTTTTTTGATCTTATGTAAGAACTATCGAAACTCATTCCCAACCCCTTGTAAAAAAACATAAGAAGTGGTCGACCCCCCTCCGCCCTTAAATCGTCTTGCGTAATAAATGAATGGCTATGCTACAACATACTTATGTGAGAGTAGGTTTTCACACCTGCTCATGATTAAAACGAAAAGCACAAACACAACATGAATCCGAGTCAGAATTAAAGTTAAAAGAAAAGAATCACATCACCATCACATTAATATTAAAAAGATATTTCTTTCGGCGCTGTATTTTTTACCTTTCATTGGAATAAAAACCTTACAGAAAATAAGTATCAACAGTCAATTTTATTATTTCCTTTGAGGGAGGTAATTTAATTAAATGGTTAGGGTTCGCTGTCATCTGAAAACTTTAATAGGGGTTCGCGGAGCCAAAAGTTTGAGAAACCCTGCGCCAAAGTACAAAATAAATATCTCTTTATACATATATTCATTGTTTATAAAAAAAATCGTAGTTTTATTTAATGAATAGTCTTACTATTAAAAATAAAAGTATTATTTTCATAGATTATCTAAAAGAAATACGAATTAAAGAGTGTTAATTATAAAAACATTTAAAAATAAAAACTGTAAACATCTTTTCATAGTATGGTGTATTTCATATATTCACATACTACATTATATGAATATATGAAATTATTATAGTCACAACTTCATATTAAATTCTTAATACTGTTGCAGGGGTTCATTACATACATATGTGAGCAAATGAACGACCAGATTCTTAGCAAGATGTTCCTTTATAACGGCGAAGTCTTTACTGGTTTTGCTACTAGGTTACGCCTATTAGATAAGTATTACGCTCGCTTAAGGTATTTCTTACCGCGATTATGTTATCAAGTGAAAATCCTACAAACGTGTTAATTATTTGAATAGACAATTGAGCGTCTAATTCATAAAAAATATATATTAATAACTAAACATCGAAAATTGTTATACATATTTTTTTTGTATTTATAGACTTTATTTATGTAGTAATAACAGTACGTATTTAAATAAGTGTACGTAAATCAAAAATATATTTAATATAAAATAAGTTAAATCTCATATTATGAAAAGTGTGTTAACGTGTACGAAAAATACGAAAAAAAATCTATTTTTTTATTTTTAAAATTACAATTATTGTTTCTGATATATATTTTAAGGAACTTGAAATTCAATAGTGAAGTCCGGTTCTAGAAGCATTGCAAGTGTAAAACATTCCTTACAACGTCATTGCGTCACCAACCACAGACTACGATTTTACCTGACATACTACGATATGAGTGTACGATGTTACACTCACTGGCTCACGTGTTCTCCAAGCCAGAACACAGCGTTAAAATGTCCGAGAATAGAAATTACGGCTACGATAGATACAACAAAATGGAAATGAGCTAAAACATCAATAGAAATATTTACAAAAGAACTTGGTGCAAACATTTCCTATGTAAATATAAAAATAAACGTTATCTGCGTATTATATAATGTATCGATACTGCAGTAATATTGTTGCAGAAGTAAATACAGAAACTGGTAAGTTGGTGATATCCTTGGCCCAAAATCCTACCTAAATTCCTAAAAGCAGGGAATTTTAGCCATGGAGTAGCTGTAATTGTTAATATTAAATTCCTAAAAGCAGGGAATTTTAGCCACGGAGTAGCTGTAATTGTTAATATTAAATTCCTAAAAGCAGGGAATTTTAGCCACGGAGTAGCTGTAATTGTTAATATTAAATTCCTAAAAGCAGGGAATTTTAGCCATGGAATAGCTGTAATTGTTAATATTAAATTCCTAAAAGCAGGGAATTTTAGCCATGGAGTAGCTGTAATTGTTAATATTAGGGATTTGCCAAACCATAATATCGGTCCTTTTCTATTTTTTATAGTATTTATGATAATCAGCAAATACTACACTAAAATATAATATGCTTTTATTATAGCATGAAATTATTCAGCGTGCCGGTAATAGAGAGCTATAGAGCCTCTTGCCGTATTACGGTAGATTATCAACATATACATATATTATAACTATATAACGCTATAGCTAATGCATTGGTATAGATAATGCATAGTTATCGTGTGCAAATTCTAGTAAATACATTATCACAAATTATTATGCGCTGCTGGGAATTTGAATTACACATTCAACACTACTTAAGGCGTATGAGACGTAGCCGGAGTGACGTTAGACAGTGATATCATATGCAAAGTTATGAGTGAGAATCGAACATTAAAAAATAACATTTTTTGTAGCATACTGTATGTATTTTGCTGATGGGGCTCCTCTTTTTTTAAGACGTTCGCAGTGTGGCCAATTTTAAAGAACATACATCCTATGCGTTTGATACATATTAAGACTCGTAACTGATCTTTAGCTTTGTAAAGATGAGACAAATTCCCGCAAAAAAAACTCTGGGCGAGTGTAGTATACTTCTAAAATTACATAAATTTAATATATTTTTGAAAATATCGACAATTTATTTAATATAACATTAACAGCCTGTAAATTTCCCACTGTTGGGCTAAGACCTCCTCTCCCTTTGAGGAGAAGGTTTGAAGCATATTCCACCACGCTGCTCCAATGCGGATACACATGTGGCAGAATTTCATTGACATTAGACACATGCAGGTTTCCGACACGATATTTTCCTTCACCGCCGAGCACGAGATGAATTATAAAAACAAATCAAGCACATGAAAATTCAGTGGTGCTCGTCTGGGACCCGCAATCAGGTTAAGATGCACGCGTTCAAACCACTGGGCCATCTCGGCTTTTATTTAATATCCCGTCTTACATCTATTTCTCTCTTTGCCACTCTCTCTCGAAGATTGTTCTAGAATAGAAATAAACAGCTCGAGACGGTAACTAAAGCAAATAACATTTTATCAAAGAAGTTTTTAATATTCATATAAAAACCGTTGTAACAGAAGAAAAAACAAAGGATTTTGATGTGAAAAATTATTTATCATCCATCATATTATTAATCTTATTTCTAACACCGGAGATGTATTATAAAATATTATCGATTTAAATATCTGTCCGAATTAATTTATTACTGAATATTTTGGGCGGTCTTTGCACTGTTTTTTTTTTATTATTTCGATATATATTGAAACGTACCGTTGAACTTAAGTCTAAAGAAAAAACTGACTTTCCGCATTCACAACTTTATCAATGGTACATATATTGAAATAAAATATAGAATATATTGTTTGAGAGAAAAGTTTAGTCGAGTATTTTATATCGCCCAAAATCCACTCGCGCCATCGCGACATTCTCGCTAAAGGAAAACATTATCAGGCAGAAAACATGGCTGTGTAAAGGCCCATCCACTTATTATTTATTATTCTGCCATACACCAATACTTTGTATTGCTTTGTTGCGGTTTACAAATAAATGAGTCTACGTAATTACAGACACTTTGAACACGTGATTGGCAGCCCATTGGCGGTGATAGGAGTTTATGCTTCTTGCAACAGCAATCTATTGGCGAAGTTGATCACTTACCACCGGCGTATTCGTTGGTCATTGACCTTTCTAAAAGAAATAGAATAAAATACACTCATGTCTAATTAAAAGAGAATATACGTTCGCGCATCATTGTGTTTCTAGGAAGTTTCTAGTATTTTTGAATAATTATTAATGTCGATTTATATTAAAATCAATCCAGTAAAAATGAGATAGCAAAATATAAATTACAAAATAGTTCCAGTTTTTCATCGTTTTATTTTATCCTTTGAATTTTCTTAATTTTTAGACAAGCTGACGCTCGAAGCAGACATGTTTAAATAATTTCAGCGACGTTACATTTAAAGGTAAAAATATCTTACAGTATTATAATATATATATATCTTAAGACTTATCTCGAAGGCTAATAACACTCAATTAAATGTTATATTACTCCGACGAACTGTGCTTTTATGACAGATAATCCCTCACGCTCTTTATTATTACTAATAATTGTTAAGAGAATACGAAATTTTATAGGATAATTTTATACCTATAACATTACACTTTGCTCGTAAACAGTAATTATATCGATAATAAAATTGTAAGAGGGCCATCTTCTTTGAATATGATCTCTTGTGATTTATTTTCTTGAAAAGCATTTATTTTAAATTAGTATTCGACTTCTGTGCTTAGTCTAAAATATGCCTATTCTTGCCGTAATAATAAAGTTAAGCCTGTAAATGTCCGACTGCTGGAGGCCTCCTGACCGTTTGAGGACTATTTTTATTAATCCACAAATATAACTTAGTGGACATTAAAAAAAAAACATAAATGAAACGCATGAAAATGTAGTATATCATCGATTAAGGTTATCGTGTCCTAACCATTGCACAAAGGCGGGCCTGAACAACGCACTACCAGTATGTAATACACTGGAAAAATATTTACACTGAGGCCGTCTTTTTAATAACACGATAAAATTTTTATGACATATGGTAGATGGACGAGCCTATGGGCCACCTGATGGTAAGGGGTCGCTAATGCGCCACCAACCTTGGCAACTAAGATGTCATGTCCTTTGTGCCTGTAGTTACACTGGCTAGGTGGTATCTACCCAGACGCGCTTGCACAAAGCCCTGTATCTGAGTAAGTAAGTACACATTTGTTAGACAGGGACGAAAAAAGTTTCGGAGCTCTCTGAGTTCTTCCATAGGAAACGTATTGCTGTTTGTAATTACTTGCTACCGCAATTATGATCGAATTCTTTAATACGACACGGTAAATTAATCCATACTAATATTATAAATGCGAAAGTAACTCTGTCTGTCTCGCTTTCACGCCAAAACTACTGGACCGATTTAAATGAAATTTGGTACACAAATAGTCTAGAGCCTGAGAAAGGACATAGGCTACTTTTTATTTGGAAAAAAGTGCTGTAAAGGGTTGAAAAGGGTGATGAAAGGTTGTAAGTTGTTGAAAGTATTGTCATTTTTAGAACTAGAAGCATAAAACTTATATTTTAGGCTGTACAATTATAAACTAACATATCATGACACCCACTAGGAGCTAATTTTGGAAATTCTACCCCTAAAATGTTGAAATAGGGATTGAACGTTTGTATGGAAGTCCTTAATTTTCTAAGTTAGAAACATGAAACTTTATTTTTGGGATACTGATTAAAAATGAGTAGATACGTATTTAAACGATTTTGGATATTTTACGCCTAAGGAGGGAAATGGAGGTGACATTTCGTATATAGGACAGTCTGAAAGACTGACATTTTTAAAGTTAGAAGCATGAAATTTTATTTTTGTGCCACTGATTAAAAATGAGTTCATACGTATTTAAGCGTTTCTGGATATTTTACGCCTAAGAGGAAAAATAGAGTTTGACATTTCGTATACAGGTTAGTATGGAAGTCCGTCATATTAAAGTTAGAAGCATGAAATTTTATTTTTGGGCTACCGATTCAAAATTAGTTGATTCGCATTTAAGCGTTTCTGGATATTCTACCCTAAGGGCTGAAATACACACCAATGTGGTTTACAAAGAGGTATTACATTAACGTAATATTTTAAGTTAATTTGTAAATATATTCATATTCTACGCGGGCAAAGCCGCGGGTAACAGCTAGTATATATATAAATATGCTTATGAATTTGTATATCTATTATAATTTCTGAGAATACGCTCGTCTAGACGATACACTCTCGCTTATTAACGGTATTACGAGGCCAAACACAAAATGTTTGAAGAAGTTGTTTGTCTGGCCAACTGTCGCATCAACGTAATTATGTATTCACTTTTAGTGACACTCTTGTTGACTCTTGCGCAGTATTTTTTATGTGAAAGTCAAAAATCGTGCAGAAGGTACCAGTCACCTGTCACCTGATGGTAATTAGTCGTCATTGCCCATGGAGACCTATAACACATGAAGGCTTGCTGATGCGTAGCCAAATTTACTTATATGTTACGAAGATATGATCTTATTATATTAGTCGCGAATTATGTGTATTGTTTTATCGAAGATCATCATAAACCTTCTCCTTAAAGGGGCTTTAGCCCACCAGTGTGATTTGTACAGGCTGTTATTGTTCTGTTATAAAATAATAAAGTATGTTTTTTGATTAATTTGTTTCGTACCCATAAATTTGAGAATTTCTGTAAAATGTTGAATGCAGTTCTTCTCTACTTTAAAAGCGACGTAGATTCTAATACAAAATTTGTCTACCCTTGCCAGTTTCAGACACCATACAGCCACGTTACAATTCACTATAGTTCAACCTGCAAACGTGGATTAAAACGCAAAGTATAATAATAGCGCCATAGTCACACGAGAAAGGGTCAATTTTGAGCTCAGATTGTAAATAATAAAATAAATTTAAACACTAAAATCCGACTACGAAAAAAAAAAGCTCTGAGAAGTACGGAACAAGGAAATTGTCTTTCGAAAATGTATTTACCAACCAGTAGTTTGGCTTCACAGCCAAATTACTTTCACAAGAGCAACAGACAAACAGACAGAGTAACTTTCGCGTTTATAATATTAGATATGTATGTGTGAAGTTACCCTATACATTTTATTTTAGTTATAATTTTATTTCATTTTACCTAATTATTGTATATAATGAATTCAACCTACAGGATCGTTTTAATATTTACAAACTATTAAAATTGTGTATTTTATCAAATCTAAATTATAGGTACACTGAAATAAAGTATTGGTGGTTCTATTTAATTACTATAAATGTATTAATGTATTTTTAGTACAATGAGTCTTGGAATATTATTTTAATAATATTTTAAAACCTAAAAAGAATCGCTGTTATTATAGAATAGAAGAATAAAAAAAGACCTATGTTTAATGATATGTAATCACAATTAAAAATAGCGGAAACATTTAACCATAATTATTAACGACCTCACGATATTGTAATAATATAAAAATACAAATGTAGAAATACAATTATCTTGTTAGCATTTTCAAAAAAATGACCTTGACCATTAAAGTGGTAAACTTAGTTTAAAAAAGTTACGTTGAAAAGCTTTAATTTAAAAATCGAACGCTTTTATTTGTTTACTTTTTGTAATCTATATTTATACCATTTTAAATGTTATCTACTTATTTACACCTATAATACGAATTTTCAATAATATTTAAGGCGAGAGCTGTCACATTGATATGTCGTCGCGACCAACTGTTCGGCATATGGGACCTTTGGACTAGCTCAATTTGAGTTAATATTATAAGTTTATATTTTAGTTTTCTTTGTTCTTTTAGTTAGCAAAAAAACCTGATTCTTTAATAAATACTGAGCACGATGATTTTTAATGAATTATTTTTAATGTAAAGTAATAATAGATGAACTTTAAAATATTTATATTTTATTATTTTTATTATAATATATTTTTGATGATTTTTATAATTTTTCTTTTTTTTTCTGTCACGCAAATATTCTTCAATTGTATATCGATTACCTTTATAAGCTTATACAAAACTCAAGAAGCAAAGTTAATAATTTTCTGTCATAAAAGATTTAAATATTTTTTTAAATTATAAGTATGTTTGGTCCCGTGACAACATCTTCGGTCTTTTTCGAAAACGGACATTTTCGAAAACCTTTCGTACCTTAACTCACCTTTTTCTTCAAAAAATTCTTAATAATTTTTTTGGTAGAGTTGAGGTTTTGTTGTCTATTTTTAATACAAATTAAAATCATCTTTTCAAAAGACAAACAGCTCAGTATAATAGATCTAACTAATTATTATTGTAAATTAACTACTTGAGTAGTCTGGGTAAGCAATGAATAAATAAGGGAAAATATCAAAACAATGATTTTTGAAAATAAAAAAATAAATCAGAATGGCTCCCTTATGCAAGAATACTTGAAAACTTTACTTGATGACAGTTAATACATATGCTTGGCTTAATATAATATTACATGAACGCCTGATGAGGTGCTTACGACATAACTTAAAAAAAGCTATTTTAGCTTGAGCCAGTGTAACTATAGATGCAGAGGTCATCTTTGTTCCTAGGTTTGTAGGACTTTGATGTTGTAAGGGCTTGCTTTTAGAACAGTGCCAATGGCTGAAATAATAATATTTATGCTGTTACAAAATTATTTTCAAATTCATTTATTAAAAAAAAATCGTTTCATAATCAGTGAAATTATTGTGGGAAATCAACAAGAGATATAACAAATCGTTTTCTACGATATCCACTCATATCACTTCTACCATTAAATTTTAAATGGAGTTATTCTCTATATAAAACTCAACAATTAAAATGGAATTACCATAATCAGTTCACAATTGACGAAGAAACATAGACTAAAAAAACATAAGGCCGAATTAAAACCACCTTCGTATTTTGAAGTGGAATAAAAAAACAAAATAATTGAGATTAATTGCATCTATGAAAAAGAAAATTAAAACTGTTGGAACATCTAGACTATATTTGGACTTACTTATTTGGCTATCAAGAATCATGATGTTTCTTCCATAAAGCCGTTAATTGCGTGCACTTGTGGTGCCCTTAAGGTACTGTTTTGTATCTGTGGTCAAAGATTTATACACTTATTTTTAAATTTGAAAACCTCAACCTTGATATTGAAAAGGATAAATAAAAAGAGATATTAAATTTAAATATCATATAACTCTATCATATACCTCTCACTGGACAACTCGTACATAAATAATTAATCTACCTACAAATATTGTTGACGTTTTAAAACACAATGTTTTAAATTTTCTTTTTCCACAGAAACGTCACCACCGCCACCTTGGAACTAGGCATCATCTTCCTATATCTAAAGACTAGTTGTCGCCCGCTGCTTCGCTCGCTTTTTAGGGGTTGGTTGTCTTGCGTTAGATAAAAAATGTAGCCTATGTGGTTCCTTGGAGTTCAAGTTTGCTTCAAACCAAATTTTGACAAATTCGGTTCATTGGTTTGGCACTGAAAGAGCGACAGATAGACAGAGTTACTTTCACATTTATAATATTAGTATAGATTTATTTATGAAAAATAAAAAACAAACAGAGAAACAAGTCCTTATAGGATCATATACGACACATAAAAAAAATGTATTAAATTAAAAACATAATGAAAAAGGTAAAAAAATCTTTATAAAATATGTTATTTGTACAAAAGTGCCGCATGATTTCCTCGGTCTGGTCATGTAAGATCTTAAAGAATAAAACTGGATATGTTTAAATACATTTATAATATTTTCCAGTCTTATTCAATAAATAAATCCTTGGTCATTCTTCTTCATTCGCCCATGCAGAGATAAGACTAGTTTAGTCTTATAATAATCGACCTATTTATAATATATGGAATATTATTTTATAAATAAATTAGATAAACTCTTGTTCAAAGATTCAGTATCATAGTTTAGTGTTAGTCGATAATAGTAAATATTAATAATTAATATTGTTATCCTTTTATCAAACTTCAATCATTTTCAATGTTTACTTTTGTTTTTATTGGTGGTGGGGCTTTGTGCAAGCCCGTCTGGGTAGGTACCACCCACTCATCAGATATTCTAACGCTAACCATCACTACTCAGTATTTTTGTGTTCCAGTTTGAAGGGTAACTGAACCAGTGTAACTACAGGCACAAGGGACATAAGATCTTAGTTCCCAAGATTCGTGGCGCAATGGCGATGTAAGGAGTGGTTAATATTTCTTACAGCGCCATTGTTTATGTCCGGTGGTGACCACTTACCATCAGGTGGCCTATATTATACATACAGGTGGCTCGTCATAATATATGCCATAGAAATAAATTAATTAAAAAAGAAAGACAGGTTTTTCTTTGTGATAACTATTATAACATTACATTATTATAACTAACTATACACTTATACAGTCATATTTAAATTACGAAAATAATATGCACTTATATTTTACTGGCTTCTAAAGAAGGTGGCTATTTATAATAAAGATTTTATATGATTCAACAACTTTCAAGTCACAATGTCAATTTCAATTCTTACCAATAAATTAACTAAAATTACATTTTTTTTATAATGATTCTACAAATATCCAAATGTTTTAAAGTACAAGTATTTGTAGAATAAGACTCATATTTCAATTAAGAATAATAGGTAAATACAGTATTTGATTTTTTTTTTAAATTTAAAACGTTAATATTATAATTAAAACTTATGTCCAAAGCGTTCCTATTGAAAGTGAAATCATCTTTAAATTCTTATAGAAAAAAAAAATCATGTCTAATGATTTAGAGATATTATGCAATATTTCACTTTAGTTTTAACACGTTTTTGTTAAATAATGACTTATTTATAATAGGTTTTCTTGCTGCATCAAACTGTAAATTTAGTAAAGTCCTGTACCGATAGTTCTGAGTTACTTAAATAATCTTCATTAATTAGTTCAATGCACCTACATTTTAAGTAGCTTGAACCATTCATTTAATGATTAAATAAAATAATATTTATGTTTTTATAAAATATTTAAGCATGACGTCATTTAAATGAATTACAAATAATGCAGGGCCTAGAGGTAATCATAAATAAAAAATACAGTATTTTTTCAATGTTGTAAATACTTTAAATTAAGTAATTTTTATCTTTTACATAAACAAATATGATTATTTCGTCTCATAATTTGGTGTCATGCGCAATACTTTTAGGCTTAGGCTTTCACAAAGATTTGTTAAAAAAAATTAGCTATTATTAAAGTATATTCGGGATGTTATAAAAAACTGTTAAATTAAGTATTTATGTAAAAGTTCGATTTATAAAATTTTGTGTGTAAAATATTATTTAATTCTTAAAGATTTTTATTTATGATCTCGGTCTATTTTTTTTTTTATTAAATTTGTTGTTAATTGTCTTTGAGTGTAAGTAGCAGTTCAAGTGAGTTAACGCTAAAACATATTTTCATCATCATCATCAATGAAACAGATACTAATATTTTTGTTAACAGAATATGAACTATATTCTATATACTTTTTGGTATTAAAAAATCCCAAGTGTTCCAATAAAAATAAACAAAATGCAACGGCCATTTTGATAAATTTGCCAGTCATATTCTATCTGCTAATCTTATCTCTAGACTACCACCACAGATAGGATTTGTATAGCTTAGATTAAACTTAGGTATAGTAAGAATTGTCATTCTTATTTTTATATTGTCTGATATATTATATAATATTGTCCGCCTTTTCGAATTCTGAGAAAAACATCACTCGATATGAATACCTTCTTATAAAAAATGTACCAATATTTTTAGATTAATGGATGTAATGAAAATATAAAATAATTATGAAACAATTAATTATTTATTTTGTGAACAATGTATTAGGTTTTTTTTTTAAGTAAATGAATAGATATGAATTTAAAAATAATGAAGACAGATAATATAGTATATTTTTTTTATCATAAACAGTTCAACTTATGGTTAGAAAATTATCCTCCTGATGGTAACAGATCATCACAGTCTATAGACATTGGCGCTGTATGAAATATTAATACTATCGCCAATGCGCCACCAACATTGGGAACTAAGATGTAATTGTAACTATAGAGAAATCACCATTCTCTATAGTTACAACAGCACAATCAAACTTGAAACCAAAATACAACAATACTAAGTACATCGGTAGAATATCTGATGAATTTGAGGTTGATACCCGGGCTTGCGATAATCTCCAAAAACCAATTTTCAAATGATAATAACATTATTATTAGCTTTTTAGAATCAATATATTTGGCTGAGTTTTGATAGTCAATTAGGATAAACAATTTTATAAGTATATATTATAAAATACTGTTTGAACCTGGCTATTTCTTGCGAAGCTACTGCGTAAATTAAGTTTTAAATTATATATAAAATTAATATTTCTTTGTTCTGATTTTTTAACTGTACCTGTTAGTATGCTTGTACAAAATGTTGCTAACACTAATGGTTCTGATGATAATGCAATCTACTATATCTACTACTACTATCTAAAAACTCTTTATACAACACGGTTTAAATAAAAGCTTATTTTTAAAATTTTTGACATAATTATGTACAGTAATTTGGTAATTTTATAAAGACGTATTGGTTTCTTATTCAATATATTTAATAAAATAAACACAATTCGGAATAATTTTTATAAAAAAGTTCTACTAATCAATAATAACTAAGCTTTTATTATCTGCGAAGTAGATTAAAATACCAGATCTTGAAAACAACTAGTGCTTGTAATAAATACTAACTTCCTTTTATCAGACTGAGTAAGAGTTAAAATCGACAAATAGGGTAATCAAAGATTGAACCAGTACCCCGCGTCTGGTCAGGAAATTGTGCAATTCGTCTTCTATTACACACATTACGACGCTTCCTTGTGCCAACAAACTGCTCCCGGAAGTCTGATAGCGACCTACGTTCAACCACATGCAAATATAGACACAAATGTTACATTGTTTATTGATTTCGATTCGGCTGATTATAAAAAAGAAGTTCGTGATGACGAAAAATTTCAGAAGTTTAATTGTTATTATAAAATAAACTTTCAATTTGTTTAAGTATCAGATTTACTAAAAGAGATTAAAATGTAGCTTAAAATTACTATAGAAGATGTAAGAAAATATTTTTTATAACAAATAAGAGTTAACTGAGAAGAATAAACAATATTTATCTTCAATCTGTAAAGAGATCTTTACAAACCAATCGACATATAAATCGTCTAATGTATTAGCAGTTATCCGTTTTACTTTCATTCAATCAACGTAACATATTCGACTCTGACTGTAAGGCAACAAAGTATAATTCAGTCCTTTCGAAGAAGTAAGCCAGACGTGTGTTTGTTGCTAATATTAGATGGGACAAAAAACGGCGTCGGGTTGTGGCCCTTCTTTCACGGCCCTCGTCCCGGAGCGCGCCGCGTGCTTCCTACCCGATCACACAAGTACGTATAGCTTTGCCAACAGACTCAGCAGTTCACCGCGCGCCGCTACCCGGTGCGCTCGTGTATTTTATTACGGACACTTGCGATCTCGCAACCAACACAAGTGCATAACATCGCTATTAAAACGTTATTTTCGGAGAGTGGCACTATTTTTAACGTGCAACACGATAGTGTGCATCCTGGCTCGTCCTTTTTGCAAATGTGGGTTTGGATCATCCGCAGAGGGAAAAATAAACATAGCACTCCGGTAAGTTATCCGTTGGTTGTGTTTAATGTTATTATCATTCCTCATTCCTATCGTTTATTCTATATTCATCGTGAACTTGGATGCTGCAAGTGCTTCGGTTAAAAAAATACGCAATTTTTCAACACGTTATGCTAATGAGACTCGATAATAGTTTCACGAAACGCGCTAACAATCCAGCGAAAGCGAAATTTCTGAATATCGGTAGCCAGATTCCATTCATATCTTTTAACATAAAAAATGTAATCATGTTTTTCGTATTAGCATCTTATAGAAATCCAAATAAAATGTTTATTTTGAGACATAACTCGTTAATATATTAGTTACTGTGAAGCTTAAGCAATATTATAACAATGTACAATGAGGAGATTCAACGGAAACAAATAAGACATCCTTATTCTCATTTAGAAATAGATGTGTTTCTCCGTCTCTCATACACCAAACTATTGCGCTGGATTTGACAACAATATTGTAAAGACGTGGGTGCTAATCCTATGATTATGATAATTTATAAGATATTATTTATATGTTCCATATTTAAATATATATAAAATTCGAAATTTAAAATGGAATATTTGAGGAACACATCCAGAAAAAGTTAAACAATTACGCATAAATGTAACTAAATTACGTATTATTTAGCCGTATAAAAAGTGGCTAATTCTGTTCGTGTCGATGTGCCGGCATGCACTAGCATTTATTAGGACTGTATTAAGGCCATTTAGATTCAAATACGAGTATAAAAAAACTCTTAACCACTTTAAAATGCTGGTTAAATTTCGTTATGCAGATGATATTGTAGATTGATGAAACACCGCAACAATCTTTGTGAGACATCTAAAAGACCCATCCATAATGGTTGACCCAACACGTTTGCTCCACAATGTTTGCGAAATCTTGTCATATTATCTGGCTATACTAAATTCAAATCTTATTTAACTCACCTTAGATTTCATCATTTATAATCGTATTGTACTATACCGTATCATATTTATAAATTGCTCGAGATGAATCAAACTATTCAGGAGTGAAAACGTTTTGCTTTGTCAATAAAATTTGAATGTTTACGACCGTGAGCGTTTGATGAGACATTAGCAGCTAAGGTTTACGTAAAAAACGATGTTATGAATTTTAACGAGACTGCGTTTCAACACGGTATAGCTGTGTCCGTATGTATATATATGTAGTTACGGACGAATCACGCCCCTCTGTCGCTGTTTCAAATCAATAGACCGGTACATACACACTACTTGGACCAGACGGACTCTAAATAAATGTAGGAAAGGTACATACGCAGTGACTAACAATAGCTGGAAGGATTCCAAGCTAATTATATGTGCTAAATTAAACAATACAATGCAATTATAAACATTATATAGCTGTTGAAACAGCTATCGTAAACCAAAACGCGTTACGTTTGCTGCACTATTATTTGCAGTTCGCTTTGCCATTCCATGAAACGCAATTAATATTCATTATAATTAAGCTAACTGATTCCAAATATTTACAAAACGCACTCGTCAAATCATTGATTATTATTCTAAATTTAAAATGAAACCTTTTTTATGAACCAATAAACCAGAATGCACTTTATTTTGTTGAGTAATTTAAAGTTCGCGTAACGCTGGTCAATGAACCCCTTCCCTCAGA
Source organism: Vanessa tameamea (assembly GCF_037043105.1). Taxonomy (NCBI): domain Eukaryota; kingdom Metazoa; phylum Arthropoda; class Insecta; order Lepidoptera; family Nymphalidae; genus Vanessa; species Vanessa tameamea. Next base: position 9,674,982 of record NC_087313.1, on the reverse strand, counting down.
CAAATTTACGAGTAAATAACGTTACCAGTTATATCGCTGCCGTTTCTAATTTCTTTGTCCTGTTGGTAGCCATACAATCATAATATTTTCATATCCTATATATATATAACTCCAGACTTATGTTATAAACATTAATATTTATAACATAAGTCTGTTATAAAATTAATTAAATATATATATGTTGTAAAATATATATATATATTTAAATAATATATATTTAATGTTTATATATATATATATGTTGTAAAAAAACATTAAATGTTAACAAATGTAAGGCGTTATATCAAATAATTTAGGTATACTAAATTTAAATGATAGAATTTTCGATACAATATTTTAAGGCATTTCTAAAATGATGGTGAAAATGGATTAGACTATTGCAATTCCTAAACAAAATTCATGGAATTTAACTAATTCCTAATGAAACGTGATGTAACATTGATATTATTTTTTTTTTTTTTTTTTTTTTTTTTTTTAATTTATTCTAAAGTCTTGACCATTGAGTTATTAAAGAAAGCTAAGAGCGAAAAATGTTAACTGCCTCAAACTTCCAGTGACTGTAAAATTATGACCTTGACGCTGAAGTCTACATTACCGAAGGCATGATGGCTAGTTTATAGCTTTTATTATCGCTGTATAACTATTTATAATTATTAATTACATAAAAATATTATTTTATAATGAATAGAATATTTTTTTTATAGATTTATTTAATACAAACATTTGTGTATAAACTCTACAATTGAAACCAAGTTATTTTAATATATACCTGGTCAATACTTGTACGCCGGTTTGTAGTGTTTAGATAACCGAACAATACCGGCTGCATTCCACAACATCCAGTAAACCTAAGAATTAGCCATAAATTATTTTAAAACTTTAAGTGCGGCCACGTAGATGCATGTGAACGCTTGACGTTTGACCAGAGTTGGAATTGTTCTGATAAAAAGCAGTAAAACTAAGTAAATATTATCTAAATTTGGTTTTAGTCTCAGTATTTTTTTTATCTTAGTAACCACAAATTTAGTAACATTTTTATGTTTTACAATAAATTGGATCTCGAAATAAAACCTTCCTTGTCATTTAAATGTTTTCGGTAAATATAAAGAATTAGTTAAAGTTTAATTACAGGAACGATTCGTTTTATTAGTTTGTTTAAAATCAAGATAACAAATCACCGATGAAAATACTTCTTTTAATATATACCTACTTGTTACAAATTAAAATTGTCACGGTCGATACGCTTGAAGAACTATAGATGTAAGCTTCGTAGATATCACAGTTAGTGACAGATTTTTTTACGCTCCATTTATTCATTGTACGAAAAGACAAACGTTGTTTTTCCTAAAATGATGATCTATGAAGTTGAAGTGCTGTAAAAATTTGAATTACAAAGCGTGACGCAACTCAACACTCCGAGCTAATTACTTTATGTTTTCGAATACTTCCGTCTCGCTTGTAATGGCACTCTGTTTATAAAAAGGTGCGAGTGACCTTTAATCTTGAGGGATTTAAATACCTTCAAGTAAAATGTGAAATCTTTATGATTAAAAAAAGGTAAACGTTAATAAAAATTTTAGTAATTAAGTATTTTAAAATGATGATACATGCGGATAATTATTTTTACTCAATTGTTAAATACAATTAACATCTAGTAATCATTGTTGTTGTCTATAAATAACTTATATTACGCTAAAGTATGAATGCCAATCAAATTTCGAAATGATGGTCAAGCAAAATTGATGGAATAATTTAAGCCCTTCAGGCTGTTCGTCAGAGAGTAGTAATTATGTTCGTAAAAGCATTACATACCCATTTTTATTGCATTTTCAAAGTGATAGTTAAGAATAACGGGACTGACAGGTCGGATTCCGAGTAGTCATACCAGTGGGCACTATTGACTCTACGCTTGCACCAACAATTGAAGACAATAATAACAAGTACAATGCAGTATCGACTACACTATATGTGCACATGCGACTATTCAAACATATCTCCCTCTTATCACATTAACAATAAAGCATATAGTTCTATGAAGCCGTCTTTCCTTTTATAATCCGAAGTATAAGGATTCGATTACAGGAAAACTGTTGCAATGTATTAATATTGACACTTCATATGAATTCAATTTAACAACTGCATTCGTCGCGATTGTCATACATTTGACGTAGGGGATGTAGATAATGAATTGATGCGTATACTAGAGAATTAATTCAATGCAATATACATAATTTTTTTTAACTAAAATTAACATACACCCACCCACAAGCCCGCGCGCACACTCAAACTCAAGTACACACCAACAACCACGCACACACGCACGTAGAATATTACATATTAAGATATTATTTTCATTATATTTTTATAACCCATACAACATAATTATATCCTTAAAATCCAAAGATAGTTTTTCTCACTTAACTTTCTGAGAAATGTTTGGAACGCAGTTGTATCAGTTCGAGCCAATTCAAGCATTTAAATCAAGTCCCGTTCGTTCCTGGACGAAGTAAAAGTGCTAATGTACTTCCTTAATCATTATTAATTAAGTAAGTCTCATTGATTGAATTTGTATTTTAAACGTGGGAATAATTCAAAGTGAAATCGCGTGTTTATTGCTAAACAAACCATGATCACTTCACGCATATGCGATTGGGAATTATATTGAACCATGCACCTTTAATATGCATGCTTTAACTTTACCAAGCAACAGAACTTAATTATTTGAACAGTAAAAACGTTTTAGGGGGAAAATAATAAGTACATATTAATAGGGTCTTTCGTTACATAGTTATGTTAGAGCCCCCTTTTTAATGATTCTTCCATGCGCTTGTGTTTCGATCGGGAAGATATGTTTATAGGGACAACACACTGGACATGACATTTCCGATGCCACGGTTGGTGGTGAATTTTCGGTATAACAAATTGTTCTTATCTCTAATAATACCTGTCTTTAGGTGAAACTTACCATCACCTTCGAATGACCTTTGACCTGTAAATATTATAAATGCGATTGTAACATTTTCTTTCGTCTTTTATTTTGATTGTGTCTGTTTCGCTTTCACGGCCAAACAACGGAACCGAATTTGATTCCAACACCTGACGATGAATCCTAAAACGCAAGTGAAGCCGTGGCCGACCAATATATCTCGAGTATTATCTCGTAACGTTTTTGCTTTCTAAAAATTATAATATAAAATGAGATGGCATTTTTGTCCATTTCTAGTAGCTCATATTACGCAACTGTTTATCAATTCACTGACGTTTTAAAATATATGTAATTAAATGTATTCAGCAAGTGTGGTCGTATCTTATTTGGATCATGTGCGTAAATTTATACATTTTATCAACACCCACACATTGCAGATAAGTGGGCATGTGACTAGTTTCCTGTGGCTATTACTTTGAACATATAAAATATGTAATTATAAATTTTAAACTGAATAATGGTATGTGTGACATTCGTATAAAGTTCAGGAAATGATGAGCAATAAACAAAATTTATTATAGAGGATAAAGGTACATTCAATATCAAATATTCTAATGAATGTCGCGTATAATTTCTGACATTTCACGTCGCATTTCGAGTTTGTTGTTACAGCATAGTTTAATTGCACACAGCGGCGTATCATTAAGAATTTATACAAATATTGCAAATGCGAACGTAAATCTGTCTGTCTGTCCGTTTGTTACGCTTCCCCTGAACCGATTTTGATGAAATTTGGTACGAGACAAGTAATCCAAAGACAGAGTAAGTATTTTTAAATTGTTTTATTGTACCTATGTGTTAAAAAAATTGGGCTAAATTGTGTTTTATGTAATTTCTTCAATTTTGAACATAAAAATGCAAATGCAAAATGCTATTGGAAAAAGTTAAAAAATCTATACTAATGTATTAAATACGAAAGTGAGTGAGCAACTTTGTCCATGGGCTTCTCAATATTGGAAAAGTAAGGACGATAGTCAGCACACTGGGATCGATTATTCTGCGTTGTTCCAATAGGCATACTAACACTACATCCTCATCACTTATGTTTTTATGTTAATAATATAAATATGCATTATTATTAGAAAATAACCTAAGGGTTAAAATAGTACGATGACATTGCATTTTATTGACATACGTGTAAAGGACCGGGTTCAGCTAGTCTCAAATATAAATCAGTACAGTTCTAAATGATTTAACGATTTCTAGAAGGTTATTCCATTATTGATGTCAAGAAAAGGAGGTCGAATTAACATTATTTCATGCTAAATATTCTTAATAACTCTTTCAAAACAGAGAGAACATACTCGTTGCAACGAACGATTTTTATTGATACTTAAATATAAATTGACTAAGTTATTAAGGAGAACGTTTAATTTTGTGAAGGTTTACTTTACGCGTTTGCAATTAAATATTTGTATGCACGTTTAAATATAACATTTAACTAATGTATAAATACCGTTTAAATATAATAAGATAGGTACAATGAAAATATAATAAACCTAAATATATAGTAAGAATTAAGATTCTGATCGTGATATATTTATGTATAATTCTTTTAGTTTTAATAATATTACACTCTCAAACTAACCTTACGTATATTTTAAGAAGTTAAGCCGTGAATGTTTTGTATGTTTTGATTTTTGTCAGACGATAACGCGGCAGACGGCATAACGGTTTTAATTTAAATTTAGCAGTTATTTTGAGGTAGATTATGTCACGAACTTATCGTATAAAAAATACTAACATTAATTTACACTAAACGAAGCAAATAACCGTTTTTTAATAATATTGATTATATAAAGGAAGCATAAAATATATGCCAAGTAGATTATTTCATAGATATGAATCGAGGAAGTATTAGAAAAATTGAAAATAAATCGTTAAACAGTTTTGAACTTGATATCGAACCCGTACTGCCGTGGGAATTCCCAGGGTTGGTTAAAAAGGAAAAAGGCGTGATTCATACATGCCATTATAAGCTTAGCTTAGAGCATGCGTCATTGAAAGCCGGGGATTGTGCGCAACGCAGGTAGAATTCATCTCAGAACAGCGCTTATTGGAAATGGTGTCTATTGGACCGTGTTCTAAGAATATGCACATTTATTTTAATTTATTTACAACGCTATAAATCATTAAATACTAAAATAGCTATATAATAATACGAATACTATTGTAATTGTAATATATCTTCAAATGTAAGACATTTATAGACGTTCTTCGTGTAAACTAAATTGAGTTATAAAAGCAACTGCTTTGAAAACGATACGGGGCTTAAAAGCTATTTATATTAGAATGAGATTCGATTCTGAACGAACTGATAGAATCTGTATTAGGACGTGACTGGACCTAAAGTTTTGTAGGTTAAATTAATCCCAGCATACAACGAGACATAAAATATACATATGTAAAATAAAATTGTGTTACTAGATAAAACTTATTTTAAATGTGTTCAGCCTCTGATTTTATCGTGATAAAATTGTTGATGGGTTACCCATTTTAAATCGGTGTTTTAGCTTGTACGATATCCATACTTGTTTAATAAAGTTACAAAAAACTTAATCATCAATGGCACATCAATCAATAGTGCGGCAAACTGGCAATTGGTTTACAAATTGATATGATTGACAATGACAATCAATATCGCGAGAGAACCGATAGCCGTCTTCAAGGGCGTCGAAACGCAAGACCAATTTCAAAGCCTCATTGCTTCTATAAACAACGCTCATTATTTATTTATTACGTTAACCGCCTTTATCGTATTACGCTCTGCTGTCTTAAGCTCTTATTACTTGGACATGATAATTTCATAAAATTGCTTCGTTGTTAGCGCACCGATGCGAAAGCGTTGACAGGAATGGTTTTTACCGGTAAAGGAAATGACAAGTTTTTATTGATGGACTTCGAATTGAATTATGAAGACGTTTCACTTTTTTCTTCTTCGATTTTAGATAAACATACATACTATATTCAGATACACAACACTCACAAGCTTCTTAGACATTTCTTTTGATTTTTTTTTTAAAAGGTTGGTAGTTGTAGTATACATGGTGACCACTACCCATATACATTGGCGCTGTAATAAATAATAACCATTCCTTACATCACACCAATGCGCCACCAACCTTGGAAGCTAAGGTGTTATGTCCCTTGTGCCTGTAGTTACACTGGCTCACTCACTTTTCAAACCGGAACACGGCAATACTAAGTAGTTTTATTAGTTTGTTGTATAAATTATTACCAATCTTTATGTCGACTGATTTCATAATTTGCTTAGATTTGCCTCATTACTCAGCATATCGTTGTTAGTTGAATTCGTGACATTTGAAGGACAAATCATTCTTTCAATATAAAGTAAGTAAAAAGTTAAGCAATTTTTGGAGCGTAAAAGACAATAAATTTAATAGCTTTTTAACCTTTCCCTCTCCGGTGTAGGTCACTTGCCTATACAATTATCAATATAGGTAATAAAACAAGCAACTCAAAATGAGCTCCACGGTCATAACTTCGCAAAGGTCAAATTGTTGGTAGGTTATCGTTGTAGCATTTGTCTTTCGCTGAAAAAGGACTGCCATAAATCAACAAGAAGTAGGCGATACAATTTTGCCTAGAATTTGTTAACAGTACGTATACTTTTGAAGCAATCACGCTTTATCATGAACGCATTTTTTTCTCGCGTGATCGCGTAACTTCTAAACTACTTCGGTTAAGTAGTTTAGAAGTTACGCGATTGAGATCATATTCTCTGAATATATTCGTTTTTTGGGTCGATCTTTGTCATTATGATGATGAGGTGTATATTTGATATAGAGTAAAGTTATTACCGGATTCTTTGTTTATTTAACAATATGATCCATAGCCACAATATATGATAGTTTAGTTTCATAAATAAAAGCACGGAATCTGGTCCCGATAGATGGCGCTGTGGTCGAGTTATTAATAAATCTCATTATTCTTTTATTTTCTCGGACGAAACCGCGACGTGGTCTGCTACTATTTTATGCTTTTATTTTAGGTCTGATAGTATTATTTTCAATTCACTGAAGGATTCAAAAAGAAAAATTGTCTTTATAAAACTCATTCTGTCTGTGCGTTGAATCGTCTACGAAAGCGGGACGTCTTGATTTCTCGATATTCATTGAGTGCATTTTACCGTTTTGTAAACGCCATAAATATTCACTACCGTCCACGCGTACACATTAATGTAAGACATACGAGAAACCATATATTTTAAAATGGTCGGTTCATGTAAGCTTAAAAATCTAAGGTCACAGAACTCATAAAGAATTTTGCGTCACACATTCCCGTCTTGTATAATCAATTGTATAGTACTCAATTTATCCATTGGCCGAACATTTGATGTGTTTAAACATAATTTTGCTGCGATATTATTGTTGGTAACATTTGAAACAGATTTTGCAGCAAATGTATTTCAATTGACACAATTGCCCTCAAATTATTTATCATCAGCACATTGCGTACGTTTTAATCAATGTTGTATTAAGTATCGTGTTTCTGTTTACGCTGTTAATTTATTTTAATCTTATGTATACATAATAATTATGTGGGTGATGAATTTGATTCAATTGAAAATATTCTCTTTATTTGTTAAGTAACCACGTAAATATCTCACCAGTAAAAAAACTATACTCAGAGACAGCTTTAGTCGGTTAATCGAACACGCTGCTTGTGTGAGAGTTGTAGATACACAAATAGAGTCGTTGATCTGTTGTTCGGAGTTCTGATTGGGTTAGTAAAAGTTATTGCGGTTTTCTATCGAGAAATTTTGAGTGTCAGCCCGGAGTTTGTATATTGACACTCTTTCATTTTCTCTTGAAGTAAGTAGTCGGTATTACTCCTGGTCTCTCGGATCACATCGGATTGCCTACTCAAAGTTAGAGAATAGACAATGTACATAATGATGGGTACTTTAATATTCGTGGAGAGTGGCGGACTGAAAGAGCGTGGCCGTAAACGATCAGGAGAACATCAGTCAGTTACGTTACACATAACATAGCAGAATGTCAGCTAACTATTTAACACATGCAATTTTCCTTACGCCGAACACGAGATTGATTATAAATTCAAATTAAGTAAATGAATACTCAGTGATTATTCCAACCCGGCTGTTAACACGCGACCTTCGACAAAGATCCACGTGTTCCATCTTCACACGGGAAATACTAAATATAACATAGAAATATATTAATATCGACTAATTTATTTGCGGAGCTTAAAATGTATTGAAATGAAATGGTTTCTCGTAAAGCTAGAGAAGTAATCCTAATTTTTTTAAATGCGAAATATAAGTTTGTTTATTCGTTTGTTTGTTCCGATTTTACATCGTAACTACTCAAACGACCATTAAATTTTGCATACACGTTATCACGGTTACAGAATACCAAACCTAGCAAACACTCCTCTCAGACGTGAGTGAAGCCGTAGCAAATAAAATTTGGCATATAGCAAAATATAATACGAATTCACATTATGATAGAGTATTCAGCGTCAATCACACTGGTAAAGGTTATAATTTGCCAAATGTTATTATAATGTGTGCATTTACTCACGCATAATAATTCGACCATTAAATACGAGTGCTGTCCCATCATGAGAGTTCCAAGAATTTTAAGTTAACCACCGTGCAAATGACTCACTGTAATGAAGGTCGTCGGCCCGGGGTCCGTTTTAAAGCGATACCGCGGCAAATTGATGCTTTTTACAGGAAGTGCCAAGAATCACAATAAGTTACAAAAAAAGTTGTACCAACATCACGATTTCAATTACAATACAGCTAAGTATGTCTCACATTTTCTATTTAATATTGAATTAACTGTTTAAAAACACGAATCTATGAATGTTAATTAGATTTACGACAATGGAATATTAGCAAGAGAAGCGAAGGATCATTGTCTTCGCTATGGTTAAATTATTAGACAATATTGGTACATTTTGTATTAAGCGTATATTATTCATAGGTTCTGTTATTTGGAAAAATGTTTAACGACATGGATTATGTCAAAATGTATATAATCTGCTAGATACAGGAGTACTAGACTATTATCTCTGGATTCAGTTACTACAGAAGCTCTAGATTAAAGACGTTCTCAGTTGTCATTGAAAGAAATAACAAACCACGAAATGTTGTCGCAATAACGCGTGGGCCACAAATTACAATCCGCGACCTTTGTTAACTGGCACGCGCTCTCTGCTTGAAATCATTGTGGCATCCTAGATTTGAACAATCTTTGTTCTTGACATCCTCTCTTTTTGTGGTTAGGCCGATTTCTTTTTGTTGTTTAGTAAATTGCTTTACAACATACGTCGTACTAACGTCGATTTTGGGCATATCAGCTTTTATCAACGGACCAACGTAGCAAACGATATCGTAGTGCACAAGCGTGTGCATAAACTCTCATAATCACGGTAATCTGATATGACCGGAGACTTTGGTTCAGTTGCCTTTTCCTAGGCTCGAGAGTAATCATCGCAAACTTCAAGTCCCGACCTACTGAGAATTTCTTGACAGGAAAACATGATGTGTTTTTTTATTAACCTGACTCAAGGCTTAAACTCATGACCTCAGGGTCTGCAGCCTTATAAGCTAGCTACAAGACCAACAATGTTCTATTCATTGTCAAAAAGGATGATACAAAAAAATATAATAAAAAACCCTATTACCCTCTAGTACTACTAGGATACTAGTACCATTTCTCAGTTTATACGTACAGCATATATATTAGACTCAAAAATTGCATAGCTGTATCCCAAAAAGAAGAAATTAGTTTTGAGTATTTTAGGGTTAGTTAGTTCTTCTTTTCGGCGCATTAGTTTTGTTTTTCTAAATCCTACGGTGATTCTTGCCAGTTTGCGAAAAAGATGGGCCAGGGGCCTTACTAAGGCAACTCTTGCGCCGTGCGCGAGTCAGGTCTAACTTTACTCTGCAATATATTGCAAACAAAATTCACCGTTGGCATGTAAACAGCTGCCGCAAGCTTTCCCTCTCAAGGACAGAGATGTTGACAATGCAACTAACATCATAACTAACTCTCTGAGTCTTGGTTCCTTATTTTAAATACATCATTAGAAGTACGTATCAAATAGTGTAATTCAATTTAATACTGATTTTTAACATTAATAAATTAATTACAATTTATAAATTTGAGTTATTTTGATGATGCTAAATTAAATATTTCATAGCGACTAATGATGCATCGTTTTCGTAACACAAATTATTATAATTGAATATTTAATAGCGTCGACCATCGCTAGTAATACTATAGTAGCGTTGAATCTACTCAGAACGATTTGCAATTAAAATTCTAAAATAAGTAAATTATTAAGCCCGCATGTAATTATGCAATAATCGATCGTTATAATTCGTTAACCACATAATACATCTTTTAAACCATAAATACATTAGTTAACTTCAAAGAGAACAATGTATTTTCAACTGAGTTTGCGGTGGAAATGTTGGAAGACGACTATTGTCGGGAATTAGTTTCGCAAAATTGTCTGTATTTCGAAAATTAAATGTCGGTTTTACACTTAACATATTTATGTTTGAACATTACATTTCAACATCTTATATTTATTTGGCTTAACAATGGTTTGTATCGTGTGATATATAAGTATGATTCCTATTACTTATCGCTCTTAATCGAATCGATATATAGGTGAGAATTAAAATAATGCAAGCTTTGAGCAACTTATTAAATCATTAGCTACATTATTACGTTGAATAGACAATAGACATTCCTTTTGTGTAAGATACTTTTAATTACGTAACGAACAAGATTAATACAATAAGATTAAACGCGTTTTAGATTTTGCCTCATCAGCATCCTTACAAAATCGTATATCTGACGACACGTTGCGTTTATGATTATTGTAATGAAATAGAATTGACGGAAGTCATAACAGATAATAGAATGTTTCGTTGTGATTGATCACTCACGACTGCGTGATTGATTTCATCGTCCATGCCCACTTGTGTCTCAAGAGAAAAGATAGCATCATCATGCAGGTCTTTGAACTGAATTTGTAATACCACTTAATGTTCCCTAGCTGTATCAGGTTCAGACTTTTTAAATACATCAACGAGGCACGTCCTTAGCGAGACAATGAAGTTGCCCTTGCCCATGCTACTTGGATTACGTTTCATGACATTGTTTGTCTCTTGTCATCTTATATATTAATAGCGTGAGCCGATTTCTGTCCCAGTGATTATGGAACGATAGCTGCAAATAAAAATCGCTTATGGTCTCATGTTGGAGAGCTCCAGCCGTCCAGCTGAAAATAAAGAGGATTCTTGATTGCAATTTATTAAATCGTTATTTATGATTCAACAAAAAAATAATTTTAAAGAACGGAAAAAAGTTAAGCCGGTTATGTTTTTGACATTAAAAAGTTCATTTAAAAAAGGTTTCATCGGTTTATCTGTGAACTGTCATATATTTTGAATTACGTAAACAATTTTTTGAATAAACGCGAAGTTTCGCGGACGACCCACTAGTACTAGTTACACTTCTTACAATAGTAGGCAGTAAATGTTATACGAGTAGTTACAATGAAATAGGTATCGGTATTGCGAATGAACGGGGAAACGCTGATAGCATTCTTGCCACCATTCCACGCGTTCATGACTTGTACAGTAGCTATTTTTATTTCTACGTATAGATTTAGTTATTTAAATGAATGTTAAATATCAAATCTCAATTTCTTGAGAATTGATATTTAACATGAAAATTTCAGAATTTTCATGTGCATAATTTGTGTTTATTATTCATCTCGTGCGCGGCGCTGAAGGAAAACATCGTGAGGAAACCTACATGTGTCTAATTTCAACGAAATTGTATGTACATGTGTATTCCACCGACCTGCATTGGAGCAGCGTGGTGGAATATGCTTCAAACCTACCTACTGGTGATTGGCATTAAAAAATTAAATGGTTAGTCACTTTACCTTTTACCTTCAAGCAAAGTACGACGCTAGGTCGTCTGCAATCGTGACTTGTGGCTTCCACATAGATTGTTAGTGTTTGTTTCCATTGCAAGACGTCATATGATGATATTGGTATTCAAATGATTATAATTTAATTTAAATTCCATTATGTTACTAATACTATTTTATCCTCTTTGTATTATTAAGTGTGTAACAAGCGACATTGTTGAGTTTAGTAAGGTAATAAGAGTATGCTTATGTTAATATGAATAAGAACTTTTAAGACATTTAAACAATTCATTGCTGCTTAATATTAATTAAATAATGATGTAAACAATTTTGATTTCGTTGTGTTAAAATTAATATTCATTATTTAAAACGCACATACAAAAAATAACATAAACAATGAGTAACGTCCAAAAGGCAAATGAATCCTCACAAGAAATACAACATAAAAAAAACACGAGCGAATTTTAATTTAAAATCTGACGTACAATTCTTAAACAAATAAAAAATTTTTTGTGACTAAGCAACTATTTCGTGTACTCCATATTATTTTAAGTAACGGTATTAAGTAATGACATCGTACGATCATTAGTCGGGTAGTCAGAGCAATGGATACCATCTATAGCGAGATTGCGTATGCGCAGCGAGTATGGAGCTTCCTGTTAATGGAGCGGCCGCCAGTCTAGTCGCCGAGAACTATAACCAAATGAAGCATTCACTGTACACTATACGATAACTAATACATACAATGATACATTATATAAAATAATTGGATAGGTTTATAATGTACCGACTTATGTAATATATATCAAATATTATTATTATTTCTATTTTCTATTCTTGGTGGTAGATCTTTGTTCAAGCTCGTCTGGGTAGGTACCACCCACTCATCAGATATTCTACCGCCAAACAGCAGTACTCAGTATTGTTGTGTTCCGGTTTGAAGGGTGAGTGATCCAGTGTAACTACAGGCACAAGGGACGTATCATCTTGGTTCCCAAGGTTGGTGGCGCATTGGTGATGTAAGGAATGGTTAATATTTCTTACAACGCCATTGTCTATGGGCGGTGGTGACCACTTACGATCAGGTGGCCCGTTTGCTCGTCCGCCTACCGATATCATAAAAAATAAAAAAAATCTTTAAGTATGTTAGTATGAATTTCATACACTTTTTATACTTTTTGATGTATATCGATTCAGATTTTAAAATTGTAGCTTCTAATCGAATCATGTAGATTCTTAATAGTCACATACAAGTTCATGGGAAACCTAACTGTTTTAATGTCGGCTAATAAATTATTTTTTAAGAATATTTATAAGAATACGTACGACCTTGGGATCGTAATTTTGAAAATAATCGGAAATGTGTATCTGTGGTTTATATATTTCATTAAGATCTTTTATATTAAATATATATGAAAGTAATAAACGAAATAGGCTATGTGATTCTCAGTTTATATGTAAGTACATACAATGTATAATATTATTACGTTAAAATTGAGTATCATGCTAATCAATTTGATGCGATGTTAATAGCGTGAGTGCCGATTTTGTAAAGCAGCTATTGAAGGACGCGTTTGGCAACGCCAATCCATTAAAACGGTAACTAATTTAAAAATGTACGTAGTTTGCAGAAAAAAATAATTTAATGCAATTACTTAAATTAGTACTTTTTACCGTCGAATTCAGAAATATCACTATATTATATTGAATCAGGTTCTAATAATGTTCCTTTCGAATTTGGCTAGGATGTAATATTTAAAAATGTATTACATTATGTTTATAGCGTATAACGACTGCTTCGTTGTAAAGCTCCCGAGATGCTGGTATCGATCTCAAGGTCTGGCCAGTAAAACTATTGCGTTTTCGTAGTCGAGAAGTTTTCAGTAGCAGACTCAGGAAGACGGCAGTTTTCATTTCATTTTCAATCCGTTCTTAAACCATTTCTCTTGTGCTGAAATCCGGTAGTGTCGGATTTGCCGTCCAATCGGATTATGAGTGACGGAATAGAGAGTGCACCTGTGTCTAGTCACGATAATATGCCAAACGCAGGAAATCTCCCTGAGAATAGCCGACGTGCCCGGAGTCGGTCAGGAGAACATCTTCTGAATAATATGGAAATAACATTGAAATATAATGTTCAAATGGTGTTTGTATACATTGAGATAAATAATATATTTACAGTCACATTCGTAGAAATTTATTTTACAATGTAATGAAGTGTTATATATGACGCAATGCAGGTAACCAATATACCTCTTAATATACTCAGCTTAACGGAAATACTCAACTAGAACTAGCATGTAAAAATGAAACTGTTATTCTGTCTATATTACATGTATATAGATTGTTATCAATACATAACGGAATATACATGTTTTGGAAATATTCTCTTTACCTTTGCAGGCTTATTATAATGCGGAAAATTTCTGCATTCGAATCAATAGCTTAAACTTTGTAATACTTACCGTACTTTTATCCGTTTCCGTACGTATTTTCGTTTTTTTTTTTTTTATAATATAGGCGGACGGGCCAGTAATAAATTAATTTTTGGTATATAAAACGTTATAAGAGCCGAGATGGCCCAGTGGTTAGAACGCGTGCATCTTAACCGATGATTTCGGGTTCAAACCCAGACAAGCACCACTGAATTTCATGTGCTTAATTTGTGTTTATAATTCATCTCGTGCTCGGCGCTGAAGGAAAACATCGTGAGGACACCTGCAAGTGTCTAATTTTAACGAAATTGAATGTACATGTTTATTCCACCAACGCGCATTGGAGCAGCGTGGTGGAATATGGTCCAAACCTTCTCCTTAAAGGGAGAGGAGGCCTTAGCCCAGCAGTGGGAAATTTACAGGCTGCTAATGTAATGTATGTAATGTAAAAACGTTATATAATATTACTTATATATTGGAGGCCATTAAAAATTAAGACTTATTATTGAAGAAAAAAATAAAAAATCCGAAAGTGAACCCAGTCTTATAAGATCCCACCAATACCTATACATCTACATTCATACATAATATATTATAAAATCTCATATGCATATAAAATATTCCTTAGGACTTTATACATAAAATATTATATTTTACGAGGGCAAGTAAGAATGAGATAGTGATACTAAGCTCAACACTTTCTGATTTATGTATCTAATAAGATTGCAGGTTGCATGTGTCGGATGAAATATTTGAAAATATATTCATCATTTCGCAGCAGTATGAGTACTAAAGAGCACACCTGATATACTTTTTTATCTTTTTTCAAGGTTTATAAACAGTTTTTATTTGTTTTACAAATCATTTTAAATATAGATCTAGATTTACCGTCGCTTCGGAATGTATGTATTACGATTAGCAAGCAAGTTATTTGCTATTATATAATTAAACAATGATTATTTCAAACCGACTTCAAAAAAGGAAGAATTCGGTTATATTTTTGTAAATGTTTGTCATCTAAGAACTCCGCCATTTTGTAAACAATTTGGAATTTTTACTTTTTTAGGGTCGTTCTCTTCTCGTTGGGTCCATTTAGGTATATAATCTTCGTCGGTAATTATTTTGTTAAAATTTTATATTATACAAAAACCCGATCTTAAACGTGTCGCGTCGCGTGACTGCGATGCGAGCCAGCATGTGTTTAAAAAAGCTTTTAAGTAATTATTAATGTTATAAATATTGAAAACTCAGGAGCTGAATGCTATGTATCATTCTCTCTTAGTGGTTCGACTTGAATGTTCATTTATAGAAAATATATTCAAGACCAGACTGTTTTTTTATTTGGTTTGATGAGATGATTTAATTACACATTTCAACGTTATTAATATAACGAAACGAATAATTTACCGATATATTAAATAGATCATCTTCGTCAATAGGTCGAACTATTTCATTATTTATTCCAAAACCTTGACTTTTAGGTTAATTAGCTTTTTAATATATTCGTCAAAAACTTTGAATATTAAATTAATAATAAATTTATGTCAAACTAGTTTCGTGCTATATTGACACGTGAATTTGCTTTACTACGAAATATTACTAAAATATAGAACTACCGTGTATGTACTTCGAATTTAATATTATAATTTAAAATTAACCAACGTCAACAGACTAAATTAAATTGATACAGATAAAAAACACAAGCCATGACAACACAAGAGTATAGATCACATTTAATTTAACAGACGATAAATTCATCAATGACAAAAGACTTCTTTAAATACAGATAAAAAATGACATGACACTACTGTTTAAGGAAATTCGGATTCCCAAAGTATTTAAAGCACATTTGCTTCACATTTTATTTTTTGACAACTAGTTATCGCCCGCTGCTTAGCTCGCTTTCTAAGGATTGATAGCGAGGTGTTAGGCATAAAAAATAGCCTGTGTCTTTCATTGGTGTTCACGCTTGTTTCAAATCAAATTTCATTGGTTTGGCAGTG
This sequence comes from Vanessa tameamea, assembly GCF_037043105.1. Lineage (NCBI taxonomy): Eukaryota > Metazoa > Arthropoda > Insecta > Lepidoptera > Nymphalidae > Vanessa > Vanessa tameamea. The sequence goes on along the minus strand of NC_087313.1, from coordinate 9,658,609 downwards.
GAAAACCAACAAAAAGCCAGAGAAGGTTACTTTTGTATTTATAATATTAGTCAAAAGAATTTGTTTAGAACATAAAAAATATATAGAAAAGTCCATTCGTTAGCGGAAACAAAGTTGAAAAGTGAAAGTGAATTGTAAAATGTTAATTATTCCACACGAACGAATTCACCGATATACCTACGTATATGAGCTTGCAAAATAAATAACCTATGAAACAGATTTTAAACAGGTTCTAAATAACTTTAAAGCTTTGGCAGAGTTCAAGTGTACCAAAATAACATTCACGTTCACTCGCACAAAACACATTTACTACAACCGTTAAGTTGTTTTCGTAAATTGGAATGGCCATTTCGCTTATTCGATATAATTTAATTTTTTGTCGTTTCAAATCTTAAGAAAGCTCCATACACAATGGACAATGGATTTAGCAAGATTGAATTGCTTAAAATGCATCTTGAGAATAGTGTAACGGTAGCATAATGACCGTAATGTGATTTAAGTGAAACACTTTCCCTCCTGAAGGTCGCCTCTGTGCCTTGAATATTGTCTGCGCGCGCGTAGTAACTGTTAAGTAGTTAGGTGAACGCGTGGCTATTCTGTCATAATGAGATGAGTAAACACGAGCACGTGGGAGGGGCATGTTCTCACAGTGTTGTCAAAAACTTTATTATGCTTGTCAATGTTACGATAACACTAATTTCCCACTCGTTTGTAACGCGGTACACATAATACCTAAGCATATTTTTTCTTATGCCATTACAAAATTGCTTATCTCGTATGTTTCTGAAATTAATTTTGTTGCTTATATAACTCAAATAAAATATTTTTTAAATTTTACCGATTGACTCGTTGATAATACTTGTATGTATTTATTAAAAGTTATTTAAAAGAAAAATGACAGAAACGCTAACTGAAAGAAAATGTTACATTTCTTTTTAGTTATTTATGAAAGGGTACTTAATATTATTTAATAATATATTTATTATAAAGTTGTTATGAAAGCTAAGAATAGCATACGCCGTAGAATATTCCGGCGTATATACATATATAGTTATTACGTATCTATAACAAACGTACGTAACTTCAAATAATATAGCTTTAGTATATTATAGAATTTTCTTGTAATATGTAATTAGTTTAAAAAAAAGTAAAGTAACATCCATAAAAAGTAATATCTAAATCGACCATAAATTCTATACCAGGTAGATATATTATTTTTATACAAGTTTATGGAATGCAAAATCAGTAGCTTTCGGATAGATTTGAACGAGCATCCTCTTATGATTTCCGTAATCCTTTCAGTACGGTATGTCGGCTTTATACTGCTAAAGTTTACTCTCAAAATCGCTTTGACGATTTCCTATAAACCACAAATACAACGTTTGTATTGCCAGGAAAACAGAATAGTTAAATTGACTGTAACTTGTAAGCGAATTCCTCGTTGTTGAGTGGCGACTTACGATCCATTGTGACCGTCGCGACAAAGTAAGGTCGGACCTCCACGGCACTCGGTTTGATAGTGACCAAACTACCGATTGTAAAGCTAAATTGTGGCAACGAACTCTTTTTTTTCATAACAAATTTTAATGGCTTCCTGTATTCAGAAATGCTCTTAGAATGATATTATAAATTATACAAATTGTATTAGTTAATATTATAAAGAGATAACATTTGTTTATTTGTAAGTACGGGGTAATCTTAGGAATTATTCCTGAGTACAAATTATATTTATATCATTTTTTTTACTAATATATTTCAACCGTAGGATCCCAGGGTGGGTTGCTAGTGGTTACATAAAAAACAAAACAAAGTAAAAACTGGCTGTTGTTGTGAAAGAGTCACATCATGAATTCTATTTAAATACGCGGCTATTGCATACGTAAAGAGTTGAAGAAAAACATCAAAATGTACCCCGCGACATATAATATTTTCGATTTTATCTATAACTTTGTGTCCGGACTGATATCGCCACACTTAGCATTACCCGGAACTAACGACGAGGACGTGGTAGGTTTTTAGTTTCAAAATTTGTTTTTTTCGTATTACATATATTTATAATTTATTGTATTTTATATTAAATTTTTTTTAAATTGTTCATAGGTTTTCCATATCTTATAGTAAAGTTATATTTCGGTTTGGTAAGTTCAGTGTAACTCAGATAGGATTAGGTTAAAAAAATTATAGCCACCCAGAACCCAGCTGTTACCATTGATATAATAGAAACTTTATATTATTGATAAGGCAAAACGTGGATGGACATATCTCAACAAATAGCGTACTCAAAATATTTAATAATGCATTGTTCGACAATTTATATTTCGTTGCTTTAAAAACGGATGAATGATCATTTATCATCATTCATCATCATAATTTTTTAACAGATATAACAAGAGAGACCTCTAATTTGGAATGTTCCTTTCGGTATTATATCCAAACAACTGTGTGCTTGTGTAATATTGCATTAACAGCCTGTAAATTTCCCACTACGGCGCCCAGACCTCCTCGCTTTTTTGAGGAGAAGGTTTGGAGCATATTCCACCACGCTGCACTAATGCGGGTTGGTGGTTACACATGTGATAGACTTTCGTTGAAATTAGACACATGCAGATTTCCTCACGATGTTTTCCTTCACCGCACGAGATGAGTTATAAACACAAATTAAGCACATGAAAATTCAGTGGTGCTTGCCTGGGTTTGAACCCGCAATCATCGGTTAAGATGCACGGGTTCTAACCACTGGGCCATCTCGGCTCTTAATATAATTGAATTAAAAAAAATACGTACAACATAGTAGATATCACAAACTAGTCTTGAAATTATTTTAATAATAAACGGAAAAAAAACAGCAGCCAAGCCCTTAATTTTAGCAATATAGCTTTCCGAATATCTTTTATATTGACTACATCCACAATCAGAGTTGACCAATTACTGGCATATTGGCAGACAGATCGTTCACCTTTATTCTATTAAAAAAAAAAAGTTTTTAGCCATCTGTATAATCTACAAATATAAAAACATCGACTATACACTAAACAGAAAAAAACAACTCGTTTTTTACTATTAATTCGAACTGGTAAAGGCAATTTTACATCCACTGACAATTATAAAAAATCGTCATGCTTTTAAGATAGCTAAAAATACTAAAATAAACTCTAAGTAGCTATTTGAAACTGCTAAAGCTAAAATGAAGGGTTTAATGACTTTGTGATAAACGTTTATCTATACTTTACAAAGCTGAAGAGTTTGTTTGTTTTAAACATGATTATCTCTGAATCAACTAGTCAGTCCGTATTGAGAACATATATTTGTTATAGTTATTTATCCGGAAAATTTTCAGTACTGTGATCCACTGCGATCAAAAATGTTTAAATTTGCCAAGACCGCGCGCAGCATTACTAGCTGCAAATACTTTTAACTATTTAATAAATTAAATGAAAATGTTACGAGGCGAGATGGCCCAGTGATTAGAACGCGTGCATCTTAACCGATGATTTCGGGTTCAAACCCAGGCAAGCACCACTGAATTTTCATGTGCTTAATTTGTATTTATAATTCATCTCGTGCTCGGCGGTGAAGGAAAACATCGTGAGGAAACCTGCATGTGTCTAATTTCAACGAAATTCTGCCACATGTGTATTCCACCAACCCGCATTGGAGCAGCGTGGTGGAATATGCTCCAAAACCTTCTCCTCAAAGGGAGAGGAGGCCTTTAGCCCAGCAGTGGGAAATTTACAGGCTGCTAATGTAATGTAATGTATGTTACAAATTAAATCAAAATAATTATTTTGATTTAATTAATTATAACTATAGTCCATCTCCACCGGTAATGCTTCTATAGTAATACATACGTTACTTTCCGTGATAATATACAATTTTAATAGTACTCTTAATCAGACTTGCCCTGAGGGCGTGTTTTAATGGAATAGTAAATCCAAATAGGAATGGTATAAATAAACCTATGCTTGAGGGATTTGTGGTGATGTCGGTTAATTCATTACATTTAATATATTCCGTTAAAAGCCGACTAACGCCAGCGGGCAAATATATCTAAATACGCAATGCATGTGTCCAAATAATGTGGAAGATTAAAAAGGAAACTTGTCTACTTTTCTTGCAAATTTCGACGTTCTTGGGATGTGACGACTCTTGCTAAATTTGAGTCCGAATAATTCATTTTCAACTGGAATATGATAATGGAGGAAGGGTAATCACAAGACGTTTTACTAATTTGTCATAACCGGTGCGTATTACGATCAAAATGACAAGGACAGTTTTGTAGGAAACTTTGTTTTCTATTAAATGTATTTGTCATCTGTAATTTAAAAAAAAAAAGTCAGTTGATGAGCCACCGTTTGGTATCCCCAAAATAATTCGCGTCGGCTTACAAAACACGCCCTGCATGGGCGTTCGCTGGACTGTACTCAGATTAGCTACTGGTCAAGGTCGACTTTACCAGTACACCGCATGTGTCTTATTCCTTTCTAATCTTTCGTGGTTGCTCTTAATTGTTAACACGATACACTGATGACACATATGTGGTAACTACAAATCGTAATCCATTCAATATAACCTCTTTTAACCGAAACTACTCCATTCCAATCAAATTGTTGTACTTATTTGTTACTCGTATTGAAAAAAGGTTAAAGGTTAGATATTATGTTGAATAGATCAGCTTCAATCTGTTTATGATTTCTTTAAAAAAATATATATTTATTTATATTTACTTGTCTGTGTTAAAATATTATAATTTTTTTAAATTATCTTAGTAGCAGTTAAAAGTTTTCCAATTTTCCTCTTCAACAAAGCGCAAAGCGTTGCTAGGAGCTGGTTACGACAGTAGCTTCAGGGGTCAGGTTTCTCTTCTCCTTTCCTTTTTCTTTTCATCGAAATAGTTTTACATGTTAGAATCCTTTAAGAAGGTAATTCGTGCCGCAGATAAATATTATATAGCTCTTATAATATAGAACGCGAGTGACCTACTCGTACTCGTGCGTACGTAATTATTAATAAAAAGTTATCTATACAATTACAATACAACTGTGTCACAGACGTTAAACACTTGACCGCCGCCGGCGTGTCCGAGCATAAAATATTCTTATATAAAAGATTAATCGTGTATTTTCCGAACGTGCACGGGTCACGCGAAAACTACTGGAAAAATTATACGTCGACTTAATAATACGTCACTTTGAACTTTATTTAATGTTTGAAATACTTATTTATACGGGAAAATTAAAACTTCGCTATGATTTGATATTTAACATTCAGGAGAACGTCACGGATTGATTACTCTGATTCAAAAGAAAAGTTTGTGAGAAGTGACGTGATTAAATACATAAATTGTTCCAGTTGATTATATATTTGTGTCTATAAGTTTCTTGTCATAGATGCGAATTTATATTACTAAATAATTTGTCATATAAAGTGCTAAATATCTAGAAAATTAGTGTTTAGTATATAAGGTACTTAAATCATATGGCAAAGTTTATTTTGCTATAACTAGGTCGTAAAGATATACTCATTGCAGTATGACAATGCCTGAGAAAATAACTCAAACATTTTTTTTTTATTTCAATCTTCTACGTCAAAACCATAACCAAGGTCGCAAAAGCTCTTTGGTATACGATCCTGATTCCTGAGACTTTTGGCATAAACAATCCCCTGATATAATCTTCAAATATTACTAGCTACGTATTCCAATTTTACGCATGGGTAAATTTAAGGTCTTACCACATAAAATAAATGTATAATCCAATGTTGAATAGTATAAATCGGTAAATATAATCTCTGTTGAGGCTACTGAAAATGAAGTATCAATTACTACAACGTTTCTTGCGGCTTGCGGTCGTTTAATGGCTCTCATATTGTTCTTGGTATCTTCACGGCCTGATGGCATCACCACTGATCAAGGTCGACTCTCGATTCTAGTACTATCAAATAACAAACATATCTTCTGTACGCATTGCGGTATAATTAGTTTTATTGTACAAAATGTGTTGAGATAATGTTAAAGAAATTACTACTTATGAATAAGTATGCATTTTTGTATTGTCATGTAACCGTTTATTAAAACAAAGGAATTACTTCATTTGGTATGAAGGAAGTGAGCTAGTGTAATTACATTAATAGTGCATTTTAAAAAAAATATCAGAATATGACGTGACCAGAAAGGAATATAATCATGGTCCGGCCACGTCTTCACAGCTAAACTACTGCTGGTCATGAAGTATATTGAAAATAGTTAAACAGGGATAGCCTTAGTTCATAAGGATATAATCTTAAAAAATACAGTATTTACCGGAAAATATAACATTAATGGAAAAAACCACTCATCGCGCATGGAGCTGCGGGGATCAGCTAGTAACAGTTTCTTTATCGGACAGGCGTCAAACAAACTGCCTGCCGCGTTCGTTCGTTGCTTGTTAGTTTGAAATTTTTACAACATTGTATTTTTTAAATATTTACAACATTGTTCAAAATGTAAATTACTAGTATAATTTAATTAACAATCTAACTTAGTCAATAGAAAAAACCCATTAAAAGGTAAATCTTTAATAATAATTAAATTATCTATTCTCGGTGACTATGATTTTCCCGAACAAATAATTAACTTTACTAAGTACCAATAACAGGAAAATATTAATGTAAATTACGATTGGACTAGATTATCGCCTCTAACTTCTTAGCTGAAGAACTTAGGCTTTGTCCTTAAACTAACCTGTGAAGTCAGTAATTTATTTCAACGATTTTTAGAACGGAATTGTTTTATAGTCTATTTATATATTTTCAATAATATGTTATCAATGATTTATATGTTTCATTTCTTTTTGAATCCTAGGAATATCCAAGAGTTGGCCGTTATGTTAGACCCCTTTTATGGCGAAATTGCTTTTAAATCAAGCAAAAGGCGTGGCTAGCAGACAGTATAGATAAGTAATGACAACTTGTAAACTGGATTAATCCGCTAAAACATAAATCATTTTAACCATTACAATAAATACTATAAAGATTTCATTCGGTTTTATTAAAAAATGTTATTTGTAAATAATTTATACATGAGATTTCTTAATTTTATACTTTATCTGACATTATTGCAAATACAATTCTAGTATATATACATAACTCTTCTTTTGACATCTTCATCAATCGTAATATTGTATAAAGATAACAGACTAGACGAACCTGCGCGCGAATATTATAAAACTTTACAGCACTGATACTGTCACGCCCCCTTTTACCCTCTCGAGGTCTGAATTAACTATATGAGTATAATAATATAAGTTAATAAAAAAGCAGCCTATCTCTTTCCCTGGCATTCAAAGTTTAAGCGTGAAGAGCATAAATATAATATTATAGTTTACTATAGTAAATATTGTATACATATGCAATTACCCATTATCTCTTCACTTATTAAATATTTTGTTGATTCTATTTGCAGACAAAAAATAAAATCATAGTAATCAAGTAATCATCATGTCTTTGTTCTATGTCCGGTTGTATTTAAATAATTTATCTATTTAATTATCTTGCTTACATATTTTCTAACATGGTATTGGCAGAATAATTTGCGCAGTGCAGATACACGCTATAAAGAAACAAAAAAATTACCTACACTTTACTTTTATTTTAAATTTAATTAATTTGTATTACGAGTAAAAAAAATAAGTACGAAACAAATATATATATAAACTAACTCTTTTTACCGGTATTTCTATCTGATTGTCAATATCAAATATATGAAGCGTTGAAAATAATTGTCCATTGATAAGAAGTGCTGAGGTAGGCTTTATCGTAATATCGTTTAAGAGAATTACAGAGCACGTCGCGTCTAGGCGGGAATTTAATCCGACCGTAAATCATTCCCTGATCGCCTAGCGGATGATTACTCATCGCATAACAAGGATCAAGCACTGATAAGCGGTTATCAGAACACGGACTGCTAATTAAATATCAAGAAATGCCTTTTATGCAATTATGCATTAATTACGAAACCTGTTTGACTAACTAGTAAAGACCGGGCAGTGTTAACAGATGCGCTATTAATATCTAATTATTATGAAATAATTGCAGTAGTTGAATTGCTTATTTTCTTATTTTGCCTTCCATGAGGAATTCAGATTCAAACATTTTAAATAATTAAATACTATCTGTCAATATTTGGCTGTATTTCAAATTCGTCTAAAAAATAATTTAAGTTTAAGATTATATAATAACTCTCCGCTTATTTCATTTAAATATTCTCTAACCGATCCTTGAACAGAATAAAATGAATATTAATTACGAGGTACAATACTTTCTATTTCTCCGATACAACAATATTTCAAATAATTGCTTTAGCGATACACGAAACTCTAGTTATAACTACGAGTAGTCGAACTTCTAAGCGTGTCAGTGCAAGGATAGGCGTAACAAAATGTATAGCAAAAGAAATCTTTGAGTATTTTCAAAGTCACCTTTGGGCCATACATTTAGTACTCCAAATAAAAACTAATGACGTTCATTTGTTGGCATTTAACTGGCACGAGAATAATTTCTTGTCATAAAACATATTGTTATTTAAACGATCATTAAGAATTCTAGTTCTAGTTTCAATAAAAAACTTGAGACACGAAAGTATTTTCGATTAACTTCGATTCAATTATGAAATATTTTTAATTTAATTATTTCAAGTGAATTATATAGTGAACATTAAATAGTTAAGATTCAAGTGAAATCAGCAACATAATTTGATTATTGGTTATAAATCGAACTGTACTATGCCATAGAGGCTGACCTGTCCTTAAAGATTGTTTTACTGAGCCAGCTCTGGTCATTAATACAATATGATTAAAATAGAAAACTACCGTAACAAAACCATTAATTTAACATCACAGCGTCCAAGGTGACCCGATCGTAAACACGATAACACTAATCACATTACTATAATTACTGGCCTTATAGTATAAAATTAATTAATTGCCAGAATAACCTTTAAATGTACTTTAGAAAGTTTTTAAGCAAAACAAAATATTCTTATAATGAAGAACAAGAACATAATTTTTGAATGCAGATTATTAAAAACGAATTCGTTATGTTACAGGAGCGAGAAAACTACGTGGCGCTGGCTCAGCGCCAACATCCACACGCCTGCTGATGACGCAATAAATTGTGATGCTGACGTGCACAGGTCCTTACAGAAAACTGCGTCCTAGAGGACGACGAAGGACGTTCTAGTAAAGGAATTGTATATCTAAGAGCAAGTGCCTAAAACACTATAATAATGTTGAATAACCGTCGCAACTTTATCTTTAGAGTGAGTATCGTGATAAACATCGCCGTACTATTGTACGCGGCGATGCATTTATCGAGTAATAGTACACCGGGCGTAGAATGGGTCCCGATAACAGTAGATGGGTCGGAAAGGAGCGCCGAGTTTAGATATATAAATAGGGAAGAAATACACAATGACACAGACACTAGGCCTCCGGAATCGAGTGTCAGGAATTTTGAAGAGTCTACCTCCCAAAAAACTCCATCAACGATGCCCACAACGAATAAAACTGCATCGAGCACGGCGTCAATACCCGAGTTGGAGAAAAAAATAATTAGTGCTTTGCCTGAAATAGAAACATCAAACAGTACAGTTTTAGAAATAGATGACGAGGACGCATTGAATCCTGCGACGCTAACGTACCTTCGAACGTTATTGGGTTGTAATGATAAAGATATGTTGCCGCAAACAATACAACGTGGAGAATATTGGGTGCTAAAAAACTTCGTTCGTGCTGATCATGGATTTATACAGTGCCACGAGTCCATCACGTATACAACACACGCCGGTTTCGAGTTCCTTGACAACGTGCAGCCTCTCGTTGAAAGGTAAGGATATCATTTTAAGGAAAAACTCACCGTAATACTAGTAGAATTTGTAAATGTTGTTTAGAAGGTTATTTTTGTGATATATAAATTTCAGTTTTAAGGCAAACGTGCGGTTTCCTTAACGCTTCTTTTGTTTCTTCAGTAAGTTGTTTACCTTCATTTCAATAATAATATGTTTTTTTTTTGTCATGTGACAACATTAAGCGAATATTCCTATTCATTATTATGACCTTCCGAAAAGAAACCGGATGTTCACGGCATCTGTCGACCAGTCTGGCGTAACGACTACGACTATATATAATTATTGTATTTTGATTCCTGTTTTATCTTAATTCAACTTATATTTTATATATTACTTAATTTACACACATGGTAAGACTTTCTGGAAGTCATTTAGAAACTTAATGATATGTGAGTGTTTTTTTTTATAAATATCTGCTTATATGTGTAGATTTTACAAACAGACAACTTTCTTTCTTAGCCTTGAATAACCACTTTTAAATGAACGCAACTCGATTGACGTTTTCACTTGCTCTGGATGATGATCGAATACATTTAAAATTACGTAAAATAAAATAATAATCACACCATTGAGCCTCTTTAATATATTTATCGTGTTTTTATTATTAAATAGGTTTCATTTTGAATCTGTACACGAAAAGCGTATATTTGTGAATTACGTTCTAACGATTATGAAATATTAATATAGAACGCATTAAAATATAATAAAAAATTTACACAAATGAGTTCATTTACGATTCTCGGTAAGTTAAACTACAAAATTTAATTTTTTAATTTAATTTAACCCATGGCTTAACATTGCGGTTTTTTCTTTGGATGTATTATCTTGTCTCATCGTAGATACCGATCAGTATAAAGTAGACGCCGGTCAAGCATAAACGCTATCGTAACACGTAACATGAAACCAGTTACGGCGTAATAATTGCGAGGCGTTGCGTATGTAAAATAACAAGAATAAATGCATATAAACCAGTAAAACAAATATACCCGTAAATCGATTAGGTTGCGTTAAATTATTCTTGTTTATCAATATGACTCTTGATTCAGATCAAGGACTTTATTCGTGTAGAATACGTCGATTTACTTGGTGGTGTCGTTTTGTGCAAGACCGTATGGATAAGTACCACCTACTTATCAGATATTGCACAGCCAATAAAGATAACTTAGTATTGCTGTGTTCCGGTTTGGAGGATTAATGAGGCTTAAGGGACATAACATCTTAGCTCTCAAGGTCGGTGCCGAATTGACGATGTACGGAACGGTAATTATTTCCTACAGCACAAATAGCAACAAAAAAAGAACTCAATCGAAGATCGTGATATGATCTCAACAACATCAAGTATTCCATATAAGATATCCAACTATGACATAAAAACAATTCTATGTATGCATCCGATAAAAAAATATTTATTATCATTACAGAAAGATCATTTATAAAGTCTATAGAGATATGTTAAAAAGTTTTTGCAGTAATGAACCTGCTTTTACTCATTAGCTATATTTCACTCTGACACGGCCCCGGGAATAAAAAACAACTTCGCGCTCTCCATCAAGTTCTGAAGTAATAAACTCAAGACAGGAGTGCTTCTACGATGCTCGACTTTTGCCGTGGCTTTTCATTTTCTCACCGTAGGCCTTATTTTTTTGGTAATAAGCATCAAAATCGATTAACAAAAAAGGTCAACGTGTCGGACGTAATATCGTGTTGCTCTTTTATTATGGGTGTGTGAAAGTGAATATGGTTCATCATAATTAATATTTATTTTCTCAGGTTTTCTTTTAAACTTTTTTTTTATGTTAAACTATTTGTAAACCGATTATATCAATATTACATCCATAAATAATTTTATAGGAGGATCTATGTTTAGAAAATAAACACGCACATGAGAATTAGACTGCAGTACTATTTTATTAGAAGTTACTTTGAAAAAATTATACCTAAATGTTGTCCGCGACTTTTCTCACGTTTTAGGTATGAATCTTCAGGTGTTATGCATAAAAAAGGATGTCATACCTAAAGTTCAAGCTTGCTTCGTACATAATTTCATCAAATTCGGTTCAGTGGTTTGGTTAGTTTAGAAGAAGAGCAGACAGACATTTCTTATTTTTATATTAGTATAGATTAAAATTTGTTTTGCATACTAACTAAAATTTTAAGAATATAGTATAGTTGCCGCATATATTTTTGTCTGTAATTTAACAATCGTTTCTTTTCGTTTAGTTTCTAGTAATTTATTGTAAAATACCCCGTTCTATAGGAATTTTCAAATAGAAATATTATTCAACAACAATTGTTTAAAAGATATATAATCAGCATGAGTATATTACGTCTGTGTTTTCCAGGTATGAGTTGCTTCTTTTCAAAACATTGATACATTTCTTATCAATAAGCAAGTGTTATGCTTCTAAATTGAATAAATATTTTGACTCGACATCACATAAGTACGATAAATCTTTCGCTCTAGTTTTTTAAACAACTGTACTACTCTACCGTGTTTATAAATGTTCATTGAAATATTTATGAATCGCACAGTAATAGTTTAAATGATCTCATTGATAAAATCCACATTCCTGATAAAAATAAGTATTATGTAAAATTTAAGAAAACATTTTGTATCGTACTGTTTAGCGGGTATTTAAGTATATACTGATCTCTCTTTTTGTCATCATTAATTTCGTATTCGGGAGAACATAACAGCTTAGTTTGACTAATCTGGGTATACAAAGAGTACTACTTTTATAACTTCGAAATTAAATTGAGCCTGTAATCTTGACCGTACAGTTCAATCTCCATCGTATCTTCTCCTTCGCACGTGACAGGGATAATCTGTGCACAAATAAAGAGAACAATAAAAAAAAAACGAATCATTCCGATCGATATTTATAAGGTATTCTATTGTAAAATAATCACTACATTACCTATTGTTTTAAACTATAAGTTATTGTTCTATTTATAATACATCGATAAGTAATACTTGTCTACACGATTAATCAGTAATCGTTCCCATCATTCGAAACACGGAACATCGAGCGTCCGACTTAAATCGAATCGCGAAGGAATAATATGTTCATACTGTCACGGATTGACCTCCTCAGACATTTTATGACCATCTAGTTATTGAACGAGACGTCGACTTCGAATGATGATTATACGGATGCGTACCACTTTTACAACCTCTATAGTTTTTGTCATATCTGCTTTGATAATGACTATTTTATTCATACAGTCTGTTGGACTTGTTCATTTTTTAATCAAAATGAAAATAGGTTATATAAGTGGTGAAGATGTAATAGCTATACTTTCACATTAGAGAGCAGCGGAACGATTCTGTAAGAATTCACTTCGTATCTCACTCGTGAAATTTTGACAACCGACTCACGGTGACACGCCATTACGATCCGTTTGTCATATAAATTTCATAATTATTATTGTCAATGTCGCATAATCACATTCTGACATTTGACGCTCGTGTTCTGCGATGAGTTTCGAGTTTCTTCTTACAGATAACCTCTAAAATACCGACATATTAAATATTATGTACATACTAATTATAATTTAATGTTAATCTGCCACATTATTCGAAGTTACGACCACTCTGTGTTTATCATATTTATTTAACGTTAGTAAAATGAAATTGTTAGTAAACTAGTTATACAATTTAAGCTTCGTTTACAATATACATATGAGTATTAGCGTCAGATTACAATCTCTTCGTTCGTTCGATTATGAGTACATCTCCATTATACTGTAACTATACTACATCATTTTCAAATTTCTATCTAAAATTAGTCATTTTGTCCGTATTTTAATATCAAAAAATCATTTATATTTATCAACTAGCTGTGCCCGCGACTTCGTGCGCGTTTGCATTTAATAAAAAAGCGTGACTTTATTATTATTTTACATATAATTCTAAAATAAAAGTAGCCTAAGTTAGTCCTTATTACATCAGCTATCTGCCAGTGAAAGTCCCGTCAAAAGCGGTCCAGCCGTTCCAGAGATTAGCCGGAACAAACAGACAGACAGATAGACAAAAATTGTAAAAAATGTTATTTAGGTATATGTACCGTGTATACATACATATGCATTTAGTAAAACGCGGTTATTTTAATATTACAAACAGACACTCCAATTTTATTATATGTATAGAAGTACAAATACAAATCTTTTTTTACCCGTTTACTTTAAGTAATGCATAGATTAAGACTAGAGAGTCTTGCGTTTCTACCTATGTAACATCAAGAACATGATCTCGGCGTTCTAAGTATCATAATTAGACTAGTAAGTAACCAAAAATTCTGAACAATAGACACTGCGATATTTCATAGTCTTACAAATCATGTCAGTCGTAGAACGCCTATATTTAATACCTAATATTTAAATACTTAATACCTTATGTGTAAAAAGTGACGGCCTTTGATGTTCCAAAAGCCTCTTTTCCTTTTTATCAGAATGTTTTGGAGTTTAATCCACACTGCTCCAATGCGGGTTGGTGAATAGTCATGAGACAGATTTTCATACGCCACATTCGAGGACGAGATGTTTTATAAACATACATAATTCAAGGGTAATTTTTGTGATGCTTGCCCGTGATACCCGCAATCTTCGCTTCAGATTCTCGTGTTATTTATTCTATTTGCTACTAATACGTATACAGTTACATAACAAGAGATCTGTTTAATAAAGCTTAATGTTCAGTGATACGTTTCATTCGAAAAATGATTGTACGACATAATGACAGTATTAATAAACGATTACATTTTGATTAGAATTTGAGCACATTAAAACAAATGACATTCTAAGAAACAGTAGTGCCATTCGGTATGAACTCGATTCGTATCTCACTCGTGAACATTTTTAAACATTTCTTTCACATTTCACAATCGTTTTCTGCGGTGAGTTTCGAGTTTGTTCTTAGAGAATAGTTCTACATTTTCTAGATTATTACATTGTACGTATTAGCTTTGAGCACTAAAGAAATTATAAATATAATTTAAACACACAAAAACTGTCTTAGATGCCCAGGATTTTTGTATTTACAGAGTAATTTCGACTTAAAACATAGATCTATCTATAAATTAATATCTTCTAAGTATATGTTAAGTACATACTAACAAAGTCTCTAAAGATTTATCATTATGCAATTACTGTTCTAAATTTTCAGATAGCACAGTTATAGTGGAAACAAGATCAGATTATCAGTATCTCTCGGTGTGGTATCTGGGTGAATGCTTAATTGTTATTCAAGTTGTGCCTTTTAATTCTCAGTAGCATTTACAGAGTTATATTAGCGCTGATTCTGTTCAACACAATCTCTGAGCGAAACTAATTCGACGGGATTAAAATATTCCTTGCCGACTTAACAGATCTACCAGATACCGATCCGACTTTATTTTTTTGCATGTTTCTCGACATCTTTGATTGTGAACCAATATTAATTACTCTTTTTTTATTGTTAGGGTTTAGCTCGAGAGTTGTCTGATTTAAAACCATATCACGTATTGTGTGTTTATTGTAATGCTTATCTGAAAAGAAGATTCGTTTTGGAAAAGGTTTTAGTTCATATATGTAGGTGGATTTATCAGATATTAAATCGGACTATTGATGTGAAAAGCGTGAATTACATATTTATTTTAAGAATATAAATTGACTCCAACAATAAGATGTTATGTAATGTAGTTAAATAATAATTTTATATCCTATGATGTCCTAGACAGCAGTGATTAGAACACGCAGATTGTTGCCCAAGATTGCGGACTTTAAATCAAACGAGTACGTAAAGTAAGTAGTTACTTAATTATTCAATTTATAGTAAATATTTAATTGGTGTCTAAAATTCATATTACGCCCGATAGTGACGGTGAATGTCCGGAGCAAATGCTTGAAGAAATGTAAGAAAATATGGAATAAGTAATTTAATGGGGTTAATAATAAAAAGTGTTGCTACATTCTGGTTTTGCTTCATTTAATTTTATGAATATGTAAGTACTGCTTATAATATAATTATAAATCCTTACATAGCTAACAATGCTTATGGATTATAATAATTTTTAAATATTGACGAATAATAAAATATCAAGATCTAATTTAAAAAAAAATACATTTAAAGAATAACATTGACCATAGATTAAATAAAGCATATTTGTGTAATCTTTTTAATAAAGTATAATTAATATTTTTATTTTTAAATTTATCAATTGCTCACTTTGGTGAGATGTTCTGAATGCGCTAATGACGGCCTTAGCCAAAAAAAAAAATTGTCATTGTTGTAATTGTACTTTACGTTGTTTGTAAACTCATGCGTAGTCTGGTCGTTTCGGGTACCCAGTAAAGATAAATTAAATAGCTAAGGGCATTTAAACCTTTTTTTCTCTTATAAATGAATGGAGGTTTAAATCAATGCCCCGATGTTTATTCGCCATTCAAAGTATAATTAAGGCTGAAATCAAAGGTGTTTAATTCGTACTTAATAACATTCGCTATGTTATTAGAAATGCACCGTCTATCATTATCAAAGAGTAGTGAACCCATGACATGTAATCCCCCCCCCCATTACTCTCGTCCGTATAATTGTATATTTTTGCAATATTTACCTGTAGAATAGTATACTAAAGCAAAACATAATATGCTTATTAAGTAAAACTCATTATTAATAATTTTCTTGCTCATGCAATGATTCACTCATGTGCAGAATCAAGAAATATATTAATACATGTCTGGGCAAACCTTATTAATAAATTAACATTAATTAATTATACTGTTTACAGGCTCGAATCTTTCAGACAGAGCAGATAATGCATATTGTATAATTCATGATATATTATTTATTATTAATCAAATTGTTGAAATTATACAAAACATAATACTTAGTAACATAATATTGGTTGCTGTTTTCGCAACGTCTACACGCTCAACGCTCGTATTACGTTTTTATTACAAATGACAGCTACGAACATTCCAAGCGCGTTAACAATTATGTCCTCGGTGAAAGGTCGTATTCATTTTATGTAACTTTCAAATTATATTGATTTTAAAACAAATTTATATATATGCTCGTAGGTTCGTACTAGAACTTGAAAAAAAAAACCATAAAACCAAAACATGTATATTTAACATATGTACCAGAAGATGCAGCGATTTTCGGAGAAGGTTTTACCATACTATATTTTGTGATATTCTAAAATGTATGTAAATAAATCCTACCTTAATTTGAGAATACAGAATCTGAGATACTTATATCAAATTCTGTATTCTCAGATTGACTATTAAAAGAATATTTTAATTAATTTGTTTGGCAGCAGAAAAAGGGCTCCTGGGAACCGAGAAGGGGTTTTCTTGAATTCGGACCCGCTAAAGACTTGGTAGGAATTACAGTGCGAGATCATTTTCGTATTATGCACCTGCTGCCTGTTCTTCTCGTTGTTCGGCAGAACTCGTTGTGGAGTAAGACTGACTTATATGAGACGCAATCATCAATATTATTAATAGTGCCAACACAAAAAAACAAACAAGCTAAATAGTGTCAGACAGGCGACCTATCGTAATAGTCAGACATATATATTTATGTGATTATTATAAAGCACACTGTGCCATATCCAAATATGCCAAGGTAAAGCGATAGATTAAAGTTATTTAAAAACGAAAATAAGTCAGTTGATAAATAAATCGAAGTCATAAAAAAACATTACAGATCATAATTAATAAGATTTTATTGTTTCTAAATTTTATGTTTAACGCAAAGGTACATAATTATTATTCCTTGCGAAGGCATGAAAAGCGTTGCTATAAAATTTTGCATGTAGGATGTTACAAACATATCTTCATTTCATACAGAGAATTACGAAATGTCCCGGTCTCGTTATAATATTTAACTTCGTGAATTACAATTCATAATTATTCTCAATGAATGTTATCGCCTAACATTTAAAAAAAATAAAAATACAATCTACTTGTGTTGTTATAAATGTTAATAACATAATCAAATTTTGCTCATTAAAATTAATAATATATAATACTAAATATTATTGGTGTTTTTTCATATCGATCAAATAAAATGTTTGCTCTAGTATCGAACAAAGTCGATTGACTTACGAAGGTAAAAGTTGTCGGCCGTCAGCTCAAATAGCTCCCTAGTTATTTTAACAATAATTACAAATAGCTCCGAAATACCTATATTGATCCAATATGCTTACCTAATAAAAACATTACGTTTTAAAAGACCTACAAAGTTCTTTTTTTTTTTCAATGTAACTTGGTGTATCGTACATAAATATCTGTGTATTTTAATGGCAACATTTATCAAAAGGTTATTACGTAGGTACTTGTTTCTCTAGACGGGCTCAGGTGACCTGGTGAGGTGGTGACGGGAACTATTAAGTTACCTATTTGCTTCTCTTCTTAACCTACTTGTTAGAATAATACGATGATATTTACGTTATCGACATATAATAACAGCATTGAAGTCAGTTTGTGTGTCCAATATACATTATCTTTGATTTGACATATGACAACTTCACACTCTGCAATAATGTTGACTCATCTGCGAATCAAAAGGTTAAATCAAGGATCGTAACAAAGGGTTCATCTAATCTCGTTGTGGCAATAAACGGCGATTCTGATTACATCTCTCTATTCACATTCTGTAACACGTTCCACATATTCGACATTATTACGAGGAAATAATATTCGGAGATGGCGCATTAATTTACTATTTTACACTTCAACCTACATTTTTATCATTCCGTTATAACCATTTGTCTCTTATAGCTGTTCTTTAAACCATATTTTTTTTAAACTCGCAAACTTAATATAAAAATACGTTGATTACAATTTCAGCATTTTTTGAAATTAGTGTATTTTTCTTTTATATAATAGGTAGGCGGACGGGCTATTGGGCCATCTGATGGTAAGTGGTCAACACCGCCCGTAGACAATGGCGCTGTAAGAAATATTGACAATCTACATCACTAAAATTGGGAGCAAAGATCTTATGTTCCTTGTGCCAGTTACACTGGCTCACTCACCCTTCATCCCGGAACACAACAATACCAATGTCATTTGGCGGAAGAATATCTAACTAGTCTAATATTTACTAGCCCTATCTCCAAGGGTATTTCAGTGCATATAACCTACCTACTGCATTTCGGATAAATCGTACCTGAATTAGTCCGTCAATCTTCTTTATTCTCCTCTTGTCCGTAGTAATATCCGTAACATAATAAGTAGCATGATAGGTTTTAGTTTCCCACCAGATTTTCTGACACGTGAGTAACATCCAAACATTTTCTAACTTACACATTTCATATATTATCCATTCACGTCCCTCACATCATCATTATCGAAAACCTCACCTCGGAATGTGTCTTTTTTAACACGGTAGGACATTAAATCACCAAATGATACATTAAAACCTTATGAAGTGCAGTACAAATGTAGTTTTTATTAATATGATGATGATAGATGTCCATATTATAAACGTGTTTCGATAAAGTCGGACATATTTAGTGACTTCTTATCGTGACTATATGCCATAATAATAAGTAATTAGCCCAATTAGAAATAGCATTAATAACTGTTGTCGAATGTTAGACGAGGAAATAAAAGACAGGCTCCTCACAACGCACTGTCACGCGCGTGCGGACCGTGTTCCCCTTTCAATGCTGCATTGAACACGGCGCCCACGCTGCTGTGATACAACGGATTCACGCATGACTTCTCCGATATGAATCAGTCAATATTTTGTAATATATGGGTTCTAGTTGTAGAAACTTTACGAGCAAACAATCTAGGTATAAACAGGTCTAATCAACTTGTAATAAGAAATTGTTATCAATTATCTTGTCTTTTTAATACTACATATAATGTTTTTCAGAGAAATGAATTCGACTCTATAATGAAGATTTGAATAATTAATGTCCTTTTTGGCTTTTTCATCGCTTTTACATTAAGAAAGTTTCTATAACATATACCGTATTTTTCTGGTTGTTGTTTTCTTAAACTCATGAATTGAAAATCCCGTACATTTCTAAAACTGATATATTTAAAATATATAATTAGGTACGTATCGAGTTTAAAATAAAAGTAAGCGATGAAAACCATTATTTAAGCATAAAATACTATCCCAGAGCTATTATTATGTAGAATCATTTAATTAACAGGCGATCGAGAGACCATTGCATATGCAAGCGTATCTTTTTATGAAATAGCCATAATTGCTACGAAGGTTGCCAAACCGGCTTTCGAGTGAGATTCTTTGAATTTAGCTACGAAAAGTGAAAATGCCCGCATCGACGCCTCGACTATTACACATACAGTTAGTATAAACAAGAGTCGACCGCCCGGATTGTTCTCACTATCAGTTGCCCCTTTATCTCTCGCGAACGTCCTCTTTCATGTTAAATAATTACAATTAAATTAGACATATTTAAATATATTTTTTCAATGAAAATTTCTAGTTACAAACAATAGCACAGGCAGTAGAGACCTGATCGTTTAATTTTTAAAAATACTCCCCAGGTAATCGTAAAAGTGAAGGGATAAATATTTTATCTCAATCTTTTATTGATACTTATAATTATAAATCTTTAGAAGTACCTTCATAATAATTATCTATATTATTTTAATCTCTTAAGTTCTACAATCCCAAACACGATACAATTTGCAATTACGCTTACTTCATAATCAAAAGCTTAGTTGAAAGTCACTTCCAAGTGATGTAACAATGTAATGCAGGCTCTGACATCGCTGCATCAACCACTTTCGCTGTTATGCCTTTATCATCCAGTCTAGCCCACGTTGATTCAATTTTCACTGCAACAATATCATTAAAACCATTAGCGACCAAAGACAAAATTACAATTCAACCAACTATGACATTTACGTAATCGGAATAAGATCTATTTTGTACAATTCGGCTCTTTCGTTTTCAAGAGAAGATGTTGCTCATTAAACGGATTTGTATTTCCATGTAATGAAGCCGTGATCATATCTGTTTGGTTGCTTAGTAATGTTTAACACGTGAACTAATAGAAGTACAAGTAAAACTAGTTTAAGCCATGACGCCGCCACGTGCCCGAGGTTATTTGTCCACGTTCCAATTGTTACGTTCAATCAGTGTAATAGCGTTGAAGTGGATATAGAATGCCTTTATGCTAACCTCTGCGCTAAAATATGCAACGCGCAGAAGCATTCTGCACACACACTCACATTTTTAATAGTAAACAAGATACAAGTTTATAAAACTGAAATAGATTAAAAATGAAAAAATATATAATAGTTTTATTCCAATTTTTTACAGCAAATAGGTAACCTCGGAGAGAGGTAATTTCTAAGAAAGAATGAACTAAGCAGATGATACAAATGTATGTAATAATGCAACACGACGACCATGTTATTATGCTTCCTCACAATCACGATTGCATTGCACGCCCAAATGGTCTCACCACTAGTCTAATAAAATTCACACTGATTATCTTCACATGGAATATGTATGTAGACGTTGAATTATGCATATTTACGTCTTGGCTTCCTTAATTTAAAACATCACTGTTTTTTTTTGCCGGTGATAGTTTTGTTTGTGTGGGTACCACCCACTCGCTAGTTATTCTATTGCCAAACAGAAATACTTTGTACTGCTGTGTTCCGGTTTTAAGAATGCGTGCGCCCGTATAATTACAGGTACTGGAGACATATCATCGTTGATCATCGTTGGCGGCGCATTGACAGCGTAAAAAGTTCTGTATAATTCTAACACTGCCAACGCATCATATGCTCGTTCTGTTGTCTTTAAATGAAAAAATCTTATTCATTTTGATTCTCTTAAATCATTGCTTGGTATATAATCATGATCAAATGCCTGGACCGATTCTAATAACATTAGGCATAAAAGTTAAACATGGCGTGCAATGTATCCTAGCATACTTTATATTACTATAACGCTATCAAAGGATGTACCTTCTGAAAACTAAAAGCACGGATTACAGTTATATGTATATTTAGCCAAAATAAAAGTTAACATCGAACCACTGAATACGTGTAAACATGACAAAAATAAAGAAATATAACTGTATTGACGAACTGAGTAATGTTTTTCAATGTTGGTGCCAAAAAAAATCGGTTCACTAAAACAGACGAAACGAATCAAACTAACCGCAATACGAAAACTAAGGAGCGGTTCGCGTGAGCATTGAACTGACTTTGAGTAATGAGACGCTAGAGATGGTACGAAATTGAAGTATGTTTTATTTTAATGAACTCAATGTGGGCCAACCGTTTTATGCGCCATAACTGATTAGTAATGACGCAACATTACCTGAAAATTCACTTGATTGATTTCAAAATACAGGAAGCTATTATATGAAAACTCATACGTTATTGCTTCTTCTATTCCATGTTATATTTGATAGTACTCTCGCTGTAGTCGTGAAGAAACTGACGCTTAACTGTTATTTAGATTACAGTAGTAATACGAGCTATAATAATAAACACTTTAGTGAGAAGTAAGATTCACACACTGATACTACTGCAGGTCGGGTTTATTGATCAAACAAAGTTAGATATACCCATTGTTACTGATCTTATAGAGAAAAAACTATGGAAAATAATAGATACATTGTAATATTTCGCAATGTAGTGGTCGCATATATTATGTGGACATACATCTACCAATAATACAATACCTTAAATCATTCGTATAAAATTGGACAAAGTAATTAAAGAAACCATAAAACTCGGTAAGCTTTTTATAAACATTCGACCATTAAAATATAACCGGAAGATGTTTCAACCTTTGGCTTTAATGTAAAGGTTACGAAACGACTGACGAAATGCGTGTACTCCCAAAGACGTGACCGATAAATATTGAGCGGTGTCCGTACATGCATAGGAACAGGTGTACAGAGGAGGGCGAAAGGCCTTGCGGTCAACCCAGATGAGTCGCAGCCAAGTGCAGGCTCCCATTACGGAATCACCATCTCAGTATGTCTGTACAGTTATCCGCATAGCGACTGCGGTCGCTCATGTAGGTCGGGCACTTGAACGTGAAATTAAATTTATCGTTTGTGAGAATTCCACGCTTAATTGCGACGTTTTGAGATATCGTATGCTTTGTTATTAGGGAACACGAAATTACTTTCTTCATTTGTCGAGACTCGAGAACAATTAGCTTATTGCGTTTTAAACTACAAACGCAATTACCTTTAGCTCTTCATTCATTTTAATGATTTGTTTAATTACCGAAATTAGTTCAACGGTACTTTGATGACTTCAATATAATAAGATCTATTCTCTTTTTTCTTCTTTTATTTGAAAAATACATACTAATGGTTTTAAACTGTACGTTTTGTTATTAGGACCATTGTTACGTACGACATTGTCAAATAATCTATAAAAAAAAAACTTTCATTCATTTCTGTTGCAAGTTTTGGATCTGAATAAAACGTCTTTGATCCGTTTATGGTCCTTGATGTATCTGCTGCCAATATTTGCAGCACAATTTCCTCAATGTTCTCAGCAGACTGATTAATATTTATAGCACGTCAACTTATACATAAGACCGCATTCCCATAGGCATCGAAGAGCTTAGGGGGTTCGACCCCATCCGTCATTCGTACCTACTATTGTAATCCATTTTTACTATTGATTTTTGGAACCCCTGTTGCAGCAGCAGCTTTAAAAATAATTGTTCGAGACCATGTAGGTTTGCATATCCGACTTTTTTTCTTTATATCGATGTACAAAGCTTCTAAGTATGCTTGTGTTTCAAGGTCAAACAAATGTATACTTATTTTTTAAATTTGAATTGTGTCCGTAAGTGTGTTAAACTAATACCCGTTTTTTTAAATACATAATATTTTAATATAATTATCTGATTAGTAATGAATGAAAAATAATAGAATATGATAAACTTTACATTTGTTTTTTAAACTAGTAAAAAGTTTTGATTTGTTACGTAAACCTTATCACAAATATAATCTTACATTCAAATAAACGTTACAAAT
Organism: Vanessa tameamea; assembly: GCF_037043105.1. Taxonomy (NCBI): domain Eukaryota; kingdom Metazoa; phylum Arthropoda; class Insecta; order Lepidoptera; family Nymphalidae; genus Vanessa; species Vanessa tameamea. The sequence continues at coordinate 9,634,732 of NC_087313.1, read as the reverse complement.
ATATCTTATCAAAAGTTTGCATAGTCAGTCACAGCCCAGATTGCAAATATTTTAACTAAGTTTTATCTCAACAGAAATATTAAAATTATTTTAAATTTTTTTATAGTAAAATATTTCAATAATTAAATGTTTTTGAATATTGAATAAATTATATATTATTTCCGTGTATCACACCCGAAAGAAAGGTTTCAAGGATGTTAACCGGTCCCGTTGTTGTATCAAAAAAGAACAGTGTCATTTTGCGAATCGTACGTCACAGATAATAAACATTTTATTTTTGTTCTTTTAATTTTAAACAGCTAGTAATTTTATACCAAACTTTCATTATTTTTAAGATAAATTATATAAAGGGTCTTAATATTATAATTATCATAATTAATATGAAACATTTTTAATTTACAAATATTATGCCCACACACGTTACGACTTTAAAAAAGTTAAAAAAAAAATATATAATTTTATAACTATGTAATTTAATCTATTATTCAATGTAATTTTAACTTGTTCCAATATCAATTATCAAACTGAGATAACGCAACGTTTTTTATTTGCTTTCTAGAAAAATTAAAATGAACGATTATTAAAAATATTTAAACGTTCGATTTAGGCGCCATGCCGCGAGGGGCATGCAGCTATTACCGACTTACGTGATGGCATTGATAATAACTATACATCGAATCGAACCTTCATCGGTGTTAAATGGATTTATAGTATGTCGTCGTCTTGAATAATAACATATTTGCGCGCCAAATGCATTTGTAACAGATTATATTAACATAAACGTCACTGAGAAAATAAAACAGTAGATATACATGTTTACCAAGATAAAAATATTTTTTTAATATTAAATTACACAATATGTACAAAATATCGGTGTTGCTTATTTATTAAACGATTCACTTGCCTACGTAAACAGGTTTCGAAAATATTATTTTCGTGTTTTCGTGTTTTCCTGTACTTTTGTGTTTTCCTGTCACAGGAAATAGTGGGTACCTATAATTTACTCAGTATGTTTAGACCGATAAAAAAAGGTTTATCTTCGTTACTAATTAAACAAACTAACATTTATAATTACAATAAGCATAAATGAAAGTCATTATTTATATTACCCTAAACGAGATTATGAAAATAATATTACATTAGTAAAGAATATTTCATGAATGTTTACTATTATACAGTTGCCTATCCAGCTAAAGCGAAGGAATTGATATATTATGTAAATAACTCACCACACTGCTTCGTTACTGTTCAGCGGATATAAAAAACAAACAATATATTTGTATCTACTAAAGAAACGAGTAAAGTACAAACCGACGTTGCAACCGACTATCTCTAGTTACGATCCGAGTGCTTTACCACCTGAACCATGTTGGCAGTAATAACTAGGCCTTATCTTGTTTGAAATACAATTTAGTTTCTTAATTAGCAACTTAGTATGAACATAAATCAAAGCGCTTAAAACGCTTAAAGTATGTTGATTTAAAAAATTCATTTTTTCAACGAAGGATTTTAGTATACAGTTGTACTAAAATCCTTCGTTGGGTCGTTTGGTTAAATTGAATATATTCTACTTATATTTGTTCTTTATTGATCAATAATTAATATTACTAAGGCGATTGGAGCATAAGGGACATAATATCTTAGTTCCCATGATAGTTGGCGCATTGGCCAAGTACGTCGGTTAAAATTTCTTACGACGCTAATTTCTATGAGCAGTGGTGATCGCTCACCATCAGGTGGCCGATTTACTCGCCCGCCTACCACGTTATATATAATTTTATCTATGATTTGTATTTTTCTAAAATGTTAGTGTAATAGTAATAATATCTCACAACCAATCTCAAAGTCAAACATATGCCGTACATGTGTTTCGTATGTGCACTTTTTCACAGTCTAGTGGAACAACTCTCACATAATCAAAGAGAGACACAATATATATACCGTCGTTGCGCCTGCAAAACTCGCTATGTGTTTTTTTCTTATTTTTAGATTTTTAGAAAAAACACGTAGCGACTTTTGCAGGCGCATCGACGCTATATCGGCTTTACATACTGCCTGAGAAAATATCACTGCCAAAGCTCTAATTCCAAACTTTTCGACTCGACAGATACTTGTCAAAAAACTCAATAACTTATATCTATATGTAGATCTGATCCGTAATTTGAATCAAAGACAACGGGATCAGCATCCTGATAAGCTAGTTACTAGACCAACGAGTCAGCCGGTGTCGTAAGGAGTTACATTGATATTGTTGAAACAATGCTCAAATCATTACAAACACAGCCTTGTTGATTTTTCCATTGATCCCACGAGTGTGGCGAAGTGCTAACCAAGGGTCGTGTGAACTTATATTATAGAAAGAACTAGTTTTAAAAACATTTTTCTGTCTTCTAACAAGCAACACTGAAGTATGATCGTGTGTATAAAAATAAAAAGTAACAAATTGTGTAGATAATAATAAACTTACTTGAAATGTTACATATTTATGTTATTTATTGAAATGGATTACAAACATTTGCAGATTTCACACGGTTTAAATGGATACTATTAAACTAATCCGGTTCCACTTACGTATTCACGTATTTATCGAGACTTCACACGAAACGTGGGCGGCGTAATATCGACGCGTCCGCTACATGATGATGGGAACCGCAGACTTCCCGAAACATGCCGAGAATTCCGCGATATATAACCTAAGTGGGATCGGACTATTTGATAATACTGTTACGAATGCTCAGAACTCGTATGGTAAATTAAATTATGATTAATGAGCATCTTTTTGATATTTTACACAATGTCAATGTTATGTACAGCATCTCTTGTAATCGGATAGAAAATATTTTCTGACGAGTCTTGTGCAGAAAGTTTAAAATATTTCTGCAGATTCAGTGCAAATTGAACGGCAAAATTGTATCTACGAAGAATTCTATTTATTAATATTATAAAGCTGGAAAATTTACACGCCTGACCGAACCGAACCGAACCGAACCGACCGTATGTACGTTACTAAACAAAAACAGAATCACATTTAAAGAAAAAGGAATAAATTGCACGTTTAATGATTAAGTCTATGATAAAGATGCGTCGATGGTACCCTGTCAGCTTTACGCAAATTATTCGTATCCAAAATGAGTACAGCGTCAGTTTATCCCTTAGTTAGTATAGGCAATTACTGACAGAACAAAAAATCTTAATGATTAATATATTTGTTGTGTTAGAAAAAATATATATGAAGAAGCTAGAAGAGGGTAAAAGCGCCCCGAGAAGTGCATTGCCTGGGGCTCCGTCATGGTTAATCCGGCCCTGAGCTTGTATGTATGTATATATATATAGCGACTGTAGAATCAAAATTTAATTCACCGGATTTAGATAATATTTTATCTAAAGTACGTTTGACCAAAAAGTATTATATATTTTTATTTTATCTGCGGCTAATTATTAATTATATAAACCACGTAATTAACACACACTAAGCCAACTTAAACAAAGATGTGAAATAAATTTTAATGATGAACGCCCTTGGTAATTGCAAACTAGTACAGTAAGTTCATTACGTCAATTACACTGTATCAATATCACACAGGGTTATCAACAAATTTTTTTTAAACATTACAATCATAGAAAAAACTAAATCTAATAATTAATTTATGACGTATGCATATGTATCGTAACCAAGAATGGACTTCAAAGTTTCGATGGATTGGCATTGACACAAACATTCATTTATAGCGAAGAAAATAATAAAATTACATAATTATGTCTTGACACAATAACCTATTTGCACGTATTTATTTAACTATAGATAAAAATTCAAAACACTAACGTGCCTAGAGTATATATACCTACAATTTTTGAATAATATTATTGAATTATTATGAAAATCATTAAACGAACAAATACGTGCGCTTCTAAAGAGTAAATCCCCATCCAAAAGAACTTAACTAGGTGTGGATTATTGATCTAACAGCTAGAACCCACAGCGTACCCTAAATGCGTTATAGACGGCTATAGCGACGTCTAGTCGACACCCCACCTGCTGGTGACTGCTAATAATAATTAGAAACAGGTACACGTTTATGTATAAACAAACTCGATTCAATATTCAAGCTACAGAACTTTGAAACGTAATATGAGAAGCATCATTTATATATATATTTTTTTTGTTTTATTACATCATCTCATAAACAATATTCAACTTTTAGCATAAGTAATTTAAAAAGAATTTTAATTTTTTTATTTTACATTTATTTATACTCTAATGTAATTTATAAGTTTTTAAAAAAAGTTTATTAAAAAGTTTGTATACGATACGACTATGTATTATTTCCAAATTAGATTCTAAGTAATAAAAATCGTCCAGTCGACGTTGCAGATTATTGAATTAATAGTAAAAAAATATCAAATATTAAATTGAGAATCGACATTAAAACGAGGCGGAAATAATTGTTAAATAACGAAACTTTAAACAAGCTATATAAAACAGATTAATCTATAACGAGTGAGAATCAACAACACCCGATTAAAAGAACAACAGTCATCTCACATAGAGCCAAAAGCGAAATAAATAGTTAAATCATATTTGAACTAAGCTGCGAGTGGTAACATTTTGGCGCACTTTTAGGATTCGTTTTTTTTTTTTAAATAACTACATTTTCTTCTCGTTTTTAATTTATTTAATCTTGTAAAATTTCCACTGAGGAAATTTGGAATTGTACGTATATACATTAATTATACATTTTTAATAAGTACAACATATATTGATATAAGGAACCGATTGCAACAAAATATATATAAATAGTAATAATAAAAGAAATTTGGTAAATAATAAAAATATACTGATAAACTGAACATAACAGTTTTAGTAGGTAGTCAAAAATCCTACAACTAGAGACATATTAGGTATATAAATGTATTATCCAGCGATAAAAAAAACATTTGTTGGCAATTATCCAACGATTGTGGCGCCAAATATTTAAACAGGAAAAGCAATCGAACTTTTTAATGTACAATAAAACGATTACTAACGCAATACGCGTAAAGACATTGTTAACTGTATGATGAATTAACATAAAATATAATAAAATAATATTTCGTGTCTGGATTCAATAATTATATTATAACTGGCTAATACGCAACGTGTGTTACAATGTCACTTTAAATAAATATATGAGTAATTATTCGATTCTCGTACGTCGATAGTACTCTATACACAAATACACGTACCACAACATACAAGTCGCAATCAGGTAAATGTGTAAGGATCTCGTACGGAACAAACTAAGAAACATTGTTATTGATAATAATTATATAAATAAGAATGAATTTTGCATGTTTGTCCTATATGTGTTCCTAAATCATTCATCCGATTGTGACGAAACTTTGGCAAGTTCTGAATAAATCCGAGAATTTTTCTAGTTAAAAAAAAACAGGGAATTTTCTTTGTTTTATGAAAACTCATACCCTTAATTCTACCTTTGCAAATCCGGAACGGGTAGCTCGTAATTATAATAATGACTAACGCTCGCTAGTCGCTGTAATTAAATAACCATTGAAGTATATATTATAACTATTGTAATTCAACGTTCGCTGAGGGTGGCGATTATAATCCAAAACACTGCATTTAATATCAATAGTTTATTTTATTTTTTTTAAATTACAACATACAAAATCACTGCACATTAGTAACATAACCAGATCACTTATTTGAATATAATCTTAAAACACTTATACACTAATTAACTAATAATATCGCGATTTGGCATGTAGTAATTGCGTCAAAGCTAGCGTTTGCTTCGAGCAGCATAACGGCGAACTGTATCAAGCTATCTTGGAGGCCCCTTTTTATACCATTTCTGTTAATTGTAAAATGTGGGTACCTCGTATTTTCTTACACTGTTTCCAATACATTAAATCTTAGCAAAACATCTTTAAATTGTTCTAATCAATGTAATTATGACAATTAGCAATGATGCGATTTATGACGATATTAAATTATAAGAGTAATTGCGTCAAATCACATAAAGAAGAATTCGCTTTACGACGCGAACGTTTTAAACGTTAACGCATAAATAAACGTTTGAAACTAAGTGGCAGGTTAGTTAATATCTTTAGGAAACAAATTTTAATTGGTAGATCACCTCACTCATAAAACCAAAGGAGTCTAGTTCGACTGGCATTATTTATTTCACGCTTTATAATAACTACACTTCGAACTAATAATCGAATACGTACTTCAAACTATCGTATCGATAGGGGATTGCAAGTTAGATCCATTTTAATGTTAATATAATATAATTATATTAAATTTATTTAATATAATTATATTAAAATTGAGTTAAACTGACAATGGAGTCAGGAGGGTGGGTAGAGTAACTTACTGGTAACGATACTATAAAAACCGGTTTATATAGTATCCTCTTCATGACTTAGAGTTTTTTTAATTAGATTTACACGAATTCGTAAAAACATGTTTCTGAATTGAACTACGATGCCGTGACTTTCATATATCGTGACCTGAAAACCCAAAGACACCTTGCTCCCTTTTATGGCTGACCCACGATTTATAAAAGCATTTGACGGTTTTATGGCCATATCAAGCCTACAATCAACTAAGCGCTTTAAAATGAACGATTTACGCGAAATTAGTTTCTATTGATACAGAAAATATTTAAATATGTATCTTATAACTACATGGACCTATATATTTAGTTAAGTTCTTATTCATTACGAACTACAAGTTTGTAACATAAAATTCCTAATACGTAAAATAACTGGTTCACATCCGTTAATTTTAAAGATATAAATATATACTTATAAGTCTAAGAATTATTCGATAATTGCTTTAAGTCCGAACGACTTAACGACATAATTCCTTAATTAAAGAGTACTAAATAATCGCTAAAGATTTTAATATAAACATTAATTTACCTTCGCAGTAATTTCCTGTCTATCATTGGAGTCTTAATGTTTGTTTCTTCGTAAACGTCTCTTAATATTTTTAAGGTTATTTTTTCTTATTTATAAGGAAAAATAATTAAAATCAGGGATGTTAAATACAAAGTCATATAAGTTATATTTAGTTCTATTCATTCTAACTAATACTGTACATGTAATGGTTATTTGATTGTTTGTTACGCCTTTCGTCTTAACTCCACGACCACGTATACAAGGACGTGCGTAAAAGACTATCTTTTGGGTAAGCCGCGGGCGGAAATTAGTTAAATTTGTTTAATGCATTTTACAAATAATATTACAAATAAATATAAATTGATCTCTTTTACATTGTACGATAATATATCGATTTAACCGCATCGATAACACAATGTAATAATGCTATCCAATGACCAACATTTTATCCAACATTGGTGGGCCTTAAGTAACTAATCAGATAGATTTGTAGGCGTAGTTAGTGTTGGCGATGTTCAAGCGACCTAAAACAGGCGTAAATGTCGTTCGACACGCGAACCATTCGCTTGGGACTGACAACATTATATTGATTAAAATAAAATTGATTATTTTTCAGTCACGACAATTCATTCCGCTAAACTAGTTAGTAGTTTATATTTGAGAACAATTTAAATATTTTGTTGTATCATGGTTGGTTTACATTCTACAGGCGAATACTAAAGCTGAAACAGCAATGTACTCTACTGTGTTTCGGTTTGAAGTCTGTCCGTCAGACAGTGTAATTTTATCGAACCATTTTGATTATGATGTCCTCACTGACCGGTTTTGGTCACGATCATTTTCAAGGTCACTGGTAGTCAATTGCGCGCGACTTTTGATAGTAACCAAGTGGGCCAAAACAGAAAGCATTAGTGCTATTATCCAATGGCAGGTTCAATCCTTCCATCAAGTTTAAACTCTTCCAACTTCTAAACCACTACTACTAAGAATTTATCGATAGCAAAATCCCATTTTTTTATATATGCTTGTCTTGCGTTTTGAATGTAGCACTTCGGGATCTGAAACCTTAAAAGTAAGCTTCTTACTACACCAACGAGGTTGTCGATGATTATGAGTACGATAGACATAGCAATCCCTTAACACTTCTGATTCTACTTAAAAAACCCCTTACCAAAAGATATTTATCACTCCCATTGTATTTCCAATAATGCTTGCATCAGTTTTTTAAACCTTCATTTTTGATTACAGATGGATGGCTCCAGTGAGTCTTGCTATTCACGCGCCCGGGGCCGATATGGGCCCTACTGTGAACAGCATCAGATACTTGCGCGATTGTCTCGGTAACGAACTCATCAAGCAATACGTTACGTTCCACGTTTTCTTCTCCCATAAAAATTTACCCAGTTCGGTGAGTAATTATAATGCTATCTTAAGATATAGTTGTAATAATAGACAGAATAATTTAACCAAGTTATGTATGAGTTTAAACAACAAAATTGGAATTTTTAACCGTCTGACTGGACAGTCAGCTTACATACATTAACAGCCTGTAAATATCCCACTGTTAGGCTAAGGCCTCCGCTCCCTTTGAGGAGAAGGTTTGGAGCACATTGCAACACGCAGCTCCAATGCGGGTTGGTGGATACACATGTTGTGGAATTTCGTTGAAACTAGACACATGTAGGTTTCCTTCACCGCCGAGAACGAGATGAATTATAAACACAAATTAAGCACATGAAAATTTAGTGGTGCTTGCCTGTTTGCCGGTTTGAACCCGCAATCATCGGTTAAGATGCACGCATTCTAACCACTGGGCCATTTCGGCTCACGCAGACACTACTTGATCAAATTCACTAAAGCTCGGTTTGGTTATATCCTTGTTAACTCGCTATATGTGGGAAAAAATTATGCCAGAATTTTAAGAACTTTCAGAGCATACGTTGTTTTTTTAACTACATGACAATATTTTAAATTGCAGCTACAGCATTTTAGCGTAATAGATAGGCGGTCTGGCAAATGGGCCACTTCACGTTAAGTGGTCACCACTGCCCATAGACATTGGCGCAGTTAGAAATATTGACCATTCCTTACATCGCCAATGCATCACCTACCTTGGGAACTAAGATGTTATGACCCTTGCCTGTAGTTACACTGGGTCACTCACCCTTCAAACAATTCAACAATACCAAGTTTTGTTGCTTGGTGGCACTTGGTAACCTGATTATGATTATGCACAAAGCCCTACCACCTATTAGACCACCAAGCATGTCTCTAATATATTTTAGTTTAAAATAATAGACGAATTAGTTTTAGTTAGACTAAATAGGTAGTAGTAGTTTACTTTATCAACATACTATTATGACAGCAGAACACAGTCGAAGTGAAAAGAAAAATTTATTGATACTTCAAAAACAGGCGGCTTTAAATATATATATAACAATGTATATGTATTAATATACATTGTTATATATAAATATATAACAATGTATATTAATAAAATTCATACATTTCGTTGCATGCTTGTGGAAGCAATTTTAATTCGTTATTTTAGTTAATAACCTGTTTTGCTCGTTCTTTATCAAGCTAAGCTATAATTACTTATAATAATCGATTAGCAGTAAGATTATTTAAAATATAGCATAAAATTTTTGATAAACAGTTTAAAATATAACTTATTTACATTGATTTCCATAGAAAATTCTAATAAATATGAACTTACGCGCTATCGAGACACAACATGGAGTTGCTAAATTACGGAATATATTAATTTAACTCATAGTCGGTACCCAGTAAATTACAAAGGATAGAAGGAGGAGGCATATACTGAACGGACTTCAATTTTATTTTACTCCAATTTTATGTCAAAATAAATCGCAATAACACAGACACGATCAATCAACAAATTAAAAAACACATGCTAAAATATTATGTATGTTCGGATACCTTGAAATAAGGTTGAGGTCACAGATTTAGAGTAGCCTAGATACCGATGTTCATCTTATATTATGAAAACCGACATTTTAATGTTGTTTACACCTTTAATGACGTATCATTTTGTATGTTACCCAACAGATATTAATTTTAAGTGCTTAGTGATATGTTGATGGTCTAACTTTTCCAATAAATAAATAAATAAAAAATAAATAAAACCGAACGTGTCATCATCATATTTTATACACACGATAAAGTCACCCAAGCCATACTTGCAAATCACAAAATGATTTTAATAAAACAATGACACGATTTACTCTTCTAGAAGAGTTTGTATAACTGCTCAATTACAGGAACAGAAACTAAAGTAGTAGCGCGTCAAGTATGTGCACAGTCAAAATTTCGAGCATGCTTGGTCGGACAGCTTGTGGTATCCAGCCTGCTTTAAATCAGTAGTTGAGATTAAGTTATCTTGATCGATTCTGACTAGGACTTTTCTAAACGGCATAGTCAACTGCATAGAAAATATAGTGCATAAGTGTGTATATATTTAGACCCTAAAAAGACAGAAAACTTACTTAATTGGTGGTAGGGCTGTGTGCAAGCCTGTCTGGGTAGGTACCACCAAACTCATCAGATATTCTACCGCCGGACAACAACACTTAGTATTGTCGTGTTCCGGTTTGAAGGGTGACTACAGGCACAAGGGACATAACATCTTAACTCTCAAGGTCTCAATTTTTATTATTTCTTACATGTGGTGATAATAGCTTGCCGTTAGCTGGTCCATTTGTCCGACCACCTACCTACTACATAAAAATATCAATATATTTTTTTACATTAACTAGCCACTAGTTTAACGAGACAAACGTATTCGTTGTAACAACCTTATGAGGCTGTATCAACTATTGCTACTTCCAACGCAACACAATGAAAACGATTATAACGAACAATGGGTATTTTATCGAAATAAAATGTATTTAGTTTTATTTAATTAAGTATGCAACATAATTAACAACCAACTTAAGGAAAATAATTGAGGTACAAATTTAAATTTATAAATAATGTTCAATCTTATTTATTGATATGCAAATTTTTATTTTATCTTGTTTTCGCGCTATACAAATGTTATAAATATTAACAAATTAGTGCTCAAGGCGACAATGTAGCTAATGAATGAAATATTTACCAAGCATCTTCAATATCAGATTTTTCATTTACATATATAAAATAATCAATACATCATAAAATGTTGTTTTTGATTCTTATCAGTTGATAATTGTTGGAGTGTCAATGTTAATGACAATGACAACGCATTCAAGTGGCTTATGCAATTTATCGATTATATAATCAAAGATAGACTTTTTACACTCTAATCGTCTCTCAGAACAAACATTTTGCGATAAATTCGGATGGAAATTTTCCACATATGTATCCACGCGCATTGGAGCAGCGTGGTGGAATAACCTGACTCCTCAAAAAGGAGAGGAGGTCTTAGCCAAACTGTAGGACATTTCTTACTTTTACTTGTAAAATATCTAATCTCTATATTGTTTTTCCTCATTGCAGATACCAAACCCTGACAGCTTCCTCCAAACTCCGTACAACTGCACAGCGAAGCCGCCTTACGACGTCAACGCTAACTCGACGTATATGAAGGCAAAAAGCCTCTTGTATCCAGTGAATGTTGCTCGTAACATCGCTAGAGAGGCTGCAGTCACTCATTTTATACTGCCTTCCGATATAGAGCTATATCCTAGTCCTAATTTAGTACCCAGGTTCCTAAACATGATTGCCAGAAACGCTAAACCATTAAGCACTTCCACTAGGCCTAGAGTCTTCCCAATAAGCATATTTGAAGTCGGTGCCAAAGCACAAGTAAGTTCGCTCTTTCTTCTGCTTTTTTTTTCTTTAATTATAATTTTTTTTCTTAAAATACTATTTTTTGTATAATTTGGTTCGTTTCTTCTTCAATTTGTTTACTACTAATGATTCCCTAAATTATGGTATTTTAAAGAATAATACGTTTATTATATATTCTTCAATTAAGTTGCTAATTAAAATCCTTAAATTCCAGGTGCCTTCGACGAAAAACGAGCTGCAAGGGATGTTAACAAACAAGACCGCGATACCGTTTCATAAATTCGTCTGCCCCAACTGTCACAATATACCCCAGGGGCAGCAATGGATGACCGCACCGGAAACTAATCGTAAGTACCCCACAACTAATATAAACAGAAGATCGAAATTTTGATTTATTCTATATTTTATTTTTATGATAAATTCGAAGCCAAATTAAATTATGTTCAAGCCTTATATTCCAATAAGCACGAAAATAATGGGTTAAAATATAACTCTGATAAATAGATATTAAATTAATATGTTCGCCGTTTTATTTTAATTTTTTCGCTAAAGTAACGGTTCATCACGATTTCAAATAAGTAATTGCTTTTAAAACGGTCGCGACTTAACGTACATGCGAATAGTTGACACGGTTGTGTAGCAATGTGTCATAAAATTCGGTCATTTTTCCATACAATGTGAATCGGGGTCGATCTCGTTTTCGTGTGACTAATTACGTTGCATCGGCAATTAATCTCGTGTTGTCGGTCGTGAGTTATTTATGCCGTAAAGAGCATGGCGTGGTCGTATGGGGCATTCTAATTGCGTATTATGGTTCAATGACCGCGTCTTACGCGCTGGACGGCCCCATTCTTACGCCAATTTGCAAAAAAGCAAACTTTCATAAGCTACTGCTAATATTACATAAAATATTATTTGATGCAATCGATGACCTTTTAATGGCAAATATTTCTCTTTTTTTAAATAAACGAGCATTATGAAACGACTCTCTACAGTATTTTTTTTTTAAATATATAAATTATAAGGGGTAAGGTGAGGTATTATGTAGCAAATTATAATTGCATAAAAAAGTTATGAGGTATTTACATACACCCAAAACAGTAAGCTTGTTTTTTTTTTTTGTAGAAATGGACGTATTCCATGTCGGCAAACGGCGCGGGAAGTTCGTGCACTGGGAACCAATCTTCATTGGAACACACCAAGATCCTTACTACGATGAACGACTTAGTTGGGAAGGGAAAAAAGATAAAATGACACAGGTAATATTATCACAAAGAAATAAAAATATATATGCGATGCACCCCACTAGAATTTAATTGACAATAATCATCCAATACATATGTATAATATGATTTCTCACATTGTTTTCCTTTACTGATAAAAAAGCATTCAGCACGCACACAAAACACAAAGCACGCTGATATTTATAAAAATATAAAAAAATCCTTTGTTCCATATTTAAATACTTTATTGTAAAACTAAAGCCAAAAAAATATATAAAACTTTATAAACACTAACCATTTTAATTTTACAGGGTTACATTCTCTGCGTCAAAGATTACGACTTTATGATATTGAACAATGCTTTCCTAATACACAAACCCGGCATAAAACACTACGTGAAGAACGAGAAGAGAGACAAAATCGCTGGTAAACAATCGTTATTCATAAAGTCTGTTATAATGCCACAACTCAAAACTCTTTTCGGAACGCGAAATGGCTGTGCATTGTAATATGACATTCAAATGTTAAACGACCCAATTAAAAATCAAGACGTGCGTTCACAACATCTCTATACTAGGGTGTGTTTATCCGCCTGAATTTTCTAGAACTTTACTGATTGTGTCGACTCGGAACGAAACATATCAAACTATTATTTGTATTTAAAATAAATTTAGACATAACTCAGTAACTCTTGAATCCGTGTCACTATGACTTGTAAAGCTAGTAACACAGTGCCTGTAAGTTTATATTACTAAATTTGTATTTTGTATCTGTGTATTCGTATTAGTAGAACGCTATACCGATTTCAAAATAATATATAAACCGAATTTCCTAGACTGTTCTTCCTACACGAGGCCTATTTGAAATTTGTGTGAAAGATGAAAAATTAAATAATGTAAGTTAAATGCTGTATATATTTTGTATTAAGTCGCTTTATAATTGATTTGGTGCAAGTAAAGAATGCACTTGACTATCATATTTAAGTGCTTTCTCTACGAACACTAGTTTATCTTACATATTATTTAAAATGATTTTAATCTCTTTGATTTTCTACTTATACTTATTCCTTAGCTTGATTATAGAAATTAATAATATAAAAATAATTTCTAACATTGTTAATTTTAAGTGACTTTTATTTTTTAACATTTACAAATCCGTTTCAATTGACGTTTCAACGTATGAACGATTCCTGAAATGCATTTTATCTTAAACGATATTTAATTATTAGTTACTATTAGATACATAAATAACCATTTTTATAATATAAGTCACTGTATAAGCTTGCAACGTGGTTCCAAATATGTAAATCCATGTAAGTCAACATTTAATGTATACTGTTGTTCGGCTATGCCTGATAATAAAATGTAGACAATAGGCGACTTTGATATGTCTATTCGAAGTTTATATACAGCCTAATATTGTTGTAATGTTTTATTAAGACTACGGGCCTTACGGTACTGGTGATAATTATAATTTATAGTGATAAAACTCACCACGTTCGAAATATATGATTAAGTTTTAGTTTTAGATTAGTTAATTAAACTCCAGTTAGACTAATGTGCAGAATTACTAGTTTACAAAAAAATCTTAAGATAAATCGAGTGGTCCAAATCGCAAAAGATATCCAGCAGTTATGCTTTGAATATGCGATTAAAATTAATATCTAGTAAAATAACAACTACTGACGAATTGCTATGTTCGTGTATCTCTACAGTTCGCATTGACAGTTCTGACACAAGATTTCTTAAAAAAAATACGTTTAGGAAATAAAATTATGATGACGTCACATTTATGTAAAATAAATTTAAAATTTAAAAAAAAACCTGTTCATATTGATTAAATTTAGTTTCGGCTAATGTGATAGATGTATTAATTAAATTAGTACTTGTGTCATCTTTAGTGTATGTTTTCGTGCGCGGTTTAGTCGACTTATTTAATTAAGGCAATGATTTATCTCAATTACTGCTAAGGTGTATGTGCTATCCGTGACTATACTGTATACTGTATTCTATATAGCTTTTATTAGGGGTTTGGTTTTGGTTAACGCATGTGGTGAGTTTTCACTTGAAAGGCTAATTCGCCTTATAGATTAAGTGCAATAACCTATATACAGTCTCAATGTGATCATTTATTAAAATGTATTTATCGACATGTACTAGTTATGTAACTTATGGGTCTAAGAATTTTACCTTGTATGCGAATTTTTTTTTTCATAAAAATCTACAGGTAACATATAATTGGAAATAAATAATTTGAAATTAGTTTGCATTTTTTAATAACCGTTTAATATTTAAGCAAAAGCATATCTGCTTTCAGTCCAATCGTTAGAATGTAGATGGAGAAAAATGTGAACAATGAATCTAACGCATAGAATTCCATGAAGCCCAGTCTTTAAAGTATTTTTCTTTCATTTTTAATGTGTCGCAATTGTGATCATCTTGACGAAAAATATGTTACTGGAGATTGAACCAACTGCTTTTTTTTTTTATTTACATTATTATCCACTCCAAGGTTCAAACCACACTGAATAATGACACTAATATCCTTAATGGATTAATTTAGCTTCTAGAAAATCCGATTTGTCTATTTATTGTGAAAAAAAGTTGTCACAAAAAATTATAAGCCTAAGACATCTAAAAGACATCTTTAGCTGTGTAAATGAATAAATAATATGCCATATAGAAACAGATCATTTACATTTAAAATTGTTATTCCTTTACTTCTAGACCTAGTGGAAGGAAAATAATGACTGTCTGGTGGTCGACTGGAATCTTTGAATCTAGCAAATTCATCATACGTTGGAATTCTACTTATTTGAGTTGTGTCCTCTTCGTCTTTTTGCGATATTGATTTTTCTGTTTCATTTATGTTTTTATCATTTAATGTTTTTGATTCTTGTTCATTTGTTTCGAGTTTATCTTCACCAGTTTTGTCATCATCATTTTTAGCTTCATAATGTATCTTATTACTATTTTCATTAATCAGCTTCAAAACTTCAAACGGTTTCTTGAGTTGATGATTTTCACAAACTGACTCATCAGCTACAAAATTTATTATGTTATATAAATATATTCTCGTGCTATGTACAGCCCGATTTCTCGGTATCATTGATATAATATGTGAATTGCGGTAAAATATAACAAAGATAACGAAAATAAATATTTGATCTTTTGACATATTTTGTCAATGCGTTACGGCGTTTTTGTCATAGACGCTAAAATGCGCTCTATTAATTAATATTTATGGTTTATACCATAGATAGTTAAAACATAAAGAAGATTGACCGATCTGAAATACATATATAACAGTAGCAATGTCTCAAACTAATTAAGGAATTACTAATAGTCCTAAATAATGAAAAAAAAATGTGGGTAAATCCCACATCATTAAATCAAAATACACGTAAATGTTCCTAAATTTTGTTTATTCAACTAGAAAATTTAAATTCCATAAGCTATATTTAAAGTAAAGCTACCGCCATTTCTAAATGTATATTCAACATAGTCGATCCAACAAGAAACTTATAAAACAATGCAATTGTGGCAAGTAAATCGAAACTTATAACAAAGGAATCAACAGATACGAAATCCCAAATTACGCTAACATTCCAGACAGTACAGATCTTGAATACAGATGAGATAGCGGCTCGGTAGAGATAAGGAAGTTGATCTGCACGTTACGTGAGCCGCATTCGCCCAGGAGATACGGTTTTACCCATAAACGCTATATTTATTAGTTACCGTTTTTTCGACTATGATACTAATCACGCATTAAATTCTAAGCACGGTATGAATAATGAAATGTCTTCATCGTTTTTTTTTTTAAAAGTTCAAAGAGTTAAGAAACGCTTTAGTTGAATAAAACCTTCAAAAAATTTAAATCTAGTTTAGTTAAATCAAAACAATTGTTTTTTTTTTTGTATTACTTTAAATTTTTTATGTTAATCAACTAAAAGACTATGGAGTGGTTGCTGTTGATAGTTAATTAAAATTGAAAATGCGTCTACATTTAAGCCCTTATTCGCCTGAGGAGTTTAAATGCAATAGAACAAATTTTCAAGATAAAAGTCGCTATTAGCTGACACTCCACTGCCGAAAAAAATAAGTCGGTAAAATTTTACTGAATATCGTTTTATAATTAAGTATGTAAGATTATCTTACGATAGTACGACAAAATTATTTGAAATTCGATTTTTTTTTGTCGACCTTTTCTATCTGCACGGGTTACTGCAATACCAGCCTTGAATTTTGTCAATCGGTCAGAATCTAACTCGGGTAAATAAACCGAGCTTGTGCGTCGACAGTCTTGACCTCTCCACGTTGGAATGCCGTGGGAGTCACCCTAACTATTACGACAAAGGATAAATAATTACTGACTCTTATTATATTACATTGAGCAGAAAAATGAATATAAGAAATGTTTGAGATTTACACGCCAATTATCTGGTTATGCAGTTTGGCAACGTATTTTTTGTATAAAATGAGCAACTTTTCATTAAAAAAGTTGATTAAATTAACAGTGGATCCGTCATACTTTTTTTCAAGGTTATACCCTCGTATATTTATCTGAAGTAGTCCTCGGTAAGTCTATCAAATAAAAAAGCACGATTTGAATATATCCACCATATTCACCCGACCAAGCACTCGGTGATCTTGATCTATTTTTCAACTTACCTAACCTCGTCATCCACCGGCAGCGCTCACCTATTATGTAATAATATAAGATTTTGAGCATTACATTACAGTAGCCGCACTGACTGACAAACATTCGCCTGTAAACTGTAAACCTTCGAGTCAATTCTTTATACAATGTCGGTCGAAGCAGTCATATCGAGAGCGGTTATATTGAATAGATTATGTTATTTATATTAAAAAGTGCAAAACAAACGATATTGGTGTCCCACCTTTTTTTTTACTTTTTAGAAAACAACAATAAACCAAACATTAGAATTTAATTATTTATGAAAATGTCTTCATTGGGGTGTAAAAAACGAATACCCTGAGGTTTGGGTTTAAAAAAAAGATGCGAACTATAGTTTGCCCGCTATAATGCTCAGTTCTTTTCACTACCCGAAACTGATCCGTTACAATACAGTCGAATGCTCTCGTTGTGGGACCGCCCTTAAGCTGGATGTTTCTGACGAAGAACAGTAATTAAAAAAAAACAGGTAAAATCCGATTTGCTTTATGATTCACCTAGGACTTTTTTATTACGCAAATGAAATTACATAGCTCTCGAAAGGAGAGTCCAGGTTATGAACAGGGAATAACAATATAAACAAATAATGACCTAGCATATATTTTGTAAATAAGTTATTTTAGTAGAAAGTGAAGACAACCAGAACCCCTATAACATCAAACCTCTGTAGAATTATATTCTTCTACTAATTCACTCTACAAAACGCTCGTTGCTTCGTCCGCTAGTAAGAGGGGTTCGTCGAGAAGTTTTTGAGCTTATACCAAAACGCTGCACCAGTGCGTGTAATAAGTAAAAGATTTTGTATACATATGTAATTGTATTTAAGCCGACGACGAAGTCCATGCAAATCGAAGATTTTAAAGGTAAGTACTTAATGTTATGAAATCAAATTTTTGGATATTCTAGTATAATGTTATTACTAGAAATATGTTAAACTGGTTAAAAAGTAATCATTTGTCTATGAGAGCTTCTATGATTATAAAGATAAATTAATACGCATTGAATTATTTATATAAAATAGGTTTGCCAACTGTCAAAATTAAAATATCCTTTATTCAAGTAGGCTTATAAAGGCACTTTGATCCTGGTGTTACAGTGCTAAATAAAAAAAAAACCAAGACCAAAGACGAACTCGCCAGATAATCCTCTCTCGATACAGGCGACCGCGATAATTTACGCATAAAATATTAAAATATGTCAGCTGGATTTAATACTTTTACTATACCTACATTTTTTAAATCATTTTGTAAAAAACAGCTCGCAACAAGTTTTTAGTCATAGCCGTTCAGTAGAAGTGATGTCCTGGTAGGAACACGTTGTGTTCATAATGAAGGCTATCAATGTGTCATTTTACTGTATTTTCTTATTTGGTAAGTATCATTCATTGCATTATTAGGACGCTGTGAACCTGTTTTTACAATTTCAAGCTGATTACCTTATAGTTGTGATGATTGATTTTTAAAAGTTTTGATGATATTTAAAAGTTTACAAGATACCTTGAAGTGACGGTCATAATTCTGATATTATTTTTACATTTTCCTGTTGCTTATTCACTGATATCAAAGTTGAATATGTCGAAACGTATTTATCTTAAAACACGTTGAAATAAATCATGTTAAGTCATGTATAGTTATAATTTTTTTATAAATTGTTAAAGATGAATGAATGAACGATACGCCTTTTTATTTTTTTTAAATAGTATCAAATAAAGTCTCCTTTTGAGCATAATCGGTTTTGATGTACTTATTAATCGTATAATAATAAAATTATTAGACCGACCCCAAAAATGGACACAATTCAGCTGATATGATGATGATAATTATATTATATCTATGCGAAACTGTTTTAAAATTAATTTGATAAAATTCGACGCAAAGCCAGGATCAATAGCTAGTTTGAATTTAATTTAAACAGATTTCCCAGTAAAAAAACAATAAGCATGAATCATATTTCAGGACAAGGGAAAGGTCAATACATTCATATAATTCTATCACTGCGAAAATAATTAATAAATATCCATAACCAATATTACACTACGTTGTCCTTGAGGTATTTACTAAATTATAATATATATACAATTTTATGATTGTTTGCATTACAGCATTCGTGCAGGCTCAAAATTTCAACTTAACTTCATCTCCAAACACTAAGGTTATTATTTTTATCAAAGAATGGATAAGAGAAACAAAAGAATTGAATGAACTTAATTTGCCCCCTTTAATTTCCTTTGGGGATAAAGATTTCAGTAATTTGAGTGAAGTTTACGAAAAAGTTATAAAGTCTATATTTGATAGCAATAATGAATATCAAGAAGGTCATACTTTGACTAATAAGAATTCTGAGGAAGAAAATAATTATAAAGTAAATATCAAAGAAAATGTTACTATATCTGATAGAACTGACACAGATAAGTTAAACAATCAAACTATCAAAAGCGAAACAAGCCAAAGGACATGTACAGAAAAAAATGAACGATATCCGATTCCAGATAGCTGTGATAGTTACCTTGAATGCAAAGTAAGTTTCGAAAGAACGTCATGATAATACATCAATATTTGGCAAATTTTTTTATAAAATAAGAAAGTCAAGTAAGGAAGTTTAAAGTTAATAAATTAATAACTGACTTGTTTGGTTTAACTGATTGATAGGTATCTGATGTTCCAATCTCTCAAGATGAAACAACCCTGTAAAGGTAAATTCCCCTTCGTGTTAAATTGTCGGCTTGCGTTATCAAACATATCCTAATTTGTATTTTTTTGTCGTCTTAACTCGTCATCATCCCACGAAAACAATTTATTATTTTCATTTACGCACGAGCGTTGCTTTCTCATAGTGAAACACGCCGATAATGACTATTATTAAGGTTGGTGAGGCGCGCCTTCTTCTTCTTGTGCATAGATCTATGTATTCTAATGTATTTTTGTTTGTGCATTGTTTTAAAACGATTTTTGCACAGGTAAAAATAATATTTATTTATTGTTCATTTTCGAAAATAATCTCTTTCTCTTTAAATAAAATCCAATACAATTTCTTAAAGTATTTCTTCAAACCTATGATTGTTTAAATGGAATTAAAACGAAGTTTTCCGAGGTGGTTAACCGCTTAGATTAGAGACTCAATAAAACAATGTTAAAAAGTAGTTAAAACAGTCATAAATAATTTCCACAAAGTACACTTCCACAAATACCAAGTTAATTTGCATGCATAGCCAGACCTAAGCCTTGTAATGAATGAAAGGAAATAAAAGAAAATATAATTCAATTATGCTTCATTATTAATATTATATTTGTCATATATTTTTGTATAAACGAAGTTTTGTGTATTTACAATACATCATTTAATTCTAAAACACGCAAGGTTCCGTTCCATTGTAATAAAAATATTAAACGCAAATTATTAAATTACAATAGTTTACTTCAAAAATGTTGACAGAATGGCATAGCAGAGAAAAAGCAATGTCCAGATGGATTGCGCTATAAACACAACATAACATCAAATCCACCTTGTGTATATCCGGCTGATGTCCAATGTAATCCAGGCTCCACATTACGTGAGTAAACATATACATCCCGTTCCTTTTTTAATGTATTAAATTTCGACCATTTCTTTTTTAATTTTCTCTTTCTAATCTCGGACGTGTTGACCACGCGAATTTGGTGTATCTTTTCAATATTTAGAGTTTGGTAATTTTATCTCGTTTTTTTTTACCAGGCAACATTACAATCTATATTTCAAAATTACAAATTACAATTTTGCTTGTCTTGCAGTTTCCTATATTTTAATGGTATGATAATGCTGATCAAATCTAGAAATTTACAGAACCACCAAATCCGACGGAATATTGTCCTAATCAAAATGGATACTTCAAGACCGTAGACCGCTATAACTGTAGCAGTTATAGAATATGTGTAAATGGCGTCGGTTATGAGTACAAGTGTCCTGACGGTCTCGCTTTCAGTTCCTCAACTTATCGATGCGATTGGCCTGACACAGTGCCTCAATGTGACGCAGAGGGTACGTACGAGTATATCATGTTATCCTATCTTGTTTACAGGTACTTTTAAATATTCCACTGCTGGTTGAGCCTATTCTCTCTTTAATACAGCATAAAAACAAATAAAAGAACGTCAACTTGATAATATCATATTAAGAAACCTTATGGTACCGATATATTGCTGAAATATCTATCTATATTCAATATGTTCCTATGTTATAAAGCCAATTATAATATAAAATCTCTCTTTTTCTTATTAATTCAACGCCAGAAATGCCGTATTTTATATTACCACTAGAAAATGGTACCTTGCGAATGTCAAAAAAATACGTTATTTTCACTTTGTTTAAATTTACAGGATTATTTAATTTTCGATGTCCTAAGCAGCATCACAGCTCAACGAATTTGAATACTCCAAGAAGCTACAGGTAAATTTAATATAGGTAAATATTATGTGAGGTATAGAGTAGGATCTGTTATAAATATATGTCATTTTTTCAGATCTGATAGGAGTTGCACCACATACTACACTTGTATAAACGGTAGACCTCGACGTTTCGAATGTAATGAATTATTTGGTTTCGACGAATCCAATCAAACCTGCGTTCCGGCCTTTAAGGTATCAGAATGTTCGGAATCTCAGAGAAGATTAGCCCTCCTAAATATCAAGCAAAATGTAAATGGCGAATACGTTGTACGCGATATTATTGATGATGATAATTATTTTGACAGCAGAGCGGCGCCTATTAATTTCTTTCCAAGATTGAAAAGACCTGAAATTATTTATTAACATAATAAGGATGCAGAATATGTTAATCCAAAAACATAAAATGAAATACCTTTTTAAAATAAAGTAATTGAGATTTATTTGCTGTGTTTATTTAAAGGATTATATTGAAATACATTTTATTTCTTATCGTATTTTAACAAGAAAGACACTTGAACTGTAAATGGAATATAATAGAAATGGAAATTAATGATTAACAAATATACATATATAACAGTTTGATATAATATTTAATTAGGACTCTTTGTTTTTCGATTCTTCTACTGCTTTCTATCCTTCCTGGATTTTTCTTAGTCATCACGCTCGATGTTCAATTAAGTCGCTTCGGTTCACTGGTCACTGTATAAAGAAAACCTCACAGTTTTCTCGAAGCCATTAGATTATACAATTATTATGCACTCACGCTAAATGCCTTCCATATAAATAGAATACGTATACGTACAAAATCAAAAATCAATCTAAATATTCTTAATTCAAGTAAATAGCATAAACCCTCTATATCGTCACGTTATAGTGTTGAATTAGGCGAAAAGCTGGCATCGGTTCGGAATGTAGATTATCAAAAAGAACCGACAAGAAACTTAGTAGTAACTTATTTCGACCAATTTACAAAGGCATTTTAATCAAATTTATTACTAAACGTTTTTTTCCCCTTTTAACCATGCCGGGGCTCCTAGAATATTTTTAAAGCAATTATTCATAGTAATGATATCATCTAAAAATTCTATTCAAATTAGAGAAATATTTGGCATCCACAATGAAAAAATTTCATCTTTAAAACTTTATTTCTGAACTTTTGTTATATCTACACTTCCTAATCGATAATCCGGGCCGGATAATAATCTAAATTTACCAATATATTTTTTACATTTCGTTTAAAGAGGCCAAGTCTTTCGTGAAAAACTTTTGTCAAATCTCAGAATATAGTTGACCTTAGTTTACGCTTAAAATAATAATGATGGTGATGTATTTCTGACCAACTTTGGTCACGGCGCAAATTTTTTCGTTCGCATGTCCGCAAACACTGGTGCTATCTATTCTCTCACTATTAAAATCCGATGAGACCCGACCAGACCCGACAAGGATTTCAGGCGCAGGAACATCAGCTTTACATACTGCCCGAGGTATGAGAGAATAAAAACTGCCAACTTCTAGAGTCCAAGTTGCTATTAGGCATTTCTCGATTAATAACTCCACCTGATTCGAACCGAGGACTTCGGTATCAGCATCCTTATAAAGTTGCAACTAAACCAACG
Organism: Vanessa tameamea; assembly: GCF_037043105.1. Taxonomy (NCBI): domain Eukaryota; kingdom Metazoa; phylum Arthropoda; class Insecta; order Lepidoptera; family Nymphalidae; genus Vanessa; species Vanessa tameamea. The sequence goes on along the minus strand of NC_087313.1, from coordinate 9,611,074 downwards.
AGACAGAAATCTATACTAAAATTATAAATGTGAAAATAAATATTTTTTTAACGTCTGTCTGTTTTCACGGCTAAACAACTGAACCGAATTTGATAAAATTTTAGTTGAAGTAAACTTGAGCCCCAAGGAAGGACTACTATTTTATGCCTAAAACCAACGACTGTCCCTAACATGCGGGCAAAGTTGCGGGCGAAAAGTAGTTCCTTATGAAACTAATAAACAACAATAATAATTCTTGAACAAAATGTTATACTATACATTCAATAAACACGGTAATAATTTGCTCGGTGACGTGTATAACTTTATTGTAGGCATTCTAATGCGTGGCATTTAATGACACATCAGACATAGATTTTTATTTTCTTATGAGGTAATTAGATGGAGGATGCGTCTGGAATTTTCTGTATTTAATAAATATAATTTTATTCTTATAATTTTCTAAGCTGAACAACAAACAGAAACTGAACGGATTTGTAACAAAAAAACATAGAAATCGATAAGTCTCGCAATAGGATTTTTTCTTGGTCAGCTTCAATGGCGGATGTTCTCAATTAGTCTGTATATATATGTTTATATATAATCAGATCATTTTATTTTTGTTTATCAACTAATTTTGATTATTCTCTTTGTGTTGGGTGTATAACTCCAAGGTCATCCCACCTCAATTTCATAGTTGTTTTTATGTTCTGTTTTTAGTATCTATGTATATAGTTTAGAGTATCACATACCAATATTCCGAGGACATGGGTAGAGTTGGTGCAAGATGAGGAATGCAAACACCGCATCAAAAGCAAAAGCGTATTTACGCGTCTAAATACATTTTGAACCACTGCGAAGTATATATGTCAGAATCAACTGGAAGGTGGAGGGGTACCTACTGTTTTTGGCACTGGGAAAGAATTTAAACAATTAATTTTTAAGAAAAGTGACCGGACATCAATCTAGTGACTTCTAACTACGACTAAGAGGAATATTATCGTAACGCGTAATTATTTTGCAAGTGATTAATGTAATTATATTACAAAATTTCTTTTCACAAATACTACTAGAACTTGTCATGACTTGATTTATTTCACAATTCAGAAACAGGTAATGTGAAATAATATTCCAGACGACAGTCTAGGCAACAATTTAGACCTATTTTGAGTTTTATCACGAGGTTTCCGGATGAGCCATTTGATTGATTGTGATATTACTTAATACCAGATTATATTAAATATTCCTAGGCAGGATATGTAAACATTTAATTGTTTTTTACTGACATACTCTGTAATTAAAATGGTGAAAAAGAGTTTCTTGCCGGTTCTTCTCGGTAGAATCTACTTTCCGAACCGGTGGTAGATTTACATTTAATTCAAAACTGTAACATGACGAATTAAAAGTACTTTTATGAGAGTTTTATTACTTAGATAAAGAATATTTTGATTTTTGATAATTTTTTTGATATCAACAAATCGCCACTAACGTTGGGAACTAAGATTCGATGTCCCTTGTGCCTGTGGTCACACTGGCTCACTCACCCTTCAAATTGAAACACAAAAATACTAAGTATTCCTGTTTGGCGGTAGATTATCTAGATGTAACCCAGTCGACGCAAAAAACACTACACACGCTACCACAGATGCGTAATTATAAAAACTGGTATATATTTTTATTTTTTTTAAACATGTTTAGACCCCCATCTTATACGCAAGTTTTTTATTAATAAAAATTATTATTTTTTGTTTAAATACAGAGATGAAGTAAAAGCTTTTACAGCTTGCGAAGCGGGGTGCTAACAGTTATAATAATAAAGTATATGTATTTACAAGTAAAACGCACGAGCGACGCGCTGCCACCACTGCGAATTACGTTTTATTTTAGTTTTTATTCTGGTAACATTTAATTGACTACACGAAAAATAAAATATAATCGGATTAAGCTGAGACAGCGCGTCAGAAAAAGTTGGCAGTAATAACTAATCTTAGGGTGAGTTCTTATCGTGTCGTCGCAACTATCGAGGTAATCATCCTGTCGACGGTGTGTTTTTCCTTGGGCAGACAGCACGATTAACTGATATCCACGCCTCATTTGCTATAAGACAACGGACTATCGAATGAATGAAAACAAATTGACGACAGGAGCTTACCGAAAAGTTAAAATTAAATGAAAAACGTCATGACTCAAACTGACGCTTGATAACAGGACGAAAATATATTACAGTCGCTACTATCGTTGTCACGTAAGGACATTCTGTCGTGACGTCTAATGCCTTACTCCACCTAAGGCATGAGGGTACGTCAATAAAATTTCGTCTTCGATCATGATAGATGAAAAACAAAACGAGCTTACTGCAGCCTATCTAATGAATACATTGTGCAAGGACTAGACGATTGCTGTGAAGCGATAAAATGGAACAGAATTAGATATACAAAACAATCGTTAAGCTATTAAAACATGTAACGATACATATATATGAGAACAGTTAAAGGCATCAAACGTCTGACATTGAAAAACAAAACTACAGTGAGAACACAGCCTTACAGGTCGTGGTGTTTGTAAGTTTATAATATGCAACTCAGTAGAGAACAACAAAACTGCTACGACGTTGCATATTAAATATCTTAGTTTAAATATTGGTATCGCCTTAAAACACTTTATTTTTTTGTTTATGTAAACGACCTCCATGGTCGAGTAGTGTGTACACCGGTTTTCATGGGTACGCCACTCCGAGGTCCCGGGTTCGATTCGCGGCCGAGTCGATGTAGAAAAATTTCACTAGTTTTCTATGTTGTCTTGGGTCTGGGTGTTTGTGGTACCGTCATTACTTCTGATTTTCCATAACACAAGGGATCAGAGTAATGTATGTGATGTTGTTCAATATGTATTTATTTATATTTATTATAACCGAAACATAACCACACGAATAAAATAAAAATGTTTATAGCTATTGTGCAAGTGTATGAGATAAATTCTTTCACAATTTATTAGCGACAACGTACCTGCATCATCCTCACATAAATGATTTATAGAGTATCGGATCGGATAAGCTTAAAATCTAAAACGACATGAAGGATCGTTATAAAAAAACAATTTAAAATTATCAGCACTTTAAAATTATTCTATACAAATAAAAACAAAGTATGCGTAAACTATGTCATTGCTTAGATAATATTTACCACATCTTCAGAACAAAAGAAACGCAGCCACATAAAGCATGTGCAACGGTTGCGACATGTACATGTGCGTTACGACTCCTGACCGGGTCGCTAATATGACGAACTGTTCATCTTTGTCACGTAAGGTGGGGCACGAGACAAAGTTTCTCAACGGACTGTCCCCAAGGTCGGCTCATCTCCGGCCATTCAATAGACGTGTTAAGCTCGTGAAGTCGTGTAGTGTTCAAAATGAGGAATCTAATTGTTCTGGCGTGTATTTGCGCCGTCGGTAAGTTTCATGAAAATTTATTACTTTTTTCATTCAAAATAAAACGTTATAAAACAATTTATATTTAGAAATAAATAAGTTCCTTTTAATATCTTGGGGTATATGCTTCAGATTAATAGTGAATATATATATACATATATATTTTTAAAAGAAAGATTATTTTAATTTTATTTTAGTTATATCTTTTTGAGTGCTAGGCTTTGTGTTTTCGTCGTTTAGGAGGTCTTTTTAGCCGTTTTACGTTAATAACGAGTTCAAACCTATCACCATGATTAGATTTACTTAAGTTCATTCAGTTTCCGCATTATACGTGTATATGTTTATGTACGGAAAGACTTGTAAATAATCCTTTAATTTTAATTTTATTTATTGTAGATTTGTATTTTTAATTTCCTAACGACTTTATCTGTGTAATCATTATTTATTTAGTAATGAAAAAAAAAATCTCAAAATATATTTAAAAAAAGAAACCGAAATTTCGAGAAACCTAATTTTTATTTTACATAATATGAGCGTGTAAAATCAATTCATCCTTATTTAAAGAATTCTCCGAGCTTGTCGAATCAGGTATAAGCAAACAGTATTAACATATTTATAGGCAGGCAAGCTAACAGAATTGTGATTTAATGAATATGATATATTACATCATAGTTGTCTGTTACAAATCCTGCTTTATATAAAACTATTTACTAGTAATTAATTAAGTTTAATTCTCTGATACAACAAGGTTTTATTTTGCTAGTTTTCGCGATCCGCTTCGTCTCATATAAACAATAGATTCAAAGAGTATTTCCTAACAGGATAATTATTTAATTGCTTATTGTATTCTCATAAGAAAATACCATTTAAGTAATAAAAATTGTTTGAAAAGCTAAAAAAACATGAAATCAGTAGTAGTTTTAAGATTCTTCATTAGTTAACGTATATGTGCTTTTTATATATAAATATATATTCGAATTTCAAAAATAAAATGATATATATTTTTAATAATTTTATAGGCAAAGACGTTCAACAGTTGCGCAAAATTAAGAATTGATTAATATAATTTAAATTTGAAAAGCCAAAGGTATCTGAATACTTGGATTGCTAGTTAAGCTTTTTTAAAAAAATGACATTGTAATCATAAACAATGAAAAATAAAAAATCAAAGTCTGTTCTATAACAGTCAATGTCAATTAAATTACTAATATTGACCAAATTGTGAGCGTACTAACGCATGAAAAAATATATGAACGTCACCTGACCTTGAATTTAAAGGATAACCAGCCCAAAATCAGCATAAAGATGTCATCTTCATTTTAGCTCACCTCATCAATATTCAAAGTGACCTATCTATCAGCTTAACATCCGTAAAGTTTAATTTACTATGATTATCATAAAAATATTATTTAAATCTATATTAACGATTTGCCAATACCTTCGTTAATTAATTATTCATAATGAGATGAGGACTCGTTTGATTACCAAGACAAAATAAAGTAGCTTAACTTTTTTTTTATAAAAGTTATTAATTTAATTTTTCAATTTACATTTTATTTTATTTTTAATGTAATTTTTTATCGATCTCCTTTTTGTTTGTTTTCTAAACCATTATAAACGTGACTTAATTATTTGCTTATTAACTTTTAAACTTTTCTAATCATTTTTATTATAATTTATTAAGATAATAAAATTAAACAAATATTTTATTATAGCAATATGTTCTGAATAGCTTAATATTCTTGCATTTGATGCGTTTATAAATCAAAAATTACATTCTAGCGTACGGGCGAGCTCAAACCTATGAGAATTTAGATTCTTTGAGTGAAACTCAAGAATCAGCTATAGAAAATTTAGGAAATGAAAATTCTAATTTCGGTTCAAGACTAAGTCAAGATGAAAAGAATCAAGTTAACGTTGAAAGCGGAAGTAACTTAAACGATAACTATGAACAAATCAGCACACCTAGCTCCATATATTACGAAGCTCAAGGCGCTACCAGCGACGGCGAAAACGATTATGAAGCTACCGAGAGAACCTCGGAACGCAAGGGCAGGTATCAATCTCTACCTGATCAGGAAAACGAGGAATCTGCTCCGAGGGTTGTTGGCAGCACGAAATGTATAGAAAAAAACGAAAGATACTCCATACCTGGTAGCTGTGACAAGTACATCGAATGCTTGGTAAGCTGATTTATATACCAAATAGTAAAAAACAATTAATATTATATTAAAAGTAATTTCGATAACGTAAATTTATCTGTACAAGTAAATGTAACCAATTTGAATAGTTATTGATACAAGTTACGCGTATTTAAAAGATAATTTAATTATTTCTACATATCTTCTAGCTGGTAACAATACCAGTAATTTATGATTTAAATTAACTAAAAATACGTCAGAATAATTATATAGTAATATATTTTTATGTTAATAATAAAATTAATGTCTGTGTTTGAGGAATTAATATTCCTATTTACCCCTTAAATTAAGCGAGCTTATCCTAAGAGTGAAGAGTCCAAAAAACTCCAGATCGTACCTAAGACATTTACATCGCAAGGCGGCGTATAGATCTTTGACGCTTTTATTTATAACCTACAGAATGGCACAGCAGAAGAAAAGCAATGCCCGGACGGGCTACGTTACAACCCAAACGTGAAATTCAACGTTTACCCTTGCCAATACCCTATCGACGTCCCATGCCTTGCACGAGCTGCTTTACGTAAGTACAGATGACTCATACTCAGCCTCTAGTATTCCACTTAAAGATTAACACACAAACGTGACATACTGTTCTTGCAAAAAAAATTATATACTATCCTCTTGGATATGTGGCTTTATAAAATACCCGTACTTTAAGGAATTTTACTCTTATTGGAATTGTATAACAAGATTTTACTTAAGTTCGCCTATTTGTATGTGCGCGTCAAATATTATGGCTGGAAAATTGATATAAAATTTTACTCCCTTCTAGCCCTACATAACAGTTAGTATATATAGAACACAGTTTTCTAAAATGTTTTTTTGTTTTTTTAAATCAACTTACACTCTAACGACCAAGGTCCAACTGCAAACAGCACAAATATATTAATCAGTTCGAAAATAATATTTAAATTGTTTAAAATATAGTAAAATATATACCAATAATTATGTTTACTATAAAAATAAGGATAGTATGCATTAAAAATATGTAATAACAGATTTGAAAGAACTTCGCGAATAAATTAATTAATATTCAAATTTTTAATATTACTCTATTTGATAAAGGTCAAAATTTATATTACTCACCTCAGATGTGTCTCGATGGATTCTAAGCAATGATTTGTATACGAGTAAAATTTCCTTGTTTGTTTGGAATTAGATATCAATTTTTGGAAGCGTAAAAATTAACTTTGGATTTTATTTTTATTATTGAGGTAAAGGATCGAGATATCCTGCGAAAAACACGTGGATCTTAATCGATAATCGGCAGATCAAATCTTCATAAGCAACTTTTCATGTGCTTCAATTCTGTTTATAATTCAGCTCGTGCTTGTCGATGAAGGAACGTGACAAAACTGTATGAATCGAAACGAAATTTATGTATAGCAATAGACACGTATAACCGACAACCTGCCGGCAAGCAAACACATGCTTTAAATGTTCTTGACACAAGAAAAATCTGTTTACCAAGCAAAGGAACTTTTAATAGTTCCTAATTCATATTTTATGGTTTTTCCCCTATTAAAAACATTTATGTACATTTTTTATACACAATACTTAGGCAATACTTGGCTCAATATACATAAACGCTGGATAAGGCCGTCCCGTCTGACTAGGTTCCACCCAGTCATCATATAGTCAACCAAACTTATATAACCATTAATATTACTGACCGGTCTAGCACGCTCGGATACACGGAGCTAATATTTATGTTAATTCCAGAACCAGCACAACCTACCGACGATTGTCCTCACCAATTCGGCTACTTCAAGACTGGTGACGCTCGCAACTGCAGTGGTTTCAGGAACTGCGTGAATGGTGTCGGTTACGATTTTACATGCCCTGAAGGACTCGCCTTTAGCGCTGATAATTATCGCTGCGAGTGGCCTGACGAAGTATCCGACTGCGATGCTGAAGGTAAGAACATGTCGTGGAATCGTCATCGTCGTTAAGTTTTGTAATATATTGTCAAATGGGATACAAAGTCGTTTATGTTAATACTTGTTTATGCATAAGTCTGCCAAAATCACAAGCTATTAAAACTTTGCGACACATACAAACAATAGTTATGACTTCGAAATATACTGAGTAATTATTATTATTTATGCATAGAATATGAAAGACAAAATCCATAGCGAGTTTATGTTCCAACTAATCTCAGCATATAGCGAGATCTTTCTTAATTTTGCAATACTTGACAATATACCTAAAATTACAATACTGCCTACGTAGGTACGCGTGTGCATTTGAACGTCTCGCTACTACAGTTCCGATATTACAAACTTTACGTATAGTATTTGTATGTTTAAAATTACAAACAGTTAATGTTCCTACGATTTGTCAAATGTATACTATATGTATGTTTATATATTGTGCGAGAAATAATTTACATTGACCCTAATAAGCTCCACGGATATAACAATTATATTTTCTAATGATCTCATTCGCTTACAATATTAGCAAGATTGCACAATGTGCTTGGTTTATAAAAATGTGCATAACCAAACACAGATAATACCTGTGCAATTTGCTAGATCGATTGAAGCATGATTACAGCTCCAGTTCAGTTTTTGAGATCGCAGCGTAAAATTATATGTCCCATTTCCTTGTTAATTTAAAATTAATGAATACATACATACATAATGAATAGGTACATACATATATGTATATAATCATTTAGTTACACTAAGGTGCATACATTTGTACATGTATATAATAGTTTAGTTTAGTCTTTATTTTATGGAGATTACTTTTGATGTCTTAACGTCTATTTTAGTGGAAACTAAATTTGTATCTGCATACATGTATATTTACTTAACTCCAAAGTCATCTTCTTACGCTGTGTTGCGTCAGTTTGGGGTCGATACTACTAATTTATAATAGGATACGATAAGTTCCCGATCCAACTTCGATTGAACTGCAACTGTATCGTTATGTTATTTGAATCGGAAAACGGTTGAATATGTTTCGATTCGATAAAATCGTCCCCAGGTCACAAATACACGGGGTACAGAGCTGACACACGTTAACCATAAAAATGTCCTTAAAATTAAACCATAATTCTTTACATAACATAGTAAATATATTAAAAGCTTATTAAAAATTTTGGTTACGTCTTAAAAAGGATATGTAAAAACATTAATATTTCAGCTTTCCTCGGCTTCCGTTGTCCTGAAATACCGATTTCAAAAGAACTTGGACCTCCAGCTGGTTTCAGAACGTACAGGTAAAATAACTTACATTCATAAAATATTTTTTATTTATAGTTAAAAATTCTTGTGATAGTTAATTATAACTTTTAGTAATAACGTGATTATAGAACATTTTGCTATTAAGGTTTGATGCCGACTGTATCGCGATGTCGATTATAAATCTCATTGATTTTAAATTACAAAAATCATTTATCATCAGCACATTCAAAATATATACAAAATATCATAGTATTTTAGATAATATCACGTGCGGTCGAAAAAAAATTCTCAAATGACAATATTTAATAAATAACAGAAATTGAAAATAATTACGATGTTGACGTATTATTCTATTAATTCGGGGGTTACTAAATACGAAATGGTTATTGCATTATTTGAAAATAACATTTTCAACATATTGCAACATATTTACGTTAATAGAAACCGGAGAAGTAGAATTTTCATTTTGTAACATGAATGACTATAATAAATTTTGCAACTTATAATCATTCGTGAAATAACAAATAAGTAACCGTTTATACCTACAATTATAGTATTAGTGCTAAGGAGACAGTCGAAAACAGGTTACCTAATGAACGGTCGTCGGTCAGGTGGCAGGTCGTGGCTAAATGTCATCGATGAGTTGCGACCTTCGGATTATGTAATTTCTTGTACAGAAATACCACAGGTTTTGTTTTACAAGTTTATGTATAATTATTCAACTGTAAACATGTAGGTATGGAACGATTAACGAAGCGTTGAATGTGTAACACTATATGTTTCGTTATATATTTAGATAACATCGATAATACAAATTACGCAACTTGAATCGAAGTTTTTGTTTTTGTTATCAATTACGAACTTTATTATTTTAAGAAATATAATTGATTTTTAAAATCTGTCATATCATAAATCTTCTCCATTTCTCGATCTCTTTTTTTCGTTCTTATACGAATTTTTCAAACCTTTAATTTACGAGTATATATAATAATTGAACAATCTAGATTATTGAAAAGACACACAAAAGGCGGGCAAAGGACGGAGATATGATGACGTATATGAAAAAGAAAAAAATAATCACCTGTAACTTTTATCAATTGTACCAATCCGTAAATCGAACTATTGTCAAAGGTCTCGTCTGTTCCTTCGAAGAAGAAAGAGAAAGTTTAATCATCGCTAGTATTATTTGCATTTGTCAAAAATTACAACACGCATTGTATAATTATTTTCGTAAAAATATTGTATAGGAAATTAACAGAAGCGTATTAAAAGAGCAATGTTTTTTTTCTTTTTTTTTAAATAAATATTTTATAAATAATGTTTTTAACACAACTTTAAAGTTTAAAAATCTCAATGCTATTCATCCGGAATTGAATAAGTATATCTTGTTTCAAAAATATACATTTAATCGTATTAAAAATAATAATATATTTAAAGAAATATAAAAATTCTTTTATATTACATTTATTTAATAAATAAAATATATTTCTGATTTACTTGCAGAATTTAAAATACCTGATCAGAAAAATGCTACTAAGTTTTTTTATAGTAGTACAAAAATTATAATATAGTTATTATTAAGAAAATAATTGAGTCTATGTACTAGAATGAATTAAATTTTAACATACTATTTTATGCAAAAAATTAAGCAATAACGTGAACCAATTTTTATATTTTGTGTCACGATTTGAGTAGTTAAATAAAAGTTTATAGGAAGCACAATAGACTGTCCACTGGAACAATACCCGCGATTGTGAAAATGAAATTATACTACACGAAACATAAGCATTCAAGATATCATTTTTATAATATAAAAATCGAGATCATCTACAATACTTCTCGAAGAATACTAACCAAAATATACAGTTTAATTTGCGTCAGCCTGTAGGATTTATACGAGTAAATTGAGACACGCGACTTATGTCTTCAAGAAACACGACTAAATGACTTTTTTTTTCAGATCCCCCAACGATTGTCAAATATACTTTATCTGTATTAATGGCAAACCTCGCCGGTTGTCCTGCGGTGGATTCTCTGCTTATGACGAGCTCACCGAATCCTGCGTCGCGGCAGATGAAGTATCAGCTTGTCCTGCAGAATTGAGAAACGAGGCGAAACGGTCCAGAGACGCTGAAAAACAACGCCTCACAGCTCGAGTTGCTTTCGAAAAACTTAGATACGCTCCACAAGACGTCACTGAGTATCCAACAACCGTCGAACCGTTCTATCAACCGGGACAATTTGATTTGATAGAAAATGAGACCCAAAGGCCGGATCAAGAATCATTTTATTAATAACATTTTCAATTAAATTTGTTTCCGATAATTGTAATTGTATATAATTATGTTTTAATGTAAGGTGATCAACTCGTTGTTTTATATTTCCATTTTTTGTAATGTATAGTCAATTAATGATAGTGCCATTCGTCGAATAAAAGAATTCTTTCAAAAATATTTATATTTATTTTAACGACTTAAGTGATTCGTTGGTGTAAATTAAACAATTCTACTAATTATTAATTAATATTATATTATCAGCAGAAGTATAAAATCGTTGTACATCGACATTTATATCATTCGAAATCGTAACTACCGTGAAAGGCAGATCCTCAAAAATGCGTTTCTTCGTTTGTTTTGCTGTTTTGTTGATTTCTGAAATATGTAAGTGAATTTCATTATTATTTAAAAATATTTTTTTTTAATATTATTTTCGATTGATAACTTAATTTATATTTTGCAATTCTTAGTAGCTTCGTTAAGGCCACATATTGCCGAGTCCCCGTAAAGAATAGTCGAAATTGATCTGATCTAATTAAATGGTTCTTACTCAATACAAAATATGAATAAAAGAAAAAAAAATTATCAGACTGTAAGTGTCGCACTGCGCTAAGGCCTCCTCTTCCTTTGAGGCTAAATCCATCACGCTGCTCCAATGCGGTTTGGTGGATATTCATGTGGCAGAATTTCATTGAAATTAAACATGTAGTTTTATTCGAGAAGTTTTTCTTCAACGCCTGACACAGAATGAGTAATAAACATAAATTCAGCACATGGAAATTCAGTGGTGCTTGCTAGGGTTTGAACCCGACATGCATCTTATAAAACGAGTCTTTTAAGATGTATGTCGTTAAAACTATATATCATTTTAAAACTATTTTATAGTAGGAAATAGAGCTTTATAATACCAAATTAAACTGTTTGTATTTAGTACAAAGGCACATTAATTCATTATTTTTATTTTACAGGCAACGGTCAATCTACAGTCAATGCTGAGAGAAGCCCTCTTTGCAAAGTGCGGAATACATACATAGAAATAGACGGAAAATGTGATTCCTACATCGAATGCCGGGTTAGTTAGGTTATAATAATATTTAATGCTTAATTTCTTGGTTATGATCTATAATACATAAGCTTTATGTTTTCTACTGTATTAGGATTATCGTTCGGCTGAAATGCTATGCCCAGATGGTCTTCATTTCAACCCTAACGCGCAGTTTCCGGCCTATGCTTGCGGTTACCCTCAGGATGTGCCTTGCCTTGGTCGTGGAGTGAGCCGTAAGTATTTAGAACCTTCAAGACAGGATAACCTACTTTGTGTTTAAAAAAATTTAAACTTTATCTATATTTGAAAATATATTTGGTGCATAATTTGTATACGTTGCCTTTGCCTTGCCTCATCAAACCACCACTCTTCAAACTTGGGCAATTGTGCTCCCCATTTCTAAAAGTAGCTTTAAACATGATCTGAGGGGTAAATAAGAATATTAGTAATTCATTATAGGTGGGCATTGCTATTATTCTTTAAAAAAAAGATAGGCTTCTGTATTGAAACTTTTGTTGCCTATTACATCGAACGTTCTCGAACCTCCATAAGAACCTTCAAATTATTTTGAAAATGTCTTAATTTTATTTGTTCATCAGAACCAGCGAATCCTACAGCTGAATGCGCACATCAATACGGATACTTCACGTCTCCCGCGGCTGACCCAAATGACTGTGGTCATTATCGCATTTGCAACGCCGGCAGAGCCATTGAAATGTTTTGCCCAACAGGCTTAGCATTCAACCCGGTTACTGCCCAATGCGACTGGCCTGAACTTGTGCCTACCTGCAATGTCGAAAGTAATACATTAAATTTTCTTATGCTACAATTATATTTTTAGAGGATCGTGTTAATTTGGTTGATTTGTTTCAGCTTACCTTGGTCAACAGTGCCCTCCAGCTGCACTTGACCAAAGTGGAAATCCAATAGTAACCAACTTTAAGTAAGACAACCACTAATTACTTTTATTTAAATGACATGCTTTCCCATTATTAAAATCATAAAATAAAATGACGTAAAGCGTAATCGTCTTATTGAGGATCAAACATGTCAATCAATCGTGTACTACATGAAATATTTATACAAACAATTATAACTTATGTCATGTGTGCTGTCCTTTTTTAAACGTTAATATTTTTATCCAGGTATGAAGGCGACTGCTACGCTTTCTACTCGTGTATGAACGGACACGCTCGAATTCTGTCCTGTGATCGTGGACTAGCATTCGACCCTGTAACCAGTCGTTGCGAAGATGCTGATCGCGTTCAATGCGATGCAAAGTCCGTAGACAAATATATTTAAGAACGTGCTTATATAATAATTTATGAAGATGTTTTATAATTTTCAATCACAGTAATGAATGAATATTTTTTATTTTATATTTTTATATACCGTTTGAATAAATAAAAATATCTAAACAAAGTCATTTATCTTTTATATGGTCAGTATTATTTAAATCAGGGATTCTCAAATTATTTTGGGCAAGACACCCCTTGTCCGAAATGAACCCATAACCAAATTACTTCAGTCATCAAATCAGTAAAGAAATAATGTATTTATGAAAATGTAATACGGATTACCTGTTTAAAGCTCACTCCACTTTATACCATAGTATATAATGATATCGGTACTTACGTATTAACGCCACCGCAGCAAAATAACTGCAAATACGCCAGTATCGGTTATTTTAGGTTTTTTTTTTTTAATAAAATATAAAGCCTACCCTATGTTGGTGCATTTGCAGATATCGTACTGAACATAATGATTCATATTTATTAAGTGTTTAAGCTTATACATTTAAAAGAACAAATACCTTTCTCCAGAGTCTTGTGTAATGCGTACATTTACGTCTCGTGTTTATACAATGATTGTCGCTGATTCAATCAAAATGTAAATATATTATCTATTGTGTTATATATACCCTCATAATATATTTTTAATCATATCGTGACAAAACTGTTAGTATTCCTACTTAGTATCAGTTATTTATATTAAGTAATTAATTAAACAAAGGCTAAAAAAGATTTATAAATCAGAATATTATCCCATTTTAATTTTTGATAATGAATAAATATGATGAACTGCTGTAATTTTATCGGAAGAATTAATTTTGTCTTTTTTACAATCAAGTCCTACCTAAAAAGAGTAGCAAAAGTTGTATTATGTTTTTTTTTTTTTGCTGATGGTAAGTCTTCAAGAAATCATTGACACTGGTCGAAATCACATGGTGTAAAAATACTCGTAATATATATACGTAGGTTCGCCCCTGAGAAAGCCGATGAGCCGATCCGTTGCAGCTCCAGCAGCACTCTAAATGCAATATTGTTCACGCAAGGCACTACAATATTTTTGTGCATTTAATCCACAAGACGAATAGTGCTCTGAAAGGAAAACTCCACTCGAAAGAAACGCAATATTCCGACGAATTGAAAAACGAGTGCTATTGATTTCCACTATCGGTGCATTTATTTCTTCTTATATATTAATGGCGTAACCCGATTTTTGTCCCTGTGATTATGAGGCGTTAGTTGCACGTAGAAGATCGATTATGGTCTTATTTTGAAAAACTTCAGCCGTAGACTTGCGGGAAAATAAAGAGGAGAATTCTTGATTGCAATTTATTAAATGGTTTTGAATTAATTTTAGAGAGCGGAAAAAAGTGACTGGCCACGTTGAGAACGGCGCTATGGCTGTATAAAAAGAACATATGAAATTCGTGCGACAAACATCGTCAGTTTACAATTAAATCAAATTTAAAAATCTGTAAAATCTGTTAAATATACGAGAAGGCGACCCACTAGTATATATTTATAGCGTTAGCCGATTTCTGTCCCAGCGATTATATTATGACGATAGCTGCACATAAAAAATCGGTTATGGTCTCATTTTGAAGAGCTTCAGCCGCAGATGTGCAGAAAATAAATAATAAAGAGGATTCTTCACTGCAATTTACTAAACTGATACGACTTAACAAAAAAATAATTTTAGAGAACAGAAAAAAGTTACTGGCCGTGAAGAGAGCGTCGCTAGGGCGGTTTTAAAAAAAAAAGGAAACGAAACAAATGTAAACAGACGTACAAACATACGTCGTCTGTTTACAATTAAATTAAATCAAAACGAAAACTGTCATAAATTTCGCGTGCAACCCACTAGTAAAGACTGAATAGCTTAGAAGAGAACAACTTTTGCTTCTTTGCACGCACTCCGACCAATTCGGATTCGAACCAATGTTCCCAACCATTGGACATTGAACGGATTTATATCATCTTGATTTTATAATTTATTACTTCCCCAATTATTTAGGCCCTCGTCATAAATATATACACGTATTTTTTACAATTTAATTTCCTCGTTATAATTGACGTCACAGGTACGTTACGCCAAACGCGTATCCTCCACATGAAGTGAACGTACCTACTAAAAAACCAGCGGTACCCGCGTTTTTTTTCAAAGTTCGTCACGGGATCCCTTGCGTATACTATCACGCACAAATATCGCACGTTTATAGTTAAAGATTTTAGGGAAACAGTATTTTATATAAAAAAGTTAATATATACCTTTCTCGAAGGAATGCATTTTTAATTAATAACGACTTTCGTTCTTTAAAGGGGGTTATAAATATTTTTGTACTTTTATTTAAACATTAGTTATACAAAATTTTAAATTATAGTGTCACTTCACTGTTTTGAAATAAATTCCATATTAATTAACGACCTCTGTGGTCGAGTAGTGTGTACACTGGTTTTTATGGGTAAAACACTCCGAGGTCCCGGGTTCGATTCCCGGCAGAGTCGATTTAGAAAAAGTTCATTAGTTTTCTATGTTATCTTGGGTGTAGGTGTTGATGGTACCGTCGTTACTTCTGATTTTCCATAACATAAGTGCTTTAGTTACTTACGTTGGGATCAGAGTAATGTATGTGATGTTGTCCAACATTTATTATATTTATATTTAATTAATTTGTCATTTTATACAAAAATAATAATTCATATTTTTCATCCCTTTTAGGAACAAAGAAACTGATATTAAAATTCTGATTGAAAACTCTTCTGTGAGTATGTTCTTCGCCTGTTTGAACTCCTTCTTCACATTGCTTTTTGAAGCTTGTACGCAAGTCCGCCAAGCTTTTTCCCATATCGACATATACGACATATCCCTGTCTGTTTTCTTAAATAATTACTTTCTTTCGCGTTATGAATTCAATGTGACTTGTACATTGAATGATATCATCCGAAACCTTTCTTTGTTTTCTATTGTGTTTTCTTCTTCAATAATTACTCTTGCCCGTTGTTCAGCAATAGCTTGCAGTGGTATAAGCTGAGGATAAAAGCTACTCATAGGAAAAGTAACATTTTTATGATTTTCATAACTTCATTTTCTTTGTCATCTAGTGCAAGTTCCATTATTATATTCGTAACATAGTAAATAATAAAATATAACTGTTAGAAAATTATTTTAATCTATACCTAATTACACCTTCAGGAGTACTGACACTAATTACCCAGAACCTGTATTTTGTTTGTAACAAAAGTGACATTCATTTAATAAATACAATACGAAATCAAAGTTAATTAATTTTTTTTTTTAATTTGACATAACCCATAACGTCATTAAACACATTGAAACATTCATGAAGATAATTTTATATCACAAAAAGTTTTTAATATATGGAAAAGCGTCATTCACTGCTATGCGGACGACAGCACCGCGGACACCTCATACACCGGCCGTGCTAATATTTCTCGGGAAAACGTCGAAGAAAACAGGAACAAACTTGTGTCTGAAATCGAGTTTTCGTTAAACAAAATCTCGAACTGGGGTCGGCTAAACTTAGTCCATTTCAACCCCAAAAAGACACAAGTTTGCGCGTTAACTGCTAAAAAAACACCATTTGTCGTATCTCCACGATTCAAGAACATACCGTTAGCCGCCACAGTTAGTATCGGAATACTTGGCGTCGATATTTCGAGTCTCGTTCAGTTCCGCGGTCAATTGAAAGGCAAAGTCAAATTGGCATCAAAAACGCTCGGTGTGCTCAGCAAGGCAAGACAGTATTTCACGTCGGCCCATCGCCTAAGACTATACAAGGCGCAAATTCGGCCTCACATGGAATACTGCTCTCACCTCTGGGCGGGTGCTCCCCAGTACCAGCTCCTTCCATTTGACCGTATCCAACGTAGAGCGGCTCGAATTATCGACGACCAAAGTGTCGATTTGTTACTTAAGTCAATCTTAAGATTACCGAAATAAAAGAGTTGAAAGCTGACAGTAAACTAAAAATGACGGTTTAACACTCAAAATAATTGTATTTTATAAGCAACGACACTTCCGATCCGTTTACTGTCGTAGGAATAGACGAAGGAGAGGGGTTCGTTTAGGGTCGATCCGCAACTATTGCCCTCTTGATCAACGGCTACGAATTAAGACATTGGAATCGAAGCAAAATGTAAATTACGCGCTCAGCAAGTAGATGGTGTTAAAATATATATTTTCTTCTCAATTAATACATTTTTATCACAATGTTTTTTTATTTATTTGGTATTTTACCTTATTAAACGTGTTTTGTATCATTTTATAATCGTTATTAAAATACAATTAAAATACACTTTGTAGACACACTAATAATTATTAAATTAAGAATCTATTTGGTTTGGTAAAAATACAAAAAAATAAAATTTATCCTGTTTGAAAAAAACTGATGTAACTTAAAAAATTACATCAGTTTGCGTTAATTTATTGATAAACTTACATCTAATTTACACCAAATTTACTTAAACTTCATAAAATATTTATAAAATTAAAATAGTTTTAGTTCTGTTATAGTTTTTGCAAGAACTTATCATAAAAGTGTTCGGGTCAGTGGTCCAAGATATCATAATTAAAAAAAAACCATAATACAGTTTATTTTACTTTATTTTTGAGATTTAAATATGACGATTTTTTTTTATAACTATAGTTAGTTATCACTGTCCTAGACATATGCTCCGTAAGAAATTTGGAGCATTTCACACATCGCCAACGCGCCACCAATCATGAGAAGCAGGGCCGGATTTAGGGCAACCGGGGCAACTGCCCTGGGGCCTCCACATGAGAGATTCCGACGAGTTAACATATATGTAGATATAGTCAAATTATAATAACGTTACTAATCACTGCTTTAAAAGTTACCGTTGAAGTAAAAAAATATAGCTTATTGATTGAAAATAAAATATTGTAATTAATTCATAATATAATTATTAGGGTCTCCACGCCTCTATTGGTCTAGGGCCTCTAGACCTTTAAATGCGACTCTAATGGGAAGTAAGATGTTATGTCACTTATATATAATATATAAATATATTATGCCATACTACTTAGTAAATTAATCGATGATCATGAGAATTAAAAATGACTTAAACCACATCGATTTAGCATAAGTACTTTAATTGTGTAATTAATTTACTAATGATTTGTTAAATTAAAGAACATTTGCTGCAAAGAAAAAAAATTGACTGATAAGAGGCTATATAAAACGAATATTTTTTAATCAAATTTCATTATACTAAAGATTTTTTTCAAAAGCGGATGTCTATATTGTTGCAACAATGATTATACAAAAGTTATTGCTGTTAGTAGTGCCATTACTATTATTAGGTAAGTGATAAATTTTTTTGAAGAATCTTAACACTTACTCTAAATTAAAAAGTTTATTGTATACATATTAGAACGATGATTTTTTTGAAATATGTTTATTTCGAATGTAATAATAATAAAAATTAATTAATTAATGTATAATTATTGTGAATGTATAATTATTCTTAATCGGATTTATATGTTATAAGAAAGAAAACACCAAAACTATTAATAATGTTAGTGCCGTTGCCGCCTGTGCTTTAGCCATTACATTACATCTAAGCGAGTTTACGAGATAAATCACTTAAGATAATTAATGATTCTTTATGTACCATTTATTTACAGTGGAAGCACAATACAATCAACAACGTGCCTTAACCGACGTAATAGCTTTTCGAAGACCGGTTCGTCCTGGGTTTATGCCAGTGGAGTACATAAGGCCTATAGTTTCAGAATATCTAAAACCTGGAAGTGAATTTTCAGAGGTTGTCACAGGAGAAAATATTCCGATTAAACCTAAAAGCTATGTTGATGTTACAAAATCAGCGATCTCAGAAACTGAAAATCCTGACATAACAATAAATTCAGAATATTCTGCATCTGGTGTCTCTTCGATACCTTCTGAATTTTTAGGAATTGGAGAACCTACTCGAAAACCACTTTGGTCAAACCGAAGAAGTTCTGCTTATTTTAGTCGTCTTTCAACTGATACACCAACTACAACACGAACCCAAAAAACATTCAGAACCCAGTATGTGACCTCCCAACCAACAGTACCGATTGAGCCTTATACTATTAGTCCAGTTCCAAATGAACCATTAACTTTGGAAATAGTTAAGTCTCAACCTAATAAAAATATATTCAATGTGATAACACCACAGAATAAGCCCGATCATATCTTAAATACAAGCAAAGTGCCAAGATCAGTATGGACTGTAGCAACTACTGAACTTCCTGAATCGACTACGTATACGCAATCAGAACTTGATACATCAGAATCGTCTACTCAAGCTGATGTTGTGTCAAATGAAAAAGTCAAAGTCAAATCATCTTATCCTGAAAATCAGTTACATGGTTATACTTGCAGAAATGTAAATGAATATTATTCAGTAGCAAATCAATGTAACGGATATGTTGAATGCGAGGTAAAACGACTTTATTATCTTGAATTGTTCATTTTGCAGGTAATTTTTTGTCAGTATTCATCATAATTTGAATGGCATTTGGTTACAGAACAATATAGCGTCCTGGCACGTATGTCCTGAAGGGCTTCATTTTGATTCAAATAGGAAATGGCCCGCATTTCCCTGCGCGTACCCTTTTGAAGTTCAATGTCAAAGCCAATACATTACATGTAAGTATTCATTATCTAAATATACTATTTATAGGCCTGACAAAATTAAATAAAAATCCATAGCTATTACTAATGATTAACGATTTAATATAATATCTTACCTAAGATAATCCTATAATCACTAAAAAATCTGGAGAGGTTCTTCTTAAGCAAAATATTTGTTTTTCAGCTATAAGTTATGTTGATGTTTTACCCAAGAGATCGGAAATTATAAACGGAACTGTAGCAAAAACTGCAGAACTAGAAACCGTAAAACCGGAACAAACAATATATGACTATTCCGATTACTCTACTCCAGCCCCAGAACAACCTACTCGGAAATCACTTTGGTCTAGACAGACTATTGAAATTTCATCTGATATACCAACTACGACAGTAACTCAAAAATCATACGAACCCCCATCTTCATCATATATGAGAACAACGTATGCCATTTTTAACCCACAAGAAATGATGGAGTCTTATACAAATAATGTAATATATGAATCAGCAATATCGGAATCGGCAACGTCAGCATCTTATGAAAATCTACCTGTTGGCATATCTACAACTTATATGCAACCGGAAACTGAAACTCCGGAACCATCTACTCTACCTAATGAAAGCAAAGATGATGTGTCGAATGAAACTCCAGCGGTAGTATCAGTTACATACATTCCTCCACAACCTATACCTGATATCTCAATACCGAATATAATATTGCCTTCATATACTTCTCGTCCAGAAATAACTGTCACAAATCAAGAGTCTACTTCCGAACCAAATTTGAATGAGCTACCTACACAAGCAACAACACAAAACAACCAACCAATAAATACAATACCTACTTGGAGCTTTCCTAGTAGGCCTTCATATACTGACCTCGCCACAACCTCTACAACGACGACAACGATAACACCAATAACGCATTCTATTATCGATTTCACAACGAGACCAACAGTTTCACAAAAACCTCTCCATTATTATTCTGTAAATCTGTTAAATGATTATACATGCAGAGACGTAAATGGATATTATTCAGTTGAAAATCAATGTGACGAATATATCGAATGCGAGGTAAAATTATATTTTGAATCTGTTTAAGTTACAGCTAAATTATTTGTTAATATATATCATAATTTATACTACATTTTGTTACAGAACAATAAAGCATACCAGAACTTATGTCCTGACGGGCTTTATTTTAATCCAAAAGCGAAATGGCCAGCCTATCCCTGCGCGTACCCCTCTGAAGTAAAATGTCACAGCCAATCCTTTATACGTATGTATTAAATATTTATGTATAAAAAAAATCTAAACAAGGTTTATAAACTATTTTTTTTTTAATTACATTATGATTTGAAATGGGATATTTAACATGTCTTATTCACGAGTCTCGTGTCTCGTGAACAAGACATGGTAAATATCCCATTTCAAATACTTATAATATTAAAAATAACCATGTTAATTTAAAATCGTATATTTGATTTGGAAAATATATAAATAGAGAAGTTTCTTCTAGGTTATTTTCAATGGATCTATTCCCATCAAGAGATAGCTTTGCGATCATGATTTGATTGCAAAGCTGTCTCTTGTAACCCTGTAAAACTTCTTCCAAGAGCCTTCTTATTTTTAAACCTGACTGAAATAAATAATTTATACCTATTTCTACAGATCCAGCACAACCTACTGACCAATGCTATCATCGTTATGGAATTTTCCCAACATCTAACGGCGACTGTGGACATTTTATTATGTGCCAAGAAGGATTAGCTACGTTAATGTCATGTCCGTCTGGTCTTGCCTTTAATCCGATAACGAGTATTTGCGATTGGCCAGTAAATGTACCAGATTGCAACCTTGACGGTAATTATTATAAATATTAATTAATTGGGTATATTTATTATTTCTTTGATATTTAATTTTTTTATTTTTTATTTTGTCAGTTTTTCAAGATTTTACCTGCCCATCTAATGATTATGCTCTGATATCTCATTTCGTTTCCTATTACAAGTAAGTAATTAATTATAAAGGTCATTCTATAGCTTATGTATTTGTTCTATTACGATAACATTAACCGAGTTTCGCTTACCTAATTTACGTTTAACTAGCAAGTGGACTTTTTAAAGTCACCGAAAAAAATCCATTATTTAAAGAATTCACGTGTAATTATGTAGTGAAAATCTTTATTATATATTTTTTTTATCATTTAGCTGTAATAATTTAACTCTAATTAATTTTATATAATCATTTAACAGTATTCAAGTGTAGTAGCGACTTGTCGTAAATTCCATCAAAATATTTGAATTTAACAATAGACTCGTTTAAACGTTTTCACAAGCGTACTAAGCAGATTATATTTTTTGGATTATTTTAAACATATTCCATATAACGTATGTAATGTTTTTAAACAGGTATGAAAACAGCTGCAAGCAGTACATTATATGCCAAGAAGGACGCCCCCGTCTCCTAAGTTGTGATGCAGGTCTCTCCTTTGATGAAAAAACTAACCAATGCGTGAACTCGGAGCTGGTTAAAAATTGCCAAAATGATATAAATGAATAAGAAGATAGTTTAAATAAATGTGACTAATATTAATAATAAAAATTTGTTTATATTAGAAGTTATTAAAATAATTAAAGTAAGTAAAACTAATTGATATTAGTTTTACTAACGTTGATGCTGATGCATGAAAACGACATTTGTATGAAATAAATCTTGGAAACCTTGCCAAATATATTCAAAAAATCAACAATAGATTGATTCTCCTCGTATAACTAAAATTTTTTATTGCGTATACACATATTACGTCTATAGGAACATTCATTCATTTATCAATTCTGACTTATTATTTTTTATATTATTCTACTAAAAACTTGGGTATAAATGACCTCGTTGATCTAGTGGATATAGGGCTGCAGATGGAAAAATTCTCAGTCACAGCCCAGTCACAGAGTCTGATACTGCCCGGAAGTTGGATGTGTTTACTTGCACTCGCCTGGGAAAGCGCGTAAAGTCGAATCCTACGCCTGAACTTTTCCGGTCTGTCGGTCTGCTGTCACATCAAATTATGAGAATGTATATCACATTCTTCATTAGAGTGAGGAAATAAATAATGCGTCCGTTTTTTCGATCTCACTTATGCACTATAATGAAGTGTGGTCTGACATGTTTGTTAAGATAATAATTGAATTAAAATTATGCATGATAGTGTTGCTTAAATAAATAATTATATATTATTAGCTGTTACCCGCGGCTTTGCCCGCGTAGAACATGAATATATTTACAAATTAACTTAAAATGTTACGTTAATGTAATAGCTCTTAGTATACCACATTGGTGTGTATTTCAGCCCTTAGGGTAGAATATCCAGAAACGCTTAAATGCGAATCAACTCATATTTAATCGGTAGCACAAAAATAAAATTTCGACCTTCTAACTTCAAAATGACAGACTTCCAGACTAACCTGAATACGAAATGTTAACACCTATTTTGTCCTCTAGGCCTAAAATATCAAGAAACGCTTAAATACGTATCTACTTATTTTTAATCAGTAGCTCAAAAATAAAGTTTCATGCTTCTAACTTGAAAAATGACGGTCTTCCAAACTATCCTATACACGAAATGTCAAACTCTATTTTTCCCCTTTGGCGTAAAATATCCAGAAACGCTTAAATACGTATCAAATCATTTTTAATCGGTAGCCCAAAAATAAAATTTCATGCTTCTAACTTCAAAATGACGGACTTCCAGACTAACCTGTATACGAAATGTCAACTCTATTTCTCCCCTTAGGCGTAAAATATCCAGAAACGCTTAAATACGAATCAATTCATTTTTAATCAGTGGCACAAAAATAAAGTTTCATGTTTCTAACTTCAAAAATTACAGATTTCCAGACTAACCTGTATTCGGAATGTTAACCCTATTTCTGGCCTTAGGCGTAAAATATCCAGAAACGCTTAAATACGTATCTACTCATTTTTAATCAGTAGCCCATAAATAAAGTTTCATGCTTCTAACTTAAAAAATGACGGATTTCCAGACTAACCTATATAAAAAATGTCCTACCCCTATTAAACCCCTTAATGGTAGATTATCTAGAAACGCTAAAATACGTATCTACTCATTTTTAATCAGTATTCCAAAAATAAAGTTTCATGTTTCTAATTTAAAAAATTCCATACGAACGTTCAACCCCTATTTCACCCATTTAGGGGTAGAATATCCAAAATTCCCTCCCAAGTGGGTGTCATGATATGTTATTTTATAAGTGTACAGCCTAAAATATAAGTTTTATGCTTCTAGTTCTAAAAATTCTAACCATGACAATACTTTCAACAACTTACAACCTTTCATCCCCCTTTTCAACCCTTTACAGCACTTTTTTCCAATTAAAGAGTCCTTTGTCAGGCTCTAGACTATTTGAGTACCAAATTTCATTTAAATCGGTCCAGTAGTTTTGGCGTGAAAGCGAGACAGACAGACAAAGTTACTTTCGCATTTATAATATTAAGTAAGTAAGTATGGAAGTATGGATTGTTATTTCCCTCGCTAGAGAACTCCGATATTAACCACGTCCGATCGCTGCTAAATTCAAAGTGCTACAGGGAGAACCGCGGCCTCCGACGCGCCTATAGCACGCTCACACTGCCCGACCGGCCGGTACCACCGCAAACGCTACGTTCCGTAATTTTTAAATCTGTAATTTCTTCGAAAATATTCATTTAAATCATATGCTGTAAAGGGCCATATTGATCTATATTGAATGCACAATTTATTTAAGGTACCTAATTGGACAAGGATTAATGCTATATTGCTTAAAATCGCTTCGAAAATTAGCCAATATTTATGGTAAAAATTAAACGATAAAAAAATGTTTATTGTGGGTTATCTTTAAGAGATAGACATATACCATTGCTGACTTTTATGTAGACATTTTTGAGGTGTACAATTCTGTAGTACATTATTTTGATCTATCTAGTAGGGTTCAGCCAGCGTTTACAATGTAAGCGCAAAAAAATGTATAAATTTACGACATCACATTAGAAACTTTTAAAATTATCAGTGTTACTTAACTATATTGTCTATGTATTATATACAAAAACCTTCCTCTCGAATCACGCTATCTATTTAAAAAAACCGCTTCAAATTCCGTTGCGTAGTTTTAGAGATTTAAGCGTACAAAGGGACATAGGGACAGAGAAAGCGACTTTATTTTATACTATGTAAAGATATTGTGTTTCCTACATTTGATTTTACATATTTAGTTAAGTTCACACTTAAGGACAATACCTAATACAATACAAAAACAATAACAAACTCCTTTAATTTTTTTTTAGGTTTTGCAAATATAACAGAAACAAAAATTTCACATTTTTGTAATTGTAGCTATTCAAAATCCGATCTTTTTTATAGTTTAAGCAGCGTAGAATAATAAAAATTCTAGTAATATCATTAAACAAATGATTATGTTGTATTTTTTTATAATTAAATAATCACTTATTGTTTTAAATATATTGCGATAATTATATTTGTTAATTGCAATTCGCAGTTTGTAATTTTACTTCAGTCAACTCTACGATAAATTAATGACATATATAAAGAATATTTACGATATTAATATTTATATTTTATAGGAATTTGTATAATAAAAGGAGAATATTTTACAGATTAAAAAACAATTAATGTTCTGTATAAATGTTAATGATTTAAGCCACTAATTTATATCATGTTTTTGTGATAAAATTAAAATTCAGAAATAATGACACAGACTATTTCAAAACTGTTTTAAAATGTATGCCTCAATGTAAATAGAAAAATAGAATGAGAATACACCGGAGTTTTAATAAACGCTACTTTCGTTATTTTGTATGTACGGAAGAACACAATAAGCTATTCTGGTTTAGAAAAGGGATGCAATTGAAAGGTGAGCGAGTGTTAAAAAGGCTCAAAAATATTGTCATATATATTTTATGCAGACCCTACAGCTGAAAAATATGAGCCGCGGAAGTTTTCGAACTTATAAATTTACAAAATATTTTTTTATGATACAAGTGGCATAAAGCTCACCAGGTGAAAAGTGACTACTATCGCCCATGGACACCTGCAACACCAGGAGTCTTGCAGGTGCGTTGCTGGCCTTTAAGAATCTTTTTCAGGTACTTATAGTTTTTCTTGTAATTTTTTTTTTCGTTATAGCTAAAAAAATCTACGTCGGGTTGGGATAGTTATATAGATACTGGGTCGTATTGGTGACACACCGAAAGACACCAGGATAATAATAATCCGAAATTTTTGAAATCCGTTAAAAGCTCTGTTCTCCAAGTTTACAAAAATCCTACAGATATTCATAGAAATTTTACTAATTTTATAGACGTTATTCGAACTGAACTTCATTTGGAGGCCTTCATTAGATTATTCCTTGTATCCATAATAATTATTTTAATTAACTTTAATATGGTTCTCGTTACCTAATTATGTCTGCGGTATTTTGTAACTAGTTTTTGTTATAATTATTTGAGTAGACTAAACTGCCTCGATGTGGCAATTAAATTGTCGATAAGTATGTCTTCAAGCTATAGTAAAACCATTGATTCATCATAGTAATTTCTAGCCTCGTGTGAACATCCCATAGTCAGCTAGTTATCGGCCAAAAATAAAGCAGAGCGAATCTCACACATTTAACAATTATTCTAGCATAATTTAATAAGCCAATTATGCTTATTTCGATATAACATTTTTTTTTATGGATTCCACTTATTTTTGTTACGTTGTATTTAAGGTAATGTTCATTATTTTTCTTTTTTTCAAAAACATACGGTTTGCTTAAGTTTAACAAGCTTTAATGTAGATACATTGTTTTCATTATTTAACATTTTGGCAAATCAACACAATTTTTTTTTGTAAGTGTCCTTTCGTTTTCGTCTTTCGTGATCGTGACGCAAACAATATTAATTTATTAATTTACTAGTCTGACTCATCGAGAACATTTAATGACATTTGTCTTTCGAAGTTTGATAAGAAGTTAAGTATAAAATGAATACATATTTTCTGTTATATCAGTGTACAAAAGGTTTCTCATCAGTGGATATTTGTATTATTATAATAATGATAATACCTAAGCTATTACTGCTATTGGTGCCGTTTATATTTTTAGGTAAGTCGTTAGCGATTACACTAATTCTCCTCTCATTTTCACGTTGAATGATTTTTATTTATTAACGTGTTATTCTTTAACATTTATTTTCAGTGGCACCACACAATGTACCACAACGTGGCTTGCTGTTGACAAAAGTACCTATTCAAGGATCTGCTATTGATGACAAAATAAGACTCGTCTCAAATGAGAATGCTACAATAACTAGTAGTAATAATGTTTCAAATTCTATCGTACCAGAAAACAAACTAACCTCGTCTGTTAGTTATTTGAAATTTACCGAAAGACCACAAGTTGTTGACGTAACTTTAAGGAAAAAAGCAGAAATTGTAACAAAAAAATATGACATAACTATAGTATATCCCGAAAACTATGTAAAAAGTTCTTCTTCAGTGATATTAGAGCTGCCCGATATTACCACTTCAACTCCAATGGACTTTCACTTAAATAAATTTGATGAATCCACTGAAAGAAGAGAGGCTCTATCGGCGACAAATAATCCCACCACAGATAAAAATTCACCACCTTCTGATTTATCTGCTTCTTCTTTATATGAGCAACCCCAAAATGAATCATTCAGAATCATTCCTCAATCAGAATCACTTACAAGCCAACCTGATAAAATTAAAGTTGGCGTATCAAATAAAACGTTGCCCGAGGACTCAATACCAACGTATCCTGATAATAACTTGAAACCAAGTGTAAAACATCCTTTCGTCTTTCGTCTAAATTTAAAACGTTATTTAATAAGAAATCAAGCATCTGATTACAATCTAAACCAAAATGAGCAAACCAAACCAACAATCCCAATAGAACAGTATGTTACCCAAAGACCTGACGCTGTTCTCACCACAACCTCTTCACCTACGACGGTATATAAACAAATAAAGCGTCCTGACGTGCAAAGAAAACTGAGACAATTTTATAATGTTCATCAGTTACATAATTATACTTGTAAAACAGTTAATGGATATTATTCATATTCAAATGGAGACAACGAGTACGTTGAATGCAAGGTATAATTATGTTTATATAATTCATTTTTTTAACTCTCAAAGTTAAGCTACAAGGAAAACATAGTGCGCTTGTGTCGATGAAACTTTAACATAAGTATCAATATGCAGTATAGAGAAATAAACTTCAATCTTCTAACAGAAAAATAGTTTCCAAAAAAGGAATATTGACGAGCCATAAGTACCACAGTATTCATAAATATTCAAGCAAAATAATAAATATTATATAATTTCGTTACAGAACAATAAAGCGTACCAAAACACATGTCCAGATGGACTTCATTTTGATCTGGCAGTGATATGGCCCGCATTCCCCTGCACTCTCTCACGTATGTACTATGCTTATAAAGAAATCTTAATTCAATCAAATTTAATATATGTATAGGTATATTTAGTTCTACAGAACAAAAACAGTACAGCGATGAGTGCCCTCGTAGTTATGGGTTCTTCCCAGCACCTAAAGACGACTGCGGACATTTCATAATTTGCCAGGAAGGTTCAGCTATTAAGATGTCCTGTCCGCCTGGCCTCGTTTTTAACTCGATAAGAAGCACCTGCGATTGGCCAGTAAATGTACCAGGTTGCAATCCTACTAGTATGTATTCCAATTATTACTGCACGTTATATTTTAAATAATATTGAATGTTTTTATTACTGATTCATTAAAAAATCATTTGCAGTATTCCAAGATTTCATATGCCCTGAGATGCCACTGGATACAATCGAAGATTCTTCCCATCTCATTTACAATTACAGGTAACCTACCTAAGTTTTAAATTTCA
The DNA here is from genome assembly GCF_037043105.1 of Vanessa tameamea. Classification (NCBI taxonomy): domain Eukaryota; kingdom Metazoa; phylum Arthropoda; class Insecta; order Lepidoptera; family Nymphalidae; genus Vanessa; species Vanessa tameamea. Next base: position 9,582,056 of record NC_087313.1, on the reverse strand, counting down.
TTTTAGAATATGGACAAGACTACAATACTAGGGGTTTCTGTCGATTATTTAATGTTGATTCACTTGCAATTATCGAAACAAAAATGTACAATTTAATAAAAAAAACGTATTTTTGGTCGTTATGTTGAATATAAAACATATATTTATATTATTTCGTAGTGTTTGTCACGAGTTAGTCATATGAAATAATTTGCTATAAATAAAATAGTATTACCGAATTATTATACGTATATTAAAATACCTTATATTAAAATTAAATATTTATAAACTGACTTTTAAGCTCGTCTCATTACTCAACTAGGTTTGGTTATCTGCGCCACAATTATAAAACTATTATTACTATTTTATTAAAAAATACTTATTTATTTACTTTCATCATTTCGTTTATCGTTATGTTTTTTGTTCATTCTTTTTTTTAGCTCAGTACGGATACAAACATAATAAAAAATATTTTGTGTATATATTTATGCCCTACCTATTATTTGACACTATTTTTAACATTTACTAAAACCTCGACTAACAACTTTATTTATTTATTCTTTTTTTTATACCACATATTTTTCTTTTCTATTTTTGCTTTTTTTTTCATTTGATTTATATTTTGCGTCTCGTTTAGCACGTCTATATTTTAATATGTTCGTACCAATATTTGAAACGGATACAGAGATTATCATTGCATACTCACCAATAAACAAATTGATTCATGAGGAGGCTTAAGTACTTTTAATATTTGATGCAACGGATTTGCAATATGATAATAATATTAATTGATTATGTATAAAACTCATACTACGAAAACGATAGTTATATGATCACTATCAATGTCCAAAATAATCTGTGGTAAGATTCATTGCTGATTCGTGAAAAAATTGCAAATCGCATGGAATATATAAAACTATAGTTGGTTTATCATTACTCCTTCTGCCATTGGAATCTAGCATATATACTTAGCTCTGCCTCTGCAAAACTGGACTAAAGTTGAATATGTGTAAAAAGTATGCGCATCTATAATAAATACTTACGTTAATTTGAAGAAAGAAACTATTAAGTTTTTTTTTTAACAGATACAAAAATAGCTGTAAGAAGTACATTGCATGCCAAGAAGGAAGTCCTCGTCTTCTCAGTTGTGATGCCGGTCTTTCCTTTGATGAAAATACACAGAAATGTGTAAACTCAAATCTCATTACTAATTGTATCTAATAATTAAAATAAATGGATTAATGTAACTTAGTTAATTTGATTATTTATTAATTTGCTATGTAAAAAATATATAAACAATGTGTGATTATATGATAGTAACCCTGACCATATTATTTATGTTTAATAACGATTGATGAAATCACTTATTGTTTTTATTAGCAACCTGTTGATCTGAGAATATGCATTATCCTGTTCCAGATCGGTATAAAAAACTTAACGTATTAAATTCTCGAGTATTCACTTTGAGTCTTTCACTTATTTTACTTCATTAAAACTTATAAATATTTTTGATATATTATAAATTATCAATATTTATATTAATGAGACATTACCATAACAATTTAATGACACATTGATTTTATTTGCTAAATTGTAATGCATTAATAAATACCAAATAAAAATAACAATTTTTTGTTTAAAAAAAAATGTATTTTATTTCAAAATTATTGTGGACCCATTTTAAATAAATTGCTAACATTTGTAAAATAAAACAACACAACGAGTTTATCTTATCCTTATTTAAAAAAATAATTATGTTACTTTAATTCATACTTTGACTATTAAAATATCAGCTCATTCGTACAGCAGGGAATTAATTGTGTACAATTGAACTAGTTCTGGCAACACATTGAAATGCGTTCTTGCTTTACCGTATGGTAGTTATTACGCCAAGATAGTCTCTGATTGGACAAAATCGTATCGAAATCACATTGACGAATCCATGTGCACTTTTATGAATTTTAGATATTGCTTAAATTTTTTTAACCAATAATACAAAAGTAAACTAAATTTAGTCCTGTAGAAGAGAAATAATCATTTTTTCTGCGAAAGTAGCGCGGTTTTATAATACATAAATTCAAATTTGAAATTTTATATATTCCTAAAGATCAAAGTTGATATAAATTCAAATTTAAGAAACTTATAAATGAGCTAAGAATGAGAAATGTTATCCAAGTCGAATATACTTTAGTGAATATCGAGTCAGGCAGGGTGAGCAGGACGTTCCTCTAGCGCAGCCCTGCCGAACATCGGCTCAGTTGACTCGGATCGAACGATTGCGTAGTCGCTACAAAAGGCCGTAGCCTCCAAGGCTTTTGTTTTGTATTTTGTCACAAAACTGACATAATGTTCCAATTAATATTTTAAAGGAAGTAAACAATAGAATAACTGTTATTTATATAGTCAATAAATGCAATAAGACGTTTCAAAACTTTAATTTAATGTCATATTGTGTTTAAAATGGATGATTCTTTCATTATCACAAATTTTCATGCGCTTTGTCGCTTGTGTTTAAGTAAAAGTGGCCTTACAGTATCAATTTTCGGGACAGCTCCTGATGATGATGCCAATATGTCCCTAACCTCGAAAATCGCTGAATGTTTCGAACTACAGGTCTGTATTTCATACTTATAGTTCTAGTTGTGATATGTTCTTGCAGCAGTATACCTTCATTGATTTCTTAAATCTTTTTCAGATGGAACCTAATGACGGACTTCCTGCCAGGATTTGTTACAAATGTTTATTTAAATTAAATAAATGTTCTAAATTCAGATCACAGTGTATTCAAAGTGAAGCTAGATTGAGACAGATAACAAACCGTGTCAATGAGTTGGACAACTCAAATTCATCTGAACTGAGTAATTTTAATTACAACAATATTCAAGAAAACCAAAAACCTAAGCCTGAAGATTATATTGTAGAGGACAGTGTTGTAATGGTTGTGGATCCGAGCCTTGATTATGATTCATCTGAAGAATCAGAAAATGTTGATCAAGCCGAAATTGAAACAGGTGACAGGGATAATACTCCTGATGGAGAGACAGCTTCCGAATCGTATTATAAGAATGTTTTTATGTGTCAGTACTGTGATCAAGCATTTGTTTCTCAAGAAAAGTGTAAAGAACATGAACAAGGTTTTCACGATCCAAACCTTCCATATAAATGTGTGGAATGCAGCCTAGTATTTGCTGAACGGAGTCAATATGTTGCACACACAAAACAAGTGCACGGTAGTGACAAACCATATCACTGCCCCGAATGTGATAAATGCTTCGGTCGGAGATCAGATTTGAGAAAGCATTCCATTGTTCACACTGGTATAAGACCTTTTCAATGTCAGTACTGTTTGAAAAGTTTTTCTCGAAATACAAATTTAAGTAAACACTTAAGAATTCATGCAGGTCATAAGCCCCATGTTTGTCCCTTATGCCCACGAAGCTTTGTAGCGAAAGGTGATCTGCAAAGACATGTTCTAGTTCATTCAGGAATGAAACCTTATGCATGTCGTAAATGCCCTCTTACATTTGGACGAAGAGATAAGCTACTTAAACATGAAGTAAGACATGGGCCAGTTAGTCCAGAACATAAAGAATTTGATAATGAACAGGACTCTCAAGATATGGTTGTTAATGTTAATCCCTTTAGTAATCTAATGACTTCTCCCACACTTAATTCAAATAATATAAATCCTAATGACTATGATTTACCACGAGTGCCAGACCATATTGCTGGTGAAGGCAGCTTTATAAACCAAATACAAAAGAATCCATCCACTTCTGGAAAACTTCAGACTTCACCAACCAAACCAAAAATGTCCATATCAAATAAAAATAAGCCTAAAAATATAAAATGCCATCAATGTCCTAAGAGATTTTCATCTTTAGATGCCTACAAGACTCATGTTTCCATAGCCCATATTGGCTCAAGGGTTTTCCAATGCAAAATTTGTTTTAAGAAGTTCCCTCGGAAGAGAGAATTAGACCGACATGTTTCAATACACTCTGGTATGAAACCATTTAGTTGTAGTCAATGTGATAAAAAATTTAACAGAAAAGATAAACTTAACAAACATGAAGAGACTCATGAATGCTTGGTTGTGAATATGCCCTGTATAGAATGTGGTGCAACCTTTGAAAGAAAACCAGACTTGGTCGCTCACATTAAATCTCACTTCACAGATAATTTTGATGACAAAATTCCTGAAACAGAAATCAAAAAAGAAAATGAACCAAATTTTTCCTTAGATGATAATTTTTATGATTTAGAAACATGAGATTTAAGACTTTCCACAAGCACTGTCATAGACATCGATATCACATTTTAAATTTCCATTTATTTAAAATACCTTAACACCTTTAATAATATGTTATACTTAAATCAGTATTTTAATAAAAAACATTGTTGAATAGTTATACCTTACTATATCTCTTTAAAATTACGTACTTACTACTTTAAATAATTTAACATTAATATAGAAAATTATGAGTAGTAATTAAATATAGGCTTACAGAAAAGCAATTCTTGATAGACTGTAAATATACTTTAATTGTTACTATTAGAATAATCTGAATTCTTAGATTTATTTATTAATTATAGTCACAGATTCTAAAAAACACTATGCACAATTTACATTCATACAAATTATGGATATACTGTTGCATAAATAGATTAAATTTAACTAATTATGTAGTATTCATTGTTACCAATTGTCTTTATAATAAACTCTAAATAGCTTAATATCTCTGAAACATTGTTCATGAGCAATAATTACAGTCCTGTGATGTAAATTTTCTGAATAATAAAGAAAACCAAAAATGTTGTATATAATTACTTTATTCAAATTAACCAGCTAATGGATTGGCATGTATAGTTACAGAAGTTATTCTAGCCTCTGTCACGAGTCGATATGTTTTTGGATTGACCACCATTTTTTCCAAATCATCGAGAGCTTCAAAACCGTCTATGACCCTGAAATAGAAAATAACCTTTAAATAATATGAATGATTGCAAGTTGATTTTAGAGAATTATTCACCTACTATATAGCAACTATTCAGTTCACAGTCACAAGTTATATTTAAGGTGGTAAGTACAAATGGTTGAATATTTATTTATTAATGTGCCAATAGTGGAGGATAGGAAGGATTGTTGATTTTTTCCCCAGATAATCTCTGATACCATAGGTAATTACTGCTAGCACTTTTGCTGAAATTCTAGTCTTTATTTATGGAGCACCTATTTTAATTCTTATTTATATAAGTCTTCATGTAAAGACAATTTTTTAAATCAAATATTACTTGCAATAACATAAGTTTAAAGTAATAAAATACAATTTTAATATCTACACATCTTTAAATATTAAACCAAGTCATAACTTAGTAGATTTAAATAATTTATTGATAGAATTCTAGTGGTTTTCCATACCTTCCAAATAATGTATATTTGAGATCCAAATGTGGTTGTTCCCCATATGTGAAGAAAAACTGACTACCATTGGTGTTAGGACCATTATTAGCCATGCTGACCATACCTCTGGCATTATGCTGCAACATTAAAATTTAAATAACCATGTGCTATTAGTAAATAAAATTATGTAAATATAAATTAAACAACAATATTTTAACATTGACTTCTAAGTTTGATAAGCATTTGCTTTTACCTTTAATTCTTCTTTGAACTCATCATCAAATTTTTTGCCCCAAATAGACGTGCCTCCTTTTCCAGTTCCAGTTGGATCCCCTGTCTGTACTATAAAACCCTAAAAAGTATGTTTACTATGAAATGTCTATCTGAAAATATATTATACACAATTTGAGTATGTAAACTTCGAATATTTAGTGTTAATTGTTTAGACATTGTTTACGTACCTTAATGTTTCTGTGAAACAAACAACCATTGTAATAATCACTAGCACAGAGTGCTAAGAAATTTTCGCAAGCCTTTGGACATTGTTCGCAGAATAGCTCAATTTTAATGTCTCCTACATCAGTATGCAAAGAAACAGACATTTCTATAAAATAGTATTGTAATCAAACTCTTAAAGAATAGTCTTATTATTTGAGTTTGTTTAATGAACTTAAAAATGATAAAAGTCCAATTGTTTAGAAATGAAACTGATAAGCATATTGTCAATGTCAAATCGTCAATGTCAATTGTTCTTTTTCTTTTAGAAATGGTTAAATACCATACAGCCTTCTGGCAGTTTTATTATTGTTTTGTACCATAATATTTTTACACGATAAATTAATTTGACGATACTCTTTAACTAAAAAAAATAAGATAACACTGTTTATTTAAATTTTATATTTATTCTGAATTGAATATAAAAGTTTCTACAGATTTTTAAACAATCGTCTTAAATCATTTTAAAGCTTTGAATGATTGCTATAGTACACTTATATCTATAAAAAAACATAGTATACTGCCATTACCGAATTATTACCATAATATTACAATTAATTCTGAGAACATCGTTTTTTTAAATATGTTTGAATAGTAATAGTGAAAGTAGTAATCAAATTGCACCATCTAAATAGTGACTATTAACAAAATATTCCTGAATATAATCCATCAGTCTCTCAGTACACAAAAGGAAATCAGTTTTTCAATTTGTTTTTAGGGGTTTTCTTTATAACTGATATACTGATCAAAGTTTTTTTTTGTATTTGTTTTTATTGTGAAGCATTAGTAGTATAATAATTTTAGGAGAGTAAAAATTAGTAAAAAAGTTATAAACGTTTCTAAATCTCATCTGTATGTCTTTGATTGGTTTTATTTTGTAGGTATCTATTATATTTGACAGTACATTAAAAGGCGATATAGGGCGGAAAACTCTGTAATATTTAAACAAGACAATAACTTAACAGGTTTAGTATAATAACAAAACAATAAAACAGAAACAGTTATAAGCTAAATATTTATTTAAACTGAGATCACTATTCACTACCACCTGCTCTCTCATTTTGGCCAGCGTGCGGTTCGTGCGTATTTTCATCCATGCCTAATTCTCCATAATTACCGAGAAGCCTTTGACCGGTTGGATCAAAAGGCGATCTTAAATGAAGATTTGCTTTATACTTCTTCCCCATAACTTCAATTTCGTAATTGCCTTCTTTTAAGTACTCTTTCGTGACCACTGCGCCTTTGTTGGTTATGTAACCAATTCCAATGGATTTATCAATGAAGAACCCATAATCTCCCCTCCGCACGTAACCGACGGATTCACCGTTTCTAAATATAGCTTCTTGACCGAATAATGCCACCTGAAATATGTTTAATATTTGTTCAATAAATATTAATATACTATTAATAAAAATATACCTAAACCAAACAATAAAACTTCATAATATGACTGGTCAGCTTGTTGTGGTTAGAATTACTGTCAAAAATGGTTTAAGGACGACTACGTGGAAATAAAAATATATCTGAATTTGAACACTGAAAACTATTAAAAATAATCTGAGGTAAAGAATTGACAGGGAAAAATTGTCAGTGGATCGCATGTCTGCAGATGAGACGAAATGCTTTTCAAAGTTATTAACTGACGGCACTTAAATAAATCTAAATTATTTATTGCAATGTTTATAACACTTATTAAATATATGGCTATAAGAGTTAATAAAACAAATAAAAATACTTGGAGGACCATAAACAATGGTTTATCATCTTAATTATTAAAACATACTTTACCTTATCATCGAGGGTTAAGAAAGCGTATTTCTTGGTCACTCCATTCTTTTTAGCTTTAGTGACAAATTCGTTGCCAATGTACTCGCCATCTTTACGACAGGTGAACCCCATATTTGATTCTATTGGATTGTCATCAGTTCTCAAATCAACGTTCCATAAATGAAAACCTAAATGAAAAATTAATAAATAATTATGTAAAGATAACAGAAAATGCGCTTACAATGAAGAATATAAGTTTATATTTTGAGAAATATATCCTACACAAAATTGTCAGAGCTTTCGAAGATTTCGAATAATCATACATATATTAATAATATACACGTCAAACATATAACTCAATAATTGTGAAGTTGCTTAAAGATAAAAGTAATATTGATTTTAAGAATATTCGACAATTTTCAAATATCTATTTTAAGTCCTTATTTTGTTTTATTTAATTTCAACTGCTAAGCCGTGTGGCAGGTACAGGATTAGCTTACGTACTTACTTTTCTATCTTTAATATACTTTATATATTATTTACTTATATGCCGTCTGTTTTTTTAAAGACTTCAATATTATTGATCTTTACCTTTTTCCGCGCTAAGAGATGTCAACGCCCTCCACCCAGCGTTCTTCAGACCCTTCGCCTTCCTCAAAGCCTTATAAACTTGCACGGCGTGGGAGGACGGAATGTGAAGTTCCCAGCCTAGCTCACCGGCCCAAGACACACGCAGAGCTCGACAAGTATAAGCCTTATTGTCTGGAGAATTAGGCGCATTCGACACTTTAATACTTCGGTGCGTATGTAAGGGGAAAGCGTCGTTTGAAAGACCAGCGTCAGTGTATCGTTGCAGAATGCGCTGGCTGTAATTTAAATGTTTATTAAAATATGAAGTTTATATTTCATATTTGAATTAATATCACGTTACTATCTGTATATAAACAATAGAACATAGTTCAGTATATTTTTCTCTTTTTTGAGAAAATACAAAGACAAGCCCGTTCAGAAGGATTTGTTCAAAAAAGGCGAAAAAGGTACACAACTGTTTTGTCTTTGTCTATTTATTTATAGACACTCAATTACCTGTCCGGGCCTTGTATACCTAAAATACAAATCTGTTTGCTGACGTCTGTCAAATTTGCTCTAAGTTTGTTTTTATGTATGATTCGGCGAAGAATTGATGCGGTGTGGTTTGCGCTGAAACCACTCGTCACAACGTAGTATCCGCGACCCTGAGAATATATCAACCATATTCAGTATATCTAAGAATATGTACGTACATAAATTCTTGAATAAAATTAAAAGTAAACGTATGCATTTTGAATTTAACTTACAGTTAATGTTGTCTCGTCTCTCTCAAAGGATTAAATTCATAACATAGGACTTTCTTATAAAGTATATAATTATCTACGTATTAAATATTAGCATATATTGTCACAGCCCGTCATAAATACATAGGGTACCATTGAAAATCAGCGTCGGGTTTTTGGAAACCAACTTGGAAGCTGAATGGTACACCTATTTAGGACACAATTACTATCATTGCTTACCCAAATTCGTTTTTTATATCTTCATTCCTATTTTGTTGTGTTTTTTAGTAGATTAAGTTACTACTTAGGTAATGAACAGTTTTTTTTTATATACTTTATAATTGTGCCGTGTCCTAAATAAACATTTCTTTCTTTCCATGTAAACTTACTTTAAATATAGGCTCATGTAATGCACCGCTGCCTCCGTCAAGAATGCTAACTGTTAAGTCCGCCTCTACGCCGCCTTTTTCATTCAGGAGTAGGGTGTAGACTAATCTAAAACATGAAAAAGAATGGATATAGGAATGTTTTCAAACTGCTCGTAGAAGCAATATGAATTAGACATAAACCTTTTTTATGATATGTACGGGAACGAGTTTATGGGCCTGATGTTAAGTGTTCATCAGTGCCCATAGACATGTAAACTGTAAGAAATATTAACCATTCCTTACATCGGCAATGCGCCAACAACCCTAGGATATAAGATGTTATAGCCCTTGTGCATTACTAAATGTAACTTCGTTATGGAGAGAGGAAATCGTTGGATAATAATTACCTTTCGGCTTTTCTTGATAGATCAGCTGTGAAGGCAAGTTCAGCGGTTCTTTGGGCGTCGGGTCCCGTCAAATAAAATTTCCCATAATATGACATGTTGAATAATGCAGCTGCATTTCTACAAGCCAAGGCCTCTGAACCTATCTAAAAAAACAATAGTAAATATTTATATATAATGTTATCCTTCTGCCCGATTTCTATCACGGCGTATATTCTAAATTCTTACAAATGTGCTTTTTAAGTAACTGCTAATAAAATTTCTAAACTTCGGGCTTGATTTGAATTTGTATATAGAAAAACATTTTTTTATTGTACAGCTTGCAACTTGAACCAAGGGCTTAGGGATCTGCAGCCTTATCAACTAGCTAGCTAGACCAACGAGACAAATATAATTAAATTTAGATAAAAAAAATATTGCAATTTCCTTTTTTATGTGATGTCGTTGTTCTTAAAATTTCGCCTTTATTCAACCTGATTACTGTTTCAATTCTAAATATATAATGACATCCACCATCTTATTTTATTTTGCCATGAATATTGGTGTGTATTACACCAATACAATAAACATACAATAAACAGTAGGCACTTTTATAAAATGAACAAAAATCATATTTACTATGTCATGATGTTTCGAAAAGCCAAACGTATAATCTCCTTTAAGAATGTCTTCGTATCGCTGATCCAAATTCCTAGGATATTCGTTGACACCGCCCCAATCGTATTGTTGAACTCGGATCTGAAATAAGTCCAAATAAACCAATACAATGACGCCAAATTTTAAGAAATATTTAATTTATCTAATATAAAATAAGCTTACGTCAGCTTACAAAATTCGTTGAATTTCATACCTTTTCGCCTGGCATAAAGAAACCAGGTCGTTCCCAGCCAGCACGCGCTTGCATCACCGCTCCGTCATCTATCAGTTCTTGGTGCAAAGCATCATGGCTGGCGTCTCGGCCGGCGAGGGGTTCATCGTTAGGGAACACTATACTATAGTTGCGGACATATGACTCATGACTGCTCTCCCGCACCCAATGAGCACGAGATAATTGGCCGGGCGTAAAACGGCATACGTCGAAGGAAAACATGTTGTAGTGTGGCCTGCAGCGTAAACAAATTTATAATTATAAAAAATAAATACATTAACATGCTCTTCGTTTTTATGAAATATAACACAAACTGGAGTATTATTATCTATAATTGCAGTAACAAATTAATTTCAAATAAGCAACAAGGTTTTTATAAGCGGTGTAAAAATATGAAACTTAAGATTTTACTTGAAATTGACGGACAGACCAATTTTCGTGAATTGGACAAAAACCTTATTAATTATTGCTTGGTTTTGTCCATCAAATGCTGAGCACAAAAGATTATTATTTTGACTATTTGTTCTTTTTTATAATTAGCCGTACTATGCGTATATGGGTTATGACGTTATAACCACTTCGAAACCCCGCCTGTTCAGTAGGCAACGATTTATTTTGTTTACGTGCGAAATCAATGATTCGTAAGGACTCATAAGAACAGCTTATAAACATGTATGACTGCAATTTTTGTTAAATACATTGACTATTCAAACATAAGAAAGTTCTTCTAAATAATTTTAACTAAAACATATGGGCTTCTGATTAATTTTTAAGAGCATATTTTGCGATAGTATGCTATCCTCTATTGTTGACATATTGGGTACTATACTTATTTGACTTTCTAATTATTAAGTTCACTGTGCAAAGTTTTGTTTGAAATATCATTATCCGCGTTGTACGCTTATGCATATTATTTTTTTTTTTATGAAAAAATCAGTGGGCTCGAGACCTGAAACATTACGTTTCGTTCTGTTTAAAATTCACTTCCGCACTGACTTTCTACTTATGTTTAATAACAACACGATAATATCATGTTTATAATTAATTTTATTTATCTAAGTATTTACAATATTACAAACAAATTAGCAATCTTAGAACGTCATCAACTAGGCCGTAAACATATGTTATAAAAGAAGAATACTGCGATAACCTTAAGGGTGAACCATACGTCCAAATCTACTAAATTTTCGCAGATAAGACAACACGATATTATTAATAGGTATCTAATTAATAGAATGTTGTAAGTATTCCTGTTATTCATACAAGAAAGTGTCGGTTTATAAGTTCATTAGATTTTTTGCAAGTAAATAATATCTTAAAAATTCTACAGCTGTTCCCATTTTACGGAGATTTTCAATAGAAGTAGAGCTGGACTTTACAAATTTACCTTCCACTGATGATCCATTCTGCTAGCTGTATGGCTGTACCGGCAGAAAACATCATTCCAGCCGAGTTATACCCGCAGTTGTGGTACAGTCCTAATAAATAAGGTATTTTTGTGTAATTAATAAATATTATATTTAGTATAAACTACTGACTTTATTGAAAATTCAACGTTTTATTATTTTCAAGAAAATTTATTAGAGACCAGAAACTACTTGAAAGTTATTTCTTGTTAATACAATTTTGAAAGTTAATAATATATAACACAGCAAAATGAAACTTACCAAAGACATTAGAATCTTCCCCGAGCAATGGTTTATGGTCTGGTGTGAATGATTCCGGGCCACATACTGTACTTTTAATACCAATTTTTCCTAACTTGGGACATAGTGAAGTAGCACTATTCATGTGTACACTAAACACATCCCAATCTAATTCATAAAGATGGAAATGTTGATGTTCTGGAACCTGATACATTTAATATAAGTAAATGGAAAGATGTGTAAAAACAGTACTATAAATAAATAATAATAAATAAATATTGGACAACATCACATACATTACTCTGATCCCAATGTAAGTAGCTAAAGCACTTGTGTTATGGAAAATCAGAAGTAACGACGATACCACAAACACCCAGATCCAAGACAACATAGAAAACGAATGAACTTTTTGTACATCGACTCGGCGGGGAGTCGAACCTCGGAGTGGCGTACCCATAAAAACCGGTGTACCGTAACCAGTATGAAAGCTCAAACGACAGAATATCAGCTATTCAATGTCAAAATGAATGTCTAAATTAATTGTGACGTGGCTATTTTCTAGCGATGTAAATCTGTAAATGCTTATGAAATAAAATGTAAGTATTTTTTAGAAAACAAACTAACCTGATCAAGCAAAATAGGATTTTTTTCGTATCCCCCAATGTTACAACTTTCGCCCTGTATCTTGAAATAAAGGTTAACATCATGGTCTCTAACATTTGGACAGCCACGGATTTCGGGTATGCCATCGGAAACAACGTAAGCATGTTTAAATGGTACTATTGGTAAAGAAGGTACACCAGCAAATCTTGCTATACGCGGGCCCCATACACCTGAAAATAAATGCTTTGAACTAATTACATGAGCCGAGGATGTTTTTAAATATATTATCTTACATAGGTCCTCAGTTAATGATGTCTTTATAATACGCAATAAAGGTATATAGCTACAGGCTAGGGGTATGTTTAACTTTTTTTATTGGAATTATTAAAAATCTCTAATGATCACCTCCGCAATTCACCACACATTTTGTTTTAATAAAACCTTTTTCAGTATGAACGCCAGTCACTTCTTTACTTCCAAGCAAATTATGGGCATAATGGACATCGATAACGGGACAATCTTCGTATATCTGTAAATATATAATTTATGAATAACTTAAAAGCATTAAAAAACAGCAAAAAAACATCGCTTTTTATTCAAACATGTACCTTCCCTCCGTTCTTGGATGCAACTTTAACAAGAGCATTGCAAACCATTGCTGGATCAATGGTTCCGTCTAGGGGTGAGTATAAAGCCATTTTGAAAACAGATGGGTCTAACAGTGGAAACAGTTTCTGGGCCTCATTTGGATCTAATATTTCACTTGGTATGCCCATTGATTTTCCTAAAGTATGTAACCTTAGATATTCTTCCGTACGCACCTAAAACAAAACATATTGATTATATTCTATTTGCAATCATATATGGAAACTTTATTTTTTATAAATATAGATTTATCAGATTATATTGAATCAAAGTTTTTAAAAATATAATTCAAGATCAAACGGTAATCATTTAACACATTTTGATGAAACTTTATCTCTTACTCTTAGGCCCGGCTTAACCTTAGCCGCTGGTCACAGTAGCTACCCAGAGTTACAGACTCTTCCACCGGAAAAAGTTATAAGATCTCATGAAAAACCAACTCAGTTATTTCATTTAGTATCTATGGAACAACTTTATCCTATTTTTTTCCTAATAGTACATATTAGTAGGCGGACTGGCCATTGCCTGTTCCATTTGCCAGTGGACACAAGTGAACAACATTTTCCTTAGACATTGGTACTTTAAAGGGTATATGAATCATTCCTCATAGCATCAATGCGCCACCAACCTGGGGATGTTGTTTCCCTTGGGCTGTAGTTACACTGAATAATTCACCCTTCAAATTGGAACACATCAATAATAAGTGAGTATATCACGAGTGGGTTAGTACCTACTCAAAAGGGCAAGGGCATACACAAATCTCTTAAACCTAGTTCTCTACTGTAAAACCAAGTTGCTTAAAATCAAATAAAGAATAATAATATGTTTACCCGACTCCGAGATATAAACATTCCACCATTGTTTATCCATCCCGCGTAATCTCCGGTCTCTTTTTCTAATGAATTGTATACTTCTCTAGAATCTTGTAGCAACCTAACCTCCAAGTCGCTTGGTCGAAGCGACCATACTAAACCTAAAATATATATAAATTGTAAATGAAATATTTAAACATACATCAAAATATATATATATATGTATATGAGAGGTACAATTACATTTACGATCTCTATATCTTTTGAATGAACATTTGTTTAGCTTTCATTAAGTTTTAGTTTTTTAAATATTTATATAGTTGTTTGTTGTTTTAGCATGTGTTCTGAATAGCGATTAATTAAATATATTACAAAAAAATAACATACCCGCTGTATGCCATGTCGTTCCACTGGTTAACTTATTCCTTTCCAGTAATACCGCATTTACACCTCTCTTTGTTAGTTGGTATAGTGTATTACACCCAGCAATTCCACCCCCTAAAATGTTATCCGGAATTTAGTATAGTGTTCTTGACTCTAGGACCTCGAGATCCGTAGTCGTATAAGCTATATAGCGATTGAGTCAAAAGAGGCCCGGCTTAACCTTAGCCGCTGCTGTAGTAGCTGTCCAGAGTTACAGACCCTTGCCTCGGAAATCACGTAAAGTCGTTGGTTCTACGCCATGTCTAACTCGTGTCATTTCTAATTGATATCCAATTGGATTACGACACTGAGGGTGTAAAGAGTGCATCTGTGTTTGCAAAAAAACTTGTGCTCTCTCTTGCGTAATAAGCTAGTCCTCGAGTCTGTCCTTAAATTTGGTAAGAAGGATTTTACAGTATAATTCCGCGATATTCCTATTTATACCAGACAGCATAAGATTAGACTTATTCAAAATCCTAACAACGACTAAAGTGAATTAAAAAAAAACAATTCAAAAAGACTGAAATGACCGCTAATTCCTCGTCAAATGGAATGATGACGAAGCTATGAAGAATACTCTGTCTATCCTTCTCCCTAAAATGAGTTTTCTTATTTACTTTATTGCATATGCAGTACATGCATTTACACATCATAAAATAAATAATTAAAATATTTAAAAGACACATAACCAAGTAAGTCTCCACATATTATCATAAAAACAAAGAAGCAGACGCGGTTTAAAATTATAAACGAATGCAATTCGAAGAATTTATCTGAACCAAAAAAACTAATTAAAACAAAAGTATTCTGTTAATAACTACCTCGACTTCACTTTTTTCATTTATCGAATATAAAACTCGACATGTTTTGGGAAGACTACACTACCGTAAACCATTTTGTAGCGGGTGCTTCGCTGCAGTCTATGAGAGGTCACTGACCGTAATAGTTAAGGATAGTAATAATATAAATACCTGCTAGAAAATTTCTATATAAAACATCTCGTTTATAATAATAAATATTTTGAATCTATGACGTGAGATGAGATATTCCCATTAATTTGAATAAAGTTCCCATGTCTAACATGTTCTTTGTTCAATTATAATTATTATTGCAAAATAATGATGTATCCCTGAACTTATTTTGATAACAACTGTCAGGTCGACGTTTACTGTTTACTATTTATTAATTAGTGGTTACGCACGTGTAGTAATAACATTTGAGTTGTGACGAAGATTACAACGGTTGTAAGAATCTACATATACCTGGAAAGTATGTTATAGATACCTATTGACAAAAGCAAAGTCCGTTATAGGTAGCGGTCAGAGTTGATTTTATATGACCTCTGGTCTAGATCGCTTGACCGGTTATTAGCATTAAGTGTTATTTATTTATGTTTAAAGTCTACCATCATATTGGGTAGTTTACGTATCTACCAAGTACTTAATCTTTCTGATATCGTTCAGTTGATAGAATAGGTGATGTGTCAAGGAATAGCAAATTAGATGATACGTCATTTCAGTCATTAGCGAAGCTGATTACGCCAAAATTCTGACCAATCACATATTATGTATGTCTTTCTGTGGAAAAGCATGGAGTTGTTATATAGCATACTGTATTACATTGGTTTTATATTTAGCGGGGCTCTATACACAATACATACAAATCCTTTTATTATTATATATATAATGTAATTTCTTCTACGTCATTAAAAATATCGTAAAACGCAATTGATGTTTTATATACATTTATAAGCGAAATACCACTGACAGACAGATCACGAGATCTCCGAAATCTTCGATTTACTTGAAATTTTGCATAGTTCTCTTTTCGCGATGTAGACTCACTGGTGCGTCAATAGTGTGCGAACCAAATAAAACCAAAACAGCTTTACTTATTTTCCGAGGCACAAAAATGTCCATCTTCCAAAAGCTTTTATTTTTTGATTAACCTGACCCGAGATTTGAACTTCTAAGATTAGATGGTTGCCCCAATTAAGCTTTTTTCTTAAACGTATACAGGCAGAGTTGATGGTAAGTAGTCACTACCGTCCATACACATTGGCAATGTTAGAAATATTAAGCATTCCTTACATCACCAATGCAGCGCCAACCATGGGTACTATGATGTTATGTCCCTTGCGCCTAGAGTTACACCGATCTGCGGCGACCTCATCATAATAGGTATTTTTGATGAATCGTTTTTTAAGTTGATAAACTTATTGCCTTTGAATAAACATATTTGTTATCAAGCGTATTTCATCACTTCTAAATTGTACTTACCAATAACGACTACGTCAGCTGAAGTGACCAATTCCTTGCTTGTCGAAAATAATCTTTCATTTTTATGTACTTTTAAATAATTTTTGGCTTTGTATCTGATACATTTATCTCTAATGACTTTGAACATATTTAAATAAAAATATTTGTATCACAGTGATGTAAGCTCTTCTGCAGTAAAGCGGCAAATAACAGCAAGATGAAATAAACAGAGATAAACGTCGTCAAAATATTATCATATACAAGCTAAAGTTCAATCACCATATATTTATTATCAAATAATTTATTACACAGAGAAAAGAATCAGTTGGCAGATTATAGCGACCTTTGAAATTTATATTAATTATTTTGAACATTACGTATTTTTAGAATTGTAAACACAAGTTCACAGTTCAAGCCTTCCAAACACCAAGTTGCTGAGAATTTCAATATAGATTTCAAATAGATAAATAAAAAAAATTCAATGTTTTTTATTGGATAGACCCAATATTAAATCCAGGAGCTTGGAATCTGTAGCCGTATAATATAGCCATTAGTAGGGCCCATGGGGGTTGGGGCGGCTTAAGTGGGATTCCTACCCACTAAAACCATTGCCGTGGCCGTTCTCAGCACGGAGCGAAAAACCCAGACCCCAACTCGCTAGTGCGTACAGCAGCAAGGGGCCATCCCGGCTGCCGTCCTCCTCAGGATCGTCTGAAATAGGAAACGTGAGGCCCCCACCTCACGCGTCCACGGTCCCAGAGTCAAGTCCTATCTTTTAAGCTCCGGAGGTCGGTGCTGTGGGCGAGCCAAGACGCCGAGTTGCTCTCTTCCCTGCGGAGCATCATCGACACGATTGCTCGCTTTGATCTGCCTCTCCGTGTTCCACGCGAGGCACGCCTCCAGCGTGTGACTCTGTGGTCACACCGTCGTCGCTTCATTTTTCACTAACGTAGAGTAACCACGTTCATTTATAAGAAATAAAAACAATTAAGTTATAGTACCAAAATTCATATCGATTTGTCACACAGTATTTATAGATAGATATCCAAAAAATATATATTTCTTTCCTTTGGTGTATCAACATATTAAACATACGATGGTAGGCTAACCTGTGTTAAGAGGCTCACTGCTGTTAAGAGGCCTGTTAAAGATCTATGGATACACATGTGGCTGAATGTTATCCGACAGACTGAGGTTTCTTCACGATATTTTTATTTAAATTATAAATTCACTAAGCACACGAGTACTCAGTGGTGCTTTGTCTGAATCAGGTGTGTTATAAATCACGTGTAACTCGGTCTAGCCTCATACACATTTTTTTATTTATTACGATTTTAAGCGGAAATAATTTTGTACTGATTTTTTTTTATAGTTTATAAGCGTTGAAGATAAAATTATAAACCTAGCTACAAAACGGTCGTGTGGCAATAATAATTTCTTACATTGACCTATTTACCTACAGCAAGAGGCTTAAACATTTTAGATACATATTATGTAAATTTGAACATATTGCGAAGTAGTAAATCAACAGTATTTGTATTGGATATATTATGTAATTCTACTTATTAGTGAAATTAGTGTTTCTATGTCCCTATCGACTTTATACCCATGTATTAATGCTCATACAACAACTAAACAATTACAAACTGAAGTGTCTCGTTACCACAATATGATTAAAATCTACCTATTAGGTAGTTTATTTTTGAATTTATCATTAAATAGTTTTAGGAATTAGTAAAAAGTAATAAAATATTCTATATGCAAATGTCATTGTATTTAAGACTATGTATGAATAGAGTTAAGAGTGTTTATGATGGATTAGCCGTTTTCACGAAACATATTAAAGGGATTGTGAGCCAAATATTTATCAGCTACTTAAAAAAAATACTGTACAAAAGATAACTCTCAATTTAATAGAATCTATTGAAAAAACAAATCATACATAAACATTACGGATATTTGAAAAAAAATAATTAAAAATGCATGTTATCAAAAATTTCTAGTAAAAATTTGGACTACAAGTTTTGACGATAAAATTAATCAAGAAATCGTAAGCACCGTTAATGTTTACGGTGACAATCGATTTTAATATTTAACTCGATATACTATAAAACTTGATTTTTGATATTTTAGCTGTGTGTATATACCATTTACATTTTAATACAAAAATAAAAATTCAACACATTATTAAAAGCTATAATATTTATTTATAATTGAAGAACAATCTTAATCATTTTATGCACTTAGAAACATTAATTTTACATTGATTTCAAAAATAACATATAAAATAAACAAGTCTTTAAAATAATAATATTAATAATTTGTTGTTATTTAATACTAGCTCGGCTATTTAAATGGTCTTATCAGATAAATTTAATACTAATTTAATATGTTTTATTATAAGAATGTATTCTAGAGGCAGCTTTCTGGATTTCAGAAAATGTGAAAAGGTTAAATCTGTAACAAAAATATTTATATATATAAACACAGGATTGTATGTATAATAAATGCATATTATAAGGTAAGATTTTAAACTTTCCTAGCCCAAAAAAGAAAAACAATGACGAAACATTTTTGTGATTTTTTTTCCTAAAGTATGAAGCCGGGATGGATTTATATAAAAAAATATGTTGGTGTAATTGATTGAGGATACTAGGGTTGTCCAACACCATTGGACCGAACATCATGAAAATTAGCTAATCAGTAGATCTCCCATATAAAATATATTAATTTTTACAGCGTTGATAAAAAAGCTATTGGATTTTTCTGACAAGAAATTCTCAGTGGCATTCCAAAGTCTGGTAGCACATAAGCCTTTGGTGATGTACATACCTAAACTTTTCCAGTCGTAATTTGCTGTATATATTATACGCGGGAGAAGAGTACGAGAATAGGAAATGCACACGATGCGCTAACTAACTGTATACTCAGTCGGGAGTCGGGCGCTAGGCGTGGTGCGGGCTGGCGACGCGCGGCGGCGTGAGGCCGCGCCGCAGCTGGCGCGCCGCGTGGTCGCCCGCCGCCGCGCCCGCCGCCGCCTCCAGCTGCGCGCGCAGCGCCACCAGCTCGCGCGTGCGCTGGTAGATGGGGTCCTGGCGATTGCACGGCCACATCGAAACGATTCACAACAACTATATAGGGTTCGTGATTATATTATTTCACCATAAATCTCTTATATCGATATAAATGATTTGGCAATAATTATATCAGCCGTAAATTTTGTCGTGACGACAAATGATAATACCGAATACCATGCACGTGATTAAGTTAAATATTTTTTATTGTATTAAGACAAAATCCGGCCAAATAGGCTACCTCGGTGAAATGGTCACCTATAGTTGACAACGAAAAATAAAATTATGCCTCGCACTGGCAACTTAAAAATATAATATCACTGCATATTACTGTTTTACTGTAGAATATTAGATCATAGTTTGGTACCATCCCACATAAACTTGCACAAAGCCGTACTATGTAGTACACATATATGTCCTACTTATACAAAGATATACCTGTTGCCGCATGGTTGGATTCCATCTACAGTACAGCGCTTTCCAAAGTTTGATGATTCTCAGTGACGCAACCGGAACTAACACCATCTGTGGCCTCGAGTACTGTGACGGAGGTGTATTTGGACTGAACGATGAGGGACCCCAGTACAATGGATTCAGGTATAGATTTTGACGACTGTTGATGTAAGACCATAGTGATACAGTCTTTGTTTTCACTTCTAAAAAGATAAGAAATTTATACATTAGTATGAGTTTATAAATAAATAATATTTATATAGTTTGACGTTAATATTACCATCTGAACAAAAGAATGAAACGTACATGTACACAGCATAAAACTGAACTCAATGAGTCTCGAAAATTATTAATTTGTGAAAATAAGTGCATACACTTAAAATGTTTATCAGGGGAGGAAAATGACAAACCTTACTTGGACTCGCACTAATACGCAATAAATGAAGTAAGAAAACGAATCTATACAAACATTATAAATGCGGAAGTAACTCTGTCTGTCTGTTACTCTCTCACGGCCAAACTACTAAATCAAATTTGATGAAATTTGATATGAAGCAAGGAAGGAGACATCAAATTTGATTGTGCCTTACACCTGACGACCAAAACCTGAAACGACAACTTGTAACATATAAATAAAAACACTCACCTTCCCTATACCTCTCTCGCTCGGTGTTGAAGAGGAAAGTCCCGAAGCGACACGAGTAGAGATGATCGACGATGGTGATGAGCAGGCGCTCGGTGAACTCGAAGGCGGTCGGGAACTGCTGCTGCAGCTGCCACACGCAGTCCACCCACTGCACGAACACGGGCGAGCGGTCCGCGTCCGAGTGCCGCTCGTCGCCGTGCCCGATGCGCTGCAACATCACATCCTCGTCTGATGTATCTCAGGTTAGGGCGGTGTGTGAGTTACATGGGAGTGATCTGACTGGATTGCTGGTGTTGCTGGATTGGGAACTAATCCATTATAGCTAACATATTATAGTAGAGGAGCATTATTTTTGCTCGGTTGCTTTGCTTGACAATAATAATCGACGTCAGTGCTTGAGAGGAGACGGCTCTTCTCTACTCTGATAATATTATAATAATATTTTGTTAAAGTCCAGGCATTTGCGTACAAACACAAATGCATTCTCTAGTCCTTCAATCTTATAACCCAATTTTCGTCGCGACCAGAGCGACAAATCAAGAGCAATGACTTTACCAGCTTTGAAACAAGCATGAATCGAATAACTTATAAGGCACTATTCTTAAATAGAAGTTCTACTCACAAGTTGAAATTTATGGCCAAAAGATAGCCATTCCTTTTCAATGAGCACTTGGAAGCCTCTCAGCGTCCGGTAGTAAGGGTCTAACATGAGCATGGCCAGCGCTGTCAGCTGCGCGGTCCGGTCCCAGCCATCTGAACAGTGCACTAGGACTGACGTTTTGTGGTTCTCCACCTAAAATTTAAAAATATAAATATTTCATTATTTATGTTTACTTTTTATAAAAGAAATATATAAATTACATATTACTTTGAAGGGTGAAGTTATCCAGTATAATTGGATCTCATATGTCTGTACTCCGGGGACAAAACATATTAGAACCTAAAGGTAACATTACTTGCCCATCTGATGTATCGCTGATATGAAAAAGTGAGATCTAACATCTCACGCTTATGACTTATTAAACTTTAATAAACAAGGTTTTTTTATGAATAAATATACATATATTATATATGCAAAGGCTATATTTGAAGAAAAACACGATATAGCATTTTCCCATTTGTACTGAACCAATTTACCTAGAGCTAGATGTTAGCTTTGGATAGATTAGATTCAAAGTCTCTCAATTACTTGTACCATCTCCGAATATAAGTTGAATTATTTATTTTGACAACTTTATATAATATTATTTTGATATCAATGATAATATGTATTTTCATTATTCCGTTTATGTCAATTATTTTTAAATGATAAATATATTCTATAACAAAGTTACCACGTTGTTATAATTTTTTTTTATTAGAAACATCCACAAACAGCCGAGCCATAAACAAACAGCCAAAATTCGCCAAAAAACTTTAATAAAATCAAATATTTTGAGGACATGGAAAAAAAAACGAATTGAAAACTAATTGCATTCATTGAGTTTAGAAGTGCAAGAACCTTGATTATTTTTCCAACTAAAAATACCCTGCAACGATGACTAACGCGCAAAAGGTCAGCGCGTAAACAATTATATCACGACAGAGAATAGCAACTGAACAGAATAATATTTCCATTACCTTATCAACAATGCGGACCGCTCCCGCCAATATGCATTTGATATGTTTCAGCCAGCAACTTGCTTCGATACCGCTGAACCACCTAAACAAAATATTATAGAAAAATATTTATATGATAAGATAAATTTATTCTAATATTATCTATATGCGATATAGCGGAAGTAACTCTGTTTGTCTGTCGCCCTTCAACTGAACTGAATTTGATGAAATTTGATAGGAAGCAACCTAGAACCGTAGCGAAGGGCATAGGCTAATTTTTTATGCCTAATATCTCATACCCCTAAAACTCGAACGAAGCCGCTAAACTAGTCTCAACTAGTTACATATAAATAGTACAATGAACAATTTAATCTTTATCATTGTTATTAAAAATTATCACGTATTTATTTATTTATATTGTATACACAGGATATTCATACCCACAATTTATTATTAATTTATGATTTTCAATCGTTTCAAATATATTTCGCAGTAAATAAGGTTAAATTAACATAACAATACTTAGACAGTTTGAGGTAATATCTGTAACATATATATATATATATATATATATATAAAGTTAATAGTTTGACACTATTTGTTTATAGTGACAATAGACTGATTATACAAATGCAAAAGTCACTCTATTGGTTACCTCTTCACGCTTAAAAGGCTGAACCGATTTAGATGAAATTTAGTATGGAGATAGTTTGAGTCACGGGGCTACTTTTTTAATCCACCCTTCGAGGGGGTAAAGAAGGGGTGGTTTGTGTGCTATGGGTAAAGTTTTACAAATTTTGCACAGATAAAACCACAGATACAGCTAATGGGTACTTAATATTTGTTTTAAAGAGGATATGTTTAACTAGACAACTTATTTTATTCTCACCTTGTCTGATCAATTTGTGGAAAGCAAAGTTCTTTAAGCTTCCTCAAGCTCTCCCTCATCACGTGAATGTTGTGTATGTCGAGAAATACAAGTTCTGCATTCTGATACGCGTCCTCTGATTCATATCTGAAATAAATATATCGCCTACATTAATTCAAATAATAATGATCAACGCATCTTTAACTCTATCTCTCTTCTCGTCTATTCATTATCTTCTACTAAACTGCACATGGTTGGTGATTTTCACCATTATTTAGAAAAAAAAAACAAATAGATTTTTACTTTAAAAGACCTTCGTATTTCATGTGCTAATAGTAGATAAAAATATACTCTATTCCAACCATAACAGGAAAAAAGTCAAATAAACAACATTTGACAGCAAATTGACGCGATATCATTGGTTGAGAGCTTGATTAATCCATGATATTCACTATGGATTTGCGAAAAACTGGCGTTTTGAACGTCGACGAAACTGTTATCGGAAGTAAAATTAAAGTAGATATAATTAGTTAAGTGTAATAGTGTTGTATTAAAATTAAAGGTCATATTAATCATAAACTCTTAGTAGCGCACAATATAATTATTAACAAATCGCATGAATTACGTAAATCTAAGGTTTGTTTATCTTTTTGCCTACTTCCATTGGAATAGGGTATAATTATTTGTTGAAATTATTTATAAAGACATTAATTGATATCTCAGGCATGTTCTATTTCTTGTTTTGTTTTTAAAACACCAAGTGCCAAGCCAAACATCATGAGTATTTCTCATTGAATTCCTAAACACATCCACCAACCCATATTGTTGCAGAATGGTGGATTAATCTCTAAATCACTGTCTTTGACAGGAATGATAGGCGTAGTAATGGGACATTTACAGGCTATTAATTTATATATTAGTAAAGAATATATACAAACCCGCCGCCTTTAGCCTTGTTAGCGATTGCATTCGCACTTGGCCTTGCATCCATAATAAATAATTTATGCGCCTGCGCATTGGCGTCCATAATCAATTGGATGTATCTTTCATCTTCTCTACTACGTTTACCGCTCACCTAAAAAAAATAAAGTAAAAGTAAAAGTAAAGTAAAATAAGCGTAAGAAACGTGGGCGCGATCGAGAAAATACAATGCGATGAGAAAATACAATCAAATTAAAAATAGACTAATAAAAAGAAATTACACATAAAATATCATTAATTTTTATTCTACAAAAACTATTTAAAATATTTAATTTAGAGTCCGAACCACTTTCGGCCGATACCGGCTGAAGTTTTGGATGAAGCCGATAGTTTCGAGTAAGCGCTGAAATTGAACGAACTGTAACTATTGCACTATGACGCAATGGGAGACACAATGCGCGGGGTCTGGAGTAACGCTTAATTGCTATCCGGACGCCATCACCGGTAGAAAATAATAATTAATAATAATTAAAAGTACTTGAGAAGGCTAAGTACAAATATTCTGTAGCAAACTGCACTGCACGATCCTATGATATTATGTTAAATGCTTCTAACTCCTTGTTGCTAAAACACTGATTTATAATTATATGGAATCTTATAATTACTTTATTTTTTATTTGCTTGTTCAGTTTCACACTAGGTAAGACAAACTGACACATATGATCCTTAAATTATATTTATGTTAGTAAACATATTTTTTATAAAATATTTTTTTTGTAAAATATAAAATATATTTACATTATGACAAGTTGCAAGGTAGTTTAACCATCTCGTTAAGTTTTATGTATACAGTCACCATAAACTTACAATAAGACAACCTATTCTTAATTACTATTAGCCAATCTTGAACTTAATTTCATAGTGTTTAACTAAAAATGTTAGTTTCGGCCGAAGATTTTGGCAATAACCACTCGGCTTTGGTATCGGCTTCTATCAGAAATCGAACTACATACATTCTAAAACTTAATTCAAACGCTAAACTTAACAATCGAATAGTTAGTTCACCTTACCCCAACAAGAGGCTGACTACATCTAGTGATAGTGGCTTGTGAGCTCGGATGTATCCAAGCTAACACTGGAATACGCCCCCTGGAACGGAACGCCGCTACCGACCGAAGCAAGTCATCGTTAGCAGCGGTTGGTACTGCCCATACTGCTGGATAACTGTCGCATATCTCATACTTGTCATTTATACGAGTTATGCGCCACATATCATTGTTGACGCCCTGAAAATTATACATAATGTAAATAGGTCTTATATCCAATATTGAATTTCAATAAACATATTCGCTAATAATTATACTAAGTCTGTAGCCTTTATGCTAGCCGAATTAAAGAGTCCCACAGATAAAACATAAATCTATACAATGACAATAATCTTACCATTCTTCTCAATTCGGCAATTGGTTCATACACATTCCATCCATCCTCTGGAAAACTCTCTGAATAACTATATGCGAATATCGGTTGTCTGTGCGATAGAGGAAATGCAAGTTGCTGCAATTTCTCAAATATTCCACGACGAGAGTGGTTCTCTTGTTTGTGCGCAAAACGTAAATTACGCATATCCTGTGGAATAGGACATATTCATTCACTATTCTATTGTAAGATTCGTATGAATTATTTTATTTAATTAGATACATACTTTACAAAATACTTCAATACCATATGAATTTTCACCTTTCGATGACGCTCCACCTACTTTTTCAATACGAGAAACCTGCATTGAAACAAATAAATTGTATGTATAGAAAATGTGGGTAAACTTTTTTAATGGTTTTCTTAATTTTATGCATTATTATCATCATTATTATATTGGTATATATATATATATATATATATATACATAGGTATAATTATAATAAATAATGTAAGTACAAAGTGATCTTATTTTTTATGTATCTATTGTACCAATTTTGTAAAATGAATGTAACAAAGTACTTTGTTTATTCAAATAATCTGATATTGTCAATATAACTACTGAAAAGATGGTGTGATCTTTGGATATTGCATGTCTTCTTCTTGTAAATCTCTTTATTGTACACTAATTCTCATAAAAGCAGTCAGGCTTCAGTTCAAATCGAAGATTCAATCAACTTTTGAAATACTGAGAGGAGAATAAATCAATAAAGTAGACAAAAAGAAAAGTACTTAAGTATAAAAAACAAAAATATAACCAGAGATTGGATTGTGTAACTGTACATTAGCTTTCTAAATTTGTTTTTTCTTTTCCAAGAATGAAAGGAAACAAAAGTGTTATGTCAGAAGAAATTTTTCCATGTATATCAACTAACTAACATACAATAGTGCATCATAGTAAAGAGGGTACTATACTTTATAAAAGAGGTTTTGGGGCCGCTGTGGGATTTATTAAATCTGTAATTTAACTTTAATGTAGTTTGTCATGATAAATCATTAATATAAGATTACTTACAACTCCCAGGGGTACACTAAGTGTGGTCTGCAGCGATGTTGGCTCTGTAGGCCTGAAGTGCAGCTGGTAATTTGTAACTTTTAGGACACCCCGGGATGGACCACTGTATGGACACAGGTACGTCACATCTCTTGCCACACCCATCACTTTTTCTCCATCCAACAACTGTATGTCTCCTAAGACATGAGTCTGAAATATCACAATTTATAAAATTCATTTTGTTCATAAACTTTCATATCAAGACATCATTATTGAAAAACATATATGTACAAGCCTTTAAAAGCTCATTTTGCTCTCTGTGGCTAAGTATGCGATTCACAAATAAACAAATATGAATTGCGCGGTTTTTACTCATCGTTAATCGTATTTAAATAGTTTATAGTATAACTACACAATATTCTGAGTAGTTAGTGAACACTTAACAATTGATGATCGGGCATTAAGCCCTACACATATTATTTTAAAGCTTCTGAAAATAGGTGCGCAACAGTTATAAAATTCAATAAGCATAAATTAATCCTTTTAGGAAACTTACGGAATCTTGTCCGTGTTTAGAATTCAATGAACTTGATTTGGAGTCCGAATCCAATGAATCAGAACTAGCATTTTTAGAAAGAGAAAAATCTGAATTTAACAGTTCTGAACTGTTGTGTTTATCCATGACTTTCTTAAGTATTTAGAATATTCATACAACGTGATCGGATGCTGAGAAAATATGTTTACACTGTCATTAGTAATTTATACAAAAATAGTATCAAATATGATAAATATAACGATGACAGCAGACATTAGAAAATTATATATGATAACTATGACATTTACTACAAATTATGAATTGACAACTTATAAAAAGTGCTGCCACATCAAATAAATACATAATATCGTTATATATAAAGTTAGGCTTAGAGTATATAATAAACAAAGTTTCAGTTCAGCTATATGCTTCTTCACATTCAAATAAATGAATATTTAATGAAATATGATTTTATGTTGGATTATTTATAAAAAATGAATTGCATTAAAACGTTATAGATTAAGAATTTGTTACTAAAATTCAGTTAGATTAAATAATTTTCCAACAAATATGAACATGAAGTATCTAACTTAAATCCACGATTATGTGCCCTGCTTTTTGGTCCCAATCGCTACAGTGTAAGTGAGCAATGTAAGCTGATAGACTTTTGCTATGCGCATAATAAATGAGCACACTAACTTAAATAACAGAAAAGAGTCACAGTCAACTGGAAGTATGCTCTACTACATATTCCCGATTCCAAATAATGATGATATTTATTCTATATTATGTACAGTTTAAGTCAACTGCCTTGCTAACTGGCTGAAACGTTTCTAAAATATATGTAATATATACAAAAAAAATTTTTTAACCCTAACTAGGCTAACCAAATCTAGGCACTAGACCAATGAAGCGCGTAAATACATATTTAGGAAAAATTGTAACTCTAATATAATTAAAACGAATGTAATCTCAATGCCTATGATTAATTTATATCATGACTGTATTATTAACTTAAACATAGTATTTTTTGTGTTAATTATTATATTTAAACTGTATTATGCATCAGAGAAAGTAAGTTATTGATCTGATAAATTTACGATTTAACGATTTAACAGTTCGTACATGCTACCATAGTAACGATGCTGAGTATATTACATGATAAGAAACACCATAACTTAGTTTATAGTTTGGGATCAACATGATTCCAGTAGGTGTAAGTCAAAGTACTTATTTCGCTTATAACAGTACAAAAAGCATAGAAAAAGAAAGAAAGCTAAAGGCGGAAAATTTTGAATGGAATTTAAATCATCCACAAACACTCGCACAAATATGTATTCAAAAATTAAGTGCAAATTGGATAGGTAACTTACAATATTTACTTATTTCGTTTTTGCATTTTTATAAACTAATGTTTGAAATTTCTCAAGGTTCGCCAAAACGGAAAGATTTCATAGCAAAAGACAGAGAATTCTTTTTACAAGTTCTGAAAACTGATATTCCATTACAAATATTAGTAGATAATGTAAAAAACGATACGTTTTGGAGAAGATGTTATTACTCAAAATGGTCGGAATATCCTGTAGATGAAAATAAAAAACCTTGGATAAATATTTACATGGAACGTCATTACGCAGATA
Organism: Vanessa tameamea; assembly: GCF_037043105.1. Lineage (NCBI taxonomy): Eukaryota > Metazoa > Arthropoda > Insecta > Lepidoptera > Nymphalidae > Vanessa > Vanessa tameamea. The sequence continues at coordinate 9,552,862 of NC_087313.1, read as the reverse complement.
TTTTAGAAAACATGAATCCAAGACAATATGATCCTGAAAAGGTGTGGTATATTAATTATTTTACATACAAACATTTATATTTATAATAAACTGTGAAGACTATTTATAAAAATAAACCAATAAGCAATCGTAGAAACTTATAAATTAATAAAATAAGAGAAAAAAATTACAAATGTTGTAAACTGTATATTTTTAAGTAAGTTAGTTATTAAGTGATCTGGTAGTGTCGATTTTATTATGTTAATTTGATACTTATAGGATTTTATTTAACAATTTATTTTAGGTGAAAAATCTGGTGAAACTCTGTGGGCCATATATACAATCATTATCTTTAAGAAGTTTAATACCTGCTGATATTCCGGATAAACGAAATTATTCACCAGAAATGGCAGGTTTAATTACTGGCCAAAGAGAAAATGTGAGCAGATTACCAGCTTTAAATAGTGAAAGTACAACACGAGGTAACTTATTTTTCAATTACAGTATTGGAAATATATTTATAATTGTGTTACAAGTAATTTTTCAGATCATGTTTCTCTACATGCTGCATTGGGCAGTTTAATTCATTTAAGTGAATTACATATAACATTTCAATTGCGATTCATTGGCGTTGAATATCGTAGAGACCAATTTCAATTTACGAATAATGATGCAAAAAACTTAGCACGTGGATTGCAGAGCTGCGATCAATTAAAAGTACTTCGGTATGTTTTTAAAATTCTTTAAAAAAAATATATATACCTAGAACAAAATATTACTTCATGCTTTTAATATAACATAATTTCTTTTTGTATTTTTAACAGAATCACCAGAAGTGATATGAATTGCCAAAGAGTTAAATATATTCTTCGTGGATTAATGGATAACAAAAAAATTGAAACCTTAGATTTCAGTCATTGCAAGATTGGCGATGATGGTGCATCATCCATTGCAAAATTCATTTCAAAAAAAGACAAATTACGAAATCTTATATTAGCTGATAACATATTCGGTAAAAATTAATAAATTTTTTTTTTTATTAACTTATAACTACTTTTAAAATAAGCTTAAAATAATAAAAAAGTCGAAATATATAATAATTATACATAATAAAAAATATTTTAAAATTAGGTCCAGTCGGAATTGAAAATATATCACACGTACTTAATCATACAAGTTGCGGTATACGATCGTTAGATTTAAAATTGAACAATAGACTCGGTTCAGAAGGAATTGCCCATGTGGCAGTTGCGTTAGCAAGAGGATGCAACCTGACAACGTATGTATATCTTTTTTAATTAAGATAATTAATGAGCACACGTATATATTTCTTTTTAATGAATAATTGATTTATTTTTATTTTTAGCTTAAATATTTCAGGTTGTGGGATAAAATCAACACCATTACAAAAACCTCCAGCAGGTGTATGGTCAGCAATTAATGCTGAAAATCCACCAACATGTGGAGATCTTTTGGCAAGAGCGATAGGTTTAGTAAAAACTCCCTTAAGAAGCCTAGACATTAGTGTTAATGATATTGGATCGGTAATTATTATTTTTTGTGAACATATAACGGTGGTTATGGCTGTATTATATATACCATTTTTTTAAAAATAAATATACCTATTTTTTTTTAGCCCAGTGATAGTATCTTATCGAATGCAATTTGTCTAAGTTATTTAATAGACATAAACTTAAAAAGATCCGGTATGGGCTCAATGGCTATGGCAATTGCCGAGTCAGCTGCAGCTGCTCAAAGATTAAGAAGGGAATCTGAAAAGGGTATAAGATTTAGAAGAAGCGCAGGTAGATTAGTGCAGGCAAGGCGAGTTGTTAAGGGCATGAATATTGGTGAGAAAAGTTATACACACTACACACACACTTTAAACTTTTGTAATGCATATTTTCCATTTGATTTTATATTATATGCGGATATTAACCGCGATTACATCCATTCAGCAGCAGACTACAATTACAAAGGTAAATATGTCAAAACGTTGGATCAATTATGAAAAATTATGATCGCAGTTAACGCCCAAATAATATAGTAAATCATTACATAGTATAAAACAAAGTCGCTTACCGCTGTCCCTGTGTATGCTCTGATCTTTAAAATTACACAAAGGAATTTGATGCGGTTTTTTTTTAAATAGATATATTATTTCAAGGGGATGGTTTGTATGTATAATAAATGCACAACATAGTAGAAAAACACTGATTATTTTAGAGGTTTCTAAAGTGATGTCGTAAATAAACACTTTTTGCGCTTACATTGCAAACGCTGGCTGAAACCTACGAGATAGATCTAAATAATGTACTATAGTATTGTACATTTGTAAATTTGTATATCTTTCTCTTAGAGATAACCCACATAACCATTTTTTATCCTTTACTTTTTACGAGAAATAATGGCTTATTTTCGAAGCGGTTTTAAGCAATACAGCATTTATCCTTATCTAATTAAGTACCTCAAATACATTGTGCATTTAATATAGATTAATATAGCCCTTTACAGCATGTAATTTAAATTAATATTTTCGAAGATATTACAGATTTAAAACGCAGGGACATAGCCGTTTGTATTGTTTCACGACTGAAAAACTGTGAACGTTGTAAGACATTCTGTAGTATATTTCGTATCAGCATTGCATCCGTGCGAAGCCGCAGTGGGTCGCTAGTAAAAAACAAATGTTAATTTCGGAATAGTGGTTATTATTGGCATATTTTAAAAGAGAGACCTATTCTTAATATATGGCAATATGAGAACTGTTAAGTGACAAGTTTAATTAGTAACATTCAACAGAAGCAGATCCGCTATTGTTAGCCCAACAGTTGTCAGCAAGACCTTCAATCGTATCTGTTGCATCTGAGGAAGGAATTTTTAGTATTCAAACACAGCCTTTACCTATTGAGTTCGGTTTTGTTCCTTCTTTTAAGGTAATTTTATAATACATAAATTATTTAATGAAAAGTTTAAGCAGGTAACTAATAATGTTCGTTTCTTAATAGAGTCCAGTACCATCTTCACATAATTCATCTATTACCGGTCCGCCAACATCCAGGAGATCAAGTCATCATGTCATTTTAGAACCAGTCCAGGTATTATTCTATATTATATATTGTTTAAAAACACGACATTATACGTCATTTTTTTATGATTTTATATTAAAAAAGATTTTAATATCTTCATTATTATGAACAGTATATATGATTGTTTATATTTATAGGAAATCTTACGAGCTGCACTAGTACGTCGCAGATCTGATGGCTCTCTTCTTCAACCACGCGGTGATAATTCAGAACGACATATTAAAATATACGTTTCAAATGATACTTCCAATAATCAATAAATGTTATGGAAGAACAATTTTTTTTTACGGGCAGTAATAATTTTACAACAACATTTGTAAAGAATTATATAATTGATTTTTTTATAAAATAAAATAAAATATTCATATTTAAAAAACAAAGACGAAGAAATATATATTAGTTGCACAATTAAGATTGCCAACATAAGAAAACTAGATAATTTAATATTGAATTAAAAATTAACGCAGGACGAACAGTTGTTTTTTTTTTTTTCATCGACCAATGTATAACTGAACAGAGAGTCGAAAATAAAAATAAAAAAGACAGAAAATGTATAATTGATGCTAACTTAAATGTTATCTTCTTAATATAAAAATATCGACCAATCAAAATTAATTTGATTGAACAGTTAACAAACGGTTGAAATAGCAGAAAATGTATATAAAAATAATTATCGTCCCGGTCAACTTAAGACAGCTGACTAATTTTAATAATACCAAATATTATATTACTACATTTAAAAAAATATGTGATTGTTAATCATTTTCTAATCATTTAGTAAACGTAAATAATGGCAAATTAAATTGTCCTCTTAAATGTATTACTGGCCTAAAAATTGTTACTTCTGTCTATGCTTGCTGTCAGTCTACTTCTTGCTTGTCAAGAAAAAAATATTTGTTTCGGGTCTGTAATCTGTGGTACGATCAGTCAGCCATGTTTAGTGTTTGAAATGGTGGTGCCTCTATTTCTTTCGTGATAAAAATATTAAATTAGTGAAAGATTTTCGTTATTTTATTGTTAAACAAAGTGTTAGTGGGTTTTCAATGTTTTTTGTGAAAAGTGAGTGATAACCCGCCGTGACAATGAACTGGGGTGTTGAGCTTTGGGTAAGTCCGTCTGCTACTGAATTAGCCAAGTTTTGTAATTTACAACATTTTTCAACGGTCGCTGTTAATAAATTGTTAAAACGATTAAAATTTATTCCTATGTGTATATATTTCTGTTTTTTTTTTTTATTAACTTTGTAATAAATAGAAAGTTGACTAACTTTATATCATACTTCTTTACTTAGTCGGTAACTACGTATATTTAGACTAAGCACTTTCATGTACCGTACAAGTGGTTAATATCCTTTACGCAAAAATTAAGTAACCCGTTTTATAAATTTAAAACTTCTAGGCACAGCCATTAGTAAAGTAGGCATTAATTCCTACGTACTTCAAGATCTTAATAAAAAGTGAAAAGTTCACTTTGAATATTCAAATATTTAAATTGCTTGTGTATTTCAGACAGAAATATGTTAATTAATATATTAATAAAGAGGAATCATTTTTAGAATGTATGACATAATTTATTGAAGTAATTTGTAGACAATTTATATCAAATTTTTAAATTAAATATATTATTCAACAGTTGAATTATGCAGTAATACATAACATTTAATTTTAAATCATAAGTAATCTTTCTTTTCTTAGAAATTAGTTAAGACTTATATAATTAAATATAATAACACATTGACTCTTAATTATAATAAACTTAATTAGGTAATTATTTAAATTTGGTTTTAAATTATTTATTGAATTCAATGCTCAGAACACACCCCACTAAGGATATGTTTTTCCTTATGAAGGAACGTACCAGTTTTTACAGAATGGAACTAAAAGTATTTTGTGTTCAAATTGTGATATTATTTTTATATTTTATCTAATAATTGCTTTACATGAGAAACATTTTATTTTTGGTATTCTACCTCACCTGAGCATGTAAATATTCAAATGTTATTTATTATGTAAGTAGATAAGAAATCAATTAATAAACCATTTAAATCATAACATATTCTTGCAGAACATGTAATAATCGGTTAACACTCATATAGGGCATTCAATAATTCATAAAAAATAAAAAAGCATTTTGGATTATTGTATTATAGTCTTAAAATTTAAATCCATACAGTAGTACATAATGATATTGTATAAAACCACTTTAAATGTTACTGAAACTACACAGATCACTGTGTAGTTTCTACCTCGTTAAATGTTACTGCTCCACCCCTGTAGGCCATTATGTGGTGTTAGATACCCTACAACCTCATGCAAATTGATCTTCTAATACTTTTTTTTTTTCAAATTGAACGGTAGACCTTTTATTTTACCAAATTGACACAAAAAGAAAAAAAACCTCTTTAGTTTTGTATATATATGTAGATGTGTGTTGTAATGATATGTAACAATATTTATTTTGTCTGTGCAAGATGGACGTTGGGATCGTAATAATCAATTTCAATTCCATACATAGAAATATTTAGGTCTATCTTCATAACAATTAGAACAGAACTGTTTCATTATTCATTCATTGGTGAATGAAAACAATCAGTAGATAAATAAGTGTTCATTTCAAACAGTCTGCCTATAAATAGTAACTGTAAAAAGTAAAATATTTAACCATTTATAAAGAAATCAATTAAAATCTTAGGATTTTTTTTATCTTAATCTAAAATCTAAACTTAAAATGTTTAAATTTTATTAATGAAACCACGACTCATTGGTGTGTATTCTATAATTGCAAACAATAGATTTTGCAATTTAACCATTCATTAATAAAAACATAAATATTTTATAATTTCTTTAAAGCAATTTTTGGAGAAAATTTATTTCAGTGAAGATAGCTAAGATTCATTTCAGTGAAGTTCAGCAATCTGTTTTTTATTCTTTATTAGGTTTTTCTTCTAAAATATTTTAAAAAAATCCCACTTGTTAAGCTAGGTAAATTTCTTGGAAACTCTTAATATTTTCGAATACATTCATTAGCCTAAATACATTATTTTTTAAAGATGTTAATAGTTAATATTTACATGATTAAGCAAGCAAAAGTTATAGTCAATTATTTAATTGCTTCCAATTTATTTTTGTAGACTTTTTTGAAATACACCAATTAACAACCAATAACAGTATTATAAGTAATCTTTCTTTCTAATTACGTTAACATGATTAGTTTATAATATATATCTCATATATACAACATGCCTGTCTTAAGACAAGCAATCTTAACTTAAGGTGACATTTCTATATCAATTGGATTAGATTTTTTCGCGAATCAGCAAGTAAAGTAACAGAAATCTACTAATGAAACATTATGTGTAGAATAAAAGTAATATTTTATTACTGAGAATTCACCTACTTCAATATATTTGGAAAACATTTCTGGAAATAATAATAATGTCACCGAAATCTTCCCAATGTTTTAGCGATGTTCGGACGCGTAAACATGTTGCTCTACTAATTTATCTCAAATTCTATTTACATCGCTCCAATTAAAAACTCGACTTTTTGACTGTTTCAGGTCAACGCCCTTTTGTATGTAGTTGTTGTGTTTATGAAATATTATAGAATAAGTAATGTTGCATTCATACTAAAACTAGAGTGTGAATGGTCAGTTGGCAAGATGCAAGGCCGATTACTACGGCCAGTCCGCATTCCTCATTCTACTTACTTGTTGTGAAATGAGCCTATCTGTTACCTATATGCCGTTAGATATAAATAACCTATCATTAAATAGTATGAAATGTAATACGGTAAATGCATAAACTTTTATTTACTGCACGCACGCGCAGCTGTGCACTTGTAAAGATTGAGAATACATTAGCGTAGATCGAAATAAAGTATGACGTAATCGCGGTCAGTAAAACACAGTTTTCGAAAACCGGTATAAACATAACATCACGTAAAGTATGACATTTATTATTTATCCTGTAACAATTAATATTATTGCTCTGTTTGTTCGCTAACAATTAAATATTAAAAGCAGGTGTCACACAATTGAATTATCTTGGGCCGTCCGTGAACTAGTTCGCTTAGCGTTTTGTAACCGCGACCTGGAAACCCGCCATAGTTGGATAGGCACCGTGATCCATGATAATAACTATGAGAGGCCAAACGTTTGTCTTAGTTAGTTTGTTTTCTTAGGAATTTTTCTTAGGAGTTAATACGTGGAAGCTGCAATTTTTGATTACGAAGCAACAAAAATATCGGTTAAAACATTTAGCATACTCGATTTTTAAGTATCACCAAAACTAGATGGCGATTTATTCATTAGTTGCCGCGGCAGTATAATGATGTACGTACATTTAATTATTTCTAACAGCTGCTAGATATGGTCAAATACCGTTATTCAGATAACTTTCCCAGTTTGTGCTACGTCGTACTATACTTAAAACCGATGATCAAGCGAATTTAAGAAAAATGAAGTGCTCAAATTGAAAAGTACCTGTTTTTATATGTACATTTTCTATACTGTTACAATAGGAGATACTATTGTTGATATTGTAATTTGTTTTAAGGTGAATACTTCTTAATACGCTACTAAAGCATCACGCATTGGTTCGTATATGTTGGACGTAAAATAGTATTTTTATAGTTCATTGATACCTAGTACTACCACACGCGTCTGTGACATCAGTTATCAAATACTTAAACACTATGCCATTTCATATTAATATTTATAAACCACATGTGTTAGCCCACGTCCTAAAGTCTTGTCTCAGGAATTCTATGCGAATAGAAAAAAGGCTCGATCCGCTATGGGTTCCTTGTAACGCGATGATATCATTGCTAAATTAATATTTTCTGCTTTGTATCTTAATATTTTTTCAAAGAACAATGTCATAACTGTTTAATGAAATACGCAATAGTTTCTCCAACCGCAAAGTGTCAGTATTGATTTCATTTTGTTTTATATATAATTGATATTGATATTTAACTATTCATTTTCATTTTCCGTCTACCGATATTCGTTAATATTGGACGTTTCCTCTTTGTTGGTCAATAATGATAAATAAGTGTCTGCAAAGTGGGAGCGACTGAATGCTTTCATCTAATTAGGTTATACCTAGTCTCAGATTGTATTACCTTAGGCGTGACCTTTGGCCCGTAGCTACAAAACATTTTGATTGTTGCCGCACCTTTATTGTTTGCTTGACAGTATTATGGTACTGTCATACTTCATTTACATTAAAATAACATATATTTTCGTGATGCATAGTAATCGAAAATAAAAAGAAATCCTGCACTTTTACATATACAATGTGGCACGATATTCTTATAAAATGTATAAATATACCTATTTACAGGCATTTATTCCTTCCAGCTTAAGTATTCTTTCTTATAGTTTGGCATCCATCCAGCACGGGTTGCCATTATTTGCAATGCAGGCTTGCGCCTCATTTGGCGAGCGGCAGCAGGTCCATTCGTGGACTTCAGCGCAAAACCGGTTTAACCAGAACACAACAAGCCGTATAAAATAAAATGGCGTCGAATATTTAATTGTACATACAATATTAGACGCTTCAATCATAACTTTAAGGTTGCAAATCACTTTTCATATTTTATAACTTTAAGCGGTAATAAAGCGGTGTCTTGGGCTATTTTTGAGTATCCCTAAACGCTTGTTAAATGTAACTTTGCTTCGCGATCCGCCACCGTCCTACGCCATCCTACGCAGCGTACCAGCATTTGTAAAACTCGATATACACTAGTATGAATATCAAGATCTACTATATTTTCTTATGTTTAACTATTGAGGTAACTCTAAGAAACATTATAGTGCAAGCTAATAAAAAAATTAAACGTAAATAAGCCTTTTAAAATGTTTATATGTACATATGTAAAAAAAAATGACGTGGAACAAAACATTCTTATCCGTATTCGATTTATTTGAAAACACTACCAACCAAAACGTGTTTTTTTTATATAAAGTAGGTACTAGTCAACGGTCGACCACGGTCGTTCATATAAAGGCATGGTATACTGCTAAATAGACCGGTCCATTCATCGCCTACACATCGCCTCGGTAATTTTGTAAATCCTTACGATTTTGTGTTGTTCAATTAAGGTTACGATGATTCCAAATTAAATCTGTATTGTTGCTGGTTCTAATTCGGTAATCTTCCGTCAGACATTATTTTTGTCAAAATAATACCAGCCTTCGTAAAAGAGGTTGATGTAAGGATTCAAATTATTTTTTTTAAATAAGACGAAGGCTAAGAAATGTACTCTTATGAAAGCAATAAAAAATGTGAAGTTCTGAGCTTGAAGAGAAAGTGTAACCAAATGTAACGAGCGTGTTTGATATGTCGAGACTGTTGAGCCATCTGTAGTCGCCGTTCGCAAATGTCATTTACTAAACCAAGTCGACTTATATTGTTTATAGGATGATAAAACTTTCCGCCTGCGGCTTCGTCTGTGTGTGCGTGTGGAGGGGGAGGGGGGGGGCGTTATGTGTGCGCGGTTGATAGGTGTTACTTCTGAAATCAAAATTTTAATATAACAAATATAATTTAATTATAATCGGTTTAGTAGTTAAGAACGTAAAGTGAAAGCGTAATAAACAAACAAATTCATTTTCGCGTTTATATGCTATTTATTTGTATGTACCTGTGTTGATATTCTGAGAAAAGAAACGAGTTAAAACTTGAAAATTTGAACGCCTCGTTAGCGTTGTGGTAAGAAATAAAAAATATCAGATGTTTTAAAAAAGCTTTCAGGTGTATCGCAGGCAGCGTTGCATAAAAACTGAAAAGCGTATGCGTAGTTTTTTTGTCGTCGCCCCGTGGACCTACAGTACGTTTGAATGTTTATATTTTGGGCGTGTTTCCGGTCTGCATATTTTTGATACAAAATAACAGCCAGCCTGGTAGTAACATCGGCGTAATAACATCAAGACTAGCATTTAAAATGTAATTAATTATTGAAAACGAATAATCTATTGAAGACTACGGAATATTTTTATGTGTCCATGTCATGTCAGGTCTTTAATTAGATGAAATACCTACTTTTTTATAATAAGCGTTAACAATTTATAAGTATAGATAATATATTGTGTAATTTGCACAGATTGTCGATTTAAGATTACTTTCACGCTCGGCTGTAATGAAATCTATAACAGAAGGTCAATGCCATATAACAAAAAAAAAACAAAAAGTTGTAATCAATGAGAATAATTTGTTAATATTGCAAAAAATATACATCAATAAATAAATAAAACGAGAATAATACGTATGCACGACTATATTAATGCTATGAACATTTTTAAACGATAATTATTATCTCTATTTAAAATTAGCGATATCTAAAACAATAATTTTATATACATAGATATTAGAATTAAGAAATATGTAAGACAGATCTTCATTTATTAAGACAATGCTTTAAATAATCTCTCGTAAACAGAACAATTATGGACGTTTAGATGAGTTCAAAAAAAATCTTAGGTACCGTTATTAATGCATTTCTTAGTGGTTCATAACAGGAAGTCTTAAATGACATGTGAACCAACTAGATAGGTTAATCATATTTATCGGTCCACGTAGCTATATACCTGAGCTAATATTACAGTCTTGCAACTAGCATATAAGATTATCGAGTTACTTACATACTTGACTATACTTTACTTGTGGTAAAAGTATATTATATTCCGAATTGTTTTTAAATAATGTGATGTCATTTATATTAAAATAATATTTTCGGGCAAACCTAGACCCTATTTATATTTTGTATAAAAATTTCGGCATGTTCGTTTCAGATTGAATAAAAATTATATGTTAAGAAATGACAACAATTAAAATATTCGTAATAATGTCGAAGACGATATATTCCTGTTCTCAAACAACGGACACACTCAATCTTCTGAATTCGGGTCAAGTATAAACAAACCCCAAATGTTTGAGAGGATATGTATCGTTAATATATTTTACGATCTGTTCGTAAATCTGTCGAAAAACATCGATATGATGTTCGTTCGAAGTCCGTTCGTGGTTGTAATTGTTACACGGGATATGTTTTCGAAATGTTAAAATTAAATGTGGTTATTGATTCTGGTTTATGTTACTATTAGTCTAAGTGTTTATGTGTATAGCGGCCGGGTTCCGTTTGGCACGTGTTGGTCGGCCCGAAGGCGGAAGCGAGCTTCGTTAGAAATTTGTTCGTCAGATCGTCTGTTTACATACGTTAGAAGTAAGGCACGTTCAAGTTCGAGGTTATTCACTTGCCAAGAAAGTCGACGACTTTAAAATAGTAACTCATTTTTTTGTAAACGATATGTATACGATATATTATATATGTAATGATATATGTAAACTCTATGTTGTTGTTCAACAGCTAATATATTTCATAAAAAACGACCTTGATGCCGAACTTATTTACCAGCTAAGGAAGTGCAGAGAGAACGATTGTTGGTGAGCAAAAAAAATTACACAATATATTGATGTTTTCAATATTATTAACAATTATTGTGTTTATCCGATTATTCAATTAAGTGTAAACCCGTTTTACTAACATCAAGTTAAATAAAACCATATAAGTAAACTCAAACAGGATAAGTCAATTATATAAATCTGATGAAAATGATTTTCTACTACAAAAAAATATATTAGTTAAAACTACACGACGACGTCTAGACGAATATAGCATATTGGTGTCAAATAATGTTGATAACATAATTTTCCACTTTATTCGTAAACACTTGATGCATAAATTTACTTTTTGTTCAGAGCAATTGAACGTTCACTGCAGAATATTTACGCTGCAATTGGGTTAATTTTTTTGCGCGTTTCATTGTCATTTTTATTTTGGACACTTCGTTTTATTATTATTCCTTTTGAATGAGAAAATTCAACTGTGATGTATCGTGTTGAACACAGACATCGGCGTTGGTATGTTGTGCCAATGTTGAAGCTGATTTAACAGCGAAGGTCGTTTGCATATTTTCAATCAACATAGAATGTCGTTTCGATAGCGTACACGTCGAGTTTCTACTATTATGTTCTCACATAATTGTTATAATTTAATGGAATTGATTAATTTAAATTGCTTAATATCAACATTTGAAATTTATTAAAGAACTAACTTTTACGAGCGCTTTACACTTTGTACTTTGAAAATGAAATATGTCATGTCCGTTTTATTCTTTTGTACTTTTCTCAGAACGTCTTGACGGATGTATGCTCTGCAAATATTCTGCGAAAATAAAAATAATAACTTGAAGGGGTTTATCAATGTCTTATACGGAATATACTTGAACTAATAATTTTATTATTGACTATTTTTTGGCCGGCTTCGCTCGGGTTTTAGGGGCTGTCAGGTATTATTCACACAATAACTTTATAAATTATAGCCTGTATGTTATTCTGATGTATAAGCTATGTAATTGTAAAGTTTCATTAAAATCCATTCAGTAGTTTTTGCGTGAAAGAGTACCGTATGGATTTCACCTTTATAATATTAGTAAGGATGTATATTTTTATATCTTGTGGTATTTTATTTTACGAAACGTATCGATGAAAACGCTTTTAAATTATGTTAAAAGAGTAATGTTTACAGTTTAAACGCTCATGTATAAATGTATCTGAAAGGATCGGTCGTGAGAACGTACGTTACATTTTAGATAAGACACGAGCTTATAAGATAAGACATTGAAGATAAATCTTTCATGTATATCTACAGATATCGGCATCGCTTAATACTTATTTATTAACAAAACCTTATCTAAGCTGATTTTTATCCGTTATGACATTACGCAAATCTCAATGACAAACAATACCATCGACAATCAATACTAACAATATTTATTTTATAAAATATAAACGATGGATTAATTGCTAATATAAATATTTAATCCTATTAAAAGAGTACTAATAATAATATTGGAAGCCTCTAAGTGTCCACAATAGGGAAATTGGCGAGTTTTGTGTTGTCAACACGCGTAGAGTAGTGCGATTCTGCAATAAATCGCTTAGCATCTCACTCGTAAAATATTGACAATCGACTTACAGTGATACGCCATTTTGATACGTGTATCGTATATATTTTATAATTATTATGGTCAATGTCGCATATCACATTTGTGACAAGCTCGTGTTATATGGTGAGATTCGAGTTTCTTTTTACAGAATAGCCTAACTGTATATTAGAATGACCTTAGGTTTTCATTCAAAATTGCTTATTCAAATTCAAAGTTTATGTCTAAAGAATTGTGTATTCAGTAATTACCGAATATTTCAGTGGAAACTCTCTATTAACTTAATTGTTTTTTAATTAAAGTAATAATTTCATCAGATTAACGGTAAGCAGGATTAATTTCCAAGTAGTGAGATCTTCAAACGCATTTAACCGCACGTAATGACTTATGTCAAAATAGTGAGGTTTTCCGCATGTCATCTTAGAATATTCCTCAACATCTCAAGGCCTCGGTAGTAAGAGATCGTTTTGACGGTTGATTACATTTGTATTCACACGAGCAAATGCTATAAAGATTCTTATCTAATTGTGTTTTTTTTCCAACTTAAATATTAATTTTAAACTTTTGAATGTAACCGACGTTATATTTATTCTTGTGCCGAAAGAGTAAAACGTAGCTTCACTATTTTATACTTTGTGTCTTGGCTAAAGATAAAACTGTACATGTTTTTAAAATGCTAGTCATTTTATCGCATACAATTAAGCCCAAACATATGACTTACATAAATCTATGGATAACCAGTAGTTGCCTTCGGCTTCGTTCGGGTTTGAGGTGTTAGGCATGAAAAGTAGTCTATATAATTCCTTGTTTATACCAAAACTTGCTTCGTAACAAATTTCATCAAATTCGGTTTAGTGGTTTGGTCGTGAAAGAGCAACAGACAGACAGAGTTACTTTTGCATTTATATTATTAGTATAGATAAGACCACGAATGGATTTTCTATTGACATTAATGAACAAACAACATTTTGTTTTTATGTGTCAAAATACTAAGGTTTTTTTTTTTATTTTAAAAGTATAATGTCTTAAATTATATGTTTTAAATGTCTACTGCAGATTTTTTTTTGTTCATACATAAACGGAATTCTCTCAATCACTATGTAGTCACGGAGTTCACACCATTCTTTCTCTATGTATATTTTCATGCATATATAAACTGTTACGAGGTTAGTGGCATTTGGCTTTATTCGAGTGTTGAGCAGCGAAAGTGTCAGCGTGAGTTGCACGCTCGGACCGGACCTTTTGCAAGTGGGTGATGTGTCGCGCTTCACTCGCTAAGTCTTCGCCGCTCGCCCGCTTTCGTTCCGTTTATTATAGTCATTTTTATGTGCTCACTTCGATATTAAGTGAGATTACCTACATAATCGTCACGAATGGATAGCGACGGACTGTTTAATAATGTTAACGCTAATAGATACTGCAATGAAATGGTATAATGACTACAGGTCAATTTGTTTGTTTTCGTTCTTCTATCTCCAAAGTAATTAAACGATATTTAAGCAATTCACAATTGCGTATTCGTAAACGAATTACGCTATCTAACTATTGCAAATCAAATTAATAGGTGTATTTTTTCGCGCAGCTGTTTATCGGAATAACAAGTCAAGGCTTCGAGTGTGAAAGGAATTTGAAAAGGCTTCACTAACCTTTTATCACCTACATATACAAGTCTGTGTATCAACTTACGCGTGATTAAAAAATCCGAGTAATACTTTTTTAGCTTGAGTCGACTACATCCGCCATTTTCGGCACTCGTATCCCCCTCAAAATAAACGTGCAAATATAGAATGAGAAGTTTTCCCCCTCATACAAGTTACTATTGAATGCGTCACCTGTTAACAACACAAGTGCATTCGCTTCGTTTTGTGATTCACAGCCGGGATGAATGGTTAGAGCGACGCTTGATGGAGCCACGTTACGTTGAAAGCTTGAATGACTGACTACAGAGCAATTGCATCGATGTTTCTAGATCACTTTACACAGTTATCGTTCATCGATATGTAGGTATCTGATAAAATAAAGAAGGCTATAGTTAGGAGTAAAGAACAAGTGGATCTTAACGAAAATCGTTGCTTGATACAATTACCATTACCATTACTAATGTTTGTATACAATTCTGATTGTCTATACGAGTATCTCATATGTGCAGGAACAGCGTGGAGAAATAATCACGAAACTTTCTTAATAAGTGAAGAGTCCTTCTTCAAACAGTGGAACATAAACTGGCTGTAATTTACATCATTTATATCCAGTAAAATTAACTCATAATTCTTTGTATGTATCCTTTCAAACTTCTATTAATAATGAAATTAACATACATATTTGAACGTGAGTCCATAACCTCATAACAATGTTCACACGTCATACCTTCCAGACGTTCATAGCGTCACGTATATGTGATTGGTTCGTGACTAAATTCGTGATTGAATCAAAATCTTGTCAATACGAAACGTCGCTGTTCGAAGTAATACGCAATTATTGATCATTTCAGTCTGTTACAGAGGTTTTAACAAACATACTGTTTATTATTTGAATAAATTATATTTTATTAAAGATACCAACAAAGGTAACATTTGAATTTTGAATACAAAGAGATAGATAACCAACATTGGTTAAATAAATATTTTGCATTTGTTCAACGTTAAAAACAGAGAGAAATAAATACACTCCGGAAAATGAGGAATATTGTGTGTGTTTTTTATTACAATCTGTAATTGATTGTGATATGTACATATATCTACAAAGTTTAAAATAAAGTCGCTGCTTAGATATTTTAAACTATGCAACGTTTTAATTGGTTTTTCATCAATAAACAGAGTGATTTAAGAGGAAGGATAAAATACATGGATATTATAGTATTATAGTAGCCGAGAATTACAAATTTAATCTTAGCCAATTTATTTTTATATATTCGTTCTTTAATCTAAAACTTGTATAAATATCGTAATTGTACCCGTGTAAAGCCGGGACGGGTAGCTAGTGAATAATAAATGATAAAATAATTTACTCTACTTCAAGGGTTATACTGTGTTCTCATATAAACCAGTATTGCGTGAATTTGTAATTAAATGCAATGCAAGATATTTTGATAGTTATTGTTGTGGTATAAATTGTTTCTCGTATAGCAATATTATGATGGTAATATCATCGTAAGGTTAATACTGTTCATTTTTTCTGCCCGGTGAATAAGCCAAAAAGAACTTTACAAAGTGTTGGCAACGCAAAATGCAACAGTTGATATTTCTTTTGAAACTTATTTCCATCTCGTGCCATTGTTTTTGCCATCCGTTGTAGTTTTTTATTGCGAATTGATTGTAGCGGATAAAACTTACGGCTCCGTAAATAAATTCCGTCTTTTTTCATCGGATTTGTTTACACTCGTATCTGTCAGTGGCTCGGAGTTTGGGAGCCGGTACGCATTTAGTTTCAGGTACCGATGGGTTAATGCACTCGTGCTCATCAATTTCACTGGCCTCTCTTACGCTTTTTTTTTGTTGATTTGGAATTAAAATAAACTTCAACGGTCTCCGATGAACGCTTACCCAGAGGTTGTCTTTAGATTTAAGTTGAACCTTGATCGACGCCAATATATAAAATTACTCGTTGATTTATTTTCAATTGACGCGAGTAAAAGTAAATTTTATTTAAAGAAATGAGTGTTGGATTCATTATCTTTTTTTTTTTAAATAGCTTTTTCGTTGTGTCAATTTGATTCAGCGATTTAGATAGTGTTGACAGTCAGAACGAACTACTTTTGCATTTATTATATTAATATGTACCAAAGAGTTGAAAATTAACTAGCTTAGTCCATCAACAGCTCTTTGTTTAAGATTTCTAGATGTTATGCGCTTTTTATTGTCGATCGTTCTATTCTAAGGCGCCACTTGAAATACCGTACGTTTTTGCTAGTTCAGTCATCATATTAGTGGCCGCTAGAAACCGAAATAACAAAGTGGATTTTCAGCTTCAGCAACGCTGACGTCATGCTTATAATGACTTCATTGTATATATTTGAATTATATACAATTAAGACAATAAATGCTTCGAAGTTTCATTAGCGGTTGATTATATTTCGACAACATTGTCTTGACGTTCTTATTATAAATATTTTCTGTATTTTTAGTTAGCGAGCTGATTAAGTGTTTATGTGTGTCGTTGTCGTGTAGATCAGTCAGGAAATATAGCACTTGTATACCAGTTATTCTAACGCTATGCTGTAATATTTTGTATTGCTTTGTTCCGGTTTTAAGAGTAAGTAAGCCAGCGAAATTACGTACACACGGGGCATAATGTATTCTATTCCATGGTTGGCAAAGCATCGATAATGTAAGAATTTATTTGGATTAGTTTGGCCTATGAACACATTAGTTACCATCATGTAGTTTATTTTTATATTCATAGACGTAAGTTATTTAAAAGATGTGATACACAACAAACGTTTTTTTGTGTTGCTACATACAATCGTTTACTAACATTATATTGAGCTTAATAGTCTTAAAACTACTGTCTGTGAAATATCTCCCTAGTAAAAACCTACGAAATTGTCGATTATTTAAAAAAAAAAGTAACAATTAAATCTATATTCGTGGTTACAATTGGCAGTTTCATTAGTCGTACGCACGTTTATTTATTGTTCCAGAGTACACGGACATATGAGTGTTTTGGGTATTAATTAATAATTATCTTCCGAGTAGTTTAATTACTTAGTCGTCATGTTGAAGTTATGGAATTCTGTGTTCACTATCGGCCCGCAGGTTGTGGTTTTGAGATCCCTGGTGTAATCATTATTACGAGAGACGCTTACACCTGCTGCGGTCGACCCCACTGACCGGTTCCACTACCGCTTCCACTCAACTGTGAAATTATGCACATCTGCTGCTCGCTCCCATTGTTCAAACATATTCCTTGATGGAACATTTCAAATGCATTGCTTATGAGCCCGTATTCCTTCTTTTTTACCTTTCATCGAATTAAATACCAATTCATAATTGGAATGTAAGAATTGAATTGCTCGTTTATAATGTTAAAGTAATGCAATGCTAAATTAGTCTTGCGTTTGAATAAGTGTCTTTAAATTGTCTTAGTTGTTTGTTAAATGTATTTATTTACTAGTAGGTCACTAACTACTATATTCATTTATAACTTATACATATACGTTCCTATACCTATTTAGATTCTTGTAATTATTTTATTCAGATCAACATTCTGATCAAAATTTTATAGTGTCAACATTTATTTTATTGTTTACTTTAAAGTAAAACGTGTAAATACCATCTTTACCTTAATACGATTCCTCTTATCAACTAAAGTTTATAAAAAATCTTACCTAGGTTTTCATATAATTAAATTAAATATCATATAGTTAATGCCTCAATACTCTTTACATTTTTCGTACCTAATTATATTTCTCTTAAATTAAAAATGTGTGTATTTACTTATAAGCCCAGCTAATTAAACGAGCGTAACGTTTATAATAAACATTTTATAAATTTGTGATAGCGTTAGGTATGCGGCCTGAAAATTGTTTCTGGATTTATTTATGCGTGTGAATTATTTGATATATATAAATTCTGAGATAGATTGAAACAAACTTTATAATAACAAAAAGTTCGTATCGCAGAATGATAATTGAAGTACACATATGAATCATAATGGAAATACCGATCCTTAATTTTTAAACTCAGTTTTATAAAATAAATACGAAGGATAATATGATTCAATATTTTGTATTATACACAATAGTACCAACACACATAAAATTTAATTAGAATTGTCAGAGTATTTTTTTGACGGTGATAATTACCGTAGCACTGCAACGTAGTAGGAAATTCACGTTTAATACGAAAACTGAATGACGCATTTGAGTGGAGGTCGTGGTTGATCGACCGAAGGGTAAATGTAGTCACACACAGTTCACATTGAGAAGTATAGAACAGTAGCCTCTTGTAATCGTACGGCGCCCGTCTGCCGCCTCGGCCAATGCTGCCAAATGTCCAAACCTATTTCTGTAGCTATAGATGAGCATAAAAAACACTCCTATTGTATCCATTATATTCGTTTCAACTATCAATAAAAATCTTTCAATGTCCGTAACATACGAGTACGACCTAGTGAGCAAGTTATTGCTTATTGCTATTACGTAGCAGAGCTAAATTGATCTCACACCGAAAACAACAGACAGTACCACAATTGTGTAACTACGTATAAAATTGTTAATTCTTATATGTCTTCCTAACTTTCGAATGATCGCTGTAACACAATAATGACCAACAGCTATTCAAAACGTGTTGCCTTGAGATCGTGATTGAATTGTGATCGTGATACGTATTGCTACTGCATTACCAAGCAGGTACGATATTATACCACTGTTTTGATGACAAACAAGTTTTGACGTCCTACTGTTTAATTTCGTTTTCAGTAATGGTAACGAGTGTGTGAATACGATTTCCAATTAGAGGATTCATCTTTTTCTCGGAATATTCTAGAAACTTGTTCGATGAAAATGTTTAATAAGTCGGTAGAACTGAATAACTAGTCACTTGCAATGATTCACATTAACTAAGTAGGCAATTATGATGTGTTATTCTCGAAATTGTTTTATACGTTTACTTTCCAACATCGCGCTTGCATTTTTCCACGAGAAAGCGGAAACGCGCGCGTCTCAACAATGGCTCGAGGCTCGCGCTGAGCCACATTCTATACTCCTATTGTATATTATTCTCGGAACAACCGATAAGTACCACCGTATGGGGCAAACTGCTGCAAATTCACGTTTATTTCAACTTTGCAGCGTTCAGTCGTCGTGCGGGTATAGCTTCATTTATTTGAATGTCAAGATAATACTCAATTTACTATCAAGTCACCTGTCCCCCTTCGACTGACGTCTCTAGGGGAATATGGGGGCTGCTAATCCAATCATAGATCCCTTTAGGAGTGCAATTTCTTAAAGAATGAGTAAATGAAGATGAATGAAAAATATAGCGAGAAACTAATTGGTATTGACTCATTCAATGGTCGTGTCGTAATTTTGCATGTATTTGATATTTTTACTTTTGTTCAGCGTACGAACAGAATTGATGACAGGATACGAGCCCTTTGTAAACACAATGAGCAGTAGAATGACAAAAAGTTTTTATATACATTATCCAGACTCGACACAATACGCCCGCGCCTTGCATTTCTTCCCACATAATAGGTTCCCGGCATTAAAAGGGAGATCCGACGAGAATCGTTACCTGTTGTAATGAAGGAGTCGTCATAAAGTGTGCAGTCATTTTTTAAACAAAACGTATCTCTGTTAACCAAGTTTCTATGGTTTTCAGATACTATGTACAAATTATGTTTTTTATTTTAATTTCGTACGAAACACGTTCCTTAACTATAAATGCGGTGTACCAATGAACGTCTTATAGTAATTCTAGGTCACACAGTACAGTTGTACGTTCGTTACAATTTCTCAGCGAGATTATGGTTGGGAGACTTGGCAACATCTCGTTAGTGTAAGAGTTCTTTCCTGTGTAGCACTCGAGGGGCACGTAAGGAAAAATACAAATATATTTTTATTGTTCACTAGAATCGGTCGATAATTTTTTCTCGTATATGTTTGTAAAGAAAACAATGTCAGAAATATTTGAATTATTTTAGTTTCTTGTTTTTAATTTTAAGTATTTTTTGTTTGTTTCATCGCACATGATATTCCTATATGGGATATGAACGGACTGAGCAATGCCTGGTTGAATCTCGTTAGCGAATTCCAGCCGTTTTTGCCACTTACCAGACTCATACAGAGTTACTTTCACAAATTTTGCTATGTGTTAAATTAAAATATAAATAACCAGCTACGTAACATGAGCACTCAGGAAACTGGAAAACGTTCTGTCTTTTCAGTTTTATTTAATTTAGCCTATTTAAATTGTTACTGCTTTTAGTTTTATTAATAAACAAAATTAAGTCTGTCTAGTTGTGGAAACCTTACGGGTTACCTCTTTTGAAGGTAAAATCAAAAGGTTTCGGTCTGACTTTTTTTGTACTCTATTCCCAACTTTTTCCTTAGACAATATAAATCTAGGTTATTTTATTAAATATAATGACCTCGCTAAATTAATGTAAACATAATCAGGTGTTCATGTTGACCAAACAAAACTTCCTTTAAATGAATTTACATATATTCATAAAAAGTTTTAACGTCAAAATAATAAAACCTCATTCAGTCATTTTTATTGTTTTTTAAGCTCGAAAAATATTGCATTGTATCGCTCCCTTGTTTGTACTTTCACTTTCGTAACATCACATACGTTGTAGTATTTTTTACAATTTCTCCATAACGTCCAACTAAAAGACGAGGAAATCATTTAGTATTCTAGTATTTGTATTAAAGAGCTGAGATGCGTCAGCGGATAGATGATAATGTAGATTTTTACTGGGGATTAGAGTCTGAACAAACAAGTCTTCTTTCAAGTGCGTAGCTTGTGTTTGTACTTCATTCGATACCCTTTTATAAAATTAACCTAAAGTTGCTGTGAGCAATATTTATTATTTAAATTAAAAGACGTCAATTAACAGTTTACATCCTACTGTTGAAATAAATTCTTTCCTATTTGAGGAGCATTTGAAGCTCAGCACGCGCTCTTAAATGCGTTTTGTTACACTGTGGCAGATTTCATCGGACACGATGTTTTCCTTCCAAGAGATGAAATACAAACACAAATGAAACACTACCATTTAGTGATGCTTGCCTGTATTTTAATCAAAAATCCTCGGTAAATTCAGTAATGGTCAATTCCAAGGTGTTCTACAGAGTATAGAGCGGGCAGTATTTAGTATTCAGTTTAGGATGAAGGCAATCGCTAATGTATAATGTACACAATAACATTATGTACTGTTAGTAAACAATAGCTGTTTTCGAACATCATAAGTAAACAATAGACTCGCTCAAAGGTAAATGCATTTATTATTCGTATTAAATAATACCAAAGCCTCTTATGGATTGGTAGTTTGTTGGACTATTCTGGCGTTATCGTGTAGTATTGTTAAGTAGCTTTTGTAATTTTATAACAATTCATAAGCGGCGAAAGCGCGACGGTCTTAATTAGTTAAAGACCACATATACCGTATATTAAGGCACAGCTAAAGGTTGGCTTTATAAGAAATGTTTGAAATAAAAATCAAAATATATTTCAACGAAGCACCTTTGCATCCTACCATCCTTTCTCAGGAGTAATTATATCCAACATACATGAATATAATACACAATTATTTTGTATATCTTACATGGAAATCGACGAATACTGGAATAGCCCGTTTTTCTTTTGTATATTTCTATCGAATATTTTGTCATGTTACTTAGTTTGAATTTAGTAAGTAGCAAATGTATATTCTTAGAATCTCATTTCTACTATCACACAGTGTAATAAACAATGCTATTTCATTGCACAAGTGTACCTAGATGTTATCAACTTCGTCACGTTCAAGGATCATGCTCAGCTATGAGACGCGCCACTCGTGTAAATATTTAGCCCCAGACTGCTCTTTCGACGGGCGTGAGTCACGAACTGTGACGTCACAGGGTGTCCGTTGTGAGGGTGAAATACACCCTAGCGCCCGCCGTGACTCAACCGACCACTCGTAGAAACGAAACCGAGACATAATACGGATATTGGTTTTACATTCGGTTATCGATAAAATGTCCATACGGTTTCGATTCGATTCTATTGATTTATTATATGCTACTAATTAAGTTAGATATTCCTTTCGAAAGATGTTTTTCTTTATGTGTTTCAACCATGGATTTACATAGTTATTAAAAGCCGCGTATAATTATTTCGCATATAAAATTATAATGAGTTCGGATCGTCTCTATTCTTAGGGACTTATTATAAATAAGTAAAAGTATTGGAAAGCTGAGAAAGTGAGGTTACGATACGACTTTTAATGAGCAATAATGTATACAAGTCACCGCTATTATATTTTAATAGCGGTCAGCGCTGTTTAAACGAACGAATAATGAAAATGTATTGAGTTTTCCATTTTTATTATTTTACAAACAATATTTTGCATATCGCATGGGTTCGAGGCATTAAAAATTCTTTACAGGTAGTTGTGAAAGTCTCCAACGAGATCACCATACGAAAACTATGTCAGTGAGTCGTTACGCATGAATTTAATTAATACTTTAACTATTGACACATGAATTGCGAGCTTTATTCGTCAGCGTTACTAAATTCATCAATGAAATAGAGTTTTTATTAATTATTTTGTTCATGTACACACTACCGTGGACGATCTTAGACACTATTAAGCGTCAGGACAGCGGAGGGCATTGCAATGGACCTCCATTTTTCTATCTAATATGCATTTATTACAATCTGCATAATCTGATACTTTGTAACATTTAATTTTCATTTAAAATGTTTATTGTTAACTTCCCCGTAGATCTAATAACTATCCTCTAAGGTAGGAGAGGCTTTAAAACCTAGTAATGAATATACGTATAAAGCAACCTACTAAATAAATTGAACGTACACAAATACCGAAAACACTTATGTCTCTATTGATGGGAAGGAATACTGTAATCAGATATTTTTCCATATCATCGTTTTATGTAAGCGGAGAATATTTATAATGTTATTGGTATCCGGACTCAATGTACGTACAACCATATGTGTTCACATTCTCGTAAATATTATCTAGGACTCGGCATAGATGGAATGTGGTACAACTGCATTACGGACAAAATGATTTTTCCTATTACAAAACACATTTATGCTATTTGATTAAATACACATTAAGTTAGTTTCAGTTCGTAAAATTCAACTGATGGGTATAATATTGCGTCCTCACGCTTTACGGATTCGAAATTCGAATACAAGTAATAGAATAGAATTAATATTTAGGTGGTATGGTTTTTAGGAACGCGCCTGGGTAGGTACAACCGTTGGTCACTATCGCTCATCTGTTATTCTAACGCAAAACAGTATTACTTTGTATTGCAAAGTTATTAGTAGGCAACCTTATTTTTATATATAATATACATACTTTTCTACTGTCGATGACCAGATATATAAATTACAGATTTTTTACGTAGTGTATTCATTCGTCTTCAAACATATTTTTTAAAGAAATTTATTGTTGTTTGCGAGGAATTTAACTCTTGACCTTAGTAGAATAACGTATCCAACGGATCGTACCTTCTCCAAACAAATTGTTCCATACTAAATAAGTCAATGAGCGCTAAGATAACAAAATGTTATTTCAAAATAGTTTAACCTAATGAGGTATTAAAAATAACACTTCATATTAATGCAGCAAGGTTCTTTAACCTTAAAACGATAACATGCAAGAATGTAATACTTATATTTACTAGTAAAAGTGTAGCAATCTTTATTTACACTGGCCGACATCTGGTTTAGTAATGAAATTATGTCACCTGTTAGCATTTCGTAACGAATTATATAAACTCAGTACTAATTCAACACCTCTCGATCGAGGCAATCATTCATACAGGTACTTACATATACTCTCAGGCGTATGCGGGTCTTGTTTATGTATATTAGTAACCAATAAACAGATTTATTTAAAACGTAATTTAGATGACATAATACACGACTATTATATATAAAAGTTGTTTTGAAACATATTTAGCTAGCCTGAATTCGTATCGAACACCCACTTAACAGTTTTTTTTTTTATTTTGATGAAATGTGTCCCAGTGGTTGCTTGACAGTTTGATTTAAACCGATGATAACCTGTTCAATCCGAGGGGGACCGCACTTTTTTATTATTCCTCGGGTGTATGGTGGTGAAGGAAAGCATACTGAGGAGACGTTTATTTATCGGATGAAATACTGCTATATGAGTAGCCATCCATTTATACTATAGTGGAATAACCTCTTTCTAGCCTCTTCAAGACCCTATACAAAGCTGTAAAACACTTTCGAGCTGTTTTTTTTACTGTGTACCAATTTGTATGGTGAGCAAGAGATACCATATTGACGGCGTATTTGTGGCATAAGAAATGGTTAATTTCATACAGTTCCAATGCGTATAAGCTGAAGTGATCGGTTTTGCACATTAAAATTTAAAGTATTTGACTTATATAACGGCGTTTACGTGTTAAAGAACTTTGTATCCAAAGTATAGTATATATCAAGATTTATCTCCGGTCAAAATGACCCAAATGCATTTTAGATCACGATTGCTATTGTCTCGACTATCCTATTATTTGTTGGTACAGAGCGATGGACCAGAACAATAAAATAATGCACTGCTATGAATATTGTTTATGTTGTTTTTTAATTTGAGTTCAAATAATTAGCAATGTATATTAATATTATGCTAAAATGGTAAAAAAATGTGAACACGTTTGTTCGAAGCGATTGTTACTATATATATTTTTTCATGAGTTCAACTTGAATCCCACGTTTTTATTATATTTAAGTTATATCTTTAACTTATTATCGAAGTTTACTTTGCTTTTGTGTGAAATAGACACTGGATAAGTTCATATGTTATTACGTAAGGTTATTGTTTGATTATATTGATTCATCGGCCGTATAGTAATCTTATCACGGAGGACAACATCATTGTTGTTTGATAAAGAGGGGATGAGTAATAAGTGCTAATTAGGCACGGCCAGCGTTCCTCTGACATGAGTCATAGTCGATCAAAACGATTGCCAGCGACCCTGTTCCGGTGTGACTTCGACGTCGACGTATTCAAGACGAAACGGAAGCAAATATAATGTATGAACACCGTGTGAAAGGTTACCGCAGTGTAAACAAAGCCGTCATTAATTCAGCGCACTTTTTTGTTTCATAATCAATAGGTTGTGTGAAGCGTTCACATACGCATTCGGATTCTTCTATGGGGCTGTTTAGAACTGCGGGGAAAATAGCCTCCTACTGCGACGGACGTGTCTAACGCCGTTCTCGTTTAATGACTAAACAATTGCATTAAATGGGGAAGTACATGAACAGTATAAGCCGCCGTTGTGATGAGCGAAACTGTGATTTTATGTACGTATATTGAAATAAGTAATTAAATATCTAGGCACGTATATACGAAACGTAAAAGTAACGTGTTAAGTTATTAAATTGCCTTTTAGATTTAAATTAAATTATTCATAATATATAAGTTTGAAACTAGAACGACAAGTTTGATGTTGTAATGCGGCGCAATTGAAATGACTAATGTTTATAAAAAGTGACCTGTTGATATTACTTAAGAAAAACTACGAGTTAGTATGAACATAGCATATATATCTTACACAAAACATATTAGTTATGTTACGTATAAACAGAACCGTATAATTGTTACTGTCGAGGTGTGACATTGGCATTCAACTGAGACGCTAGATACCAATACCTAGATCGCAAGGTCATGATTCGTAATCACTAAACAACATCGATGTCGATATTATCCTCTGTGAACAGGTTAAACAAAACGGCCTGGCTATTGGCACGCTTCAATCCAAAGAATAATCATATTTTAAAATACCATGAAATATTCTTAAATAATAAAGCTGAAGTGAATTGAAATGTTTTGTTTTATTACGATTTTATAGATATTTAACTAGGCATAAAGAACAGCTGTTTTGTGTTTGTTTATTGGCAAGTTCAATGCCAATGTTTATTTCGAAGGTGGAAATAATAATTAAACGCTCAATGACTACGTAATTAGTACTCCTGTTTTTACCTGACACATAATATCCATACTCGGTTCCGTACATATTATGCAGGTTGAAGGTTAAAATTGGATTATTTTTTTTAATCTCCATAGGTATTTTAATTGACATGTGCTTGTTTTTTTTTAAGTTAATTAAATATGTATTTGTTATTCTTGTCGCGTTTTCCTTTTAGTATTACGAAATAAAACGTAATAAAACATCAATGCCGCCTAGTTTTCCCCTTTTTCCGGACATGGTGTAGGTAAGTTGCACCTGAATAGAAAGCAAGTTAGCTGGAAGTGGCAATACATCAGGTTGATACTCAATATCATATTAATGTTCTAGTATAATTAGCCAAGGTAAATGGTGGCATTACACATGTAGGTAACCGCTTTGGTTGTGCTCAGCATACTGATGATGCTTCAGACGTTCTGTGAGCGCATTCCAAAGGTAGCGCCGGACGCTTAGACATTTCGTACTCGACCTTAGAGTAATGCTAACTATTGTTCAAGCCACATTAGACCCTAGGAACACACGTTAAAGTCTACATTCAAATTGATCTTATAAATTTTGTTACTTTTATTTATAAATATTTTGAAAGTATTTTTATTAATATCATTATTATGTTTACGACGACTATTCATTTTAAAATAAACCTCGTTTAAAATTTTATTTCATAATGTTGTAACCATGTTCCATATTGATGATAATGTGTAATTATAATGTAGTTATAGTTTACTTCTTAATGAATTTTAAATGGAAATCTTGTAACGTCTAGGCGTTTAGAGCAAATGACATGTTCAACGTAATGAAGCCCCCTCCGGACGGTTGAGGGGAAGGCGGTAACTTAATGGCCCTAGGAATAGCTACTGCATTAATATTCAGCCAAGTTAATGCACTTTTAGTCATACAGAACTCTTTTAGCGTCGTGGAAAATGCAGGCAGTTGTCACCAATCCAGTTCTCCCACGTCCAGTCGAGGCGCTCCCACAAAGTTGAAGTTGCCCTAACAGCGGGCCAACGAACTGAACAGCTTAATAACCCTTTGACGAATATACCGAATATATTCTTAAATATCAGATAATATTCACAATTTAAAGTATACCTGAATTTGAATTTCGTTTGATAGTGAAATTTGTACAAGTAATGGATGGCCATGACCGCGAGCCTTAAATAAGTAGAATACATTGAGAAACCTTTCAATTTTTATCGATTCGAGTTGATGATCCGTGAACGTTAACGTGTAATTATGACAAAGCGAGGCCTCATTAGGACGGGACTAAAAACAACGGTAAATCCGATGTAATTAAATCGAACTTGTCGTTAACCGGTATCTACGTTCGGAGGAAGAAAGTATCACGATTCGCAGACGTAAAGGATATTCATAACAATTGTAAGGATGGATGATTGCAAAGTCTATTTCCTCGTAGAAGTCACTCGAGAGACGGTCACTCAGGCTTAATCAAAAACGACAATGCAATATATGCATGTCGTGTAGTGCTCCGTAATAGAATGACAATACTCGGACGGATATTACTTGATGTCAACCGTATTTTAGTATCGACTGTCGCAGCACGCAAAGCGTTAGTAGCAGGAATATAGCATACATTGTTCGTTTTAAATCCCAATAGATCGATTGAAATGTTATTATGAATTTACTATGATGTTATATATTCTTTCACTCGTGTTAATATTGTAAATTGTAAATAATATTGTAAATTATATTAACAATATTATAAGCTGAGTACCTAATGACTTCGTTAAGATAATCACCAAAATATTGTTGTATAAATTAAGAACTTATTCCAAAAAAGTGTGTGATGTTATGTATTTATGTTATGCCAAAATGTAAAGACTTGGGGTGTATAGAGCATCTAGGATTACAAGGCTCTTAAATTTTCAAATATCTAAACAGTATCAACTAAACAGGTCAACTTATAATTTAATTTTGATAGTCGTTAGTCACTCGGGAGATTCTAGACATATAAATAATAACGACACCACAGGGGTTATAAATAGTAATATTAGGCATTTAATCGTTTTTATTTATAACTTTTACTTTTAAATAATTCTTTTTTAATATGAAATTGTTAATTATGACAATTAAATAATTTTAAATGGTAATTATCCATACTAATATTATAAATTTGGTACACAAATAGTCTAGAGCCTGAGAAAGGACATAGGCTTTTTATTGGGCAAAAGTGCTGTAAGGGGTTGTAAAGGGGGGTTGAAAGGTTGTAAGTTGTTGAAAGTATTGTCATTTTTCGAACTAGAAGCATAAAACTTATATTATAGGCTGTTCACTTACAAACTAACATATCATGACACCCACGAAATTCTACCCCTAAAGGGGTGAAATAGGGGTTGAATGTTTGTATGGTAATTTTTTTTTCCGTCCGTAATTTTTTTTGTTAAAAACATAAAATTTTATTTTTGGGCTACCGATTATAAATGAGTTGATTCGCATTTAAGCGTTTCTGGATTTTCTACCCTAAGGGCTGAAATACACACCAATGTGGTATACAAAGAGGTATTACATTAACGTAATATTTTAAGTTAATTTGTAAATACACTCATATTCTACGCGGGCAAAGCCGCAGGTAACAGCTAGTGATAATATATATTATACAGAAAGTAAAATGAATAAGTTAATTTATTTTAGGAGTAATATTTCATGCTTGCTTAACGCGTCTTATTTCAGAAGCTCTTATTCACTGATGTTCTGGTTTAACGAGATTATTTTAGGATTCACAATGAAGGGATAATGCACGACGGCAAAATTTCAACCATGATTCATGCGTATCGGATGTCATGTATTTCTCATGTTAAAGTAAACGTATTTTATGTAGCTCATGTTGATTTATATATTATAATACATAATCATGTGAAATATTAATCGAATTAAAAATAGTTAGTATTTTTGCAAACATTTAATAAGTTAAGTACTTGTTTTTATTAATGATTTTAATTAATTTTACTTATTTAAAAATATAACCCTCTTTACGACAACAATTTTTATATACTTTTTTTTTTTAAAGCATTAGTTAAAATTTTAGAACATCAGTAATCAAATGATTCATTTTTATTTATAAATTTAATAGTTTATAGTTTAGAGTAATGCTTTGCGGATATCGGCACTTTAATCAGGATGTGATACTTCGGTAAGCTAGGAGAAACGGAGGTGGACATTTAAGTGTCGTTGTCCTCGGCAAACCTCTAGGCGAGTCAAGGGCGGTGTCTTATTGATGTAGACGTCGCGTGCGCATCTTAGCACGCTATCTCCGTACACCCGATTACCCATGAAGCATGACATGAACTTTGTAAATTATATTAACAATTATATATTTTCAATATCTCATAATTGAAAAATATCTTAATCGATAGTCTAGTCTACACACAACTCGACCAAATACTATATTATTTTTTTACATTACATTAACGGCCTGTAAATTTCCCACTGCTGGGCTAAGGCCTCTTCTCTCTTTGAGGAGAAGGTTTTGGAGTTTGGATATTCCACCACGCTGCTCCAATGCGGTTTGGTGGAATACACATGTGGCAGAATTTCGTTGAAATTAAACACATGCAGGTTTCCTCACGATTTTTCCTTCACCGCTGAGCACGAGATTAATTATTATAAACACAAATTAAGCACATGAAAATTCATTGGTTTTTCGCCTGGGTTTGAATCCGAAATCATCGGTTAAGATGCACGCGTTCTAACCACGGGGCCATCTCGGCTCATATATTTTTAAAAAGGCAAAGACAAATCTATTCAGAACAATTTTCACTTCTGTGAGTAGTTATACCATAAATTTAAGCAATATATTTCTCGTCGTTATTGACGGGCTTCACAATCGATGTACACACGATGATTTTGTTTTTTCTTTGTGCGTCAATCACGTGAAAACTACAGAACGTGTCAACATGACACGATGACCACTGGACTCGGAATCGTTCGTAGATGGTTATATATATATATAGGCTATTCATTTTTTGATTCAGTTGATATAAAAATAGACTTAGGAGTAAAAAAATATTCGAAACTGGCAAACTCATGTATATTTTCCTCTAATGATTATTATAGTCGAATTTCAACCACTGAGTGAACACTAGTATGAACAGTAATGCGTGTTAATTAGTGTAGACTTGGTATTTGTTGATTTATTCAGGATATAAACTTAATTGTGTATAATTGAAACGCGTTATTTATTAAATAAAAACATTTTCTCGTCGGTTTAATGCAACAAAATATTTATTCTAAACCCATACTGACTTTGGCATTAGTTATTCTTGAAAGTAAAATTACGATTAACAAAATTTTTTATGAGAGACTCAGTTTATTAAAAATGTCATAATTTACACGTTTGATATAATTATTGTGTTATTAAATTATGAAAACAATGACTACATATTAGTGATATATAATTCTAAAAAAAAACCTATTCACTTCATTGTTTGATATGTATGTTATTAAAATTACTCATCGGTAGTTCATGTGTATGTGGACATATTAATGTACTGGGACGAGTTATCAGTTTGTCGTCAGTTCCTGATGACCGGGTATCGCGATCTGCATCCTCCAGTTTAATGATGACAACGCATGTACTAAAGAGTTTTTTTTATTTGTTCACAGGATCAATATGATAACTTAGCCGCCCACACGCATAAAGGAATTGAATTCTTAGACAAATATGGAAATTTCGTCAAGGAGAGGTGTGCGATAGAATTAGAATATGCAGGGAAACTCAGGTAATTTAAAACATTATTTATCCTCGCTCACATTATATCCAGTACTACTTATCCATTACCGAGCTTACTAATTAACGCTTTGGAGCGGATGCATATTTAAACATTGTTTTATCTCTATCTGTCATCAGTAATTTGACATTCGAAGGAAGAAGACAAAGTGTCGTGTTAATACAACCGCTATAAAATGTTTATTATTAAGGGGGTTAAGTATTTATAGTTTTGAAATTGATAAAATAAACTTACGACTCGATAATACTATTAAATTCGTTTCTACACGCTTCGTTAAGAGGAAAATGTTTATGTTATGTTTTGATTCTGTTTTGAAAGTTATATTAGATGGGATGTTACGTACGCAAGAATATATTATAATAAGCTTACGCAAGGACAAGACATCATATGATGGTTATTAGCAGGATGTCATCCGTACCCGTCTAGCGAGTTTTGTATGTAAATTGGTAGAATGTTCACTTTCACTACATCATTTTAAAATATTTACCGCATAAATATCATCGAACTGATATATAATCGAAAAATTATACATTTCACCACGCCACAGATAATGTATGCGTTTTTATTTATTTTAAATATTTTATTCATTGAGGTCTTTTTGATTTTTTAATCGCCTTTAATAAGTCATCCGTCACGTTATTACTGGCCTCGTGTAACTAAATAAAATAAAAGTGGAAATTAATAGGAGATTTTATTTAATTAAATGCATGGTTGGTTTGTTCCTGTGGCTGGATTTTAAAGCTAGATTTTTTAAAACACTGGGCCATCTTATAATAGCCGTGGCCTAAACCGGTCAGTAGGACATCATATTTAACAACATCACTAAAGAGGTTTTACTATTTGTGATCTTTTTATTACAGGAGGCTAGTCAAGAATTATCAACCCAAAAGAAAAGAAGAGGATGAATACCAGTTAGTACACCTGTTTATTTTATTTGCCATCTCCGTTAATATGTATTTTATTAGCATTTAATATGAACTTGTTATAATCATTTATATTCTCGATCATTCTTTACGACTGTATACGTATTTTATAGACCGTCTTCCTTATTACATATCGTAAGGATACTGATATCTTATTGTATATGTGTATATCTGTCGTTTTACCGCTTGATCACAATTCTGAATATATTATACGCCGTGTATGAATTCTTAATTGGAAATAACTTATTTAAATATTAATAAATATGTGTTTGTGTGAAATATAAGTTTGTTAATTATTGAAATCTGTTTCCGTTTAATGATTTGAAAGTTAATAGTATTATTTATAAGGCTGTCTTTGACATACACGCGATAAATAAAAAATAAATGTCAATCTTTTTGTCAAATCTAAAATGCAAAACATGCAGCTTAATATTCAGGGACAACAACAAATGAACTTAATAATATCTAACTATTTGGAAACAAGACGTATAACTTTTTATTTTATTCAAATATGTCTTATTTCACAGGTACACAGCCTGCAAAGCGTTCAGACAGCTCCTTCAGGAGTTGGGGGACTTTGCGGGTCAACGAGAGGTTGTGGCGGAAAATTTACAGTCCAATGTCGTTCGTGAATTGCATTTGCTTGCCAAGGAGCTTCGTGAGGAGAGAAAGGTAATATTTTCTTTTTATAACGATCCGGTAAAATCTATAAAGAATTTCAATACGTGCGTAAATTAAGTAATTATCGTAATTGATGTCGAGTTCAACCGTTGCAGAAAATGGTTTCGAATTTATTCATACAGAACTCCACGGAACCTTAGAAATGTTATTGAAGCGATTGATGTGAGCAAATCACAGTCAGGCGAGTTATAGGCGACATCCTATCACATCTTAGTCATATCCTCTTTTCGTAGTACAATAGAACTGTCCTTTTAAAAGAATATTCTTGTTTTATACTTTATGATAGACATCCATTATTTAAAAAAACTACTTTGGTATGAACGCTGAATTCAGACGCAGACTCGTCGAGTTTAATTAGTTATTCTTATTTCGACACCAGCAATAAACATTAACATAATTTTCGTAGAAATTTGAATACTATCCGTATAATTGTGTATATTTTTAAAATTTTCTTGTTTTTCTTCCAACAATTCGGCTCAGATTTTGTATTTAAATAAGGTTTTGCTTTTGAGTTTATAGATAAACTATAACCGAGCGAGGTTCGGTCGCTCAGATACTTCGTACACAAAGGCAGGATTGCTATGATGTCACAATTCGACTAAGGATCTTTTAAAATACGTGCAATTAGTTTCGTTGAAATATTAGCGTATTCGATTTTCAAATGTCATTCTTGGTTGTCTTCACTGTTCCTCCTTATTGTGTGACGAAATTTATGCACGTTTTCAATAATACATCATATTACTTGTAGTTGTTTTGTTGTATTGGGTTTTGTTTGCGGTTTAGTTATGTTTACCGAGAAACAGTATACAAGTGTTGAGTTGGAAGCGTTTATTTCTTTTAAACTATAATTTTCTGAGTAGTCGCTGGCCATCTTTTATAACTAATCCTTTATTTGCTGTTTGGTCATGTTAAATAATTGGCTTCTTGCATTAGATATATTTCCGAGAAAAAACTAATTCAATTCATCCGATATTCTATTGAAAAGAAACTAATTATTTAACTATTGAAGTATAACTTGAATGCAATTAAAAAACATATTCGTGACTGAAAACTAAACAATTAAAATTTAAAATAGTTTTAAATTTGTCGTTGTATTTGATTTAATAGTATAGAAACTCTGTTGACTTAATTTATAGATGGATACAATTGTTTTTTATAATTTTCAGCAACATTTAAACGAAGGCGCGAAACAAATGGCAGTATTGAGTACGGCGGTGGGCGCGCTGGAGCGGGCGCGGAGGTCGTACGAGCGCGCCGCGCGGGAGTCGGAACGGGCGCTCGACGCCTTCCAGAAAGCAGATGCAGATTTCAATCTAAGGTAATAAATTTACAGTACAATTACCGCATAAGCGCTAATACCGTCTAAAGGTCTCCTATCCCAATAAAGAAGTTTTCGAGTTCACGCAGTACTGTATTTTGGTACAGTTTGTGTACACAGTATATCATTCGACTCGTACAGGCTTCCTCACGGTTTTCGAAAAATAAACTACACTAAAATTGTACGTATTCCTTAATCATGATTTCTGCATAATTAATCTCGACAGTACAAAATAGAAAAAAAAGGTTGGATTCGATTACAATGAATTCTATTTATTTAATTTTTTATATGAATATAGTATAATATGTGTTCTACCAATATAA
This sequence comes from Vanessa tameamea, assembly GCF_037043105.1. Lineage (NCBI taxonomy): Eukaryota > Metazoa > Arthropoda > Insecta > Lepidoptera > Nymphalidae > Vanessa > Vanessa tameamea. Next base: position 9,518,118 of record NC_087313.1, on the reverse strand, counting down.
AGGTGTGTTCCATTGTATGTTTGGTGTATGTGTTTTAACTATGTTAAAGATATGTCTTATATCAGTAATACAATTGTTCCACGAAGTGACTCATTAGCTCGTTTGCCTCCTTTCGTCTATGTATAAAAAAACGCTGCGACGCTGCAAAATTAATATTCTTTAAATAAAACGCGCCGCTAGGGAGTTGTCGAGTGCACTCAAGCCTTTCCGGAGGGTAGATGCCTATTTTTAATCTCAATCAAGTTTCTTTGCATAGTTTGTATTTTAATGAACATATATGTCCCGCGTACGTCCCGCGAGGATCACGTTAATATCTTATGACACTGGACAATACCTCACTGTCCTGCTTACTGCGTCCTTCGCTCGCGTCCTGAGTAGCTGGGTAGTCGGCTTTTGTCTTTAGTGCGACTTTGTTTGTAATGTAAAATATTTTGATGTCATTAGTACCAGGATTGGTGAGGACCAGGACGTTTGAATATATTTGATCATTACATGAATATATTTGATAAACTGAGTTTCAAAACGGTTTTTCCTAGAGAAACTATTTTTTCGAATCGCTGATAGCTTTCTATCTAATGTAATCTTCATACTCTACAATGACGATTCAAAAGTGATTCTCTACCTTCATGGATGAAGAATATCTATTATTTTGATTTTTAATTATTTTTGAATTATTTTTACATTAAAAATTCATATTTATTTACATATATTTATATTATTGTTACGACCTTTCCTTTTGCCTTAATTTACATAATAATCTGCCTTTTTCGAAAAAAAAAACCATGTCAAATCTTAAGTGAAAGTTGAATATATGATCGCTACAACATATTGGAATTAATGATAAAAATCAATACATAAACCAGTTATTTCATTGTATATCCATATATATATGGATATACAATGAAATATATATACATATTTCATATTAAAGTAAGAAATATAATGTTGAAATAATATTATCAATTCAATTACTTCGTACAAAGGCCAATTTAATTTTATACTGTTATTTATTTCATTAAAAGAAACGAACTATTAAAGTGATTTAAAGATAAAGTTACAAAAAGATGGATAAAAGAACATGACGTCACAGTTCAAGAGCGCAATAAATTGTGCAAAATATGAGCAAATACTTTCCCATTGCGAATAAATACATTAAAGTCAGCCATGCGATGTGTTTTTTTGTTTTTGATATTCTTATTTCGAATTTTGATTTCAATTGGATATAAGAAAATATTGTACAGACAGATACATAGATTTGATAGTTTTTTTTTAATAACTATAGCTAGAATAAAGATCCACATAAAACATTTAGATATATTGAAATATCTGTTTTTTTTTTTACCAGCAACCTTCGTACGCAGAACGCGTAGAAGATAAACATTTATTTTATATATTAAAAAGGTATATAACTATCCCTGTAAACATAACGTATAATTCATTCTGTAACCGTTGCAGTCGAGCGGAGGTAGAGAAACAAAAGACGAACATGAAGCTACGAAGCCAAGCGTGCGAAGACGCGAAGCAGGAATACATGGATCAGCTCCGAAAGACGAACGAGGCGCAGAGACAGCACTATGAACAGAGATTACCACACGTTTTCAAACAGTTACAGGTATGTTACTGAAGAAATGCGCAATTCTTAAGTAATAACTTGATGTCAATTATTTATTAACTTATATCTGTTATTTTATCTGACTTTGTTATATTTAAGTTGTACAGAGTTCTTATATAAATACATATTTCACTTATGAGAGATTAACTCCACGGGAAAAAATACGATTGGTAAAAGTGTAGCTCGGTAAACATTCACATGCAACATTTACGCTAAAAATCTCCCCGTTTAATTTTTTATAATTCCCAAGAGACATAAGTATTTGTCGCCAGACACCTTCAAATTAAAATGGCACCCCATGTTTAAAAACCAGCCAAGCGATTAGTTGAGAGTTTGAGCTTCAACGTTATATCAAATCTAGGTTTCTATATGTATGTGTTAAGAAATTCGTGAATAAGAGACTAATTTTGTATAAAATATTTGTGTTTCCATTCGAACGGCCCATTTGGCTCGAACCATAAGCTTACATAACAATGTTTAATAATAGGAAGTAATTTAAACTTTGACACGATTCCGTGAAATGTCTCTGAGGCGCCTACAGCTTGCACTCTGGCGTTCGGCCAACTGGGTCACTTGTAGGGTTACCATAGAAATATAAAAATAAAATCTTGACGGAAACACTTAAGCCCATGATATTCACGCGCCAAAATTTGCGACAAATAACCTAATTCAAAGTTGAATACAGTAAATATTTTATTTAACAAGCACTTTGGAAATTTGTATTCGACGATATTGCACATATTTAATGGACGTTCTAAGTAAAATTATTAATGAGTCGGAATGTAGGCTATACCAAGTCTTTAAATAAATAACTTTGTTAGCTTGCCAGCAACAGAGATCAGCTCTAAGGATTCGATAGTATTTTTGAACATATGCAGTTACTATTGTACGAATACTCAAAACTAATTTGAAATGTCAAAAAACCTCACAAGTATAATATTTTGATTTGTACAATTAATTTCATTTACCGCGGTATTTGGTTAAATAAAATATGTCAAATTTGAATCCCCTAACCCTTGCACCGAATCAGTGGTAGAATAATCTTCATCCCTTCTCTTTAAGACATTTGCTCAGACTTATGTACAATAATAATTAAAAAAAAAAACTAAATGTTTAATTCCAGGATTTAGATGAAAAAAGAATAAAGAATATAAAAAACTTCATGTTGAGTTCTGTTGACGTCGAAAGGAAGGTCTTCCCAATTATAATGCAGTGCCTTGATGGAATGGAGCAAGCGGCCAAGAGTATTAATGAGAAAGAGGTGCGTAATAATTAATTTTATCTACTCTTTTGTTAAACGATCTTTTTCCATTTGTCAAGAACAAAGTCTTTTGTTTCAATGGTAGCTTATTCGAGTATATCAATTAAACTTTTATTAATATTAGAATTATAATTTAAAAAAGTTTGTATATGTTTAAACACAATTGTAAATTACTAACTTTTTTTTTGTTGTTTTAATAAAGCAATGCAAATATCTATTCTGGAATTCAGCATCGTAATACAGAATATTTCATCCAGTATTGATACAGTTGTTTTGTTTGCAATAAAATCTCGGCCTCTCATATTTTCTCGGCCGATTCCAATTTCAAAAAGTCAAAGATGAAACTTATGTAGCAATAATTCGTATCGATTTCAGGATACACAACTCGTCATAGAAAGGTATAAATCCGGTTTCGTCCCGCCCGACGACTTCCGGTTCGAGCCGGCGACGGGCGCGGACGCGACGGACTCGGCCGCCACCACGCACACACACAACCACCTCACCGCGGCGCGCGGCACTGTCTCCGGCAACCGGATCAAGAAGAGAGGCGGCCTCCTGTCCATATTCAGCTCCAATAAGGTGAGACTTTTTTATTTATCGGATTATATATAATAATCTGATCATTTTAATAAGTACACCTTTCGTTGACAGTCGAATTCATTATTTATTTCTTGTTCTATTTATTTTGAATGAAGTAGTAGTAAGAATGTTATAAGTAGTATTTTTTATGTATGACAATTAGAATTGTGTGTTTGAATGACAATTAAACGTTTTTTTAAAACCATAAAATTATTAAAATGTATTGAAATACGCGTGATGACTAAACGCGTCGTATATGTTTGTGGCTTCAGAACGTTGATGTGATTATTATGCTTATAAGTGAAATATCACGAATAAGCTGTCTGTCATAATTTATGACGTCACAACACATTGTGTTATCCTCGAAAACAGCTAGTGTGTCATCGTAGTCGATTTAACAAAAAACAAATAAAATATTACATTACACTTTTAATATTTAATATTTACGTTATATTTTTAATATTTCATACGGAGAAATCATTCAAATACCCAATTGTAGATTTGTATGATATAAGTCGACGTTTTATATTGAAAGCTGGCCGGCTGAGCGTTGCGAGCTTAAGTGCTTCGAGGATATATATGTTTACTTGCATGTGTTGGGAATATGTTCGGTATATTTAGTCAATATAGTATCGTTTATTTATCTTTAATTATTATTATTATTATGTTTAATTTTTATTATGTTTTGGAGGTACTAATATATTTTTATCTGTTATCCCTCGATCCCCTACCTAACTCGGGTTCATAACATCCATTCATATTATGGCTGGCGGCGGCCGTCTCTAACATGGAAAAAGTAAGTCGACCCGCGGTGGTGGGGACGTAAGTTTTGCATGATACCAGGCTTTATTTGATTTTTTTTTTAAATTAAAAATTAAATAATTTTGTTAACAACACGAATTTTAACACAATAATTTTATTTTTATTTTCTATTTATCTTTGTTTCCGTCGTGTGATGCGCTCGTTTGTAACTCGTGTGTTTCCAATTTATTCTGAATTTTAAAAATGTTTTTTTACTGTTTATTAAACATAATTTTACTAATATATATGTGAATATATATATTCTAAATTGAACTTTTAGTGTTATTTGCTTATTAGAAAGTCAGATGAGTGGTGTTAGTTGTCTGTGCAGAATCTAACCATTCTTAAGATTAGAGCGTGGTGCAGAACACTATATTTTCATACTCCGGTTTCAAGAGTCCCGTATCTCTTAATGAGGCACGTGAGTCATAATATCTTTAATCATCCTCGCAGTTGATGGAGCAATAACGATGCACGGATCACTACACTACCACGTCGGGCATTCTACTATAACTTAAGTAAATAAGTAATGCAATTAATAATCATAAGTATATCTTTTTTAATTTAAGCGAAGGTATAAATCGAGCGTATCTACGTGACACAAACAAAATCAAACTTCCAGCACATTTTTATAAACTTATGATTTAAATTAATTTGTAACTTTCCCCTGGAGCGGTTAAAGTCACTCGTTCATCCTCTATTCTTTATTTAATGTAATTTGTTTTGCTTCCTCGTTTCGTGCTTGCCGCCTAATGCTTTGGCCACAGAAGATTATTGAGGCGTGCAACTCCTTGAAGGTCAGTTACGTGTGTCGGTTTTGTTCATTGGCGTTTGGCAATTGGTTCCCTTGTCACGATTGAACGTAATGTGTGGTTTACACGTATCATCTAATTATGTAGTTTAAACTAAATTATACGTCCAATTTAGAATTTAGTGAGTTGCGAGTTTTGTTTAGTTTGTGACTAAAATATAATTTAGTTAGTTTTTAATTTAGTATTTTCGATTTGCACATTTAGGCGTAACCATAACCCAGAGGGTTGGGTTTGTTTGAACATTTATAATTTAATTAAGTGTTCAAATTATGATTTATGTGATACATTGGAGTGTTAAATTCTTAAATAATTAACATATATTAAATATATCGAATCGTAATTGCTTCAAATATTATTATGAATAATCGAAGTAATGTGTCATACTTTGCCTATAACGAGTATTTATTACAAAAAAAAAAAATAAAAAATGGAGTTGTTCTCTTAGTTGTTTACTTCAACATATACAATATATAGTATGAATAACTGTATGTATGTATGTATGTATGTATAATTAATTAAATTTCTGTTAGTAATGAGCTAGTCTGTGGTAATACTCTAATATTCATTTTTTACATTCTCATATTCACAAGAATACACGCGTGACGCACTAATTGTTATTTCAAAAAGGAAAACATGAGTGAATTCATTTCTTGTGGTTATGGTATGTTTGAGATTTAATTGTTCCATTGTTATAATTATTCTAAGAACTGTTTAACTTTTAACAATATTGTTTTACTGTGTAATAAATTTGTATCGTAATGGTTCATGCGGATAAGGTCGGTATGGTCGTCCGAAAATGATAATCATCTTGTCATCATTCGTCGTCAGTCAGTCAATAATTAAATTTGAAATTGTTTTATTACTAATGGTTTGATAATGTTTAAATTTAAGTATGTAACACAATTTCATATACGATATTTAAAAGATGAAATTATTTGTATCAAGGTATAGCAAAGCGATACACTGATTTTTTAGATAAAAGTTTCAACCATGATTAAAAATGGTGTGACGTATGGAAGATCTCAGTCTTAACTCAGAAATAGAACGAAATGATTATAAGATATTCTTATATAATGTGATCAAATTTTAAATAATGTTTTAATCGATACGCAGATAAAAATACATATCGAGAATCAATTTTCCCGCCATGACGAGTATCTGTCAATTTTCATGTTCCCAGATTAAAAATATAATATAATGTTTAATAGACAAAGTGACAGATACTCATCTATAATATACAGATAATAATAAATCATACACTATTTAATATAAAGTAATACATTCTAATTGAGTCTTACACGTATTACGCAGTCACAAATAGACACCGAGAGACGAATAATAAAACTACGGGTTATTTTTTATAAGAACGTGTGATACTAATCCTGTACTGTCCCTAAAGAGATACTCAACAGAAGGATCTTTTTTTTACTTCAAAAGTGGAACTGATCACAAGGATTGAAAAAGATTGGAATGCTTAGGACAAGGGTTAAAATTATACCTGATAGGACATTGGAATCCTGTTAGGAATTATAAATACAAATTTTTTTTTTAAGTCAAACCAATGTAATAACGTATTTTTTTTAAAAGCCTTAGATAATTAAAATAATATATCTTCAAACAAAACGATTCATTGTGTCCATTTTTTAATAAAATTAAAACAATTAAAATATTGTAACCCTAACAATGTAGAATTCACCATTTCGCTTAGCTGGCTTCATTAACACAACACTATTGTACTTTGTCGTTTATTATTTTACGCATTTATGCACAAGTCTGTCTTTCAAAGAGGTTGTCAATATCCAAATACAAAATACTTAATGTGCTTAAATTAGAATTAGCATTATTTTTAAAATTAAAATTTAATTATTAGAAATTATGACTAAAGTTAAGCAAGGTGTTGGTTTTTTTTACTGTGATCTGGTTCTGGTTTATGGTTTTTCCTTTTTCATCGATTGAAATGTGTTATGTAAGTAAAGTATCAAACAATGAAGGATTTGTATATTTTCACAGAACAACATGTCGGTGGACGGAAAGGAGGATTATTCAGACTTGCCACCAAATCAACGGAAAAAGAAACTTCAAGGAAAAGTTCAGGAATTGACGAAACAGGTAACGTTTTTTAATACAATACATCACGTGCTTTTGTTTTATTGGATACAATAACACAGTGTATGTTAAAAAATAATTGCTAAGTCAATCTTTCTTAATCGTGGAATTAAACTATGGAAGAAATCAAGTACCCTTTGAGGCTCAAATTTAAACTTTAGACTTACTTTTAAACGAGTTGTCAAAGTGAAAAATCGTATATGTATGTAATACCTGTTGTAGAGATCGTTCAATTTCCTACAAGAATATGTTTTTTAAATTTCTACAACACATCAATTCGTTAGAAAGCAATACAATTACAAAAAAGCCTTAGAAATTTGAATTGAATTTATGACTTTTCTCCGTCAATCTCCCTCGCACTCATATCCTTAGTAGGGCCGGTACGATTAAAGAGTTCAGGTGCAGGACTAACAGCTTAACGTGCTTTCCCAGAAACGCGCGTGTAAACGATGCCAATTCCAAACTGTTTTTTACAATTAGAAAATATATATTATTACCCAAATTTTATAACCTCTCTTTTGATAAATTTTGAAACTAAACTCAAGGATAGATTTAAATAAGTATTCAAATGTTATGGTCGTAAAAGTCCTGTGTAGATTTTATAGTTGTGGAAAATGTTTTTTCTTTTGGTAAACAATGAGTACGTGCTTTTTATACATCGACATTTTTTAATCTTCACAAATATATACGTGGAAATATTTTTGCAGGTTGGACAGGTACAGGCTTCGATGGAAGGTCTAATGAAAATGAAAGGCGTATACGAAACAAATCCTACTCTAGGAGATCCAATGACTGTAGAAGGTTTGATTGTGTCTATAACTTATTGTTCACCGTTGCCCAGCAGAGGGATATTAACAGACTGTTACTGTACTGTACTTTATAGCCTATTTCAATCGAAAAGGAGTTGAGATAAACAAATCTTGGATTTACATATTCTCTGCGATTTGCTAATAGACATGCTACTATTATACTCTACAAATATTTATTGATTAATATATATTTATTAATAATGCAACGCTATTAACGTAACTTGCTATATCAATTTTATATATATAGCTATAAAAAAGTAACTAGTTTTTTATTATTATTACCTGTACTTTTACTTTCAGGCGATTTATAGAATACCATTTTTGAATATATTTATATATCAGTAAAGATTATACACAAAGAAACAATAATAGTGAAATACATAATTAAATTATTTATTTTTGTTCTTTGGTCACCTCAGGTCAACTAAACGAATGTTGTGATAAAGTCAAGAAATTGCGAGCGCAATTACGCAAGTACGAAGAGTTGCTAGTGGAAGCGAATAATCAAGTATGTGCACCGCCCTTACACCCCACTGCCAGAACTAACGGATCTGCACCAACGCAAGCAACAAGGTAAATTCTTATTGTTATAAAGCGAAAAATAAATTGGCCAGACGGAAGTCTAATCTCTGAGACTTGCGGTCAATTGTATGTCAGTGGAGTGTCATGAAAAAAGAGGTGTACCATTTATATTCACTCTAGAGGTTACTTAGATAAACAGTCTGTATTATCAACATCGATCAAAAATGGCAAAAAAAAATATCTTTTATCAGGTCTGTGCCAAGCGTAAGTAATGTAATATACATTGCTCAGAGTTTGTTTTTAACTATTTATAATGTATTTTTTTTAAACTCATAATCTGTCCGCCAGTATCGGGTCGAACAGCGAGTCCCTGTCCCGCTCGGCCTCGGAGTCGTCGGTGAGCACGGGCGCGGGTGCGGGCGCGGGCGGCGGCGGGCGCGCCGCGGGGGGCTCGCCCGAGTCCGGCCTCGGCGGGGAGCTTGCCGCCGCGCACGCCGACCACACCAACGGCGACCACGATGACCACAACCACGACCACGACCACGACCACGACCATGACCATGACCACGATCAGGACCACGACCAGGACCACGAGTCGGACTTCGACTACTACTACGAGCCGGACTTACAGCCGCTGGGCTACTGCAAGGCGCTTTACGCGTTCGAAGGTCAGTGTTTATTCTCGATAGTTGGTCGCCGCCTAACATCTCGATACGAGAGGAAAATTATAAAATTATTAATAATTCTTGTTTATAGTTCTGTGGACGTTGAGGCTAGAAAGACAGTTATTTGACCTACGATATACGTAACGTGTTTGTTATCATACTGAGCCACAAAAAATATTATCTAAAAGATTACATTTGATACCGCCAACAAATAATAATATAAATAAAAGATATCCGACTATTTTTTAATTTAAGTCGACACTGTTATGCATCCACATGGGTAAATAAATTATAAAAATGAAGGGAAAAACCGTTCTAGAGATGTTCGTTTGCGGAAAGTACAGTAAAAGCTAAGCAAACGTTGTGATCCCGCAGCGAACGGCACGGGCTCGACGATGCGCATGGAGTGCGGCGAGCGCCTGCTGGTGCTGGAGACGGACGCGGGCGACGGCTGGACGCGAGTGCGCCGCCACCACACGCGCGAGGAGGGCTTCGTGCCCACCACATACATCGCCACCACGCTCTACGCAGACGCGCATGCGCACTAGCCGGTAACCGCACCGCCACACCGCCTCCACATCACCACCATTACTTCACTAGCACCACTATATCAGCACCACTACACCATTACCACTGCACCAACATCCCCACAACTACATACCTAGTTACAACTTACGGAATTAAAAAGTTTATTAAAAGTCTTCTTTAGTAGTGTTATTTTGTAATATAAATATTGATGCCTCTGATCGTAGTTTAAGTGCCATATAAATAAATATTAGGCAAGTCATCATTAAGAAAAAAATTATAAGTACCGGTTTATTGCCGAATGTCTACAATTAGGTCAATGCACGTAGTATTATGTATAACATTTATTGTAAGCATAAAAATAAAATTTATCATAATTTTTCGTAATTTAAATTACATTAAACATTATAATAAATTCGTTCCACTTTAAGAGCCCTCTGTTTATATACGAACACTAATTATTTCAAATAAACGAATATAGCCCGACCTCATAACTATTCCACTCGACGCGTTAATTTTGCAATTTACATCACGCATGCTCTATTATAATGATAATGCCGTAACACAACAACTCTGTAATCATTGCTCAAACAAATAAGATTTTGTTTTGATCGACATTACGTAAACATATTCCGCTAATTTTAACGCGTTTTACATAATTATATCCTCAACTCTTAGAACTCTTTTTTTTTAACGATTCTTGAATGCATATAATACGAACAATAATAAACGAATCTTAATGAATACAATAATCTCCATGATAATTAATATTTTTGTTTTTTTTTTGTATTTTGATAAAAGTTAGAAAATATTTTTAAACTAAAACGAATTAAATTTATGCATTGATCTACTGTAAAATCACATTAAGAGCATAATTTTTATAATTGCATACATCACGTCGGTTTTTTTTTATATAATGAGATTGCTATTTGTTGTGAGAGGCTACAGAGCCAGAGATTGTGAAATATACACTTTAACCGAAGGTCGCCGGTACGAATTCGGGCAGACTTTTTAATTTTTGATATATGTATGAAATACATACTTTATAATCGTCCTTGGCGGTGAAAGGATACTTTTGAAAGACCTGCAACATCTCCGACGAGAGAAGTGGCACGTTGTTGTTCATATTCAACTCAAAACAGAAGTCTTACTTAGCTGTTACATATAATGTACTAATAAAATTTTTTCATCTTTTCAGATGTACTCAGGAAAAAGTGGCGTTTTAGTGATAGCGCTAATCGTTCAGTGTGAATATGTTAGTGTTCGCGGACTATAGCCACTTCGGACTCTGTGCAATCAGTCTTTCAGTTATCTGTGGCCTATATATTTACAAGTATTTTTGCTATAATTTATCATTATTGAAATTAGATTTATTTTTTTTATCGTGTATCTGATTGATTGTCCTGCGGCCGTGGTCAGAGTTGAAAATGAGGTAATCATAATAACATTCCATGATCTTATTTATTGTGTATATTGTATGTTATGTGGCGTACATATTTTCATGTATAGTCGTGTAACAGTAGATTTATAATTTTATTTTTAATATTATAACACATTCAGATCTTCGTTGTGCCAGCTCTTTACGTGTTAAGATTATTTTTCGTACTTATGATAGTCGTTACTGCTTTATGTGATCGATTATTCGAAATTATAGCAAAAATAAATTATCAATTGTAATATATGTAAACATTGGAGATTCGAGATTAAATTAAACAACAATTTGACGTATAGTTTAGAAGTAATGGAGTGAAGTAACCGTATCACATGATGTATTATAAAATGCTTATGTTAAATGAATCTTATGTAATATTAAGCGCTAGCTAAATGTGGTTATTAGCCAATGCTATTTTCTGAATATTTGCTGTATGCAAGAAATCTATTGTATTTATATATAGTGAGACGAGGGATGGATGAGTGCATTTGATTTTTTTATATAAAATAAAACTATATGAGGACTTAGGAATTGATTTATTTCACCCAAACTACAATCCCATTTCCACACTGCCTAATCCAATCATAGAAAGATAAAACACAAATAAATAAGTATGACATTGAAATGACGTGATGTCATTGGTCGAAATCATGAGTAGTCTATGGTATTCAAAATGAATTCGTTATTACGCCAATTTGAATATTGTTAAGTTAGTCGAAACTTTGGAAATCAAATTAAAGTGGATATAAATAGTTAAGTGGAACAGTGTTGTATTATAAATAAAGTTTAATTAATCAAGAACTGTTTCTAGTACATAATATAGCAGGGCTATTAGTAAAACATATCGAATGTGCCAAAACTGTTTCTAATCTTTCGATTGGATTAGGATATTCAATGTAACTATCTTGAAACGAAAGTCGGATGAACGACGACAGAAATTCAACTAAAATAAAATGTATAGTAAAAAAAACAATATAACGGACATGAGATCCAAAGAAATGATCGCTGAATTGAAGCTCTATAGTCTATTAAAACCGAACTAGTCGTGTAACATTTAAGCCGCTATTATGTTGCTTTAACACCGAAAGGACTTGTTTGCACGATCATTAGGGTCAAGTACGTTGAGACGAGCCTTGGCTGTTAGCCCACTTCTAAAGGGGATTGCACAAACTGACACCCGCCTTTCAAATAAGTTCATTTGCTCGGAAAAATAATGAGGTAGGACGAACAGCTGCGACCTACTCTATTATAAATAAAATAAAGGCTCGCGTCAATTGTCCTTAGTAAATGAACCCGTGCCATACTAATGATGTAGAGTCGCGTTTATTCAGGAACTTGTATCGTTCCCTATTTTTTTTTAATTAAAAAAATAACAGCAATAAACTTTAATTTCGGTGAATGTGTAGAAATCATAAAATAATTAATTTAAATGATTATATGTTTTTTCATTATTTATGTTGGTAAGTTTGTACGAGACGTGCTTATGTTGCGCAGTGCTCCATTGGCCGAGTGCAGCGCCTTCCGCGTCGCGCCACGCAACGGTTGCACAACAAACCGCAACCACCACGAACCCAGCAATCGTCTTTTATATACATTACTGCTGAACTTAGATTTTAACAAACTCAACAACTAGGCGTGAATCAATGGAAAGCGTAAATGCTATTACAAGTTATGTCGGCCGTACAAAGTGGTGGCGGGTCGAACTCTAAAGATAAAACGAGTTTTGCGGGAACTAACGCCATCCCGAGGTCTGTTCTTGCGCAAATATAAATGGCTTTCCGGCTTTCGTTGATATTTGTAACTTTTGGTATTGACGATTGCATAATTTATAAATTTGTTTCGGAACGAAAAAGGCTTATTCAACTTAAATGCAGTAATTATAACACAATGCTCTTCGCTTGATATTTTTTGTCTTAAAATGACCTGATGCTTAAAATAAAGTTTTGGGTACGTCAAATTATTTTGCCGTAGTTAATTAGAAAAGTTTTTACTATTTAAGTTGTCAGGACGTCCGACGGACTTAAAATTACGAGTACCTATGTTGTTAATTAATCTTACTAGTTAATTAATTAGTGTTCGTGATGGTTTAGTGGATGAAAACATTAATATTATAATATACATCATCGTCATACAATTGCGGACTTAAAACTGTTGAAGCACCATTAAATGAAAGCATCTTTAAATGATTAATTTTGCAAATGATAACATCGTAAAACTGAAATGAATCTTGCATATTCCAAAGAGTATCTCAGGTATTTTGAGTCATGTTCCTACATTATTCACATTCAGTGGACAATGGAGTACTTTGGTAACATGAACGTCTTTTATTCAATGAAGCAAATTGGATTTTTTTAACTTTTTTCCTTAGCGAGGGTCGCGTAGATGCGTACTTTTATTAACGCGGCTGGTCGTTTGACCTTTATGACACCTAATAATTTTTTTATTTTTTTATTTTACCGTGATATTAAAATATTTATCTATTTACGGTAGAAACTTACAAAACCACCACCGTATTAGAAACCTTTATTTTTTAAAAAGAAGGTTCCTAATAAAAAAACCTGCAAAAAAACTGACTTCGAAAACAATACAATATCTATAACTTTTACATGAGAACTTAATAAAATAAACCTTTAAATATAAGCAAAATAATAAATCATAAATAAACTTTTACTGCCAGTCTATATAGTATATATAAAAAAAAAAATACAAATATGACTGGCATTTTAAACAGTGCCGGCACTTCTACTGATTTGAGCTCTTTACTAGAGACAATAATAACCTTAATACTAAAAATAATAAGTATCTATTTCATAAAATGTCTGAGTGGCATATAAAGTATAGGTCTGACAAGACGAAATTTTTCTTCAGAAAGTATGTTTCGAAATTCATCACCTGAGAGAAGTTCGTCAGTTTTAATGTTAGAATTATGGAAATCGTTATTTGGGATTCTGCTTATGAAAGACAGTTCTTACAGTGTTTCTGGAATTCGCCACTTAAGAGGGTGTTAATAATTTAGTGGATAGGTACCACCCACTCATTAGACATTCTGCCGCCAAATAGTAATACTCAGTATTGTTGTGTTCCGGTTTGAAGGGTGAGTGAGTCTGTGTAACTACAGGCACAAAGGACATACATAACATATCAGTTCCGAAGATTGGTGACGCATTGGTTTCGCATTCGGCGCTGTTGTCTATAGGCCGTGGTGATCATTTACCATCAGATGATACACTCGATAAAACAAGCATGCCATTATTAATAATTTAAAATATATTTTAAATTCAATTCAGTTATGTTTCAATGATTTACATACAATAATTTCTTACAATGCCAATGACTATGACCATAACATCAGTTGACCCATTTGTCCGTCCGCATACATATTACACTAAAAAAAACGTATTGAAGTTCACAATTTTTGATGATAGAAATATTAACAATGGTGTTTTAGGTTCTACTTTTAAGTAAAATAAATTTGTTACAATGTTTTTGAGAAATTCATCGCGTCATGGCTTACAGGGTGATATTGGAGATGGGGGTTTGTGTATAAGTTATTAATAAGGATATATAATTGTAAGGAAGTTTATCATCCTTGATATTAGAGACACGTAAATTAGTATTATTGCTTTAGTTTTATTTGAAATATATATAATATAAAAGTAAGTTGTCTCGAGGGTATGGGCATTACTAAAGCTAACACCTGCTCAAAAATATCGATGGGATTCTGAATGTTTGATACAGCAATATATGTATTTAATACTAATATGGTTTGACTCCAAAAAATGCCCAATTACGCCTATAACGGCCGTGATCTAATAATAAGGACGCAAGTCAAAAGATATAGCATAAATTCTATAAAGAATTATTTTGCCATCGTCGTACAGTAGACAGTCCACAGCCGATCTTTTTGAATATTTAATATACAGACCTGCTAAACTTTAACTGTATGTGCTATGAATATGTTATTTACATACAATAGATATGAAGTAGATAAATAATGTATATTTGCTTTGTTGTTAAAATAGTAGGTAGGTAGTTTTACGGAAAAAAATGTAAATCTTAGAAATTACGCGACTTTGCAAATTATGGTTATATAAATTCGCTAGAATGTTTATTGTTAATGGATGACGAAATTACACAAGATCAATCTTTTTTTTAAACACATTTAATTTCGTATGTTGACGAAGGTCCTTTTTTCCGTATCAAATAACCGTTGATAGTTAGGACAGACAAAAAAAGAACATAGCTTCGTAAAGTCGTTACGTAAAACAAAATAATAAACCATTTCGCTCGTCCTCCCTTGTTTAAATATCGTATTGTATAAATTGTATATTTTATTCATATACGATTTTTATCCTTTGAAAATGAGAAAGTAATAGTGCTTCAATATATTATGAGTACCATAATTTCCCAGTGCCTAAAACATGTGGATCTTAACCGAGTTTCAAGAGGACGTAAGCACCACGTTAATTTGTATGAATAATTCATCTCGTGCTCCGAGGTGAAGGGAAATATAGTGAAATCTGTATGTTATAGATTAAATTCTTTCACATGTGCATCCACCAGATCGCAAGAGAGCAGGGAGGTGGAATAAACTCCAAATCTCTCGAAGAGAGACAGCTTTTACCCAGCTGTGGCACGTTTACAGGCTATTCTACTTTTATATAAATAATATAAACGTATATATGTTTATAAGATCCAAGTGATCTTGACTTAACGGATATGAATTTGATGTTTTTAAATGTTTGTATAACATTATCTTTTACCGAATGATTAATATCATAATATAAAATTTTATCGTATCATACCTACATACATATTTAATAATAATATTTATATATTACAGAATATTCAAATTGTATACTTTTATGATACATTTTTACGCGTTTATAACGTAGAAAATTGGATGAGGGCTTTGACTTGATAATAAGGCAGCAAAATGAATAAATTAATTCTTATTAACGCAGGATTTTCAGAAAATCCGAAACTAATTTCGCGTTTTATGCTTCTCGAACAATTTTGGAGCTTGTAGGTATCTACTTTTAAGCATAAATCATAATATGTTATGCCTATCACAATTAATCCTTACTAATATTATAAAAACGAATGTTTGTGTGTGGGAGTTTGTTAGTCTTTCACGTAAAAACTACTGAATGGATTTTAATGAAACTCTACAATGATATACCTCACACATCAGAATGACACACAGACTTGAATTTATAAAGATTTTGTGTGAATAATACTTGACAACCAACCCCTAAAACGCGGCCACAAACTAGCTTACAATAATATAAGAATATCGGTATGTAATGACTTAGACGTCGAGTACCTTTAAAGTTTATTTTTGAATAATGTAATGAGGTAATATAAAACTTAGTAAACGTACGCCGTATATTCAACTAAAATTGAATTGTGTTAAATACCACTGAGTCATCTTGAAATCTCCGACACTATAGATTGATTGCCTCGAAATTTAGCGTAGTGACTCCTTTCGCAACGTAGACGTTTTCTAATGACAGACTGATTGTTATTAAGAATAATTTTCAATTTCAAGGGTGGGAGAAATGCAACTATTTACATAATTTTTTTTCAAACCAAAATTCACTAAAATATCTTAATTTGATTTTAATTTCTTGTTTTCTATTTACTTGATCACAGTATTTGCCGATACGATTATTTATTAAATGTACATACGCACACCAAGAATTCCTATAACATAATTTGTATCTAGTTTTTGCCAATAAGTAACTGAGCTCTTACGTAAATGTATAAATTTATCAAATATGTAAAAATAATAGTCAATATTCGATTGTATAGAAAATAAACAACCACAAAAGTTTTATTGTGTTATGAAAAGTAACAATAAACTCGTAAACAAAGTAAAGTGTACGGACAATAAAATAGAAATAAACAACAAATTCTATTGTGTATGAAAATGGAAGTTAAATGGCAGAAGTGGAGCATTTTGTAAATAACGTCAGTGGTGTCGTGTCCGAGGCGGAGGCGGGAATCAATGTGTCCGCACTAGACAACTGAGGCCGTGTATTGTGAGGACGAAAACTTATGCCATTCCGCATAATCGTCTTCCAGTGACCTTAATTAGACGCTTTTGTTATTGTAAGAATGAAAAAAAATCGCTCACAATGCGACCTTTTTCTTTGATTCAACAAGTCTATTTTTATATGTAGTGTTTTTACTGCCTTTTTAAAAGCATATGCTCTCCACTCTTTTTTCAAAGAAGCTGTTTGTAGTTTAGTTTCCTTTGAAGAAACTTTGCTCTTATAATTTTTTCTAACACCATGAGAATTACCCGTATCCATCTTGGAAAGTCTCGAAAAACATATCGATTTTCAGTCAATTCAGATCTTATTAATCCTATTATCAAGTATTAATAATAATAAAATATTTATTGAAATATTTTATCCTACATACATCTTAACACCTTGAACTAACACCTTGTACCTGATCCGTATCTTAAACTAAAACATTGTAATACAGTACTTGACGTATCTCAGATTTATGCCAATTTTTTTTTTTTACTTTAACAGTCTGTATATTTCTTACTGCTGGGCTAAGGCCTCCTCTCCCTTTGAAGAGAAGGTTTGGAGCATATTCCACCCCGCTGCTCCAGTGCGGGTTGGTGGAATACACATGTAGCAGAATTTCGTTGAAATTAGACACATGCAGGTTTCCTCACGATGTTTTCCTTCACCACCGAGCACGAGATTAATTGTAAACACAAATTAAGCACATGAAAATTCAGTGGTGCCTGCCTGGGTTTGAACCCGAAATCATCGGTTAAGATGCACGTGTTCTAACCACTGGGCCTTTCTTTATCCCATCTCGGCTCTTTATTTATCCCAGGCACTCGGAAAATTATCATTTATCAAAAATTTTGATTTAGGCACTTATATCAAAATCAGGTCGCTGACTAAAAGTAAAAATATTGCAAAATAATATTTTTTTTTAATCACGATGGGCACTTTTTCAATCATTCATGCTAACAGACCAGATCAGTTGAAAGGAAATCTCATAATATATCATTCGTTTTGCCGGCGCGTGATAATTGATTCCACGGTTTCCGTGTCACTTTCTATTTGTCGAGGAGGGCGAAGAGATCAGTCGAAATCGAAACGCCGGTCTTTTCACAAATCTCTTGTTATACTGCCATATGTGCCAATGTTAAGACTTGGAGTAAACGAAATTAATTTGTTATAAACTTGCAGCACACTTTCATACCGGTCGGAAGGTGGTGGCTCAGTGGCCACATAACCGGCGCTTGCGCACCACTCAGTGCCCAGTGATCGCTCATCCGATTCGTTTATTATCAACGCGAAATATTTCTAAAGACTTGTTTAGTTCACGAGGAAGTGTCTGTTCGCGTGTCATAACTTAGTTATACCAAATTTTACTCATATAATTGGACGATTATTTTAAGGTGGGTGAAGTTTTTTGTATTTTTTTTTTAATATTTAGCTGTTTTATAATTTAATGACCGTTAAAATGCAATATATTATTTTGTTTGTTGTCACAGCTAGAATTTTCTAGCTAGAATAGAGTTAATATATAAATAAGGTAATTTTTAATTCAATACAAGATAAGTAACTGATTTTGCGGTAAGCATTGGTTACGTAGTTCTGCCTTTTATGAACGTACGGAACGAAAACTAATTAAATTTTAAATAAATCTCCCATAACAGAATAAAACGTTACGAAGTACGTTGTGATATTTTAACTTTTTGAAATTATTGTTTCCTATAAGCTCAGAACTTTTTTTTCCTAAATTTTTTACTTTGAATTGATTTACAAAGGAAGTCAATTTTTTATACATGTAATGGGTAAATTATTAAATCTTTTATTTTATATTACGTGACATTACGTGATATTATATATCTTAGTTCTTTTAAACTTTTTGCAAAATATTTTAAACCTAAGCAAACTAATAACACGGGAATACATCTCGCCATATTCATTAATTCATCCATTCATTCATTAAAGATGTAAAATAAAATAAAATAATTATAATATTTCACTAAATACGAATTAAAAGTAGGTAGCATTATCATAACCGAACTAAGTCGTACTACGGAATCGAGGTGAAAATATTGCATCCTCTTAATTGCGTAAGTAAAGTAAAATAACTGGTCCTAATAAATTGCCGCTCCATTTCAGACGATATTTGCACTACATTGTAACATTGACTTCGTAGAAATATCAGAAACCTATTCACACACAAAAACACGTATATTTCTCTATACGGTCTCAAAATATGTGCTAACGAAAGTACTTATCTGAATAGTATTCGCATAAACGTTAATTTATCGCGAAATTGATACTCTCTAAACGCGGACCCATGGCGAGCCTATCGCGTTGAACTTTCACCATTTGTTAGCTTTACCGCTCGGTATGTCACGGCTCTTACATCATTTATGTCACTACAGGTTATAAAGATTTCTATTTAAGTTCGTCGAATTTGCAGGAAATATTTTCGAGGTCATTAAATTTCGCAATACGATTTTGACGCAAAAAGTCTGTGTCCGACATCGGTTTTTCAGTGAGTGATGTTCGCCATCAGCAAGCGATAGCACTAGAACCTTCACACTCAATGAATTACGACATTGTTCCAATCGACGATTGATCGAAACTTTACGCACATTCAGCACGTTCCCGAGTCCCTTTCGAAATCGACGCGACTGTGATAACATTTTTGTGCAAACATTCTCGTTATTTTTCTTCGAATGCTCTATAAATGTTTCCAACCATAAAGATATTACATCCATATTAAGCAATAATCATTTAAAATATTATAAATATAAATATATGTAGATATTTTACGTATTCACCTACAATTTTTTATAATACTTTTACGTACGCTAAACGACACATTGTATATTGAATCATGGATAACCCGTTCTATTTCCCCATATGCTAACCATGGTATAAATATTTAATATAAAAAATATGATTACCCAACAATATATGGATTTTTTTATTCTTTAATGTTGACCTTTAATAAATACAATAAATGCCATTACACTCTGGAATTAACGATTTCATATTTCGTAATATTTTTTTTCCAATTACGTACAAAGTTGGAATTTGTATTCAATGCGCTGAAGAAATATTACATAAGTTAAACATTATATGTGCAACATAATTTGTAAATCGTAACTATATTATCCGAATGTAATAGCACAATTATAAAATATGTATTTGTTTTTATGTAAGATAAATTTTAATATTTATATTTTATTAGTCATTGTGTAGTTTTATTGCCCTCCATCCAATTGTATATTTTATGAACGGACGGGTTAAAAAGGGTCTTTTAAAACAAATGGAAAGTTGTATAAGTAAGAACCCAGAATATAAAGGATACACGCATGAATAACAAATAAACACATTCCTATTGAACAGACATATTATTAACGTATATTATAATTTACTTTTTAAATTAATTGAAGATAAAAAGAGCAATAACATAAATAATGAAAGAACTCATAAATAAGGTTTTCATACATAATTTTACTACAATTATAAGAAAGATTTCAATCGATGCACACTGAAAAATATATATCCGAGAATAAATTTTCCCGCCATAACGAGTATCTGTCAATGTTCACGTTACCAGATTAAAAAGATAATATTATAATTAATATAAAAAGTGACAGATACTCGTCTGTAATATAGAGATAATAAAATTATCCATATATGTAATATTTAATATCTATTAGATACCTAGGTACATTAAAAAAAAAAAACTTTTGATAAATCAATAGATTTACATATTCAATTTAATAATTCTATATTACCATTTATAATATAGTCATACATTTTATGATTATGTAATCATACTACTAAAAATATATTATTAATACTTGTATTTTTTCGCGTTCATACAAACACTACTTAAAATTGATCTAAAATTTTCGTATTATGACAATTTACAATTACAAAACAGGTACACAAAATGCTTATATGTAGCATATTAAATATATATTATCATTATGTCGACGTAGTTGGAGGGAATTGTCAGCCTGGCGCTTTCCAAGCGAAAGCTGCCGAAACAGATAAGTAATTGGGTAAAGTAAAACTTTGTTGAGGGATTTGTAAATTTCTAATGTAAGGCTTTGCTGTCATCTTTTATAGATCGCAAATCGAAATAAAAATCAATCAAGATCAAAACATACTTTATTCAAGTAGGCTTTTGGAAGCACTTTTTAAGAATAATTTTGTAGAATTACTTATATTAAAAGTAAGGCTATCGAGAAGAATCTTCATCTAAAATATTGTTTAGAACTAACAGTTTTTAATTTTAAAAATGGATAAAAAAAATACCGATTAAATTAAAATTATCAGTTAGAGCTTTAATCACTCACAATTAACAATAAAAAAAAATTGCGGTAGTAAAACACCAACGTGGTTTATTTATGTTTTGCAATTTGAACGAGTAGTTGTAGAAGATATTATAAGACATTTACTTATACGGATGAAAAACGTGCGACGTGCGTGACTACGCTTTAGCAAAACACGAACGCTACAAGATTGTTCTATAATATTAGACTCTTCTTGTATCGAAAATTCGATGTGTATACATATATTTAACTCTTTTGGAATAAAATGCGGTACGATAATAACATACAGTATCTTCGTTTTACCTGTGCGAGGCCGGGATGGGTATCTTGTATTATAAAAAATAACAATTGTCTGACGTACCTAGATTAGAGTAACTAGAGTACGTAGTAATTTAGAGTAGGTTCAATAGCGGGTGTCAACATCATAAGATTATGATGTAGACTTTTATGAGTAGCTATTATTGACAACTAAATCACAAAGTCGATTTTTTGGAAATTTTCCTTTTAGAGAAGGAAGGAATACTAGTCTATTTACAGTTAAATTACGTACGATATGAAATATGTTATATTTGACAATAGAAATTAAAATTATAAATCAATTGATTGTAGTTTATATGTACTGGACTTATTGTGTTTATTTGTTTATTAGAATCAAGCAAGCTGATCAGACGTTCTATTGCCAAAAAGCAATATTTTGGCCCGGTTTGAAGTGCGAGTAAGCTTAGAGATAAATATCTTAGCTCTCACGTTTGGTGACGCGACGGTGGTGTGAGGTTAATATTTCTTACTGCGCTAATGTCTATGGGCGGAGATGACCACTTAATATCAGATGTTCCATTTGCCCGTTCGCCTATCTATATTTAAAAAAAATAAACCTATAAAGAGGTGTTTCTTGGTGCTATATAAAAAATAATATATAATGGATGTAAGCAATTTAAAATAAGTACATCATTTATCAAAAGTTGTAGGCCTTAGCATAGATGTTCATACAAACAAGGTCATGCATTAGACTTTACGACGTTGATTGATATATAATACACACACACATAGACACATAGACATAAAGTAACAAGAATATAACTATATATTCTGAAAAGCATGAAATCATTCTTACAATCATTTAAACGAGTATTTAAAAAAGTTTATTTTATCAAATATACTCTTATACTAAATAAATAGCAGTTTTTTGTAATGACTAACTGTAAAAACGATTTAATCAATATACATAAAACTGATACCAGAATATGTAGCGCGTTTGGGAGAAGGTTTTAGTATATAATATTGGTATATAAACAGTTGCGCTTCGCAATTTTACACTTTATAGTTTAGACTATTAACGTGACGAGCGTGAATTTGATGTTCTTGTGGGTATAATGAAGTATATATATTTTTTTATAATAAAAAAAAAACGAACTCAAAGATTATGATATTAAATAATAATTACATTATTAAATAAGATCGGGTCAGTAATTTATTTAGTTTCAAATTAAATCACACGTTAAATGTTTTTGACGTATAAGTATTTCAAGAAATAACCGATGCTATATGCTCCAGATGATCAATCACTCACTTTAAACATAAGATGGATTTTAAATATTAAATTATTAAATAACTAGCTTTCGTCCCAACTTTACATGCCTAAAATAAAGGACTTTATACAATGATTATATTGAACAACCAACAAAAATTCTCGTCTTTTCGCTAATATATTAAAATTAGACATATAAATATTTCTCTTGAATCACTCAGTTAATTAATGAAAACCTCATTTTATGCGTTCCTTAGTTTAAATGATCTAAGCCTACAGACGGCGGAAAGACGACGGCGACTTTACACTATGTAGAGATAAATCAAATTAAGAATATAATATTATAAATAAGACTAATGACAAATACGTAAATCGTAGATTGGTAAAATGCAGCTCGCACGCAGTTTTAATACAATTAAATGAGAATACGGTGTCTAGCCTATTCCATATCTGTCAGGCTATTCTGTAACAAGAAACTCAAAACTCACCGCAGAACACGAGCCTGAAATGTCACAATGTGATATACGACATTGGTCATTGACTACAATAAATATAAAATTTATAGGATACACGTATCAAAATGGCGTATCACTGTAAGTCAGTTGTCAATATTTCATGAGTGAGATACGGAGTGATTGCTTACAAAATCGCATTGCTGTTGTTAATACAACATGAAAAGTTTATTTAATGATGACTAAATTTAATAACATAAGAATTGATAACATTAAGTGCTTAAATATATGAATTAAAAATAATACGTGGAATAGTGGCAAGAATGCTAGCAGCATTTCCCCGTTGAATCGCAAATTTAAATTTGTATTTTAGTTTTATATACATTGGGTATTGTTTTTAATTCATTTTGTGTGAATTTTAAAGATCGAACTTTAGTCCAAATTCGTTCATGTTCGAATACGAATTTCTGCCAGCATCTTTTGTGGTCATTTTATTTCGGTTGTTTTGAAATAAGTTCCTAGTTGTTATACATTTTTAGAGAACTAATAAAACGGTTATGTTTTTAAAATAATCTGCAGGACAAGTTTCATAACGATTTTTTCTGTTTTTAAGGCATTTTTGTGGAAAAAAAATCAAAAAAATATTGAAATAATATCTTTTTCCGTCTCGCATTTTTAAATTTGGACCGACAATTATTGTTTTTATATTGACAAATAACCAGTGTTTATTCGTTTTTATAAATCAGAAGAATAAAATAGATTTTAATTGATACTTTTTCTTAAATAAATTTTTGAATTTGCATTTTTGACTTATTTTTAAAAAATCTAAAAAACGTGATAATTCAAAAATGGTTCACTTTTGCATGATACATATGGGGGTTAAAATTATCGCAAATAATCACCCCTATTACCAATAACCCTGTATATTTCGTCTCAAGTTTATTTACTGTGATTTATTTATTTTAGTAATTCTATTATAGATGTATAGTTGTTATTATTATTATTATAATAGTTATTAAAGCAAATTCTTCTTACAGGAACGTTCCTTGTGATGTAGTTACTTGAAAAAAATCTTGATTTTAGCTTTGATTGTGTTCTGCAGATCTGCCTAAGGATATTAAACACTGCTGTTTCGCGACTCCACCCATTCATGAAACATTCATTTATTCTAAAGAGATGTACGTCTCAGTTCATATTGCTTTTGTCTTTTGCGTCTGCGATTCTTGAGATGAAGAGCTTTTTACATTTATGTCGGCTACAAATTCTGAATATATTTCGGAATTTGAAAAAGACGATTTTTTTTATCCATTTTACAGTCTTTGGACTTTGTTGAAGTTTATTATTTTACCGAAGAGATATATTTATTTATAATTTGAATATTTTAAAAGGATATTGAAGTAATTTTTGAAAAAATAAGTGACGTGATATTTACTTAAATCGTCTTAAAAATCAGGGTCTCATTTGAATGCTACTTTCGCTTGCTATTTGAGTTGACTTTAAAGGCATTGCAATAGAAGGAGCAGAAATACGGATGAAGACGCAAGACACCATTCTTAAAATATAATATCGAAATTGAGTTCGTCAACCCCAATATATGAAGTAATAGTATAGGTAGATACTACAAAAATAATTGAAAAATTCAAATGAGGCGGTTACCCCAACATTTATATGCAATACTTTACGAGGTAGAGCTCACGAGAGGTGCCGACCCGGACTCGAGTCGTTTGCATTTCACAATTTATACATTTCGTAATTCCCAAGGATGACCGGATTGTAAAGAGAAAGACGGCCACAGAGAAAAGAGTAATTACAGCTTATGTTTGTTACTTTTCCTATTAATTACACTTTTACGTAAGAACAATAAACACCATTATGTGCAGTTATTATATAATAAGTTCAAAACAAATAACACATTACCTATCGTATATAATGTATAGTTATATTTTATAAATGCGAAAGTAGCTCTGTAGGTCCGTCTGTTGCTCTATCGCGACCACTGAACCGAATTTGATGAAATTCTGTACGAAGTAAGCTTGAACTCCAATAAAGGACATACGCTACTTTTTCATGCCTGACACAAGACAACCAAGCACTAAAACACGAGCGTAGTTGCGAAAGATAACTAGTTTAACATAAAATAAATATATGGACTATGAACCGTCAATTGTAATTAAAAGTACGATTTTCATTATTATTAATAATTAATGGAGACTTTTGGTCTGAATAATTTGTTTCTTGTAGAATGCTGAATGTATTAAAGTCAATGAAGTAACCTTATCGTGTGCTTTATAAAAAAATATATATCTACTTCGTTTATTATCAACATTGTGTACAAAAAGTGTTGTTGACGAACATTAATATAACATTTATTTGTATAAGTGCAGTATTGCGTATTAAATAAATCCTTCATTAATCTTGTTTCGAAATATTGTATTCACAAAAGGGGCTTAAAATTTACGAAATATGTTTTGTTTTTTGCTGTGAAATAAACTTAAAAAAAAAAAATTATGTCGTAATACATAAAAAGTAAATCAATTTTCCGACGGCTAGACTCCTTTGTCCAGTATCGTCCCATCCTAATTATTGTTACTGTTAAAATGAAAAAAAAAACATATTCTTAAATAAACTTAATTGTATAACAGAAGCAGCTTAATATATGACTTATACATAAGGTAGATTATAAAATATTCTTCAGCTCTATCCTATTTACATTTTACTAGTATAACCGTTCGAACACGACATCCACCTGTCATGTTTTATCAATCCTCTTCAAACGTGTATACCGACAAAAGCATACATGATGCGACATTAATGCAAATGTCAGATCGTTGAGGCACTTGCGGGCCGGTAAACGTCTGCCGTTCATACGGGAACTAGGTCGCATAACACATTAAATGTGGCGAGTGCAGCAAACCGCACCGCTGAAAATGTCTTCACAAACCAAACAGAGAACGCATTGGTCGATTTGAATATTTCTAAGAGATACTATTCAAGCCCTCTACGTCTAACAAATGTTCATTTTAAAACTAAAAAACCTCTTAGTATCTATTATTCATTGTGATAATTCATCAATTGATTACTCCTTGGGAATGTGATAAATGCCACTAGGCTGTTTTAATTAACGAAAATATATTTATTCTTATTGTATGAAAAATATGTGGTCAAATACGTCATTTAAAAAGTAAAATTACGCTGAGTTTCTTTCGCCGATTTTTATCAGGTCCGAGATGTTTTTTCCGAACCGGTGGTAGTGGTATTTACTATTTTTGATGTCGAAAAATAAAATATCCAGTGAGGTCAAGCACGATACGTCTGCTGTAAGGTGGTTAGAAATTGAGGATAATGCTGCATCAGGTCACATTATGGTAAAATTATGGAAGCCACAGGGTACTAAGTTTTGAGTCTGATCGAAAAGAGGAGTATAAGATACTTACATGTCTTTACAACTACAAAAGAGCTGATGGTCTTCAAATACATTTTCTTTAATTACAACTAAGAACGCACACACAGAGGGTACACACTTAAACTTATAATACCCCTATTTTTACGTTGGGGCTTTAAAAACAGGAAAATATGATAAGGCAGGCGTTTCTAATCTTTTCTAACACGGAAGCCACTTAACTTTGTTGTTTTGTTGCGGAATACGTAAGTGTTCCATACACCGTGAGTTTAAAACAGGTCGTGAATTTTTGAGATCATGGGACGTATTATGAAAAAGGTAAAATAAAACTCATATCGTACTGCAGCCGCTGCATGGTCGCACCTGCTTTAAGGTGTATCTAACGTTCATAAAAGGAATCGTATTATTATTGTACTAGTAGCTAAACCTGCGGCTTTACTCGCGCGAAATTTAAAAATCTTTATCTCTAGCATTCAAACAGTCACCCCTCATTTTACCACCTAGAGGGGTGAATAATATAGAAAATATCTCCAGAATATCATCTAAATTGCGCTTCACGCTTAAATTAAGCGATTTTAACGTGAACAGGTAACAAGTAGTAGAGATACTTTTGCATTTATTATATTATAGATTGTAGATTAATGAACCAAGAAATTGTCATCGAGTTTTGGACGATTTTTACGTGGAATATATGCCGTCTTTTTTTGTTTCCTGAATGACGTAGTGCTTTTGGCCTTTACAGCGTCGGGCGAGTTTCTAGACTCAGCCCTTAAGGTTTGATCCCTTTCGGGCTCGGGGTGGCCGTTCCTCCTGAGGGTGTCTCCTATGAGACCGCACCTCGGCTCAGAACGTAGTCGGGGGGGGGTGGCCGTTCCTCCTGAGGGTGTCTCCTATGAGACCGCACCTCGGCTCAGAACGTAGTCGGGGGGGGGGGGGGGGACGTCAAACGGCGTGGGTCTCTTATACCTGCTCCCACTCTACACTTCTTTGGATGTGGCGTGTATACGATAATTATATACTTCATTTATTTAAAGCTTTTCTTTAATTAAATCGTAATGGATGATTATATTTTCAATGTTAAATTTTGTGGTTTTACAATCTGTAGCTCACAAAAAAATTTCGCTCAAACCAATTAGTTTTATGAAGCAATAGTGTGTAACCACGGTTTGAGAAACCACTGTAATCTATACACAAAAAAGCAATGACTCGACTAACTCATTGTTTTCAAACACAACTTAAATTAAGAAATAGAAATTTCTTTTTTTTTATACAGTGCCACTAAAAAATATCTTACGATTTTTTTGGTTAAAGGTTCACTGTTTAACCTGCGACTTCATTCAATTGACTCATTCAAAATGTCAACCGATTTTCTAGGTACTGTTTCTCAAATAAAGACCTAGCCCTAGATTCGAAGCCGAATAATTAATTAATTTGTAACTAATTTTATAATTGCAAAAATGGAATTTGTTAATTTTAATTTGTAAGTGTATTGTAGAACATTTAAGAACGTATAATACACACGATGTTATTTTTCTGTTAAGCTATGAGTCCCTCTCATCTTCCGCGTGAAATATGAGCACGTATTTACACTTGTGTAATATAACGCATTACCATATATTTTATTCGCGTATGAAACATTATTGTGATACGAGGACGATCTGCAAGTGACGCGTCCACACAGAGGTTAGACCAATTTAATAATAATACAGATAGTATGCCGATGCAGATTAAAATTATATCTTAATGCTAAAACTCTTAACTAAAAAAAAAAAAAAAAAGAGAAAAAAAAAATATCCCGCTGAGTTTCTTTCGCCGGTTCTTCTCAGGTCCGAGGTGCTAAATTCCGAACCGGTGGTAGATTTTTGACAATCAATAAGCAAGTGTAAACACTTGAATAAAGATTTTTGACTTTGACTTTGAAAAATGTTTGCAATATCTTTTAATACTTGATAATATCTGAACAAAACGTGATCTTTTGTAATTTTAATGGCTATCGGTATAGCTGCTTTGGACGCAGTCAGACATTGCTGATGAATTAGTATTTTCAAAACAACGATGAACAAATAAAATACCGCTCAACAATGCCCATGCGAGTAAATTAATTTTCAAAAGACGTATGATACAACCAGACCCAGACGCAAATACTATTTTCGAAATTATATTTTCGCAATCGTCAAAATAATGAATCCTATGATCCGATGTGTCGCGGTAAACCCGGTTGGAGCCGTGGCTTTCGCTATATATTACATCACAATGGAAAAAATTGACGAAAAAGAATCAGTTTTCAAAAACCCCGCGTTATTTAAAACGATATTTAAACCGGTCATATTAGAAAGAGACAGAGAGAAAGAGAAAGAGATGTAATGGTCGTCTGGAGAGGGCATAACGCTTTTGCCTTACTTTTAGTAGTAGTCGTCGTTCCAATAATATAAAGATCATGACAGTTTACACGAATATCTTCACTGCGGATCCACACCCTCGACTATCACATTTCGTCACATAATAATCTATTCAATTACCATTTCAAACATTAATCTTCCGTTAAACTAAATATGTATGTTCAACATACATGTGATCACTATCAGTTGACAATCAAATAATGTATTACCAAATATAACAGTTAGCTTTCTAAACACGACTCAAACGTGTACATTAAGTGATATTTTATTCTCCGATCACTGTTACAAATTGCCTAAACCATTAGTGTAATTGCACAAGCGAAATATAACACTATCAAATTGTTGTTGTATCAAGAATATGATGCAACGTTCGGTAGTAATAGTGTTTGCTTTGGGGTTTAATCGCGTTTTGTATTCTGCGTTGATCCCGTATTCCCCGCAATATTGCGTCTGTGAGCCTCCAAACAGCGTTTAATTGACGTTCGTTTAAGCCCGCTATTGTCATGCTAATCAGCCTAGCTGCGGTCTGACAATAAACCTAATTAAAACGTCACTTCAGTTTTCGCTTTCAGACTGGGTAATATAATAACCGGTGATTGAATATTGTACGGCAGAATACCTTACATAGAATGAATAAATTCAAATCTTTGTATTTTTACAAGGTGTGTTTTAGCTTTTCTCAGAAGTTGGCAATTTATCAGCTCAGAAGAAAATGATAGATACAAAATTTGTCAAGGTAAAATTTCATTTTCTATAATAAATATATTTGATATCATTTTATTCAACTGTGATAAGATGATATTTAAAAGATTTTTTTTAATTTTATTTTCCAATGACATAACTAAAGCAGTTTCGTAAGGTAACAAAATCACAAAATAGGGAATATAGTCTTTATTTGTATTTATATAAGTTACAGTAACGTATAATAGTTTACATATATACAATAAATTAAATAACTCGTATTAATTTATCATTACCATTACTGAACATTCAATTTTCAGTGTAATTTAATTCAATTAATCTATTTCAATTTCTCCATTGTTGATTGCGTACGTGAAACGTGTTTACAAAAGCTTTACTCGCGTCACGTTCGTGATGTAATTAGGAGGATATTAATTCGTCCAGCGTTTACACAAACGAGTTGTAATGAAATAAGTCGTCGCCTTGGCATAGACGTGATGTTTCTTGGATGTTTGAAGACGAACTTGCTAATAAAAATATAAGGTTCAAATTACTTTTTTATTACTTAGTCTTGTTGGTTGACTTAGTTGAATTAGTTAGATCTGATACTAAACAATATAAACGATTTTTTATTCGTTCTAGCGATTTTGGTCGCGCGAAATTTATAAAACTTTACCCATAGCACCGTTACCGGCACATTTTACCCTCTCGAAGGGTGATTTAAAAAAGTAGCCTATGTCCTTTCCCGGGGATCAAACAGTCTCCATACCAAATTTCATCTAAATCGGTTCAAAGGTTTAAGTGTAAAGAGGTAACAGTCGAGTTAATTTCGAATTCATAAAAAAGTATAAATATGTTAAAATAAAAATTGCAATTATTTTAATATGCACATTTAACGTATGCATTATATACATAAGTAATCTGAAATCAAAATTCTTCTTTGATATAAAAAAAATAAGAATAAAGATATACTCATATATAATATTACATATCCGACGTGAGTGTAAGTTTTCAGCTAAATCTTTTTTAATATTTAAGGATTAAGCTGTGCAACTTCGCGTTATTGGAACTAGAACTCAGACGTAATACTGTGAAAATCAAGTCGAAAAACTATGAGTTTAACATGTAGCTCATTACTGATTCATCTATGTGTATTTATATGACAGTATGTCGCTAAAATTGAAGAGAGTACAGTGAAAACTCTTCCATATTATGCATAGTATTCAATAATAGTTAAAAATAAGTTATGTTTAACTTAAAATTAAATATAAACTTTGTTATAGCGATACTCTGAAACTCAACTTTCTTTTCAACTTCGTTGTTATCGTATAAAAACTGTTCAAACTACAAACTATCGTATTAAAATTAATGGAAATTTTCAAGCTAACGGCAAGTGAGTTTCAAGTTGCGGTGTAGCTTGCTGTGTTCATACTTGATATTGAGAAGAAGTTATGAACTAGGCTTATATAGTTAACGTACTCCATTGTTCTAGTTCATTTTTAAACAAAACATTGCTCGGTTTTATTATTCTGAGTGTTAGGAAGTTTTTAAATATACAAAAGTTCGTTTCTATATTTGTTTGGGCGATTATTTCAATTTAATTAACGAATCTTATGTTTCGCTCGAGAAAGTTCTATAAAATAAATTAGTGCTTACGGCCTTGCTTATGAACATTGCTTAGTACGTGTTTAGTTAAACACTAATTTCTCTCTTTCTTTTCATATTTAGAGGTGACATTTGGAAGAAGGTGATACATCGTTGTTTAACTAATCGAACTGGAATAAATATAAAAAAATATATATTCTAAAAATATAACATAAACAAACAGTGTTCATTATAATATTTTTTGATGCATAGTATTCTGTAAATACGTCATAACCGCTTTTAAGTTTAATATACATTTCCATTTTACTGCACATTATTTTTTAATTTTAAGGTCTCCTTCAAAGTTTAAGAAAATTAAAAAAAAAATGCAATGAATGAAATCAGTAAAGTCGTTCTCAACTTATGGCGTATCAAGGGAAATATGAATTCATTTTTATTTATATATATATACATAGTTCAGATTTTGATTTTTGAAAAGTTAACTCCAAATTTCGTTCTTGTCTTATATTTTGAATTGACCGTTGAAAGTCAGTTAGAACGTTGCTTTTGTATTTAAATAAGAGTAATTCATTTTTTAAATTAAACGAAACAGTGCCTGTTATTATTTCTTAAATGAAAACTGTTTGAAAAGCTGCAACACTGAGTGATAAATTAATAAAGAAGAAGTTATAACTTCTTCTTAAAAGTTAATAAGAGCGTATGTTGTTTGAAAAGTTTAAGGAAAGGAATTAAGGAGAACGCAACCATTGCATTGAACTCAAAATGCGAACTATATAGATATTTAAAGCAGTCTTATCTTTTATATACTATGAAAACAATTTATTTTATTGATCTTATAAAAAATCTAACGCAAATATCGAACATTATTTTACTATATATATATAACAATCTTTATTTTATTTTATAATATCTTCATAACATCCCTCAAGTCAAGTTTATTTTTTGCAATCATATAATATCGTAGGTATTATACGAGATACAAAGTACGAGAAATATGATAACGTAAAAAAATGGAATGCGGGTCCTATTCATTTTTAATATCCATCAAAGGTCAGTTGGACATAAAGTACATACGATTCCTTTGTGGGACCTTTCATCGGGCAAGTAATAAGAAAATGTGTATTTTCTTTGTTTGTAAAAGAAACATCCTAACAAAATATTTCGGAACGTATTGCAGAGCCCAAATGTGTACAAAGTCGAGGAGACATGATCTGCGTTTATTAACTAGATATTTAATATATGTACATTTGTAGTTGTTAGCCCTGACTTACTTGTTCTCAACTAATTGTATCAAAGTATCTGGAACAAATAAACCCATTAATATCAATTATAGTATAATTTCGTACCTTTATATATAAGTTATTTATCTTGCGGTTTACAACAAGTTGAAATATAAAGGCCCACCTTTAAGGTAATATAATCCAAAGATATAAACTTATAATAAGTGCTTATGTCTTGTATCGCTAATTTTTAATTACTTTTATTTTATTTTTTATACAATCTTATTGTATTTTTTGTGGTAGCGCTTAGTGCAAATCCGTCTACCTAGTACCTACTAGGTATCTAGGTACCACAAACGCATAATTAATTATATAACTTATTATACCGCTGAAGAAGTTACTTTGTAGTATTGTTGTATTCCGTTTTGACGGGTGAGTGAGCCAGTACGTAATTACAGGCACAAGGGACATGACCTTTTAGTTCCCAACGTTGGCGATGTAAGGAATGGTTAATATTTGTTTCGGCTCCATTATTTTTGGGTGGTTGAAACTACTTACCATCAGATGACAGAACTCACATATTTAAAAAAAGAAATATAAATCATCCAAAAACAATGATTTGATAACTACAAACAGATACGGCTCTTTATAACAGTAACTTGCGGTTTAGTTGATATCGCACTAGTTGACCATTTAAACTTTTCGATATTGTCAAGTACAATAGCTGAGACGTGAAAAGGGAACAAACAAAAACCTACGTTTATTTTTAATGTCGTTATATTATTACGATGAAATAATATGTTAGTTAGTCTAAATAGTAGTTGTAACGAGAACAGTTATCGCGGTTTTTTTTGTATTATCCGTTTCATAATAAACTGTACAGAACATTTTAATTTTAAAATAAATTTGGATTAAAATTCAACTAGTTCTAGAACAGACATTAAACATGTATGAATATCTATCAAGTTAGTTTAATGTAACTACCATCAGCATCAGCCTCGGTTTAGAATGTCGATTCGAACAAGAATAATTAGTAAGAAATTAATTAAATGCTCTCAGGACTTTATCGAACATAATGTCATCTGTATATTTATATCTAATTTATGGGTTGTAGTATAAATTACCTTTTGTTTTTACCTTACCTAGTCTAAGAGCAATTGCCATACCTGTTGGTGCTATATCTAAGACTACCATCGATCCACCGAAAAATATTGTCACGATATAAATCAATTAACTCATTCTCTTAAGAATATTTTAATAATATTAAAAAACATATACTCTTTATTAGTATATTTTTTTAAATAATAAGTTAGTAATACAAAGAAGACTTTTAAGCTAGAATAATTTTATAGTGTTTTTCTCTTAAGAATAATGCATTTTCCGACGAAGTCTCGTTGCATAAGGCTTTGTGCTTATCAACGCCTAGCGACGTGGAAAAAAAATTAAAAAACTATACACGAACGATTTAAGAATTTATACACAAAAGATTCATTTATAGGAAATATTACGATCACCGAAGATAACGAACCTTATAAAATAACCCATCTTTAACAATATATGAATACGATTTATTATACGGTTTTTGAACAATTTTGAAATACCTATTATTAATATAATAACAGTAAAATATTGTCTTAATAATAAGTATTTTCCAATTCGAGTGATGCTAAAGAAATTGAGTCAGTATCGGCGAAATGAATTTCAATCCTTAAAGCCATCTGGAAGCAAGGAGAAAAATTCCGAACAAGTATGTCAAGAAAATCGGCTTAAGAATCTTTGAAGTGAAAACATGTTCTTACTTTGGAAATGTGCAAGTATTTTATTATAACGCAATACTTTACCCATATTATCAAATATAAATGTAGTATATTTTTTAATTACTAGTTAATTTATTTACAATTTACCTTAAAAAAATGTTTATCATTCATATATATTTTTATATTATTGTACTTATTTGCTTAATGCTTTATTACGATATATTTGTTTTAAAATATTCTTCATGTTCTCACAACAATTTATTTCAAACATGTATCATCGTAGATCATATTTATAAAAAAGTAGCCTAGAATCCTTTCTTAGGTTTAAGCTTGCTTCATACCAAATTTTATCAAATTCGGTTCAGTGGAAAGCGTAACAGATAAACACAAAGAGTTACTTTTCGAGATTTATTTAGTGGTAATTTTAAAACATATATATATATGTGTATATTAATTTGATCGTGTACGCAATATGTTGATAACTTATACAGTTTATAAACTTAGATACTATTTTTCTCGGAAGAAATGAAAGATTCCCAGCGGATTATTATGAACGAATGAAGTCGTGATACAGCAATATTCTTGTATTACGAATTGAGACTGTTTGTTCATATATTTCTGTTATTGTTTCAGACATGCGATGTGTGTGAAATCGTAGCAGCCTTCGGGATTTTACTTCGTTGGAACAAATCGGCAATGCTTCATTGATACAGTGAAAATGTATGTTACAAATATGTTTTTCGTGACATTATTAGTGCTGGTGAGTGTTGTTAGTGGGGAAGTGAACTCCACGGATGGTGTGAGGGCGTCTCGCATGGCTTGGATGAAGGGTCTGCTGGAGCACCACGACTGGATAAACATATTGAATGGGAATCATTCATTGCCGGAGAAGTGTGAAGTTGATTTGAGGCAGTACATCATTGCTTTGAATCAAGGACTTCTATGGGCTTCGAAAAGTAAGTCAACTGTAAATCAACTTAAGTTATTAAAATTAGGTTAACAATCTTAAACAAATTAGTACAAAGAATATACATTAGTTGTAAAACTTAACCTTATGTATTACAAATAATCTGTACAAATTGTAAGCCTCTTCTGAATCCGAACTTGTTGATAAATTACGAAATATACCATCGCGCAATTTGCTCAACGACAGCGAATTAATTAATTCGTCTTGAGGTACCCCCAGACGAATTCATCAATTACTGATGTCACAGTTGAGAAAAAATCATAAGTAAAAGTTACATATGCTTTTTTAATGCTGGTCATTAGCTATTATTAAAGAAGGAGTCCCAAAATCGTTAGGTTATCGGATATATATAGTCATAAGCCTTTTCGACACAAACAGGTTTCCTTACTCTGTATTTGTAAGCCACGAAGCATGTAGAAATAAAAAAAAACTTCGGCCTAGAAAAGTCTAATGGTACTTAACTAGATTTGAAATCGTAACTTTTAAATATATTCGATTTTTCAAACATATAATGTGAGATGATATCACTGATTAACCCGAGGAGTTGTTTGGCAAACACGGCGACTTGACCAAGCTCTCGATTCCACGAGAGATTATAGCGAATTAAATTAGATTTACGACGCGATGGGATAATTAAAGCCACAAATCTTGTAAGTTCTTCGATCTATTATTCTTGAGTCCGTCGGGAGCATTACAGGAAGCTGTTTCTAAATTACAAACGTTATTATAATATCCTGATTTGTAACATGTTGTTTTGCTTCATTGGTTTAGTAGCCTGTTTATAAAGTTTGAGATTCCGAGGTTCAGGCCCTATAAAAAACTAAAAAGCATTTCTGTTAAGGAATAGCAGGCGAAATTTAGGGCACATGAACTATTGGACCTGATCTCTCAAATTGTGTCGGTTATTCTTCCCATCGGATTATAGTGAAGCAGTTCATGTGTATTTATAGACACATTTGTACACTATGCTATATTCAGCGTAATTGGCCAATCATGGAACACGATTGGATACCTTGACTGATCGACCATATAAATTGCTATTTACTTTGTCTTATAAAGTAAATTCATTAATTATGTACCTATGTAGTCGAAAGGCCTAAAAATAAATAATTATTAATATTTAATGGTATTTCCCTTATGTAATTATTAAATTGATTCAGACTCATTAATATTATTTTGAAGTGCGGTTATTATAATAAATATTCAATTATAAATCGAAATTAATAAAACGAATGCGTTATACAAGCTTATAGGCTATATTTAACAGATAAGAATAGGAATGCAACATGCAATCATTAAATTGATAATTTATGTTTCAAATTACTGTATAATTTTAATTAAAAATAATTTCAAGTTGCAAAGTCAATTGAAAATAATATTCGATGTCTAATACTAAATAGGCCAGGGCTGTCTAGCCGAGATACTTTACCAGTTTAATCAATATACTACATTAACTGATGGGCCAAGGAAATATAAAAGTCATATCAAGATAACTTACCCTAATTCCTTAAAATCTGGAATACGTCGTCAGTGAACTTTAGATGCTCAAATATTTTTTACCAAAATTATCCATCTCTATATAAAATTCGTATTTGCGGTAAATCAAAAACGTACTTCATTCCGTGCTTTGGACAGCCCTGCTTTACGCAATACCTACCAGAATAGGTTTCAAAGATCATTGACCTCCTTCATTCTATAATTACGCCGTAGTAAATGCCTTAGTGGTTAATTATGTAATTCTTTGAACAAGCCAGCGGTAGCTGATTGGTCACCGGCGAGTTATAGTACACCCGTATATATGATCTGTGCCAATTTTTACTACTTACACAATTTTTTTTTCTTTTTATAACCACTAATTGGGAAACAACGTATTTTTTTACATTCTTAGAGTATTATTACTATAATTATATTATACAATTTATGATGCAATTGTTTCACACCGATGACTTTAACCAGTCATATTATCGAAATGTTTTAAAAATACGCTAATTTATTAACTAGACGAGGAGTGCGAATCAAACGATGTTCTATATTTTATTAATTGCTTTCCAAAAATGGCGAATCTAAAATGCTTCACTAAATACGTATTACCCTAAGTGTAACAAACCGTGACCTAGAAATAAAGTTAATTCAATACGGTTGTTATAAGCCGCAAAAACACATATAATGACATAAAAGGTTAAAATTACCATAACGTAAGATTATCGACCTCAATACAATTGAATGCGTCGTAAATGGTTCTCCTTGGCTTATTATATAATCTGCGTGAACGTCACGTGTACGCGAGGCCTAACAAAAGCTCGCAAAACGCTTGTCGCCGGCATTTTATATTGGATCGTCGCACGCTACACGGGTTTCATTCAGAATTATATTTTCGGAATATTTCAAATGAAAAAATATTTTATAGAAATAGAAAACAATAAATATTTAAATTTTAGTTATTTTTTTAGGATCAATACGCTAACATTTCTAGCGTTTTGTATATCTTGTGCTTGTAATTATATCCACATTGATATTTAATACGTACGGCATATTTCTTAGCATGTAATATATCTTAAATTGTGTCGTAATATGTCATGTAGTATTGAGCTATCAGTTGCTACCAAAATGATGACCTAAGACTGAGAAATAACACTAAGAAAATTTCGGTCACAAATTTCTTGTGGTATCATTCGTTTATTGAAACAATTCCCTTGAATATTTTGTATTCAAGATAAAACTTTCAGAGCTGAAATATTCAATTTCAAATATCTACTCGATGCAATCGAATCGAATATTCGAAACAATTTTTTTTAGCATGAACGTGATTTGGCACGTCTCGAATTGTTGTAGATATTACATTAGTTTTACCGTCTGAAAAACTTTGAAATTAATATATAAATTAGTAAAGTTAAATTTGACTATACTATAACTATATTAGAATTTTCTTTATTTAATAACAGAGTAGATTTTTTACAATTAATATCTAACAGAGTACATTCGAAAAAAAATTAATTTGAATTTTGTTAACATTATATATTTTATAGAATTACCATCAAGAATGTGGACATTGATTACTTGTATGAAACAGGATTTATGCAATGCCCGTTTTGTCCTTTTTGATATATATTATTCAGCTTTATCAGATGTTTCAATTTTTTTTATTAGGCACAAATAAGCATATTAATAGGTTAAAAATTTTAAAAATGGCATTGAGTCTTAATATAATAAAAATCGCCGTTGGACATTACGACAATACTAAAATGTCATTTTTTTTTATTATGACCTATATAATTTTACAATGCAAATAAAAACAATTTACGAAAAATATAAACGGACGTTAGAGTACATGCTTTTTAAAATAATTCAGCTCGAAATCTTGGAAGTCGTCCAACTAACTGCCTGATTATAAATGACGTTCACTTTGAATTACTTAAAGATATATCGAAAACTCCTCTAGAAAAGTACTTTATGAAGTATCAAGCGCATTGACAATGAATTCGGAGCACATATCTAATACGTGCGACATTAATCATTGAACAATGGCTTTTTTGTATTCGTTCCACCAAACTGAAATAATATTTCTACATTACGCGCATACCGTGATACCATTTTTATTAGGTAACATTTTTTAACTCTGCTTGCGGGGAATCTTTTCTATAGCTGATATTTTTATATGTTTTGTAGGAATCGTCGAAGTCAATGCATGACCCCATTTATAGTAGTAAAGAAGTTCTAGTTATTATTTCTAGTTTTTACTTAACTTCATCTTAATATACTAAATATTAATATAAGAATTTGAACGAGTTTCACGCGATCACTATAGCTTTAAGATGGTATAAATATGTCATCGTATAAAATACCGTTAGATTACAATATATCTCGTGATTTCTAAAAGTCTATGCACATTAAAATACTGCTTACAAATTAACACATTATTTATTGCTACATTATCTATCGAAGTAGATTTACCAAAGGTAAGATGACATACTATCAAGATTGCATACGTTTTATTGTAAGTCGAATCA
Source organism: Vanessa tameamea (assembly GCF_037043105.1). Taxonomy (NCBI): domain Eukaryota; kingdom Metazoa; phylum Arthropoda; class Insecta; order Lepidoptera; family Nymphalidae; genus Vanessa; species Vanessa tameamea. The sequence goes on along the minus strand of NC_087313.1, from coordinate 9,478,630 downwards.
CCGTTCACAATCTTGCGAGATAGATTATAATCTCACACTATTTACAATTTTACGGTGTTATCTACATTCTACGCGATTATTTATAAAGAAAGCTCTATAATTGTGTATAATTCTATATTCCTGAAAAAAATATAAAAAAGTATATGCAATATTTTGCACATATATATTTTAGCGCTGGTGGTGAATTGCCACAATTTCAGTTACGTGAAACGTTTTTTAAATTAGTTTTTAAAAATATTTATATAACAATTATTTTTATCAATAAACACAAACATATAAAAACAAAACTTCTACTCACTGCTATGAATATATTTATAATTTTTAATATATCCATAAGTACATGACGAATACATGAACTTCTAGTAAATAATGTTAAAAATGTATGCCATACTAAAAATGACAAAGGAATACGGACTTTGTGTCAGTAGAATTCTTTTTATAGCCATATAAGTCACAGAAATGTTAGAGAATTCACTTTATAATTCATAAAGAAATTCTTACCTGCCAGTTTTATGTCCGTCCTTTTTTTTATTTATGAAAAAATATATACTGTCCGATGAGTAGTAACCTTTGACTATAAGTAAACAGTTTTCAGCGCTGTCGACTAATAAATATTTAAACTTATCTTAAAATTTATTCTATTAAGGGACGATTTTTCATATTTCTTCACATAAAATAACTTGTGATTACTTCTTTTAAATTGAACGACGCGGTTTAAATCAATTTTAATGTTTTCTAATGAATTTTCATCAAAGATGCTAAGAATTATATTAATACTTACGCAGAAAAAAATAATAAAAGATCCGTCAAAATATACATATAACTACTCAATTTTAGAAATACACTATTAAATCCTAAGGCATCATCTATGTTTTATGAAAAAGTTCCTGTAACGATTTTTGTATTTTCAAATTGAAAAAAATTGGCTGTAGAAGTTTCATTCATTACATATAGTTTAATTTATTTGCCATATTAATACGTACCATAGATATATCATATCAAAATGAACAATAATAGATATATTAAAGTTTAGCACAGCCTTTCCATATATCATAAAATAAATGTAATATACATTTGTCAATTTGAATTAGTAGTTTTGCAGATAAAAAAATTAACTACTTTTACTTTTTACTTTACCTTGTACTTTATTGTACACCACAAAGAGAAAAAAAATCAAAAACAAAAATATTGATACAGCTAAAGTAGAAATAGGATACAATTTTGGCGACCTTATCGCTACATAGCGATCTCTTCCAGGCAACCAGCGGTGTATGTTACACATAGGATATAATATAGGTGATGCTGTAATAACAAATAAGATAACATTAATATATAACTAAAACTAATTATTAAATAAAATGAATAAATAAACTCATTTTAAAATAAACGGATACCGGATTGATCTTTTGTATCGAGACTTATGGTTTTCTTTATTTTATCTTATTATCTATAAAAATCAAAAGTTATCATCATTTGCTTATACGAAGTCAGCTTGAGTAGATAGTTAGGTATAAAATAATACGTCTATCAGAGGAATGTCTAGTAAGCGGATGACATAAACGTATTTTAAACAAGTTGCTACATTCTTAGGTCGTGAGCATTCACAATACGAACGAAGAGAGTTTTTATTAAAGTTTAAACAGCTTTCAAGATAGTTACAAAGCGTAAAAAGTTGAATGTCTCTTAAACTCCCGAATTGAATATTATGTTTTACTTTGTTGGTGCATGAAGAATTTTCTGTAGTTTTATTTTTTTATATGATAGCGTAGAATATTATTATAAACTTTATTATATATGTGACTTAATAATCAGTGAATTATATTTAAATTAATACAATATGTGCAAAATCGTATTAATATTTAAAGATAAATTATTTGAATACTAAGCACTTACACTAGTGAGTTGATTTAAATGTTTTGTTTACGCCAAGTTTTTATCACGGAGATAGTCAATATATATTCTCTTTTTAAATATAGACATATATTATATATATAGTAAACTAAACAAACTTTGTATGACTTAAAGTATCTGCCCGTCCTACAGTCTTTACAGTAACCAATATATTATGTTAGTGTGGAAAAACAATAATCATTTGTTTTTAAAATTAAATTAAATATTGTTGATAGACAGCCAAATATTAGTAAGCCAGGTCGATTAAGTAAGTAGTAATCTATTAAATTAATCCCAATTTTATAATAAAATTTGGAAATATTCTGTTAATTTTTCTTAACTTCTACACAATTGATAGATGATATTTTCTTCACCTTTCGATTACGGTGGCTGATCTCATTTGAGAATACGCTACTGATGATATTATATGATAATGCTCAAGTACATACCCATACACACAGGCCCTCTACCTCATATTTCGAGATCTACCCGACAGGAAAGAGATTAGGCATAAGAACCACAACATTCCAACCGCTACCGTAAACGTAAAACCGCTAATTTGCAAACTTCAAGCAGCTATTGAGAATAAGGTTTTATTTCCCAACCCAGGTACCAGGAAGGCCCTCGTGTTCTGCAGCTATATTCGCTAGCTACTAGACCAAAGAGGCAATCAGACTTAGACAGCATATTACACAATAATACAATTATAATAATAACCTTAAAGAAGTCTGATAAAACTGACTTAATAAATCGAAATTAAATTGTATTACGAGCATTCGATAGGCAATTTCCATTCTCCTCGCAGATGTGTCGGTAATTAGCTCGAACCGATTGTGAGTCGGCACTCCGCAGACGTTGTATAACTACATACCTCTCTCGTAATAATTCGTTGCTTGATAACAATACTCTTCGTTTTTGCCAATATGTAAACACTGTGTACAATACGTAGTTATTACATCCGTGAGAGGAAGGAAGTTGCTTTTAATTAATTTACAAAGTGCGTAAACAATAGGTTTAGACATGTTGTAGGTCTTATGTATTAGAGACACTAATTCTTTGAAGTAATTCGTTTATTAGTCGTCGCTTCCTCCCTTTGTTTTTTGTCACGTGCGATCCGAAACCTTTCATTCGAAACTTCTGTCAAGGGATTGTAGAAGATTCGTATCGGATGATTGTTTACAAAAATTTGAAGAGGAATCGCTTCGCTATTTAAACCTGAATATTTCTAAATAATTATGATTAAACTCTATTGTTAATTTTACCTTGATACTATTAATATATACCGGATGTACGGCTTTGTAGAATTTGTCTGATACCACTCACCAATCAACCTCCAAGCATCAATACTTTATATAGTTGGTACCAATTAAAAGGGGGAGTAGAGTAGAGTAGAGACAAAAGAGGTATAACGTCGCTAAGTGTTACATGTTAAAATGCTTTTCGAAATGTCAATGTAAAAACTATGGCTGTTGGGTCGCCCAGCAGATTTAAACATCGAAATTGATCATTATTTAAATAATTGGTAATTATAGGAAACTTATACAACAATCAAACCATTATTTCCTTACAAAATTCATATAAATGATGTTAATCGAATGATCGCATTGATTATGTATATATGTAAATTTCACGTTTATTCACGATCGCATTTAATTTGTTTAAGATACTGCCAATGTATTGTGCCATCAGTTTCTGAAAAAATAAACGATAAAATATTTTAATTTCACGGAGCGTTACTTGAGCGTAATTTATTTAAATGTCAACTCCTGTCTTGTTATCCTCAGAGACGTAAGACGACTCTGCCAAGGGTGATTTTGATCTATTTATTTTCCAGTGAAATATATAATGTAAGTGTTGAATTACTTATGTAAATATTTGCATACATATTTACGTTAATATTTGTATATCGCATATAATACGACTCTTTGTTTGTAGAAATTGCAAATGTGCTACCCGAGCTTAGGATAAATATTGTACTTCTACTAAATCTTACCATTCTTGAACTTCTAATAGCTAATAAGCATGTTTGTTTGTTACCTCATCACGACTAAATTACTCAGTCGATCGGTTATAAGGTTTGACGTACAGACAGACTTCGATCGGATAAGGAGATAGACGTAGGTACAGGAGAAAATAAATAAAACAATTTGAATCTGTAAAAATAGCTAGTAATTTTTTTTTATTTTACAATTGATTACGTTATTCTTAAGTTTTACTGTAAAATTAAATAAATAAATAGATCCTATCCTAAAGGGGGAGTCAGGAGATTCTTTGTATAGGGCAACCTAGCTTAGGCTCCTGCCTCCCACATACAATTGTACTTATTATTAAGGCGAATGAAAAATATAAACTGTAATGTCTGTGGGAGATAATAAAAAAATATATTATTAAATATACTGGAATAAGCATACGCGTGAAATATATATCTATAAGCTATGAAATTAAAAAGAAATGATATACCTATATAGATTATATTTTAAGAAAATTCCTTCTCTCGTATAGTATTATTAACTGCAGCAAAATTCACTAGGAGTTATTTCAGTTGTTCATTTTATTAAAAAAAATAGAGAGAAATCTTGAAGAAGAAATAGTAAATTGTTTTATTCAATAACAATCACAGTAAGAAGAGTTAATAAGCCGACTGGAACAAAGACTGTTTTATAAAAGAGCATTCTTTGAGGTCTTAATAAAGGCACTAGTTCTGCTTTTATAAGCGTTATAAAAGTTTTAATATTTCCATTTCAAGACTTTAATACCCTAGCGAAGGCTTTAGGCGTCTTAAACTATTAAGTTTATACTTTTAACTGACGTAGAAAAATAAAGAAGAATATGTACTTAGCAGACAAACCTTGTTTGGTAATGTATGAAAAGTTTACAGTTCTTTAAGGGCTTGGCACATGTTTTTATAACATATAAAACCTTTTCTGTTATTTTTTATCGGTTTCGGTTTTACTTTTTTAGTTTTACCCTGGGCAGAATATATAAAATACGTTGCCAAATTAAAAATGTACCTACTCATTCAGCCGTATTTAAGTCAAAAATCAAGTAAAACATAGATTGTGACACGATTTAAATAAACATTAATAAGAAAACAAACAAAGTACTCGAGAGAAACTTTTCGTAACCTATTTTATATGAAAAAAAAAATGACATGTACATATAATTTATACGGATTGTATATGATAATTGGTTTTTAGTTTGTTATATTAATAAACATAGTTATGTTTCCTTCTGATTTTATTTTTACGTTTCTTGGTACACTTAATTTTAATCCTATTAATTGAAGTATCACTTGTGTGGTATGTTTTAGTATTCAGGTGTGTCTCAAGCCTCATAACTTGTTTTATTGCCTCATTATCCTCAGATTGAGTAAACAGAATAATTCATTTGTAGGTTACCGGCTTACTGTCCATTCTCCACTTGTAATGGCGAATTGCAAAACCGGATGAAATTAATAATGAATCATAAACTCCGAACGGCATCGTCATGTTTACTATGATTCGCGAAAATGTCATTTACATCATTCCACATATTTGACTACATAACATTCGTTTCTAAAACACTTTCGAGCGAAACTTGTCCTCTGATAGCACCGTTGCGTAATCTGTTAATGATTAAAAAACTAGTTTGTTCGAATTTTGAACGAATTATATGTAATCAGTGACCTAGATGGAGATGAGGAAAATGTGTGAAGGAATTACGAGCACTCGCTCCGTCACAGCTCGCCAGTAATGAGGCTCACGCAGGCCGTGCCGTTGCATCGCTAACTCGGTTCAAACAGCCGGCCGGTGGGCTGTGGGCGGGCGCGAGAATATTATTATGCAACATTATTTTCTCGCTCCCAACAGACTCAAAAGAATGTTTATTTAAACCTTTTAAATCTTTAAGGGATTGAGGACTAGAATTTAATATGAAAAAAGTTTCTATTTGATTTTTTAATATAAATGTAAATAATTTAAATTGGTTTATTTGTAATTATTATATTATGGATACATTAATGAATTTTTGTTACATTTTTAAATGTCGTATGTATAATTGTTTAACCAAATAATCTCTTTAGCACGTATTCGATGATTTATTTTCGCAAAGAAATTTATAATCATTTATTCATAATTACGTCTAAAATTTATTGCTCTGCGGTTTTCGTCCAAGAACATATGTATTTATTTATGAGAGAAATTTCTTATTATTTCTAAATTAATTTATTTTATATTATGTACCCAAAATTGAATAACCTGCTTTATATAGTGGTTAACTTTGTTTTTCTACTTCAACCACTACTTATTTTAACTTCTAATTCGATAAAAATGGAACTTTCGTGTTGTGATAGAATTTATAGATTCAGGATAGATATTGGCTATATTGAGTATATCTATTAAAAAATAATCAATTTCCACACGAACCAAGAGCCGAGATGGCCTCGGTGGTGAATTGAAATATTGTGAGGAAACCTGCATGGAGTCTAATTTCAACGAAATTCTGCCACATGTGTATTCCACCAATCCGCGTTGGAGCAGCGTGGTGGAATATGCTCCAAACCTTCTCCTCAAAGAGAGAGGTGGCCTTAGCCCAGCAGTGGGACATTTACAAGCTGTTAATGTTAATGTTAAGCATGGACGCTGCCAAAATTATAACAAACTAGCAACCTGCCCCAGCTTCGCACGGTGGCCATATATTACATAATTACAGAAAATACGTTAGAAATATCTGTATCATGTATCACTCAGGAATAATGTAGCTTTCTACCAGTATTTTTTTTAGATCGGATCATAAGTTACGGAGATCACCCCCTACTCCTAACAAACATACATTTTAGAGATAGAATACAAAACAGTAAGATGCTCTACGATTAGCACATTACGGGTAAAGATTCGCTTAATACTGATCGTAATATAATCAAAGGAATAGCTATATTTTTTATTAATCAAAAAATATATATGACGGATTCTAAACAAAATGTCGGACAATTATGAACGGTGCATTTTGTTTTACAATTTTTTTATTATAAATTAAAAAAAACAATTGTTTACGTTTGATTGTGCATTGAGTGTCCTTTCATAATTTTTCGACGGTTTACAATGTGTCTTTATTCAATATAACTAACATTCCTTGCAATCTTATAGTTGCCTGGTAATAAAAAAAATACAGGCACACAAAAAAAAATTTAAGACAAACATGAATAAAAAAAAACCTAATCCTACAGTGACACGTATATACAAACAAAATTAAATTCATATAAAGAACAATAAAATTTAATGCTGTTTAATAAAATAGTTTTAGGCCGGCCGAATGTTTGAGCTATGAACATATGTTAATGATTTTGTTTCTAAATTAATATGTTAATCCTAGTTGGCTGGAATTAATAATTTTTTATTACCGTTTGAAATAACATGAATATTTTGATGCCCTATATTATAAAAAGTATTATTTATTAATGTGCCTTCAGGTTCCGACAATGCAAATTGAACCCGTCGGAACCCGGTACGTTTTTAGGGCCAACGGTATAACACTAAGGGTTTTTTAAGTAGGGACATCCGTCAATCGAACACTTAAGAGCTGTATTGTGTCGGGAAATTAATCCACCAGCTAAATTCCAAACAAAGGTTGGAATTAGGAAGGCTGGCTGGCTGTCATAATCTGCCTAGTTATTGCCGATCTCAAATAAATGTCATTAGGTCAAGTGTAATTATGGTGAAAATATATACTATGCTAACACTGTCTGCTTCACCTTAAAGTAATAATGCTAATTTGAGAATATATTAAGGCGATGCAAAAGAAAAATTTAGAACTTTAAATCGAAATAATGATTATTCGGTGTGAACACAATATATACATGAGTTACAAGCAATGAAAGTGTTACGAATACATAAATATATAAAAACACTTGACTACGTGTAGATTTAATCCTCAAAATGGTATTCAATTATCATATTCTGTTTCTGCCAGTATACCTGCACTTGGACTATCAGACGGAGCCGAAAGCCAAAAAAGAAAACAAAATGGTCATAGTATAATAATAATACTATATTGTAGCATAACTATGTTATATATATAATAAGAGAAGCTTATTTCTTGAGACAGGAAACGTTTAAGACCCGCTGGCACGCAGCACGTGGGTGAACCGCGCGGAGCAGCTCGTTTCATTATAATTTGCTAATTAAATAATGTTATTGCTTTACTTAAATACCAAAAATACTCAACTACAAAAATGAAAGATTACTTTGAAAGAGTTTATAAAGTTAAAGCGATAAAATGAAATTAAGAATATTGTCGTTTTATTACGCACATATCTTGCCTCAAATTATCGAGAAATATAATTGATACGATTTCGATCATACGTATGAGCTGCTGAGATAATCATATCATTGCCGTGAGATTCATCTCATTCGTAACAAGGTACAAAATCGACGACTCGAATATAATTCGGAGCGTTATAACTTTTCATAGTCAATCCGACATTGCGCAAGGAACAATTTAATAAATAACGCTTGAAGATGAACCTTCGCAGGTGCGTTCAATGGGTATTAGGCAATGCAATGGATAGACAAATGGGTGTGACATAACTGCTCGTGGTTGGATACTGAGTGCTTCTCTCAGAACAGTAAGATATTTATTTATTTATTGAAATACCACCACCATCAACTTATCACTTAAAACAAAAAAATAAGAAGTGATACGATTTGAAATGCGTAAACAATATTAAAATTAAAAAATAAAAACCAAACTAACCTATATATATATATATATTTAACTATTTAATAATTAAAATTGAAACGTAAATAAGATAAAATACTATAATAATGATTCAAAGAGAATATCAAATAAACGTAAATATTTAACACGAATTAAGTTTTGGGAACGATGCAATGAGATCTTCGACATTTGTTTTATTATTATGGAAGATGTCAATGTCACCGTTACATGACATGTCATTGCAGAATAGCAGAATGGATATGTCCACAATGATGACATAATAATTTGCATCTTTATTAAAACTATATCAGAAACTGATCTTAAATGTTGTGTAAATCGAATATATTTAAACATTTCGTTGTTTCTAATTCATATGTAATGCTATTTCTAGTATTTTCTGTTCTGTGACGTGCGTACTCCACGCGGCCGGTTCTTGCGCAAAGTACTCAGCGTAATGTGAATCGCGAATTTCATAAGTAATCCGTGAAAGTGAGCGATTCATTTCTACACATTTGGCTGTGCGTGGACAGGTTGGACGAGATTTTTCTCTCACACGCACTGCTCGATTATTTGCAGAAATAGCGTGTTCTCGTTATGTTAGGTAACAATTAAAACTATTGTAATAACCGCTTCTATAGCTGTGATATATTTTATACAGCTGTGTAATACGTACTCGTATTGATTGAGTTCGTTTTACAAGGTTATTTTAGTTTTTCCTATATTCTTGAAATACCGAACAGTATCAAAGAGGGATAGAATTTCGATTGATTTATTTTATTAGTGTTTGCCAACTATTGTTGGGGGAAATAACGTAACTTGTCTTTAAGGAAAGGAAAAGAAATGTATTTGTTAGAAAAGAGTTTTTTTTTTGTGACTAGCTTTTAAAGTACCGCCAGTAAGTTCAAGTTTTATTATTGTCATCGTTTAATTTATTGATAAGAACAACGCTTTGCTTTAATTAAATGAAGACTAGGCAAATCACGAACAAGACTAGACAAGACAAGATAAACTTCTAAAGCGAATATATTTCTACGTTTTCGCATATTTGATTTTTTTATATAAAATTCATTCAAAAATTAATTACCTAAAAAAGTATATTAAATAAAGGTATGAATAAGTACACACACTACACATCGCTATGCGCGGATACGATGGACGAGTAACAAAACCTAATTATCTTCTTAAACTTTTTTATAATCTATTATTTCGCTGTGTAAATAGTTTTTATATTATTTTGAAGCCATTAGTTGCTTCAATACTATTAATTCATGAACATGAAATTTATTTGTTGTTTTCGTTTTGTATGAGAGTATCGTTGAATTAATTAATTCATTCATTTTAGTGTTTGCTTTGACTAGTAATGTGCCTTTAGCAGTATTTTAAATAAAATGGCATAAAAACGAGGTAACCAGCATCCTGAACATACTCTTTTACGCTTTTTTAGTGTAAAAATGCAATATGTCTATAAAACATACTAGTAGTATGTCTGTACGAAATGTAATATTAAGCAACTATTTATGTATCTTTTAACTTTGCCGATCATAAATTCAAATATTTAGTTAAAATAACATTATTAAACTAAGAATTTTATTCAGCACGAGATTAAATAGACGATAAAAAAGCGTGGAGCTCATACTTGTTGACTTTCAGTCAGGATATATTACATATTGGTATAATTGTATTTAACTAACATAACTTTGTATTTTAAATGTTGGAAAAGAGTAACCACTGAGTTTTTTGGCCGGTTCTTTTCGGTAGAATTAACATTCCAAACCGGTGGTAGCTTTACTTAATATAGTTCTGTAAAATTATGGTACAAAAGTGCTTGTAAAAGCCTATTTGAATAAAGTATATTGTAATTTTGATTTTGTTTCGAAATATTTTAGTGGCTAGGGAACCCTTTAACTCGAATATCAACTGCGAGGCCTGACATACATACAGGCGGCAAATTATTAATGTATTCCATTTGAACACACGTCATGTACAATAGAAGTTAAGGGGAAATCTCTTGATTACTTTTCCTTATGAAGTCAGTGCATAATACATAAGCAGACAGAATGGATGCTGTGAAATTTTTATCTTCTACATTCTTCAGATAATTTTCCATTAACATTTCTTATGTCACCTTGTTTTTTTGGATAAACATATGCAAATGTTTACGAAACTGCTCGGAACATTTTAATGAAAGTTTTTGCATCAAATTAACATTAAACAACATTATGTGAGAATAAAAAGAGAAGGGCCGAAATGGGACAAAGTAAATAATTAGACCGAAACTAAAAGGTTGACTTGACGAAACCTTTAGCGTTATATAGTTTTTAACATATATATATAAGGTCATGGGTTTATCAAAGCATTATACAACTTGATTCATATAAAACAGAGTTTAATTTTGTTAATAACAAATAAGTTTTACAATACTAATACTAATACAATCTGACTAATACAAACCTAAAACAGAACGATTCGACAATTGCAATGTTCATGCTTTATTTCCTTATTTAAAAGAGAAAAGGAATTGTCCTTTCCACTCTAAATTAACACTAATTAATAAAAAAAAATACGTTTATAACTAAGTCTTAAATAAATATTTAAATTACAATTTAAACTCCAACACTCGAATGTCAACACAAAGCATGTATATATGTATGTATATTTCTATGATATAAGTAGGCGGACGAGCAAATGGATACCTGATGGTAAGTGGTCACCACAGCCCATAGACAATGGGGTTGTAAGAAATATTAACTAATCCTTACGTCACCAATGCGCCACCAACCTTGGGAACTAAGATGTTAAGTCCCTTGTGCCTGTAGTTGCACTGGCACACTCACCCTTCAAACCAGAACACAACAATATTGATTACTGCTGTTTGGCGGTAGAATATCCCAACACACAAAGTCCTACCACCAAGTATATACTTCGTTAATTAATTCTTATGTATTCATTTTTATAATAACAACGTTATAAGTATTTTTCTGTTTAATTTATGTTAACTTTATTGAAAATACATCTAAAAATCCTAAGAAATAACTTGCATACTCTGCCATTGTGTTGGAAGTTGCTACTTTATGCTTGCTGATTGAAACCGCGATCGAATATTACTGGATTGTATTATGTCACACTTTATTAATAATCACTGTGTTACGATGAATTAAATACTGACTTGTCCGGGACCGTTGCTGTGCTCTTAATCATAGCCATAGCATAAACGGGCATATTTTGAACTGATTTAATTCTTCTACTCTTAACTTTTCTAATTCAAGCTCAATCCCTTCAATCGCTGCTGTAATCTTTAAGAGGCTAAGATTCTACCGAAATAAAAAAAAAATCTTATTTTACATTTTGTAAAAAGTAAAAGGGCAATATGGGGTATTGTTTCTCTTTATGTTTTACATGATGCTAAAAGATTGTTTTGTACGAAGGTATTGGGAAGCGAATAGAAACGAACGTATGCTGTAACGAAGACAATAGAAAATTTTAGCATTGCTGTCTTCATTTAATAGTCTTCAATTTATTTTTATTTCCGTAATATTGACCTTGAAACTGCCATTACCAGAAACATTAAAACCTTTTTTTAGACGAGTGTTCATTGTTGGTTGGTGACTTTGACAAGTGATTGTAAATTTTCTATATATTTATTGACTGTTTTCGACTTATAAATAAAATTAAGTCACAATTTATCTAACAAACATTAAAATTCAATTTCCGATAACTTTCGAAATGACATCATTTATCACTCGCTTTTCCGAGAAGAACGGAACGGAACAAGAAAAATTATTACTTAACGTTTTAAAACTTTCATTCGAAATCTAACGACAAAACATTCGCGATAATTTATAAAGTAAATAAAGTAATATATTATTTACTTAATACTTAACGTTCAATTTACTATAATTTTACTAGACAATTATACAAAGATATGAGTTATATGTTTTGTTGACACACATATACACATTACTTGTTTAAGTAAACATAGAAGTAAACATAGATATGATTGAATCACTCGATTCCAGTCGTTTGTATAATAGTTGTGTTTGTTTTGTTAATTGTGTATTAATCTATTCTACGGAGAAACTTAATGTAATTAATGCTTATGCTTCCTGCATTGGATGATTATTTAATTTATTATACAGATTATCCTCATGTTGGAATCGTTGAAAATTTAATTAATTCAAAATCTAACTTTTGAATTCTCACCTAGATGATAGTAGAGGTCTATAAAATAGGGACCGTTAAATCTTATCGAATAAGCAATGACATATATACAAACAAACGTAAATAATAAAAAAAAAATCCAAAATGAACTTAAATTCGACGTCGATTGATGTTTTAAGTTTAACTACAAAATAGAGATACAAAACATACAACATATAACATTTCTTAAATCAATTTCATTAGCGATGAAAAGGATACCTAGGCTTTAGTTCTATTTGACGACCTCCGTGGTCGAGTAGTGTGTACACCGGTTTTCATGGGTACGCCACTCCGAGGTCCCGGGTTCGATTCCCGGCCGAGTCGATGTAGAAAAAGTTCATTAGTTTTCTATGTTGTCTTGGGTCTGGGTGTATGTGGTATCGTCGTTACTTCTGATTTTCCATAACACAAGTGCTTTAGCTACTTATATTGGGATCAGAGTAATGTATGTGATGTTGTCCAATATTTATTTATTTATTTAGTTCTATTATCATGGAAATACACAAGAGGTTATTTACTAAACACACCCTCTCAGGTTTCTAACTTTCCATCACACCGAGCTTAATAAATTTATTATTTCAAAGGTAAAATCCAACAGATCTGACTATCATCCCTCGTGTCCCAGGAGAGACTTTATATTCATATTTTTTTAGGTTTTATTAAAAATATTGTGAAATGTGATTTTCAAACAATTAATTTAGAATAAGTAAATGTAAAAAATTAAGATATTTATGACACATGCATGTGTTAAGTAAGAAACGATTTCGGCAATGATTGAAAACGATTGCCGTCATGGCATAAATTCGGTCAGGATAATGGTACTAATACTTTATAAGCACTTGTATTCTATATATGGAATCCGCAGTAACAAACTAGTATAATTATGTCAGAATATTTACAGCTATTGCTAAAGAATAAGCAGACTTGCGTTGTAATTAAATTGTTACGCAGTGTAGGAATCGGAATCAGTGGTGAAACAATGTAGTAACTGTTTTTTGTAATGAAAAATTAAACATTATTTCAAACAGATCATTTCGAATTATTTTCCTAAAAACCTTTGGGAAATAAGGTAGTTAGTCACGTACTAGCGCAGTCATTTGTCATCTGTCGTCATCACGTCACAGAAAATAAAAGATTTGAAGGAGATTGCAGGTTCACGAGCAGAATGAAAAACAACGAGCGTCACCCGACGTTGCTCCAATGTGAACAAAGAACGCTTTTGTGTTTTCCAAAAAAGCCGACAGGAGGCGGATCGCCACGAGCCATCAACTAGACTTGTTAGGCGCTCAAACATTCATTCCAACATGAATAGACACGGCCACTGAGTGGTACTACTGACTAATGATATATTTGTACCTTTATAGAACAATGAATGTCGGTTAAACAAACTCGTTCAAGATAACGGGTCCAAACCCGGACAAGCACCTCTCATTTTTCATGTACTTAATTTATTGTGTTTATAATTCATTTCTGACGCGAATAAAAATCGCGAGGAAACCGAATGAAATGAAAATAAAAATAAAGCTCCAAAAAAAAAGGAGACCATAGCCTAGAAGTGGGACATTTGTCTTACTTTTTACAGTATTGATACGAACATATCCATAATATTCGATCTAGTCTTACATATCGATTGTCAAACACAAGAAACTGTTTGAATGTCACTAATATTGGAATTCTTTTACGACAAATTCCAACGTAGACAACACTGTTACTCAACCGACGAATTTTCGGTCTATTTATAACACTGCCAAAAGCTATTGACACCCGAATAGCACTAAGTTTTATAGAACTTTATATATAAACTCATGTACATGCTAGCATTTTAAATTTTAATTGTAAATATATTTTATATAGTGCTAATTTATTACAACGGCACCCAATGTTTTGTACTTTCTATGAATAACTTATATCTAGCAATAAAACTGTTTCAAAATGACATAAAAGGGCAATTAAAAAATAATATTCGCCAATATAGCTAACAACAATTTTCTTAATTATATTAAATGAACGGCGTATGTCAAAAATCTCTTAAATCATATGTAAAAGTCTATTTGTTAAAAAAAACATTAATTTCATTTCAAGGACATAAATAATTAACTTTTTTCGGCTACAACATTAGCCTTTATTTCGATAATAGACTAAATTGGTTGACCGCGATTTGTGCCAACGGCCGGCCGTGACTGCACGTGACATTCCGACACGGCAGAGAACATTCTGCATGAGGCTAGAACAAAATAACATTAATTTATTAGTTGCAATAAACATTCGTTATTAAACGACTTAACAGCTTTTAGTAGTGATATAAACTAAATCTCGCGTTGAATTATGAGTGTAACTGGCTTTGCGCTAGTAGGTTTTATCAGCGCTCAACAAATGTCCAAGTGTATAGACGACGTGAGTATTTATGTTTGTGTTTGTGATTTCAAGGTTTTTTATCAGGTAGTACATTTAATTGAACTAATGAATTTTAGACTTTTATTGTTAAGTTACTTATTTAAAATATATCTATATTAATTATTTCGTGTAGGTCTAAGATAACCCAATCGAAACCAAATAATGATGTTTTAGTCGACAACACCATAACCGCAAAATTCATATTATAATCCTTTGACGTTTACGGTTGCGTTCAGAAAGTGTGTTCCAAATAATAATTTCATGCAGGGATACAGTAGACTCGATGGAAACTTATCCACAATAAATTATAGATCCACGTTTATGAAAAAGTTATATGTTATATGAAAAGTAAAGGATAAACCGTATTTATTTATATTTTATAATATTTTTTAGCCCGTCTAGGTAGCTATGATTAGCCAGTACCACTCATCAGATATTCTACCGCTAAACAGCAGTACTCAGTATTGTTGTGTTCCGGTTTCAAGGATGAGTGTCCAGTATACTTACAGATACAAGGGACATAACATTTTAGTTCCTAAGGTTGATGGCGCATTAGTGATATAAGGAATGGTTAATATTTGTAACAGCGCCATTGTCTATGGGCGGTGGTGACCACTTACCATCAGGTGGCCCATTTGCTCAACCGCCTAACTATATCTTACATAAAAAAAATATATATAAAATAATTATAAACAATTCATTGGGTAGTTATAGGTAAATGATTCAATCAAATAACAGTTACACGTTACGATATGGGACTAAAAATATTGTTTTGTCTTATTAATTTAACTTGAAATAGTGATGCCCTTTTGGCTCATAAAAGAAATATACTAGAAGCTATGACTCAAAGGGAAACCGAGTGTACCGCCATCACTTAGTCCTGCGACATTGACAAGGGTTTATAAAATATGTGTTGCGATCTTGGTTGTATCACTTAAATGATGAATGTAGACATTTTATTATAACATTGAACGGTGGAAAAACTTGTATCATTGCTCATACGAATAAAAAAAAAAAAAATTTAAGTCATTTACGCTGTTATAAGAATTTATTATTCAAGTAAACTGTCGGTACCATTAATAACTTAAACTGGTTTGTAATGTTGATTTTAAAGAAAGATTTTACAGGAAAAGTTTTTTATTTAGAGTAATTTCTTCAATTCGACCGTGTTGTATAGAAAAGCAACATAACACAGAGGCACTAATAAAAGTTGTTAAGATTGAAACAAGATAGCCGATGTTATGAAATAAAAAAAAATTATGAAATGTCTTTAAAATAATACGCATAACATACATTTATGTGCGCTTAGATCTTTTAAATAATGCAACGATTTTAATCAAGTCAATCAATAAATTTTTCAAGAGGAAGATTTACATGTATAATACATGGATATTAAAGTAGAGAAAAATCGAGAATTTCAACTGTCCTAGTCGGAAAAAAACAAGAATTTAAAAATTATATAGAACCTTCGCCTTTATTGTACCCGTGTCAACGGCAGGTAGCTAATATACATCTATAATTTAATAAGGTTTCTGTCACCATAAAAATGATTTTCCCTTTTTAATCTTTACGGCTTTTATTTGTGCTTTAGTACTGTTAATTCGATATTTCATATTGATTAAACGATTCATTCGATTATTCATACACGCGGATTTACTAAAATAGCTGTAACTTCCCGGATTTACTTAAATAATACTATAGCTGTAACTGAAACCTGACGCATATGAAAAACTTTTTTATGTAAATTCAACCAAAATAATTAAAATGATGTTTTCATATTTATAAGTCAACCTCAAAGGTTTATAATGACTGAACGCGCGGTAACTACGACTTTTTGAAATGGACTTTGAACATAATGGGGGATATTTTTGCATTTCATACAGACTATTATGTACCTAGATGTATTTTTAGACACTTTATGTGGTGAGACTTCTTTATGTGGTGATTTATTTACAATGAACGTAGTTTTTAAACTACGTGTATATATTTTGAAACCCACTTGGTGCCACCTACCAATGATATTTTCTAACACCGAGAAGTAATAATTGGTATTGTTGTGTTTCGGTTTGAAGAGCGAATGAGACTGTGCAACTACAAGTAAAGGGAAATGACATCCCAATTTTCAAGCTTGGTGGCGCATTAGTTATGTAGGAAATGGTTAAAATTTCATACGGCATCAACATCTATGAGCTCTTACACTTACTACCAGATGGCCCATTTGAAAATCCGCCTAAATATGCTATAAAAAAAACTATTGCTGGTCACATACAAGTGACGCTTAACTTACGAAGTCGGTATTACGACAAATCTAGGAAGGCAGTATTAAGTTACTTTTAACGTAAAGATGTGAAACTTCAATAATTTGAAATCATATAATCGATTTTATAATGAAGCCATGGGGTGGGTATTAATAATTAGTAAGCCTGAGTTCTAGAAACATCCGACAAGCTATTCGCTCGAACCGGGGTTTGAATCCCGAATCGCTAGACCGAGGCATTCAAATACTATTGTAGTCATTTGCTAGTAATAGATATAAATATAATTCTATAGTATATATGTATGTTTTAGAGTGTTTAAGATAATTTTAAGAACTGTAATAAGTGTTTCATCAATAATAATCTATCATATACATAACATAAACAATTGTAATATTTTTTCAGATTATATCTTTTTTAATAATAATTCATTCATTTTGCTTTTATGATAGTCTCATAATGTCGCGTGCCATTTATTTCCTCATAAATCTCCGTGAAATATTAAAGATGCTCGGAAATTTTATTAAAACCGTTGTTGCGACACCCTGTGTGGGTATAATTAATAAAAGGTGCTCTTACACTTCCGACTTCTCCTTAATTAACAATGGCTGTTACTAATGTTTTAATATACTTTGAAACATTTACTTATTTAAAAAAACTAGTGTAACCCTAGCTCATTGAAATAAATGCATTGCCTTATAAATGTAACTGAATGTACTACATATTCGTTTTTTTTTTTATATTTATATCGTTAGGTCGTTGATTTTAGCTATGAAGCAACTGGTAAGTATGACTAATTAGACTTTAAGTAGATACATTTTTAATTTGGTTTTTATGATTTTTACTTTTCTGGTAATTAAATATATGTTAAGAGTAAAAATAAATAAGATTTTTAGTAGTCATTTTATTATTATCAAAGTATTATTTAATCATTTTTCATGTAATTAAAACTAACCGCGTTTATCCGTTACTCCGTCGTCAATAATCATTGATTTTGTATTACTGAGTTCCGATTACTAATTACAGACAAGAGGACATCCTTTCCTGTTATTATTTCATTGTTTCCATCATCAATCCCATGGTACCGAATTCATTAAGGTCACTACAGACGACACTCGAATTATCATGTACATCCACGAAGTCATTTTTTTTTTAAATATATTTGGTTTTCGTTGTGTATTTAATACTTTTAGTAGTTTTATTACATTATTTTTTGTAACTTTATTATTCCTTTACGATATGTAGGAGTTTGATCCAAGAAAATATATTCACCTGTCAATTGAGTTCTGTAACAACATGATAAATGGGGCCAATATATCACTTACGATATATTTATATGTCAGATATTTTTCCCTTTTAAGAATAAAAATTAAGCGTAATATAAAGGATACACGCCATTACGACTGCTTATGTTAAAGAAACATTCTGTGTTATACGTAGAATGCCAAGGTTGTATTTTAGTGACATGTTATGGTATGTAACGTAAATAATATTTAACTTTAGTCAAGTGCTCACTTGGATTTATGATATAATTAAAAATGACATCCTTAGAATTATTTTCAATCATAAATATTTTTATAAACAAATTTTAAAACAGATTAATGAAAAAATAAATGTAACGAATAATCTTTTATATCGATGCGCTTAGAAAATTTTCGTCCATTTTTCAGCGAAGTGTAAGTTTTTGAAATAAATCTGCCAGAGAAGCGAATTAGCCACCTGGTTGCCTGTTACTACGAATACAAGAATTTCTTTAATACAGGTGTTATGTGGAAGGTAATTTATTGATATAACTGCAAATTTGTTGGTCAGTTGGAAAACCATAGATGAGGCTATCCAGCCATCCACAAATAAAATGTAACAAAATTAGACTTATATCAATATATTCACATTTTTGTGTTCGCTTTCAACCAAACTAAAGCAATATATAATATGTTTTACGGCAAATATTGAATGAATCGTGACCGCTACAAATGTTTATTGATTTTGTACCCAAAGTTAATAGACCCTTATTTAACGCAAACCATAATTCACTGTTTTAATAAATGGTCTAAGAAATATATAAGGGTATGAACCCAAGTTTTCAATTAGCTGAAATTAATGTTTCGAGTCACAATTTCTTCTCGCTACGTTTGTTTAACTATTGCTCATTAGCAGCCTGAAAATTTCCCACTGCTGGGCTAAAGGCCTCCCTTTGAGGAGAAGGTTTGGAGCATATTCCACCACGCTGCTCTAATGCGGGTTGATGGAATACACATGTGGCAGAATTTCGTTGAAATTAGACACATGCAGGTTTCCTCACGATGTTTTTCCTTCACCGCCGAGCACGAGATGCATTATAAACACAAATTAAGCACATGAAAATTCAGTGGTACCTGCCTGGGTTTGAACCCGAAATCATCGGTTAAGATGCACGCGTTCTAACCACTGGGCCATCTCGGCTCATTGCTCATTGACTATTGCTCATTATCTACAATTACAGAAAGAAATGTTAATATAACTAATGTTATAAATTAAGATGTTCATAAAGACGACACTGCTGAGCAAGATGATTCTCCTCTTAAGGAAAATATTTTTGATCTTATACCACAAGCATTTTGGTGTAGCATCACCTTTGCCAGAGAAGAGGTGGTATATGTTAGAATGTCTTCTGACACATTCAGGTACCTCTACGACTTTCATATTTACCTCTGAGCCGGACTTGAATTAAAACATATAAATCACATAAAAACTCTTGCATTCTTGCCAGGATTTGTTTTCTGCTATCTACGCTAGACCAGACGAAATCACTTAAGATTTCATATAAAGACAGTTTTAAATGATTTGAGTCTTTTGGAGGAAAAGACTACAAAAAACTCTAAAATCGAAGATTTAATAATAATTTTTAATTCCATTACATTACATTAAATTCCTTAATAAGAAATGTTATGTTTTCTAAATTGATATTTTAAAATGGCTGACTTACAATGCACAGCCTAAATCGATGGGCCTAACAGGATGAAATTTTCCAAAGAGATTTCTACTGGAATATAGATGAGCACTAAGGAATTTTCAAAATTCATCGTCTAATCCGTCAAATGGGCGATGAATGTTTTTATGGAAATTTATCTTTTCCAATGTTAGAAACATGGAAATCGATGTTAAGGCTGTAGGTTTTTTGTGAGAAAAAAATATTGTACTTACAGCGCTTCCAAAACTTATCGGGTGAAATTGGATATAGGTTACACAGATAGTGTGCCCTGACTGAAGAAAATGATGGGTATGTGCAAAGATTACACACAAGATTACAAGTGCTAATATTGAAGAAAATTCGTTGATATTTCTGTTGGGATATCCAATCGGGTACTCGGCTAGTATTGTAATAAATAATTTGTTAATCGTCGTTTTGTTATTAATTTAACATATATACTATACTTCAAATATATATAAGTATGTTTTGGCGTTTTAAGAATTATTAACCATTCCTTACACTGCCAATTCGCCACCAACCACAATCACCTTGTGAGTGGTTGGTGCCTGCTTGTTGGTGACGTCTGGGTAGACGAGCTTGCTTTGAGCTTGCTAGAGGCCAAAGCTTTGGCCGAGAAATGCCAAAGACAAGCTGTTTACATTTGAGCATAAACGCGTTGCGTTCCCAATGAATAACATGGTATGATCTGTCAAGAAGTCCGTTTCTTGGAGCTACAAATATTTTGTAACTTTTAAAATCAATAACAATTAATTAATATTTTTATCTTTAAATAATACAAATATGGTTTACAACATCAAAGTAAGACAATATATAGCTCCCATGACTTGCGGCTCTCAAAGTATGTAACTTTTGAGCCCTTAGAAGCCATTAATGAAATATTCAAACCACTCTATCTGATCCAAGTTTACAAAGAACGGAACTTGTTCTTTGAAATTTGAAAGATATTAACATAAGATGACATCGTTTTCCGCAAAAATATCAAGTTATTACAAAAAATATTGATAAACGAAAAACGTCTTAATATACAATTCCAAGTAGCAATTGCATTTTATTGAAGAAGTATAGTGAATTACTTTTTGGTTTAATCTTAAAAAATTACAAAACATATTTATTTATGTTTCATCAAATCTGATCAAATAAATTTTTAATTTTATTACAAGCTTGTTATAATTTTATAAGTGCCTGTATTTTGATGTGAATCGTACGCCGTGACGACGAACGGCATGACGCTCGGTTATGCCGTCACGCCCCCCTCTGCCCCCCCCCCCCCCGTTTGTGCGTGGCGTTGCTTTGTATAACTGTAATAAGAAGAAACATATATTTATTTCATTGTACTTTTTTATTTATTTTACTCTATGCTTTTTTTACTTAATCGATCAATTTCGATGTTTCACATCTATAGGGAGTCCCGTAACGGTCACATGTTTTTGTTACCTTGTACCACGATTAAACCATTGAAGAATTTTTTGTAATATTCAACATTGACCTATCTTGAAAATAAAGCGTTTAAATTACGCGAACTATAAATATGAATGGAGTTGGCGATATGATCAAAACAAATTTTAAAAACTACTGTGATTCACGTACAACAAAACAAAAAAAATATTTCGTAAATTAAATATATGTAAAAACTGTTTAATTGAGATTAAATTAAGAAATATCTAGTTTTAACTAGTACATTAGCTACCTCATTATCACCATTTACGACGCTTATGAGCGCTATAAATTTAATTATTATAATAATTTAACGTTGACCTGTACTAAGCGATCAGCTTTTAGGCTACCTCTCCGATAGCGCTCGTTTCGTTTATTAAAGCATTAATGCGAATTAAAATTAATGATAATTTTCTGTACTTTCAGTTTACGATGCATCGGGTCAATACACTCCTAATATACTATTCGGAAACGAGTACTGGTTGGGATCGCAGAATGCGTGTCGCGATCTGCAGCTCAAACAGTACTATGCGCAGACGCCGCCCTTCCCGACTACGTTCTACGTGGCGAAGATAAATCTAACTGTTGACGGAGACCATGTACCACAGGTAAACATCGTTTATTTTATATTTATTTATTTAAATACTTTATTGCCAAAGTAAATGAGACAAAAGGCGGACTTAATACCTGAAGGAATTCTCTGCCAGTCAACCTTTAGATCAAACAGAAAACCATGAAGCCGGTAATTAATAATTAATTAACAATATATAACAATATTTGTACATATAATACAAATATAAAAAGTATATACATACATACCCATATATTATCTGCAAAATAAATATTGTGCTCACGTAGACGAGTTTTAAAAGTAAATTTAGAGGTAGCTTTTCTAATATGTTCGGGTACTTTGTTCGGTAATCGGGCAGCTTGAATGGAGCAGGAATTAGAGACGAAACCGGAAGTGTGAGTAAATATTTATAATTATATAAAGAATAAAATATTTGTAATGTAATAAAAATATTAGTTTGTTTTACTGTGTACGTTACAATCTATACGAATATAATGACGATAGTAACTGTCTATATGTCCGTATATGTTATACTTTCACAGTCAAACAAATTGAACCAAATTTAATGATATTTGGTATGAGGTAAGCTTAAGCCTCAAGAAAGTATATATTCCCAAAACCCGAAGAAACAATTTTAAAAACGCGAACGACGCCGCGGCTAATTAGTCTGAGTATAAAAGCGTTATAATATATTTATATATTAAATATGAGGGTTTTTTGTTAGCAATCTTAAATACAAGAAGATTGCTATTGTAGCACGCTGTACAAATTATCACAAGATATATTATTTACATCATTTACGAAAATTGAAAAGAAATTATACTTAGTTTAAGTACTAATTTTGATATAGCAAAGAGTAAATATCCTTTAACATGTCTAAATCAACAAACTTGTCACATACAATAGTCAGTATTACAATAATACGTTACCAGACCCGACTACGCACTTAGCAGTTCCTGTTGGAGCATATCCGCTCTACCCGTTCCGATGCCATCTGAACGACGTAGTCGTCAGTTTTAGGCTTAAGTGTTCGTATATACAGATGTATATGTGCATATATCCCTCCTAACAGTATAAATGAGAGAGTAACTCTGGCTGTTCTTTCTTTTATTGTGAGAATTACCGCATTATCAATTCATTCAAATGCAAAATAATTCCTTAATAATGGTTATAATATATTTGACATACGATACATCCACATACGCTACAACGTTCACAAATATGAAAGACTAGTAGTCGACCGCGGCATCGCTTGCGTTTTATCGATGTTAGACATAAAAAGTAGCGTTTATCCTTCCTTGGTGTTCTTTTGAATTTAATGTAATATGGTTTCGTGAAAGAGCAACAGACAGACCGACCGACAGACAGAATTACTTTTAATATTACGCATTTATAATATTAGTATAGATTTAAAACATGTCTAAAGAATAGAAAACAAATTAAAAGCATCATACCAGGAACATCAACTCAAACTTAACCGGGTGACAATGCTCTCCAACGTTATTGTCGCACGGAGGACGAATCACCACAGAACTTGTGTATTAAAAGTTCTCCCCTACACGCGCTCGCTATAAATTGACACGAATTCCCTCTACTAATATTTCCCTGTCCAATATTAAATGATACACACAAGCCACTTATTATGTTTGTGGAACTTTTAGAAGAATTCTGAGACTAATTACTCCATTAGGGTCAGCCATTTACCCCATTTTGCTTTATGTAGGGCACATAACGATTTTTCCACTCTGGTTAAAGGCGTGTCATTACGACATTAACCGTAAATGAATATTTTGAAAGATGTCTTGTTGAAATTTAATTTAAAACATTTTCTAATTAAAATTAGTAGTTAAAAAGCATTAAACGTAATAATTGAATGTTAATTTAAGCATAATATTTGTTTTTTTATGACATTTATAGGCGGGTGGGCAAACGAATCACCTGGTGGTATGTGTTCAACCCTTCCCATAGACATTGGCGCCATAAAAAAAAAATTAATCATTCCTTTAATCGCCATGAGATGTTGTCCCTTGTCTATGTAGTAACACTGGGTCACTCACCCTTTAAGCCGGAACCTAATCTGATTAACGGGTGGTACCTACCCAAACGAGCTTGCACAAGGATCCAAGTATAAGTTCGATTAAGTTGTTATTTTATACTTATCGTAGAATGAACATAATTGGATTTGAAATATTATTTTAACTAAATTTTAATAAAAAAGTAACATGTGCTGGACTTCAATGCTATTGAGCTGTGGGATAAACTTTTGACTCTATCAAGTAATCCAATAAGTATAAATGTATCAAAGGTTTTCTTACTTTACAATAAGGTTACTTCGATATGTTTTAATTCGCCGATTTGCATGAGATGAATAAAGAAAATGGCGCTTGACTAGATTTGAACTCGCATTCATTGAAGATTCGCGTATTATGCTCACTGGTTCATCACAGCTCTTTTTCTTTTGAACTAATTGATATGTCCTTTATTTTGAACATTATTAGTAATATAACAGTGTCCATTTATATAATAAAACTATTAAAATTTTGATATTACATAAAATTATAATATAAAGCGATAAAATAATAGTTTGTAACAGCGTAGCAGCAATATACTCGTTTATTTAAAGTTTATTATGCAATATTATGTTTGAATTTCATAAACAACATATTGAATGCGATTTCACACGACGAATCATTTCCGTCATTTATTACGAGTAATGTAATCGATTTATCAATAAATATTGGTATAATAATTTCGTTTGCATATTATTTTAAATTATAATATGATATTACACACGAATGAACGGCATGATCCATATAATATAAACGTCTGTCTCTGATTCCATAATAGGTTGGCTTTCTTTTTATGAACTATGTAGGCGAACGGATAAATATACCAAATTCTGGTAAATGATCATCACCGATCTGGTCAAATTGGTTCTGTAAGAAATGGTCACCATTCCTTACATCATCTTTGAGCCACCAACCTTGTGCCCATTCTCTCACTTACACTTCAAACCGGAAAACAACAATACTAAGTACTGCTGTTTGACGGTAGAGCATATTATGTGTGGGTGATGCCCACCCAGTCGGGCTCTCACAAGGCAATACTACACAAAACAGTGTATTTTATTTTAATATAAAAAATATTATTATTGTATCTTTGTCTTTGTTTGTCTATTGACCGCTTATAAAAACATTTATGTAAGTGAA
Source organism: Vanessa tameamea (assembly GCF_037043105.1). NCBI lineage: Eukaryota > Metazoa > Arthropoda > Insecta > Lepidoptera > Nymphalidae > Vanessa > Vanessa tameamea. The sequence continues at coordinate 9,453,016 of NC_087313.1, read as the reverse complement.
TTAGGAAAGATAATAATATAGGAATGAATAAATAAACTATATGTTAAATAAATACTATGTTATTTTTTGTAGACAAGGCCGATGCTGGTCGGCCAATGCGTGCCGGCTTCCTGCAGCAAAGATGCATTGAAAACACTATTAGACTCGTCTGAAGCGTTAATCGCCGGCCGCGCCGCTGCCGTTGGTATCGACGCCTCTTTCACAACTCTCTACGTCCGCCCCGTGCCAGGCTCCTATGATATATTAAATGATCCTAAATTTCACATACTTGGGTGAGTGTTTTTTCCTCAATAAAATTGTTTTTTTTTTTGTATCACGTAACTATGTGAACCTATTGATAATTGTTTTTTAGAAGAATTCTCTTTTAGATAAATAATATTGGTTTGGTCCACAAAAGCTTAGGCTTATAAAAAAAGTTTTCTCTCCATTCTAGAAGATTCGTTCTAACGCAAAAATGCTTTAAATTATTTCAATCTATAATATTATATTTAAAAATGATAGAACATACATTTGAGCGAAAGAAAATTACTATAAATTACAAAACGAAACAATTTTTTAAATTTTATATAACTTTAAAAAGAAATTTATTGCAAATGTAGAATTATGCCACACGGCACGTTGCCAATACTGTTAACAACTTCTACATATATATATATATATATATATACATATAATTTAAATATATATATACATAGATAGCAACATATAATACCACCGTTATCGCTGTGCGGATTTGCACGTGTTAGATTATCTGCCCTCCTCTCAGCGTAATGTTCTTCTGAATTATCAAACGAACAAAGTAATCATAGTATCATAAAAAGTAGTTCATTACTTTGGAGATTAAGAACGTTATTATTCGAAACAATGGACGAACGTAAATAGAAATATCCCAGCAGTAATGTTGCCGTGCTAAATGTAGGTGAAACGAGGTAAAAAATTTGAAATGTTGCTCTACATTTTCTGTAAAACATTGTCGAGACTAAAGCCCCCTTGTTTCACCAAGTATATGAACGTAATCCGGATAGAATCTGGCAAGTAGTTATTTGTTGCATCGTCTGCAACGGGCTCGTTATTTTAAATTGCTTTGTTCAGGCTCTGTTCACACAATAACCGTTTCATGCTTCTAATGCACGGATAACATCGCTATTATATTGTTAATTTTAAGCGCACGGTAAAGAAATTCTGACATTGATATTTAGTGTTGTTATCTACCTGGGAATGTTGTTGAAACTATACTCTCAGTTGTGTGGCGACTCACCGGCACCGTAGTAAAAGGTTTTAGGAGGATATTTGAGCTTAAAATGTAGTATATCTTAAGTGCTTGCAGTTTTTGGCGTGGAGAGTAAATTTTCAAGGTGAAATTTGAGTCCACGTGTAACGATAAATCGCACTTATTGAGTTGTACTAGTAAATAGTAATAGAGTAGCGCTAATGTTTTACAACCATACGATGTTATATAATATCGATCAAATTATTTCGCTATTGAATCGAATATCTTAAGAAATGCTTTTCCATATACCATACACTTATAGTATGTGGAAAAGCGTTGTGTGAAAAACATGCAATGATATATAATATATCATTGCATGTATTTCCAGCTGTTTTAAATTTAATGTACATATGTATAAGACACAGTAACAATTGTTAAGTTAAAAATATGGAAAGATATTAACAGCGAATTTAGACAGGTCAACTCCTAATTCTGCTTAATGTTTATAGCTATAACAGAAGTGTGTATAGCTGTATATATATATATGTACAGTATATATGTATATGTATGTATAGTATATTGTTATAAAAGAAGTGTGTCTGAAAATAAGACAGCATATTATGATATCGAGGTTCCTACGAGGTATATACGAGGTAGTGATATTTGTATTATCGAAAGGAAAAAGCTTTTCCTGTAAAATGTTATCCGTTTCTCTGATCACGCATTACGCGAGAAGCACGATATTAATGAAAGTAGGTTTAGTCATAAAATCAACTCTTTTTCGAGGAAAAATATGCATCGCCGAGAATATTAAAAAATGTATTCAACTAACAGCATACAAATTAAACTACAAACGATATTCCCATTTAACAAATAAATTACCATACGTCTTTAACCTTGTGTTAAAATCCTACTTTTACCACAAGCTAATTCAATTCAATTTTATTACAAGCTAATTCAAACACACAACACAACGTGAGCTTTTAACAATAATATACTTATTCAAATGAAATATGGTACTTAATGATTCAATTAATAAGTCACACGCTGACATTAATTATATTCTACTGAACAAAATGTTACAGCGGTTTATCAATTTAATTATGATTAATGTCGTGTCTGTCGTCTGTCCAGATTTTAATGTGATATAATCCGTAATAATAGATTTTCTAATTTATCAAAATTATGTAATAATTTTATAATTTGTGCCAACTGTCTCGTAACCCCACTCACATATTCTACCGCCAAACATAATACTTTGTGTTATTATGTTTCGATTTGAAGAGTGAGTGAGCCAGTGTATCTACAGGCACAAGGGATGTAGATGTAGAAGATGTACTGAATGGTCAATATTTCTTACAGAGAAAATGCTTATGGGCAGTTGTGAACACTTACCATCATGTGGCTGTTTTGTCAGTCAGCGAACCGATTCTAAATAAAATATTAATATTATATATTATTTATAAGTATATATTCCATCGCATGTACGAAATGTAATTTATTTTTGCAAGTGTTGGTTACATAACGATGTTTTCATCGCCAAAAAATATGATTTATTAAATCAGCGATACATTTAAAACAATAGCCGGTAATTTTTCTTAAAAAGTATTCAAGAAAATTAACAAACATTCTACGATAAATTTATTTCGCAATTTATAAAACAAATAAAGAATAGAATACAAATGCAATACAAATCTAGATTTATGCAAAGCAGTATTCAAATAGCTATAAATAAACATGAAGTGTACTTTATTTATTATGGATATTCATAACAGGGCTGCGATGCTAGTTGTGGTGCTATGGATGTTCGTTGCTTCAGTCTACGAAGGCTACCTCGAACGTCGCTATCGTCTCAAGGAACAAGAAGATCTGGAACTCGCCAACAATAATCATAAGCCCACTGTTGGTACATCATTTCAATATTCAATTTAATTTAACAAGCCGCATAATTATTACGTAATATCGTTCATTTAAATATAATTTATTTCATACTTTATACAAATATTCTGGCCAGTTAAAGTTCAAATACAAGAGACGTAACATTTTAAAGTCTCAAATGTCGCTCGGTAAACAAAACCGCTGTAAATACAGCCAACTTTATTCAAACACCCGGTGTTCTCGCTACTCGGGTTTCAGGTTTCGTGAAAAAACATTTTTCGATCTAAATTCCAGTAAATTTACTTAAGATTTCCTCTGAGCTTAATACGTATCTCGGTACACAAGGTATGCTGTTGTAGTTGCTCCCGATGCTGGCTTTAAATTAAATCGTAAACAATTTTGCAAATGTTCAACCCGAGTTGAGCAAACGGGAATTACAAATGCTGCTTTCGAATTAATCTTTTGTTAGAACGACGAATAATAAGAACCAACAATGCCAATTTATCCAATACATATATAATAATTACTATTATTTAGTTTATATATATATATTAAATTTTATTGGATAAATATTTAATAAAAGTAGCAATAGTTATGTACAAAAACTTATAAAAATATATTTTTCAGTCAAATAATAACGCAAACGATGATGAAAAAGTATCAGACGAAGACAATAAAGATAAAGATATACGTCGAGAAACTTGCGGTAAGTAAAAAATGCTAGAAGAAAATTTTATAGATATTCGTCTAAATGGGTATCAAATGAGAAAAAAAAGGCTACAACATATGTATGTCGCCGTATTGTGTTTTTGCAGATGCTTAAAAGCACGTAAAAATAAAATAAATTAAAAAAATATAACCGTTTACCCCTTTAATCTAAATTAAAACATATGTGAGTTTCACTCTTGTCACGTTGTGACTATATACTAAAAATGAAAACGAAAACTCTGAAACAAGTTGCATCTTCTAGTATAAGTCTTGTGTATAAAAATTGTTTGTTTTAAATTAACACTTATTGGGACATTTTTCTTCAAAGGAATGTGGTCCGAGATCATCCTCTCATTTTCTATTCTCTCCAACGGAAGAGCGATTCTTGGCACCCAAAAGCCCAACGATGGCGCCCTCACGTGTCTGCATGGTATGAGGTAGGATATCAATAAATTTAATATTGCCTGAAAATTTCAATAAAATATCTGAAATGTTGACTTAATAGCCGATGAAAATTTTAATGATAAGCTATTTTACCACATAAATATCAGCGGATTTCTCTTTGAGCTCGAGCTTGAAGCTTAATTTTATGTGAAAACATGATTGAAAATAATAGATTTACGTGATGAAAATAGCTATGAATTTTATAATATTTTTACAAATTTATTTGTGCTGAAATAAATACTTTTCTTTCAGATTTATGTCAGTTTTGTGGGTAATTATGGTACATACCTATCTGACCATATTTTATATCGCTGATAACAAGACAATGAGAGTTGTAACTGAACGGAATTTTCTTTACCAATCTGTCGGCAATGCCTCGTATTGTGTTGATACTTTCTTCTTTATAAGGTAAAAACTATATAAATATCACGAAATTTCACAAATATTAAATACGAACATTTTATTTATGTCTTAATTTTTCAGCGGGCTTCTCGTTACTGTTCTATTTTTGAGGACGGAAGATAAAAAAGCAAGTAGAAAATTAAATAAAAAACCAGAAAGCGCCGATAAGGATATAAACAAGAATCTAAACGGCTACGCGAATTCTGCATTATCGGTCTCCGTTATAAGCCAAGAAACGTTCTACGAAGATTTACTTGATCAGCCAACGTCTAAGGGCTACTCCAAACAGGAGATTGTCAGAATGACCAAATCTTTTTTCGTGCTGTTTCTTTACCGAGTTGTAAGATTAACTCCAGCATATGCGTTTGTTATTGGACTGAACGAATTGGCACTTCGGTACACACATGATCACACGGTATTCGAACCCGCAATTTTCGACCACATCAATTGCGACCTCTACTGGTGGCGCAACTTGCTATATATTAATAATTTATTCCCGCAAAAGGACATGTGTATGGTGTGGTCCTGGTATATGGCAAACGACACGCAATTTTATGTTATTGGTATTATATTATTATTAATATCTGTAAAGTAAGTACGAGAAAATTCAATTATCTTGTAAAAACTAGTTTAAAGAGGAAATTTATTTTCTTAAGAATTTTATATTAATTACATAATCACAATGAAACAGTACAAATGAGCAGAGACAGGTTGGAAGTGGACGAGCTGGTGCGAAAACAGATTTTATCTCACAATATTTTCCTTTGCTTTAAAAGCATGAAACATTAACGCAACTAACGAATTCACGAGTTAATTTAAAATTAAAACATTTACGTTACAATTTATATGCTGAGACTTTGAAACTATATTACAGACATATAAGGTTCGCAATGGTATCGCTGATCCTGGTGCTGGTTAGTTCTTGGGCAACCACTATCTACGTATCAGTGTGGCACCAATACAAAGCTCGTATACAGGAACCCTTCGAAATGTTCGATCCCCTTTATGACAAACCTTGGTCAAGAATCGGACCGTATTTGGTCGGTAAGTTTATACGAACTCCCTCAACTATTTACTATATTGTAGATATTGTAACATTTTTAACAGGAAAGCAGATGTAAAATTGAATGTCTTGATAATAAGCACTCCTTTCAGGCTTTAATTTGTTTTTCAAGAAATCTAATCAAAAATATAAAACTTTATTAAGTAAAGCTGCCACCGGTTCGGAATTTAGAACGATTAATTCTAAATTGAAAATATTTACTCGCAGTAAAATTCGGGCCGGTAGTGAAATTTTATTGCCAGAAAAACAATTTTTTTAAAGCCTTATATAAGCCACGGGACAAGCATGCTACTTATATATTTTTACTTTCAAACATATAAATAAAATAAAATGGAATCGATTTATTTTTTTCTAAAAAAATGTTTCTAAAATGGCACTGTCTTACTTACACATCAAACTGGAACATAGCAACACAAATACTTCTTTGACACAATGTATTTGTCGTTAGAATAACCGACGAGTGGGTGGACCTACCCCTATGGGTAGGTAAACTCTATAGTTTGCTTAAATCTCCCCAATTAAAATACTGATATACCTCTTAATTTGCATTAAAATTAAGCGATACTGTTATTTTATAGTTTAACGGTCTTAGTAATAAACGTATAGCGGGCGGAATAGTTATACGTCAATTTATCTCTTTCTACCATGAGTATTTTGACAATTGGAAGAAGAAGATAGAGCATTGTGTACATACAGCTATACAAACAATATACAACGTCTCTTAGTGAGGTGTTCACTTTAATATTATTATATTAGTCTCATGAAATTCTGAGAGCAATGGGACGTAACATAATTTATCCCAGAGACAGGGAGGTGTGCTGACAATATACTGTAACTGTAAGGGATATGATTTATAAACTATGTTACTTAATCTTTTATAATTAATTATAAATTTCACGCATTCATGTTACATACGCATTTGTTCGCAATAAATTTTATCAGGCTATTATTTATGATATTACGAACATTTTCTAAGCATAACTCACTAACATAACTAGCATAACTGATTTTGATGTTTTCATAAAATCGTTTAGAAAAATGTATTATTAGGTTATAGTTTAATTGAGTTAATAGATTTAAATAATGTAATCGAAATGACTAAATTTTGCTAAAAAAATTCAAATCAAACAATGACGATATTGGTTAGGATACGGAAATTCAATGCAAACCCTTTAAATTTTTATTCTATTAATTTGTGATTATTATATATCTGTGAAAGGGAAATTGTCAAAACATGCACATATATCCAACACTATGAATTGAAGTTGTATACGTTGAATAAGCTCTTAAACGTACTCCTCAAACGGAGAGGAGGCCGTTGTTCAGCAGTGGGATATTTCCAAACTGTATCTTTCTTCATAATTTATCAAGCCATTATTAAAAATAGTTAACCATATTACTATTTTTTTCAGGGATGATCGTAGGATGGTACCTCCATAAGACTAAGTGTCAAGTGCGAATTCCGTACTGGCTCGTGGCGGTAGGCTGGCCTACGGCGCTGGTCATAATCACTAGCTTGATCTTCGGCATGGTGGACGGGTACTTTGAAGTATGGCCTACTGCATTTTACGTAAGCGTTGGGCACACAGGTAATAAATTATCAAATTTCTAATATTATGTATATATATTAATTATATATATAAGTACAGTTTTAATAATTTTTTGTAATTTTATAATTTTTTTTGAAAATTTCAACATTGATTTCGTTTCTATAATTCAGGATGGGGAGTGGCTTTAGCGTGGATATCGGTCGCGTGTTGCTGCGGCTACGGTGGGCTGATAAATTCGGCGCTCTCGTACCGAGGCCTGTTGCCTCTGAGCCGACTCACGTACTGCGCCTACCTCGTGCACCCCACTATCATGATGTATACCTCCTTCCTACTCGACGGCCCTTTGCACTTGCAAAATTCTATGGTTGTGAGTACATTCATATATTATATCTAATATGTCTATATATATACATTTAAACGTATGATACACCATCGATTTGGTAATATGTACATGATTTGCAACATTATATACTATATAGTGTTCTTGATTAATATATATTTATTTATAATATAACACTATTTAATATAACTACTTATTTCGGTTAATATTTCTTATATTCTAATTTTATTTCAAAAGTATAAATAACAGCTTTTCTGAATTTAAAAAAGTATTTTTTTCAGGAATACATTATATATACCACAGACTAGTGCTTTCAATCAATTATATAAAAACTTTTTTTACTAAGATGCCACTCCTAACAAACTTAGTATATTATTTATAAAAACTGTTTTTTTTTTGTATTTGTATTCAGGTAACTGTAACAGTTCAATATGTAATTTAAAAGTTGTGAATCGTATTCGAGATAGCACAAAGCATTTTATGTCTTCAATTTAACAACAACAGTTCGGCTCGATGCTTATAAAATTCAAATACAATTTTCGAATATATTTTATATTCGATGCGTATACTAGAATATGCTATAAAAATAATGTTGAATAGTCCTCGGTACCAATATTTTTTTTAAATATAGATACATATCTGTATACGTTCCTGAATCTATTTCGTTTGGCAATATCGGCCTTTCCACCTCTCGTACACATTGAATGAACATCTACAAAACACAAAATCTATTCTTAGCTTTAACACGAAAAAACCTATTGCCGTCGAGTTTAACTTTTTACGTACGATTATCCGAACGGGTATTGTTTATGGGTAGAACTTAATACGCTAAAGTATTTTGATATCATATCCCTTGAATAATAAACGAACAATATTTGTACATAATTGCATATAGGTAAAATCAGTCGATCAATAGTCACAATTTTTTTTTTATTATATTTAAATATATTATATATTTATTAATATGTAGCAGGTCAGTGTGATAATTAATATCGAAATTATATATATTTATATTTATTATAATATAATTTGTTTTCTTACATACGTTTACTAGACACATTATATGTTAAAAATAAAATCAAGTACACGCCTGCCTATGTCACATCCCGTGACGAATAAAAAAAATTAAACATACATATTCGAAATTAATACTCTTAATTAAAACCGACTTATTGATTTTCAGCTAACAATATACGCCGGTTACGCGGTAATGGCTTTTCTGGCTTCGTTTGCTATATCACTAGCATTCGAAGCACCAGCTGTGCGCCTACTGAAAATCATCAGCGCTGGAGACAGAAGTAAAAAATCCGTCGATTAGTCGCATACAAATTAAACTGCATCATTATTAAACATGAAACACTGGACTTAAAAAAAAAAAACAAGTTTTGTCTTTGTCTTTCTTGATAATTTGCCATTAGTATGACAGAGACGATATATTGTTTAACATTTTCATGGTTTTTATGTTTATTAATATGTGCGAAGAGGATGAGCATCGTTCGACTCTGAACTATGTAGCTTCAGGGAATTCCACAGCATAGTAGTTCCCCGACTATAAAACGTTGTCTCTCCGTAAGAGCTTTATTTAGTTATAGTAGTTATTTAAACACCGCGAACAATGTTTTGCGTACCATTAAATACTTAAGTTTAAGATAATAATGTGAGTCATATTTAGTTACCATTTTTCGCCACAGATAATAAAAATATGTAAATAAGTAGTTACATTTATTGTATTATATTTAGTCGTAAAAGGATTTGTGGAATAATATTACCCTCATAATGATAGCTTTGGTTTGTGTAAAGCATAACAAATATACATAAATATTTTAAACGTTGTACTGTACAATGTATGTTCTAAAATTACGTTAAAATAATATACTTTAACGGATCCATATGTGCACCCTGTTTTGCGAATATATATATATATGTGTATTTTGACCCTGTGTGCACACGCGTTATCGTGAAACAAAATTACTTATTGTCTGTAAACAAAATTAATACTTTTCGAGGCAAAATAATTCTCAACTATATTCGTATTACAAGAAATTTACTGATTGTAATATTTATATATGAAATAGTTCATAGATATAAGAAACACAGAGTTACCATTAAATAATTTTAATGAATTACTTCGATATTGTACCAAATTAACTTTGACCCTTACAGACTCTAGGTACATACAAGGTGTGTTCCCTGGGTTTCCATTACCAAAACTCATCGCGTTAAACAAACGAACTTGACTCGACTGAAACTCCGATTACTTTGACCTATTAAATAATTAATGCTTCTAGAGCAAGTTATTTGAAGTTAGTTTGTTGATACGGTCATGATATGTTACTAAACGCTATTGTAAATCTCAATTTTATTATCCGTATTAAGTCAGAATCATTCAATTTATATTTTGTAGTCAAACAGTTTTTGTTTTAGGTAATTGTTGTAATTGGTGTAGTCATAAAAAAAACGTATGATCTATATCACCCCTGTATGTAACTAAGTTTTTAAGTGACTCGCTATTGTTATATTATATGCAAATACTGTGTAAATATTGTATATTTAATAAATAGAAAAATATTGAATTTCTAGTCGTTAATTGTTTCATTTGATTTATTTTTTTGGTGATCTGGTTTATTAATTATAAAATTAATATTTTTTCATGACTTCAGTAATTCGTATATAGAAACTAGAGCAATGAATTGTGCTTGAAACTGCAAACAAAATTTTTAAACGATTTTATTAGGTTGTTTAGGCTTTTTAAACATTTCATTTTTAAATAACATAGTAAATAATCGAATATATAATTCTGTTATACATAACAAGGTAAATTATAATTTCTATAATTGATATTGATGAAAAACGTAAGTAAATAATATTGATATAAATCAATCACGAAGCGTACATTAATTTTTACATTATATTTATTTATACTCGAAGCGCCAGACTATTGTTATTGAGAAAGACTTGATAACAAATTTTATTACAGATTGATCTAGAGCCAATATTGAAGATTTTGAGTTATTCCTTTTCAACTTATATTTATAATTTAACAAATTGGTTTCGACATAAGTCTACTAAAAATTTTATGACTTTTGTTCAAAGTAGGTAGCTTAGGTTCCTGTCCTAATTTCGCAATATTATCATCGTATATTATCTAATTAAGGATACATTCCCCGGAATAGTCTGTAATGTATATAACAACAATAAAAAATATAAAAACACAACACTGCCGGTCTTTGTAGTTATAATTAGGCTGACTTAAATGAGTATTCGCGTATTCGTAATACGCGAATACGAGATCTTCATATCATCAAAACTTAAAAAACGTAAAGTTTTTAAACTTAACGTTTAAATCTTTTTCTACTATCCTTTTCATTCAACACGAACTAAAGATTTCCTAGCAATGTTTTCTCGAGACGAATATAATTCACGCATTATAAATCACAAATTAAACTTAAATCTCTACCCGTGATCTTGGTTCGAGATAACATTATCTACGTAAAAAAATATGTAAATACAAATGACGATACATGTTCATGGGATAACTTTGGGAGTTAAGGAAAACTTTAAAATTTATTCTCTCACGGTATAATAAGCCGAGCTTTGACTCCTGATTTACTACAAAACGTTTTGTGAAGAAAGGAACTAGCTTAACTTAACTTCTAACTTTGTGACATTAATCGATCGTGCTGCTAATATTTTATATGTATTTTATTTTCTCTCGCCTTAAATATTTTCAATAAAATTATAGCTTTTGTTCAACATATTAATTTATTAATTTTCAAAGTAATAATTTAACTTATAAGAAAATTAAGTTGAGTCAATGAAAACAGACTTAACATATGGTAAGTCACCCTTGGAAATATACATAGTACATATTCCGTATTAAAAATAAGTATTGATAACTTTTAAAATGGAAGACACGATAATCGATCTATTGCAATGATCATTTTGTAGATATTAAAATAAATTTGGAAAGCCGGAGAACAGTAAGATGCATTAGCAAAGTCTGACTGAGTACGAGCTCAGACATCAGTTGGCAGGCGGTTGGCGGAGATATGAATTATTTTAAAATGTTTGTAAATGTCATTTTTATTTTTAAAAATATATAGATGGTTGCACGTGTTCGGTATCATATAAGATTAGTATATAGTGTGGAAGGTATATATTAATTTGCATGTTAAACTTTGTACTGCTTTAAACGTTAACATGAACGATAGTAAATAAAATTCTTTTTACATTAATTTTTAATTGAAAACGCTAATAATTATCAAACAACATTAAAAAGTTGTTAACAAACAAAAGAAAAAAAGTAATGAACTGCTTTGTTACCCTAACCTATATACATATGTATAGACTAGTTGAACCCGCGGCTATACCAACGCAAAATTTATTCAGCTTTATAGCACACAAAACCTTCACCTCGCACTTTACCTTCTTGATAGGTGGTAAAATGTAATCCTCGTAACAAATTTTATCTAAATTATTTCATCGGTTTAACCGTGAAGAGGAAACAAACAGAGTTTATTTTCGCAATTTATTATATTATTATATTAGTAAGGATACAAAGAGCATTGAAAATATCATGATTTTGTTTGCGTTAATACCGGCTTATTGCGTGAAGCTACTTGAATATATTTAAGCATTGTTTTATTAATAAAGAAAACCGAGGTTGGCCGCTACTAAAAAGGTAAATTTTGTTTTATATTATAAAGTTAGGCGTGAAATGTAACGAAGTTACCTGGCTCGTCTAGCTTATTTAACTGCAAATTATACGGCACAAAGTTCAATCCAGGATCGCTCTAATAAAAAGTAATTGGTTTTTTCTGTCAAGGAATTCTCAGTATCAGTTCAGATTTGATAGTATTAACCACCAGTACCCAAGAAAACAAAAAAAATAACTCTCCGCCTTACAGCCTATAGGACTATGATAGTGTAGGTATAGCCAAAAACTATTAACTCAATATAACACCTATTTATGAACGGTGAAAATATTTCAAACTAATTTAACATATCAAAATTCAATAAATATTATTAATTTAATAATCAAACAGTTATCAATTATTAAAAATAATTAAAACAATAATTCCCGGGCACGTGTTTTTCTTAAATACGTGATTTTCCGCCGACATATATAACATAATAATATTATTCTTGGAAAATAGGGTGGTTCCATCTAACGCGCGTTTTCCGGGCTCCCTGTTACACATTTCCGTCCCTTCGCACGAAATCTATCAAACAGATTTCAGGAAAGCATGATGAAAGATGTTATGCCTCAAAAACTTTGATGCATCTTTTTCAAAGTGATTTTAATACGATTAGTATTGGTTAGGTTTCACCGCCACGGAAGCTTAAAGGTTTATCCGTCGGTATATATTTTTAAGCTTCAATAAATATCAGTAAATTTCTATTTATTTCAAGAAATTTCGTATTCGCCAGCGAAGCGAATAGTGAAGAGTATTAGTTTTATGTTTAATCAGGCGTTTCATTGCTCTAGAATGCCCTTTTTTTACATCTCGCCCATCCTTTATTTTATCCTTATAAAAAAAAATCAGTGGTCAAATAAATGTAAAATCATTTTTCGTGTGAAAAAATATCAAATTGTTTAAAACTAATTTTGTGGCAAGGTATTAATTAATTAGAAAATGATTATTTTATAAGGCATCAACCACATAAGATATTACGCTAACCAAAACTAAATTGAATTACATTATTAAGTTATTTGCATCATTTTATATTTCCAAATGAATACTTTCAATGCACTTGTTTAAAACCTTTAATAAATATGGCGTGTTATATAAAATATATAAATTTCATTGTAATTGTTATAGTTTAAAAAAGCCGCTTCCCGCAGTCTGTACCCTTTTAAATTACGCTACGGATTTAATTCCCTTTTTCATCAATAAATAGAGTGATTAAAGAGAAAGGTTTATATATATATATATATATATTACATGCATATAATATATTACATGTATATTAGAGCTGACGTTTCAACTTTACTGGCCGGAAAAGACATTTTTTTCCTTTTTATGTTAGTTCTTCAATAAAAAAGTTGTATATACTCCTAGACTCTTACTGAACCCGTGCGAAACCGGGACGGATTGTAAGAATAAAAGGACTATTTAAAAAAAAAAAATCTATTTGCCTACATCCCGAATTGCGAACTTTTGACTCCAAAATTGCCTCAAGGTGAATATTACCAAGATTAGCCTATATACATTCATGTTGATCAAACCTATAAAAAATACCAAAATCGATTTAGTGATTTAGACACGAAACCTTGACAAACAAACAGAGTTACTTTCGCATTTATAATATCAGTATAGCTGTAATAACTATAAACTGTATAAATTAGTTTATCTATATTTATACAGATAATATAAATGAAGAGTAGTTCTTTTTTTAACGAACTTCTTTTGTCCACGTCTACGTCATTTTTTTCGACTACAAATAATAACAACTAATTATTTATTAAGAACGTTTCTCGCTGATTATATGATGCTAGATTCAAACAGACCATTATATAAAGACATAATTGTACCCATACACGTAAAACATGTAATCGTATTACCTCCAGGAATACACAAGAGATGCTTGTGAAATATCATATAACACGTATAACTTGGTAGTACTGCTTTATCCAAACCCGTCAGGTGTAAACATATCAATTATTTAGGCCACAAAGATTAAGCAATCATTTGAAATGCTGTGTTCCGACTTAAATGGTAACACAAGGACATAACATCCTAGTTCTCGAGGTGGGGGAACATTTCTTAAGCTGTCAAGATCTATGCATACCTACTACCAAATGGGCTTCCTATAATGAATGATAACAACAACCACATAAACAATAGCATTAACTTTAAAATAATATTTTAGAAGCATTCAGAGCGTACCTAATATTTATATCAATATATATCGTATCGCAATATTGTGGTCAAATATTACGTTTTTTTTTTTTTTTTTAAATTAACATGGTTATTTTTATTACTAACAGTATCTAAAACGGGATATTTACCATGTTTTTTATTTTTATTTGGTGGAGCTCGATATTTCGACATTATCTACGAATGTCTTGTTCACGAGTCTCTCAGTCTCGAGTCTCTCAGTCTCGTGAACAAGACATTCGTAGATAATGTCGAAATATCGAGCTCCACCAAATAAAAATAAAAAACATGGTAAATATCCCGTTTTAGATACTGTTAGTAAATATTACGTTGTATTAAATGTAACTATATTTATTCCACAACCGTGCAAAGGTTTAACGTTTCATATTGGAAATTTTAATTGAAAAGCTTAAATATTTACGTACATACGTCACATATTTTTTAAATCCCGTGAAGTTAAAATTAATAGTCTTCCATATTCATTAAAAAAGTTAATCGGATTGTGAAGGATTAAAGAGAAAAGCGGCGCGAAACGGATTAAAATCGAGATAATTTTTTCTTCAATGATTAAATGGCACATCGAAATGGAATACGAAAAAGAGGATTTAATATAATACGATAAGTAGAGACTAAGTAATACACCACGTTCTCATTGATAGCCTAGTGGTTAACATATGAATAGTAACCGAATATTGTAAGGTCTATTTAATCAGGGATGCTACAGACGTTCGCTTCAAATGATTTGGCTTAACTTCTAACCCGGAATAGCATCATTGAATTATCAACAGCTTATATTATCAGTATTTATACCTCACTAGCAACCAGGCCTGGCTTCGCACGGGTGCAATGCTAATACTAAATATACTGCAGTATGTCTTCATATACAACGTTTACAGTTTTTCAGTCATTAGCCAATACAAACCGCTATGTCTCTGCGTTTTAAATCTGTAATATCTTCGAAAATATTTAAATTGAAAAGGGCCATATTTATCTATATTAAATGCACAATATACAAGGAACTTAATTGAATAAGAATTAATACTGTATTGGTTATTTTTTTTTCGAAAATAAGCAATTATTTATCGTAAAAAGTAATTGATAAAAAATGGTTGTGTGGGTTATCCCTAAGAAATAGGCATGTATTATTTCGGACTTTTTGAAGAACTTTTTAAGGTGTACAATACTGTAGCACATTTTTTTGATCTATCTCGTAGGGTTCAGCCAGCGTTTGCACTGTAAGCGTAAAAAATGTGTTTATTTACGACAACACTTTAGAAACTTCTAAAATAATCAGTGTTTCTCTACTATATTGTGCATGTCTTGTACATATTAACCTTCCTCTTGAATTCCTCTATATATTTAAAAAAATCCGCATCAAAATCCTTTGTGTAATTTTAAAGATCAAAGTATACTCAGGGACAGACAGCGGTAAGCGACTTTGTTTTATACTATGTAATGATTCTTTGTTTGGTAGTGAAGGATAACAACGTGAGGATAGCGGTTGAAGTTTTATCAGTTGTGTACCCAGCCCGCATTAGAGCATCGAAGTGGACAAGCTGCAAAACCTCCACTTCAAAAGAAGATGAGGCCTTTGCCTAAAAGTGACAAACATACAGAATGTTCATTTAAGTAGTTCTTGGCAGTAAACGATAATTTAGTGGGTTTAGCCAATAATTACATCAGTTGTTCAACCAAAATCGCCACATGGCCTAATTTGGTTGACCCGTTCACAGATAATAATTTCACGCTTAGTTTCGTCGTATAGTCATGAGAATTATTTATATTATAGAAGAGTGTGGACTTTTTTTAAATGTCTCAATTTAAAATGAACTAAGCGCACCGAGCCGATATGGCCCAGTGGTTAGAACGCGTGCATCTTAACCGATGATTTCGGGTTCAAACCCAGGCAAGCACCACTGAATTTTCATGTGCTTAATTTGTGTTTAAAATTCATCTCGTGCTCGGCGGTGAATGAAAACATCGTGAGGAAACCTGCATGTGTCTAATTTAACGAATTGAATGTGTATTGGAGCATGATGAGCGTGGTGGAATATGCTCCAAACCTTCTCCTCAAAAGGGAGATGAGGCCTTAGCCCAGCAGTGGAAATTTACAGGCTGTTGTGTGAATGTGAAGCGCACCATGTGGTCATCGTTTTGTTCAGGAAAGTTTCAAAATGAAACCATTTACAAAGTTTCTTGTAACTCAAAGACGCTACAGAAAGATGTATAAATTGCAACAAAATATCTCGTTTTTTTTTTTTAAATTCTGTTACAATTCTGCTAAAACAATTTAAGTAAAAAGAAGCTTAAACATACTTTTGTTTTTTTTTTTTTGCTATTGCGACAATTTATATTTCATGGACGAGTAACAAACAATATATTCACAATTCATATATTTTTGTAGCCAGCGTTTATCGTTACAACTACTTAATAGTAATTGAATCAAATTAATCAACCGATATTCTTCGCTCCGTTCCCATTACGGTTAATTACAAAATGTCATTCAAACCTTCCGACCGCTATGACTGTCAAACATAGCCTACAACAGGTACTGTCATGATTCGGGAAATCGAAATTTCAGGTAAAGCTGACGTACCAGCATCCACAGAATATAAAAACCTAACTGAATTGGCGTAATAATTTTAAAGAAAATAATTCATCTTTTTATAACATGAAAATTAAGAAGTTGCTCTTGTAAATACCTGTACAAGTTTGGGCAAAAAGTGAAAATTTGAAAATGTTTTTCTTAGATCTAAATATAAACAATAAATAAATCAAAAGTTTGGACATGATTCCAATGCCTGACGTTGCAAAGGATACCTTCTGATCGGATAAATCATGCCTTGATCGGGTTTTAAGAGCTTAGGCCGAACTTCGTTTGGATTCGAGACCGGATTATGTCACGCCTAAAACTTTTTAATACTCTTGAGCTCATAAATCAAATACATAAATGCAGTCATTGCTTCCCAAATCTCTATTTTTCTTTCTTACCTTTATTGTTGTTTTTTGTTTAGATTAAGTATTGTATAATTTCTCTGTTTTTGTGTTAGGTGTATATAAGCTTTGTTTCAATCCATACTAATATTATAATTGCGAAAGTAACTCTGTCTGTCTGTCTCGCTTTCACGCCAAAACTACTGGACCGATTTAAATGAAATTTGGTACACAAATAGTCTAGAGCCTGAGAAAGGATATAGGCTTTTTATTTGGAAAAAAGTGCTGTAAAGGGTTGAAAAGGGGGGTGAAAGGTTGTAAGTTGTTGAAAGTATTGTCATTTTTATAACTAGAAGCATAAAACTTATGTTTTAGGCTGTACACTGACAAACTAACATATCATGACACCCACGAAATTCTACCCCCCTAAAGGGGTGAAATAGGGGTTGAACCTTTGTATGGAAGTCCGTAATTTTGTAAGTTAGAAGCATGAAACTTTGATTTTGGGATACTGATAAAAAACGAGTAGATACTTATCTAAGTGTTTGGGGCCATTCATTTATTACGTAAGACGATTTAGGGGTGGAGAGGGGTCGACCATGTCTTATGTTTTCTTGCAAGGGGATGGGAAAGAGTTTCGATAGTTCTTACGTAAGATAAAAAAAAAAAAAAATTTGAAAAATGCCATTTCTAAAATTCTACAATGTATGTGTAACTTAATAATTGAAAACGCTTGTCCGTCTACCTGAAGAGCTCGCTCAATACTCACATGCTGCAACCATATTGTTACAAAGAGACATGGCCTGAATGTTTTAGCGTTTCGATTAACCGGACGCAACGAACTATGTTCATATTATGTAAGACGTATTGCGAACTATATGCTTAAAATTGTAAAATTTAAGCATTTTTTTTACATTTATATTAAATTCATAAATTAAGTACAGTATTAATTATGGAAACCAATTTTTTCTAATTATATATATATTTATGAATAAATGGATTCAAAAATAAGAGCTCATTCTCATCATGAACATAATTCCCATTAATGGTGAAATAAAATTAAAACAACAGTTTTTTTATTAGAAGATCATAACAGTACTAAGCTACGTATGTTCATAGAGAGAAATGACGTGAGATTTAAAAAGGTATTAGGTTTATTTGTTTAAAATTCTGCATATACTAATATTAAAAAAAATTGTTGCCAATATTTTCATTAAAGTGTTACTCAAAATAGTAAGTATTGTTTAAAATTTACTTGAAGATTGTCACTTGGTGATAGGGCTTTGTGCAAGCCGAGTACCACCCCTTCACAACATATTTTACAGTCAAACAACACATCTTTGTACTGCCGTGTTATGTGTTATGCCAATTTGTTATTATTAATTTGCCATATTATGCCAATGACGTGGATGGTGGCGCATTAACATTGTAAGGATTTATTAATATTTTTTCAATAAAAATGTATATAGTTTTGTGGTGATTACTCATCATAAAAATATTAATTTAACAATTATAATAGGTTTTGATTTTGGATAAAGCTTGAAGATTCCGAAAGTATTTTACATATAAAATATGAATAGTTATGAGATTTATTTAAAAAAATATATTTTCATAGCCTGTATTAAATTTAAAATATAGTTCATATATTTAAAAACAAATCCGATGCAATATAGTAATACAAAACAATAATTGGCATAAATAGAAATGTAGCGATTCTATCTTTAAAGTCGAAACCACTTCTGAAATCACTGCAGCAGTCATCAATATATACGACCTACTTGGAGAATTGGGCGACAAGTTTCTGGTTACAGCGTAATATCCCGAATCCCGATGCTGCGATAAGAGATAACAATTGAGCGCTAATGAAGGGAACGTCGAACTAAGGACGTCTATACTTGGGGAAATCTGACAGACATGACTGTTTTAACGAGATCGTATTGATTTATTATGGATATTTTATTTGATTATTAATCAATTTAAATAGATTTGAGAAGAATACAGTATGTTCATAGTATATTCTGCAGTGTATTGAAAATCTTAGAAAATATTCTTTGCAGTATTTCTAGCCGGTAGGTTTATAGTCTATATGACAAGAATTGTATTTATAGAACTAAAATCTATAAAACCTTATCTTGTTCGACAACATTTCTGAAGTGACTCGTATTTAAATAAAACTAAATTGTAATCGCAATTCGTTAAGTATATTGGGAATTCTAACAAAATTACAATCAAACTTTTACGTTCATAACTTATCTACATACAAATGCTTATCATATGCTATCCTTTAACCCTTTTGGATAGATAATATCACCGCAGTACAATAATATACAGTACAACAGTACAAATATCTGGCAAATCAGAATATTACCCTCGTATGTTGTTGGTTAATACATCAGGTTGATATTCGTATTGAATTATGCAAACCCGTGCGAAATGGGATGTGGTAATGACGACGGATAACCAGAAGCCATCATTCAAGCCACATACATCAACATGTTCCGATATGCATACCAAACGATCCCTTGTTTCTAATCAATGATATGAATGATATATATATCAGAATTCGTAATACGAGACTGCTACCTACTTTCTTCTAAACTCCGTTTACGCTTATTCAAAGCCGATTTGTTATTTATTATGTAAAATATTTATTAACGCGTCGCTGGGGTGAGATCAACTCGTAAGCCGTGACAGCAAACGGCATGATACTCTGATATACCGTCATGCTGCCACAGTTCTCCAATGTGTTTGGATGTGGATTGGTGTGTTCTTTTTTTGAAAAGGTTTCATTCCTTACTTGGAATATTGATTTTTCAAAATTCCTATATATTTAGTTTTCATTTAAATTCGGACTCGAGAAACCTTTCAGTATTTTTTGCTTTTCCATATAGTTTCGGAATTGGCCACGCACAGTTGAAAAATCACACTGTATATTTCATTGCTATGCATTGTTTTAATCGTCAGAAAAATATATTTACTTTGTTAACAAAATGTTTGTTTTTATATATTTTCCTCTCCATACTTGTTTATGAGTTTTCATTAAATTATTTCAATAACCATTAACTTTCCCACATTTTTATGGACAATGAACAGATTTTGTTTTTTATATAACAACCGATTTAACAAATGTTTTTTTAACGCAAAGGACATATTTACGTTGAAAAGAATACCAAAACAATGTTAACGAAATCACGTCTTATTTAAAATTGTTTTTATTTGGTTTGTGTTCACACATCGTACATTTCATTGGGGTTGAGTTGAACTTAATGCGATTGTTGTTAGTTCGTGCGTGAAGGTTTCTGGCATAGTATCCATCAATGTGCAAAAAGTGAAGCGATATTATTAATAAACGTTTAAAAAGAAAACACTACAACATTATATTTATACAGTCTGTTAGGGTCCCACTACTAAGAAAAGGGCTTCTCTCTCCCTTTTGAGGTGAAGTTTTAGGTAATGATTTTACTCCAAACAATTTTACCTTAAGTTAGTGACAGTTGACAACAAAGGAAATAATATCAATTTCAAATAGTAATAAAATTCTCAAGTTTATAATAAAAAAAGTAGAACAAGATTTGACATAGAATTTATTCCTAACACCTTTGAAATGTGATGTATGGAAAAGTACTTAACAGAATGTAACCTTTTGAATAACATCAAAGCGTAAGTATTCATTGAGGAATCTCTTTCATTGTTTACGAGTCTCGAGTGGGTAGGAAGGAGCCACATTATGTGATGCTAAATTATTTATGCTGATAGCAAAATTTCGACTGATTTAGAAATATCTCATAGATAGTAAATGTTTAATTACGCATTTTAGCTCATTCTATAAAATCATAATCTGTAATTTAAAATTTATATGGCGTCTAATTTATTATTTTATAGTGCTTATTCTTAAGTTTGTCTTGTATTCCATATCTCAAAATCTAACTCCAGCTGCAGACATTATATTTGATGATATACCTTATTTACGCAGCTGTTTGCAAATCAAAAACTTTTAAATATTTGTTCTAATAACGCAAATACTTTACGTTACTTGAAATAAATTTATATAAAAAGAATTACATGCATTCAAATTTTACACGCAGTTGCCAGAAGTTGAAATATTTTAGCTATATATTAAATATTATAAAATAAAACACAACTCTAGAACCACGTCACAACTATCTATAGAACTTCCAAATCTATACGTAACTCTAAAATAATACGTTTCTATTGATTTTGAGAGACAATGCTCCACCAACCACGGGAATGAAAATGTTACTTGTGGCTTTAGTTACACTGGCTCACTTACCCTTCAAACACAGAACACAAAAATACTTACAGTTGCTGTTTAGCGCTAGAATATCTGTTGATGGAGCCTTACTGACCCCGACGGGTTGGCACAAAGCCCTACCACCGAGTAGTCTTTAATTTTTTTTATTATCGTCCAAATAATGTTCTATCAATCGAAGGTTGAGCACCCGGTGACCTGATGTAAAGGATTCACATTTGTCCGGCAAAAGTGTCGGCAAACATATACCGTACCTGGTTGACCTTGGTTGTTGTTTCGCTTTTATTCTATGGAGAAAATAAATTCATTCATTAATTCCAGGTTCACGATCGGAATTATAAATAAGTATATTATAGGAGTTAGGACATGACACATCAGCCTTACTCACTCATAGTCGTCAATAGTTTCACATATTTAAAAACAAAAACACCTATACGTTTAGTAATCCTTATAATTACGTTACACCATCCACAACACAGGTAAGACAGTGACTGAACAGGTCCGAAGTTTCTTGGCAAACTTTTAGAAACGATCAATTAGTTTTGTATACGTGTGTGATAATATTGATAATGAATTTTTCAGTCTTTTTTCATACAACGATTAAGATTAAAACTCACATAAAAACGTACGATTCTGGAATTATGTGTAATAACCCTATATCAAACTGTAACGTAAAATTGATAGCTTGAACTCCAAGGAAAGGCAGACTTTTTGGTGCGTAATATTTGACGACCAAATCCTAAAGCGCGAGTGACGCCGCTGGCGATAGCTAGCTTACTATAAAATTATGTAAGATAAATTTTACCCAACAATTTTAAAATTTTACCCTGGCGACTGTTGTTAAATAAAAAAAAACGCGTTTTTTCACTGACATTACAATTTCAAGGTCAAATGAGGGTATGGCGATTGTATTGGTAACAAACGCGTCTAATCGAATAAAAGGTGTAACTGTGACAAATATTATTGTGTATAGTCAAGATTTTAAAAATATTAGTTTGAGTTACCATCCACTAGATGTGTTTTAACAAAACTTCGCATCGCGTCTGCATAATAAATACGAATGCGTTTTTAGGGAGCATGACGTCACTTTTCTGGTGTTAAGTAACATCACTTATGTTACTTTACACCAGAAAAGTGTGGGAATTTAAATAAATAGAGACCAACCCAATATTCGATTTTACAATTTAATTTGTACTTATTTATCTAAAAAAATAAGATTTATCTCGAAAAATATCTACCAATGGAAGATAAACAACAGTTCACGTGAATACATAAATATACATTTTAACAATTACGTTGCCTTTAAGGACTTGAATAGTGAGACCAATATAAAGTTTTATGAACATAGTTTCAATAAAAAACTAAAACACTTTATACCTTGAAATATATCTTCGTGTATTTAAGATTTCTGTCACGTTCCCTTTCAATTCCTACGGCACGAATTGATATAACGTTCGTTATACGACTTCCTGTAGGTCAGCCCGGGATAACTTTCCTTGAAAACCTTACATTACGACGATTCGACCTATTTCCGATATCTCTGCAAGTTACCAGTGACAACAATAAAATTCTTCCTCAATTGTCTGTGTAACATTTAAAAATAAACCAAGTGGACCCTGGAAGTTAATGTTACAAGATTTAATTCAGGCGTACTTGATGTTGGAAGGAAACAACCTGCAATTTTCAGAAAATATATGTACATCGACACAAAGTGGAGCAGCGTGATTGAATAAGCTATAAATCCTTCTTCTTAACTGAAAAGAAGACCTTTGTCCCGTAGTTAAGGTTTTTTTTTAATTTAAACTTCTCAGGTGATTTGTCCGTGCTTATAGTGTATCTTTTTGTTCATTTTATTAAGTTTAGTAGTTTGAGATACCTGCATGTTTTTACTCTCAGACAAGAGTTTTTACTTTACTATTATTGGGAATTAAGAGTACATTATATCGGTACATACATTTTGAAAGTTTATTTTCCTCTCCTATAGACTTTGGCATCTTACAAAGGCAATAGCCGTCATTAAAGGCAGCATAGATGTTGTATGTGTATTTACTACTCGTTACGGTTGCTCTTTCACGATCAAATCACTGAACGGAATTTGATGAAATTTGATATATGAAGCAAGCTCAACTGACTCCTAAAACCCGAGCGAAGTCGGAAGACAACAAGTTATAACAAAAATACTGCTTTCTGCAAGCTTACGATAAATTCTCATTCGCAGATTAATTTGCGAGATCGGAGAACGCATATTCTGTTTATTTAATGTTCAAATATTATCATACGATCGATAGTAGTAAGCATCATTTAGAAAACGGCTCGTATTGATTTTTTATTTATACGTTTGGATGTGTTTTAAATGTTATTAAACGAATACGATATGAACATACATTTTCATATAATAATAAAATAAAAGTAACAGGTTGTAAATGTCCCACTACTGGGCTAAGGTCTCCTCACCGTTTTTGAAGAGAGGATTTGGAGATTATTCCACCGCTCTGCGCCAATGCAGGTTAGTGGATACACATGTATAAGATTTTCATCATATTCTATACATTACTTTCAAAACACGATTAAATTATAAACATGAAAAATTATTGGTGTCGAAACAGAAATATCCGAATAGTATTTACGCGCCAATCAATGGACTATGTATATTATAAATATAGGTATTGTTATTTATACTATATCATATTTAAATGATGTATATTTTAAGAAATGTATAGATTCAATACTTTGTTGTATTTTCATCAATATTTCAATATATACGAGTGTCATGGAGGTTCTATTTTATTGCGGGAAATGAACGTCTCAAAAAGGTCAAAATTTAATATATCTATCAGATGTCAAAGCCAACTAAACAGAAAATCGAACGTTATATTACATCTTCTTTCCGTATGTTTCAAATATCGTAAGTGCACTTCGATTGCTTTGAAACAACAATATTAAAAGAAAAGAAAAGAGCTCCTCCATTTCAGCCCATGGGTATTGTAAGAGCGTTGTAAGGGATATTTATTATGTTTGATGACTATATGAGATGGAAAAATATTGTATGTCCTCCCGTTTGAAATTCTCAAGGATTTTTTTTTCAAAAATTCTACATATGATGGCATAATGTCACAATGAACGTTATTTCCTAACCAGTGTTTATAGCCAAGCCCTCTCTTTGAGAGAAGAGATATATGGCCAGCAGGGACTTTGGGACCTTTTCTAGTTTTTCCTTTCGCCATAAAATCAAAACCAAACTACATTTTATTAAAGTAGGCTTTTCGAAGCACTCTTGAATAGTAGATTTACAAGAACCGACGAAAAACTCAGTAGTTACTCATTTCTAACAATCAAATTACTTAGATAAATAATTTTAAATTATTATGACTACTGCATGCACGAAAATCTAATACATATTAAATTATTTTTATTTTATTAAATTATTAACTTGACTCACTTCATTTACTTGATTATAGAACAATCTTCTCAGCTTCGTAGAATGACAATATTTGCGAGATGTGTGTACGTTATTTGCGAAACAAAAGTGATATTAGTTGCGAACAAGAATATGAGCAAACCGAACTGCACAGGAAATGAAATTGTAATTAGAATGTTATGGTGGAAATGAATTAAATGTTTTAAAGTATTAAAATTTTCACAAATAATTCCACTTCGATCACTAATATTGTTCAAAAGTGTTTCAAATTTCAAATGAACGCATCAAGTTTTAGTTTGAATTAAATAACTATTTTGCTTTTTTTTTAAACGTAATAAGGGAGGCTGGCATTATAACGCTTGTAACTTTTTCTCTATGGTATAAAATGTCCTGTAATAATTCTAGCGAGAACGATAATAAATGTCAAGCGCCATTTGAAGTAATTGTGCGAGAAATGAACTGAATGAACAGAGAATGCGGGAGTTTAGTGAATTTGTTACGACGTATGTGAGGATGTTATAGTTGGATTACATAATAAAAGTAAATTGTAATCTTCTACATTTTAGGTTATATGGAAAAAGAATTGTCCAATTATTTTGAAATTTGATTTTAAGGGTTCTGTATATAATGGGTAAAACGGGACCCTATTGCTAACACTCCACTGTCCGTCCGTCTGTCTGACCATCTGTCATCAGGCTGCATCTCATGAAACTTGATTTTTAACAGCTATAACAATAAATACTAAAAATCACAATAAGAAATATATTTAAGAGGGGCAATATATAATGTTTGCTAATATATTTTCATCATTTTGTTAATGTATTTAGTATATTTTCGTTCTACAGGGGCTATAACAATATCGCATTTTTTGGTTAATAGAATATATAGAAATTTTATCTGATCTATTTAATAATAATTATATGTCTCGGTATAGGCAAGTTATATGATTTTTCCTATGGCGAAAGGCATTTTGCTTTCGCATAATGCCGAACCTTGGTTTATTCGTTTCTCTAACCTTCCTAGCTACGTGCCCCAACTTCGTATGGTACTATTAGGATTATACCCTGAGATATTTTCTTACGATAAACAAATATACAATCATACTGACTGCAAACCAAGCAATCTCTCCGGTCGTAGTCAAATGTTAACCTATTAAATACCATTTTATCGTATTCGTTCTCCGAAACTACTAATTAAAATTAATAATTTTAACGACATATGATACTTACAGATTATTTTTAAAATGTCATTAACATTCAATTTAATGATTACTAATATTGGAAGAATCGAGTTTTTTTTTTAACTATCATAATACGAAAGGTTAGCAAAGAAACTAATACATGTGTATTTTAAATATTTTATATGTTATTTTGTATAGAGTACGTGAAAAGCAAAAAATGTAATAACAGGTAATTAAATTATACAATTTGATAAAAAGAGTCATACTACTTTTTTGTATTAACAACAAAAATATTTGTTACTATTTATTAATTCTAGAAACAATAAACAAAACTACGTCTTACGGTGGCTTCGACAGATCTATTTTCTTGCAGAGATTTATTCGGAGTCTGATGAGCAGGGTACATGTAAACAGAAAGGTCATTTATTACTCGTCGTTATCTTAGTGTGAACGAAGCCTAGCAATAAAAATATTTTCCTACTCGTATAACTTCGATGCATAACATGTTGGCGGAGCGCTATCACGCAGTTCACAGTTCAATAGCACGCGGTTATAATTTATAATGATAGAGCCTCCTTAATTTCCTGCGTCATTTCTATAACGTCAACAAACCAAAAGAATATGGTTTGAAAATAATAAGCTACGGAATAAGTATGAAGTACAAATCAATGAATTTCAAGACCGCAATTAAAGTGTAGGAGACTTTCAATGTTATTGATCAAACGATATGCAATAAATTAAATTATCACACATAAACAATGGTTTTTTTTTGGGATTGATCGTACATCAAACTTTATTTAAATGGACAGATTTCAAAGTAGAAAAGCGTAGCGTCAACTTGCTTTAAAAGTTTCCTAATTGCTTTGACGCTTTTCTGCGTGAAAGTGCCTCAGCTTGTAATTAAGGGAAATTTTCGCTTTCGTAAATAACAAACATTGAAAGTTACAGAGATCCCATTACAACACAAAAAAAAACTTCAAAGCTCGACATTTTCATTTCATACAAGTTACGTCAGGGTTTTATTTTTGTCGTTGACAACGATTACCTATGTTAGTTATATTTTTTTCAATTATAATGATTGTGATTAAAATTCTAAATGTATAAAATGCGAATTTTAACAAATTTTTCGTTTACTTTGAAATTGTGGTCTTTTCTGTATTTTTTTTTTTAATGGTTTCGGATTGTAAATTATAAGTTAAAATAGATTAATCAAACGTCACAGGGTCGATATAAGATCCATGCTGTAAAAATGATTCTAGACTCAGAATACAAATTAGTATCAATACTATAGTACATCTCAGATAAAAACAAATGTTCGTAGCAGCTAGCTAGCTACGCGAACATTTAAACGGAAATACATTTAACAAAAACATCCTAAACTTTTTATGATTACTTACTGTAAATTTATAATTAATCCTCGGTCATTTTTGTACTTTATATGTGTAACCCTGTAACAAATAAATTGCGTCCAATATATCTATGATATAAATTAATGGAAATACATCATAACATGAATCTCAATGACTCTCAATCAACCCTTTATTGATTTGCGTACACAAAAATTTAAACTATGCAACTCTAAAAATAAATTACTAAATTTAAACAATTGTAACAGTGATTTGAAAAAAGCTCTAATAATATAAATAGATGTATTCATTTAATATTAATACTTAAGCTTTAAGCTGAATTCCACGTTTTAAAATAGATAAAATACGTAAATCCATACAAACTTACTAAAATACTTTAAACAAAATACAGATTTCTATATTTCAAACATTCATAAAAATAGGGAAGTTTTATTCACAACTTTTATCCCCAATTTTACCATACTGGCTAACATATTTTCAAAAAATGTCTTCTACGTATATCTAATTTCCAAAAATGAAATTTTTCCATTTTACCTTTCATCCCCGATTTCACATTAATTGATATGACTTGAAATTTCTTACTAATCATATCTATTAAATATATACATAGTTTAAATTATATCCAACATTCAATTCAAGGAAAGATATAACAACCGATCGAACATATATTAATTTTGTCACCCTGCGCGTTACAATTGACGAAATTCGGCTAAATCTTAGCAAGGCTTAATATTGACGGCAGTTGGTTAAACTTGGAACATAATACTATTACTTTCAACGAGTTTTGAGGTCAAGAAATGTTATTACTAATATTATTCAGTACATACGGATTTATAATCATTGTTATACCACTAATACAATTGTTAACATGAATCACTATTTCCCGCCACAAGTTTTTTTTTGTGGCTTTTTTTTTGTGCCAATAAGGCACAGATTATTTCGCCAATGTGACGTGTGAAAAATATACATGGTTTCAATGTAAAATCTGTACTTTCCTCGGTTGTCACATTTTCAGCGATCTGAAGTTGCCCATGATTGCTACACGCTAACTTCGCAGTACCTATATTTCGAGATTGATAGCATTTTATTGTAAGACGATTTATCAACCAAGTTAATATTGATAAAATTATGGCCTCACTGAGAAGTAATTACAAGTTCTCCAACACCACGCGGAACAAATTCATAAAGGAAGAGGAAAGTTATCATATTAATTTTAGAAAGTAATAAGTTACGTCCGTCTGTTTGCTTTTATTTCGGAGATATGTGCAACGTACAACACGGCTATATTATAGAATGTTTATATACGGCGTATTTTTGTAATGTTAGTGATTAAGATAGCGTAGTCGTCATAATAATTGTTGGCCTTAGAGCATTAGAGCAACTACTAGTGCTACGCAGCCATGGGATACGAGATAAAGATATAAATAAGATTGTATAATTAGATTTTTAGATCACGAATATTCCATTCTTTGCTTTTTCCGTTTCTTAATTATTTCTCACATATTATTAATTCTCATAAAAATTATATTATATTAGAAGCTCCGAGCGATTTCAGCCGCGTTAAACGTTATCGTTCCGCTCCAGTTTTTCGTAGCGTAATGTAATTTAGTCATAAAATCTTTCTTAATAAAAGAGCTATATACCTCCGATTTTGAAATTGAAGAAAATTATTTTTAATTTGGACTCTTGTCCAATATGTAGTAAAAAAGAAGCCTATATGCGTCCTTTAGGTTCGAGCCTTGCTTTGTATTAAAGTTCATCATTATTGGCTTAGTAGTTTAGCAGATATAAATATAAATATAGATATCGATACATTTTTATTTAAAATGGTAAGTCAGAGACGATTGGATGTGACCTTATGGTAAGAAGTCACCACTACCCGTAGACATTAGCACAGTTCCAAATATGCGCACTAAGTATTGTAGTTGAACAGTAGAATAGTAACAGTATATGATGAGTGGTAACTACTGAGACGGACTTGCACAAAACCCTACATGTGGGATGTATGTTATAATCTTACTTTTCATATGGAAAATCAAGACTAACTACCCAGTAAAATATTAGTTTAACAAAGATGTTGAATCATCCTGAGTAAGTTACGACATCATCTCAAACAAGATCACTAACTTTCCTCTGCACCCTGTCTATAATGTAAGCAAGTTTTTGTTTTGCTACATTGCTCATATGTGTTGAAACTTAATACATAAGACTTAACTTATTGTAATCTTTATTGAGTCGTTAATTTCTAATAATGTTATTTATATAGCTTTGTATTATTTTTAATTTTGCGTAATTTTTGTGTTTCTAATATACGTTTTGTTCGTTTGTAATTGTATATCTGTGCCACTAAATCCATATTAATATTATAAATGCGAAAGTAACTCTGTCTGTCTGTCTGTCTCGCTTTCACGCCAAAACTACTGGACCGATTTAAATGAAATTTGGTACACAAATAGTCTAGAGCCTGAGAAAGGATATAGGCTTTTTATTTGGAAAAAAGTGCTGTAAAGGGTTGAAAAGGGGGATGAAAGGTTGTAAGTTGTTGAAAGTATTGTCATTTTTAGAACTAGAAGCATACAACTTATATTTTAGGCTGTACACTTATAAACTAACATATCATGACACCCATGAAATTCTACCCCTAAAGGGGTGAAATAAGGATTGAACGTTTGTATGGAAGTCCGTAATTTTTTAAGTTAGAAACGTGAAACTTTATTTTTGGGATACTGATCTAAAATGAGTAGATAGGTATTTAAGCGTTTCTAGATAATCTACCACTAAGGAGGTGAAATAAGGGTTGAAAGTTTTTATGTGAGTCAGTCATTTTTTAAGTTGAAACTCGAAACTTCATATGCGGGTAACAGCTGGTTATTATTATATATTAGAAATGATAAGATGAAAAATATTATAAACAGAGTCCGTATTAATAATTTAGTTCGCTACTACTATTCTGTAACAAATAATAATATAAGAAAGGTTACTATATTTTACACATAAATACATCGATAATTGGTAATATATATATAATGGGCAATATATTATATTTTATCCTTTTACACAGTTCGGTGAAAAATAAAAGAAAGATACAGGAAAAACGGTGTCTCAATGTTACACAGCTATGCAATAGTTTCCTCTCAACGTAATGAGAGCAATCTACTCCAATGCAGCCTGCATTGGAGTAGATTGCTGGATTGCTGGATACACATATGGCAGAATTTCATACGACAACGCTATTTTTAATAGATTTTCAACAACGCCGAGCACGTGGATATTGTCCAAGTTTGAACTTGATCTAATGGATATGTAGAATTATTCTATAAGAAAAAACTCTACATTAACCAATGAAAATGATGATGATGATAACAATGACGTTGACTATAAGAATTATAATATTTAAAGGATACACGTATTGTAACAGCGTAGCACAATCAGCCGGTTGTCAACATTCCACGAGTGAGTTCTTACGGAATAGCACTGTAGATTCTCATTTTCAAGCAATTATGCCATCACACCTCTCTCAGAAATAATAAAGTATAAAATAAGTAATGTAGTTGGTAGTTTCCAACAAGCACGTTCTCTTCTAACAACTACGTACTAACTTCACCAAACTACCCCTTTCAAAATAACTTTTGTTCGTTGATCTTTGACAAGTATTATTTGATATATAACACCTCGTAATCCGACATATCTCTTGGATCAATTGAGATTAGCTCTGCGTGCGAACAGCTGTCATTTTATTAATGAGAATTTCCGACTAATCGGGCAATATATATAGCTCGTTTGTAATTAAGGTTTATGTTACATAATGTTCGATAATTTGGTTGCACTTACCTTTTATTAATTTATATTATTTATTAGAATATTTATATTAACTAGCGGTCGCCCAATGGTCGAAATTAGACCATAATTCATTGCTAATAAAATATTAGATGCGTTGATTCGAAAGAAACGTAAGAAAAAAGAGGCTCAACTGTACGATACCTTATTACTACTACAATAAAACAATTCAAATGTAAAAAAGTTGACACGTCTTTGTCATGACGTGTTATCATTGGAAGTATGAACGTAAACTATAAATATTTCATATTGTATGTAGTAACTTTTTTTTTTTCTATTGTTTTAATATATTTCTGAAGTATATTTTATAAAAATATTAGCTTTCTGCACTCCTTCTCCACATAAACTTTAATAGTACAAAATTTCATATAACTCCATCCGCGTCTTTTTGGTTGGTCTTCTTTTAAAAGGGGTACGAAGTTATTTTTTCACGTATTAATATATAATATATAGTAATAATAATATAATATATAGTACTATATAATATATAGTAGTAATATATATTTTTAACTAAAATATCGCTACATGTCGCTAGCCAATGTATTTAAATAAAATATTTTTACAAATGGCAAGTAGAATTTGAATCTTAGTCGAATCGCGTTGTAAATTTTAATGAAATCTCATCAAGTCAAAGCCGTAATCTCGCTAAAATAAACTTAGAGTGCCAAACAATGTACTTTGCTAAAAGCTAAGCTATGAAATGCAGCAAAGTTTAATTTTAATGAAAATATACTCATGAATGTGTACTACATAAATACTCAAGCCAGAATTCATATCTGTCCGAGGGAAATTCTCACACAGCCACACACACACATATACAATAACAATTTAATAGAAAATAATTCAATTTCATCATGTTTAACACACTGTACGAATAGTAATAATTACACTGTTAATTTAATTCCAATAACCAAGTGCTATATTCGCATGTGTGTCTCGTGTATGAGATAATCAACATCGTAAGCCTCAAGACTGAAATAAATTATTGAAATATGATTTATAAAGCAGTGATGGGGGATGGAGGAATTGGGTTTTCAAGTGCTTAATTAATATAGGGAATTCATTTCAAGCTCGCTTTAAAACAATCTTAGAAAATATGCATGTGTTCTCCTCTGTGAATTTGTGGATAAAAAATGTACTGAGATAACCTCCAACACTCTCTTCGAAAGAAAACAGGTCTTTGTTCAACCGTGCAAATTATAAGGTGGTTACTGTGTGTGTCCGATCCGAATATGTTTACATTAATTTACGGGCTTTAAATTTAATTAAATTTGTATAACGTTACTCTTTTTTCATAGAATAAGAACACGCGAATGGAGACTAAACTGAACGCTGAACGTTGTATTTTAAATCATAATTTATATTGCACCGCGAATACGTGCCATGCAAACCTCCTACTTCACTGCCACAGTGTCGCTGACCGTTTTGAAAGAACCGCTTGTCATAAGCTTAGCTAGCCATTATTCAGATCCGCCTGTAAAGGAACAAATAATCGCCCTAATTGTTAAGCATAATTGGAACAGAGATTATTTAAAGTGTACTGATACTGATATTTCATTTAAATAGTTTAACTACTCTTTAATATTTTGGTAGTAATATATGTCTACGTAATACTGAAAACGAATTAACCTTCAAAAACATTATGATACAAACTAGCTTATAAGAGAAAATTAAACAAATTAACATCCATTAGACTATGTTGTCGGTTATTAAGAGACACTTATGTCTAATCACAGATTATGCTAAAATACGCTTCCCTGGAAGAGAACGCTATCGCAGATTATAAATAATTATAATACAATAAAAATGTATATAAATATGTCGTAAATTATTAATGAACGCAACTTAACGGATGCAGATTCATCACGCAACAAAAACAAAACGGACTGCAGCTCGAATCACAATGCCAAGTTCGCCACTTTTTTAGTGTTCTTAATTCAACTAGCAATTAAATATTGCTCAGATTATTCGGACAAAATAATTAATTTATAAATATTAGAAAAAGTAAAAAGAGGTGCCACATTGATCATTTCGAACCATTATCAGATTCATGCGAGTTCATATGCTATACATACATTTTTTTAAATTTATATTTTTATAAACGTTGTTTACCATATTCAGCATCAGTGCGGAACATGAAAACGGTGCCTACATTTTTAAACAACTATTGATAAGTTCAGTAATCAATTTCTGGTAGGGTTACGCAATACAGAAATAATTTTATCTTATATTGCATTAGCATATAGAATATTTATAATTTATTTTTATGTAATAGGTACCCGAAGTGGTCACCACCACCCATAGACATAAGCTCTTTAAGAAATAATGTTCATTCCTTACATCACACCAATGCGCCTCTAGTTACACTGGCTCAGTCACCCTTCAAATCGGAACGAAACAATACTAAGCATTCCTGTTTGGTGGTAGAATATCAATAGAATATTTATTTTCAAAAAAAATTGTAGCTAATTTTAATTTCAAGGTAATTGAAAACAAATACTCGTAAACTATTGATTATGTAGCTAATTATAAATACCTACATAGTTTTCAAAATAATGAAGATAATTTGATTAGTTAAATAAGCAGTCACTTTGAATTATACATATAAATAAACTCAGAACCTGATTAGTCCGATAAACCTGATGCACATCACGAAAGAAATTCTAAGTTTATTAGACTTGGATTTATTTAAAATGAAGTCACGTAGAATACCGTTTCAACTTAGCTGGTATTAAAAAGTTCTTCGGAAACGTAATCAAGAGGTTCTGAACTTATCTAATACACTTTATTATCGAATGAAAACTTACACATGATTACTAATGATACTACACGATATGATACTTGTACGTTTGATTGTTATATAAGTGTGACGTTGGTCTAGTGGCTGCTGTTTACGGCTACAAATCCCGAAAACACAGGACGTGTTCGAATTTGTTCAATATAAGTACTGGGTTTTTATTTTCTACGAACGTATTTCAGCAAAAAAGTTTTTAAGTGTTGTGATGTTATACTTCCGAGTGTAATGTAGAAAGTGAGTAGTACTTGGCCTACACCCGATACCTTGTCAGTCGTATTGTATTGCCACCTTATCTAACTATGATAGTAAGGGAATAGAGGGTTTACCATATTTGGTTGGTCTTTGAGATTGGACAATGTGACTAAAATTCGTTAAGCAGGCCGTATTGATAGGAGTTACATGCTTTTATTGGCATAAGAACTATTATCATTATATAATTATCATTGTACATAAAAATGGTTAAAAAATATATATATATATATATATATATCCCGCTGAGTTTCTTTCGCCGGTACTTCTCAGGTCCGAGGTGCTAAATTCCGAACCGGTGGTAGATTTTTGACAATCAATAAGCAAGTGTAAACACTTCTATATTGAATAAATTTTTTGACTTTGACTTTGCCTTAATTATATGCAAATAAAAAATAAAAATAGAATACATGACCACGTGGAACGGAGGTAAGAATGCTAGCAGTATTTCCCCTTTGAATTACAATTACCAGGTGGACAATATGAACCAACCCTCCTATCAATACTATTAGTGGAATTATTTATATAGCCTTTAAAAATGACACATGTACCTGATTACGTATATGTTTACGCGTCATGTACATTTATACGAAAAACTTTCGATTCGTTATAAACATCACGGTAAAGTCAAAAAATTAAAAAAACAAAGGTAACAGCGGCTTTTTAAACAAAGCGCTTTAACATAAATTTAACAAATCTCGTCGGGAGCGATGAATTTAAAAAAGATTAATTAGAATTGAACAAAGTCACTCATTTACGTTAAAACGGTTGGACGCATAGCAAAGAGTAATTTAACAAAAATGCGGTTCGAATCTCCGATTTAAACTTACGTTACTAGCTGTTTAGTTTAATTAAACGACTCGAATAGAATAAAAAGCGGCGCTTAACCGAAGCGAACTGTGGCGTTGTACAAATGTGTGTTTGCTAGGGACAAGTGTGTGTAAAGTGTTTAGGACGGGATATTTTAGAATGTACCTCATTCAGTTGTTTATCTGATAATCCCCTGTCCCCCCTATTCTCTACACCTTACCCGAACGCTTAGCATATTACGTACGTGCTTCGCTTCTCGTGTTATTATTCGTACGTAATTATACATACTCGTGCCTCGGTAGATTTTATCTTTATATTTAAGACCATTATATTACGATAGGTATGATGTGTATCGAACATGTATGTTTACATAATAATATTAGTAACATAATTTATTGCACACCATGAGAGGAAAATTACAATAAACATTAAATGATATTACAAGAGGAGGCCGTATATTCTATATATGTATTCAATCTTCATACTTTTTAACTATTTCTATTTCTTTATGATGTAGTTGGTAGTATGGCGGACGGGCAGATCTAACACCTGATGGTAAGTGTTCTCCACCGCCCATTGATTGTAAGAGATATTAATCATTCTATACATCACCAATGCGCCACCAAGCTTGGATGCTAAGAAAGCTAAGACGTAATGTCCCTTGTGCCTGTAATTGCACTGGCACATTCCCCATCAAACCGGATCATAAAAATACAGACCCAGATGGGGTTGCACAAACCCCTACCAAAAAGTAAAATATAGTACTTCTATGCTCTGTTGTTCATAAAGTAAGTTAAATTAATTGTATTTTTTTTCAGAATTATATTAAACTTTGAATGAATGTGAGTCTTCAAATTATTTCTCGTCACTACGCTCAAAAATTTCGAGCTTGACCCTACAAGAAAGTCAGTAACCAATTTACTGTTCGGTTAATCTCTTTATTCGTAAAAAGAATTGCATAGCGAGTTCAGTCATATATTTCTTTAAATATTTCGGTTCACAATAATTATTGTAACAAATATAAAATTAAACAATAGACCTCGAATGTTAATATAAAACTAAAGTTTAATTAAAATTATAATACTCAACAACGTGGAAAGCGAATAAAAAATGATAAATGGTATTTCTTAAGTGATATTCAAATCTGCATTAAGATGCGTCTCAAGATAAGCTCAGGAGCTCGCGAATGATAAATCTACCTTCCAATGAAAAATTGGTAACTTCTTTTGAGTCCAGTTTTATTATCTATATTGGAAATATTTAGAACTCTTACATTTAAAAATGTCTTAATTTAATATACCAAGCGTATATGCAATAAAAAACACAAAATAAGCACATGAAAATTCAGTGGTGCTTGCCTGGGATTGAAATCCGCATTCATCGGTTAAGATGCACGCATTCTAACCACTGGAACATCTCGGTTTTTATTATAGTTCGTTACATATATTTTATTTTTTGTTTTATTTAAATCTATTAAATATATATAAATATGAATTAAAAATAGTTACTGTATAAATCTTGACCGTGTGGAATGAAATAATTGTATATATTTAAGCACTTAATGTTATTAATTATTATGTTAATAAATTTAATAAAATTTAAATCTATTTATACAATGTCAAGTATTGCTCAAGAATATATGGCCTATAATTTCATTTTGAAAAATAACCTTTGTTTTTCAATGTTCGCTAATCTATATTAAAGCAACAGATTCGTGCTTTATGTAAAACGTGATTCCAACTTCTCAAATACTTTACTCTTCCCTTAATCAGTGTAATTCATTTAAATTCTAAACCATTCAAACCTGAGCGGAGTCGATTCGATTAATTAATGAACTTAGATACCGATTGCACTCATCGGATTTCCTATTCTAGTATTTATACGGATTTAAAATTTGTAAATTCGTTCGTTTTTAACATGATTGGTTGAAAGCTATTTTTGGAATGTTAGATTTTGTCTCGCTACGCAGATTTGAGTATCACTTATCTGATTTATTTTTTTCAGGGTTTCGTACATCAAATAAAAAACGCACCGTTTATAAAAAAAAAAAAAAATAATGTTTAATGTTTTTTTTTTTTTTTTTGTCATGTCTGTTCGTCCATTTATCACAGTCTATTTTCTTCGAACCTTCAGCAGGAAAACGGTTGTAATTCCATTTTCAAATAAGATATAACCAATGTATAACATTATGTTATATAGTTATAGATTTTGGGAAATAAAATAAACTTTATTTTTCAAGAACATAATGTGATATGTAAATTAAAATGGCTTATTATGAAAAATACAAACATATAAATTTATTATTTGCTGTACTGCATTGTTTCAAGTATGTAAGACAAAATAAATGAAAATCAAACCCTCACTTGCTTCCGAAGCTACTCAGCTTTAAATTCAC
Organism: Vanessa tameamea; assembly: GCF_037043105.1. Lineage (NCBI taxonomy): Eukaryota > Metazoa > Arthropoda > Insecta > Lepidoptera > Nymphalidae > Vanessa > Vanessa tameamea. The sequence goes on along the minus strand of NC_087313.1, from coordinate 9,415,283 downwards.
ACTGGAACCGGATTAGTACGAAAGCCTAACCACGCCTGATCACCTTAAAAAAATCACTTTATTTTTTAAGGACATATTAATTGTTTTCCAAAACTTACGACCACAAAGCCTAAATAAAAAGTTAATTTATTACTAATTAGTTTTAGAAAAAGTCTTTTCAAAACATCCTTAATTTCTTGGATTGGATGGTCGTACTTGGATATTCGAACAGCCGTTAGCACGCGACCCTGACGAATGGCCCCGAAAGTAACTCCTATCGGCCACATTTACGAATTTATATTCGGAACAATGACTTCGTCGTCAAACACCTCTTTCACACAATCTTTTTATTGGTGGATTATAGTTTACGCTTATCTAAATTGAGGGGTCTCGCTTGCACGGAAGAAGATAAAACGCACATTTTACGGTTCACATTTAGTTTACGAGCATCTGCAGAGCAAATGGGTTATGAAATTCGCAGAATATAAATCAAAAGGTACAAACAATCTAAATTTGAAATCAGTTAACGTATAAATGAGATCACAATAGAGGATCATATCGGAGTTTTGAAGTATATAAAACATCATATCCATAGTTTATATGAGCCTTTTGGAAGTAAGAACTGAAATGGCGGAGTAGATGGAATAAGTTATCAAAAATACTAGAAAACTTAATAAATTTGTGTCCGGTGGTAATACATTGTGAGGCGACCTATGTGTCAGACGAAATTCAGCCACATTTGCATACACAAGTCCACAGTGAAACTGTGGATGAAAATGTAGGAGTGGAAGTTCGAGTGAGCTCGAAATCCTTTCCTTCAAGGAGAGTTTATGCTATAAGTAAAATAATTATGAGCCTATTCTTTACGTTTCTTTTGAACTGTTAATATTTGAGTTTGCTTAATTTACGTAAAACGCTTAGATATTTCTTCAAAGGTTATTCTTTTCCCGAGCAAAATTTTAATTTAAAATATAAAGTTACTTTTCTAAAATATTATCTATGAAAACGAAAGCAAACGTTTATTCGATTTTCGTAAAAATAATAGCCGACACAAATGTTAATGAAATAATAAAAAGCAAAGCTATGTTTGGGTTTTGAGTAATTAAATGTTCGGCAAGAATATGCAAATTAGCGAGGGATGCGAGCTGGCACAGTTCGTTGAGCCGTTATTGGATTGCCCCTCGTCCTACACCGTCCAACACCTCATATCTAACCGAACTCTAACAATGCATATAAAACAATTAAAATATCTATATAAACATCATTATACTACAATATTGTTAACAAGTACAATTAGAATATTCAAAAGTTGTACACAATTAAAAGGAGAGTTCATATTACGAAAAATTGTAAAAAAGAAAAATTTCATTTATATTATTTTGCCTCACTTCTGAAATATTTAGGTTAAATTAAGCGTCCTTAGAAAGCCCTTGTTCATAATTAATATCCTCCTCCGTTAACCTTGTAGCACAACCCAGCTAAATATTGATTTTACCATGAAATGTTACGATTTTCGGGAATGGGGTGTTCTATTTGTCTGAGCGCCATTCAACAGGATTTTTGATCTTCAAAAGGATTCTGCGGACAGTTATATTATACGAATTGAAGTTTTTTTTTTGTAAATATGGATAGTTCAACAGATTTTAAATGACGTACACGTCACGTGTTTGGGAGGATGAATGCCGTAAACTATTCCATATAATTATTTTTGACCAACCTCTCATTATTACAAATTAATACAACTCAAAATAAAGGAGGTAGACATTTGTCATGATATTTAACGAAATATCATGAATATAAATAAAAAAGGCTTATGTATTTTGCGACACCAAGTACATGTGTATATATTTCTTTAGTTACACAGTTCCTTAAACTTGAGAAATCTGAAATTGTAATCATTTTGACGTACTTAGTAGAAAATGAACAAAAAGTATTGTATATTATTTAAGTTTTATATCTGCTTTCAAGTAACTTTCCGTTTCATTACTGAGTCACTCGCAGTATCGCAATTTCCGTGTCCAACAATTTATGTTTTCAATTTCTCATTCATCTTAGAAACTATGCATTAAATTTACAATTTCATTAAAGAAAACATTTACATTAAAATTATTCACAATACACTTTATTCAAACCATTATTGTCTAAGTTACTAAAGTTGAAAGCCACGTGTGTTTTTTTTTTTGTCATTAGTGCTATTAAAAATATAACTTCGATTTTCAACCTCAAGCCCACCCTGATGTATTGAGTGTAGAATAAAGCCACGGAGAGGAATTGTTGGTAAGTAATTAGTGTGATTAATGATCTCAAGGAAAATGTAGTTATCCGAAAACAATCTCCGTAAGCAAAAGTGTGTTTTATCAACTCGTTATAGTAATGGATATTTTAGTCAATCACTAGGCTGTTTTTATTATTGGGGAAATAATAAGAAATATAGTTTTATTTAATTAATGAATAAGAATAAATTTATCTTAAAAACAGATTAAGAGTAGACTACCGCCAGAAATCCGACAAAGCGTGTTCGAAGTTAGTGCAAACACTTGAGGTGCTACTATGGCTTTTGCTCGCGTAATTGAATTGATATCAAATTTAAAAATATCGAGGGTAATTAACCAAACCACAAGAGGTATTACGTACTATCGGTACGTAATAGTGTTACTCAATAGCTGTAATTCATTTAAAAAATAATTTATTGTGATATTCAAGTATGACTGGGGTGACGTCATCGTAGGTATAAAAAGGCGACGCGCTCGGTTTCCATTTCATCTAATGAACATGCTATATCTAGCCTACTCTAAATCTGTGTTCTTACATGTATAAGTAAATTAGTCTTATCTAAATTAATTACTGAAAGTGAAGTTCTTGATTCTCCGCCCCCAATTTCTATTTTCAATTTATTTTTATTTTCAATGATACTTATAACTCGCTTTGTAACTTGCCGAGGTACTTTGAATTTGTTGAGCAACCAAGCAGTTAGTATCGTACGTTTCCTCACCTTATATATCCCTAGTTACATACTCTCTGAAAATAATCCACTAGGGCCCACGTCTGGAGACCTCATTAATCCACTAAGTTTTTTGATCCATCCACCCGTCTTGTAGGGTGTAACAGTGAATTAAATTGCACATAAAATATTATTTATTGTGACAAATTGGATAAATCCTTCCCACTCAGTACAACTGTAAATCAAAAAGTATTATTAAAATTAGAAATGTTGTGTCGAATAACAAAAATAAATCATTTTAATCTTGACTATATAATATATAATAAAGTGTTCAAAATACAATATAGTAATGTGTTCAATAGTTGCTAAGTATAAAGCAGCTTAAAGCGCATAAATAAAGCCCTAACTTACGCTCCACTATCAAAACATTTAAGCCAATAAGTTTCAAAGAAAATAAAATTTGTTGTAAAATAAAAGATTTGATTTTCCCGCTTACCAGTGAAGCAAATAATAACAACAGAAGCTGATGTTTATACAACAATAAACATCTTCCGCGAGCCGTAGATGTTCTGCCAACCGTTAAACAATGTTGACTTAGAGTCATCTCAAATTTCTTGTTGCGTTTATTCGAGTCACTTAACAGTATAATGGATTCTGGGAAAATCGACAACTTTATTTTCGGAGAGGTATTAATAGAAAATTTTAATCAATATTTCTGTAATATGTGGAAAGAGATTTTTTTCAAATCACGTTTTTATTAACGCGATCTAATAAATATACAAAAAACGTTAGAGAATCTAACAATTATATTTTAACTCGCTTTATGACATTTAACTAATTTGGAATATTCAAACACTATGATTAAGGATTATTTTTACTTCATTGAATTTAACATACATAATTATACCTTCTCCACAAAAGGGATAGGGGCCTTAACCCAGCAGTAAGCCATTTACATTTATTACTTTATTTTACGCGTCCTTTTAATTATTTAACTAACTACATATTATAAGCACATAAAAATAGACATTGAATACTTCATGCACCGTAAAAAGAGTTTGAATTAAAAACATCATTGTATATTAAATCTCGGCTACACGCTCAAGTATCACATCGTTCAACATAATGTGTGCAGCCCTGAGTGCACAAGTAAGCTGTTGCGTGTAGCTGCGCCATTATGTTTTGACGTGAAAGATATTAATTTGGTTAAAAAAAAAATTTCTATTTACGTGTGGATTTCTTTCTTTATTTATATGGAATAAATTATTAAGGGTAAGTATAAAGCTTGATTCAGCATAGGTAAACTAGTTAAAACTGATATAAAATATTTTATGTATGCTGTTTCTTTGCTGTATGCTGTTTTTGTTTCAAGAGTTGTTTTTGATCAAAAATATAAGAGAATAAAAATTGTCTATCTTTTTGCGAAAGAATACATGACCTGTCGCATATCATATAAAATATGTACAAACACAATATACGTGTATTCCCTCTTTTATATTTACGACCCAGTTGAGAAGAGAGGACTGAGGAAGAAAAAATGTTGGTAGTGATATTTGCAAGCCCGTCTGGGTGGGTACCGCCTCGTCACGGTAGGATGCGGAAGCGATCCTGTGCCGTCCGCTGAAAAGACGGAGAGGGTACCGCTGGTTTTAGGCACCGGCGAGTCCCATATTATCTCCGCCCACTTCACGTGGGGGAAACGTGTAATGCGTTTATCCAGCGAGGAAAAAGGGGTTGGTAATCACCTACTCATCAGATACGCTAAAGCCAAATAGTATTCAATAAAAAAGAAATATATATATATATTTATTTATTTATTGATATTCCAAGTGGTTTCATATATATATTGATAAATAATAATTTATCATAGAATAAAATTCTTCAAAATAATTTGTAAAATATGGGCAACAAGAAAAAATTTTTTATCACATTGGTTCTTGATAGTAACATCAAATTAGATAAAGATTTCCCACAAAATAATACTTTAGTCTTTTATATTTATTTGTACATAGTAAATACAAAATTCATTTATTTAATGAAAAATGTTGCCGCATCATATTCTTTCATTCAATTAACGAAAGCAATTTCTCGTTCCACGTTATTTCTAAAGGCAACATCTCAAAACAGAGATATGTTCTATAATCTGATTATTTATTAAATTTCACTGATCACTAACGCTACCAAAATTTTAACACAACTGACAAGCCCATGAGAATACCAATCTAACCACGCAGCCTTAGCGGCGACCTTAATTTAATCTTCTGATCAATAACAGCTGCCAGTCAATGGCATTTGTTGACCCTTAGTTGTTGACGAATACTTCAAAGAGAAGCTAGATAAAAATCTACACTGTTCGATATCCATTTCAGAGGATTTACTTCGTTATCTGCAATTCCATTTCTCGTTACACAAGGATGAAAAATTACGCAATAAATCGGAGATAATCAAGCAATTTCACGTCGTTGATATATCTGCAAGCTCAACCATTACTCTTGCAGTGCAATAAGAAAACTTGTACAACAACATCCGACACTATCTATAGTTCTAAACTCTTATTATATATTTTGATATACAAGTTTTATAAATGACAAAAAATATCAAAATATAATTATAATAAATGTTAAAGAGCAGGGATTGAAGCAGTTGTATTCGTGCTCTTGAAGCTACACCGACGAAAATTAAAATGAAATATCGTCAACATTTCGAGGAATCCTTTAGCTCTACACATAACTTTATTACTTTTTCTTTATTTATTTTGTTTAAATATTTCGTTAACTCATTTGATATTTAATTTTCATGTATTAAAATAATTAGTTCAAAGTAAATATCGTAACAAATATTCGCTTTAAACTAATGAAAAAACTGCTTTCACTCTACGGATATTATTTAATCTCTTTAATGCGAGAGATTTTGTACAAAATAAATTAAGCCTGATATCCTCGACTTGTTCGAGAAAGTAAAATAATACACAATATTTTTAAAAGAAATTAATATATTTAATCCTAAGCAAGGACACCTTCCTTCATTTATTCGTTTAATCCATAGCTGTTGTAATTACTGTTATCAATGAATACAATATATAGTTTTTATTTTCTTTCGTATTTTGCTTCGAGGACGTTACTATTCATAACTTACAATACGTTTACTATTTCACCTGATATCGAAAATTCTTTTTATGAAACTTGATCGGTGATTTCCAACTTTGTACACCCAAGTTGTTATAACAAAATTAGGGCACTTCTGTTCGTTATATGAATGTATACCATGATAATTTTATGAGACTCTTTCGTGTCAGAAGATCCGCCTAATAGTATAGAGGAAAGCTTATTGCCGATATGCAAAAGAACAGTATTTAAACTTACTTTCGAACCATCGTTATCGATTAAAACAGAAGAGTGCCGTTTATATAAATAAATATATATATAAATAAAATAAGTCCTAAGACAGTCGTTGCCTACAAACATTTATTTTTGCTTCTAATAAACTCATCCCTTTAATCTAGAGCTCAAAAGTTCTGCCTTTTGTTTAGACAAATTTAAGTCACGTACTAAGTCATTAAGATCTCTTTGAGACAGTAGATGTGGCTCATTAGATGAGGAAGCTTCTTGAGAGTCAAGACCTAATATTTCGTTTTGCTTCTAGAATAGCGGACAGATCAGAACTTTGAGGTGGTTCCGGTAGAGGCACTTCTTCACTCAGGCACGGTTCGGTTTCTTTGTAGTATTAAGGTCCGGCAAATTTAATTTAACTTTTTCCTTGAATTGTAATACCTTATGTATAAATAAAAAATAATAACAACCACATTAGTGGCTCGGTGGTTCCGTCCAAATCATAGGTATGGTAATAGATCGAGATCGCCCCTCCAGTAAGAAGACCCACATTCGTAACAGATAACAGATGTCTGAGACCCACGCTTTGTCCTGTTGTTTGATGGTAAAACTAAAATACTGTTCCATTTAACTTAATCGCTAATGACATGAAAATCCTTATCCCTAATTCAAACTTGTCATGAGAATGTTTACGCTTTCTTGACATTATTTGAAAACCACTTAACATAGAAAATGAAAAACACAATCACACTCTTCAAATAATAAATACTCTGAATGTAAAAATAAAATTTAAAAATGGTCACTGTAATTACAAAAACGAAGCCTGATCAAATCAAAATAATTATGACGTTTAATTGAGGCTCAGGTAGATAAATCAAAATTAGAGAACAAACCCTTGTTGACCGGTGTAATCTATCTCACCTATTTACTCTAATTAAAATTTCTTTTCATTTTCATTTCTGTTAAAATCTATGAAAAATATATAAAGTGAATTGTATTGTACGAGTATGTAGTGTAAAAAACGAAAGTAGACGACAAAAAAAAAACAAAAAGCGATCAAATCAAACTTCCTTCTTACCGATCGATATTAAATTGCGCTCAAAGCTGAGAATAATGTCCAAAGTTCTATATATATCCGCAGTCTAAAGACACTCGCAGAGAATGATTTGTCATCCTGGCTTTCAGACAATAATACATCTGTAATGGATTCATGAATGTGACATTAATTCGTAGTCGATTATAAATGATCTAAATTCATACTTTTTCTTCATATTAATTGAATAGTTGTTAAATATGTTAAATCTTTTCCATATTGATTTCAATATAAAAGTATAAAATAAAATAATTTAAGCAAAACGAAATTGAAAATGGCAATTGCAAACAATAGTAATACGTTACTGTATAACTGAAGTCATGGAAATTCCATTAGGCTCTCACATAGTGAGTAGTGCGCCTGTTCATAATTAATCGATTCTTCCTTTGGTCGAGTAGTGAAACTGGGTATGCTCACGGCACATCGATTTTACCAAGGAATATAGCGATTCTGCCAAAGAGTGTTCTATTAATCAGCGAGCGCTGTTCAATGAAACAGTTGTTCAGTAACAGCAATTTCCATTCCATAACTATTTTCGCGTACGTTTCTGTTCATACAAAATCATAGTGTATTCATGCCATTTCATATTGATTGCGAAGGACGTATTTAAAACTAGTTTATCCGCGCAATTTTTCACGTGCAACTTACTGGGCCAGACATATCGATTATATGCATTTCAGAATTTTAATAAATCAAGATGTTTAGATAATGTTCAATTATATATTTTTGTTTTAATAAATACTACAAAAAGTACAATAGCATGTCAATAAATGCTCTACAAGTCTAATAACTTCTTAATATTTTACCGTTTCGCCTTCGGTGAACAATACCACTTTGGTAAAACAATGCATGGTTATTGTTGATCGAAGCGGTTCCCTCACATTCGTTCAATCAATGATAGGTGAAAATTTCATGACATACATTTTAGAGTATCAATAGAAACACAAATTAAAGCAATAAATGTAATCGATATTATGTTTTAATTATCGTTTAAGCAGCATTAAGAATTATATGTATCCATTATATACATGAAAAGGAAAAACAACACCAATTCGACGTTGCTATTGCAACTTATATTGAAATTGTTTCTTATAATATTTGACAAGAAAATTACAATTTTTTTTCTTATTATTCTTTTGCACTAAATTGTTGAAGTTGCAGATGGCAACATATTGGCAATGTAATGTATTGGCATCTTCTGAAATAACAAAATATCGGTAAAGACGCTTTTAAAGTTCTTCTTCGATCTCGCTCTAACTTTTAACACCCATCAATCTTGACTTCGCTAATACATATGTATGTGTATAAACAATACAGCTGTGTACGTATTGAACATTATATTGTATATTAGTAACAAAATGTAAGTATATATCATTTAACGTGTGAATATTTATAACGTAAACAATATATTAATAAAAATATTGTAAGGAATTATGTCGTATTTATAAGATAAGAAATATAAATATTGAGGCTTTTTAAGTAAAAATATGGATATTTTTTTAAGGGCGAAGTAGATTTTTATTGTTATTTATTTGTATTTATATTTACATCTACTAAACTTTTTATTTATCATAATATTTTTAATGAAGAATTATTAACATCAAGATCTTAACTATATACAAATAAGAACTAAAGATAATTACTGTATAAATCATGACCGCGTGAATTGTGGCAAGAATGCCAGAAGCGTTAAATCGCAATTCCAATCCCCTGGACAAGAAATGAATCAGCCCTCCTATCACCAGTGGAGGCAATAAGGCGATGTATTATACTTTTAATGAAGGTTTTTGCACTATTACCAAGGTCCAAGTGTTTCAACGGCATGGGACAAAAACTTAATTTGGCACAAGAGACGAAAATTTGGATCGTTTGTTTTCTTCTGATTTTCCGCGGCGACTCCGGCTCTTAGCATTGATAAACATATCTTATTTATTGTGTATATTAAAAATGAGAACTTATTTTAAAATAAATATCGACCGAGTTTTAACCACAGAAATAATTGTAGCTGGTGCTATCTGCGCAGGAGATATTATAGAGCTCAAAGCATTCTCTCTCTATATTCCTGAACTCTTCCTGATATTTAATAATATTTTTTTTGTATTTACACGAAACATGTCAGTATAATATCCGAATCAGTTTCATCACATAGAATATGTTATTCTTACAATATTTAATAGTTCACAGTTGATCCTATAAATAATTATTTTAAGGATCAACACAATATGCATAGAGTCAGTAACTCTTTTGTGGGGCAATGTCGTATACATTGCCCTACAAAAGAGTTACTGACTACAACAGGATCCCAAAATTTGTTAAGGAACGCTTGTGTGCAAAAGGTTATTATACAATGAGTGAGTTTATGATTGATAGCACACCTTGGGAATAAAACGATCGCCTCCTGGCTGTTTCTATTCATATTCAATGTACGTAAATAATAAAATTGACAAAAAAAAGACCCGCTGAGTTTCCTTCGCCGGTTCTTCTCAGGTCAAGTTATTTTCTTTTCCGAACCGGTGGTTGTGTTTTTAAGTGTAATTCTTCTATATTGAATAAAGGAATTTGAGTTTGAATTTGAGTTTGCAAGCAAAACATGTGATATTAAAAAATGAAGACTAACAAAGAAAATAAAAAGAGAATATTAAGTATACGAGTATGATAAGGTTATAATTATTATTGGTAGTGGCACATTTAACCTAGTAATATAATTGTCTTTCTTATTCCTACTAATTAATATAATACCTGACCTAGATATTATTTAAAATACGTATATAAATTAAAAAGTCATCTCTTACAATCCTTAGGCAATATAAAACAGTAATCATTTCATTTTAACGTCTAGTAAAAGTCATAAGTCAGAAAATAAATTAATAATGCGCTATTCATGACCCTTTGAGCAGCCAACTGAAAAATCATTACACGATTCAGTTACCTACGTACATATATACATGTATAGCGGACCTATAAATAATAAATATTTTTTAAACAAAATGCCTTAATGTATGCGCGTTGATAATTTCTGGGGTGATTTAGTACTAATCATTGTTTGCGTATGTTTAATGGCATTGGTGTTTGTGATCAATTGTTTGTATCCAGTCTGATAATCATTGTGATTTTTGTGATACCAAATTGTTTATTTGTAATCGAATATTTGTGTTGAGAGCGGGTAGTCCCGAATTGGCTATTGGCTCACAATTTAATCAACCCAACCGTATTTAGTGTATTTTTACTGGGAAGTTAAATAATAGTGTACTGAACAATTACAACGTATTTTTATTTCTGATATTCCGCCATTATCACGCTCAACATGGAGGATATCAGCAAGAACATTTTAAAGGCGCTTCTGATGATCCGACGTATACAGGGTATTGGTAATTCGACGTATTCCCGTTAGGAAGTGATAGGGGTGACTATTTGCGATAATTTTAACCCCCATATGCATGATGCAAAAGAGATCCATTTTTGAATTATCATATTAATTAGGTTTTTTAAAAAAATGACAAAAATGCAACTACAAAAATTTCTTTAAAAAAAAAGTATTCATTGAAATCTCATTTTTTCCTCTGATTTATAAAAAAGATCAAACACTGGTTATTTATCAATATTAAAACAATAATTATAGTTCCAAATTTAAAAATGAGAGGCGAAAATCTATTTCAATATTTTTTTGAATGTTTTTCCACAAAATTGCCAGTATTAACGCGCGGTGCGGGCGGCTTCTGGAGTCGTTCAGATATGCTTATAAATTTTTAAAAACTGTACAACTGTACCTTTCAAAAGTTTATTTCATCTAAATATTTGAAGTTGCTTTGATTAGTCGATTATAATTTACGTGAAGGGAAGAGCTCGAGTGGATACCACGCCTAGGCAAATGTAGTGTAGGACACCCTGTGACGAGGTGGACCGACCATTTAAAAAAGTGGCAGGTACGGGATGTATGCAGGCTGCATAAGATGGTGGGCGTTTTATTGGGCTTTCGTCCAACAGTGGACGGTAAAAGGCTGAGAAGGGAAGAGTCCTCATTTTTCAAGAGGGCTGAAAAAAAATCTTTGTCGACTTTGTCTTTCATTTTAACCTTTTCTAAACCACACAATATCTAAAAATCACCCATCTGCTTTCGTAATGTCTGGATTACTTAAAGTTCTATTAATTCTAATCTAAATTTAAGAAGGCTGAAACTGCAAAGCTCGTCTTATTTTATCCAAAAACCTTCTCCGAAACGCGCTGCAGCTTCTCATATTCGTTTTAAACATATTGTTTGTTTAGTACTTTTTACAGCGAGGCATGACAACAAAAAAATAGTATAGATTTACCTATTTTTTTTTGGTAAAAGAGTGTTTAGCCTACTTGCTCACCTTCATCATTGGCCATCCTCTTGAAAAATTAACCACTTCTTAAGCCGTTAATGCACCGCCAAACCCCGTGTAAGTTTTAATAATCTCGCTCTGTAACCATTCATTTACCCACTTAGATGACTCTGCACAAAGCCGTCGTAAATAAAATTGTTAAGTAGCTTCACGGATCCGATATTGTCAAATATGGATAAGGGCTTCTAATGAGGAGTTAATAGCAGACCAAATATCACGTCATTCAAATCATATATACTACAGTAGTATATATATGGACAAACAGTTCAGAGACAGTTCACGATCAGGCACACAAAGCTCACCCGTATGCTAAAATTTAGATAGTTACCTCGCTGAGTTTGGACTTACGAGTATGTACATCCGAGCGTTCAATCCGCTTAAATTTACATAACAGTTTTTAATATTTTTATATCTACTTCATTCAAAATCAATCAACAATTTTGACTCATTTTAATCAAATAATGAATCCAAATAAAAGTAAATGTATAATCATACAAAATAACAAAAAACGAGCAACCTTATTCTGTCGTACGTTAATACCCTAATATAACTATATGTTCGTGCATAATACGATAGATATAAAACTCTATGTGTGTACATGTCACTATAGTATCAGTCGCTAATAGTCTCTATGGACTAATTACGTAAAACAGATTATTCCCGGAGGATATAATCAAAGCACCACATTTGTTCCGGAAAATGCATGCTATGTTATTTAATGAAACTGTTAATATGTATGTTATAAATAAATGAGTATTATTTGTCATTAAAATCAATTGCAAGTGTTAGTTCCGTGGTTACGTGATATAAACAAATTATTGTTTAGTTATTACAAACATAAATTACAGTTTTTTTTTTTTATATTTCTCTGAAAAACTTCTGCAACGAATTTAAAAATATTATTTTTTGCAAAATAATACTTTCTTGTTAATAGATAAGTGTTTCAGTTCGTTCATTAAATGAGGGTTAACCTTCCTAAGCACGCCTCAAACGAGGTAGCTCTGCTTAGAAAAACAGTGACGTGATATTTTTCACCCTTGCGGTGCGAACACGGCCATAAAATATCCTCTAAACATCACTTACATTAAATTTATGTGTTCAGTTAAAATATGTAAGCAGTCTTCTAAAACGTACATATTATTTTTTTAATTTAAATTATTTTGCAATTTTATTTTCATGAGAAAATATAGATACTGTCGCTGTCTTCTTTTTACAAATTTAATTTAATTTAGATTCAGTTTTTTAGCGCTCACTTTTTGAACCTTTACAATTTAATACCTTGTTTGTTGGTTTGAAAAAGAATAAATCCTTCGCTCCTCGTTTGTCATTCCGCCTAATACTTGAGGAAAATAAGCATCTAAGCTCACTTTCCATATGTTGCAATCCTAAGCAAACATTTGCGACGTGATTTTGTAAATTATTGTAACAAAAATGTAACAATCTTCTCAATTAAAAAATACATATATACATATATGTGCCAACGATAATAATCGCTCCAACGATGTCGAAGTCTACAGTTAAGCCAATATACCGTCAGCCATTTTATATATATAATAAATTTTCCAACCGAGATGTCAGTTACTATTTTCTTTCTTCTTTTTAGAAGTAGGGAAATGACAGTTCCGGACATTTGCAATGTCTAAGAGATTCTCAAGTTCTTTGATTCTGTGCACAAAGTTTTCTTAAGCTCACTGTAGTTGAAATTTAGTAAAGCATTTTAGAATTAAATTCACCACTTATTACAGATATAATATATGTCCACATAAATTCATTTTAATAATTTAAAATGTGAAGATGGCTTCGTGGCCGGAGCAGGAATATTAAGTTATGGTTACAATTACAATTAATCTCGAGTCTGACTGATTGTGAAAAATCTTACTAATTTTTGATAAATTTTTGCCATATATATAAGCCGTGTGAGGGAATAAGTTCCAAACCATGTCCTCGAGAGAATTTACCTAATAGTGGACCATTTACAGGCTGTCATTTTCTTACTTATGTAATTATACAGTCGCATAACCAATAAAAATTGCTTAGATTTATATATACCCTACGATTTACAAATGGCACTCCTACTTTATGTACTACAAACAGTTCTCGATTAATGTATCTTTAATTAATACAACACAATTTCACTTAACTACTTTTATATACACTTAAATTTTATTTCCAATGTCCGATGATAACTTTTCTGATGTTTGAAAAGCCATTTTCCGCGAATCCATAATGAATGTAATAGATTATTCAAGATCTCGACCTATAATTAAATCGCATCAATATAATCTTTGTTGTTTATTTGTCTTGACTTCTCCTGTGGTTTATAGCCTTTAGATATTCTTCCGCCAAACTTCAATTATTTATCTTGTTATGTGACGATGTAAAGGAAACAAGTGAATGTAGTTGAGATAAAATAACAAGGTATCATTATTACCAGGACGTGATCTCGTACATAACGGTATCGTATACACCCTGATTATTGGAACCGGAGAACTGGCTGTCGAAACCCTCAACTAGGTCAAAACTTGAAAATGCTGACTTAAAATGTAATCCAAATTTTTTTTCCTCAAAGTCACCGTATAAAAGCAAATAATTATTTAAATTATCTATAATAAATATATATAAACTTACAATTCAGATTTAATAAAATATAAAATAAATGCCCATTAATTAATAAAAACTCTTTGACGATATTTAAATAAAAAATATAAGATATTTTTGAGTACATACATAGTAAATTTGAGAAGTGTTTTTTTTTATCCTCAACGTTCCAGCTTCGAGATATAAAATGATAAAAAAACATCGTCCCTGGCTCAGCTGCTTGTCAAGAATAAGATTAAGCTAAACTCCGCCTTAAACGACAAAACACAACCCTTACACAATGACTTTAGTGCGTGGTAATTTGTCCTTTCATTTTGTTTTATTTTTGCAGAATGACAAACTGGCTAATAAACTACATGGTAATAAGTCACCTCCTCGAATAGACATTGCCAGTAGACTTTTAAGCAGAAGAAATACATCGTAATGATGCTGTCAGTGCGCTGACATCTACGAAGTTATAGATTATATAGACGTTATGCTTTTACACTAGCTCACTTATATTTTTACTATGAAGTTTTAATGTTCAACAATTAAATAAACTTGCGAAGATGAATTTGCACAAAGCCCTACCTAAAACTCGTTATAAATAATAATGCAAATGTTTTTATTCAATCATGCTTATATTATGTCTAAACGCATTCTTATTGAATATGGTAACGAAGTTGAATTGTCAAGAAGACTATGTAATAACTATGACAATTATAAAGTTAATTTGGTTTAATCGCATTCTATGGTCAATATTTTCGTTCGATTTTTCCAATATGAAATTAAAAAGTGACGAAAAAGCTATGAGTGTGTATAATTTTAGAATAACTGGAGCATTGTCTCACAAGTCATAAATATTAATTTGTGCTTATACCGTTCTAACGGACATTTGTAAAGTAATGGATCTCCCTCGTGGTTTTTCATCATCAGCTGGGCTACCTCCTCTCGTCTAGAAAAGACATTGGAGTCATTACAATGCTACAATAAATCCGCCAACAAGGCGGATACTTCGGTGGATTCTGTGTTTTCATTCGTAAGGACAAAATAAAGCATAAATAGAAATTAAACACAAAAAAATTTAATGTTGTTTAGCCGGGTTTGAACCTGTTGCCTTAAATTAATACACGTATTTTAACCACTGGGCCATCTCGAGTTGGTATAGTTTAATACTTTTAATAATGACAAAATAATGTTACAATATTAATACTTCAGTTAAAATTGTGAATCGATTTAAAAATAATCCAAATGAAACCCTTAGTCCTTGTATTGTATTATTACTATGTGGTTCTCTCGGGATTTTTTTCGTTCAAGTTAAAGTTTTTCTAGTCATTATTTACCCGAACACCTTTTGCTCTTGTTTATTTACATG
This sequence comes from Vanessa tameamea, assembly GCF_037043105.1. Classification (NCBI taxonomy): domain Eukaryota; kingdom Metazoa; phylum Arthropoda; class Insecta; order Lepidoptera; family Nymphalidae; genus Vanessa; species Vanessa tameamea. The sequence goes on along the minus strand of NC_087313.1, from coordinate 9,399,625 downwards.
TAAGAAGATATGTGAACCATTTTTTAGTCGACGGGATGTCCAGGATGGGTGACAATCTTATGTGGACACACACATATGAACATAAGATACTGTATTCGCTCTATGTTCGAAATTCGACCATAATGACTTAAATATTTAAGGAAAATTACATGTGAACTTGCATTTTTCTATTTTCATTTTTTTATTGAAAACACTGGAGCTATTCCATAGCTATCAAACAAAAATATAACGGTTGAAAAATATAGAAGAAATAAGGTACTGAACTCGTATTTGCCCATTTATATATAGATCAATTTTTTTATGGCATAGGTTGGAGGACGAGCCTATGGGGCACCTGATAGTAAGTGGTCACCACCAATAAACAACGGCGCTGTAAGACATATTAACCATTCCTCACAACGCCAATGCGCCACAAACCTTGGGAACTAAGATGTTATGTTCCTTGTGCCTGTAGTTACACTGGCTCACTCACCCATCAAACCGAATCACAACAAAACTAAGTATTGCTGTTTGGCGGTAGAATATCTGATGAGTGGGTGGTACCTACCCAGATGGGCTTGCACAAAGCCCTACCACCAAGGATTTCACAGTTTGATTAAGTACTCAGTTTAATTAAAAATGTGTTCTAAGTACACCTATTCAAAAAACATGATGTTTTGAAATGTCAAAGCCAATCTAATGTTCTTACTCCAAACGATCGAAGAAAATCAATGATTTATTTATCAACTATATAAATAACTAGCTGCAAGTCGGGATTTCGTACGAGTAAAGTTAGGATTTTATTCCGAGATATTTTTTAACCCATCGATATAAACATGCGCCAACCGATCTATTCGCCCGTACTGTGGTAATACATCGTACTGCAGGACAGCATGCTCCAAGTATTTTTCTACGTGTTTATTTAAATATCTCGTGTTATTTCTAAAACTACCGTTTCGAATTTCAAAGTTTTCGAATTTCATATAACGATATCTAAAAATATCTTATGTATTTTTTTATTAAGGATTACTTTTGGGACAATTAAACTAAACTACAGTTGTTGTATTTTTTGCCCCATTTTTTAAATTTCGAATGTTTACTGTGAGCTATTTATAAAAGACTAGTTGTCGCCCGTGGCTTTGCTCGTGTTTTGGGGATTGGTTGTGTACTTCCTTGGAGTTTGGCCGTAAAAAAGCAACACACAGAGTGACAGACAGACAGGCAGAGTTACTTTCGCATTTATATTATATGTATTCCGTTGCTGAATATTGATTGACATTTTGAAAACGACAAATCTCTCCTACGAAGATTATTTTTGTATTTGTTATAACTTTGGCAGCGTTTGCTTTAAAAGCAATTACCAGATCGACAATTTTCCAAGCTATATCTCAAAAAATACGCATCAGTATATATTAATAACATACTTTCCTGTTTACATATAGCCTTACTGTCCTAATAATAAAAAAGTTCAAAATCAATCGGATCAACAGTCGTTACGTCAAACGGAAAAAAAAACAATCAAACATACGAAACCTTTTTTTATATATTATCATCATGAGAAATTTGGTAATTTTTATCTACTATTTAAAAATTATACAATCGTTTTACGATCCTAATCAGATTAATATAAAATTTCACCTTGTGATTTTTATTTCGCTATGGTGATAAGCTATAGTAGTATGTTTGAATATTGCATATTTATGATGTATGACGTTTTCTACTGACTTCCGAGAAAGTCTAGAAATCATCTAAGATTTGACGAAAATAAATTTAAATGTATTGATCTAGATTATTTGCAGATGTAAAAAAATACATATATCTATTTAAATATTATATTCATCACCTTTAAAACAAAATTAAATAAATACGGTCAATTAATTATACATTCAAATCATAATCGCCCCTACTAAATTATACATATTAAATAAATAAAAATCTTATTTAATATGTATAAAATTATTAGGTAACTCTTTTCCACCGTTATTACTGCAGAGTTATGTATATTATTGCAATAAAATTTAAACGTTTTTGATCATTTATATAATTGTTTATCGAGTATTACGCCTTACCAAAAACTTTTTCATGTATTTGTTGGAAAAAGTAAAACTATTGGAATAATATTATTATAGAATCTTACCCTTACTTGCCCGAGAAACGGAAACCCGGTGTTGCGTTATTTTATTTACTTGTTGCATTATTACAAAATCTATCATTATTTCTAAAAATAATCAATATTATATGTAATATCGTTTATACAAATAATAAAATTGAAGTGTCTGTTTGTAATATTAAAATTACCGATTTTTACTAAAAGTATATTTGGTACACGGTACAAATATCAAAATAACGTTTTTTATAATTTCTGTCTGACTGTTTGTTCCAGCTAATCTCTGGAACGGCTTGACCAATTTTGACGGGATTTTCACTGGCAGATAGCTGATATAAGTAACTTAGGCTACTTTTATTTTAGAATTATATATAAAATAATAATAAAATCACGCTGTAAAGACCAAGTACCGCGCGCAGCCCTCGCGCATACCACCACTTCGGCGTCACGTCGAGTGCCACCAACGACTTAATATCAAAAAAGCTGCCTAATACAGAATTAATAAGTTATAGTAATATCAGAGAACTGAACAAAAACTTTTTTGTTAAATTCAAACGCGCACGGAGTCGCGTGCACAGCACATATGTATGATACCACCGTAAAAATAAAAACTCCTTTGGCTATACCATCCACCTTTGTTATTAACCTACCAAAAATATATGCTGCATCAAACGAAATCGATTGAGGTTATATCCACCCATAATAATATTTAATACTAGCTGTGCCCGCGACTTCGTGCGCGTTTGAATTTAATAAAAAAGCGTGACTTTATTATTATTTTGCATTTAGTAAAACGCGGTTATTTTGATATTATTATTTTATTATATGTATAGTATATTTTCAAGTACATAACTATTAACATAACGAACATAATATTTCATTTATAATATTTCCAAGTCTGTTGCAATTTTTGTTTGATAATTAAAATTATAAATTGTTATATAACATATCGACTCATATTTGAGATTATTATTGTGTATTGTTCGTGTGCATTTTATTGAAGAATAGATAACGTAGACTAAAATAACTTATACACAAAAAATAAGAGTTAACATATATTATAATTGTTAGTATGATTGTTACAAAGTTTCTTCCTTTATTCTACAATATTTTATATTATAGTTTGCACACACTAACTACATTGATTTAAATAATATTAACTTTAGTAGTTTAAATTGTTAGTTGTATTTCGTTTCAAACGAGAAAATCAAAAGGGTTTATTTCTAAGGATATTAGTTAATCTAGCAATGGCGCTTCTGCAGCACTTCTACCAAATAGTTATAAACTGTTTGGTAAATCGCCGAATATCCGTTAACAGAACCGAATATACTACCTAACTTGTACCAAATTTGTAACAGTATTAAGTTTAAATGTGACTCTAATCATAAACGACTTGATATTTAATGCGTCGATCTACTTCGTGACGACATTTTGATCATGAAATGTTTTTATCACAGATTATAAAACATGAGCATGGAGCGTGCGGAATATTTGAGTAGAACAACAAAATCGAAAGCGAATACAAATTCCCTGTAGTGTAAAATGCCGTATATTTTAGTTAATACGTCCCTTATTCCAAATTCTGTCTTTGTTACATTTGAAGTTAAAATACTTGGACTTTGAATAATAGTGCAAAAACCTTTATTGAAAGTATAACACCTCGTCATATTGTATTTATTATCCACTGGTGACAGGTTAAGTTCAAGTTTTTGCCGAGAGGTTCGGAATTGCGATTCAACGGAGACATTATGCTAACATTCTGTGCCACCATTCCACGCGTTCATGATTTGTACAGTTAACATTTTTAAGTTTTATTTGTATGTAAAAAAAATAAATAAACAAAAAATAAGTGGCAGCACGTAGTAGGTTTCTCAAAATCAAAATCAAAATATAGTTTACTCAAGTAGAATTTTGTAAAAACACTTTTAAATCGTCATTTTACAAACGATATTAAGTGATGCTACCAACGGTTCGGAATGTAGATTCTACCGAAAAGAACCGGCAAGAAACTCGGTAGTTACTCTTTTTCAACATTTAAAATACATGGGTATGTTAGCCAAATACAATTATTTTAAATATTTTTATTTAAATGTAATTATTTCATACTATCAGTAGAAATCACCTTTAGATATCAATCAAATACCTTTTACATCCGCGTCCTAGTACTCTGATGATGAAAAGCTACAAAACATCTCAAAAGTGTTTTTCGTTGTAACATATAAAAGGGACGGAACGGTACCTATCTACTAAAATATTAAGTCTCGTCATCGTACCCGCAGACTTTTCGATCGATATCGCGCTGCGCCTAAATAAGAAAAAATGCTCCGAAGAGCAAGAAACACTTCATTTTACAGATGTCTTACCCAATGGAAATGACATCATTAAAATTATCTCTAAGGTAAGAAAAATAGCAAAAGTAAAGCTTGTCAAAAAACCGCTATTGTATCAATGTTGCGATTCAATGTACGAGACGACAGAAATTACAAATATTCTTGTATAACTGCAACGACTTGTTGTTTTATTGACTAACCTGCGACCCGAACCGGCTTTTCACGAGTGTCATTTGTTAACAACGAAAATGAAAAATGCGCTTAGCAAGAAAATATCTAGTATTTTAATACTTATGGTTTAGGCGGCAAACGAGCTGGAAGCTAACCCGATGGAAAGTAACTACTACCGCCCATGGACATCTACATGGGTTTGCAGGTGCAGTGCCAGTCTTTAAGAAATAAAAATTTATTTTATAATGCTTATATAAGAATGTCATAATTGATAAATACAAATAATATAAAAATTTATTCTAATCGTAAATGTATTGTGAAACGTTGAACATTTTTTGACGTCTTATAAATTCAAAACGGGGCAATTTTAACGGCTAAGGTTAGAATTTTATTGTTACAGCCTGTCTGATCCATTCCCAACGAACGGTTTTTTGGTCGCACGTACGAACATTATTTTAATGTATCTTAGGTTTTGCCTGTGTTAGCCATTTAAGCGTACGCCTTTTGTAGAAAATATCATCATAGTTCAGACAAAATAAATACAAGTTATATATACAAACCTTCTCCGTTTATCGCTTTTCCAATTAGTCATAACCGTATCAAAATTTGTTGAGTGCTTTAGAGGAAGACAGCTAAGATACCGACACTAACAAAAATATCATTATATATAATAAAACATACTATAAACTAACAATTCACATAAAAAATAGGTTTTACTTAAATACTTTCCCGCGTATGTATGTACATATAAACTATAAGTAGATGCACACAAACATTGAGAAAATATAGTAGGAACAACATTACATAATATCCGTATAGTCCGTCATTTTTGAAGTTAGAAGCACAAAACTTTATTTATGGGCTTATATGATTAAAAATTAGTAGATTACGTATTTAAGTGTTTCTGGATATTTTACGCCTAAGGGGAGTAATAGAGTTTGTCATTTCGTATACAGGTTAGGCTGGAAGTCCGTCATATTGAAGCTAGAAGCATGAAATTTTATTTTTGGGCTACCGATTAAAAATGTGTTGATTCGCATTTAACCGTTTCTGGATATTCTACCCTAAGCGCTGAAATACACACCAATGTGGTATACAAAGTGATATTACATTAACGTAATATTTTAAGTTAATTTGTAAATATATTCATATTCTACACGGGCAAAGCCGCGGGTAACAGCTAGTTACAATATATACAGTTATGTCACAAAGTTGTATGGAATGTAATTATAAGAATTACATTTGTTCGGTGGCAGTTTCGGGGGATTAAAACTAGCATCATAGCAAAATCGTTTTCATAGCTTCAAATATAATAATACCACGATTAGTCTGTCCACAGGAGGACAAAAGCCAAATAAACAACATTTGACATCGAATTGACGCAATATCATTGGTCGAGAACCTAAAAATAACGACGACGAAACTTTTATACGCATTAACATTTATTGTAGAAATGTAAATATATGTAAAATTTAAGGATAAAATCTTATGAAGTACGTACATATTTCTAAATAATTTATTTGTTATTAATTCGTTTTCTCTGTCCCATGTTAAGTCAACTCCATTTATTTTAAATGCATATTTGCTTGTCGGTGTGGGTTGAAAAATTCAACGAGAATTAAATTACGAATAATTTCACTGTGAACTTTCTCCAGTTCCAGTACTGACACACGGTAGAGGCACGCAGTTTATTCCTTTTCATTTTTTTATTATACTTTACAAGTTACTACTAATCAATTTAATACTAATTGACCCGCGTGTGAAGGAGGGAGGGTCAAATATTAAGTTTTGGAAATTTGGTCCCATGCTTACACGTTTAATAGTCTCGTAACCATATATAGTATATATTAAAAAAAAAACAAAAAACGATACTTACATTTTATGCGTCACACAATAATACTATTTAACCTGATAGAAAAATGAGGCGAGATAGCCCAGGGGTTTAGCAAAGATTGCGATTTCGGCTTAAGCTAAGTTTTCATGTGTTTAATTTGTGTATATAACTCATCTAATGCTCTGCGGTGAAGGAAAATATCGTGAGAAAGAATGAATGTGTTGGATGAAATTCAGCAACATGTGTTGTTGACAAACCCATATAAAAGAAGCATGGTGGAATAAGTTATAGTAAATATTAATTCTTATAAAAAATTATAATCTAAAGTAAAAACTAGCAAAATTTAGCCAATTGTTAAAACCAATATTTATACAGTGGGGCTGTCATTTTATATTTATGGGCTACAGTTACCTAGTTCCAGTTTATAAAAAGGTAAATTTTAAACTTGTTTTGTTAACATAGCGCGTCGTATTTATACCACTTTATGTGAATGTTGAAAATTTTAATTCCGGCATGTGTGTGGATATAAAAGCGTACAAAACAATGAAAAATATCAAGGCTTATTCTTTTGTCGCGAAATTTTCAGCGTTGGTTTTTCATTACGTTGATAAAAAAAATAATCGAATATCGAATTTAATTTCCCGATTACCATTCAGTGATTCGCAATGAATCTCTCGTATCACTTTGATACGGTTCGATACCAACCGTTTCCATTGAATACTTTCATAAGTTACTCGTAGCGACAATACGAATATAATTGAATTATTGGATAATCTTAAAATTAATATTGTGCACATTGAAAACTACTCTGACAATTATTCAGATATGTAAAATATATGACTAGCACGATCTCCGATATAAGATGATTGAATAACAAGATTAGCTTCTTCTCGAGGCAGGAGTTTGTAACCGCGTTTAGTAATTTGGTGATTCTTATATATAAACTTTATAGGACGCTCTTTTTTTTATCGTTTAATTATTTGAGTGATTAAATAGACTACCTGATGGTAAAAGTTCACCATCGTTCAAAGACATTGGCGCCGTAAGAATTATTAACCTTTCATACAACACCAATGCACCACCAAACTTGGAAACTAAGATGTAATATCTTTTGTGTTTGTAATGACTCTTTGTCACTCATCCTTCAAACCAAAACAAATCAATAAGATAGACTTGCACAGAAACATATCAAGTGAATTAAAGTATTTCTTGGAGGACATTTTAAAATCAAAATATTCTTTATTCAATCACTCCCGGGAAATATAGTTATATAAATTTGACTATGTATTTCTCAAATCTCAAATGAAATACAGTGTTTTTTTAACATAAGATTTAAACTTATTTATAAGCACGCTTAAATATATCAGCGGAATCTTATTGTAGAATCCAATACTTTTGCCCCAGCAAGGATATATTAACTTTCCGTAATAGAAACTTCGTGTCCTTAGTTTACCTTTACTTCTCGTGTTTATTACAATGATTATCACTTATTCAGTAAAAGTAATCGATTATATGATTAATATTTCTTACTACTTAGCGTACTCTTTCCTGAAAGGCCGGCAACGCACCTGCAAGCCCCCCGGTGTTGCAGATGTCCATGGGCGGTGGTAGTCACTTTCCATCAGGTGAGCCTCCTGCTCGTTTGCCACCTCTACTATAAAAAAAAAATAATAATAATATATACATTTTTTTCTTTCGCATTCTCCAATCTGAATTTATCAACGTTAAGCTATTTCAAATCCAAAACCAATCTGTCACGTAATACTGTTCTAAATTCAAAATATATTTGTTACGTAACACCGTTTCTAATTGAGTTTTAAACCCACGAAATTCATATCAATTACTCCTCACACACTCAGCTAAATCTTATCCTACTTTATATATATTAAAACAATATAAATTGTTACATAGCGTTATGTTGTTTTTTTTTGTTTTGTATCCAAATAATCGGGAGTTGTCTCTACTAGAATCTACTCTACTAGAGTCAGCATTAAAACCTATCGCCATCGATGTCGTCGTCATGCACCGTGAATACAATCTACTGTTAAAAATACTCATCTATTGTGGGTGATGATCACGTACGATAGTTCCTCGAACCATTGTACTTATTATAACATTTAACTATTTCGTTAGTCTTCGCCAAATATTCTACTTAGGAATATAATATTAATCCATAAAGATTACAATTCTTATTGCTCCAATATCCGCTCCTAGACTACCAGTCAATACAACTCAACAATATGACATTCTCTATAAAAAGATCACACATCTTTGATGTTCTAGTTCAAATAGCAAAGTGTTCATTTTTATTTTATATTTATATAGCTATGTGTACCGACAAAAGTGCCAAGTCATTAGACACTATAAGACATATTAACCATTCCTGACATCACTAATGCGCCTTGGGAATTAAGATGCCCTTGTGCCTGTAGTTACAGTGACTCAATCAACATTCAAACCGGAAAACAACTACATTAAGTATTGATGGTAGAATTTCTGATGAGTGGATGGTATAACGGGCTTCCACAAAGCCCTACCACCAAGTAAACTGTAAATGGTTCTGACGGATTTATAATTAACTTGTTATTTATTTTCATAAAGATGATTAACTTGGGAATTTTTCAAGATATATATATATTCTCGTATAACTAAGGTTTTTGGCTCACACCGACCCGACCAAGAGAACTTACTATTTTCTATATTTTAAAACTATGCAAGAGTTTATATTAATAGTTTATAGCCTGCGTTCATGCTCAATCAAATCATATATTTTTTTTTAATTAAACCTTTTTATAATGCCTATATAATCAATAATATTGCTTAACTTAAAAAATATATACATTTACGTTAAAAAATTAAACTCAAATGTTTAAATGTGCATAACTCCCCCTATTCCAGTATATGTTTAGATTGTCATACTAACAGATAGACACTGTTTTTTATACAACACTTTTTTAAAGTTTTTGCAGGCTCGGCTGTATTACTGCTTATTTATTTGTTCTTCCATCAAATAGATAATATTACTGTATTCCGCTTTGAAGGGGCCAACAAACCAAAGGGGGGATACATTCGTTTGATTGACGATAAAAAATATAGCAACATCATGGTCGGATAGCATTTTCAAAAATTTTTAAATGTACAACCATCAAATTTGTTTTCAATATATTGAATAACACAAACATTACACAACACATTAGCTATAATAAAACAGCTGTTTCAAAAAAGCCAAATCATTACCATTAATAGAGCTCGCCCATGCGATGTTACTGCAGTAAGTTTTCAATTTCTACAACGAGCTGTCTTTTAGGTTATTCTACAATATCAGTGAGAGTACTGGTAAACAGAATTTAAACGATATATTATTGACAAGACACATTGCTTTATTACATTCAAAATTGCGTTTTTATATAGTAATCTTAAAACCATTAAGACGTAATCCGTCATTTTTTACCAAAACTAAGAACAATTTAAATAGTTAGTATTTTTTTTATTATTTCTAAAGGTGTGGATATATATACGTTAGGTTTTCGTAAGGCTTATTTAAATTAAATTAAAACCTCTTTTTCGGTAGTCGTTATAATAAAAAAAACTAAAATATCTAAGCTAAGGTTGATGCTTCTATAATTATTCCCTTTTTGCACCTAAATTATCTATGATTTGATTTTGATTGACATCAGCTCATTAAATAATAAAACAACTTACAAAACTAAGGAAATCTTCGGGTTTTTACACATTATTTTGATAACAGTATCTCTTCTCTATCGAAGTATAAATCAATGAGTAGTTGCGCTGAGCAGACCTGTCACACAAAGTAGTCTTTTATGTCTTTGCCTGGCACACTTTTTTTGCGACTGGCATATAGTAGGATTAGATACAAATGGTGCGCCCAGCCTGCGGAGCGCATTTACATCGATAACCTCTTAATCGAAACCGTTTTCTACAGAGATACTACTTAGCATGTGAATCATTGAAATAAAATATAAATACTAGCAGACCTTCCCGGAGGAAATAAAATTATATTTTCTTCCCAATCTAATCTATTCGACTCAGTGCCCAACTCTTTGTGTATTAACAGAAAGAAAATTACATCCAAATCGATACAACCGTATAGGAGGAATTCTATTAATACACTACGTGTGTATGAATAATACATAAGATTTAAATATATAAACATAACTATGTACTAGTTATGTTTGTCACAAATAGTAATAGAGGTGCACATATTGAATTTAACATAATTATTTTTATTATATCGTTGAAAATACTAGCGTACGATAACACAATATTGGCTTATGTCGTTATTTCTTTACGTCTACTTAATCTAAGTTAAAACATATATTACGTCATGGTATAGTAACGGTGAATTATGATGAAAGCATAATATGGAAAGTTCCTTGGAACTAATTAATTTAAACTCTATCATACGTTCAAAGAGAACATTTTAAAAGCGTCCATAACTAAATTAAGTGTTCGCTCGACTAAGTATTGAGTAGAAACTAAATTTTCAAATAGACACTAACGATAATTTTCCTTTTAAACTGTTTATATAATGCTCATATATATATCACCGTAGAACCGTAAAATTGTAAATACCGTTAGATTGTTATCTATCTCGCGAGATTGTAAACTAACGGAATATTGTGAACGGTGATTTAACTCAAAATAAAACGTCAAAAATTTCGATTGCTTATGACATTTCGGTTAGTTTAAGTTAGTTTTTATAATTTAACTTTAATTAGCTTCAGTAGATTATAATCTACCGAAAAGTAATGCGTTAAATTGTAAGCAGTATGTTACGGTTCAAAATCTTTCAACAGTTCGAAATCTCGCGAGATAGACTATAATCTAACGGTATTTACAATTTTACGGTAACATACATATATATAGGCTACGTTAACGTGTGAGGGGTCAATGGCTAGGTATCTTGTGTCCTTTTCTGGATTATCACAACCTAAAATAATAATTAAACTTAAATTTGAAAAACCGAGTGATAACTCCCACAACAATTTTAAGGATTATTACTCCACCACGCTACACCAATGTGGGCCGGAAAACTTATTCACCAAAAGAGACCTTAACCCAGTAGTGAGAAATCAACAGGTTGTTTCTATAACTTACGTAAAGACAGATTGTAGTTTGAAATTTATATTAAGTAATAATTATACGAACTATAAATACATTGTTTAAAGTACTCCAAAGAAAAGTAAATAATCAATTTATGACGTAATAATAATTTTATAATCGTGTTTTGTTTATTTTCATACAATAAAAGCATAATCATGCTAAAAATACGCTGTCTATCATTATATCTAAATTGTTTAAGATTACAGACGGCTGTGTGTTTTTTCAATAGATAATGAATGTACTTTAGTATCAAAATGGACGCCAGTGAGATCGTTTGGCTATTGATACGCTCTCTGATCGGAGTATTAATCGGTTCTTTTATTATAATATGGTTGTACTTACGCAAAACTTACAATTACTGGAAAGACCGAGGTATACTATATGACAAACCTGTTCCTATTTTCGGTAATCTAGGATTTATTATGAGAAGAAGTATCTGGGATTACTGTTATGAATTAAGAAATAGGCATCCGAGTGATTACGTGGGAATATTCCTTGCTTGGAATCCTGTTTTAATGGTGCAGTCGCCGGAACTTGCCAAAAATATACTTATAAAGGATTTTGAATATTTCCCAAATAGATATTTGTACAGTGGTTATTCGGATCCTCTCGGAACTCTGAATCTGTTTACGGTTAGGGTGAGTAAAATATTATATTATCTAATGTAAAATAACAGTAAATATATATTCAGGCTAGAAGTATATTTATTTCGTTAATCTTCACTTCAGTTGTAATTATAACCTAGAAGATTTTAATAAAATGAATTAATTAATTTTTTTGGATTAATTTTAAATATTCGATGTGAATTAAGTAGATTTATGAAATTGATAAATATCTTTGATATACGACCCATAAGCCCTGAAATTGTGAGATTTTCATTACAGTTATAAATATAGTTATAAAAATGAACAATTACTTATGTACTCATAGAATCTTCTTCACGAATCAACCTTCTAACTATAACTAAGCAAAAATAAAAATCAGTAAATAATCTTCTACATGTCTGAATACTAAAAAAACAATCGAAACATTAATTTTTAGCCATAAATTATAATTTCAGAATCCACTATGGAAAAAATTGAGGTACGAACTCTCCCCAATGTTTACATCTTTACGTCTAAGGAAAATAACCGAACTGATGAATACCAATGCAACAGAGCTAGTGAAAAAAATAAAGCGAGACTACGTTGAAAAGAACAACGTTGCTAACTTAAAGGTAAACTCTAAATATTTACGTATTTATATGTATATATTAATGGTATGTTTATTATTTAAAGTCAAACTCACACATGCTTAAGTATGAGTAAAAAATATATATATAATATAAAATTTCGTGACCGTATAATTTATCGTTTGCAGGAACTATTTTCCATGTACACGTCTGATACTGTAGCTTATAATGTATTTGGTATTCGAGTCAGTATTTTAAATGATAAGCCGTCGCCCTTATGGTATATAACACGTCACATGGTACAATGGACGTTCTGGCGTGGCTTAGAATTTACTATGATATTCTTCGTTCCCCTTATGGCTGCAATTTTACGGTAAGACATTTAATATAACATCACCTGTTACCATATTATTTTATAAACGATAAAGTGCTGTTTCATGGAGTTATTTTATTTTTATAGGTTTAAATTTTTTTCTGCTCCAGCCACAGATTACGTTAAAAATATATTTTGGGACATCGCTAAACATCGCAAGGAGGATGATACAAAAAACGAGAATGATTTTATTAATATTTTGCTTAAGTTGAAAAAAAAATTAAATGATTCCGCTGAACCCGATTCACGTAAGTTGACAAAATATAAAGTTGCAAATATTACAGAAAAGTATCGAGCAACTTACAACAATAACATAAAATGCACTAAAAATGAATGATAAATCAATTGGATTTCATAAAAAAAAAAGAAAAACTAAAATACGCAGAACAATCTCATCACCTACCTCAAAATAATAAAGCTCAAATCCATTAAACCTCCTTCTTCTTTTTAAGTCGGTCAAAAATTAGCAATTTTTTCAATTGACAGCGCCTGCTGATGATGTTATTTTGGCGCAAGCGGCTGTTTTCATTTTGGGATCAATTGAAACCTCTTCCACGACTATCGCTTTTGTCTTGCACGAAATAGCTCACCGTCCTGATGTGCAGGTACCTTTAATGATCTATTATTTCTTTATAAATAATGTTTGCTTCTTGTGTCATAAACAAAATAGGGAATACATTTAGGTCGCTGAACTAAACATCCGTCACACAGTTAGAATGTTTCAATTTTCAGGAAAAACTTTTTAATGAAATCAGTGAAGCAGTGAAGCGAAAAGGGCGCGACGTTTTGGATTACAATGAATTATTGGAATTAAAATATTTAGCAGCTTGTGTTAACGGTATTGTTGGAGTGCCTTTGATTTTGTACTTTTGAAACTTTTTGAAACTGAGTGTAATGGTTGCTAGACATTAATTTATTACTCACATAGTATAGAAATGGTTTATTTTCAGAAACTCTAAGAATGCATGCACCCGTACCGTATTTAGACAGATTATGTGCAAAGGATTACAAATTAGACGATAATCTTACGATTGAGACAGGCACGCCTGTATTTATAAATGTATTAGCTATACATTACAATGAGAAATACTATCCTGAGCCAGAGAAGTTCCGGCCAGAACGCTTTATGAAAGAGATCGATACTACCAACCCCGTATTCTTGCCGTTTGGTGAAGGACCCCGATTTTGTATCGGTAAGTATTTACTACCGTCAAACAGCAATACTTAGTATTATTATATTCAGGTTTGAAGGATGAGTCAACCAGTGTAACTACAGGCACGTCTTAGCTCCCAGGGTTGACGACGAATTGGTGACGTAAGGAATGGTTATTATCTCTTACAGCCCCAATGTTCATGAGCGATGGTGACCATTTACCATTGTAAGGTGAATTTGCTAGTCCGCCTACCTATAATAAAAAAAAAAGTTATTTCTTTAATTATAAATAAAATATGCTTTGTAATAAGTTAATCATTGAGTATCAATACTTAATAAGAAATAAAAAGGTTTTCTTATTGTACTAAATATAAATCTAAATAAATAAAAATAAAATATAAAATTATAAAATCAAATAAAACAATCAGATTTGTTATTATTTGAACAGCAATGAATCTTCAAGTACCTGTGTAAATTTGTGTTTATAATACGCCTTACGCTGGTCGGCGAAAGAAAACTGCATGTGTCACATTTACAGAGTGTTTTTTTAACTTTTACTATTAAAAATGTTCTTTTTAAATATACCTAGTAAATATTCTAGGTAAAAGGTATGGAATGCTGCAAGTAATAGCTTCCCTGGCCCAGGTAATTCTTCACTACAGAATTGAATCAGTTCTACCGTATACGGTTAGAACCGATCCATACGCTGTGATACTGGCCCCAAAGGATGGTTTAAGTGTAAACTTTGTTCCACGTTAAATATTAATATATTTAATTTTAATATTACAATTATTAAAAATTCAAAATTTTTAATAAAAATTATTTCTTTTTATAAAAAATGTTTTATTCCCTACTACTGGCGTTGAAGTATTTATACAATTATTAGTAAATACTACATCAATATAATGTTGTAATAACCATCTTAATATAAAATTCAGGCATATAAAAATCAATGTACGATTTAATTGAAAAAATAATGTACGATAAGATTGCGTCGGTCCTGATAACAATGATTTTGATGATATTATTTTTTTACACGAAGCCTATGTCAATTTGACTATAGTGAAACAATTGAATCTCACAATTCATTATCCAATGCGGTTTTAACCATACGCAATAAGCGTATTCATATTTGTTAATACACAATGTAAATTACATTCGTGAAGCAATTTAATTACTCTTAGTGATTGCTTATTATATTCGCTCAGTACGATTTTATCATTACCGGTCAAATATTGCAGTGTGCGTTTAACTACATATTACATGATTAAATATATCAATAAAAAACATTCAAGGAAATTACTAAAGAATAATGGATGGATGAAACGGATAATGAGAATTCTTAAAAAATATAGCTCGATTTTCTCGATGCAACTTGATAAAGTCAGTTTAGCTGGAACCGAAAGAATCCACGTTTTAGGTACGTGTGCTGTCCAAACATTAAATTGTCTTCGTGATGTCGTTCCAGCACTAAAAAAATACACGCTTAATTTTCCATATAATATATACCTAAAGAACTTGCGATAGTTATGTATAACTCAAGACTAAGATTGTGACAAAATAATCAGAGAGAAGGTTTAGACACAGGACTATCGGCTTCGGCTCTATGACTCCCATATATCGAACAAAATGCGACAGCTGAACTTCCACTTTACACTGACTTTTGAGGTTTTTTGGTACAAATTTTTACTAAAGGTTACCAAATATCGGGCGGGTTTCCAATACTATCGCTCCCGTGTGGATCCGAATATTATTACGCATTCAAATTAAATATCTCCAATATATGGGCCAAAGGGTATCAGA
The DNA here is from genome assembly GCF_037043105.1 of Vanessa tameamea. Lineage (NCBI taxonomy): Eukaryota > Metazoa > Arthropoda > Insecta > Lepidoptera > Nymphalidae > Vanessa > Vanessa tameamea. The sequence goes on along the minus strand of NC_087313.1, from coordinate 9,383,580 downwards.
ATCTGTTCCAACCCCAGAATAGACCAGGTCTCAGCCACTATTAATTCCTCAATGTATAGGTGTGTTCCAAATGTCCATACTAACCTGGGCCTCATACTAGACGAGGCGTATAAAAGTATCATGCAGGGCTTAAAAGGAATAAATAAATTTTTGACACATTGTGTTTAATATAATAAGTTTTATATTTTAAGAAACACAACTTATGCCACCATTATTATAAAATATTATCGATACGATTGCTTTCTAATTTTTTTATTCTAATAAAGGAGGAATCAGGTCGCCTGCAATTACAATTATTAAAAATGTTAAAAATAACAATTTATCGTTGATGTCAGTTCCTTATCGCGGAAAAATATATAATGTTAAATTCAATTACTACATGAAAGGCTACATTTTAGAAAAAAAATCAGTAAATTAATATTAATTAATCTGGGTGTCACAATCAAAGAAAGTTTTATATCCTATATAGATAATTCATTCAAAACAACACTAACACCCTTAGTTTTTATAATTTATTATTTTATAGTTAGATATAAAAATAATTAAATCAAATAGTAGATTTAATTAATCAATCATCAACTAACCGTTAATTATAATCTATAACTTTAGTTCTTAATACAATATTTTGAAAACGATTTTCTTTAAATTTTATCTAATAACATTATTTTTATTTTTACTGTAGGATATTTTTTATCAGAGATAGGGAGAAATTAAATTAAATATATTTTGGAACGTTGCTGAGAAGCACCAAAAAGGTAAAACTTCAACCAAGGAGAGGCGCAACTTGCTTTACCTTTTTTGGGGTTTAATTTTATACATGTCTATTATTTTGTTAGTAATATTACAAATAATTACTGAGTTTAAGAAAAAACTGAAATAACAAAAACATTTACATTTACTATGTCCTCCAGCAGATATTCACACAAAAATCGATCAACCTTCGTAATCAAAATGATATTGTTAACCCTCACTCTTTACATATCGAGCCACATGTAAAAATCACGTAAAAACATTTGAAGCGCGTGACAGATTAAGTAAGAAATTATTAAATAATGAGACGATTACAAAAAAGGCTTAAATTATTTATTGTATATTTTATTCAATTCTGTAATAATAATAATAATAAGATTAAAATTATTTTTGAATTGTATTGATAACATTGATATTGAATAAGACGGTACTTTCGACTTTTCTGTTCATTATTGTAAATCATGTGGTTTGTAGTGAGGCTTGTATAGATAAATGATGGAAGTTTTTTATAGAAGACTTTTCCCTGGAGCAGCAAGGTACGAATATTTTTGTGATAAAATATATTTGTTATTGCTTGTTAAATTATTTATTAATAATATATGGATTGTGTTTTTGTAATTATCATGATACAAAGTTAGTATTAAACTAATATAAATATTAATTAATACAATATACATCGATTATAATGAATATGTTTGCTTCATATAATGTTTTATTATCTTATAACCTTAAAAATATTATAAAGTAAAAAAGAAATTCTTCTTAAAATATTCTGACGTAATGTGTTAAGTCGCTATAAATAAATCTAACACGCGTTTGGACAAACGCTGCTGGCACACCGCAGCAACCTCAAGAGTATCCTAAATTCGTTATTATATTTTACATGAAGCACGTTATAGGACCTTCTCTATAGTTTTCCTACAGGCTTCTCCTGAACAACGATGTGCCATTAGCTCTAAACACTGCAATTTTTACTTCGTTAGATGACAATTGTTACGCCGTCCACAAGTGCCTCCTATTTCATGCACGAAATAACCAAATTGCAGGTCCCTCGACGTAAACAATCAAGGTACCTATACCTGCACTATTATTTTTTTAATTCCTTAGATATAAAATTTAGTTGATTACTATTAAATGAGTAAAAAATATTCTCTAAAGTTCGATCGATAGCAATCAAAAACTATGAAGCTTCTCTTCAATTATTTATTATTCGTGACATTTTAGTCACGTAAGACAACGATCAAACGATTTATAGGAAAAATAAATTTACTGACTAAATTAACTAGTAATACATTCTACCATATATTTAAAAAAAATAAGTGAGATTTGAATTTAATACGATTTAATAGATTTGATATATTTAGCAACGGTGTGGTTGAAAGCTATCAGTTTTTTGTTAAAGATATTTTTTATCTCAAATAAAATAAGATAAGTCAATTGTATGAAAACAATGATAAATTAATTAATAAAAATTGTTATTCTGAGTAGTTCCAGCGTCATATCAATTTGTTGCTGTTTGGTAAAAGATTATAGTACATCAAAGGTCACCTTATTGAAACGAGGCCATCATTATATTTGAAAAGACTTTGGCTTTTGTAAAAAAAAAATTATTTAAATTTGTTCCTTTTTTTTCAAAATATTTTAGCGATATTTCTTTTTTTTAGCCAATTAAGTGTAAAACCAACGCCAGTAGTGGATATGACAGTAGCCTAAAGCGACAGGACGACAGGATCGAACACTGAATGAAATACGACTAAAAGCCTAAAATTATACAAAACCTTTGATATATAAATATATTCAATATAGATAATAACGATAAATAAGTTTAGTGCAATATCAAAACGATAACATTATTTTTAAATACCATTATTATTTTATATGTATAATCCATTTAAAATTTAAATACAATAAATTATAAAAAATTTAGATAAAATTTCGTGATTATACTTGTAAATGTTTACTATTCCAGCAGCTTGTCTACAAAAGGCAGTATGTGATTAAAACCGACCCTCATGCATTGTTACTTGCCTAAAAAGATTTTATTGCAAAATTCATTCCACGTTAATAAAATGTAAAACAGTTCTTATGAATATACTGGATCACTAGACGAGAAGAGACTAGTGTACAATGTACGTGTATCATTTCGAATTCGTTTTATAACTAAAGAGATATTTTAAAATTGTTTCGTAAAAAAATGAGTGACTTTAATAATATACTAGAGTTTTGTAACATTTTTTCATTTGTTTTTTAAAACTAATCATAATAATAATTAATTATTTACGATTAGTAATAATTCGAGATATTTAAGTTTAAAAGTATTTATTTCTTATTGACCGAAGCGACAAAAGTGAAGTAATACTTTTAATCAGTTTTTGTGGAAGAGTTTTGTGCCGTTCTGAGTAAGTGCCGCCCACTCACGATATATTCTACTGAAGCGTGTTCTGGTTTGAAGGATGAGTAAGCCAGTGCAATTACAGGCGTAAGGAACATAACATCTTAGCTCCCAATATTGGTGGCACATTGGTGATGTAAGACATGGTCAATATTATTATAGCGGTAATTTTTATGAGCGGTGGTGATCATTTACATTAAAAAAATATACATAAACTTCTCATAGTTTGCAAGTAATGTTTTAATATATAAAAAAAAAACCAGTAGGTTGCTTTTAAAAATATGTAATTGCAAGCATTCAACTGTATTTGTTATCCCAAAAATGTTTTTGAAGAATTTCTAATGCGTACGACTTGAACAAACAGGAGCTATCAACTAAGTTTGATTACGATCTAACTTATGAGATCGTAATTATCGGTATGACGCTGCACTAACGTATTGATTGCAGAACAGTCTAGTGTAGTAACATATCTTATGAAACGTGAATTATACAGTTGGCACTGTTACCAATTTAACGATACGGTCGTTAAATCAAACGACATTTTGACGACTTCGGCGATTTTTTCGTTTATCGACTTTTCTAGATCTCTATTGTGTGTTATGTATTTATTTGAATTGAATCTACTATCTCAGTGAATGTAGATCGCACGCGCTTGTATTCTTTTAAGACGTACATGTTTAATAATCTATAAACTGGCCATCTTGAGAAAAAGTATGAATGAAGTAATAAAGATCTATAATTTAATCGGATAAATATATACTTAGTTTATTATTACATTACATTAGCAGCCTCCCTTTGAGGAGAAGGTTTGGAGCATATTCCACAACGCTGCTCCAATGCGGGTTGGTGGAATACACATGTGGCAGAATTTCGTTGAAATTAGACACATGCAGGTTTCCTCACGATGTTTTCCTTCGTCGCCGTGCACGAGATAAATTATAAACACAAATTAAGCACATGAAAATTCAGTGATGCCTACTTGTGTTTGAACCCGAAATCATCGGTTAAGATGCACGCGTTCTAACCACTGGGCCATCTCGGCTAGTGTATTATGTTTATTTATATCTTGACGTTAACGGTTTAACAAAAAAATCAATCAGCGTCTGAAAACATGCTAATACAGTAATTTAAATATGTTTCATTCATAAATCACTTCATTAAGTGAATACTTTGTACTTCATAATTCTGTTAAAAAAATTTTACAACATCAAATACATTTTTTTAAAATATAACTACAAATATTAAAATAGCACGTACTTAATACATTTCCAATTTTATATGTATTACAGAAACTAGTTCATTTAACTTTAAACATCACTCAAAGTGAACGTTCAAATATAATTTTAACAGTCTAGGTATATTTTTCATATACGTCATAGCTTTATTCAGGTGTAATGCAATGGCACTTAAATTTCAATCTAAAATTTAATACAAACAGGCGTAGTCTGAAAGGCTTGAGATACCAGCTTTACGAACACTAAGCAAACTTGACAAGTTACGTCACGTTTTGTCTTTTCAACATATGCTTAGGGAGTCAATTTATTCAGATACGCTCTACTTTAATATCACTTTTTAAATTAATAAAATTACCTACCTAAAAAGGTTAGATATTGAAGTACAGTCTTGAGCTGTGCTCCTATATATCCCCTTATATGTGATTTATATTCTATGCCCATAGAGTATAGAGCAAAGAGTCAATAGCCTATTGTTATCCCACTGCTGGACTGAGATCTCTCTTTGAGGAGAAGGTTTGGAACTTATTCTTCAACGCTGCTCCAATGGGTTTTGGTCAATTAGCAAGTTCATTGAAATTTGACACATGCAGGTTTCCTCGCGATGTTTTCCTTCACGGCTGCACACGAATGAATTATAAACAACAATTAAGCACATGGAAAATCAGTGGTGCTTGCCTGGATTCGAACACGCAATCATTGGTTAGGATGCACGCGTTCTTACCAATCGACCATCTCGGCTTAGAACTGATTGTTAAATTTTATGTACAGAACATACGTATATAGTCATTTGATGTGTATAGAAATCTAACAATCAAATTTAAATTTGGTGCCAATCGTGTTAAATATCAATGAATAGTTTTAATCCATTCTGACGTTCCCGGATGATATATGAATAAACACACGGACAACATTTGATAAAACAACCGTATATCCCACTATCAATTATCGACATCACGTCGCAACAAAGGTATATAAATGCATTTTTAAAAACGACGCCACTGCAATACTTTTATACGTACTGCGGTGAGTTCAATAGGCAATATTCACTTTGGTTTGAGTTTTGTAGTGTGACGTGAAGTCTATTGAATATATCTCGAAACTCACAAGCAATGCCAAGTGTTTTTGTTAAAAAATTGTATTTGTATTGAATAAAATATCTATTTTGATTTTCACTTTTAATTCAAAGCATATAGTTATTTTCGTTTGTGTCATTTAATATATCATATTATATTATAGTCTACGTTATATTGGCCAAGTGGCTAGAACATGTGAATTTTAACCGAAGATGGTGAGTTTGTACTTGGTGGTAGGCCTGTGTGCAAGTCCGCCTGGGTAGGTACCACCCACTTGTCATATACTCTACCGCCAAACGGGAATTATACTTAGCATTTTTGTGTCCCGGCTTGAACGGTGAATAAGCCGGTGTAACTTCTGTCGCAACATTGCACTGGTGTGATTTAGGGAATGTTTATTATTTCAGCGTCAATATTTATGGGTTCGAAGCGTGGCGATCCGCTTACCTATTACATAAAAAAAAAGTTTAAATCTGGACAAGGAAACCTGAATTTTCATGTGCGTAATTTCTGTTTGTAATTCATCCCGTGGAAAACATACCGAGGAAACCTGCATATGTCAAATGTAAATCTTGCACAAAGATTCCACCAAGTATTGGAGCAGCGTGGTGAAATAAACTCCAAACCTACTCGTCAAAAAGTAGCGGAGCCTAACACTGAAACATTTACGGGCTGTAACTTTTACTTTGGCATTCGTTTGAATTCGCAAGATATTGTTGTAGCCTACGTTACTCCTTATTACATCAGTTTCTGCCAGTGAAAGTTCCGTCAAAATCGGTCCAGCCGTTCCAGAGATTAGCGGGAACAGATAGACAGACAGACAAAAATTGAAAAAAATGTTATTTTGATATATGTACCGTGTATACATACATATGCATTTAGTAAAAAGCGGTTATTATAATATTACAAACAGACACTCCATACACATTTTATTATATGTATAGATATACAATTGCAACTTGTATTTAAAAAATAACAATAACTATGTAAGCTGTACTGTAATCATTTTATTATTCTTCTTTGCTCCATCGAAAACAATAATTACCTACATTTTAATCTCTTCGTTACATATAGTATACGTATAAAATAATTTAATCCCGATTTATATAAGCGATTATAAAAGACGTATGAGGAATAAACCAGTCTACCGCGACCTTTTGGAAGTCGCTGATTGCGAACTAATTTCAGTTCAAGAATTAAAATGGTGCTAATTAGCGCGTTAAATCCGTAAGCTATCAGACGCGTATAGCATCAAGTACAATTTCTATAAGGATTAAGTAAAAAGATTATAGATGGAAAACAAATACCTGCCTTATCATATCAAATGAAATATTTTTAATATTCAAAATTATTGTATTATTCGTACTCACGTCACTCATCTGTATGCGTATACGTTTAAACATATACATAACATAAATGTATATTAAAGACCCCCGTACATATATACATAGATATATGTACAGTTTATGATTATAAAAAAAATCAAATAAAACTTTTTGCCAAGGATATTGATACCATTGGGACTTGTATAAATTAGCCCAGTCAGATGAGCATATAATTCCTGTTGGCAATTCAAACTTAAGTACACTCGAGGAGCATGTCTCTTTTCACTGTATGGGAGAAATTCAGCACTCCATACGACGCCGTAGAATCGGACGGAGCAATGAATCGGATATCTGTGAAGAATACTCGCGTGTTTAAAATATTATGGAAAAGAAAAGTTGAACGATCTTTGAAACGTGATCTAAACGGAATAATATCGTTTGCAAGAAGATATTTAAATCAACAATAACTTATGCCTTTACCATTTTTTTGATTAAAGGATGAAAATTGTTGAAATATTAATAAAAAACAATTTCCCCTTAATGTGAATATGACGACTAACACACCAGTGGAATTCGGTCACGATTTTCATTTTAAACTGCTTTATAAAAAGAGTAATAGAAATAATATATTTCTACGAACAATAACGTAGAAGCGTTTTTAATGTAGCCGATAACAATATATTGAAATACAATATACTCGTATAGATATGTATATATATGTAGATTGAAAAAAAAACTGTTTGATATTGATTTTCAAGCCCACCTGGCCGAATTTGGGCCACGGCGCCGAATCCCAATAACTATCTGACAGGATAGGATGGTAACTTGATTTACAGGTACTATTTTATTATAAAAAAAAAAAACCTTAACTCAAAATTCCCCGCATAAACCCAGTTACCTTTGGTTTAATGAGTAACAATTTATTGACATAATAATTAATTTACATTCAAGAATGTAATAAGTTTAAACAAATCAAAACTAAAAAAGCTAGTATACAAATCATGATCGCGTAGAATAGTAGCACAAAAGTTATATAAGTATTTTCTCGTTGAATCGCAATTCCAATTCTCTCGGCGAAAAATGAACCAGCTCTCTCGTCGGTAGTAAACTAATAATACGCATAATATAAAAAAATGCAATCCTGCCGGCTGAATCTAAAGTACTAGCCATCCACGCAGGGTATATAATAACACACAAGTGCTTCCTCTACTAATTCGTTCTAACAATCGGATTGGAAAATTTGCTGAACATGAGAGAATTTTGGCGCAGGATTTTAAACCTCGAACTTAGTATTGTAGCCCCTTATGAGCCAGTCCAAAGACGCTTTAATCAATTTAAAAAACATTTAACATAGAGAATTGAGTTAAAAAACCTCAAGTATTCATAAAGCAATTTTAATCGTAGTTTAAACATAAACATTAAGTATTTCTTGCAAAGAACCTTATCCGGTCTTTTCAATCGAAAGCTTTTAAGAGAGAATAAGGCCACTCGTTTGACCGCTCAAAATTCGAGCACTTGACCGAATTCTGCATTAGACATCATTTCTGAAGAGTAATTTTCAAAGTCTATGTTCCTGTCTGCCGATTGTGTTTCGACTGAACTCTAGCCAAACTAATTTAATTGTCAGCCATCGAGCTACGTCAAGCCACAAACCTACAGCGGTGCATGGTTACGTACATACTACACACGCAAGTCTATGAACAAGGAATTTATGCCTGGCGCATCTAATCCGTGGGCAGCTGTAAATAATGGCTAATATATAATGGTAGGCAAACTAAATACATATACGTTAGTATGAGTCTAGTGCTTTAGTATGTGTCTAGTGCTTTAGGCTGATGTATTTAATATTAAATGATTATTATCATTTTGAAACAAATTAAAGTTTAAATTAATTTATATTTCTCATAATTAATTTCCTGTTAAAATGGTATCAAAGAGATCGCTGTAAGCGATAAGCTCAATTTGCACGCTTTTGATATTTTCACGTTCCACGTCATAGACACGTTCAATATCATAAATACAATATCTAAAAATTTAGATAGCTGTATTTAAAAAAGGAGGCTTTTGTTGAGATCAACATGTTCTATGCACCGAACTCAATTTCTTTCTCTTTTATTAACTATATTATATAGATCGAATTATGTTTACAATTTATAAAACACAAACTATAACATGCGGCTCATTTCCAAACATGAACGAAGGCCTTTGAAGTACAAACCTATGGAAACATTTCCCAGACTACATTCATTTTGAAAACAAATGCAATCTTCCTAATAATACAAATTATGCAAATTAAGTTACCAATTTCGTGGAAAATAATTTAATTTAAAGTAAAGCGATGGAGCTTGCGACATCAGGCGTAAACTTTAACATTTCCAATTTGTTCACTAGCTGACGAAAACTGTTACTAAAGTATTCAAAACCACTTCGACCAGATTAAATTCATAATAGGAAATTAAATCAGCGCGAAACGTTTTTAATGAATATTACTGTGGTATTAAGCACTTATAATTTAAAAACCAAAACATTATTTGAAAAATAGTTTATAGAATATAAATAAAACCTCTTTTCTACAAGCACCGGGCGAGTTAAGCGGGCTGGCTGCATTAATGTCATAATACTCCTCAGATAGTAAGACTTATTGCGAGCTGTATCACAATAGTGGTGAAAAGAAGCATTTAAACGACAAAATAGAAAGAGAATATTCTGTATAGCCGAGCTCGCTATAAAATAAATCTAACTTAAAATCGCCCATTTAAACCGACTATTTTCTTTTGCTAATAAAAACGAAAGTTCCTTTAAGTATATGGTTAATTTCATCCAAAGACAAAAAATACAAATTAAATAAAAAATAAATAAAATAAAATTAAGTCTATTCTTAACAAGTAAACTACTTTATTTACTTAATCGTTTAACTTTAGAGTCCTATAATCCGAGTCAGCCCCTTCAATAAAGAAGGCCACCCTCAATGAAAACAAACGATAAACATTTTCACGCCTTCGTTTCTAAATCTGGCTATTAGAAGGAGTTTGTGCGGCCAAAAATTCGAATTTGTATTAATAAAGGGCCGAGAATTCGGGTCGCCGAACGAAATGCATCTATACTAGCAGTTCTGGCGCTGTTTCATTCCTGCCTAGCTCCAGTTTACCGGAGACCGACCGGCGGGACGCTCGCTTCTCGTTACAACAACGGGCCAATACGCGTAGAACGATTCATATCAAGACGATAACAATTTTCAAATAATTATATTATAATAATATTATTTAATAATTTTAATCCAATGACTTTTAATTTAATATAAATAAATATATACTTGAATTTAATAAATATACGTAGTGCAAATCGCCCAGCAACGGTGAGTATTAAAATGTTATGTATGGACAGTTAATATCTGAAAATTCAGTAACGTACGCTTAAGTAACAATATTTTATGAAAAAAATATTATCATCATTATATAATAAGACCTTCTATATAAAGATAAACTTTGATGTCTGTATCAAATGTAATTGCTGTATGTGCCTTTTGTGACCGTCTTAAGCTACGTCTGTAAAACCACACTATTTTCCTTTCTGTAAGCTATAATATTTTCCTTTATAAAAACAGTCGACTTTGAATCCATATTTCTAGGAAAATCAGACATATTAAATAGTACTTTAGCAATTTTGAAAGTTATGTACGTCTACGTAATACATGTTGCACCAATGGGGTTTGTAACATCAAAAATACTACACGATTTGATAATGAATCCAATATCCCAAAAGAGTTTTCCAGGTGCATAATTTATAAACGGACTATAAATACAAAATCGACAATATATTTAGAAATTGTTATTATATTTCTAAGTATCCTTTAACTGTAATTAAACGTAGGTCGTACCCTTGCATTGTCCGGAATAAACAATCTTATACGCGGATATAGGGTAAGCTTTTATCATGTAAAGTTTCATTGAAACCCGTGTATTCCGCGTGATGCGTGCTTAAAATAAGAAAGAGATATTTTGGCACATTCTTTTAATGACGTCAGAGATAAAATTGAAAAAGAATAAAAGAAATATCTTGATTTATGTAATATGAGCTGTTACTTATCGAACAATGGATATTTATACATGTTTATTCTGCATCAGAGAACCATATTTTTTTACTTTAACTAAGCTGTACACAAATGTAAGATAATCTACCGTCATTCCGATTTTAGTGTACTCATTTTTAAAAGATATGTATACAGTACTTTTTTAAATTAAAATTTACTATGGAAGAATTTAATGATGAAAGCTACATATTTAATGGTTAGATTATTTTAGTCTTATATTTATTTTTAAATGTATTTAAAAATATATATGAAAGTATAATAAGACATATTTTTATTATAAAAATATTAAAATGAATTAATATTTCTGCCAGTTCGAATGTCTAAGGGCGATAGTGACCATTTATCAGCAGGTGTCCCATGCCCTTATTGCCTATATATTCTAAGTCAAATTATTACGTATATCATATAATTATCATTACCACCACAATAAACTACCTAAGAATTCTAAATATGTAGTTTACAGTAAAAAGCTTAAAATATAAAAAAAAAAAAACACTACAAACGTAACGTTTAAATATTTACAGGTAGGAAAGCGTTGCAGATGTTTCGTGAAAAATGTCAGTGAATATTTAAGTAGAACATTTTTATTGACTCGAAAAGGAGGTTTTGTATTTTCGTCGTATAAAAACATTAACTTTTACTGTATCTATATTTTTTAACTCTTTCGTTTATTTTATTTATAAAAAATACATTCGAGTACGATACGTTTACTAACTTTGTATACAAATTTGTATAGATTTTTTTTGCAATCTCTTCTTTTATAAGAAGGAGCATGACTTCGATTGCTTACTTATTGACCGTCAAAAATCTACCACACATTTAGATAAGGAAATACCTCACACATAAGAATTGTTTTTTTTTTATTCTTTTTTTTTCAAACTTATGTATTCCATATCACAAACATTGTCAATTAAAAACTGCCAGTATTTTGTAAATTTAAACACTTTTTTTATTTACCGTAAAACCTCTAAAAAGCCATTACCGCTTGCAATGTCAACGTTATTTAAATATTTATTTAACTTAGCAAGTTATTTAATTTAAAGGTTTTAATACCGCAGACGGAACTAAAATCTTTATTTCCATTAATGTAAAAAAAATAACTTTTACATCTCATTTTATTTTTTATTTAATATCAATCGAGTAAAATATATTAAAAATTAAATTATCTAGGTTAAAACATTAGACACCTCATAAACATAATTAATTTAACTGTGCCTTTCTAGAATTAGTTTGCAGCAGTACGTTTTTATTAAAACGAAATAGACTAAAATTTACATTACGCAGTTGAATATTATGCTATTATAGCTGAATTCATTACAATAACTCTTTCAAAATGCACATGAGGTTTTAAAGGAGACAATTAAAACAGTGTGATATGTACATATCAACAGTAATTCTAAATTCAACTGTAAGGCTGCCCGTAGGTAAAAAAAACAGTGTACCTGCATTCGATACAAAGTCAATCAAAGTAAAACAAGAAATCTATCTTTTCTATTATTTATTTAAAGGAACGGACATTTTCTATATATTACTTCAACTTGGCAAGTATTGTCTTCAAAACAAATATATTCTTATTAAATCAACAATGACTTATTATTTCTTATGTATTCATACATATTTACAGTCTAACTTTTTATTATCTTTTGAATGAATTCAGACAAAGCACATTTTTTTATTTCTTAGAGTTTAATGTTATAGAAGTAAGCAATTACACTTGCACAAATACGTTATAAATATCCGTTTACTAAATAATTACAAGACCCTTTGACAAAAAATAAATTAATAATAAATACGAAAGAAGTATTTGCCAAAAACTAGTTGGCATTGGCAATATTGTACCAAACGGAATAAAATATTACTGCAGAATAATTATTAAGCGAGCTGTAACATAATTAAATATTTAAAAAACTTATTTTAACCCCTGGGTTTGAACCCGAAATCATCGGTTAAGATGCACGCGTTCTAACCGAATTTATATTTAATATTATATTTATATAAATATAAAGCTACATATATATGAGCTACAGCTCCCATATAATTTTTAACTCTTAGTATTTTCACTGTCCATAAAGAAGACACAATATTAAAACTCGGAAGCTCGGGTTCAGTTCCCGGTATCGAAAATCTTTTCCCCGACTTCAGTATTTTAACCCCGCCCGGCGACGCAATTGAGACCATTAGGACCAATAGCATAAACATTCCGAAAAAAATAGTCTTATGGGATGCATGGGACTGTGAAATTGTTAAAGTTGAAATTTCCAAAAATCCCATAGTAGAAACTATTGCTACGCAAAAGTTTCAACCCACGCCACGCACTTATTGCGATTGTTGCCATCGTAGTTTTATTTATCTACAGAAGTTCTTCGTGATAAAATTACTTTTATTTTATTAGTATCAATTCACTATACGATTGCAAATTCATTATAATATTAATTATTTAATCCATTTAAATTTCAATTATTTTCAACCTAAATGCAATACTGTAACGGTGGAAAAATAAATAATCTCTTATTTAAACATCAACGATTCAATTCAAAGAGTTTGATTTAATTATAATCGGGAATATTGATTTGACTGAATTGAGCTAATTAATTTATATTATTTTCCTAACAATGTTTTGTTAATTAGAAATTTATATTCCTAATGTGATTGTTTGGAAAAGATTTCCTTCGTTTGATGTTTATGGTGTCCCGGTAATAAGTCAAGATTATTATATAATTTCAAATTGACATTGTAAACGAATATAGGTATATCCGTTTACAATGTCGATTATGTAAGTATATTTTTTAATATTATATATCTACCAATAGTGTCTCTGCGTGTGTTTAGCGAAATACGAATTTGCCCCAAACACCGATCACCCTAAACGCCACCCCTTGTACGCCCAATATAATGTAGACCAATTTATACTAATTAAATTTAATGCAATTTACAAAATAATTAAATACGTTTGATAAGATAATCGAGTAAAAACTCATTTGTTAGCACACCCTGATACGAGTTCACGTTAGTAGCCTGAGAACTACGTATTCTATCCGCTAGGATATTTTTGAAATAATTAGTTACAATACATAAACAGTTATCTCAGTAACCCAAAACTTTTAAACATATGTTCTGAAAAACCCATCAGTCCTCATACTGGTAGGTCATTTTTGGAAGCTTTTAACTTCATCTGGTTGTATTATGATTAGCACCTTATACCTAAAGTACTTACTTATTACGCACGTAATTTTCAAAACATAGATATTATCACATCCGTCGCATAATTTCGAAAAGACAAGTTTTTCTCTGCAATCATTTCAGTTTTACTCGCCTTTAATGTGAGAGACGTATTTCTAAATCACCTGTTACAATGATTAAAAAAAAATTACCAGTTGTTAATTTTTGAAAAAGGATTATAATTGAATTTCCTACTTTCAATGAAAAAATCCCAACACAGATTAAATAATCAAGCCAAATTATAAGTTAAATAACTTTTTTAATTTTTTTTTGATTATTTTATTAACGTTCTAAAAAAAAGTTTTCGTAACGAATATTATTAATGTAAAAAATAATATAAGACTAAGTTTTTGTTACGACTGCAATTTTGCTCATACAATAATGATCATATGAAATATCGCTCAAGTACGAATTGCACTCAATTAGTCGCTGGGGTATTGTTCTTTGAACCGAATTATGCAGACTCTTTGTATGTGCACGTTGACTTAAATTTTAACTTTACATTATTTATTGTACTTTAATTTTGTTTTTAATATATTATGATATTGAAGAAATGTTGTTATATCGGACATAAAATACATCTAACACAAATTACGAAAAAATAATTATTACAAGCCGTATTAAGTTAAATTGGAGCAAGTACATTGTACTGTCACCAGCACCGAAACAAAGATGTGCTTCATCGGTTGATTGGGTCTGGTAAAAATTTAATTTGCAAGACTTTTGACCCACGCGCTTAAATAGTAGAAATAAATGATTTTAATTTAATTTGGTAAATGAATTTTTGATTATGAAAATAACTTAGACCTTGCTAAGAGCGTCTCAGTACAGGCAGGCCAGACGTGGAGACACCGCACACGCCGATCCCGTGACGGCCCATAATAATGGTAATTTTTACTTTGAATAAGTGTAATGCTGTCTACATTTCTTGAATAAAGGAATTTTTAGTTAATGACGGAGTTTATTTTTAGTGGCTAGTTTTGCAAGTGACCGGCTCGTGACTGCACCCCCTTGCAATAATTCAATTCTTGGCAACTGTAATGTTTTTGAAATAATTCATACATTACTTACAAATAACTATAAAAAAAAGTTTCCTATAAATAGAGTTCCCATCTACTTCTTCAATTTTTCAATATTTGTAGTAAAAAGGATTATTCAATACTTATGACGAAGTTCGATTATGACATTATCGACTGAGGACCAGGTGAAATTTTAAGTTAAGTCTCTTTAGCCCGGGTATTACTTACTTTAGATAGTAAATATAATCATTAATCTACGTAAAAGTAGATAATAATATATAATATTAATTTATTTAAGTTAAATTAAGCGTTACGGTCAAATGTTGATAACAAAGCGATAAGATATACATAAATAAATGAATATATAATACGTGTTTAAGAAAATTCGGCCTTAAATGTATGACAATTAAGCTGATTTTATCAAGCATCCCAAAAACTTTAAAACTACAATATAAAATATGTGACTTGTGAAAAATTACTAGATTTCAGACCGTAAATTTCTGTTACATTCCGATTGCTTGTAACTCTACACCGTTATACCCTGCTGCTGAAAAATATATCAAACTAACAAATAAATGCTCAATTTGCTACCAATTCGATGTGTGTGTGTTTTCTTTTAATTTCAATTGGGAATAAAAACGAGTAAATGTAAATGGACAAATGGGCCACCAGATGGGAGGCAGCCACCACACATAGATAATGGCATTGTAGGATATATATACCCTGTCTTCACTAAACTGCCAAAAATCATTACAGTAACTTACACTCACTCACTTTATGCCAATGAAATCAAAACACCAAACTGAAAAGTATTGCTCGGTAGTCAAATCATTATTCAGGAGGTAATAGTCTGGTAATAACTCCATAGATGAGAAAGCAATTATAATGTCCTTCTGAATCCGGATGTCACGACCAATCACAACTGACTGGACTGGATCTGGACTGAAGGATCTGCGCGTGACAATATTATACTCCAGTGCAAACTGGAAACCAAGTAAGCGTTCTATTCCCTTGCTCTCATAATCCGGCCGAAAGCACTTTGAGATGCCCGACTCCGGGCTGCTACTAAAAAAATCTCGACAGAAAACCCCAATATATTTATTATTCGCTCATCCACAGAACGCAGTCTCAGGTTTGCAGAAAGAAGAAAACAAAGAATAGAGTAGAGTAAGCAAAAAAATATCATCAAAGTAAAAAACATACATTTATTTCTTGCGGATTTACCACAAGATATAATTGAGTTATTTCCCAGCACAATATTATCGATACCAAAGCCAACATCAGTTCATTCAATATTGGATATTAGAACCGCGAGCTTTGACTTTGTATTGAGTGAGAATCAATCGCTCAACCCCTTTTCGCGATAAGATATTAAATGAAAATGGAACCTTCACAAAGAGATAGGCGTTTATTGTGTCGAAGGAGGATAAAACTAGGATTTCTATACACATCAATACTGATGCGAAATTATGTTCAATTAAAAAAAAATAAGAGTTCCATTATTGTAATTAATATTGTATTGATTATATATAAACATTACATTACATTTACAGCATATTCCACCACGCTGCTCCAATGCGGGTTAGTGGATTCACATGTGGCAGAATTTTGTTGAAATTAGACACATTCAGGTTTCCTCCCGATGTTTTCCTTCACCGCCGAGCACGAGATGAATTACAAACACAAATTAAGCACATGAAAATTCGGTGGTGCTTGCCTGGGTTTGAACTCGCAATCATCGGTTAAGATGCACGCGTTCTAAACAATGGACCATCTCGGCTCAAACAATAATTTATTTAATTATCGGTATCTTATTTTATGTAAGCATAACCGTTGGCAGACGTTGTCTACTATGTATTATACATTGACATATTATAGTCTACGAAAGACTACGAAAGACGTTCATGTAAACAATTTGTTCAAATACTGGTAAGAGTTAAAACTAAAGTTCGCTGCAGCGATAAATCTTCATTATGTCATCTAATCAAACTATTAAAACATACAGAGACAGATTGCTTATAGAGAATAGTTTTCTCGACTAAAACGTCGTAAGCGCCACGAATTACATGGCATTTTCGCTTTTCGTACAACGTAGTGTTTAACATGTAATTTGACATGGCGTCGCTTTAGACTTGACAGATTGTAGTTTGGCGTAGTCTGTAATTATTTTTTTCTATTGTGGTGTTATGGTTATTAGCTAGGTATTTAATTACTTAAAAAACTATTATACATACTTACTTAAATAAATAGTTATTTAAGTCAAAGTTTAATATTTTAATTCGGATTTCAAGATTACCCGCCTACACTGAGCGAATAGCAATATCACACTAATGACAGGTGAACAGTCTGCAGTTCAGTTCAGTCAAACAGAGAAACAGAGTGAAAACCATATCTAGTGCTAGTACATAATATACATATATTGTTTTCAGAATTGCGCTGCTTCTTTTGGTCTAAGTATTATATTGTTTTAATGGTTTTTTCTTCAAAAAGGCAACATAACACAAACTAATTCTTCATTTATTAATAAATGCAGAAATGAATCACAATGCGCTGCTATTTCTTTTCTATTTTTTAAAACAAATATATTTTCACCGCTCTCATTTCGAAATATAAAATAAGTTAAAAAAATTATAATATTCGTAATGCGTGATTATTTTTTGTTTACCAGTATAAAACCGCTACGGGTTAGAAAAAAAAATAATTCATATAAAGATGGTATTATATTTTTAGTACATTTTTATAACCGCTCAGATGAGGAAAACAATTTAATATACGATTGGGAGAATATGTTTTACTGTTTGAATTAATACAATAAGACTTTCGTGTAAAAATAAAAAATATCTTGTTGAAATGGGCACTTGTCTTTGATTTGCTGTTTAATATTACTCCCAGAATTTTATCCAGTAGTTATTTTCAATAATGAAACTATGTTGGCGTAGTTTTGAGTTTCATCCAAATCAACCCGAGACTCTTCCCAGCCTTTTTCGCTTCAGTTGTAAGTATCAGTGATAGGTATTTGAAAAGTTTCTTCTGTAAATACATAATCAATACTACAAATTGTACAGAATATCTAAAACGTTACTCTGTTCCACATAATTTATCTTTATTAAACCCATTATCTCTGAGTATATACTGTTTATAAACAGCGAAGTAATTTGCAACGATCGTTAAAGAATATTGTCTAAAGCCGAACAAGAAACCTTGTTGGAACTTCATTGTAAATGTTCTTTTACTGATATTATTAAAATACGTCCAACTATTGTTATAAACTCTCTGCCGTTATTCAAGGTAGTCCAGTGGATAGAGTAGTTTTAATTTAACCGAAGATTAGGGATTCAAATTCTTGTTACTCCTGTTACTCGACTGCATAGATTCAGTAACTCTTTTGTGGAGCAATGTATACGGTTCTACAACAGGATCAGAGAAAGTGTGCAAAACACATCCATTGCCAAATTAAAAAAAAAATGATAAAGAACGCTTGTGTGCGTAAGGTTATTATAAAATTTGCGAGTACATGGTTGAGAGCACACCTTGGAAATGAAACGATCGCCTCTTGGCTAATTCTTTTCATAGTGAATATTTGTAAATAATCACAATTTAAAAAAAAAATCTATGTACGTGGAATGCTTCTATATTGAATAAAGGAATATGATCTGATTCGATTCGATTTAAAAATTTGCTCTATGGTTAACTAACACATTGGAGCAGCATAGTGGAATTGGTTCCCAACTTGTTCCTCACAATGAAAGTCCTCCTTAGCCTAGCAACGGCTTTTACTTTACTTACCAATTACTATCAACTTTGACCGCCTATACAAAAATAAATAATCTTCTTATTATTAAGATTGTATTTCCTAAGTATCGATAATTGCAGTCAATATTTTCTTTTTCTAAAACAAAAAAATATTTTATAGATAAGATGTGTGTTTTGAGATGTTTAACTTAATACTCGCTCTTATTGTCATAGAGGAATGTAAACGTGTGTTAAATCTACAAATGAAATTATAGGCTTATTTGACTCGCGGTTATTGATCCGTCGATCAGTCTTGTTTAAACACACGAGCGTTATAGCGATGATTTCATCCACATAGATACTATTCTTTGACTATATGTTCGAAACTTTTTATTGACTACAGTTTAAAACATGCTGTGTGCCAAGTCAATGTTACTCATGCCAAATTTTAATAAAAACTTTACAGTAGCTTCCAAACGTGCACAGATTAAAAGCCTGCAACGATTTATATTTAAAAATATATATGTTCACTATAGCAAAAGGACAAATAGGCCACCTGTAATAATGGTCATTATTACTCATGGTCATTGAAATATATAAATAAAATAAATTTATAATAACGCTGGCTCACTGATAAACTTTCAATTGAACACATCAATTTACTTAAATATACATAATATCCATTACTTTACATATGTAGAGGTAGATATTCTACCGCCAATCAGAAATACTTAGTATTTTTGTGTTATGAGTCAATGTAACTATAGGCCCAAGCAACGTAACATCTTAGCTCCCAAGGTTAGTGGCGCATCAGCAATGTAAAGATTGATTAATATTTCATAAAGAGGCAATGACTATGAATGGTGACCACTTACCATCGGGTTTTGCCTTTGCCTTTCCCAATATCATGAATAAAAAATGCTTTGCTATGTATGTATACAGTTTAGTGTATCCAATTTATTTCATTCCCTGATCACTAATTAGACATTGCCTAGAAAAGACACTTCTGTAAGTATTAAGGCTAATTACACAGAACCTATTATTGCAGACCTCGCGCGTGAAGCGACGTGCTGTTGCTCTATTATCGCCCCAAAATAAAAAAAGTATTGATGTTAGCCGGCCGAGTAACTTAAAAGTATGCGGTACCTAATCGGGCTCGTACAAATTGCTACCACCGAGATGTTATATCAATACCTGTACATGAGTCAATTCATACTTTCATTATCTGTTTCTGTTTTTATATTTGATTTTTTTTTTTTAATAATATGTTATCTTGACAATGTCTACGTTAATTAAGCTTTAATATGAATCGCTTAGGCTCAAGTATATTCGCGTATTAATAGCAGTACATTATTTTGTCCCCAAGGACATTATACCTTACTTACTAATGGTTTAATGAAGTGTTACAAGGCTTTCCTCCATATATAAACCGCTCAAAGTGTAGCTTTTCATCTTTTAAATATATTTTTTTTTGGACGTACAGTACACATTTTTTACAAAGAATTATTAAAAATAAATCTACGAATTTAATCAAAGGCCACAAGCGTTGTTCACAAGAACATATAAAATACTGAAGCGTGAAAATTTTCATGAAAATATTCATAGACACAA
The DNA here is from genome assembly GCF_037043105.1 of Vanessa tameamea. NCBI lineage: Eukaryota > Metazoa > Arthropoda > Insecta > Lepidoptera > Nymphalidae > Vanessa > Vanessa tameamea. The sequence goes on along the minus strand of NC_087313.1, from coordinate 9,363,134 downwards.
TTACAAAATACATTAATTTTGATTGAATAAAACTATTAAATACAAAATATATGTTTATTTATTTGCGCAAAAGCATTTTCCTTTAAGCGTTTTCTAATTACAAATCCAATTACAATGAAAAGGTTGAGATGGCGCAGTGCATAGAGCAAGAGCATTACCGATGATTACTAGGTTCAAACCCGGGCAAGCACAACCGAGTTTTCATGACCTTGTAATTCACCATCTGCTGGGCGATAAAGGAAAACATCGTGAGGAAATTTTCTTGTGTTGGATGAAGTAAGGCATCATCATGATGAAATTACCAAATCAACAAAAGATTTTCAATTAAAGGCCTTAGGAAAGCAATAGAACAGTTACAGGATTTACTTTAATTGCATTGCAAACTATTATTATTCATTATTTATTTATTTGACAACACCAACAAGTAGTACAACAAAAATATACAGTAAACCAAAAGTAAATCATAATAAGTAAATGGGTAATTGCCTACTTTTTTACAGGTGTCCTAAGATTACTTGGAAATTGAAATATAAGTCAACATTGTAAAAAGCTAATTGATTAATTAAAACATTATAAAATTAATAAAAATAAAGAGACAATAGAAAAACAGTCTAAATACGGTTTTATGTCAAAATGTTAAAAATAAATTAAATTAAGCAAAATTATCGATTGTGAGTTTAAATACAATGTTAGAATTTGTAAAATGTCATAATGAAAATATAAAGTTTGAATTATAAATAGGAATATTAATTATCAGTTTGTATGTAACATCTTAAAACCAGGATAACCATTTGGAGTTACTAGATTATTATAGGCTATGAATTATAATTTATATACACACACATATATCATATATTAATTATTTAATGTAATCGCAATGAAGATCATTGTTGACAATCTAACGATTGGCAATAGTTGAAATGCGGAATGATTAATTGAATACACACACCAAATCTGTATAATTGAATTGTTTCTTACGTAATCACCAGTAGATACCTATTCACGTTACGGAAAATTGGACGGAAATAAATGATACTAACACACAATGATTATATTGCCTAGTATATATGTAATTTTAATACTTATATAATATTTTATTTACAGAATGTGGAAATGGCGCGGTCAACAACAAATTCTTCAAATATCCTAGAGAGGTTTAGTGGGACAACCACATCTACAACGACCACTCCCACCAACAATGTCATCGTGGTTGCGAAATCTAACAACGGCAACAAACGACCACCGATCATCATTTATCCCACTGGTAAAGTATTAATTTACTAGTGTAAAGTCCTAATAATCTATCATACTTTTGCCGCTGATTCCGGTTAATCTCTTCAATTTCCGAGAAGAAAAATATTATATAATAAATAACCAATGATAAACGATATCTGAGTTTTATTAAATCTATTTTATGAATACACGTGATGTATGATGATGAAGTATATAGAGGTGGATACATTTATGAATTATACGTATCCTTAATTGATATTAATACCGCATTTTTTTTCATCTTTGAAATTATTTACTTTGCGTGAATATATTATGTAGTTTTATTACATTTACTCGAATAGATAAATATTAAATATTGAAATAATATGTGCGCCAACATTGAGGTAATATTTGGAGAGGATACAGATAACTTCTTTATACAAAATAAAGATTGTTTGTCTCGATTAATCTATACATATGGAATATTCTTAAACAAAAGACAAACATAATCTTAAAATAGAATAAACTGCTATTTATATTTTCAATTCATTAAGCATATTGTGAATGTTCCACTTGCCTGGGATACATTGAACATTTGTTAAACAACTTATCGAATTGATTAAATTGGAATACCTCTTCGCATTCATTAAAATCGTACTCTCATACATTTCGTTCCATGTTTCATGGTCATTCAATCGTACGCGATTCGAGCATAGAACTTCCTTCGATGCTAGAAAGTGGATGAAGCATTTTTATACAAACTTTCTGGCCCCAAAAAAACCTGAATACTTATTGTTCTCAAAGAAATTAGAATAAATAAAACTACACGAATAAATCTGAATAATAGACGTCGTAAAACTCAGACCCTTAATTCCTTAGTCTCTTTGTTATGTCATTGTAATCTTAACTCCTTTGTTTTCATTCGGTGTAAATACTTATATCTTAACATACTGCTATTGTTTCAGTGACGCCCGAGTCGATAGTGGTGCCGATTGTATCGTGTATATTTGGCTTTCCATTATTGGCGTTAACAGTTATATGTTGCTTGCGGCGGAGAGCGAAATTGGCAAGGTAACTATTACATTAGTTAAAGCTATTATTCATTCTCTGAGTATAAAAATGTTTGTAAATTATAAAAGACTACCGTCCGTGTAAAGTTATAAAATCTATGAATAAAATATTTCATAATATATAATGAAATAATATGCTTTTCTTTGTTTACTAAGTACTAAACATATCAGTATGAGACTTTGACCAATCGACGCGGAAGCGTCCGTAGATGGTTAATGACTATTCTTTTTTTGAATGCCGTTGGTACTTCTACCTTTTGTTTACATTTAAAGTCTAATTAATATGCAGCGAAGCGAACAGGTAGGCTAGTATATTTGTGCGTTTTACGATTGTCACGTTTATCTTATTCCTATACTCAAATGTGGTTTAATAAAAGTTTAAATATATTAACATTTGATCGGGTTTATTAGATAAAGTTCTAGAACAAAAGAATGCCGCGCCTCCTAAAAATTAAACGATTTATTTATTTTTAAATTAGACTAATAATATTGAGCTTCTCACATTACAAGAATAAATTGAATATATAACTATCACCGGTAATATAGCAATGTAAATTCTATTGAGAAAAACCGGTAAGAAATAGAGGTCAACGGTTGACCCCTAAGTACACGCATACTAGCAAAGTTTTATGACATTTGGCGAATTTCAAGCGTAGCTGTCACGCAAAGTCATGCTAATAAGTGCCCTGTCGGTACAACTATAAGCCATTAAACTAAGAATTGATTTGAATTATAATAATAAAGTTTACTCGTTTGTTTTAGTTCTTTTGTAGTGCGACACTCTATCTAGTATAAATAATACCTATATATAAAAAATTATATAATATCTATGTATAAATAATTTAAGGTACATTTAATTAAAAAAAAAAGTGTTCTAATCAAACCTAAAAATTATAATGATATAATCATTTTTTGTCAAATAATGTGTTAAGTAAGTATATGGAGATTATTCGTCAAATCAATAACATATAGAACCAGTACTTTGTATAAAGGTTTTAATAAAATTTATAATTTTGCCAGTAGCTTTTTCAGTAAATTTAATACCAATCAACTACAGATACAAAATGCACCTTTCTAATAAATCGTGCCATTTTAACATACACTGCATGTATGTTGATTTTAATCACATAACAAAAAAAGTAAAAATATCTTTCGGTGTACGTGTGGTTTAGTATTTTTATTAGTTTGCTGTTCACGTTTATATGACAAATAAATTCTAACCAAAACTATGCATATTCATTATTTAGTACACATTACCTATCCTCTTAATTGTTGATCAAATTGATAAAATTTATTATGTAAAAATAGTAGCTTAACTAAAAAAATAACTTAAATACTTAATTAAAAATAAATTAATAATAATACTTCATTAATTTAATTTGTCTATGTATATTATAAATTATTGAACATAATACAAAATACTTACAAATAAGAAATATTTATGCCATTTATTTTTAATAATATACATATATAATATTGTAATATGTAAAGTTTAACATATTTTTATTTATAAATTATAATGTAAAAATATTGTTCAGTCTCAGTCAACACCTCTAAGATAAAAAAAAAACCTTAGATATAAAATAACGAACTAACACAATCCTTATAAAAATCCTAAATTATCACTTGTTATTTGGTCTTAAGGTCTTATAGAGTGACATTCATTACGTCCTTGGTTATAATTAGCTTTGACATTTAACCTTGTAAGATATTCGCTCCGAGGCAAATTTTATTACAAAAGTTTAACTAAGAGTTATCTGCCTAATTCAATAAAATTGTGTGTAAAAATTATACCAGACAGAATTCAAAACATCTATTAACTCTGATTTATTATGCAGTATCATTACTTCTTGATTACTATATAATTTATTTTTAATTTAAATTTTACTTACAAAGTTCCGATAACAATTTCCACAATATCCTAAACGCCATTTTTTTCGAATGCCTAGCGAATATCATAGATTATTCGAGATTTCGACCAATGATATCGCATCAAATCAATATCAAAGATTCTATTTATTTCTACTCCTGGTGTGGTTGGAATAGGTTGTTTGTAGAATAACGTTACAAGGACCATCATACAGTATTGAATTGGGTAAAATATCGATGTTATATGGTCTTTTATTTTACTTTTCTATCTTTATTATAAACTTAGAAGCATAAACTTAGAATAGTTTTAAGAAAATTGTGTTTCACACGTTATATAATCAAATTATAGATAGTATTATGATAGCTATTTCCCGATTATCTTGGCAAGTGAATTATGTTTGTAACTTTTCCAATAAATAAATAAAAATAAATAAATGTTCTTCTAGGTAGAATCTACTTTCCGAACCGGTGGGTGGTAGCTTAACATTTAATTCAACACTGTAACGATTCAAAAGTGCTTCTATGAGCCTACTTGAATAAAGAATATTTTGATTTTGTTTTAAGTATAGTGAAAACATTAAAAAAAAGCACTGGGATTTGTTACAGATAATCAAGTAAGTTACTTAAAAAACGATCAAAATATTCTATCCGCCTGTACCTACTTGCTCATACATCCTTCAGAAAGCCCTAGGTGTGTTCTTCTTACATGTTTGTTTATTAGAATATCATAAAATATAATTTAAAATCTATATGAATAGTATCAATATTTAAAAAAAATTAACGTCCACCAAACAAATGTTCCGATATCACGGACTGACCAACTTTTTTGGAACTAAGTTATTTTATTACAGTTTAGAGCAGAGTGAACTGAAATTGTAACGTAAGGAAAGCATTATAGCCCCCTCCAGGAGAGATTTCCCTCTCTTTCTCTGCCGGTCTCTTTCTATTATATACAGCTTAATATTACAATATTAAATATTTAAAAAAATATTATTGTTTTAATTAACTCGGGATTTTATATTTACATACATATTTTTTCTTGTAAATCAGATATTTTCAAACTTTTTTAATTGGTCACATTGTGTCTGTTATTTTATAATAGTGAAAGCTGCTTTGTCCCAATCGGGTGCCCCACGATACCATCTTATTTGAAACATCATGTAATGGATGCCAGGAATTCTACTGATCACGAAACTTTATTGTATATCTATTATTGCCTTGCTCAGAGTTTGTTCCAGTATCTACTACATTGTTGCTTGGAACGGAACTGACAACTCTATCTTACTTCCCTTGGAGCGTGCACAACCGTTTGTGAGCTATATTATTACTACAAAGTCATGCATGGACATACCCGAAGGTACATACTATATAGCGCGTGTCCTGTGGGTTCTAACTGACACACATGTGTTGTATTTGTACACACTAACGCGCACAATATCGCCAGCCTTCAGGCCAAACAAAACCGATTTTGTACATTTCCTCGGGCTGTCCATGGTATGTGAGAATATGATGGACATATCGATATTACTTCCTGAAAGCCTCAAGGGACTCAATCTTACTCATATAATTATTGCAAGTAAAATCCCCCGCAAAATCCCCCTTCTATTCCGACCCGTAAGCGTCCCAATAACATCCCCAATGACCTGGGCAACAGACTACCGACAATACTTACATGTTATGTTACAAATTCAACACAAGTCGACCTTGCTCGCTGGGTCGGGGTCCTTCGATCATTACAACCCGTCGACGCATAGCCAAATGACGGTGTAATATATAACACAGAGTACCCTCCCACCCGAGGACATTCTAAGCCAAGATCCGGTCTCACAAGAGGAACCCTTAGGATACACGCATTCTATACACTTAAGTAGGCACCAAGCGTCGGCCTTGAGTTTTTTTTGACACACCATCTCATTCGGTAACGCTTTCGAAACCATTAGAGTCAAAAACACACTCCGAATAAAAAATAAAAATAAAACTAAAAGATAGCTCTTTCTCTCCCATACTTCGTAAATACAAAAGCATTGACTACACTTTTAAAGCGTAAACAAAACAAGAATTTATTAGAACAAGAGTTTTAAGAACTCCATGACAATCTATGGTATATGCGTACGAAGCTGAGAGAGCCAAAGGTAGTTTATAATTACGTACACATACTTATAACATTACATATTACCATTTACTCCCCCAATTATAATATGAAACTCGTGTTCGCGGTGAATAGACAATGTTCAAAGTGAAGGTTCGAACATGCGACCACAAGACTTCAGACGATCGTTACTTCATTAACCGTCAAAACTTAAATAATATATTATATCATAATTAATTAATATTTCTATATTACTTCAGTAAAAGGTTGTGATTTTTATTAAAGTAATTTGTATTATCAACGTTTATGTTCATGGAGATCACATTAACTACACTTACTCTACACTTCTCTTCATTACAGCATAACGTGCACAGCCGTAAGATATTCATTAGGCTTATAGTCTTCCTTTTTAACTATAAAATTTTATGTCTGTAATAAAAACGTTTCTCACAGGGAACGTGCCCGTCGTCGTAATTGCGAATTAGACAGGGGTGAGTTGTCCGTCGTGAGACTGTCCCCAGTAAAAGCCAGGCCTCGTGCCGTCAGTCTCATCAGATCGCCTCGACCACCGCCTACGTTAGAACTGGACACTGTCCTGGAGGAACGATCGGATCCGGAACAAACAACACTCTCACAAGTAACAGAAACCTTTTCTCAAATATTCTTTTAAAGTTTTTGACGTAAATGAAAACATTAGGAATTTTGTAAAATTATCATTAGAATCCTTTAAAAATAAAATTATTTTATATTTCAATTTTCAAAACCATACATCATGTCATCTATTATTACATTTTTTTTATAAATGTAAACCTAGAAAAATATATAAATAAATTCAAAATTATATTTACTAAATAATGAATATGTACATATAAGTATTGAATATGAATTAAACAGAATTTTAATTTACAGATTGAGATAACACCAGACCGAGAAGTGGGTTCAATTTTATTCAGCACGATTGGAGCTGTAGGTAGCGCCGCTGTATCCGCAGCTACCTGTGCGCGAGACAGCTAGCGGCGGGGCTCAGCGCAGCTCGGCGCGCGCTCGCCGCTCTGGGCTGCGCTGACAAGCCAAGCCATCGACGATGACGTAGAAGACGTCCCCGATACGGACAGCTAGCAGATACAAGATGATCACTCCATCGCCGACATCGGCGAACGAATGAAACTCTTTCTGGACATTCCACTTAGATTTTAGTGGACGTGCATCCAAAGAACTCAATTGTGAATAACGCTATTGCGAGAGTGAACGGAGTCTTTTTATATAATTAAGTGAAATTGACTAATACATAGTATTAAAGTGGTGGACAAATTATAATTATAGGTAATTAAATTAACCAACATCGAGTATTAAAAAAACTATACGACCATCAAATTTAACGTGCTTTAGTAAATGTTCATACGAAATAATATATGATTATTTATATATATTAACGAAATAAGATGTAAAAAATCATATCATATATCAAAGACGGTCAATACTTATAATAAATTGTTAATAAGATGGAAAGAAGTATTTTCGCCGCAGGGTGCCTCTTTTATTAAAGCTGGCCCTTGAGGAAGTTTCATTTATCTTCAAAGTTTCGCAATGTTGAAATGAAAAGGTGAATTTTCAAAAATATATAAGAAATATTTTTGTTATTCTGTTGCACAGTTTATAATTAATAGTTGATGTATGTTATGTTATGTAATTTATCTCCTATTTTATCTAAGTATATAATGTGTTTAAGTTTAATAACTATATGATACTTCACTTACTAATGATCTTCGAAATTTGTATATTTTAATAATTACATTAGTCTGTGCGCCCTTTCCCTTAGCAAGATTAAATAAATAATTATTTATATATAAAAAGAACCAAAATCATGTTAAAATATATTTCTTAAATATTACATAGGTTTTAGTTTCTTTTTATATATTTCTTGATTATCTTTTATAAGTGGATAAATTTTAACTCCACAAATATTAACACAAACTAAATTAACGATATTTGACGTTTACCGTTAATTATTATACATCGTAATTTATATTAATGTATAAATAATTTACATTTTCTTTTTTTTAGACATCGTTATGTATATACAAAAAAATAAATATTTATGCACAATTGCTTTTAGAATAAACGATACGCTGATAGTAGACGAATTAATAAAATATAAAATAGAAATAATAATGTATGTACATACAAAAATTTAGGCATAGAATTAGTTTTCTACGAACCTGATTCGTGTTTGGCTGGAATAAAATTGAAAGCAAAAAATATATATACGTTCTATATTTAAAAGAGAACAAATAAAATCTAATGTCGACATATCTCTTGTTGAAATCGTTCGTTTTTTATTTGCAAACATATTTTTCATTTGTCATAAATGAATTATACAAATCTAATATTCGTGTAGGGTCCATTAAAAACTTTTAATTAAGTACTCTTGACCGATTTCAGCTACGGCGTTCATTCGTAACGTAAGTATTTATAACGCTATAATGCGTGCGTAAACACTCTATTTTCTCAGTCTCATAGTCAGAAAGATAACCGACACTTTTACGTAGTACATATTTAGAATTAGTTTAAAGAATAACTCAAGCCAGCTCCTAGGCCAACAAAGCAGTTAAAAGGGCTGTTAGACGATGAATTTATAGAAATGAATTCAAAGAAACCTGCAAAAAGAATCGTTTATATTACGTTTTAAATAAGATTATTAAAGAGCAAAGTTTCCTACATGAAGGTATATTCTGAACTCATGCGTTATATCTAGTTGAAATTCTAAATGCAAAGTATTACGTTATCTTCCATCAATTCTTTTTATTTTTTCTGATAACAATGTTAAACAGTACTTAACTATGAATTTCGATATACGTTTCTCGATAAAGAAATATACATACAAAAATGAGGTTGCAATTTGTTCTCGTAGACCAATTTGTTTATTGGTTAAATAAAGATTTACTATTATCACCCGGACCCTTTTATTTCATTGCCCTGTATGTAGGCTCATAACAACATATAACACTGTGTAATTTTATTTTAAATTCATTCTAGTGAGTTCCATGTGACGCGCTTACAATTCAATTCATCCCAATTAAAAATTATTGAATTGAAGTGCACTAATTAAAAATACTAGTGAATATACATATATATTTATAATAATAATTGCATGTATAAAGTACGTATTAAATTACATATATTACGTCGGCTTGCACATCTAATAGTCCAGGAAAAAAGACCCGTGAAGTTTGAGATAAGTTTCGAAATTTTTGATATACGAGTAAGTTACTGTTTAGTATCTTAAACAAGATAGAGAGTTGAAAAGAAGGTGTTATTTCCCAAATTTTGAAAAATCGGCAAGAGCTAGAGAAATGTCCTTAGGCAAAATTGTAGCTTTAAATTTTACACAAAAAAGGTTCTCTGATTTTAGGGCGCCTAGAAACGAAGGGATGATAGTTACAACTATACAATTTATTATTATTATCCAAAGCCTGATATTAGCAAAATATATTTTTATGATCACCTTTGCTTGTGATTTAGTAATATTTTATTAACATATGATTTAAATGATGAATTTGCAAATCTAAAAAGACAATTATAGTAAAAATTATAGATTGTTTTTGATGCGTAGGCGAAAACTCGGCTTTATAATTTCCCTTACTTCTTGCGTTTATACAATAATTATCACTTATTTTTCAAAATATCAAACTGATCGATTTTATGTAGATACTTACTAATACTGTGAATTCCTACCGCGATAGAAACATCCCGAAGTGAAGATAACGGAGCTACTTTAAAAATCCAAACAGATTAAATTTATAGCATTACCCCAAAGGAATATTTCATAAGACATAATACAAATAAAATAACTTATTTAACATAATATTGTTGTTAAATGAATCGCAGGGAATTGTTACATGGTCAAGCGTCCAAAATTAATAAGAAGGCCACTTACCCACAGCACAGGCTGAGTATCCGAAACCTGTTATCATAAATGGTATTTTTTAAGTTTTAATCATATCATAAATCAAGATCTCATATTTCAATGACATTTAATTGGTTGTTGGTTATTGAGCAAAAAAGCGACACAATATATAGGGTATAGCTTGTGTATTGTTGCCTGTTATGTTATATATTTACAAATACACAATACGTAGTATCTATTCTAGTACATATACATATATATGTTTTACTTACAGTATATTAAATTTATTGTATACTTCTAAAGCTAGGGGAATATATAAAATACGTACCTAGTCCACTTGTCAAGTGATTAATTTAGACGAACGAAATTTGAAATTTGAAAAACACATGACGCCAAAAAATTGGCAAAGGATTCTTTTTTATAAATCACGTTGACAATTATTGGAATGTATTTTTGTTTATGCTTAAGTTTATGTCTGAGTCTAATAATGATCGCTTTCCAAATAATATTAATATATTAATATATAATTCCTTCCTGTTTTTTACAATGCTAAGTGATTTTCAATCAATGTGATAAAATTGTAAAAATATAAAGCCTTTCTGTATTTGTAATTGAAATATAATATTCTAATAAAGCTTTAAAAACATATTATATCAACACGGTAACACAAAAATACATTGTATCATAAAATTTCCTTCAAATGTAAGCAAATTCCACCGTATTAATTTTAAATTCAATTTTTTGCTAGCTCACTTATTGTAAGCACTGACCAGAAGTAATTTGATCAGTTTTTAAAATAGTTTCATATCTTTATTGAAGCTTTCGATTATACAATTTTCAATGCAAATGTGCGTATCGTTTTGTAAATATAAAAATAAAATGCTTTTATCCACGTGTATTTTGTTATCTATTTTATTTATACAACCACACTTGAATCATTTTGTTATTAAAGAAATATGCAAAATCCTGTTCTTGTTTTTATATAATGAGATCCCATGCTACGAATTATCGAACTCAAAACGAAAGTATAGTCTGTAATAGTAGTGTTATAGTCTTTTTATGCACGTATTAAATGACGTCTGGGTCGGTACCAACCACTCATCAGGTATTCGGCCGCCAAATAGAAATATATAATATTCTTGTGTTTGGTTCGAAGGGTGAGTGAGCTAGTGTAACTACAGGCACAAGGGACATCTTAATTCCCAGGGTTTATGACGCATTGCCGATGTCAGGAATGGTTAATATTTCTTACTACGTCAGTGTCTATGGGCGGTGGTGACCACTGAACATCAGAGGCCCATTTGCCCATCGCCAAGCTGTTACAGAAAAAAAGTTTATTTTGTCATAATCAAATGCGCAATCGAATGTTTTAATATTAAATAATACAAAAACAATACTTAAATACTTTTACATCTATATTTTATATTAATATTATTCAATATGGCAGTTGTATATCAAATAATAATAAAAATATGTTATGAATATTTATGAAAATAAAAGTTCCGAAGCTACTAAAATACTAGTAGATTATTTTGTTTTATTATTTTGACGACAGGTATCGCTTTATCTTAAGTGAACAGGCTTCACATTGGGCTTTTAAATCCTAAGTCCCGAGGCTGATCCTAAACTAAACATTTGTAAAGGTCATATGAATTTTCGTCGTGGTCTGTTTGTAGTTTATCTTTGCGTGCGTCAAACGTTGTTTTAGTAAAGTATTTTTTAATCGGCTTTAAATCTATAATAATTTCAATAACTTTGAAACAACAATTAAATTTGAAACATGACCTTTTATATACGTAAAATGTCACCATGACCGTAGAAATTACAGAGAAAAAGGTCAAGGACAACAAATGGAGCACCGTTGTAACAGTTAGCTCAAACAATGCCTCCTAACAACGCTGAACATACCTACATAGGTACAAGGCCTCTCCGGCCATATTGCTAACCATTATTTACATACTATGCAACTGTGACATGTTTCAATACACTAAGATATATAATATAAATACTATCTTGCTTCCCAAGCGATTAATTACGAGTTCCTTTTTAAATACTAACAATATACGTTGTGCGATAGTGCGAAACGACGCGTCTTTTTGTGAATGCGTTAATAGTGTTATCACTTTTATTATTAATAATTGACGTATTAACAAATTATTTATTATTACATACACTACAGGGAATGTGAATGCTTTCGCTTTTGGTTTTCTATTTGCTTTTGTTTCTGCACTGTAAAGTTCCGTGCGCTCCATCTACCTTTGTTCGATAATCTGAGTTCCTAGCCGGTAGCTTTAAATATTAAATTGAATGTATTTTCAATTCAAAAGTACTTGTGAACGCCTCCTTGAATACAGTAGGTATATGTTAATTTTGATAAAACGGCAACTGTCATGTCGCCCGTCAACCATTGAAGGTTCAATTTGTACTCTGTAATTGTAATAAATTTGATTGTGTGATTTTTTTAAACTCGTTGGCTTCAAATCTTCTTCCCGAGCTTCATGATCGTATTGTTACAAGTTTTACCACAGTGACAATGAAATCGTAAAATGTGGAAATTAAAAGTACGAGCGTGAGAATCTCGGTTGCAAATATTACATATTATTTTATGTTCGACATGTTTAAAAATTCCCTTGATATTGGGAAAAAAATTATGGCACATATGAAATTTAACGTAATGGCAAAAATATGGCACGAGCGTGGCTACCTTGACTTCTGTGTGATATAGTTCATAATTTCTATGTATATGTGCTATCTATATTTTTGCAGTCAATAGAATTATCTTTTGACTTTTAGTCGTGAACAAACTCTAGTTATCTGATTTTTTCACTGCGATAATATATTCATTATGAGAAAAATACAAAAAAGTAAGGTAATGTTATTTCTTAATGCAGATCGGTGTTAACTGTTCACTAGCACTCAGTAATTTAATTTAATTAAATGATTCAAACTACTGCAATATACGAAAAAAAAATCGTAGATAGCTTCAGGTACCTTCCTAAAAATAAAACATTACTAATACTAATAAACACAAATTCTGAAACGTAGGTTTTCTATTTTTTTTTTATGTTACAGTAACTATCGATATTTCTTTTTATTAAATAAACCTCTTTTGTAAAGAAGAAATACTAAAGCGCTTTCCGAACTCGAATTCTTATGCATTTTAATTGAGTTCTATTAATTAAAAAAGCTCTATAGTTTCCTTCGTAAGGTCTTAAGCTTTTTTAAAAAAGGTTCCATTAAGTGTTTCCACTTAACCGAATGATTCATCCCACAATAATTTAAAGAAAGAACTTTTCTTTGTCCGTAAACAACTCAAGGGTCTTCCCTCTTTTTCGTTGAGACTGTTTCTTTCAAATTAATGACTACAAAATTACGACTGTAAATTTTCTTATACGACATATTATTAATGAAAACCAAGAAATATATATAATAAAAATAATTTTAAATGCTATAATATAAATCCAAAACCACTAAAACTATTTCGTGTCATTTCTTATTCCAAATTATAATATTGTGTTTTGAAAATATAGGAGTTGAAAAACATTGACGTAAAAAAAGTAAAAATACAAAAAAAGAAATTTAGTTTACCACTCCATCTAATTGTCTACACAAGCTACTACAATATTTATATTTAAATTTAAAAAATCTTAAATATAAAATGAAATTGTAATAAGTATTTATATTGCACTTGATACACTTATGGTCTTGCAAATAAATGATAATAACAGAATCACTTATCTTATTCCATACAAAATTTAATATCTATTAAGCATTAGGATTTCATAACTCTTAGGGTGGCGTTTTTTCACCCAATGGTGAATAGGTAAATAACCATTACCGTTATAGAAAAGTTCTGTTTCTCTTGTGTCCGTCTATCCGTCTGTCAAAACTAACAATTTTTCATACTAAAATCTAAAATTGACAAGAATGTTTATAAAAAGAATATAAATCGTAATTGAAAGTATGTACCAATATTATCTTGCAATTAACATTTGTGATTTTTTATCCGAACTCTCATTTGGACGTCGGTGCGACCCGGTTACCTTTTTAAAATATGTCGTAAAACTGAGCTCAATCAAAACCATGTCTTTACAAAAAATGTTACTTTTATTTATGAAATATCGGAAGTTTTCACATTCCAAGGCTAATGTTGCGAACTATATACGGACAAAAAAAGTCTCTACGACTTTTTTGTCCGTATACAGTTCGTAAAGTGTATATCTGGTAAGTTTGTGATGATGGAGGTACGTAGTCATAACGAACTATTCCCATAATTACAACACTTCCTTTAACTAGGTATCACACCTTTAGAGCTTAAAATGTTTTGAATTAATCGGCATTAATTTACGCAATCAGAAGAAACATCTAGAGATTTCACTAATTTGAACGACATATAAAAAACATATAGTATATTGTACCTCACGCGGGGTTTTTATTTTACAAGTTACTCGTTTTTAAGACGGTCTTTAAAAAATATCTTAACGTCTTTATAATCATGTTTTTTATTTATGAATGGTTTTAAAAATTATAGTTTAAGATCAAGCGATAAAAAAATAATAATCGTTTAAATAAAATCTCTTGTTTCCCATAGTTTTAACACCGGTTTAACGCTTTTATGAGCCGTTCATCAAGACAATCGGTTAACCTTACCTTTTGTAACAGTACCAAGTTAGGTATAACAATATCCCGTTGGCTTTAATTTGATTGAAAATTAATAATTTTACTATTGGAATAAAATATTAATACCAAAAAATCGTCGGATTTTTAAAGTCACTGCCATTTCTATGACTAATAGTATAGATTCTTTCACATAAGTCTTTTTTCGTTTTTTCATATGTATTGCTTTTGACATTCTAGGGTTAATATTGAAGATAAATTCGAACTTTGGACTTTGGAGTGACATAAAGGTTGCATTAATGAACCTTCAAAGTTAAATTTCATTACTCCCAAAGCATAATAATCAACGACAACTTTCATTTTGGAACATATAACTTGACCTAACCGTATTAACATGTCATAATCAAACGTCATTGCATTTTGTCACATAGTCTATCATTCACGAACTCGGTTTGATTAGATTAGACTGGAAAAATTGAAACCGGTCGCGTAATATTTAAAGCATGTCTAAATATTGTATGGTTACGAAATCAATACTTATATTAGTTCGTTATACTGGAACCTAAATAGGTTACCGTCTATTTTTGTAATCGTAATTTATTAATTTTAAATATATTATTACACATTCTTGGTAGGACGAGTATGTAAACAAATTTAAACTTACGTTATCGTCGGTCCTTGGATTCATACACTGAGGCATCTCATCATATCATTTGAATTCCAAGCCATAAAAATTCACGAAATATTTTTACGCAAAAAATCAATACGAAATATATTAGAAACGTATGTATTTTAAGATAATTTTGTCTTTCAATCTCTCAAGACAAAATTCCTCCAACGATCGAAACAGTATTATTTAAATGAATGTAAATAATATATATTTGCAAATGCGACCAAAACGTAGCTAATGTATTGGTCGCATTTAAAAAAAAAGAAAGTTATCATTTAAACTTTTTATGTAATTTTTTTTTGTTGTAATTCATGTAATTAAGTATGGTAATATTTTACTCCGATATTTATTTAAAAACTCTCATAAGTACATACTAAGCTCTCAACGATCGTTGACGTTCTTACTTTTGTAATAAATATTTGATGATGATTTGAATGGTGTTTATTTGGAGTCAGTAGACCTATTCTGTAAGAACATCCTCTAAACTCACAGCATAACACGAACGTAAACAGCTATATTAGATATTTGGTGTAGTAAATAACATTTAAAAAATTACTTAAGTATCTTAAATATAATTTTAAATTGATTTATGTTTAATTTATTTTGCTTTTATTTTCTTTAAAATGTAAGGCACTTGTCAATCAGACAGATATATTTCGTTCTTTCTCTAATATATTTAAAACCATTAAACTTCATAAATAAATCTATTACTAAAAATTTTATATTTTTGGTATATTATTTTATCTACCTAGTCTGATCTGTGATGACAGAGGTAGTTTAAAATTTAAAAATCGGTCCTCACCTTGCTTTGTTTTGCTTAAGGTCTTTATCAAGTCATTGCAATGCGTTCATACAATTTATTGTTATAAAATAACATGAGAAGATGTTTCTTTTTGAAATTTGTAATTGATTATGCGATTTTTTATAAATAATGTATCAGTATAAGATCAGGACTAACTGTGAGCCCGTGGATGTTGTAAATTAAATAACAATAAAAAAAAAACGTGAACCGATGCGCTATTGACAGGTTCGACCAGCATCGCATTGTATTATAATAAATACTAACATATGATAAACGCATATCCAGCACGTACACACCAATATTCACTTAATTAAATAAAAAAATATAAATTTATATGATACTCTTTACTAAAACTTTCTTGAGTTTTTCATATCTAAGTTAATCAATAAATCGAGTTTACAAATTCGAATATGCTGTAAAATAAATAATGGCACTACATTTAAATATTTAATTATTAAATAAGTAATATGTCAATAATCATAAACGTAATTTGAATCCGAACGTTAAAAAAAACATCCTACGTGATGTATATTGCTATCCCTGAGTCAACACTCGAAATTACCACGATTAATGGTCAATCCCCAAGGTCAGTCTATCGGGCGGCCTTAAAATATTAAATGATACTGCGTGCTGCAAACCCACGTCCAATACAATATACACTTTAGACCGAGCTTCATGCGTGTGAAAAAAAAATAAAATTAAAAAATAAGTCGGTGAACCAAATAAAACTTCTCGTGTTAATTGAATGTAGTGCAATGTTTTTTGATTAAAAAAGTATAAAAAAAAAATTAAATTAAAATCCTGTGACATGTGCTATTTTTTTTAAAGGTAAGTTATATTATTATACTTTTTTAATGGTTTTTATTTAATACGTATAATTCAGGATAAGTGTAAAACATAAAGATTGCGGTGTTTACAAAATTACTTTTTTTCAAATACAATTACTCAATCGACTCCTGAAAAAAACATACTGCCTAAATTAATAATTCAATTATGTGAAAATCATCTTTATGTGAAATGATCATTTAAGTTTTAATAAATAAAAACATTACATAAACAGCATTTTTTGTTTATGAGACGCAAAAACTAGATCATTATTTCTGTTCAACATTCACGATTAGTTAGAAGGTGAACTTGACCCATACACGTCAATATAGCTATTTTGATTGCCAAATAATGCTTGCGATACATTTATAAATTAAATTATATACTTTTTAGATTAAATTAATTCTCCATTTACATTATTAATTACATGATTAACACACAATTAATGAATATTATGTCTTATTACTCGTCGAGAACAATCTTCTTTATATATCTATGAATTAAAAAAAACTTATATAAATCTGATTAGGCAGAATAAAACAGATCAATGAATGATAATAATCTTGACATAAAGTTTAATTAATCATTTATCAAAGATTGGAACGCGGCAAGCTCAAATGCATTTATAGGTATTGGAACTATTTTAAGGATCTGTTGAAATAACATGTAGTATTTCTCAATAGAGTACACACAGCTAGTAAACTTGCTGTATTAACATACATACGCGTACAGTGCCTATCCATCTTAATTGCTCCCTACATGCCATATATATTCAATCAGCAGTGTTTAGACCGTGCGTGTCATGTGTATGGCTATTTATTAAGCGACGACACAAGCAATAATCCTTAACATACTCTACCAAGTGCACTGTCCTGTTTACTTAAACGTGTTAAGATCCAATTTCGTAATAAGCAGCTCATTGTTGTGAGACCAGCGGACAGCCGTGACTCATTTAATTCGTAATATAGACGAAACAACTTTTTAATTTATTGATGTACACAAATCCGTTTCATATAAATTACATTTAAGACTGTCTAAAAAGAAACATGAATATTGTTACAGCTTCGATTTATTCCTATCCTTGAAGATTGAGTTTGGGACATGAAACCTCCTAGAGATACCTCCTGATATCTTACAATATGGTTATACTCGTAATCGATTGAATATTTACTATCTAAGCTTAAAATTGATTTATTCATAAATCCAATTAATATGTCTTTGTTATACTAATTCGATATAATACTATAACAAATGCAACAGAGTTCGTCATTCATAACAAAATTAGGAATAAAGTATAATACGACAGTGCATTTATTCCCTCTGGATGAGCCATAAAAATAGCTAATAAATCTTATTGCAAAAAATTACTGGGATTTATTAAATATTTATTTATATATATGTATTAACAAATTCAAATATAATATCAACAAATAACCTAGTATTTTTTAAATTGAATTGAATTGTTGAAAAAGAGTACCTACTGAGTTCCTTGCCAGTTCTTCTCGGTAGAATCTGCATTCCGAACGGATGGTAGCTTCACTTTATATATTGCTTGTAAAAGTCTACTTGAATCAAGTATATTTTGATTTGTTTTCATTGAGTAGTATCCGTATACAGAAATAGTGAGTCATTTATGTTAAATTAATTTGTCGTCTTGTCACTTTGTCCACAATTAAATTAGCATAAGATATAAAAATGTATTACGACATGAGCATAAGGATTAGAGAATATATGACATTTTGTGATAGAGTATTCTTTGTAATATTTATGGATTGTGCAAAAACATTTTATAGATTGTTAATTAAATAACAGTAATTGATGTAAGAAATATCCCTCCCCATTTTTAATATGATTAAATCAGACGCCGCGTAAACAAGTTTAACTGGATTAAAAACACGTACACCTGAGTCCCTTAACTGAAGTAATATTTAAAATAAGCTTTAATAAATCTATCGCGTTTAATATTGTTGAGATTTAAAATGCGCGGTAACTATTTCTCGCACCATTTCTCTCGAAAATTTATTAGTACTACGTAATGTATGTTATCAAAATAAATTGTGTTATTTATGAGACTATCAAATTGAAAAAACTTTATTTATTCCCACTTTATGTTTTGTTGTTTACAAATATAATATTCAATATTATATCAGATATTTTACTGAACATCCCAAGGACACTTGCCGCACTTCTCGCGATATACATCATAATAATATGCGTTCTTTCCAAATGTAATGGATATACCCAAAAGTACTGATTGGAGAAACTATTTTAATTTTCAACTTACAAATGCAAGGAGGTTTGCAATGAGGTTTGCAAAAAAAAGTTAGATATATGTATTTATTATTTCAGGACATCTCTAAATATATTTGATGTTTACGATAACTTGATTCAAGTTTTTAGTGCTTTCGTTAGTCATAGTCAAATAGATACTTTTTAAACTACTTGTCTATGCTAGCAACATAGTAATCACTCAATGATCACCATAGATTAAATATAACCTTGATAATTATTCATAAAAAAAAAGAAATTTGAAACTTATACTAATTTAGCTTGTACTAAATAAATAAAAATACAACAAATTTAAAGTTTGTTTTAAAATCTGATTTAACCTAACATACGATGCTGACACCGAAATGGATCATCCAATGCCCGGCTTTAATATGACTATGAAATAATGTTTATAACGTAAATAAAGTAAATGAAATAGATATATATAATTAAAAATAAAATAAGCAAATAGTTTAAAAAAAATAATAATATAACTAAATTCATTCTAGTCCAACAAAAATCGCCGTGCTGTTGTTATAAATGCATAATTTCCATAAGACAACATAGTGCCATATTGCTAAAACCGATTTCGAATAAATCAACGTAAATATTTTTAAAATTCAGGAGTTTGAACTCATTGTCAAAATAATAACTAATAATATTCTATACGTAACTAAAATATAATTCAGTAAGTACCATTTTTTTTATTTCCCGCTCTTTTTAACTCCTGCTGCATTGTTCTCCCAAAGTCTTGATTCTTCATTTCTCATCTCACTAACTATCAAGTTTATATATTTTTTTTAATTTGTACATAATAAACGTTTTACGCATAAGTTTGATACAATAAAGTAAATTCAAAATTATATGTAAAATTTTAACAGTAAATTTTCTAGTTGAATAGTTAGTTGCTTTCTAACATAAATAGCAATATTTAGATACTGACATTGATTTGACGAATTGACATTCGTAGATATTCATTGATAATGTCGAAATATCGAGCTTCACCGAATAAAAATAAAAAAAAAACATGGTAAATATCCCGTTTCAAATACTTATAGTAACTCTACAGCACACTTAATTAATATTAAATATTCACAATTACAGTAGCCAAAAGTTAATTAATATAAAACTTACATATAAGGTCTGCTCGAAAGATATTTTGTGCGTTTAATCTTAATTTATTAAGTAACAACGAATAACAACACAAGGACACAACTTTAATGTTTCACAATAGAGAATCATAATTTTTTCGTTAAGAATCGAGGTTCTTTCGTTTTATAAATTTATAATAAAAATATCGAAACCGGCGTGCATTGCTGACCTACTTGCATTGATTTTAAAAGGAAATGAGTACAGGGCCGCATCCAGAGATTCACTACATGAATATTTTTTTCCAAATAACAACTTAATTAACGTAATTTGGTTATTACCATAATGTCACTACTAAAGGTCGCCGGAGGTGTAGCAATTTTAGTAAATAAGCGAGTAAATAAAAGACCTCCAGTTATATCAATTCGTTCAATTCAAAACAGCTTATCTTATTTTAGTACTCTTTAAAGTGCTAATATGTTATATGCCCGTATTGTTAAAAAGATTAAATTAAATAATATATAACAAAGTTTCATTGTAAAAAAAATATAATTTTGAATTGTAACAAAAAAAATTGTGGTTCTTGTTTTACCTCACTTTAACGCATATATGCACCTAAAAATAATATGACCGCTTGCCAATGTTGATTTTAACGAAACGGATAAATGGATATACATGTTGATATTAAATTTAAATAGTATTAACAAATACAAACTTTGAAAAAAGGCAAACCGTTTTAGTTATTACGTTAAATTTATAAATAAATTTATAAAAGTGTCTCCGTATAAATATATGTAATTATATACTCTTACTCGTATATAACATACTAGCTGTTACCCGCGGCTTTGCCCGCGTAGAATATGAATATATTTACAAATTAACTTAAAATATTACGTTAATGTAATACCTCTTTGTATACCACATTGGTGTGTATTTCAGCCCTTAGGGTAAAATATCCAGAAACGCTTAAATGCGAATCAACTCATTTTTAATCGGTAGCCCAAAAATAAAATTTCTAGCTTCTAATTTAAAAAATGACGGACTTCCAGACTATCCTTTATACAAAATGTCAACCCAATTTCTCTCCTTAGGCGTAAAATATCCAAAAACGCTTAAATACCTATCTACTCATTTTTAATCAGTGGCACAAAAATAAAGTTTCCTGCTTCTAGCTTCAAAAATGACAGTCTTCCAGACTATACTATATACGAAATGTCACTTCTATTTCTCTCAGTAGGCGTAAAATATCCAGAATAATTTAAATACGTATCAACAAATTTTTAATCGGCATCCCAAAAATAAATTTTCTAGCTTCTAACTTTAAAAATGACGGACTTCCAGACTAACCTGTATACGAAATGTCAACCCCTATAGGAGTAAAATGTCCAGAAACGCTTAAATACGTATCTACTCATTTTTATTCAGTATACCAAAAAAAAAATTCTTGTTTTTAATTTAAAAAATGACTGACTCTCATAAAAACTTTCAACCCTTATTTCACCCCCTTAGTGGTAGATTATCTAGAAACGCTTAAATACGTATCTACTCATTTTAGATCAGTATCCCAAAAATAAAGTTTCATGTTTCTATCTTAAAAATGACGGACTTCTACACAAACTTTCAACCCTCATTTAACCCCTGTAGGGGTAGAATTTCGTGGGTGTCATGATATGTTAGTTTATAAGTATACAGCCTAAAATATAAGTTTTATGCTTCTAGTTCTAAAAATTACAATACTTTCAACAACTTACAACCTTTCATCCCCCTTTTCAACCCTTTATATCACTTTTTTCAAAGTAGCCTATGTCCTTTCTTAGGCTCTAGACTAGTTGTGTACCAAATTTCATTAAAATCGGTCCAGTAGTTTTGGCGTGAAAGCGAGACAGACAGACAGAGTTACTTTCGCATTTATAATATTAGTATGGAAGTATGGATAGTATGGATTACTTGAAGTTCGAACTCAGAACATACGGTATTGGAAAATAATTCAGTGAAGAGCAGTACAAGACTTGCGATTAATGCTAACCCTAACGAGATCCTTGACCTAAAATAATAAACGAGAGGCTCCCATTAGCAATAGGGGGCTGGTATGCTAGACTACTAAAAGTAAACATTTGTTTAGGTAAACGTTAATATCATAAAAATAAACGTTTAATTCACTATAGCTATGCATTCACAATAAGAATATGGTGCATACATTTATCGCAGCTAAAGACTTCAGTTGTATTTATTAAATTTACTTTTTATTGCACAAATAACTTATGAGAAAATAATAAGTATGAATAAAATAATAAAAGTAAAGAAAGGTTTCTTATCTTTCTGGCAAACCAGTTAGATATGTGGGGTTATCCCTGGATAACGTGTTTGCTTTCAACCAAGTATTGCGACGCCTCAACAATTAGACGAAAATTATTTCGAATTGTTTAATTTTAGAAGGGTTGATGTACATTTGATGTATACGATTTTGGGGTGGAACGACCCCTCGCATACGTTATGTATGTAATACGTACTTTTATTTCTAAATTACATATAATTATATATGCAAGAGTCATATTTCCTGGATCAGACTTAATCGTTATTACATAATTTAAATACGCTTAATACGAATTATTTATTTAAAAAGATAAGGTGCCGTGACCGTAAAATGGATTTGGAAATGTCGTCTTTTTCTTAAATTGTTTTAGTCCTGGAAAACAATATGCAAATGTCCTTTTCAATAAGTTATTTGTTGAATATGTAAAATCTATTGTCCGTCCGTGATGCACGTTATATTTATTATTCTATTTTAACTTTTACACGATATTGTAAATTATATTTTAGTATTTTGATATAAAATCAAAAAATATACTCTATTCAAGTAGGCTTTTACGACCACTTTTGAGTAGTCATTTTACAGAATCTTATATAGTAGCGTAAGCCGATTGTTGTCCCAGCGATTATGGGACGATAGCTGCACACAAAAAATGTTATGCTCCAGCTGTAGATGTGCAGAAAAATAAAGAGGATTCTATTTATTTAATTGTAATGATTTAACAAAGAATTAATTTTAGAGATGGGGAAAGAGGTTACTGGCCACGTAAAGAACGGCGCAATGGCTGTAAAGAAAGAAAAAACAATGTAAATCATGCAAACAGACATCGTCAGTTTACAATGAAATTAAATAAAAAAACCTGTCATAGTTTACGAAATTTGTTAAAAACTGTTAAATAAACGAGAAGTTTCGCTTGCGACCCACTAATAGTAATAAATGTACCAGCTACCATCGGCTCGGAATGTAGATTCTATCGAAAAGAACCGGGAATAATATGCCTTAATTAAGGCATATTATTCAACATTTTATCAAAAAAAAAAAAATTTATGAATCGGCAAAGAATAAAATATCACCGGAATATTTTTATAGAAACGAGCACCTTGCCCCAGGAAGAATTGATTGACTTTGTCGTATCGGAAATATATTGTTACGTAGCTGTAAGTATTCCCGCTTTGTTAAAAGCCACCCCGAAGGGATTCTCTAGCTCCAACATTATAAATAGACCTATATAGCTGTCTTTTGTAAATAACTTCATTTAAAAATAGAATAATAAATACAACGACATATTTAAATTGTATTTTCTTCCCTTTTAATATAATACATACAGATGAACGTATTATTTAAGTAAAATACAAAGGTACAAATATTGAAATGAAAATGTACCAGGTATTATGTATACTACGTTCCAATTCAATTTAGATAATATGTTCAAATACATATATAAACAGTCTTTACATAAACCCTATAAAAGTCTAAATGTTATGGTAGAGACATTGCCTCGCCTAATGTAGCAATAACGCGTTCCAGGCTACGCAAACAATATAGTATCCATATAAATATATAGAACAAAGGAAGAAGAGTTTTATGTTTATTTATTTATTTCTTTATTCTTAGGACAACCAACAGAAATGACAATAATACAATTACAAAAACATTTTTTTTTAATTGTTAAACACAACATTTATATACTAATATTATAAATGCGAAAGTAACTCTGTCTGTCTGACGCTCTTTGACGGCCAAGCCACTGAACCGAAATTAATGAAAGGAGTCATTTAGGCAACTTTTTTATCTCATCAACTCTTTCTATTGGACAGTACTTTAGTTGAGGTAGATATTCTTTTCAAGCAATTCTAAAATTAAATATTTATAATTATTTTTTAAATTTGTTTGGCAGTCCAATTAGTACTTTTTATTTTCTACATCGACATCAAAAGCCAAAAGAAATGCAATCCCTTTTAATCTTTTAAAAATTAAGGACAATCATTATTTATTTTTTTTTAATTCGAGAACCTATCCGTTTAAATATAAATTTTCAAGCCAAGCGAACACTTGAGAATAAAATAGTATTTGAAACCGTCGGCCATCGAATACTTAAATGCAATGTAAGGTTTATTTTATATCTGCCAATCGTTTTTTTTTTATTTGAACATAAAAATCAAAGTCAAAGGTCTAAAAGCCCTAATTATTTGTAGTTCATATACGCTTCGTTTTTTGAAATATAAAACACACAACGATACAAAATGCTACATATGTACGTAATATTGAACACCAAAATCATTTTGATACAACTAAATAAAATTAAAACCCGACATCAAAATGTTTCCAGTATGACGTATTCATAGACAAAAATTTAATTATAATATTTACCTAATTACACTACTTACCTATTCTCACTTAATAGTTTTTGGGGAAAATTTTTGAGTGTTGAATGTTGTTGTGTTGAAAATCATACTTTTGCCATTACATCATTAAAATCGGCTCAAATCCCAGGCAGTGAAAAGATCGAGTAATACGATCGTAGAAATGACAAATCCATTAGTTTTTACCCTTATTCTAATCTTAGGAGTGCTTTTTGCGAATCGAATTGAATAAAAAAAATATCAAAATCGACGAAGATGCAGAGGAAAAAAAATATAAAAGAGAGGTATTTTTGAAGTCGGCTAAAAATTAAAAAACAAGGACATTCAAGTCTTACGTCACTAGAACTTAATAATTTAAAATGACCTCTATATTGATGTTACGACATACGATAATATATTTCGTAATTTTACCGTCAATTGACATTGATACCAAAATATATGTGTATATAGAAGGCATACTATAATTATCAACAGGTTGTTTTTATAAAATTATAATTTTAATTAACATATATATTACAAAGCATGATGTTTATATGACAATTATAATAGCATGCTTAATCATTTTCATATTTTTTTGATTTACAAATCAATATTATTTTCAATCAATATAATAATTTAAGTTTTTTTTTTTTGAATAAAACAATTTTATACTCAATAAATCTGTGTGTACATTGGCTCAGTATAACTTTATTATTTTTGCAAAGTTAGGTCACGATGAACTCGGCACCTATTCGATGAGTCCCTGGAATGCTAAGAAGTTCGTCTGTCTCATTCTGAAAAATCTGTACATATGCATACAGTATTATAAATTTGTTCGTATTATATATATATAAATATTTATCTATTATTTACCGTTAAAATGTTTTATAATAAAGATATTTTTTAACAGTCGCCTTGTTGAAAAATCTTATTCATTTCTTAGCACTGGGATATGGCATTTAAAATGGAATATCTATTTTTTTTTTAGCATTAGCAGCCTGTAAATTTTCCCATTGCTGGGCTAAAGGCCTCCTCTCCCTTTGAGGAGAAAGTTTGGAGCAAATTCCACCACGCTGGTCCAATGCGGGTTGGCGGAATACACATTTGGCAGAATTTCGTTGAAATTAGACACATGCAGGTTTCCTCACGAAGAGCCGAGATAGCCCATTGGTTAGAACGCGTGCATCTTAACCGATGATTTCGGGTTCAAACCCAGGCAGACACCACTGAATTTTCATGTACTTAATTTGTGTTTTAAATTCATCTCGTGCTCGGCGGTGAAGGAATATCTATGAAACCTTCAAATATTCGTGCAGGTATATTAAAAAAAATACTTTACAATAGAAACTTATACTTCAGACGGTGAAGTTTGATTATATAAACAGTTGCAAATCTCTTGGCCTTCTTCCAATTTCGGTCCTACTCTAAGGCTAGTAGAAAAAAATAAATGAAAAAAGTTCAAACTTATTCTTCGCCTACATGTAAGATTTTAAACCTTTGTTTTTAAATAAGTCTTATGAGAATATAGTATAAATGAAGTTACAATGTTTTAGATCTGAGCTCTACCATCAACTTGTCTTGAACTTGGTGATCAGTATATTATATTATTAACTGGTTTAAATTAATGCATTCAATTTCAGTTAAAGCGTCTTTTACAGTATTTACCCGGCATATTACTTACGTTCAATACATTTTGGGGTATTCTACAAACGATTACGACAATCGATATGTAACTGGTCTAGGTCTATTGTTTTTATTTCTATTTGTCTTGTTGATGTCATGTCAACGGCAGGTCACCTTTGAGTCAATCGTCACTTGTTTGCTAATCAAAACAATTTTGATTAGCAAATTCATTCATTCAAATTGTAACTTGGCTACTGAACTGTTTATGTATCTAAATTTTATTTTAAATTTGTATTTAGTAAGTAAGTTAAGTAATTAAGTAAGTTTTTTTACATTGGTTATTATTTTAAATCATTTTTGTGGGAATTTTAAAGAGCGACCTTTAGTACGAATTCGGTCATATTCGAATAAGAATTTCCTCCAGCGTCCTTTCTGATCATTTTATTTCGGTTGCTTTGAAATAAATTCTTAGTTTTTATACATTTTCGGAAAGCTAAGTAAACGATTATGTTTTTAAAATAATCTGCAGAATAAGTTTCATAATTCTTTTATTTGTTTTTAAGACATTTTTGAGGGAAAAAAGTAAAAAAAATATTGAAATAATATCGTTTTCCGTCTCGCATTTTAAAATTTGGACCGATAATTTTTGTTTAAATATTGAAAAATATCCGGTGTTTAATCGTTTTTATAAATCAGAAGAAAAAAATTGATTTTTATCGATAATTTTTTTTTATGAATTTTTTGAAGTTGCAATTTTGATTTATTTTGGAAAAATCTAAAAAACGTGATAACTCAAAAATGGTTCACTTTCGCATTATGCATAAGGGGGTTAAAATTATCGCAAATAGTATACCCCTATCACCTCCTAACAGGAATACATCGAATTACCAATAACCCTGTATATTCTACATATATATATTCTATATTTAGATGATTCGGTTAAATACAGTATATCTACTTTTACGGGGTCAAAATTAATTTTACGCTTTGAAGTAATCATCCTCTTTGTTAACCGTGCAGTGTTGTCTTTATTATTTTACGATGCATTTAAATCATAATGATGATGACATTAACCAGCGAGATAATAAATGATTAACTTCATGTAATTGTTTCTGTCTGTGACGTGACCTACTTGACATGGTAATTCTTTCATAAATATTGGTCACGTTAACTAACCATTACATCCGTTTATGGTCAAGTACATGTCAAACATAATTAACAATACATTAACCTTATAATTATGTCTGCTGTGAAAAAGTCTCCTCATCTGAGAAACGTGGAAGCTCCCGATTTACGTTATACTCGAATTTTATGACATTAATATAATTTACACGGTTTATTGCGTAATGGAATACTAATGTAATGCGGAATATTTTCTGTTATTATCATAAATAAAAATAAAATCAGTGTCAAAATCTATAAGTTAGGATATAACTGACTGTATGAAAAATAAATTAGAATGATTCTGTTTTTAAAACTGTTATGCGAACTAATTTAGACGACACGCGATTTTCTCGCTTATGATAAAATATTAATTTATCGACGCCAGACCTTTTTTGTCTGAAAACTCGATTAAGGCTGGAAAGGATAATCAATCACCAGCCCAAAAGCTGTTACTGTTAGGACGTTGATTATTCGCATTAATGCCGATATTTTTGTTATATTAAGTGATTAAAATAAAAATTAGTCTTGTTTAATCGTTAATACAAAACAGTTCCTACAAAACACTACTATTGCTACTTATTGTTACTACGTATACTACTGTTGGATCAGAAGCGATAATTGATAAAGAAAACTCGTTTGTTGAGCCTTTATTAAAAAATTGTACAAATAATATTTCCCTCGCTCACCCTGCAGGCGCTATGTACGGCCAGGCTACGCTGACAAAAAATCTAACAAAAGCCGGATAGACCGGACAGGTAAATATTTGGCCGGACAGGACCGTAAAATAACACGTCAGGCTAATTCCGGGCGTCTGGCAACACTATTTTATACAAATTTTATAACTTGTATCTATTTTACCGATACGTAATATTTTTTCATTTGTTTTAACGCAGTCCATAAAAATGCTAGACTCGTCTTTTTGATATACCGCGAATCATGTTGAACCTGATATGATTTAATAATTAGTTTGCTTCGGTAGCTAAAGTTTAATCTGGTATTCAAGTAATATAAATACCTAACTCTATGACAAAGAACTGCCTTCGAATATTAATAGCATAGCGACCCATCGCTATAAATAATCTATAGTGTAACAATGTAGAAATATTTAATTTTCATTAAATAATGCAAAATATACAACACTAATTGAAATACAAAAATGACCAATTTAATTCACCAGACTTATTAGCAGCCTTCCTTAAGGGGGTCGCAACTTTATGTACCTCGTTAAATTGCTATTAATCTACCTTATCTTTATTGTGCATTTGTTTGTAGTTATAAATGGTTAAAATAAATAAGCTGATTGTGTAGAGTAAAGAACATAACCCAAGTAAATTGGTTAATGGTTGTATTTTTATCTTTTCAGTGACGAAAATAGAAAATAATTATCAAAATGCGGGTATCAATATATCTATGTATTATTCTAAACATATCCGGAGCATCGTTAGAAAGATATAATGTTTTTGATTTCTGGACGAATTTATTCCGACCACTACCCCGCAACAAAATAGAAGGATTTGTACCTGACTACACTCCTAAAGACGGTCAAGAATATGATTTTATTGTGGTAGGAGCTGGATCAGCCGGTTGCGTTTTAGCCAATCGGTTATCAGAAGTTTCTCAATGGAAGGTGCTCCTCTTGGAAGCAGGTGGCAATGAAAATTACTTTTCAGACATTCCGATATTTGCTCCTTTTCTGTCAATAACTCCCATGAATTGGGGTTACGCTTCTGAACCAGAAGAAAAGGCCTGTCGAGATCTCAGAGGAAAGGTGTGCTATATGCCTCGCGGTAAAGTTCTCGGCGGAAGCAGTGTTCTTAATTTCTTAATATATCAACGAGGTCATCCTGAGGATTACAATGATTGGGTTCGAATGGGTAATAACGGTTGGAGTTATAACGAAATACTGCCGTACTTTAAGAAATCTGAAAATATAAAAATAAATGACTTAAGAAGTTCAATCTATCATGGTGTAGGAGGATATTTAGACATTGAACATTCCAAGTATTCTACTCCTTTAAATGAAGCATTTAAGGAGGCAGGTGAAGAACTTGGCTACGAATGGAACGATCCTAATGGGGAAAAAGTAATTGGTTTTTCAAAGCCTCAGGCTACTATCCGGAACGGTAGACGATGTAGCACATCCAAAGCTTTTTTAGAGCCGGTGCGTTTTAGAAGAAATTTAAAAATTTCAAAGCATTCAACCGTTACGAAGATTTTAATTGATCCAATTACTAAAGTAGCAAATGGAGTGGAGTTCGTGAAAAATGGCAAGAGGTAATATGAAAAAAATATAATGATTGTTGTTCATAACATTTACGAGAATGAAAAAGAAAGTATTATTAAAAATATAGGCTTTATAGAATCGTCATAAATTAGTGTCATATTTTCTTTAATCAATAACTCTTAGGTTCTTTTATTACTACGGTATATAACATAATTGATAAAGAACTACATATAAATTTCCTTAAATGAATTATGATACAATTGATGAAATATGGAAAACGAACGAACATAAAATGGACATTGACGCAACTCTAAATAATTATTTATATCAATGATTATATTAAATGAACAAATGAGTCAATAAATTTGGTTGTAACATAAACTTATTATGATATAAACTTTATTATCCATTAAACAAATCTGCCTAAAGCAATATAATTTAACAAAACTTGTTCCGTGAATAAAAGAAAATTCTGTAAAAATTAAACATTTATCAATTTGTTTTCTTGATGATCAAATTTATTAAAATTATTTAATTCTTTAAAAATTTTATTGTTCTAGGAAAAGAATATTTGCGCGACGAGAAGTTGTTTTGGCAGCTGGAACTATCGGTTCGGCCCAATTGCTGATGCTATCTGGTATAGGTCCGGAGGAACATTTGAACGAACTTGGCATTAAAACTCTAGCCAATTTACCTGTTGGCTACAATCTACAAGATCACATCACATTTTCAGGAAATGCTTTCATTGTCAATACAACGAATTTATGCGTAAACGATGTAAATATTTATTACTTTATTTTGCTGTAGCTATTAATGTATATGTTTTTTTAATATTTGTTTTTTTTTAATTATATCAGCAATATTTCATGGGAAAACGCTCGCTTTATATATTAATTTCGCAAAATGAATAATACATAAACAATCCAACAGATTTTAGCGGCATCGCCAACATCTGCAGCACTGTATATGCTGGGACAAGGCCCACTTACTATTCCTGGTGGCGCATCGGGATTAGCCTTTACCCAAACCAAATACGGCCAAGACCTTGGCGAAGGCCGGCCTGATATGGAGCTGGTAATGGGAGCCGGTTCCCTAGCTGGAGATTTACTTGGAATAATACGATCTATGCTGGGTAAGTTTACTCTAATATTTTTGAAGAATTACATGATTTAGAGGCCCGTACGGGTTGTGAATGAAAACGATCATTCAATGTCGCTTCTGCAATTAAATATTTTTTATCTTTTTTCATACTGTTTACTTTTAATAACACGATTATTGCATCGAAATAAATCATGTCTTATATTTAAAGCTAAAATGAAAATTAAAATAAACTTTATTCAAATGGCTTTTAAAAGCACTTTTGAATTGTCATTTTATAAGATAATATTATATAACCTACATGAAATGAAACAAATACAGACAGTTATAAAATATGCCTTATTTATTTATGTATTTTTAAACGTAAGATTTAAATTTATGCATTGGCAAAGTTAAAAATATACCTATAAGGCATTTATGTCGATACGAATATAAACCCCGGGAACGTATGTACATTATCCGTTAAGGCATGGATTCGTGCAATGGCTCTTCCTTTTTCTTCGGTCATTATAGATCGATATATTTAAAAAAAAAAGTTAAACACAATTAGAAGCAAAGGAAATAAACGTACAGAGTACACTCTGAATTTGTTATTATTAGCCTTTTTTCTAAACAATTATATTATTATTACAGGATTTTATATTTTTTTGCCTGTTCGCAGTTCTTACTAAGTGAATACAAAAAATATTCTAACTTATCAATAATAATTAGAATAAAAACTTGTTTCTTTGATAATGACGTTTTCATAAGGACGTCAATTTAACAAATTGACTCTTGCGCCAATTATATTAAGTATTTAAACGAAATAATAAATTATCTTGTAATGAAGAATAAAAAATAATTGCTTATAATATTTCGATAATAAAAAAAAAATATTAAAAATAATTCCTAAAATTTCATTCAAGTCGCATGCAGATAATTGTTATTCCGTTATATAAAATACATTTAATTGTAAGAAATAATATTAAGGTAAAAAACAGATATGGAGAATTCCTTCCTTCCTTCCTTCCTGTTAAATCAATGAAATTTAAGATGCACTTTTCTACAATCAATATTAAAATGTTTTCAGGTGTAACGGATGAGTGGTACAAAGAAGTTTACGGGTCACTATCACTTCAAGATCGTGAGAATTCTTTCGCGCTGAATCCTATTCTAATTCGACCCCGCAGCGTTGGACGCGTATCTCTGCGTACTACAAACTTCACAGATCAACCTAGAATACAACCTAACTATTTTAACCATCCAGATGACTTGCTAGCTATAAAAGAAGGCGTGCGATTTGTAAGTATTTTATTTACTAACTTAGAAACAAAAAACGTCTGCTATTTGGAGGGTCTTCAAACGACTACCCTAAATTACAGTATATACTACATTTTCTTGTGATTTGAAACTGAAATTAATTACATATATCAACTATAATATCATAAATTATATAGTTTTAGCCTATCCGGACTGAGTAAACGAACCAATTCGACTCTTAATAAAATGTTTGTTTGAAACATGATATCGAACTTAATACGTATTTTTAAAATTTAAAAGACTTGTTAGTAAAGAAAAACATCACACAACATATTTACTTTTCGAGGCAATTCGTAATTAATTTCTATTTAAAAATTTTAATTTAAATAAATAATGTCAAACTTAATTACGATATATTTTTTAACAGGCTCAAAGAATAATTAATACGAAAGCATTTCAACGATACGGCACAAGATTACACGACACGCCTTTCCCTAATTGTAAAAACTTTGCCTTTAATTCTGATGAATATTGGGAATGTGCTATAATGCAGACTTCGATAACATTGGACCATCAGGTATCTATATACCGTAAAATAAATATTTTGTTCTTGACGACAATTTAAATTTTCTCTGTAATTGTGCTATATTTTATATTGGTTGGTAAAAGTATCTCCCTTGCATCATTCTTAAACAGTATTGTAAATAAGTTATTATTATATCTATATGCGCAGGTTACATTTCAGACACATCCATTATTTCACAGTTTGTTTCAAGAACATTCATTTAACATAATAGATCCTAGAACTACTACCATTATGCAGATAATTAAGAAATCGGACCAAGTGGAATTTGTTTTGCGTGCACATTTATGGCACAGAACCTAAGTTTCAAATGATACAAATTTAAGTAGTTATTGTCCCTTATTTTTAACAACTGCAGAAATATTATTACTAATCGCTTGTATAAGTAATATTATACTGTTATTTCGATGTCATCGATATTACAATATCGATATGCACTATAGAGCGAACAACAGCGAAAACGATTTAATTACCAGACATCATTTTAATATAAATGGGTTTATATGAACAGTTAAAATCCATATTTTTATATCCACAGGTAGGTACTTGCAAAATGGCACCATCAGCTGACCCAACAGGAGTAGTATCACCCAGATTACTAGTACATGGAATCAAAGGATTAAGAATAGCTGATGCGTCAGTTATCCCACGTATACCAGCTTCACACACACATGCTCCTGTTGTTATGATTGCAGAAAAAGCAGCAGATCTTATAAAAGAAGACTGGAACACGCCAATACAACCTTTATAATGAATACCTCATTCATCGATGTTTAAACGTTACGTAAAACCAAAGAAACCAATTAGCATAAATATTGATTTAGTATTATGTTAATTTTGTATTAAGAACTTAACGTCGAATTATGTATATTGTCTATTTCGAATATTATCATACCTATTCTCATGGTTTGCCAATGCACAAGGTATTCCGGGTACGCAACTAGTATGAAACTACACCTTTCCATATATTTTTATTCATTTATTTCTGTTGTACAATTTACATAATGTGATAACCCTTCAATATTACATTCATTTCAGGCGATTATTCGATTAATTCAGAATGTTTAGTTAATTAAATATTAGTTAATAAATAATCATAAAAATGTTTTCGCATACTTCTAATTTTATTAATTGACGAAAACAAAAGAGGGTTCTAAAATCGACGCGAGAATATATAATGATCTAGCAATCGGTTTTAAAATCTAATCACATTTTGCGCGAAAAAAGCGTCGAATGCTACTAACTTATATAAATAGAGCAATCTAGTCCTTTGTTGTTGTAAGTACCCAGTTTGCCCTTGTTTCATACATATCACGATATAGTGTGCATCTTGTTAAATAAATAACCGGAGTTTGAAGATCGGTTGATATTTATTGTCATTAGTCTTATAATGTAAAATTATATAGCACATATTACATGGACTGAAAAGTCCCGGGCCTAACACATATATGGCGCTAGTTTTATTTCATCCACCTCTTGCAGTTAGTACTAATCTTAAAAAGACAACGGAATCACTCCGGAATCAAAACTATCGTCATCTGAGTGGACAGCAACTGGTGAACCTTGTCCAATGCGCCCGAAAACACAACAATCGGTTGGAAAGGTTATGGCCACGATATTTTGGGATGTGCATGGTGTACATTCATCGACTATCGTGAGAAGGGAAATAACATCAACAGTGAATATTATATAGCGTTACTGGAGCGTCTGATGGCCGAAATTGTAAAGAAACGTACGTATATGCCGAAGAAAAAAAAAATTCTTTCGTCAAGACAACGCACCATGTCGCAAGTCAATCAAAACAATGGTAAAACTACATGAATTGAACTTCGAATTGCTCCTATATCCACCATATTCGCCAGATTTGGCTCCCTACATTACTGGCTATAAGGAGACCTAAAAAAAAAAAGGAAGCCGCTCGCCGCTCGCCGTTAAGAATTTTCGCTCCAATGAAGAAGTTATCGCTGAAACTAAAGCCTATTTTATGTGTTATGTAAGCTTCTGCTATAAACGGGCCAAATACTGTTTTATGTGTGGATTTATTTCTAGTATACTATATTTCTGTTAAATAATAAATAATAAAAAAATAAAAATAAATTTATTGACATGAAAAGTTAACATAGTCACAAAACATCCAGTGGTCCCGCACTAGGCAAGCCTGTCTTGCGGGTGCCAACTACCGGTTACAATTTCGTATGTTTAAACAAGAGCTCGGACGATATACGATCCCATAAAGAATTATATAATAATATTTCGTTAAATAAAATAAAGCAATATATATAAAAAACAGAATAATGTGTAATACCTAAAGAACAAAAACAATAAGTAACATAAAAATAAATAAACAATAATCAGTATAATTGATAAGAGAGCTTATATGGAATAATATGTAAGTGCCAATTAATTGAGAATGGAGCTTGAATATACTCCTATTTTAGAAGCTAGTTTAAAGGTGCCAAAAAATTTTCAACCTCGTCGTATGTCATGGAATTTAACCAGTCAAATATTTTTTGTTTTGCTTCGCGAATATTTAATTTTTTGATATTGCATACCCTGGTTACTTTAGTGTATATGGAGTACTCTTTAAATGTACCGAAGCGTCTCGCAAAGCGAATGTTTATTCGTGGTACCTCAATTTTGAACACGCGTCGCTTAAGGAGATTTTGATAATCAGCCGAATTTAAAAGAGACTGATGAACGTTAGCAGCGGTTTTAAGTATAAATAGTTTTCGCACGCTAAGTAGATCGATTTCCTCAAACAGCTTTTGGGTTTCTATATCTAAAAGCATCGTTTTAATCACTGATCTCTGGGCTCTTTCCAATTAAAGTAAAGATGTCTTTGGTGCACTTCCCCAGCTTGTAATACAGTAGGTGAGTAATGACTGAGTCAAAGCAAAGTAAACAGACTTTAATATATCTCTCGCTGCTGAGATGCGAAGAAGGCGCATTATATTTGCTGTTTTACGTATACGAGATGAAAGGGATTTTATGTGTTTTAAAGCTTAAATTGGTGTCAATAATTACGACGAGGTACCTGACAGTATCAGTGGGTTTTATAGATTCACAGCTGCAGGTATCCACAGAATTGCACTTGTGTAATTTTAAGATACCTATACGGCATTTATTACTATCAAGTTGTCTTGCAACAGTAGAGGTTAATTACAACATTACAGTAAATTTACAACATATATCCATTATGTTAGGTACATATAGATCGTATTATTTTAATTAGGAAATTATTTTTATAGTTAATATAGTACTAGCAATCTCTTTCAATAAAACTTCTTGAGTGATGGAAAGAAGATCAAACACTTGTTTCGCTATGCAAGCCAGTGTTACTATTGAGGCTTATAAAATATTGAGGGGGTCATTATGAGCGATATTTAGAAAATAGGTTAACCCTATGACCGCCACGTACGCCACGCCACGAGAGTGCGCTCTGTACATCATGCCATTTTTCGTTATAGAAAACCAGTGATAAACCAAAAAATTATTGATTTTCCATACACAAAAGTTCTATTAATATTAGATACTTTGTTTAATAAAATTTAGTATGCGTATTAAGTTTTTTTCAATAAATGAACTATCACTTAAAATAGCAGTTACATTCAAACTCTAAAATTGCGAAAATATCGAAAATAAACATCCCTAAAATTAAATCTAACAGAGATGACACCTAAAAGCGACGACGGCGGACGACTCCAGTTTTCTTACTAGAAGCTGTTCACAGAGGAATCACACAGGTGGGAGCCCCTCAAAATTTACTTCGTATTGATTTTCAGCAACTCTTCTAAGCTCAACAAAACATATTTCACACTAAGTAGTTATACACAATTTTAAAATTTTAAATATATATTAAGCCGCACAATGGACGATTAGCAGCGTGAGACGACGGCGCTAGCTATAATAATAATAGAAATATTACTTCTATTAATGTGCCCACATCACGACTAAAATAAAAATAAATAACTTTTTTTTTTAATTACTCCGAATATTAGTTATAATTCTTTATTTATTTATCACTTTAAATATTTGTATTGATTGCAGTAATTTAATTACAGCCAGCTAGATCAACCATTATCAATGCTAGCAACTGACTAAATAAATTTCGACTTTTACCACTTGATTAGGTGTCGCTTTAAAGCGACTGCGGCGCGGCGTCTAACGTCTTGACTATTTATAAACACGTAAAATAGATATACCTAATATTTTACATGTGTACAGACTACAGATAGTCTTAAACAATTTAAAATTTCAAGATTATACGCCAATAAACAAGCTTTTATTTTATTCGCGTCAGTTGGAGAAACTATGGGAATGATAATATTAAAAAAAAAAGTTAAAATAATCCATAAACTATTTTAACATTCATATATTTCCTGTAAATATAGGTCAAAAGTGGTGTGACTTTAAGGCGTTGTTGGCGGTCTGACAATTTTTTTACGCCTGTAGGCGATTTTAGCAGTCAATGGGTTTATTGTTGACTATTTTGTATAAAACCATATCATGTAATTTTGTATGCGTCATCTTGTTTTAGTCTGATGTGAAGTTATATAAATTTATTACATATTGTTTTTTACTAAATGTTGACTCCTTCAGAAGCTTTCCTTTTGTTTTTTTATATAATGAAATTAAATTACATGTCTAAATAACCATATTTTAGCATTTTAATTTAATTTTCCTTGTAAATTCACAAATATCTGTCTACTAGTCAAAGATGCAATATTATATATAATTATATATAATTTATTTTCCCCAAAAATCTGAAAATTGTTTCATAAATTTAATAAAAAGTGTATAAAATTTGATTCACTAACTTTAATTACTTACTACAATAACATTTAATATACACATAACATTTAACAAGGAGATGGACCAGTTTTGGTTTTCCTGTTAAGTTTTCTATATAAGAATGACAATCTCTTTTCATATTCCTTCCATTTAGTGGGTCTAATCGTCGGAGCACCAGTACGGGCAAACATTTTTTTCTTTCTTAAAAGAATCTGTAATTAAAAATGTATTTGTAATGTGATTATCATTAAATGCCTAGTTATACCAAAAGATAAATGTTTACAGTATTATGTACTTACATGATATTCGTGGCCACTAACACCTTTGATCCATGAAGGCACTGTATACAACGTCTTGATCGGATGCAATTCACCAGAGCCCAGGATGTCAATGTAATCATTTTGACCAAATAACGCTCGACGTTGAGTCCACGGATTTAATGGTCTATAATTAAAAAATCACATTCACGTAAGTATTTTAAATTAAATTTCATAAGATTGTCAAAGCATTTAGAACTTCTACCTGTACTCTGGTATTGGCAATCGTCTACCTTCTGAACGCGGCATCAGTCCTCCACTCCAAATCTTTTCTTCATAGCCATAACGCCGAACAAGTCTTGTTTTGTCTGCATGATATCTCGTCCTAAAAATTTAATTTAATTTATGTTTAGGAACCAATTCGCATTTAAAAAAAAAAAATCATTCAATTTCATTTCCCAAAAAAGTTTATAACCTAATAGTATTAACAGTCGGTCGCCAGAACGTTTTAAGTATTGTTGAACTTAACCACTCCATTATTAAAAATTTTATCAATTGTGAGCTTAAAACTTCCTTATCATTTAGAATGTAATTAATTGAACATTTCTCCTTAACAATCAAAAATAATGATATTTTTTACGATATTTAAAATTCAATAAACAATATGGTTTTATAATATCAGTTGTCAAATATTGTCATTTGTCAATAGTCACAGATGCACAGAGTACATAACCACTAATTATAAGATAGATCATAGAGAACCTCTGCACTCCATAAGTGTCTAACCAACATATATAAATAAAATAAATAAATAAATATGGAAGTCAGAAATTCCAAGCACTGTTAGGGCTACAAGGTGAAAATTGGAGAAATGCACTAATACATGGTAGGTTAAAACAATTAAGTGAAAGTTAGACATCCGCCTTCAATATGAGCTGCTTTCAAATTATTCTGTTGATCAAATTTATAAATATTAATTTTAGATAACAGTTTCTAGCCACATTAGTGCCACATTATTCTGCAAATTTATGGAACCTTTATTTCATACAATTTCAGGTTAGAACCAATAACCATTCATCAACCATTATCAATAATCAATCAATCATTATCATCTTTCAAAAAATACATACCTATAAAATTAAAATAGTAATAATTCTTCAATGTGTTTTTAGCAGTTTTTCACTATTACCATATTGCTTGGTCCATTCTTTAATTTCAAAATTAAATTAATATATAATATGTTTTTGTTTAATTTATTAATTTCATTTTAATATTAAATAACACATTCAATCTTTGCTTATTTTTAATATATATCATATTATACATTTGTTTTGTTTTATGTTCCATCTATAAACTAAAAGTAATTACGATAATAGTGGATATATTTTTAAATTTTAAACTTAATATTTTCAAATTGTTGTAGTTTACATTTCCATAAATGTTTTTAATGCACAAAGATGCGAGGATAGTAAAACAATGTTTTGAAGCGTAAAGAAAAACATATTAAATTAATCACCTAAACATACACAATCTGCTTTATTATCTCTATGTTTAAAATTAAGTAGTATACTATATTTTATCTATATTCCAATTAAACAAAATGGCTGAATTGCTTTTGAAATAATTATATTTCGTAAGAAAAAGTTTAAAAAGTATGTATGTATAAATAGCTCAGAAATTAATATTTATATATTTGTTAACAAATTCTTATTAATTATTACAGTGAAATCAATTTCGTTTATAGTTCTGTTGATGTTAAAATACTGATAGTTCGCGCATTTGCGTTGTTTGTTTACTTGTTATGTTTTTGCTCTCAAGTTTACGTAAACAATATACAATTTGTATGTTTTTATTATTTGTAGTGAGATGTTAAAAGCCAGTCCTATATTAATAGTGGTATTGTTATTGTTTTACAGAAACTTTAAATATGTCTAAAAAAGACCCAAACGATCGGAACGAAAGAAAGTTGGAAACAAGCGATTATGAACACCTTATTTCACAACACAGTATTTTCGAATCTTCAAAGCCAAAACATCAAGAACTGCCAAGTTTTCCTGGTTTTTCTAACGCAGAAACTCAAACAAAACCAAGTGATATAAAGGGACAAGGCATTCAAAGTGGGCTAGGTGCATGGCACTACAATCCTTGGTGGATGCTAGCTAGTACATCGCGAAGTGTTCCTTCTCAAGATGATTTCTCAGAAAACAGTGACCAAACAAAAGTTAAACAAGAACCCAGCGGGGCAGGTACTCCTGATACAGATCCTTTACAGAATGACCTAGATCATTTTCAAACCACACCTACTCCTCCACCGCCCGCAGGATTGGACTCATTCTGTGACGATTGTTCAGATCCTTTCTGCGATTCCAGTGTGGCTATATGTCGTAAATTATTTCATTGTCCTCATTGCAGAAAGAGTTACCCTACAATTCTTGAATTTAACACTCATTTGACTGGAGTACATCCTGCACAAAAACCATTCCGATGCCAAATCTGCTTGGAACCTTTTTACAAAAAATCACATTTGCGACGGCATTTAGATGCAAGCCATACTCGAAAAGATGTGAATAAATGTTCAGTGTGCTCAAAATACATAAAAGATAAAAGTAACTTAAGAAAACACATGCAAGTTCACACAGGCCGGGTACCTCAGAAACAGTTCAAATGTGATTTATGCAACAACAAGCGTTACATGTCTCTAGACAGACTTAACAATCACAAAGTTGTCTGCACAGGAGAGAAAGTATTAAAATACTGCGATATGTGTACTAAAGTCTTTGACAATTCAAGGTCTTTAAATAGCCACAAAAAAGTACATGCTAGAGAATTAAAATGCGAAAATTGTGGGGAACAATTTCGGTCATTAGAACAGTTTAACAACCACAAAATGATCTGTTTAGGAAACTCACATGATGGTGGTGGCAGCACTTCAACGAACACTTCAGGATCTGCATTAAGCCGTTGTTGTACACAGCCAGGTCTGTGTGAGCATGACAAACCAGCTTACTTGAACATACCTAGCTATGCTGCTGGCAGAGTTCTAGATGCCACTCTTACATCTTTAAAATCAGAATTGAACTGATGAATAGCATGAACCAATATTTTACAAGTAGATTGTAACACAAATTTTTCTGATTTTATTTTATACAGTTTACCAAATGGTTAAATCAATGACAGTAATAATTTACACAATTGAGAATTTCACAAGACTGATGCAAATATCCCGCCTCACAACTTGCTTTATTATTACCATTTAAATTTAGAATGTAGTGATTAAGTATAATACATTATAAATAAGTATTACTATTTGAGCATATTTGAGGATGTAGTAAATATTGCATCGTAACTCCTACTGTTTTTATGGACTAAAAGAATATGCTCAAATGGTTACCCACCTCTTATTTTGTAACAATATTATAGTACACCTGTAAGTTTCCACTGAACAGCTTTACTAATTACAAACCAGACCAGACTTATTGTACTTTTAAAATGACAGATATTATTTATTGTTTGAATGTATGCCTTGACTGATTTAGATTAATGACTATTAGTGTGCAGTATTACATTTAACATTTTTTTATTTTTCTATTTTTGAAAGTTGTAAAAGCTATATGTTTTTTATTATTTTTAGAATATAGTGTATAAGTTTTATTTTTAAATGGTTGGTAGAGTCTGTACATGAAGCATATTTTATATTTCTGATGCTTCAATGTACATCTTGCTCCAAATATTTTTTAAATCGTAGTTGTATATTGATTATTAGGTATGTAATCTGAATATTTTCTAAAGACAATTTTTTATGTATGAGACTTGTTTTATAATATTAGATGTAGGCAAACTTTGTGAAGTGCAATGACCTTTGGCTAAGCCGTAAGCATGTAGTTATGGAAAGTTTTGTTGAGTACAGTCACTCAAATATTTATTCTAGAAGTGTTATACACTGAAAACTATTGCTTATATCCATAGGATTCAATTTTAAGGGCTTATTAAACCTATAAATGTTGAAAGTACGAACCACAAAATATAAAGTTTTATATTGATCTTTATCTTAAATAGAGCAAGAGTGGGTCTGGTATAGTAGGTCCTTAATAAAATAATATTTAAAGTTTTATATTTTTTGTAAAATAAGGCTTTATATTTATGAGCCTTATACAATTTATTATTTAATGAATGAATTATATTTTCATGTTCTCTATCTTTAACAGACAAATTTTAATATTATTTAATTTTATTTTATTACAAGTTATTCAAAAATAAGACTTCTATTTCGAGGCTTTATAATTCATGTTTAGTTGTTGCTATTTACAATTGTTTTTACATACAATATGTTTAATTTTTAATATAAGAATAATCTAGTTTTATATACATTATATAAATAGCGTAAAGCTAGGCACATTTATTGTTTATGTATATCTTTATTCGTAGATGATTTATCTTTATGTTTTCGAAACTGAAATATGAACTCTAAAGTAATAAAAAAAATATGAATTTCCCTATTATATAGTACATGTGTCCGATGCCTTATGGGCGACTATGTGTATACCATGCAGCCTGGGCTATACGATCTGTTATATCACCGTGTATCTTTAGCTTCCATTTTACCCCAGACAACGGTTATGCCGTAGATTTTCTAGGCACTTTACCGTGCAATAAGAGGCTTGGGTAACAGTCAATTACAACTAAGACAATAAAGATTTGCATAAGATCAGTAATACGAAATCAAAGGCATAATAACAATTATAATTATGATAAATATTGCAAACTATATTGTCGAAACATTGTGCAAAATAATGTATATGTTTCCTGTAGATACTTGTTATAGTTCGTCTTGATACGTTACTGATTGAGGAGTTCAAAACTGACCTAATTTAAAGTAATGTTTAAGTTAAGATAAACTTACTTTTAAGGAATCTTTTTTTAAAACGTAAATGCAATATTATTATTTAAATTATTATACATTATTGTATGTTACAAAATTTAATAACGCAATGAAACAAATTGTGTCCAAAGAAATACATTTTACGAGTATTTATCTAAAACAAACATATGATTCGCATGTACAAATATTGTAACTGTGCCGTTCTGAAGTCTCTATCAATCACATTATAGTGTATTGGATATAAGAGTTATTTGAATTCAAAATGTTAGCAAGACGTTAAGATCCTCTGAAAAATTTCGACAATATTTAAACATTATAAAATATTTCATGTTCAGAAAAATAGTCATCACTGTTTTAAAATTCAGTGATACAAGAATAGAAATATAATCAAACAAAAGAACAATCGGAATTATGTCACATAATGCATTTAACATTGACTTAACAATGAATTACTGCCACTAATAACTTTATAAAGGCACAGTTAAAATGTTTACATTATAATTTATTTAAATTCAATATATGTATAAAATTTTAAAATCGAAAAGAATATACATATTATTTAATTTTTTTTTAGCATCTTAGTGCTATGGTACAAATAATGATCAGAACTTAACCTAACGAATTTTTCTTTATTTTTCAATCACTTTATATTACACCGTATATTTTTTGTAGAGTTTAGTATGGTGTTATACATAATTTATGCACCTAGAAATAAGAAAAAATGTGTTCATATGAATTTAGTTATGATACTTATAGCCTAGTTTTATCTCAATTACAAAATAGTAGAGCTGTAAAACAGTGCAATTTTTGCATAAACATTCTTATTCCACCGAAATTGTACCGCTACTTTTAGTTGCAGAAACGAAATATTGTACCTACAAATGTTTGCAGCCTTAACATTTGAAGCAATTGTGAACGCATTCTGCTATTGTTACCTAAAGTTATAAACAGATTCTTATATTAGGGTCGTAACTCCTAGTTTTTAGCTAACGAACTAAAATATTGTAATAAAAATACAAATGTCACGAATAAACGAAATTACTTTCCGTTAATCCGAATTTTCATTAGTTCCCTCAAAATTTGTAGTCTACTATACCTGTGTGTCTCTGTTATCAATATTTGGTTATCATAAATTTTATAATGTCGAAAATATTTTTTGCTAATAAGTAGTATTTAAATGAGTATATATATAGTAATTATTTAAAATAGGTTGTATAAATATTTTGATTAGTCGGAAAATTGAAGCAAAATAAAAAAAGATACGTTCCTGCTAAAACAAATTGCATACTGCATATTGAATTAAGGCCAACAATTTAACAAAACAAAACAAAAAATTACTATTTATCAACTATCACCTAACATCTTTTAAACACGACCAATATAAACATTCGAAATTAATCTGTGTTGATTTAGTATAAACATAAAATGCTAATTATG
Source organism: Vanessa tameamea (assembly GCF_037043105.1). Classification (NCBI taxonomy): domain Eukaryota; kingdom Metazoa; phylum Arthropoda; class Insecta; order Lepidoptera; family Nymphalidae; genus Vanessa; species Vanessa tameamea. The sequence continues at coordinate 9,318,768 of NC_087313.1, read as the reverse complement.
TTCTAAAGATTATTATTATACAGGAATTAGTAGGTTGAGAATTGCACTCCTTATATATATTGAAGAATGAAGAATGTTGGTGGACATTATTTAAAACTTCACCATCTTTACGCAGGAGTCTGACGCTTTATGGAACTCCATCTGGGCCGACACATTGGCCGCCATAAATAAAACGCTTCTTAGGCGATCTCAGCTTATCATGGTGATAAGTCTATAAAAGGAACTATTTCCTTTAAATCGGGGTGCTTTACGCATTGGTATGACTTAGAGTATGAAGCAGAAGTCCTTGCAACTTCGTACTTTCAACGTATTGAGTGTACTGGGGGTAGTATAAGGACAAAACTGCATTCTTAGTGCCGCCGTAAGAGAGCGGACCACGACGCGTGAGAATACTGTAGTGGTTTTAGACACCAGTCCGACATAACCGTCTCTAATATTTGAGAAGGAAGAGAAGTCACGAGTATTTCCCGATAAAAAAATGTTGGCTATACCCCGCTAAATAACCTGACACAAACATTATGATGCTATTTATGCATTAAAAGCACCAAAAAAACAAAATTCAAAAAATGTTACTAGACACAAAAAACGGCAATGGGAAAGGCCATTTGTGTGTCATAGAAAAAAATATATATTGAAGGTGATTACTAAGTAACCCATTTTAATAACAATACCTAAACAGCCTAACGAATGAATATGCGTAAAATATCCAAATTTGAGTTATAATTAACATTTGACTTGGTGGTAGGGCTTTGTGCAAGCCCGTCTGGGTAGGTACCACCCACTCATTAGATATTCTACCGCCAAACAGCAGTACTCAGTATTGTTGTTCCGATTTGAAGATAGAATGAGCCAGTGTAACTACAGGCACAAGGGACGTAACAGCTTAGTTCCCAGGGTTGGTGGCGCATTGGTGATGTTAGGAATGGTTAATATTTCTTACAACGCCATTGTCTATGGGCGGTTGCGACCACTTACCATCAGGTGGTCCATTTGCTCGTCCGCCTACTGATATAAAATATATATATATATATCTTCTTCTTAATAATCGTTACCAGAAAACAGTCCTTACGACTTTGTAAATAAAAGCGGCAATGTATCAAGAACATGCGTTACACACTGAGTTGTGTAGTTTTCATTGTAAGCACCAATTGATTTTAAAATAATATACACACAATTTATTAACAAAATGACAGAGATGAAAATAATCATTTTCATTATTTCGGTCAACTTTTTGGTGGTGTTTTTACAGTAGAATTACGCATTTTTTTAATTTCATGTAACATCCTACCTCGACAACTGTTTATTGTGGACATTATAAAACAACTTTTTTGACCTTTGAGAATTACTCTTCCTTTTGGGATATTAAGTAAATACTCTCGAGGCATTTATGATTACAGACACATGGATCAAATCCATATGTGTCTGTGATCCACCTTTTTAGCAGGTGAACTCATTGTGCGGGGAAGACGTGGGTAACAGTATGCTATAATATTAAGATTTTAAAAAAGTACAGTGTAGACTTTAAAGGATTTTTTATTAAATTATTAAACTAAATTACAACTCGTCCTCTTTTGACAGCAGCTTTCACAATTTTCGACTTTTTCTCTTTCTTCTTCTTTGAAATATTTTCTTTTCGTTTCTGCTGTCTGTCTTCTTTCTTCTTTTCTACACTCTGAATTCTACCTTCCCACTTCTTTTTACTCACTTTCTTTTTTTGTTCCTGTTAATTCAAACAATTTTTTAGTAACAACAGATAGAATATGGAAATTTTCACAGTTACCAACATTTCATCAATGCCACTAAAATATTTAAATAGCTGATATGCAAAACAGAGTGGACTTTTTAGTACAGAGGTTACAATTGTATACAATGTGCTTCTTGCATTTGCTTACAGGTGCACCAGGAAGCCAGTAACCTTGTATATTATTGTTTTCGATACAAGTATAATAAAAAACTTTCAAAGGGAATTGAATATTAATAAATTGTTTCCACCAAAATAGTTTGCACAAAACGCAATTATATGAGAAGCATTGGGTAGTCAATAGATACCATTTAATTACACCATCATATCAATGATCCCTGCTAGCTACTTGTACCTGTTACATTTTTTTTGTGTCGTAATATCTTTTGTTGTACTAACATAGTTGTAATGTGTCTTTTGTAACTAACAAGTGGACTATTAATTGTCTTAAATAAACAAAATTATATATATTATATTATATATTATATTATGCAATCTTTAGAATATGCCCAGCTGAATTGATGCACCAGTTTATTATAAACCATGGCGAAATAGCATGTTGGCTTCTGGCATTCTGTGTCAATATGCTCCTAATACTTGTAATTGACAGACATGTGTCACATGAGAAATAATGCACATAAGTTACCCCAAACATGCTTCTTTGTAGGAGAAAACTTCCTAGCATGCTCATTATTAGCATAAGAGTTTCTATTAAACCTATAATATATGTCCTAGTAGCCCGCAATATACTTTTGGGCCTACATTTGTACAATCTACAGGCATGTGTATTATAGTGTTCAAAGTTTCAACAAGTACATATTTTAAAAATTAATAAGTAAAAACTTAATTATGTTAGGCCTTACCATTTTTTTAATGGATTTTTTCAACAAAGTCGGGTCATCTTTTACTTTTTCACCCTCAGCTTTTTGAAGGATATTTTTCCATGCAACTTTTTCTTTTAACTCTTTGGCTTTGTCACTATCTGTTTCAGCCAACTTTTGTAACTTGTCCTCTTGCTGTTTCAAGTCGTCGAGAAGTTTCTTTGGATCCTTCTTTGATTTATTACCTCTGTCTAAAAAAATAAATTGTAATCAATTAATTCTAAATAAATCTACATCACTTTCGCATTCTAGCACTTATAAATATATAACAGTGTCGCATATAACTGAGTTACAATAAACATACATCAAAACATGTCTTGTCCTTTCCTTAATAAACAGCACAAATCTCGATTGATTAATATGTAATGAAAAAATGTTTTAACATCAAAAGTAAAATCAATTAAAAATTAAGTAAATTTTCCTTATAACTAAGACTTTCTAGTACAAACACACAAATTTTTGTTACACTTCAACCACTCAAATGGCTAATTTGGCGACTAATGTATCATCAAAATATTTTAGAAATACTGTTATGTAAAGGCATATAAATGAAAAAAAATTAGGTAAATATAGAATACCTTTTTCTCCTAACTTAGCAAAGTCAAACTTTGAAAAAACTAATTTCCCTTCATTGTTAAAGATAGGTTTTGCAGTATTTACATTAGTTTTAACTTTTGTTTCTTTTTCTTCCATATTTTCAGCAGCAGCCTTTACTTTATTTGGATTTAATTTCACTCTTTCTCTCTTTTTTATTTTCTTATTTAATTTACTGTTTAAACTCTTTTTTACTAATTTATTTTTAAGATTGAAATTATTTTGAGATTTGATTTTCTCCAATTTTTTTTCAAGCTCCATAATATTACGAGCTCGTTCAGTAACCTGTTTTTCATCTTGATTCTTAGATTCATTAGTTATTTCAATATCCATTTGACTATCGTCATCATCTGAAATAGAATAATTTATAATTACATTTAATAAATAAAAACAAACTAAGACACGTGTAAAGAAAAATACAATATAATGTATTTATTATTTCAAACAAGTTTTCAAATTTTAAATCAATTTATTACATCAAAACTAAAATGGCTATAATTAACACTAATATCAAAAAGTTTCATAAATTTATTTAATAACTACCTTTTCTTTGCAATGGAATGGATAAAACTGAAAATACGTTTTTCAAAAAACTTAATTCCATGGTAAGTTCTTTTTTTAACTGATTATTTTTTACAGATTTCTTTTGCACGGTCATTTTAGTTAAATCCTATTTATTATAACAGGTTATATTCAATTGTTATGTTGATAAAATTATAAGACATTAACCTCGCAATTTTAGTTATTGTAAAAATAATCAAAATGTCAAAAAACACATGAGTTTCACGGTTTTTTGAATGATTCCGCTCGTAAAAAGGCAAAGGTGTTTCACTACACAGCCATGCTTCAACTTACAATATATCACTACAAAAAAAATAAAATATACTAGAATAGTGTCCATTTCATTCTTTAGTTCATATCAAAGAGTATATAACGTCGGTACATTAAAAAAGATTTTCTAATTTTATTAAAGACATCCTTTACCCATTCGGTGTCATAAAATGTATGGCAATACCTATTCGTTTTTATCTTTATAATGTGAAACTTTAAGTTTAAACACTATTCCTTTTTTTAATTGTTTAATAGCACCAAAACGCCTAATTAACATAAATTATACCATTTGACAATTAGGCTTTAAAAACTGCTATCCAGAGACGTTATACAAATTTTAAAAAAAAATATCGAATTATTGACAGTTTATCTTGACAATTACACAAATTGAAAAGCGTGCTTCAGCCTTCATTTGTGATACTTACATTTAAAATTGTTAAAACTTGTTGAAATTAATGTATAGGAACAAAATTACTATAAATCATAATGGCTCAGCAAGAAATTTCATGTGGTCTAGATTATATTACAGCACCTGATTTACAAGCGTGTCTCAGTGAAGCGTTGCATGCTAATTATGCTTTTATTGTTTCGCCGATCATTCATCCACGTTTTCGCCGGCCAATTCTTCCATCCGGTGGTACTGTTGGAGGATTTACCCGGTCTGACATGATTTTGTCTCCTCAAGATTGGAACAGTAGAATCGTCGGTAAATTATCAGAGTATTTAGATCCAGACGCTCCGTCGCCTATTGTTCGTCAGCGACATGAAGATTCTCTCAATGAAGAACTATCTTACTGTCGAGGTCTGGGACTTCCGGCTGTTATGTTATCGTTACATTCGAAATATACAAATAATTTAGCTAGAACTTTGCATACTTACTTTGAAACAAGGTTACAAAATATTTATCATATTGAATTTATTTTGCCAAGTATAAAATTATTAATCTAAATAACTTTTCAGCCATCATCCAACCCTTATTTGGGCTAGTGTACCAATGCTTTGCCATAAAACATTAAAAGCAAACATTGATATAGACAATGAAAATGATGATGCTTGGAATGAGCCATGGCACTGGTGGACCAAATTTCATGAACGCATGGGTTGGGATAAAAGAATTGGTGTTGTGATAGAGATGTCAGCAGATCTTCCTTCACAAGATATCCTCAAAAGATGGCTTGGTGAGCCTATTAGGGCTATAATTGTTCCTACCTCACTATTCCATAATAACAGGAAAGGGTCAGTATTACTAAAAAAAGTACATTTTTTAATTTTTAAAGTTATTTTCTGTAAGAATTTATCATAACATATATAAAATAATAGTATCATACTGAAATAGGTCATAAAATCATGATGGAAAATGAATATATATATCACTTACAATGCATTCATACTACTCCCTACTACAACTTCAAACTACTCATTCTTTTTATTCCCACAGAAATTTGATGATATCTGTAATCAGTCTAAAAAAGTATATATTAGTAGTATTATATATGTACTTTTGATTTATTGGATGGACTATTTGAAAAAAAAAAACTTTGTTTTAGGTATCCAGTTTTATCACGAGCTCACCAACAAGTAGTACTTAGTATGGTAGAACATGATGCTCAGGTTATTGTTAGTGGAGCAAGGAGGTCAAATATTGAATATTACTTACAATATTTGTACAGAGTTTGGAAGAGAAGGCCTTATATTGGGGATGATCCAATGCTTAGTTATGCAAAAGGGTAATTAACTTAATAACTTTACTTTTTAAAAGTATATTGAAATCTAAAAAAATATTGTATTATGCTGTAGAAATGTTTAAATCCTCAGAATCACTTATAAAAGTTATTTACATTTAATATAAACTATTTTTTACAGTATAGAGTAATTGTATAGTACCTTAATGTTATGCAGATATTTAAAATAATCTGCATAACATTAAGTAATAGGATTACTGACACTATAAAAATGGTTTTTTCTTTGAACTCTTATAATAATAATTAATAACTCTTTAAAAAGTGTTTTTGTGAATTAGAACACTTATTCACAACAAATTATTATTACAAATGAATTGTGTTTCTTTTTGATTTCAGATGGGAGGATTATCTTCAGACTCCATTACAACCTTTAGCAGATAACCTAGACACGCACACTTACAATGTCTTCGAAAAAGATCCAGTTAAATATGATCAATACCAAAAAGCAATTGCTCAAGCACTTACTGATATTCACAAGAAGAGGAAAGGAGAAGGCATTGATGTTAGTAATATGTAAATTACAAAATTATCAGTATTGAATTGATATTTTATATATTTTTACAATATTTCATTAATTAGGCATGGTCCAATCAATTTTATACACGTTTCAAGCCAGTGTTTGTTGTTTATAAATATTGTTAGAAATCACATATTTCCAATTAAATTTATTACTTAAATTATTTATTGCAAATATTTTTTTCTACACAAACTGAAGTGTAAGTTTTTGTATGTATCATGGACTTTGAGAAAATAATTTCTATAATCATAATGTTGTTGGGTATGATTGTCAAAAAGTTTTAATTAATTTATATTTAGTTTCATCACAACAGGATCATCAGAGTGACTCATGTATTATAGAAGCAAAGAAGTGTGAAGTTGGACAGGGTGATAATACAGTAAAAGAAAATGAAAGACCAATTACAGTTATGGTCTTAGGTGCTGGAAGAGGACCCCTTGTCAGGGCAACTCTTAATGCAGCAGATATTACTAACAGCAAAGTTAAAGTAAGCATATAATAACATCTATGAAATAATTATTTTTGCTCCATAATGCTCTTGATTGTATAATTATGATTTTAAAGTTATAAGGCATATGCATTATTTCTCTTAATTCCAAGGTCATAGCAGTTGAAAAGAATCCATGCGCAGTAGTTGTTCTTGCAGCTCAAGTTCGAGAAGTATGGCGGGATCGTGATGTTATAGTAATACCTGGTGATATGCGTCAAGTTAATTTTTCACCTAAAGCTGATATAATTGTTTCTGAACTACTAGGTAATAAAATTAATGGCATTTTATAAAATCAAAATAACATACTAAATACTTTAAACTATAATTCTTGTTTGTCCTTTAAATTTATTTATTTATTAATCTAAATAATATTGATCCTTCTATATATATTTTTTTTTTAAATATTTTTAAAAGGTTAAAATTTTTCTTATTCTTGTAGGCTCTTGGGGTGACAATGAACTTTCACCGGAATGTTTAGATGGTGCAGCAGGCTTATTGAAAAGTGGTGGTATATCAATACCCAGAGAATATAGTTCATATGTCGCGCCAATTTCGTCTCCAAGATTGTGGGCAGCTGCTAGAGCAGCATCTCCTGGAAATTCTGCTCAAATAGAAAAGAATCTTGAAACCTTATGGGTGGTTTACATGCAAAACAAACATGATATTGCAGAAACAAAGGTAAGTTTAAACAACTTTGTTTACTTTTAAATATAATATTATTTCAATCTGATGTTACTTGCTTTTTATTTTTTAGTGTGTTTTTACTTTTGATCATCCTGCTAAAGGAATGAAAAACTATGAAGGACAGGATCTCACAGATTATCGAGGATTACCAATGACAGATAATAGAAGATGCACTACACTTACATGGGAAGTTGAGCAGGATAATGTGATGCATGGATTTGGTGGATATTTTGATTGTTTATTATATGGAAAGGAAATGATCAGCATTGTACCTTCTACTCACAGCCCAGGAATGATATCATGGTTTCCCATATTTATACCTATTAAGGTTATAAACATTGATTTATTGCATCTAACAAAAAGTTTGAGTCCATTCAATATAATTTTAAAATTAATCTGGATGCCAGTACAGATTTTTAATTTAAAAAAAATCCTATCATATCAATTGTCTTGTTATTAACTGACATCATTTAATAAATCCAACTAATCTCATTCATCCAAATATTTTCTATAAATAGCATATTCAAAATACATTTTATTTAAATTATTAACACAATTAAAAGAAAGAATAATTATCATTACAGACTCCTTTACGAGTGATGAAAGGTGATAAAATAAAAGCCATATTTTGGAGATGTGTAAGTGCCCGTAGAGTTTGGTATGAATGGATTGTTGAAGTTGGTGTACACACTACTCCTCTGCACAACCCAAATGGACGAAGTTCAGAAATGTTGTTATGAAGAAACAATTTAGTTTTTCTTCAATAAATATATTATATTATAACAAATTATAATAATAAAACTTATTTTTTCACTACACCAATTCATTCTTTAACAACAAACTTTTCAGAACTAATATTTATCTATTTACATTAAACAGCCACTGTTTTATTTCTATACATATCTAATGTTGAAATAAATAATTATATTGCAAATATCCACTTAAAAATGTTATCTTTCTGTTAACCTCGATATATTCATCTCTTTATGGAAATCATTAATATTTTGGTCCCATCTCTTCTCATAATAAATACCTGAAAAGAAAAAAAAACTTTTAAAATTTTACATTACACTACGAAATTCATGTTAAGTCATACTATATTTAAGGCTAGTGAAACAAAAGCAAATCAGTCATTACATCATAAAATTATTTATTATTATTTATAACCTCCAAAACATGTTAAATCATCTGGTATAAGATTTATGTATGCTGGCTTAGTAGTTTTTTCAGTTAGGCATAGGCTTATAACAACAAAATTGGTAACAAAACATTTATTGGTATAAATAAAGTAAATGAAATACCTTGTAAAAACTTTGCATTATGTCCTGTTTTGATAGCCCAGGGTAAATAATATTTAAGATAAAGTTGTCGATGTTTTGGTTTAAGTCGTGCTGCTCCCCAAATACCACCACCGATGCACATAGGTAACTTTGTTTGAATACCTTCTACCCATTTAACAGCAACCTTAGGAAATAAAAAAATTATATTATTATTAAGTAATTTAACTTACATTACATAGGAAGACTAAAGTGATGTAGTGAAACTGGCATACTCTATTTTATAATAAACTAAAATTTATTTAATAGTAAGTTAGTAAAAGTTAGTTAAGTTAGCAAAAATAACTCTTAAATTTGAGTTATACTTACTTCACCAAGCATTGTAGTCTTCATAAATAATGAAGCATGAACTAAGTCATGGACCTCTCTATATCTTTGCATTACATAAGCTATATCTGGATCATTGATAAATTGTACAGGTAACCGTGAATCGGCTGTTATATCGTTTTCCTTCATAAAATCAGCATAAACACGACCAAGGGTATCTTCAGGCAATTCTGACAGTGTTTTAAAGCAAATTGTTTGAGAATTTATTCGCGGCATATCTCGTAATATTTCAGCTCCTTCGTTATTTTCAAGCATTCTTTCTCGCATAAACTTAAGAGATGCTTCCCCTGTCACTTCACCTAAACATGCAATCATATCTCCTCTATATGGATCAAGGAGGGCTACAGTGGCCGAACCGATAGTTAGCAAAGTTTTTTGAAATAGATTTGTTGGAATATAATTTATTTCCAGTTCTTCCCTAAAATTTTTGCTTTTAGGAAAAGAACTTAATTTTCTAATAAAGGCACGCATGTTATTCACTACTAACCTATTTCTGAGTCTAATATATTAACTAATAATAAATATATACTATGTTATCATAATAATGAAATCAGACCGGGATAAAGATTATCATAGTCGCAAAGAATATAAAATTACTAAGTACTTGTGTCTTCTATACCATAAAATAATACTCTATGGTCTGAACTCTGAACATGAAGGTTTCATGATTTAAAATGTGTATTATATGTAATTAATTGTCATAGATTTCATAAATTTTAATGGCAGCACTTAGTCGAATTATTCTGAAAGCATGAAATGAGCTTGTGTTGACGCAATATGTTGCTAATGCAATAAGTTTAAGTAATAAAATCCATCCAGTCAAACAATTTCTCGTAGCAGGCCATACAGCAACATTGGAATAATTGTATTAATATGGAGCATTACTATAGGTTAGCATTTAAAACTTCTTACATTTTACGATAACACAGAAGGTAGTTTTATCGTTCAAATTCAAATTACAAAACAATTTTCGTAAAAAATTCCTAATAGTTTCATAATTTCTACGATAAATAATATAATAACAGTTATTGTTTGAGTTGGTTTGTTTTCGGAAAATGGGTTGGTACTATCTGACGGCGAACACTAGCACTCAGTTAAATCAAATAGTGCGCCCTTCAATCAAATAGCCTGTTCCAACGAGGACAAAAGCCAAATATCCAACATTTCACAACAAATTGACGCAATACCATAGGTTTGAATAGTCTATGATTAAAAATTGCGCTATTTACTAGCTTACTCTCAAATATATTCAAAAACAATGACACTTAGACAAGCCATTTTACTTTATACTTTTATTATACACCACACAGAGAAAATAAATAAATACAACATAAATCCAGCCTTAATAAACGAGGCGTACAATTTTGGCGACTTTATCGCTACATAGCGATCTGTTCCAGGCAACCAGCTTAATACTTTTTACACAAAAAATATTAACATTGAGACCTAAACTATACACAAATATGATTTGAAAATAGTTGTTGTATAAAACATGACCGCATAAAATGGCGGCAAGAATGCTAATAGCATTTCCCTCTTGAATCATACTTCGAAAGAGTCTACCTTCTTCCAACACAGGCATCTGTGCTTCTCTCTTCTCTCATCATGGAGCATGGCACGGTATTTGGCACTTGTTAAATTTTATGTCAAACTATTTAGTGTAACGTGGACCAATGGCCAATCCCCAAGTTTAAGTTTAATGACTTCCTTTTCTATCGTCATTAGGGTGCTTTACTTTCCAGTTCTGTATCGCCTCTGTAACATTTGCGATTTTGACTGAATTTGATTTTAAAATTTCTGAACAAGAACAATTTGAGTACACGGAAGGACAACAGTTGTAATTTTCCTCACGCCGATCGCGATATCTTCATATGGACTGGGAAGTTTAGCTTGAGGTTTTATCTTTTTACTGATTGTTATATTCGAGTCTTTAAGCATATATATAATACTAGCATAGCCTTAAATTTACGCAAGAATTTATAAGAACAAAATTTAGATTTTGCGCCTAATCATAAAATCTACATTTTTTTCTTTTCGATACTATTATAACTTAAGTAACAAAAACATTAAATCGAGCATAGGAGAATTGAAAATAAGACTAATTGAGTATAAAATATTAATTTCGATATTCATTTTTAGGCAAGTTATCAAAAAATATGAGAATTAATTTTTATGACGCGCGCGCACAGTATAATGTCTAAGAGCTGATAATAGAATGAGACATATTTTATAACAAATTTAGTATATTAGAAAATATGACAAGAATGGGTGGTCTAAAAAAATCCTGGACAGACTATTTTGAATTATTTAAAAAAAAAATATTTTAATTAAATGTTGCAACATCAAGATAATAAGATTTTTTTTACCCTGACTTAAAACATCAAACGTATAGAATGTGCAGCTGTTGGCTTGCTTATTCTTTGCCTGGATAAACTACTCGGTTGTCAGGAAAATTGGGAATGTTGATGCCAGTTACCTTCACTTGCTTGATAATAGAAAAAATATATATCAATATAAGCGTTGTTTTGGTTTGGTTTTGCGAATTTTAAAGATTAAATTTTAACGCGAGTGATATTTAAATAGATACATTTTTGGCATATTTTCTAATATACTAAATTTGTTATAAAATATGTTTCATTCTATTATCAGCTCGGTGAAGGTCATTTTAGGTTATCTTCTTAGGATCTTCTACTAATATATTAATATTAAAGAGTATATGATGAAGTTGAATGCGCGATGCCGCCAATTAAGAATCAAGCCTGTCAAGTCGCTCGAAATTAACGAATTCACACATTATCCTATATGAGTATGATTGTTTTATTACAAACTTAGAACGTGAATGTTTAAATTTGTGTTATGTTAGTGGTAAAAAGAAAATTTATCATAATTTATTTTTTTGTTGTAGTCATTTGCATCATATTTAAAACTATTTTTAATTACGCTAAAGGAGAAGAACTTCTGATGCGCGTACATATGTGCACTACTTATTTCAATATGATATTGAATAAATAAATAATAGTTAAACACCATAAATCTTTAAAAAAAACATCTATTATAACACCATAATGAAGTATGCCTTGGTCTAGTTACGGTGTTACTACCCCAAATAGTCAAAAGTCATAAAATAAATACTGTTATAGATACATTCTTAATGTCCCAGGCACCCAGGCAGACATTTAGGCATCATAAAATAATTTAAGGATAAAATATAATTTAATTGGATTAAGAATTGGATGCCTTTTTCAAAAATTAAAAAGAGATAAAATATCATTTGTAATTTTTGCAACTGATATATTTTTGGTATAATTTTTTTGTAAATTGTGTATCCTGTTTTATGTTATGTTAGTATCTTTAGATTCCAGAGATATATTGTCTGTGCATGTAACTAACATTTTGCGTATGTAATTATCTTATCTTATATTTTTTAATTGAGCCTGCATATTTTTTTCCTCCTAGACTGCATCACAATGATATTTTATTCTGCAATATAAATATAAGGCTACATAAGTAAACCTAGATTGAAATATCTATATCTGTGTGAATTCAGTATTGCACCTATTCAAATTACTCGCTTTAACAGTATCAAAGGTCTGGGGGTTGATTACTAAGACTTAGCTGAGAAATACCACATCGCGTATGGGCTTATGAGACGAACATCTTAAGATTTAACCTAACCTGTAACCTGAGATAGTGAACCTCAAATAACGACGTTGTTAGAATTAAAGCGAAGTAATCACAACCTACGTCAACGAAAAGTAGCAAAACACGAGCACGATTATAAAACTTCAATATTAATACAAGGCATTCATAATTAGTTTTCTGAAAAACTTATATGATCTACCATATTTCTTTATCGAAAAATCACATTTAATACTTACCTTTTAACCAGAAAAATATATTTTAAGCGTGAGCAACCCTGCTATGAGAAAAATATTTTTAAACATTTTAGCTGATAACACTGATGTGGATAAATATCATTTGAACTATAACTATAGCTCAATGCTCATACTTCGTTCATCGTTGTCGTTCAACATAAATAAATATTTAGATTGTTTACGTTTTAACTTTTAATAAGGCGTACCTACATATAAAAATAAATTTTATTGGTAACATAATAATTACATCAATAAGAACTGTATGTTATATTGACAGTTATGGAGGTAGTGGAAGAAGAAAACCCATTACGAATTTATACTGAAGCAACAAATAATCTTCATATTAATTTAAAAAATAGTGTTGGACGACCAAGAAAAAAAAGTGAAATACAATTTAGTCCGCAACCAAAATCTATAATATCTATTCTACTAAGTAAAGAAAAAAAATATACCGAAAACGGTGAAAATTTTAAAAACAAAATTAATAATCGTACCGTGCGGAATGATGCGACGACCGAGGATTATTCAAAACGGTATACAAGAATTAGATGAGTTAATAATTTCTTTTCCAAAGAAAATCTTTTTTTAACAATAATTATTGAACTTATTTTCAGGGAGCAAAATGACCAAAGTGATTGTTCTGAACAAAATATAGAATTTCAAACAGATAAGCTTTATGAATGTAATTATTTAAACTGTACATACTCAACAAAGTTTCCATCTAATCTTAAAACGCATAAAAGAATCCACACCCCTGAACAACGATACATCTGTGATGAATGTACCTTTAGATCAAAATTTATAAGCTCATTAAAAACTCACAAACGTCTCCATAGAGATGAGCGACCTTATGCTTGTAAATATTGTGCTTATAAATGTAACAGTCATTCAAATTTAAAGAAACATATTTCACGTAAGCATATAGAAATTAATAATAAAAAATAAAAGTAATTTGATATTATATGCTTTTTTTTGTGTGGGTAAAGGAAAAAAAAATTAAGCTTTTATAATTTTTTAATAACCTAAATAAAACCTTAAAGTACATAATAAACAGACATAAATATTTTACTACCCAGTGTCGTCTTAATATAACATGATAATTATTTTTAACACCATGATATATTTATATAAATATTACCATTTTTTAATTCCTTTCTATTGGCAAGGATATAAAATAAGCTAAATTAATACTATGCTGGTATGCATCTATAAAACCTATGTCAGTGACAATGTTCAGTAAAATCTACTACCACTGACTCCCGCCAACCAAAGAGGAAGTAACCAGTTGCAGATCCAAGTACTACCGCAGCACAAAGCCATGTATTATATGTCATAAAAACTAGCATTAACATGTAGCTCACTAAAACTTGTACACCATGAAGTACAGTCTGCCAAGCATGTTCCACACTCAGCATTGTTGGGCTAAAACAATTAAATATTGTGAACAATGATCTATAAATTCAATGATGATTCAGTTTGTTTTTAACTTTTAAAACTTTTCAAAATAAATAAAAGTAAAACATATTAATAGAAAAAGGATAAATCCTTTAACACATATATAATTTAATGTTATATAGTTTACAATAAAGGTATACAAAAACTACATGAATACAAAATGCAGTAAATATTTTCCTGAGACCTTACATTTTCTTAGTTTAGTTATTTACCCCAAATAATGATATTAAAAAAAAAAACAGAGATGAAACTTACATATTTCTGTCAAGAGCATGAGGCATAGGTCTGAAATAATATAATTGATTTTTAAATTCTAATACCAGCAAATGTTGGATACCGTAAATAGCAATTGCACATTATAATATTAATATTTTAGATGGCACTGATTAAATTAAATGATTGAATGGTGATGAAATAATTTAATTGAGGTATTAATTAACTCACTGTATTACTTGAGGCTCATCAGCACATATGTTGGCTACACCTTTATCAGGTGGGGACACCGCACAGTATTGAAGCCCTGTATAAGTCTTCCAAAGCAAATGCTTTCTGTAGTATTTTAATCTAAAAGTATTTGCTTATTTTAGTATGGCTGCCAGAATACATATATATTATTGCAAATTCATTAAAATAAAGAACAACTTACAACATTTATTAGAAAATTAATAGTAAAAAAATATTATGATAGTTTGAGAAAGTAAATTCACATGTGAAATCAGTTTTAAAACAATTCAATTATTTATCCAACTAAATGAAAATACTTAAATAGTAATGTTTAATATATATGTCTATAGCCATTTGTGTGAAAAAGTCATACCCCTCATAAAGAAGAGCTAAAATAAATATTGCTAAAAATGATCCAACAAATTCCCCAACATCTGTTACTTTCCACCATGAAAAAAGTATTGTCTCCATATAACCTCCATGAAACTAAAAAAAAAATATTCTTGTCAGATTGTAAAAATAATAAATAATTTTTGTTCATATATTTACTAAAATCTTTTGTAAAGTTATATGTAAAAAAAAAATTTAAGATACCCAATATAGTGGAAGATATGTTATATTAACATAAGTTTAGGTACTGTACATTTATCAGTGCTGTACTTTGATTAATAATTCACTTACAGTCATTGACATCATATGCATATCATGTAAGGGCCTCGAGTGGTGTTTGTGAAGTAATACATCTGCTCCTTCATTGGGAAGATCTTTGCTTGAATTAAACATATCCTATATAATAAAAAAATATATAAATACATATATACAATACATTACTAAAAAAACTAGTTTATAATCACTTATTTAAAAGAGTCAACTTGAAATAAAAACTCACATTAATTTCCTCCAAAAAGTTTGTGCCATTCATGCTCATTTGATGATCTACATGCATCATGCTATGATCCATATTTTGAGACATGTGTGCTGCCTCATGATTTGAATGATCCATATGACCATGGTCCTCCATGATAAATTTAGGAACTAAAATTTTAATAAAAATGAATTGTTGGAAATATAAGTCGTTTTAAAACTCATAACTCGAGGGTTGAAACGAACGAAAGTTTACAAAACATTACTGGTTCAAGAATAACAAAGAATTAAATTCAAGCTACTTTAATTACAAAGGAATGGTGATAAAATTATTTATTACTACACAACAATCTAAATTAATTAACTGAAATTAGTTTATTATTATTATTATGCTTTTATATCAAGAAATACCTTTTAAAAATAACAATATTTAATAAATTTCAAGTTGACTATATCAAAAGAGACCGGATAAGCCCTTGTTAAAAATTACGCGTGACCACTTTCACTTTCAATCGAGGTCTTAGAATGTGTCTTAGCCATGTAACTGTAACATTTTATTGCAATTGAAGTCGTTACAGTTTACATAATATCTGTGCGAATCACTTATTGTATTGTTTCGATTTATTTGTACATTTGTCATGCATAGAAAGAAAACATTTCAAAGTGTGACTTCAACATTAAATAAAACAACATAAAATGTTATATGGAAATTAAACTTTTTTTATAATATTACGTCCTTTTTATTTGATAAAACTTGAGAATTCTCAATAAAAATACTTTTATTTTTTTGACATTGTCATTTATCAACTTTGTTTCAATGATAAGTTGCCATATTTTATTTTCTGTTGAATGATATTTTTAGCCTAACATTATGTTGAAAAATATCTAGGCATTATATTAACTACACGACAAACATTTGCTATGTTGCTCCAATGCTTAACGAGAACGTGTATAGGTTTTTTTTATTGATTTTATTTTTTTATCCAATTATACAAAAGAGTCAATAAAACAAACTGTTCACATAAGGGTTCTAAATTATAATTTTTCTGTCTATATATTATATGATCTGGCAGCTTTTTTGGCGACAAATCCGGTCTAGCCGAATAGTGTTGGTTTTTCGTTCACATTCAAATAATGGTCTCTCAATAATTTTGTAGTTACGCCTCACTAAGGAGGCTATAGCGAATATCTAATGTTGAATAAATAGTAACAATACACCCATGTGTAAATCACAATTAAGTTCCGTGACGAACTAAATTGGTCCAATATCTTTATATTTATTACTTGCTTAATTTTTATAACAGAAAATTAAGTACCTTAAAGTTTCATCGAGTTTATCTTAATAAAAACAATATTAACGAATAATTATAATTCTGCATAAAATACATTTTTTTTTCTAATGGCGTGGACAGACAATTTGAGTAAAAGCAAATGAGTTTACATCATTTTTTAATTTAAAAATATATATATATATATACATTTCTTACGTTGCCAGGGGAAATAATTGTTTTACAAATGATGTATTGTGAAAACAGAAACTATATATTTTTTTAATTGAAAACAAAACCTTCATAATTTGACGAGAGAGAAAATCGTTTTTGATGAATAATTGATGATTTACTTTGCTAGATCTCAATTTATTTCATTACAAGTCCACTAGTGTCATCACGATTCAAAATTTGGATATTTTTAAACATATTCTTAAGTGAAAATTATATAAAATATTTCTACATACATTCTTTGATGTGATAATAACTGTTTGATTATACATTCGTAATCATTTAAATATTATTAAATACTTACGTTTATACAAAATACTGTTTTATTTTTCAAAGATTCTATAGCGCATTTTATATTTATTGCTTAAGAAATATTAACCATCCTCTTCATTGCCACGTGTGTCACGATCCTTGGGGACTACGATATCATGTTCCCCCTGTGTCTTTAGTTACATTGACTCGCTCTCCTTTTAAACCGGAACATACAATACTACGTATTATTGTTTGGTGGAAGAATATGTCACAAATCGATGCAACCTATTACCTATCCTATATATAAACGGACCTGTACAAAGGTCCGTGCCCAAGTAAATTTATTCAAATAGACCTGTCAAACTGTATTCTGCGAATCAGTCGACATAATTCATTCCTTCCCTTTTAACAAATAAGTGTGATAACGGAGAGATCTAATGCTGTAATCTACTTTAAAAAATACACATTTATTAATACCTCAACTTCAATAAATAATTCCAGAATTAAAAAAAAAAAATTAATTCATTAGAGGCAACATATTTTTTATTATATTCAATAATAGCTTATTTACTCTGTACTAATTTAAGGGAGGGAAAGCAGCAGCGCGAAAGCGCGGACGCGGGAGAGTTGATTGATCAAGATTTGAGGTTGAGTTGGGGGCGCCACTGAGCGCTAAATGGCTTATGCATACTGATTTAATTTTCGTAGTGCATTCTTTTGAATCCTATGAATACTATGAAACCTAATGTCATCCTCTCACCAAAATTCAAAATATAAATGTTTTACACGTTTTTCTATATTATTTTTATATTATTTTGATTTTCAGAATGAAATAGTGACAAATGTATTTTAGATATGATTAAAGACGCTAGTCACTCGCTTCATGCTTGGCGGCCATGTCTGAAGCCCGCTTGGACCTTTGAGAGTTCGTGTTGTGCTATTCTTTGTATAAAAAAGACAGTGGTTTTTGTTTCCGATAAGACGATGAATTTATAACTACATTAAAAGACTATGAACTTTGTTAAATGTGGAGTGTTTTATATAGTGAAGCAAATCGATAAAATTTGCTTCTGCAGAAGTTACTCCAACATCGTATTTTTAGTTCATCCGCCATATTGGCGTTGATATATCTTCGTAAGTCTTTTTTCATAATTTCTTAGCTTGTTTCGAAATTGAAACATTATAATTTTGTTATTTTGCTAGTATTTTAAATGGTCTGTGTAATGTATAATAGTAGAGTCTGCATGACTTGGTTATTAAGCAATATTTCAACATTTTTGATTTGGCCTCTAGGCGAGTGGTTTTCACCAAATTCTTTAAGTCCTAGGCTTACTTATGTAAGTAGATACAAAGGCTACAAAATCTGAAATATAATTTGGACATTAAAATTCTCTTTGCTTACATATATAACAATATAGGTATACGCAGTAATCGATATAACAATTTTACTCTTATGTACCTTTTATATTTTATTTTAGTGTTAAATTCATTGTTTTCCTTTAATTTTACTATAAATATAGATGTTTATAATAAACAAACAACTTTTATTAAAATTTCATCCCTCACACCCTTTAATTCAGTTAAATAATAAGTTGTGTCAAGGAACATTCTAGATCTTAAAAATACCAGTCTCCATTCTCCTTTTAGCTTGTTAGAGACGTAAGGTTATCCAATTTTAATCCAATTGTTTTTAAAGTGTCCATTTGTTTTGACAGCTAATACTGAGGTAATGATATGTGGATCACAATTTAGTGATATACTTGTTTTCCTATAAAATAGCATTGATGGTATGGGTGCAGGGCTTTAAAAACTATAGAAGCATGATTAACCAAAAATCTTACTTAATGATGCATGGTGATTTCTCATTGATTTTAACTTTTTTTCTTAGTTATATTGGCGTGTTTTACTAAAAAAAATCACACAGAAGCCTATATATTAATATATTATTAAGTTATTTATTGATCAGGCCCTACCCAATTTTTTTTAGGCCAAACATGTTTGAAGAATTTGTAGTCTTAATAAAAATAGAGATATAAGTAAAAGAATTGACACAAGTGTCAGTGACTAATATATATATATAATTTTCTATTTAATGAGAATCTTATATTACTTGCAATTAATTAAATGATTGAATGCTGCAAAATACAAATTATAAATAAAAATCTTATTTGTTATTTTTAATATGGTGAGTAATCACACACACTCAAGCTAAAATTAATATCTTCAAAATCAGTACAAAATCATAAATAAAAAATGTTAATAACCTCTTTTCTGAAGATTTTAATGTTTGCCATGTAAGTTATTTATGTTGCAATAAATTTATATCTATTAAAATTGTTATTTAAACCTAAAAATCATAAATCACAATTATTGGTCTTAATTTTTATATTATAACCTAAAATCAATACATTTGCTATTTAAATCTTTCGAACATTACTCTACAGTCAGCGTTAGGAAAACAACAAATATAAAAATAATCTGTGGTAATTATTTCAATTTATGCTAGGGACTATATTGTTATAATACTTATTATTTCTTAAATGTAAAATAGAGTCAAAATATTTTGTAATAGAGAATTCATCAGCTTGACTAGTTCAAATTACTGACGGAAAAGATTGTAGTGATTGCTTCTTCTTAATAAACAAAAGCTTATATATTCATACAAATATATCATCATTATTAGTGGAGCATTGCCTTTAAAATGTATGTATTGCAAGTGGTCCAGTTATTGGATATGTGTTAAAATATAATCAATTATTTTAGTGTATAAAGATTTCAAAAGACTATATTCTGTAAAAAGTTTTGCTTGCTTTGCTTAAATGTGTTTTTTTTAACCTGAACGAGTTAACTGTGCTGTAAAATATTATATGCAATGAAACCTGAAATGGTTTCTGCATATTTAAGAAACTATCATGAAAAGTGTTTTTAAGTTATCAGAAATTCTAAGACCATATAGTTTCAAATTATCCAGGTTATGCTGTAATCTGTTGATAAATTGTCTTGAAGGTTAATTAATGTAACAAAAGTGTTTGAATACCTGCATGAACATTTGGACTATATTTATTATCAGGCTCTTTATAATTATGTAATAAAATTATTAACAATTTTGAATTAGTATGTCTGTCTGCTATCATATGTGGCCAAGTGAAGTTAATCTCGAGTATGGAATGTTAAGTAGGGCTTTTTGGATGAATAAGCATAGTCAATAATAAATATTTGTACTTTTGTTTCATTTCCTCTACATTGGTTAACAATTTCTGCATTGCATAAAGTATTTAATATTTTTTTATTTGCTTAAATATGCAAAATAAACAAAAAATATGTTATTACATTTGGCATTGTTATATATTATAAACAAATGCTTTTATTATGCTATATATATTTTTTACTATGTATGTTTTGGAAATAAAAACTATAAAATTCTTTAGCATTTATAATATATATCATTTCAGGTTCAAGAAACTAAGTTGGTGAAAACACGAATTCCTAAGCAATACGGACACTGCATGAATGTGCAAGGTAAAGTGTAATCCAAGCATATTTTATATCCAGCATAGTATTTTTTAACTAATTTATTTTTTAATTTTCTCTAGGTCTAAAAATATTTAAATGAAAAAAATGAAGTATACCTAGGTGCAAATGCACCTCATTATATTATGATAGACTCGTTATATGGTAAAAGAGGGTATAGCTGATGCCTCTTAGCCAGAAATTGGATGAGCCTCTTGTTACAATTGAGGTGAGGATTTTATCATTTAACATTAGCGGCTAAAATTGTATTTGTAAACAACAGTTACTATAGTTTTTGCGTGGTCTTGGCAGGTAGATTGCAGACTCCAGCACAATGCAGCAGGCAGTCGATCCCCTCGCTACAACAAGCACTGTAAGTTATGTAAATTAAAAAAATACGAATTATGACAAAATTGTAAATATTATCTTCAATATTAAAGTGGTACTGTGCTGTAATCTCTTGTAATGTGCAAAAATATATAGTCAGTCCAACAGTGCATTAAACGTTTTTTTTTTACTATTGTAGCCCTCGGCGGAACCAGTCAATGGCGCGTCCTCCGAGGACGTTCCACGCCGGCAAGGCCGGATAACCAATCAGCTACAGTTCCTCCAAAAGAATGTTATTAAGGCAGTGTGGAAACACAAATTTGCATGGCCCTTTCACCAACCCGTAGATGCAAAAAAATTAAATATTCCTGTAAGTGTAATATTTAATATATATTTCTATGTTTAAAAATCAAAGTTCCATATAAGGTTGCCTATATAAACAATTTTAATTTTCAGGATTACCACAAAATCATCAAAAAACCTATGGATTTAGGTACAATAAAAAAGCGTCTCGAGTCAAACTACTATTATTCCGCTCAAGAATGCATTCAGGATTTCAACACAATGTTCACAAATTGTTATGTTTACAATAAACCAGGGGAAGATGTTGTCGTAATGGCGCAAACACTAGAAAAGTTATTTTTAAATCGGGTAAAGGATATTTGTAAACCATACCTTAAAAAGTTCGTTATTCAATCTGAAAAAAATGATAAACGATTCATAAAAACCTTTAGATAGCGCAAATGGACAAGGAAGAAAAAGAAATTGAGATGCCCTCGAACAGCGGGAAGGGCGGAGTCAAAAAGCGCACGGGAGGTTCGAGTGGGGGAGTGACGGCGAGCGGAGCGACGGCGGGCGCGGGCGCACCCGCAGCGAGCGCGGCGCTGGGTGCGCGGACCTCTGCCGTCAAGCCAATGGCGCCTGCGCCGCACCCCGCCTTCGTGGGTTCCACCAATACCACGACCACGCCCACGCTTACGGCGCCTTCGGTTACGCCGCCCGCTACACACACTGGACTCCCGCAACAGGTATGCACATTTAATACGCGACGCGACATATATTTTTTTCGCACATGAATATAATTTTTTATTAATGTGTGTAATATTTTAATAATTAATTATAGGTAGCAACTCAACCTTCCAATTTCCATGTGACTCAAGCCCCAGCGCAACCAGTCGCTACAATACCAGCCGTCACGCTATCACAGACCCAACCTGCTAAGGTAATATAAGTTACTAACAAAAAAAAATTATATATTTTTATCTTTAGAAAACATGTTAAATTTATATCGTCTTTTGTTAATAGGTAAAAAAAGGCGTTAAGAGAAAAGCTGATACCACAACACCTATGGGTAGTTCATTTGAAGGCGGCTATACAACTCCCACTATCGAACAGCAGAGCGGACCTAAACCTGCCAAAATTTCTACCAGAAGAGAAAGTGGCAGACAGAAAAAAGTAGGTTATAGAGATTTTAAAAATAAGAACTAGAAACATTGTGATAATATCGCTAAACAACTCATCATAGTTCCATCCCCATTATTTTATGTGTATAATATAATTACATCAGCTAATCGCTTTAATAATAATTAAACTAATATTACTTTTGCTGACAATGTATTAGAGTCGACTGTATTTGACAAGATATTAATACAAGTCGTTTCCAGGCGGGTCGAGTCGGAGATGACGGGTTCAAAATGGGCGGCTTGTCGCCCAGCGTGGGAGCGGCCGGAGCGTCGCACCACGCCGCGCTCACGCCGCAGTTAGCCAAGAGCAAGGAGAAGCTGTCCGACGCGCTCAAGAGCTGCAACGAAATATTGAAAGAGCTCTTTTCTAAGAAACACTCCGTAAGATTACTTACCTGTTGTATTTTCTTGAAAGATCGTAATGCGATTTGTTTTATATTTTAATGTTTAGATCTGAGCTATTTAGATTTAACGATTTTCTACAGGGTTACGCGTGGCCGTTTTACAAACCCGTTGATGCCGAGTTGCTCGGTCTACATGATTATTTTGATATTATTAAGAAACCTATGGACCTCGGGACCGTTAAACAGAAGATGGATGGTAGAGCATATAAGACGGCCGCGGAATTCGCGGCAGATGTCCGTTTAATATTCACAAATTGTTACAAATATAATCCACCCGATCACGACGTGGTTGCTATGGCCCGAAAGTTACAAGATGTTTTTGAAATGAGGTGAGAAACATAATTATTATACTGAATAAAACATTAAAAATAAATAATGAATATTGTAAAAAAATTTTGTAATTTAAAAAAGTTTTTTTACTATTTTTTTTATCATTTGATCTACAGGTATGCCAAGATTCCTGATGAACCGAGTCATGTAGGAGTACCACATATAGATAAAGGGAGCTCAGCCTCTAGCTCAGAATCGGGCTCCGAATCTGAATCTGAATCGGATGACTCAGAGGAAGAAAGAAACAATAAAGTGAAATTGTTAGAAAAGGAACTTCTTGCACTCCAGGAAAAAATGCGAAAGCTTGTCGAAGAGTCCAATAATAAGAAGAAAGCTAAAAAGAAAGTGAAAGACAAAACAAAAAAACAAATAACAAACAATGCTGTTCCTAAAACAAATGCTGTTGCGGGCTATGGTGCGAAAGCAAACAATATTGGTGAAAATTTGGGTAAGTGTTATTTATTAATTATAAATATAAATTATGCCTATTTTATATAAAATAGGATTTTTGAAAATAGTTTAAGTCTTAGCTTTAATTTCTTTTCGGCCAGAATTCTTAATATGATTTTTATGCGTGACTAAAATTAACATTTCGTCTTTATAATATTTACAATTGTATTGTAATAAACTCAATCACAATATCGCCTAGTTCCTTCGATTTATGTAGAATTTACCTTTAATATGAACTTTATCAGTCAGGCAATCGAACCCGTCATATAGTTCTCTTCCAAAACTAGAATAGACACATCAGATGGATAACGAAATACGAAAGCGCAAAAAGACGACTAGGAAATGACGGATAATGGGTAACGCTTAGTATCGTCGACAGCGACGAGTGGCGTTCGCGGCAAGACTGGCAGCAAGCGCGGTGCGGGCGCGGCCGGCGGGGTGAGCGCGGCCAGCGCGGGCAAAGCGGCGGCGCGGGGCGCGCCCGCTAAGAAGAAGAGCTCCACGCCCACCGCCGCGCCGCCGCACCACGCGCCCGCGCACCACGCGCACCACGCGCACCACGCACACCACGCGCACCACGCGCATCCCGATACCGACGACGAGGACCTCGCCAAGCCCATGTCATACGACGAGAAGAGGCAGCTCTCGCTTGACATCAACAAGTTGCCTGGTTAGTATTGCCTTTTTTGTAATGTGAATGTCGCTTTCACTTTTTAAAAAAATTCAAATCGATATTAACATCATTTATTTTTCGTTCAGGTGATAAATTGGGAAAGGTTGTACACATAATTCAAAGCAGAGAACCTTCACTGCGAGATTCCAATCCAGATGAAATCGAAATAGATTTTGAAACATTAAAACCATCTACACTTAGAGAATTAGAAAACTATGTAGCTTCATGTCTTCGGAAGAAAACACGTAAGATTTTTTAATTTTTAAAAATAATATCTTCAAATATAATCTGTCAAGATGAGTATTGTCTAAATATACTTGAATTTTTTTAGATCGAAAAGTGTCTGGCAAATCTAAGGATGAGCAGATGGCTGAGAAAAAGCAAGAATTAGAAAAAAGGTTGCAAGATGTATCAGGGCAATTAGGAACAAATAAGAAACAGCAACCCAAAAAAGGTGACTGAAATGATTTAATAATCAGTTATTGCATAGGTAATGAGTAATATGTACTTTGTGTAAACCTCTTATACAAAATGACTACTTGAGGTATTTTAATATACATATATATATAAATAAATGCTATGCTGGCTAATTATATGAAGGCATCATTAAATATATTATAATTCATTAAATCATACAACAGTTATAAATATTATTTGATGTTGTCTGATGTTAATATGTAATTAACTCCCATTGTGGTCGCAGAGGGCTGCAAGGAGGGCTTAGGCGGCGGAATGTCATCGTCGTCCAGTTCATCCGACTCGTCCAACTCCTCGTCCAGCACCGACACCAGCTCGTCCGACAGCAGCGACAGCGAAGCAGGTTAGACACACGGCGCCTTAATTGTCCCTTGCAGCTAGCGCTCGAACTCGCGCGTTACGACTTAGACTTACATTTAATGTTACGTGCATTTAATTAAGAGATATCTTCGTGTTGCGATGAACGTTTTCGAAATGCTTGAGATCTATGATTAGTTTTAGGTTAGATCCGATTGTTCATATCTAAGAATTAAATCTGAGAGGTTTTCACCTTTGCCAGTATTTTTTTTTAATATGTGATCTATCGCGGTACTATGTTTCGAATTGTACGTGGGACGGGTTAATGCCGTTTTAATATTTTATTCTAGTCTGAAAATGTCAGTGACAGAATGAATGGTATGTCCGTAATGTCTAGAATAACCGATCAGATTGTGAACATTTTAAAGACAAATTAGATTTTAATGAGACCTACTTGTGTAGATCCTCTTTATGTCCGTGTGATGGATAAACCTTAACTTTTTTTTTATTTATTGACATTTAATTTTGAGAGTGATATTATTTATTGATCCAGATTGATAATTAATTAATTGTTATTTTTATCTCAAATAACGATCTTGAGTGGAATAATTTGGTCAATATATGAATGCTTACCAAACTGAAAGTTGAGACTGCTTGTTGTATGCTGTTTTGTGTCAAACAGATTTTTTAACAATCCTACACTTTCACCTCACATTCATACAATTTTATATGTTTTAAACACAGTATGACAATCTTAGGCGAAACAACCTCGCAATAATTCTCTTATTAAATTTAGTACTTATTACTTTGAAGAATGTAGATTATTAGATGTGTGCATGAGTTTGCGTGCGTGCGTTGCAGAACTAGTTCTGTATGATGATTTATATTACTGTGATATTGGAAAGAGGGAAACGACTCTTTTTATTCGATCAGACAGTCATTGAGATCCAAAATTTTTGAGCATAATAAGAAATGTTGGTAAAGGCACAAAACAGTTAAGTCATTGGTAAGGAGGAGAAGCCAGCTTTGGTGTTCGCTGACACTCGTAACTGGTGCCGGTAAGAGAATTTTTTATTTGGTTTGATTTCATAAACCAATAGGAAATACCTTTTCACATTAATATTTTTAACTATATCATGTCCTCAAGTGCGAAGCTATTTCATTTGCATCCTTAAAATTTTATTATCTCGGAATAAATATTTATTGGAAACTTCAGATCTCACGGTTACTAATCGCTTTAGTGTGGAATTGATAAGAATAAAGTGCGCGTAAGTTGCGGAGGCGGTAGGACGACGCCGGAGGAGCCAGTCTGCCACGGTATGCAAACAATTGTGTAAGGACGGACACATTTAGCAAGCAAAATTATCACACCTTCTTACACCCCTGCTCTCTCGTACCGCGAGGATGTATTCTAGTGACATGTTGTAGTTAAAAAAATTAATTCTTGAAAAGGTATGGTTTATTGGTTGAACGCTTGTTATTCGATGCTTGCTCCCAAAATTCAACGCGACGTGTGATCGAAATCGAATATCACTCAATATACCCAAAGCTGGCCTCCTTCCTTCCACAAATTGTTTGCAAACTTGTATACATACTACTATATAAAAAAAATGTTGATGGTACCGATGAATGTTAAATAAAATGTTAATTAAATTAGGCCCTGCCGCTGTAGAATCTTTTACTTATTTGTAATTTTTATTTTACACAGCTGAATATTTGTATTTTGTATGTAGTTAGCTTCGCCACAAAATTGTACTTTGTGTTATGCCCAATTGAAGGAGGGAGGAAAATGGTGCAATAATTTGCGTGTGTCACGACAGGTGCCTGACAACAAGTAAAAAGTACTTTGGAAATTTTGACATTTGAGTCAATTTGATTTTTATAAATTTTCCAGTCATTAAATATTTACACTTTATTTATGGACACATTAAGAGTATTGCATCTAAATATCAAATTATGGACGCTTTGTTATTTTATTTGATTAAAATAGTAGATGATCTACAATATATGAACATTGCGAAACGTCATGACTGTGACTGGAACATTATGATAAATATCTACTATTATGTATGTTAAAATTTTACTTTTAATTAGCTTAATTGATAAATATAATTTTAGGAGCTTTAGGTCTTATAAAAAACAAATATATATATAGCATTTTATAGAGTATTGTAATATCTCAATTTATCTTATTTATTTTATATACATACAGAGTTAATTTGTTCAATAAAATTATTGATTCACAAAGCATACTTTGTGAATTTCTTAATGTTACTAAAATATATGCAAGACTTAAACCATTTTAGTATTTTCCTGAGAAGTGTTTGACCTTTAGAAATGATGAAATAATGTTACATGGGTAACAACACATTTACGACATCACAAATTGTGATTTGGGTTGAGTCTTGATAATTTTAGCTAAATATCTATCATTGTTTTAATTCACTTTTAGAAGATTTTATAATATTTATTTTATATGATATTATTTAAAATACCTGCTTCAATGTAAGACTAATCAAAATTGGGCTAACAGTATTTTAATATAAGTTATTTAAAGGTAAAAGAAAATCGACATTTGTACATTCCTGATGATTTCTAAGAAATAGGAATTATGTAAAAATTAAAGCAATAGGATTTCACACAAGTACAATATTTACATTATGTAGCAATTAGTTTTACATTTGACGGAACCAAAGGGGAACAAATCTGTTTTCCATTGCTGTTTCTTATACTAACTCAAACGTTTTTAGTTTTACCTTGTACATACATATATATTATATTTATACTATATATATTTAAAAACTGTTTTTTTTTTGGGTTAATATATTAATTGCCTTCGTCTTTTATTATGTATTATGTTTGAAATCCTCGCTTTTCTAGGGCCAAGGTTAAAGAACAAAATAGTCGATCGTATATTCTCTTGTTAGCATTTTGCAAATAAGTTTATGGAGATTATAAATGTCAAATGTTAAAAGTATGAACTTGGATATTAATTTGCTTAAAATGACATGTATAGATGTTTTCAATTAGTTTTTAAAAAAGTTTTAGTAAATATTTGGTACAATTAAATAATATTGCGCGACGTTTAATTTTGATGTAGATTTTTGATGTGTGTAAACAGAAACACCATGTGTAAATTTTATATAAGATTTATTTAATCAACCCTCATGTCTTTTAAATTGATTAGATAATAAGAATGAGTGGTAATGAAAAAACTTTGTATATAATTCAATATATTACAAAAATTTAAGTAAAACTTTTAAGTAACATATTTTGAATTTTATTTTCTTCCCTGAGATCTGAAGTTTCATTATTGTTTAAGTGCGTTAAAGGTATTTCTTCCTATCAATGTGTTTTTTTTAAATAACCTTCTTTTCAATATCTACAGATGTTACTACAGCTCGTCAATTACTTGGCAAGTTAATTAAAAAATAAAGGGGATTTCACAATCGTGATAATATAGATTCGTAACTTAAGAGGAGAGAGTTGGGTTATAATTAGTGACTAATTTGTGTGTATCTGATTCTATAAAGGAAGTCTTTTTATGCAATATTTACTAACAGCAAGCTAAATTATTTATTAAATTGTTGGATATATCTATTCAATTAGTCACGTACTACTTTCGAGGATTGGTTTTATTACCGTAAAAATACATTTGCATTAGCCATTTAAATAATTACACAAAAAGATTAAATTAATAGAATCATTAAAGACTTTCTTATAGAATGTGGCACGATAAATCACTTATGTATCTTAAATTAGTTTTAAATAATTTGCGACCCCAACAGATTGTTTCATAATTGTGAAAACGAATTGTCCGTCTGATAAACGATCATGACAATAATTTGAAAAGGTTATTAAGAGACATAAACGTGTAATTATTAAAATTTTAAGGGTCTGAAGAATTCCTTTAGGTTAAAAAAATAAGTCACTGCAAGTTAATGGATACCGTAGGTAGGTGATACGTATATTACAATTGAATATTATTTATCAATTGCTAATCTATTTTCGTCAAGTAACTTTCGATCATTGCAGGTACGAGTGCCGGCAAACCT
The DNA here is from genome assembly GCF_037043105.1 of Vanessa tameamea. NCBI lineage: Eukaryota > Metazoa > Arthropoda > Insecta > Lepidoptera > Nymphalidae > Vanessa > Vanessa tameamea. The sequence continues at coordinate 9,289,249 of NC_087313.1, read as the reverse complement.
TCCAAGAAGAAACTCAAGAAACAAGCACAACAAGTTCCTTCGCAAACTGTAAATATCATTCACATACAGAAAATTAACATTACAAACGAATCGGATTCGACTGATGATCGTCACGAACTTAATTCCAGAAGCCGGTCCCGCAGGTAGTGGTGCCCGTGGCCCCGCTGCCTGCGCCCGTCGAGCCACCGCGCGTCGAGCCGAAGCCGGAGCCGCCCGCGCCCGCGCCCGCCTCCGCGCCCTCGCCCGCGCCCGACGCTAAGCTGCCGCCCGCGGCCAGCGCGCCGCTCGCGCCGCCCGCCGCGCCGCCAGTGCATGCGCCCGCGCCCAACGCGCCCGACTCCTCGAATGTGCCTGCCCTCAGAGAGGAGCCTCAGAAGCCCCCTATGAAAACCGAGCCCCGTAATGGCCTCGATAAAGTAGACGCCTCGCACTACATAGACCCTATCGAGCGATCGCTCGCCAGTCTCGAGCGAAGCCTGCAAGCAGATGTGCCGATGGATGTTAGCGTTAGCGCGTCTGAATCATCGATGCGACTCGAGGAGTTCGCTTTGCCGAAGCCTTCGATCATGCCGGATGCGACGCATCACAATCTGATGGCTCAGCTTGGAGGCCTGACGGATATGACTCATGTCACCGAACAGATAAAAAATGAAATGTATCCTCAACCCCATAATGGCTTTGTGGAAAAGAATACATCGCAAGAGCGGGAAATGTTGAGGCCTGATATTAATCCTAACATACCGTGCTTAACGACTGCTCCTCCAGTTTCCTCTATATTTGACCCCGTGTACTCTGTACCCCACACGCACTCTGTAACGGCACAATCACATCTAAACATCCCAAATACTCCTAATTTGATACCACCGGTGATTAAGAAGGAGGAAGTAAAACCTTTGTTAACGCCGAAACCGATCGAAGATCTTATGGGAGTACCTAATATGATTGGCAACAATATTACTGATAGAGTAAAGTACGAAATAGATAAAAAAGTAGAAGACACCAAGAACTCTAATTTTGCTCAAGCTTTTAAGCTTAAACAAGAGCAGAATTTGAAGAATGCTAGTTCTTGGTCGTCTTTGGCACAAGCCGGTAGTCCTCAGAGTGTCCCGAACATTGGTGTTAATAATCAAATAAAACAGAAACCAGTAATGGACAGTTTTCAAGTAAGATATGTTATGTTTTTATGTATCATGGTTTATTCATGTGTTATTTCGTGGTGCTTAATGAATTTTCTATTCTAATAGGCCTTTAAGAAACAAGCTCGTGAAAAGATTGATCGACAACGAGCTTTAATAGAACAACAAGAACTCAGAAAGAAGGAGCAAGCGGAAAGAGAAAGACAGCGTCAAGAAACAGAAAGGCGGCATCCCGAAGATGATAAAATGAGGTAATATTTCCTGACTTTACTAAAGCATCGGAATAATATCTTATCTCGAAGCGTAGACTACGATTGGTAGTTTCCAGTGTAGATGTGTCAGTTATTTACTTACATAATGCTGTGTTAAAATTGCAACATAGTATAAAAGTATACCTTAGTTGTTTTATAAAATGTACATTCATCAATGTAGTAAGCACACACTTAAAGCATTTCCTACTTGCTAAAGCTAGAGAGATAAAACAAGTTAATATTATTTTTTTCATAAAATAAGATGATTAAAATAGTGATCATCAAATTGTATAAGTATAATACTGGGTGTATTTCATACATAATTGAGTCATCGAATTATAAAAAAATTAAAGAAGATTTAATATATAGTGCGAAGTTTTATTTTATTTGCACACGAGATTATAGATACAAATACAGATAACCTTATTTTTGTTCCTGTTATAGGACAGTATTTTTATTAAAAACAATAATTAATAAACTTGAAACTTATCACCCAACATAATATTACAATAGGTATTATACTTACCGTACGTCGTTAATTGGGTAAGAAATCGGAGAGACCGGAGGCCCATAAATACGAACTACTGTAATGATTTTGTTCTATTACGTGATATTGAAAATGTATAGCGTTTATTGTTACTATATTATATTACGTTAAAAGTTTTGACATGTTATTTTAAACATAACCGTAAAATTATTGATGGTCCAAATTGGGCTGCTTATTATCTCAGAATAAAGAAAGTTTTTTGGTGTTACTCGCAGGGTGGGTGTAAGCGCGCGCAAAGCGGAGAGCGCGGAGGTGTCGTCGCCGGCGGTGTCGCCCGTGGCGCGCGGCTCGCCCCCCGCCGCGCCCGCCGCGCCGCCCGCGCCCGCCGCGCCCGACAAGCCGCCCGCCTCCGAGCGCGACCGACTGCGTCAGCGCGAGCAGGAGCGTCGACGTCGGGAAGCGGTAAGCCATAAGCCACTATGCATCACATGTTTACGGATTCCATTTCGACGCAATTCAATATTATACTATACAATGTTTCTTCTCTTCCTGATAGCTCTATGCATCCCTTTTCCTACTATGTAATATGACAATTGATTAATGCATCTTATTTCGCAAACTATAAAGTGTTTCTTCTAAAGACTTTTTTTTTTCAGATGGCAGGCCAGATAGATATGAATATGCAAAGCGACTTGATGGCAGCGTTTGAAGAATCGTTGTAATTCATTGCGCGGACATTATTATAGTTGTACATATGAGTATATAAAATAAATATTATTGTCAATGCAATCTATACAATGGTGATAGTATGACACCGGAGTGACTTTGTGATCGTTTTGTGTGTGAAACTGTTGACTAACATGTGGTTAAGTGCTGTGAATAGATATACATATTATAAATTAAACTGTTGTACCATCAATTTTGACTTCGTGGTTGCGTGCTATAGGCCTTTACAAGGGGGTTGCATTTTAAAATAAACTGTATTATAATAAGTTTGTATGCAAGTTCTTGATGTAAACTCTCTTTACATTCGTAAGCCTATAATATATTTATATTTTGTTCTAGGAGCGTCTTCTACCTTCCGAACTTGTTTTATAGTATGTACTAATAAATAGAATGGTAGTCATATTGAAATTGGGAAAAATCAAAAATGTTTTATTTTATGTAATTGATAAATAGACAATCAACTTTTAACCGTGAAATCTGTTATTCTTCGTGTGTTTTCACATTGCATTATGGCACGACAGTACGTTAGTTACTCACGTTTAGTCGACTTCATATAATCGAGTAGGATCTTTTTAAAACCCTCAGATTAGCCACGATGCAATGAGATAACAGCCTACGTTATGTATTTAATAGTAAATGGAATTTCTGTTACGTGTTCGATTTTCGATAAATATTGCTTAATGTTAGTAGATTTTTTATCATTCTGTCAACAGTAAACAGATCAAATGTCATACATTTGATTTGAAAATATATTTATTTTACATTGGAATATGTCTTTTTATGTTTTGTAGTTAGCTAACTCCAGTGGAAAATGTATAAAAGTATTATCGAAATTCAACATACTCATAAGTTTATAGGATGAGTAAGTGATACAATACCGACCGAAATACGAAAAATTGTATATTGTTAAGCAAATTATAATTTCAGCCATTTTACCAGACTCAAATCAAAATGTAGATATAAAGTAAAATATATTGACATTCCATAATGTACTGTGTTGTTTAAATTAATGTATAATTTTTAAAACGACATGTATTTATAAATTATCTGGATCCACACATTTTAAATCGTACAGCCGCTAAATAAATCTTATATCTACAAGTTTAAAATGAAAATTCATTTATTGATTTATTTTACGCACACCTCAGATTTTTAACAATAAATTTGGCATTTCTTCAACTTACATTTATTTTGATAATTGTAAATCTGTGTAATTTTTGGATTATGAAGCTGATTGCAAATGTCCAGATAATTTGATAGCATATGACACAATCAAATTAATATAAGAGGTCCCATGTGAAAACAGTCCTTCGAATTATCGTGAGCTGTAAGTCCCAATTTCCTTACTCATGAATATGGGTATATTTTCGTAATCGTTTTCAACTGAAGCTTCTTATTTCAACTAATAAATTTTGACGTGCAAAATCATGATTTCAATTAAAACTTAACCAATTTAGGTTTACGGCTTGAAAACACGTTCCGCTAGTTAATCTAGTATCACGCATTAATTCGAAAAGATCAAGTTAAAGTTTAAAATATTGATGCGAATATCGCAGCTGAAGTTTATTTTATGTTATTTTTAAACGTTAGCAAGGAAAAAGGAAATCGAGATAGACAGTGGCGACTGATCGCTTTGTCTTTGTATGTATAGTAATATTTATTATATGGAGAGAATTTTGAAGCACATTTTTTTTTGTATGTACCTAATTATTTATTAAATTAGATAAAAAGCGTTTGGTTACCTTTTTTGTAAATTGTAATAATTTTTCCAACGCAATTTCCCGTTTTAAAAATAAAATATTAAGTCATCATCTTCTTTTTCTTCAAGTATATATTTGTTAATTGTATTAAAACACTATATTTCTTTCTAATAAGTCTACTAAATGTGAATTGGCTACACATTCTCGTTCCCTAGCATTGGCCTCATGTCGCTTATTGGTGCAACTATGTTACCGTCAGTAAAATAAGGGCCTAGTCACAGAACACAAACTTTCTATAGCCTATTTCAATGGCAGAAATTGAAAACCTTGAATTGACATGACGGCACAGATATAGACCATATCTAAAGTAATCCATAGTATTTGTTATGGATTCGTCAAACATGAGGATTTTTTTGAATGTCTGCGACGTTATCGAAACTTCGTAAGTGAAACCAAAGTGGATACAAGTAGTTAATTGGAATATGTTGTATTGTAAATAAATAAATAAAAATATATTCTAGAACTGTTCGAAATTCAAATAGCAGCGCTATTAGTAAATCTAAGGTGTGTTGTATCTTCACGTCGGCTATTGGAATAGGCTATACGTGGGTACAGTATTAAAACAAATCCCGATGGGTCAATTGGTAGACCTTAACCGAAAATCATGGTGTCAATTCCGGGCAAATAATTAAAATCAAATGCTAATTTATTTCGTATTAGATAACATAATTCATGTGGAACCCTTTTGAACGAAATGCCTACATAAATGCAATTATTGAATGGTGAAACGAGAAACCTTTTTTTTCCGAACATCAATTATCCATTAAATAAACAGGATGTTTTTAATTAATTTCAAACACACCTATTATATAAGACAAGGAAAACTATAAATTTGATAAGATTACTTAGGAAAACCTACATGACCAATGAAAATTTGACAGATGTTGAAAACTAAGTTTATATTTTACACCCACATACACAATTTCATATTTTCTCACATCTCCCATAAAATCTCAAGTTAGATCGTGTCGATAACCTTTCTCTAAATTTTTTCTACCAATGGAAAATTAATCATTTGAGATATGTATTTATGTTATAAAAGAATAATGTGATAATAATCCAGGACGATCTCTATCTTATGTCGTCACTAAATTAGAATTAATTTGCAACATATAAAATTATGAAATGAAACAACGTAAAAAGGTTGGAATAATAATATATCACATTCCTTGATCTTACTGTACAACTAAATTAGGCTACAGACAAGCACTTATATATTAAAATTACAATAATATGTATATTTAAATAAATTCATGTGCGCCTCGGCCTACGAGGCGGAGTCCCACTCGATGAGGTAGGCGGGGAGGTGTCCCGGCACGAGCCTGCGCGCGAGCACGCGGTACGTCTGGCCGGCGCGGAAGTACGACTGCACGCTGGACTTGAGCGCGGACAACTGTCGAGCATCTACTTCGGGAGCGCCGCTGCTTGCCTTGTGAGGGCTCAGCTGTAAGCTCTTCACGCTGTTATTACTGCTAGCGCTATTGTTTGTGTTGCGACGCGCGTTCTCATAGTAATTCTTCTCTTGTCTCTGTCTCAGTCTTCTCCCATGGAATTTAACATTGTTTATGTTATGGGGGGCGGGTGGTGTGATGTCACCATTTTCGGTTGGCGTCTGAGCAGTCTTAGAAGCGTCATCTGGCAGTGGACATGATTTGTTGAGCTGAAATAAATTGACACATTGTCATTAAAAAAATAGAGAACTCGATTTTTTTAATAATTTAATAACAAGATTAATCTTTTAGATAGTTTTTTTGTTTCCGAATAGGTAGATATATTTGACAATCAATGCTTCTTTATAGTAAAGTGATTTTGACTTCAAATATAAAATGCTGCTCTCATATACCGCGAAAACAATGTTTTTTGTCTTTTTGCTGTCTAGTTTCTTTTGTTTTCACAGACATTTTTAAATATTTTTTAAGCACGACAGACTACTGTCGTGCTTAAAAATTATGCTTATTAATTTGGCAAGAAAATTATATAATATGTACTTTACTTTATACTTTATTGTGCATCACACAGAGAAAATAAATAAATACAGCATAGATCCAGCCATAATAAAAGACGCGTACAGTTTTTGCAACCTTATCGCTGCATAGTTATACTTATTGGGATCTCCTCCAGGTAACCAACTATGTAATGTATATGATCATTCTCTCTGTAGGTCAGACTGCAGTTTTGTTATTATAATCTTTATACAAGTAAATTATATTAATAAGCCGCACACGTTTAACCGACATGATAAAAAGGAAATACCTGTAATTGCAAATGCTTCCGCGGCCGTCTATACTTTCTTCTTTTAACCTCTCCATTAGGGCCTATTACAATATCCTTCTCACTCAATTTTCTTTTCAAAGGTCGCACCATGGGACCCATAAGAGGATTTAGTTGACTTGGCAATGAGAATCTCGAATGATAATGACTTCTACCATTTTGTTTATTATACACATTTATGTTTGATGAGAATGGTGTTTTCGATGGATATGTGTTTTGCATTAAAAATGGATTATTTTTGCCTTGAAAATCTTTCAATGGTGGTATAATAGCGTCAAGCGTCCCTCTACTGGATGTTTCGTCACCGGAGGACTCCATGTCATGCGTAAAACTGCTGCTATATGGAGGTAAGCTGTCCATATGTTGGAGTGACATTATTTTGGAATGTTCAATAATGTTCTTAGTGGATAACTTAGAGACTTCTAGGTTCATAGTGGCTATTCGCGAGGTATGTTTGTTAATATTAATGTTACAAGAGTCATTAATGCTCGAGTGAATATCATCAGTATTGTCTTTGGGTATATTATCTAACTTAACAGAGCATGGTAAAAGGGAAGTGTCGAGAGATGGCACTGGAGAGTTTTCACATGTAGATTTAGCTTCATTTGATTCTGACTCATTTATTTCTGATATTTTTTCTAAAGCATCTTCTTTGGCATCGGATTTCCTAGCAGTGGACGTACACACGGAGGGAGATGGTTGATCGTCACGTTCCGTTGTTTTAACAGACTCATAGGAACTAGCTGAATCATTTTCAGAGTTAGAATTCGAATTTAGATTTTCGTGGAAGCGTTTACCCATCATCAGATTCAACCAGTGGCCATCTACTGGCACTATCATATGTTGATTATGACTTTTATAGGAACTTTTTTCGTTGTTACTACTGGAAGGTTGTGAACTGAAACAAAAAATTATGTATGGTTATTTAGTAAAAACAATTAATTAATATATTTTTTCTTGGTTACACTTTTAATTACCTATCGTCAATAGATAAAACTGTTTGCGGCGAGGGTGCCCGTGACAAAAACCGTAGTCGTGGAGCGTATTCCCGTACAATTTCATCAGTCAATGGCTCTCCTTTTTTAATCTGTAAAAAAATAAAATTATTCGTTTCATAAAGTTTACATAAATATGATATTACTCTATTTATATGACTCAAAATATATAACATAATACCTGCTCCAACGCCGACAATTGTAACGGCGGCGGCGGTGGACGGCGCAAGCGCAGGCCCCAGATGGTTGCACGTTTCTTCATCTCGCGACCGCACTTAAATCTCTTTCTCGATGAAGTCAAAGCCGTTAGTATCTTTTCGCGTCGCTCGTTCACCGGAGTCCTCCACATCTATTTTAATAATGGATTGGTGTTTTATATGGTTCTTACTTATTTTTATTTAAGTAAGCTTGTATTTTATGTAAGTTTTCATTCCGTTGTTAGAATTTTTAATGTTAATATACTCATACCAACACTACACACTACTTTGAATGGATACTTATTTATGAAATACTACAATTATCTCTTTTTTTTTTTTGAGTTTGGATAGTAGCCCCCTTCTTCATATCTAGTTTATTGTACTCGCTAAGGATATTTTTGAGATAACAATGTAGAAGTTTTGGTAAATTATGTAAGCATTAACCTTAAACCAGTAAATTAACAAAAATGTGGTGTATGTAAATGTGATGTACATACAATTTTATCATGGTGATGACATAAAAATAATACTCACCTTTTCAGGCAGTTGCAATGCATGCCAATTGTCCATAATGTAGGGCATGATGACGGTATCGAGGTCGAAGTAGTTGGGCGCGTTATATACCGTCAAGTTGTACAGCGCGAGATGTGCCAGTTCCAGCCAGCACAGCTCCAGCCGTCGCAGGTATTCCTGGCCGCCGTTGCACTTCGCACAGGCGAATATGTATAGCCTGCAATATTACTTCAATATTATACCTATGTTTATACAATTATTATTCATCATTACTAATTTTTCATGCCATTTGTCTGGATTCTGCACACATTCAAAAAGGATTTTGTTGATTTCCCGACACCATTTGGGGCCACATTTGGGATACTCGAAAGTTTTGTGCTACCATAAATTATTAAATATAAAAAGTTAAGTATATAAATTATAAAAAAGTTATAATCGATTTCTTGCTTATTAACTTTCTTAAATATAAAAATTTTACTCTTTAAATCAATTATACAAATGTATTTGATAACATTTTTAGGCCATAGGTAGCATTCAATAAAATGTACATAACAAGAAAAAAAGTATGATTGCTCATTCTCCTAGTTTTTTCACATACATTTAGAATAATGTGGCATGTTACATGTCAGGGAAAACAAAATAAGTCCTTGTAAATCCAGAATTCATTAGTCAAAATATTATAAATCCACATAACATAAATATATATTGCATCTTAAAAAAAGTTAAACATTTTTTTAACTTACTTATCCCCGGCATACAATGGATATTGTAAACTTGAAACACATCTTTGGTGGAACCAACGGGAACATCGACAACATAGTAACATCTGAAACAAACCATAATTGTTAACTACAATAAAATACTGCAGATATTAACTTGCAGTATAAATTGACATACTTGCGCAAGCCAATCACTTTTTTCACCACAATAACAGTGTACCTCATTTTGATTATTCCCAGCATCCGATGCAGTTGATGACGTAGTCGACGCAGTCTGAAAATAGAAATACTTATTGTATTTAAATTTTCATCTTTGGTTTAATTAAAAATATTTGCTTGATCGAAACCAACATCACAGGGTGGTGTAAGCTCTTGTTGTTGCCGTCTCTGTTGTCCTCCCTTGAACCTGAACAGGTCAGACCGTTTTGATGCTCTGTTCTCTGCGGCAGCCACTCTGTATCGTTGGTCGACACATCGCTTGCAATGCCATGATGCACCTAAAATGAATTAACTGGTTTTATGAACTTGATATATCTCAGATAGTGTTGCATCTGTTATAGCTTTATTTGTAACTATTTCAATTATATCTTTGGAAATAATACTTAAATAGTAGCAATCAAGGGCAGAAAATTAAGTAAAGTTAATCTTACCATTAATCCACGCCTCAACTGGGGGCGTGTGACACTTCGCGTGATAGCCTCTCCCGCACATATCGCATGCGATGATCGCGTTGGCTGCGGGGCTCGCTGCCGGGCCCTCCCTACGCTTGCATACCACGCACATGATTCTGCCGTCGTCTGCGGGAGGCACGCTGAGCAGCTTGAGCGTGGATACCGGCGCCCAGGCGTGCGTGCCGTCGCCGAACTTGACGAGGCACCGCGCCACGCCCGTGCCCACTTCGCACGAATCGTTGTCATTGTTTGTGCTCAGCTCTACTATTGTCCCTGTTGAAGTTAAATTTGTAACACAATCGTAACCAATCGTTAATTGTTAAATATGACAACTAGTAATCATATTTATTGCCTAAATACTGACTACAAGCAACCAGACATTGTCTTGGGCTATTAAATAGTAACCAAAACTTAAACCATCAATACAAATAAGTGAGTGTCTATTTATTGCTTAATTATAAAATCAAACCTAAATAATATCTTCCATCTTTGTTGGGTACGAGGACATCGTCGCCGCAATGGAAGGGGTTTGTGGTAGCCTTTTCAGTGTTGGTAGTAGAGTCTGGCATGGCATCCTGTGTTTCTTCTTCTTTTTTCTCATTCTTTTTGTTAGCGCATGGTGTAATTGTTTTGTCAAAGTCGTTTAGCAGTGCATCGATCAGTGACAACTGCGTTGAGACCTCTTTGAAGAAAGAAATAGCTACTATTAATATACATACTATTACTAATAATATACATAAATTTTGTGATTAATTAATTAATCTTGTGCCACTGTGTGCATCATTAGTATTATTAGCAAGAGGTTATTTAATATTTATGTATGTATTGTGGGTTTTTAATGTTACAAACAACATGCTAAATTAACATCTAATTGTCTTTCAATGGAAATAATAAATGTATCATGATGGCTAACATATTTTTACCAGCAAATTAACAAACTAGGTTTCTTTACATTTTAGTTAATCTTACTAATACAAAATCTTTCTCTCTTATTCTCAATTCTTCTCTTTGATAAAACCTATAATATTATAGTTTTTTTTTTAAATTAGGTTGTATTCATAAACAATGTGGTTCTCTTAAAAAACATAAATAAACATACATATGAACATGCAGGTATAAAAATTTATATATAATTCAGGGGGACTTTGAACACATTATAGTAATTTCTAAATTGAAGTTAAATGCTACTAGCCATATGATTACAATTACACACCCAAATTCTTATTACGCAGTGAATAAAAATAAATCCTTCACATGTTCCAACATTTCTCAAGTCAAGCCTCAAGTCACATAGTTTATGAACACCTTCTAAAGATTATTGTAATAGATATGATAAGGTGTATTTAGAATAGCTACTAAGTTTCAAGTTGGCAACTAAATATTACTATATATCTCATTTTTAATACTATTTAAGAGTGTACTGCCCACATGATTGAAACATAAACTAAACAATTCAAAGGCACAAAAATTAAAAAAATTCAAATTTAGTAATTATATACTCACTTGAAATAACATATTTCCAATATTAGTCAGCAAAAATAGAAGAAAATTTTATATACTTATTTATACATTACTTATATAAAAGAAATATTACATATTTTAACCACTAGTCTACTGTAATCTTGAAGTTCTATATTTTTTTAATACTTGGATATTATTATACTATTTTAAAAACTGTTTGTTTAAAACTATTTAATTCTAATTTTGAAAGAGATTATTAGTTTAGCTGATTATGGTTTCTTAAGATTATTTATGAGAAAAAAATATTTTTAAAAATTGTAAAATATTCCTTTAATAGAGAAAAGATGTTATTACTTATGTTCCAAGGAGTTTTTATGAAATAATTATTTAGAAAAAACGTAATGACAAGTTAACTTGATGGCTGGTTAATATTTTGAAGAAAAATCTATTGTAAGTATTACTTTACCTCTATTAAATGTAGTCGGAAATTAGAAACTTAACTTTTGTTACAAATAACAGTCGACGTGTTATATAGGTTTTAACCAGCGAATGCTGAATATTAATCAAAACTTTGCTGTTCATTAAAACCGCACTATTAAATATAATAATGGATAAAACTGAACGTTATTATTAACACTTCTTTTATATCATGATAATATGCTCAATCTTCCAAATTTTATGAGCGATATGTTATATGTCGTATAATAAATGATTAAGCGTGACAATAAACCGGCACTTACCAGCGTTAATGTCCATTTTAAATTTGCTCTTATGTATAAGAAACGGAATATTAAAACTGTATTTAAAATTCGTAATTCATACTAAAAGAACAAACACTATAAGCATTGGCGCTATTGCGGCCATTATAGTAGTCAAACCTATTGCTGTTTTCCCGCGGTAACAAAATTGAAACTGTTATATATCAAACAACCTTAGCAGTAAATTATTTATTTATGTTTTTATTTGTCCATTTCATTGATTAAACGATATTAAAATACGTAAATTATACTTAGTTATAGTAAAAGTCTGTACAAAATAGCCCTATAAATCCTAAAGTCGAATATGAATATTTTACAGATATATTTAATGCACAGAGTATTAAATAATTAGGTTTAGAAATGAAGAATTGGAATGACTGACTCGAATGATCACTCGGATATAAAGTATATTCGGATCTAACCTTATTGTGGTATCGAACTTAAGGGGTAACAAAAAAAACAAATTATTATTCACAGTGTACCAAATAATAAAATCGCATTATAGTTGTACTTAATTTTGGTTCAGTTTACTTTATCTAAAAATGAGAATATTTTTTTGTAGGATTAGGGTAATGTAGACGAAAAAAAAAAAAAATCATATTTAGAATAGGTTGAATTTGTACCTATGAATTCTTTAACTACTATGTTTCAAATATATCCTATATTTCTTTGGAAGATTGTATTATTACGGAATGGAATGAATTATGACATATTTTATCGAATAATTTACCGTTGCCGTCTTTGTAATTCTGTTATTTTAAGTGTTTATAATTATTGTTATGCAGCAATAATTCAAGTTCAAAAGTTTATGTATTTGTCATGTAATTAGTATACAGAATATACAGCAACAAATCTATAAAATAAAACTCAAACGAAATTAGGTTGAATATGAATATTTCCTATTATCTTGTATTTTTGAGTTGCAATAACTCATTCTTATAATGTATTTATAATTAATTTGCTTAAAAGCACGATGCTCAATTAAATCCATTTCATGCACGTTTAGTAAGTTACATTAGAAGCTATAACAATACTAATAAAAAGTGGGCTGACTGTAATTTTGTCAAATCACAAACCGTTTCGGTAGAATTGGCTTGATAGCTTGCGCGCGGGCTATTTCCTGTTGTTTTGAGGTTTTCAAATGATATCCATTTCTTATTTCACAACTTGTTTTGTAAAATTCGGTTGTCTCTTTATGATTATTTGGAAAACTTATTCAATCGATTTTTCGGGTTTGATTTAAGACGTCTATTGATAATTAAATCCTAAACGTCTCGGTATCCATGCCATACATGAATTATTTTTTTTGACATTCAGACAATTATATTACATTAAAACTTGACACATGACATTGACATAGAAATTTGATTTGCTGTTTGTATTTTTATACTTAGTAAATTAACTTTCTGTTGATTTTTTATTTAAACAAAAATTCAAAAACTTACAATTGTTTGTACTCAAGTAAAGTTAAGTTGCCTTTTTTAGACTAATTGTACAGTACTTTATTAAAATGGGTAATTCAGGTTTAAAACAACATTATGAAACGGCGTCAAAAACAGGAGTTTTACAAATATCAAATCATAAGTTAAAGGAAATACCAGAAGAAGTTTTCACCTTAGCGGAACAACTCAGAAATTTGGACCTATCGAAGAACAAAATACCATATATTCCTGAAGATATGAGCATGTTTAAGTTTTTAAAACAACTAAATGTGAGCACAAATATGATACATATTTTGCCAGAATCATTAGCCAATCTGAAAAAGTTGGAACTGCTCAATGTTTCATTTAATTCACTTACATGCTTACCAAGTACCTTTTCTGGTTTAACTAATTTAAAGCAAATCTATTTAAATAATAACAAATTCAAAGTTTTCCCAAAGGAATTGCTAGGACTACCTAACATTGAGGTTGTAGATCTTTCAAATAACAAAATGACGGAGATCCCAACAGGTATGTCAAAATTCTATGCAGTTGAATTCAATGTGAGTCAAAATGAGATTTCTGTTTTAAGTGAGGATTTATATCAAGCACCACGATTGAAAATATTGAGATTAGAAGAAAATTGCTTAAGTCTAGATATGATTACACCAAGCTTGCTAAGAGATTCTAAGATACACACAATTAATATTGATGGTAATCTCTTTGAACCAAAACAATTAGCATCGCTGGAAGGCTATAATGAATATACAGAAAGATATACGGCTATGAAAAAGAAAATGTTTTGATGATATATTTAATCAAAAACATTGATAAGATTTGATATGGTGATGTTTTGATGTTTTATGTATTGTTATAGTGTATGTAAAAAGCTTATAGAATATTAATAATACAAGCTTTAATAAAAATCACAACAAACGCACACTACTTACAATAATAATAGTAAAAGTAAATTAAATGCAATATTAAACTAATTACTGGTTTCTTGATTATATACTATCAATGATTACACTTTTGCAATCTAATCATTGTATTTTCTTCAAGTGCTGTCAGGTATATTCTTCCTAATTTTTAACACACATATTAAATGAGGAAAGTACCTGCAATACAGTTTTCAAAGATTTCTTTAGTTATGGTTTTTTAAATCTACATTTTAATTAATTTAAATAATTCTTACTTTTTAATTAATAAATAGATTTTACAGAAATTGCCAGTATTCAAACAACATGCAATTGAATAATAATAACTTGAATATAACTTAATTAATTTCAAATATAATCTATATTATTATCTATTTATAGCTAATTCTCTAGCATAATAAGTGGTTCATATCAGCTGGCAAAATTTGACCTAAACAAATATATATGCTTGTATACATTAGACTACCTGGCAACACTGTTTCCTTATTTAACAAAATAAACCTTTATATTTCAAATTTGTCACTTATTTTTTTATTCTTAAATTTTAAAAATTAAAGCTTAGATCTCTTTTCTGCGCGAAATTGTGAAATGATATATTAATATTTTTCCATTTATTACTATTTAAATATTTATAAAGAGAGTAGATTTATTTATTTAATAAATAATATATAATGTTTATAATTGTTTTACTTATGCAGTAATCTGAAGGTACTATTTCTTTTCTTTTTAACAAAGATGGATTCCAAATTTAAATCAATCTGTATTTTGTTTGTTAAATCCATCTTCATTTTTGGTGATATTTTAAAAAATAATTTTCAAATTGATTTTTAAACTATTTTCGATTATTTACACTTCCTTGATAATAGAAATAAAGACATCTTTCCCCAATAAATATTTTTATAAATAAGTATGAGAGAAGTTTAGTTTCTGTCGATTTTGCGATTATTTTGTTGAAATTTCGGAAAGGCTTTAGTGCATTTATATTTAATTTAATAATAATCGTTCTAGTTACTAAATGACTAAAAATAAACTAAGTAACATGATTAATTTTTGATGGACAGTAAACTAGTCACGCGACACGATGTCAACCCAAGTCCAATTTAAGAAAAAGAACATGCAACGAAACCGCTGTGTGTAGGAGCCATTTAAAGCTACTTTTGACCTCTCAAATTCTGCTTAACATAAACACATGAAGATGCTTTATTTATTTAAAACCCGTGATTATCTTGAACCTCAAATTTCAATAAAAAAATAGATACGTTTATACAGACACATTTAACGTCTTCAAATTGGTATTTTTGTGATTTAATGTCACATATCTATCTAATATCTAACCCTACTTGCAGGTGATCTAGATAGTTAAAATTTCGGTCCAGTTATGTAATTGTGTGTATACAAAGATTTTAATAGAAAACTGAATACTAATGATTTGAAATATTTTCCAAGACATCAATTATTTATAAACTTCCCTTTCGAAATTAAAATAGCAACAATTTTTTTTTTTCACAGAATAATATATTCTCTGATGAAAGGTCGGTTGTTATTTGATTACATCCACGGCCAATAGTGACATAAACTGCAACTGCAACGGCAGCGCGCTGAATATATTTGGGATACGTCTGAAAAAACAAACATAAATACACAATTATTTTAAAAATTGGTACTCGTAACGGTATTTGTTTCGTATTAAATTGTCATATTCACTGGAATGCAAAAAAGTTTGTACGGGGCTGTAATTAGAAAATAGGTTTAGACTATAAAATATTCATAAAAATGTATGAGAGTAGTAGTAAGCGATAAGTTCGTTATTGTTATAATATATATTTTTAACTAAAATGTATAACTTACGTATAAAAAAATTGCAAGAAAATAAATGTAGATAAAAGCACATAAAATCGTCAGTCGTGTGTCGCATGCGTTCGCGTGCGTACGGTTTGAGAACGATGAGTTATAAGGCAAAAGATAATTTTGAACAAGTAATTACAACGGTAAAATATAGCTCGTGCAACATTGTTATTAATGAAGTGCTTGCATTCGTCTGCAATAAAATAGACGTCATGGACGAGGGCAGTATTTGTCGAATCTGTGAAACAGCGTTTTCAGAAAACGAAATAAAAATTTACTTTTTGATTCGATCACAGCAAGAAGAAGACGAGAAAGCGGAAAGGAAAAGTGTTAAGAGACATAGAGGATATTATTTGTTGTCTTAAAGAAAGTGATCCAGAGCTAGTTCCCATTTTTGTAGCTCGGGAATTGCACAAACTACCTCCAGTATTGTTCGATCACCTGGATGCTACTTGGATCCTCAAGGATCTTGTTAAGTTAAGACAGGATATAGATAGGATTTCAGAAAATTACGCAACCAAAGAAGAAATACTAGAATTAAAATCAAAACCTATTTGTATGAATATTCCGGACGATTATAACTGTAATGCCAAAAATCTGTTTAACAGTGCAGGCGGGGTATGTCTGCTTAATAGCTTTGAACTTAACGGTAGACTCACAGATAATACACTTGGACCTACAGGAATATTTCCTATTTTAAATAAAAGTGATATCGTTTGCACAAATGAGGGTAGTGACACAAATTGTACACCGCGGCCAAACAAAGAATCAGCTGACAGTGTGCAAAGCGTTACACTTGCTATGAATCGGCTGCGGTCACCGCCCGTCCCGCGCCCCGCACACAGCTCACCCATTGATAAATCGTTGCCGACGGCGACACATATTGTAAACAACGATACTTTAGAACTTGCCGGCGATTCTAATACACAAGTAATTACTACAAAATCTAAGAAATCATTTGTAACTGTAGCCAAAACGGGTGAGTGCAAGCTTGTTCAGAGGAAAAGATATAAAAATCGATTTATGGGAAACAAAGGAAAAGCGGTTGTCCAGGCAGATAACTTTAAAGCGGATGTTAGTATTACTATGTACATTTACAATGTTTCAAAGCAGACAACAGAAGGAGATATTTTAAAATATATTAAAAATAAAACAAATCTCGACGTTAATTTAATTAAGTGGAATATGAGGCACGATAAAGCGTATAGTGCTTTTAAAATTTTTGTGCCCCAGTATAAATTTGAAACGTTTTTGTGTGATGATTTCTGGCCGGAAGGAGTCTCATTCCGTCGTTTTATTAGTTTTCATCGAAGGGGTGAAGAGTCCGAAGGCAAGCGAGAAATAAATAAATCATAATGAATAATATTACACCCATAAAATTTATAAGTTTTAATTGTAAGAACGTAGTGAGATCCACGGATTGTGTCAGACAGCTTTGCCTTAAGGCGGATATCGTTGCGCTGCAGGAGACCTGGTTGCTGCCACATGATTTGTCCTACCTAGTACCATCGACGACGGGTTTGCATATACCGGCACCTCTGCTGTGGATACGACTGTTCGAGTCCTGAGGGGCAAGCCATACGGTGGAGTGGCTCTGCTATGGAGAAAGTCAGTGTTCCCGTGCGTAACAGTGATAAAAAGTGCTAGTGTTCGGGTGGCGGCCGTAAATATAGTACATGGAGGCCGAGTGAGTATGGTTATATCGGTATATATGCCCACCGCGAAACCGGAAAACCTAATCGAATACACGGAGTGCCTTAGTGAAATAAATGCGTTAATAGAAAGCAACGACGTGGAGTATGTATGTGTGGTTGGGGACTTTAATGCGCATCCGGGTGAGTTATTTGGAAATGAATTATCAAACTTCTGTGTCGAACAAAGGTGGTCGTGCGTGGACATAGAAATGCTTCCTCCGGACAGTTATACATTTGTGAGTGACGCACACGGCTGTCGGCGCTGGCTCGATCATTGTGTGACGACCGACGCGGCCAGGCGCTCGATTCGGAGTGTAGCGATTTTGTACGATGTTTACTGGTCTGATCATTTACCTTTAATTATCGAGTGTGATTTTCACCTAATAACACCTAAGTTGATATGTCCTAATTTATTGGTTAACAAAGTCATATGGGGGGAAAGAAACCTAGAACAGATCAGTGAATATTCGAAACGTGAACTAAGTAAAATTGTTTTACCCGAGCATTTTTATGAATGGCGGTGATAGTTTTTATAGTGTAATGAACCATAAGTATGTCTTAAAACAAATGTGTACTAATATTGTTCAAATACTTCGAGAGGCGGCTGTGAACTCCTATGTAGGGCCTACTTTTCGAAAACATAGACCTCCGCCGGGGTGGAATAAGCACGTCAGTGACACTCACAGGGCGGCGCGGTTATGTTATCAAAATTGTTTACAAATGGGTAAACAGATGGGGGGATCGGTTTATAACGACATGAGGGAAAGTAGACGAATTTTTAATCGAAATTAAAGTTATGTCAGGATAATCAAAATCAAATAATAGTGCATCACCACGCTGGTAAAAATTTTAGTAAGTTTTGGAAAACAACAAATAAATTAAACCCTTAATCAAATAACTGTCCTGTGAGCTTTGCTGGCTCGCACGAACCCTGAGATATAGCAAACATTTTTAAACGACATTTCAAGGCTGAGCTACCGAGCGGCACTGGTGTTCGGATGCTGAACTCTGAGCAACCAAAGTCAATGGTCATTAGATTTTCCGCTGACGATATAAGCAGAGTATTAATTCGAATGGTGCGAGGTAAGTCACCTGGTCACGATGGGCTGAGTGTTGAGCATCTGAAGTATGCTGGAGCTGACTTGACGAGAGTTCTTGCTATGTTTTTTAATTTATGTCTGAGCCAGAGTTACCTGCCGGAGGATCTTATGCACACTGTAGTGGTACCAATATTGAAAAATAAAACAGGGGATGTATCCGATGTTGCGAATTATAGACCCTATCTCACTAGCTACGGTCATAGCTAAGGTATTGGACAGGCTGCTTGATGGACATTTGGACAGGCATATTAAACTTCACGATTCTCAATTTGGTTTTAGACCCGGTCTTTCTACAGAGAGCGCCATCCTTTGCCTCAAGCAGATTGTACAGTACTATACAGCTAGAAAAACTCCTGTATATGCCTGTTTTTTTGGATCTATCTAGGGTTTTTGATACTATAACCTATGATGTACTATGGAATAAACTAAGGTAGGAGACGGATGTACCCTTCGAAGTTACATCTGTCTTGCAATATTGGTTACACAACCAATATTGCAAGACAGAATAGAACAAGAATAGAACAAGAGAAATGGGCAGGCGAGCACTCGGAAATGTATGGGTTGGAGTGCGGTGTGAGCCAAGGGGATCGACCTCGCCTCGTCTATTTAACCTGTACATTCATGGGCTGCTTGGTGAGCTGGGTAATAGCAGTATCGGTTGTCATGTGGGAGGCTTCTGCGTAAATAACATCAGTTACGCTGATGATATGGTATTGCTAAGTCCCTCTATCGGCGCGTTACGAAAATTATTAAGTATATGTGAGAGGTATGCTGGTGCCCAGGGACTGAGATACAACGCGAAAAAAAAGTGTTTGTTGTTTAAATCCGGTAAGAAAGTTTATACTAATGTTCCACCTTTATATCTTGGTGGAACTGCTTTAAGAAGAGTAGAACGATTTAAGTATCTGGGGCACTGGGTTTCAGACAACCTCAGCGATGACGAGGACTTGGAGCGAGAGCGCAGGGCACTGGCCGTGCGCTGTAACATGCTGGCCCGAAGGTTTGCACGGTGTACTGAACGTGTGAAGGTAACCTTGTTCAAGGCATATTGCCAATCCTTTTACACCTGCAGCCTTTGGGTTAAGTATACGCAGCGCGCGTACAGCGCTCTGAGAGTTCAGTACAACAATGCATTTAGAGTGCTGTTCGGATTGCCGCGCTACTGTAGCGCCTCCGAAATATTTGCTGAGAGGCGTGTTGATAGCTTTTATGCTATTATTCGCAAGAGGAGTGCATCTGCGCTTCAGAGGCTACGAGCTAGCTCGAACGGCATTCTGTGTGCACTGGCTGACCGCTGGGACTCGGAAATACTGCGCCACCGGATACGGCTACATGCTGTCTAAGAATGGCGATTATTGTTTTTGTGTTTGTTTCTGTTTTGTTTGCTTTTATTATTATTATTTTTTTTATTTTTTTTTACTAACATTAATTATAAGGTTGTAATACTAAAATTAAAACATGGACTATGTCTGAGACAAAATAAATAAATAAATAAAAGAAAATTAATAAAAATATCCGTGAGTTAACTGTTTTCCTGCTTTTACGCATGAAATACTATAATTTGAATAATACGTACGCATTTTGAATGGTAATTAATAATAATTTATTTACAAAAAGTAATCCCTATTCTCTTGTCGGCGAAGTCGACAAGAACGCATTTCAATATTAAATTTTAATAAGTATCAGGTATACTTATCAAAAATAACATTTTATAATTTTCAATTGTTCTCTAAAAATAAAATTTACAGTTTACAATTTGTGACTTATCTAAGTAACAGCTTCCTATCACAAGAAATTAAAATAATATATAAATAAAATACTACTTCCATCAATCTATATATATATTTATACATCTTTGGTACATGTTGTCATCAGGGAACTAGCTTAATTAGCCATCCAATTAAACGCCTAGTCACTTCACTAAACGGCGCTGTTCAACCAGCGGCCTGAATCACACTCAGCCAATTCATCTTCCGTTCATAGGATACGGATAGGGTAACTTGCTATAGACACTCCTTTATTTAAATTGTTTAAAAAAGCCCGTCTCTAATTCTATTTAGTCTTTTCAGTTTGAGTCCTAACCTAAATTCCTTCGTTCAATATAAATATTTTTATTTACATGAGAGTCCCTATTCTGTGAATGGAAGATGTATTGGCGGGTGTCAATCACGCCACTGGCTCAACGGCGCCCTTTAGGAAAGTGTCAAAAAGGCTGCTAATTTAACCAGTTGTCTGCGACGTGTTCATGTAATTGAACTCCTCCTAATCGGTTCGTTGTTTGTTATGAGTCTAGAAACTTGTATCATACAAATTATGAGCAAATTACTAAGTTTTTTATTTTTATAAAATGGTAAGTGGTGACCACCGCGTATAACCTTCGGCGCTGTAAGAAATATTAACCATTCCTTACAATTGCCAATGTGCCACCAACCTTGGGAACTAACGTTATATTACCCCTTGTGCCTGTCGTTACCTACACCTTTCAAACATAAGGAACAATAATATTAAGTAATTTTGTTTGAAGGTGATGAGTGTGTGATAACCTATCCAGAAGGTTCGCACAGTGTAACCACCTGACCGCTAAGTGCATATTATTGCTTGTATACCATTAGTTTTCTTAATAGGTTAAGGTTTATAATAACTAACCAGGTATGTTACGCCAGTTAAAATGACTACAGGTTTCACAATAAACGGGATATAGCGCGAAAAGAATTAATCAAAACGCTGGTAGTCCCCGTATTTACTAATTAAAGATTGTTTAAATCACATTATTTAACAAAACATTATTTTTTCGTCTAAAGTTTCGAAATGGATAGATAGATATTGTATACGAGTAAGAAACAGATTTGTCCATTTCAAATTACATTGTAGATTATAGTTTTAGTTAGGTATTCATTATTTTGTTCCAAAACAAAACTATACTCAAGTAACGTATCGTTAGGAAAAAGTACACTGAATAAGGGATTGTGTTCTGTGCATATTCATCGTATCGCGTATGTTATCGAGTTGTCAAATGATGACGTGCGACGCGCTGGCCGGTGCAACAATCGTTGTTCAGTTGTTGTCGTGCTCTTGTGTGCGTTGGGTGATATTTTAATAGTCAATAAACAGTGTTGTTTGAAAGGGAAAGACGCACGCATCTTTGACCTATATTCAAGTTGAAGTTTTTGTTTAACAACAAATGGTTTACATCTATCGTTAAAATTGTAAGTGTAATAATTTTATTATTATTTATTGAGTATTTTTTTATGTATTTGTAAATGTTTGTGATTTTGGGAAAATATTTCAATTCCTATTTTATGTCATGTCAGTCCTTTGTTTAAATATATATATTTAAAATAATTATTAAACATTCGAAAATAAATATAACTATATCACAAATAATGGATATTCAAATTCTATTTTCAATAAGAGATTGTTTTCCTTGTTTTGTATTTTGGAATTTTTAATTAGACTTTTAAACACAATGAGTACTTTGTGTTCTAAAAGTAAATAAAAACCTTACCTATCACCTATTTTATATTTTTTTTGTTACATTTAATAATTAATAAAAGCATATTCGTACTGATTTCACGAAATACAAAGTTATCGATTTAATTCAACATTTTAAAATAAAATAAGTAGTAAATTTTAATAAAAGTTACCCACCTACTTAAATTCTATAATAAATAAAATTAAATTTTACAATTATTTTTTATGAGTATTGAATTTAAAAAAAACGACAAAATCGAAATATAATTAATTATCTATGTAATGTATATTAAATTTGATTAGAAAACAACAAACAAAACCAGAATTACACATTTCATAAAAATATGTAATAACTATGTATATTTAATAAAATGATTCGTCCGCAAAACTAAATAGATTACTTAGTGATCACAATAAATAAAAATATGAATTGAGTCATACTAGTATGACATAGTATTGTATCTAGATACAATCCGTTATTGTATTATTTTTGAGAACATTAACTAAGTAGCAGTTTATAACAGTTTACAAATCAGAAAAGAAAGTCAGTCGTTTACAATAATAATATTATTTATATTGTACAATTTAGACTTGTCGAATATAGGTACATTTATTTATACATAAGAATAATCTGAATTCAGGATTTACTCATGTATACTTAAAAATCTAGGTAAAAATCAAGATAATTCATTCATTCATTATTGAGGATAACTTTTACATATATACTAGTTACTAACTTCACAAAATAAGTATGAAATATCCCATTTTCATATTAAGCCCGTGATTCGTGTATGGCAAGACGTGTGACGAGGTAAACGTTCATAACGCGCCTAATCGTCAGACGTCATCTGTCAACCGGTGCGCTCGCCGCTTGTTTCCTATTTGTCTCGCGATTTAACTTGTCGGTCTCAAAAGTAGTTAACACAAATTACTCAAGTGAGCACTACAAGCTCTACATTCTAAATTTTAAAGTACGTCTCACGTACATATCGCAATAGAAATATATTTCCTATTCCAACTGAAGGAGGAGGAATTTTAAGCAAATCTTAGATTTTCATCCCCTATGCTATTAGCTTATTACGTATGCAAAATTTAGTTCAGTACAAACAGTTTTTAATTAATATAATATTCGACTTAACTACTTATATCTACCTACTTTTTTTTTTCTTCCAAAGTTTCGATAATAACTTTCCGACATATATTACGCCGTTTCTTCGCAAATCCATAATGAATGTAATATATCTTTCAAGATCTTGTGTAAATTCAATGACTTTTTGTAGTTCAAATAGGCTTCATAATTTAGTTCTAGGCACCGGCAGGCGAGTTCCACATAATCTTTGGCTTCATGCGGAGGAAAGTGTAAGAGCTTTTATCAGCGAGATAAAAAAGCCTTAAAGACAAGCGAACACACATTAATATTTTTTGTGCGTTTTTTGGAAAACGAATGGTCTATGTTTTACATCAAATATGAAAAGATTAGGCTGTTTTTACAAACATAGCCTTCGATCAATAATAATACTATTGTTATTGTTCGAAGGCTAAAATAACATTAATAATATACTTGGTCGAAGGTTTTTAGCTTGAATATATTATGTATGTAAGTATATCCTTTAGACTTCAGCCCGCACTGGATTAAATCGCAAACATCATAAGTACATACTAGTGGGTCACCCGCGCAACTTCACGTTTTTTCAAAAGATTTTTGTAGTTATGTCGAAACCTATGACAAATTTTGTTTTATTTTTAATTTCATTGTAAACTGCAAGTCACTCATCTCCATTTGGCGCCAAAATTATGAAACCTTATTTAAATTAAATTTATAATGTCAAATAGTATACATTAGTTCAATTAGAATTGGAGTTTGTCGATATTAATTCACTTTAATTTGTTTACGTTTTTTTTTCTTATACAGCCATAGCACCACTATCTAACCAGCCAGTAACTTTTTCTCGCTTTATTCTTTGTTAAAACGTAATAATTCAAATTGTAATTTTCAAAAATCGGCTTACGCTATTAATATATAAGATGACACATCAAATAGTTATTAAGTGATAATTAATAAGTTTTGTCATATACAATGTCCGTATTCAAAGAAAAAATCAAAGATTATGATAATATCTTGTTTTTAAGACATTATTTTAATCCTTGGTTTTTAATGCTTACCAATATTTATTTTCTTGCTAAGAAATTATTATATTATTTAAAGTCTAAGTTGCGTCGCAAGCACTTAGGTTAGAGGTTATTCGAAAAAAAAAAATTACTTATATTTTAACAGACACGTAAATATTAATGCAAATATATGTTTACTGTACATACATAAAATTTAATATGAACATGTTTATTAAATTAAGAAATATCGATACATAAAAATAAAACGATATTATACGTTTTAATGTCTGAAATGGCCGGTCAATATCAATGTTTACAGTTTAAAGTTGAGTCCATAGATTAGAAATGTATTATTATGACTATTAAGTTCTTGATCTTGTTACTATTTACACGATATTCTGATTATTACTAAAGATGCCCCCGGCATAGACCCTACTCTAACATAGTCTTCTAGCCTACTGTCAAATATATAGGTATAAGTATATATAAAAGCGAAATATTACTCACTCATTAATCACGAAATCTTAGAATCTATAATAATTATTTACTAATGAAATTTGGCAAGTAGGTTTCTTATAGGGTGTTGACATCCGCTAAGAATAGATTTTACGAAACTCCACCCCTGAGGGGGTAAATCGAGGCTTGAAAGTTTGTCTTATAAATTTTGCACTGGTAAAGCAGTTGCAGCTAGTATTATATATGTACCAAAGACAATGAGATTTAGACACAGACAATTTACGACTATTTACTAATATGTAATATTCCTAAAAAGGCTAGTTACTACATGTTCGTTAAATAGATAAGCACGTATGAAAACTGAGTGCGCCAATTTTCCGACCTTTGGTGACGTCATTCGAGCCACTCAGTGATCTAGAGAATAAACGGGATCGTTGTAAAAATCATATTAATAGCTGGTTTTATTATTAATGTGTATTATATATTTTTCTCACAGTCGCAGACACATTACATAAGTTTTTTTTTTGTTGTTTTTTCCTTTTTAATTGTTAACCTGTCAAATATTGGTTATGTATAAAATTACAATCATGGTTTGTAGAATGTCAATATATTTTTGTCAATAGAATTT
The DNA here is from genome assembly GCF_037043105.1 of Vanessa tameamea. NCBI lineage: Eukaryota > Metazoa > Arthropoda > Insecta > Lepidoptera > Nymphalidae > Vanessa > Vanessa tameamea. The sequence goes on along the minus strand of NC_087313.1, from coordinate 9,263,642 downwards.
AAAGTGAGTAAGTAAAAATTTATATTAATATTTATAAATTAGGAAGACAAAGTTTTTTTATATTAATACAGATTTTACGGCCATATAGCTAAGAGATCAGCATTACCCAAATATTTGTTTTATTTGCGCTATGATTAGATACTTATAATAAATTTATAAAAAAAAAAATTACTAACTGACAAACAATACAAAGCCTAAGCCCGTTAATAAACAAGTAAGAAAATAAAATTATAAAACTAACAAAGTGTCCTATTTTTATTGACTAATAATTATATCAATTAAAATACTATAAAAAATACAAAACACCTTTATTTTTGCACGAGTGTCGAGCTCAAAACAATAATTTGTTAAATTTCTTATCATGTCTTACTTCTTGTTTTATTAATTATGGGTTCAAGTCTTCTAGCAATGCTGTGTATTTTATTTACAAATATAAAAAAAAAACTAAGGTAACAAAAACGGAAAGAGAGTTTAGATGACCATCTATTATTTAATTGTTTATGGTATAGTTTACGAATAATTCTTCAAACAAAGCCACGTGTTCTCACATACTTACATAATAACTAATTAGTTGTAATTCAAAGCAGCTTTAATAATTATCAATCCTAAATAAATGCTTCAAATTAATATCTAATAACTGCAAGCAAATATTTTTTTTAATTATTCATTTCAGTATATCTTATAAAATCTAGACACACACAGTATTCTACATTATTCGTGTCTAATTATATTTATTTTTTATATAAAGTATTTTTGGTATTTTTAACCTGATATGGCCGTACACTTTATGCATTTTCGCCTTGTATGTTAAAAATATTGGTTTATTATGGAAGATTATATATGGAAATTATGTATTTAATAACGACGATACAACACGACTTTGTTAAAATAAAATATTTATTGGAATAAATGAAATCACACTTATATTTGCATCCCACCAAATGTATATTCGTAAATCTGTTGTTCAAAATAAGTTCGAATAAGTAAAAAAATAAATATCTACGTAGGTATCAAGATATATATATTATGTGTTCATTTCTATGTAACTATTATTAGTTAGAATGGTCGTTTTATTCAGATATATTTCATTCGGAACTCGATGAATTGGCAATTCATCAAATGAAATGAATCAATTGAAATTAATGAAAAATATCTAAATCTAAGTATTTTAAATACTCGTCTTCTAACTGTTCAACGTGCCGATACTTATTGACCTAAACGTCAGTCTATTTGATAAAAAAAATCATTTAAAATGGAAGTTGTTTATATAATTTTGAACAACGTTATGACTTGCAACGTAATTTTTGTTATACGTTTTCAATTGGATGAGGGTCCGGGAAATCGCATATTTTTTGTTTAAAACTTTCTTTAAGTGTAATTTTATTTTTGGAAAGCCAATTTTGCATTTACATATTATGAGTTATGGTAAGCTGCATTATCTAAGACTACTATTGCATATTTCGGAAGATTGGATATAAGTTTGTACTATAAATTTCTATGTTTAATAATAAAAAACTTCGAAAAAAATAATTAAATGCAACTTTTGAATTAAATTAATCACGTATATCGTTATCGACTCGAGAATCGAGATTCGAGACTAACGTTTTCCCGTCGCGGAAAAAAGGCGATTACTACTTACTATTTTTAATGCGATATTTACTTTGAGGTTAAGATAAGATAGGAATAATATTTTAAGTCCAATGTATTAAAATTATATACCAATGTAATTTTTGGCGCCAAAATTTACAATTAAAACATAGTGATTTCCAGATTGTGAGGGTTCCTTAATATTTAAATGATTAAAAATTTTATTGGAAAAGATCTTTAAGTCAAATAATTGTATAATTAATAATAATAATAAAAGCAAACTGCTTTCTTTTTGTTGTTTTTTAAATATATTATAATTACTTAATATAAAATTTTAATAGAAATTCAGCAGTTTGTTAAATGCCATAGCTCTAGAAGGAAAATCTTTAGCAATAAATTATTGCTTGCTAAATTTAACTTTAAAAAAAATTTAATCAATAAGCCTCGATTGCAAAAAAAAAAAAACAAAAAGCACGAATAAAATGTCATTCATTGATATTCTGTTATGCAAAAAAAGTATCTTTTGAGAGAGTAGTTAAGAGTGAGCAGATGAAAGAGCAAACCTCGATATGCTGTTTACGTAAAGATTACGATTGACCTAAAGATATATTAATTAGCAAAAAGGTTATCGATATCATGCACTGATTTACATTCAGAAATTGCTATTTGAAAACTAGAGCACGATTTAGTCTATAAACTTGAATAATACTAGAAATTATTCAAACAAATATAATAATAAATATTGATTTAATTTATTCTGACCATATCCATTACTCGACAAATAAAAATAATTTGAAATTATTTGTCTTGAGATTTAATTGAGCTTATAATAAAAATCAACGTTAGAGCTTATAGTGTTGTACGTTTCTCACACAATCACGTCTCAACGGAAAATGGATTGTAAACAGTAATTCTATTTGGCATATTTCTAAACTATTTCACGATATAACGGTAATAGTTTATGTTTATTAAATTATAAAATCGAGGTAAGGTTGATAAGATTCTCGAAGGTCCTACTTATATGTATTGTCTTGGTTTCTGCGAGTAAATACACTGTATGCTGTTTGTATGACTCAAATACAAGTAAAATAATTTCAGGCATTAACCATATTCGGTGTCGAATATTTAATATATCTGCTACTATTTTTTATAGCTTGTTACAAGTCAATTTAACAAATTAAAAATATACCCTTGTTTTTTTATAATCTGAAACTAAGTACTTTAATAATAAAATAAGTTATGTAAGTATGTTAATTACTACACAATTTATATTTCAACAGATTTACTTAAAAACATGTATTTAAGTCTGTATTTTTTTAACTCAAATAAATCTGATATGTATCTTGTGGTTCCGGTTAGAGAAAGTGTGCTCAATTCAATTCAACTCTTAGTTTAATGGTTTTTAGTTGTGCCACAGGGCACAGATTATTTCGCCAATGTCACGTAGGAGAAAGTGTGCTCAATGTTTACCTAAACGAGAGTATTGACAGCAGGAGCGTCACTAACGTAAACAAACTTAAAACTAAGTTATTATTTTAATTAAATTTAATACCGACAGTGAATAGTGTTCACGATAAAGATTTAAAATATGTATGAAACTAGTTTGATTGACAATTTTGTATAATTTATGTGAAGACGATCTGGTGCTACTAATAGTTTATTCATCATAGACGAACGTGACAACATCGCTAGAAGTTAAGTTAAAGTCGCTAGAATATAATGCGCGTGACCTCAGATATATTCTGTTCTAATACATACATAATAAATGTCTTAAACATTAATTATTTATTTGATACACATGAAATGTGTTGTTTAACATAAATATAATTTTATGCTACTTTCGTTAATTGTAATTCTCAAACTTAACTGCACCTGTTGAACTTTATGAATTTCAAATAATTCGACTAATTTAACTCACGGTTGAGCGTTTTAGCATCAAATAGGCGCTATGTCAATTTAATACTATTAATATTGTATACATATAGTCGTTCCAAATTGCCAATAAAATTATCAAATTAAAGCTTAGTATTAATTTTTTTGTCAAGTATTTAACTTATTCACATTTCATCCTTTACCAGTAATTAAATAGTTATTAATGTCAATAAATTATTCTAAGTATTTAATTTATGTGTTTTATGTTTGAAATAGATTTATTTTGAATATGTGTTCAAATTTTTTAATTTATTTCAGATTCGATAACAAAATGGCTGCATTCAACGTAGTTTTCGGCTGTGTGATGGCGCTGTTGTTGATCTTATTCACAATCAGCTCCATCGCTAGATATTATATAAAGGTGCATTTTATTGTTTTTGATATAATATATATATTACTTTCATAAATCATTTTATAATTTGTTAGAAGACAATTAAGCTATAAAGCTAATATTTAAAATGTTTTGATCCTTGTGCCAAGTATATATATTTTAGCATATAAAAAGGGATGAAGTAGCATCATTTATTTGGTTTAACACATTATTATAAAAAAGCAAATTTAATTAGTATCGACTTCCTACCAAATTGTGTCGGCGGATTTGAATGAAGTGGGACTAGGCTAGATATTTCTTAATACATAGGTACCTACCTAAATATGTAGGGTTTACTTCATTCTTGGATTATCGATTTATTTTATAAATAAAAATGAAAACGTGTTACTGAAGTAACTGAAAGTTACTTGTAAATTATTTCCTATTTTGTAAGGAAATTGAAGAAATTAATTAAAATGTATAATTAATTATTTTACATAGTTCACATTGTTCGTTGTTCTGTCACTAATCTTCGCTACCGCTCCATTGCCGTTGATGTTCTTCAGACCATTCAGTCCAAAAAACGCTTTGTAAGTACCTATTAATATTGCTCTAGCTTATTACGAGACTTTCGTTCAACTGTCTTGAATGTACATATATTATATTATATTTTATGGATCACAATAGACATTCTCAACGGAGACTGGCTCTAAAGCACTCTATTTCTCAAGAATGGATCCTATCATAAAATGTTACAATTAATGAGTTAAAATTAGTGAAGCACTTTATGCTATACAACTTATCTAATAATATAACTTAAATAGTCTGTTAAAACCTAGAAAACTAAGATATTGAACCAAAAAATATTTAGTGACCTGTGACTTTGAATATCTTGACTAAATGAGATTCTATGAGACTTCGAGATAAACGTGATACTAAATTCTAAACACTGGTTTATGATTACTTAGCTTATTAATCTTTCATTCGAACAGTCAATATGTCATTCCATATGGTTCAAGCTGCTTCATAGCAAATTTCATCAAATTCGATTCAGGGGTGAACCACTGAAAACGTATCAGACAAACAAATCCACCTATTTGTTCCTGAGATTAGCACGTTAAAACAAACAATGTTTTATCTTTATATATTTATATAGAAACAATAAAATATGCAATAATAATTTGTTGTATGTATTACATAGAATACCGGCATGTTTACTTCGGATCACAGCGAGAGTTCTCGGAATCAGATGGACAGTTCGTGGTCTTGAGAATGTGGACGACTCCCGCGGTGCGGTGATTCTTCTCAACCATCAGAGTTGCATTGATTTGTACGGTAAATATAATATGAACTGTATATTATATCTTTCGAAATTTTATTTTATTTCTGTGTAGGTTTAAGGACTTTTACTTACAAGTCTTTATTTTTCTGAGTGGGTGGTCTATGTACTATTGAATAAAGATTTCGACTGACGGAATGATATCAGATGTGCCGAGCTGGTGCATAAAAACGCGTATTGTGTGTGTATTAACATAATAATTAGTAATACATTTGACGTAAAACTTTCTTTGTACAGTGCAGTAATGATCGTATATATCTCATAAAAAAGAGGAAACCGACTCTCCTATTATTGAATTTGGATCAGTATTTTGAGCTTAGAGGTACCTCCAATCCATGGTGATTTTGTGCGTGATTCTCTCTGAAAATAATCGCACCTAAACCTGTTTCCTTAAAATATTATTCTTTAACGGCGAGTACAATTAACGCTACGTTTAATTTAATTAATGCCAAAAAAAAGTGTGAATTTCATGATCTTGTAAATACTAAAACAGAAATGAATACATACCTAATGTGTATATGATATATATGTAACTATGTTATGAAGAAAAAATGTTATTCGTGTTTTAAAATAGTTAAATAAATTATTATATAATTATTGACTATCCGGTTAGATATTTCAATGTATTTATTTGCAGTTAAATTATCATTTATAAGAAATAAATGCAAATTATATTTAGTTTTGAGTATGATATGTAAAAAATTGTTATTAAAGCTAATTAATACGAAATTAAATCAATTTTTATTGGTGACTTTGATGTCATTCAAATCTCCTTCTGAGCACTAGAATTGTATTTACGATATACTATACCTTGTACTGTTGGTGTGGTTAAAATATTATTTGTTGCATCTGTTATCGTTTGAAGAAAACTGGTCGTTTCAATTTTTCATTGCATGTATAAAACCCTAAAATTAATGCAATTTAATGTATGCATTTTAAATCTTCATTCACTTTCATGAGGTTTTTTATTAGGTTAACATTCGAATTTATTTTAATGGTGTTTCTGAATAGAAATAATCGATTTTGCCGACATCCTTCAAAACGTACAACAGTTCATTTAAATAAGATTTTCAAGACAAGGAGTAAATGAAGTATAACACTTAAGCTGTATAATGTGCAAAATGTTTATGTAAAACCAAATATGTAACGAAAAATAATAATACATTTTTGTTTTTAACTTCACAATGAAAACATACGAGTGCACATATTAGTGATGTATTTAGGGATGACTTTAATGAATGACAACGACCACTATTAATATAAGTGAGCGCTTAACTTCGAACAATTGAATTGTGCATTCATAATCTCCGTGCTATTTTAGTAATTTACTGCAAATATGAGTTTTGAATCTAACGTTGAAGCATAAAAAGCTATTGGGCCTTTGAATTAAAAATCCTAGAGTCAAATCGGAATTATGAAGTTAGTTATGTAGAAGTATCACACTTTCGTGTCTCGTGATCACACTTTGTTGATTTCAGTCTCATAAGATGAGATTGACGCAATAAATATTGCAGATGCATTTGCATACACTTCTAAGTCATACGAGTATATCCGACGCTCCTAGCTACTTTTCGAATTGTCACTTTGGTCATTAACGTCATGTTTTAAACACTTGGGAACAAAGATATTATGTCCTTGTATACTGGCTCACTCACCCTCCTAACTGGAACACAACAATGCTAAGTATTGCTGTTTGTTTTTCAGCAGAATACCTGATTAATGGATGGTACCTTCCCAGGTGGGCTTGAAAAAAGCCCTACCACCAAGTTATCAATAAACTAGTTCACAAAATAAAAAATATATACAATCACCGTACACCGTAAAATCGTAAGATGTACAATATATGATGTCAATATATCAACATGGACTATAAGATACTAGCGACCCACCCCAGCTTCGCACGGGTGCAATGGTGATACTAAATATGTATACTACAAAATGTCTATATATTTATAACGTACACAGCTGTTTGCCGCTATGTCCCTGTATTTTAAATCTGTAATATTTTCGAAAATATTCATTAATATTACACGTTAAAAAGGGCCATATTGATCTATATTAAATGCACAATGTATTTAAGGTACTTAATTTAATAAGGATTAATGCTGTATTGCTTAAAATCGCTTCGTAAATAAGCCATTATTTCTCGTAAAAAGTAGAGGATAAAACATGGTTATTGTGGGCTATCCCTAAGAGACAGACATATACCATTCCGGACTTTTTTGTAGATCTTTTGAAGGTGTACAATACTGTAGTACATTATTTTGATCTATCTCGTAGGTTTCAGCCAGCGTTTGCAATGTAAGCGCAAAAAAATGTTTTTATTTATATCACATTAGAAACCTCTATAATTATCGGTTTTTCTCTACTACATTATGCATGTAATATACATACAAAACTTCCTCTTGAGTCACTTTATCTGTTAAAAACCACATCAAAATCCGTTGATCTGATCACACAGCGGGAAGAGACTTTGTTTTATACTATGTAATGATTTATCAAACCAATTTTATGATAATTGTATGGCGATTTTTTGGATATTATTGCGAACGAGACATGATTCGCAAAATGTTAACATTTTTATAATTAATTTATATAAAATGTTTATTATTAAAACTACATTTAATTTTTATCGCATATAATATAAACTCCCACGCCCAAAATAAATACGTACCGTGATATAATCTTATTAAAATTAACATAATTAAATAAATTACATGTAAACGGTCATTGTCTTTACATAAATAATTATTTGTATAATACTTATAAAACACATGTTATGTAAATATTTTAAATAAATGTTGTTTACGTTTGAATGAGTGCTCCGTTCGTAGCTCGACAGTGCTCGCCCCCTGGGCAAAGGTGATTTCGCCTCCCCATACTCCTTTGTATAGAGGTGCGAAGCCGCTTTAAATAAGTCATGCGAGGCTCCCATCTTACGCATCCACGGCCCCAGGGCTACGCCTTAGATTTTAGGCGTCCCAGGCGTCGAGGCTGTGGAAAGAGAATAGGCCCTTTCCCGGTCCCGCTGCGCCGAATTTATTTATTTATTCTTTACTGATTAAACTAAATTTGACATTTGAATTAATAAAATTTGCATGAGGTGTAACAGGCGACTTTATTGCTAAAGCAGTCTCTTCCACGCAACCTTTGGGCAGAAGACTGTTCATAAAATACATGTAGGAAGGTGTACAATTATTTTAAATTGCGAAGTAGTAATACGCTGCATATGAAGATCTGTATTTATTGTACTGCATATGCAATGGTGGCGGACCATGACGGTCTCATAGAAGGAGACCTTCCACGTCGATTCCCTACGAAATATAATTTGATTTATTTAGTCTCATTATGGACTAATGGTTTAGGGATTATTTTCATCTTGTACAAGCAGAGACAGTTCTCTGTGTGCACCAGTGTGCAAACTTTAATTAATTCCTTATTCAGCTTCCCGGAAATTTATTCGTCTACAGACCCTAGATTTCGATAACTTCTATCGTTAAAAATGTGAAGAATGTGCTTTATAAAATACCATTCTCTTGATAAAATACTAAATTCAATATTTTGCATTAATTCACAGTGCTGGCCGTCCTTTGGCCGCTGATGGAAAGATGCACGGTGGTATCGAAGCGATCATTGCAGTACTTGGTGCCTTTTGGGACAGCCACTTGGATGTGGGGTACTGTGTTCATAGATCGAGGCGCTCAGTCAGCGAGATCTGTGCTTAACAAGCAGACGGAGGCGGTTAAGAGCTATAAGGTAATTCATTAATTTGTTTATTAGATATATCGCCTTATTTACGTCGTGCTATTTATAAAGCAATGCTGCTCTTGCACTGATTTGTTTTACTTGTACGTGTTTACAATATTGCATTCAGCTCGATCTTCAGCTGACCTCCATGGCAAGGTTAAGATCTAATGGGCAATTCAAGTAGAAATATTACTGGCTATCGATAATTGACTCTATCTATCTAATATCGATATCGAATTGGCACCACCTTCCACCAAACCGCATTGGAGCAGCGTGGTGGAATATGCTCCAAACCTTCTCCTCAAAGGGAGAGGAGGCCTTAGCCCAGCAGTGAGAAATTTACAGGCTGCCAATGAAACGTAAAATGTGTCTATTAAAAACAATCTGTACATATTTTAATCAACCTTAATTAATTTTCATCTTGATATGTGAACTAAAATATTTAAATTCAAAAGAAAAAAGAATTGAAGCCAAAGCGTATTTGTATATCCATTATTTTATTTGTTAAATTGACATTAACTATAAAACTTCTTTATCAGCATTAATTATGTTGCGTTAGAATTAAGTAATATTAGACGGATGATGACACACTCGTGAGTCAGAAACATTGAAGCATAGTCAAGCGGGCGTGGATTACGTACTATCTATTGACAAATATATTCACTGCTTTAGTTAAAAGTAATTGTTATACGGTTTAAATACTTACATAATTAACATTTGAACTTTTTCCAAAAAAGTTAGCTTAGTTAGTTAGGTATTCGCTTCGATATATGCTTTTAATAATATTAATGGGCATTTATAATCGACTTCTTTGAATTTTTTTTTTTAATTTAGACATATTCATGCAGTCTCTGGTATAAAGGAAAGTGAAAGATGCAGATGTTGGCATAAAAAAAATTATATTTACCAACCGTGCAATTATATCATGGATGATCATGAATGCGAAAAATTGTTGTCTATGCTTTCAGAAGTAATTTATAGAGAACTTAGTCTGTGACTAAGGTCATCGTCTATTAACATCCATTATTTGTCGCATGATACGCAAGTGAACTGACGGACAGAGATAAATAATTATATCAATGTGTAATTTATCATCTGTGAGGTTAATTTATTTTTTACTATTAATCTCTTAAATCACAGCGTTCAAGGAAAACTATTATTTACATTTTTAAACTGTATAGACTCATGATCCATGCAATGGATTTCGATTCAGACTTGTACCCAGGCAGACTAAACCTAAGTAAAATACTAACTAGACTAGACTCATTATGTTTTAAATATATTCGCTCAGTGCTAACCAGGATCTTCAATAAGGGAATTGGTTACGTAAAAACATGAAAATTATAATTCGAATGGGAGGATGAATTTAAGAAAATTATAAAAAAAGTAATGTGGAATCCATTGGAACCGTGACCGATTGGCGTCCCGTTGGGTTAAGAGAGTGACTAGTGAAGGAATAGACAGTGCGCCTATGTTTGTGCACACATGCCTGCACTACAATATCCTCTGCACACTTGGTTAGTTCCTTGATAGGCTACCGTGCCGAATATAACGTCAAGAGTCACTATTAAATTAGAACATTTAAGCATAGAACAAAAAAAAATGTCAATAAATGGAAGTTTTGCCTTTGTCGTTCTTTAATAGTTAAAGTAATTGCTGTAGGGAGACCGTTGGTTGATAGATAAATAAGAAGAGCACCGTATAATGCGTTTAGCCCATAAAATGGTCTTAATCTATTTTAACAAAACTTGTATCTTTTTTTGTTTAAGTCACCATTGCGTAACGACGATTCCATTATAACAAGTTATAAGCAAAAATGTACATTTAGGAATTTGGTTCAAAATTTATTAAAAAAAAAAACAATACGACAATTAATAATGTGACAATCAGTTTTTTATTCTAATAAACAAATATAAAAGTAAACATATGGAACAAAATAATCACCGTTCAACATTAAATAACAAAAAAAAACAAACACAGAGTATTCGATTTACAACTACCCGCTTAACACTGACATTTAATGTACTTGAGCGATGTTTCCTCGTCGATCGATAACCGACCAATGAGCCCGTGACAGGGCTGCGTGCCAGTTTTATACCTTTGATTTTAGGTGTTCCTTACTGTACATATTATTTTGATGAAAATGTTATGTCTGTAAGATAATTATATATTAAGAATAATTTGATGAAATATTAACAATTACATAATAAGATTTAATTTATTCTTTACAGAACAATGGACCTCTGTATGTGTTAAAATCTTTTAAAAGATAAATTATTAAAAACAAAAATAACTTAATTGTATGTATAGTTAATTAAATTGCTGTACATTCATTTGATTTTATCTTAATGTTTTAAGATGACATGCCGTGACATATATACATATATAAGAAGGCTATGTACTATGTAAGAGTAGGGGTAGTACTATGCCATATTAATTAAAAAATATAGTGTATAACAGCTAAGTAAGACTTATAAACTCAAGAGCGATATTAATACGATTGAATGGTAAATTATTATCGTGTGGTAGATGTTGGATGGATTAAATACTTATAACATTAACAGCTTAACACTGCTGAGCTAAGGCCTCCTCTCCCTTTGAGGAGAAGGTTTGGAGCATATTCCACCACGCTGCTCCAGTGCGGGTTAGTAGAATACACATGTGGCAGAATTTCGTTGAAATTAGACACATGCAGGTCTCCTCACGATGTTTTCCTTCACCGCCGAGCACGATACGAATTATAAACACAAATAAAGCACATGAAAGTTCAGTGGTGCTTGCCTGGGTTTGAACCTGCAATCATCGGTTAAGATGCACGCGTTCTAACCACTGGGTCATCTAGGCTCCTCGGATAGATGCTCACGAATAACTATTCTAAGCTCTGAGTTGTGGGATAAGTTCAAAATCTTACATAAAACTACGGACATATTTTGTCTGTCTTCTAAATATTTACGGACTAAACCTCATGTTAATTATTAATCTTTTTTATTAAGCTATAATTTTTCAAATGTAGGAAATATAAGTTTTTTAAATAAAAACTTATCCTGGGATTTTTTAACTTCGCCCAACCGGGACCTTCTTAGGCACCAAAGGCTCCACCAAAAATCAAAACTTAAAAATGTTTTCACTAGACTAACTTTTTTGTCTAATGCGATTGGATGTTTTATATGTAAATTACATTATTTGTAAGAATATTAAAGTTATTAATTTGTGTTAAGTAAATACTCGAATAGAAAGTTTGAAATAACGATCATTTTTAATCGTTTTTATAAAACAATTGTGTCAAAGTCGTTTTTGTGTCAAAATACTTGTGCATGTGCATTTAAAACTATTTTCCTGTAGGTGTTTACTCAATTATCCTTTAACCTTGCAATGACGTAATTCGTAATAGTACTTCGCAAGACGTGAGTCAAAACATTAAAACAATCGTGCGTAATTTAATTATTATCATGAAGATCACGCATGCTATTTATATTTTTGTACTATTTTTTTTATTGTTCTTACAATAAATAGGTAAAATAGGTCAAGGCTGTAGAGCCGACACACATAAATAGATATTTTTTGACTATTTTGTGTTTTACATAGGTACGTCGTTAGTTTATATTCAATATATGTATTTAATTACTTTGACAAAAAAAAGACCCGCTGAGTTTCTTTCGCCGGTTCTTCTCGGGTCAGGGTGTTTCCTTTTCCGAACCGGTGGTACCTAGTGTTTAATTTGACTATCAATAAGTAAGTGTAATGCTTGTATATCGAATAAAGGAATTTGAGTTTGAGTTTATTGCTTCATAGAAATTGTTATTAAGATTTTTTTCGATATCATTAATCGCGAGCCTAAATTATCTATGATATTCATTATGGATTTGCGAAAAAAAGGCATTTTGAACGTCAACGAACTGTTATCTAAACTTTGGAAATAAAATTAAAGAGGATAGAAGTAGTTATATGGAATAATATTGTATTATAAATAAAGACATATTGGTCAAGAATTGGTAGGAGTGCACCGTATAGCTCAGATATACGTCTAAGGTTTGTTTATTTTTATTCCGTCTTCGATTGGAATAGAGTATATGTATTTAGTGACAGCTTGCATTGCTGATATAGAGACGCTGGGTTATTTGTTTCGAAATTCTTTTGTCTAGCTTGGTCATATTTACCGCCATTAAGAAAAGTAAATACTAGGTCGTTTACATACCATATTTATACTTTATTTAGACACAGGATGCGCCTGTGTACACTGTATAGTACCGATAAGTGTTTTGTTTATGTTTCTAACAGATGACAGTATATCTAATCACATGCTATGTGATAATTGATCATTGAGTGCTGCTGGATTCTAATTCCACCAGGCTGATTAACATTACACATATATACTGGCATTTAACTTTCGCAAATTACGACATCTCTTGGCTCGTTGATGGAACGGGTGGCTGCCTATGCTCGGAATCGCCACAGGATTTTTAATAAATTTTAATATAGATTAAATAAACAAAGTAGTAGGTAAATGTTCTAGTTTTTTTTTTATTTCAATTTAATGACTGACTTTGTATTGTAATAACAAAGTCAATCGGTCATCGGATCTTAAACATCACAATTACAATTCGTACTTAAAGAACCCTTTGAATATGCAGGAGGTAAAACGTAGAATTTAACCGAGTAATGTCAACATAACAATTATGTTGATGTAAATATTCTCGACCCACAGGTCTCGACTTTCAGTAGATCTAGTCCAAAATCCAAATCAAAATATATATTATTCAAGTAGGCACTTACAAGTACTGTTGATACACGATTTTATTTTATGTAATTTTACAATCATTACTTATTATAAAACAAAGTCGCTTACCGCTGTCTGTCTATATGTGTATGCTTAGATCTTCAAAATTACTCAACGGATTTTGATGCGGTTTTTTTAATAGATAGAATACATGCACAGTATAGTAGAGAAACACTAATCATAGTCGTAAATAAAAACATTTTTTTGAGCTTACATTGCAAACGCTTCCTTACAAGATAGATCAAGATAATGTACTACAGTATTGTACACCATAAAAAGGTCTACTAATAGTCCGCGATGGGATATGTGTATCTCTTAGGTATAACCCACAATAAGCATTTTTTATCGTTTACTTTTACGAGAAATAATATCTTATTTTTGGAGCGATTTTAAGCAATACAGCATTAATCTTTATCTAATGAGGTATCTACCTTTAATACATTGTGCATTCAATATAGATCAGTATTTTTTGGTATAATGATAAGTATTATTTGGTATCATAATATAAAACAATACAGATCAATTGGTGAGCTGCTGATCTTCTAGAATCTACATTGCTTGCAACATGTATTAATCAGAAACCAGAATATATATCCCTAGAATGACCGAAAAGCTGAATATATTATATATATAGTGATTGAAAATAAAAGTCGCCGAGAAGAGCTCCGCCGAGCAGCAGCAGCACAGAGCTCAACTCGGAAACGGCGATTCTTAACGATTCAGCAGCTCCTCTAATCCGTTCTGAAAACGTCTATCGTAGTGGTTTTATTGGGCAAGAATCCCACATAACCCAGTTCCTCCAGGGGTCCGGGTAGCTTTCAGAACGCATCCACGCAGTGAAAAAAAAATGGATAAGTATATTAAAAATTCAATAAGTAAGCTTATTGTCTAAATTAATTCCCAGATCCCTAAACTCGGTCACTCTATTCAAAGAATTACTATCAAAGTAACGATTGTAGGTGATTGGATTTAATTTTCGTGAAAAAGTGATAATACTACATTTAGACACAAAAAGTAGGTACGTATAAGTAAAAAGTACGTACGTACGCGTAAGGATTCGTCGATCTATGTATATCACTCAATAAAAGCAAATATATCGTGAAGTGGCGACTATAGTCCTAGACTATAGTATTAGAACATACCCTACTTGTAAAATTCAATAAAACAGTGTTTACGAGTAAGGAAAAAGTTAAAAATTAAAGCGTATACAATTTTTTTTTTATATTCATTAATTTGAGTATTGTGTCATCTATACTGATCTATACTTATATTATAAATGCGAAAATAACTTTGTCGGTCTGTTGCTATTTCGCGGCCAAACCATTGAAACGAATTTGATGAAATTTGGTGTGAAGCAAACTTGAACTCCAAGGAACATAATCTTTATGCTTTCATGCTTAACACCCAATGGCCTACCCATTAAAATGCGAGCGAAGTCGCGGGCGACAACTAGTTATTAATAATGAATGTTAAAACTAACCGTCTGGAAATGTTACACTGCTGGAGGTGTTAGCCCTAACACCTCCTCTCCCTTTAAGGAAAAGTTTGGAATGAATTCCACCACGTTCCAATGTGGTTTGATGGATATACATTTGGCAGAATTTCATTCAGAGCCGAGATGGCCAAGTGGAGAGCCGAGATGGCCTAGTGGTTAGAACACGTACATCTTAACCGATGATTTCGGGTTCAAACCCAGCACCACTGAATTTTCATGTGCTTAATTTGTGTTTATAATTCATCTCGTGCTCGGCGGTGAAGAAAAAAATCGTGAGGAAACCTGCACGTGTCTAATTTCAACGAAATTCTGCTACATGTGTATTCCACCAATCCGGATTGGAGCAGCGTGGTGGCATATGCATATATCCTCGAAGGGAGAGGAGGCCTTAGCCCAGCAGTGGGAAATTTACAGGCTGTTAATGTTAATGAATTTCATTGAAAATAGTGTTTTCCTTCCCCACCGAGCACGAGATGAATTATAAACACAAATTAAGCACATGAAAAGTCAGAAGTGCTTGTCTCGGGGGCAAAGTGCTTGTCTTTGAATTAGGGCATCTCGGCTCATGAATAATTGTATTGTTTGTTTGTGAATATACCGGCTTTTTTGTATCAATAAATATTTTTTTAATAAATAATCAAAAAATATGCAAGTGCAAATTCTTACAGCGCCGTTGTCTACTGACTTACCATTAAGAGGACGCATTGCTTCCGCCTACCTATTCATAAAAAAGTATTGTGTTTTTTTGTTTATTTTGGAATCATTAAGGGTCTATATAAGATTTTAAATTAACATGGTTATTTTTATTACTAACAGTATTTAAAACGGGATATTTACCATGTCTTGTTCACGAGTCTCGTGAACAAGACATTCGTAGATAATGTCGAAATATCGAGCTCCACCAAATAAAAATAAAAAGCATGGTAAATATCCCGTTTTAAATACTGTTAGTAATTAAGGGTCTTCTTATATTATGAAATATATTATTTCGATATAATCAGAAAAGTAAACAAGTGGCAAGGTTGACTCGTTTGAGATTAATTGCTTCATGCTTATCTAAATAATACTTAACTAATCTCTAAAATACAGGAATACGCAATACAATGGTTAAGTAATAACTTGGCTATGAATTATATTCTGACAAAATTATATAAAATACGATTTTAATATTGTATATTAGTTGATGTAATGTTTCATTCAATTTTTATATACACTAATTAAACTTATTATAAATAACAATACCTACAGTATGATAAATATTAATGCGTCGGATAATAGTATATATTTTTCCAAAGTCCAGTGATAACAAAATAAAATAAAACTTTATACAATAGATGTACATTGTACATGGTATTAATCAGCGTTTCCCATAAATATGGTAAGTGGACCAAACCATATGTTTGAGTAATATTTTATCGCGAGATAACATGCTAAGTGATGCATTCAAGGTATGTTTGTGTGTCGAATAATAGATACAATGATTGTGTTGTAGATTTCGTTGTTATTAATTTATAAATAAATAAATCAAATAGAATACACGTGTATTTCGTACGTTCCTCGTCTCGCATGCATAGCTTCAGATATTTGTTTAGTTTCGATTCTATCAGTAACGTTGTAAATGTATGCATCTGGTTATAGGTACTTTATTGTGTATATATATTGACTTGACGCGGATAAAATTAATATAACCGGATTTTTTTTCCTAGAAATATATAAAGAAATATTAGCTGACTGGCCAGCCCTCTTAATCTCATACAGCTTTAGTTAGTGGTGTTACAATCGCCGTTTCTTCTAATGTGTTAATTAAAATATATTTAATTTCCTTTGAAACATCTGACCTTATTTTTTTATTTAATTTACCACTGAAATTTATATTTTCAATAATAAATTATAACGTCTCTGACTTTTTTATATACATTTTAGAATACTGAATTTCTGATAGAAATTATAGATATAATGATCTGTTATAATTTTGTCAAAGTTAAAATGCCAAAAAGCGGTGGTTTTTTCACGATTTTGTCTCATTTATATGTTATTTAACAGTTTGTTTATGCGTACTAAGAATCAAACGTCCAAAAAGAAAACGGCTATAGGCTGATAACATTATAAAACTATAATGTATCTTTACAGCGTAAGTTGCTGCTATTTCCTGAAGGCACGCGTCATTCGGGAGACAAACTGCTGCCATTTAGAAAAGGAGCGTTCCACGTGGCACTGGATGCCGAGGCGCCAATACAGCCCATCGTAGTATCGAAATATCACTTCTTGGACTCCAAGCGTCATAAATTTGGATCGGGTGTGTATATAATTTATCTTATGATAAATATATTCATATAGTCTTTTACATGTTCAAGATGTGTTTATATCGCGTAAGCACATGTGAATAGAAAATAACTAATAATAAGTATATTGTATGTTTGAACTCATTTTAAATCTCAAGTAGGTACGAAAAATATGGACCTCCACGAGTCCTCAAAATGATAAATACAAATTGTTCAAAGTTGCGAATGGTTTCTAGTTTTGTGTATATAATATATATTAAACTATAATAATATTGTGTTATTGAGTTAATTCAACTAGATCCTCGTAATCGTTTACTCTTCTCCCGACCGACCCGTTCACTTTATTTGACAATCGTTTAAAAAATGGGCAAACGCTAAAACTGATATTTTTGCCCTTTATATGGGGTGACATTGCGAGGGATCGGCAAAAATTGCGATTGCTGAGAATATATAGTATTGGAAGTCAGGTGTATAAAATGGGGTCCAACCTTGTTTCACACCAAATTTCATTAAATTAGCTTCAGTGATTTGGCCGTGAAAGCGCAACAGACAGACAGACTTTCGCATTTATAATATTACTATATATATTCATTAATTTCCATTTTCTGGTTTTTTTTCTATCGTAGTTCGAGCTGTTTGAAAAAATTCTCTTGACCGAATTTTGTTGATATAGGTACTTAGATAAAGGTTGGTTATCGGTGCGTTATTATTGATCCCACTTACGTTGGCGTTGCTAGGATCGTATAAATACTTGTGCATTATTCTTGTCTTATTCATTGCTTATCGCTCTATATCGATAAATATGCTTATTCTATTAAAGTCTTTCTTCAATAGCTTTTATCTACTAAAGTAAATTCAGAAATATTTTAAGCCATATGAAATGTATGTAAAATATTTACTGTTGTTTGCCTTTTAATATTTGTATTTAAAAAAATCATGTTTCATATTAAATTTATACAAATTGAGCAAATACTTTAAGATTTTTCAAAAAATGTCCAAGATGTTGAAGAGTGAAAATAAAATATAAATAATTATGGCAATAAGTATATTACCTCTTTCTAATGATGTCTATTGTTT
Source organism: Vanessa tameamea (assembly GCF_037043105.1). Lineage (NCBI taxonomy): Eukaryota > Metazoa > Arthropoda > Insecta > Lepidoptera > Nymphalidae > Vanessa > Vanessa tameamea. The sequence goes on along the minus strand of NC_087313.1, from coordinate 9,245,096 downwards.
TTTTCATTTATGTATTCGTTTTTATAATTGAAAATAAAACAGTCGTAATTTTCCTTCCATACAATGATTTTATTCAATAGAAAGCACCATGAATTACTGAATAAAGTTCAGAGTTTTTCAGCTACGAATCATTTCATAAAAATGTGTTTTGAAAATAGTGATAAGGATAGTCGCTAAGCAAAACCTTCTAAGTAGAAATTTGTTTTTAATAAATATAAATCCATATTAATATTATAAATGCGAAAGTAACTCTTGTCTGTCTGTCTGTCTCGCTTTCAAGCCAAAACTACTGGACCGATTTAAATGAAATTTGCTACACAAATAGTTTAGAGCCTGAGAAAGGACATAGGCTACTTTTTATTTGGAAAAAAGTGCTATAGAGGGTTGAAAAGGGGGATGAAAGGTTGTAAGTTGTTGGAAGTTTTGTCATTTTTAGAACTAGAAGTATAAAATTTATATTTTAAGCTGTACACTTATAAACTAACATATCATGACACTCACTAAGGAGCGAATTTTGGAAATTCTACCCCTAAAGGGGTGAAATAGGGATTGAACGTTTGTATGGAAGTCCGTAATTTTTTAAATTAGAAACATGAAACTTTATTTTTAGGATACTGATAAAAAGGAGTAGATACTTATTTAAGTGTTTCTGCATATTCTACTCCTACGGGGGTGAAATAAGGGTTGAAAGTTTATCTAGAATTCCGTCATTTTTTAAGATAGAAACATGAATCTTTATTTTTGGGATACTGATCAAAAATGAGCAGATACGTATTTAAGTGTTTCTAGATATTCTACCTCTAAGGGGTTTAATAGGGGTTGACATTTCCCGGAAAGGGAAAAAGGGCAAGAAACCTTCTCCACCAGTGGCAAGCAAGCCCACAACCACCCCGGCGGTAGCATTGAAGAAGGGCAAAATATCCATGCCTCGCACCGCTGCCGTCATCATCTCTCTGCAGCCTGAGGCAGAGGAGAAGGGAGTGACGTACGCTCAGGTACTAGAGAAGGCCGAGCAGAGCGTCGACCTGGCACAGCTGGGCATAGGGGAGGGCATCAAGATCCGCCGCGCTGCCACCGGTGCTAGGGTCCTGGAGTTGCCCAAGTCGCAGAGTCAGGAGCAGGCTGGGCGACTGGCGGATAAGCTCCGCGTCGCCTTGGATGGCGTGGCCAACGTCGTTCTACCCGTGAGGATGACCGAGCTGAGGATCACGGGGCTGGACGACTCTGTCACAAAGGCCAAGTTGGCTGCAGCCATAGCCAGGGTTGGTAATTGTCCCGTTGACTCTGTCCGGGTCGGGGCTGTCGGCACAGGCCCTGCGGGAGTGGGCATGGCTACAGTAAAGTGCCCAACGGCGGCGGCTAAGACCCTGGCCAACAGCGGCAGGTTCCTAGTGGGATGGAGCTCTGCTAGGGTCAGGGTACTGGAGCAGCAACCTCTTCGCTGCTTCCGGTGCTTTGGCCTCGGGCACACGAGAGCCCTCTGCCCGTCAAAGGTAGACAGGAGCTCGTTGTGCTACAGGTGTGGAAATGCGGGACACCTGGCACCGTTGTGCTCTGCAACAGCCCGCTGCGCAGTCTGTGCAGAGGCTGGGAGGCCCTCAGGGCACTCGATGGGTGGAAGGGACTGCAACCCTCCCCACACGAAAGGCAAGGCGGTCCAAGGAATCAGGACCGCCCCGCGCGAAGAAAGCCGCCAGGCTACGGAGGGAGCTAGTTCGACTCAAGGATGCCAGAACAAATAAGCTTCCTCCAAACGAACGTCAACCACTCCGCCGGAGCGCAGGACCTACTGCTGCAGTCCATGGCGGAGTGGCAGGTAGACCTGGCGGTGGCCTGCGAGCCCTATTTCGTCCCTCCCCTACCTCACTGGCTGGGGGACTCGGACGACACCGTGGCGGTCCTCACGAGGAGCGGAACGGGCCCTCCCCTCTCACTCATCGAGAGGGGCTCGGGCTACGTAGTGGTGGGGTGGGGGGAGTACGTCGTCGTCGGTACGTACTTCTCCCCTAACCGCAGCCTGGCTGAGTTCGAGACTTATCTCGGCTTAGTCAGAGCTGCGGTGGCCAGGCAGTCGCCGAAACCGATAATGGTTCTCGGCGACTTAAACGCGAAGTCGCGTGCCTGGGGCAACCCCGCCACGAATCCGCGAGGGAGGGCCGTCCAGGTGTGGGCCCTGCTCTCCGACCTGTCCCTTCTCAACCGGGGGCAGGTTCACACCTGCGTGCGACATCAGGGGGGTTCCGTGGTGGACGTTTCGTTCGCCACCCCTGTCGTAGCACGCAGAGTGGTCGATTGGAGAGTGGAGGAAGAGGTGGAGACTCTATCGGATCACCGGTACATCCGATTCGAGATCTCCACCTCTCGCAGGCCGGCGGAACCCCAGAGGGTGCCGACTACGCTGCCGAGGTGGTCTCTCGGCCAGGTCGATCGAGAGCTGGTCAAGGAGGCCGCCATCGTGCAGCGGTGGGGTTCCGCGGGGAGGACGGAGGGCGCCAGCGCAGAGGAGCTGGCGGGCCGCATGCGCAGTTCGCTCAAGGAGGTCTGCGATGCGGCCATGCCTCGGACCCGGCGCAGGGTTCCGCGCCGGCACGTCTATTGGTGGTCGCCCGAAATCGCCGACCTTCGGGCGACGTGCTGCCGGGCGCGGAGGGCCTACGTCCGCTGTCGAAGGCGCAACGGCCTCGACACGGACCTGGAGGGACAGATGCTGGACGCTTATCGCCAGCTGAAAAAAGATCTGCAGCTGGCGATAAGCAAGGCCAAGGAAAAGGCCAGGGAGGAGCTTCTGGCGGGTCTCAATCGAGACCCGTGGGGGCGCCCGTACCGCGGCGTACGCGGGAAGTTCCGCACCCAAGGCGCCCCCGTCACTGAGACGCTGCCGCCGGAACTCCTCCTGCGCCTGGTCGGGGAACTCTTTCCCCATCCAGGCGAGCATGTCCCTCCGCAGATGGCCCCCCGCTCCGTGATCGAAGACGCAGTGGCTCCACCACTGATCACGGAGCGGGAGATGGAGATGGCCCTCGGCCGCTTGAGGGCCAAGAACACGGCGCCGGGTCCGGACGGGGTTCCAGGGCGTGTTCTGTGCGACGCCCTGGAATTCCTGGGTGCAAGGCTTCGGGAGCTGTTCGACGAGTGTCTGTGCAGCGGGCAGTTTCCGAAGCCTTGGAAAGAGGGAAAATTGGTCCTGTTGCCGAAGGAAGGTCGGCCGATGGATTCCCCTTCGGCATACAGGCCAATAGTGCTGCTGAACGAGACGGGCAAACTCTTCGAGAAGGTCCTCGCAGCCCGTCTCGTTCAGCACCTCGAGGAGGTCGGTCCGGGTCTCTCAGAGGCTCAGTACGGGTTCAGGGCGGGCCGGTCGACGGTCGACGCCCTGGACGCCCTGAAGACTCGGACGACGGAAGCGGTGGCCCGGGGGCAAGTCGTCCTGGCGGTGTCGCTCGACGTGGCGAACGCCTTCAACAGTCTCCCTTTCGAGACGATACGGGAGGCACTCCGATACCATGGGGTGCCGACCTATCTCAGGAGGCTGCTGGAGGCGTACCTCCAGGACAGGGAAGTCCTCTGGGCGGGGGTCGATGGGAGGCTGGTCCGGCGTCGGGTAGGCTGCGGCGTTCCACAGGGGTCGGTTCTCGGCCCAATTCTGTGGAACGTCGGTTTCGACTGGCTCCTGCGAGCTCCCGTCCTTCCCGGGATGGGGGTGTTGTGCTACGCTGACGACACCCTCGTCACGGCGACTGGGCGGGACTTTCGGGAGGCGGCTCGCCTCGCCGAGGTCGGAACGGCTCTCACCGTGGACCGTATGGGAATGCTGGGCTTGAGGGTCTCCATATCCAAAACGGAGGCCCTCCTCTTCCACGGTCCACGGAAAGGACCCCCACGAGGGGCGAGTATCACCGTCCAGGGGACGGTGATCAAGGTGCAGGCCCAGATGAAGTATCTGGGCCTCATCCTGGACGGTCGATGGAGCTTCGGGCAGCATTTTGTCCATCTCGGCCCGAGGCTCATCAACGCCGCCGCCGCTCTCGGCCACCTCCTTCCGAATGTGGGGGGGCCGGGATCGCTATGCCGGCGTCTCTACTCCGGCGTAGTGAGGTCGATGGCGCTGTACGGTGCCCCGATCTGGGTCGACGCCCTCACCGCTGACAACCGGGCCCTGCTGCGAAAGCCGCAGAGGGTCATAGCGGTGAGAGGCGTCAGAGGGTACCGTACGGTGTCGTGGGCTGCGGCGACACTTCTCGCGGGCGATCCGCCCTGGGAGCTCCAGGCGGAGGTGCTCGCGGAAGTGTACCGGTTCCGGGTCGAGGCGAGGAACCGCGGCGACCGTCCAGGGTCGGCGGAGGTCGGGCGGATCAGGGCTCTAGCCCAGCGAGCCCTGATCGCCCGATGGCAGGAGGACCTGGGGTCACCCACGGCGGGCCTGGCGACAGTGGAGGCGATCCGCCCCCACTTGAGTCGCTGGGTCGAGAGGAAGAAGGGCACACTCACCTTCAGGATGACGCAGGTACTTACCGGGCACGGATGCTTCGGTAAGTACCTGCACGGGATAGCGCGGCGGGAGGTGTCACCCTCCTGTCACGAGTGTGGTGCGCCAGTCGACACGGCGCTCCACACCCTGAGTGAGTGTGCTGCGTGGGGGCCCCAGAGGCACACCCTTGCGGCGACTATGGGCGGAGACCTCTCGCTGCCGAGCATCGTCAACGAAATGCTCGGTAGCGAGACGTGTTGGTCGGAGATGCGCTCCTTCTGCGAAAACGTGATGTCGCAGAAGGAAGCCGCGGAGCGGGAGCGGGAAGAGGATGCCGCTGCAGACCCGCTCCGCCGAAGACGACCGGGGAGGAGGAAGAAGCGCTACGCGCACCTTCTCCCCCCGCCTCAATAGGCGTCGCAGGGACTAGGGGGGGTCTCAGTACCCCGAGAACCCCCTCTAGGTGTTGGAGGCCCGCATAGGCGGGCCGACCGTCAGGGCGTCACGGTAGCATGCGCAAGCGATCCCGTGGCGCCCGCCGAAAGACGGAGAGGGTACCGCTGGTTTTTTAGTGGGTAAACCCGGCGTACCTGGGCGCACTCGGCGTCTAGGGCTCCGGGGAGTCCCACACACCCCCCCACCTTCCATCACGTGGGGGAAGCGCGTAACGCGTTTTTCCAGCGAGAAAAAAAAAAAAAAAAAAAAAAAGGGGTTGACATTTCTTATATAGATTAGCCTGGAAGTCCGTTATTTTTGAAGATAAAAGCATGAAACTTTATTTATGGGCTACTGATTAAAAATTATTAGATACGTATTTAAGCGATTCTGATTGTTCTACCCTAAGGGCTAAAACACACACCAATGTGGTTTATAAAGAGATCTTACATCAACGTAATATTTTAAGTAAATTTTTAAATATATTCATATTCTACGCGAGCATATTCGCGGGTAACAGCTAGTAATACATATATCATACATTTATCATTCGAATTACTGAAATTATTGCCTAAACAATCCAGCACGAATAGTTATTAAGATAATGAATACATGATAAATGCTACGACGATAATATTTTATTATTAAGTTTATTAAAAATAATTCACCTGACTTATGAAATCACTCATGATAAGATAATTCATAGTATAGCAATTGTATACCTTTGACCTTCCAGAATTTTGTATATTATACATATGCCATGCGTTTGACTTACGTATTTGTTTTGATTGTAGGTGAAATAATAATAACGATCCTGCCTTTGATCGAGACGGAAGGCTTAAACAAGGAAGACATAGACGGACTAGTTGAAACCACGCAAAACAAAATGCAAGAGGAATTCACTTCGACGTCGGCGGAGACAAAGCAGAGGCTCCACGGGAGAGATTAACGAGTATGGCAATTTTTTTTAAATTAATATTATATAATATAGTACTATTTATTTAGTAATATTTATTTCCTTATAAAAAAAAAATTGGATTTTCTTCATCAAGAAGAAAATGTCGTACGGATAATTAAATAGAACCTACGTACCTCTTTTTTAAGTCGTTAAAATAGTTAATTTATTGGATGTGTAAGAGTTATTGTTCAATGACATTGACTTATTTACAATATATGTACATTAAAAATTATAAAAAAATATTGGATTAATTAGCCATCCAATAAAACGCCTAGCCACTTTACTGAACGGCGCTGTTCCATCAACGGTATGAAAAAAACATTCAACTAATTTATTTCCGTACTATCTCGCGTGAAATTATTATTATTTTATTTTTTTATTTGTATTAATTGTTAGGTTATTTTTTTAATAGATATTTTAAACAAGTGTGGTCAATCTATTTTCTTAGTTATTCCTCATAGAAAAATAATAAGTTTTATTTTATATTACGTATATTCTATAGCACCTTTATTTACTCAAAAGCGAACTTCATTTATATGAGATTTTAACATATCTGATATTGTAATCTGTAGGTGGTAGAATATGTATTTACATTTTACGTAAGAATGAAAGAGATTATTGTTGAGTAATGGACGGTAAGTGCGTTACGTACTTATAAGTATCAGACTCATTTAGGATCATAAAACCTACATAGGAAGGTAAAAACAAAAACATCGATATAAGTAATTGGTTTTTAAAGAATCAATTAAAGCTTTTTGAACAATCTTAGGGCATGTTGTTTTTTGTTTAAATGTTAATATCCATTTTAATATTCCATTTATAAAAATAAATTCACACGTTCATAAATGTTGTTAATCGTAATGGTCTTATTTCCTGCGAAACGTGATAAATTACGTCTATCGTAGATCTACACAAATTTTTGATTGTCTTTTGTTAAATGCAATTATTACAAACGGTTTCTTGCCAAATTTTCAATGAAGGCTTACCTACCATATATCTTGTTGTTAAAATAAAACCTAGACCAGCTATTTGAAAAGTTAGCCAAACACAACATCACTACATAGTATAAAACAAAATCGCTTTCCGCTATCTGTTTGTCCCTATGTATGCTTAGATCTTTAAACTACGCAACAGATTTTGTTTTTTTAATAGATAGCGTGATTCAATAGTCAGAATTATATGTATACATACATAATATATTAAAGAAACGCCGATCATTTTTGAGATCTCTAATGTAATTTCGTAAATAAAAACAATTTTTTTGCGCTTACATTGCAAACGCTGGCTGAACCCTACGATATAGATCAAAATAATGTACTACAGGTATTGTACACCTTAAAAGCCTACAATAAGGTCCGCTATGGTATATGTCTATCTCTTAGGGATAACCCACCATAACCATGTTTTATCCTTTACTTTTTACGAAAAATAATGGCTTATTTACGAAGGGATTTTAAGCAGCATTGCAACCGCACGAAGCCGGTACCAGTTGCTAGTAAATAATATAAACATGTGCTGAAGACTGCAAAGCAAAAATAGATACAATTTCCGTATTGTTTCCAAATATAATTTCTTGTATGGCAAAGCTATTACTATTCAGCAATGTCAAGACAACAAGTTTATATATTTATTTTGGTCTATTTTGTAAACCGCTTCGCAAGAATAACCGGTCGGCCCGTTGTACCGTCGCGCGTTCCCGTTCGTAGCGCCGATACTCTACCGTAGATATGCTCTACCATTGTCAGGCCATAGACAAAACTATTGTAAACTAAAAAAAAATAGAACATGAAAACTCGTTCGTTTGCTTACTGACTTCTGACGCACGGTTCATACCAGTTAGGAAGTCAGAGCTGTATTATTAACATTTTTAAAAATAAGGTTCACAATAAAGTTACTTTTATTTAGCTGGATTCGTGCTGCATAGATTATGTTTATGTTATTCGCTTTTAACCTCAGTTAGTGTCTGATATAACATAAGTCGAGATTTTACTTAAATTACCGGTAAATTACTGTTTTAGTTATTTTTACCAATATATAACTGACTTGTCTGATCACATAGAAAAGACAAATAGTGTGAACAAGTTAGAATACTGATTTAAAATTACATTTTTAACTTAATACATCATTTTCATTACTTTGAATTCAAAATTTCGATATAACCAATAATTATTTACTTGTAAAATACAATAATTTAACCAAGTTTGTTGAGGATAGTGTTAAGTGAATATGGTCCGACTTTTAAAAGTAAATGTAGTATAACGCAAAACATTTTGGAATGTCCATTGTCTGAACAAAAAGTCGAAAAAGAAATACAATTTTTTGTTATCATTTTCTGTGATCAGATTACATGTGAAAGTTTAATAATATTTCATATTTGTTTCAGGTAGAAGCTATGTAACAATAAATACGATGCTGTGATAATATCAATGTTCGTGGTAGAAATATATTTATTATTTGTTGATTGTAGTAAAATTAATTTACAATAAATTTATTATAAAAAAAAAATCTTTTTTTTTTAAATAAAAATACTTTCTTTTTTTTAAATAAAAAAACGTCTTCATATATAAACTTTTAATTATGATTTCACATACAGATAAAATATATGAAAAAATAGACGACATTTTTTTACACAGTATACAAATTTCGATACAATGAAATGTGATGTACATTGGGGACGATTCTGATGTACACAATTTCCATTTGCTATCCTTTTTAACCTCAGTCATGAGAAAGAGATGGCACTATTTCATAATCACGTCAAATTTTCTATAGATTGTGTACAAAAGATTTGCCGATTCTATTATATAAATTGATTAAGCATTTCTACATTACTTGAATTAAATGATCACATATATTCTAAGCGATCAACACACTAATAATATAACGTGCAGAACCCTTAAAAGCGTATTATATCAATAATATAAAGCGTATTATCCGAAAATTTACTTGCTTTTATGTACTAACAGTATAGTTATATAGTTCACTGAGAGAAGAATTGCGATAGTATAGTTAATTGGTTATAAAATTAAAGTTATCAGCCTCTATACATTCAAGTTAACACTGATACCGTGAGTAATATACTAAAATTAAGTTAAAATTATTTCGAACATTTTTGGCAGGCTCCGGACTTTTTAGGACTAGATCTGATTTGACTACAGATGGTGCTGTAAAAGAAATATAATTTCGAAACTAAAATATTCTGTATTTATAACTAATATTGCCCAGACTAGATTGCGCATGCGTAGTCTAAGAATACAATCTGAAAAATACTACTGTAGAAGTGTAGGGACATCTAAAAATATTATATTCTTGAGATTTTTAAAATTCCTTACAAATGTTTAATTTATAAAAGATAATATCATATTGATAAGTTATACAAATATGTTTCTAATTTTAAAAAGTTATTATAAAGAGTATTACAGACAAATATTTTTCTTTTTAGCACTCAAATGATATACAATGACAATAATTTTTATCTATACATGGTGTTCTACTTATGTTCTAAATGTCTAAAAATGCTATAAAGATTAATAATAATACGATAGAAAAGATAATCAAGTAAAAAAAGTTATATACTCCATACAAATATCTTATAAAACATTAGACAGTAAAAAAATAATGTTTTATTAATTTAGTTGTATAGTAGAATAAAATGCATCTATTTAATATCAAAAAATATTTTATAGATACATAAATAGAAAATAAGTATCATGTTAATTAAAATAACAATAAAAAAGGAATTGGTTTTTAGGTAAAAATGTTTTAAAAATATATACAAAAGCATATAAGTCCTCGTTACTCATTAGGATTTCCAATCACACAGCCTTAATTCACTTTTAAAATACTGATAAAGCATTGTCAAATCATTAACGAATGATGTAACATAATTTAAATTCAACAATCGTTCTGTTTAAAATCAACTCACGATTGGAAACTTTTGTTGCTTAACCTCGACTCTCTAGATGGAAATCGTGAGATTAAATTCATACAAAGATTTTCTTTTTCACTCACAAACAACTTTTCACTTATTTTATATTTAAAGATTAAATGTATGGCTACGATTTTTAAGCCGATTGAACTTTGAATGTTAGTTTTTTTTTAATGGTAACACTGTACAATGTCAAGTTACAATAGTAGGTAAAGTAAATGCTAGTTACATCATGTCCTATAGCTATCTGTTCAGATATATAAGTATTAATAGAAAAAAATATTTTAACAATTTTTAAATGCAGAAGGAAAATAACTGGGATGTATTCCATTTCTTAAAAAAAAAACAACTAAGTCTACCTGCGTAAAAACTAAACTTAAAAATATTTTAAGTCTATAGACTCTACTAACCACAATAATAAGTTTTATTCAGCTACAAATTGCCACAGACATTGCAATTTCCCGTTTTAAATGCATTATGTCATTAAGTTGAGATCTACGTGGCTCTCGAAAAGAATTTTAAGTATGTGCACAAGTATTATCTGGAATGGAATACAAAACATACACGTTTGAAGCGACCATTAAATTCATGATTTATTGTTCAGTGTTACAAAACATACATTGTTTTAAATTTAAAAAGTATTTCTACATTGTAACACCAAATGCTTCTGTATGATTTTTTATTAAAATTTATATAGTTATTTGCATAATATATGAAACTATACTTCATATGTGGTCAAAATGATACTCTTTTACATTACATTTCGAATTATATTTAATATATAAGTACATACAATGGAAGCTTTTTTTTCATAACTATGAAAATATAGGTATACGATTATCCTTTTTAGTAGTTGGAAAATAAGTTATAATCAAACAGAAATCTATTCATAACAAATTTTTTTTGAGTCATTCATATTACATATTTGTAGTTAGAATGTATGAATAAGTCAAATTTAAATTTAAAAAATATACATAAAATTAAAACTTATAAACTAGTTATTTCGATGAATAATAATAGCTACCCAATAGAACATATAATTGAATACTATCAAAGTACTTCTAATAACTAAAATATTAAAATAACCCTTAACACATGAGCTACACCTTGAATAATTAAAATTCCTAATTTATTTATGTTACTGTTAAACATTAAATAATACATTTATCCCTTGAAAAATAAATCACATTTTTAATATATACTTTTTGTTTTAATACAAAAATATAATATGGGAATCGGTGAGAATGTTTCTATATTGATGATTAAAACAAATGTTATGTTACATTGTTATTCAATATAAATAAAGAAAATTAGTATTTTGCGTTTTTATTTACAATCTTAAAAATGCGGTATATATCCGATAATATGTTTGATTCAAAATTACATTAAAATTTTAATATTACAAATAACAAACGCGTGTACTATGAAATCTATATAAATAGCATTTCTCTGATATTTATAATCATGAACTACTGGATTATTTCAAACTAGTTTTGACTGGTTATTACTGGTTATTATTAGACATAAGTAGCGAATCTTAATACCGTCTCATTCAGTCCTGAGTAGCTAGTGGGTAGTTAGGTGGCAAAGCGCTCAAGACTTCCTTCGACAATTCCTTGTAAGCGCGCTCCATGATCTCTTGAACGCGATCCTTAAGTTCGGGCACGTCTTCCATTGTCAAACCTTCTGTCGGCACCGGCTCTAGACACTGTATTATTGCGTGACCTGTAATTGAAAACAATGCTACTGTTTTTACTTCAATTACATTACTAAAACTCATAATACATATTTAGCTATTAAACAAATATATAATTAATTATAAGTAAAAACAATGAATTTCCATTAAATACTTGTATATACGCAAAACACAAATTATTAAATAAATATTTAATCTCAACATCCATTTACTAAACAAAAAAGTAAGATTTTTGTAGTATTTTGTTAATTGAAGTTAAAATTGTTAATAAATATGATTAGTTATTGAGGCTCATTAATAAGCATTAAAACATATATCACACAGACTTATATAAATCACATACAAATATAGCTTACAATGTATTTTAGTAAAAGAATATGGATATTATTTTATTACTTTCATTTTATTATGGTTCGCTTCTATTGGTTTTTATTTGTTTATATAAATTTCTTGCATATGGAACTGCTCTTATGTATGGAACAGCGAGGAATTCTACTACAGTTTTTTTATAACATTCTTGGAGTTTCTCATCCTTGTACATTAGAATATAAGAAAGAAATGAACAAACTTATTATAAATATTGAAGATGAGTATGTGTACTCTATTCCAACCATAACAGGAAAAAATCCTAATAAACAACATTTGACAGCAAATTAACGCGATATCATTGGTTCATTGGAGAGCTTGATTAATCTATGATATTCACTATGGATTTGCGAAAAAATGGCGTTTTGAACTTTGACGAAACTGTTATCGGAATTTTGAAAGTAAAATTAAAGTGGAAATAACTAGTTAAATGCAATGGTGTTGTATTATAAATAAAGATATATTAATCATAAATTGTTAGTAGTGCACAATATAGCTGAGTTATTAGCAAATCGCATGAAATACTTAAATCTATGGTTTGTTTATCTTTTTTCCTACTTCCACTGGAATAGGCTGTAGTAAAATAAATTCACAATTTATTAATATGTGAGGTAAGGCTAAGAGATTGTTCTACTATTACGTGATTTATTTTGCAATTTTAGACTTCCTATTATATATTTACTATATAAATATAAATTCAGCTCTCTTCCTAACTATGTATGACTAAGTAACAATAACGCACACACTAGCATGAGAATTAAATAGTGGTAACGAATCTGATCAGAGTGTAGGTCTGTCTACACTCTCGGACTGAAGGAGAAATATAACTTCGAACTGGAAGCGAAATATAATAGTGGTCCCTCCCACTTTCAGGATATGTTCAAAACTCAAATAAACTAAATTAGCTTAGTTACAGATACGCTTTAATTTGCATTGGTTTCTAAGTTTGTATTATATTTAAAAAAAAATAACTAAAAATTAAAAATTATATTACATTTATATTATTCTGATGTCCTTTTCGGTTGGTTGATCCGTGAATCGGTGATTGTTGTACCGTGAATATAACGTAATTATATTAAAGAACAAAAATAATATACGTTCTCAAATAATCATACGTTCTTATTATGACTTTATAAAGAATAATGCATTGTTGTAATTGTTGTTTAAAGTTCATAGTGTGGAAAGACAATTGCAAAAATTAAATTAAGATGATAACTGAAATTATTTAATTATAATACAGGTTAAAGACTCCTCGAAGGTTTTCGGTCGAGGTGGACAAAGAAAAAAAATATCTTTATTAAGTTCTTATAAGCAATTTTGAATTCTGTTTAATTTTATTGTATGTATTAAATCAATGTCCTGGTTCATATTAGGTCGGAAGAACACAATTATTGTCCCGATAAAATTATCAAACAATATATAGGATTATGTATTTCAAAAGCAATATCCAAATAAGTAGAATTGATAAAACTATCCGTTACGACATGTACTCAAGCTACATCTCATAAAATTATGATGATGATTTCCTTCTGGCTGATTGGCCTTCGATAGTTCATTCGTTCCAATTGTGTACGAAAACACAAGTCTTCATTTATTCGCCCTCATAATCCAGTGGAAATATTTCAAACGCAAGACCAAGGGCATATTGTTTTCCGAGGCATAGAGTGTAAACCAACATCTAAACTCCGGAATAACACAATTTAATTGGTTCTCGTAATTGGTCCGACCCCGAGAATGAATCTGCAATGTTTTAAGCTAGCCCCTAGACCCATAAGGTGACAATTTTATACAAAAATAAAATACATTATAATTATATACTGCATCGCCTTTTCTACTGCTGCCACTATAAGCGATCACAACATTTATGTTGCATTTCAAGTACCTCTTTATAATATTAATTTGTCAAAACATTATACAAATATAATATACGACGTTTTATACGCATTTATACTGTAATATAAAAACATATATATATATTAAACAACGTGGAAACGAGGCAATTTTTTTCGAGTTATAATTAATTTGATACTCTTTAAGTATCAAAAAATTGTAAAAATACATTTCAAAAACATACCTTTGTTAAATATATATTTTTTACTATTAATAAAATAGTACGGTGAGATCACAACTGGGATGATGGGTACTTGAGCGGCCACGGCGATGTTAAAGGCGCCTTTCTTGAAGGGCAGTAGTTTTGTGAAATCTTTGTTCCTGGTTCCTTCAGGAAATAGCCAGAGTTTTGTCTGTAAACAAATATATACTTGTATTGTAAATTAAATAAAATCGTTTACGTTGCTCAGTTATATTATTTTTTTTCAAATAACCGACATCGATTCTTAACTTCTTAAGCCATTATTTCCAGTGATTTGGTATGGTCAGTATAAGTCCACTGGAGTGAAAATAATTATTACTTTATATTGGTGTATTTCTAGTTTAAGGGTGAGTGGGCAAGTGGCATAATAGGTCTAATACATGTTATGTATGGTTATGGTAATGTAACAAAAAAAAATATGTTAGTGGGTCGCACACAAGACTTCTCAGGTTTTTTTTATTTAATTTCTTTGTAAACTGAAGACGTCTATTTGCACGATTTACATTTGTTTTTTTTTATACAGCCATAGCGCCACTCTCTACCAGGCCTGGCCTGTAACTATTTTTGCGCTCTCAAAAATAAAATCTTTGTTAAATCATAACAATTCAATAAATTGAAATCAAGAATCCTCTTTATTTTCCTGCACATCTATGGCTAGAGCTCTTCAAAATGAGACCATAACTGCTTGTTGATGTTGATTTTTCTTTTAACAGTAAACATTGACTGTATATTATCACCTTAGGACTTAGTGGAAATTGTATCAATTTTATTATGTGGATAATGAAGAGAATTTTCTGTGACTGCCATTGCACTGGGTCATATGTAGGTCCCACCCCTATTTTATTTCAGATTTTGGTATTTTATTAATATATGTGTATAATATGCATGTATGTTTGTGTATAGTAATAACAAACCTCTATTAGGCGAATATAGTTTTGAATGATTGTATTTTATGGAATTTGACAATAAGTAAGTTATATATAACAGTTCATACCTTATTTTTGATCATAACTTCTGAGGTGGCCTTTAGAGTCCTGTAAGCATCTTTCGAATTATTTCTATCGATAAAAACGACACCTGCTAGATATGCAGATAAACCGAACGGCATAACATAAAATAACTCCTTTCTTGCAACCGCTGCAATTTTAACCGCAACATGCCATATGTTGAACAAGCCTGAAATAATAATTATTGTTTCAAATATGAATTTGATTAACATAATAAAATAAAGATGTACTATTAATTAATTAAACTGTCTTAGTTCAAGTTGACTAAAAATTATGTTGAATCGGGCCGTGACTCAATCAAAAGAATTAAATAATTCTTTTACATCACATTACTTGACATTTTATTAAATATATTGCTTTCTTTTTCGTACATGTTATCCATTACATAATACAAGGATTATTTTAGTGATGTTTTAATTACATTTAATAAAATATTTAATAATGTATGAATAATTTTTATTGTTGCTGGTTGGTTACAATATGTGATATTATCTCATTATTAGAAACACATAATTCAATTGTTCTTATTTCAAAAGCAATGAGTTTATCTAAACCTTCATTTGTCTTCATTTTTTATTTAAATAATAATTAGAAGTATAATCTTATCACTAATTAGATAAATTTAATGAAAACTAATATTGATTAAATAAATATAATTCTTTAATTTCAATCAGTTATATTATAAACACATATATATTTTTTTTTATAATTAGTGGAATAACATACCCAAAATATCGAGAGAAGATTGATGGTTTGATACGATCACAGCTCCTCTATCTTCAACGAGGACTTTACCATTCCTTAAATGCCATTTAACTTCTATAAGTTTTGTCACATGTTTAATTATTTGAACCCCAAACCTGCAAAATAATATAAAGAATTTTTATATTTTTTCTATTAATTTATTAAAAAATAATTTTGTTTATATTATCAATAATTATTTTAACGACTATACTTACAATGAATTCTTAACATTTTTTGGGTTGAATACGAAAAATGGCAACAGTAACAAAGCTATAATAGATGTCCAAATGTAAAACACGAGAAATTTGGACTGAAACTTGACATTATTAGGAGTTTCGGAAAAAAGCTGTTTCAAAATATACGTAGCCACTGTTATGATGAAAATGTAAACAATTTTGTCCCACATATTTAAGTTTGGTTTATTATGTATGCCGCACTAGCTTCAAACCTTTTTTCTTCAAATAACGATATTTTAACTCTTTTGTACTTATCCCGAAAGACGCGTTTCAATCTATTCGGGCGTTTAATTGAATCGTCAATTTAAGAAATCAACTCATTTATTTTTAAATTTTAAGTTCTTTGTATGATTACACATTCGTACAATTTATTTGTAATAAGTACATATAATCATATAAATATTGATTATAGATATCGTTTACAAACAATTGTAATGTCAATTACAATATATCTGTAAAGTGAAATAGCGACATTCAATATTATTACAAAATAAGACAGCCGCACAGCGCACAATCCAACGATCTGTTTATGTTATAGATTAAAGAAAACTGACAGACTAAGTGTTCTGACCACTAGAGTGTTGCCAGCTTGTATTGTGAAGTGTGGGATCTTTTTTGCTTAAGTTAAATTGAACATTTTATTTTATTCTTATCGGTATAGCAGTAAGGATAAAACTCGTAATAGAGTTTTTTATTAAGTTATGTGATTAAAAAAAATATTACATCTCCATTATGTATTTTTTCAGCTATTACAGCGATTGGACTCTGAAATTGTTAAAATACATGTTGAGTAAAAAGTCCCTAACAACTATTGGTTTTCACCAATGTATATTCAAGAAAAGTATAATAAATATGTGTCTGATACTGTATTTTATAAGAATACAAGCTATGTATTCAATCTAAATTATTATAGGACAATTAGTTCATGTAAAATAGAAAACTTTCGCTGTAGTAAAATTATTATTATAAGCCTGTTTAATTTTTGAGCTTGTTTAGATTTAACAATAGCGTAATTTTCAATATAAAATCAATTGGACCATATATTTCAGAAATACACCAATCCACAGATGCATAATTAATATCTTTTGTAATTTTTTGCACAACATGGATGAATTTAATGTGCATGCATAAAGTTCTACCACCAAGTAAATTAATTATCCCATTAAGGTATAATTGCATCTTTAAATCCTTCCAGTTTACAATCATGATATGTAACTCGGCTTTTCTTTTCCTAGTGTTAACTCATTACTAAATAATATCTAAATACCATTAACCAATGATTATATATTATGCAGTCTGACCTGATCTACCAATAAATTACTGGTTAAGACATAAGCTGATGTAATTGTTAATAAGGTATGCAAACAATGATAATTAGACCCAACTTGACGTCTTGCTAAAGCTAACTACCGATAGCTATTTGGTTGCGAGGCGTAATATACATCTATGCTAAGGATTAAATAATAAAGCCAGGCCGGTTGTTAGCTATAATATTTTTTATTAGAATAGTCGTTCAGTGTTGCAATTTGAAAAACCCGTTTGATCCTTTGAAATATTATTGACAGATTTTTGAAAGGCTATTTATTTAAAGATAACGAATTAAGTCAAAGCAACTACACGTGTTACACACATATTTCATGTTTATTATTGGAAAGCGTTTTTTGTAATTATTTATTATACTTACCTAAAAGAAACGAGGTACTGCTCTATTAACTGGCCGTATTTAATTATTGTAATATTATTTATTGCGAAATCTTTAACTTATAATTTGTGAAAAAATAATGTTACCTATATCATAATTTTAGTAAGGAGAAGTTCCGAACATTAAAATATATCTAAATTAGGTATTAACTACTTAAAACAGCGATGATTTTGAAATTTTATAATTGTAAGAACGAAAAACGCGCTAGATTATTGAAGCGTCAATATTAAACTGTTTAGTTGAGTTTCGAGTTTGTTCATGCAGAATACCTCTACCGTAGTGTACATGCAGATAGAGCTTCATTAGCTCTGGGAGAGTGGCGTTTGCCTAGCAAATGTAAACTGTTACTTAAGGACTTGAGATCGGCGGTTTAGGAAAACATCATGAGGTAATCATCATGTATCGTGTAATAATCCGCATTGGAGCAGCATTATTGAATAAACTCAAAATCTTTTTTTCTACAAGATATGAAGCCTTTGCCAGCAGTGGACAATTTACAAGTTTTTTTTTTATATATCTACTTTTATTATTTCAATATATACTTATATATAATATTTTATATAAAATTAGGCTGTATTGCCTTGATTCTTAAAATGTTAATGTTGTTTTAGGGCCAATAGTCAATAGGTCAAGTCTGAGGCAAATAACTGCAACAGTTCTTTAGGGTGGCAAATTCGAGAAAGAATAACTCAATTTAAAATCCATATTATTTTTACTTTAAATTTTCGTTGTTTAAATTATTATCAAAATACAACAATGACTGCGCAAAACTGACACAGCTAAAAGTGAACTATTAGCCACAAAAAATACGTTTTTAATTATAATAACAAATAGACAAAATTTTAATTTTTTTTTTTCAAACTGGTTGATTTTTCTAAGCCTTGTGTTTAAAAAAATTACATTAACAGCCTGTAAATTTCCCACTGCTGGGCTAAGATCTCCTCTCCCTTCGAGGAGAAGGTTTGCAGCATATTCCACCACGCTGCTCCAATGCGGGTTGGTCGAATACACATGTGGCAGAATTTCATTGAAATTAGACACATGCAGGTTTCCTCACGAGGTTTTCCTTCACCGTCGAGAACGAGATGAATTATAAACACAAACAAAGCACATAAAAATTCAGTGGTGTTTGCCTGGGTTTGAACCGGAAATCATCGGTTAAGATGCACGCGTTCTAATCACTGGGCCATCACGGCTCAAAAAAATATTTAATTATAATACAAGGAAGTTAGACGTTCTGTCTCGATAGCAACGCACTGTATATAATATGATGGATGTAAAATATTGGAGAGAGAGTTTAATTCGTTATAAACACGCAAAAATGTTCGAGTGGTAAATAATATTCCTATTTTATAATACTACCATTATATTGAACAAATAATGCCAACACTATAAAGATAAAGGTAGGCTAAGTATAAAGGAGTATTTTGTTACGAAAACACAAAAAACTAAAACAAGTAGGTGTTGAGATTAAATTGTATTTAAATATCAACAATACAATTATATGTATAAACAAAACAAAATTAAATACAAGATAACTTACACACTTAGTTTGTATAGATCTTTTTTTTAATGTGTATAAAAAAGTATAAAACTTTTTGTTTTAATAATATTGCTCAAGTTTAGCGGGATTAGATGAAACATAACTCGAACGTCGATTTTTGTTTATGTTCAGTAGGATTACGCCTGATTACAGTCATACTTTATGGTAATACTGATGCTGTCTGACGTGGAGTGCGTTTTTACATAGAAAATGTCTCTTGCTTGAAGATAACCTAAAAGGAAATTCTCAGGAACATGAGAAAGAGGCGTTAAAGACATTCCATATCTTTGCTGTATTCAGTATGGGAAATGAGGATACAAAACCACTTCGTGCGAATGGGTTTATAAAATAGAATTGTACTGGTCAAGGCGCTTAGGCTTTAAATGGTAGAAAGGTGAAGAAGGTATTGATTATTACATTACATAATAACTCATATTCCCAATTTTCGAATAGTAACCTGTTGAAGACCGACAGGCTTTTTGCGTGGACGTTTCAAACTGTGGAATTTAGATTAAATCAGATATGCAAAATGAGTCTCCTGTCGATTTAACGAGCCTGATGCTTTAAGCTGCATCTTTAGCTCAGTTTTCTTACTGTCGTACTTTGTTATTGAGGAGGAAGCTAAGCTCCGAGCTTGATATAAAATGTAATGATATTTAGGTGTACAGTAACTAAGGGAGGCTAGTTTTTTAGTGACATTTGGTCTAGTCGTGGTGGATCTTCCACAGTTGATGGTCATTGATCCTTGAACTTCGGAAACGTCAGTAGGTGTGTCAAGATTTGTACGCAGGAAATCGATCATTGATAACCCGCCACCGCTACCAAATTTAATAGCCGATTTTAAGGAGCAACATATTTTTTCTTTTTCTTCAAATCAACAGAGGAATTTTATTAAAATTATGAACATGTGATAATGAAGTTAGTAATCATTTCGATTAGGTGAACGATACATGTATTTTATCTAATCTCGCTAACCAGTAAATAAAGCCAAAAAGCCATAACACTGTAAAATCAAAGTATCAAAATCGATTGAGAGCTTCTATTCTACGCTTCGTTTATTTTAATGACTTCGAACTATTATGTAGTCTATCCATTTACGTATTTTGGGATATATTGTCCAAATATATATTTATTTTAATCGCCCGCAATTTTGTGATCTTTGTAAGCGTGTGGGTAGTCAGGCGGTAAAGCACTCAAAACTTCTTGTATGAGTTCTTTGTATTTTTTATCCATTTGATTCTTCACTCGATCCACAAGATCCGGAACGTCCTCCATTGTCAACCCCTCTGTTGGCACAGGCTCTAAACACTGGATTACAACGTGTCCTGTAACAAGTTTGAATAGAATTGAACATAATCCTTGCGCTATTTATATTAATGTTATTGTTGAATTATTATTTTTCGATACCTGTTTACCAAGAATAAATTTTGCATTCAGCCAGCAGGAAGTATAAATATATAAAAGGAACTATCACATTATAAACATTGAGCTTTCTTTCTATATTTTATGTAAAATTATAAATAAAAAATGTGTATAGTTTCTAAAATTTTGGTATGTGACTTATCAAAAATAAATGTTATATTAAATACATATGTGAAATTTGATATGGGTGCGATTTACTTTGATAGCTCTGATATCTTCGTAGTTTAAGCGCTTACAATTAGTGACTATGTGCAGTAGTTCGATGTTATATATTAATACTTTTATAGAAATAAATATACTAACATATTTAATTTATATAAAAATCATAAAATCACATTTAATGGACGACAAAAAAAAAAAAAAATAAATAATAATATATATCTCTTTCATTTATAATAATCATTATACAGAGTGAAGTTACTAGGAAGTATTTTCAATTGTTATAAAATTATGTTATATTTTATAACACGCTTCTCGAGCAATTGATATCAAATATTTTGAAGATAATAATATTTTTCACTGATAGATGTGACTAAGTGACGGTGATTTGTAATACATAGTATGTAATATGATATAAATAGAATTGACATATAGATAACGTAATGAGCGAAAACGTGTTTTAAAAATTTTTCGACAATGCAAGGATGTGTGGTACTTTATGATGTTACTAGGCGCGGGCTCCACGGTTCGCGAGAATAGTATTTGTAGCAATTTATATCTATTATTAAATAAGATAAGTGATTTATACAGAAGGATATAATATTGATGTTCTGACCGGTTTTGCATACACCATTCGCAAAGAAGATTAGTCAATTGCACAGGAGACATTATTATAGTGCAAAAGTGTATGTACACATTACATGTCAAATTAATAGTTCTAATTCATTATCATTTATTATTTTGAATATAATGTTTCAGGAGCAGCTTATGCGGATGTTTGGTATTTAATTATATATATCTATACAGATTATCGTCTATAATTAAGTTCTTTGACCTTAGTACAATAATATAATCGATTGATAAGTTTTACATGTCAAAATAATATTTAGTTAAAACATGTAATTTATCAATTTATAAATTCATTATTATCAATGAATTTATAAATTCATTATTATATTATAGATAATAATGATTTGATAAGTTGAACATTTATTACAATATTAATTAATTAGAGGGACTGACCTTTGTTAAATATATATTTCTTTTCATTTATGAAATAGTATGGAGAAAAGACCACGGGTATGATCGGTTTTTGTGCGGTCACTGCGATGATGAATGCTCCCTTTTTAAACGGTAAAAGTGTATCGTTTTCTTTATTCCTTGTACCCTCAGGAAACAGCCACATCTTTGTCTAAAATAAAGCAGATGTTACATAAGCATAACATGGAAGATAAGGCATTATGTAAAACAAATGATATTATAATTTAATGGTTATTTTAATTCTGGTAAAGTACGAGTAACAGCTTGTACATGTACTATTTTTCTGCTGAACAAGAGCATCCATTCTATTAAGAAAAAGGTTTGGAGTTTATTTCTGCACTGAAGGTTGTTGAATATCCATTTAACAGAATACCACTCAGCTTATGAAATTTTTCTCACGATGTTTTCCTTTAACACCGACATTAGGTGAATTATAAACACGAATCGAGCATATGAAAACTCAATGGTGCTCGTGTGTAGCCAGTTCCAATCACTAGAATACTTTAACTCAAATTTGGGTAAATGTCGCGGTGTTCATTTATTTTATAACATTTTATGGCATAAAAACATTATTAAAGTTAGCGCCATTAGTAGGTTTGCAAAAGGAATGAACAAAATTGATAGGTTTTTTGTATGATACCTTATTCTTAACCATAACATCTGATGTAATTTTAAGCTGTTCATATGCACCTCTTGCGTTATTTCTATCTATGAATACTACTCCCGCGAGATAGGCTGCCAATCCAAAGGGCCAAACGTAGAACAATTCCTTCTTAGCAATAGGCGCCAGCTTACCCACATCATTCCAAATGTTAAAGAGACCTAAAAGATAGTAGAATAGTAAATAATAGCTTGCTATAATAACACCATCATTTTTTTTTTCTATATAGACAGAAAATGTATAGCAATAGACGACGTTTTATAGATATTTACAGAAACAAATAGTTCAGGACAAATAGAACAATGGCCATAAATGATTTGGCATTGTATAATAGGTTAACCGCTTTGAAAGGAGTGAGTGAGTCTGCCCACTACACCGTCTTATACCATAACCGTACTATGTACGGAAACACGGACTATATCCACTTGAACGTATCAACAGCCTATCACAACCGCGCGTAACGGCTTAAGTCACCATATCCGTACGTTCCCGTTCTCTTAGTTGTAAAAAAAATAGGCTTGGTATTGATAAGTATAAGGCTGTGGGTAGTATTTTCGCCAACAATGGTTAACGCCCCGTCTTGTGGGCATAGTATTATTCTTCGAAATACAAAGTATATTTTTTGTCAGACACGGTCCTCACAAAGTCATTGGTATTTTCATACCGGTGGGTAGACTCCTTAACACACAACTATCATTGCACCGCCATCTTTGAAATCTAAGAAGATCTATTCATTGAACTTTTAATTACACAGGCTAAATACTCATTTAAACTGGAATACAGTTATACAAAGCATTGCTGTATAATGGTAACATAACAAATTGGTTGTACATAGGAGTAAGCTACCCATTATTACTCTAAGCCAGTATATCTACTTGAAATGTAAATTGATTGGATTATCTATTACGTGGGATGTGTATTGTTTGTGTACATAATAGTATTTATTTGCTTAGCTCTTGGCATTATCATGTTGGCAATAACACCTTTATATCAAAGTCCTTATCGAAGAGTATTTTGGTAGCAACGCTGACCATTTTCAAATACTGCTCAACATTTCTTACAAGTTTTCCCCTAGTAATATGCACGGGTCAATAATTTTAACTGAATTTAAAACCGGTTCCACCCAAGTGAATGAATTCGTGGTGCTGGTAACACTAAAATCTAGTGAGTCTTACTTTGAAAAAGTTACATTTGTTATATAAATACTGCGGATAAGATTATAACAAATTGTGTAGGTCTGTTTCAAATAATAAAATTAATGAGGTTTGATGTACCTAATATATCCAGAGACGACTGATGATTTGAAACAATGACGGCCCCTTCCTCTTTAGATAACACTTCGCCATTGCGTAGATGCCATTTTAAATCGTATACTTTAGTTACAGGCTTTATTAGCCAAGCACCGAGTCTGAAATAGAATAAATATTGAGCAAATAGTTGTAAGTGATATTACTTGCTCAGAAAATAAGACTTAAATCTGATTAAATCTAAATTAAAAAAAGAAAGCTATGTAGTTATATTCCCAGTTGATAACTTATAACATACTAACATAAATATATGTATCTGTCATATTTATACGAGTCTCGAGTTTGTTAGTACGAAACTATATATCCCAATTGAACCTAGAATGAGAGGAACAATTAAACTTATAGTGAGATTGCGTTACGCTTAAAATAAATTATTGACCCAAATTGATTACAATGCATTGCTTTCATACAGAACTAAATAGTTTATACGTAAAGTAAATAGTTCTACATACATTTAAAATTTAAAATAGATAGGCAGACCGGAAAATGAGCCTCCTGATGCTTAGTTGTCATCACCAGCTATAGACATTGGTATTATAAGAAATATAGGAATTGTTATCCGTAACTTCGCTAATGCGCGACTAGCTTTGGGAACTAAGTTATTAAGTCTTTCATGTAAATATTTTGAAACCTAAATATGTCATCGTCTTTAAAAATTATCATTCTGTTTTAATTTTTAAGCCGCGCACAAGTAAATGTTCATATAAAAAGCATTAAAAAACGATAATGGTACTAAAAAAAAACTTACGCTGCATTTTTAAGATTTTTTGGAGTAAACAAGAAGAATGGCCAGATGATACACGCCAATAAAGATCCATAGATATAGAAGATAGAGAATTTTAAATAAAAAAAGAATTTGCTCGGTTCTTCACTGGTCTTTATATTTTTCGAAAGATAAGTAAACACAATCACGACTAGAATCAACCACAACTTGTCCCACATGTTCGACAAATGAAATATATTAATTGTTTAAGAACGATATATGCTTCACAGCGATTGTTTGTGTACTAACGGCCCTTGCAATCATATCAATCATAAAATATTAGGGTTTCATTTGCCTGATAACAAATTCGCTCAAATAACATTCAAGTGCGAGTACAAATATCGGATATCTAAAATAATCAGTAATATATATATATTTTACGTGTGTTCAGCATTTGTAGGTCATAAGTAGATTATTATTTTTTTTTTATAAATAAATATTACATATTTTTTAAACTATACTTTGTGTATTACTATTGATGTGTAAAATTTCGTCTCTTGTTTTTGGGCAGTTTATAGATTTGATTTCGTGAAAAGGGACGGAAGTGTGCACCATGAAGGCGGGGAAGCGCGCGTTATTTAGTTTGACCAATGAGCGCGCGCGGTGAGTGTTAGCCGTCAGATGCTACCAACTCATTTTCTGCAAGGATTTCTGAGAGGATAGGGATTTGTCTTAATGTTGCTTATTAAAAAGCTGAGACCCAAGGTCAGATTTTACATATCTTATGTAAGACTCGAACGTTTTATTTTTTTTGTTAATTGTTTTTTTTAGGTATTGCCAGATATTCAAAACATGCTTATATTTTTCGGTTCAATATTATTTATTTTAAACTTTGATAAAATCAGTAGTTTAGACATATCCTTGACCTTGACCCTTTGTCTATTTCCTGACACTATGATGTTATTGAAAACTATGATATCGCTTTTATCGAAGTTAAGTTATCAGCTTAGGGTTATCTAAATTAAATTTATCGTATTTAATTGCTAATAATTAAAGCAATTCAATATTTTATTTAGGCTTAATTGTTTATTATTATTTTTACAATTAGTATAAGTAACAAAAACATTGTTAATTACGAAAACTTGATATACTAAACAACATTTATAATAAATAAAGAAAACTACTAAACCAATATTCGTAAAACTTATATCAGTCTACTCGTCGCACTCTTAGGGTATAGTGACGGCGGTTCCTAGGGCCTTGCCCTACCTACTGCGGTGTCCTGTTCGACGTCCGTTACTAAGGATCGGTCGCTAGGGCACATAAGTAAGTACCCCCATTGGCGTGTGCAATAGAGATCTCATGTTCTCACGTCCATTCATCTTGATTACCTAGAAGAATAAATGATAAATCTAGATGACGTGAACCATCGTCCATAACAGTTTCGTCAGAAATATAAATAATGTCAATGTGTCTTTGAGCATTTATCCTTATTTCTATTTTATTCTTTAGATTAGGTGATATGTTAATTCATAAAAAAATAACGAAATAAAGATATTCCTACTAATATAAAACCTATTCACTTACGAAGACGTTAAATTATTATCGATTGGCATGAGTGAGTGACGCTCCTGCTTACAAGATCTCAGTGACAGTTGCGCCTGACACTCAAACGTTGCGCCAAACGTCATTGTGCTACTTAACTAGTGTGCGTGTACATAGTGTCCAAATATTGACCACTATTATTTTGACGCGTTCTCAGCTTTGACCGTCTTATCTAGACATATCAATAGTCGAAGCTGAATCATTTGCTTTTGTAATTTCTTTTCAATAATACAAAATGAATGTCAGGAGTGTGTCCGCTCTGGATTAGTAAATATTTAATACAGTATAATTATATTCAAAACAATTATATTTTTTTTATCGTTGTCATTTTAAGCTATCATTAATCTTGAGGATTTTGTAATCATAATTTATTACTTAGTTTTCCCATATTATTTGATTTTATCATAATAACCGTATAAGTATTGCATATACCTATTAAACAGCTGATTTATAAATTTTAAACTTTAAAGTTACGAAAAAAAGTTACTGGCCATTTAGAGAGGCTTTTTAATAGGGCTTAATTTAAAAATAAAATGAAATACGTGCGAACCTACTACGACATACGTTGTTCTTTGTTTTGTACTTTAATAAAAAATATTGAAGATGTTTCAACACCACGTGAGTTTATGTACGCGTTTGTCTTGAAACAAGTTAGTATTGTTTAATAATTAAATTAATATTATAGTGACTTGTATAAACGGCAAAACCGTTGAAAGATAATATTTGTTGGAACGAAACGTTGTCAATTTTGTTAAATGCAGTGTTCCATTAAATAATTTCTCAGGAAGAAACTCGACACTGAATTCGAAATTAAAAATTAAAAATATGAATGTACCTTGCAGAATAACGCTGTTTGTTGTTCTACAAGGATATTGATTCTTGTTTGGAATTTAAAAAGATGTATTATGTAAAATTATTAAGATACTATAATAGTAGTTATAAACAAGTTCCTGTAAATATCCCGTACCTGGGCTAAATCTTGTTCTCCCATTGAGGGGAATGGTGTGGAAAACTGACTGCTACTCAACTCTGCTTCAATGCGGTATGTGGCTACATATTACGGATATACAAATTCATTGAAATTAGACGTATGCAGATTTCCCCACGCTATTTTCCTTTACCGCCGAGCATGAGATGAATTATAAACACGGACGTGTGTGTATTCTATTACGAACATTTAATTTATTTTAGTACACTAACATAAATGGATCATGCAAACTGTGTTAAAGACTCTTCCGTTCAGTCAACTTCTGACCAGGGCAGAACTCTGTCTTTATGACGCACATAATAAAAATTATATGATTTCAGCTAAGGCTGGACCATAATATATAAGCTATAAGTATTGCGAAAGTTTAAAGTGAAAACGGAGTAAAAAGTCATTCTTCATAACAAATGTTGCAACGGGAATGTTCCCACGGGTATTGTTGATAGCGAAAACTCTTCAAATTATTTAAACAAAATTGTGTAAATGGTTAGCTACAATTACAAATGATTAGCTAAGTAAATCTTACTATTCTTATGTTTTGATAACCGACTGATAAGTAATTGTATGTATAGTCTATTAAAAACAAAGAAGGAACGATGATCTGGGGGATCCCTTTTTTTTGAGCTTCGTCTATTTTGTGAACCCTTATAATTTGGGTTTGGATTATACAATAACAGATTCATTAAATATATAATATAAGTTTTAATTGCATAGCTCTTATATTTTAGATTTATTGATATCTAAAAACACTAATTTCATCACTGACTCACTCGTGATAATAAAATTTCTAAGGGTATTTCCTAATGTCCTAGAAAACCCAAAGAAATCTTGTAATTAAAAAAATATATTTAAACTTAAGGGGATGGAAGTTTGTATGTGACTTCGGCAATTTTGCCGCTAGAGGTCTGAAAATTGGTAAAGGAAGTCATTGTCATCATTATAAATAGTAAAAAAACCCTTAAACTACAAAAATAAATGAAAATGGCTTTGGTGGGATAACATATACTTATTTATAACGCAATATTATTTCACTTATCTACGTACTATTACGTACATCCGACGTTCAAAACACCATTTTTTTCGCAATTTCATAATAAATGTCAAAAATTATTTCAGCTCTCCACCAATGATATAGCGTAATTTCGAAGGCAAATATTGTATAGTCGGCTTTTGTCCTCTTGTTGTTGTAATAGGCTAAAGTAGATGTGTAGGTTGTAATTTTAACGATATTGACTATAAATGTGTTTATATGTTGTCTATTTTTTCAAATAATTTATTATGTTTAAGTGAAATAAATCGGCTGACCATTTAATATATCTCATATAAATATTCATCGATGTAACCTGGGTGAGTATTTTCATCATAAAAATGTTCATAGTTTGTTGCAACTATATTTCTACAACATTTCAACTAGAAGGCACAAAGGAAAAGAGTACAGGAACTCCCCGAGCATGATATCACGACAAATTCAGTTAACTAAGACGCTGAAATCGAGATAATTATGGAGGATTACATATAGATCAGTGGAGCAGGTAATTTCATTCGAAGTTGTCTGATTGAGGGCGTGCGAGTTGACAAAATAGACTGGTAACTTGGTAAAGCTCGAAGCGCTTGATTAGCGATTTAAGTGAAACTTTGATATATTTATGAGCTCCATGCTTAAGATGGATGCTTGCTTTGTTAAGAACTTCAAGATCTACAACTATTGTATGGATAATGTTTTATATAAGTTGGTAGTTTTTGATAAGCTCTTATTTATTACAATACGGTATTTAAAATAAATTATATTAATAGTAGAGCACTGATTATATTGTGTATATTATAATATATTAATTTAACTTAATGGTAAAACTTAATTGTCTTAGCACTCGGCGAAATCCGGACGGTAAATACTTAATAACTATAGCAAATCATAGTGTTTGAATGAAATATTAAATATTTTATCTTGTTATGCAATTGTGTCCAATAAATCCTGTGGCTTCTGCTTCAGTTATATATGGGCAGGAGGGTCACTTTCAATTATTTTGCTTTAAAATCCACTCGGCTTATTTTGAATAGATGATAACGAAGAGATGGAAGACTTGGTAAACGGCACCACGTCTTCTTGAATTATTTTTTAGGTTTTTGTTTGTGAGGAATTTTATCATAGCGCTAGGATAGATTTTTCTCAAAATTATCGCGTCAGGCGTCTTAAATAATATCTGGAATACAAATGATTAAAATCAAAATCAAAATATACTTTATTCAAGTAGGCTTCACAGAACTATAAAAGTAAATCTACTGTATGAATGTATAGTCTATCGAGAAAAACAGGCAAGAAAAATAGTATTTACTCTTTTTTAAAATTTGAAATACATGTCCATGAAATGTGCCTGAAGCCTGAATGTCAACAAGTATTAGTTTTTTATCATCTGTTTGATGTTGTGTTGGATAATATGCCTTATTTATTAATGTTCTTTTTTTTAAATATTTAAATTTCGAATAAGTTAAATTTGTTATTTGTACCATCAGCGAGCACATTAGCTAATAAGACAATCAAAGTACTCATCCTTACTCAATCACCTCGATACCGAAAATACATAGACCACCACACGTATCGCCCGTTGATGTTTTCCTTAAGTAAGTGGATACTTAAGGAGGAGGATTCTGAAGGGAGAAGTCTGGAGATTCCAGCCACTAAAAAGTCAGCCAATACTTCCAATTATATCACGAGAAGCGTCTACATGGTGTCCCTAGATTGTAACATTTCACTTTTATGACACGCGCATTCCGTTCGGGCAAAAAAGGTTTTATATTTTTTTATATAGGTGTAGTAATATATAAAATTATTATAACAGTTATTATCTCCCCAAGCGATCTATTTTCTCATCTCCAGATAGTATTTCCACCAATTGCCTATTACATTTTATTGTATGCCTTACGCTTTTACGTGTTATTCCGGATATAATTTTATATATTATATTTAATATACTACTAGTAGGTATTAGTTACTAAGACAATTACAAGTTAAAATTATATAACTAAAACGACATTTCCTACCATTATTAAAATTTCTAACAAATAAAATAAAGTAATTTATTTAACTTAAATAATAAAGATAAATAGATACTTTTTATAAATAGTAGACTTATAAAATGTTGTTTTATATTTATTAATATATTAATTGTAAGCATTGTAGTTAGTATTTATAGCCCTTTACAAATACTACGTACAAAGAATCATAAAAAAATATCTATCATAATATGAAATTAGAGTCATAATCGAATTAAAATTTAGTTCTAATCAAAATGAACGATTAAAAATCTAATTATTCACGGTAAATTCAGTTACAAAGGACCAATTAGACTGAAACTCAGAAGTAAGGATTTTTTAATTTTAAGATATATTTTTTATTAGATAATGATATCTAGATGTTCGAGTATCAAGTCATCATCATCATCATCATCCTCCTGCCCTTATCCCAATTTTACTTGGGGTCAGCGCAGCATGTCTTCTTCTTCTATACTTCTCTGTCGGACGTCATCTCACTAGTAACATTCTTTCTAACCATATCGTCTTTCACACAATCCATCCATCGTTTCTTGGGTTGTCCCCTACCTCTATATCCATCCACATCCATTCTCAAAACCTTTCTCACAACATGGTCCTCATTCCTTTTTCATCCTCATTCATTAGAGTATTAAGTCAATGTTCAAATATTTGTGATTATAATTAATAAGGAAATCTGTTATCAGAAATTCTTAACTAAATTTCAAAGTAATGACCCGTTTCAATTTCAATTAAATGAGTCTTAATTATACGTAAAACCATTTTCCGCTATGCGCGAGTTAATGATCATTTTAGAGCACAGCTATAAATAAAACGTTATTTTCGAAATGTTGAAAAAAGTGTTATTATTTATCGCCATTTGTCTCTTTTCTGCATGCAGTGTAAAATTCAAAACTAAATCTGCTAAAACGTATAAACTATACCCGGCTCTTTAGAGATCATGTGTATGCTTCGTTAAGAGAGAACGAAAATATTTTTTTCTTCGCAGTTGCTATACGTGCGTACAACTTTATTTGCCTAGAGCAGGGGTTTTACTACTTAGCTGTGCGTCCGATTATTACGAGAATTTTTTAATTTCCTGTAATAGACTATATTTTTGCTAAAAATCATCTTTTTGAATTGATTCCAATTTTTTATGTCAACAAGGCTTTATATTATATGTACTATAAATGATTCACATAATAAATAACATAAAGTTTGAGAATCACTGTAATCCAGGGATTAAATGTCAGGGCTTAGCAAACTAATTATTAGGTATAATAACAGTCAAATAATTTATCGCAAGAAACGATTGTTTAAAAAAATACACATTCTATTTATTTTTAAACAAACTTCTTAGTGGCGTAAGTTCGTTGTTCTTGTGGCGTTCCTTTAATTTTCATTTTCAGCTAAATTCAGTTGTTTGTTCGACGATAATATTTCGGTAAATTTAATCTTTTATGAATATACTTGCAGTTTATATGTTGTTCAAATGTTTTTCGGTTTCCTGCGCCTTAAAAAATGGAGCATGTATTCTAAGAAATTAATGGTATCGAGAGGAAAATGTTATATATATCAAGAGCCTGCTATAAACGGGATTTAGTGTGCTGTTACGATAATACAATCAGCTTACCAACAGACGAACATGTTATCCAATGTACTAATTGTATTAAATTAATCTCAACATAACTACTAACTTAGATAATTTTTTAATAATTATTTCATGATTCATTTATGAAGTGTTCAATTAAGTATTTAAATTAATTTCATTGTTATCTCGTTAATTCAACGTTTAATTTTTTCATTCAATTACAAATTACGTTATAAAGTTTTATATAATATTTTTGTATTTTCATCCTTAAATTGTAGTCTCAACAATGAGGTTTTTAGGATTTATAAAGGTCTTTAGGAGGTATAAGTTGTTATCTATGTACTTTTGCCATCTCATAGGTAGTTCATTGATCCCTTTACTACAAAAAACATGTGAGCGAGAATCATTAAACACTTTGGAAGCGGTTTGGACCTCCGCATCGGAGTTGAATTTTTTTCCTTGTAATGGTTGTCCAAATTTCGGAAAAAATAGTAATCCGTTGGAGCACGGTCCGGGGAGTACGGTGAATGTCGCAGACATTCCATTTGTAGCTCATCTAACTTAGTGGTTGTATGTTGTGCAGTGTGTAGTCTGCGTCACGACAACGCAACGCTCTAGAGCGATTGACCAATTTCGGATTTTAAGCAGCTAGTTCTTCCTTCATGGTTTGCGGTTGCTGACAATAGATATCTGCCGTAATCGTTTGGCCAGGTTTTAGG
Source organism: Vanessa tameamea (assembly GCF_037043105.1). Taxonomy (NCBI): domain Eukaryota; kingdom Metazoa; phylum Arthropoda; class Insecta; order Lepidoptera; family Nymphalidae; genus Vanessa; species Vanessa tameamea. The sequence goes on along the minus strand of NC_087313.1, from coordinate 9,212,701 downwards.
AAGCTGTAGTGAACGACACCGGTGCTAGTCCACCGAACACTCACAAGTAACTTTTTCTGAGTCAATTTTCGTTTAGGGATGATGTGGCTGGGTCCCCAGGGTTCAGCCATTGCGACGAGCGCTTCCGATTATCTTACAGTATCCACTTTTTATCACAAGTAATGATTCGATTTAAAATGCCTTCATTATTGTGTCGTTTAAGCAAAGAAACACAGCAGTCGACGCGTGTTTGCAAGTTTGATTCACTCAATTCATAAGGTATCCATCGTTCAAGTTTTTTTAATTTCCCGATTTGCTTCAAAACCTTCAGCTATCTTTCGAAGCCTTCAGCTATCTCTGAAGTGCTTTGTGATGGATCCGCTTTCACAACAACCTTTAATTCTTCATATTCCACTTTGGTCTACGGCCGTCCACGATGTTGGTTCTGAAGGTAGAAATTTCCAGAACGAAAACGTTGAAACCAAAAACGTACCGTGCTTTCTTTTGCGACACCAGCGCCGTACACATCATTAATCCTTCGAGCTGTTTCTGCAGCACAGGTGCCACGGTAGAACTTATACTTGTAAATATACCGATATTTCATGTTTTCCATTGTGCGATAATAAGCGACGGTAACGAAAAAAATAATGAGGAAAAAACGAATAAATGACTATTTTCAAAACTCAAATGTACCAGCTAAATGAAATTATAAATTTAAATATTAAGTATGTATAGAATTTAATTACTCAGTGATTAATCTAAATATTTATTTTGCGGATGTTCTAAATTTTATTATTTGAAACATTCATGCACCTATCATCTAGCTCGGTACAGAGTAATTTAATGTAAACAAAAAGTAAAATGTCATAAAAAGTTTCATAACTGCGTCAAAATTGTCCCAATTTTAGTTAGTGGTTGAAACTCGGCACACAAACAAATTCGTTTAAATATAATATGTGACTATCACATTTAAGCTATTTGCAAAAGCTTTTGTTTCCAAATATTGCGTTATTCATAATAAAACATGATTGATATGGAAAAATATTCCTATCTAACAAATATGTTTTTTGTTCAAATATGTATGAGTTTTGTTAAAGAGTTATCTTTGACAAATGTTACACACATACATTTTAGTATAATTTATTTCTCGACTTTTTAAAAGTAGAACGTAACAGAAGAATAATAATATAAACCTACATGTTGTCAAAAGATTGTCTGTGGTATATAACTCTTGTGCCATTACCTTTTTGAATTCCTAGGCTCAGTAGTCGAGCTAGGTAAGCGTCAGCTTACGTTTCGCCAAAAGCGTAGTCCAGTTTATAGAAAGAACTTTAAATGGTTGTAGTACATAATGAGTGTGGTACTAATGTTTAAAAACGAATTCATAGTCGTTAGATAAAGGTGAGTACTGTAAATATTTTAAAGTGAAATATGTCAAGACGTATTTATTTCGGGTTCAAACCCAGGCAGGCACCACTGAGTTTTCATGTGCTTAATTTGTGTTTATAATTCATCTCGTGCTCGGCGGTGAAGGAAAACATCGTGAGGAAACCTACATGTGTCTAATTTCAAAGAAATTCTGCCACATGTGTATTCCACCAACCCGCATTGGAGCAGCGTGGTGGAATATGCTCCATACCTTCTCCTCAAACGGCCTTAGCCCAGCAGTGGGAAATTTACAGGCTGATTATGTATCTAACATTATTAATATTTTTACAAAGTGAATCTACAAGGAGTTTTTCTTATTTGTAACTTTAATTTAATTAATATCTTCAATATTTTCACAAATGACGTATCCGCTTTCAAAACTTTTTTTATAAACTTTATAACATTGATCTCCTCTTAAAATTACGGAACAAAAAATCAAAGGGCGTCTTAAAAGCCAGTCATTATACCTTTCACAGATTAAAACAACGAGTTCCTTTGGAGTAAATTACTTTTTCTTTTATCGCATGTTGCGAACGTAACATAATGTACAGAGATTTTATTTACCAAGAAAAAGTTGAAACATTCAAAGGCTTGTTCTCTCTTATTATGGATTCATAACTTTTCCTCGATCATGTCAATTTAGGCTTTTTTCTGATGACAAAATTTTTATTTATATCGCCTATTTATATAGTGAGTCTAGAGATTTATATATGAAATATCGTTCACATGAACGATTCGTTTAAAGAAAATATCTCTAGTTGACATGTTGGGACAAGTGGTGAAAATTTTTACAGGTCAAATTCACTTGATGCCTTTTTATAACAGTATAGACACAAAATCAGCAATTTCACTTTCAATTTCTTATAATAGAACGACAATATGCGTCTCTCATCTGAATGTACCAATGCGCTTGCATGCAATGCGACAAAAAACGTCTTGAATCGTGACAGCCGCCCGACCATCTGAATAGAGCCTTAGGCATGTACATTAAAGAATGAAATTAACTTATTTTTATGTTGAGACTTATTGTTTCTTGTTAATTGAGTATAAAGCGGACTCATTGATATCATAATAATACATAAACTTAGAAATGTAATTATGTATTGTGAATATATAAAATAATAATACTGATGATGATGTACATACATATGTATGTACATCAGACTGACCGAGTCCGACTACAGTGGCCAGTCTTAACGGAGGTGTATAAATCGGTGCGTAAACACAACTTTTTAATGATACATGTTGGCGATTGTGGTGCCAAGTGATAGTGAATAATCATGGTCATCCATAGACATTGGAACTGTAAGAAATATTCACTATTCCATATATCACCAATTCACTAACAACTTGGGCACTAAGATGTTACGTCCCTTGTGCATGTAGTCGCTGGGTCACTCGCTCTTCAAACCGGAACACAATAATGCCAAGTATTGCTGTTTGGCGATAGAATATGTGTGAATATGAATACTTTTTTAGTGGGTGACTCAAACAGGCTTGCACAGAGCCAAGTGATAATCGAAACCGTCTGGTGCACTGCCTTACCTCGTAACTTATAACCTGGGGGACGAAACTCAAGCACAAGCGAGCAAGCGAGGAGAATTGTGGTCTGCTATATTTATTGATTTCACCTTCAGTTTTATTATTACATTTGTTTTTCAATGACGAATAATACTTTTTATTTTATACGTAACATACGTAGCCATGTTTTATATATAATCGAAAATCATATATACACAACATATGTTTATTTTTGTGAATGACAACATATAAAAATAAAAACGACTTGGCTACTCCCGACTATAATCTATCTCTGTGACAAATTTCATTCAATTTGTTCAGTCGTTCTGGCGTGATATACTTACAGTTTACATATATCAACATACATACATCCATTCAAACTTTCGCATTTATTATATTAGTAAGATTTCATAAATCTAATTGATCAAGTCAGTGAAAAGAAAAAATAGAAAAGTTTAGTAATTGTAATACATAAATAGATTAAACGATGAGAGGCGAAAAAGATACAAAACATTTTTTTTTTAAAAATTTTAACTATAAAAATATGTCCAGTGTATATTAAATGTAACTTGTTTTTAAAGTTTATATGTAGACAATTAAAATTAGTTCGGGTAATAAAGTAACAATAGAGTAAATTCCTTTGTGTTGTGTTTATATAATATAAATTGATCTCATTCAATTCTTCTATTACAAGGAGAAGCTTTTGTAATCCACTCATATTCTCGAAACTTCGATATTTAATGTATTTTATTAATTATAGACAGACTCTCAAGTCCCCGCTGACTGAAACTCTGCTCATATATTTACCTTGCAATCTTCAGTTAAGCAAGTTATTAAATTACAATTACTTAAGTCCGCAAACTATCAAAGATTAATTTCTGTTTATCTTGTAGGAAACATACAATTAAAAATATCGTAAAGGAGTCCAAGGAGTTTTGGGATGAAAAATATTAAAATTAATAAAATTTTATTTTTCCATTTGAATAAGTTTCCATGGCGCTAAATATTAAATATTTATTAATAAACTCACTTGAACTTGGAGGGATTATACCTAATTAGTGCGATAGCTTACTTCTGTAGGATGATAGATGCCGGCTACGTCTCCCCGAATATGATGCCAATACATTATGCCGTGAAAGTTACGACAATACACCAGATATTCTGTATCCAAATCAGTTAACCGTCTTATTTTTTAACTATCACTAACATCAGGGCTGATTCTACTAATATGATCGTTTTAAAGTACATTTATTTTTACATATCGTACGTTTTAAATAGTCTTGTTGTTACATTTTCTTTATTATTTACCAAGAAGTTTTTAATACTGAACTTAGGTATAGCAATTTCATCTGTACACATTATAAGATAAAGTTCCCCCGCCACGTCTGTCCATCTGTCTGAGTGCGATAAACTCAATATTGAAGAATGGTTCAAGAGATATTCTTAATTAATTATACAACATGTTGTGATTTTGTGTACCTAGGCTGAAATAAGACGATAACTGTTGAAGATGTTGGAAAAAACAGCTTTACTGAGCTTTACTGGCGTGCGCCGCGTAAATCAATAGAGTTTATTTATTATGATGTGTTTGTTTACTCTTTTCTACCTTTGCGAAGTCAGAACGAGCGGCTACTGCATTAATAAAGAGCTGGATTCCCTGGAGATTTATTTCCATCGACCCTTTGAACACTTTTATTTTCAGCCGGTAAAATCACTGCTGTCATAGAACCCCAAGCATTGCATACTAAGGTGGCCACCTTCTTTGAATCATCAGTTCACCTCATCCCACACTACCTTTGCCTAAGCGCGGACTTCGGTTTACTTGAACTCGATTGTTCAGGTAAAATTTGAAGATGAAGTGCAGATTTCCTAATACGTAGTGACGTAGCATGCAAACAAAATGATATAGATAAAAATTGCAACCAAACATGTGCTAGTTTCTAAACGGGTTATCATGAAGTCAACAAACGCATCGGTTTGTAATTCCATCCCCCAGCCCTTCAAATTAAAATTTAATGAGACAAGTTTTTTTCTAATAAGAATTAAAAAGTTAATTACTGCGACAATTACCCTATGATCAATAACGGATAAACAATAAATGAAGTACATTTTAATTATAAATTATGTTTGCAAGATAAAAGTAAATCTACAGTGGATTTGCAGCTAGCGAGAACAATTATGGGCAACTGATTCCACAGCATAAAAAGTTCGATTTAAAAACTTTTCCAATCACATGGACAAGAATAAATGATTTTATTTTTCACTATGTGCAACAAATGTACATGGAGCAGATATCATTGACAAAGGACTGTGATTTGTGATTGACTGTGAATAGAAAATGATTGTGTCGAAATTATTATTGACTTCTCATTCAAGGTTATTTTAATAATTTATTTAAAATAGGTTGGCAGGCTGGGAAATGGGTGTAAGTATTAACCACGTCTTATGTCAAGACGTCACCAATCTTGGGCACTAAGTTGTTCTGTCATCTTGCCTATTTTTAGACTGGCTTACTCCAATTTAAAACCAAAGCATCAATACTAAAAAATGAATTTTGGTAGTAGAATATATGATGAGTGGGTGGAACCTACCCAGACGGGCTTATAACCTAGTTGATACTACTATCCAAGAAACTTAAAAGCAAGTGTCAATAAATATAGAAGAAAGCAATTCAATCGGATAAGTGTTTTACGAATGCATGTGCTACATGAAGAAATTCGTTTATATATTTCTTTATATTCTATAGCCCAACCGAACGTTTTGGTTTCTGGTTGGAATTGCTGTTTCCACCAATATTGGAATGATTGGTCTAAACGAACGTTCGTATCGTGTTACGTATGTTTGAAACGGATTCATTATATCGTTTGCTGAGTTTAACCTCTGTTCGCCGGCCACTATTGATTTGTTCCATAAATAAAGTGATTTCCTAATGAATTGAAGATATTTAAAGATATTGAATAATTTGTTACCAAAGTGGAAAAATATTAGATTTCAGTGTATAATGAAAATGTAACTAAAATTTAACTTAATAACATAATTCTTGGTTCTGTTTACGGTTTCACCTGAAACCTGAACAGGAGCCTAATATTAGGTTTCGGCTGAAGTGTTTACGTGTTTTGGTCGGACTGTTTGGGGCCCGAGATGTTTCGTGTCTCGAAGTCGCACAACTTTTGCCAGATTTAATAGTCTCGTGACCCGGTACATTCAAGTCAACTCGAGTCTTGATTCACACATGTCAAATTCATATCACAATAATGTTTTTTACGAAATTATGACGTTTATTTTGTCACCAATGCTTGATTTATGTGATGCTTATACATCAGTTTTACAGCCTGCGATTTCATTATTCATGAAATAATAAGAATTAAGTATTAATCAGTTTTCAGTCACGTCTAAATTAACGATCAACAATTACATGACTATTTTTGGAAATTCAAAATTCTGTTATCAATAAAGAAAATCTAAGAGCTTGAGAATTTAACATACGAACTGCTTACAATTCGATGAACATTTAAATTGTTGAAATTTGTTTTTATGCTCTATAAATGTAAATTAAATACTACTAAAATTTATTAATATTTGTTATTTTATAAATGCATTAAACAAAAATTGTTATTTAGATATTTCGCAAAATCCTGGGACTTTCAAAAGGTCGAGACTTCCCAAACTTTAATCAATTTTCTTATAATTCTATTGACATTGAACTTTCTGTTTGATGTAACATTGATCATCTTATATATAAAAAATTGTAAAATAATTTAAGAATAATAATATAGATTATATAATCGTTATGTAACTTCAATGGTCTCTTACTCTTAAGATTTTTGTGTTTTCAAACCCCATCAACAGCGAATGTATATTTTATAATGATGCAAGTATGTATGGCCACTTATCCGACCGAATATTTACCGACAAACAAACAAACAACAATACTAAGTATTGTTGTGTTCCAATTTGAAGGGTAAGTGATCTAGCTCCTAGGGTTGGTGAAATTTATAAAAACATTTTCGTTCTTTGTAATAAATAATATACATTTAATCATTTATTAAATAATAAGGACGTCCTAACATGCATGAGTTGTGAAAATATGAAATCCTGACTATTTAAAAGCATTAAAATTATACATTACACGTTCACTCGCTTGAGATTATGATTCAAAAACAGTCTCTAATGGAAATACTATCCCAGGTGGCTCATTATTTTTTGCCCTAAAATAAGTTAGTAAACGAATATAAGAGACCGGATTACTTTGGGACGCATATATGACATATTTTATTTAAAATGACGGGAAGTAATCCGTAATACGGAGATTTGGAATAAGGTTTAAAAAAGGAAAAGAAATGTTAATGGACCTAATGGTACAAAGAAATCAGTCGTGTAGTTGATATTTATGACGTTATTTTGACGCCGAGAACGTTAGCGTTATATTTTTCTTGTTTTCTCTTATTACGATCACGTGCGAGCCTTATCCTAATGGAATGGATATTATAAAAATACGGCTTGTCTAACCAATTTTCGTAGGTTGAAATCAATTGAATTTGTTCGATCGAACAAGAACCTTTATTTTGTTCCGTTGTTATTACGTAATCGTATGATATAATCTTGAAGTAAGTTTTATTGGATTCATTATTTTTTCTACTTCTTAACTTCGGGTTTAGTAAGCTTAGACTTATAGGTAGTGCAAAACTAATATGTTTTAATCTTCGACTGTAAAACCAATGTGCTTTGAATACCCATAGTACCGGTGTGGAAAGGAGGTGGACTCTTTCAGTTTACATAGTCTCTCTTGTCCAAGGAGGTCCGGTAGGCTTATCCGCCCCGGTTCTCTTATCTGTATACTATCGACGTTCCTGCTCTCATTGAGTTCCATGGACTTAGTCGTAAAGATAGTAAGAGACCTGATGAATTGAGTTCCCTTATAAGTAAGGCAAAAACTTTGTACTCTTTTTTAAGATAAACGCGCGGACTAAATTTGAAGCATATTTAAAACAAACAGATTACACACACCACCATGCGTTCGATACACACTGATATATATGTACATATTTAACATGAAACATTCATAGTTCCACGTTCATACTGCCAATGAAAACACACGTCGTATCAAAGTTAAAAATGATACTGTTAGCAATGAATGACGGTTGAATTTCGGCCTTTGAGCGACCGCTAGTATGTTAAATATTATTCCTCTGTTTGTCAAACGGTTTTCTTTTTTTTTTGTTTAGCTCATTTTGTTCAGCTATTGTGCTATCCATCAGAAAAGTTAAAATCCCTATTTTTCCCGTACAAAGTTGGTACGGATTTTTATATTGTGTAATATGTCAAAAGCAAATGTATATTTGTAATATAAAATTACCTAGTAACTTATAAATAAATTAATTATCGGACACGAAAATATGTTTATGTATTTTGACATAAACAAAAGTTGCAAGTTGCATATACATAATCATTTACAAATATAATCAAAGGTAAAAAGCGTAATTTTATCTGAGTAAAATCGAATCATATAATATGATAAAAGTTATATAAGGGACTGTGTCAAATATCGCCGTCATTATATAAGTGATAGTGAATAGATGATCATCAGATGCCGTTCAGCTCTTGTGTGAAGAGTTGAAAACTATGAAGCCTTTGTGAGATACACGTTTCATACTTTCCTTCAGCTGGAATCAGATTCAAGTGTTAGACTATGTGACCTAAAAAAGTAAAGTGCTTCTGATTGTCGATTTTATTCGCGTATTTCAATTGTTACTGTGAAGAGTATCTTTTGCTCAAATGTACTTTCTTTAAACAGTATTCTTTATGACTCGGATACATCACAATTATGAATATATTATTATAAGTTTTAATACACAATAGTTTGGATGTTGTTTTGTTGCCAATGTTACACAACCAATTCAAGGAAGCACGTAAACCTCGGTATTGGTACTGTTCTTGATCTCATTCTGGTCGCGACGGGATGCTGTGCAATCGGATTAAATCAGTACAATTCTTCTTTCATTTACAAACCTGCATTATAATATCTACGATGGAGTCAGTCTTCATTCGCAAGAGGTAATAACTTACATCTATAATTACTTACTTGTATTGATCGGATTTCCACCGCAATTAATTGCAAATGAAAATGAGAATTGACATCGTTAAAGTATAAAATGATAAAATTTTTTTGGTTTGGTAACAAAACATCTGTCAAACAGAAAATAAACAATGAAACATTGTCATTATAATAATAGTCCAGTCAATAAAGCCCAAAATCAAAAACAAAAAACGCTTTTCCCCCTTTTCAACCCTTTCCCTTCAACCCACGATGCTGCAAAATCACACGGTAAGTTGTTTTACCTTACTGAACAAACTTACAAAATTTCGCCGAGTTACGAATTTGTTAGGGATTTTGGGCTTTATTGACTGGACTATAAAGCAAACGAGAAAACCTTACAGTCTACATCTAACATCTTACCCCCTTAATAAGCAACTTTAACATTACATCAATAACAAATTACGCATATTTACATAAGAATTATTTATATTTAGGAAATAAACAAATGTACTTATACAATCAAAGCTATTTTTCAAATCATGACCGTTTTAAATGGCGGCAAAAACACTTAATAAAGGATGTTTTTTTAGGGGCAGAGAACTTTAAATTGAAATAAAACTCGGGAAAGTGTTTTTCATTTCAATAAAACTGGATTTATTTGACAGATAACTTTTTGGCATATAATTTATGTTTGAATATTATTTTGGGCATGTGACTGCTGTGGCTGGTGAAATCTGGATATTATATTTAATTCACTTTTTTTGATAAGCTTTTCCGATTGACAACCCACGAACGTGTAAATAATCTAACATATAACCTTTGTCGTCATCAAATACAGATTTGGATATTGTTATTTGTTACACCGAATCTCGTACTATTATCTTACGTCGTGATACAGAAAACTTGTCACAGCCCGATACAGCTACAAAGGGTTCTATTGAAAATCAGTATTGGGTTTTGGTATATATTTTTGGGACACGATCACAGTGATTGTTTTCTAAATAGTTTTTTTCTCTTTATTATTATTTTTTGTTTAGATTAATTAATGTTTTTTTGTATTTCTTTGGAGATATATTATAAGGATATATTAATTCTAGAATATTAGTGTGCCAAATACACATTTTTTATTCTTAGTCTTGTTAAATATTATGTAATATTAACATAAAACATATAAGTTAACTATGGTATACTAGATAAAGTCACTTCGAAATGTATTTGGTGTAGTTAACAAAAAGGAAGCGTTACTTTAAGTTTTAACTTACCTGGCAAAGTGTCTCTTGCAAGCGTATTTTTTTGATAAATGGAGCTTGCGATGAGTTATAAAATGACGACAGTTTTCTAGTATGTTTTTTTTAAACTGATTTATCCTTTTTGCCGCCGAGAAATAACGATTTTTTTAGACGATGCCTTTAGTCGCTTTCGTTTATCAAATCGTCATATACTCGTGTACGAGTAGTCACTTTAACAATATGAAGTAATTACATTTTAGTTAACAGTCTAAAGGTGTGGATCCAGTGTCATTGGACTGCTGGATCAAAGTATTTGGATATATGAAAACCAACCTTAATTATTCCTTAGATCCTTATCCTAGTAAATTTAACCCAATGGCTACACGTAGTAAAAAGCCCATACAGACATAACTAGAAATGAAATAGTTTTTATCTTTAAATTTAGTATTTTTCTAAGTCATAGCTAAGTTATTGGAATATTTATGTTAATCGATAATAATCGCTTAAGTGGTTCATAGATTATTATTATTTCCCTTGTGTGGGACGATACATGCGTTGACACGTTGGCCGCGTCTCATATCCGAGAAACAATGTTAAGAGCCGGTGCCGCTGTGGAAAAAGCTGAAGCAAACAAAAACGTCTAAATATTCGTGTCTTATGTCAAGTTACTATTTTGTCCCATTTGCTGTCGAAACACTTGGCCCTTGGAGTAGTGGTGCAAAAAGTTTCATCAAAAGTATAACACCTCGCCTTATTGCCTCCACTGGTGACAGGAGGGCTGGTTCGTTTTTAGCCCAGAGGATCGGAATTGCGATTCAATGAGGAAATGCTGCTAGCATTCTTGCCATCATTCCACGCGGTCAAGATTTATACAGTAACTATTTTTTATTCATATTTGTATATATTTAAGCACTTAATGTTATTAATTCTTATGTTAATAAAATTTGTTCATTATGATAATGTTATGTTAATCAAACAGCGTAGAATTACATTTCTTTATGTATATTCAAAACGATCACCTCATATAAAAAAAAAAAAAAAATATTTTTTTCTACAAAAAAGAACATTTTAAGTCCTGCTAAACCCGCCTGAGACGCATTTACGGATTTCAAGAAACTTTGAAGTTGTTAATTACATCTGCCGTTTTAAATTAACACTTTTGGCGAAGCACTAAAAAAAGTTTGAATTAATATAATTTTTTAATTTACCTTAATATATATTTTTTTCGGTATGTGCCTGTTTTAAGATTTTATGTTCAAAACAAATATAAGAAATATTTTCCTTGACTTATATCACCGTAAAATTATAAATACGGTTCGATTATAAGAGGATTCGACTAACAATAAAAAGTATAAATTTATATAGTTTATATCTATATAGTTTACAATCACAACTGTTTGTAAAATCTCACAGAAAATCCACAGCTCTCTTGAAAAAAACTCTGCCAAGATGAAGAATTACATTTTTCAATTAATGTACGTATAATTTTACCCAATGGTATTTAATCTAATATTTTCAATTAATAAATATAATATTATTATTACTTACGGTGACTTCATATATAGTGATATTTCAAACACAGACGAGACCCAAGAAATGTCGTCCTTTGTGGATATATCCAAAGCTTTTATATTAAGGATCTATTAATATGATGGCTTCTTGCATTGGGACCTCTCGACCTTATAAATATATCGCGTGGACAAGAGTCTGACATTAGTTTAACTAAATATATATTCTATTACTAAAATGATACAAAATAACTAATCAAAACATGTCAAAATAAAACTAGAATTTCCAAAAGTTCACTTCACGAACATTTTTGTTATAGCAACATTTTATATTTTCTTCGCTTTATTTTTATGTTATTTTCGTATTATATTTTGAAATGTTTGTATTTCGAACATTTAAAAAAAAAGTATTATGCATGATTTAAGTAGTTACGATATAATCATACACACATAGAGATATATATATATATATATATATATATATATATATATATATATATATATATATATAGAGAGAGAGAGAGAGAGAGAGAGAGAGAGAGAAATAGGAGGAAAAAATCTCTGACTCAAAATAAATGCCATAAACACTGATACTGTAACCTGTATTCTTTCCATGCTTCCTTACATAAGTGTTTATTGTCTCGTTGGCCTAGATAATAGTTTATAAGACCGCAGATCCTAAGGACCTGGTTTCAAAGTCTGTATCGGCACATTCAAAACTTTTTGGATTTTTCTGTTGAGAAAATGTCAGTAGCAGTCTGAGGATTGGAAGCTGGCAGTATTTTCCGTTGTTGTTCTGTACTTCAGCAATCAAGTAAAGCCTGAACTCTTTTCGGCCGTGTTGGATTGCTGTCTCACCAGATTTTATTAACCGAATGAATAGAGATTCATGTATATTTTCTATCTCCCTCTGTTTACGCACACACTTTTGCTCTATAACGTACGCAGTTAGTTACTCTCCCTTAAAAATGGCTGCCGTGAATAAAATACGTCCGGGGCATTATCACAAATATAAAAAGTTCTTGGTATATATGAATTTTACCATGAAAATCATCAAATGGTTAATAGCTATAGTATAATTACACAGACATATTGTTTTTTATTGCTATATTTCTGCCAAGCGTGCGATCTTAGTTAATATGTCTTTTGTGTCTAATTAATCATAATTCATACCGGAACAGAGCTATCAAGTGCATTGGCATAATTGGCAAAACATAGGTAATGGCATTAGTAAATTGCGGTAAAATCGTTGGTGAGTCACCGTTAATTATCCAAGAAAACAGTCTACAAGAACAAGACTACTAAACTCAAGTTTGTCACTAAATTTAAAGTTGGTGAAGCCGTGAATCGCAGCTACTTATAAAATAATAAAATATATCTTTTCCGAAACTTATATGTATGTCCGTAATATTAGAGAAAATGGTCCCGTCATTTATTACTACAGAATTATATTTAAAATATAATTTCAAAAATTGTAATTTTGGTGCGAATCTTTTATCGAAATGTCGCTCCTATATTTGATTTAAGTCCTGAAAAGCTAACACGATTCGCTGTATCCAATTTCGATTGGTAAAACAAACTACACGGAAACCCTGCAAAATTCGCTTGATAAAGTTAAGCTTGCTTGAATTTCTAGATAAATAAAGATATAGGTAGTTTTATTGAGTTTTTTTTTATTTTCAACTAGTTTTTAGGAAAAACTACTTCGTATTCAATATGAGATCTTTTATTGTATTATATTGATTTTACGATAACAGCTGATGCAGGTTCGAATCCAGGCCATACAATATCTAATAAGAGATCTATTCCAACTGGCTTACTTAGCACTCGACTAAATGCTACCTAGTCATTTCAACTTCCTTTAGCCATTTTTTAAATTTATTCAGATAAATAAAAGTTGTTCAGGGAAGACTAAGATAAGGTGAGATGGTTAGAAAACGAAATGAAATTTCATGAAACCTGACTCACGTGAAAATCTGCCATATCTGTACCAAACCCGCATTGGAGCAGAGTGAAAAGAGCTCCAAACGTTCACCTCACAAGTGCAGGAGACGTAGGTCCAGCAGTGCGATATTAACTTACTTGTTTTCAGAGAAAGAGACAAAAGATAAAGTACGTAGCAACTAAGCCCTTGGAGATGCTAGCGGTTGAATTAATGGACGAAGATCGGCTTAAGGCATGCAATAGTGCACTTGAAATGCTACATCTGAATCACAGATGAGGCTTTTGCAACTTACCCTTATTTGAAATGCGACGACTTGATATTACGATGATAAAATTTACGGAAATACATTATTTTATGAGAAAACAGAAAACTAACAAAAAATATTTCTATTGATCATTTTATCGAATAAAAAATATATTATATGTATCTGTCACATGTTGGAGCAGCTTGGTCGATTAAGGGGTACATGTCAGTCACCTCCTCGTGGTGTACCCTGGGCAACGGGGCCGGCTTGAGCTTGCTCGTCGGCCACGGCTAAGACTGGCGGGAGGGATGCCGCGGGGCCGCTCCTGGTACGTCCCTGATCGGCGTCAGGGCGAACCATGTGAGTGGCCTCGTTGGCTAGGAAGGCGTGGGAGGGCTCGCTACTCGAGCCTCCCAGGTGTTTTACACCGGCGGTCAGCGGCGGAGCCTACCATCTTATCCGCCGCAGGGCGTCAGCTTCGTTGACGCCCAGCCTCCAGTGGCGGACTCGGGGGAGTTCGTCACATTCCCACATGGAGGATGAGGGGGAAGGCGCGCACTAGGCGCGCTTTCCATGGATATTCAGCCGCCTTACGGCGGCTGCCGCTGGTGGGGTCGCGGTTGCATGCCCTTGGCGATCCCGTGGCCTCACCACTCGGCGGCATGGTGGAAACCCGAGGATGGTTTTAGTGGGTAGGACAGGGCATCTGCCCTGGCACGGGGCATTAGGCCCCGGTTGAGTCCCACATACCCGTCCCGGTCCCCCGACCCGGCGGCATGCGTAAATGCATTTCCTCCTCGTTAAACAAAAAAAAAAAAAGCTTGGTCGATTAAGCTCGAAAATCTTCTCATCAAGATAAAAGTTATCCCAGCAATGGGATATTAACATGTTTATTTTCGTTATACTGTGTTGTATTCTGCAAATATTCCACTCCATTATTAAATAATTTAAAAAAAGTTTCATTCTATTCGAAAGTTCCCAGGGCGTCGGATCGGTAACAAGCATTTTAGCTTTGTGAAAATTTTATTTAAATTATTCTATTGAATAAATTTCGTGTTCTTTTATATTTTCAGTAATATAATTTCTCTGTACCATTGTGGCAATACAATAAATGTTACAAGATTAAAGAATATTAAATTATCATAATCAGTAGTAAATATATTGACAAGCGATTTTTTTAGATTTTACAAATATTCCGTAAGTCATTTCACGTTTCACGTATAAGTCATTTCACGTACGATTTGCTACATTATTTGCTTATCTATGCTAATAGTATTCATGCGAAAGTAAGTGTTTGTTATAATTTCACGGTCAATCCGGATTTTAGTATGAAGCAAGCTTGAACCTTAAGGAAGAACAGAGGTTACTGTTTTATGCTTAACGTCTGACGAACAACCCCTAAAATGCGAAATCGCTGGCGACTGCTAGATTTATATATAATTATCTATTGTGATCTAAATTAAATGGAAGTATTACATAAGGACATCCATAATCATTGTCATCACCATTGTCACTGGTTTCTCCCAACTAGTGCTAAAGTTCCCGGTTCTCCGCGTTCCGCACACAGTCGGGTCCCATCACCTTCTTTAGGTCATCAAAATTTTGATTATTTTTATATATGAATATAAAAATAATCAAAATTTTATATTGAAGACAGTCTAATATATTATAAACAAAGTGGTTTTCTTAAATTTTAAACGAAAATTTGTAAAATATTATATAAAAATACATATATTTCAAATATTCTTTGTCAATAATAGTGCACACTTCCCAAGAAAACCACTTAAAAGCTTGACGTGATTTGTGATAACAGGAGAAACTTCTTGAAGTAGTTTTACTTGTTATCAGTTCCCGCACGGATCTCACTCATACTATGTTGTTGTGTACGACTTCGGCGACGTGACAGGAAACTTCTACAATAATTCCTTGAATACCTTTCCTTCCAATTGTTATGTTATTGCGATCCTTGTATTTTCCACACCTTAAACTAAGGGTAACTAACCTCTACGGGTGGTCATAGAGGTTGTTTATTTTCTATTACTATTTTGTGCTGTTTCGTGCTGTACGTGCTTTTGTTGTATCATATTTATAATTTCTCCTTAGCCTCTTCTCGCCATTTCTTTCCTCTTCAGTAGTGTCTGAATACTCATCTTAGCCGCTGTCTTTGAAAATGTGAAGTTTTCATGTGACGCGATATTGCAAACAATGTGTGGGATACGCTATCGTGCATTTGTAGTTTGTTGTTTGTTTGTCATTTTCCTTATGCTCCAGGCCTTGGGTTGTAACTACGATGGGGTCATTATTTGGGCTTGAAATGTGATTAGTCTCAAGCGCCTTGTTTCATTTTCATCTAGCGGTGTGTCACGTCAATTGGCACTTAAGCCTATACATATGTGGCGATCACCTTTTTCCAAGTTATGATCATTGAAGATATTTATGATATTGTAGATAGTGACTTCCAGTTCTTTGAGTCACACCTTTAGCAGCCCTTCTGTTGGTTATTATGAACCTTAAGAATGTTTCTAAATTAGGAGATGTATGTAGCTGTTGTCACATACGACAAAGACGTTGGCCACGCCATACAGGTTTGATTGTCTGTTTGACTGGAGGCTTGGAATATAAACTCATAGTAAAAGTGACATATGTATATTCGAAATATAAAAGATCTATTTGAAAACAAGCTTTCGGAATGGCCATTTTGAACAAATTATAATTATACTTTACTTGCAAATCTCGGTTGTCTATTTATCTAACAATTTTCATGGCAATCGGGTGGAAGGTATAGATGTTGATGTGCTGCAGCACCATTTAGTGGAGAGATATAACAGAGCGGATCAATCAAACGATGTCGAAATTTATATAACACAGTTATACTAACATTTTATGTGTCTATCTTTAACACTCATACTATTTTGTAGTGTCAACATCACCATACAATATTTTGGATTATCTGGTTGCGTGGAACTGGTTGAAATTCACTTCTATGATTCGAACAACAAGGTTATAAATATATGTCTAGGTGGAAGCGTTAACTTTAGATAAAATCATTCATGAACTCACACGACTTTGTACAAACGCACTCTGAAGAAGATTCGTAAAACAGACATTCTCTTTCGCGACATATAAATAAATTATTTTGCAACGAAGTTTCGTACGATAACGAATTTAATTCAAAATTCATTTTACAGTTTTTCAACAAAACAAGTTTAATATTTCCAGTTTCTGCTTCAAATTCAGTACGGAAACGTAGGTTAAATGTTAAATCTGCACTTTTCACGAATAATTTAGTGACCTGGAATTCAGAGCTTTGTTTTGTTTATTTAAGGATTTTTTTATTCTTTACATAACACAAATTGTGCTTGTTAAATCAATTAAAAAATATATTGGGATACAGATTTATTTGATTTTCTGCTTGTCTTGTAACCATTTTCATAAATTTTTCAATAGGTCATTTTAATTTTTATGTAATTATTACAGATTTCAACATACTAAGTTAGTAATCGTTGCAGTGTGTCTATTTGATCATCTATCATTATTATCCATACAAAAGATAAAACTGCTTCGATAAAGATTAAGAAAAGAATAACCGTTAAGTACTTTGATAACGTTCAACTCGTTTTAATGAAACTAAACATGCTAAAAAGTATAGTTCAACCCTGATCATATGTCCTTTATTTTATTAAACATTAAAAAAAACTATTGAAATTTCAACTAGTATTTTTTATTATAAATGCGTACTTTTATTTATAACGAGTATCGAGTTATGATTTGCAGTATTCTTGGTATATAGATATTAACTCTTCGAATGATATTTTTATTAAAAATATTTAATATCAAAGTTTTTCGAAGGTCAAAAGAAGCTCTTTTATCACTCACGTTTCGCAGCTTAGTTGAATATTAAAAAATATATTCAGAGTTTTTAACTAACGACAAAAATTAGAGGATGAATATTCATCGCACTACAGTACTGCCGAAGTGAATTCGTCAGAGCTACAATATTCGCCGTACAGTTATAACATTTTGCAATTTAATTTTGGGACGAATCTACTTAATGGACAGGGCTCATGTTATAATCCAATTACAAATTTGTCCCATTGACGAAGATACCGTCATAATTCATTTACGCAATCTTGACGTATAATTTAAAGAAAAATTATGATGCCATTATGGTGGATAACGATTTTTAGGTCTTAGTAAGCAGACGATTGTGCCGTCTGTAGGCTGGAATACTTCGTCAATTACGTTATGGCGTACAATAAAGCTAAACTAAAAATATAATGTGATACACAAAACGACTTAAATCTCTAGTAACAAAAGCGGTGCAAACGTTTATTAGGATGTCATAAAAATAAGTGCAAAGATTGTTTTCACGAATTTAACGGTACGAAAGAATCTTCTATTTTAAAGGAAAATGAATAAAATTTACCATGTCTTTGTCTATAAATAAATTTAATTATTTTGATTTGATAAAATATTATCCACTCATGCAATAAGGTAGATAGAAAAATTAACAATATCATTACGTAATACCTAATTTAGCATGAATATATAACTTATGTCCACCTGTTTTGAATAAATTTGGAATACTTTTTATTATTGTTATTGTTAATTAGTAATATCCTACAAAACAATCGCAACCGAGCCTAATTCATTGTTCCGTATATTTTGCAAAAGGAAAGGAAGGAAAGAAGTTGTTTTTCTAGTTAATTCCAAGGATGGAAAACGAAAAAGACAATTAAACAATTCGTTTTAATATTTTAATTGTTTGTATTGTTATCTAATCTAACCAATGTATATTTTCCAAGGTTATATTGGTGATTTATTTCATCAATATCGGTTCAAACCTTTTAACAACTTAATGTTTACGAATTTAAATATTTTTTACTTCTATTTAGGTATATAATTACCGTATATATACTATATTTAGAACTTTTCATAAATCCCCGGGGCTTATAAGATAAGTGTTATTTTACTTCCGTTAATGTTCTTAAGTTTAAGGAATTTATATTTAATAAAAACCGTGTACCCCATCGGGTATACTTTTATTAAATATATCTCGTTGGAAACATTATTCAGGAAGCTAGTGGCATTTCTCAAGTATTTTAGATATTATAATTACTTCATTATATACCTTTATGTATCTTGGCCTCAGTAAAATATCTGTGTAACCGTGCTGACAAAAAAAATGTCATGGACTGCAATATTTTGAATCTAAATTTGGGAACGAAATCGTTATTGGTTTATGGAAACTGTCAGAACTTATTTTAATGATAAAAGGAAGTGACGGAAGTGTTCATAAAATGATAAATGAAGAAACTATATTTGACATAATTTTAAGAGTTTAATAGTTTTCGTTTTAACTTTACAAATATCCTCAAGCTATCGATACTGTTATTATAAATGCGAAAGAAGCTCAGCTTTCACGGGTTAACCGCTAAACTGAATTCGATTAAATTTAAAATTGGTATGAAGCAAGCTTGGACTCCAAGGAAAGAGTTTTTTATACCTTAACTCCATCAAAAGACAAGCGAAACCGCACTCAGACGAAAACTAGTAATTATATATAAGTATATAGTTTAAATCTTCCACCAAAGATCTTGACTAGGTGTGACCGTAACAGCTGTCTTTTACTCGTAAACAGGAGCATAAATATCGATTTCCATATTTTCATATAAGAATATAAAGAACTTTTACACATTTCATTCATTCTAAATGCACGTTTTTTTTTAAATATTTTTTGTGTTGTACAAAGGAGATGTACACACATATTTAAACAGAATCAAGTTTCGTATCATTCGTTTATCTTATTCTTATTAAAGATTTCCAGTTCTATATGCCACGTTTTTTATTACATATTCTACTAATAAGATTTTATACATAAAAAATAGTTCGCCGGAAAGGAAAAAAAAAGTAATATATTTTTTTGTTCTTATTTCCATATTTTTTATTGATAACACAAAGGCTAATAAAAAATGAAATTTATTAATAAGCAGAGGTGAAAAACGTACTGATCCGTTTAGTTTTTGTTTGAATTAGATGATTTTAATACAATTTATTATCATAAAATAAAAATCTTTAAAGTATATTTGATATTTATTTATAATACTATTATTCAAATCTTCAAATTCAAATCAAATCAAATCAAATGATGAGCCGAGATGACCCAGTGGTTAGAACGCGTGCATCTTAACCGATGATTTCGGGTTCAAACCCAGGCAGGCACCACTGAATTTACATGTGCTTAATTTGTCTATAATTCATCTCGTGCTCGGCGGTGAAGAAAACATCGTGAGGAAACCTGCATGTGTTTAATTTCAATGAAATTCTGCCACATATGTATTCCACCAACCCGCATTGGAGCAGCGTGGTGGAATATGCTCCATACCTTCTCCTCAACGGGAGAGGAGGCCTTAGCCCAGCAGTGGGAAATTTACAGGCTGATTATGTTATTTATTTATATGTAAATCAAATCAAACTTTTAAAGTAATAAAAGGAAGTTTTTCAAAGATTTACAAGCCAATAATTTTATTGATCTTGGTAAAAAGGCACATACAACTCAATTGCACCGCCACCACTACCGGCTCCAATCTGAACTATCCAGATTATCAAGTTAACTCTAAAAAAACACATAAAAAATGATACCGCATAGGAGTTCTGTGATGTACGAAATAAATGTTCATAATGATTACCAAAAAAAGTGAATTAAAATGATACTGAAACTTCGAATTGTACTCTGAATACCAGTTGAATTTTACGCAATTAAGACTTTTTTTTAAGTTAAATTAAAGGCATAGTTCCATGTATATTATAGATATTAATAATTTGGAACTAGGCCAGTTTTCAGTTGGAAACCGTTGAGCCATTTCGCTTTACGCTTTAAATACTCAAATAGCGGTCTGCCCTGTTATTATGTGCTGAATTCTCTGTAACATCACAGAACCGTAAAATACCTTTACATTCTAACAGAAAGTACGAACCACCTTAGTGCACTAGTTTTCCTCTACATTTTGTAATTATATAATCATATGACATATCCAAAATTCGAAATGGCTCAGTCGTTTGAAAACAGGAATCTTAACCTAAGATTGCGGGTTCAAACCCAGGGTAAAATTTATATATGCTTATTTACCGTCTCTCTAAAAGGGCGAGTAGCAGTTGTTTGACAATATTTATTCATTCATTTATTTTTAAATGAACCCAATATTATATATGTGTCAACGCCCTACGTGCTTAGTCTACAAGATTTATAATCAGCATGTCATTACCAAACGTATCACCACAACTATAGAAACATTTGTTTGACAAAGGTCTTGGCTTACTCGCCTTCAAACAATAAATAGATGCTGATATCAATTCTATTTCCCACTCGCAATGACATATTCATGCTTAGCAATGTTTATTTACGTCAGACCCCAAAAGGACATATTAGCTTTAATACAAAATCACCCTTATGGTTTGGTAATAAGACTTATGGAAGCCATACATTTGAGAGGTTCGTTACAATGAAATGTGAATACTTCGGAATTCTGGCCTCGATGTTACTACTAAGCAAATATTAAAGTTTCAGGGATTCCCTAAGCAACCTTTTGTAGACTCAACTGAATTGAATTCATATTGACAAGTTAAGCAACTTTCTTTATTCTCTTTGATTAGGTTCTAGTTTTGAAGTGTCTTATAAACAAAAATGAGTGTAAAAGCAACATTGTTATAATGAATAATAGCAATGCCCGGTTTAAAGGTATTATTAATAGTCCTATCCACCCTTCCAACTAAGTGCAAAGCTTGGCCTAGGAGTGGGGGCGTTTATTTTTCATTCTGGTAAAATGGTCTTTTAAGTTTGACCCACAACTTCCCTAGAACATCTGGAGTACCTAAGCACACCGGAATATTCATTAAAAAACCAGAAGTCCCCATTTAGTCTTTTGGCGGCATCACGAAATCGCTTTCGCATGCTATCGTGATGCCCTGACGGTTGGCCCACCTTTGGGATCCTCCAAGGTAGTGGTGTGCCCGGGGTACTGAGAAATCCTCTGTTCCCGGCGACGGATACACCGTGGGGGGAAGATATAAGTATAGCACTGTCGTCTTCTCTATGGTTTTCTTCGGCGGAGCGGGTCAGTGGAGGCAAATGACTCAAGGGATCAGGATTGAATCTGCGACTTTTACATCCAGCGTGCCATAAATCATATATATATATTTATGTATATTATAATATATACAGACACATCTGTATAAAATTAAATTAAAACAAATCGTAATAAAAGCCTATATTTTTTCAATTAAAAAGCAAAAACTGACATTTTTCCCCACGCAGTGATAAAATCCCAAAATCTTTCCTTTGAAGTGTATCTTCAATAAAAAAAACATTTCGATTTTACCGTTTTGTTAAAGGTGAGTATATAAATAAAATAAAAAACGTATCTGGAAATGATGTAGTTTGTTAAAGGAAATGAAATCCCGGGTAGCGCCTCAACGTTCACAATCATTTCATATTACGACGTTACATAATAATATATTCAGAAAATCCCTACATTCACACTTATATCGGGCAAAGTATTTGTATATATGAGAGTTGAACTCTTATTACCAAACCAGTGACTGAATATATAAAATAAATGTTGGAAAATGTAAATATATTTTACCTACTCCTTTTTTCGATCGTCTTTTTAAATTATTAAAACCCTTCGAAATGCTTACTTAATGATAGGACAATTCGGTCTGAGCAACAACAATATATTGTATTGCTGTGTTTCAGTTTGATTAATGTGTCTGTCAGCGTATTTACAGGCACAAGGGACATAGTATCTTAGTCTCCATGGTTGCCGATTAATTGACCATGTAAGGAATGGTTGTCATTTTTTTACAGTGCACATGGCTATGAGTGATGATGACCACTTGACGATCACCACTCTCAGAATGTCCATTAGTTAATTCTAATACACACGTATTTTAGGAAAATGAGTGTATGATGTCTTCTAAGCTGTCTCATCATGTCATGGCGGCTATTGACAGTTCATTTGATCGTGTGTAGTCAGGCTCTATATTAAACGTCAAAATACTAAGTTTTTCATAATATCACAATCATTTATATAACATAACAAAGGTGTACGAAGAAGAGAAGTAACTTTAACTTTATTCATGAATTCAAGCATTTCCCGGGGAAAATGCTCACAGACGAGATCCGCCTTTTCAAGATTATGATGATATTATATAATATACATATATCTAAGTATATATGTACGATTATGATACATAACATTTATATATTACGCTGAAGTTTTGCGATTATCATAATTATGTAGGTCACAAGATTCGTATTTATGTCACCCATGATTTGATGTTTTTAAATGTAATATGAAAATTATGACTTAAAATATATTTATAGATAGGATACGTTTACGTTTTATTAAGAATTTAAAACAAATAACTGCAGCGTAATGAGTAGTAATTATATGGATTTTAATAAAAAAAATGTGTCGTTTAAAGCCCAAAATGACGTCAGGTGGTAGCCAAAAGGCAACGCTGAAAATATCATTACGGGTTGGTATGGATTGAAGTCAAGGATTACCGTTCATGGTTTAATTCCATCTGATTCTAAGTAATACTCTGTTGTGTGTGATTGACTACACTATTTATTACATAAAATAAAAAGTAAAGTATGAGGCTGTAAATATCCTACATCTGGGCTGGTCTGAGAAGATGTCCTTTTAAGTAGAAAGTGTGGAGCTTATACTGCAAGTGCGGTTGGATGAAAAAACACACTTCAATGTATAATTGAAAACATACAGTTTTTAAAATTATGTTTTCCTTCCACCACCAGTCAGGAGATGAATTAGGTATGAACACAAATTAAGCATATAAAAGCTCAGTCGTACTTGTCTTAGTTCAAGAGCGTGACCTTGAGTTAAAAGGCACGTGCTCTACTCACTGGACCATCTCGGTTAAGTAATATCATACAAAAACATTCTAATTACTACAATATGTATATTACTACAAAAACAATGTGTGTAGGAATATAATATGTATATATGTTTGTTTCGTCACTACTTTGCACTACGTTTTGAATTATGCATTTAACTTCTCGAGTATTTCACCTCGGTTCTCATTTGAATTGAAATTTTTCTTTTATGACGTCACGTATCTTTTTATTTTCACATACACGTTTTTGTTTGAAGTGAGATATATATCACACTTTTCATAGCAGAAAATTTTATTGTTCTATTTTATTGATATAAATTTTTAAAATATTTTTGTGCTGATTTTTTATTTCACTAAAGCAAGATGACAGAACGAATGCCTTGCTTTTCTTGCTAGCCTGACATCTGACAAAGAGTCCTGTTAAATATGATTAGTTAAGCGATAATGATATTTTAGTTGATAAGTATCTGTATTCTGTATTGATTTATGTGCGTGCTAAACTTCATTTTTTTTTTGTCAGAGTACAATACCTCACTTCTAAATAGTTAATTAAATTATCGATTTGTTAATGGTCTGGTAGAATTGCATGTCATGTGAACATGGTGTGTTGGGTCACTCTGGGTCTCCAACATACTATATTCATGTCAAGGATATGTCATGAACCACATTGAATATGGAATAAAAA
Source organism: Vanessa tameamea (assembly GCF_037043105.1). NCBI lineage: Eukaryota > Metazoa > Arthropoda > Insecta > Lepidoptera > Nymphalidae > Vanessa > Vanessa tameamea. Next base: position 9,188,207 of record NC_087313.1, on the reverse strand, counting down.
TATCTTCTAACATAATACTAATTAATGGATTTTAAAGCGATATGTGTAGCTTTTATTTAAATTTAAAAAAAAACACAGGAGAATACACGGAAATATATTTTATCTTTTATATTTAAGCTATTTTCGATGAACGATAATGACGTAGCTGCGAATAATATAGGATTCGTAAAATTTGTCCCTAAATTTTGTTTAATCCTATTCAATTTATCGTGGAAAGAAATAACCAAGAAAACGAACTAAAGAAGGAAGAACACGACAGCGGAATTCGAAAAAACCAAGTTTAGGGACATTATGTAAATATTCCGGTAATGTTATTGAGAGAACCTTGTAAAATAAAGAGCTAACCTTGATGCTGCGCCAAGCTTTTCCACGCTAATGACACATTTGATAAGTCTGTTTCAATTAAGTAACGATCCTGGAGAATAATTAATCAATTTCATCCGATGGCAGGCGTTACTGCAAGCACGTCTGAGTAGGAATTATTTCCGAGTTCATTATTTCATCGCCAAACATTAATACTCTATACCGTTGTACCGGCTCAAAAGGTAAACGAACCAGGGTAGTTAGTGTAAGGTATATAACATCTCTAGAATGATGGTTAGCGTAACTTTCAGACAAATAATAATTTAAATAAAACTTACGATTATAAGTAGATTGTAGAAATGTGAACTCATGACTTTTATAGCCCCTCTCGTTAGTATAAATTAGATTTCTAAGGCCTCCAAAAAGAGTTCATGCCTGCGTAAAGTGGACGCATGAGGGCCTTGCGGGTCCTATTGGAGATGGCCCTAAGACGGCGTTCAAAATGGTGATCACGTTGCCGTACGCAGTAGTGAGAGTACGGGTTGAGATCTTCGCCTCCTGGGGAGAACTCTGATGGACCAGGATTGAATAGAGCACAGCTTGCTGTTGTGTGTGAAATATCGATGGTCTTAAAATCTCCTTCACAAAATCGTGAAATATTTGTCAGTGTTTGTAATGCGTAACTTTTTAACTAGCCTCCCATACTATCTAAAGCATTACTCCAAATTTGCAAAGTACGATTATAAATGGTGTCGTAATCACTTAAAATTAATATTATATATATATCGATACGATATAATATTGTGCCGAAATATTATATTTACGAAAATTTACAACATATAAAAATGGATAATAGAACGAAACTGTAAAGTATCACACGTTTTTACGTGAGATAAAAAAAATAATGATGATTTCGTCCTTACTGTTTAAGGTCACTGCGGTCACAAGGGAGACAAGCCTACTACGCTGGACATATTTTAGTTCACTAGTGTGTGCGCAAATACAGAGCTATATCCTTGATATCTATTCCTTAATTCTCATAATTCCACGGGACGGCGAATCCGACACGATTCGAAGGAGTTCAGGCGCCGGACCAACGGCTTTATGTGGTTTCCGAGGTACGGGAGTGTACGCACTTTCAACTCCCAAACTCCGGGCTGTCAATAACTTTTTGGGGTTTGCGAATAGTAGAATTTAATTTGGGATTTGATCCGAAAAGCTTGTGATATGTATCCTTATACTACTAGAACAACGAGCCATTCTCATAATCATATTAAGTTAAGTATACTTAATATAAGCTCCTCTGTTCTCAGATTTAATAAAACGATTTTTGTGCTTAAAGTAAACGATTTTATACTTGGAAGAAATGTAAATATCAATATAGATTATTGCTAATATATACGATATTAATATTATTTATTTACATAAATAATAATCTGTACATCTGAATGAATTGTTTATAAATTTATCTTTGTTATTTTCATTGTGATAAAAGGCGATGTGTTGATATTTATAGATTGAAAAGGTTATCGTATGTATTTGTCATATTAACCCTATACTCTTATATATGAAACTGATGAAATGTAATATTTACACTGCATAATAAATCAATCTTTTTGCCTGATAGCAATAATCATTTCCCACTGGAATTGACTCCGTAACTTGTAAGAAATGTTTACCATTTCTTAAACCTTATACCTGGTAGAATGGCTTTGTGCAAGCCCGTCTGAATAGGTTCCACTCAATCAGCACATATTCCACCGCCAAACAGTAATAGTTCGTATTGTTGTATGCTGGTTTGAAGGGTGAATGAGTCAGCATAACTAGAGGCACAGGGGACATAACATCTTAGATTCCATGGTTAGCGGTGTATTGGCGACGTAAAAAATGCTTAACATTTCTTTCGTTAATGTCTATGGGTAGTGGAGATCATTAACTTTTGGTTTACTAATTTATGTTCTGTCTCTTGCCCCCCTTCTTTTTTCTTGGAGAAGGTACGCGTACCGTTGTTTTCTCCTCCCTGGTCTTCTTCGGCTTTGGAAACTGTCCGCTGCATTCGTCGAACAGTTTCAAAGGCTCGCACCTAGGTATTCTAGAGCGTCGTATAAAGCACGCCCTGGAACCCTGTCCAGACCCAGCACCGTGTTCTTGGCTCTCAAGCGGCCGACGGCCATCTCCATCTTTGTGTATCCCTAAATACTGATTTAATTTTATTTCACCTTACTATTCTATTTGACGGTATAAAACATTATGGGTGGTTGGTTCTTAGATGAGCTTTGACTTCCTCTTCTTTTAAGGAAAAAATACGGAGTTTATTGCATCACACTACTTCTAAGCGAGTTGGTGGATACATATGTGGCGGATTTTCATTCGACAAAATATGCAGGTTTCCTCGCGATTTTTTCCGTCAACCCTAAGTGCGAGATGAATCGTAAATACAGCGATATTTAATGGTGCTTTCCTATGTTATTATATGATTTATAGAATAAGCCAAACTGACCGAAACCTTCGGTTAAGATTCATGTGTTCTAAGGACTGGGCTATGTCAGCTTATAAAAACAATTATATTTAAAAATATTATGAGACAGTCTGTCTATTACTTAGACACTGGAGTCCGATACCGAACTCAATTAAAACAAAAAAATACCTCAAAAACTAGTATAATATTGATGTTCTTGCAATCTAGTACATCTTGTCTCGTTGGCATAAGTAATTGAACAAAAACCAAAAGATAAAAACAGCACACTCGCTTTGACACATTATTTTTTATAAATGTTGTAAAAAAAGGTTTAATTACATGGCAAATAATGTTATTTAAAATTAAATCAATGATCTGTATTATATATACATCTAATTTAAAATCGTAGTCGTAGGCGCGAACACAGTCATATATTAAATGTCATTCACAAAACTTAGTCATTACTTTCGATTCAATATTACTGCAGTGAAAAAGTTTCTAACAACTAATTCGTAAACTTTCTTTATTACTAAGGTAAATCAATGAATGGGAAATTTTAAAAGATTGGGTTTCACAGGAAAACACTTTCCATTTATTCATCCTTCCTGTCGCTCAATCCAAGTTTTATAAACGTTCACATACTTGGAATTAAGGTAAATCTTAGGTTCAGCAAAGTTACATTATAAACGTGAAATTATGATCGATGCTCGACTCGGTCAAAATGAAATCCGAATGAAATACGTAGTATAATAATTATTATTGCAGCCATTTCTGTAAATCACTTCTCATATCCAAGAGTCGTCATCCGAGTCCTTAAAAAAGGAGAAGCTAACAGTGTTTTTCACGAATGATAGAAATTATGACGTGGTTTCGCTCGCTTTTTAGGGTTTTTTCGTTAGGAGTTAGGCATAAAAAGTATGCATAAGTCCTTCCTTAGAGTTGAAATATAATTCATACAGTAGTTTGGACGCGATAGTGCAACAGACAGGCAGACTCACTTTCACATTTATAATATTAGTATAGATAATATAGATACTATATTCAAATAAAGTCGGATGGGAAAGTTGTAGATCTCGAAATTGTCACAATTTTTATCTAAATATGTTTATTAAATTAATTTTGGATTGTTTTATTTTTTAAGATATGCGTAAAAATCATATGTAAATATTTTGGACCACGTAATAACATATCAACCAAAGCTATGTATTTAGATATATATATTAATTACTTACTTATTTGTTGGAATAGTTACACAATCAACTTATCACTAAACAAATATTACCAAAGCCTCAATCTATTTGTAGGAATCATATATTATTTAGATATGTAAAGATTGCTTTAACACTAAATCTTCTGTTTGTCCCTCGTCGATGTGTTTAGTTGGTCAGTAAGACCTCAATAAAGCAACTATATAAAAGTTACTCTTATTCTCCCTCAGGAAATACCTGTAGATATTAAACCGAGACTGCCAGCTTCAATATCGGCTGCTTGTGTCGATATAATTGCGAAAAGTCAGGCAAACGGAAAAATGAATTACTTTCCAATATACGTTATGTCTATTCCCATATGAATTGATGTAAACATTTCACATGTGAGCGTTGAATATTGAGTAGCAATCACGATAGTTACAGCTCGATAAATATTTAAATGGTTTAACAATTTTACAGCTTTAACGAAAGGTGAGTCGACCCTTTTTTTATTTATGCGAACATCGTTGTTGTTCCGAGATATTGCTATAGAATTTTTAAAGTGTTTTTGTAGTTTTGTAAAAATGTGGGCTCAAAATCAATTCATTATTTGTTTATCATATTCTTAATTTAAAACGTTTATTATAGCCGAGATGATCTAATGGTTCAGTCAGACCGGAGATTCGGGTTTCAGTTCCAATCCGAAATTGCATGTGTTTGATTTGTGTTTATAAATTATGAAACAGCCTGCATATGTTTAGTGCAGCATAGTGGTCTAACTTAATTTAAGCCTAGCAAAGGGACGCGAGCCGAGATGGCGTGGTGGTTAGAACGCGTGCATCTTAACCGATGATTTCGGGTTCAAACCCAGGCAGGCACCACTGAATTTTCATGTGCTTAATTTTTGTTTATAATTCATCTCGTGCTCGGCGGTGAAGGAAAACATCGTGAGAAAACCTGCACGTGTCTAATTTCAACGAAATTCTGCCACATGTGTATTCCACCAACCCGCAGACGAGCAGCGTGGTGGAATATGCTCCAAACCTTCTCCTCAAAGGGAGAGGAGGCCTTAGCCTGGCAGTGGGAAATTTACAGGCTGCTAATGTATGTAAAGGTACGCTTGCAGACTATTTGTTTTATATTTAATATTTTCCTTTTACATGATTAGATTATCAGACAGCATTCGAATCGGAAATCTATCGGAAACTAGCGCTTGGCGACGCCGATATCTTCTGTCTCGTATCCGGCTCTGTAACTGATTTCTCTTATTAAATTTATGGATAATTCTATTTCCCCTCGCATATCACTAATAGCAAAGCGAATGAGGATTGATACTCTTTTGTTTGAGTATATTTATTTGTTTATTAAGGATCTCCGAAAAAGGATACACACGAGTATATTATTATCATCATACAATAATGGTTTAAAATGCGTGTGTTCCTTCATTTATAGGAGACCACATCGAGCACATTAAATATTGACCAAACTGAATTTAAATACAAAGAAATGTGACATAGTGGTACTTAATAAATTGTAATAAAAGTTAAAATAAAATTATATATTATAGTTATTATTCCATTAAAAATAAAATGTCAACATCACGTTCACTTAAATTTTACAAAAAATTTATGACAATATTTACATCTTGCAAGCTCTTCGTGAACCTGTTCTAGTCAATTCAAAGTACAGATCTAGATATCATACAAACAAACAAGGTAAATACGTTTTCATATTCGTTTTTCAAATTGCGTAATAATAATAGATATTATAAAAGTGCGATTCAAAAAATCTACTTATTTTATTATGTTAATAATAATAATTATTATTATTATGTTAAAAAAAACTCGCCAAAAATAATTATTACGCAGTATTTACGTCAAAATTTAAGATTTATTTTCATGGTGCATCACTTGATATAAAAGTGCAGTTTTTCTGAATTCATATCTGACATTAATTATCACGCAAAAATATATTACGTTTTTTTTTTTTATAAACGCAGCATAAATATTTTATAACGTAAAAAATCTTTAAGCCTATCGTAACTTATTTTCTTCAATTTTAAGATGCTAGAGTAAGTTTTAAGATGCTCGATAGAAAGTATGCACAGGAATAGTCATTTCGTTATGGGTTTAAGTATTATATAAGTACTATATACATATGCGTCGAATCACTTGATGTAAAAATACATACAATTTTATCAAGAAGTTCATTTGTTTATTCAAAAAATCAAAATCTAATCTTTATTCTATCTGTTAGGCTCATAAAAGCACTTTTGAATCGTCATGTTACAGTGTGGGATTAAATGTAAAGCTGTCACCAACTTGGAAAGTAGATTCTGCTTTATGTGACAGGATACGGAGTTCCTGTTTTGGAATTATTTCTAGTACTAGTTTTGATAATTAATTAGTTTATTTAAAGTGAAATGTATTAAATTTAATAATAATTTGATTGATGATAAGTTTTCTGATGTGCTATTAAAAATAACCCAATAATGCCAAACTCTTCAAACACCTTTGATTGTATGACGAATGACGTCAGATGCGTTAAATGAAAAGAACAGTTCAATCTTTTGTACATAAATATAGTCCGTGTTAGTTTATAAGAGAGAATAAGAGCTCCGTAATTGTATAATTGGCACCTGCGACACGAGGCACTGTAATTATATTCTCTTTTTGCGAGTGCCGGGACTGCACAATATAACAGTGATGCATTAAAACAAAGCTCAGCTTGAGGACAATTATCCATTGTTGATTTTTATCGGCTATGTTATTATGTCTTGAAATTTGTTTATTTCAAAAGTAGGTATTATATTTCCGATATGTATTTTTATTATTATTTATTTTACGTAAAAAAAAAACTATATATACTTTATTCAAGTAGGCTTTTACAAGCACTTTTGAATCGTCATTGAACAAACTATATTAAGTGAAGCTACCGTCGGTTCGGAATGCAGATACTACCGACAACAACCGGCAAAAACTCAGTAGTTACTCTTTTTCAACATTTAAAAATACAAAGTCACGTTAGTTAAATACAAGTATATATGTATGCTGTATCTTATCTCTATTAAGTAACTTTATATCCTGTTTTTATTTCTTTTCATAAACACAATTTTAATGTTGTTGCAATATTAATATTGTTTATTTTTAAAGCAAAAATCCAAGTTATTTTATATAATTATATAATAGTTAGTCTGAAAATGATACATTGTTAATGATACGTTTTTAATTTAAATTTTATCATGTGTTTAATACGTATCGTCGGCTTCTTAATGAAAATGTAAATATGAATTGAAGAGCAGAGTCTCCTAATACATGTATCATGTTCTTAAAAAGACACTATATTTATTGCTTATTAAAAAAAACTTGGTATGGCAATAAAGAAAATAAATTTTGTAGAAAATATAATGTCATTTTCTCTTAATTCCATTTTTTTATTGATAAACGTATCGTCTTTGTCTATTTATATATACATAAATATACATAATATAATATTGTTAATTTATTTTATATTTGTTGTCAATACAAATTTTATAACTGTATTATTTTTTATTATTAGAATATATTGATTATAATGCTTTTAATTATTTGACGATGATGATGTCGATTTGACCGATTTCGTTAACGGCGGCCATTTTCAATATAGTATAGTTATAAATAATAATACTATATTCATCCTAGTTAGACAGGACATATTATTATAGTTCACAATTGTGGGCACAAACAGATGTTCGCTATATTACCTTACTCTGACCTGACTCCGACCGGAGAGGTTTCAGACGCTGGACCGATGGCTTTACAGGCTTTCCGGCAATACCTGATATAAATCATCAATCGGAATGTTTTTAACTGATTTGAACTTAAACTTCATTCGGTTATTACCAGGAGTTAGCGTGCACAGACAGACGCTATTTAAATAGATATTGAATTAAAAATACGTAGTATTATAATAATAATTTAATGTGAGCATAATTAAAATTTCAAAACAAATGTATAGAGTTGTTATTTCGAAATCAAAGACACCGTGGAAATTGTCAAGTGTATGTGATATTACTCGTGTCTTACACTAGTTATTAACATAAATATAATATATCGCTGCAGTTCTGTTTACACTGCGTCGTGTGAAATTGCCTGACATAAAGTTACCTCCTGCGGGAACAACAAACTGGACACGACTGTAACTAAGTTTGCCTTGCAGTAGCTTTAGAGTAATAAAGCAGTTATTATCAAAGAAAATGTTCTGTTACAAATATGAATTAAATGAGGTAAATGTTACTTTATCTCATACAATAATTTTGTATGATAAAATTGTTTCCGTTAACCCATATATTAGTTATAAGTTTTCTTGGCACGAAAAACCTTAAACTAGGTCGGTAAGTAATTCGTAGCCATCAGTTATGAATGTGTTTTTTTTAAATAGCCCGAAATGACCCTTTGAGCTGCTAAGCGTTAAAATAAGCAATAATTAAATAATAATAATTTAATACTTGTTCTAGATCGATTGTTTTTTTATAATTGAAATTATACTTTGTAACCGCTTGCCCAAATACAACTTTACGTGACATTCTACAACAGATTCGAATTCAAGTAAATAACTACTTTCAAGAATTTGGCAAAGTTACAAGCCGACTTATGCGGCTTTCAAGTACTGACCGAAGATCTCGTTTGATAAAGAGCAACACGGAATATTCGAATGTTGGAGTAAGTTCTTCATTCACAGCAATCACAATTAATGAAATATATAATGTATTAAATTATATGTAGTAAAACTATTGATATACGTACATTATGTTTGTGATTACGTTTCGTCTGGTATAATATTTATTAGAAATAGATACTTTTACAAATAGTACTGCTTAGTTATAGATAGAACTGATCGTTGCCAAAATCGTGTTTCTTTAGTGGGTCGATTCGGTTTAGTAAATAAACCAGTAGGACCTTATTTATAAATTTACGTAGAAATCCTCGAAAATACCCATAATTTAGTTTTCGATAAATTCTGGTACAGAGGGCACAGCGGAAGTAATATACAAATACAATCCTGCTATTCGTAAAAAGTTAAAAAGATAGAACTTAGAGTGTCTCATACAAACTATTTCAAAAGGCAATAGGTCCGTGGTAAACGACACGTCTGGGATGTCGGACGTTTACTCGGTCTACCCGAGTTTAGAATGACGTTGAGCCAGTGAAGTTGTTATTTTGTTACCCTCCGATATCTCTCGTGGACTCTCCAATCCGTGTGGAGGGTTTTTAGTATGCACTAAACTCGGTTGCTCCCAAGTGGCTCGGGTATCTTTACGAAGATTTCCGCAGCCTCAAAAAAGGTATTTAATGATAACTATACAATCGCTTAACCTGTTTTTGCTAAGTCTCATAATCACATCGGAAATAAAATTTGATGAACGGTAACCAGTTACCGGTAAACGATAACATCATTTTAAGATAACAATGACAGCATAATTTAACTCTATAGAGCTATTATGTAAAAGCAAATTCAAAGCGCACCGCAGAACACGATTGTGTAATACTGACTTCGATATTTATTATAATATCTAAATGGTACGTGCATTAAAAACGCGTATACCTTTGAATCAGTTTTCAATATTTCATGATTAAGAAACGTTATAGGCTTTTTGTAAGCACGTCTGGGTAGGTACCACCCATTCATCAGATATTTTACAATCACACAGTTATATTTAGTATTGTTATGTTATGGTTTGAAGGGTGAGGGAGCCAATGTAACTAGAGGCATTAGGGACGTAACATCTTAGCTCCCGACGTTGGTGGCCACTTACCATCAGGTGGCCCTCATTTGCCCGTCCGCCTACTCTTAATACACAAAAAATAAGGAACATTTTTGACATTCTTTATTTGAAATATCGCTTTTGTAATTTAACTGACATAAGACATGTATTAAGAAACTTTGCTAGCTCACGAAGTTGTTCTATCACACAATATTTGTAAGTGGGAGAACTTCAGTTCTTCGGTAACATAGAAGCAGTTTGCGTGTGTTCATACAAATATGTTTTACCTACATAGAGTAATAGGAACATGATTCTAAAAGGGGTACAAACATTTATCATTTCTACAAAATTGAATTCAATTATGCCATTGTCTTCCAAAAAAGATACAATTGGCTTATAGTAAATAATGTAAGAAATGAAAATATTTGATTCAAAACTATCTAAGTAAAAAGCGTAAAAACCGCATCGATTTTCGTTTTATATTTTGTAGTACTGATTTTTCGATCATTGGACATATTTAAATTAAGTGTTTCATTTAGAAATTCAATTATTTCTTTTACCATCGTCTGAAGACATCCTTAGGATCAAGGGTCTAAACAAATATGTAAAATGACGATTCAAAAGTGCTTATTAAAGCCTACATAAGTAAAGTATATTTTGATTTTAAAATAACCCTAATTCCATGACAATATTTCTTCGAAAAAATCTACTAACAAAATCGAATTATATAAAATATAAAATTATAAATATATAAAATTATAAATATATAAAATTATAGTTATAATCATTTTCCAAAAAATAGCAAAGTACATATTTTATTTTTCACAATTTAAATTAATAACTAATGATTTCAAAATATTAAATTTTTAAATAAAATATATTTTTTATGGAATGGGTCTTTTTCATCATTTTAAAATAAATATCTTAATAATGTAACTATAATTTTGCACGAATAAACATGTTTTAAACTTCAACACATTAAACTTAAATTACTGTTAGATGTTATAACTTTTTTAATTTCACGATAAAAATACAACTAGAAATATGTTTTACCGCAGTAGAAAGAAAACGTCCCGGTCACTGTGAAATACTAATTTCGTGATGCATTTCATATTTTAAAATATTAGAAAATAAATAGTATAAAATTTTCAAACGTCAAACTAAATACGAAGTCTTAAAATAATTTTCTGTTATTTATTTTTCATCTTAAATAGTGATTCTACAATTAAAAGCTTCAAATAATAATCAAATAAAAACATGAAATACCTAATGTTTTACAATATGTCAGATGTATAGCTACAGAAGTACTTTTATTAAGAAAGTCGGTGACGTGAACATATCATATTTCTCTCATCCAAAAAACGTCTAACGCGCATAGCATACGGCCGTTGCACATGCGCCTGTAATGAGCATGTCGGTGACGCGAACCTATAAGATTTTTCCCTACCAAAAAGTGCCCAACGCGGCTATAGAAGTATCTACTTCAAAAATCGACTACAGTTACGATTAAGCTGAGTTTTTTATGTGACAAATAGTCGAACTTGGATCGGAATAGGATCGGTAACGTAACATAATCGTTATATGTCAGTAGAATTGACAAATAGAAATAATTTACGCTACAGAAAGGGAACAAATTTCGCATAATATTATGAAAACATGTAATAACATTCTAAAGTAACAATGCTTCTAACTTATATATACATATATACATACATATATATATAATACTTCGAAAAACAAGGCTCGAACGCTTAAAACCTTTCTCTTCACGACTATTCGTCAATATTCAAAGCTCGATTTAACGGAACGTTTTATCGCAACGTAAAACAAACAACAAAAGTAATTGAATTTCAAGTCGCCATCTAGAACTTTCTGAAGTGGTCCGAGCTTAAATACCAAGTGCCTTAGAAATTGCCGCTTCTAAATTCAGTTCATTAAATAATGAACATCAAGGTCTGTCTAAATTATTTTAAATTAATCATTATGTTAAATATTCAAAAAAGTCCGATTCGGATATAAGTACATACACATGTATATATACTTATAGTCGGAACAAAATATATATAAAACAATTGAATACATTCTCACGTTTTTACGTACAGTTAAGTTAACAGTTTTTTGTTAACATCATTTTTTTATTTTTGTATTAAGGTCTGATTTGCACTTACTTGTATCTTATGCCAAACATAGTGGTCGTTAGAAAAAATATATATAAATAAATTAAAATAGTTTATTTTAATATATAAAAAGTATTAAAAAATATTGATCATGTGGTATATTATTACTCCTATTTTAATAATTTTAATTATAGTGTATGTTTTGAAAGGTATATTTTACAAATCGGCAAAACTCGTGGAATATTATTTTAAATATATTATTAGCTTTTCAATTTTGGTTTTTAATTCATTAATTTTATTGCCATTATTTTTGTGGAACGGGAAAAATGTGAAGAACACAAAGTAAGTATTTGTATTGTGTAATTTCTTACTTGACTATTTCAAACATTGTATTTATTTTTTTATTGTTTTAAATTTGTATTTTGAATATTTGCCGTACAAATCGTTATTTAAGAATGTTCCAAAATGGTACAAATTACATCACATATAATTTCTTTGGGCTATTTTGTTTTTATAATGGTAGAACCTTTGTTTTCGACTTGACTGATTCTTGTTCGATAAGTTCTCGCTTTAAATAATTATCGAGCAAATTTTACATGATGTAACGCCTAGACTATAATTTATTGTTTGTAAATAACAGTATAGAGTCGTTATAAGAATTAGAAATGCATCAATCAGTGCATACCTCTAGAATAAGTTCATAAAAAAGATAGTGTTCAATGCCATTAAAATTTAACGAATTTATGTTTTTAATAATGTTATTTTATTCTTATTTGGATTTTAAAAAAAACATTTTATATGTGTCGCCTTTTAGTAGAAGGAATGTTCAGAATCTAAAGTTGAGGATATAACTTCGAATGATGTACAATTTATCGTTTTTATATTGAATTTATAGGAATATTTTAACTTAATAGCTCCCTAAAACCTGAGTATTTGTTAGTATTTGTTCAAAAATATTAGAATCAAAACAAAGATCTATTATAAAAAAGTAGCCTTTGTTAATCTGACTTAAACGAACACAATCTGATTTAAAGTAACAACTACGTGGGTACAATATATATCTAGAGTAATATACATACATAAAATGGCTCTCGGTCAAAGCGGTGGATGAAAGACAAAAAAAAACCACTCAATTGATACTCTTTAACATTTACTATATAGGATTATTAATTAGGTTAGATTTGAAACGTATATAATTTTCTTCAATTGGGTAAGTCCAGAAATTCTTGAGAAGTATTCTTGACACTTAACCGATAGCGATTATGATTCTGATCAGAACGACAGTTTAGAGTTGTGACTTCTTATTGGTTGGTTAGTATAAAAAGAACTTTTCTTGCTATTTGAAATATTTCAGAACAGGACTCTCTTCAGTATGTTTTTAATAAATTAGCAGCACAGCCCCCACCGAGTACGTTCTGAGCCGAGGTGCGATCTCATAGGAGACACCCTCAGGATGAACGTCACTCTCGAGCCCAAAAGGGTTCACCCTAAGGCAGAGTCTTAACACTCGCCCCAACGTTCGGTGACGCTGTAAAGGGCAATAGGGCCAACAGCAATACTCAATCCAGATACAAAAAGCAGCACAGCGGCGGCATGTTCTATTTATAATAGTATTCTATGTATTATTTCGCACATTGTATAAACACATAATTAAAGTATCTTTAAACACCAAATAAGCCCTCTTCGAAACGTCAAAACATCTTTCCTTGGACAAGGTATTCACTTCTAAAATCCCGCAGATACTTGTAGCTTTGTCAATAAACAAATTTAAATCAAGATATCTTGCCGTTCTTCTCGCTACGATAGAACTAGTAAAATTGTAACTTATAGATGCGAAAGTGAATTTGTTTATCTGTTTGTTTTGAATTTGTTTATCTATTTTTTTTTTAAATTATCCACAATGCATGAAATGGTATTCTACTGAACGGCCAAAAACGAATAAATTTTTGTCATCATTGAAATGAACTGATAAAGACCAACACAGAATTCGTGTCGTGGATTTCATTGTAATAAACCATAATGCGTTGAAGTAATTAAGAAAAGCGTTGATGAAACCACCATACGGCGTACAGGGTTGTTAATTGTCGCGCGTTGACATTGCAAGTGAGTGAGTGAATTTGAGTAAAATTGTGTTATCCGTTCCGAAAGCTGTTAGGATATATAATACTTCAAAATTGAGTTACGCAGTCATTATCTAGGGTCAGAAAAACAACTATTTTTTCTTAAGAATACTATTCATATAAACAAAAAATAATAAAAATATAGGGAATAAAAAAATTACCTTTACTTAATAGTAAAATTGTCGTTTTCATTAATAAGGGTCCCAATGGTATTCATTAATGTTGTAATGCATCTACTCATAGCATCTTTTTCTTTCCAAGCATTTCTAATGTACATTAAATATAATTGATTAGTAAAAGAACAATAAAGTAAGAGTCTGTAAATGCCTCACAACTGTGGGCCTCTTCTGCATTTGAGGAAGAGGTACGGTTGGGAGAAATTATTATCTATTTAACATAAATACATCCAGGTGACATAAAATAAGAGCCGACGGACAAACATAATAATCCTAATAAGGGGATTGACGTTTGAGGACAACAAACAACAATCCGAAAACTATGTATATCAATTTTATAAATCAGTTTTTTTTCATAAACAATTATGAATTTTTTTTTACTTAATATTCACACGAGTTTAAAGGTTCAATTATCAAATAATTATAATATATATTTTGTTATATTCACATGCATAATTTTTAAGTATGTTTTCAATTATACTTAACCTTGGGTGTGATACGGAGTCCAAACGGAATACTACGGATTTAAGAACAATTAAGCTTAACGAAATTTTCTCACCAAATAAAATCACGTGTCGAATGAAACTTTTAGGCAAATTTGTTCATAATTATAAAATTGAGCCAAATTAATTGATTTGATAGATCCAAATATTGCTACCAGTAGTTGAAATATTTAGCTATAAATGTCGCTCTAACTCGAGAGCTCGCTCTACATTGTACGACATGCCCCGATTATATTTTATCAAAGCAATAATTATCTACATAAAAAAACTGTTTAAAAATAAAATGGTTGTTATTTTGATAAGGATTAAACTTTGGGATAATTAAACTCCTGTTTGGATTCCCCCCCTTTTACAAACATAAAATGTGTTAATGAAGGTCTTTTATAAAAGACAAACAACCGCATACGGTCCGATTTAATGTATTGGGTATCTATTGCAGTTTTGGCAGCGGTTGTATCGTTTGGTATTATTATTATTATTATATTACGTACATAAAACATAGTCTATGTTCGTGCTGAAACCACATAATATAGTAGTGAATATAGTATCGTGAAAGTAGGAAAAAGAAATAAACAAAACTTACGTCTTTATAATATTTTACCCGTCCACTTTGCTGGGAAAAAGGGGGAAAGATCAACGGAATTAGAAAAAAAAATGTCTATATAATTCTACTGACGATTACGATATATATATATATATATAACTGTTTAGTGTATGAATATATATACATATTCATACACTAAACAGTTAGATCTTAACTTTGTTTATATATTTAGTATAGGAATGGGTTTTTTAGTAGTTTTAATACTTATTAATTATTTAATTCGCTTGTCCTCAGCATAATGGCACGCGCATCTCGATTCACATCAGATTTGATAAATATTAAATGGCACCTAAGAAACTTTGAAATCGTTACCGAAGAAAAAGGAGCTGTCGTTTTATTAAACCACCAGTCTGCGGTGGACTTAATATGTACGTTATGTTTATCTGCATGTGTGGATGTGTGTGATATCGTAGACTTATAAATAAAATAAATTTTTGATTTACAGGCATGGAAATCTTATGGCAAGTTTGGGGTAAAGCAACGTGTGTTTCAAAAAAGGAATTTATGTATTATTTTCCATTAGGGTTGGCCGTGTATTTGATGGATACTATCTTCATAGACAGAAGAAAACCTTCGGATGCGGTTAAGATTTTACAGATGAAAGCGAAAAAGTTTTTTCAGAATAAGGTATATTTCAGGTGACACATTGTGATAAAGATGACATGAAAAATAACAGTCATGACTGATGGCAGTATTGAATGTTCTGGAAATTCTATATTTTTTTCAATTACTTTAAAAGCATAGTTATGATTGTTTCCTAAATAATAGAAATCTTGTTTTTTCAGACTAAGATTGTAATCTTTCCAGAAGGTAAAAGAAATAACAATTTCACAAAGCTCCTGCCATTTAAGAAAGGCGCCTTTAACATGGCTGTAGAAAGTCAAGTACCCATAATTCCAATCGTGATTTCGCGGTATTATTTTATAAATAACAAAAAGTATATTTTTAATCGTGGTAAGAAATGTATATGTAATATTTATAATAATAATATAAATTAAGTGTGACAATATAAATTAAAGATCTTTTTACCTCTTGTGATTAGGTCATGTCATAGTGCAATGTCTGGAGCCAGTGTCCACCGAGGGTTTGACGAAGGATGATGTACCGGACCTTATAGATCGGGTTCACAGTAATATGGAAAGAGTTTTCAAGGAAATATCGGAGGAGCTACTGAGTACCTTACCTTCAGACTACCCTTTAGAAACATTGAACTAAACTATCCAAGATATTACAGAGGACAAAGATTAATTTTAATTAAATCTAAAATCATTGATAAGAAGAAAATAATTGTATTTCTTGTCTTTCAATTCATATCAATTTTAGGTATTGTTTGAAAAAAACCTTTGTCTGTTTCTTAGGGAGAAAGGGAGAGCTAAAAAATTCTAATCTAAAGGCGGGCGAACATTTACGCTGCCTGATAAGTGGTGCCTTTCGCTTTTAAATACACACACTGCAAGAACCACTGATTTCAACCTATGTAATACCGACTTTGAGATCCCATGATCCGAGAAGATATATCCCTTACACTCACGAACTCAATCAATACAGTTAATGTACGAATATATCTTAGCATGATAAAAATGAGTAGTTTTTTTATTGGACGATTAAATTATACAAAGTTTCTCTGTTAAAATAAACGGTTTTGATTCTCTTGTTTATATTCTTTTTTTTTTGTTTTTTTTATATATTAACGAGTATACTTGATCAACTTGATGGAGTCGTATTTAACTAGTCGGTCTCACGCGAAACTTCGCGTTTATTTAAAAGATTTTTTAGATTTTAGAAATTCTTTGTTCATTCGTAACAATTTAGTAAAATACTATCAAGACTCCACTTTAATTTTCTGCACATCTACGACTGGAGCTCTTCAAAATGAGACAAATTGGAGCAAAGTCCGGGGAGTACGGTGGATGTCACAGACATTCCAATTGTAGTTCATCTAACTTAGTGGTTGTTTATTGTGCAGTGTGTGGTCTTGCGTTGTCGTGAAGCAGCAGTGGCTTAGAGCGATTGACCAATCTCGGTTGTTTAGCAGCTAGTTCTTCCTTCATGGTTTGCAGTTACTGACAATAGATATTTGCCGTAATCGTTTGGCTAGATTTTAAAAAGCTGTAGTGAACGACACCGGCTATAGTCCACCAAACACTCACAAGTTTTTGTAAGTTCGATTCACTCAATTCATGAGATATCCATCGTTCAAGTTTTTTTACTTTCCCGATTTGCTTCAAGTGGATTAAAATACTTTAATCACATACCCCGAAGCCTGCAGCTATCTCTGAAGTGCTTTGTCATGGTTCCGCTTCCACAATAGCCTTCATTCTTCATTTTCCATTTTGGTCTTCGGCCATCCACGGGGTTGGTTCTGAAGGTCGAAATTTCCAGAACGAAAACGTTAAAATCAAAAACGTGGCGTGCTTTCTTTTGCGACACCAGCGCCGTACATATAATTAATCCTTCGAGCTGTTTCTGCAGCACTGGTGCCACGGTAGAACTCGTACTCGTAAATATACCGATATTTCATGTTTTCCATGATGCGGTAATAAGCAACGCCAAAGAAAATAATAATGAGGAAAAAAACAAATGAATTACTGTTTTCAAAACTCAAATGTAGCAGCTAAATTAATTTATAAATTTGAAATATTTTATTGATATTTCAGGTCAAATTGGTTAGTACGACTAAACGGTAATTTCACATGTAAGGACCTAACATATAAAGCGAAGAAATAAATGACAACTTAAATCGAAAAAAAAATCCATACTATCCATACTTAATATTATATGTGCGAAAGTAACTCTGTCTGTCTGTCTGTCTGTCTCGCATTCACGCCAAAACTACTGGACCGATTTAAACGAAATTTGGTGCACAAATAGTCTAGAGCCTGAGAAAGGACATAGGCTACTTTTTATTTAGAAAAAAGTGCTGTAAAGGGTTGAAAAGGGGGATAAAATGTTGTAAGTTGTTGAAAGTATTGTCACTTTTAGAACTAGAAGCATAAAACTTGTATTTTAGGCTGTACACTTATAAATTAACAAATCATGACAACCACGAAATTCTATCCCCTAAAGGGGTGAAATAGGGGTTGAACGTGTATAAGGAAGTCCGTAATTTTGAAGTTAGAAGCATGAAATTTTATTTTTGGGCTACCGTTTAAAAATCAGTTGAATCGCATTTAAGCGTTTCTGGATATTCTACCCTAAGGGCTGAAATACACAACAATGTGGTATACAAAGAGGTATTACATTAACGTAATATTTTAAGTTTATTTGTAAATATATTCATATTCTACGCGGGCAAAGCCGCGGGTAACAGCTAGTATTGATGTAAATTATAAGTATAAAATTATTTATTTTACAATTTTAAAATTAATTATTGAGAACATATAAAACATTATTCATTTTTATATAGTCCTGAAAATATTTCCACATAAATATATAATAAGAATCTTGTGAAGACTTTGATTACACTACAAAAAAAAAAAGGTTGAGTTGACCACTGGTTTTTAAACTTTATTGTGAGGCTTATTTAACCGAGCTACAAAATAATATTGATAATTTACGATTAATTTTGGTTAACATAGTGCGTCCTGTAGAATTAGTGCGTCGGAAAGGTCGGAAATGCGGGACGTCAATCGACATCGAAATGCAAGTGTGCAATTGACGTGCATTTACAGAGACTAATCCAAACAGGTTCGTTCAAGTCTATGAAGAGGGACTTATTGATTTCAAATTTTTGGAAATCGTTCAGACTGATTATGTTAAGAAACCAACACCAATTGTATACAATTTTCTTTTTTCTAATCACCGAAGTTAAACAGCATTCGGCCGGTCTAGTTCTAGAATAGATAAAAATTATTATGCTGCTATACAAATATAATGACATTTCAATTACAACACAAAGCTTAACTTTAGTAAGTATATAAATGTAGATGGAATAGCACACTCGTAGGAACGGAATGTATATGAAAATTAATTTATTAATAATATAACATATTCGACGAGTTTATTTTTCCATATTATATACTAGTTTAAGAGACGCACGAATTTATATATAGGTTTTTATAAATTATCGGTATTAAAAAAAAATTACGTACTTATATTAAAAATGATTACACATTAGGTTTGAAATCTCATTTGATATATTTCTTATTACTAGTATATTTATACTAGTCATGTACATTATTTATACGACTTTATTTATTTTACGCTAATTAACAATAACAATATTGAATGTCAATATATATATATATATATAGTAGCTGTTAACCCGCGTAGAATATGAATATATTTACAAATTAACTTAAAATATTGCGTTAATGTAATACCTCTTTGTATACCACATTGGTGTGTATTTCAGCCCTTAGGGTAGAATATCCAGAAACGCTTAAATACGTATCAACTCATTTTAAATCGGTAGCCCAAAAATAGAATTTGTAGCTTCTAACTTCAAAAATGACAGACTTCCAGACTTACCTATATACAAAATGTCAACACCTATTTTTCCCTTTAGGCCTAAAATATCAAGAAATGCTTAATTACGTATCTACTATTTTTTAATCGGTAGCCCAAAAATAAAATTTCATGCTTCTAACTTCAAAATGACGGACTTAACAGACTAACCTGTATACGAAATGTCAAACTCTATTTCTCCCCTTAGGCGTAAAATATCCAGAAATGCTTAAATACGTATGAACTCATTTTTAATCAGTGACACAAAATAAAATTTCATACTTTTAACTTTAAAAATGAGAGTCTTCCAGACTATCCTATATACGAAAAGTCACCCCTATTTCCCTCCTTAGGCGTAAAATATCCAAAATCGTTTAAATACGTATCAAATAATTTTTAAACGGCATCCCAAAAATAAAGTTTCTAGCTTCTAACTTCAAAAATGACGGACTTCCAGACTAACCTGTATACGAAGGTCAACCCCTATTTCTCCTTTTAGGCGTAAAATATCCAGAAACGCTTAAATACGTATCTCCTCATTTTTAATCGGTATCTCAAAAAAAAGTTTCATTTTTTTAATTAAAAAAAATTACGGACTTACATATAAACTTTCAACCCTTATAGTATGGATATATATATAGACAACTTACAATTTATATATATATATATATATATATATATATATAAATTGAGGTGAATGATAGAATTATTTAATAGTTTTCAAATATATTAAACTATTTTTATTTTATCTCGCTGGAAAAATGCGTTACGCATTTTCTCTACGTGGAAGTATGGGGGTATTTGGGACTCACCGGCCCCCAGGTCGCCGAGTGCGCCCCGGATCATCAGAATACCCGCTAGAAAACCAGCCGTACCCTCGTCGTCTATTCGGCGGCCGCCACGGGATCGCTTTCGTATGCTACTGTGACGTAATAAGTTCAACCTAATTCTACTTTATTATTTACTAGTTTCCACCTAACAATACGTCTAAAATAATAACACGAAATAATGTCATTTAGTATAGTTTCAGTTATTCTCTAGCACGGTGAATCTAGAATATATGAATCTACTGGGCAATAAACTCTTTCAAAAAATTCTAGATTTTCTATATCTGATCTAGATCCGCACATTGTTTTTGCCATTGGGCTCTCGCGCAATTCGTTCGTTCGTTCGTTTTAGTTCGTTCAATTTCGGGGTTTAATAGAAACATTCACCATGCAGCATGCTGGTATGGCTATACCTTGTTAGCAATAAGCAGTTGCGACTCATTACGAACTGTTGCAGTTACAGCCGCGCAATCAGCACGATTATTCGACCTCTGTAATCAAGTTCGTATTGCACAACACTCATAATTTTTAACAATGTTCTAGTGTTATTTTTAAGTATCATATTATAGTATAGTATATACAGAGCGCCGAATACCACAGCAATAATAAGTTTCTTTTGTTTAATTTTATAATATTGCCATTTAATGATGATAATCTGAATATTCGCCCATTTTATTCAAACGATTGTAAAATATTAACTGTCAAATAATTAATTATTCATTATTACATTAGTTATGATTATTTTGTTAAATATTTTCCCATTGCAATGTGATTATACATACATAATTATGGGTAGCGTTGGATTTAATTAGGAGATCAAACAGATAGCTACGGACTTATGAACATTACATTCAAATTAACTATATTATTACGCAAACAAAATTCATGAGTACAGTTGAATATTTTTAAAGGTTGCGTATTAATATTTAAATATGGTAACTAATGTTGTTATATTTAATTGGTACTGCTTCATAATTTACAAATGAGAGAAATATCACTTATCAAGAGATCTTTGAAACTATAAAGCCGATTGAGATTTAAAATAATTACTCCATTTCTGACGTCGACGCTTACTAAAACTGTTTTTTTGGTACTTCAACTTGAAAGGGGAGGGTGAACGTTTTATCCATACGAAGTCGGGACAAGTCGATAGTAGTTGAATATTTCTCTATAACTCAGCAACATAAAGCATCAAGATACGTTGTTAAATGTTTAATGGCAGTTAAGCAAACCTGAAATCGTCTTCAAAGACAAACCGTTACCATATTATACAAGCAATATGCATTCGGTGTAATAGGTGTAATGAAGTGATTGCGTGAGTATACGTGTGTGAGTGTTTATATATGTATGTATGTATGTATGTATGTATGTGTGTGTACAGTTGTAGTATCGTAAGAAATTCTTAGTGGTATATTATATATTAGAAATCGGTTGTGTTAACATTCTCGTGCCGTTGGAAAGCCGTTGCTTCTGCGCCTAGACTATTTCCGTTTGTGTCAGATATTCCGTCCTCCCCGGATATATCTATTCCGGTTTATTGAGTAAGAGAACAGAGACTCCACGTGAGATTGCGCACATACTTGTGCACGATACTATGTTTTAATTGGTTATTCGCTCTTGAAAATGGCCGCCGAAGTCAGAACCGGTTAGATGGATATAATTATTATCAGTGTTCATACAATCTAAAAAAAATACGTTTTGGTTGCCTCGTGTAATATTACGATGTACGCTTTCGTTGATAAAGTAGCGTGTGCTGTCCAGAAGGAATTGATAATTTTTTCACGTTCGTGATACAACACTGTATAAAATATGTCAAATGAGTATATTTCTCAAACATTTTTTATCGGACAAACAATTACTAATATTGATTATTGTTTTGTCGATGATGATAAATCAGTTGAGTATGTAGGACTGCAGATATATGTATATGCTATGATTGATAATTAAACATAGCTGATATTGTTCTAATTTATCGTAACGATTTCTTAATTGTTTTTAAATTAGATAGACTGGAATTGGAAATATAACTGGAATATATTTCTCAAATTGCGAATGTCTATATTCCAAAACAATGTTTGGGCGCGAGAATGAATAGTTAAAAAAACCTATTTTACTTACAAACTTTAGTGACGTGTATTAAAAAATATTGTATTTAAGCCGTTTAGTTAATTTACATCATTTTAGGAGAGTAAAACAATTTTTTTTGTAACATGTATGTTACAAAAACAAAAAAATATCTATTATAGATAACTTACTAAACCTAAATGTTCTTAGGATAGGTAACCTTAAAAAAATTCTTAAGAAGTTCTTAAAATGTTGTGGGTACACAAAAATTAAACAACTTAACTTTTCGCCTAAGCTAGTTTACTTGATCCCTTGATTTAAACTTCAGCTGTAACATACCTACAAACGAATTATAATTTATTTTAGTGTGGCTATAACGCTTATCTTTCAACTCATTCTAAAATCAGTGTTCACAAGAAGCAATCTTTTAATATTTTCAAAGTAATTATTTTCTTAGTTTTTTATTTTAAATTGAACTTTAGAAGTGTATAAAATGTGGGAAAAAATTATTTCTAGTTTCGTAATTATAGTTATAGCGTTTGTCTTTAAAGATAAATTATACAAACCGGCAAAAGTCGTTCAGTATTATTATAAACATTATGTTAATTTTTTCTTTATGTTTTTCAATTCATTGATTCTAATGCCATTATTTTTGTGGAACGGAAAACACGTGAAAAACGCACTATAAGTACTTATATTTTATTTATCTCAACAATTCGACGACAACATTTAAATTTTAAAGAGAAATTACGCACATTTACTATAAAGAAATAATCTTGAAATAGTAATATTAAATGTAAAAATGGTAGTTCCATAGTGTATCTATATTGATAATACTTTGTAGTTTTCTATGCAGTGAATACATAAAGACACTAAATCAAAATATAAACACAATTTCAAGTTTCAAGTGTAGAACAACTTAGAATATGTTAGTAACTGCGTTATAACACCATCTAGTAGAATTTGTTGGAACTACTTGCTAGCGATTTAGTAAAATCTATCTGTTTATAAATCAAAGATAGGCCCGGTTTCTGGATATAACCCAAACATGTCGTTTTCTCCACTAATGTGAAGGAAAGAATACTATTATATTTATTATTTATAAGAAATGGAACAACAAAAATTCATCAGGTTTTAAAAATGAATAAAAACATTTAACAACAATATTTATAAAAAATTTAAAATCTTCTAAATGTATTCTATGAAATGAATCTGAGATGTGGTATAACAAGCTAGAAATATCAATTCTTAACATAAATAATGGTCACGTAACACGACAATATTACCAAAAATAATTCTTTAAAAGCTTGTCTCGTGGGCAAATACAACTGAAAATAGAAGTCAGGTCATTAAAAAACATTGCACTGGATAATGAAGACTGTAACATTTCCGGTGACCACAAAAACATAAACATAAATTAGTAATTTGAAAGATTTGAACTTTCTAAGACCAAAGTTACACATAAATGAAAATACTTTTCGAGTTAAAAAAAAAGCGATACGATATTTACCATAATGTATAGCGCACACATTTTATTTCCATGCAAAGTTATACTAAATCCACATTAATACAATAAAGCTGAAGAAGTTGTTTGAACGTGCTCATCTCTGGATAGATATTACGTGTACATCACGCTTCGATCCATGGGGACGGAGCTCTAACGCTTTTAATTGATGTTAAAGTTTTGTGCAAGCCTATCTGGGTAGGTACCACCCACGCAGCATATTCAATTAATAAATTTAATAAGAAAATGAAGAGGTTTAAAACCCTCTTTTATTGGCACACTAGTGACAGGGCTGGCTTACTCTTTTTGCAATTAATTGAAATGCTGATAGCATTCTTGTAAACATTCTACGCGGTCCGATTTGTGCAATATTTTTTATCTTTATGTATTAAATATAGTATAGAAAAAGACGGTTGGATTTAATTATCACATGAAAGATGCTCAATGATTTATTTTAGACAAAGGAATAATCCAGTCATTATACACACAAAAATGGCCGAAAAATGCAAACGAACCTACAAGGGAGGGCATAGAAAAACTTAACTTGAAATTTTTCTATTATACACATTTTCGTTTGTATGAAATATATATATACAGGGTTATTGGTAATTCGCCGTATTCCCGTTAGGAGGTGATAGGGGTGATTATTTGCGATAATTTAACCCCCATATGCATGATGCAAAAGTCAACCATTTTTGAGTTATCACTTTTTTTAATAAATTTTTGAAGTTGCATTTATGACTTATTTTGAAAAAATCTAAAAAACGTGATAACTCAAAAATGGTTCACTTTTGCATATGGGGGTTAAAATTATCGCAAATAGTCACCCCTATCACCTCCTAACTAGAATACGTCGAATTACCAATAACCCTGTATATATATATATGTATATAATGACTGGATAATGGCGAAACTATGTTTTATGTTACAGTAAATTTATTGAGAGAATTAAAAAAATCGAATAACAATAAGAGAACTAAATTATATAAATAATAAATATTATACACAGAATGTTGAAAATGTACGAACTTAGGTATATATCAACTGAAAGGTAATAGATCTACTAGAATCAATTGAATTATTTAGTATCACTATTGATGGTAAATTTCAATCCAGCCCTCATATAAAATGGATAGGCGCAGCTCTGAAGCATTAAAAAAAATGGACTCATTATTATCGATAGTATATATATATGTAACTAAGTCATGTATATATTAATTATAACAAAACATACGCAATGGAACATATAGTTGGCGCGTCTTATGTTATACACAGTTATATAATATATGTGTATGTGTGTGGACACTATACTAATTGTCTTTTTATTTTGTGTTGTGAAACTCTGTAATATGTCATAATACTAAGTTTTTTTTAAATATCTTAATTGAAATGAATTCAAATATACTTTTTATTCACAAGAATATAAAAAAATAATGTTCTACTCATAAGTATAATTGACATAACATTAACAGCTTGTAAATTTCCTAAGGCTAAGGCCTCCTCTCCCTTTGAGGAGAAGGTTTGGAGCATATTCCACCACTCTGCTCCAATGCTGGTTGGTGGTTACACATGTGGCAGAATTTCGTTGAAATTAGACACATGCAGGTTTCCTCACGATGTTTTCCTACACAGTCAAGTATGAGATTATATACACAGAATTATAAACACAAATTCACATATAATCGTTTTATATTCACGCGTTTTAACCACAGGGTCATCTCGGCTCTTAAGTATAGTTAATTTATAATATTTCATTATAAAATGAATATAAATATAATTATACGTAACCTTGGATACAATCCGAAGATCAAAGAGATAATTATATAATTATGAACTTTTAAATTTAAAAATTTAAACACGTAATAAATTATTATATTACGTAAATATACATTTCCTTTGTACAATCTTTCCTGGATACATAATTGTTGAATTATTTAATTAATAAAGTGTAACTGCTATCAACTTGTATGTATTTTAAAAGCTTTTATTTTAACATGCAATGTAAGTATAAATATACCGGGTGAAATCTTGCAACTCAATTCAGAAGCAGATATCTTTAACGTTTAATTACTAAAAAGTAAAAATAAATTGAAAGTAAAAAAAATAATGACGACTGGTGTAAAAAGGGAACTGCGCTAAAAATAAAAAAAATAAACCTTTACACTAAATATTTTACTGTTAACTTGCAACGTAATTTCTCGTAATTACTTAGTTTGAAAATTTAAATACATAAAATGATTCACATCAAATTATTTAATTTACCTATTTATCTACTACAAGTAAATCTTGCGACAAGTTTTTATATCTTATAAATGTCAAATGTGTCACTCCAACGTATTAAGTTAACAGTCTAATGTTTTAGTGTAAGAATTTTTATTTTTTTTTATTTTTAGCGCAGTTCCATTTTTATACCACTCGGTATGATTTTTACTGATATCTTCAATTTACATAAAACCTGAAATTTCGTCTCGTAGTTTTTGACAGGGCTGGATTTAGAGGTCTGGAGGCCCTGAAGTAACAAAGGAGCAGAGGCCCATTATATTATTTTACAAAAAAGATTTGAACATTATTTTACATTTTTCTTTCTGTCAGATAGATTTTTCAATAATTTACATATTTGTATTTATTTGACGCTTTTTTTTTTGCTCTTCTTTTTGTAAGTGTCAATAACTTTTAAAATAGTAATTAATAAACGTCAAAATATATTCTATATTTAAATACATACATATACATAAAAATGGTTAATATTCGGAATTATGTTTTTTTAAATATCTATTGTATGGGCCCCTGTCTTGTAGGAGCCACGGTCTAGTGCCAAGCTTGTTCTCCCCTAAATCCAGCCATGGTTTTTAAGATTATAGCGTTGAGACAGACATACGTGGTAGAGAGTCAATGGTTCAAGGTTAGAGGTTCAATCATCTTAAACTGAAACCTCTGAATCTCGTCGTATCTTCCGTTAGGCATAACAAAGAAAGTTTCCTCTTTTATTAGTAAATAATATTATAAGAATTGGTACTTTACTAATGATTGATTCATCTCTGTCCTCAGCCTTATGTCAACGGTATCAAGGATTGCTTAAAGGGCGTCTTTAATATTTGTTGGGATGCAACTTAGTTTAGTTGCAAGATTCGATTCCCTTCGATATTTTAATTTGGAAACAAAATCTTAACTAATATTACGAATACAAAAATTTGTTAATTGGTTTGTTACGCTTTCATGCCTTATTTACTTATCATATAATTATTAAATTGAACATACACATACGAGTATATGTTGTCATGTGTATAGAAAAGGACATACTTAACAACCCTCACACCTACAAGCGAGCGAAGGCGCTGGCAAAAACTAGTTTTAAATAAAGTATTACCTTAATAATATATTTTTCTTTCATCATTTTTTGTCCATTTATTTCATTTAGTATGTACTAACACATTATTTGACAATATTGGCTATGTAAAAAGACCAAAATTTAAATTTGGAAGTTACGTGATAATAAATACTTCGTGATGTTTTGAGCACCGTTTATAAAATGCATTTATTTTATTGTATTATAAGTTATCGAAATACTATTTTTGTATCATGAAGATTAATCTAAATATGAATAATTAAACATTACCGAATTTGGTCGGTTTATGTTAGCGTACCGGTTCTCTAAAGGATTACTGTTGAACGGCTTAGTGAAGTTAGTACAGCGGCTTAAGATATACATACGAATAGATAGGTATGTACGGCTTATTATGATCTAGCAGCTAACCTCTGCTTAACAAGCCGAAGAGGGAGCACTTTTTTCAGTAACTTATTAAAATTATGTAGTGTAAAGTCTAAAAGTATTTTTTAATAGTTTTATTGGTATTATATCCAAATGTATATGGTTTAGCAATGATGTTTGGCCAGTGTAATTAAATGTGCATAAATTCATCATCAGTGCCTCAGTGCGTCTAATCCAGTAAGGTCCTCAGTAGGGAAAAATCAGTGGCATTTTTTGCCCTTCAATTGATCCAAAGTCTCTGTCCTCCAGAGCCCAAGGCGACCCTGACTATTAGGTAACTAGGTTAAGATAATTGTACTTAACACAAACCTTTCGTACGATCCCTGTGGATTAGAATGGAGATGTATTGTTATTATTATGGAAGAAAGACAGAGGGGTTAATGGTTAGCTTTATTGTAAGTAACCTTCGCCTTTACATAATAGCTTATTCTTTCCTCAGTTCGTGGTCAACTTTAACATAATATATTTGTCCTGTGTAATGTGGAATTCTTACGAACTAAAATCACTACGATGGTCGTCATGGACACGGAGCGGAGAGACTGCGGGGTCGTGTTGATATAATGCATCCCTGTTCGATCCTGTGCTGTGCTCCGCTTGTGGCTTGACAGAGTTCTTCTCGGGCTTCACGCAATTCATCTGAATTGACGTCAAACTTTTGTAGGGACGATTTGCTACCTTAGTTCACTTAGATCTTATCTTACTTTATTTCAAAAAGTTCATAAATGTATTTTAATTAAAATACTACATTATACATACATACTAATACAAAGAAAAAAATGTTTATTTATATGTAGGGGGTAATGTCGTAAGGGTAAACTACATTATTCCTGAGTGAGATTTTAAATGAATATCAAATCATTTTCTATATTAATAAATTTTATACGTGCACAGTCGGGGTGGATCGCTAAACTCTACAACGTATACAACAAAGTCACCTACCGCCGCCCCTGCGCTTAGATCATTTAAACTACGCAACGTAAATTAAAACGCAAGTGAATGTTATTGCGGCTTTCATGAATAAATAAAAATAGATATTCAAGAGGAAGGGAATAACAAACCATGTATATTACAACTGACAAAGCCAGAGTTTTAACTTTCCCATCTGGAAAATGGAGATTGTTTTTTTTTTATATGTGTTCTTCAATATAAAATTTGTATCCATCCCCTTATTGTACCCGAGTGAAGCCGGGACGGGTAGCTAGTATCTATTACTATAATATAATATAAAAAAGAGTAGGAAAAATGTAATAGCCTTTAAATGAGGTTTGGACTTTCTTTCGACTCCTCAACATGTTTTCTTAACCGTCAAGCACAATATCAAATGTAAATACAAATTTAGCAATTGAAAAGTGGTGCTAAGCCGGATTTGAATTAGTAACCTTCATAAAATTCACTTAATCTAACCATTGGGCCATATTTACTATGACTTTGATTTTACTACGCTAATATTTCTGACTCTTATGAAAAACTCTTTGAAGGCAGTATTTAGATAAAGAAAATAATAATTATATATTTGAATTAAATCTGTTCAGCAAATACTCGGAGGCAGATGCTATTGGTCTCTAGTGCATGTTTCCGAGCGACTTCCGACTCGAGCTTGGCAGACATTAATGGAAAACTTATCTCGCAATATTTTTATTAGTTTAGTCGGCATATGTTTTTTTTGTTAATAAAATCAAAGCAAAGTTGTTGTCATATCCGCTTTTTAAATGACTTACTAAATATCACATCCTGTTTGAGGTTTGTTTGTATGCAATTTATTGAGAGAGCGTTATTAATCGATCTCATATTCGTAATTGTTATTTCTTGATGATTCTGATAATAAAAATAGAATAATATTTTTAATATAATACCGCCCCGTTGTTCCAGTGACTATCTTATAAAGCCACAGATCTGGAGGTCTTGGATTCACCTAGGTTCGGGACAATTTTTTTGGAAGACTTTTTTTTAATGATATTACGGTCGGGTAATTGGCCTATCTAATTATTTGTGGTCATGACCGCCCATAGATAATGGCGCTGTAAGAACTAAGATGTTATGTCCCTTGTGTTTGTTACTGATACTGACGAAAGTGTAATTAACACTGGCTCACCCACCCTTCAAACCGGAACACAGTAATACTGAGTACTGCTATTTGGCGGTAGAATATCTGATGAGTGGGTGGTACCTACCCAGACGGGCTTGCACATAGCCTTATCACCAAGTGACCTTTTTTGTTGAAAAGTTTTAAGAAGCAGCCCGGTCTCTGGACGAATTATATCTAAAATAGAATTAATCAAATATCAAGGACAATAGAACTTCTCGACATATAAATTAATGCATTTGATTTACCCTCAAAGTATTTTTTATATATGTAGTTATATAATTTGTCTTTCCGTACATGACTGAACTCCTATACGGCTGGATCAATTTTGATTATTTGTATATTTAAGTGGATTCGTGGGTGATTCAGATTGGACCCGCTATGCGGCGCTGCGATTGGGACCCAGGAAGGAATAAGGTATATGTATGTAGCTTAAGATATTAATCAAAGTTGTTGCTGTTGTTATACTGGTAAAGATACGACATAACTCTCACCTAAAACATTTACAATTCTTTTTTGTGAATATAATTTGCATACCATGTTACTTGCGTACTGGCCAGTAACATGGTATCACTCCGCAAAAATCCGAAAAAGAAAGAAAAAAGTCCATATATCGCGTTTATATATTAAATTCTCGGATTATTTTTAAGTTATTGGGCCACCCTAACGCTAATAAATCATCTGCTTGACCAACTATACGCTTCACTTTTTAAACATACATTTCAAGCATATAATATCCGTAACTTCATACCTTTAAAGTTTAGCAGCACGTGTAATTCGAACTTCTACATCGAGCCCGAAGTTTAATGCACGGACTCTAGGTGCATCTCTAGAGCAAAAACCATATAACTTGCCTCGCTAGAGCCTTTGAGAAAATGGTTGCTAAGGTTTAGAGTGGATTATTCAATTAATTTTTACTTATACTTTATCAGTCAGATATAGTGTTATGTATGTATTTGACAGCCTCGTTAGTGTAGACGGGCTAGATCGAGAATACGCCACGGATATCGAGATTTTGGGTTCAAACCCAGGTCAGGCTTATAAAAAGTTATTGGATTTTTCTGTTGAAAAAATTCTCAGCACCAAACCAAAGTTTGGTGGATGAAAGTGTGTTTTTTTATGACGGACGGTAAATGTCACCACCACCCATAGAGCTTGGTGCTGAAAGAAATATTAACTATTAATTACATCGCCAATGTACCACCAACCTTGGGAACTAAGATCCCTATGTGTTCCTGAGAACAAGGGTCTTGCCGGTAGATATACAGACGGCCAGAAGGATAACGAAGTGATATCACTTCGTTATCCGTCTGGCCAAGGGTTTCTTTTTCCTTTAGAGGTACGGAACTGTAAAAACAATTCAATTATCCATACGAGTAGGCCGTCTAATGGTAAGTGGCTACGTCCGCTCGTAAAAATGGACACTATAAGAAATAGTATTAAATTGATAACACAACAGTCCAACACAATCTATAAGCCATAAAAGTTCATGGCAACTAAGATGTTTTGGCCTTCGTATCTGTAATTATCATATGTTGGTTCAGCTCCAGTACCCTCCAAACGGCGATACACGAATGCCTCGACGTGGACGGTGGAATAAGAATATCTATTAGAGATGGAAAATCCAAACAACCCTGGATCCTGTCATGCTCACCCTTTTAAGATATTATTTTGGTAAAATAAGTTTTTCTATAGTGATTTTTTATGAAGTATAAAGAACATATATGTCAAATTTCAAGTAAATAGGTCTTATAGTTCCTGTGAGAATGTGACCTACTTAGTCTCTATTCCGCCCTATTTCCTTGGGAGTTGGTTTCCGTAAAATCCATTCTTATTGGATACCTTTGTAAAATAAGAAACGTGTGTATTAAGTTTACGGTTTAGAGTTCTTATCTTTCCAGAGATCAAGAATGGGTTAAAGCTTTTTACTTTATTTACTAAATCACTTTTATTATATGTAGAGCGCAGATTTATTTCGTCGTAATTTTACGTAACAATTAGTGTTTTTTCTTTTAATCTTGATTATATTCAAATACTTTCATTCTATTTTCTTATTGATTGTCAAAATTCTACCACCGGTTCGGAAAAAATCTCAGACTTGAGAAAAAGCGGCGAAGAAACTCAGCAGAATATTTTTTTTGTCAGATATTTATGATTACAATGATATATTATTTACTAGCGACCCGTCCCAGCTTCGCACGGTTGCAATGCTGATACTAAATATACTACAGAATGTCTTACAATGATCACAGTTTTTCAGTAGTTAGACAATACAAACCGCTATGTCCCCTTGTGTTTTAAATCTGTAATATCTTCGAAAATTTTCATTTAAATTACATGCTGTAAAGGGCCATATTGACTTATATTAAATGCACAATGTGTTTATGGTACTTAATTGGATAAGGATTAATGCTGTATTGCTTAAAATCGATTCGAAAAATAAGCCATTATTTCTCTTAAAAAGTAAAGAATAAAAATGGTTATTGTGGGTTGTCCCTAAGAGATAGACATATAACATCGCGGACTTTTTTTAAGACCTGTTTAAGGTGTTGTGTGTGTGTAAATTCTGTAGTATATTATTTTGATCCATCTCGTAGAGTTCAGCCAGCATTTGCAATGTAAAAAATGTGTATATTTACGACATCACTTCAGAAAACTCTAACATTGACAGTGTTTCTCTACTATATTGTGCATGTACTTACTATACATATAAACCTTCCTCTTGAATCAATCTATCTATTATAAATAAACGCATTAAAATCCGTTGTTTAATTTTAAAGAGCTAAGCATACATATGGACAGACATCGATAAGCGTCTTTGTTTTATACTATGTAATGATATTTGGAACAGTCTGGAGGCGATCGTTTATTTTATGAAGTCGTTAATGTTACCTTTAGCAAACAAATGTTTCGTAACGGTTTTTTCAAACTTACAATAGAACAATTTTGAAGGTTTTCTGATCTAGTTAAAAAAACGTATAATTTCCTCACAAAAGGATTGCTAAACCTGTGTAATCAGGTAACAAGGGTAACAAGTTTTTGTTTGTTTATTGCGTGCACATGACATCTTCTAGAATATTCATTAGTACTTTTATGAAATAATTTTCCACAGTGAACATACGTTTTGTTATCAAGTAAATGTAGGTATGTTAAGAAGCAACAAATCGACACTTTTATTTCCTTAAATTTATTTCTTAGTGAATCATGGTGAAGCTTTGATGTATAATTTATAATATAATTGCTTGATATATTAAAGGATTGACTAAATATTTAGATAATATTTTGTTATTCACAATTAAGGTAATGTATATTAATTATTACGTTTTCAATTTACTGAACGGCGTCAGCTGGAAAATAGATAACACGAATGCAAACAATTATTGAGTTTGACGTTGCAACGTAAGGAGTAAAAGGATCTAAGGAATGTAGCGGTACTAAATACAAAAAAACATTTTTAGATTTACCCGCAATGTGGTAGCTTCACTTATTATATGTAGTTTGTAAAATGACGATTCAAAAGCCTACTTTAATAAAGATTTTTTTTTTTTTAATAATATTTTATACCATTCTTCATCCACAAAACGGAAAATCAAAAGTTTTTTTATTTGATTTAAAATTAAAAAGATTTACATTGTATTGGTTTTGCGTAATGAAGCGGATTAATACTTAAATTATTATACATAATAATTTATTTAATAATTTATTAAATATTATTTATTTATTTAAATAAAAAATAATATATACATCATGCATACATGCAACATTTACGTGTTGCGTTCGTATATTTTTTTAAGTGAAGTCTTATTGCATCAGATGCGTTTCCTTAAAAGGTAACATTTACGTTGCACTAATATTTCGCCTTAATTAAATTTTCTTGCATTGCGGCCAAAGTTTTTTCACATTAAAAATAAACTATTTTTGTTAAAAAACTCAGAACAATCGACCTCATTTCAAATTCCAGTATAAGAGTTTCATCCTACTTAAGGTTAGTTTATTAAAGGTAAAAGTATACGCCACGAGGCCTCTGTCAATAGGAACATCTTTTTAAAGTGAAGTTTGGAGTGGAGATTTTCCAATTGGCTCAGATTTGTTTAGGGAGTCTGTTTGGTGCCGATAAGACCAAGTAAACTCATTTACAGAACTGTGGCTGGTTTATTTTACTACTTAAATTCTTACTGAGCTTCAATCATTGCACGTTATTTTACTTGTAGTCATTCATTTATAACTACTAAATTATTTATATAACGAAAGTTTTTTAATATTATAAATATTTTAACTTGTAATGTAATCAAGGCTGAATTAGTTATGATATAATAAATATCAATAATCTTTGAAGGTTTAGAATGTATTATCACGAGGAGAGTGAGTATGATTTAATATTAGAAAATATTATAGAAAATGATCAGTTTTTTAGCTTAAAGTCAGTAGTCAAATTTATCTTCAGTCAAAGTGAAAATTTTTATATTATATAGAAGTTTTACATTTATTGATTATCAAATTAATCTACCAATTCAACAGACGCGTTCCTGTGCGATTTTTGTGCTATTTTTTAGCCTCAATACGTTATAATTTTAAAGACTCATTCGTTCATTTTATTGAACAAATTATTTTTATTAATGAGAAATATCAATTACTTTGCTACGGTTTAATAGATTTGTACAGGTCCTTAAATTGTCATTGTTGAGTGCCACGTATAATCATGATGATGTCGATCTGATTGATCACGGCAGCTAATCTATAGGGAGACCATCCAACTGCCAACGTGCGCGCGAATACAGCTGCATTTTAAATTCCCTCACTCTAATAATCTTACAGGACGGCAAATCCGACACGACTGTAAAGAGATCAGGCGCAGGAGCAACGGCTTAACATGCTTTCTGAGGCACGGCAATGTACACACTTCCAACTTCCAGACTATAGGCTGTTACTGAGAACATTTCGACGGAAAACTCAATAATTTTATATTGGCC
Organism: Vanessa tameamea; assembly: GCF_037043105.1. Lineage (NCBI taxonomy): Eukaryota > Metazoa > Arthropoda > Insecta > Lepidoptera > Nymphalidae > Vanessa > Vanessa tameamea. Next base: position 9,153,333 of record NC_087313.1, on the reverse strand, counting down.
GGACCTGGGGCTTGAACCTCTATATATCTTTCTCCTCGATTAACGAAGCGACACGTATGTAATAGACTACTAGGTTATTAGGTTTCTTATTCATTTAACACTTACACAAATAGAAACTAACCTTAGGAAGTGCAAAAACAGGTGTGCGAAGAAAAAAAAAGTATTTAAAAGAATAACTCTTTGCTTATATTTTTACCTATATATGGCTCTACGTACATACACACAAGAATACATAAGTGAATAGATAATTTAATTAATCTCCAAAAAACCTGTTTATATACATTATATTGCTTGCTTAATTGTTATTTACACTTGTGGGCTGTGTAGGGTTGAAGAGAACCACAAATACCCACGATTTGCGTTATTTCTTTCGCTTTTATAAGAGAGAACATTTCAGTTAAATCCGTCTTGCTGCCATTGTGATCCGCCTTTAAGTTGTATCTCTCACTGTCCCGCCAAACATTCCTACATATGTGTGTTATATAAAATATTTTATATAAACATAACAGGTATGTTGATTGTTTCTTATATCCGTTAGTATATAAGAGGCAGATCAAATGTATCATTTGTAAAAATCTTGGCTCAGTATCAAGTTTTACCGTTTCTTACATATTTCGATAGCATAAGCTGAATATTTACTTAATGTGATCACTATTAATCGCACAATGTTTGGCTCTACAAATTAATATGAAATAAAGAATGTATATACTCTTACATAAGCATTAAAGTTTGTTTATTGGTTTAAACAAGGTAATCTCGGGTTTTATCTCTATTCGAAAGAATAACATTGTGTTAGATAACGCACTCGATAAGGTTATATAATATATAACATCACGCTACTACGAGACGGAGCAATAACGCTTAACGCAAACGAAAACACTTAGAGCAGCAGCTTGGGTAGAATATTGTTCTAAATTTGTACATGACACACGTGTAATATAGCCGAGATGGTCCATTGGTTAGAATGCGTGCATCTCAACCGATGATTGCGGGTTCAAATCCAGGCAGGCACCACTGAATTTTCATGTGCTTCAATTTGTGTTTATAATTAATCACGTGCTCGGCGGTGAAGTAAAACATCGTTAGGAAACCTGCATGTGTCTAATTTCAACGAAATTGTGCCACATGTGTATTCCACCAACCCGCATTAGAGCAGCGTAGTGGAATATGCTCCAAAACCTTCTCCTCAGAGGGAGAGGAGGCCTTAGCCCAGCAGTGGGAAATTTACAGGCTGTTACTGTTACGTGTTATAGAACATTTGCTTGTAATATTAGACATTAAGGCCTCAAATCGTCTCTGTTAAATAACTTTTGTTATCCCTTATTAAAAATCATGGTTAGTACATGAAAATGAGAAATCTCTCAAATCTAAAAGTCAATAACTGCTATGTGACGTAAATGTTCGAGCGCCACATATCTTTGACTAGACTTATATTGGGTCAACGCGTTATTTATTCAGAACTTGGCACAGCTTGCACTGTCAAAAATAATATATTTCTAATAAAATTTCATAATTTAACAGGGTCAATATAAGAGGATAATTAATTGCTCAAAAATAAAAAAATATAATTGATATAGTTTTTAATGTCTACCAAAAAGATTTACTGTTATAATTTAAAAGTTGAGACGACTCAGACAAGTGGATTAAAACGTGAGCCAGCAGATTCGAATTCAGAGGTGCACTTCAAATATTTGTATTTCGTTATTTGCGGCAAAAATGTGCTGAACCTTAAGATATTTATATCTACAAAAGAAAAATGAGGCTGCTTGAGGAACTACACTTTTTTCAAGTTTCTCCTTAATAATAAATTTTCTAATTAGTAAATTTACGTTTGCGTGAGTGTTAAGATTTAAGACCAATCTACGCTTTTTTCAAGCCAAAATCGCATTGTCTAAAAACGAGTTTAACATTGTGATTCTCTACGAATTCCGTTCTTACTTGTGAAATGTTGCCAACCGACTTACGGTGATACGCTATTTTGATAAATGTATTGTAAATATATGTATTATAAATTGTATAATTATTATAATTAAAGTCGCATATCATATTTTGACTCTGTATTTTGCGGTGAGTATCGAGTTTCTTTTAACAGAATCGCTCTACAGTCTGACTTGAAATCAAATGAAAAATTAATAACATATTTATTACTTTTCGTTTTGAATTTATAACCGCTGAATATGAAACGGCTATCATGGTAGGCAATAATAATATTTTATATGGTTTATATTAAAATGTATAAGCCGTAATTTGCATTACGTATGGCTTTGCACCTGCTATATTCAGAGGCTCGATTTGCATCGTGATTTCCTCTCAACCATTTTTGCTTACAAACGAGTTTTATTGATATTTTATTCTTCAATTTGTCTGATTTATCATATCATATGATTTGATTTAAATATTTCACACCTGTTTCTGATCATGGCCAAAAGATTATGAATAATTGTTAAAGAGAAGTAGAGGTAACATTCTATAAATGTCCCTTGAGCTTTGCTAATCTTTGCATACAGAGATCAATTGAATCTTTATTGTGGATTCATGTATATATTCACGATATTATATTCTTTCATTAAGGAGTACTAAATTTTTTTTTGGTAAAGCGGGCAAACTAGCAGGAGGCTCACCTGACGGAAAATGATTACCAACTCCCATGGACATCTGCAACACCGGGGGGTTTGCAGGTGCGTTGCCGGCCTTTAAGGAATAAATGAACTAAATGAATTGTAACCAAATAATTAGCACTGCAAACACTTCATATTGCGTCCGCGGATTTTTATCTTTCGTGATTGATCCAAGTTACTTACTGGAGCATACCATTTGAGTTGACAAATAATATTTAAAGAAATTGTTGAAAATTTACCTGCTATTTTTCTATTAAAACTCAGTTTTAACTTCGTGATTACAATTCCAAAGAACAATTCACATATCACAGTCTAGTACTCGAAGTATACTTGGAATATAGGTTTTATTACAAAGCAATAAAGATCACAGCTCGACGTTCGATACGAAACTAATATCTCAGGGTCTGTTTCGAACAAACATTGCTGAACTTTTGTCTCTTGTTATCGTTGAAAACGAAGTTGTATTCGGTGTCTGTGTAAAGTGTTTAATATGGAGACGATTGTCAAAAATAAATGTTTATTGTTTCGTGAAACTTTTATATTTTATTTATATTGAGAATTTGTTATTGAAGTCTTTATAAATGTTTTATCTTTTTGGTATATATTATTGTATTTGGTATTTTGGTCTTTAAATATTTTGGTTGATGTTTTAACCGTTTTCGGTAACGGTGGCTATTCTCGACAAACTAGTAGTATAATGCACAAGTTTCTATTTACTCACTCTTGCCATACCACATTGTTTTCGTTTAATAATAACAGTACTTGAGCGGTCGTATCGATTTAATGTGGCATATTTTATTGGCCTGTGATACGTTGCTGAATAAACTGATCGATCGCTTATATTGTCACTAAGACCAACGCCTTTTTGCTTAACCATGACCGCTTTATAGAAATAAAAGATTAAGTTATAAAATTCAGAAAAAAGATCAGGGGTGTGATCGTTGACGCTATCTGGTCTAGTATGGATTAAAGTATAGCATCAACACATAGCAAAATCTATATCGGTTGATATACCTCTAGAAGTGATCTCTAGAATTGTTAAAATTTAATTAATTATAAATTTAGTAAATATGAGCTAAATGAGAGTATTTATTTATTTATTTATTTATGAGTTGGCATGAGTTTAAATTTTTAAATTTAATATAAAAGAAATAAGCAGGGTAGTGCAAATCCTGAACGTACCGACCAGAAATGAAATGAAACCATTCTTTCAACGCAAGAACAAAAGCAGTGCAAAGCGCCAAACACACCATCGGCAGCAACAGCAGAGCACTGGACAAGCAGCAATTCCTCCACAAAGTAGCATAGCCTCCGAAAGCACCAACTTAGCAACAACTCCTCAGTTGAGTCCACCGAGCTGTTATTTTTTTTACATCAGCAGCCTGTAAATTTCCCACTGCTGGGCTAAGGCCTGCTCTCCCTTTGAGGAGAAGGTTTTGGAGCATATTCCACCACGCTGTTCTAATGCGGATTGGTGGAATACACATGTGGCAGAATTTCTTTGAAATTAGACACATGCAGGTTCGCCGAGCACGAGCTGAATTATAAACACAAATTAAGCACATGAAAATTCAGTGGTGCCTGCCTGGGTTTGAACCCGAAATTATCGGTTAAGATGCAGCGTTCGAACCACTGGGCCATGTCGGCTCGGCTGTTATGTATTGATAATATAATTTGGGCGGTTTGATAATATAATTTTCAAAGTATAAAAAAAAGTACCTCAGGCGTGTTTAAATAAATAAAAATTACACATTGCACGTGGCCGGTTTTTCTATAAAGAGGTATGGTATCCTGAACCTCTCAAAACGGAAACCCTCCGTTACATATATTTTACACCTAATAAGTTAAAAATGATTTTATCGTTTTAAATTGTCAAGTGGCGGTAGGTGACGGTGCCTGCACCACGCAGTGGCACAACGCAGTGGTGCCTTCTCACAAAACAAACAGATAATAATTAATTTTAAGGCAATGACGATTCAAAAATTGAAGTTTTATTACTAAACGGATAAATTTACATGAAGGTAAATACAATATTTTAATCAAAATCATGGAAAAGTTAAATTGAGAGGGTTACAATATAAATAAAGTCTTGGAACCCTTTCCTCGACCTTAAATTCAGCAAATACGTCAATAAAATCAGATAAATGTATTACAGTTCTTACATCGCCGGCCAGCGCAAACAAAGCCCATATTGGAATCACCTGTGAGTATTTGCTCAGCCTTTATATTTGATTTTCAAATTTCGAACATTCGTGGCGTCACTTCTTATTTTACTTTCTTTGTATTTAACCCACTTCGCAAGTTAACTCTTTTGAAGTAGGCAGTCGTGTGGGTTATACAATGTTTGTAAAATGTATCTTCAATGACAGTGTTATTTGTTGCACGTTTAGTACTGAAAACTTTATTATGCTCACAAAACAAGATGGTCTTAGGTAATCATTGATGAAAGGGTTTGTGCATGCTCGTCTGGTAAGGTACACCCACCCATCTCCCCCCCTCTCATCATAATATATTATACCGCCAAACAGCAAATACATAGTCTTGTTGTGTTTCGATTTGAAGTAGCGTAAAAAGAGACACAACTTCTTAGTTCCCAAGTTGGTGACGCTTTCCCAATATAAGGTATGGTTAATATTCCTTACAGGAATAATGTCTATGAACCCACCCCACAACCCACACATGAAAAACAGTACGTACAGGTTATGACTTGCAGCCTATAAATGTACTACTGGACTGAGGCCTCCTTTCTTATCTGAGAAGAAACATTAATAGAATATTTACTATATTTATATATGAAATAATAATAACCTTAGCTTTAGTAGTTTATACCATGACAGTAAAAGGACTGTTTGTTGCTGCACGTGATGTACTTCTATTTCTATGTTATTTAATCTTTGGAAGTAGTTATGAAATTTTGCATCTTAAGACCTATTTTGTACATGTATTAAGATTATAACACTTGTGTAACTAGTCTTGATTTTTTATTTATTTTATGAGGTGTATCTATTTTTTATTTGGTGGTAGGGTTTTGTGCAAGCCATAAATTCGCTGTCGGTTGTGCGGTACAGAAGTTTATGTGCTGCAGTGCAATCTTGTCGAAAGTTATAAAAAACTTACACCATGAAAAAATACGTAATATATATCTATACATATAATAAAACTGGAGTGTCTGTTTGTAATATTAAAAGTAGCAACTTTTTACAAAATGCATATGTACACGGTACATACACGGTACGTGTACCAATGTAACATTTTTTTGAATTTTTGTCTGTCTGTATGTTTGTTCGGACTAATCTTTGGAACGGTTCAGCCGTTCCAGAGATTGGACGGAACAAGCATTCCGATTATTCCGATTTCGACAAGACTTTCACTCGCAGATAGCTGATGTAATAAGGAGTAGCTTAAACTAGAACAATAACTTTTTTGTTAAATTCAAACGCGCACGAAGTCGCAAGTACAGCTGGTATTATATTTCGTGCAGGTCTGTGATAGATCCGATCGTAACCTATCCACATTTATAGATTCTTAAAAAACAATGATTTTTTAGTCGACGACATATGTATATTATTTGTTGTTAAAATACAAACAAAAAATCAAACTAATATAAGACTTAATTTTGAAAAATGCATATTTGCGTATACGCTTTTTTGTTACGAAGCGTCTTAAAGAAGACACCTAATACCTACACGTAAAATCGTATTATGATCAGAAACAAAACGTTATATATATAAAAAAATACTTCGAATCTCACTTAAAATTCCACAGTTCATTTGAAGAGTGAAGCTATTTTTACGATTACTGCTATGACGTTGGTGTGTTTTGTCATACTTTATTCGTTTCACTAAATAATACACTCATTTCCGGAGCATAAATTCATATTTTTCATTTTTTGCCTCGTTAGCGTTTATATTTTAATTGTTGTACAGGTTTAGTATCATGTAAAATTCAACACAGGAGTCTTGAGGTACCAAAGCGCCCTAATTGGTATGCAAGTAGCAATTAGGGTCAGTACTTATCTAGCTTTAATTCGTTGTGATTCTAGAGATTTTTAGCACGTTTTGTGCAAATAGGGCAATGCATATGCAATCTGATATAATTAAAAATAATTGTTTTAAAAGAATATGTTAATATAAATTAACGCTATATGTACTAAAGTTCTTGTATTACAGGTTTTTTAATCTAGTTCTCGACATTGAAGTCAATTATTTATGATTATTATCAAGCTGAAAAATAAAACTCCTTAAATTTTAATAAACCTCTTTTATATATTAGTCTTGGTAGCATATACAGCCGCAGCCCCATGGTCCTGGGTTCAAACTCTGGGTCGGGACAATAAAAAGTTTTTGGCTTTTTCTGCCAATAAATTTTACATATCCGCCCGGAATTTAGATTTTTGGTAGTGTTTGCTCTCCTGCGCCACGGAAAGCGAGCATGTTTCAAATTAAACTAATAGTTTGAGATTGGCGCGTTTGACCATACAATTCTGCAGTTTTATAATATAAAAATATGCTATATACTGTGAACTATAAAAGCTTCGAGCTCCTTCAAATGAGGGCAGACCGAAGCCTCATCTGTGAGTCAGATTCAAAAGTTCAGGCGCGCTACTGCATGCCTGTTGCCAATCTTCATGCCTTAAACATACCTCGCTCCGACTGTCTTTACTGTAATTGTTATGTCAGTAAACAGAGTTTTAAAAAGGTATTTTTAAATACTTCGCAAAACATTTATTCTTAACAAATAATTCTGCAACATGATGTAGGATATGTGATATGCCTTGAACGTTTGATCACTTCATCATTCCCAAACGGAGGCCATCTGTCTCATTGTAGTGCAAGTTTAAACACAAGATCACTTCCTTCTCAACTTTGATAATTCGGGGCCGGCAGGAGTTCAGGTGTATGACCAACGGCTTTATATGCTTATTCGAGGGAGTGTTCATAGTTCCATCTCCCAATCTATATACTAGGCTGCTACCGATAAATTCTTGACATAATAACCCAATGAATTTTACATCAGTCCAACCCGGAATTTCAACCAAGGACCTCGGCTGTACTTAGCTAGCGAATAGATACCATTTTGCATTTATTGTGTTATTATTTAATATTCTCCGTTTATATATGATTTCTAAACAATTTTTTATATATACAAATATTTCTTAAATAGAGTAACAGTATTATGAACTCGAATTTGTATCAATGGTATTACATTAAGCGAAACCTCAATCTCATGAACCTCATAATATAAAAGTGGAATGATAATGCTTCAAAGCTTTCAAGATCTGAGAAGATGATATGACAAAATGAAATCTTGTTATGCGCGAATCAAGGTAATTTGCTCGAAGTACTCGATTATGTACTCAATTCTTAGTTTCATTAGGTATAAAACGTAAACGGATATTTGTAATAGTAGTTTTATCATTTGTTTCATTATTTCATTTTTGTCGACTTGGCCCACTACGTAGAACACTTCTTTCTTAACAAAAAACTGCTTCACTGGACAAGCAGCATTAATAAAATTTGATATATGCTTAATTTTTTGTAAATAATTCAATCCGTGCACAGACAGATGTGAAGAAAAACATCGTAAAATCGGAAATTGTAATCTGCATATTTTCCGAATGAACTTGAAATGAACTGTAAATCAAAAGATACTTTATTCAAGTAGGCTTTTACAAGCACTTTTGAATCAGCATTTTACAGAACTGTATTGAACGTAAAACTACCACCGGTACGGAATATAGGTTCTATCGAGAAGAACCGGTAAGAAACTCACTAGTATTTTTACATTTGAAATACAAATAAATAAATATATCCTAGAAGTCAACCTGTAATAGCTCCATGTTTTTTTATCATCTATAGCATATATAAAATATACATTAAATGTACATTAAATATCCACCAATCGGAAATGTGGAAGCATTACGAAAGAGGCTACGAGTGTATTCTTATTTTCATTAGGGGATGTGACCAGCTAAAATGAATGTCAAAAATTTACAATCAACTCGGAAGGAAATATCTCTGACCTAAGAAGAACCGGCGATACTCAGCGGGATTATATTTTATTTTATAACATTACAAAACGGATTTGGTAGACTTTAACGGCTAGCGGTCCGCCTGATGCCAACCCACCGCGGGAATACTTGTGATTGCGGGGTTGTTTGTTCGAAATTCTGTTACATGTTAATCCGCAAACAGTGGTGGAATAAGCAATTAGCGCCATTCCTCCTTCTCAAAATGAGGAGGAGGAAGATTTACCACACTTTACTTTTTACTTTTGTTTCTCGTCACTACATTGATTGATTATAGGATTAACAAACAATATCTTAGTTGGTTCTTCCACCACTCACGGGTTGTTGTTATTGACTTTTTCGGAGGAAACCTTCAGGCGGCCTGCTCAGGGTGTGATGGTCATGGTCAGAGTCATGGTCTCTCTGGACCATGGCGGTCTCATAGAAGGAAGCTACGACCCTCCATGCCGATTCCTAGTGGAACATGGAGCATTGCTTAAACACGATTGCTCGGAGAGCGGTCCCGCCTAATGGACCAAGGTCTACCTCTCTCCATTCCACGTGGAACATGCCTCTAGTGTATGCTGGGCAGTGTCTCAGTCAACGACACAGTGGTGACACACCGTTGTTGCTTCGAGTCCGATTTTACACAGGTATTCTCCAAAACAAACATGACTGGTCATTTTCTGTGTAAGTTGGATACTTTCATCTCAACCAGCCATCGAAGCCGCCACGATTCTGGTATAGACACATATCAAGATTAGACAGCAGTCTGTTCATAACACCTACCTTCTCGATCTCGAGGAACTAGGCACTCGAAGTGCTCTTCGAAGCCCCGGCGTGTTGTTGTTGGCCTACCAACTATTCTACTTTGGCTGAGTCAAAGCTTCTTGTGTGATCGTTTATATACTTATTGTAATACTGATTCTTAAATTATGTCATTTGATATATCTTTGGTTTTTTTTTATAATTAATATGAAAAAATAATTATAAAGTATGTGAGTAACATCATCAAACTGTGCCTGCGGTTTTGGAGTTTCACGTCAAAGTTTCATTCGGAACAATGAAATCATGGAGGCTATTTCACAAGGTTTTTGTTGTTTTATCTCGTCAGCTTTTTTATTTTAATCTCTTTTTTTTAAACTCTTGTTTGTGTAAGTTGATGAACCAGTCGGCTAATTGCTGGGTACGCTTGAAAAACAATCGTCAAGTTTATTCTAATAGCTTATATTTTTTATTAATATAATTTATATAATGCTTAATATAATTAAAGCGAACGGGGGTTTAAAAATTTGAAATGCCAAAAAGCTACGCCTTTCAGCGAATGTGATTGTAATTTTAATAGAGGTTAAACATTGGTGTGTTGAACAAATTATGCATATTTCGTATAACCGCATAAATTACAATATGTTTTATAATGATAGGCTACAAATGCCTTATAGCGGGCTAAAGCCTGATATCCTTTTATGGACAATGTTTGGGGCTACACCACACAGCTGCAATGCGTGTTAGTGGATACACATTTGGTAGGTAACTTATCAATAACAAAATACTCTGTCCGCAATTGATAAAAAAATCAACTCAGAGGTAGGTTCGTGCTAGGTATTCACAATATTTGATAACAACTTTTGCCCACCTTTGCGGATTGTACGTAGTGTTTTAGGAACTAATTTACAGAGGCTGTAAATTAATGAGAACTATTTTTAAGATTGAATATTTTTGCTCGGTTTCTTTCATTTTCTATTCGCATGCCATGTTCACTTGCAAGTAATCTCTACACTATTTTGTGAATGTATAAGTGTGATTGTAACTAAACCTAATAAATAAATAGATTTCCCCCAACACAGTCGTGTAGGTTGTTGTTGTATTGTCCGTGCGTTTCTTATCGCTCAATACGAGATAATTGTACACAAAAAAATTGCATGAAAATAAAGTGATGGCTTGAACCCTGAGTTTTCGGTTAAGATTTACGCGTTACTATTGGACTATCTTAGTCAACACGAATTAATTATACTTTAGAGACTTTTCCAATATTAAATTTGATCACGTCTTGTGCTAGAGATCTCAATTAAAATGTGCGCGGAATCGACAGCGTATACAATTAAGAACTCATTGCTTACTTTTCATACTCGTGTTGAATACTTTTATTCGAACGTGCTTTATATGCTAATTCTATTTTTGATCTAATTCGTATGACAAAATACTTTGTCCAAAGTATTAACTTCTTTTTTACCTCTCTTCATTAGTGCAGTATTTTATTACTCTTTCTTTGTGACAGACATTCGCTTTTGTATTAAGTATGTATTAAGTAAAGCTTCTTCACGGCGACAGTATATGACAATTTAAGAAATATTATATTTAGCGCTGATTGGTTCATATCATTCGTTTCATTAAACGTGTTTTCATTTATAAACTCTCATATATTTGACTAAATGGTATTCCTCTGTAGGTTTATTTCCCATTTTAACTTTTTTACCTCTGTTTCCTGAGGTTTGCTGGTGGGAAATGCTTTTAGCATAAAATTCCTCTTTTATACAAGATATATTTCATGTTATGCAATAAAGTAGTAGTAGTTAAATTAAATGCGACTAATGTTTGTATTAATGTGGTTGAAAACATTCATATTTTTACTTATAATGTTATTAAAAACTTAAAGGTTTATAAAAAAAAAAATACATTTTTAGTTTTCTTTACTTTGTTTGTTTACTATCGATAAGAGATATCACGTCAAATTATTGCTAAGAAAATTATGTGGGCGATAAGATAACAATAATAATTCAAAGATACCCTTTGTTGGGATCCGCATTGAAGCCCGGGCTTTGTATAGAGGGCTCTGGTGTCGGCGCACAGCCTCGTACATAAGCTATTATTTAGTTAAAGGCATGACTAGGGAATTTGCGGACGAAATAGCCTATCAGCGTAAAGCTACGAACATAAACGCTATTCTCGGGTCCTTAATAAATGCTTGTCATTGCGTTAGATTAAGATGTCTGTTGAAAGTAATTTACTGATAGATAGATCTTCTTACTCTTTAAAGTACGAAGTTTAAATAAGCTTATGTATTTTAATTTATTTATTTATTCGTTTCATTATAGTCGCATTTCAAAAAACATATATACGTCACATTATGTACTCTTAATAAGTAAAACTAAAGTAGATATTCATACTGAAAATCGTATTTAATCGTTATATACATATTAATTGATATATTAGCGAAGACCAGTATAATATTATATAAAGGTGAAAGATGATTTTATATATTATATCCATACTAATATTATAAATGCAGAATTAACTCTATCTGTTTGTTTGTCTGTTGCTCTTTCACAGCTAAACGACTTAACCGAATTTGATGTAATTTTGTATTAAACAAGCTTGAACTTAAAGCAAGGACATAGGCTACTTTATTACCCTTTATAAGGCGAGCAAAGCTGCGGTTGAAAACTAGTAGCCTATATAGTAAATATACTCTACGAATCGCCCTGATAGTTTATATATTAGTAGATACAAATAAACAAACAATTTCTTCATCTTTATATCAAATTTAAAATATAAAATCTTTTTGTGAGTATTAAAGTTTTTTTTTTTAATTAAACAAAGGCAGTATAAATAGACGGCCTGTAAACGTATTTATAAAATATAGGTAAAAACTATTTACATCGATACAGCTGGTATAATGAATATAATAAAAAGATAAGAACTAGCGAAGGAGATATAATATTAGAGTTTGCAAATCGTGTGTATATAATTTTACGACCTCCATGGTCGAGTAGTGTTTACACCTGTTTTAATGGGTACGCCACTCCGAGGTCCCGGAGGAGGGTTCGATTCCCGGCCGAGTGGATGTAGAAAAGGTTCATTAGTTTTCTATGTTATCTTCGGTCTGGGTGTTTGTAGTACCGTCGTTACTTCTGATTTTCGATAACATAAGTGTTTTAGCTACTTACATTGGGATCAGAGTAATGTATGTGATGTTGTTCAATATTTATTTATTTTATAAGTGGTTTGCGCACACATCAATTGTAACACTTTCGTTTTCCTCACTATCACGTTTCCATTGGATGGCAATCTGATATGATCGCAGAGACCAGACGTAGGACTAACGGATTCTCTTTTCTATAATGAATAGAAAAACCATCGGTATGTGCAGTTCAAATTATACCAGCGAGTTATATACTATAACATTAATAGCTATCACGTATAATGTGAAAGAACACAAGCAACACTATCAAATAAAACCTTTTTAAAATGTAACTTTTTGAATGAAAATATTTATCTTTATGTATGTTTTATTACACGTAAATTTTAAAAAGTACTAAAACTTTATATGTCTAATTGGTATTATTCAATCGTTTACACTTTACCGCTTCTTAAATGTCATTTCCTTTATCCGAGTGTCTCGAAGAGACCTGTCAGTCTATCGTTGTGATAGCGATGAGATCGCCTTTTGTTAATACATTAATGGCCTTACTAAAAGTTGTATAGTTAAACACATATTTATCTCTTTCTATCATCATTGATTTGATATACGAAAGAAGCAAACAGCATTATTATTACTCAACATTTCTTTTTATTTGATAGTTAAAGCTATTCTTTAATTTCTAACACTTAGCTTGTATAACACTAATTCAAAACAAACTAATTTACTCGGCCACACTAAATGTATTTAAGACAGTCTAAATATCGTGAGCTAGTTACACCAGAACACCAGTTGTGGGCTAATAACACCACTTGAAATGGAACTTGTAGTTTCAAGATAGAAACTGGATATATTTTATGTTGATCTATGTAGTTGGAGACGAAATTGTTAGTTTGGGTACTTCTCAGGCGAACACGAGTATAATTCTTGATAAATGTCTTCACAATAAGGCATGAATTCGAATTTAACGAAAATTTATAAATTGCATAAATAATTCAAAAGATATATTTATAATTTCAAAAGAAGAATTGCACGATAATTTTAATTCAATTTATTTTAACGACAGACTAAATATAAAAATATAGAACAGTTTTATATATTTTTCTACAATTAATGTTGCTTTTTTGACTTCAGAATTCAGAGTGAAATACTTGCGATTGATTTAAGAATATCTCGTGATGAAATCTAAGCGAAACGTTTTTAATGTTAAAAGAAAAAAAATACTCTTAGGCTTACAATAAAAATTAGCATATAAGTACTCAGGAATCAGATATATAGCTACAGACCTATAAACTGTGACAATCGTTCTCGTTTTGAAAAATTGAGATATTGGAATATAATTTTGGGATCCAGTGTTGGTGATAGAATACTTTATTACTAATATCCTATATTCGAAAAAGAAATCACAACCCTTTTCAGTCTGTATTTTACAGCTTCTATTTCGAAATGTGTGCTATTTAAGTATTGGTGCATTGATTAAAACAATTCCATACATTTAGATCATTCAATGACTCTTTATTTACAGGTGTTGAAATTTACAACTAAACGTACAGATCACAGAAAAATAAATTAACAAATTTACATAGCTTACACATAAATACTAACTTACGATTTTATCTAAATAAATAAAGAAAATATATTATCTCTGATTAAATTAACATAATAATTCTATTAAATAACTTTAAAAAATATTTTTAAAAACATCATCAACGAAACATTTATTATCTTTTTTGTAATAACAACATTAATTTATATCTTTTGTTATTTAAAACAATATTAACGATGATAACGAGTTAATTCAATACAAAATAACTATAAATAGAATTCTATGCAGTCAAATCTTTGACTAAGGCCATATTAAATAACACGTTTGAACTATTATAACTTGTTAAAATTAAAAAATGTTCTAGAAAAACCATTGTAACGAAATCATTCAAATTTTATTCACAAATTGTTGCTGAAATTAAAAATAGAATGTATTTTTTAAAATGGAAACAGTCTTTAAAATTATACGTTCCTACTTTTTTTTAAAATTATTTTCGAATCCCGTTCACATATTGTAGCATCTGGTTGTGCCAACGACTACTTAATTTAGTAATTTGACTGTTTTCGAATAATCAAGCGCTTTTCAATCAAGACAAATGAGCTATACTAAGCTATTTCTAATATAGTAACTCTTTAACTCGACTTACTTGGCAGTGCTGTAAACTGTGACATTATCTAAATTACATATTTTTTTTAATACCAGGTAACTTTCAATAATGTTTTCTTATTTTGTCTACACGATAAAATGAATTCAAGAATAATTTAGAGATATATTATTTACAGGCTTTCATTTCTTTTGGCATCTGTTATCACTTAGAGACAGCCATTAGATTTTAATATATGTACTTACGTATTAAGATGGAACTCGAACGCACTCTTAGTAAATTCAGAAGCCCGCTAGCTGATGATATTTTGGTATTACATATAGCGGTGCTAATAATAATTTTATATTTGGAATCCTATTTTTCTTTGATAAAAAAGTTTTTATATATTATTGTTGTTACGGCCTGAATCATAATCAACTATACGTTGAATTAAGACAACAGTAACGAGTGAGGCGATCACGTAAAAATCTAATATAATCTAGTGGACTTCTTATTTACTTTGATATGTAATGTCAGATCGAGTTTGGACTATAACTTTATTATTTTAAAAATGTTTTTAAATACCGTTTAATGGTGTGAAAGATCATACCAGTCATTAAATGTATCAATTCCGATGTAAATACTAAAAATAATATCTACAAGTGACAATTTGAAATAATATTAACATAATAATGTTAATATTATTTCAAAACTGTTTACGTATCTTTATTAAATATGTATTTTGTATTGTTTTAAAATTGAAACTAAAAAGACAGTCGTCACGTTTTCAATTTACCGTCTCTGAAACTGGAGGTCCTGTCACTTGTATGATTAAATATGCTCCTATAATTGCATTTAATGGCAGTACTTCACATGGCGATCTGTAGAGGATATATGAGTATTTAATTTTATCCGATTCATTTGCACAAAGGTACTTTTAACACATGTTGGCGCTTGACTGTTTGTTACAAAACAATATTACGGCAATTATTGGCGTTGATCATAAGTGATTCTTGGTTTGTTTAGTCGTATTGCACCGCACTTGTACTGAATGTTTTGAGAAAAAGCGAAGTACCACCTTTATAAGCTAACTGACAAATATTAATTGTGAACGTTTACAAAAAACAAATTAAATATTAGTTAGTAATTTTATATTAATTCGGTATTTAAATGAAAATTTAATATATCGTGAGGTAATAAAATATGTAACACTTCTAAAAATATAACACATACATTGTGATGGTTTTTTTTTTTTATAAAATATCAATGATGAAAATTGTTTAACTTATAGTGAGCAATGTTCAATAATAATTTACAACCCGAATACAACTAGTTGATATCTGTTCATACTATATTGTATTGTGCAATGTTTATAAATAATATTTTAACATATTCACTTAACATTCAATCTTAAATCCTCTTCTAATATAAGTACAATAGCCATCATTGTATTTTAACTACATTAATCAATAAATCTATTTTTATAAGAACACTTTAATTTCATATCTTTAAGTATCATTTTCGTAAATGAAAATTCTACGACAGTTATTTTTATGCGAATATAAATATAATGAACACACCGTTTTATAGATTAAAAATAATACAAAGATTAAAAAAAAGATTGAACTCGTATTTCGAATTTCGAATCAAGTTTTTAATTAACTTTGTGTAGTGGAACATTAGATAGAAACCGTTGGATTTATTATATTATGAATTAAAGAAAGCGATCTCTGATTCGATCGGGCAACTGAGAGTTTTCAAGTTTTGATTTACAGTAATAGTTATAAGTTATATCGTTCTCAACTGTGAAAGAAAACACCGTCTTGAGGAAACTTGCACGTTTGAAAGGGAATTATGACACACATTTATCTACGAGCTTCCAAACAGCAATTCTGTAATGGAAGATAAGATCTTTGACCGATGGTACATTGATGATGGTTTAAAGAAACATGCGTTTGTTCTAAATTAAATTATATAGTTTCAACAGTGAATCAATTTCAAGATAATTTTTTTATTTTAACATTTTATATTAATTGAACATATCATATCCCCTATTTTTATCGGTAATTAATTGTGAAATATAGGTAAAATAATAACGTTAATATATTTATAGTACATTGAAAAGCTAATGCACTTTCAATGAACATTTTTTTAAAACCTTTTCGTTTCGTAAAAAGGGTTACTATAAATATCACGATGTTTTATGTTTCAATAGATAAAATAAATCTTTTTAAGTTTTTAAAATAGCATTTCGATAAACTGTAAATAAGTGCGGGAGTGTATCAAATAAAAATTTTAATAATTGTTTGTTGAATTCAAAGATTTCAAATAATTATGAAATTTCGTAGAATTGTATTTCAATTATAAAATACAAACATATTTAATGTTTTCGGTGTGTTTATAATATTTATATAATGCTATTTTTATTAACTAAACAATTATACTAATCAATATTTTAACCAATCGCAGAAGACGGCGACGTTCATATCTGTTCATCTTGAACATCTGTCAAGGAGAAAACGAAACATTTAATAAAATATATTTGTAATTGATGGCACGATGAATTCAACATAAAAAGCATATTTTTAAGCTACGAGCAACATAGTAAATTAAAGCAGTATTTCACCACGTAAGCGAAATTAGGTATATTCATATATTTACAAGCGCTGTTAAAAAAGTTTTTTTTTTTTTACATCTTGCGAAATCTCCAACGTAATAAGCCAATAAATTATTTACAACCGGTAACATTCATGCAAGGAAATCTCGTTACACAGCATCTCAGATTATTGCTAACATTAAATAGGAGGACATATTTTTGCACAAGAACGTGCCTTTTTTGTATATTTTTCCAATAAAAAATGTAGAGTGATGTGTTGTAGGTATAGTTAAATGTTAGTGCTTAGCATCAGTGAAAGCTAAACTGGAATCTTGCCAAGATTGTAACAAGTACATGCCTAGTCTTTATTTTTCATACGAAATTGAAATACCTTTCAGTTACGATTAATACGTTTTGGAAGTAAAACAATAAAAGTTAAAAAAAAAAAAAAAACACAAAACAAATTGACAATTATATACTACCATGTTTTGATACTTATAAATCGTATAAAAAAATATTGGATTAATTATTATAGATTTTTTTTTTTAAATAAATTTAACTCACCACCATTCGTGTGATTTCAATTATGATTAAATCAAGGGAAGCGATAATAAGGTATATATAATAAGTGTCAGTGGCGCTAGGGCAGTGCATTGGGGTGCCATGCGAGGGTACAATAAACGTACGGATAACAGATTGCTACGGGATACGGAACAACATCTCCAACTAGGTACTTACACACTATCAGCTTAAATAACTTCGATACATCTCTAGTCGCAAACTCCATTGCAACTATCTTTCTCCTCATTACAAGTCAATTTTGAAAAGAAAACATTACCAATTAATTTTGTTATGTATATTTTATTTCAACATAAAATTATATTTACAACATTTTTTTTTATAAATGCATTTAACGAGATTTGACTGCATGAATTTTAAACTACGCATCTAAAAATAAAATAAAAGTGAAGGCTTTAAATTATAAAGTTTCAACGAAATGTGATTCATTTATAATCTATAAATAAATAACATTTTACATAAAATTTTGTCATAAGCGACTTTTTTTCTAATCTAATTATATCTATATCGTGCCAATTAAATATTAAAGTGTCGAATTCGAAGATATTCTTGTAATCATTTATCAAACATTTAAAAAGCATGAAGACATCGTTGTAGTGACTTATCTTAGTTTATTTCGTCGTTTAGACAAATTATACTTAATAATACCACAAGAATGGTGACAGTAACAATAGCTAGAAAAGATATCCTTATAAACGATCAGTATTTCGTGTAGTATCGTTATCTAATAATAAATCTAAGTCAGTCTAGTGATAGTTCAAGGTAGGGTATGTTATAAAGCAACACGTGCACATATGCAGTTGTCACGATTTGTGAGGTAGAATCCGGATAAGGTAGGAAAAGATATTGAAAATAGAATATTACAATAAAGAAGAATAAAATATCTTACGACTATGTTATATAGCTTATTTAATTTAAAATGTAATTAGTTTTTGTTCTCTTAGCAATCTATTTAAAATGTTAATTTCTTTCTAAAAAAAAATATGCAGTTTAAATTTATAAGTTTCATTTTAAATGTTATAAGACGATTATGTTTTAATTTTGACTGGAATGTCGATTAGATTTTTTTGGCATTTGATTAGTACTAGATTTTTTATATCTATCAAATTAAGTAAGAATTCAATGTATGTACTTCGTGTTAGTATAATTTGCGTTTGTAAATTCTTCATATAGGGCCTAAAGTAGTAACTTCAATATACTAAAAATTTAAAAGAAGTATAACATTTGGATTTAACGTCTTAATACTTTGATGAGAATTCAATCGTTACTGTTTCTCTTTAAATGAATAAATAATATAGTCCAGTATTCGTGTAAATAAAAAAATTTAGTTAAATTTATTAAGTAATATTCTTATGGATAAAAAAATCTTATTGCCAATCGTTTACTGCGATACTTATAAACTTATCACGTAAATAAGCACGAGAAATGGTGAAAAACGGTATATACTTTATGTATCAATTTAGAGTTCTAAATTTAAAATAAATATACCAACGTCATTGAGAACACAGTCTTTCAATTAAATTTTAAGTAACTACGATTTAAACTGATAATTATAAAATATTTGTAAACTTCGTTAAACGGAATGGAGATTATGTAAATGAATAAAGTCGGGTTTTGATTTAATTAACGCAGTAATAATTTATTCCGTGGAATAAACTAAAAAAAATGTTAAGGACAGCTTCGTTTGATGCGGGAAATTTATTATGGTATACGAGATGATTGAGAAGAATGAATGGTGAAGATTTATAAAGTCGGAAATAAGCGGACGTAATAATTATTATAAATGTATGTGGCCTTTATATTGTTATAGTATAAATAATTAGATAATGTCCATAATATGATAATGTTATTTTTTTAAATTTTTGTGTCAAGGTTGTTATTTTTATAAAAGCAAATATCCTTCAAAATTTGCATAAATGTGCGTAATTGATAAACACGTATTTTCACACACACACACACCTGCGCACTGCTGACAAGTGGTTGTGATAGAAAAAAATATATCTGGTAAATGAAAGGGCAGAGGCATTCAACTCTACAGAACACACACTTAACATACATTCAAGAACCGTTACTCACAATACAGGTGACAAATAGTTTCGGGTCAAATTAAGATGTAAAAAAATCAACCTCTCGTATATATCAACAACGTGCGCTTATTCCCTTACTCAGCATTCAGAGGTACGTGCGTTTAGAGGTAGCTTTCTGAGAAGTCTAAGTCAGATACAGAGGCACGGGAGGATCTTGTGTAGTTGGTGGAAGTGCCGTAGTCAGATGTGGCGGTGGCGAGGTCAGCTATTACCGCCCCCGTACCTTGCGTTACTCCATCCGCTGCTGCGGCCTCGCGTTCTGCTAGTTTCTGTTTCAGCACGCGGATCCGTTCCTCCTTCTGTAGACAAGACTGAATGTTAAATAAATCGGAAAAGTATACCTTAAGATGTGAAGTCTGAATTATTGTAACCTAAATTCGTCTTACCCAAAAATATTTAGAGAATTAACTTTAATTACATTAGGGTTTCTTTTTTAATTAGTTTCTACACATTGTAAATGTTCTACTACAGGGCTAAATCTATTGCTTTAAGTGAGAAGGCTTGAAGCTTATACATCATGCTTCTCCAATGCGATTTGTTGGATAAAAATGTGGGAGATTTCCTTTCGAACAAGGAAATTTATCGTTGAGCGCGAGATGAACTATAAATTCAAATTAAGCACATGATTTACTAGTGCTTGGCTGGATTTGAACTCGCAAGTATCAGTTCATATTCACATATTTAAAACATTGTCTAATTTTATAATTTATTATTATTAATAATAGAAGGTAGTAAAATCGATCCGAATTCAGATTCAGGAGGAGTGCAAACATTGGTAAATTTTCAGATTACAGGCGGTTACTAAGAACTTTTTGACTGACCCAGTAATTTTTATTATTAGGGTGACCCAAGGTTTTGACCTAGGATCTCGGGGCCTGCGGGCTTATTAATAAGGATAACAGTTTAGCGAATACTAAATATGTAATTTCAATTTAATTATCAGTGATTATTTGTGTTTTCGACATAAAAACTTTAATAAAATTTATCAGTTATTAATCTCAAAATAATGTAACTCATTGAGGTCTATTTCAAAACCAAGGTGCTTGAAATTAAATTGTGAGCGGCGAATTTACATTTAGAATGAATTCTTATCAATTTACACCCATTTACTCTAATGAGTTATTATAAAGCTCTTAATGTTCGTAATAGCTCGCATCAAAGTCGTTTCAAGTAAACATTGTGACGTTATAAACTTGTCTATCAACTTGCTTCTGTTTAATGAAATAAAATTTGTAATGATAAAAATGACGAACACTTGAGACGTTTAAATATTAAATACTGGAGCAGCAACATTTACTCTTACGAGAATAATAGTTTTATTAGTCTATTGAAATTCTGAAAAAATATATAATGTGTCTGATATCGAATACTTCTAAATAAAATTGTTTGATTTAAACATTAAATACGAGTATAAATAATAATTTGAGCAGAATAATATTTTATTGGTTATTAAAGAATTATTGCTTAGCTATTACTTTTTGATCGATTTGTGTTCCTTTGTTTTAATTCTAAAAATTCCATTTCAAAAATAATTTTGAAATGGAATATAAATTCTCCAATGCGATTTGTTGGATAAAAATGTGGGAGATTTCCTTTCGAACAAGGAAATTTATCGTTGAGCGCGAGATGAACTATAAATTCAAATTAAGCACATGATTTACTAGTGCTTGGCTGGATTTGAACTCGCAAGTATCAGTTCATATTCACATATTTAAAACATTGTCTAATTTTATAATTTATTATTATTAATAATAGAAGGTAGTAAAATCGATCCGAATTCAGATTCAGGAGGAGTGCAAACATTGGTAAATTTTCAGATTACAGGCGGTTACTAAGAACTTTTTGACTGACCCAGTAATTTTTATTATTAGGGTGACCCAAGGTTTTGACCTAGGATCTCGGGGCCTGCGGGCTTATTAATAAGGATAACAGTTTAGCGAATACTAAATATGTAATTTCAATTTAATTATCAGTGATTATTTGTGTTTTCGACATAAAAACTTTAATAAAATTTATCAGTTATTAATCTCAAAATAATGTAACTCATTGAGGTCTATTTCAAAACCAAGGTGCTTGAAATTAAATTGTGAGCGGCGAATTTACATTTAGAATGAATTCTTATCAATTTACACCCATTTACTCTAATGAGTTATTATAAAGCTCTTAATGTTCGTAATAGCTCGCATCAAAGTCGTTTCAAGTAAACATTGTGACGTTATAAACTTGTCTATCAACGTGCTTCTGTTTAATGAAATAAAATTTGTAATGATAAAAATGACGAACACTTGAGACGTTTAAATATTAAATACTGGAGCAGCAACATTTACTCTTACGAGAATAATAGTTTTATTAGTCTATTGAAATTCTGAAAAAATATATAATGTGTCTGATATCGAATACTTCTAAATAAAATTGTTTGATTTAAACATTAAATACGAGTATAAATAATAATTTGAGCAGAATAATATTTTATTGGTTATTAAAGAATTATTGCTTAGCTATTACTTTTTGATCGATTTGTGTTCCTTTGTTTTAATTCTAAAAATTCCATTTCAAAAATAATTTTGAAATGGAATATAAATATATAATATTTAAAAATTAATTATTGGAATTTTTCGAATATAATATAAGTAATAGCTAGGCGATTATTGGAACATTATAGGATATCCTTCTAAATAGAAGGGAGGCGAAAGCCGCCATCTTGAAAAACGAGTATAATTATCACATGAATAGAGCACCGCATCGTACAAATAAAAAATTGACTTTTATTTCAAATAATTTACGAGATATGTTTATATATATTTCTAAGATATTAAATTAACATGGTTATTTTTATTACTAACAGTATTTAAAACGGGATATTTACCATGTTTTTTATTTTTATTTGGTGGAGCTCGATATTTCGACATTATCTACGAATGTCTTGTTCATGAGAACAAGACATTCGTTTAAGACGTTTTAAATACTGTTAGTATATATATTTCATTTTATTTTTTTTATTTTCGTGATATGAAATATTATAGAAAAGGTTTTATTATTCTAACACCCACAAACATGATATTTAAAACTGTTGCAATCCAAATGACAAATAAATTATTAATACTTTTTGGTTGGCGTATTTCCTCATTACTATCTCTCTTCAATTATTCAGAGTATTTATTGTTACGAGACCTAATCGTATGAGTACTTATCGTCATTATAATAAAATATAAACGAAAAGCTACAATTTATTCAGCTTGCTATCAATATTGATCGTAATGATCAAGACTGATCAATCGAAGTAATAAATATAAACTTGATACAAGATTACTTGAAAGAGAAATACATATTGAATACAAGTCTGAGACCTTGTCCTAAAACTGTTGGCTTATGCCCAGAAGAGGTTATATTTAACGGCAGCCACCAACACCGCTTGCGCTAAAATCCTATAAACTCTGTTAAAACATGTTATCTAATATCTGAAAAACGACGACCAAGAGCCAGCCAACAGTAACTATACATTATGGACAAATTTATGTGAATTGCATGCATAAATGAGTGATGACATAAGAGGCCATTGCGGTGTCAGCTGGTTACAATTTTTCTACTTAGACATACGTATAGTACTAATGGTATTTTGACCTAATATCGATTACTGCGTTTTAACGTTTTAGCTGACAACGCAGAAGATATCAGTATTCACTATTCTATTTTTTAGTCCAATTTGATGGCATTCCAAGACGAGCTGGAAAGACTTATTGAGACTTGAGAATTTTAATTTTCAATCACCGCTAATGTTTATTTGGTAAACTAAGAACACTAGCCCAAGACCTCGCGATCTTCAGCCGTACCAGCTTGAACAAGCCAGTTATTACTAAATAAACTATAACCATTAAACTCAAGTTAGAATTGCTTTTAGTACATGTTGAATTTTGTGTCGAAAATAAACGTCCAATCTTGTCGCTTCTCGTTGAGTCACGTCTGGTTATTAAATATTTTTAAAGAGTCGTCGTTGCTAATATTATTTTCGTTGAGAGCGAAGATGGACCATGGATCTTTATTATTGGTCGTGGGTCCAAATTAGAAATAGTCAATCTGATTGTTCAAGTTTAATTTGTATTTTATATACTTCATGTTTTTATGATGTTTCCAGCTGTGTGAGTAAAAATCTTATACAGGAATATTAACCAAAACCCAGAAGAAGAACAACTTTGAAAAATGAGTTACAAAATTTCCTTATATGAGGTTTTGCTAATTTTATTAGATTGATAAATAGGATCAATGTTTTTCGTATTTTCTTACATCATTTTCAAAACATTTTAGACGTCATATGAGTTATTTACCAGCTTAGATGTCATCAACCATAACTCTATGCTCCAATGAGCCCATCTCAGCTCTATGATACGAAAAATTTTCAATAATAGCATATAAGTTATTAGTTTTTAAATAAATTTGTTTGTAATATGTAATAAATTTATTGTAGCTCTTGATTATCCATCAGAATTACATCAAAAATAATAAACGAAAAACGTTTTTACTTAAATTGTATCTGACGTTTTCTTTAATATCGAGACTCGTAGCGGTCACATTTACTCCTACGCCAAATATTAGTTTTGTTAATCTATGGAAATATCTGAAAAAAATATTATGTCTGATATCAACGTCGACTAAATAAAAATATTAACGACTAAATAATATTATATGTTGTATGCTAACAATGAGCTCAGCACACTTTCTCTGCGCGAATAATCGAGATGGTCCAGTATAAATAAATGGAGCGAATAACCGATGATTGCGGGTTCAAACCCAGGCAAGCACCAATGAATTTTCATGGACTGAATTTGTGTTTATAATTCAACTCGTGCTCGGCGGTGAAGTGAGGAAACCTGCATGTGTCTAATTTCAACTAAATTCTGCCACATGTGTATCCACCAACCCTCTCTGGAGCAGCGTGGTGGAATATGCTCCAAACCTTCTCCTCACAGGGAGAGGAGGCCTTGGACCAGCAGTGGGAAATTTACAGGCTGTTAATGTTATGTTGTTGAAGGTGTTGGATGAAATTATGCCAAATGTTATTTTTGTACATCGCTCCAAAGTCTTCAGAAGCGGTAAGGCGGCTATTGTTCAGGATCAGAACATTCTTTGAATACACTTTTATGTAACAATCATGTAATAATATGGATTATAATTTTGCATTCACAAAGATCGGATATCCTGTCTAGATATTAATTATACATAATAATAATTATTCATGACAGTGAAAATAATTTTAGCAATGGTTTACTAATATACATATTTACTCCCGTCAAACATAAAGCCCGTTCTAGGAATGGGGACGACAATAGCCCGAGGGGATAGGACTGAACCTGCGATTTTCAAATTGCTAGACAGCTCATTAAACGCTATTGGCCCTTCAAATACTACTGACTGTTAATGTGTTGGTTTATTTGTCTATGAGGAAAAAAAAAATATCTCTCAAAATTCAAATAAATAAGATGTACTTGAATTTTGAGTTTTTAGAAGAAAGAAGAAGAAGAAAATAAGGCAGGCAATCGTTATCCTGTCTGTGTATTTGCACAGATTGTTATGGCGATCGGTTGGACAGTGTATATCTTGATGTGCTGCTGTGCCATTTAATGTTATATATAATATAAAATTCTTTAAACATATATGTACGAACATGATGATCAGTCAAACTGCTTAAAAGTATTTTGTTCTCAACTGTTTTATCATCATTTTACTCTGTATTTCGGATATTACTACAATTGATAGTTTTAAAAATATCACCTGTGCGATAAGTTTCTGCAATTCCTCATTTTCCTTGACGAGTTCTCGGTATCGCTCCTCGTCTGCGGGGGCGGAGCCCGAACCCGATCCCCGACCACTTTCCGCGCGCTCCGTCGGGTGCCGTATAACCTCTATCACCTGTATAAAAAAAATACGTTGTTATTTTATCATGATACGTTCATCTTCATGTAACATAAGTGTCGTTTACGGTTAGACAGCCTAAAAGGGTACCTACATTTTCTAAATAATCTTTTTCTTTTGACAGTTACGACAATACGAATAAACATATTATTGTTTATAGCTATTTAGTTGGTGGTAGGACTCTGTGTATCACCCGCTGATCATATTTACTACCGCCAAAGAGAAATAATTAGTATTGTCGTGTTCCTGTTCAAATGTACAAGGGTCACAAATTCCGTTTACATTGTTGTGGCACATTTGTTATGAAATAAATGGTTAGCTTCTTTCGGCACCAATATCTCTGGGCAGTGGTGACCACTTACCATTAGGTGACCCATTTGATCGTCCGCTAACATATGTTATAAGAAGGAATAATAATAATAAAGGTTACATAAATAGAGTCAGTCGAATATGACTAGCTCAAGTATCAGAAAAAAATTGAGATGATAAATAATACTTTAAAATATATGATTATATATATTTATATATATAAATTGCATTGATGAGTTAGCCTATATTTGCGATATATGGTGTCAGTAAATGTCTCAATATTTAAAATTGTTATTTTTTAATACATATACATTGTAGATTGTGTTAGCTTCTTATTTAATAAAATAAAAAAAAAAACATATTTTTAGAGCCTGATATAATAAAAATTAAAACAATATCATAAAAAGTTCTCCTCGATAATGTCGTTGGTTTTGATGAGTTACTATGTCAATTCTAATCTAATTTATATTGTTTAAATTTATATACGACGTCATGATCATATGAAGTCATCATTTATAAGCTATATTTAAAAAATATGTACAGTATAGATATAGTGTAATGTAAATACAGATGGTTTTTCGTTAAGTATACCAACTTCAAAGTTTTATAAGTTTAAATCAGTAGCTATTATTTATGTCCATGTACATATCTTATATATCGACCGATAAAGAAATTTAACATAATTTTATTTACAACATTTTACCTACTTTTCTCACGTCTACGGACGCGTAGGTTTCATATTTCGAGGGTGGTTCAGGGAAACTCATACGCTACATTACGTCATCATAAATTTAACATGGCGTATAATAAACGCAAATTGCAGGTAACGAAATATTAGGAATAGGAAAATTCTATTTTGTTTGGTGTCAAGGAAAAAATGGACCTGGTTTTTGCTTTAATGGATAAGAAAATATTATTAAAAAACGAATATACTTATTATTTATGTATTAATATATATTTTTATTTAATTGAAATAAAATTAGAATAGGGTGATCGATGCCTGATATCTTAATTCTTTAGTGATAGCTTTTCGCAAATAAAAAAAAAGTGAAAAACACACTTCTTTTAAGGATGAATACTCCATTCATTTTTAAAAATAATCCACATTTTTGGCATTTTTCGTGTGTGTGTGTGTTTTTTTACAAAAGACGTAAAAAAGATGACATGCGTCTTTTTTATGTCTATTATACTATTGGTTCTGATTGCAAGTTACGTGAAAGTTTAAAGTGAGTGAGTATTGAATTGTAAAATCCCATTACAATCATATCATAATATAGATAGCAAAGTAAGACGCACCAAGTTTCTTAACTATGCGAGCTACATTGGAGATGGTTCGAATTTTGCAAAATGTGAACTGTTATTACTCCAGTTTTCAGGTTAATGTAACCCGATAGAAGGTCATAAAAGTCGATATAAATGCAGGCGACGTTGATTAGGATCGTTGCGGAAAATTTGGCGGTAAGTGCCAATCAAATCGTTTGCCAAACATCCTACGATTTATTACAACCATCGATGAGTTCGTAGCTTTAATGATTTTTCCACACCCATAATATGACAAAATGATTTTTAAATTAGATTCTGATGAAGTCGCCATTTATCCCTTTCGACCTTTCAATTTTTTTTCGCTTAAAATGTATTACTTTATATTGACAAGTTAGCGCTGAAACAAAAGAGTTTTCAAAGAAATTCAGCTCCTTTTATGTCATTAACAAAACCGACATTGTTTGATAACAATGGAAAAAACCGTACTTGAATAAACGAGAAGATAACAAGGATCAGATAGGGTTAGAATTATTGTGTCCGAATAATACATTTTCTAATAGAAAAAAGAAATGTTAGTCTATTACGAGAATATACCTCGAATTTTCAAGGTAAAAATTCTCACAGTATGGTTGAATAGCATACTAGAATCTTAGTGATTCTAACTGGTTTCAGTTTGAAATGATTGGTAGTCGAAAGCAAATTTACTGATAAATTAAACAATCGCAATTTGTTACTTCTTGCGATTTATGGAGAGGAAACAAAATGTTTTTATCAAATTATTGAAAAGAAAAATACATACGCTCAAAGGGAATCGGCATTGAAAATCATACATGACGACGATTCATAACGATTCATAATTTTTATCAAATTTTTTTTTTTATTAGCCACCCTAAAAAGTGAGACATAAAATACAGAAAAGGAAGATGTATTTTCCTTTAAGTTATATGAAGAAAACGGAAGAAAGGAAAGAAGAAAAAAGAATAAAGGTAGATGTAATATGACATAAACAAAGTTCAAAGATGCCGCGCGTTTCGAGGAAGGCTTATTATATAGTAAATAAAAATATTATATAATTACGCTCCATAGTTTTATAAGCTGTACTGTCAAATTTATTCCCAATAACTTTTTTAATGAATAAGGTCAATGTCCCCTATATAAGGATGATAATATGAAATATGTAATATTTCCTCCAATAATAATTTTAGATCCTAGTTCCTAAAATTTTATTTAAAAACCAATTTTAATATTCATATTGAAGTATTATATATCTCTGGAAAAACTTTTACGTGTATTTCCTCGTTTTAAATTTAAAACCTTTTAAGGGGAGTCCGTTCAACATATTCACGACGAAACATGGCTGCTTAAATAAGTTATTTTCTAAGGTTAAAGTTGAGTGTCGAAGACGTAAGGATGTACCTACTTATATCTCCTGTAAGAACGTTTGCTTTCACAGGATAATGTAACACACGCAACTTAATAATATTATAAACACGGTTCATTTGCATAAGATATATGTATATATGTACATATATCGCGTCTGCCTGTCTTATAATATATATATATATATATATAATAGTTACATAATCCAGCGACTCCTCCAGTGACATGATCATTATTAATTGCATGATAGTATGCATGTCAATTCAGAGAAAACATTTTATTTATGTATGTATTTTGTATAAATTATTGCTTAATAATAATTAAAATTTGAATTTTTAAAATAATTCATTTGTAAATATTTTTATGAAAACTAATTAACTACTCTGGAAATATGTTGCCATCTCTCAAATACATATTAATATGATTCATATAAATAAATTCATAACAAAACACGACGTATGATACCTAGCAAAGAGGGTTAACTTCTTTAATTGTATAAATTTTCTAGTTCACACACAAATATCTCGTCGATTTATGAACATTGTAATTATGGAAAAAATCTAATTTATTATATATAATCACTTACCTTGGGTATAAATATAAGCGCCATGCTTAGAAAACAGCAGAACACGATCGCTAGTGAGACGAATGCGAACGCCGCGTCCTGCTGGCTAGCTATCACCAGCGTCACGGGCGCTGTGATGAGACACAGCACAACCACATTGTAGATACTCATGCCGACGTAACGAGAATCGTTGATTTGTCGCACTTTAACCGAGCGAGTCTCGTACGCAAGAAACAGTCCAAAAACTAACACCAATCCTTTGTATCCGTACATAACACCTGAAACAAAGACAAAGCTTAGACGCGATCTTTAAATATATATATTAATTTATAAGACTCGAGCTAATGAATGCATTTGATACTAGGAGTTTAACCAAAGTGATATCGAGTATATTGCACTTTTTAGTGACTTTTTGATTTTTTATGTCATATAGATAGGTGGAATGGCCTGACGGTAAGTGGTCGTCACTGCTTATAGACTTTGATACTGTAAGAAATATTCATAGTTTCTCATATTACCACACCACCAACCTGTGCCAATATTATGTGCCTGTAGTTACACTGTCTGACTCAGCCATCAAAACTAAACACAACAATTCTTAGTATTGCTGTTCGGCGGTTGAACATATGTATAATGAAGGGGTGGTACCGACGCAGACGGACTCGCATAAAGCCCTACTAAGTAAAGTAAGTATTATGTTTGTGATGATGGTGATTTCAGGAATTTAAATCGTTTTTTACGCTGTCAATGATATAAAAAAATCCATATTAAAATATTTTATTTCGAGTCATATTACAGGATTATTTTTAATACAAAGTTACAATACGTTTGGAATTTAGATACAGTAGTCGCTGTTATTCACCAATTAAATTACAAATTAAAGTAAAATAAATACAATGAAATGTATATATTTTTGTAATATTTAATCAAGCGGTAAACCACAGGGTAAAAGATTTAAGATGTAATTTCCCTTGTCCTTGTATTTACACTGGCTCACTCACTATTCGCTCACTTGGTGGTGGAAATGCGGGCCTGAACAAAACCCTGATAACGGTCACTACTTACAATCTTGATTACATTGCATTTCATTTTGTATAATATATTTATATGAAGTTAATATATTCAAAATGTTTTATATGAAGCGAAGTTAATTTTAATATCATACAATCGCTAAGATAAATGGTTATGTACTTCCGAGGATAGTGTACTGCATGTAGGGTACATTACAATGAGTCATGGATTTAAACAACGTACATTATTATTATTCATTATACAGATATATTCACGTTTCGAAGCATGGGGGGGGGGTAATGCCAACTTCGGAATGCTACTAAGAATTTTCCTTAAAAGAATATCACAATAATAAAACCGCACAAATAGGGTATTGAATTTAGGACTTTGATACCTACAGTTCTTTAAGGCTTATTAATTAGCCGCTAGACATGAATATATATACTAATATTATAAATGCGAAAGTAATCCCCCCCTCGAAGCGTGAAAATGGGGGGTGACGGTTTGTGCGTTTTTGTTTTATAAATTTCGCGAGGTTAAGGCGACAGTTTCAGCTGGTAAGTTTATAAATAATTGTTTAATGTTGACACAAAAACCAGTCGAGTCTCCACATATTATCACAAAAACCAAACACAAGCCGACGTAGACTAATAACACACTAATTACACTACTTTAAGAACTTATATTAACCATTAAAACAAAAATAAACTAGAAGAAGTTACTTAGAAAATGTATTAATAAATAAATTATTAACACGAAAACACTACAGCAACTTGTTTCTAAGTGTACTTTCAAACTTATTTACATGTGTGATGCTTGATTTTGTTCAAATATGTAGTCTTTTATATATTTTATATGTTATCTGTTGTTATAATATATATGACTATTGACTACCCAAATAAGTATATATTAAATGAATTATTTAACTTGGCAATCTGTGTTAACACAATAAGCCAATCAGATGAGATATCTTGATCTATGACTTGTTAGCAGAAGGAATTCATCATTCATCAATCATTCATTCATTGCATCCCTTTCATGTTGTGTCAAAAAATCTCACAGTAAGTAATAGAGACTAGAGACACTGTGCTGTTTCAATCTGGAAATCTGAAAATATTTGTTATAAGCTTTTATGTAAATCGTCCGATTGAATTTGTTGTTCAAATTCTTGCTTTCCTCAAAATAGTTGCTCCCACTTTGTTCTTTTAAACTATGTGATCAACTTTACCAAATAACAAACACTAGCTCAGTCTAGATTTCTTCAAACATTTTCAATATCTTTATTGAAAAAAAAACAAACCATTATTATTTATAGTTATAAAATAAGGAGTTCTAAAAAAATACAAGAATATATCTAATATTTAAGTGCGTTTCGATCTATTGAAACCGCAATCGAGTTATTCAATTGCAAACTTTTCAATCGAATGCACTCAAAAGCATATCAGAGAAAGGTAATAATAATTCTACTAATAGTGCAATTATTCAGACGTGATAATTTAAAATAAAAGCGGCCAAGTGTTATCATTTTTGAAGACCTATCCATAGATACCCCACACGTATGTTTCCGATGAAAAAAGAAAATGTTGAGTTTCAGGTCTCAGTATGGGGAACCCCACAATTTTTTTTTTTTTTTTTTCTATTTTTGTGTGAAAATCTTAATGCGGTTCACAGAATACATCTACTTTGGAAGTGTCTCTCCCGCAAACTATTCAGATTAGAAAAAAATCTATACTCTATATCATTTTTGAAGACATATCCATAGACAAGACACGTATGGGTTTGATAAAAAAACAGTTTTTGAGTTTCAGTTCTAAGTTCCCCATATTTTATTGCATTTTTTCTATTTTTGCGTGAAAATCTTAATGCGGTTCACAGAATACATCTACTTGCCAAGTTTCAACAGTATAGTTCTTATAGTTTCGGATAAAAGTGGCTGTGACATACGCACGTACAGACAGACATGACGAATCTATGAGGATTCCGTTTTTTTCCATTTAGCTACGGAACCCTAAAAATCTACTTCAAAACATGATTTCTAAGATTCAAGCTATGTTTTTCCTTCTCTTAGATTGGAAATGTTATAGAATATGTAAATGTTTGCTAAATATAAATGTAAAACACTGTAATGAAGACGCAGATGTGATTAACAACTTAAAGTTTAAATTTCGTTTCGAGTTTGGGACACAAATGAGACGCGGTGAACTTGACGTAGATTTATAAATGTTCCC
This sequence comes from Vanessa tameamea, assembly GCF_037043105.1. NCBI lineage: Eukaryota > Metazoa > Arthropoda > Insecta > Lepidoptera > Nymphalidae > Vanessa > Vanessa tameamea. The sequence continues at coordinate 9,120,735 of NC_087313.1, read as the reverse complement.
TATTGTTTACGAGCAAACAAATTATATTTATCTTATTCAGATAGACAGAATGTAGCTTATTCCATATATTAAACTTAAAGTTCAACGAACTTTATTTGAGTCGCATTTATATTACCAAAATCAGAACAGAATTTTATTACAGCTGTAATATTTAACTGTACAGTAATTTTGTTTACTTTATTTTACTTTATTTTTGTACATATATAGAAAAATAGATTTTTACTGTATTTAACATTCAATAAAATTAATGTAAAGAGGTTTGATATAAGCGGACGATTATTTTAAAAAAAATCTTATATGCCTTGTAATTTATATTGAGAAAAAAATATTTGACAAGACGATTGATAAATTGAGCACTCAACGCAGATATGTGACCTTATCACGGTGTCTGGTTTTGTACTCAGGGTATACATCAAGCAACAGTAATTAATCATTTTTAACAGTTATCATTGACTAATAAATGGAGAGTTCATATTGATAGTTGAAATCGGAATTCAAATAAAATTTTCATTCATCATTATCACTAATTCATCAATTTCTTTTCATTAAATATGTCATAAAAAAGACTTTGTTGATATGAATAGAATATCACATTTTATATTTATACAAATAGTGCATGTAAAGTTAAAAGTAAAATGTAATATATGTTTTAATTAGTTCATGTGAACTTTCGAGCACTTTATGAGCCTACTTGAATAAAGAATATTTTTATTTTGATTTAATATAAATGAAACACAAACTCATGTAACAATATTGGTATGACAAACATTAGTAATGTTTTAAACATCAGACAAAGTGATAAAAAAAATCACTTCCTTAAACGTCCAGATTGATTGACGTTTTATGTTTTTGTGTTCATACTGTGATATCAATCAAAGTAGGGAAAGTAATCACTAAGAAAACATAGATTTGTCAGAATAAATGATAATACTATTTATCGAGGCCGACCCGTAGAGGAGTATGGTTGAATGAACTCCGAATAAATCTTCAACCGAAAATATTTATGGACCATTACTTAAACTAACTTCCTATGTATGAGATAAAAAATAGTTATGATTTTTTTATTTACAATCAGTACAAAATCTATTTTTTCTACGGAATAATTTATTCAATCAATATCTATTTCAACTGTACAATGCAAATGGCGATCTATAAAGAGGTATTTACAATAGTATTATAATCAGAATTTTAACCAATGAACTCGGTATCTGTATCCTTAAGACAGTCGCTAGACCGAAAACTAGAGATAGACTGCTACGCATCAAATCATGAATCGTTCGAACGGAGCTAATTAGTTCCATTGAATATTGTACCGAAACGCTATCGTGATCTGACGCACATGGACAATGGACATATTTAAAATACAGAACATAACAGAACAGAACAGAAGTGTATAATTTTAAAAACTACAAAAAAGTCTACTTGGTGGTAGGGCTTTGTGCAAGCCCGTCTGGGTAGGTACCACCCACTCATCAGATCTTCGTCAAGCAGCAACAATGAGTATTGTTGTGTTCCAGTTTGAAGGGTGAGTGAGCCAGTGTAACTACAGACACAAGGGATCTAACATCTCAGTTCCCAAGGTTGGTGGCGAATTGGTGATGTAAGGAATGGTTAATACTTCTTACAGCGCCATTGTCTATGGGTGGTTGTGACCACTTACCATCAGGTGGCCCATTTGCTCGTCCGCCTACCGATACCATAAAAAAGTCATCTAGTATACACACAATAATTTACGACAAAGATATCTTTTTTAATTATGTCGTATTTATGCAATTTTCATTATGAACTAGTAAGCGCTGATTCTTTATTAGTATTGTAAAATATAGTAGTCTTTATTGTGTTTTTGAATTACGGTTGGAGCCCAGTTACTATATTCTAAAAACGATTCATTTTGTTAACGGAATTGTCTTATTGACGTTATAAATTGTTCATTTACTTGATGGTAAGGCTTTGTGGAAGCCCCTGTGTTTTTGCATTGTGGTGTTCCAGTTTGAATGGTGAGTGAACCAGTGTAAGTACAGGCCAAGGGAAATAACGTCTTAGTTCCCAAGGTTGGTGGGGCGTTGGTAATATGAGCAATGATTTATATTTCTTACAAGTAGTGGTGACCACTTACTATTAGGTGGCCATTTGCAAGTTCACCTTCCTATATGACATTAAATTTTTTTAAATAAAGGTATTTGATATTTACCCACATTTAGTCAACCATTCGTTATTAGTAGCCTTTTGACCCGTATATGCCAATGGTAACTGCTGTATAACAGTTCGTAGGCAATTATATTATACTACCGAATACGTTACTTAAATATAGTATTAGTACCAGGCTTGAGTTTCCAATTCCTACCATCAGGTAGGTCATTCACTCGAAGTATTTCCAAAATTAAATTTAAAAAAGACTCTATACTTACCATTTAAAAATTTCCCTCACTCAAATTGAATTAGTTTTACAACTCAATAGAAACTCGTAATGATTTCTTTTTATTAATCAAGTTGGGAAAGTAACTGCTGTAATTAAAATCTTTTCATCGAACTTTTAAGAGAATTTAAAATTTCATTTAAACATTTGTTTAGTCAACTCTCAAGTCCTGTAGTTTGTCTTGAAATTTTATTGCAACGACCTATCCGAACTTGCGCCAGAGTTTGACCATTAGGTTAAAAGAGTTTAAGTTTTACGTCTTATGAGTAACAAAAGCGGCCGCCATTTATAAATATATAAGGAATTGAATGTTATTTGAGAGTAATCAAGCTTCAGCTTCAATATAAGTTTTATGTATATTTTTTAATAGTATTTTTCAGCTTGGCAAAAAAACCTGCGCTAAGCTATATGTAGAGTCCTCAAAGTTTATTTAGTAGTTAGTATTGTATAGTACAGAAAATATACACTACCAAATAAAGTGTTTATAACAATACCAAAATTTTAATGGAATTTTTGATGACTACAAGATTATTTATATTGATTACAATAAATCGAAATATCTAGACCTAGACCTATTGACATTAACAACAATATAATTAAAGTACACTACCATTAACATAAATTAATAAAGGTAGAAGAAATAACAAAAGTACAACAAAAAGGATATATGAGAAATTTATTTAAAAAATAATAAATAAAACTTTAATAAAGCTGTTAATTTAAGGTTCTCATTAAAAGTTTCTTAAAACTGTTGAAGTTTCGGTTAATTAATGTAGATGTATTTCATCTTCATGCAATTAAAATAGCTCTATTGGACATTTTGGACATGTTAGATTAAAGAAAAAATAATGTTCTTCAATGTATTTATAATCCTGTATCGACTTTAGAATTCGCCTGTAAATCCTCAATAAGGGAAATAAATCTTAATTCACTTCTCTGTCCTTGTCAATGGATTTACTTGTAATCGAATTTCCCTCGTAAAACAGGAGATGAAATAAATCGGAGAAAAACTTAACTTAACAAGGGTTTAAATTAAGTCTTGGATTTGCAATATCAGTTAAATTGACAATAAGCAGAAAGAAAAGGTGTATTTTTTACCGGGTTGGGTTATAGTTCATTGGATTGTACTATAAAAATATTTGTATAGCTTTTGGAACAATACCCGTAGCGAATGCACACGGGCGCTCCTGTGATTGAAAAAGTTATCGTCCCACGTAGTGTCACGTTCTCGATGTTTTTGTTTGGAAAAAATGTTAGCTTGCCCGCGAGCCTGATTTATGTCTGAATTTCATATTATCGAATGGTACACTTTGTATCCTTATATATATCGCTGATTAAATTAACATTTATATACGAGACACTAACGACTTTTTGACGAGCTCCGTGGTCGAGTAGTGTGTACACCGGTTTTCATGGGTATGCCACTCCGAGGTCCCGGGTTCGATCCCCGGCCGAGTCGATGTAGAAAAAGTTCATTAGTTTTCTATGTTTTCTTGGGTCTAGGTGTATGTGGTACTGTCGTTACGTCTGATTTTCCATATAATAAATAATAGCACCAGTGCTTTAGCTACTTACATTGGGATTGGGAGAATAATTAACGAATCAAACGAATATTACGATTTGAGATAAGAAATTATTTTGAACAATTTCATATAAAACAAAATTTCAGTGACCTATTTACATGTTGACAACGGTTATTTGATAAGCCACAATAGCATTCGCTGTTTTGATAGTAATATTGTTCAAACATGACCAGTACATATATGTATATCGAGATGACCCAGTGATTAGAACATGTGAGTACTAACCGATGATCGCGGATTCGAACTCAGATAACAACTTAATTTTCAGTAATTAATCTGTGTTTACTATTCAATTTAACATCGTGAGGAAACCCGAATGGGAATGCCTTGATGCCGTTTGGTAGAACTCTTTGGCACTCACAAAAGGGATCCAAACTCGATCGTATATACAAAAGCCAGTCCTTATGTTCATGGTGCCAATAATTATGTTATTCGATCAAGCAACTAATAGTATTTTAACATTGCGTCGACGTCGATTGATACGTGTAGATTTTACTTAACAATGTGTGTTGCCTTACAAAATATATTGAGCTAAATTGAAATATATATTCAACTTACCTAGCCAAACAGTATTGTGTTCGCTCTCACAGTGCTCCAGCTCGGGTCTGATGTGCACGTCGTCGTCGTGGTGCCTTGGCGCTTCCAGAGGGAATATTTCCACCCGTCGCTGTAATGGGTCACGCAGCTGCCACGCGGTCAAAAGAGCCACGTCGACGACGAGTAAGCCGCCAACCATGGTGTACAGTTTCCATCCATGCATGCGTTTCTGTAGGAAGTTTTAAATATAAGCTCACATCAAAAAGTTAATTAATTTTCTATGTTGTCTTGGATCTAGGTGTTTGTGGTACCGTCGTTATTCGTTTGATTTTCCATAACATAAGTGCTTCAGCTACTTACATTGGGATCAGAGTAATGTATGTGATGTTGTCCAATATTTATATATTTATATTTACTGATTGGCTAATAGCAAATTAGCTAACACATTTTATGTAGTTTTAAATATAAGCTCACATGTGTTTAATTAGATTATTTGTGGAAATGTTAACTCTACGAAAGAAGGTATTGCGTCTTCATCATGCTTTAACTTTTTTTTTTTACGTTTTTCTTTTTTTTTTCTTATACAGCCGTAGTACCGCTCTCTAACCGGCCAGTACCTTTTTTCCTTTCTCTAAAATTAATTCTTTGTTAAATTGTAACAATTTAGTAAATTGCAATCAAGTATCCTCTTTAATTTTCTGCACATCTACGGCTGGAGCTCTTCAAAATGAGACCATAACCGCTTTTTTTTGTGCAGCTATCGTACCATAAACACAGGGACAAAAGTCGGCTCATGCTGTTAATATATAAGATTGACATACTAGGTCATACAAGATTTGCTGATTATTCTGGTTAACCCAATCAAAAGAAAACAAAAGCTAATCTCTCTTTTGTCTAAGTCAATAAGATTTTCATTTGTTTCATATATTTTTTAAGGACCAACGCCTGTCATCCTTTGGTCATTAAGGCTATTAAGAAAAGAACTCGCTACCCAGAATAGCGCCATTCGGCTTATACCGGACCAAGCATAAGTAATGAAGCTATTATATTTCCTATTGCGACTGTGCCCTTTTCTACATTTAACTATCAAATTTAACCTTCCAGTAATATCCAATGAATATATTTATAAAATTTACTATAAACCTGTATAAATGAATTGACATTTTGCTGCTCATAATCCAATTAGTTTAGCAGAATCATATTCGTACTTGATGCAGTTTCTATGTTACTACATTTAATATTAAGATAAAAATTTATTTAAATTCATTTTAGTTTTAATAATTAACTTGTTTCTATGTGTTGAATTTATATATATATATATATATATATATATATATATATATATATATATATATATATATATCCACCGTCATCATGACTATCTAATTTTATTGTCATCTAAAACATATATGGCAAACGGTCAAATTAACCCGACAAGTACTGGTAAGTTAAAAGCGACTTCTTAGATTTGTTTACGTATTGGCATTGTTAGTTACGTACACAAATACATACGACTAAACTAAAATATATATATAATTTTATAATATTATGTCTGCTGGTTATTTTTTTGTCAAAGGATTTTATGTAATCAAATACACACGTTATTGTCAGTCAGTGAACGTCAAAAATTCATATGAAAAAAACAAAAAAAATTAAACTATGATTTTAGTAAAACACATTCGCAGAAATTAAAATTAAAGACGTCTTTGAATGTTTGGAAGACATACAATTCTTAGTCCTGTTTTTTTTTTTTATATTACGTAAATTAGACAATGCAAAGGAGTATGCGTTTAAAGCTCAATACCGTCGTCAATATTAAACGTTGTTTATTAGCTTTGAGAAGAATAGCCTTTCCGATCCAGTGATTTTAATGAGCGACTCGTGGGACACGCTTCGGAAGAGGAAAGTGTAATTACTATAAACCTTTATAGGCCGATCCCGCACAGTTGTTTGCATAAATGTGTGACTTTTATCCATTTGAAATTCTATGCGGTAACAGTATTTATCGTATAAATAACGTGAAACGGATATTCACTTCTGAATTTATGGGGTTGTATTGACACGAGGAAAACCATGAATTTACTAACGTTGAATTTATTTTGTTACGAATATTTTTGTTACTATTGTTTACGCATCTTGAGGTACAAGGTTACGAACTGAGAAAGGAAAAATATAAAACTTAAGGGAATTTTAGTTGAATGCAGAAAGTTCGATCAAAAATTAAAGTTAAATCATTTAAATACTTCAGAAAATACTAAGTTTTAAACAATTGTTTTACTTAGGAACGACTCATATACATTATACTGAATAAATTGATGAGAATTTAACAAACGCGCCTTAAATAAAGTAAAGCGCTGTAACAGGAAACAGGGCCTTGTAAACGTTTCGAGTCCTTCCATTCCATAGATTTAATTCAAAACAAGCGACAATTTGTCTGTCCTTTGTGATCTGATAAAGAGTTTATTTTTTCCGGCGAGGATGTTACGTTTGTGTGCGTTTAAAGTTGGTGTGACAATATTTTAAAACAATACTATAAATTAGACTTAACAATTGATGTTAGCTAAGATTTGTTTTTTACTCGACAGTTTTATTGACATGTTTACCCAGTTTATGTATACATTAACAGCCTGTAAATTTCCCACTGCTGGGCTAAGGCCTCCTCTCCTTTTGAGGAGAAGGTTTGGAGCATATTCCACTTCGCTGCTCCAATGCGGGTTGGTAGAATTTAATTGAAATTAGACACATCCTCACGATGATTTCCTTCACCGCCGAGCACGAGATGAAATTATAAACATAAATTAAGCACATGAAAATTCAGTGGTGCTTGCCAAGCTTTGAACCCGTAATCATCGGTTAAGATGCAACGCGTTCTAACCACTGGGCCATCTCGGCTCTATGTGTATACACTTATGTATTCAGAGCAGTCAGTCCTTGAACGAGGCTTATACATCGCGAGACATCTTGCAAAATAAGGTGACAAGATGGCGGTTGAAACCAAACTAAACGATATAAAATGTATACATATATATCACCAAAAATTTAATACTAGTAGGTAGATAGAGAACTGACTTCAGACGGGTTCAGTTAACAGTTTTTTGTAAAATGTTGATGCTACTATATATAATAAGCAATTAGTGAGAGGCTAAAAACCGCGTTCTAAGATTATTTATATATTTATCTGTTCCGCTGGTATACTTTATAAGTTTTCTTTTAAATATATATTTGTTACTACACGGTTGGGTCAAACTATAAGCTTGTAAAAGTTTGTAAAATAAGTAATTGTTTTTATTTTTCTGCTGAACTAAATCTTCGTCTCCTGTCAGAATTTCTCAAACACTGACTAGTTTAATCATTATTGCAGTCTTGAATCTTCGGTTAGGATATACGTGTTCTAGATACTAAGCCACTTCGGTTCTTAAAAGTGCTAATACGTACATATGATATTGTCTTTCTAGAAGTAGTCATTTTTGAGAATGTACGAATTATCTAGGCACAGTTTGGATATTGTTAGGTATGACCGGCGACGTCCGGGCCTATAATGTTCTCGCCGACTACGTAGACATAACAAGCTACATTTACATCCATAAACAAAATAACGAATTTATCGTTCAAAATATCATTTAAATAAGCAGTTTTAGTTTGTAAAAAAGAGGTAACTATACCTTTTATTATATAAGTATTATTTGTTTTCCATTTTTGAATCGATCGAAGATTGTTGCTGGAAATATGTATATTTTTTAAACCTTTAAAAAGTTCTTAGTATTTTCTTATATGTTACCTTGGTTTCCGGTTTAGGTTTAGTTGTGTGTCGATGGACGCGCCACACTTTTGTAAACATTGCGCCATAGGCCATGGAAAAGCCGATTGCGAGAAGCCAGGCTCTGGCAGCGCATAGACCAGGGAAGTGTTGCGGCTGGACCCATCGGCCATCGACTCCGAGAGCGATGGCGGCACCGAAGCAGACACAGCAACCACAGAGCATAACAGTGTTGCATGCTGGATGTGACCATTGGATCACTCTATAAGAAAAAAAACTTATATAATTGTATTCAGTTGAAAATATTGTTATTGTTTTTTCAAATCTATAAATCCAAAATAATTAAAAAAAAGAAAGGCTGATTTTCATTAAACTTTCATAATTTAAACAAAAGTTAAGGCTTTTTACTTGCGAGTAATACATTGTATCACGATGTTGAAGTGTAACAGTTATTTTGTAATAAAATTAATCTATTTTTATTTTATCTGTTTTCCATAGATCAAAATTTACAAAAGAAGACTATTTGAAGATCATTTTGACAGCAAAATTATAGCAGCAAATAACTACATAGATATAAAACTGAAATATATTCGCAAGCTAGCACTTTTCTTATCTTTGTTTTGTAAAGAAGTTTAAACTTTGATAATAATTGGATACTTGAGATCCAACTTCGAGGGAATCATAAAATTTCTGTTCAGACTTCTGATATATTTTTTAGTTTGTAATTTATATTGTATGATGATGATTATGAAAAAAACATTTTCAAGATTTCCTCAGGCAGCGATGGTGTTTATTTACTGCCGCCATTAGGTAAATACGACGAGGGTACAAATAGCGATAGTAATTAACATGATATATTAACGTTACGTAATTATAAAAAAATATAAATAATGATGTTTTTTGTTTAAAAGATGAAATGTAGTAAATTCAAATTCTGATCATTTGTTGACTAAGTGAAAGCACTTTGAATCTAGTATATCTAATCAGTTACAAAGTTGTGAGTAAGCAAACATTAAAAATGATTGCGATGTCTGATTAAAAAATGTCATAAAAATGTAGAACCGTAATTATCTTTATTGCAATGAATGAGTACAGTTAAGTCGGAAAAATCAAAGCTTACCTTCTGTGTCTGTGAAAGATGTTGAAGACTATTAAGCCGATAGCGGCTAGAATGCCTGCGATGCAAAGCGCCGTCATGCAGGCGAATAATGACAGCGATACTGTACGCAGCTCGTTAACCACCACGGTACGGTCGGGAGGTACCTTACCACCTAAAAATAATAATTTGCTCAATTTTGCAGAAAGAGTTCAGTCGCAGGATCCAAGAACGCGCTTACGTCCTTTCAATACTTCCAATTTTCAGATTCGGGCTGTTTCTGAGAATTTTTAGACAGAAAAACCAAATAACTTTTTGCGGCCCGATCTCGGGTTTGAACCGTGAACCTCGGGATCTGTGGCCTTATATCAAGCCAATAAGTCTACGAGGCAGTTAGGGAGGGAGTAAGGTATGTAAATACGAGCAAGTAAAATACGTTTATTATTTTGATAAATTTCATTAAATTTTTAGATTCTGTTTTCATTTCTTATTTGAACTTAAAAATAGACGTATCACACACGACTATTACTCTGTAAGTTTCGAAGTGACACTGTCCATAAAAAAATCCACCATGTCCGTCGATCGTAAAAGTTTAGTCGTAAAACTATTGCACCAGTAGAGAAAATGGAGCATTCCTTTATTTTATTACAGTCACCACACACAGTTTTTCTTGCTTCTAAGAATATTATTGAAAAATTTCGCTATTTTTTATTTATGAATTAAACCATGCTATTCGAAGGTACAGACAGACTGTTAAAATACAAGCTAAGCTGCTTTGTAACATTGTGCCCGTTTGTTCTCACGAAATTTCCATTTTCATTCATACGTTTTAGTTAAAATCCCGCGATTTTTGTACATAAAGCGTTATTTCTCTCTGTTTAATATAAGCATGCTATTACAGTATATCGTAACTTTTATTTACTCAGTTTTTTAATCGTAAATATACGTTAATGGCAATTCGAGATTAAGATTGCATAAAATGTTTTGCAATAAAATCATTTCTTTAATGACAATTTTTTTTTTTTTAATAAATTTAGTAATATTTATATTCATAAAAACATTTCATTTACTTTCATGTTGTGTTTATAAAAAATAAAAATCTAAAAAGGTAATTAAGCAACACAGGAGCTATTTATGGTAAAATTAATTGAAAGAATATTCCCAAGAAATATAAAAATACAAAACGTTAATTTTTTTTTCGTGCTATTCGAAAATTAAATAATACTTTTGAAAATAGAGTTATATTTCCTCATTTATCTTACGCAATGTTAATAGAACGAAAAAGATAGAAATTAAAATGTTCTTTGAGCCATTTGGCTAATATCCACCAAAACTTCAGAGAGAATTTTCGAAGTGGGGAGAGATGTAATTACTCTTCCTAGTGTCTCGGCAGAGTCGTGCAGTTTAAACGAAAGATAAAATCTTGGGATGCCAACACGTAAGTGAATTAAAAACGCTCGACCCGTCTTTCTCGTTTTAATTTATTTAAGGTTTGTTTCCAATTTGTTTCATTAAACTTTAATTCGAAACCTCCGTTATTAGTGTCGAACTGGTTTTGCGGACGTTGTGGTAACCGCAGATGGATACATCTCATGGTTCGCTTAACTTTGATCGTAGTTCCTGTCCATTGTGTTGGTTATTTTATGATCATGGCATTTTTATAACATTAGCTATTGTTTCGCAAGCATTGCTGTTCGTCTATTTATTTTGACATAGCGGTAATCTTAAAGGACTTCAATCCACTGTAACTTAATTTGACCGTTAAGAATGCAACAAACTTTCACGCAAGAGTTAACAATAACTGTACAAGTTTTTAATTGAATACGAACAAAAATAAATACAGATTGTTCTATACGATTAAATCGTCCTAAGTTAAAAAATCAAGCTTATTTAGTAGTAGGTGTATAAAGTCAAGTTGAAATATTTTTTGGGTCTGTTACTTTATACTATAATTTAAACTTCTTATTCCTCAGTATATTTTATATTCTAAAATAGCCTGCCTTTTTGTTATTTTTAAAAGTTACATCATTCAAAATCTGATTTAGTAAAAGTCTATTTTTAACACCAAGAATATTAAAAAAAATAACAATACCCTTTATTAAATAAACAAGTTTACATTTACTTATTGATTGTCAAATTAAATACTACCACCGGTTCGGAAAAGAAAACACCCTTATCTGAGAAGAACCGGCCAAAAAACAGCGTTTTTTTTTTCTTTTTTCAATTTGTAATTGATACATACGTATTGGACGTATCACAAAGAAATAGGCAGGAGGCGATCGTTTCATTTTCAAGGTGTGCTATAACCAGGACCACATTAATTGTATAATAACACCAACACTTTAAATTTAGTGTTTAGTTAACACTTTACTCGTCGTAGCTTGTTCCCGTAGCGATATCGTAGCGTAGCGATATCGTAGTGACAAGTATCATAAACACGATGAAACCCTCAAATAAATTCCACATACTAGCGTATAAACCAAGACCAATAGAATCAAGTGCGGAAGGTCAACGCAAATGTTAATTGATTCCTTTTATGTGAAAATTGCTTTGATGTCATAAAAACTGCTTAGTGATAGGAACCATACATTTTATTTAGGTAGTATTTGCCATACCTAAATATAAGAAGCAAAAGATGAAGATAAAAGGTGATATAAATAAAACGTAAACATCATACGTCAAGTAAAGGGTCACTACATATTATAAAATAAAGTCCGCTCGCTGAGTCTGCCGATCTAAACTCAAAATCTACTAGACGGATTTTCACACGGTTTTCACAAATAAACGGAGTGATTAGTATGGAAAGTTTAGGTGCAAATAATTTAAGATCTTGTGTATATTGCCTTGAATATGTCTGTGAATGTTGGAGATGTTGGAAAATATCATCTCGACTGAGAGTTTCACAGGCGTGCGCTCGTAAATCGATAGAGTTATACGAATTACGATATAAATGTTTTATGTAGACCCTAGCGTTATGTAGAATATCTTTCCTAACTCCATAGTGACTTGTAGTATTGAAAAAGATCACCCATATTCCACTTACCAACCCATCGTTCCCTGTCCAGCCACGTGAGGTTGTCTTCTTGAGTGTCATAGTATCCGAGCTTCACGTAGTGGTTGTCGGTTAACTGCTCTATCTGTGTCAGCGCTATGCGATCGCCTTGAGAGGAGAAAGCTACCAATCCCTGTAATAAGTCACAGTAGAAACGAGCGAACATTGACGAATAGTAGATAGTTACGTGATCGTTCTATTTTGATATTTTTAATTGGTCTGTCGATTGTTTTAAAAATATATTTTCTCTAAGTATTTAATCATTTTATAGAAAAATAGAAGTTAAGATTTTTGTAATAAATGTTCGTTGTTGAAAGTGATTGAAAAATTCTTGAATAGTTAGTTGGTATTGTAAAGTTTCTCCCACTGTTAGGACTGTCGTAATGGTTACATTAACGTGTCTAGATTATAACAAGAAAGTTACATGGATGCTTTTATTAGCCTTATATTAAATTGGATTGGTAACTACCGCTAACTTTTGATTTGATTCTGAAATAAATTGTACCTTGGAAACATTCATTAATCAGCAATTTTATTTAACAATATTATACAGATGATCGAGTATTGGTTCAATTTCATGCATTCATCGGATTACATACATTTTTTTTATTAACATTAACAGCTATCTGAACCAATTCTAGTTTTTTTTTTTACTTTAATACATATTACGATTTTGGCTTTGAATTCCAATATTATTACGGCTTTTTATGCGATATTTTATAAAAAAGTAGCAATAAAATTTCAAGTACATTGGAATATAAAAATTTATATTATAGAAAGCAGATTTTTTGTAATGTCTTTATTTATGTTTTTTTTTAAACAAACCAAAGTTTAACTTCTATCGAAAGAAAATTAAATAATTGTTTCCACGGTTCGTTCTAGGTAGGTCAACCGTTATTATACACTTATGAATGTTTGTACTATCAAAGAATTCTCCGATTTAATTCCGACAAAACCTCATGAAATACAATCTGCGAAGTCATTAGGCTAACGAGCGAAATATAACCCATTTTTAATCCATATAAAATTTTTACGTGTTAATCTATCTTATATACATAAATACATAATATACATATTTATGTACATAAGACACTTACCGAAACGCCTAGGAATGACGTCGAGTTTATAGCTTCGTAAATATCATCAGCAATTTTCTTGTTTGTGTAAGTAAAATTCTTTAAACTCAACCCGTTCTTTTCGAGTTTCTCCATCGTTTTATTGAAAGCTGTAAAATGATTTTAGGTTAGAATATTCCGGTTCGATTGTAAGGAAGATTTCACATTCGTTTCATGTCTTCATACCGAGCGCCACGGCCCAAACTGCGTCGTAGGCTAAAGGCGCTTCTTGATATCCTTCTGGAAATCTTTCGCCGTCGATGTTATAGCCGGCTTCACGAAGTGCTTCGTTCAAACGTGACCTGTGTGTTATATAATCAACCATTTTGAATTCTCTGACCTGACTGACTATTAAATGATTACTATTTAAGATAATTATCTAGACTGTGTAACGCTTTAATTAGAAGAATATTTCTCAAGTATAATATATAAAAAAAAAGAGATATTAAAACATTTTATTTCGTAATTTTCAACAGAAGTGTATGTTATCATATATAAAGGCTTTGTAAACTTTACCCGGCATTCGGGGCGGTTGGAAAAGCGTGCGCAAAAGGAATTTTCTACATTTTGACGTTTGGTGAAACATAACGTACACAAAAGGACACTCCAGGAGAATTCTTATTTGATACAGTAACGTAGCAATAGAGTCACGTCGCGAATCGTGGTATCGTCTAGCTAGGCATTTTCAATTGAATGTCGCTCGTCGAAAGAATGGAATATTATCTCTCAACGCGTAAAAGTTGTGACAAGCGGTTTTATTCGGGATCTCACCGCATAAATGTCTTACGCCTCCCTCTCTGAACGCGTACAAAAGAAATCGCTGTCATATAAAATAGGGTTTCTGTGACATTTCTCAAATAAATAAAAACACTTACGACACAGATTGAAGGTCAACAGAAGTCATTCGTGGGTAACCTGGTTTATTCAGCTTTTTTATTCTTTGATTATTTAGTGCTACTTACTACTTTACTTATGATAACAAAGTTTCGTGATATAACCTCTAATTAGGCATAAATATATTAGTTGTGATTTTTCGAGCGAGATTATTAAATACCTGCATCGATATAATAGGAATTCAGAATCGGTAAAAAACTATTGAGATTTTAGATTTTACTAAAAGTCAAAAACTCATAATCATGACGACTTTGGAAAGACTTTGTGGAGAAGTCAAATATCACTTTCAAATAGTTTTATAAAATCCCGGTCAGGTTTGCACACGTATGTCAAACGTATGATTATTATATTTAACACAAAGTATTTGAATCAAAGCATTCCGTAATTTGTATTTGCTTAGTTATCTCGCCTTTTATTGGTAGCAAAAATATTCATACCGAAAATCTTCCGACGTCATGCCAGAGATAGTTGTTTGATTGGCATTCTGATTCCACATGAGCGCCTCTGTTGTGAGGTGGCCCTCAGCTGCCTCTCGCATTTGATCCGCTGTGCATTCTAAACCTTCCCGTTCCAGGTTCGTCTCGAACCAGTTATCTTCGTACCAACCTGAAAATAAAAATAACTTTTAATCTATCATAGTATTTCAATACTTTACATTTCAATGTTGTTTACACCTTTAAAGACGTATCATTTTGTATGTTACCCAACAGATATTAATTTTAAGTGCTTAGTGATATGTTGATGGTGTAACTTTTCCAATAAATAAATAAATAAATCTTTAATATTAATTTTCTCAAGAGAAATTCTATAAATTAGTGTTCGTTGTTTTTTTTATTCTAATAAAAAATAAATTAGTAAAACAAAATCGTATTCTTTATAACCGTATAAATGGACTGATTTTTTCTTTTGTTGTTTGAATTCTGAATCAGAAATTTATGTAAGACTTGCGTAAAGTTTATTTAGATTCTTACTAATGACTCGCTTTAAATTAAATTTAGCTTGAAAGTAATTAGCATGACTCGTATGTCCGGTGATGCATGCCACTATGACCTGAGGGTTTCGTCCAGTAAAAGGGTATTTATTTGGTTTTTTATGCTTTCTCTTAGTATCTACGATTATCTTTGTCTTGTGAAATGGATTGATATAATCTCGTTTGAATTTCGTATTTTAAGTAAATTTCGTATTTCGAGTTGGTCTTTGGAACTAATCTTTAGGTTCTGGTAATAATTCATAGGTATGTAAAACAAAGAATAAAATGTTATATCTGTTTTCCTTTTTATGGAAAAAATGGCCATGACTTTTTTGGACCGGTGCTATTGTTGTCTGTTATTATTGTCGAAGTACTTTATCATTGAAATTAATCTACATGTCTGTTGCTCTTTCACGTCCATACCCCCGAGCCGAATTTGTCAAAATTTGGTTTAAAACAAGCTCCATCTCCAAGAAAGGACATAAGGTACTATTTAGGGTGTGACATCTGATGGTCGTCAGATGCCACACCCAAAATAGTACCCCAAAAACGCGAGCAAAGCCGCTGGCGACTAATAGTTAATAAATGTTTCAAGACGAATGAACTGTATAAAACTTTACAATCCAAGGGAATAAAATACAGCGATTTCCAATACACGTATCATTACAATTCAAAGATAAATGCAAAGTCTGTTAACAGTGAGCTGGGTTCAGATTTCTTTGTTGAAGTTCGTACATCCTTACAATAGTGCTATGCTTAGTTGGAGTGGAAAATGAGAACGATTGTGATTGAAGAGCTTTATTTTATATTTCCGTTAAATAAGGCTATTTAAGGATATGTTTGTATTTCATATCTATATAAAAATTTATAGTTAGTATCTGTTTGATATTATACTTTTATACCGTTTTATAAAATATATGTATATTAATTACGAAAAGGCTCTTATAATATCCACTTTGTCGTAACGCAGCACTCAACTCATGTACTATTAAAAACATAGCATATACATAGCAAAGTCAAGATAACGTCGGACTTGATTAGTAATAAATTATTTCATGGAAGATTTGGTAAGTTTAGTAAGCACTTAAGCATGTTGTGAGTGTGTGTTTAAAGTAGAACAAATTGAATAGATTTTTATTTAAGTAACAAAAGGTTCATTAATGCGCTTATCCTTTGTCATATAGTAAAACAGATTCGTTTAAATTGGTAAATCATTACCGCATCATTCCGTTGCGGTTCAGCAATGATTCATAAATTGTCAGTCAAGCTTGCCAACAGCCACGATCATGGCCAAAATACTGTTGGTATTCTCATTCTGCGCACGCGAAATTGGTAAACAATGTCGAAAAATATATGGGCCTTTTTTTATGATAACGGTAGGTGGACGAGCAAATAGGTCACTACCGCCCATAGACAATGGCGCTGTAAGAAATATTACCCATTACATCACCAATGCCCCACCAACCTCGGGAACTAAGATGTTATGTCCCTTGTGCCTGTAGTTACACTGGCTCAATCACCCTTCAAACCGGAACACAACAATACTGAGTACTGCGGTTTGGAGGTAGAATATCTGATGAGTGGATGGTACCTACCCAGACGGGCTTGCACAAAGACCTACCATCAAGAAAACACGTTGGTTCATTATATTAATATGTATAAAAAAAATAAAGTAAAAGTCTGTTAACGTTGTCCTGGGTAAATGCCTCCTCTCCCTTTTGAAGTTTTTCATTCACTTCGTGCAGGTTTCGCCATGATGTTTTTCTTGTCGCCGAACACGAGATGAAATGTAAATACACATTAAGCACATGAATTTAGTGCCCCGGGGTTGAACTTAGAATCATCGGTTTAGATGCACGTAGTAACCACTGGGCCATCACGGCTCTCTACATATATGTATATATAGCTGATTTTTATTCAACACGTACAGGTTTTATAATGATGGTTTCCTTCACCGTCGATCAAGAGATTAATTATTGTAAATACAAATTAAGCAATTCAGTAGTCCTTGTACGGATTTGAATCCATTCGATTGAGATTCACGTGTATTCGTTAAATGTCATCTCTGTATCTTACATATAAAATAAATCGACGTGAATATCGTGATGGGGTTGTAAATAACCTTGATGAGTTGCAGAAACAGAGCAACGGTTCAACCCTAAGCGCATTGATATGCTATACGCACAGTTTACGAGTACGCGTGTTTTTTTTCAATAGTTTCCAAGTAGCTGATATCTATAGAACATAGTTGAAAACCAGAGCTAGAAACTATTGCTAATATATATAGATATACATAGATATATAGATATAATAGTATAGAAACTACCAATTAAACAAATGCACGTGGTTCTTGATATATTTTTAATAACTATGAAAACCGTCTTCCGTCACCAGATTTTTTTAGCGACTTAGTAACTGAATAATCAAATTAAACTGATTTCAAAACGTTCAAAATTATGTTTTTAAACATATATCCGCCCCAAACGTGAATAAATCACTATAGACGTACGCTATACAAAATTTTATACATAAAATATATTTAAATTGTGTTTTAAAGCACAATCTATATTCGTGAATATTATTGTTCCTTTATTGCTCGTTAAAGCCGAGATGGCCCAGTGGTTAGAACACGTGCATCTTAACCGATGATTTCGGGTTCACCCAGGCAAGCACCGCTGAATTTTTATTTGCTTAATTTGTGTTTATAATTCATCTCGTGACGAAACCTTCATGTGTCTAATTTCAAAGAAATTCTGCCATGGTGGTGTATTCCACCAACCCGCATATTAGCGTGGTAGAATATGCTCCAAACCTTCTTCTCAAAAGCCCTTAGCCCAGCAGTGGGAAATTTACAGGCTGTTAATGTAATGTAATTGCTCGATATCCTTTAAGTTTATGCAAATTAGTTTCCAGGTCGGTGAGCAAATAAAGTTTTGCAGTGAGAAAATTGTCAGCTTTTAGTTCATTGTACGATTTTCAAAACACATTAGAATATTTGGGGTTAGTTGTTTCGAATATATTTAAATATTTAAACTGTATATCTTCCACATACATATTAAACGGGTTGCATAGGATTTACGTTTACTTGGTAGTGATCGAATGTTCGAATTTTGATTAAATCTATTCGAATTCATGGGAATTGATATTTTTTCTATGATATCTATTATGTTTATATGATAAGGTTTTGTACCGAGGAAGGCGGTGCTTCTTCTAGTTACCACATCAAACTCATTTTCGTTACACATTCTAAGGCAACGTCCGTTTCCTGTGACGCCAGCGGTGAAATGGCAACGACTTGCGCTCGCTGTGACGTGTTACAATCATGTTTATATGAACACGATTACACTTACGCATTTGGTAGCATAAAGGTCACCGCACACAAGGTATTTGTTACAGACGCGTACCGGTAACAGACGATATTAGTTCAAACGATACTCGTCTATCTTCCCCGGCACGGTGAGTGGCCTGTAACCTGAATGTGAAAACGTGCTTCGGCTGTAATATGCAATCAAATTATTGGTACCCATATTTATCTGTTTTTATACAGGTTGTCCCAGAAATCAACGTCAAGCCGGAAATGGAAAAATAAGAAAAACATTTTTAGACAAAGCTTGAAAGACTATTACTTGATCAATTTCTCGTTTTTTTTTTAAATACCAATATACTTTTCAATCATTTATAAAAAAAAAAAATCTTATTTTTCTGATAATCCCCATCAATTGGCCTAACGCCCATTGCCAGCTTGACGTTGATATCTGGAACAGCCTGTATTAAGGCATATTTTATTGAAATGAAATCCATATCGCAAGTTAGATTTCATACATTTGGCGAATGAAAATTACACCGAATATGGCGTGTACTGCTATATGACTGCGTCTTTCGATATCTCAAAACATATAACCATAATATTTTACAGGATAATAAATATTTTAGCATTAAAAAAAATACTAGATGTTATTAATATCGTTTAATGTATATATCATACATTTCCGTCAAGATAAATATGCTAGGTGAGAGACATCGTACGTACAAATATTTGTCTACATTGAACTTTGGAACTTTCGAAAGACGGAAAATTTATTAAAATTTTGACTTCCAAAATTCTGTTTACATTTTAACAACTTTTATTTGCGAACGTAATACCCAGAAACTGTATGATTTTAATGAATGTCGGCGATCCTTGTGACCGGATTCAACACAAAATCTTTATTCCGTTACAGAGCAGAGTAACAAAATTATAACGAACTGGCTTGTACGAGCCATCATTGTTCGTTTAGAATGTTACATCCATAATCATCGTAAATATAAATAACAAAATTACCTGAACAGTGGAGACCCTTTTTTGAAGAAAATTGACATTTGTATTTTTTGTCTTTTAAACTTTTTTTGTTTTGTTAATTAAAATTCTGTTATGGTTGGTTTACTATCTATGTGTGTTGGTATACTTTTTATGTTTTTGTTTATTAGTATCTGGTGATACTTGGTTATTGATTTGTTTTTAAAAGGGCTTATATCTTTTAAATAAGAATTCAAGACATTTTGAACTTTATTTTTTATGTACGTAATAAAATGATGATTTACGACTAAGTTATTCCGCGTTGATACGCGCAATAGCAGGTATTTTAGAAAGACATTTTTTATAATTGATATGTTCAGTAACAATATCCACCTATAAACAGACTGTCAAAAATAAATTTTACAATAATTGTTTAACTAACCAAAAACATTTATAACAGAAATAAGGCCAAAAAAAATCTATAATAAAATCTATTAAATGGTGCATTGACTCTCAACAATCACGTAACGATGTCAAGGCAATACAGTTCGTTAGTAATAACGCAAGTCATGAAAGAATATCGCAAATTACGATACGATACGATAGAATTGTTGCCTTTTATATATAACAACATTAAATCAATTTCACTTATTCAATTTATATAAACGAAATGCAAAGTAATAATTTTATTTCGACGGATTATTAATGGATACAAATAATTCACCCACTCGAAGAGGAAAACATTCCTCTTGACTAGAAATTTTATTTAATGGAATGAAATTATTTCAACATTCATAAAAGCGTTCGAACAAGTGTTCGTGGTTCTTTATTTGTACTTGACTTGTCGGTAATTCCAGCTCAGTTGCCAACCGAAACTCGGTTCACGAGTTAAAACAAGTTGTCATAAACAGATACGCGGCTTGTAATTGTGGTGGATGGTTTAAGTGAAATTTTTTGGCGAATTTTCACTTCCTCGAACAATTATACGAGTATATTCTTCTTCACTAATTTTTGTCTAACATTTTAGCAAAGCTTGACGAGTCTTTGTTCGTAGACGAGACTGAGTTTCTTTAGAGAGAAAATCTTTCGCGTTGTTTAAAAATGTTATGAGACTACCTAGTATACTCGTGTATGAAAAGTTGTAAAATCTACAAAAAACAAAAGTTTTAAAGAATTTTTGTTCCCTCAAATATTCGTTAAAGGAATATTTCGATTCGACGTCATAGTTTAATATATGAAATTTTTCCATGAAACGTAGAACTCGTAAAAATCGGTAAATCGCAAAAAAAAATACATCGTATTGAACTTAGGAAATGTGTCGATTATATTTATATGGAGTGATCTCTTAGCGGGAAATTTTATAGGGTAATAAAGTTTTATGAGGGAGGAGCAAGGATTTTCAGGCCCATATTCGGGTCGGCCGGACGCTGATAACCTGGCGAAGTTGACTTGACACACTGGTTCTTGGACGGAAGCCAAATTACCTCTCCGAGTACGTTTGACGTCAATAATACCTTAGCTGTAATAACAACCCAGTTTAGTAAATAATACTTGACTATTATATAAACACTATCTGAAATTATAGTCGGCTTTGTGTCCTTTGTAGTATTGCCAGACGTAAATTAACATTTCTGATGTTGAGATTAAACTAGTATTTATAGGAACTTACGTTTATATATTTATTTATGTAAGCATAATATTTGAACGTATTATATTTGTTCGAATATTTTGCAATGATTCATCTCATTCTCAGCGGAATTTCAAAAGGAAACCTGTGTGGATGATATTCTTCCGCATGTAAAACTTATTATACAACGCCTCAATTAAGCTTGGTAGAATAAGCTTCGATTCTTTCCTAGAGGGAATTTGGCTTAGCAGTGTTTATATGTTACTAGCTGTTACCCGCGGCTTTGTCCGCCTAGAATATGAATGTAATACTTCTTTGTATACCACATTGGTGTATATTTCAGCCCTTAGGGTAGAATATCCAGAAGTGCTTAAATGCGAATCAACTGATTATTAATCGGTAGCCCAAAAATAAAATTTCATGCTTCTAACTTCAAAATGACGGACTTCCAGACTAATATATATAATAAATGTCAACCCCTTAGAGGTAGAATATCTAGAAATACTTAAATACGTGTTTAATCATTTTTAATCAGTATCCCAAAAATAGTTTCACATTTTTAGCTTATAAAATGACGACTTCCATAAAAACTTTCAAGCCTTATTTCACCCCCTTTGTGGTAGAATTTTAAAAAACACTTAAATACGTATTTACACATTTTTAATCAGTACCCATAAATGAAGTTTCATGTTTGCAACTTAAAAAATGACTGACTTCCATAAAAACTTTCAACCCTTATTGAAATAAGGGGGAGAACCCCCTTAGAGGTAGATTATCTAGAAACGCTTAAATACGTATCTACTCATTTTAGATCAGTATCCCAAAAATAAAGTTTCATCTTTCTATATTAAAAATGACGGACTTCTGTACAAACTTTCAACCCTCATTTTACCCCCGTAGGAGTAGAATATGCAGAAACACTTAAATAAGTATCTACTCCTATTTAACCAGTATCCCAAAAATAAAGTTTCATGTTTCTAATTAAAAAAATTATGGACTTCCATACAAACGTTCAACCCCTATTTCACCCCTTTAGGGGTAGAATTCCGTGGGTGTCATAATATGTTAGTTTATAAGTATACAGCCTAAAATATAAGTTTTATACTTCTAGTTCTAAAAATGACAATACTTTCAACAACTTATAACCTTTCAACCCCCTTTTCAACCTCTTACAGCACTTATCTCCAAATAAAAAGTAGCCTATGTCCTTTCTCAGACTCTAGACTATTTGTGTACCAAATTTCATTTAAATCGGTCCAGTAGTTTTGGCCTGAAAGCGAGACAGACAGACAGAGTTACTTTCGCATTTATAATATTAGTATGGATTACAGTACTTCAGAATAAATAGTGTGTATTGACTAACATCGTATTTACGAACATGACCGACCGCTTCGAGACGATAAATGATAGCTGCTCTAAAATAAATTAATTATATTTGCTACATACGATTCCATAAAATCAAAATCTTAGTCGTTAATGGCTTATTTATTAGCTGTCCGATCGAAATGCTTGCAACTTAGAAAGCTGTTCTTAAAAATTCTACATTTATTTTTCTTAGGATTCGGACATGCGCTAATCAATTTTGTAAAGTGCAATACTATTGTTTCCGATGTTTGCCGATGCATAATATTTTTATTCTGAAGTACTACTCTAACTTATAGAATAATATATTAGTATGTTTAAAAATGGAAATAGAATAAAATGCGATCGAGACTAAGAACTGTTTTATACTTACAGTCACATATAATTTAGTTTTATATATTATAATATTAAGATTAGTTGAATATAATCGTTTTAAAAATTTAGTATTTTAGTTATCTCACTGGACAGAGAGCTAATTTGATAGCGGAAGGAACCGCAGAAATCCGCTTGGGAAGCACTTAAAATGTACGTACGTTAAATTAACTATTTAATTTTATTATATCATGTTACTTATAAACACAGAATTAGGTCCCGAGATGTAGCAGACTTATATAGCGAAATTGGTCTGACGGTGGCGAGTTTGAAATCGTAAAATGAATAATCTCATACACTCGTATAATGTGCTTACATTAAAATGTTTAGTTGTTCCACTAAACACGATAACCAGTGAAACATCGTGAGAAAACCTGCATATTTCGTAGATGTTCTGAGTCGTCTATTGCGCAATGGTGCAGCGTAAATTAAATGCTTTCACAGAAAAGACGCCTTGGTTAGTGGAAGGACAGTTATCAGTTGATTACTTCGCTTTAGTTTTTCAGTCACGACTAAAAGCTTCAGTATATAAAGGTCCATTAAATATGTAGAGAATTTCATTAATTTTCATTATTTTACTCGATGATAGGGATTGCACAAAAATGCTATCTCATCTGGATAGGTACCACGTACTCATCACATATGTAGTCTACCGCCAAACAATAACTACCAGTGTGCCTTAATTCAGTGTCGGTGGCGCATTGGTGTTGTAATGAATGGTTAATATTTCTTACGGTGCCAATATGTACGGGTGACGATTACCACTTACCATGAGTTTGAGAATGCTAAGCACCTGTCAACTAGAGAATAGTGAGTGAGGAATGACTGCAGTTGATCTGATTATTATGGGTAGTTTTAACGGCTTTCACTTTCCATTGAGATTTAATTTCGATAAGAACCTATTATATTACGATTTTATAAATAATAACATGAAGACTATCCAACCAACTGTGAAGGACGTAGGCATATATCAAGCAAATGTTGTCATTGTCATAAATTAACACAATTAATATATCACATTCATTCGCTTGCTATTCATATGTTCTTGATATCCATACTAATATTATAAATGCGAAAGTAACTCTGTCTATCTGTCTCGCTTTCACGCCAAAACTGGACCGATTTTAATGAAATTTGGTACAAAAATAGTTTGGAGCCTGAGAAAGGCTACTTTTTATTTGGAAAAAAGTGATGTAAAGGGTTGAAAAGGGGGCTGAAAGGTAGTAAATTGTTGAAAATATTGTCATTTTTAGAACTAGAAGCATAACACTTATATTTTAGGCTGTACACTTATAAACTAACATATCATGACACCCACGAAATTATACCCCTAAAGGTTTGAAATAGGGGTTGAACGTTTGTATGAAAGTCCGTATTTTCTTAAGTTAGCAACATGAAACTTTATTTTTGGGATACTGATTAAAAGAAGTAGATACTTATTTAAGTGTTTCTGCATATTCTACCCCTACGGGGGTGAAATGAGGCTTGAAAGTTTGTATAGAAGTCCGTCATTTTTAAGATAGAAACATGAAACTTTATTTTTGGGCTACTGATCTAAAATGAGTAGATACGTATTTATGCGTTTCTAGATAATCTACCACTAAGGAGGTGAAATAAGGATTGAAAGTTTTTATGAGAGTCAGTCATTTTTTAAGTTGTAAACATGAAATTTTATTTTTGGGATACTGATTAAAAATTAGTAAATAAGTATTTAAATGTTTTTTAATATTCTACCACTAAGGGGGTGAAATAAAGGTTGAAAGTTTTTATAGAAGTCGTCATTTTACAAGTTAAAAATATGAAACTTTATTTTTGGGATACTGATTAAATATAATTAAATACGTATTTTAGTGTTTCTAGATATTCTACCTCTAAGGGGTTTAATAGGGGTTGACATTTTATATATAGATTAGTCTGGAAGTCCGTCAGTTTTGAAGTTAGAAGCATGAAATTTTATTTTTGGGCTACCAATTAAAAATGAGCTGATACGTATTTAAGCGATTCTGGATTTTTTACGCCTAAGAAGAGAAATTGGGTTGACTTTTCGTATATAGAATAGTATGGAAGACCGTCATTTTTGAAGTTAGAAGCATGAAATTGTATTTTTGGGCTACCGATTAAAAATGTGTTGAATCGCATTTAAGCGTTTCTGAATATTCTACCCTAAGGGCTGAAATACACACCAATGTGGTATACAAAGAGGAATTACATTAATGTAATATTTTAAGTTAATTTGTAAATATATTCATATTCTACGCGGGCAAAGCCGCGGGTAACAGCTAGTCTTTATATAAATACTAGCTGTGCCTTATTATTATTTTACATATAATATCAAAATAAAAGTAGCCTAAGTTACTCCTTATTACATCAGCTATGCACGTGAAACCCCATCAAAATCAGTCCTGCCGTTCCAGAGATTAGCCGGAACAAACAGACAAACAGTAAAAACACAAACAAAGACACTTCAATTTTATTATATGTATAGATAAATCTTCTGTGTGTGTGTATGTAACTACCACCTACACGGTTGGACCAAATTTCATGTAATTTTTACGAGTTGGTATTTGGATAGCTCAGATTAGACCCGGTAGCGCTACGATTGGGAAGTATATAAAATTCTTATTTAATCCTGCATTTAGCTGGTTATTTATATAATCTATACTAAAGAGGATTAGTTTATGTAATGAGTAAAACCTTTACTAGAAGATACAGAGATGATGATTAAATAAGTTTAAATATAGTATATTGACGTGACGTGGATGGCAGTAAAATATTTATATAAAAAAATTACAAATGAAAATATTTTTTCACTCCATTAGTTAGAACTTAAAATAAGCAAGATAGATCATGATATCATATGGTGGCTGCTCGAGAAAAACTACCTAAAAGCTTCAACTCTTTTCACAAAGATCTATTTTTGCCTTTGAATTTGTGGATCAAATCTCGCGATTGAGTTTTAAACCAGTTTTTGGCAATCGATTGAGCTATAATTTTGGTACTAGTGACAATACAATCTCGCGTAGCAATTTGTATTCGTACTAGTATATTGTTTCAATGAAAGCGATTTTTTCAATGGGTTATTTTAACACGATAAGTTTTTACGATGACGTAACTACATTATTTTTAACACGATCTCATATATGTTTTGCTTTATTTATTTAAGTGTGTGTGGTGGTATAATGACAATTAACAATACGAGCACACAAACAATAATGAAATGATTGTAATTAATCATTGAAAATTAGACACTCATTTTCTGAAAAACATTAATATAATATTATTGCATAATATGTTTTACTGCATTTAGAAGACCTCCGTGATCGAGTAGTGTGTACACCGGTTTTCATGGGCACGCCACTCCGAGATCTAGGGTTCGATTCCCGGCCGAGTCGATGTAGAACAAGTTAATTAGTTTTCTATGTTATCTTGGGTCTGGGTGTATGTGGTACCGTCGTTACTTCTGATTTTCCATAACACAGGTGCTTTAGCTACTTACATTGGGATCAGAGTAATGTATGTGATGTTGTCCAATATTTAATATATATAATACAATACAATGTCATGGGAAAGTTCCATCCCTACTATAACTTGTCTAACCGGGAATCGTGATTTTCGCTACGACCATTTATAATAAAAATACAATATTCTTTATTAGTTTTTATTTCAAATGCATTTCGATGTTTGGGTAACGAGTAAAAATGTTTTTTCAGATTTTTTAATCGATATTTTTTTGATTTCAACAGCTTATCGAAGTTAAGTCTTTCGTCATGAATTAAGACATTTATTTAAACGTAGATAACTAGCAGTTATTACTATCAATTGAAACGTGATTTCAGTTCAAGCGTAGTGAGCTATGCCTTATTTATTTATATACCTACAATCACGTCTTATGGACCGTGTTCATAAATTTGATATATTACTCACGAACATAGGAACTAAGGGACTTAGTTGTGATCAGAATATGGAATGCCCCAACGCGGGTACAATTTAATTAAAAGCAATGAATAATAAATAAAATATTTTATAAATGTATTATTAGAAGCATATTTCACATAATAAATAAATATCTTTCCTCGGGTAGTAGAAATGTATTTATTTATATATATATATTTTAAACTACGCCTCATTTCCGCTCGATGCCCCAACTAGAGGGTCCATTTAAACGATCCCAGTACTCACTCAAACACACACCAAACATTTCATCAAAATCGGCCCAGCAATTTAGGAGGATTCCAGTGACATACACGCATACAGATGATTTATGTATGCATATTATGTACATATGTACATAATATGTATACATAAATCATATAATACTTCTGTATATATGTTTATATGCATAAATACACGGGAAAGCTCAACCGATTCAGAACGAATTCTAGAAAAAAATATCTCGAGGATGTAGTCGAACAAAAATAAATGCAATTATTATAAAATAAAAGTTTTTAGGTGTATTACCTAAGATCAAAGGATCAATTTTTAGGACATTGGAGTCTACTAATGTTAAGTTTAGTCAATAAGAGATAATGACTTTTAATCAGTAAGTGCTCAGAATGAGGATGTTGGTAGTGTTACATTCTCATCCCTCAAGGACGGAAACTCGGTGCTCAAACAAGAGTTGTATGGTTTTCACTCCACTCACTTCCAATCGAATCTCAAGTGCGACACACCTGTCTGAAAAGGTCGAATTTAACATAATATATGAATTAGATACTTGTATAATAGGAAAGAGAGAGATTATTAAGAAAATAAATTAGGTACATGGGTCGTCTCCTATATAAGAATTTTAGAATG
The DNA here is from genome assembly GCF_037043105.1 of Vanessa tameamea. Taxonomy (NCBI): domain Eukaryota; kingdom Metazoa; phylum Arthropoda; class Insecta; order Lepidoptera; family Nymphalidae; genus Vanessa; species Vanessa tameamea. Next base: position 9,092,884 of record NC_087313.1, on the reverse strand, counting down.
AGTAAATGTCATTCAATTTGATTTCAATAAAATGTGAGGAGATACGGTAAAAAATAGCTGCTGAAGATTAATGTATTATTAATCGCGTTACTTCAGCGACGGAATGGAAAAATAGCTTGCTTTATTCAATGGAAGCGCAAGAAACGAAAATATGTTTATTTCGACGAACGAACGAACGATTTATTTATTCTGTGAAGTAAATGTTTGCTTTTTATCATAAATGACTTAATGTTATTTATTTTGTATAGAAATGCTAAAAAAACTGATACAAAATCATGTATATAAAAAATAAAAACATAACTTGTTTTTGATCGAATTCGTTCCGTTGACCCTTGGTTTAGTTGTTTTTACTTATATATATATATATAAATGTTGCTATATATTTATGCCATAGGATGGGTAAATGGGTCACCTGATGGTAAGTGGTCGCCACCAATGCGGTGCCAACCTTGGGAACTGATATATTACGTCCATTATACCTGTAGTTAAATTGTTTCACTCACCCTTCAAACCGAAACACAGTAATACTAAGTATTGCTACAGACTCGTACAAAGCTCTACTACAAATACACATATGTAGTACATAAAATATTGTTGGTGGTCTGGGATCGTCTCAAAAAAAATGTAGAAACAGTGAAAAGCATGTTGCACACTTAATTTTAATGTAATCATTATGTCAACATATTACGCTTGTTAAACAGGAATGTGATATAATTTTAAAGTTTTATGTGTCGCAATTTATCTCATCACAGATTTAGCCATTGCCGAATTGTAGATTGGATTTCCAAATACTGGAAGTAAATTTTGTGGGCATCCTAGAACACCTCGCACGGCTAGTTATCGTAGAATGGGCTTTGCTCTTCCGTAATCAAATTGGCGTTTCGTTAAGCTAATCCATGTGCCATGTTAATTGAACGTGTCTTATTTTAATTAAAAATAGATACACTGATAATTCCTATTAGAGTTTTGAAATTTAACGCTTCTATAATAAATGTTTGTTATGGAGGACCTTTAAAATAAATCATTTGAAGTGTTATTAAATTTACCGTTTTTTAATGAAGCAATTTTAAAGTCTTATTATTTGTAATTATGATCTCCGGATCAAAGTAACAGCCAAATGTATTTTCCATAGTGAGTCAAAATATCTGATGAGAATAGAGATGATTTGATCTGACGGATGGTCTTCTCTGTCAAAAAATTGGATGTTGTAGGAAGAAGAAACACTTTTACCTAGCAGTGAAGTACATCAAATTGCTAATAAAAAAAAACAACAGATATATTATTTTGGTATAAAAATAGAAATTGATGGGCTACATACAATTCTATATAATAATAGAGTACTCTTTTTTAACAGATACAGAATATGGTTTTATAGCTGATGACGTTATTAGAATTTTTAACGAATATTTATTTTGAAAATTTTGAAATATATGATGTTAAAATAAAATTAAACTATTTTAAAATAGGGAATTTTCCACGTCAAACCTCTTTACTTTATCAAAAACAAGTACTACAACTTCATACGAGAAAAAAATAATAATCAAATATAACATTTTGTTATTAATTCATTTAAATGCTCCATATAGAATTTCACAAATATAGTTTAATATTTCCTGCAGATTTTATTTAAAATAAAAACGTTATATATTTCAGAGATGTCATAAAAAAAATGTTTTATTTCAAACTCTTTAGATACATACATAGTAATTCGATCATGAAACTGAAACCCTTAACCCGCTTAATCCTAGAACTACCAGTTTTGAAAATAAGATATAACTTACAAGATAAATAATACATTTTAGGTCAAATACAAATGTCAAATATAGATATCCAATACAATAAAAATGGCTGAAAATATTTGTCTCTCCTTTTTATGAATAAGTAAAAAACATGAAAACATAAGGTGTGATGTCGTCTATTTCAAGCTGCTTGACATTTAATTGGCGGTTTAGTGAGCAACTTCAGCTACGTTACGGCGAACGATGGACCATAAATGTTACAAGCACCTGAAATCGCGCGAAGCAGCCAGTACTTTAGTAAAATAACAGATAAATTTAAAAAGAAACCTTTTTTTAAAAACGATCTTAAAAAAGTTTTCATTAGTTCTGTTAAATCTTGTAAATACTGTTTAATTAACAAACGAGAATATACACGGAACGCTCTGGGGATATTTGACTCGATCCTCATTTATGCCGAGCAAACAGAGTTCGATTAAAATTATCAAGAACATTTATTTTACTTGTTAAAATCTAGGGTTTTTATTTGATTCAAAGTTAATAATCGGTCAATAAAAAAACATATTTCACCTTTAAAGTATTAGTCTCAGTTTGTAATGGCAAATTTATTACATGACAAGCTTTGCCCCGTAATTGTATGTTTTGTTGTATAACCAATCTTTTGAAATTAGCGTTTCGTTGTACTGACCACTTTGATCTGAAATATCTCCTCTTTTATTAAGAATTACAAATTCAAATTTATTAATTCATTTAGCTGGTACATTTGAATTTTGAATACAGTCATTCATTTGTTTTTTCCTCATTATCTTTTTCTTTAGCGTCGCTTATTACCGCACAATGGAAAACATGAAATATCAGTATATTTATGAGTATGAGTTAGAACTCGTACTCGTAAACTAGCTCGTGGACTAGCGCCGGTGTTGTTCACTACAGCTTTCAAAAATCTGGCCAAACGATGACGGCAGATATATATTGTCAGCAATTGTAAACCATGAAGGAAAAACTAGCTACTAAACAAACAAAATAAGTCAATCGCTCTAGGCCACTGCTGCTTACGACAACGCAAGAACACACACTGCACAACAAACAACCACTAAGTCAGATGAGCTACAATTGGAATGTCTGCGACATCCACCGTACTCCCTGGACCTTGCTCCAACAGATTACCATTTTTTCCGGCATTTGGACAACTTCTTACAAGGAAAACAAAGAGTTTATTGATCTCGCCCCCACGGTTTTTTTAATAAAGGGATCAATGAATTACCTAAGAGATGGCAAAAGTGTATATATAACAACGGTGCATACTCTCGAATAATTAAATAGATTTTATAAAAAAAAAAAGACTTTATATTCCTCCCGTTCAAAACGCCAATTTCATATGTAAGGACCTAATAATATTTTTCTTATCATTATAATATTATATCAAATAATTTAAAACATTCGCTGTGAATATTTCTCTCTATTTAATAAAGCTTGGCATTGTGTCACAATACAAACATTATACGTTGGGTCGTTGGATCAATATTACATAGTGTTAATGTTTATCTGTGGACTGAGCGTAAAAGAAAAAACATGTCACGAGATTAATTTTGACAGCCACTTTATTTATATTTATCTTTTCCTTGTGAAGATTATAAGGTTTGGCATCTGTCGGCACAACTAAAAGCCATTAAACTAAGAAATTCATTGTATTGAACTGTTTAAGCATCTTAAGCGTATTCCTGAATTTTATCTATTTTGATTTTAAATTTCTAGTATGAGTATATACTTTAATTATTTTATATCTAGATAGAATCTCAAAACTGAACGTGTCATAACATGCACACTATTAAATTAGTATGACGTTTAGTGAGTGTCACACGCACTCCAAAATAATAAAGTGGGCCTGTTTTGTTTTAGTTCTTTTGTAGTGCGATACTCGATCCAGATATAAAAATAATCTAAGTATTAACAAAATATTATTTAATATATAATATTTTGTTTATGGAGAAGCCTATAGATGTATATGAACCTAATGGAGTCGGAGAGCTGGTGGTTATATAATAAGAGTCCTTATTGTGATAGAAAATTCAACGGAAATCCTATTTCAAGTTATCATCTTGTATGAACGACTTGAAACTCAATTTTTCAATTGTATTTTTGACCTTCGACGCAAATAGAAAGGGGTTATAAGTTTAACGTGTCTGCGTATAGGTGTATCTGTCTGTGGTACCGCAGCTCCCAAACGGATGAACCGTTATCGTTTATTTTTTTTGTGTTATATATAATACTATCCCGAGTGTTCAAAGACATGTTTCATGAAAATCTGTTCAGCCGTTCTTTTTTAGTTGATGAGGGTATCTGACCTTCTATGTCTTAGTATGTAGTTGTATATAGCCCTTTGTCGTACCCGTGTGAAGCCGGGACGGGTAGCTAGTATATTATAAAAGTAGACATTTAAAACTCACGTATAACGCAGTTAGGCAAGGCGATGATACCTTTGTCCACGTCGCATTGCAATTGACGAGTGTGGAATGCAACCATGTAGAATTCTTTGAGTTCAAAGCGACTATTGTATTTGTTCCACTCAATAGGAGGAAATTGCCGTAACAAATGTTTTCTTTTTCATTTATTTGTCTTTCGAACCGTTTTTTTAAATGAAATATATATTCTTTTGTTTATTTCAAAATTTTAGATTTTAAATAAAGGGACGTATGAAAACCAATGTTATGCTTTATTCAATACCTTTTATAATATATTGGAACTTGACTAACGAATGGGCTGCCCGATAGTAAATATTTATATTTCCCACCACTTATAGACAATAGATACATTGTCTCAGTAGGAAATTGTCATCATTTCTTACGTCGCGAAGTAAAATCTTAAGAATAACTTGGTGCTAGGGTTTTTTGGAGGCCGTTCATGTAAATGATTTGCTTCAACTCTTAATAAAAAATAGTGAAATGTAAAACTATTTATAAAATAAGTATTCATTTGTTCGTCCTTACTTCCAAAATTAGAATAATTTTTTTGATGACCGTTGACAATTAAGTTAGAAAACGTATTTAGAAGTTACTTTAAAAGATTGGGAACGTAAATTATTCACGCTCTACTAATTTTGAAACTAGGATTGCTTGTTACGTTGCTAAGTATAGAACCTTAGTAGTTGGATCCTATAATTACACAGACTATACTCCAGAACAATAATACAAAGAATCGCTTAACCGTCTGCCTCTTGTTAAAAGCGCGCTGTGATTACTTACGGCAGATTGCCTTACTGCACATGGTTGTTAACTTGCATCGACTTGCAACGAGCTCATGGAGGGACTCTATATGAGCAATATGGCCTTAAATATGTTATTATAGCAATCCCGTTTTCAATTATGCTGTTCATCAAAAATGCTTATCATGGTCGGATGAGGACGAATTTTTTTTTTTTTACTGGAGGCGTTGCGTCTGTATCATTACACTGACTCACGTGACTGACTAAGTAGTCTTGGTAGTCACACAACACAACGTAATAAATTGAATACTTAGGTTCGATTTACGTTTTCTTAATTTTTTAGAAAGTTTGTGCATAGTATTTATCTTAAAATTGTATTTTTTAACAACCCATTTCGAATGTATACAAATATGAATTAAAAAAAGTCCCTGTATTAAATCTTGACCGCGTGGAATGATGGCAAGAATGCTAGCAGCATTTCCCCGTTGAATCGCAAAATTATGTTTAAGCACTTAATATTATTAATTCTTATGATAATAAATTTAATAAGTCATTTGGAATGTATTTGGTAAGTAAAATTTTATATTTCCTTACGTATCAACGTCACGTAACTTACGGGGGTAGAGGTGGTTCGATTCTCTTTCCATTTAAAAGTACTTTTGTCTTATTATACAATGAAATTATTCTTATATTATTCCTTTCTGACATTGAATATGGTCATGTATAAATTTTTTACTCGATATAAAAATATTCTTTCAATCTGATTACAGTCCAAATCAAAATAAAACTCTTAGGTTTCGATTCCGAAAATATAATATCAGTTTCTAAGCGAGTATATTTTTCGTTACCGCTTACAAACTTTTATTTTTTTGCCATAAATAATCCGGAGGCGATCGCTTCAGTCCTAAGGTTCGCTAACATATATAAACTCCGTGGTCGTATATTAAATAGCTTAAACGTTAAGTAAAACAACGTCTCATAACACTTTTTATATTTAGCGAGAGAGATAGTTTTAATGTTTAGGATTTCCCTGTGAAACTGAAAAAGCTGCTTTACAAAAGACCCTCTGACTCTACGCAGTCGAGTGACAGACGTGATAAGTTTCTTTTTGTCCCTTTTATCCCGTCTGTCCACTAAGTCCTTTATATATTTCCAAACACGTATATGTCAGTATTAATATAAGACTGATACTGATTATTTCTTGTCATTTGTCAAATTATATTAAGGACTTAAAATATATAAAATGAGTGACTATACTACATCGTAAATAATATCATAAAGTAACTGAATTGTAGTAAAAATATCAGCAAATAGTCAACTTTATACCATAAATGCTAAGTTTTTTTACAAATTATTAGTAGTGTGGTACCCGATTACAATTTGCCAGATTATGATAAACAGTTTTTATTTATTAAAGTTTATAAATTTATTTTTCTTATTGTATAACAGTAAGTTATTTTGACCTTAATCCATGTACGATGAATTCATGTGTGTTCCGTATAAGATAGGGTAAGTCATTCATAAGAATGAGACGGAGAAAATGTCGAAGGGTTGATCGTTGTAGGAATCCGCATTAACTGAAACCCATGGAGATATCTTACTTCACAAATTGACTCGTTCTATTATTTTGTTCATATATGTAATAATAATAGTACAAGTAATTTTAATTCCATAGTGGTGTAATTTTAATGTTTCACATTTTGCAAAGATATATCTATACATATAATAAAATTGGAGTGTCTGTTTGTAATATTAAAATAACCGCGTTTTACTAAATGCATATGTATGTATACACGGTAGATATACCTAAATTTGACGACTTCCGTGGTCGAGTAGTGTGTACACCGGTTTTCATGGGTACAGGTCCCGGGTTCGATTCCCGGCCGAGTCGATGTAGAAAAAGTTCATTAGTTTTCTATGTTGTCTTGGGTCTGGGTGCATGTGGTACCGTGGTTACTTCTGATTTTCCATAACACAAGTGCTTTAGCTACTTACATTGGGATCAGAGTAATGTATGTGATGTTGTCTAATATTTATTTACCTAAATAACATTTTTTACAATATTTGTCTGTCTCTCTGTCTGTCTGTTTGTTCCGACTAATCTCTGGAACGGCTGGACCGATTTTGACGGGATTTTCACTGGCAGATAGCTGATGTAATAAGCAGTAACTTAGGCTACTTTTATTTTAGAATTATATGTAAAATAATAATAAAGTCACGCTTTGTTAATAAATTCAAACGCGCACGAAGTGGCGGGCACATCTCGTATATATAAGTAACATAATATTCCAATCATAGGACTTATTCATAATAAGTTAATAAGGTCAATACCCTCATCTATTGTTGAGTGTCTCCAGGATAATTTGTATTAATATGTCTATGTTTTATTAGGTCAGGAAATATACAATGTCTAAACTCTACCAGAAATTATATGATTAAATACTTTTGCGGGGCAACGTACAAGACAAGGCATTGGTCCTCAGGTGTAAGGCCTTATATATAGGTTATTTTTCTTTCCTTGGAGTTCAAACTGGATTCACACCAATTTTTTATCAAATTCGGCTTAGTAGTTTCGCCATAAAAACGACAGACAGGCAGAGGTAAATAAAGGGACATTACATTAGCAGCCTGTAAATTTCTCACTGCTGGGCTAAGGCCTCCTGTCCCTTTGAGGAGAAGGTTTGGAGCATATTCCACCACGCTGCACCAATGCGGGTTGGTGGAATACACAAGTGGCAGAATTTCGTTGAAATTAGTCACATGTAGGTTTTCTCACGATGTTTTCCTTCACCGGAGTACGAGATGAATTATAAACACAAATTAAGCACATGAAAATCAGTGGTGCCTGCCTGGGTTTGAACCCGAAATCATCGGTTAAGATGCACGCGTTCTAACCACTGGGCCATCTCGGCTCAATAATAAGAGACAGATAGACAGAATCATGTTCAATTTTATAATATTAGTTTAGATGACTGAAAATTAATGTTATAAGATATTATTAATGTATTGATTTTGCATTATCTTCTATAGTATTAGTTCTAGATCAAGCGTTTGCAACGGTTGAGAATGAGGAACGTAGTTGCAGAAATTAGAACGTCAGGAATGTATTTTTAAACGGTGAATCTTCCCGATGAATTTTTGTTATATTTTTATCAATAGTGGAGTCATTTTGAAGTTGCGATTACAGACTGTGTCAGTTTCGTAATAATTATTAATATCCCATGATTTTTAGGTCACAGTAAACCTCTAAAGGGAAAAAGAGAACCCAAGATCACTTCGTTGTCCGTCTGTCCGTCTGTCTATTGGTACAGAACGGCTTATTTTAATTTTATCGCGTTCATTAATGATTGCGTTGATTCCAATCCATACTAATCTTAAGCGCAAAATCATAGTGATAAGGTTTTATATAGTGACGTAATTAAAATAAATTTAGCTGTATTCTTATAAACTCTAAAATCGCATGCTTTAAGAGAGTAAAATTGTAAGGCGAGGCTTAATCAATCAATAGTTGTTGCATGTCTGCACTGGACCGAATAAACTATTCATTTATTTCCTTAGTCATGTATGGGGTTTTTACGGTGAACGTGGTGCCGTAAATCACGATATAAACATTTGGCTGTAAAGTATTAACTTCGCCCCAACGCAAGTTTTTTATGTCGTTTGTAACAAACACGTTAAGTAATTACAAACATTTCCATTGTATTGCTGTTGTAACGTATGTATTTTTTATAGTTAAATAGGTAACGTTTAAAACTTCATTATAACAATTGCAAAGTAAGAGCAAAGAAATACGCTTCTCTTTGGGTAAAGAGTTAAGGCCTCTTCACCGCGCTATTTCAGGGTACGATAGATATTCAAATATTAGAATTTGATAGTAACAACCTGTAAATGTCCCAATGCCTCGAAGGCCTTTTCTCCTTTTACGAAGAAGGTTTAAGGCTTATTTCACCACGCTGCTGTAATGCGGGTTGGTGGATACACATGTGGCAGAATTTCATTGAAATTATCTGATACAGAACTCCTCATAATGTTCTCCTTCACCGTCTAGCACGAGATGAATTATAAACACAATATATTTGATAAAGCTATGCATTTGCTAGGGAATTATAAATATTTCTCCGTGATTCATAATCGCAAAGCTGTGCCCGGATTTGTACCCTGATCTTCAATTAAGATGAACGTAGATCTTGAACAATCTCGAGTCGTTATTTATACGTAATAGGTTTGGGTAAGAGGTTTGTAAAATAGTTTATAAGAAGTAAGTTTACTGCGTAAATGCATCGAATGGCATTCAATCTTTGCTAGTCATTTGTCTGATGCTCTCTAGAGCATTGAATCGCTCTAACGTCGATTGATGATCACAATTGGAAATAGGATTTAAGATCCGAGATAATTAAATGCATTATCCCTGGACTTTTAATATATATAGTAGCAAATTTATATAATAACTATTTTTATAAAATGTAATCGTAGTTATTAGTTTTAATATACAAATGTTTTAGAAGGTATAACTTATTTCTATATTCTTTGCTCCGGTCGGAGTATTTTTTTTTTTTCAAATTTATTTTTATCAATAGACAAGAAAAGATTTTTTTAGTGATTATAATAATTTTTGATGACCATCGATCGATCGGTTTTTATTACTTGATATTTTTACTGTTTTTTTTTTACTAGCATTCTTTCTGGTTATGATTGATTGAATGAAATAATTCTTATAATATATTTATTAATAATAAAATATTTATATGAATACTAGGTATACGTGCTACTTTAACCTGAAGTCACGATAAACTTAAGTTTTTATGCTTTGAGAAGCGTTTTATCTTAGATATAGGTATGTATTGTAATGAATTATTTCATCGATTTTATCAAAATCTGTTTAATAGCTTCCCCTAAATCAATACGCAAGCAGTTATAATAAAAACTGGTACTGTATATTAAGCGAGTAGATATTAAAATCTCTATACATGTTCTCAGAAATTAAAAAAAAAAATCAATCGTTTCGGCAGGAAAATTGCATCGATATCCGCGCGAATCTATAACAAAAGCAATCATAACAACCGTCACGATCGTTCAGCGGAACGAGATACATGAATAAACAAACCTTGTTATTGATGCTACATTTTATGTGCGACTGCGGAGTCAAAGATAAAATACATTGGAGCAGACATCTGCGAGTTTGAAACGTGAATCTCTGCTCGTGAATAATTTAATACCGGGATTAAGTAAATGTTGTTCTGTAATTATTCTATAAACTTTTGCTTTGTAATTAATTAGAGATAAGTTGTAGGTTCCGCGTATTTTTTTTTTAATTATGCTCATGGACGCAAGTGTAACATTGCAAGGCTTTAAAATTGAAAGGAATGATTCTGACGCAAAATATTCTACTTCTGAAAACGGTGCTGGAGTTTCATTTGCTTAGATTTATTTTCAATTTTTAAACGACTCGAACAATGTTCAACATACAGCCGTGTTCACGATAACGTTTGCGTGAAGTTTAGATATGGACCCATTTTGTTTTTGATTATTTCATAGAAACCGTTTTATTTTCCGGTTTAAAAGTGTATGTTGACCCAGATTACAAGCTGTGATAGCTTTTATACAGAGTTTTAATAAAATCTATTAGGTTTTAGTAGCGACGTACAATTTCAGACATGGCAATTTGAAATTCCCATTTCGTAGTACACACTCGTAGTTCGAGTTGATCTGATTTTACAAGTTAAATTTTACCGAAAACCTTATTGAGGTTCCCAAAGTTCGTTTCTGAGTTTTAGAAGGATGTCTGATGTGCCTACAAGTATTTACAATTGTACAAAGCTGTAAATGAAATAAAAAATGATTAATTCTGTAACGTACATATAGGATACAACAGATTTCGTTAAGCCCTTTTTATGTTATGGAGTTAAAATCAAAATATGTTTTATTCAAGTGTGCTCTAGTAAACACTTTGAATCGTACTTGGTAAGTTAAATTAAATGTGAATCTACATTCTGAAAAGAATTGGCAAGAAAGTAGATTATTTTTATATAGTTAAAATAGGACGAGCATAACTTACACATTATGTAAAGTCGTCACCATCATCCATAGATATTGGCTATCACCGCCAGTGAGCCACTAGCCTCGAGAACTAAGATCTCTTGTGCTTGTAGTTAGTCTAGCTCACTCATCCTTCAAACTGGAACATAACTAGACCGAGTATTGTTGTAAGCCGATAGAATATGTGATGAGTAAGATACCTACCTAGGCTTGCACAATCCCTACCACTGACTAATTAATCCACCAAGTAGTAAATTTATCAACAATTAAATTAAACTGTGCAAAGAGGCCCGCTAATCAATATACAAAATCAGTTGGCCATATTATACATTAAAGTATATATTTTTTTTCATTTATATATCTTCCTCATATTTTACATACTTGTTACTTTTTTTTGGTCTTGTAATTAATTTAATGGTTAACCTTGGAAGGTTTCAAGTCCTGTATTAGCTCAAATAAATCAACTAATAAGAGTTAATAGATATTATGCCAGAAAATTTTCAGGAACAGTTCATTGTTGATGGCAGTAAGAATCTTCCATTACCGTAACTGCCTCTGCAAGCACGTATTTGTGACCCTGATTGCTCTCCGTCGTTTCCGATTGCCGTCTCATTTAAATGTCAGAGTAAGGGGGTACTTGTGTCTGTTCATACAGCCTCGTGTGCTCTTACCTAGTCTCGATAAGAATGGCCGAAATATGTTTAGGAGAACAATAAATTATAATATAAAAATGTTTTCATGTTCGTATGTTTAACAAACAATTACGACTTCAGACTTAATTAATACCTAATAAGTGTTCGAATTCCTTCAATTTAAAAATCGAATCGATAAAAATAGAAACAAAATCGATTATTAAGTGCAAATTGTATGTATTTATATAAAAACTCATATTGAAGTATTTAAAGTAAACATATATTGTGAGTGTTTTTTTTATGATATTGAGGGCGGACGAGCAAATGGTACATTTAATGGTGGTCACCATCGCCCGTATACAATTGCGCTGTAAGTAATGGTTACTATATCCAATGCAAATGCGTCACAAAACTTGGGAACCAAGATGTTGTGTCCCTTGTATCTGAAGTTACACTGGCTCACTCACCCTTTAAACCGGAGCACTGTGTGAACCGATAGAGATTTGATATTGTTTTTAGATAGGTTTTATGCCACTATAGTCGAAGAGAAATTGTTAGTCCGGTCGCCTTTGTGGCGAACGTTAACAAAAAATGATATACTGAATTGTTCTGCGGGAGATTTATCACAGTAACCACATTTATACAACTTCAACACTCTTCATATGTCACGCAATATTAATCCTTATCAAAATAAATTACACACTAATTTTAAACATTTTCCATAAACAGAAATCACAGTTAGGTTGTTTTGGCCATAAATATAAACTTATGTATTTGTGTGCGTTATTATTTTTTATTTTTTTTTATAATATATATAAATAGAAATATTGGACAACATCACATACATTACTCTGATCCCAATGTAAGTAGCTAAAGCAATCAAATTTGTGTTATGGAAAATCAGAAGTAACGACGGTACCACAAACACCCAGACCCAAGACAACATAGAAAACTAATGAAATTATTATTATTTAAATATGACTAAGTTTTGCCCGCAAGCGTGTGAGGTTTGATGTTTGGTACACCGTTCGAAATTAAAAGTAAATGATACGCTATCCAGACTATAATTATTTCCCAGAAAAAAAACATTTACATCTATTAATTCTGGCGTGATAGAAAAACAAACTTCTATCTATGCAAAAATAATATAATATTAAGTAAGATTTGTTCTTTAATCAAGATTGTCATATAAAGAAGAGTGTGCCTAGACTTAAAACATAACCTAAAAATACTTATTACTTATAAATTCTAATGCAGATTAAACATGACATCCATTTAAGTTATACGATATTTTATAACTATCTCCGTGATATAAATAAAATGGAACTTTATGAAATGTGGCAGTAGTAACACTTTATTGATTTCAAGTGACCTTGCACACGCAATGCACGATAAGCTGACGACATGGCCCGCGGTAGATCAATGCTGATTGTATAAAATAAAAATTATTATTATTAAGGTGTTTTATTATGTCAATATATTATTACGTTTCTTTTTATATAGAATATACAGTCGGACGGCAAAATGGTTAGTGGTTACCACCGTTGGAAGAAATAATAAACATTCCTTACATCGGCAATACCACCAACCTTGGGAACTAACATGTCATTTCGCTTGTGCGTATGGTTACACTAGCCAACGAAACGTTCAAACCGGAACACAACAATACAAAGTATTGATGTTTGGAGGAAGAATATCTTATAAGTGGGTTGGTACCTCCCCAGATGAGCCAGCACAAGAGACCAAGATACTTGTTGCTTTACCAGCGTCAAATATTTTCCGTTAATATCGTAATTTAATATCCTAATCCAGATCCCAGACTTTCCTACCCTCCAATTTCATTACGGTTTCATTACGGTTCAATGGTTTGATCTTGATAAGGTAAGAAGGAGACGTACAGATTGGAGAAAGATAAACTAACAGTAGGTTATTTATGACAAAGTATAGATTTGATACATTTACGGCTTTAATAATAAATGTTGTTTACGGGGTGATTAGTGAAATAATCTCTATTTCTTTCTTTCGAATGGGAAATCATAGGCGACGGAACAAGATAACATTACATTACATTAACAGCCTGTAAATTTCCCACTGCTGGGCTAAGGCCTGCTCTCCCTTTGAGGAGAAGGTTTTGAAACATATTCTACCACGCTGCTCCAATGCGGGTTGGTGGAATATACATGTGGCAGAATTTAGTTGAAATTAGACACATGCAGGTTTCCTCACGATGTTTTCCTTCACCGCCGAGCACGAGATGAATTATAAACACAAATTAAGCACATGAAAATTCAGTGGTCCTTGCCTGGGTTTGAACCCGAAATCATCGGTTAAGACGCACGCGTTCTAACCACTGGCCAGATAAATCAATGTTTAATTAAGAACTCGCTAGTTTTTTAAAAAGGCCGGTAAAGATATCAATTTGAAAATAATAATATTCATAAGTCATGTTATATAAGAAGTCGGCGACAAGAATTTAACAAACCAGTAAGATCTTCATGTTAAGATATAATTTCGATTAAATGGACGAAAAATAAGGAATTCACTTTGTATTAGTCGATGTTATAAGACAAAAGTCTTATTACATTCGCTAATGACGTCACGTTTAACTCCCCTGTTAAAACTTTTTATTTAATGATCTGTTTGATTTACCCGCATTGAAAGCTAAAAACCGAATGTGCGATAAACATCTTATTGGGGGGAAGTGATAGCGCACGAACGAAACGTCGTTTACGTTATACATGTGTTTTTATAGACAGTACATAAATATATTGATTAAATTTGCTTCTGATACAATTGAAACTACGCTGATTTAACAAAGGACACGAAACATTTTTTATAATCTGCGCTTGGGCCATTTTTTACTTAAAAAATTCAACAATATGCACGTTAACAAGAATATTTTAACGATCCGTCTGCTTTGCTTGTAGTGGAATTTATTAAAAAACGTGTGGCAGACACGGGCTCGGCTGATATGAAACATCAAAACTGAGATAAAACTATCCCGTACTACATCCTGGAAGTACAAAGCGACGCATCCTTTAAGTAATTGATCCGAGTGCTGTCACTTTTTTATCAATTATTATTGACGTATTACAAATTGTTGATTACTGCACATACTCTCGAGAATTTGCATTCGCTTTTGACTGTGTATTCGCTTTTATTGCATCACTATAATGTTCCGCGTGTTCCAACTGACTTTTGTTTCATAATCTGTGTGTACTCGTATCACTTACTGAGAGAAGGCAGGAACTCTCTGTCAGCGGTCGGGCGTCGAACCAAAAAACAGTTAAAATTTCTACAAGTATTGACATTAGTAGCTCATTATATTAATAAGTTTAATAGCCAGAGTGGAAACGCATTTAGCAGAAAGCATTCTTTGTGAACGAGCATTCATTGCTGAGAGAGAAACTCCGGTCAAGATGTGTCAAGGAGATATAAAAGTTTAATTAAATTTTTCTGCATTTTATTTTTAAAAGCATAATTTCAAATAAATTTTATACAACATTCATAATGAAAAGGGTTTAATTAAAAGTAAAATAAAATATCACTATAAAATACAGTCGTTTTACTAATATTAATTATTAATAAGGAGGTTATGTGTTTTGTATTTGTTACTCGATTACGCCCGAACGCGAAATTCTAATTTGTCTGCTACATATGCTATATTTTAATCAACTTAAAGTCAAGCGAACAGTTAACACCCAGTTGTTATAAAAATATAATATTATTCGAAACTAGCTGTGCCCGCGACTTCGTGCGCGTTTGAATTTAATAAAAAAGCGTGACTGTTTTATTATTTTACATATAATTCTAAAATAAAAGCCTAAGTTACTCCTTATTACATCAGCTACCTGCCAGTGAAAGTCCCGTCAAAATCGGTCCAGCCGTTCCAGAGATTAGCCGGAACAAACAGACAAAAATTGTAAAAAATGTTATTTAGGTATATGTACCGTGTATACATACATATGCATTTTATAAAACGCGGTTATTTTAATATTACAAACAGACACTCCAATTTTATTATATGTATAGATGTATATGGATCTCGATATTTCAAATAAAGAACTGGCATTTTTGTAACTTTTTTTATTTCAATGAAAACTAATGGTAACGAAGTTTCAGCCAGAAATAGTTTTTGTAACGTGGGAGTATATTGTACTGTATATGTACTCAGTACATACTATATCAAATGTAGTGGAGCATTTGTATGGAATGATATTGTTTGTAATGAAAGAAAATATTTTAAGTAGCCGGGTACCTGATAAAACACTACATCGGAAACATTATAAGTTAGTTAGTTCGTTATGTTTATACATAATTTCATATTCCTTGTAAAAAAAAATTAGAAAAATCCTTCTTAGTGCTCATTAGCGTTCCATGAGAAATTTTTGTCCAAAATTTTATCCTAGTTTATCTTTGCGTTGTCAGTCGGTCATTTTAAAATGTTATCAATTCTTTAATAATTCAAAGCCGCGAATGACAAGCTTGTATTTCAATAAACAGATAGCTTAACTGAGGCTAAATATTTCAGTAATCCTATTATATTAATTGTCTGTAGGTTCAATTAATATATAGCGAATAGCGTCAACCGCAATCAAATTAAGGGGATCTAATGATTGCGTCGGTCCTGGTTATTATCACTTATATCTGATGGCAATCGTTGACCATCTACGTTATTAATTAGTAAAATCGAATATTAGCTGATTCATTACTAAAACGTGATTTGTTATAATATTTATTAAATTGTTATTGACTTAAATGCTTATTAAAATTGGTCACAATTCATTCCAATATCCTCTGTTCCTACAACTCTCAATATTGAAAATAAATAAGGAAAATATGATTAAATTGTTATACTTTTGTAGCTATTTATCTCGACTGTATATAGTATATTATGTAAATCGAAGATATTTATATAATGATGAAAAATATACGCAGATCCTATAAATGCTAATGTGATAAATACAAAAATGTCTCTGTGTGTACGTCCGTTGCTCGTTCACCGCTGAACTGAACTGAAATTGATGAAATTTATTATGCAGGAAGCTTGTACTTCAAGGAAGAACACAGGCTACATTTCCATGCCTAACTCCTATTAACCCACCCCTAAAACGCGAGCAAAGCCGCGGGCGACAACAAACTAGAAATATCTACATAATAATTATACTTGTTAAATTTATGTTTATGATTTATTTCGTGCTCGGTGCTCAAGTAAAACATCGTGATGAAATTTGCCTTTCTGACATAACTGTTTTATCAACCCTCAAAGCAACCCAGAGGAATACCTAATTTTGGCAGGGGAACATCGCTGAGCATCGCTGAATACCAGCTGACTTAAAAACACTAATTTGGCACAAGATAACTCAGTGATCGGTTCGGATTTGAACCCGCTATCTGAGGTTAAGATCTAATCGTTCTATTCACTGAGTCATCGCGGTTTTTTAATTCTTTCAGAATTTCAGTGCCTTCAACAAATATCCATTTGTGTTTCGGTACAATAATTATTACCTCATTATTGATGTTGGAGATATTAACTATGTAGCTAATTGCGAAACTGCTAATTAAAACGTATGTAGGTCGTTTTTAATACATTTATTATGCTATTTTATTGCACAATATCATAAATATCGGACAAATAAAAGCAATTATCAATATTATACTTATTATAAAGAATGTGAAATATATCATATATTGAAACTCGTTACGTTACGCGTTACGTTATTTTACGGATGACGAACGTACTGCTAATTTATGTATGCTAAAATTATGTCTAACTTAATTAGTACCTTCAATCTCAGTAATGGTTGGTGTGTGGTAACTAAAATACAACAAAATATGATTGCCATTCATATAAACCTACACACTTTATAACATACCAAAAGTGTCGTGGAGTCATCTTTCACTTATATCGCCTCGGTCCCATTCACTTGTGTGAAGTGTCTGAAGTGTAACGTGTTTTAATAAACTTTGTTTCAAAAATATTCCTGCGTTACATCAACGCCCATTTACCACTAAAGGTTATTTATACTAATATTAAATATGCAAAAATCACTCTGTCTGTCTGTTTGTTACGCTTTCACGGCTAAGCCATTGAACCGAATTTGATGTAATTTGGCATGAAGCAAGCTTGGACCCCAAGGAAGGACAAAGGCTATTTTTTATACCAAAGATCGCCCCCCATAACACGCGGGCAAAGTTGCAGGCAAAATATTATAGTCTATATAAAACTACGCTATAAGAGTAAGAGTAACTAAGAACAGTAAGCAAAACATACAGAAAATTGCTTAATTTAATAATGAGTATTTCTACTTTGCCGTAAGCTCAGCTGTAAAGTATACACAACATTACATACAACATTTTGCAATTGCAGCACTGAAATGAAATAATGAGGTTGACATAACATTTTTATATCTAACATTGTTTTATAATAGTGTTTATTTTGATACAGAAATAATAGAAATAAAGGCGCCCTTGAGTTTTTCTACGCTACGCTATCTAATATAAAAGGATTAGCCGCGTTTGCCTTCAGTCTCGCGGGGAACGTATTATCAGAGTGTTATTTGCTATACAGCGGTATAAAATCGGTTTTCAGTGCGGAAAATGGAATATGCGGAAATAGCTTTTTGCATATCAATCACGTTTTCATCGTACACGTAACTTTTGCTTACCAAGATATTTTAAGGTATTTAAATTTATGATATTTACAAGAGAGCTTGAGTTCTTTCTATATTAGGGTGTTACTTTAAAACTATTTATGGTATCGGATGTTTTTACTTAGAATTATTATTATCATGTAATAATATGTGATTAAATGAAAGATATATTCCCATCTCCCTCTTCGGTTAAGCGTAAATCTTTAGAAGATACTACAACAATTACATAATACAAGATATTAACAAAATTACGTTCCCATTTAAATAATACGACCGAATTAATAACTTTATTTTTTTTGTATTTTTATACGGTTATAAGTAGTCAGGATCAATCCTGCAAACACTACAGATAAGCTATTGAGATTATCCTTTGCATTCACTTTGGCAAACGTTACTCAAATTAATGTATAATTATTTTAAATTTTACTTACCAATAAAGAACCAGACGTAGGACTTCCCATACAGCTTGTGCTTATAAACTTCACAGAGAACTCGTCTGGCTGCGACCACGTAGAAAAGACCAACAATCACCCTTGCGTCTTGTCTTCGGAGATTACGAACAGCATCGCTGGGATCCGATAAGAATGATTGCCGTGTGACTATCTCTATTCCAGATTTCTTGCAATGAGCTTCTAGATCTTCGACAGTCTGTAAAGAAATTGTTATTTAATATATTTGTTCAATTTGAAACTAGAGCTGTAAAAAAAACCACGGTATAGTTGCTAAATATTTTATTTTTTATAAATTAGGTAGGCGGACGGTAAATGATCTATCTGATGGTATGTGGTCGCCACCGCCCAAAGAGATTGGCGTCTTAAGATATTTTAATCATTTCTTACATCTCCAATGCGCCATTAAACTTGAGAAATATGTTGAAAAAGAGTAACAACTGAGTTTTTTGCCGGTTCATCTCGGTAGAATCTACAGTCCGAACCGGTGGTAGCTTTACTTAAAATAGTTTGTTAAATGACGATTCAAAAGTGCTTGTAAAAGCCTACTTGAATAAAGTATATTTTCGTTTGATTTTTGATTTTGATTATGTCTCTTGTGCCTGTAGTTACACTGGCTCACTGACCCTTCTAACCGGAATGCAATAATACAAAGTATTGCTGCTGCTGGCGGTAGAATATTTGATGAGTGGGTGGCAACCCACTTGAGGTTGCACAAAACCCTTCTACAAGGTATAAAGGCTTTACATTAATCGACATTAAGGACACCACATCGCACTGTTTTTTTTACGATGTTTGAATGGGCAACAGGCGACCATAATAATAATAATCGTTAAAGAGATTTTATAGATAATTACTTATTCAGATATAATAGATAGATAGATTAATCTTGAATTAGTTTCAATATTCATCTAAAATAAAGTTGTACACAGTCTGGTTCATATATTACCATTCGATTTGTTTTAAAGTATTTTCAGGTTATTGAAATGACTTGGGTTGTTAGAGGAAAATATGTGCACAGTATTCCGTGTATTGTAGGATTTCTTCCTTACAATTTGACTGTTATTAATTATGCAGTATAATCGAAATGATACGATTTTCAAGTCCAATATAATTAATTAAATTTATCTGATTCGTAATATGTAGTTTTTGTTGCCATAAAAATTCGTTGAATTCGTTCATTCGTTCGTTGTTTCTGTTTACTTCAATTTCTTTGTTTTATATCGACGTCGTTATTAAAAATGTTATAACAGTAGTAAGTATATATTAGTGAGATAAGTATATAAAATTATTGAGTTAATTACAGTTAGGAAAATTTCAACTTAAATACGTATAACACAAATAAAGTAAAAAGTAGGAATGTAATACTTTTTTTGTTTCCTTTATAGTTCTCACTTACGAATATCCTCTAGTTAAGGCTAAAATTTAATAATAAAACTAAACTGTTTTAAATACGTAGAATCTGATCATTAAGTAATTTGTAAGATAAAACTCTATTCACGGACCCTCTAATTAATGAATTAAAACGAAAATCATATTTTTTAATATCTTAATTAGATTTTCTCCTTAGCAACTTTCTTGTTAACCATTATTATGTATAACCATAATTATATATATATTTAATATATTCAACAACTTCAAAAAAATATGTCGTCGAATCAATTTAGTTGTATTGTTTTTATGTTTGTTATCTCAGAACTCGGACATTTATAAACATATACATATAAAAAAAATACCACTCATAGGATCAAAATTTACGGGATGAAATTTATCATCAGCTTAAAATTTATTTTTCAGGGGACGGTTTGCAGGTTATTTCAATGCGGGTTGGTGGAAAATGTGGCAAAGTTTCGTCAGACTTTTGTAGGTTTCGTCACGATGTTTACCTTCACCGCCATGGGTATGAAATGTAGGATAAACACAAAGTAAACATATGAAAACTCAGTCACGCGTGCACGAGTTTGTAACTGCAAACTTCGGTCACGACTCACGTGTTGCAGCACGTGGCTCCTAGCTGTTTTTCTTTACATTTATAATATCACAAATCTTAATGTAAATTAATTTACCTATATAAATTACCAAACATGTCGCATCGCTAATGAAAATTTATAAGATTTCGGACACTTTCATTATTTCAAACAATGTTTGAGTCGCCCGCACAACCCACTTAGGGTTGTGCGGGCGACGTGGGAAAGCAGAGGCGCTCTAATTACATTGGAGCTAGCGTGAAAGCCTCTATTCAACTCGGACAAGTATACACTATATATAACCTTATAAAAACCTTCATTGCATGCATCTCACGATAAATGGATTTTTACTCACACCAGCGCTGAAAGTTAAAACCTTAGTACAAAGCTATGTAGAATAGATGAAAAGGTGTATCCCACGCTTTAAACACGTTGAATCGCAGTAATATACATATGAAGTTGAAAGGTGCTAGCAAAGTCGCGTAATACGTTTTCGAGAAGTTCAAGTTTCAATTACTCACTTGTTTGTTAGTTACCGAATTTCCACTGTTCTCCGGTGAAATGAAAATTTTCATAATTACATTTTCGTTATACTATACCTACGTATTCAATTTATACATATAATGTTTTTTTTTTTTTACAATAAATCCCGTTTTATACTAATTATAATATTAATACTTTTTGGTTTTATTTAATTTAAATCTGCACATATAGTTATACATGTTAGATTTATTTATCCTTTGTTTGTATAAATAGTTATATCAAATATATATGTATGTTTATACTTATAACAGCTATCTGCTGTGACCGCAATTTATTGCGTATTGATCTTTGAGTCGTGGTTCTCCCTTGGGACTCCTCGGGAGCTTCTTCATTTCCTGGACATGTATTCTTTATCGTATACGGAATATAAAGTTTCACTACACTGCGGTACCCGAAAAAAATCCTGTTTTTATACTATAATACATATTAATAATACGTGTTTTGTTGAAATTATTTTATTTTGGCCCATGTCATATTTGGTTGCTATTTTCGTGGTGTCACGTGCGAAATATATAATTAATAATCATTTTATAAAAACGCTGATTGTTTATATGTTATCTCTATCTATGTTAGATAGATCTACGATAGATAAGCCGAGATGGCCCAGTGGTTAGAACACGTGCATCTTAACCGATGATTTCGAGTTCAAACCCAGGCAAGCATTACTGAATTTTCATGTGCTTAATTTGTGTTTATAATTCATCTCGTGCTCGGCGGTGAAGGAAAACATCGTGAGGAAACCTGCATGTGTCTAATTTCAACGAAATTCTGCCACACGTGTATTCCACCATTGGATTGGACGAGCGTGGTGCTCCATACCTTCTCCTGAAAGGGAGAGGAGGTCTTAGCCCAGCAGTGGGAAACTTACAGGCTGCTTATGTACGATAGACCCGATCGTTAAAAAATAATGATTTTATTTACTTGCCCGCCAAATTCATATAATCGAGATATTTCGATATTAATTCCATAAAATTCATTGACAATATCAAAGTTCAACCGTCGACCATGTTTGACGTTTGCAGGTGCGTTCAGTAGGTGTATTCCAAATAATTTCTTGCAGGAGTACAGTGAGCTCAATGGAAATTTATTCGGAATAAATTATTAATAAATGATAAACCGTGTTTGTTTAATTTTATTTATTTTACCCGAGCCGGGTTTTCATCTAGTATTATATTAAATAAAAACATTCGATTATTGAATTTGATCGTACTCGTAACTTATTAGAATAATTTTGATTGAAAGTTACATAAAAATTGAAAGGGAATTACTATTTGAAAGGCTCGTACCTTTTGATAATAAGTCCTTCAGTCAACTTGCGGAAATTGGATTCAGTACCATTAAAATTTTGTTCTTACAATCCAGACGTAGAAGAGAAACGAGAAAGCTAATTGAAATTATATATTATTTTCATTGGAATCAATATTATGTATAACAGATATACCATGTCAAGTAAAAGATAAATTAAATTGATTTTTTTTTCGACTACGTCAGACGTGCTCCTGGACCAGCTAACTAAGTTATCTGGTCCAGGAACACGTCTGACTTCTAGATATTATCCGCGCACACAGATTATTAATGCAGTAAAAATAAAAATACACATATACCCTTAATGTTGGTATCACTGAAGACAAGATTGCCACGGTCATTTTGGGGAAGTGATTTTGTTTTAAAGTATTTTTTTAATATTATAGAAATGTTTACTATGCTTTGCAAAAAATTAACGCCGTGGAATTCAATTCGCGGCAAATATACTATTACTTATTGACTTTCGAATTAAACACTACCACTGACGTCATATTATTTAAATGTAATATTATCGTTTCCAGTCAAATATACTTTTGACTTTCGTCACTGTCAACCGTTCCTTTAACTAATGAAAAATGAAACTAATTTTCTACAAATGTGTTCTGGAAAAATGTTATTTAAGACTGTGTGTTTCATTCACTGAGATACATTACATATTGTAAAAAATTAATTAAAAAAAACATTTTTAGTTAAAAGAAAACTAAGTCCCTCTAGGTTTGTGCGTCATCGAAATTTATAATATTAAGTTCGTATTCGGATTTATTTTATGAGGTCGTGTCTATGGTTTATAAGGGAATGAATATGTAAATCGTTTCCCAAAGGTCAGTCGTAAAACTTTGTCAATCGGCAGACATAGCTCTTAGCGTGTCGAACTTTACTTTATATTGATAAGGACATATTGTATTTGGGCACCGATAGACTGGATTTCGTCACGCGATGCTATCTTTAGAATTGCGAAAAAAATAGAAGTAGATACTAAGTTTATGTTTTCCTTGTATGTAATGGTTCGTTTGCGATTAGTGAATCCAAGAGTCATTGATGTCAAAAAAACGTAACAAATAAAGTAAATTCGTAAGTTTAAGATAACCTTAATGTATTTTTTTTATTATTGTAAACTATAATGTATGCTCGTATTGTTTCCAAATAAACTTTCTTAATCTTCTTCTATGCTATAAGATAAATTTTACGAAATTGCAAAACGAGTTCTTTGTTCAGGCCCACAGATGTTAATGTATTTAGAGTGTGGATCAGTAATTATCATGATTGAAATTAGAAAACTTACATTGATCTAAGAATTTTGCTTCCAAAAAAAAATAATTAAATGTCTCAGAGTCTTTCAAGTCAAACCTTATGCGGTTTTATTACCGGGCGGACGCCTCTGTCCGTGTTAATTTTTTTTCGTACGTCCTTATCAAACTTCCAGCATAATACTTCAATGTCGAATTTGATGAATGGAGTAAAAGTTTTGATTATATTAGTTTCTTCGTTAAACTATGAATTGTCGAAATATATATATATAGATGAAACTAGTGATACAAAAAAATACAAATTTCAGTAAACGCTTAACATTATTTATAATTTAAAAGTAATATTTCGTACCATTGCCACACGTAACCCTGTTTTTATTTATCCTTTTATTTTATTTATAATAGGAAAGGATTGGTCAATAGGCCACCTTATGGTAAGTGGTCACCATCACCCATAGACAATGGCGCTGTAACAAAAATTAACCATTCATTACATCGCCAATGCGCCACCAACCTTGGGAACTATGTTATGTCCCTTGTGCCTGTAGTTACACTGGCTCACTCACCCTTCAAACCGGGACACAACAATACTGAATACTGCTGTTTGGCGGTAGAATATCTGGACGAGTGGGTGGTACCTACTTTTGAAGTTCTTATCTAGCCTCTCTATTGAATTGGCATTATTGTTTTCGAATGTTATCCCTCAATACTACCCTTCAATACGCAGCAAATTGAATTAGTGCGAAATAGCGTGTAATGGAGATACAGTATTTCAGTATTGTGAGATAATTTACAATGTGCAAGCATTCGATAACTTAGTAATTATAACGACTACGATGATATTAATATTATTAAAGGATATAAAATAATAATACTACACGAAAAAGAGCAGACAGATCACCAGCTAACTTTATTTCCACGTGGCTTGTTGTCGTTGTCATTGACACTGCGAGAGATGTAACTAATATTTATCCTATCCATGTCGAGATGGCTAGAACACGTGAATTTTGACTGAAGATATCGGGTTCAAATCCGGACAAGCATGACTGACTTATAATATGTGGAATATTCTCAAAGTTTTTGCCTCAAGTGGACATGACCCGTGAGAGGTCAGGACAGCCTTTTATTTGACGTTCACTCATGTTCTTGAGCGTTAGTAAAATTATATTTTATCTAAGCGCCTCAGATACTATTGGCATATTAATGAACAATAATGGAAATATTTTTTTTTTATCTTCCCTTAATATATTAAGAATCGGTATATAACTACGTAACATTAGTTTTATTCAAAATAAAAAGTTAAGATTTTAATCTCAAAGTGAAGGACTAATGTATTGGAATTCCTCGCAGAAATATATTTTGAACACTTAGCGTTTTCAATTTCGTAGCTAGATTTATATAGGGAGACCTTTTACACACTACATTCCTCGTAATATAAAATATGAGTTTATTAAAAAGAAACTCTGTTTATTTTATCCATACATTATTCGCCAAGGGACATTTCAAGCTAAAATATACATTCTCGAGACGAAGTTTTATCATTTAACTAGCTGTTACCCGCGGCTTTGCCCGCGTAGAATATGAATATATTTACAAATTAACTTAAAATATTACGTTAATGTAATACCTCTTTGTATACCACATTGGTGTGTATTTCAGCCCTTAGGGTAGAATATCCAGAAACGCTTAAATGCGAATCAACTCATTTTTAATCGGTAGCCCAAACATAAAATTTCATGCTTCTAACTTCAATATGACTGACTTCCAGACTAACCTGTATACGAAATGTCAACCCAATTTCTCTCCTTAGGCGTAAAATATCCAGAATCATTTAAATATTTTAGATTTTTTCAAAATAAGTCAAAAATGCAACTTCAAAAATTTATTTAAAAAAAAGTATCAATGAAAATCTATTTTTTTTCTTCTGATTTATAAAAACGAATAAACACTGTTTTTTTGTCAATATTAAAACAATAATTATCGATACAAATTTAAAAATGCGAGACAGAAAAAGATATTATTTCAATTTTTTTTATTTTTTTTTCCATAAATATGGTTTAAAAACAAAAAAAATCGTTATGAAACTTGTCCTTAGATTATTTTAAAAACATAACCGTTTTATCAGCTCTTCAAAAATGTATAACAACTTGGAACTTATTTCAAAACAACCGAAATAAAATGACCACCAAGGACGCTGGCAGAAATTCGTATTCGAACAAAACTTAAATTCGCTCTTTGAATCTCTTGCAAATAAGTTTAAAACATACCTTACCAATGCAAGATTATTCGCGTCGGTTTCCTCTTCACCGGTTACCCAATGTATCAGTTTATAATAAGCGAATCCGGGAAACTAGTACTGTTCAGAGACGACAAATTACTGTCGAAAGACTTCCAGTCCATGTTGTTAATTACTGAGAGGATAAGAATTTATCGATGAACCATTGGTGATGGAAATGGTTTGCCATTTCGACAAACACCTTCGCCGCACGACTCTCTCTAACAGAGCACAGCACACATAGCATGGTCTACAGTGCATAATGCAGGATTCCATCACCACCATTAAACATTATACTCCTATGCAACTTATTCACGAAGAGATCCCTGAAAGGAGAATTATTTTTTGTAGATTCATGCCTACCGCATTAAGCATTAATTTAGGAGTCGCGTCTTGTTTGAAAATTTGATTGATTTTTGTAATTATAATCTGGTAATTTGATTGATTCCTAATTACCAAAATGAGCATGATTGAAGTGAGAAAGTGCACAAAAATCCTATCCTTCTCGAATACTTATTTACAGAAAGAAGAAAATGACCAAGAAGGTTACGAGACCAAATATCATATACCAGCAAGACAGATGTACTGCACCTTTTCCTAATTGGAGTAGAGTAGAACCCATTCCGTGGCCTGGTAGGAGTTCGGACTAAACGCCGGTTGAGTTCTTTGTCTGGGGTCACATGAAATCCCTAGTTTACGCCGTCTCGCCTGTATCAACCGCGGAACACCCCAAAATAGGAATAAAAAAAGCGCATCAAATATGATGCGGAATTATTTGAAAAAATTCGGTAGTTGAATTCTAAATTTTATTTTAAATTTGTATTTTAGTTTTATTTACATTGGGTATTGTTTTTAATTAATTTTCACCCCTATCACCTCCTAACGGGAATAGGTCGAATTACCAATAACCCTGTATAATTAATTTAAAAGAGGACACAGAAGTTACGGGCAAGAATTCGAGATAAATCCAAGAAAAATAACATTTCGTGTAAGAGAAAATTACACAAAGACTAGAAGTAAGACGAATAGTCGCAACGCTACAATTTAAGGGACAAAGCGAGGCTACTCTGTCACCGCGCACAGACAGCGCACTTTCCTGGGTAAACTTACCTCAATGTATGCGTCCTTAGCGTTATAATATATCGTGTTCCCGATTGTAGAAGTAGAGAAATTCAAGCAATTACTTTGAAAACTCGATTCGACTGACTTTTGTTTACAATGCGTTATTACATTATACTTGGGATTATTGTGTAAAAACATTACTAAAATATATAACAAGCCATCTTATAGAGCTCGTGACGGCAAGATTGGTTCAATTATCGTCCAGAGAATCGGAATTGTGATTTAATAGGGAAATATTGGCAGCATTCCTGCCACAATTCCGCGCTTTAGCTATAATAAATTATGATTTGTTTACATTTATTTAAGTTCTCAATTTTAATATATTTTTTAATAGAAATAAATGTATTTACTTCTAGTTAAAACTTATATACCATTAAATTTACATCCCGGTACAGACGAAAAACGTAAAACTTTGAGGACTTTTACGTAACAATAATTTTATACACAAAGATTCAAAGACTATAGTTAGTAGATAGTTTAATTTCAATCTTTTTGCTTTTTCATTATTAAAAATGTATGATCTGATGATGAACAAATTAAATATATTTTTATTTAAGCTCTTAATGAGCGAACACATCAATATTAACTGAAGGTCGCGTAATCCGATTACCGAATATCCTCTTAAATCATTTAATAATTTCGAAAATACATACCTTATATTTTTTACTTATTCAACGTCCTTTGGTTAGGGAAAAAGATGTGTGGTAAAGTCAAATTCTAAGCTGATTTAAAATCCACGTCATGGCGTGGGTTTGAAATGATTGAATAATTATGTTTAATTCACCCAACCATGATTTTCAAAGAATTTTAGAAAATATATTTTTTAAACCCTTTAAGCAGCGATAATATCGAGCTTTTCCTTAAATATATATTATATATTGTATCGATTAATTACATAGGATTTTATATAAAAAAACTAGTTCAAAGTACAATCTAAGCCACCTAGAAACCAACTATACATAAAATTTCATCCAAATCAATCCAGCCATTTACGGGGGTTCAGTAAATGGCTGGATTGATCCAAAGTTGTCCAAAAAACTTCATCGTGCATTAAGATCTTAACATCCTACTTAACAAATTTGTTTAATTTTATATAAGATTTTAAATTAACATGGCTATTTTTATTACTAACAGTATTTAAAACGGGATATTTACCATGTTTTTTATTTTTATTTCGACATTATCTAAGAATGTCTTGTTTTGTTGTAGATAATGTCGAAATATCGAGCTCAACCAAATAAAAATAAAAAAACATGGTAAATATCCCGTTTTAAATACTGTTTGTTTAATTTTATTCATACAACTCTCATTATAACATGGTTTAATTTCACATTTCAGTTTTAATAGGCGTAAAAATATTTGGTAGTAACATCATCGCAAGACAAATGAGAGCGTCGCATCTCAAAACCTCTTAGAGAGAACTGTGTCTCCACTAACTACATTGTAGCTAGCGTTAAGGACTTAGGCCTCATTCATTGCGGGCTACTAATGTGAATATACTTTTCGTATCATGTGTCTGTTTTAATACCCATATTTTGCACAGAAAGTAAACGAACTGATATGTCTCATTGATTTTTATCAATTGCGTCGTTGAAATATCGTCTCCGACGTGCTGGAGACGGCCATCGCAGCGGCTATAATAGGAAGGAATCCTACATAATCCGGTTGAGGGGAGAGTGGTCTTTTGGCTCTGGGTATCTTTCTAAAGGTTTTCATTGCTTGAAAAAATGCCTGGTTTATCATATAGAAATTAATCCTTCACGATAGAATTTTTTTTTATTAAACAATAAATATTTAATTAAACATATCATAGGTATATATATAATGCGCCTTGGAAGTTAAGATGTTATGTCCCTAGTGCCTGCATTTACACTGTCTCACTCATCCTTCAAATCTGAACACAACGCCACTTAGTAATGCTGTTTGGCGGTAGAATATCTGATGTGTTGGAGGTACTTGCACAAAGCCCTACCACTTAATAAACCTTTAGCCTAGCGTCAGAAAAAAAGTAAAATAAAACAATTTCAAAAGTTTTACAAAAAAGAGATATTTTAAATTGTTACAAATAACGTTATTTTAAATACACAAACGCAACGTTAACTTTTCAATATTATCTAATTTTTAAGCAAACAAAAAAAAAACTATTTATATAGCATAAAACATTTATGTAAAACGTTTCTGACGTGACAAATAAATACCACTTTTCATTGCGTTTGTACCAATCGCAGTAAAAAGCATGTCTATCCGTCTCTTTCAAGATATCTGCGTCCCTAATGAAATGCTACTCAGCTGGCACAATATAAACGTGTAAAAGCAGATATAAAAAACATACTTTTCAATTAAAATTATCGCAATAATCCTTAGTGAGCCATTTAGTGTATTTCGCAATTTAGGTTATTAAAAACAAACGCAGGTAACTGATATTCTAATATTTTCTATAATTGAGATAATCTTTTATATGTTTTTTTTATTGTGAGAAAGCAAACAAACATGCACTGATTAGATACGGGCAGTATAAGCGATATAAACCTGTCTTCTTAAAACGTCAATGCACCGGCAACCGAAGGATCTAAAATGATATCCCCTGTGCCTGTAATAGCAATAGCTCCGTCGACCTTCGAACTAAAACTTAGAAGAAATTGGAAGGTACCTACCTGGTCGAGCCTGCACAAAAGTACTACATGTCCATTTTCATAGACACCGAATAAAGCAAAAAATAGATTTTAATCGATACTTTTTTTAAATAAATTTTTTAAGTTGCATTTTTGACTTATTTTAAAAAAATCTAAAAAACGTGATAACTCAAAAATGGTTAACTTTTGCATTATGCATATGGGGGTTAAAATTATCGCAAATAGTCACCCCTATTACCTCCTAACGGGAATACGTCGAATTACCAATAACCCTGTATTTTTTAGTTTTATGATTCTCTTATTTTCGAAGTTACAGGAGGGGGGACACACACATTTCACCACTTTGGAAGTGTCTCTCCCGCAAACTATTCAGATTAGAAAAAATCTAACCTCTATATCGTTTTTTAAGACATATCTATAGACAAGACAAGTATGGGTTTGATGAAAAAACAGGTTTTTGAGATTCAGTTCTAAGTTCCCCATATTTTATTGTTTTTTTTTTCTATTTTTGCGTGAAAATCTTAATGCGGTTCACAGAATGCATCTACTTACCAAGTTTCAACAGTATAGTTCTTATAGTTTCGGAAAAAGTGGCTGTGACATACGGACGGACAGACAGTAGTATTTATTGATTTCTAGGCAGGATATATAAAAATATAATTGTACTTTACTGTCATATTATGTAATTGAAATGGTGGAAACGGTTTTTATTGCTACAATTTACTTTCCGAACCGATTCATAAGTGCTTTTATTCCTACACGAATAAAACATATTTTGATTTTTTGTTTATTTTCAATATTAATAATATATTAATATTTACATTTAGAGTGTTATAATTATTAAAATTTGTTTATATTTTTATAATTAACTATTGCGTCGCATTCGTTCAATCGTTGATTTCGATGCGTTCGCTTGATAGATATACATATATTACTACAGACTTCTCATAAAATAACGAGGATAGCGGGATAATTAAATGGATAAATAAAGTAATGTAAGACCGAGTTGATGATGTAAAGACTTCCTAACCGATTGATGCCATGATGACTACTCCCAACAGAGACTTCCAACTACTCAGGAGATACGACTATTCTAGTGTTTGCGCAGTCAGTGGTGCTCTCCCAATTCCCGCTCTTGTATATCATTGAACAATTTCGTACCACATATTATGAATCAAAGTCCGCTGCGTCTGTGTCTATATCTCTTTGAAAGCGATAATTAAAACTATAGAACGGATCTGCATTCAGTTTTCACTAACTCGACGAAGTGATTCATGAAATGAGAAGACTAAAAGGATAATATTTTTTTAAAGAATGAAAGATAAATGAAGGAATAATTTTTAATTATCACTTGTGTTATTAGCGGGGACGACAATAGCCAAAGGGGTCAGGATCGATTCTGCAACTCTCTACATCACTAGGCCGCCTGTAAACCATTGCGCCATTGACGCTTCTGAATAATTAAATTATAGTTTAGTGTAAATTAGCTAAAATATGACGATGCTTATTGTAGTATGAACGTGTCAAGTAAGCTTTACTGGCGTGTGCTGGCTCAACTACTAAATTTATCAATAAGAATTACGGGTAAAACGTTTAATGTACTCGATCCATATTCTATCTGTTCGCGACTGGCAGCTAGTAGAAATATAAACAGACGTTCACACTCTATAATTTAACTCGATAAACGTAGGTTAGAATATTTATAGGTAAAGTTCGTAGCGTGTCAAATCCCACTTGATGTCGATACAAATAAGTATCTAACGGCAAATCGAGTACGCGAGACATGCAAGATCGGTGCGACCTATATACGCTGCCATACTATAATATTATTCGGTTTTTATTAGTTTCAGCGCCTTATCGATGTAGACCTAGTTAAAATATAATGAGCATATAAGTTTCGTGGAAAACGTTTAGCCTTTTATTGGCTCTTATTGGATTGACGCACATAATACTAAATTACGAAAAGTCGTCGTATAATGTCACAACATGTACAGAATGTAAATTTCCCGCTGCTGGGGTAAGGCCTCCCCTTTCTTTGAGGAGAAGGTTAGGAGCATATTCCACTACGCTGCTCTAATAAGGTTGGTGAATTCACATGTGGCAGAATTCCGTTGAAATTAGACACATGCAGGTTTCCTCACGCTGTTTTCCTTCACCGCTCAGCACAAGATCTCGGCTCATTGAATAATGTCAGGTGAGCATTTCAAATTAGTCTTTTCTATTTAAATTTAAAAAAAAATGTGTGTACGAAGTATATTAAAATTAAAAAAAATATAACTAAACATTTTGATAGATATGTACATTATAAACTATAATATATAAATAACAAATAAAAATTAATAACATTGCAGTGTATCTTTGAAGGTCATATTATTAATTACAAAATTGTACATACGATCGCGTGTACTCACGTCTATTTTAATATTAAAAATTTTCATTGAAGACTCGTCGCGTAATTTAATACGTTTATTCAAGTACAATCCCCCGTGCGTTCCATTGTACGAAGTTTTCATATTTAGTTTATATTAATTGTAGGTTAATAAATGTTTATGATATTCGATTCTACAAACGTTTCAAAATTAGCTTCCTATGGTACAACAATGTATTGAATAATTTATAGTATGGTTTTTATAGATATAAGCCATACCTTAAAGATTATTTTAAAAGTTTGTGTATTTTATCTATAATTATAGCGTATAGAATTAATTAAGCAGATAAAAACTCATTGACGCTACCAAGATTATAAGCTGTGATCTTGGATAAAGGTCTACATTTTCTACCCACAGAGTAATCACAAAGAAATTCAAAACTAATTTTAGCTAATAGAATTGTATATTTCTAATAAGACTTAAATAGTATGATTTCTGGTGTACAAACTGTTTCCGTTAAACAAGAAAGAACAACCGTAAATTGATCGGTATTTTTTTTCAATTTTGTAATCATTTAAAAAACCTTTTTACATGTTTTAAAAGAAAAAAGGTACACGTATAATTTTAATATGGGAATATTTAAAATTATAATTGTAACTTTTTCTTTTTTGTATAGCCCGTTATTTGAGTGTCTCTTTCTAATTGTGCAATGTCAAATAAATAACGAGGATTTTAAATAAACAATTAAAAAAAAAAATAACAATAGTTATGAAACAGTAACATGTTTGCCTTTAGAATGTGTTTTATCAATTTTGAGATTGCGTGTGTGTGTGTGTGTGTGTTTAAAAATGTGTATTTGACAAACGTTAACTTAATACTCACCGATATGAAAACCTCTTCAGCTTGTTGCAATATAGCGATGCGTGACCAACCGAACTTCTGCATGAGTTTAATCCTTGTGGGGTTATGAACAGTTGCAGAAGGATGTGTTCGGAAGAGCGTAGGAAAACGCGCACGGTCCGACAGAGCTGGCGATGACGCGCCGTAACAGAGCTGCGAAAACAAGAGCACAGATTAATAATTCGATATTATACAAGGGACAAAGGTTATAAGTGGAAATCAAAACAGTTTATTGTATTGTACTCAATTAATTTTGGTCAAGATTATTTTCCATAGAAGTCGTTATATAATTTCATAATATTATTGATATAACTTTCTCATTTTATCTTCGACCGTTATATAAAGAAATAAAAAAAAAAGGTTAAGTTTCACCCTTTAAATGACACCCACATCTGTGTAAAGTCATCAACAAAGTCTTCTTATGGAAAAAAGTTTTGATCTTATTTCAAAACGTTGCTTTAATGCGAGTTGGTTACACGTGGCAAAATTTCGTTCACGCTGCAAGTTTCCAAACTATATCTTCCTTCGCCATTTAACTAAGCGGATAAAAACTTATTGATGTTACCAAGATTATAAACTGTGATCTTGGATAAAGGTCTACATTTTCTATCCACAGGGTAAACACAAAGAAATGCAAACTAATCTTAGCTAGATTTAATATTTATTAAATTATCGATCATAATTTGTCAAACATGTAGAAGAATAAAAAAGTCTTTATCACACACAAAAATACTTAAAATAAAAGTTAAATAGACATTAATTTATTAGATTTAGATTGTACAAAGGAGCCTTATTTTATAACCTGTTAATTATTATGTTAAATATAATTTCAATTGAAATATAAGAGGTATAAGGATTATATTTAATTTATAGTGAGTTTTATTTCAATGAAAGTGCACCACGATCGCTTTGTCTGCTGGATTGTGGGACGCATATGTACATTACTCATCCTGTCTAAACCACTATCTCTTGACTTGTAAAGTGGAGTTAATCTCCCCCAGATGCTTAAGGTACTTCATAAGTAGTTAAATCAGCAGCTTAGAACATTTTTCTCACTTTAAATCTATAAAATATTCAACATAACATTATTTTATATAAGTTAAATTTAGACGTTATTTGAGATAGCTTTTGAAACGTGATATGCTTAAAGTTGTTGCAGTATTTTGTGAAGCTTAATTTTATCTCATACATATATGTTTAAAAAAAGTAATTATTATGATATACATATTGTTTGACATTTAGTTGTTCTTTTTTTGGTTTATATAATTATTTATGTCATAAAGCACAGTTTATATTTTGTAAATAATTGTATGTTACACTATCATGTTGTGTATATCTTAATTAGTTTTGCTAAGTATGTGTTAGTAATTTTCTCAATATAAAATATAAAATGATTTTTGTCTAGTTAACTTTAATTTAATAATTGTTATCATTAATATAGTCTATATAAACGCGATCTATTAAATAGCGGGTGCTGAGAACAATTTTTTATATTATACTAAAATACTTTTGTATTGTATATATAGATAGAAATACATAATATTATGTTGGGGGTTTTTACTTACGTACAATTTTTTTTTTTAAATAAAAACAAATATTTATTTTTACTTCTTAGCATTCTTCTTGCTTTTATATCCGGTGGTTTCCATTAATTTATATTATTTTTATTACATAACAGACGGACAATTTAACAATATAATCTTTGCTAATAGTTTTAGTGAAGATTTGCTAAATTATATTTGGGCAACGATTACTATAAGAAGTCCACAAATTGTAGTTCACAGTGTTTTTATTAATCTTATAAAATACTTTAAAATCCATTCTTGTCTTTCATCTACGTCACAAGTGAGTTCTGTCAGCTCACTATTTAAGGACAAGCTTAGACTAGGCATTGATAAATGAAACGCTTGTGTCTTTTATATTTATATTGTGAAAGGAGATTTTCAGAACATCTTTTCGGGCTTTATAAAGACAGATGATCCAATGTTGTTTCTGTGGAATATATCTTAGCGACTTATTTACGTACAAGTTTTAAAAATATTCAAAGAAAAATGGAATCAAAAGTTAAAGCAACAACTCAGTAGTAAGCTGTTTTGCTGAATAACTTTACTCTTATCAGCTAGCTGTTCCTGTGCAAGTTTGGTGGATAAATATGAGATAGATTTTTAGGCAAAACTTGCAGGTTTTCCTTGACCTTCAGCTTGATATAGATTTGTGTGACTTCTCAGATATGAATCCGTTATCTTAGTTTAATTTCCAAATAGTCTGTCCAGTGAGCTATCAGGGAGAGGGTTATTTGAAAGATTTTATTTTTATAATTCTATGTACCTTAACTTGCTACAATTTAAGAAGATTAACATTGTTTGTTAATTAAAATTTGACAATTAATTATTTCTGAGGTTAGTAAATAGTAGGCAGACGGGCTACCTGATGGTAAATGTTCACCATAACCCACGGACATTGGTGCTGTAAGAAATGTTAACCATTCCCGACATCACAAATGCGTTACCAACATTGGCAGCTAAGGTGTTATGTCCGTTGTGCCTGTAGTTACACTGGCTCAGGGTGAGTGAGCCAAACCCGAACTCAACAACACTATATGTTGCTGTTTGGCGGTAGATTATGTGGTGGGTGGGTGGTGGCAACTGCGATGGATTTCAAGTATTTTATTTTATATATTAGTAAAGTTTAAGCATCTGCAACTTCGTATATAAAATACTCACTTAATTTAAGACGACTGGAGGGTATTAAGCGTACGTCGACCAAATCCCTTATAACTTAACTTATAAATAACTTGTCTGATGCAAAATCCAGAGTTCTTTTTACTATATACACATGTTAAGAATTTAAAATCTCTATCATCCAATCAGAGGAATACAATCTAAAAATAATTAAACAACTGACCAATAGTAGTAGTAAGAATAGTAGTTTTAGTGTAGACATTATCTATAATAATATTATAAACTCGAAACTAAATCTGTCACTCTGTCTGTTGCTCTTTCACGGCCAAACCCCTGAACAGACTTTGACGAAATTTGGTATAAAGCAATGATGATTTATTGATCGTTTAATGACGTCACATTCGACTTATCAATATCAATAATAAATACATGCATAATATATACATATATTAGTTATTTAATACATTTAACTACTAAAATACCAACTAAAATAAAAACTAATAAAAATCATGATTATGTGATCACTGCATAAATAATTATAATATCTGCTTTTTGAAATAACACACACTTGAAATGCTATGTAAAAATAAGGTATAACTGTTACCTAGTTATTATAGAAGTATATACTATAATTATATAAATCTTCGTTATCTATAAATTATGTTAAAGATATTTTTAAATATATAGTACTATATTCTTAGAAAAATAATGTTAGCGAAACCGTAATAGCTTATAATTATAATATTTACACT
Source organism: Vanessa tameamea (assembly GCF_037043105.1). Lineage (NCBI taxonomy): Eukaryota > Metazoa > Arthropoda > Insecta > Lepidoptera > Nymphalidae > Vanessa > Vanessa tameamea. The sequence continues at coordinate 9,056,382 of NC_087313.1, read as the reverse complement.
TACTTAAGTAGTTCTATTTTAAAACGTTATTCAAGCTTAGCGTGCACGTTTACAAATATATTATATAATATTATTTTCGTACTTTATATAAGACCATAATTACATATTCATAAAGGTTAATACTTTAATAGAACATCAAAGACGCAATTTTAGCTAAAAAGGTATCTTTAATAGCCCATACTTATTTACCTTTTCTGGCAACGACCAATTTCAGCGAAGAGGTTTGGGTCCGTACGTTAAAACGTGTACTTTATTTTGTTAGAGATTTTAGAAAAAAAAAGTGTTTATGAAAAGTAATATTATTTTACCTAAAGAGTATCACTACTATGTTAATAAAATGTGTACTAACGAAACTGTTAACAAAAAGTACATTTCGTTAATTTAAATATCTATAATTATAAATATTTACGACCTTTTGACAACCCGTGCTTGTAATTAAAAACGTTAGGTTTAAAATTCGAACATGTATTTATAGGAGTTCGTCGGCGGTAGGCAGAATTTTATTTCACTTTAGCTTCCACGCTGCACAGTATAAATCAAAGTTATTTCATTTACGAAAGAGTGAAAAGAAAAGTTGCTATTATTCTCATATTATTATCATTTCAGTTTACTAGGCAAGTTTTTCTCATAAAAATATTAAATTCGCTACAGATGGCGACTTCGTGGTACAACTTAAAATATTGAATGAAAAGAAAACCCAGCTTAATTTAAATGAGTTTCAAACAATTTCAACATTCCCGCATAAATTAATTATTAATAATTCTTAGACTTCATTGAATAATTCTAAAACATATTTATCAAGGTAGGTATATCTGCCTGGAAAGCAATTATAAAGCTATTGTCATTCAAATAAGCAGAGTGAAATCCAACAAAGTTTCAAGTTTTCTTTGTTCGACATCCAGATAATAGCTTGGCTTTTGAGTATTGAAAATAATATTACTCGAGGAAGTAATTTTATTTTAGTGAAATTATTTTCATCTATTTCATTATTAAGTACAAAAAAATCATTCGTGATTGAAATTTTTAAAGCGAATTTGTAATAATTTTTTTGTAAATAATTGTTAATGATTGGATTTATTTCAATATTGGTAGTCCACTTATAATATACACCAAAGTCTTTGGTATATTTTTAAATATTAGTTCATCGACCCACGGTGTTTTGTTTTTTATGTCCAGCTTATTATTATTTATTACGTTAATTACAAAAGTACTTGACCTCCTATTTTTAATTTACTTCTATTAGCACATCGATTTGCTGCTTTGAAAGTATTTAGGTACTTTATTCAGATGACAATATAATAATTGTTACCATCGAACTGATTACACGATGAAGTCAAGAAAGGGATAGAACTGGACGTTTTTAGTTTTTTTTAGTATGATTTGTATTATTATTACTCAGAATTAAGTTCCTGTAAGTGTATATAGAAATGAGTACGGATAGAAAAATAAATAAATTCGAGTTTTTGTTTACTATCTATGAATAAAATACTTACAACCATAAGGTTCCACATTTTGGCAGCCTCTGCAACTGTCGTGCAGACAGTGGAACATCCTGCGAGTAGTAACAACTTCTGCGGCGGATTGTACAGTAAATTGTACATCACACTCGCACCGAGACCGGGTTCACACTGTTGAGAAGGTTTAAAATTAACATAATACATAAATAATACACATATTTTATTTGCTTTTGTAAATAACCTTTTGATACGGTTTACATGTGTATTGTGTACGTCTATTTTAATTTTTAATTATATTTAATATATCTTATATATAAAAATAAGTGGCATTTTTCGTTGTCACTTTATAACTCAAGGACGGGCTCATCTATCCAAACCAAATTTTCAGGGTTTGTTCGGACTATTTAGTAGATGGTTTATGTGAAGTTTGCACAAAATCGGTCGAGTGGTTCTTCATTTATCACATTTTTTGTAACAAATGATTTCAATAAATGGCGGGTCATTTTGTTAATGGAGATTTTTAGACGGGGAATTGTCTGTCAAATTAAAAGTAAGTATCAATTAAAAATGAGTTCACCAGTTTCGATAGGTAATCGTCTTAATTCAATTTATTATTTCCAAATAACCCATAGCATTAAATACTGGCATGTAACATAATTTCTTATTTTAAAAATGATTGAGCTGTCATTAGAAATAATACAAAAATCAGAAAATCGATTCATTTCTTACAAAAATATATTACTTAATTGCTAGCTATTTAAAAACTAAAATCATATAAATATTTATATACGTTTGTCGATTTAAAAGTAGCGTCGTGTACTTTCAATTTTTAAATTTTACTCTTTTTTTTAGTGCGTTGTCGGTGTTTCATGTAGTTAGCAGGCTTTATTTGAATTAAATTGTCAATCGCATTTACACAAACGGTAAGTTTTGAACTGTTGAAGTGATTACAGGTATATGTGTTTCTTAATTTGAAAAAAAAAAACATGTTCCTGTGTATTTTATTATTTTGTAATGGATTATTTTATTGACATTTTTTTATACATTGACAACGAATGCAGTTATATAGGTACAGGGTGAAATTTTGTTGGTTGTTTTCCCGCAAAGAATTGATTTAGTAGTCAATACGTACTTCTTTTGTATTTTTATTTTTACGCGAAATTTAATCGATATCTTGCGGGAAAATAACCCCCAATATTTCATCCCGTATATTTCCAGACACACAATGTATAAATACTGATACACCACTATTAGTGTAGCAATTTGTTTTCAATTTAATTTTTTCTTTTGTATATGAAGGATGAAGGATCAATGCCACGAGCCAGACGAGCAAATATAGGTCGGCGAACGCGTAATACAAATTATGTGACATCACAAAGACGATCACAGACTGCAGATGAACGCACACGAGCTAATGCATCGCAGCGTGAACGTAGTACACGAAATAGATCTGCTGACCCTGTGCCTGTATTGAATCTTCCACGGGCGATCACGAATACGTTTTGGCTGAAACGGTGTGTGCTGCTTTTAATTATAGTCAGATTGATTATAGTATGTACGGATACATTGGAATGATGGACGTAATATGTCCACATTGTGATGCGGCAAAATTTTCAGGTGAAACGCTCGGCATGTGTTGTGCTAATGGCAAAGTTAGATTGCCAGCATTAGAAATTCCACCCGAACCATTATATTCATTTTTTGAGTCATATTCAAGAATTCGGCATTTCAAATGACTTCTTTTGGTGCTACTAAAATTATTAGAGATAATTTCATGCCGACGTTTAAGGTATTTACTTCAATTGGATTATCCCATAGTTTTATCAATCTTAATCATAAAGTATTCGATAGTTTTAAAAATTCTCATCCAACAACCTAAAATTGCATACATGTTACAGATTCAGGGGCAGATTTATCATCAAGTTGGTTTGTTATTGTCGTACCCCGACGCTGAATCTGAAAGTTGGTTCTTTAATTATATTATTGCGAAATATTAATCCATCAAAACTGTGTAATGGCACCAGATTGACAGTGAAAAAGTTATTGCCAAATTTGATCGAAGCTACGATCTTAACTGGTAAATCTAAAGGTGAAGTTTGTTTGATACCGCGTATCCCTATGATTCAAACTGATATGCCATTCGAGTTCAAACGATTACAATATCCTGTTCGCTTATCATTTGCGATGTCCATCAACAAGGCTCAAGGGCAAACACTTCACGTTTGTGGTGTGAATTTGGAAGAATCAGGTTTTTCACACGGCCAACTTTATGTTGCCTATTCCAGAGTCGGTACCCCCAGCCGTTTGTTTATTCACACTCAAAATGGAAAAACCAAAAATATTGTTTATTTTCAAATGTTTTGAATTCGTTTTTTAAATAGCTAGCAATTAAGTAAATATATATTTTTTTAATCGATGTTCTAACTCATTTTTGTATTATATCACTTTATACGTAGCGAAGCACGTACCAGGCCGCTAGTGTATATATAAACTTGAAAGAATATAATTACACTTCAGTTGGATTATCTATTCAATTATTTAGTAACAACTCAGTGTGCATTTATTTGTTTATTTATTAATGTTTGTGTCCCCACGTCTTCATGTCATGTCCAGCGTTAAATGGCTTTGATTAATAATGCGTAGTTAGTACGTTCTAGGGATAGTCACAGTTGATCACGATTCCTGTTAATTATTCACACCAGTGCCACCACACAGACACTAACTGCTAATTGCAATTTGTAAATAATTGAGCAGATATTTCGTTTGGTGCCCAGTCTTTTGAATGGTTCGACGAAATTTAATACATATCTGTGTTTAGAGTTGTAAATTACACTTATAGAGTTCATGAAAAAAATAATACGTGCAGTTCAGTATATGGTAACTGTTTGCAAATTTCCGCTGGGCTAAGACCTCCTCTCCCTTATAGGTAGTTAGCTCTCCTCTAGCTTATTCCACCACGCTGCTCCAATGCGGGTTGATGGATACACACGTGGCAGAATTTCGTTTTCTACCAAATCAGATTAGTCACATGCAGGTTTCCTCACGATGCTTTCCTTCTTCGCCGAGCACGAGATGAATTATAAACACAAATTAAGCACATGAAAATTCAACGGTGCTTGCCTGGGTTTGAACCCGTAAACATCGGTTAAGATGCACGCGTTCTAACAACTGGGTCATCTCAGCTCCTCAGTCCAGTATATGTAATATAATAAAATGTTATAAACGTTTATATTTCCGTTTTATATTTCCTTCATTTATTCACTCAATAATTTCATATTAAGATGAAAAATTATATATTTTACCATGACATTCTACAATTACATATTATTTGATAAAGCGTTTATTTTGAATATAATGTTAAATACATACTATACGTAATAAATGACGAAATGAGGTCTGCCACCAGGATTTCTTGGCATATCCTATGTAATTTCCGAGTTATATTAGGTTAAAACTGTTCTTTCTCCCAATTATGAAATCGGAATAATTAAGAGATCGGAATAATTTACTAGTCAGAAGTAATTGACTCGTGATAAAACTGTTGATTAATCCTCAACATTTCAAGTTTTTATTCTGGTGTCATCGAATTGTTTACATGATATACTTTCTGCTGATTTTGTTCACGTGATAACTTGACTTTTTTAATGACTAACTATATATATAATTATTTATGAAATTCTACTGTAATTTGAGTTCATAAATAAGACGAATAAAGAGACTCATAAATTATTCTTTATTAAACTACAGTGTAACGAATACAGTATAATTGTATTAATTAAGATGACTTTGTATTTTTAAATGTTGAAAAAGAGTAACTTCCGAGTTTCTTGCCGGTTTTTCTCGGTAGAATCTGCATTCCGAACCGGTGGTATCTTGACTTACTATAGTTTGTTAAATGACGATTCAAAAGTGCTTGTAAAAGTCTGCTTGAATAAAGTAAATTTTCTATTTTGATTTTGATTTTGAATGGAGACGTCAAAAATACGTTATTGATACGAGTTATGATATATAAAGTAAAGGAAAAATTAAAATAAGACTTATCGGATTTTTTAAAATAAATTTAACGATTCACCGTCGAGGAAAGAATGAATGATTCATTTTAACTTCACAAAATATACTCGAAAATATCTTGTTAACTTGCATGTTCGACATAAATGTAAATATTCATGCCACGACGTCCAATCCTCGAGGACTAGCCAACTGCGCCGAAGATACTAAGGTGCGCAAGTGTGTGCACTTGTACATATATATTCTGTATCTACACCTACACTCTCAATTCCAACACTTTCACAATTTGATGTAACAGCAATTCGGCATAGAGATCACGCGCATGACCGTTTTACGTGCTTTTTATCATTAGGAACATTTCTTTAACTTGTTACTAACATTTCTTAATCATGATCCTTACTGACTTTTTGTACGAAGTATTTGTAATATTAAAGACATATGCCAAAAACGATAATAAACTATAGTTTATACAATATATGGTTATGGAAATGATCTGTTCCAATGACATAGACAATCACATAAAAATAATTAAAATTCAACGAATGATAGCAATAACGTCAGCTAATATCTTATTAATTTTTTACAAGATTCCAAAAGACTTTAAAGTATTCAAAAAAACTAAACTACTATTTATCGCCTGACCTCGATAGATTGAATGGTTTTCGAATTCTGCATAGAACAGCGAAAAAACAGACAATGGAGCTTTATTAAAGGGGTTCCGCTGCGGATGAGAACCAAAAATTGGGAAGTTCATTTTAGTTCCAACTCTGAAATGTTAGATCTGCGTAATAAATATACTAGTTACTTTTTTGTTTAGTCTAGTTTAAAAATTTGAATTGTTATTTTATACATTTCTCTTTTGTTTTTTTTTATTGGCAAGTTTCCAGTGTCCAGGATATCCATCTGTCTTCGCATCATATATTAAATTCGGTTGGCGACTTAACCGTGAAGTAAGATGGATTATCCGGATGATTAATTAGCCTTGTTCTACAAAATAATATTGATCATATATGTTTGTGTATAAATTTAAATTTAAATTTCAGTAAGGCCGATGACCAAATTGGTCAATAAGTGGTCAAGGTCACTTTTTTATCACTCACGTCCATTTCTTCACCACAATCATACCTGATGTGATGCAGTCAAAGACGAACGTGCCTATTCAATCTTGTCTACAAAAATATTTGGATTATAATGCTCAGGAAACACATAGAATAATCTAAAATGTATTAATTTTTAGTGACCATATAAATTCCGAAGCATGGAATACCCAAAGAACAAGTGGAAAAAAATTCAGTATGCTGTAATGTCCTCGGTTTAGGTTTAGATAGATCGATCGCACATTTAAAAACAAATATTTTTTCAAATGACAATCTAAGCTGTAATGGCCGATAAATTATAAAAAAACACAATTCAATTAATTCCATGTCGTAAGGGAATTGAAAAGATGTTTTAATTAAAAAAACATTTTTTACTTCAACCTGTATTAATTGGATATTAAAAATTCAGTTTAGCTTGTCAGAATGAGCCGTCAAGCCTTTGAGAGGGCCGGCTTAAATAATTAATGTAGGCTTATTATAAAAGAATAACGGACGACATAAGTCTGTTTATACAAAACGTAATAAAATTTTGGAAAGTAATTCATAAAAAATAATATTCTAATTCTTCTTTTTCGATTTTTTTTTGTGTGTGTTTTAGTAGATCCCTAGAAGGATTTAATTGGAAACGGTCGCTGGAACTGCGATATAGATTATTTTTTCCAGACGAAATTAGGACACCTAGATTATGTAGATAATAAGGCCCAACATGTTTTGTTAACACAGTTAACAAAACATATATATATTTCTTATTCATTATAATAAAAAATTGATATTAAGAAAATTAAGAGGTAAATCTATTGAAGCTTCAAGTACTCGTTACCCCTATTAGCATTTCACCCTCGATATTCAATATTAAACGAATGAAATCGTCAATTTTGTCCCGAAGTTAAAATGTATAAATTGGGAAATCACTTCGAATCGGATCTGAAATTCTATCCAATAAAATTTTCTTCCGCGAGCGATTCATAAATTTTCAATAATTAAATCGAATGTCAAGCTCACCCTGGCTATATCATGAACCAATATTGTAGTTCTTTAGCTTGAAATAAATTAATCTAAAACACAGTCGACATTTGCCGGTTTATCAATCTGTTGAGTGGCATATCCCAGGATATCGTTAAGTTTCATGGATTAGGTTCGTCATTCAAACGACTGACATGATTGTGGACGTGAGTTACGTTGATTATATTTATAGTAAAGATTTGTGAGAGGAATTGAAAATGGAACCGTCAATAATCAATTTTCTTGGGAATAAGTTTTATGCTTACCTTACTATCGTTGCTGTGAAGAAGTAATTTGAAGCCCGATAAAAGGTCCGATCTTGCGTTGACATCAGCTAAAGCCAATTCAGCGGCTGGCTTACACGCTTGCCCGCCCTGCCATCCCCCCTCGCCCTCCATGGGAAATATACCTCCAATATGCAAGTCATCATCACGCTTCCCTTCGCTGTATTTACAGAGTCCACTCAATAGAAGCAGCAAGACCGCACAGCCGCAGCCTCGAACACGCGTCACGCTCACAACACACTTGGCAACAACGAATAATTGCACTACAGCATTTACTAATAACGACTTAATATCGCGAAACAATGTACTAGTTCGAAATTCAAACACATTCACAGTCGCTTTTAATTTGACTAGCGGACGCTTTGGAAAATTAAAGTTCGCACGCGCCCGCGGGAGTGAGGCTTCGTGTAAATATGATATCACCCGTAGAAATAGTAGATATAGCCTAATAAGCGTGAAATTTTTTATAAAACGTGGTATCGAGGGCGGGTCGAGGGGCGTGTGGTGCCGGGCGGGCCCCGCCGGCGGCTCGCGACCCCCGGCGCCCTGCAGGGTCATCGCTCGCGGCGGGGACATGCTGTCATTGTTCACCTTTCTCATTTTCCATCCTCTGTCCTGTAACAAGTGACGTTGATAACTTTAAAAATTAAAACTTTGTTATAACAAACATTGTCTTTTATCAAATATATTCAGCTTAAATATATGTAGGTAGCTCCACCACCAATAAAGTCACCGCGTTAGGTTTATTATTATTTTTAAATAATAAATTTGGTTTAGAATTAATACGAACACACCTCAAAATAAACTAATATTTAATTTAACATGAAGATTAACTTTATGTGTCGAGTGTCGGAAATGGGTTCACGTGAAGTGACGTATTTGTACCAGTCGCATTCGGTTTCCCTTTAAATAATTCAGGCGGCCCGCAAGTTTTGTCTCAAAATAACACGGTACTTTTAGCTTAAACCAAATATAGATATATATGTTCGTTCAAACTGAAACTGGATTTGAGTTGAGTTAACATTCCCCCTATATTGACAAAGTTCACCCATTGTCAAAGAGAACAATCACGAACCGACTTCGATAATATCTATGTTCGGCAATAACAAGATATTTGGTCAAACAGAAGTCTGAAGATCTACTCCGGCAATAAAGGGGCTTAACGTAGATGTGCTTTTAGATAACAACTCTATTGTTAGTTTTCGTGTCAACATACATACATTACAAAGAAACAGTATGTATCATTTTTAATGTTTTGTTTTTACAAATAATGGCTTCAAAAATGTGTTACAAAAAATGTATTACAAACGAAAGCTTAGTTCTATAAGGGATTCCAGGCGCTATATAATTTGTAATATTAGTTTATCTTTATATTGTTTTCTGCGTAGAAATGGTAAAAATAATAAGTAATATGTATGTTCACATAAAAAAACTCTTCCATCAATCTTAAAGAAATGCCTGACCGAAATAAACGGCGAAAGAAAACCATCGGGTTTTTGTCCTTTTCACACATAATACTTATGGTTTACAATAGGGTAACGAATGAGGTAGGTTTCAGTAACTATTTCTATGTTTAAAAAAAAAAAGAGACAAAATAAACGACAACTTTAGTAATGTCAATATTCTTATATGTTTGCATATTTAAAACATTCACAAGCACATATATTATCCATTGGGTACAATATAGCCGATCTTGAACCGTGATCATTTCTTCCCAACACGTGATCACGACAGGTACTGTCGAAATGTCGACCTAAATAATATTAAAACGTGTGATCAAGGTTAAAACTCGAATATAATCTCAGTTAAATGTTTGACTCGGTAACGCCAAAATTGCTGAACGCGTAATTAATAATCTGTTACAATTATCGACTATATCTGATAGGAAATTGTAAAATAATATTACTGTAATAAATTAAAAACGAAGCGCGGTGATGGGAAAATAAAAAATTATTTAGTATAATATTAAAGCAAGGTGAATTATAATAATACCGGCTTCTTATTAAAACGTAGATAATTCTATTTTATAAGATTCAGCAGCCTCTAATTATATAAAAATTTAGATTAACCATAATTAAGTTCTATAACTGCCAACTCCGTGCTGCTGATAGCTCACAAACTCGTGGCTCTTTGAAGTACTGGGTTTCTTACCGAGTCCTTCGACTCTGACGCCGTAAGCCTTTTGAAGTTACGAGTATTTCTCACTGAGACAAGAAAAACGATCACTGAAAAGTCCCTCAAGTACAATTTTATAAGATATTTTTACGCTGCAAAGCATATCTGCATCTACATCACAATTTCTTTCCTCATTTAGTTTCCCCTTGAGTTAAGTTCGTTTGTTTTATATATCTCTTGTTATATCAAAGACGTGTATTAATCTGTTTTACGATTATATTCAAGTTTTGTGAAGAAACTCAACTTATATTTGATTGGAAAATAAGGATTGCTGGTGTAGTACATCAATAAAAGACGCGTTCAAAATCGAAGAACCGATTAATAGACGAGTCCAAAACTGGAGACCGTGGATCGGTTAACGCAGCTTTGAATCCTTTAGCGAGGTGGACGGATGACCTAAAGAGGTGCTAGGATTGGTTGAGGGAGGCGGAGACCGAAATCTTTAGCGGGGCTTGAAGAGATCTTCCAGTAATAAATTGTAATTGACTGATGATCGATTTATTAAATTGTGAAAAGAAGGCAGGCATGCAGCGAATTTTGAGAGAGGCATAAGTCCAACTGGTAGTAAGATATTTTAGCAGTGACAAGCGGATAGAACATTCGTCTCGATAATGTTTATATCAAAATATTATTTAAAACAATTTAACTGGTCTACATATGAAACGGCATTAATGTATTTCTTATTAATTAAAGCATTACGTAGAATATAATTTTCTTCTAAATCTTTGAAGACCTTATCGTATTTACTCGTGCAAATAAAATACATCAATACATTAAATACTACAAGAAGAATGAAGTATCAAAAGGAATTTCCAACGAGAACAAAGGGCCGATAATAGTCCCTCTAGGGCATCGGTGGTAATGAAATGAGCGCCTAATGATTCGTAGATTATATTCCTTAATACTTATCCCTGTTCAGGGTTTTGTTTAATGAAATGAAAACGAGTTTACTCTATTAATAACGTATTGATAATTACGCGGTTTAAAATATAATGGATTTGAATATAATGGTAATATTGTCAAACATTTTTATACTGTATTATGTAATCAATATTAATATTAAAAAAAGCCTTAATAGGAAAAATGTATAACAGAACAAACTATAAACAACTACTTAAAACTAGTGACAACTTATGATTTTAATTATAACAAAATAAATCTCTTGCAACTTGGAAAGTTATCATTACAAATATTTACTTGCCCACTTGGATAATAAGATTTTTTTAGTGAATTATTATAAAATATAAGCATCCAATTTACATTTATAATAAATCTATCGAGACGTTTAGTAACTGATTGAGAGACAATTCGAAAGAATGTTAATTGTACAACAATAGTTGCAGAAAATATTGACAGCGTGATTCAGGTACAACATATGACTATAAATTTTCATAGTTTAAACATAGTTTTTATTTTTATTAGATAATCAAATAAAATTTAGTTTAATTATAATTGAATCACGGTAATTATTAATAATATGATCGATTAAAATTATGATAATACTATTTATGTTTTATGTGAAACCATGAAAAACACTGTTATTTTATACTTGAAATGTAAGATTATTTATACAAATTATTCTTAATTTGTAGAAAATAAATTAACTCGTTATATGTATAATATATTTGTAATATAAAGTAACAAGTAATATACATATTATAAAACAAAAATGATGAATAAATTTTACTTATTAAATTATGAGCTAATACGTGTCCAAAACGATCCAGTGGAAAATAATTTGATCATAATGAGGGTGACACTGTATTTGTAAGCTAGTATTCAATATATTTATAACTAGATGTATGTCACATATGGCCCATTAATAAACCAAAGCGTATGAGATCGAACACGTCCAGCACCATATTTTCATGTTTTTAATTAACGTATATAATTCAATATCAATATGGTTGTTTACACATGGGTCAGATGAAAGTCTGCCACTTGTCTTCCAACCCACATTGGAGCAGCGTGGTGGAAATATTCAAAACTTCTTCAATAAAAGAGGCGACGTTAGCCCAGCAGTGTGCCGTTTACAATTAGTTACTTTACTTATATGTCATATTGCTGTATTATAATAAAGTATTCATGCAACTCATCTTGAAAATATTTTGCTATTATGCAGTTCGCTTCGGATATAAAGTTGAAAAATAAAATGAAAGAAAATTCAGGTAAATTGCATTGTAATAGGCGCAAATTCTATGGAAGCTTCCTGTTTCGTCTTTACGAGCGAGATAGATATATTTTAAATTGTTAAGTCCTAATGTAGCGTGATATTAATATTTTATTAAATAACTTAAATTATTTAAATTAAGAATATTGTTAAAAATATTAACAATACCTTTTTTCATAATACAACAGTAGCCCAATAACAACAATTAAATAGTGAGTTATGTCATAAGCACAGATTTATAAATAAAAGAAAAATTATAATTAAAACTTATTAAAGTGTTTCTGTATATTCTACCCCTATGGGGGTGTTATAAGGGTTGAAAGTTTGTATAGAAGTCCGTAATTTTTAAGATAGAAACATGAAACTTTATTTTTGGGATACTGATCAAAATTGAGTAGATACTTATTTAAGCGTTTCTAGATATTCTACCATTAAGGGGGTGAAATAAGGGTTGAAAGTTTTTATGGCAGTCAGTCATTATTTAAGTTACAAACATGAAACTTTATTTTTGGGATACTGATTAAAAAGGAGTAGATACTTATTTAAGTGTTTCTGCATATTCTACCCCTACGGGGGTGATATAAGGGTTGAAAGTTTTTATGGGAGTCAGTCATTTTTTTTACAAACATGAATCTTTATTTTTGGGAGACTGATTAAAAAGGAGTAGATTATAATATAATAGTATTAATATAATAGTATTTAAGCGTTTCTGGATATTTTACGCCAAAGGAGAGAAATAGAGTTTGACATTTTGTATATAGGATAGTTTGGAAGACCGTCATTTTTGAAGTTAGAAGTAGTTAGAGAATTAAAAATGAGTTGATTCGCATTTAAGCGTTTCTGGATATTCTACCCTAAGGGCTGAAATACACACCAATGTGGTATACAAAGAGGTATTACATTAACGTAACATTTAAGTTAATTTGTAAATATATTCATATTCTACGCGGGCAAAGCCGCGGGTAACAGCTAGTATCTAATAAGGCTTCTGTTGCTCTTGCACAACCAAACTACTGAATCGCAATTTGAAATTTGGTATAAGCAAGTTTGAAAAACAAGGAACAATCCAAGCTGACAATGGATCCCTGCAACGCTAGCGAGGCCGCGGGCAACGACTAGTTTACTATCAATTTTAAGGGTCTCTCGTATTTATGCAAAGTCAACATCGCGCCAGTTCATAATGAAATATTAGCAAAGCAATTTTCAATAATATTATAGCGGCTCTTAAAATAATATAGCAAATTAATCCAATATCAGAAGTTGATTTAATACTAATAGTAAATTTAATATTTAATGTTAATTAATTGACATAGTTTTTGTCAATGTTTCAGCAATGAAACGTTTGCGTTAAGTAAAGCAAATATAATTATAACCTAAATTAATATAAAAACTTTAACTTTATTTTTTAATTATATAGGTTGCAAAGCGAGCGGGAGGTTCACCTGATGGAAAGTGACTACCACCGCCCATGGACATCTGCAACACCGAGGGGCTTGCTTTAAATGAGAAATGAGAACTATTTTCTTGAAGGTTTTCAAGTCGTATCGGTTCGGAAAAAGCGCCGGCGAAAGCTGGTTCCTAAGAGTGTTTGTGCGAGTGCTTGAAAATCGCGCTTTTGTAGATTTTCGGATATCAAGGTGGTGTAAGCGCATAATCGCATCGCCGGGAATATGTAATTAAGTATGCACAAGCGATCCCGTAATGCCCACCTAAGTGACGGGGTACAGCAGTTTACCGCTGGTTTTTAGTGGCTACTCCGGTGTGGTAGAGCGCATCAGGAACAAGATGAACCGAGAACACAAACTAAGCAAATGATAATTCAGAGATGCTTGTCTGGGACTGAATCTCAGGGCTTCTATTAAGATTCTCGTGTTTCAGCAATTCGGCCATCTCGACGAAATATATGTATAATAATGATCATAGCTCATAATACCTGTATTACGCTAATTTTATACACAAATAGGGACAGCAGCCTGTAAATTTCCCACTGCTGGGCTAAGGGCTCTTCTCCCTTTGAGGAGAAAGTTTGGAGCATATTCCACCACGCTGCTCCAATGCGGGTTGGTGGAATACACATGTGGCAGAATTTCGTTGAAATTAGACACATGCAGGTTTCCTCACGATGATTTTCTTCACCGCCGAGCACGAGATGAATTATAAACACAAATTAAGCACATGATAATTTAGTGGTGCCTGCCTGGGTTTGAACCCGAAATCATCGGTTAAGATGCACACGTTCTAACCACTGGGCCATCTCCGCTCTGTAGACATAGGTGGTTATATTATGATAGTATCGTACTGCATTTTGCTTGAATTTGTTCATCAAAACCACTTTACAGCTCGATCAGGAACCAATTGCGGCTCAACTATCGAAAGGGCACTTAGCTCACTCACCCGAAATATCCACTTGAATCAGACAAAAAGCATTAAAACCACAAAGGGGTTAAAAAATTTACGACAAGTTATTCCCCTAGAATATGGGAATAAAAGGAAATTCTAAAAAAAACCACCAGAACCGTTTCCTCGAACGAATTTATTGAAAGGGTAAAAAATATATAAAAGGAACCTGTTCAAGCGTGGTTTGTCCATAATTTGACTTATTCAATTCAAAGAAATCAGCTTACGATACTCTTTTCCATAGACAGGGCTGTTTGTTCTTTTACTTTCATTATTGAAAGTGAACTTTATTTTATTACATTTAATGGTAACGTTTACTTATTAAGTTCTTCTTGAAGTTTTGAATTTTTGTAAAATTGTTTTAGCGGCCCTTCAGTCGGGCGTATTCGGGGGAATTGGGGGTATATTACACCGGTATTAAATGTATTTTTTTATAATATTGTTGGGCAAATGGACCACTGTGTGTTCTCTACCACCCATATAAATTTGCGCCGTGCTCACGTGGTTTCACTTGAGACAAACATTACTGCTAAAGCGTTCTTTCGTTTTCATCAGTATTACGTAATGCTGTATAGTCTATTACGTTTAATAATAAAAGAGGTATCTCCAAAAAAAAAAAAAACGAACTGGTCGTTTGTATAAGCGCGTTTAAACAAACAAAAAAAAATCTTCGTCTTTATAACATTAAACCATAGACAAGAAATAGGCTGGAAAGGAGTAATTGAGGATATCATTAGAGATGAGATAAATAAATAGAAAAGAACACTTCGTAAAACCTAAGCAGACGGGCTAATAAAAGGGGGTAATAAAACGAGGCGAATGATAACACCCTTGTGTGGCCCTTTAGATGGTCTCTATAAACTGTGCCTTTATGGCTTCCAGAAACCTAAATCTAGGGAGATATCATATATTAAATATAATTTTCAGTTGAATTTAGGTAGATTTAACGGTTTCAGAATTAATAATATACGATATATCAAAAATGTTAATGGTGAACATTGGATACGACACCCGGGAGAGAGGGACGCCGCTAGCCAGTGTATGATATGATATTCAAAATAGTAATAGAAAAAAACAAAAAGGAGATAAGTAATTTAATTGATAATTATAATATAATAATTAATTTTTATTTTGGCACGAGTTACAAATTTTTTTTTATCTCGGTTCAAATTACAATTTAAATTTAAATTATCTTGTAAAATGACGATCCAAAAATAAACCCGCATGAGTTGAAGGATGATGGGCGCAGATATCATGGGAAAGCGATCTCGTGGCATCCGCCGAAGAGACGAAGAGGATACCGCTGGTTTTTTTAGTGGGTATTCCGGTATACTAGTGCGCACTAGGCGTCCTGGGCACCGGCAAGTCCCACATACCTCGCTTCACGAGAGGGAAACGCGTAATGTGTTTTTTCTAGCGAGAAAAAAAGGATAGACACAGGAGTCGTTATATCTGGGAGTGTAATACGATATCCATCCTAATTGCAAGTAAGAATTTCTTAATAAATAAATTCAATAGCTTATTTGCTTGACCTGGGATTCGAATCTATGACCAACGAAGCACTCAGAACCTATAAACTTATAAGCTTAAAGACTACTTACTAGACCAACGAGCCAGTTAGCTAACATAACGTAAGTTAATATAACGGTGGTAGGATTTTATGAGTGGTGGTGACCACATACCACCAGGATGTCCACCTACTTATATCATAAAAAAAAACTAAATAGAATTCCAAATATAATATTTCCACGAAATTATTTTCAATATCAAAACTGTATTAAAATACATGAAAAGTTTTCCAATTACTCAAAATATACATCAATGAAGTTCCTGTTATCTGAAATGTTTATTAATAAACCGATTCTCTTTATATAAATTTAACTTTTCAATTTTAAATGGTAAATAGACGAACAAGTTAACTAATTTTGCGATGAACTGATTATAATCGTTATTAGTTAAGTTTTTTATTGACTTTTGTTTGAGGTGAGATGATAAATTTAGTTTGAACGGTTTAGTGAAGATAGTTTAGGTGATCGTACCTTATTTAATATAAAAACTATTTACCACCAAACATATAATGAATTTATTATATAATAATTAAATTAAAAAAGCGGATTTCAAACATTGTCTACGATGTTGCAGATATATATTTTCAATAACATCAATTGAATTTCAGTAATTTTAAATAAATGTCTCGAAATAAATGTACCTAAAATATATTTGTTTCCTTCGAGGTAATATTTCAGAGAAGGTCAAAAGATTTCAATTTTCCGTGATAAAGCGTGGGGTGGGGATGATGAATCGTGATCGCAGGACCGTCACAGATCCTCATCGTTACTGTTACTTTGTCTTCATAAATTTCAATGAATATTGGATTTAGTTTATCTTTTTTATTTATGAAATCACTGCCTTTGACAGAAACGTTTATCCTTTATTATAATGTCATAACTGTAAATTATTCTAAAGAATAAACTCGATGCGTTTAAAAAATTGTATTGTATGTTTTATAATTTATAAAAATGTTAATTTTTTTTATTTGGATAGGTACCACCCACTCTTCATATATTCTACCGTCAAACAGTAATACTTAGTACTGTTGTGTTCCGTGTAGAGCATTCAGGATGTAAGGATTAGTAAAAATTTCAAAAGGCTTCAAAATCTATGAGCAACGGTGACCACTTACCATTATGTGGCCCAACCTATCTACCTATTTACTTATCTAATAAAAGAAAATCAGGATCTGATTTTTTTTCAAGTCTCGTCATGAAATGTAGCAGGCGTAATTTTTGTAAAGAAGATTTTATTATTAATATTGGTGACACTCCTGTGTAACCGATAAGGCTTATATTTACACATAATTGAACCCGATCTCATATCTATCCTCAAAAGGACATTTACGAACTTAAAAACACGAGATTTTTTATATACAAGCATCGGGGTACTTTTATAAAATCGAACTTCAGGGACCTCAAAAATGAAGCAATCAAATAAAAAGATAGCAAACATTCTCACTCACATCATCCTTTAAATGTTCATTCAGCTAGAATCTTTAATAGCGCCGTAAAAAGTCACATCGGACATTAAGTCGATTCCGAGCACTTGAAGATCCAAGGACTAATGCATTGAGGACGACTTAAAGGCTATTTTCAGTATACAAAGATGAGGTGATAGATCCAACGATTAAAGCAATAAGGACGACTTTAAAGGCTATTTTCAGTACACAAAGGAACATTCGTTCCACCTCTGTGTTAAAATCCTAAATGTATTTTTATTGTTCCGCTCATAAAGGTTTTAAACATTTAAAATATAAATTATCTCCATATTCAGCATTCAGTTTGTTTTGAACAAAAGACAGAAAAACATATGTTTAAAACAATATGATATTTAACTTAAATATATATGTATGTAAATGGTATATCAAGTTTATGCATAAAGCATACATCACGACAGAAATGTTTTAATATCACTATATTACAATTATGTTCAGTATGAATGTATTACCGACGTGTAAATTTAAAGTAAAAAATAAAATCCGTCGGAATTGAAGAGTCCCTAAAGTGCAAGATCAAAACTTTATCTTTAATATGCACGCGACAGTGTATCTTTAATATATGTTAGTAATAACAATATGTTCCAAAAACAACACATTTTATGAGACAACACTTTACGTGTAGACTTCTAGTCATATTTTAAAATAGAGCATATTTAGCTCAGCATAAAATATATGAAGCTTGACTTCAATCACAATGTCGTTTCTGAAATGTAAGAATTAATATAGTGCGATGTTTTCAAATACAAATATGTTTTATTTTTCACTAAAATATATAAAACAGAGATAAACTAAAAATATATATTTTTACATACGTATGTATAAAAGGCGGTCTTATCGATTAAATAGCGATCTCGTCCTGACGATTTTTGGATAAAGGACTTGTAGTTGAAGTTGCGGTGAAGAGGTGTTTTCGATTTTATATTAAAGAGCCTGAAGGCGATCAAATCATCTACTGCCTTGTCATACTCAATAAAACCTTTTCAACAATGCTACCATAGACAAGATCGCTAACCTTAACGTATAGTACAAAAACGTTGCTAAACTGCTTTAATTGTTTATATTAAATTAAATATTTTTAATGATTTCTGTTATTATTTCTGGAGATATTATACTATTAATATAATTTTGTTATTAACTGTCTCTTTGGTATGGAACTATGGGTCGGGCTAATGAAAAAGTACCATTGACTTTTCTGACATTGTCTTCTCGGAAAGCAAATATACATAAACACTCTAATGTTTCAGTCTGCTGAGGATGGCGACCAGAATCTATCAAGATGAAACAATACATTTTTTACATTAGTAGCCTGTAAATTTCCCACTGCTGGGCTAAGGCCTCCTCTCCTTTTGAGGAGAAGGTTTGGAGCATATTCCACCAAGCTGCTCCAATGTGGGTTGGTGGATACATATGTGGCAGAATTTCGTTGAAATTAGACACATGCAGGTTTTCTCACGACGTTTTTCTTCACTGCCGGGCACGAGATGAATTGTAAACACAAATTAAGCACATGAAAATTCACTGGTGCTTGCCTGGGTTTGAACCCGCAATCATCGGTGAATATGTACGCGTTCTAACCACTGGGCCATCTCGGCTCAAGATGGCTCGAGATGAAAGCGTCATCATAATCACCATAAATATAAGATTAGTATACTTTATAATATACTTCATAAAGTAGTATATTTAGTGGGAATTAAATTATGGTACTATAAATTATATCATATCCGAGACTGCCTGCTATTTTCAATATTAATATTATAACAACGTGCAAGTATAACACTAGCGCGGGCACACTTGATATTCATATAACTTTAATATACATATTCAAAAGATGTTTGAATATTAATATGTCCTTTAACGATCGAATGACGCAGTTCCGTTACTTCGATGAAAATTGATTTATGTTTGTTATTTTTAAAGGTAACGTCAAGATTCTGTTGCATTGTTTACGTGCAACTACATTAGGCGTAAAGATAATAAAACTACAAGGAGAAATAATTCTGAGAAGATTAGCAAGGCCTCTATGAAAAGTTAACAAACTAAAAGTAAAATAAACCTTTTTTTTGATAAGCAATAGTAAAATCAATAAATTAATTATAGTTATTATTATAATTATAGGTAGAGTCGAATAGTATCGACATAAATCGGAGAGGCTGCAGGATCGAATTGATATAAAGCATCCGCGGTCCCTGCCGTGCTTCGCTCCGCTCCTCACTCGGCGGAGCTCTCCTCTGGGGTCGAAGGTAATCTTACTCTACCGCACTCCTTGCTAATTTATACGTTATTCTGAGGCCAACCCGGCTCTTGTCCTCCTCAGGGTCGTTATAAATATGAGACGTGAGGCTACAAGCGTCCATGGCCCTAGGGCTACGCCCTATGTTTAAAACCCAGGCGTGATGGCTGTGGGAGGGCAAAGATGAAACATTTGTCAGGATTAGCTTTCTAGACCATGACTGAGGCTACGGCTTAGCATACCTGATGACAGGCCCTATCTCATGTCAACCATTTTTTTCCGTTAATTAATTATTTCTAACATACATGAGGATCTCAGCGAAAGCCGTTCCATGTAAAGCGTTAATTTATTAGCGCTAATTAACTACACATTACGTTACACTTCTGCTCGAGATTGTGTTTATTAAATTTCGCAATTATCACAAGTATTGCGTGAAATCTTATAATGTGTATCGTTTATGCTAATATTCTCTTAACTGTAAGTCAAGTTAAGAAAGGCGTGTTAAAAAGAGCTTTCATGACGGCACATACGTATATGTTAAATATTTCTCATAAAAATGAAAAAAAATATTCTGTACGTATGAGAGAGACTATTATTATATTCGTATCAACGTAATAATTTTCCAATTTTCTCATCCGTTTTTCTCAGCTAACAGGTGCGTATTGCCCTCTAAATTATGTATCTAAGTAACCGTAAAGGTTAAGCCGGGCTTACTTGTTTTACTCCATATTATAATCATAGAGCTTATATAGTAACTTATACTTATTGTTTATATCTTATACACAAAAGATGCACAGAGTAGCGTAGTGCTAGTGACGTTTAAATTTAACTAATAAGTAACAGTTCCTTAACATTACGATCATGATTATAATTTAAAAAATAAACTCATTTCGATTGGCGGTGACGTCTTTTCCTCGATATATTTCATTCATAATTTATTTGGAACATTGTATACTCATGGTGTGTTGCTAATGGTACATAAATAATATATAGGACGGAGGTCAAATATTATGAAATCAAATCTATCAGTCTACACCTTAATTCAGCTACTCCAGCGTAATGACAAATGCATTCTAGATATTCCGTTGGATGACCCAAGATGTGTCCATGGAATTTTTGCCAATATATAATAGTGACGGAACAAAATTGTAATAAAAACAAAATGAGTTCTAGGAAATAGTTCGCAGTGCCAACGCCAGTCGCCTGCTGTGAAGACGAATAAATTTTGATCATATTCGCCATTGTAAAGACGTTATCCAATTCATATCGTGCTATTTTATTTGTACGGGGTAAATGAAACTTGAAAAAAGACTTAGAGTAAATATTATTCTATTATTAACTCCTTATATATGTTAACGTTTTACTATTATTTTTATATTTAAAATAAAACAGAACACATATCATACAGTACTTTTATTTTTACAAATCACATTTAAACATTAATACATTTTAACTTAATAATACAATGAACATTATAATCAGTACAATAATCTTACCTTAAATTACTTTCGCCATTAAAGCCCCAAACGAACTGAGAGCTAATCTATTCACACAGTGCTTTTAAAAGCCGTAACCCTTCTTACATTTACAATTTATTTGTCTACCCGCCTTGCTGATTTTCTCACATTTTAATAAATATAGTCAAATCATGACCATATTTATGTACAACATATATTACTTATTTTTAAATAGCTTACAACTCGTCCATCCTGACAAACTTCTCACGTCCTCGTGAGCAAAATTATCAAATAATATATTTATTTTTTTTTTTACATATTTAATTCCTTTTAGTTATCTTAATTAAAAAAAAAATTACTGTGAACATAGTTCGAAAATTAGAATCTAATTAATGAAATCAATTAAGTACAATTTAAATATATATATATAATATTGTTATTCATATTATTTAAACGTTCAAGTTTATAGTATACTAACCAAATCACATCTCATAAATTAATATATACATATATCAAATACATCTGATATCACATATCATGTTACATTACATCATTTTAAATCATAAATTGTATTTTACATCTATATCATATAACTCCTCATATATCTTATCGCTTCACATCACATATCATATCATATCGTATCATATCGTATCATATCCGTATCATATCCGTATCATATCATATCCATATCATATCCGTATCATATCCAAATCATATCCATATCATATCCATATCATATCCATATCATATCCATATCATATCGTATCATATCGTGTCATATGTCGTGTCATGTCATGTCGTATGGCGTCATGTTATCACGTCGTGTCATATCATGTTATATTATATCAAGTCATTTCATCATATCCCTTCGTATATTATATCCTTTCAAATTATATATTTATCATATTTCATATACCGTGAAATATAATATTCATTTGTTGTGTATTATTCAGAGTACAAATATAAATAATCTAAATACTCTTACTTCTCATTACTATTATAACTACTATCACTATCACTACTACTTTTTATATCATCATCGTTAGCACTTTTAAAACTTAGCCATGGATATATACGTTCTACTGGATATATACCTTCATAAACTGCTTTACCCTTTCGTTTAGTAATTGGAGTATCACCTATTAAATACCTATCATTTGGAAAAACTTTCAATATTCTGTAAGGACCAGAACACTTTGGTATTAATTTTTTACTTTTTCCGGGACAAGTAACAGATTTTTCAATTCTTACTAGTTCACCTACGTTAAATTTTCGTGGCTTAGATCTTGATTTGTCAAATAACTGCTTTTGTTTTTCCTGATTGTTAATTATACGTTTGTCTACTTCAGACCTAATTTTTATTAAATTTGTATTATCTTTATTCCTATCATTATCCAAAACCGACGTTAATTTACTATCTGACATCCCTGTTAATTTTACACCAAACAATACTTCTGCTGGAGAATAACCTATACTTTTATTAACAGTGTTATTAAGACCCCACTGTACGTCTAAAATTTTACTATCCCATAATGTTTCATCATGTCCATGATTCATAGCAGTTAAAGCGTCAAGTACGGTACGATTGTATCTTTCCACTTGCCCGTTGGCACGTGGCGTAGATACTGCATTCATAATATGTTGAATGCCCAATTCTGTCAAGAATTGTTTTACCTTTTTTCCCGTGAAACTTGAATATCTATCAGTTATCAATCTTTGAGGAACACCAAACGTTCTAAAGAACTCCTTAAAGACACTAATAGTAGTTTTTGCTTTTGTGTTTTTAACAGGTTTTAGAGATATATATTTGCTATACGCGTCAATGATTAGTAAAATGTATTTATTTTTATTCTTACTAACATTAAAAGGGCCTAAATGGTCAGCATGAACTGTGTGAAATGGCTTAGACACTTTTGGTATTGGATGAAGATACCCAGATTTTTTTCCCGACGGTACTTTACTATGTGCACATTGCAAACATGATTGTACATATTTTTTAATAAATTTTCTCATTTTCGGAAACCAATAATTATTTTTTATTTTTGAAAAAGTTTTCTCATACGAAAAATGTCCAATATCGTCATGATTTGTTTTTAAAATTTGCCACCGAACACTTTTAGGAACTAACCATTTAAGACCTTCGTCAGTGACTTTGAATACACTATTATTTTTAAGACAGTAATTCTTTTTAATATTTATTATATCGTTACTTTTTGAGTCGAGTAGTATACTTTTAATACGTTCAATTTCGCTATCACATGATTGAACAGTCTTTAACCAATTGTCATCAATTTTATTAATAGAAGGTAAGTTCATATTTATTTCATTATTTATGTTTGGTACAGGGTTTCTGCTTAGTGCATCGACGTGACACATTTTTAAGCCAGATTTATAAACGAAAGTGCAATCAAATTCTTGAATAAGAGACCACCAACGGGCAACCCTTGAAATTATATCTCTTTTTAGAAAAGTAGCACGTAAAGAATTGCAGTCTGTAACGATAGTAAAATGGATTCCTAAGAGATATGACCGTAATCTAACTAGAGCAGACACAACTGCTAATGTCTCTAATTCGTAGGATGAGAAATGTTGTTCTTCTGGAGAAGTCTGACGACTAAAATATGCTACAGGCTTAAGTTCATTGGTTTTTTGCATTTGAAATAGTATCGCACCTATTCCTCGCTTGCTAGCATCGGTGTGCAACTCTGTATCGAGGGATGGGTCATACAAGGCAAGTATTGGTCGTGTTACTAAAATGTTTTTTAATTCGTCAAATGCTTGTTGTTGTTCTTTATCCCAAGTCCATATAGAATTCTTTTTAAGCAAACCTGTAAGTGGTTTAGCTAAGGATGCAAAATTTTTAACAAATTTTCTAAAAAAACTTGCTAATCCTAAAAATTGCCTAACACAATGAACAGTTTTTGGTGTAGGAAACTTTTGAACGGCCTCGATTTTATTTTTCCCTGGCCTAATACCTTCAGATGTTATTTGAAATCCTAAATAATCAATAGAAGTAGTGAAGAACAAACATTTTGATAATTTTAATGTCAAGTTTGCATCTTTAAATTTTTGAAATATAATTTTTAATTTCTCTAAGCCTTCATCGATAGTTACAGATGGTATTAAAATATCGTCCATGTACACTACAGCAGTATTGAACCTATGTGTTCCTAAAGCTTTATGAACAGTCCTTTGAAAGACGGCTGGTGCATTAGCTAAACCAAAAGGCATTCTATTAAATTCCCACTGGCCGTCTGGAGTTACGAAAGCAGTTTTAGGTTTTGATTCTTCCGTTAACTCTATCTGGTAATAACCACTAGCTAAATCGAGCGTTGAATAGTATTGATATCCCGAAAGTCTATGCATTTGATCTTCCATAGAGGGTAAGGGGTAATGTTGCTTAATGGTTTTTCTATTTAACGCACGGAAATCGATACAGAGTCGCTTATCACCGGTTTTTTTTCGCACAATTATGATTGGACTGGCATACGGAGAATTTGATTCACGTATTATACCATTTCCACTTAAGTCCTCTATCATATTTTGTACTTCGTGACGTTCACTGTGAGACAATCTATACGGTCTGTAAATAACTGGCTGGTCATCTTTCAGATCAATAGACATCTTTTCTATCGAGGTACAGCCTAATTCGCTCAAATTATTCGCAAAACAATCACGATACGAATTTATTAATTCCAAAAGTTTCAATTTATAATTATAAGGGATTTCTCCAACATTTATTTGATCTAAATTAAATGGCATTAATGTTGAATTTGTTTCAATTCTATTTATTTCAATTAACCCAAAAGACTCTAATACTAATTCTACTCTGGCTATAAGTTCTCCTTTTATAAATTGGATTGGTGTGGACACTACGGGTGTAACTAAAACAAAACCATGACTATTTTCAATTTTAAAAATACCTTCCTGAATTACATACTCGTTATTTGGGCGTCCCCGGTAACTACTTTTTACATAAATTGATCCGTGTACATTTGGGTCACTCATGACTTCAACCATTTCTGTTTGTTTAATTGTAACGTTAGAAGCAACTTTTAATTCTACCTTTATTTTATTTTTATTGCAATCATCATAATTGCTGATAATAATTAGTTTATCGTTTGTCTTTAAAATATTAATATGTGGTTGCTCCGTATAAGTTTGGCCTATAAGTAAAGAATACTTTAATAATGAATCTGATACTATATAACAACGTACCTTAGCATTAACGCCCTGAATACTAACATTAGCTATACCCGATCCCAACGAGTGGATAACCGTGCCACCGAATCCTACCATAGGCCTATTATCAGTGCTATCCCATTGTTTAAAAATTTCTTTTGCGTCCGATTCACGTATTAATGTTAAATCACTCCCTAAGTCAATAAATCCGACTTTTCTAATGCTATTTATATATATATCTTGTACATATTTATCTAATTCATTACTTCGAAAATCTTTGTTTATTAAAAGAACTTTTCTTTTTTGCTCATTTTTTTTATTACTAAAGCATTCACTATCCAAGTGTCCTAACATTGAACATTTTATGCATTTTTTTAAGGGTTTTTGACATTTAGAGGCTGGATGGCCTTCTTCTTTACAATTATAACACTTAATTGAAGTTTTATTGCTATAAGTATTTGTTTTAATATCTTTGCTATCTTTTTTCACACTTTTGTCAAATTTTCTAGTTGATACATTTCGTAAATAAGCTAACAATTTATCTGGATTATCAAATTGTGCCGCCTCTGCACCTAAACGAATCGACCTATCCTCTATCCCGTGCAACACACATTCTACAGCTCTTTTCCCTTTAATATCACAACGATTTATTAACGCTACTTTATCGTAAAAGTAATCCTCTAAAGAGTCTCCAAATTTAGCTTTCTTTTCTAACATATCCGATAACATTTGACCATAATTTTCATCTGATGGAAATGCATTTAAGAGTTTCGTTTGCCACTCTGCCCAAGTAAACAAAACTGTAGGTAAACCTTCATACCATTTTTTTGCTACACCACTTAGCTTAGGTAACGCATAATGTATAATCTGTCTATCACTCCATCCATACAAAATAGCACACTCATTAACCTTAGTTAACCAATTACTTATTGTCTGATTTTTTTGAGAGGGATCGAACTCTGGGACAACATTTGAATTCGCAAAGTGCTCTTTACTGTGACTGCCATTTATACTCTGAATAATATCAGTAAATTTCGAAATTAACTCACTGTGTATATCAGCTGTATCCATGTACCCTCCACGAGTGCGAGATCGATTTCGTGTTGCTGGTCTCGAAGTACGATGCCGCTCCCTGCTGACATTACGCGTTCTATGACCGCTACAACGGCCCCGGCTACAACTGCGACTTCGACTTCGACTTCGAGGTTCGATTTCTCTTGCTTGTCGACTACGACGCGGCGGCGTGCAAACAACTCTGCCACAGGCCTCCTTGCTTCGATGTCGCTTGGCAATGTTTAACACTGGAGATCTTGACTGACGAATTTGTTCCATTGGGTCATTCATTATTCTTGCTGCAACATATTTAAAAAAAAATCGGACATAATTTGTTACATACTAACACAAAAAAAACTTTCTACCTATTTTGAGCGTGAAGAGTTATCCCGCTTCTGAATTTGTTAACGTTTTACTATTATTTTTATATTTAAAATAAAACAGAACACATATCATACAGTACTTTTATTTTTACAAATCACATTTAAACATTAATACATTTTAACTTAATAATACAATGAACATTATAATCAGTACAATAATCTTACCTTAAATTACTTTCGCCATTAAAGCCCCAAACGAACTGAGAGCTAATCTATTCACACAGTGCTTTTAAAAGCCGTAACCCTTCTTACATTTACAATTTATTTGTCTACCCGCCTTGCTGATTTTCTCACATTTTAATAAATATAGTCAAATCATGACCATATTTATGTACAACATATATTACTTATTTTTAAATAGCTTACATATAGATTGTAACTATTTATATTTAAATCTTCTATACATATGTCTCTAGATGGTTTAAATTGAACCCTGTAGGTGGCACTGAGATCGAGAGGTCATTGAAATTCCTATTTTAACCGGACGCCTATTGCCTAGGTACCTAAGTGACTAGTTTTATTTTATAATAGTTAGCTGTTTAATATGTTGCCGTTTCTTGTTTTATTTTTATTATTACCGGTTTCGAATAAAGTATCGAAGGCGATTCTACTGTCCGTAAGCAAAACGAATCATTTATATAATATAGCAACTGAACAAAAGACAAAGTAAACTTAAAATCAAAGAAGTTTCCATAAAAACGTACTGAAAATATTCATAAAGATAGGAAATTTGTATTATAAGCCAATACACAATTTTTAAATATAACCAAACAATTACGAATTGTTAATACATATTACGTAGTATAATAAATTAATCAACAACCGCAAAATTCTAAGTCCCATAGGAGCGGCCCTTACCCTAACTTAGAAAGTTTAATATACTCACGTATTCAATAACGATCGTATTAATAATAACTTAAGACAGATGTGGTAATTTCTTAATAGTTTCGGTTGTACCGAGACTAAGTTTAGTTAAGTTTGGAACTAAATTCATTTCTTATTTTGCTTGAGACCACAATTCTATTACAAAACATTTTTTTTAATAGATAATACTATATATTAATCTATCATTACTTACATACTGTTAAGGAGTTTCAAATTATACATTAAGTATGTCATATATATAGTACTAGTTGTCGCCCGCGGCTTAGCTCACGTTTAAGGTGGTCAATTAAGTAAATAGGTATAAAAAGTAGCAGATGTTCAATCTTGATCAAAAATAGTTTCATCAAATTCGGTTCAGTGGTTTGGCCGTGAAAGTGCAACAGACAGATTTTCACATTTACAATATTAGTACTGATATGTAACATATGATGTCTAACAATAGTAACAAATGACCTTAACTATAACTATTTTAACAAGACAGGAGCTACCAGTAAAAGCAATATTGGATTTTCAATACCTTATTTTTACTTTATTAGTAAGTATATGTAAAAAATACTTAGTATTTTACTTGGTGTTAGGGCTTTGTGCCAGCCCGTCTGGGTAGGTACTATCCACTCATCAGATATTCTACCGCCAAACAGCAGTACTCAGTATTGTTGTGTTCCGGTTTAATGGGTTAGTGAGCCAGTTGAACTACAGTCACATGGCGCATTAGTGATGTAAGGAATGGTTAATATTTCTTACATCGCCATTATATACGGGCGGTGGTGAACACTTACCATCTGGTGGCCCATTTGCTTGTCCAGGTACTGATATCATAAAAAACAAACAATATTATAAATATAAGTAACGACCCATAAATATCCTCAGCAGGATAAAAGCCTCCTCCCTCCCGCCTTAAGATCAATTATTAAACATAATTAGTAATCATTTATAAAACATTGTATCTCTAGTGTAATTGTATAATCAATTTAAAACATCTAAGCAGAGTTTGTATTTCGGTTACAAAGTATAAAATAAAATGTGTATAGAAGTCGTAAGCCTAGTCGTAAAAATTGTATTTACGACTCGATTATGTTCGGAAGCAGTGTTGAAAATTCAATGTTAGTGCTTAACCGAGACTCGACCACAATACTCTGTTAGCAGAGGGAATAAGGGTGCCGTCATTACGTTATCTCACCACATTGCTTATTGTAGAGCATAACGATGTAATATTACAAACAGACACTATTAATATATTTTTTTAATTATATTAATTGAGAATTTTCATAAAAAATATTAACATATTAAGCAATTGGAATAGTCCTCTCGACCGATTTCGACTATGGCGGCCATGCTTAAATGATACTAGTCAATTACGCAAGACGTATTAAAGTTTTCTAGTCTGTTTGCAAACACAAGAACACTCATATTCCGATGGGTCGGCAAATCCGACACGACGAGAAGAACTCAGGCGCGAAACCAACGGTTTCATCTGCTTTCCGAGGCAATAGGTAAACACTAAAGTCAAATTTCCGGCCTGCTATTGAAAATTGTTCGCTTAAAATTCTATTACTTGTTTTTTTCCACACCCGAGTTTTGAACCTAGAACTTCGGGATCTTCTTATAAGCTAACTGGTGGATCAGCGAGACAGAGAACATTTGAATTTGTTATAAACTTACTTTATCATTCGAGAAAACATCTGTGTCTGATAAATAAGTTAATTTATTATGTATAACTTCGAAAACAAAAATAAAAATCACATAAAATACAGAATAAAAGTTGAACACAAGGCGGTCACATTGTTATAAATGTAAGCATCTATGCGAAAGTGTAGGTAGAGAACTTCGTGTTATAAATTCAAACAGCTGGTAACGTATTCGTGTAGATAAATATAAAGAAATAAATTTCATTTAATAATAATACGTGCTTTCAATAATAAGTTGTTAATTGCAAAATTAAGTTATATCTGTTAAGTTTGGATTTGTACAGTAAAAAGATTTATTATTGAATTAAGTAACATATTATTAAATTCAGTTAGGTTATTAATATTTTAGAAATCAATTCCTTTTATAATAATAGCTTTATTAAGTTCTTATTACCTATATATTATTCTGTTTTATTAATATTTAATATAATTTAATTCAGTTGAAATGAGCTCCCCAAATAAATATATTGTAACCTACGTATAAGTTAAATTAAACAAAATCTCATTTTTTTTTAATTTAGTTATATCATTGTTTATTTATATTGTGGTTTTTCATTAAAAAAAACATTTACAATAAATTAAATAATCTATTTTATAAATTACATACCGCAATGTGATATCTAGGATTTAATTCATAACGTTTTTTCAAACCTTATACGATTGATTTTTTTTTTACATTTGAGTTCTGAGTCTTAATTAATGATAACCATCAACTCTATTAATTAATTACCTGAACCATAATCTACTTAAATTAACCTCATAATGAAATACAGGATCAGATATGAACATTTTCTTCGACTGTTGTCTTTGAAGATATCATTTATATGCAGATGTGTTTCTTTGTAAATAAAGTTTATATGGCTCTATTATAATGTAATGTCAACGAATATTTAACAAGCGTTTCTTTTCGCTTCGTACTGGCAGTTCGCGAGTCTTTGATATTTTATTACACGACTCTTTTTCTGTTATGCCCAAAGGCGAAGTGAAAAGCATTACCTGAAAATGTGTTCTATTATACGGAGTTTCTTCGGTGTAATAATGCCTAACACGTAATTATAGGCGTAACGAGCTTATATAAATACGTGATAACAAGATTAATCTTTGTGATGAAATAATTAATAAAAAGAGGAGGTACTTTGAAGCTAATATTACAATAAATATTAGTTTGTAAATTTTCTGATTTATTTGATGTTAATTGATTGATATAGTTTATACTACCCATTCAATACTTTTTCTACCGTTTACCGGTTTGAAGAGTGAGTGAGCCAGCGTCTTTACAGGTAACATAATTAAGGTCTTAGTTTCCAAGGTTGGTGGTGCATTGGCTTAATATAATATTTCTTACAAAAACAATTTGTATTGGCGGTGGTGACCACTTATCACCAGGTTGCCTCCTTTACTCATCCAGTTACCTGCATCATAAAAAATAGCACTATATTTTATTTTAATTTTGCAAGTTTTAGTAGTTTTAGTTTTAGTAAATAATAATCTTAATTTACAGGCTTTTTTACTTTTTTTATCATATCCAGTTATTGTAACTAAATATCAGAAAGGTCATTACATTATATATACATGTGGTTAAATTTAAGTTCACCTTAAAAAGAAAACGAATAGTCTATATGTGACCTGGGCTAAGGCCTCCTCTCATTTAGAGGAGAAGATTCGCGATATTCGGAAATATTTTTTTTATTTAATTTTACAGATGGTTTTAAAAGAATAATTTAATCATATTGGCTTCTCATATATCAGAGTGAATATCATAAAATTTCATAGTCAAATATAAGGTCAATAACCGAGTTCGTGTTTCATAAGACTTAGAAGATTGTAATAATGAGATGCCTGTAGACGCTGCAGGCTCGGTCGAAGCACCCGCGCCATCATTGTTCACCAAGCATGAATATCAAATGTTGTTTGTGAAGAGCCATTACTTCTCTTTACAACTTTGATTGTACCTATTTAACTCTTGCCCAACTTCGATGAATTCTGTAGTTAGGTGTGACGTCAGACATTATTAGGTATTCTGCTGCCTGATTACAATTTAACTTTCATACTGATGAGTTAATCTTTGACCTAAATAAATTCCTCCGAATTTGGTTTGAGTAAGCTGATGAAATAGCTTTACAATGTTAATGTGATTTATCTATAATATGTACTTAAGCATAATTTGTAAGCATAAAATGTATTTTAGATCAATTATGTGTGTCTGTGTGTGTTTTTCTGAATAAAATATTACTATGTACATAATCAAAACATTTTTAAGCTTAACATTAAAGTTAAGTAAATAAAGCTTATTATTCTATTTTCGTAACTCTTGTTATCTACGAACAATAAATAAAATTTATAAATGCTCTCAAAACTTGACATTTTTATTTTTCTAACTCTTTCAAAGTAGATTACGTCTGCGCAGTCAGCCAGTAACAACATTCTCAATTGTTTGCCACAATAGTAACTGAACTTGAATATATACTATCGAATAAAGACTGAAATTGCTTATAATGCCGATAAGACGTCTGACAAAGAAATAAGCGGTCGTTTGTTTGGCGGTTAGAAGGAAAAGCAATTAGCTCGAATGCAAATGGCAAAATGTATTGTAGTGTGCTCAACACATTTGCATAGAAAGCGACGGAGGGCGGAATTCCGAGGGTGTATTCACACTGTATTAGTTCCTGCTGAACTTTCACCGTTCAGTCGAAGACGGACTTATTCTAAAGGCGTTTTTATTAAGATTCATTAGCCTTGCTAATAAATCAGCATTGTAATTTTACTTGTCACCACTTTCCCTTTCTTGAGACTAATTATGATTTATCGTATTCATTATGTCTGCCCGAAGTAATTCAGTCTCGGTATACTGTTACAAGTTAAACTTAAAATTTTAAGTTCGCAATACGCACTAAGTGTTAATTAGAAAATGTATACGATACAAATATAATTACACGCTTTAATTAAATTAACTTCACTTGTATAACTAACAAAGCCAGTAAGTAAATAATTCTAGTAAATCGATTTCAACCTACTTCTAAATAACCAATTCCAAAATGAAGTAGGTTATCAAATTGTTACCTAAGAACTTCGTCATTTATGAACCGAATTGAAAAATTATTTTTTGTTAGGGACGGTATACTTCTCGTTCAGTTCCTGAAATAACGGGGACGAACAGGAACTCAGTTTATTTGTTAACATTTTATCTAATGACGTTTCGATTTGAAACTTTGAAGACTATGTAATTCGGATGATATTACAACAATTATTATGGATCCAAGATTTACTAGCGGAACTCGGGCCACACGGTGGTAAGTGGTAACCATTGCCCATAGGCGTTGGTTCTTAGGGAATAAAACTCTTCAATCTACCAAACACGATGAAATAATAAAAAAGATACGCCAAAGGCATTGACAACACGTCCGCGGAGATAACAATGACTAGATAAATAAGAATGTATTATTTTTTAATTTAAGTAAAGAAAAACATTATAAAATTAAAACTTATATATTACTTCGTTTTACGTAGAATATATTTATTAAAATAGTTACAGTACAAATCATTAATGCTAGAAATAAAAATAATAAAATATATAGTACAATTTCAGTTATATTAATAATTTTAAATTAAGTTGCTGCAAATTCAGATTAAGGTGATTCGATATCGTATAAACAACATTGTTTGTGTTTGAAAGAAGTCATCAATCACGTTTTCAACCGTTTTCCTGAAACTTACTTTCACCGTTTTGTTTTAATCAACGGCGACACAAAAAGGAAGATTTTTTTACATACATGTATAAATCTATCTGTTCCTAATCTAGGTACCTAGCTCTTAATCTTTTTATAATATTAGATGAATGAGCTGTTTTTGCCTTCTTAGGGCGTCATTTTGATACTAAATACATCTGCTAAGTCCTGGTAACGTCACTCAGGGTTGGAACTTGAATTTGAATACCGTAAACTACCACCGATGATAAAATAAATTAAAAGACAATTCGCTCTAGTCGTACCGCGTTTTTATCGACGTGATGTGAGCCAATCGGATATGATATAACTGCTCGAAATTCGAATCTTACCAAGCTTGAGCAGGAAATTTAAAATTGGAATAAAAACGAAAAGCGATTAATAAAATAAACGTGTACTCAATAGTAAGTTAAACAATGAACTAATAGTGAAAAGTCGTGAAAATAACTGGGTCTATCCAAGTCAGGTCAGTCAAGAACACGACAACAAGCATTTCAACGTTTGCTACCAAATTAATTAATGAAATTCGAATATTCAGAAAATGTATAATAATTCATGCTTTTTATATTTAATATCAACTTATAAAAGATAAATCATCAAAAAAAAAACCGACGGACTCAAATTTACATTAATGACTTAGACATTTCATATGACAGATATTTTACAGAAAAAATCATTTCATGAAATCACCGCGCGCACACGCGGTGATTTAATAAATGGAGATAAATACGCTGTTTATTAGGAATAAAAATCCGAAAGAATAAATTTCATTCCCGATGTTATAGCAATATATTTCCAAGCGTAAACAAAGACGGTAATATATAATACCCAAAAACTTGGTATAGATTCGTTTTGATCGAATAGTTCTCAAACAGGTACATCAGTATGTTACAAGTACAATATTGTATTATTACCAAACAAGAGCGTAATTTGTTTTATAAAGGGCGTTTTTCGTCATTTACGCAATTCCAATTTACGTGCAACCATTTGGAGGAATTGTCTAATTAACCTGCCTATTCCACGATTTATTACTGATCCCTTGGATGTCTCGGAGCAATTTCGCTGAACCTTTATTGACTGTGGTGCTAAACATAAATCACTTTAGGGTCTACAACATTAATTTAAATACAATATGTATGTACGAAATTCTTACGGGTTTTGTTAAAACTAAGAATATATTACAATCGAATTTTATATTATTAGAATAAAATCGTTTTCGACATTTTGCTTTTTTATATCTCTCGTAATTTATAGAACAGATCATAAATCATTTATTTACGGTTCTCAATAACCAAGGCAAGCATTATGATCAAAACTTGAATTTTCGTCTTACATTTTTAAACTTATTCATTCTTACTATAACCGAGTCCGTGATTACACAGTGATTAAGATTCACGAATCTTGCGTGTTCATATTTTGCCTGAGTTTGAAACACGGTTGAAATTTCATGTGTTTAATTTTTGTTTATAACTAATTTCTTGTTTGGCAGTGAAAGGAAACATCACGAGGAAACTTTCCTCGTTTCGCATGTAAATCTGCCAAATATATAGTCGCCTGCACATAGGATGCATAGGAGCAGCGATTTCCTCAAACGAAGAAGAGGCTTTTAAATATTCTCGAAAAATGTGTCTTCATAATATCTTTACGCTTCTAAAATAACAGGAATCACCCTCGTCTTGCCGGCAGGTTTATACAGAATGTACCCATAACATGTCACCCTGATCTCGTAGTCTGTAAATTAAATAAGTATCAAAATTATGCCACTTACCTGATTTTCATATTTAATAAATTATTTAAAACACGCAATAGAAAACAAGCTATTCTATCTCTTTTTCAAATTTTACGGTATAATATATTCGAGTTTTGTATAAATGAGTAAGATATGATCAACAATATTTTGTTATTACTATATTTGTATATTATATATTACTACAATTCTTATATATTATTATAAATCTTCGAAAAAATATATCAACACGATTTAAGCTTCATATTGTATACCTGGTTTACTAGCTACTTTTATGCAGGAACGCGGTTTACGCGGCGGCGGTACAATTGCGACGACATTTCAAAGATATATATATATATATGGATAAGAATTATACTGTTTTATGATCGAGCTATGATACGTCTGTCGATAACTAGATCCCTTTTTACTTTTACATTTTTTCAACACGCTACTCCTCTGCAGTTTAGCGGACATAGATATGTATCTATAGCTCAGAATATTTCGAACACATTTATTTAATTTAAATTCAAATAAAATATTTTAACAAAAGTAAATGATAATTTATAATAAGCTAAGGTAATTTGCTAATGATTATAAAAAAAAAAATACATAAAAGGCAATCACATGAATTTGAAGAAACGAAACCGAGAAAATATTATGACGATAAAACAAAAATCTGTTTCTCAAATAACGCAAATTTTCTTTGTGTTAGGGTCTTTATATCTAGATGTAACCGCTAAAGGCTAAAATTATTATACGGATTTAGCTCCGTTCATACAGTCACAAATTTACCTTTTATACGGAATATTTATAGTGCAGCCCACGAGAGTCATGCATAATATGTTATTTCGTGTTTGTTTCCACTAAGAGGTAAAACTTCTCCGCCATTTAATAAAACGGCTGTCATTAATTTTCGCTCCAACAGTAACCAGATAACTGATACAGTGGATACAGATAGCTACATTGTAAAATATGTTAGAAATGTTTTGTGAGATTTTTATGAGCTTGAAGAACAAGCCAAAATAACCGTAGATTCGTTTCAGTGGATATTTTTAACGGTTCTGACCGCGCTTGTACCTGATGAAAATTGATGACACAGACTAGAATGGAACGTTCAACGTAGAAGATGTCCAAAATATACTGATTTCTCTTTTTATTTCCGAAATTCTAAATTTAAGATTGCTACTGAAAAAATATTGTTAGAAAAACTCTAATATTCATTGGCCTGGGACTTAAACCCACAAGACCACAGAGGCAAACATCTCAAAATATTCTATACCAAAATTTTCAATAGACACCGTTACAGGGATATTGTATGTATATATTTTATTTTGCATTAGAATTTAAATAAATTGGCTTTTGCTTTTAACTTCTTTTGATTTTGACATTTAATCAGCTAAATGTTTTCCGAAGTGGATACGAATGGACAGCGATCACTGCAATTTTCAATAAACATGGCACGTTTTTCTATTGTTTTCGGTGTTTGTGATTTCTTTAGAAATCGGCTACAAGGAAGTCAATTTGAATTTTGCATTTAAATTTTATTCTTTGCACGATCGGTAAAAGATTTTCTTACTCCACAGCATTTTGTTTCCAATTTCTATATTGTGATTTATATTTTTTTTTTATGGAATAGATTGGCAGATGAGCATGTGGGCCACTTGATGGTGTCACCACTGCCCATAAGAAAATGGCGCTGTAAGAAATATTAACCATTCCTTACATGGCCAATGTTATGACACTTATGGATGTAGTTACACTGGATCAGTCACCATTCAAACCGAAACATAACAATACTGAGTACTGTGTGCGGTAGAATATCTGATGAGTGGGTGGTACGTATCCAGACGCGCTTGCATAAAGTCCTACCACCAAGTAAAATATTTAAGATGTATTTTTTTTTGTTTCAATATCTTCACATACACATATACATATAATTATACGATAATATTTGATTTTGTGGCTATCAAAGCTATTGACTAGATTGCAGATGTTACTGCATGGATTTAAACTCCAGATACACAGATTACAACAGAACACAGGTTACTTAGTAAAAAAGAAAAACTTAATAATAGCCCACATTTATAAAATTGTCTGTATTATGTTACAGTGCCTCAGAAAGCATGCAAGGCAATTGGTTCTTTAATCTTACTGATAAGTGGTTACCATTTACAGTAGAAGACATATCAGTATCAGTAGAAGACTTTGGCAATGTAAGGAATTTTAACTATTTGTGGCGTAGACGATGCGCTACCAACCTTAGGAATTGAAATGTTATATATATTGTGCCTGTAGTTGACATTGGCTAACTCACTCTTCAAATCGAAACACAACAATACTAGGTATTGTTGCTTGGTGGTAGAATATATGATGCGGAGGTCATACCTTCCCGGGTGGGCTTGTACAAAACCCTACCATCAAGTAAACCAAATCCACCGATTGCCAACAAATAAGGGGGAGGGAATAGAGAATTGTGTAAAACTTATATGATGAAGTTTCCGACTTCCAATCAATAACCTTAAATATTGTGTTAAAAAATCAAAAATATTTTTCATTATTTTATAAAAGACAATTAAGATGATATAAAATCATTGTTTTTTCATACAGGATACGTAATAATAACTACTTAGTGTTAAGACCCTTACATTGAGTACCGAGAAGGTAAACTGTATCTTATCGGTACTTAATGTTATCCTGTAACATGACTGTTTAAAAGCCATAAGAGCTTACTTGAATTAAGAATATTTCGATATTGATTGATTTTTGATATCATATCTTGCATAGGATTTGTTAACTTCAATTCGCGCATAAAACATCAGAAACAATAATAAACCTTCATTTATTTGTGTTTTAATAAATCAATACTAATATATAATAATAGAAATACCAATAACTTGTTATTTTCACATCACATGGAACCCAATTTGTGGTAAATATATGTTTCAATTAATTATATTATCGTTACTGCATGAATGTATGCAGTCAACAATAGTTGATTGTAATTTTTTTGTTATGTTTACAATTTGATCGAATATAGAAGCACAATGAAACATTAATCTAAAACCAAAATTTTGACAATAATGTATTTAGTTGTAACACGAAAGCAATATATGCTAGCTTTATCATGTAAAATTTTAAAAGTAACAATTTAAAAACTGTACTGAAACAAAAATATTTCAATGAACATTTCAACAATAGCTGGATGGAAATTTTATTTAAGGAATTCGTAAATTTGAACATATTTAATATTCGTCGAAATGAGGGAACAAATCATAAAGAAATAAGTTATTTTCTAGGTCAGGTGTATTTACTGGAGAGGTAACTGGTAAACTAATTTGGCACGCGTTCAAACTAAAGACCCACCATCTTCGACCAAAGCCTCTTATTATCTAGAGATAGTGCAGAGAGCTGCGGCTGAGAGTAATTTATAAGACTTTAGGTTCTTTTGGGTTAATTGAACGCGTCTGCTGAACTTTAGTTTTAAGTACACGACAAAATAATGGAAATGCCCAAGTTAATATTCTCTTGACGTTCACGTAAATTAGTTT
This sequence comes from Vanessa tameamea, assembly GCF_037043105.1. Classification (NCBI taxonomy): domain Eukaryota; kingdom Metazoa; phylum Arthropoda; class Insecta; order Lepidoptera; family Nymphalidae; genus Vanessa; species Vanessa tameamea. Next base: position 9,017,863 of record NC_087313.1, on the reverse strand, counting down.
TCGTATAAAATCAACGAAATCTTCAGTATTATGTACAAAGTTATTTTCATTTAATTTATTTCTATTTATGTTTTATTATTCTTAAAATCTCCTAGAAATTTAATCGTTTTATTTTATTAAAATTTTGAACTACTTCGCTGGTGAAGTAGCTAAGTTGTTGGATTTTTTCTTTTAAGAAAATCTCCATAGTTATTTGGTGTTTGGGATTCAGTGTTTACGCTCTCATGCCTAGAAAATCAAGTAAAATCGTTAGTCTTACTGCTAACCTCATCCTATGAGTCGGATTTTCACTATGAAATAAAATGTGTTCATTTAATACTTGTCTGCAGCGAATATTTCTTATCGCACACCATATGAATGTGTTATGATGTAAATAGTTACATTTTCATATACCGATTCACTTTAGTTTTGTAAGCGTACTATGGATATTAAGTTGTCAAACTATAACTGTTTCAGTAGGTTAGGACGAATAAAATTTCGTTCCAATTTTAAACATTTGCCCGAGAGAAGTGGAATTGGGAAAACCCGAACAATACGGAATATAGAAAATAGGTCGATTTTAACAAGGCATTTTTGTGCATCGATATTTAAATTTATCCCAATAGCTAAATCGTTCTAAATTTTTAGTAATATATTAAATGCCATAAACGAAAATGACTGTTTTAAGATACATACTCCATAATAATTTAAGATATATTTTCATAAAAGGAAACTGATAGCCAAGTTATCCCTGGGGATAGTCATGCATATATCTGCATAATCTAAATTTAGAAATCTCTTCCATTAATAGTTTCATAATAGCAGGGAAAACAGCGTCTCTGTTAGTATTAGTGTCATTAGAATCAGTTTTAGCGTCTTCATCATCATCAAGGTGAGTATCAACGCTAGACTCACGCATTTGAATAGACGATGATATCATCTATATCATAATTCTGTCATATCACGACGATTGACAAAGTTTTTGCTAATTTGTGTTTCTTTTTTTTATATTATCCGGCCAAAGGTCCATATAATATGGCAATATACGTTTAAAATTGGAATATAAATAGGCATCAAAGTTCTTTGTTACATATTTAATTGAATCAAAATCTTAAGCAGAATTTATGAACATTATTACAAATCGCCACAAATCATAACGACTTGTGGTTAAATGGTTTACCAATATCGTTGTAGCATATCACCCTATAATCCGATACAAGTTCATGACCGCGTAGCGCTGGACAGGATTTACTATATTGTAAAATCGTTCTGCCTTCTACTATGTTAATAATGATTGAGTTTTTCTGAGGTTTATATTTAGTTTATTACTAATACGAGTTTTGACTCTGCAAATATTTCTTCGTTTACATCTTCTTCAGTATTTTGTGATAAGTCTTGAGTTCTTAGAATGCCAACAGTGGGTGGTAATTGGTGGAAATTTTTACAACATACTTTGAAGCGAGTCGTACATCCACTAACACCAGCGTCGAAGTTCATACTTGGACAGTTCCGTATATGTAGACAAGTACCACCTCGTATCCAACATGTGGCTGTAGCTGAACCTAAATGTATGTTATATATTAAAAAAAATATAGTCATGTTTAAAAAAAGTCTACAATAAGTATGTGTCTATATTAATTATCAAGTACCAGTATTTAAAACGGGATATTTAACGTGTTTTTTATTTTTATTTGATGGAGCTCGATATTTCGACATTATCTACGAATGTCTTGTTCACGAGAACAAGCAGTCTCGTATACAAATAAAAATAACCATGTTAATTTAAAATTATCAAGTATTTGGTACGCTATTTAACGTTGACGCTTGGTGCATCTTTCTTATTATTTGATCGGCTTCGACAATTTGATCCGCCTTTATGTTTGTGCGAGATATAATGTATTTAAATAAAATATATAGGAGTGTGTTATTTTTGAGTATGTTTAAGATCTAGTATATGGGAATCAATAAAATGTAGCATAACTACAAATTAAACCTAAATACTTCATATTTTTTTTCGTTCGGAAGTGAATTTTCTGAGAATAAAAAAAAATAGATACCGAGGTTATGTCAGTTAGTACCCAAAGACTGGTTTGAATTTTGAAAAGCCAATTATGATCCCACGAAATAGTACTCACCTGTATTATACGTGCTTACCGGTTTATTAATCTCATATCCTTTGTTCAAAGGAAAGTCTTGAAGAGATCGCTCTCTTAGAAATAAGACAGCCCTTTGTGTATACATTAATTTAATTTATTTTGATGAACTATATATTTTACAATTATTGGTATAATTTACTTGTATTTGCGTTACAAGTAATTGGCAAATTTATCTGATCTCAAATAATTTTCTACATTCATTATATTTTAACATTAAATTATTTACGTAATTTATAAATTAAAGTACAATTCTTCCGATTTTTCTGATTCCAATTTCGTAAGTATGCTGATATAAATGGACCGGAAATATTTTAAATTGTTGCATTCTACTTTGTGAACATTTTACTTAAAAATGCTTGTACCTTCGAATAACGTTCGAATTGTTTTACAAAAATTTTAGCTATTTTATAATATTTCATCAGTTTACAAAGAATTGCAAGTTTGAGGTTACTTCGAAAATTTGGAATTATATTCATTTCGAAATGTTACTACGTTTTATTACTTTGTATTTAGGTAAAAATAGTTTTTTTCATAACATTCTGGATTACACAACCAGTAATTCTAAGAAATCGATTTATTTTATTGCGAACGAAATTGCATATACACTCGTAATTTACTAGTTGCTATTCTCGCCTGCGTTCGTTCTTTTTAGAGGTTCTCAAGTGTTAGGTATGAAAAAAGTAGCGTATGTCCTTGGAGGTCAAGCTTGCTTCAGACGAAACTTTATCAACTAGGTTCAATGGTTTGGCCGTGAAAGAGGCACAGACAGAAAGAGTTTCTTTCGCATTTATAATAAAAGTATAGATAATGAATTTCATAAAAAAATTATGTGATTACTGAATTAACTATTTTTTTAAATTTATAATTTGAGATAATTTACTGACTTAAATAAAAATATTGTAGGTCCTATATATGTTCTACGGATAATACTTCTTTTTGTTTTTGGAGGAAAAGGTTTGGAGGTTATTCACTGCTGAGTTTGAGTTGAATATGAACACAAAAAAAATACATCAATATTCAGTGGTGCTTGCTTGAGTTTGAATCCGCTAACTTCAGTTAAGATTTATGTGCTATAGCGGTTCTTAAGAACACGCCTTAAAATATCTTTAATATTATGGAGATACATAACCTATAGAGCCGAGACGTGTTGTGGATGGCGTGCATCTTAACCGATGAAAGCGGGTTTAAATCCAGGCAAGCATTACTGAATTTTCATGTGCTTAACTTGTGTTTATAATCTTTCTTGTGGTCGGCGGTGAATGAAAACATCGTGAGGAAACCTGTACGTGACCTTCAATTAAATTCTGCTAAATGTGTATACACCAGCAGCATGGTGGATAATCTCCAGACATTCTCCTCAAAGAGAGAGAGGAGGCTTTAGCCCAGCAATGGGATATTTACAGGCTGTTACCCTTTTACAAGACCTATTGTTATTATTACGGAATTTATTAATGAATAAAAACAACGATTCTGTTTACGACAAGGTGGGCTTGCCGTGACGACTATTTATATACTAACCGAGCGTTGGTCTTCCTCCTCCTTTAACAAATATATCCTTATACGTGTCTGGCAACTGTGGGAGAATTTTATTATTGGTCCTCGTGATACCCTCTGTGATTAAAGTTGCCACAATTACAGTAAACAGCATCGTGACTATAAGCACGACGTGTTAATTCATTTGCGCAATTCTAGTTAGTGAAAATCTAATAACAACTGTCGAATCTAATTGTCTCTTTAATTGATTTTACGCTGCCAATAAATGATAAAACTGTAATTATTGTATGTTTTTTATCGCTCTATGTTCATTATGTTTTATAGTGAAACTTATTTAGGATCGCTGTAGATTTGAAACTCGCTGAAATTAAATTTCTTCATGACAAAGAGACAAAGAAAATATAATTATTAAATTTTTTTGGAGTTTGAACAATGTTACTTAGCTTCTCAGTATAGTGGCTAACTAATTCGACTCCGTAAAATTAAATCAAAGTATACTTTATTCAAGTAGGCCCTTGCGAGGACTTTTGAATTGTTCCTTTTTGAATTAGATTTAATTAAGTTTAAAGTAACCACCGGTTCGGAACGTAGATTCTACCCTCGAGAACTGACAAGATACTCATTAGTTTAGCACTCTTTTATTCGATCATTAGGATACATAAATGTTCGAATCCTGGGGAACGTCAAAAATGCAATGACCATTTTTCAAACATTCTAAGAATTTTACTTGGTGCTAGAGCTTTGTGCTAGCCATTTTGGGTTGGTACCACCCACCCATTAGATATTCTACCGTCAAACAACAGTACTCAACGTTGTTATGTTCCATTTTGAGCCAGTGTAATTTATGCACAAGAGGCATAATATCTTATTTACTAAGGTATGGTGGCGCATTGGCGATGTAAGGAATGGTTAATATTGTTTAAAGCGCCGTTGTCTATTGTCTACTTATAAAAAAAAATCGCAGCACGGAGCCACTCGGAGACGCCATAACCCCATGCGACGTAAAGCACGTTGTCAGCCCTGTATCCGATGTTTTATCCGGATCTAGAGAGTGCACTTGTATTTGCATACACGCTTATGTTTTATAAAGCTGGGTACGAATTAGACTCGAAGTCAAGTCACTTTGCTCACATTCGAGACTTCTCAACCGCTACTGAGACGCTCGGGCACGAGGCAACGCAACTACGGCCGATTTTCCTGTTTTTGTACGCCACAAAACATGGCGTCAAAAATGATAAAGCTGAACTTATATTTTTATTTCAGGGCCGGAATAAGGGTCTACATAAAACATTTATATTCAAGAACAAAGAAACGTTTATTTTTATTATTGAGATAGATTACCAAAGAGACACTGTCAATACTTTATTAGTCTATATATAACTATCTTGCTAGTTGTTGTTTATTGTTATTGTCCTATTTTTAATCGCAAAATAGTTAGTTATTTTAAAGTTAAAAAAATATATAGTGATATTTACACAACGCGAGAAACTGCTGCAAACAATATTGGAATTCACGTCTAAACTACGAAAGGTAAACGCTCACCAATTCGATTCTTTGAGAACTGTCAGAAAACCGACAGCACATGGATATAGGGGGCAAGGCTAACAAAGCAATATGGTGAGCTAAAAGACTAAAAGAGAGATTCCTACGCACCGCTACATTTTCTGTGTATTTTATTACTCTCCATTGTAAATGTCAGAGAATTTTAGCACAATGAAATAAAGTATTAAACGGTGACAAATGAGCAGGAGGCTCACCTGATGGAAAGTGACTACCACCGCCCATCGACATCTGCAACACCGGGCTTGCAGGTGCGTTGCCGGCCTTTAAGGAATGAGTACGCTCTTTTCTTGAACGTGTCCAAATCGTATCGGTTAAAATTTTAAGGAGATTTATTTTTATTTTTATTTGATCATACAATAAAGGTTTTTATGATAAGGGGAAGCGGACGGGCCAATGGGGCACTAAATGATGAGTAGTCACCACAAGATAATTCAACCATTCCTTAAATCGACAATACGTTACTAACCTTGGTCCCCGCGATGCTATTTCCCTTGTGCCTGTAGTTATACTAGTTCACTGGCTCACTCACCATTCAAACCCGAATATAACTGTACTAATTATTATTGTTGGAGGGTAGAATATATGATGAGTGGTATCAATCCGACGGGCTTGCAAAAAGCCCTACCACCAAGTATATTTTGTGCTGAGATGTTATGTGTATACATAGTAGTATTATAATGTTTGTGTACCTCCCTTAATATATTACAAAATATAAACTAAGGATGTATGTGAATTTTGTAATTAAAATTTTCTGATTTGACATGTCTTGCTCTTAACTAAATGTTTAATTTTTCCTTCTTGAGTGTCCATATCGAAATATCTATAAGATTAGCATGCCTGTTAAATATATCTATTTTGAGTATAGGAACATGTTAAATATGTTAAGAAACTTGAAAATATTTTTCAACTCTAAAATTCTTAACAAAACTTTATGTTTTCATAAACATGTAATTTTTTATGTTGCTTAATAGAACCTTATTACAGTTTTACTAGAATTAATCTCTTAAAACATTTGATAATTAATCTTCATTTATGCTACGTAGAAAAATTATTAAGCTATCAAAATACTGAACTATATAATGAAGGAAACCTCTTAGATTTAACTAACCGTTTTCTAACAATTTCACTCCCACCTTATTATTTATACTTTCAATAAATCACAACGCTAAACGAACTCCACCCTTTCAATAACTTTTGATTAACTTATTATTACACTAGCGAACCGCCCCGGCTTCGCACGAGTGCAATGCTGAAATTTAATAAGTGTATGTATATAAATGTCTTTATATACAGCGTTCACAACTTTTTTGTCATTAGATAATGAAAACCGCTACACATTCATTTAAAATCACTCCTCCTTCCACTAGAATCACTCTATATTAAAAAAAAACAGTATTAAAATCTGTAGCCCAGTTTTTAAGATCTAAGCATACACAGGGACAGACAGACAGCGGGAAGCGACTTTGTATTATAGTATAGTGATGTTTGTTAATCATCATTTAAATAAAGTACTTATCTTTTTATCCCATTTTTTATTTGACAAGTATTCGTTCAAAATGTGATTTAAGCAGCGTATGTCATACATCGGTATTATTTTTGGCAATTAAAATACGTAAACTCAATAGTAATTTGTTATTTCATATATATATATACAATATAGACGACCGTATATTAACATAGCAATTTAATTTTCTTTACAACCTGCCTACTGCTTCGTTCCGGTTCCTCTTTTTTATAGTATGTAGGTAGCTGGACGGGCTATTGGGCCACCTAATGGTAAGTGTCCAAGTCACCAAGTCCTAAAGACAATAGCTAGAAGAAATATTAAATATTCCTTACCTTGCCAATGCGCCACCAATCTTGGGAGTTAAAATTTTATGTCCCTTATGCCTGTAGTTACGCTGGCACACTTATCCTTCAAACCTCAACACAATTACTGAGTATTGCTGTTTTACAGTGGAATATTTGATGAGTGACATACATTTCGAACTGGTGGTAGCTGGTTATCTATTTAAGTCATTCTTGTAAAGTGACGTAAGTGATTAATAGTGTCAACTTCTATAAAGTATATTTTGAATATTTTATGTTCGATAATTTTATTTTCAAATTTTATTATGATGACAGATCTATCCGTGAAATTGCACCTATCCAAGTTTGATCGCGGCAGGTGCAATAGAGTGTCACTATCTCAACCGATTCTCAAATCAGTTTGATCTGCGTAAAATTTACATTATTTTATTTTACAGAGTTTTGATCTCTTATTGAAATTAAAATTAATTTACCGTTACAAAATTGTATACATCTTTTTATATTAAATAGATTTTTTTTCTTGCGCTATTTTTTTCTCAAACAGTATTAAATTAACAATACTCTGTACTCTCACAATAATTGTCATTTTTTTTATGTTGTTTTACTGCATTAGATATTAACACTAACCTTAAAAATATAAAATAAATATTATTTTAAGCGTAAGCTATTATTGGTGAGGCAAAATATAAACAGTCTGCGAAGGAATAAATATTATTCAATTATATTTATTACAGAGAGTTTCGTTTTAGGTGTTTCTGTATTTGTAGCATTTTTCTTCTTTCGTTTATTACGAGTTTTAGGCGTTACTTGTACCACGCCCTCTCCTCCGTACTCTTGTTTCAGACTCCATGGGAAAGCAATATTGCCGATCCCTTTATCCTTTAAATCCCTTACTTCATATTTATTCCAAACGAAACAGCATACATTGAATCTGTTTTTACATCCTGGGACTTCAGTTAGTTGTCGGTAGCCGGGGCAAAGCTTATAACTAATGCAAATGCCGCCGTGACGCCAGCACGATGTGGAGATCATTGATCCTATTGAAAACGATCACTGCTTAAAATATTCCATTGTAATATTAGATTTGATATATTCAAAGAAAAGTTAAGACTCGTAAATGCGGGTAACAACCTCTTTCCTTTTGAAGGAGAATAGTTAGTGATTGTTCCACCACGATGCGATCGGTTGTTCGATAAATATACGTCAAAATGTTGTCACATAATGTCTCAAATACAAACACAAATTAATTTTATGAAAAATTCAGTGGTGAAATCGTTGTGGCTACAAAATCCTCTCATAAAAAAATGATAAGCAAGAAGAGGGATTGCAGAAGGTCAGAGATGCAGCTGCTATTATTTTGGAAGATATACGCTCACGGCGCTATGAAAGGAATAATTATCCACCTTCAGATGATTTTTTGAGAAAACTAGAGATCATAAAAGTAAGGTAAACATGATGTTTTTTTTTGCAAAATTTTCAGAAAGACATGTTCTATAAATTTGTTCTGATCTAATTTTGTGCTATAATGAACAGAAAAAAGTTATTAAGCAAAAAAGAAAATTTTTGAGCAAATTTTCTCACTTTTTTGCTTATAACTTTTTAAATTTTAAGTTTATGTTAAAAAGTAACATAAACATAATTGTAGCCACAACGATTTGCTACAAATTATATTTTTACAAATTTTCCGTACAATTAATAGTTTCCGAGATATATTTAAAAATATGGTTCCACCCCTTTTTTGAAGATTGCGGGCGCGGGACAAATGCGACAACCCCACAAACTTGGGGTTAAGGTTGTATTGACACCCCTACATGTCCTACAAATAAAATTGCGTCCTCTAGAAAATGTTCAGTCAATGTAACATTTCAATGGACTATAAATACTGTTCATTATATAATACGAAAAAAATTACAACATGAAAAAAAAAACAGCCTTCCATCTACGTCATAACAATATCTGTTTGACATGAATGCTGGAAAATTAATGACTTTCATTTGTTGCGACAGATTTTGGCGCGTATCAATCAATTAATATAGGGGATTTCGGCAAAATGCGTCAATTTGGGGCGAAACACAATGCGAGATAAATACGGAGGCGTGTTTCTAAAATAAATGTCTTCCCATATATTCATGAGGCCTCTGAAATCGTGTGACGCAACACATTTGAATATGTTTGTTCTTTAATATATATAAGGGTCTGGTTTGAGACCTATATTAATAAAAATAAAAATTAAGCTTATGAATAATTGAATACATACCAATTTAAATAGATTAAAATTGATTTAAATAGACGTATTTTTATAACACAGATGAAATGCGCCTGTGACTGAATAAACAATACATTGAGAACATCAAACATAAATCAGATTTTAATTTACTACGAATATTAATGTCGCTACTGCATTGTATACTCACTGCATAGAAATACAGCTACATAATATTTATCGATGCAGAATATTTTAGAGGTGGAAATACAGGATTCTAGATCACTCGTCGTATACTATTTGCAAACACCGGTGTGGTATCACGGGAAAGGTAAATGAAGGCATCGAATAAACTCACTTCGAGACGGGGCAAGCGAAGCGAGCGCGCTGTGATAAGCAAGCAATTCCGCGCGTAAATCTTCGTATTCTTGGTCTACCGAAAGATCTAGGTTGGCGTCATTTCTTAAAGAAGTTATTAAACCCATTCCTGAGTCGCCGCTGTCATCTGAATCCTTATCCGCCGCAAGCGATCGAAAACATATTAAAATCAGCAGAAAATGCAACATTTCTCTCGCATTGTACCTCGAGAGAAAATAATTTCACATCAATTTTATGTCCGGCTCGCTTAACAGAGGTTTTTATTGAAAATGCATAAATTCCGATGATAAGCTACTTGTAGTTATTCGAGAGAATTTGCAATTCCCACACGCAAGTTAAATGGAAACATTTCATATCGACGTTTATGTAATCACGATTTCTGAGCGTTTAATATTAAAAAACGTCGTACTTTATAATAAATTTGTTATTAGTAAGTTTTTAAATTTGCTTAGCTCTAATATAATAGTATATTCAAGTTGCTGAAGACTGTGCTACGGTATAGCGTTTGAAATAAAGTCTATTATTATTCATACTCGACGTTAATTTGAATTGGAACTATAGCAGAATGGTTAATGAATTCCTGCAAATCAATCCTTCAGCGTCTGGGCGTGTAAATATTAATTAGCAATTCAACACTGTTACTGTTGCCAGTTCATTGAATATAACTGTCTTATTATAAGTTATATATTATATGTAGATATGCAATTTTACGTCGGAATACATTTCATAACATAGTGACATTTAGAACGATAACAAAGATATTGTATTAGTTCGTGACGTTGATTTATATCATATCATTTAAATAGTAAATTTGAATATTTAAAATATGTTTCTATTATAATCTGTAAAGTATATGACGAATTGCAAAATACTTATTTATCAGTTTTTCGTGTAAGGGCTTTGTGCAAGCAAGTCTGAGTAGATACTACCCACTCATCATATTATGTTCTACCTGCAAGCAGGAATACATAGTATTGTTGTGTTGGAAGGGACCGTCTTGGTTCCCAGTTCTTAGTGGCCCTCAGTAGGTGTATAGGCGATGTAAGGAATGATTAATTTTTTTACGTGACCACTTACCATCAGGTGGCCGATTACTCCGTCCACCTACCGATACCATTAAAATTAAGGTAAGTGTGTATTAAAAATTAGCTGCATTATCTTAGAATATTTTATTGAATATCAAAGTAAAAAGCATTTCATGTATCTAAGAGATCCGTCACCATCGCTCATAATGCAATGTAGAACTGCAAACACAGCCGGCACTCTGATAAAAGTTGGTCATTTGTTATGTATGAGTTACATTCTTTATGTTCCGTAGCTGTAACTACAATGAAAGTAAGAATAGTCAGCTTCTCTTGAAATTGTACGAAGATTTAAAAAATAGCTCTACGTGTTTGTTTTTTTTTTTTTTCAAATATTGTTATTAAATGATAAATCTAAACGAATATAAAGGTGTTGGTTTGTTGTTTGGCTTAAGGCGCTAATCTCAGGAATTATTAAATACTGTATGTATATATATATATGTCCTTCCGAAAAAATATATTTCAAATCAATTTTTTGAAAAAAAAAAGATCTAAATAACTCCCGCTGAGTTCTTCTCGGGTCTGAGGTATTTTTGTCGGATCTGGTAGTAGATTTTTCGTCAATAAGCGATATTTCTATATGGATTACAAATTTTTGACTTTGACTTTAACCTTGTCGTATTTCGTAAAAACCTTGTACGTTTGTACCGTTGTGAGATAAAGCAGGGAGAGGAAATCTCTTCCCTAAGATTGAACTGATCGTTCTTAAGTGATAAGACCGAATTTCATAACATCTGTTATTTTATTTCATTTGTTTTACTGTAACTTTAGTCTTGTTGCCACTACTATAAATATATATTATAAGTTTAAAAAAAGAAAAAGGCTCACTATTGGGATAAGCCCTTTTCTGGAAGAAAGGTTTTGAAACAAATTCCATCATGCTCCTCCAATGCAGCTTAATAATAGCATACATACGTGGAAGAAATTCATTGAAATTAGACAGATACAGGTTTCCTCAGGATGTTTCCTTAAGAACATAGAAATTCTGTAGGCCACAGGATATAAGCCTAGCGTTTAATCACTTGGTCATCTGGTCTCCTATTCTAAATACAATACATAAATAACTTACCGTGAATAACATAGTATATGAACATTAATGTAAAACTTATATACGACCCACAATCTCCGCTTGGGACTATATTATCTCTATTCGATTTTATTTTCAAATACTCGTATATTTTGTAAAACTAAAGAAGCAGAGCGGTGGAGCTGTTGTTATTCCATTACCATGCATAGCCCGGGGTCGAATGTAAAGTATGAGCCGCGAATACGGAGAGTATTATCTATCGACGATGCCACAGAAATATCTTAGCAAGTAAATACGACAACGCAAGAGGCAGAACCAGTGGATGAATACAAAAGAGATGGGAAGTGGGTTTTCAAATGTCGTTTGTTGTTGTTATTGTTGTAAATCGGGTCATTGTACGCTGCGAACTCATTCTAATAATGGACCTCTTGCAGTTTTAGAGGAGAATAAGAGAGTTACTAAACTTCTTTATTAATTTAAAGAAGTATCTATCTCTAGTTATATATATACAGACAAACTGTGTACAAACTAAAAAAAACTTACTTTTATCTAAAATAATTATCACAGTAACTAAAGATATAATAATACATATGAAAATAAAAATATAATTTATTCAAATAGGCTTTTACAAGTACTTTTGATTAATTTCACAGAACCGTATTAAGTAAAGCTACCAGCAGTTCGGAATGTAGATTCTACCGAAAAGAACCGGCAAGAAACTTAGTAGTTCTCTTTTTCAACATTTCTAAAATGTTTCTAAAACAATTTAGTTAAATACGAGTATATAATATATATTGACAGAAAGTCAATAAGTATTAACTCCACGCTTTTTTGTCATCTACATAATCTTGTGTTAAGTAATATTCTTTATTAACGTTGTTTTTTTTATGAGATTGTTTATTCATGAACATAGAAATATTAATAATAATAATGGAAAATTAATAAACAGGTTGAATATGATTGAGATAAAGCAGGACGTACATTTTGACAGGTAGTGAAAACGTTTCTCTGCCCCCATAAAGTCTACTCGAATAAAGAACACAGATACTGCGTTAAATGTCGACGACACGCAAATCCGATCAAGCTATATGGATTATCGTTTCAGTGAAACATAAATATATGAAACGTCATCCACTTGAATTATTAAAGTCGTGGAATCAATCGGACCGGACGTAACCTTTATAGCCAATAAAAAGCTATTTGAAGTTCATGTTCAAAGGCTAGGCCATTCTTTATAATTGTTACAACAATGGATAACGTGATGGACATTTTACCATTTATAACTTAAATGAGAGCCGAAAAAGCCCAGTTATTAAAATATGAGTTTTGTAGAAATTAACTACCTACGACTTTAAGTAATTACTTCTTTTACACAGGACCGGACCGTAAGTTAAGAGGGCCATGGGTTACCACTACTTAGGGGCCCACCTACGACATATCTAAACGTAGACTTGAATTAAATGAATTAAATAAGTTTGATTAATTGCAGGACTCGCAGGATTGCAAACTATACGATCTGTTTAATTTAATAAAATTATGGATTCTTTCGCATTATCGTCTATTTTTGACTTTGACTTGACTTAGCTGCCCCCCCCCCTCCTCGTATCCTCGGGGCCCTGGGCAGATCCAGCTTTTACAGAAGATTTATGATGAATGTATTGTCTATTTAGATAAAATAAGGGACGTAGTAATACTAAAATAAGTATAAAATATGTAAAGGAATACAAATCAAAACTATATTTGCAATTGAATCAACTAAAACCGTGATTTATTCATTAAATCTGAATTCATATTTGAAATACCTTTTGGTGATAATTAAACGTAGAAGCCCAGTAGTCGCTTGCGATATTCTATTGCTCAATTTCGGTCAGAGCGGGTCTTAACAAAAACAAGCTAACCGCGCTGGATATAATATTATAGCGCACAATGCGTGTTCAAAATCTCTGTTTTCTTTTATAACCTAATAAAACTACGATCTGGCATGCCTAGAGTGAGTTCCATCGCAGACCCAACAGCTTTTCAAGCTCTTCGAGACCCTCTCGTGACACAGTTAAAAACTCCTGTGGCAGCAGCGCAATATTTTTAAACACAACAAATAATAATAATAATTTTATTGACTGAACTATGAACCCAGGATCATGGTATATACAGACCTAAAAGCTAGCTACAAAACCGACGAGGTTTATATTGTAAACATTACGTGACAATTGTGGTGACCTTTCAGTAATTGAATAGACACGAGACAGCCTTTGTCTTGCAACTTGTAACACCAATGCGTAGACGGCTTGATCCACTGTTTAACAAATCCATGCATATATTATTTATACGTATTATGCTTTGAATAATCCCACACGGGGAAGATATATGCAATGAAAATAGATGCATAAATTGACCTCAGGGGGTAATTTGGTATTCGTTCATTTCACTACAAATTTAGGTTTAAGTTGATTAAATTAAAGGTACAGCGACGGTGACGCTGAGCCTGAGCATGCATCTATCTCTGCATCTTCTACCGAATTTTTCACGGAGAATGTTCCGAGGAATTGTTTGGATTAATCCTGGCTGCTGAATTTCACCTTCGGACATCTCGACAAAACTCTAAATTTCACCCGCACCACCTATCCACAACAGCGCGATTTCTAAGACATTTTCTGCCTCGCACAACCACTCTGTGGAATCAGAAACCACCGGTTTTTCCGAACCGACTTGGGAACCTTTAAGAAAAGAGCATACGTTAAAGGCCGGAACCGCACCTGCAAGCCTCCCGGTGTTGCAGATGTCCATGGGCGGTGGTAATTACTTTCCATCAGATGAGCCTTCTGTTCTATATGGATCAGAGTGTTGGGCTATAAAAGGAATGACTGAAAGACAATTGCATGTGGCGGAGATGAGAATGCTGAGAGGAATGTGTGGTGTTACGCGAATGGATAGAGTAAGGAATGAGTACATAAGACGAAGTTTGAAAGTGGCACCGGTAACCGAGAAGCTATCTGGAAACCGGCTGTCTTGGTATGGGCATGTTATGCGGAGGAATGAGGACCATGTTGTGAGAAAGGTTTTGAGAATGGATGTGGATGGATATAGAAGTAGGGGACGACCAAAGAAACGATGGATGGATTGTGTGAAAGACGATATGGTTAGAAAGAATGTTACTTGTGAGATGACGTCCGACAGAGAAGTATGGAAGAAGAAGACATGCTGCGCCGACCCCAAGTAAAATTGGGATAAGGGCAGGAGGATGATGATGATAAAAAGCAAATTTATAGAACTATATTCTCGAGGAGTGAAAAAAGTATAAGCTTGTGTCCTTCCCCGGAACTCAAACTATCAACATACCAAATGACATCTAAATCGGTTCAGCGGCTTAACCGTGAAACATGCAGAGTAACTTTCGAAATTATAATATTAGTAGGGATTGCACACTATTGCTTAGCTTGAGTAATAAAAAATGATCACATCTAATCGAAAAAGTTACTTCCAGCCGGAAATTTAAAAAAAAAATATCATAAAGTGTACATTTTATTTTTGCAAAAAAATGTTTACATACTAAAACTACATTTATAAAAGTCTCAGATCGGGTTATTTCTAAACGTATTAAGTTAAACTCTTTAACACTTTATATTATATGGGAACTGTTCTTAAACTTAACATTAATATAATCAACAATATTGTGCAAAAAGCCACAGAATAATGTGTTGAAGCCCACCTTGAATAAAAACAGATTCAGTATTTAAAATAGAAAATGCATCATTTTAGGGTCATCTACAAAATCGCGGCTTTATAACGAGGTATCTGATTAATGATTACTAAGACATGCTCAGTCAGAATAAACAACAAAGTTTTGCTAAAACCGTTTTTCCAGCATCATCCTTAATTGTCTCGAGTCAATTCTGTCAATCGATTTTACTTCGAAGACAAATGACAAAGCGGTAGGAAGATAATGATACAAAGGAAAATCAACAGAAAAATAATTAAATGCATAAAACGCTACAACCTTTCAGCGAATTAATCATCGAGCGGTTTGAGTAATTTTGGTAAAATTTACTTTGAATTCGTTTTGAATTTTACTTTTTGACTGAAACATGTTTTATTTCAATTACAAGATTCGTTTATACGTATTATGAAACAATATATAATATGTGTATTTTATATTAAGATTCATTTATTAGTTTTAGTTATAGATTAATGTTATTTTATTTATTATTACAGAACCACCTATCTCATATCGTAAGAGTTATCACCTACGCCGTTGGTTGCGAAGAGATTGCTATGTAGAGATAAGGTCGCCAAATTTGTCTGCAACTTCTATTTAAGCTGTCCCTTTTTTTTCCTTTGTGGTGTATAATAAAGTATAAAGTATAAAACAAAATCCGCCCTCCACGATTCTTAAAGAAAGTTTAGGTGTAAATTGGTAATAATGTGAAGATTATTGTTGAAGATGTCGGAAAAAATCATTCTGAATGAGACGTTTATTGACGTGAGTCTCGTAAACCAATATAGTTATTTATACTATGACATAAACGTTTGATGTGGAACCTTATTCTATCCACAAAAAAGCCAGGATGGGTAGCTAGCATTAGGTACATTTTTTTTTACATTAGCAGCCTGTAAATTTCCCACTGCTGGGCTATGGCCTCCTCTCCCTTTGAGGAGAAGGTTTAGGTAATGATTATCTAAATATGTATATTTGTTAAATGCCCAGAGCATATTATTTTCTTACAAAATTAAACCGCTTATAAAACAAAGAAATCACTTACAGCTTTATCTATAAATGTGCTTTTGAAGGGTGATTAGTTAAACCATGCGTCTTCTGCTTTCCAATGTTAAGTCACTAATGACTGAACGAGACAAATCTATTTTTAACTAAACACCTTCGAAAAGACATTTATAAAAAAGCCGTAATTTTTTTTATCTTAAATATTAATTCGATATTTATTTCAGATTTACTAGTTTTCAAATAAGAAAATAAACAATAATAATAAAATAAATACCGCAAATCGAATAGAGAAAAAAGAATAATTAACATAAATAACAAACACATAACGTCGTGTTATCCAAAAACGCAAACAGAATAACATATTAATATCATGTTTGGACCCTTTCTGCGTACGTTGTTTTTAATAAAATCCGATGAGTATACGTTTTCAAATCTGCTATGAACCTCGCTCCCCAAACTTGCTGAAATGGCTCATGCAAATTGTATCCAGCGCCATTACCTGGCTTTAGGATTGTAACACACTTAGCCGAATTAAATATAGTGTACTTTCTACGCTAAGGATTAATTATATATTGAATACATTTGTCTTTAATTAAGTAATGTTTAATAAATTTAATTAGGGTTATATTAACTTGCAAGTTGTATTAAGATAGAATAAAATTGAATTGACAGAAAATTGCAATCAAATTTCATGATACGTATTATGTTAGATAAATAGTCTCGAAATATAAAAATATCTATTACCCAGTAAAATGTGATATTATTGAAATAAGAACGGTGCGGTCAGTTTAAGAAATGAATATCTTTCTTTACACCACCAATGGCTAGGAAACTAAGATGTTACATCCCTTGTGACTTGCAGTTACACTGGTAGACCCTTCAAATTAATGTAATGCTGCTTGGCACTAGAACATGTGACGAGTGGCTGGTACTTAACCAGAATGGTTTTCATAAAGCGCTACCATCAAGTATTTTATGGGTATTTACATTGTATGTATGTGTTCCTACTGCAAGAAAAAGTATTTGACAGACTTACAGCTGCTTGCGAAAAAGAAATGTGGCAGCTCAATAAACGTTGCAAATATCATTATAAAACGAGTAAATTTTAATCGTAGTAAACCTTGGCGACTAATTTTATTTTATTACCGCAGTAACATTAAGACGCGTTGTTAGATTAGGTTTTATATACAATTATATTTATTATAAAATGTGTTTACTTTATATAACATAAAGATAAGTATAAATTGAATCTACTTGTAAAATTTATAAGCATTTACTTTTCGTTTTTAAAATAAATCCACTTATAAACTAGATGCCCGCTTTAATTAAGCGAATGTTTACAAGTATTCATTAGGGTTACTTTAAATTAATTTTGAGTTTTTTTTATAAAACACCAACATTATAATTATTAATATATTTTTTAGATCCCACTTAACATATAAGCTTCAGTATATCTTATTATTTATTAAAATAATACTTTATGTATAAAGACGACGGGTTTAGGCTCGGGTTCCAACATAGGACTGATTATGAAATGACTATGAATACTAACATCATTGTATATCTGGTTATTAAAAAGCAACTATGCGAGTTTCTTACCGTTTCTCCTCGCTAGAGAGTGAGACCGAAACGGCGGTAGAGTTGAAATATTGACGACACAAAAATGCTTTATTGTAATAAATTACATTTAATTTGATATTTTTTTGTATGAAAATGCTAATTAAAAATGTTTGCATGTTGAATAATTTCACCGATTGAACTTACTTTTGGGATCGATTTAGAAATATTTCACATTTCTATTTCCAGAATGACAGAGTCAATTGAATCTTTCACCCTTTATTTTCCCCTTTTAGAAGATATATTTCCAAAAATCTCACAGCTCCGACGATATACAAAGAACCTCGTCTTAAATTTTTATATAATATTCTTAGTTTAAAATCCTAGTTTCAGGAGCTCGGGGTATATATAATAAAAAACTAATAATAATTTTTAAAATGGGAAAGTGAAGCTGATTTCAATATATACATGTGTGAAAAAACCGGTGTTTCCAAGGGAAAATTGCATTTAAATACTATTAAGCTTGTGTTATTATTCAGTCAATTAACATTCAAGGGTTCTGAAGTATAAATTAATGTGCAACGCGAAATTTGTACTGTATTTCATCTACAGTCAATCGGCGGATCAACTTTTATGATTGATTAATATCGTATCGATGAATTCGTAATATTAATTCGCTAACATGATTTATTTTGAAAATAATTCAATTAAAATTACATCGTATTACTTTCAACTGTACTACAACTATTTTTTATATACTTCGTATGAGTAAATGCTATACAAGTTAACTTTTTCCCAATTTGAAATTAAAATTCCAAAAATCCTTTCTTAGCGAATGCTTACGTAAAATATAAATCTATATTCCAAATTTGAGCCTTGTAGACTCATTAGTTGTGGCTGTATTTTGATCAGGACAAACGATATTACAAGTATATATATAATACATAAGTTGGGAATATATTATTACGCAGCCGGAGGTAAGTATTCTTTGTTAAAAACATCCCACGGAGAGACTCGACTTAAAAGTTGAGTTCGCTGTTGTGTTTAATCTTAGCTTTATCTGTTGTTTTCCAACTTTAGGTAAAGTAACCACGCGTTTTGTTATATTGGCATTTTTAAACCAAAATAATTTCTGTAAACTGTCGTATTATTTTTTTCACTTCAAAAGTATTGAAGTATTCTCAGCAATCAGAAAAATATCATGAATCTTTAAAATTAAAAGGATTATAATTGATATGCACCAAAAATAGAAAAGGACCTAATATTGATCCCTGTGAACTATCTATTCTTAGCATAAAATTCCAAAGATTTTATTCCATTAACTGAAACATTGAGTGTGTATTATGTGCACCATTTATTGTACGTACACGTGTAACAGCTCTACATAGCTTCAATACAATTGGATGGGCAATGCGCGAAGGCATAATAAGGACAAAAATAATATATATTTCAAAAGCTAAAATAAATTTTAGAATTTTTTTCTACTCTTTCAAAAGTACTCGTTAATTTTTTAGTATGTTTGAATAAAAATATCCAAACAAAGAATCTTACCCATTTTAAAATTAAAGGTTAATAGCTAATGGTATTCAATATTTTTCATAATTGGAACGAAGTTCTTTTATGCGGCTTATATCGTGACCCCTTCCAAGCGAAATATCTTCACTTTCTGTCTGTCTTCCTATTGTATACAGTTTTATACATTATTAATTAAACTTCTTTTATTAATATTTTACATCACCAAGAAATTTAAAAAATTAATAATTATTTATTAATTAATTAAATAATTATAAAAAATCAATGTGATCGTCATGTAATTATTCTTAGACGTTGTTAATTTATTTAATTGTGACTGTTATTTAATACGTTATATATAGGTTAAAGCAACTTCGTTCCAACGCTCGCTTTTTTTGTTCGAATTGACTCTGCGCACTTATTCTACGAGTACGATGCCATCAACGGGGTTTGTGTAATAGTACCATTACTGTGTCACAAACCTTTACGAACACTATATCACGAACGACACCCGGGGGCATGGAACGCGAACAAAAACAAACTACTGTTTTTGCTTACTATGAAACATCATATTACTTATGATATTACGAGACACGTGTATCCGACAATATTATATTGCATCTTTACCAAGAGCCGTAAAGACAAATAATAGTTACAAAAGTAAAAAGTTAAAGTTAAAAATGTATATAATTACATGTAAATGTAATATTTTTTAAGAAAAATATAATATTTTAAACCGAAATACTCTGCTACTGGCCTTAAGCTTTCTTTCGTATTTTATAATATTTAATAGCATAAATAATATTTCCTGCGGTACCGAGCAGAAGAATGCTATTGTATCGAAAATTGTTTAAAGCAATAAAATGTAGCCTCTCTAGAAGATTTCACAATATCAAATTCCTTAAAACTTTGAACTAGGCATCTAAAAGTTTAAGTTACAGAGGTTGAGCTGAATGAAAAATGAATAGAACCATTTATTGTATAAGTTTAAAATGGATTACATTACTACCTTTGAGTTGCGATTTTCTTCGTTTTCAGTGAGTTTTATTACGAGATAATACGTGATACTACTAATAAAAATACAGACAAAATATAAATGAACCCTTCAATAAAAATAATAATTTGAATTTATAAACTTAACTATGGGCTAACTTTAAAATACAAATTGATACTCCTAACTTCTCGTCTAAGTCTTGCCAGTTCTACATAGAACTACAATCTCCCCGTCTTATTTCTCGAAATTGTGGCAAGTTCGCTTTTATTTTAAATCTACAATTCGAAGGCAAGCAAAAAAATACGTCAAACTGAGGTAAGTTGTTATTTTCGCTCAGATACATTGTCGCTGCAAGAAATTTACACCACTCCTTAAATCATGGGATCTAATATGTTATATCCTGATGGCACTAATCCCAGAATCCCACGAGTGTTAGAATCGCACTGACTTACTCACTCTTCGAACCGTATTATAGTAATTAGGAGTATTAATGAGTGGCGCTAAATACTAGGTCCAATGGATTGTGCCAACCAGATGGGCTCGCACAAGGCGGTGTTTGGCCTTGTTGGAAAGTTCGTTTTCAATTTACTCCAGTAATTCCACTAACATGGCAATTTTAAGTCACATATCCATAGGTTTGAAATGTATGTAAACTCTAATGTTCAGAATGAAGACATTAAAATACGTTTGAAAGAATGCTTGAGGAAATCCTTAATGCATTGGGCGTGGGGGCGGAACATATAAGCCATTAGCACTGGATAGACTAACGCGAGTGCTTGAAAAGGCGTGGGGCTTAAAGTGAAAGCTTGGATAGCTTAACGATAAAGATATTGTTTTAGAAAATAGGTACCAATAACAAATGACATTGGTCAAAGGTAAGGTGAGAAGCAAGTAATAGGTATAACTAGCTATTTATTAACACGCTTATATTAGCTTCACTTGTATGGAAGAAAATCTTGGAAACTTAATTTGACCCACTTGCCGGTCTTCGATTAGGATGAAATTTTGCACACGCTCTGAGTTCTGATGACAATACATGACTAGCTAAGAAACGTCAACAAATCCGATATGGGGCCTACCCAAAATGGCGGACTGGCTGTTTGTAATCCATCCCCATGATAAGGATATCAAATGAAAGGGTTTGCTGTCAGGAATACGAAAAAAATAGACTTAAATCCAATATGGCGGACGTCCAAGATGGCGGACAGGCTATTTGAAATGCACCCCCATACAATGGTTATCAAATTAATAGGTTTGTTTTTGTAATTTTTAGTGCGTGCTAAAAGCGTGTTTTTTAGTTGCTTAAACTATTATTATGCTAATTATGACGTCCTTCGGACGTCTGTCAGATATTATGATTCGATCATAGTGATTATTCTAAACGGAAATTAGCTAATTGGACAAAATATATTATGGCATGCACAAGTGTGCACCACAAAAATGTTAATCTATGTTCGTGCACACTCTTGCATTCCTTCCTTCCGCCTTCCTCTGTTCCGTTTCTATTATAATTTAATGGGACGATAATCTGACAGGATTGCGGCATTCTGACAACACCAAAGACTTTATTTGCTTTCTGAGGTATAGAAATGTAAACACAACCTACTTCCTAATTTGGTCCGAGAATTTCTTTGTCCGCCTTAGAACTTATCGCGAGATACTTGAGATCACTAGTTTAATAAATTATTTAAAACCAACTTTATTACCTGAATAAATAAAAAAGGCTATAAGTGTTCATCTAAATAAAACTTAAATCTAGCTTTATACATTAATGGATTACATTATTTGCAACACTAATGTACGCTTAACTATCGCGTGTATAAAACAAGAATACCTCCCGTGCTATTTACGTGAGTTTAAAAGTATAATGCATGAAATAATTTTAGATCGACCTCGTGACTTCCTTAAGGGCAGTTCTCATTCGTGGGCAGTTATAGCTTATTACAATATAATTTATTTTATTTAGAATCTAATATATTCGAATTCATAGTCTTGGTCACTTATGTATACATCTACATTTAATAAAAAATCAAAAATAGAATTTAGAAATGGATTTCATAAAAAAACGTCCACGTAACGATATCGCCAATATACAGGCAGATATAAAAATAACAAATTTTATTTACAAGTACTTTCAAATTTTCAATTGACAGGCATTATTTAAAATATTCCTGATTCAAGTTATACTATACACAAGAATATCTTAATCGTGCTTTCTAGCTCTTACGGTCTTTTGTCTATATTATGGATCTTAATCCTGCTGAATCATATCATTGAGAATTCCAACTAAATGTGTTCTCATTTAGTTTCGAAGTTAAATTAGTCGCTCAGTTCACGTGTGGCTTGCAATCTGTATGCGTGGGGCGTAATAATTCGGGGAGCGAGGTGCTAGGCTATGTTCATTCTGCTACCAAGGGACTAAATGACTGTTGACGTACTCGTATAATTTCTAGCTCACTTTAGCACGTAATTGACGAATGGTCAACTAATGGTGACTAATAAATGCGACAGTAACTCTGTCTCCTCTTCAAGCTTAAACTGCTGAACCGATTTCGATGAAATTTAGCTTGAGTCAAGGTGAAGGGCATAGGCCACTTTTTTTACTTGCCCCTTCGAGGGGGTAAAATTAGTGGTTACGGTTGATCCGAGCCGAATGATCAGCTAGTATTATAGATAATTGTATTTATTTAGTACATTTTATATAATTGATGAATAATTCATGACAGAAAAAAAATGTATTTATATTAAGTACTTTCTTGGAACATTAGGATGCGAATAAGAAAACGTGATTACGTCATCAGTACCAAGATTAGCACCATTTTTCCATTCAATCACTACCCAGAATTTGTGAACTTCAATAGGCATGTCATCATTTGACACAGTCATTAAATGTATTAGAATTCGATCGATTAAAAATAAAAGATTAGTGTCTTCAATTATAAAATAACAACCCGTAGAAGTACAACTTCTAGTTAAGGCTTACATCTCCTCTTAAGGATAAATTATAAGAGGTAATCGCCGAAATTGAATTAAATGGACAACACAAAAGTACAACAGAACGATAATTAAATCTAAATAAAATTATATAATATGTTTATCTATAATTACTAAATGTTCGCACTTTTATGGTTTTCACCTTTACCACATGCGCAGAAACGTAATTACACATTGAATTCAGAAAGGATTAGGACGAAAGACGTGTAATTCATCAAATAAGATTAAAACCAAATTGGCCAGACCCAGCTTAGATAAGTTAATTCGGTGTTAAAATGAATATTTGCCCAAATTAGACAAACGAATAAATGATATTAATGTTTCCTTTAAATTTGGATTTAATTTAAATTCGAATAGTTTTTGAATCAATAAGCAAAAAAGCAATACCGATGCGAAAGCTTTATTACTTTACCGAAAACTATTAGTTATTACTGGTTGTTACTAGTTATTATTAGTTATTACAAGTTATTACTGGTTATTTCTAGTATTTCTTGATAAATTAGTAGTGTTTAATAGATTAAATTAAATTGAATCGGTGATAGAGGTCTGTGTAAAAGCCCCTCTGGATATGTTCCACCCTGACATCTTATAATTTCCATTCAAACAAAAATACTTAGTATAGAAGGCTTAAAAAGCCAATGTAGCTACAGGAATAGTGGATATAACAGTATTATAGGTTCTAGGATTGATGCCAAATTGATGATCAGAGGGGTAATTAATATTTCTTACAGCACAGATGAGCGGTGGTGACCACTTACCATCAGGAGACCCATTTGCCAGTCTTTCTACCTAATTTCAATTTAAAAAAAAAACAAGAAGTACTAGTTATTAATAGTGTTTTTTACAAAATTAATATTTAATAGTAATCTCAATAATTGAATTTCAAACTTCAATTTCGAATTTTAAAAAAATAATAAAATTCAATAGTTTCATTGTTTTGTTTTATATTTTTTTGATGTTACACTCGCATTTCAACGTTGCTGTTGATTAAAACTGTTATGTATTAAAGGGCATTATATAATCGCATTCACTGTATCATTTTGAAAAGTTATCAGCGTAGTGGTCTGCGGTCGTAAGCCTTAGCGAAGTATGACTCGAACTCGATATTAACAAGGAATTCTAACTAAATTTAGCCTTCTCGTTTAGTCGACAAATCGTATTAACTGCTCTTAAAGTTCACGAGGTTCGCAATTTGTGTATCTAAGTATACGTTTATTAATATTTAAAGTGTAAATGATTTTTGATCACTTTACCTTTAAGACTAATTAGGATTATGTGATAATATATATATAAATTATATGTACATATTTATATGTTTAAAAATATAAATGTTTTTAAACATATTTAACTATATGAGTATATGATACGTTTTTAAGTGTACGGTCTTTTAAATTAATAAGTGCTTAATAATACTCAATATTATTAAGCACATAGTGATGTCTTTATATACTAAGTCTCCTTGTTAATTTATTTTATACTAGCTGGTGCCCGCGACTCCGTTCGCGTGACTTTAAGCCACAAAAGTAGAGGTATTATATGGTTGACATATTTGTGTATCTTTGCGTCTGTCGTGGCATTGTATATTTTTTTATTGATTATGATTTTTTTATAGATGCCTTATTGAAGTATTTTTTCATCGATAAAAATCAAAACTCAAACAACCGAACGTTTTAAATTTATAATATAATCTTGTAATATTAAAAAGTTATGATGTATTTGTCTAACTGCGCATGTATATTACACGATATTACACTTAGCTGTCGGGGATTAAAGCATAGATTTTTTGCAGCTGCGAACACGCGACAGAGCCACACAACAGCCAGACAGACATAAATTATAAAAATCATATTCATGTTTGTAGATGGGTATCTATAAACGCCTATATATTTGGGTCAATAATATATTTTTTTCAAATATCTTCCATGCACAGATTTCGATCAGTTACGATTTTATTATATGTGTAGAAAACTAAACTAAAGGTTCACACATTTTTCTAACAAACAAAGTAAAAAATCATAAAGCTAATTTAACTATCCATATAAACATACAACCAAAGTTCAACCTAACCTACAATATATGCTACTACCCTATTAATAATTAATATAAGAATACAAAAATTCTAAAAATCATATTTTTGTGATCTATTGCGTTATTAAGAAATACCCCCAGTACTATTTTTTCTCAAATATCTTCCAGTAAGTACAGATTTCGATTAGTTACGATTTTATTTTTATGTTTGAACTTATATATTTAATTGATTATTGATATTTTTTTCCTTAAATAAATGTTGTTGCTAGCAACTTTTTGTCTGAATTATAAATGTTATATGTCTATCTGCAAAGTTTGTTTTATAACAGAAACTTATTTGTAATAAAGAAAGTACGAATTTCGCACTTTAATCAGATCGTCTTGACGTTTAATTGGCGTCAGTATATCTTATCACGGAGTTGCTCGAGGCTTCAAACTTTAGCTGGAAAGCTATTCTCGATAGCAACACGGAATCCCAGCTTAACTTAGTTCTGATATCGAAGTTACATAGCTAAGTTGATCTAATAGTTGAATTTGTTTCTAAATTTATGTCGATGTTTTCTTATCTTTATAATTAAGTATCAAAAATAAAAATTAGCCACGTGTGTATACATGGACCTGCATCGGATCTGCATTGCATCAAGCAGCCTGGTGGAATAAACTACTCATCTTCTAGTCAAACGGTATGAGGTACTTGCCCAACTGTGAAATATTTACTGACGGTTAGTCTGGTTAGGTTAGGACACATATCGACGTTGAACTTAATTTAAGAAATAAAAATAAGTAAAATAATAGTTGAGTTATATGCCAATTCCTCGCGATAAAATCCAGAGGAAGAAATGACAGTGGTCTAGAACTAATGTTATGATTTCAACAAACACGAATTAAAATCCAAAAATAATACATAATTAAAAAATTACGATGCAAATGTGGTTGCCTACTTGAATAAATAATGTTTTGATTTTAATTCTTAAACCATCTTCGGAAGTTGCTGTTATTATGATAAATATTTATTGGTTCTAATTTATAAAGAAACTTCTCACCGAATAATAATTTAAAAACTTCAGCTCAAAATGTAGATTTTAAAAAAAATCTACTATTCTTTAGATAAGAGGGATGTATTCGTGTTTTTATAAATCCTTTATTGCACATATATAAACACAAAAAGCGAGCTAAAAGCATTTTGCACCGAGCGTAACACTTAAGGGAAAATAATATAAATTCTTTATTTCTTTAATCACGGTATAAAAGACAATAAACTAGTAGCAAAAATACAATAGTGGCAATACAGATATTACTAACGAAAAACAACTCAATATAGAATCGTAAGATAACCTTCAATAATTATATTGATGAAAAACATATAGAAATAATGATTAAGCTTGAAATATTGATTCTAACAAAGAGTACCTGACAACTATTATGGGTTAGTTTAAGGCTACGGATGGGACGGCAATTTGGTACGACCGAAAAGAGTTGAGACGCAGCACCAAAGTCCTTTAGGTTAAGAGAATCTTAACAGTGCTAACCTCCAAACTTCCGGCTTCAAGTGAGAATATCCTAAAAGAAAAAACGTGGCCGTTACACGCCCGGCAGATGTGAAGCATGTGTGCAGAATTAAAGAAAACCAATAAAATAATATAGAGATTCGTTTGTAAAATAAATATATTTTTCTTATTATTATTATATACAATTATAATAAATAAGCCTCGCAAACACAGTGGCAATAGATAGCGACGGCGAAGAATGGATATGACGTCATAAGAGACTGCTGTGTCGTCTACCGTCACGGCATACGCGTCTGTGTAACCACCAAAGCGCACCAATAGAATGTTTTACGTCAAATCTGAATAACTTTTGCCCCAATCCCGGTTTTGTATTAGCAGCTTTAATAGCGAGCAAAAACACCACCTAAGCAAATGGTATTAGATAAGTCTGCGTTCAAATACTTCTCTTGAATGTAATGTTCTTCTCCAGGTAGATTATTCCAAAGGCGTACAGTAACTACATTGAATAAGTTAGCCATAAAACGATTCAAACAATCGTTTGACTCAGAACCCTAAAAACGAATTGCCTATTACGTAACCGTTGGAAACGCTTACAATTACTGTGAAAGGAAACCATGTATAAAATAGTTTCAATAAAAACCATCGATCTCAGACACAATAAATCAAATCGTTCACAAACAACAAATGGAACGTATTTGGTTTCGTTATTGGTAACAGGTATCGAAATTGTTATTTACACGAATACCGTTACTAGCTTATTTTTGTTATCTTATACGCAGAACGAAAAAGATTATTCCGTCCTTGATAGCTCACGAGAACATGCATATCTTATCTTCAGATATCTTAAAGGAATATTGAGAAATACGTACTTTAGCACGTATCTATAAATGTAGCCGCATATTGTAGATTTATTTGTCGATAGAACGTTCGGTTTGTAACAAGAATATATTGCAGTGTGTTCATTTATTGATCAAATAATTAATATAAATAGCTTGTTGACTTACTCGTTGATTGATTAAAAAGCTTCAGTGTAAGTTCTCATACGAAAACATTGAAAGCTAGTGCTCGTAAGTTTTGGCATCGGCTTTGACGAGCCACTCTTCGATTCGGAATTTTAAGCGAAACTTTTTGTGCCCGCATATTGCAGAATTTTCTCGTCTCAAATATTAAGCCCTGTATTAAGCACGAATACGGTTTTTTAAATTTATCAGTAACTAAATTTAAAGCTCATATTGAAAATATATTATTATTAATAACGTATATTTTTCTACAACGTTTTTATGACGATGAAGAAGCGTTATTGTGATTCTTATATCTTTATTTATAGTAATATTATAAATGTGAATGTAACTGTCTGTTACCTCCTCACGCTTAAACCCTGAATCAATTTAGATGAAATTTGGTGCAGAGATAGTTTGAATCCCGGGGAAGGGCATAAGCTAATTTCTCTGATTCATTCCTCTAGGGGGTTTGTGTGCTATAAAAATTTATAAATTTCAAATTTCAAGTTCAAATATTAGAAACTAATCTAATTTTAGGTATACGATTGATAAAAAACTCTCAACTAGAGATTTTTTTATTGTAGAATCTGTATTTCGAACCAATGGAAACTTAACATATTATTTTATCTTTTAAAACGATGTAAATGTCTGCTTGAAAAACATATGATTGGGTTGATTTAATTTTACCATAAAGTCTAAACTAAGGAAATCCCATAAGAATATTTACGAACGTATCACAGTCATACTATTATTCTATTAACCAAATGGGTCGCGATCAAATCACCGGTCACAAAAGCCGTGCCAATAAAAGTCCAAGGACTTGAATTTATTGCTACTTTTTAGCATATGTAACGCTCATATATGTGCTAATGTTTGACCTAAATAAATATTTATGGATAGTCGGTTACTTAAAATTATATAAATCAGTATAATATTCTGTGGTCCTGTTGTAGGATTTCAAAGCAAAACTGTAATTAATTTAAAACTTGATTCAATTTTAATTATAATTTCAGATTATTATACTTCTAACTATATGAAAAGGGTTTGGTGTAAAATAGGCGGTGTTCGATTTTGTAGCCCTTCGTCCTTTACTCTCAACGAACCTTTGATGATTATAATATTTTGACGTTGTAATTGTTCATTTCAAGGTCATTTTAAAAGTCATAAATTTATTTGTCGATATACTTAACATTTTTATTATATCTACCTAGAAAAATATATACTTAAATCAAGTCAAGAGTTAAGAGAGTACTTTCGAGGAGAGATATTCGTACTTGTACGATAAAATTACCCAAATTGATAAGCTTAGGTTAAAAGGGCTAGGCTTTGTAAATTGAAAAGATCGTGAAAATTATCAATATCCCATTGAAGGTTCTACGTGAATCAAAGATCTAATACTCGTTAATATATAGATTATTAACTTTAATCATTTTTGAAATTTTATCGGTATGGTTTTTACAATTTATAACGTTTTCATTAGAGACAGTATTTTCAATTTTAGCTTTAGTTATTTTAGCCTATTAAGGTTTTTTCGCATTTTTCTATTAGATAATTTATATCATTTAATATCAAAGATAAGTGCGAATGGGCATTTAACAGTTTTTTTTATCCGAGGCCGATTATGATCTCAGCTTCTGATATTTTGACTAAAAATAACAAATTGATTAAAGTTAGTTTTAATGTAACTTGGCTGACTTTCGCGACGTTCACGTCAACTGCAGGAGATTAGATACATTTAAATTATCCACTTAACTTTGCGACTTTAATTATAAATGCTGTTTAGTGAGTGAGTTAAATAATGCTCTCGTTCTTCTAAATTTTAATTTATGTATTTTACTTCGGGCTTTGTGCAAGCCTGTCCGGGCAGGTTCCATTCAACAGATATTTTACCGACAAACAGCAATATTAGTATTGCTGTGTTCTGGTTTAAAGGGTGAACCAGTGTAAAAGGCACGAAGCACATAACATCTTAACTCCCCAGGTTGGTGCCACAATGAAAATGTAAGAAATGGTAAATATTTTTCACAGCGACAATGTTTATGAGCGGTGGTGATCACTTACCATCAGGTGGCAAGTTTGCCTGTCCACCTACCAATATCATAAATATATATTATATCAAATCAATGATGAAACAAAGAGAGAAATCAATGTTTAAATGAACGCTAATCAACGTTTTAAAATGGGTGAAGTGATTAAATATAAAATGAAGTTAAAAAAATATATACATTTGGGACCATTTTAAGTTAAAATATTTAGTATACTCAATTACACCAAAAGCCTGAGCAAATTTTCAGCTCGATCGGACGGGGAAAATTGGTTTAAATTCCGTTTCAAGATTTAACCCATACTTACAAACAATTGAAATTAAATAAATCTTTGTAAAAAAAGTCTTGGTCTAAAAAATTAAGTACTTTAAGAGTTTAGATGTCAAGTTATAGCGCAGCTCCAACGCTGGAAACAAGTTACTTCAGGATTAGTTTTTATTTCTACTATTTATCTTTTAAACGTCTGATGCATCCTCATGTTATGTGTAGTTTTCTTCAAAATTAGTTTTTTATTTATTTTAAAATTATGCAAATATGTTTTACTGGACCAACTGAAATATTATTTGAAGAGTAAACTGATCACATGCATGTTACCTTAATTATAGGATTTATTATTAGACATTATAGATATTATATTTAAAATGAGTTATTGTTTATGTTATATGAGTTATGATTTAATAAAAGAAGATCACTGGCGAGATATTACGATGTTTATTCAGGTTATCGTACCAGCAGACTCGTTAAAAATACTTATAATTAACATTTTTATTATCCTACGTCGAGTATTTTTAATTATAACCATTTCGAATTTCCTTAATGGAACCAATTTTCGGAAGTCGAAACGTGGACAAATCTACGTTTTGATGTTCCTAGAATTCAATGTTATGTTTTATATAAACATGTTTGTATATACGTGTATAAGGACTTCCATATATACATGTATGTATATAATAATAAATTCCACTTAAAATCTGATGAACCTGTGATGAACCCGATGCACCTATTCAATTAATTATTTTTTATTTGAAACAATATTCCTAATGGAGTTTAGAATTTGCAACGATTAAATATGTAACGTTTCAAAATGAAACCAGTTGGACGCAAAATTTCGGTTCTGTGTTTGATGAGTTGCATACCCTTTTACATCGATTTAGAGGCTCTTCCCTCTAAAGCTTAACTTTTAATTTCATTTCAACATAAAAACCCGCATTTAGCTTCAGATAAAATTCTAAGATAAAAATATCACATTAGTGATTGTAGGAGTTTAGAACAGCTTCAGCGAAGTCGACGGATAATATGTAGTCTGAAAAGTTTAAATTAAAGCAAATATTTAAGCATCAATGAATTTATCTCAAACTCGGCATCCAATTAAGCGTTGTCTCACCTTATCACATGAATAGAGAATTTTAGTTTTCAATTAAAAAAAAAAAAATCTTAACACAATTTTTTAAATAAAATAATCAATACATTATGTTCTAATGATGATCACACAACTAGTTGCGAAATTCGAAGAGCCTAGAGGTTAGGGGTACTTGTATGAGAGCTATGTCCAGCATTGGACTACGACTTTATTATATTGAGTCGCTGACAGTAACTAAATGTTTAAGAAATGTGTTTCGACCTGGAAAGTATTTTTGAAAATACAAACATTTTTTTTCACTGTTAGTGAGTTAGTTTAACAAAACCCAAAGGGCCTATATTTATTTGCTAACAATCAAACATAAGCTGTTTCTAAATTTACTAAATGCCACGTATATAGAAATCAAAGTCATAACCCAATTATGTCTTACTACGGATATTCTAAAACAAAACTTTCGGAATAACGGAAGCCTCTGTCAGTTTCATTGGATTAACTTGTAACGTAAAGGTCTTAATAGTCATTTTTTATACCGAGATGGCCCGACTTTGAGTGTGCAATCAGTTTAGTTTTGTTAGTATAACGAAGAATTTTGATCAGTCTTTATCTTATTTAGCATTATAGACTGTCTAGTTGATCAAGTGATTAGTTTATAAGGCTTTCGAACCTGGGCTTGCAATCAGGATATTAAGTACTAGCTGTTACCCGCGGCTTTGCCCGCGTAGAATATGAATATATTTACAAATTAACTTAAAATATTAATTACTTAGGGTAGAAGATCCAGAAACCCTTAAATGCGAATTAACTCATTTTTAATCGGTAGCTTATAAATAAAGTTTCATGCTTCTAACTTCAAAAATGACGGACTTCCAGACAAATCTATATAAAAAATGTCAACCCCTATTGAACCCCTTAGAGGTAGAATATCCAGAAACGCTTAAATACGTGTTTAATCATTTAAATCAGTATCCTAAAAATAAAGTTTCATATTTTTAGCTTATAAAATGACGACTTCCATAAAAACTTTCAATCCTTATTTCTCTCCCTTAGCGGTAGATTATCTAGAAACGCTTAAATACGTATCTACTCATTTTATATGTTTCTATCTTAAAAATGACGGACTTTTATACAAACTTTCAACCCTCATTTCACCCCGTAGGGGTAGAATATGCAGAAACACTTAAATAAGTATCTACTCTTTTTTATTCAGTATCCCAAAAATAAAGTTTCGTGTTTCTAACTCAAAAAATTATGGACTTCCATACAAACGTTCAACCCCTATTTCACCCCTTTAGGGGTAGAATTTCGTGGGTGTCGTGATATGTTAGTTTGTAAGTGTATAGGCTAAAATATAAGTTTTATGCTTCTAGTTCTAAAAATGACTATACTTTCAACAACTTACAACCTTTCACCCCCCTTTTCAACCCTTTACAGTACTTTTTTCCAAATAAAAAGTAGCCTATGTTCTTTTTCAGACTCTAGACTATTTGTGTACCAAATTTCATTTAAATCAGTACAGTAGTTTTGGCGTGAAAGCGAGACAGACAGACCGACAGACAGAGTTACTTTCGCATTTATAATATTAGTATGGATAGTATGGATTTGCATGAAATGAAATGCTCATTAGCAGCCTATAGCTGGAAAATTGGCAGTATTAGGCTGCTATGCTTCGGAAAACACTTGAAGCCGTTTTCCTGAGCTTGAATTGTTTTGAACCAATAAGCCTTCCGTTTTTATCAATGGCTACGAAACTCAAAAAATAAACTTGTAATTTATTTCTCGTTAATCGTATTCCTTTGAAGATTGATACTTATTTGATATTAATCTTTAAAGGAATTATTCCTTTAAGATGTAATTTATATCTTAAAGGAATCTTTAAATGAATACGACCTAACTTTCATCTCTCAAGAAACATTTTTATATTTCCACCAAACTACATTTGGTAATATTGTAGTCAGTCTAGTAAAAAATGCTCACTGCACTGAAGACCTTTGCCCAGTCGTGGGCTATTAACATACATTAACGTTACATTACTAAAAGCAAGCAATCTGACTGGATATCTCTCAAACTAAATCAAACTTTGCAAACGAGAAAGGTTAGCTTTTAACGCCCTCATTTTATTTAGGTATGGAATTAGTTGCTCAACACACGAGGCTTGAAATCAATATGCATGCGGCGTATAAAGTCGGTCACTTCGAAGTGTCAGTGCGTTGATTGCGTTAGCGAAGGTTATTTTGGGGTGATGTTTGATTTAAACCAACGGAATCAAATATATAACTATTAGTCCATCAAAATACTAACTTAAAACAGGCATCAGTATTTATTAAATTATTCGATGAGAATTTAAATCAATTAAGTGCTTTAATAATTAGGCTTTTATGCCAAATATATGAGCTCGTAGGTAGTAAGTATTACTCGCCAACTCCTGTTACTCTGCTGGACTAAGGCTTTTTCTATTTAAGAGGAGGTTAGGAGCTTAATCCGCCACGCTATTACACTGCGGATTGGTGATTATATATCAATATAGTATCAATGATCGCGTTGTTTTTACCACATGTCTAATAAATTTATATTATGTTATAAAAAATGTCTACCTTTGTATTTATCGCTAACAAGTTAAAATCTGTCAAATCGATATCTTTAACCTTTGCCCTTCTTCTATCCTAAAATAACTCCCCAGCGAATATTGTACCATATTGTTGAGTTCTTATAATAACAAGAATATTATTCTGTTTACATTTCGACCTTTAGATAATACATTTAATTCAAAACTTTTTTTTTTCTATTAGTACTTTTGTTCAAGGCATAATTATAATGTCTGCGAATTTTGCGAATTCACAAAAAACATCTCGAATTTTGTACAGTTCTATACCGCCTAATTATTTTTTTAAGAGTTCTACTACTTACTATTATTTACTCATAACATAACATAATCAGCCTGTAAATTTCCCACTGCTGGGCTAAGGCCTCCTCTCCCGTTGAGGAGAAGGTATGGAGCATATTCCACCACGCTGCTCCAATGCGGGTTGGTGGAATACACATGTGGCAGAATTTCGTTGAAAATTAGACACATGCAGGTTTCCTCACGATGTTTTCCTTCACCGCCGAGCACGAGATGAATTATAAACACAAATTAAGCACATAAAAATTCAGTGGTGCCTGCCTGGGTTTGAACCCGAAATCATCGGTTAAGATGCACGCGTTCTAACCACTGGGCCATCCCGAAATCATCTCGGCATTATTTACTCGGCTTTGTACAATTCCGTCTGGGTCAGTACGGCCCCCTCATCACACATTCATCTAACACGTCAACTTTGGTGGTAAGGCTTTGTGCAAGCCTATCTGGGTAGGTACAATTTACTCATCAGATATTCTACCGCCAATCAGCAGTACTCAGTATTGTTGTGTTCCGGTTTGAAGGGTGAGTGAGCCAGTAAGAAAAAACTACAGGCACAAGGGACGTAACATCTTAATTCCCAAGGTTGGTGGCGCATTGGCGATGAAGTAAGAAATATTAACCATTCCTGTTAATATTTCTTACAGCGCAATTGTCTATGGGTGTTGGTGATCACTTACATCAATAGGTGGCCCTTTCGCTCGTCCGCCAACATATATCATAAAAAAAATAACAGCAACGCTCAGTATTTTTGTGTTCTGGCTTTGAAGAGCATAACTACGGGCTTAATGGACATACCATCTTAGTTCCCACGGTTGATGTCGCATTGGTGTTGTAATCTACAGAGATTACAACACCAACTAGCCTCACACATCGACCAATTAGATGCGAATATTTTGTTCTTTAAATTCGTGAAATGGTCTATAGTTTTTATGTTTCTGGGGCATTAATAAAGTAGTCGTTCGTTACAGATATAAGTTAAGTCACTTTAACATTACCCGAATGATTAATATTGATCATACAAGGTATATTTTTTATAAAGACACGTGTAGAATCCTAACGATATACTTTATATTTTTAGCACAACACTGCCTTGGGTGATAGGTATTGATCACATAATCTATATTAAGGGTTCTCATGACTCACATGTGTGTCAGGACGGCAGTGTATGTTTTGAGCGATTGGCAAACAGTCGACGACATCATATGATGGAGCGATGGTCGAGAGCCTACTCGCTACAAACACATCCATCTCGTTAACTAAGTTTAAGTGAGTCGTCAATGTATTAGATACAATTTTCTCAATAATGACTTTAAATTTTGTCAACTAGAATAGGGTTGTCGATTAATTGATTTTACTGAACAAAATTTAATTTCTCTTCCTACTTCCCACTAACCAACTGGTCAATACCTACATATAACTGTGTACAATTGTGTGCGCGAAACACAGGTGTAATGCATAAACCTCTGTTTCATAATCCGACTGAATGATAATTCGATGCGACTGGAAGTAAATACTCTCTATACGTAGTACATATATAATGAAGTTTAAAAGGAAAATCTTATCTCATATATCATATACTGACAAACTTTCCCATAATATAAGCGTCGATACTGGTTTACGGGCCATCTACCAATGTAAAAAGTCGCAAGATCGATCCAGGCTAAGGAGCCAGGCCAAGGGGCCTGTTGTCGTCCCCACTCCTAACACAAACTATAGGCTTAAAAGAAGGGGTGAATAGGAATATTAGTAATTCCTTAAATTATATGGGGCAGTGCTACTACACTTTAAAATATATATATATATATATATACATACATTTATATGTATGTGTTGAACACTAGATTTTTCTCATCCATTTGAGGTAAAATTATAATTCATTACAACCATATAATTATTTTTAATTACACATTCAGCCAATGGAAGTCGGACAAAGATGAAATTAGGGCAATTTTCCTTTTTCATTGATTAATCCCCTTAATTGGCCAATTACAAGCACTTGTTTTACGTCACTTTATGAAGCATAGTTTGAATTAATGCGTTAATGTATATTATGGTATCTTATAGTAAAATAAAAAAAACAACAGTTTAAAACAAAAACATTTTAATTGGGATGTGATAAAACTGACCAATCAGATTTGTCAACACGGTAAGGATTTTGATAGAAATAAACCATTATATTAAAATGTAGAAAAAAATAAATAAAATAGTTTTACATTACGTATTTATGTACGACGTACGTATCTCTTAACGTCCTTTTTTTTATAAATAGAACCTCATATTTAAAACTTTAGCTTGACATTTGGTGCTATTTATGTCAGATCGTAATAAAGATTAAATTCATATTCACAAACCCGTTTTATTTTCAGTAAATATAATAACAATAAAAAAGAAAAAAAATGACACATTTCTAATATGTTTTGTATCTAAAAAACCTTGTCATAATAATTATCAACAATGTTGTTAAAGCAAGACTGACACGCGAAATGGAAATCTGATGACGTACGTTCTAATTTTAAAAACTTCAATGTAAGCCAGTTACAATTCCACGAAAAAAAATTAGGTCAGTTGAAGAAAGCTAGAAATCGGGCGGCAAAGAAGAATTTTCAATTTCATTTTACAGTCGATACGCTACAGTATGGCACGTCATAAAATTTTCGCTAAGAAAGCGTCAAAGAGAAGATTTTTATACACTCAATTACATTTTTACAGTATTCAATTAGGTTGGACCTTAGTACGTTTAAAGGCGATTCGATCTCAAGTCATAATTAAATTCATTACTTAATTTTACGGGAGAGCGTTCTTTTAATAATATATTTTTCAAAGAAATCTTGACTTTTACTGTATATTTATATTTATTTATATCGTAATATTAATTTTATAATAACAACAACAAAACAAGATGTTTACTTAATTTGAATTTTACGAAAAATCACAAAAATCACTTTTTAACTTTGCTGTTTGTATATTTGTATTAGGTGAAGCTTTTACTTTGAGGGAGGGATCGTTTAATAAGGTTTGGAGCTTATTTCGCCATGCTGCTAATATGTAGATTGGTGAATACACGTGGCACAATTTCGTTTAAATTAGCCACATGCAGGTTTCCTTACGATGTTTCCCTTTACCGCCGAGCACGATATGAATTATAAACACAAATTAAGAACATGAAAATTCGTGGGCCTGAATCCGCATTCATCGGTTAATATGCACGTGCTCAAACCTGGGCCGTCTCGGCTCATTAAAAAACGTTTATTTAAATTAATGTATTTGATTAATACACTTTAATTATATATCTCTTGAAGAGAAGGTGTGGAATTTATTCCACTACATTGCTCCAGTGCATATTAGAGGACAGTGGCTGATTTTTAGGGGAAACCCCTATGGTTTCTTCAATTATTACAACCACTACCACTAGGTGGTACGGTTTTGTGCCAAAACATCTGGGTAGCACCAGTCTTCTACCGGTAAGCAACAATACTTAACAATGTTGTGTTCCGGTTTGAAGGCTGAATGAGCCAGTGTAACAACAGACACAAGGGACATAACACCTTAGGTCTCAAGGTTGATAGCGCATTGGTGACGGAAGGTATGGTTAACATTTCTTCTAGCACTAATGTCTATGGATAATGGTGACTGCTTACTATCAGGTAGCAAATTTGCCCATCCGCCAAAGCACATGAAAATTTACTTGCCTAGTTTGAACCTGCAATCTTAGGTTAAAGTTCACACTCTTGGCTATAACTGCAATTGTATATATGTTAATGTGTGTTATATATAATATATATATATCTGTTTCCGTCTAACTATAATGATGATTTTCTTTACATCACAACTTTACGTCATAAACCTACAAGGCTATCTTAAATGATTCTTATTCGTGCTTGACATTTTGTACTACTATGATAATCATGATTATGTCCGCTCTATGTATGTTATGCATAATCCGATCGATGAGATCCGTTGAGCCGTGAAAGCAACTAACCTTTTGTATAGTTGTTTAAATGATACATATTTTCATTTACCGCTGAGAATAAAATAAAACTAAAATTCCCTTAAATTATTTTTATATTAACTATGTCTATGTACCCAAGTTTAATTGCAACGTTGTCTTTAAAAGTGTATTTTACCATTTTTATACTATAACACGTACTTAGTAGTTACCCGTATATGTATTCCGTGACGTAGTGCGCAAGATACTTCAGTGGTTTATATTTCGAAATATTGGCACTAAATGTTTGACCAGTAACCACACCTTTACATTTTGTTGGCAGGCATATTACATTGTGTTAAATTTTGAAATAAAAACATATTTACTGTGTTTCATTTAGTTCAAAGATTTTGTCTGTTAGTTTTAGAGAAAATGGATCACTTAGCGTCGAATGCATTAAATGGGACGATAAACATCTACGTCTTTCTGACCTCCGTGGTCGAGTAGTGTGTACACCGGTTTTCATGGGTACGCCACTCCGAGGTCCCGGATTCGATTCCCGGCCGAGTCGATGTAGAAAAAGTTCATTAGTTTTCTATGTTGTCCTGGGTCGGGGTATTTGTGGTACCGTCGTTACTTCTGATTTTCCATAACACAAGTGCTTTAGCTACTTACATTGGGATCAAAGTAATGTGATGTTGTCCAATATTAAAAAAAAAATTAAAAAATTAATTAAATTTCTTAGTGTTAAAGTTGAACATTTTTAAAATACCTACTACCTATAAAACATTTGCTAGTATTATCTTAAAGAAAAACAACTAAAACTATTTTCTGAAGCGACTGTTGTTCCAAACCACAAACGGTTTTTACAATGGGCTGTAAAAACCTAAAAGAAAAGAGAAAACGGAATAAAAAATCTTTATTTCTAAAGATTTTTACAGACAATTATGTCTAAATAGTTAGTAAAAACATTAGATGGGTAGTACTTTTATTGCCTACGGCGTAACTTTGGGGTTTTTGCGTAATTTCATTTTCAAGGAGAATTTCTAATATACAGTACACATTGAAAAAACAGATAACTTGAACTATAGTATTTATTCTTAAAGAAATAAGGGCTATAGTTCAAGTTATGTATTATTTGTACATATTTATCTTGTTATAACGCTCTGTTCTTGTTGCCTCGAAGTCTTGCCTCAGGCCACTCATTCTTTCAGAAATACATACTTGTCATGTTATTAAGGAAATTGTAATTCAATTTGAACAAAGCCTAAAGGAATCTCATTATTTGGATTTTAGACTCTTTAAAAACTAAATCTTTGTATAGATTTTAGTTATACAGTTAATTTATTCTATAATTATTTATATAGCAATATATGATTATGTCGTCCTGACTGATTTTGGTAACGGCGACCAATCTCAATGGAGACCGGCCAAATACTTTTATGTGCGGTTTATATAGAGTATTATATTATAATTATAATTTATTTTATGAGACAAATAATTATTGTAAATTTGAGTAAATTCGTAGACAGAGTCTAAGGTATGATATATTATTATATTAACATAACCAACATAATGGCTAGTATCTCGTTAATTGGAACGCTAATTTAATATACGGTGGCTTCAACATTAATTACCATGTATCATTTGTAATTAGATTATAACCTTTGGTTATACGAGTACGTAATATAGTTATACTGTAGTTTTAGAACAAACAAAAAAATATAAGTCACCTAAAAAATTATATAATTGAAACGGTGGAAAAGATTACGTAACTACTGTGTATCCTGTTACTGAGATTATTTTAGGTAGAATATACTTTCCGAACCAGTGGTAGCTTTTCATTCAATTCAACACTGTTACATTATGCTTTAAAACGAATTGTATATAAATTATATTTTGATTTTGATATTTATGAACCTACCGTTACTTGTTTTAACACTTTATGCAAGGCTGTAAAATAAAACGCTATTAACTAAAAATAATAGTTTTATTTTAATGAAATCGATCAAAAGGCACGACGAAGGTTTCAGTAAAGATGAAACAACCGATTTTGGTTTTAAAGTAAAACAAGGTAAAAATATATTTTAATAACTATGGTCTTATTACAAAGGAATGAGGCTCAACGAATTATCTGCCATTGTGCTTAATGTTTAGGATGATACTTTAACGTATTTTATATTAAGGCTAGGATAAAACATAATATCAAAATAAATAACATCAACTCATTTTAGTATTCAAATTGAGCCATAGATCATGAGTGAACTTAGGTGCAGATCAGCGACACATTAACGGTTTTAGAAATGATTTATACTTTTAATTGTTTCTATATCAATGGAGCAAAGAGAAGCGATCACCATGGTTAAGCAAATGTAAGATATATCAATAAATATACCAATTCAAGATATTTTGACATATAATTGAATTTCCTTAATGTATAAATTAAACATTAAATCGAATGTAATATCCTTAATAAAAATTAATACACGTTTTTAATAGTGATATTTATCATCATCATCATCATGATCAGCCTGTATTCGTTCAATGCTGGACGTAGGCCTCCCCAAAGGCGCGCCACTGAGCCCGATCTTCGGCCTTTTCAACAAAGTTCTACCAGCAACCTTCTGTACTCTAATCATCGCTCCACCGTGCCTCAGGGCTTAGTACACTACGCTTATATTTACGCTTGTATTTATATTTATGATATTTATGATACTATCTCAACCATAAATATTAAATTTATACCAGAAGTTGCAGCGTGTTAGCTGCACTTCTTAGTTTCTCATGCTGTAGATTTAGAATTAAAATGACAGAAGTAAATTTGATGTTACTGTTTATTTCTATTAAGACAGGACGAGCTAGGTGTTGGTAGTCGAGCCAAAGGATACGGAGCTTTGAACCTCGAGCCACAATAAGGGTCAACGACTTGGCAAAGTCACGTTTCAAATTTGGACAAGATTGGCGCATAATAAAGATAGGTAGCAAACAGATATATATATATATAAGGATAGGTAGCAAACAGATATATATATATAATTATAATCAATATTGGGATTGATAAGACTGGATTGTAATAATAATGACGATGATTTTTTTCAAATAACGTCTCAACAAATTTGTCAATAACATAATTTTGCAGCAAATCGTGCAAGGTTTTATAGCCACTAGCATCTTAATAGAACTCTTTGAGTGATCACAGTTTTATGAAATGAAATAAAAGGATTTTATACGTATGATAGTCGCAAGCTACAAATCTCCCATAAAAAGTTTTTGCATATCAGTTACAGTTTTTCCAGCGTTCCCCTGTAAAGCGCCGAGATCGACGATTCTCTTTCAGATAACGATGTAACAAGCTCTATATAAAAAATATGTACAACATATAAGGATATAAGCATACTATATAGCATGCCTATGTTAAAAATAATATATAGGTCAGATTCGCCGAATTTGTACGTGTCTTTTATTAAGGCTGGATCTATATTGTATTTATTTATTTTCTCTGTGTGTACAATAAAGTATAAACTAAGTAAGTATAGGTAATACCTTGTAGTTTCTAAATAGGATTTCAAGTCAATTGCTTAAAAATAGCTAAATTGCTTAAACTAGTTTACACATGGCGCCTTGCCGCTAAATTTGAATTAATAACCCATTTCTCATTTCACTTCCAGGTGGTACTTTTCTAATTGGCTGTATTGTTATATACCCAAGCTTTGAATAAAAAAAAGATAACAGATAAAATAACAACAAAATCAAGGCGTATCGTAACTATATAAAGTAAATATTGACTGGACACGAATTTATTCATTACCCCTGCTTCGCTTAAAATAATAATGAGTATAACATTTTGTAGGGAAGTTTCCTAAAGCAACATTTCGTTGAATCTTTTGGGAGCTGTGTTTCAGCATATCCATTAGCCTAGTTTTAAAGTTATCTTCCTTCTGTTTTATTTAAAACATTGTAACATTTTAACTACCGAACAGATTCTTTAAAATTTATACCATTGTAGATCCACAGGGATGGGTCAAGGTAAATAAGGCTATAAGTAGCATATTTTATACCGACGTTAATAATTAAAACCTTTATCCCTAAGGGGGAAATAAGTTCGTTCGTGATATTTATATTTGTTTTAAAATTAACACATTTGAAACGAAACGAATTCAATTTTATTTTTGTATAATTTTTTTCTATTTAATAAAGTTTAAATTTTATTTAACTAGTTAAATTTATCATGAAACTCAAACTATTGGTAAATAATCAATTTACCAAGGCATTAAATCTGAAAAAATAGCCATATCATTACATAGTATAAAACAAAGTTGCTCAATGCTGTTTGTCCCTGTGTATGCTTAGATCTTTAATTATTTTTTTTTTATATTAGAGGTGGCAAACGAGCAGG
Organism: Vanessa tameamea; assembly: GCF_037043105.1. NCBI lineage: Eukaryota > Metazoa > Arthropoda > Insecta > Lepidoptera > Nymphalidae > Vanessa > Vanessa tameamea. The sequence continues at coordinate 8,975,239 of NC_087313.1, read as the reverse complement.
AGGCTCACCTGATGGAAAGTGACTACCACCGCCCATGGACTTGCAGGTGCAAATTTCATATTTTCTTTAAAATTACTCGACGGATTTTGATGCGGTTTTTTTCTATAGATAGATTTATTCAATAGGAAAGTTTATATGTATAATACATGCACAATACAGTAGAGAAACACTAATCATTTAAAATTAAAACTAAAGTGATGTCGTAAATAAACACATTTTACATTGCAAACGCTAGCTGAACCCTACGCGATAGATCAAAATAATGTACTACAGTATTGTACACCTTAAAGAGGTCTTCAAAAAAGTTCGTGATGGTATACATATACTATATATCTATATCTTAGGGATAGCTCACGAAAAACATTTTTTATTCTTTACTTTTTACGGCTTATTTTCGAAGCGATTTTATTAATCGCAATACAATATTAATCCTAATCTAATTAAGTACATTAAATACATAGTGCATTTAATATAGATCAATATGGCCCTTTACGGTACGTAATTTAAAAAAATATTTTCGAAGATATTACAGATTTAAAATGCAAGGACATTGCGGCTTGTATTGTCTAATGACAAAAATGCTGTGAACGTTGTAAGACATTCTGTAGTATATTTAGTATCAGCATTGCATCCTTGTGAAGCCGTGGGGCGGTTGACTAGTTAAATATAATTGCAGAAATGTGTGCGTAAAAAGATATTCACTCTATTCCCTTACTTTCAATATCCGATGAAACATCAAACCGGCACAACCGGAGAGATTTCAGACGCTAAACTGATTGTCATGATTGTGATTGAATTGACGATCTGGAGTCGAAGAGGTTAGCTATAAATACCGGCGAGGCTATGTTTAATTATAAATTAAATAACATCATACGACGGTACTTGCCCTGTTATAAATACGAGAATATTAAGCTGTTTTATTAAATTAAATAAATTTTAAAGTTATCTAAAGTTTTGTATATGATTGCGTGTTATCTACAATTAAATATTTGCTGTATAATAAATGTTAGGCTTCATATTTTACGAAAACGTTCGTAGTATCGCATGCTTAACAGCCATATCAACACGAACGGTCAACTCGAATACTTCCTTAATCTTATAGCCTTGTTTCCTGCGTCCCTTAGATATTTAACCGATATGTTTATGTGTGCGTTACACGAAATTGGATGACCACTTTAAGTTTATACGTTTCATAGCTATCTATTAGATTTTTTATTATCTTTAACTACTGAATTATTAATCGAATTAATAGTAAACTAAGACTATTTATCCATACTTATTATTAATATTATAAATGCGAAAGTAACTCTGTCTGTCTGTCTCGCTTTCACGTCAAAACTACTGAACCGATTTAAATGAAATTTGGTACACAAATAGTCTAGAGCCTGAGAAAGGACATAGACTACTTTTTATTTGGAAAAAAGTGCTGTAAAAGGTTGAAAGGGGGGTGAAAGTTTGTAAGTTGTTGAAAGTATTGTCATTTTTAGAACTAGCATAAAACCTATATTTTAGGCTGTACACTTACAAACTAACATATCATGACACCCACGAAATTCTACCCCTAAAGGGATGAAATAGGGGTTGAACGTTTGTATGGAAGTCCGTAATTTTTTAAGTTAGAAACATTAAACTTTATTTTTGGGATACTAATTAAATAGGAGTAGATACTTATTTAAGTGTTTCTGCATATTCTACCCCTACGGGGGTGAAATGAGGGTTGAAATTTGTATAGAATTCCGTCTTTTTTGAAGTTAGAAGCATGAAACTTTATTTATGGGCTACTGATCAAAAATGAGTAGATACGTATTTAAGCTTTTCTTGATATTCTACCTCTGAGGGGGTGATATAAGGGATGAAAGTTTTTATGGAAATGCTTCATTTTTTAAATTAAAAACATGAAATATTTTTTTTGGATACTTATTAAAAATGAGTACATACGTATTTAAGCGTTTCTGGATATTTTACGCCTAAAGGGTGAAATACGGGTTGACATTTCGTATTCAGGTTATTCTGGAAGTCCGTCATTTTTAAAATTAGAAGGTAGAAATTTTATTTTTGGGATGCCGTTTAAGAATGAGTTGATACGTATTTAAACGATTTTGGATATTTCACGCCTAAGGAAGGAAATAGGGGTGACATTTCTTATATAGGATAGTCTGGAAGCCTGACATTTTTAAAGTTAGAAGCATAAAATTTTATTTTTGTGCCACTGATTAAAAATTAGTTGATACGTATTTAAGCGTTTCTGAATATTTTACGCCTAAGGGGAGAAATAGAGTTTGACATTTCGTATATAGGATAGTTGGAAGACCGTCATTTTTGAAGTTAGAAGTTAGAAATAGTTAGAGAATTAAAAATGAGTTGATTCGCATTTAAGCGTTTCTGGATATTCTACCCTAAGGGCTGAAATACACACCAATGTTGTATAAAAAGAGGTATTACATTAACGTAATATTTTAATTTAATTTGTAAATATATTCATATTCAACGCGGGCAAAGTCGCGGGTAACAACTAGTAAATCATAATCTTCAAGCTAAAAGTATTGAACAATTATTGAGTTGACGAATTCCTTCGTGTTTAAAAGTTTATGTTCAATTTAAAATATAATAAAAGTTCCCGCTACGTGTATTTTGTTTCGCTATATCACCGGGATCGCATTTCACATGTACGGCAATCTCACATCACAGAGCACTTCTGTTAATACACGCCATTTTTGCCGACCGTATTAATTCGATTCATTATATCGACATCCATAGATTCATCACTCGCCAGTACACTGCCTAGGTATTTAAACTCTCTACCTATATCAAGAGAGGTATTTGAGAAATCTCAATACACATGCTCCGTTATCTATGTGAAAATAACTACTTTTTCTAATATCACCTCATCTGTAGATCTTTATTGGTTAGATCAACTCCATCGACATTTAGGATAAATTATGGTACCGGTTCCAATACGTCTTTGGTAGTTTAGTAGGTTATCTATAACTAGCGACCCGTCCCGGCTTGGCTCGGATGCAATTTATTGATAAAGAAAATAAGAATACATTAGATTAGAGTTACATTAGCAGCCTGTAAATTTCCCACTGCTGGGCTAACGCCTCCTCTCCCTTTGAGGAGAAGGTTTGGAGCATATTCCATCACGCTGCTCCAATGCGAGTTGGTGGAATACACATGTCGCAGAATTTCATTGAAATTAGACACATGCAGGTTTCATCACTGTGTTTTCCTTCAACGCCGAGCACGAGATGAATTATAAACACAAATTAAGCATATGAAAATTCAGTGGTGCCTGCCTGGGTTTGAACCCGAAATCATCGGTTAAGATGCACGTGTTCTAACCACTGGGCCATCTCGGCTCAAATAAATAAGAATAACTTAAACATAAATATATCAAAAATTAAAAATACCAATAATATGAAACATGGTTTACCTAATTAACAATATGGATAAATGTAACTTAATAAAGGGAGTGAGATATCAAAGTTAAATATAATTTATATTTAATTAATTACAAAACAGAAATCGGGAACAGCCTTTTAACATGTTGGAACTAAATATATCCTAAGGGAGTACTCAGGAAGAGCATTCGCGTATAATGTTACAACGAGCATTACGTCGAGAGACATTGCAGTGCGCGCTCTTGTAATGTATCAGCGAACAGCGCTTTTAATATAACACGATACAGTCGCTTCGCCTCTTTACCGTCCATAAAAGGAATATATATATATATCTCTTTAGTATATAAATTGTATCGAATAATGTATTTTTTATGTAGAAATAACTAAGAAAACATTTTTAGAAAAGTGTAGTTATACCAATCAGCAATCTTGAGTTCAACGGGCAGTATATTTTGTTAGACTACGTTGTTGTAGTGGCTCGCTTATAAGGCCGCAAATTCCGAAGTTCAAGCCCGGGGTCGTGCCAATAAAAACTTATTGGGTTTTCTGTCGAGAAGTGAACTCTTTGTATTTGTGTCGGATTTTATGTGCTATTGGTTTAAAAGAGTGAGGGAAAGAAAGTGAACTTATGTATACGAACACGCCTGTACGATTTAATACATGACAGTTGGTGTATCTAAAGAACGGCTGCCAAAAACAGTTGTAACATACAGCCTACGGCATACACGTAGCATGGATACGGCATTTTAAAGCATATATATTGACGACATAATTTGAAGAACGTAATATGGGAGGTATATTAAATTAAATTTGTTTTAAATAATAGCACAATCCGTAATAATACCATTAATTTTCTTTTTGTAGATAGGGCATAATCTCCGGAATTAAAGATCGAATTAAAAAAAAATTGCTGTTAGAGATCTACGTTATTCTTGAGTAGTAAATTATATTATATAATTTTCTTTATTAAAAAAATGCACCGGTAACAAGCCAGGATTGCTAGTAATTATGTATATTGAGTAACATCTTAAGAAATGCAACACATTTCAAATGCCGGTATAGGTACCTATAGTCATTCCAATTTACTGTTTCAATATAATGTTATTACTGTAATTAACTTTCCTCGTTTTCATTTCCGCGTCATGCTCGCTCAAATATTACACACATACTCTGAGTGACCTCAAAGGTCACTGTTTTGTACTCTATCCAATTTGCAGCTCTTGAGGACCAGTCAATTTATTTTAGATTTTATATCAATATAAGTAACATAGTTAATTTATTAATAAGCAAATTGCTCTGCACTGCGCTTCGCCAGGACGCACGCTGGACTAAATACATTTGAAGTTTATTACAATGACTTTTTTTTCATTCATTTATTATTTTCTTTTTACATTTAACCAAAGCAATTAATATAATTTTACTTATAACAGAAGCAATTGAAATGCAATTCTGGTGTATTTTAAAAATAATTCTAGGAATTACTGTTGCTAATTTTATCAGAGAATGAGCCTACATATTTCCGTAACCAATAATTTATTGAATATAATAATAATTTAATAATTATTATATTAATATGATAAACTTACTTTTTGCGCTTTACCAGTATACTAAGAATTACGTAATACGTTTCAAGAAGTTGTTTAAAAGCAATTATCCGTTTACAACGAGCGATTGAATTTGCTTGCTAAGTAACAATCATTACTTAAAACGACGCTGAATAAAGGTATATTTGAAGCTTCATAGATTTTCTGCCTCGTCTGTTTTGTTTTCGATACCGGGATTAAGGAAAAAATCATATTCAGTCAACGATATTCAGGAAAATGTCATTGACGGTCCCATTCCATAAATATTTAAAATTGAATTGTAATCTCCTTGAAGATCGGTATTTGGGAACCAATTTATTCAGATTCTGTCTATTGTTTACGGTCTTATTAAAATATATATTCCATAAAATTTCAGTCCTTTGTTAGTTGAATATTTTTTTTATATCTAATAGTGACGTTGATGTTTTGAAATCTACTTTTGTTCGACTATTATTTTTATTATTATTATTATATGTATTATAGAGTTAATTTCGCATTTAGTAATTACATAAAACATGTTATGCCTGCCTCGTTAGTCTAGGGGCTCGTTCAACGTCTGTGGATCCTGAGATCTTGCTTTTTAATCCCGTCGGAATTTGAAAAACCGTTGCATCGAATATATTATAATATTTTGTTTGCGCTTTAGCTAATATCTTCAACATAAATTCTTATAGTATCCGATGAGAACGCCCGCTGTGTCGAAATCAGCCAGGAGGACATCGTTTATTCAATTTATAAAATCTGAAAAAGTTAATGCACGCACTTTACTTATATGATAAATTACTGATAGCCAATAAAGTAAAGCAACGTTCAGGTAGAATATAATATTTTATTTTATTTTATTTTCATTAGGACAACCAACAGTAGATACAATATCAAATCCAAAATAAAAAAATAAATAAATTACATTTCAAAATTATCAAGGCAAAAGTTCTACTACTTACAGGTGGTCTCACCATGCATTATCATATTACACAATGTAATTATTGAAAATATAAAGTAAACATAAGCATAATAAATAAAGCTAAGAAATATAATATCTTTTTTTAACTATTATATAATAAATAAAAATATATATAATATTTTATATAATATAAAAAACAATTTGAAGTGTAATAAACAGTTATAAATAAAACGTAATATTCAACACAAGATTATGTAGATAACAAAAAAGCGTATAACTAATACTTGGTGACTTTCAGGCAGGATGGACTAATATATAATAATATTTAACTAGCATAATGTATCTCAAATGTTGGAAAAGATTAACTACTGAATTCTTGCCGGTTCTTCTAGGTAGAATCTACATTCCGAACCGATGTCAGCTTTACTAATTTAGTTCTGTAAAATGACGATTCAAAAGTGCTTTTAAAAGCCTACTTGTTTAAATATTAATTTCACTTAAACTTCAAGATATAAATAAACTCACAGACTAATTAAGAATAAAGTCCTACAAGAATTTCGTTTTTATTTTTAATTTCGAATAACGGAAACCTTAAATAATCTTGATTAAATTAATCTTGGTTTTATAAAATTTGCGTTACAATTTTGCATATTGTAAGACTATTATTTAACTTTGACTGTTGTTGGAACAAGTTTTATCTACTGCTTAAACTTAGCTCGAGATACCCAATCTAAAGTATCTCTAAGTTTCGTTAGCTAATCTAACTTTCACTTCACTCGTTAGACTAATTAGCTTCAAGGCGTCATGTAGAATTTATGTTGAAAATTTATACACTAAGTTAGGTATAAATTTCTCGATAGTTGGGTGTCTTATTAGAAGCATAGTTCTATAATTAATATTATATATAGTAATATACATATGTCGAGTGAGACGAGCCCTGTTGTTAGAATACGTGAATCTATGTGGAAGATTGCGAGTTCGAACCAGAGGAAGCATTATTTTGCGACCACGATATATTTCATGTCCGTGTCCATGTTTAACTTAATCATTAAATATATTTGTCATTTTAAAAAATCATCTTCTCATCGTCTCTTCTCATCTCATCTAACATTTTAAAAAAATAACAAAATATGTACATGAACTCTATTTTAAATTTGAACCGGCAATCATCGGTTAAAATTCACGTGACCCAAACACTCAACAATATCGAATCTCGGGTACATATTATAAATATTAATATTAAAAAAAAACATGATTTGCCTTTAGCCGCCTTAATTCTTTATTCATTTAAAAGGAGCCAAATCCATAAATAAATATCGTCTATTCCTGTTGTTTTATGCCTTTTCCTAAATCCGACCCGGCAATGCAAACATTTGTACCCTGAATATCGGTTACAACATCCGCAAACCAGCTTAGCATTTAAACATCGAAATGTTGTTTGTTCTGGATTTGTATATAGATTCATTTGAGACTACACTAGATTTTTTTTTTAGATTTAACTAGTTTATGCCGGTTTCACCCGGTTTTAAGGTGAGGTGGGTGTTTGGTAAAATTTACCGGGTTTTTTTACCCGGAAAATTTAACTAACTTAACCTAACCTAATTTCATTAAAAAAATGTAATTCCATTCGGATCCCCAAATCAGCGGTTCTGGCGTGTTTTAGTAACAAACCATCTATCCAAACCTTCGCATTTTTAATATTAAGTAAGTAAGATTCGTTGAGTTGATATTATTAAAACGCCTATAAATTAACGCGAGCACCATCATGAGTAAATAAATAGAACGATGAAAAATAATGCCGGTTAAAAATAATTTAATGAAACTTTTATTTGGCTGCATTTTTAACATAGTATTTTCATATTCTATTTAATATACTGTTTTAAAGGGCGACAGAATCAGTGTGACTACAGGCACAAGGGACATAATATCTTGGTTCTCAAGGTTGGTAGCGCATGGTGATTTTTTTTTTTTTTATGTTAGAGGTGACAAACGAGCAGGAGGCTCACCTGATGGAAAGTGACTACCACCGCCCATGGACATCTGCAACACCGGGGGGCTTGCAGGTGCGTTGCCGGCCTTTCAGGAAAGAGTACGCTCTTTTCTTGAAGGTTCCTAAGTCGTATCGGTTCGGAAAAACCGCCGGCGAAAGCTGGTTCCACAGAGTGGTTGTGCGAGGCAGAAAGTGTCTTAAAAATCGCGCTGTTGTGGATGGTTAATATTCCTCACAGTATCCATATCTATGGGCATTGTATATCAGTTACCATCCTAAGCTCTATTGCAGTTACCCAGTTGAAGTAAATATAATAGTACTTTAAATAATAGATTTAATATTCATATGACTCAAAAGATTAAACAAAGTTTTACTTTAGTGACGGCCGGTGACATTGTTTAATATTTGCATATTAAGGTCACTTTAGGACCTTTGGTTGTTTGACCTCTCTCACCTAACAACTTATATTATTCTGAGTTATATTGTACATAGATCGATCATTAGTGTGTAACTATACATAGATAAGTGATGATTAATTTACATATGTCTATAAACTTACTAAGTTTACGCCTCCGTGGTAAAATATATATATAAATATTAGGGTATTCCAATTTTCAAACGAAACAACTAATCGAAAGATCATATGAGACCTCTTTTGGAGATCGTTTAATTGCCTACAAGAATATTATTAAATCACGAAGAGTCACCTCTTAATATTAAGGGCTGAAACTTTAACAGAATCTTTTATTCATTGTCATGAACGATTACCAGTGCAATGTGCTGTCTGCTGTGAAGAATAAATACAGTTATAATCATTTAAATTATTAATGTGAAATTTTATTTAAATATCTAATGATGCGACTTTGGGGTGTAAGGCCGACTCGTATGTCGCGACGGAATACGACATGACGCCCCCACTATGCCGCCTCTTACTCAGTACGAAAAATATAATTTCGATGGTTAACACACATTTTATAAATTTTCTAAATATTACTTATTCAATGGATTCCACATCGGCTGGGCTTCCCATGTTTTTAACAGTGATGAAATTTAAATCATAACTTTTAATATTTCACACGAAGTTCCGAAGCTTGAGTATATATACCTCAAGTAATAATAATCAATAACTAATTTAACGACGATCTGAATAACATTTAATCTGGCTTTAATATAGCCGGCTCGGGTACTTCACGTCAACGCAATCAAGAGGATAATTGAGCTGAAATGAACTAAGCGGGCTTTATAAACTTATATGTGAAACAATTCATTAAAAGCACGCGAAGATTCAATTAGTCATTCAAATTAGATTTACCATATTAATCGCCTCTTCGTGGTTAAAACGTAAATCCCAATTGTTTAAGACGTCTTTGTATTGCGATGAAATAACACAAGGATAAGTGTTTTACAATTAGGTAGGATAACATAGTTATATACAAAACAATTAAGCAATAACAGGTTAAAAGACCCAATTAAATATGTGCCTGCACCATCACCAAACATGATCCAATTAATTAAATCACATCACGTACCAGATTTATTCGTTTATTTTTATTCTGTGCACACAAACGTTTTTTTTTTCAATAATTTTTTTTGGGTCGTTGGTTATAAAATCAAGGCAACATCAACTTAAATTACGTTTCTAAACAGGAAATAATTAAACTCAAACTCAAATTCCTTCATTCAATATAGAAGCATTATACTTACTTATTGATAGTCAAATTAAACCCTACCACCGGTTCGGAAAAGGAAACACCCTGACCTGAGAAGAACCGGCGAAAGAAATTCAGCGGGTGTTTCATTTTTTTGACAATCTATTTAAGTACATATATTGAATATAAATAGAAATGAATTAGCCTACCTACAAGAAGACAAATACTTTAAATAAATAAAGCAATTCAAATACCATCTACGTAATTGGAGTAAAGAGAGCTGACTAATAAATTATATAAGTACCTATTTACTCTGAGACGAGTTACCCGAAAGTCTAAGGGAGGTAGCGAGTCCCTTCATGACCTTTTCGGGAAATTAACCGAAATGGACGAGACAAGTCCTTAGCTTACTTTGCAAATGAGATCTTTACACAAACCATCAAAGTAAATTTAGTTTGAAAAGCATAACGAAAATTTAATGTTCATGACGTTTACGTTAACGACAAACCTTTAAAGTTTTTTCGGTTCAATTGTTAGGTAACGGATAATGAGAGTCCGTTCAATGAACGCTGTTGATTTATTTCAGGACGAATGCTTTTCTTGTTACTCTGTAGGCCTCTGCCAACCATTGCAGATTGTTTGTGAGAAATGTTTACTTACGTGCTCATTCATTATACATACGCAGCTCAGCCTGCCCGTGGCCGTGTACGTTATATTGTCGCAGCTGCTGCTCGCTCCAATATTTGTCCGCTTTGAAATAAGGCCAATATCAGTAAAAGTTTTCGTGCGCCGCTCCATTATTTATTCACAGCCTTCAACGTTTCTTAACTTTTCAAGGGATCTGGGCAAACGTTAATATAACGGTGTGGCTCGTCCGGTACAGTTGGTGGAATTTTATTTAAGCAACGATTCGAGTTTAGACTTTAATATATAATTTCAGTTGAAAAAGTAAAGTTTTTTCCGGTACGCTTATTACCTGGTAGGCTATGAAATCCGAATTAGGTTATTTAAACTTGTGTGAAAAATTCAACTCCGCATCCCTCGGGCGAGAGCTCGAAATGGCTAGAATAAAACAGCAAGCATTCGTTATATTTTTAATTTTTTCAGTAAACAATATAAAAGAATAATTTTTAAATTTAAAAATGGAATGTTGAAATTTTATTCCCTGATTTTTAAGTTATTGAACAAGACGTGTCGTGCACTGGCTTGTACTAAACGAAATCGAGTATTACACGAAGTGACGTCAGTGGCGTGTGACGTTCCGTTTCACGCTACGAACACTGGGGTTAACGCTACTCTGTGTAAGTACAAACGTAATAGGTAACAAAGGATATAAAGCTTTGTATAAAATATAACGATAGCACTCCCGCTTATAGCGTCTGAAATGTTTTAGTGTCGGGGAGCCCGTGAACGTCTTGAGTACCCCAGATTGTTTGTTGTAATAAATATTGTCTCATAATCATATTTACATATAATTTTGAATTGATGCCATATGAAAGATAATGCGATAACATAAATATTATGTATGTTATTAGAACGATATTTAAAAAACAGCAGCTGTTAAAGTTATTAATTGTTGAATAATTAATATTTAAATTAGTTCGCCGACGGAAACATAGCATTGACTATGTAAACACGAGTTAATCAAAATGTCGTCGTAAAAAAACACAAAAATACTCCGGTTCGGATATAACGCAGTATTTTTAGTAATTCAAATACAGAGCATCGGTGAACTTTTATTTTTCTTTGAAATAATATTTGAAGTTTTGATAAATTAGAATGAATGGACGTTTTGAAATTTACTAGTGGGTACATAGAATATAATAAAATCTATGTATCTATCTATTTTTCAAATATAAAATAAATAAAATCACTACTTTTAAAATATACAGAAAAAACTTTTTGTTTTAAATTACGTAGACATATCATATTATAAACTATTTTATTGGATTCATAAATTGCAATAGTATTATATTAGTCACTGTCACGTATTTTACTAGTTCTCGTATTTTTCACATATATCTTTCCTATACTTTTTTTCAACACGTACAGAACTGTAATTTATAAGATGTCAACTAGGTTATTGGAAATAGAAAATAGCAGAAAAAGGCTTGCACATTGAGGACACCTTATCGTGTCAATCATATTTAATATTATTTGCACTAGGAAAAATATGTTTACAGAATAATAATAATAACGTAAAAGTAATATTAGGATTTTTATTTTATTTTTTTAATTTTGAACACCAAATTGAATCGGCTAGTTCTAGTTCATCAATAAATAATTTAATTCTTAATAACACTAGGGAAATGACAGTTTCAAAATTAACTTTACTAAAACAATTCACAACATATCAGAGAGAATAACCGTTAGATGTAATGGGCAATTTGTAAGTCCCATAGTTTTAATCAACAAAAAGCTAAACGGGGAGGCTGGGGTAAGTTGAATCAATTAAACCATCCCCTACAACGTAGGCTTAAATCGTATCTGATAGTATCATTAATCGGCGTGGCTGATGAATGTTACATTTATTAGATACCTACCTTTGTATTTTATCCTGTTATTTTATGCTATACATGAGAAATATAGGCACTATTTTTTTTTAAACTTATCCTACAAATAAAGCGGGTCATAATTGTATTTTATTTTATACATCTTCTTTTTAAATTTAGTTTAGATAGTTTTGTATTGAACTGAGTTGTTATCTATTTATTATATGTATATTTTTCTGTTATCTCAATCGTGATTGTAATGCCTTACGTAGAAGTATCTTTGCTTGCGTTTTAGAGATTGGTCTTTTGGTGTTAGGCATAGTAGTCTATGTCTTTCCCAGGAGTTTAAACTTTCTTCATACCAAATTTCATCAAATTCGATTCAGTGGTTTGACCGTGAAAGTGCAACAGACAGACGACAGACAGAGTTACTTTCGCATTTATAATATTAGTATAGATTAGTAGCTAATACAATTAAAATCGTATAAACATTGATAAAAAATCCGAAATGGCTGAGAGGACACTTGAACCCTAACCAGCGATTGCGGGACAAAAGGTCGCCCGATGAAATTGTACCTAACGTGTATCTACTAACCCGCATTGGACCGCTGGGTATAACCTCCAAACCTATTCCTCTAGAGGAACGCCACAGCCCAGCAATCAAACATTTACAGGTTATTTTAAGAATTTATATAAAATTCGAGGAGTAAGATGAAATTAGGAAAATGCAGCAGCCGAGAATGTATAATACATTTTGAAATAACATTTTAACCTGAATATACTTACCGTATTTTTAAAGCGAGTAAAAATTCTGATATAAGTTAGTAGAAAGGATTTTATAACTTCAAGCAAATGATTTTCCAAATGTTTTTGTAACGAAATGGTTATTTTAATTATTCTTATAATTAAATATACATATACAAGGTGATATATAAATATATATCATATATACGGGACTGATGATGGCTTATATACCACATATTTATCAGTTATCTACCAGCACTAGTAAACTAACTGGAACACAGCAATACATTGTATTTTATTAATATATTCCGATTTGAGGGGTGTTAATGTATTACAAATACAAGGAACGTTGACACTGACTTTTTTTGGGGCAATGGACAAAGGTCTACGTCATTTACTCGTTTTCCTTGCAAAAAAATACTTACTAGATAATTATTAGCGCAGATGTTTCAAAAAATGAAAAAAAAATAATGCTAAATTTTTTATTTTGTGTTTTTTGTATCATGCGTAAGGTAACAAGTTATAATTCCATTTTGCAATTCAATTAAATTTAAACTAATAAAAATATCATTTATTATATGAATATCTGTTACTCATAATTAAACGCTAAAATATAATTTATTAAAGACACTAATTAAGTTAGTAATGCAAGCCATTATAAAATGTAGCTTTAATGGGCAAACTTTGATGGAATTGCCCAAATACCAGACGCGACCATCAAGGAACAAAATTTGGAGTTATGTTGTAACTTTAGCTTACATTGTTATACTTTGTAATTATGTAAGCTGATTAGTTGTTCTCTGATAATTCATTTCAAAGCAGCACAGTTATAGCAGAGTAATGACGTGGTAAGTAAGAATTGGCGTATATTCATTTCGTGTCTGAGTCTTGCCAAAATATGTTACCAAATGTAATTCATTGGGAGTAAATAAATATATTTTATAACTTTTACTTTATATGTTAAGAAATAAATAATTGTAAGCAAAACAATTAACAATTACGAGAATTTTTGTTATTAATATTCTTTAATAGTAGATTGTAAACGTAAATTCAAATTCAGAGAAGTAACACTGAGTTTCCTCGTGTTTTGATCATTATTCATAATAAAAAGTTAATATATTTTATTTACATTACAATGATTGAATAATCATTTTGCAACTACTACATCTGGTATTAAGGAATAGACGTTGACAACTTGGATGTCTCACTAGGAATTCCTGTGCAGATTTTAATGTCATTCTGAGAAAATATAGCAAGAAAATCTGCTTGTGCCGGATGACATTCTGCTACCTTAACCTAAACACACCCCACTAAATTAATTTAGTGAAATAACCTCTAAAGCTTCACAAATCAACATATGTATGTCCTTAACCACTAGAGGGACTTAAACGTTCTATAAATGCTGCCATTGCTGGCAGTATACAATGAATTGATACCTACATTTTTTATTAAATGACCGAATCAATTAACCCTTCATACCCCATAATAAATCGGTAGCCTGTAATTGCATTCAGCTGAATTATTTGCCGATTTACCTTCTGTTTATATATTATATAAATGGAGCTTAGCAACGTTGGCGTATCGTTTAATTTGCTATGTACAAGCTTAGGCGATTGTTACAACCCAAATACACTACCTTCAAACAACAATACATCCTCAGACAGGCGGTAGGGACATATTATATGTATAAAATCTTAATTCTCAAGGCTGGTGAAATTAGTAGAGTTTTTTTAGCTGATGACCTGTTCAACTGGAAATTCAAATTAATATTATTTATCCACTTTGACAGATGAATATAAAACAGTCAATCATAATAAATAATCAAATTTGATAAAAATACTTAAGAATCTAATAGTATTCTTTGTGTTGTCTGATTAATATTCCATGACCTGTTTTTGTTCCAAATCCCGAATGAGAAATATTTTTCAAATACAAAAGGAGAATAATTATTATTCATGGGACAGCGAACAGGGGGAAGCAGGAGGTTTATATTAATTGTGTGGACTTAGAAGTAATGATGTTGTATTAAAAATATTTTTGTTATAATAAGTAACGTTTTTTATTCAATTACTGATGTAAGCGCTGATCTATAATATTTAATTATTACAGAAAAAGATGTGAATTGTCTTAGTGTATAGAGATCGTGGGCTTCTAACTGAGATCTCAGTTTCGAATTCCGACAAGTACAACCAATCGGAGCAGCGTTTTTGAATAATCTCCAAACATGAAAATGAAAATGTATTAGAGATTCTCCCAGTAGTGGGCTTGGCCAACGCTTATTACACTAGTAATTTTTGTAAAATTTATTTCCATTTTAAAATATACATTTTCTTCTCCATCAATGTACATTTTTCATGTCTCTGACTACAATTGCGGCGCAGAATTCACGACCTATATTCTAGGTAGGCGCTCAAATATTTTTCAGGCAACCGGCATTCTGTGCCGCAGAAAGTGAAAGCCATTTCCCAAGCAGTGCTGATCGCGAAGGTCGAAGCTATTAAGTTTCGTGTACCTTTCGTGGTTACGAATTTCTATGCAAATCAAACAACATAAATGCACATCTTTCTAAGTTATTACAATACTTGTAATTCGTGTTAAAGTTACCTTAGAACGGAACGTTACAGAATTTAATTTACATAATTTCTCACTTATAGCGGAGTTGATAAACAAACTGGGTAGCGTTTCTATTAAGGTCAATTTAGCACTACATCGAAGTGGCGGCGTGTAGGTTAAGTACATGAATGGGTGACCTTCATTTAATGCGGAGAAAGTGGAGGGTAATATACATGGGCGCGATATAGAATACGCATACGATGGGGGGGGACTCTGATCACGTCGTTTAAGCTTAAATCGATCTACTAATAACATTGATACTATTGTTAAATGTGGGGAAATATATACCTATACACGTATGTCGAAGACATACAAATGGAACGTTCATTTGATTCTGATTAACTTAAAGTACTTGTTAAAGATAAAAAAATCTTTATAATAATAAAAAATCAGACCCAAGACAATATAAAAACTAGTGAATTTTTCTACATCGACTCGGGCGGGAATCGAACCCTGGACCTCGGAGTGGCGTACCCATGAAAACCGGTGTACACACTACTCGACTACGGAGGTCGTCAAATTATTTCAATTATAAATTACTTAAGTTATATTTTTCTTATAAGACAGCATTTTAGTGAAAAATAAAAGAAATTACTTTTAAGCTAGTTGTATAAGCACACATTTAAAATTAATTATCACGAATGCATGGTTATAAAAGTTTTTGAATCCACACTAATGATCGTTCTATGTTCAGTATAACTGTAAATAATGAAAGTTGACGTTGATAGAACGAATGAACGAGGGTACTGAAGTGACCTTAATATGTAAATATTAAACAGTGTCAGCGTCCGTCACAAAAGTAAAACTTTGCTTAATCCTTTGAATTAAATATGAGAGTTTTATTCAAATAATTCATCAACATTTTCTACTCCCAAAAACGATAGATTAGTGATATTCGTTCATTATTTACGAAAAAATATCCATAAAATCTTTTATTTTTGCCAATTAAGAAATTTCATTTCGTATAATAAAAAGATAATAAAACTTTGAATTTAATTTTGTCTTATCAAACGACGATTTGAAAGTGCCTTTTTGAATAAAGTATATTTTGATTTGATTCGAATGGAGGAGGTATTAAACTTTGACTTGGCGTTAGGGCTTTGTGCAAGCCGGTCTACCGCCAAGCAGCAATAATTAGTATTTTTGTGTTCCAGTTTGAAGGGTGAGTGAGTCTGTGTAACTACAGGCACAAAGGACATGCATAACAGTACCCAAGATTGGTGGCGCATTGGTTTCGCAATCGGCGCTGTTGTCTATAGGCCGTGGTGATCACTTACCATCAGATGGTACACTCGATAAAACGAGCATGCTATTAAAATATATATCATAAATTCAATTCAATTATGTTGGAACGATAAATAATAAGGATGCTGTTCTTTTTGTTTGCCTGCACATAAATATTCGAAAAATACCCAAGTGATAAACCGATACACTTCATAACTAAGTTACGATTGGTTTCAGGCATCTGTATAAGATATCACGTTCGTTTTATTAGATATCGTTACAAGCAAAGGAATACAAAAGTTTCGATACTTAGAAATACTTTGAAAGGAATACAATCAGGGGGAGAATAATTCATATAAAAGTTTTCATTTTTATTCAATTGTGAAGCAAACTTTTTGGGGTAATAAAGAGAAAAGCGCCACCTTAAGTTCCAACGAAGTTAGTGTTGAATAAATAGTATGTCGGCTTCCTAATTGGTGTTACGTCATCGTTAGGCACCTCACCCACTACAGTCGTGCTATACCAAGCCTTTATTATTTTTAATGACGATGATGCTTATAACTTTGTATCTAGATATTACTACAGAAAAAAATAAGATAAATGAGTTAAAGCAAAGTGGTATAAGTTGTTTTGGTATTATCTATGTTACTGTAATTTTGTTTATTTTAACTCGCAAATGAGTCTTTTTTTAGGATAAATGGTCACCACCGCCCTCAGACAATGGCGTTGTAAGAAATATTAACCATTCCTTACACCACCATTGCGCCACTAACCTTGGGAACTAAGATGACCCGTCAAACTGTATCAAAACAGTACTGAGTATGTTGTTTGATGGTAGATTATCTGATGAGTACCTACCCAGACGGGCTTGCACAAAAACCCTACCAAGTAAATTCAATACATTACATTACATTACATAGGCCTCCTCTCCCTTTGAGGAGAAGGTTTGGAGCATATTCCAATGCGGGCTGGTGTAATACACGTGTGGCAGAATTTCGTTGAAATTATACACATGCAGGTTTTCTCACGATGTTTTCCTTCACCGCCGAGCACGAGATAATTATAAACAAATTAAGCACATGAAAATTCAGTGGTGCTTGCCTGAGTTTGAACCCGAAATCATCGGTTAAAATGTACGCGTTCTAACCACTAGGCCATCTCGATTCCACTGGGCCATCTCGGCCAGTAAATTCAATAGTGAGATAAAAATATTTTTTTTGGTTATATGACTATCGAGTCTATGCGGCTGAACTGAATCCTTACAAAGTAAGTTTAAATATGTACCACACGCCATATTTGTTTTTGTATATTGGAATACTCAAATATCTCTGTTTAAGTCACTGATGAAATAATTTGATTAATTATTTATTTAATTAAATTTACCTATTGCTCTGTCTCCGTTATGAAAATTAAAATGAGTTCTGTGATTTTATACTACAGATATCATGTTGCTAACTTTTCTGTTTACATTTTGAAGATATACAAAACCTACGTCCAAACTTTCCGTTTATCTACTATAGATTTGGCAGTTTAAATAGCGCTCTAATGGTAGGTCCACACAACACAGACTTGGCACAGAGTTCTATTGAATTTTGTCTGTGCCACTCAGCAGCGCTGACAAAAGTCGATGTTTTGGAAATGTACGAGCTTTGCATGAAAAAGTCGAAGCTATTCATGAAAGTTGAAAGTATGTATGTATGTCTGCGTATTATTTGGAGCAAAATAATTGATTAGAGAATAATTATCAATTGATTAAATTTTTACTGAAAAATTAATGAAATACCCGAGGTAAAAAAAAAATCTATCATTTTCCCACTGAAACTTTTCGACCCCCATTTTTCACCTTCAAAGATGAAATTCTTGGAACTCCTACATCCTCCGCCCTTCTCTAACTGACGGTCCCATTATACACACATTTACCGTTTAAATCATAATTATATTTTTTTAATCAATAATTATTATCAAGAACAGTTTAAATTTGATACTAACAACACCTTTATATCTTACGTCCATATGTAAATAATTTCGAAAATCGCAACCATCAACACAAGCTCCGTGACGACCTCCGTGGTCGAGTAGTGTGTACACCGGTTTTCATGGGTACACCACTCCGAGGTCCCGGGTTCGATTCCCGGCCGAGTCGATGTAGAAAAAGTTCATTAGTTTTCTATGTTGTCTTGGGTCTGGGTGTTTGTGGTACCGTCGTTACTTCTGATTTTCCATAACACAAGAGCTTTAGCTACTTACATTGGGATCAGAGTAATGTATGTGATGTTGTCCAATATTTATTATTTATTAAGCTAATTCACGAGTTAATTATACATGCGAATTTTTAGGTCTCTCCAATAACCACTTTTTAGACTATGTAGATCTTTTTGTTTTTTCTTCTTTTTCTTTAATAATAATGCAAGCTGATGCTAATAATAATTGACGTCTTTTCTTATATAAAATTTTATCCATTAGAACATCCTGGTTAGAACTATTGGCACCGAGGCTTACAACTATACTGCTAAGAAAATTGTTTAAAAAACTGTATCCTCAAAACTAAAAGTCGGAGGTAATGAAAAGTCGGCACAGACATTTTGTCGGTAGACTTTTTTACTCAGACTTATAAGTCAAAAGTCTGTGCCAAGTCTGTGTCGTGTGGACCAACCATAAGGCACAATTTTGTTACCAACTTTGTTAATTTACTGAGCTATTTTTATGAATAAATGTGCAACATATATACGCTATTCTATTCGCCTAGCTGTCCTTAAACTGTGCAAATTTTATATCAATCGATAATCGGATTAGTACATTTTGGGACAATTCGAAAATAAATAAACAAAAGGACCTTATGATATTAGTAACATCTGTGATGTGGCTTATAGTGCTAGCATCTAATGGTAGGTACTTGGTGCATAGATCGCGCGGACAAAAATATCCCGTATTTTATATTGTATTGAAAAATATATTTTCAATATCTGTACCAAAAATTGTTCATGTTGGATCAATAAGTACTAGCGTGCAAGTTTTTGGGACCACCTTCGATGTGGATTTATGCAGTAATTCAGTTTTCATTAGACGCTCACATCTTGGAATTGCTGACTTTTGGGGATCCTATATTTATAATCGGATTATAGTCGTAAATAGAAGTCATAGACAATGTACATTAGGTTATATTTGAAGGTTTTTTCAAGTTTTTACTTCACTATAAAAAAATCTTACAATACAGTTTCATTACTTTAATATTGTGTTTACTTTCCGATTTCATTTTTTCGGAATAAAAATTAAAAAGCCTATACCGGTCCTCAGCTAATAAACTTTATCTATGGAAATATTTACCTCCGAGAAGGTTGTTATTTACTTTGGAAAGTCGGTGAAACTTTATATTATAAATTTATATACCAACCGAGATTATATAATATCTAACTTTTTATGAAAATAATGATAAATGTTTTTTATTGTGGATAGAATATTTTGACGCTACTTAATAGTGTTGCTTTGATAATAAATAGTGAAAGTTCGTTTTATATTTGTATCAGTGGTGCATTTTTTACTCCATCCTCGGTTTCTATGTAAGCTTAGATGATTGTAGAAAGACAATGTGAGGCACAGAATACTTTATCCCATTTAACCTTATGCTTGCTATGTTTGTATAAACTTGTTGAGTTGAGATCAAGAGCTTTTCCTCCAACACCAAGTTGTCTAAGCTCATATAAAACCGTTTCACGTACCACACTATTGAAAGCTTTAGAAACAGAATTCACTAATTGCATTCTGTGATTCTTCTTGTGTGTTGTATATATACGACTAAGTAACTCTATATTCACGTCAGTCGTTAGATAAACACTAGTGAAAACTTGCTCGTTATTGAATTATACCGAAATATATTTCATTCAAATATTTAACGATTAAAAGAACGCAGTATCAAAATAGACTCATAATAGTTATTGCAATACTTGCTTTGATTTTATTTAATCAGCCACGCGCTTAATAAATTAATATAATAAAATAAAAATAAAACGAACTACAGGAAATGTCTATAAATAGATAGATTTTAATCTTGCTACGGCGGAAATACGAGCTTAGATTAATATTTCAAAACTACGAATAAAAATGAGAAAAATATCAATCTGATTCACATGAAATGTTGATATTTTCATATCAAGTTTTACGTTTAATAAAATTATTATATACAGGTATATAGTGAATACCACAGAAAGCTAATTTATATAATTATATAATATTCTTATATATCTTAGATATGTTATCGTCAATCTAATACAAAATGATGACTAGGTAAAGATAAAAGAGGAGAAGCTTCGCCCCCATAATATATTTTTACATGATTTACTTGATGGTACGGCTTTGTGGTAGCTCGTCTGGGTAGGTACCACCCACTCATCAAATATTCTACCGCCAAACAACATACTCAGTATTGTTGTGTTTCCGTTGGATGGGTGAGTCAGCTAGTGTAACTACAGGCACTAGTGACATTACATCTTGGCTCCCAAGGTTAGTGGTGGTGTAAGAAATGGTTAATATTTCTTACAGCGCCATTGTCTATGGGTGGTTGTGCCCACTAACCATCAGGTGGCCCATTTGCTCATCCACCTACCTATATTATAATACAAATGAATATTCATTATGCTTTATTTCTTAAAAAATATATATTATTTTAGCTTTATAACGCCATTTAAAATGTTCTTCTGAATATACAAAAAATGTATTTTGTCCAATTTTCGTATTGTTAAATAAAATAAATTGTTGTCAAATTAAGTTCCCTGCGACCGACTTATACACTTACCGTTAAAACCGTCACCGTACATGTCTGTTATTTATAAGAGTATCTTGAAAATAATAATTAAAATATTTTGGATATTTATCAAAAATCACAAATCTTATATACTAATCTATTATTTGGATCAAATTAATAACTAAACACTACACGACAGGGAAAGGCTAGCAAAATGCAAACGTGCCACAGAAGCATGCTAGGGTTAAGAATCAAATGTCTTTGATTCTTAACCCTAGATTGATATGATAGTTTCCTGACCCTAGAGTCAGGAACGTAGACATGAGAACAAGAACAAAACTCACAGATATTCTTACCAGGATAGATGTCCAAAAATGGAGATGGGCTGGTCTCATGCTACGCCACCCCATTAACAAATGAAGTAAGCGAGTCACCCTCTGGCAACCAAGAGACGGCAAAAGAAGTAGGGGTTGTCAAATCAGGAGATGGGAAGATGATTTGAAACAGACAGCGTTACCATTCTGGATGAGAGTGGCAAAGGACAGGATCCATTGGAATTGGAGGTGGCCTATGCCAAAAGGCACACCGAATTTAGGGACCTCTTGTTACCCAATGTTTAGGAATAAAAGGCTATTATTATTATCATTATATCTAAACAGACAATGAAATCTAATGCTGCTGAGCATATTTGTAATTGCATATTAAAACATGTTTGTAGATTTTAATAACTAATTATTGTTACATTATAAAAGTTTAGTAGTTTTTTTATTTCCATAGAAAAATAGCAAGGTAAGCAAATGTAGACACCACTCGAAGATATTTCGCTATGGAATATATAAGCCGTTAACAATGGCTTCTTAGATGCCCGTAATTACACTGGCTCATTCACCTTAATTTTTTTTTAATAATTTGGCAGGCTGATAAACAACATTGTTTGACACTTTGAGATATATTAACCTTTCTTATTAACATGGGAACTATGATATGTATGTATCTATATGTTTTGCTGTTTGGCGGTAGAATAGCTAACTTGTAAGTGCTATCAACCAAACAGATGATGCCAAATCTACTAAATAAATTTTATAAATAACTGACTGACCTACAACGCCTCGCCTAAGCTGGTCGGTCTAATGAGTAAAATTTTGCACGGAAATTCCTTATATAACTTATTGAGCACAAATTCTTCAAGATTTAATTCCTGAGGGTGTTAAATAGGAGAAGCAATTTTGTATGGAAATTGGTTATATTTGACAGATATATGAAAATCGATATACAGGCTTATTCTAATGAGTTAAAGACAGATGTTAAAGTTTTTTTGAAAATACATTAACCAAAAGGGTGAAACTTACGATGAAACTTTGTATAGAAGTTTACCTTTTTTTAATGTTTAAAATACATAAATCGGAGTGTGGGGTTATGTTTGTAACAAAAATACCGGATGTTAAAGCTATTTCGATAATTTTTCATCTATGATGGTAAAATTTAGGATGAAAGTTTGTATGGAAGTTTTTCATTTTCGAAAGTTTAATTCCAAATTAATTTGTGTAATCGGATTTTTTTTATTGTTTTTAAAATTATATCACTGTTATTATTTTTTTTACTTCATGCTTCTTATTTGCATTAATACAAACTTTATTGGTTTGTGCTATTTTATTGCTATTTAATATTTCTGTACTGTGCTGCTTATTTCTCGATAATATTATACATCATAACCCTCCTTTTCTTCTTTGTAGTTGGATAAAATAATCTATTATATTTATGCCTGCCGTGTCATGACTTATTAAATATTCTGTTTGATACTTGCCATCATGTCTTGCCAAGTTAGATATTCAGTATCGCATTTGCCCCGTCTTTGTCAGATTAAATATTAAATGTGCTATTCGTACCAGCCACGTTAAGTTAATTGAAATAGGTACATACGTCTGCCGATCTGCTCTCCCTCAGCCCCAGGGTCCTGAACTTAAAATATTGGCCCCGTGACCATGGGCATATGTGATGCCTCGCATGTGCCATTTCAGATGATTCTGATGAGGACGGCAGGTTAAATGGCCTCGCCCTGTCATATGCACCTCCATTTCCGAGCTTCGCCGAGATACCAGTGGAGTACAGCACAGGGGAGGGCGCGGGTGTTATATAATATATTTTATTTCTTATTTCCTTTAAAACAGACTGGTAAATGGCCCGCCTAATATATGGTAACCACCATCATAGATATAGAAACTAGGAAATATTAACCTTCCGTTACATGATCAACCAACCATGGGAACTAAGACGTTATGTCCTTAGTGCCTGTTGCTACATTGACTCAATCCACCCAAACTGTAACACGACAATACTAATTACTAAGTATTGTTGTTTCGTATTCGTGATGAGTTGGTGCTACCTACCCGGATGGGCTTGCACAATGCTCTTTCACCGAGCCAGTAATAATAATAATAGAAGACATAAATAATAACTAATTATTATTTATTAAAGTTTCATACTATTTTGAATATCACTTTAAAATAACATTGTAATTATCACGAAAATCCGTTTAATCCTTAATCACTATCACGGCGTTGACGAAATTGGGTTACTTACAAGTCGTAGGACGAGTTTCTGTGTTTAAAAAGGGAGTTTTATTAAAAAGTTAGTAGTAGTAGCAGAATACCACAAACTTGTTCTGAGATTGTATTATGAATGTATACTAATAAATGTACACAAAACTAAAAACTTAACTAAAAACTTTTTATATTTTACTTTTTATTTTTAACTTTTTATAAAACTGCCGTATTTGGCTACCACCTTGGTCTATTGGTTAGCTTATAAAGCTTCAAATCCGGAAGTCCTGGATTGGACAAACCTAGTTAGATTTATGTCATTTAAAAGTAAATTCGTTTTTCAGGCGAGAAATTTTCACTAGTTCAAAGCACGTAATGCTGTTGACCCTTCGATTCGATTTACCGATCACGTTGAACATGCGGTTTCATAGAATTATGAGTGAGCGAGTGAGTGAGTGAGTGCAAGGGAGTGTATATGTGTTTGTGCAAATAGTTGTACTATAAAATGTGCATTTCCACTTCTCCCCTTAAAATGCCACCTGCCAATTTTTTACATCTTGTCAACAACGTTATCATTATGTCATCAACATTAATGATCTCTCTGCTTTTATGACCACGTAACAATAAAATCATTTTCGATCGTAAGATCACGAAAGATGCTATTTTTACGTCATTATTTCAATATTCGAACATAAATAATAATTGTTGTTTGTAACACATTAGATCGTTGCTTCCGACCGGATTATCTCAGAAGGCTTATGTCAACTTTCATTATACACAAACTAGTAACTAACTCACGTTTCGGGTGAGTGCGCTACTTAATATATAGAAACTTATTTTGGAAAATCGTTTATTTTATACTGAAAAAACATGAAAATAATAACATCAATTTTTTTTTTTATCAATTGTATTGTCCTATCTTTACCCACAGATTGAGTCAGTAGTACACAATTAAGTATGTATATAAGTATGTAGAGTGTAAACCAAATCCACATCCAAACACACCCCCACGCATAAAACACACGCGCACACGAACATATTAAAAATAGGATAAGTGCGCCAGTGATCACAGAGGTACTCCTTCCTAACGTAATATGCCGCGTAGGGGCCCCAGATCAATGCTATACTCGATTGAGTGACGTGCTGGTCTGTAATGCGCTCAGGACACATAAATAAATCACGGAACGGGAGCGGGAGGTGGACTCCACTGCAGATCCGCTCCACCGAAAGTGATCCTATAGTAGGCATCGGCATTATGCACATCTCTCCCCGCCGCGAGCGTAGCCGGGACTAGGGAGGTTCTCTGAACCCCGGGAACCGCTCTAAGAGTAGAGGCCCACATAGGCGGGCCGTCAGATTGGGGTAGCACGTCCCACGAAAAGACGCATTGTTTATCGCTGTTTTATTAGTGGGTGTCCCGGATTGTTCTAAGCACCGAAATATATGCGTTTTCCTGCGAGGCCAAAAAAACGTTTACGCGCCCCTAAACGCTAAATTATCAGCGTGCAACAGATTTAGAACATAATACTTATTTCATCGTTCAAAAGAAAGGCGAAGAATTCAGTTTAATATACTTAAGTTGCTTGGATCATCTCTATTTACTTGACCTGTAATTTAAGAAACAATGTACGAAATTATTCTATAGGCTTCCACTAATCTTTCAACGAATTTATCAACTTCCGAGCATCTAAATCATACGTAATATTGCATTTAAAACTTATATAACATGGTACTTATACATATGGCCCTAATACGTGTACGAAGTTCATGGAAAAAGAAAAGGATTTTTATTCGTGGTTTTGTTTTCAAGGAAACATTAGTCATTACTAAAACAACCTTAATTAACCT
This sequence comes from Vanessa tameamea, assembly GCF_037043105.1. Classification (NCBI taxonomy): domain Eukaryota; kingdom Metazoa; phylum Arthropoda; class Insecta; order Lepidoptera; family Nymphalidae; genus Vanessa; species Vanessa tameamea. The sequence goes on along the minus strand of NC_087313.1, from coordinate 8,949,513 downwards.
AAACTATTTACTGTTTTAAAATATACTTGCAGTAAAAATCATATGGTATTTTGCAAGGAAGTATTACTTCATATTATAAAATTGTCACGCTCTTTATATTTTCAAAGCTTGGCCACATCTATTAAGTCGGCATTTTCTTATACTTTTCCAAGATTTACCTCATATTTTAAAATACCTGGCGAAGTTCAAGTCTTTTTTTCATGCAACTTTATGTGCCGGAAATATTTACGGCACTATTGATCCTGTGTATTGCACCTATAGAATTTTTATGAAAGGTATAAAATTGCGAGCGTGCATATATTTTTTTTTTTAAAAACATGGCCGTTTTTTAGGACCAGCCGCTGTGAAACGCCAATCATTATTTTATTTTTAACCAATTATAATTCTTTTTTCAACCTCACCTATCGTGAAAACAGCACTATTGTTAATAAAGTAAAAAAAGTATATGCTCGTAAATGGGCCACTACGGCGAAAAAACTTTCATCATAATGAGAAGTTTTGGAGCTCATACCACGCAGCTCCAGTGTGTATAGAAGGATACAGATGTACAGGAAATACATCCGACGCAAGCAGGCTTCTAAAATATATTTATCGTCTGCTGAGGATGATACCATTTTTCAAATTTATTAAAACTTGCTTCTGATTGTCTGAATTTTAACCCGCTATCTTAGGTTTATATACCGTAAATGTGAATATTTAGTAATAAATCGTGACAGATATTGATTAAGCTAGTCTATGTCTGGACATTAAAATTGATTTGTAAGGCATGAAAGCAAAAAAATAACAATCAACCAAGAATTTATTAAAATAATATTAAGTCGTTTAGAAGATTAGAATAAATGTTAATATAATAATAATAACCCTTTATCCTAAACCCACCGCAGGGCGGCAAAGTTTCTCACCTCTTACGAGAAAGTTAATGGTTTATCCCATCATACTACGCTATTCATTTTGGTGGATTCACATGTTGATTTTCTACCGACAGATCGACGGTTTCATTGCGATATTTTCAAAATTTTATTATAGCTTCGTCTTCTTGTTTAAACCAACTATTTAACTTATTAACTTATTTTATTAAGAAACGTTCGGGAAAAGTATGTCTATATTGTGGTGTTCACTTACGTATAAATATAATAATATATATACTAAACAGTTTTGGTCTCGCAAAAAAACTATACACAAGTCCAATGATTAAGTCTTGTAATATTTTGTTCAAATAATGTTTTACATTATATTCGATCAATTCATGATATACCCGTATGTATAAGTAATGGTTAAGAAAAGGATTCATTTAATTATTTTGGCCGCGACTTTTATCATCCGTCGTAAGACATAATATTCTGCTTATATTTTTCTGTTTTTAACTGAACATGACCCTGTAACCAACAATATTATACCAAAACTTAACTATAATTTAATGAATAAATTTGTCAATTGTGTCGAATGAATTCGAAGTATCCAACAGCTATGTCGTGTTAAGCAATACTTGTATTAAATTCAGAAACAACAGTTATTTCATATTAGTTTCTAATAGAAGTGGTGTTACAATTTGAACTCTCGTGCAAATTAACAAATCTACTCTCATAAACAGTTCTCGTTTCTAAGTTTCGATATTCACGGTCGAACAGCTCGATTAACCATTGAACTTATCATCCAAGTGGTCTAAGTTTGTGGCTATCACTTTGTGACCGAAGTATCGCAAAGCCGACGGGCCGCAAAAGCGACCGCTTGTTAACGAACGTATTACCTTGTTAGTAGTTAGTCACGCGATCCGACCTTTGCTAATTTATTACGAGAGCTAAGAGTGTCTAAATTCTGATCTCTAACTTCGTTTTATGTTTTACTCTTTGATACCTCTTGAAACTTAATCAAGTCATCGTATAAATATAAGGTCCTTCGACAACTACTTGGTCAATCTGGGATTATAGGGATTGAAGGCTAGAATATCATAGAAACTAGTATAACTAGAATAACATAGTATAAAACAAAGTCGCTTACCGTTCTCTGTATATATGTATGGTTAGATCTTTTAAATTACACAACGGATTTTGATGCGGTTTTTTTTAATAGATAGATTGATTCAAGAGGTAGGTTTATATGTATTTTACATGCACAATATATTAGAGAAACACTGATAATTTTAGAGGTTTCTGAAGTGATGTCGTAAATAAACACATTTTTTGCGCTTACATTGCAAACACTGGCTGAACCCTACGAGATAGATCAAAATACACATTAAAAAGGTCATCAAAAAAGTTCACGGTGCTATATGTTTATCTCTTAGGGATAACGGACAATAACTATTTTTTATCCTTTATTTTTTAAGAGAAATAATGGCTTATTTTCGAAGCGCTTTTAGGCAATACAGCATCAATCCTTATCCAATTAAGTACCATAAATACATTGTGAATTTAATATAGATCAATATGGCCATGTAATTTAAATGAATATTTTCGAAGATATTACAGATTTAAAACGCAGGGACATAGCGGTTTGTATTGTCTAAAGAATGGAAAACTGTGAACGTCGTTGTAGTATTATTATATTTAGTAGCAGCATTGCATTCGTCGCTAGTATATTATAATATTATGTTTATATTTTTGGATACTAATATTAACCAAAACACTCGTGTCTGTGTGTAAAACATTAATCAAAATTTCTATGTATTTTTAATTTGTATTTACACTTAATTTGAATATTTATGTTTTTATTATATTTGTGCATTTCAATATTAGTTTAAATTCATATGTGCCGGCTACTTAACATAATTTGACCAATAAACTTATATCCGTTGATTTATTATTCGTTGTTAAACTTCCCACACTTCGACTTACTAAATCTCATTATGTGTGTACTATTAAAGTATCGTAGCAAATGGGATAAATAGGCAGCGCCACTAGTTAGAAAACTATTACGTTGTTAAAAGTCATCCGCACGATCCACAAGTTGCTAATTTATTGTTAAAACCAATTCAATTAAAACAGTTCGAAACTCAGTTTTCATTGAGTTTTTAATGTTTGATGTTTATTTATGAGTACAAGGAAAATGAATCAAATTATATCTTTTAAATAAGAAACACATCCGTCATGAGAATTACGACGATATTTTTTAAATCAAAAACTTGCGAAATATATACTCCTTTCGCAAAATATTCTAAATTTAAAAAGTAAAAATAATAATGGAACACGATTCAATTTGAATTCTATAAAAAAACAACACAGAGAAAGTGATAAATCTAGAGAAACCCAGAGAACGAAAGTCGAAATAAAATGTGGTACTACAGCCCAAGACAAATTTCCCTAGCCATAATCGTGAATAGATTATTTAATCTGGTCCCAGAGACCCAAAGTGATATAAGAATCTCACTGTAACATAAACAAGCAGAGAACAAGCCCAACGATAACTCAACTCGTAAAATGTTAAGAAGAAAGGGTAGGATTTCGTTTGTTACGGACAAAGCGTCGGTCAGAAAGAATGTGAATTATAGTGCCATTTGTTGGTGAGACTGTATGAGCGGACACACTTTGAAACAAAACAAATACCGAGAATATTCTGTTTTCACCTCGCTTTTATTAAATTTTGTTTTCAAATATGAAAAAAATATGTGTTCATAGTTGTCAAGTCTGTTTGTAACCAGATACCAATATATGCATGTTCGAGCGATAATTTGTTATAGTCATCTTTATTCAGAGACCTTTTCATTAATGTACAAAATATGTTGTGTGATTGTGCAAAAATTAAGAATAAAAAAGGCAGAAATATTACAACATGTCCAACGCTTGACGGAGCATCGCAGCGCAGTAAACATGATAATTGGAATTTAACGCCCAGGGACCCTCGCACGCTTCCACCCTGTTTGCATCAGAGCTGCCAACCGTGAATAGGTCAGAATGCCAAGCGACCCTTTTAAATTGTCCGAAATTTAATTAAAATGTTTCAAAGTTGTATCGGGATACCTATTACCATTATTGTGGCGAAAACAGACGCAATACATGAATTCACTGCAAATCATTACACTGTTATGTCAAGTGGATTAACATCAGATTTTCCGATAAAATTATAAATTATTTTTGCTCGCATGATTATGTAAATTAGTTAACCAGTAGCGTTTAAAATATGACACTTGTAACATATTATTGATATGATTTAACATGTATTAAAGTTATTATTACTTACCGTAAAATATTACCAAAGTTAGGGTATCATTTTGCTGGACGATTTCTCATATCTATTTTCGAATACGAGACATCTGATTAATAAATTTTGTTGCAAACTAAGATATAGTCAAGATTGGAATCAAAGTTATACTGTCATTATATTATAATATAAATAAAACTTATTTGGTATACTCACAACGCGTATTAAATTTCAAGGTCAACATTTGAAGGCAAAATATTTCGTTTCTGCAACGTGACATGGATTTGTATGCGCATTTTCAATTATATTTACCCTAAAAATTAAAGTTATAGTACTTTAAATATTTTTTAAGGTTATTTTCTTGCAACGACAAACTCATATTTTTTACTGATCACAAATAAAGTTGGGAGTTTCGTGACATTTCGGTGGATTTCGCTAATGAACTTGCTTGCTTATTAAGCATTGCAGAACTTCATAAACTCGTTTAAGTTCGATTAATTGAGAATACCTTATCAAGAATACACGCCTTTAAAACTTCGACTAATTATATAGAACTTCTTATTAAAGTATTATTGGAGGTTGCAAATAATCTATACCGTCAAGAAGAAAGTTGAGAGTAACAACGTACAAGACAGGATTAACGAACTCGTTTCTACTGGTAAGTTTATATTAAAAATGTTTGATAATATCTGTAGCAACCCACTTCAAACTGAGCAGATATTAAATTAAATTTCGAGTTTGTGTGTAAAATTAAATACTTTATTCAATAGAATGTTATATATCTAAAATACTAGATTACGTTTCTTTTTTAACATTTATAAAAAAACGTTTAGAATACCAGTATACTACATATACTCGTATTTTATAAAGCAAGAATTCAAATTCAAAAGTGTTTCTTTATAGAGATGATTCGCAAGCCTGAATTGTAGCACGTGGAGCGGAATTAACGCTATGCGCATTCATTGTAACATCGCGTTTTGGCTAATGTTTGGCCTACTATTATACGATTATGCGTCAGCAATGTTCTCGAAAGGCAGAGTACACACACAGAGTTGCATGTTACACATTTGGACCTTAGTAGAGATAGTAGTTGATGTATATGTTGATATATTGTAACTTTTGACTGACTTGATGGTCTACTGACTAACTTACTGTGGTAATAATTCCGCATGACTCTTATTTTATTATATGTTTTTAAAGCATCGGTAGGTGGACTGGTAAATAGGCCATTTGATAGTAAGTGTTCACCACAGCCCAATGTATGTGGGCCGTAGGAAATTCTTATTCCTTATATCGCAAATGCGACACCTACCTTGAGAACTGAGATGCGATATCCCTTCATCCTTCAAACCGGAACGCAATAATCCTAAGAATTGCTGCTTGGGATATACATATGATGATGAGTTGGTGATAGCTATCCAGACGGATTTGCACAAAATTCTACCACCAAGAACCCTAATTTCCCCCTAGTACCTTTACCTAATTTTTGAAGTGTTTCAGTGCAATAAAATGATGTTTAGTTAATAATGCTGCGGATCCCAAGGTACCGGATTAATCCGCAGGTCGAGTTAATAAAAAATAATTAGGTTATAATACATCGAAAAATTCTTATTAACAGCCCGATGATTGGTATTTGGCAATTCTCGAGCCTCGCATAGCACATATATCCATTTACTCCAACGCCTATAACCTTTACGGTCTTGTTAGATTGTGCCATCAAGATTACATCGAATTATGTGAGTGAAGGAATAGAGAATGCACTTATGCTGGCACAGATAGCTAGTCTCCCTTGAGAATAGCCGCCGCGATCTAAATCGGCCACGAGAACGTCAAGGCATATGATATAGAACTGCTGCAATACAGTAACGATATTTATAAATTTTATTCCAGAATGACGAGCCACCAGGTAAGTGGTCAATTTCTCACAAGCATTAGCACTGTAAGCAATACAACCACTCCTTACACCGTCACCGTCATCGTTATATAACTGAGATGGCCCAGTGGCTAGAACCAGTGCATCATAACCGATGATTGCGTGTCCAAAACCCAGGAGGGCACTACTGAATTTCCATGTGCTTAATATGTGCTTATAATTCATCTCAAGGTCGGTGGTGAAGGAAACTTCGCGAGGAAACCCGCTTGTCTGTAAGAAAATCTGCCACATATTTATTCAGCAACCAGCACCGATCTCCAAACCTTCTTTACATCTCCTTTATCTGTAATAAACTTCAAACTGGAACACTCCAAAAATAGTATTGATGGTAGATGATAGAATAATTAATGATTAGATGCGATGGTCGACGACAAAGTTTAGAATAACTTTGTCGTCGACCATCCGGTTAAAATTTGTACACTAAATTTTAATTGATTTGTTACTATAATCCAATATGTCTCATCCAATGTTTAAATTTAAAATGCCTACATTTATTAAATGTTCTGAATATTAAATAGAATTTCATATTATATTTCATCTAGCTGGTACAGACGTAACAGAGACCATTCATAACTTTAGTTTTGTCGGGTGACAGCCGACACAGAGCACCGTCAACAAGCTGTGTTGGTAATTTCACTTTATTGGCTGCGCACCGAGCCTGGTGTCGATACAGACAATCCGATATGAATTTAGACGACAGATTTTGATTTCAAATTATTTTTAAATCAAGAATTACACACGGATTTTTAACATTGTAATCTTGCGTTGAAATCTATGAATGTAATGAGCATGTAATGAATTATTTTCATTTATTTTAACAGAAATAAATCGTTACGGCAAGATATTTTGCTCATTAATTTAGTAATATTCATTACAAATAACAATCTTCTATACCTATATCATCTGTTTTTAACACAACTAAAGGAAAATCAATTAATTTAATTATATTGACTAAATGTTTAATTTCACACATTTGACATAAAACCAAAGATTGGCTCATCAAAGTTAACCTGATTACTAAGAAAATTATACATTTGCATAAGACTATTCGTTACTACTAATGCCTAGATGTAAAAGCCCATATCCCGAAGCCCTAGGTTCAAGCTCCGAGTCGGGCTATTAAAAAGTTAAGCCACGTTAAGCCATCGGTTCTTTGCCTGAGCTATTTCCGGTCGTGTTGTATTTGCAGTTCCATCGGATTATGAGTGCATTGGCGCACACACTTGCAAACTATAACATGCTCTGCGTAGTCAAGTCTCTTGAGAATAGCCACCATGAGTCATCATCATCTATAATGATATCTTGTTATGCATATAATTATCTACCAAAATAAAGTGTCAGGTAATTTTGAGACTTATTTGGTGCATTTATTTTTCCATCCAACTAGGTAATAATATGTGCTAACACGGCTTATCTAAGCACTCTTAAATTGAATAAAACCATTTTATGCACTTCAATGAAAGGCTTTAAATTGAAAATACCTATTCAAACATTTTTTATTGCACGCTATTTACATTATAGCGTCAGTTTTTATTAATGTTACTTTGAATTGCCTCTGTTATTTTTACTAGAACTTTGATGCAACATGATAAGTTGAAATATTGAATTAACTGAATCAACTATTTTCTTCCTGGCGTCTTGCTATGATGCTGTCATAATTTTTTCAACCGTTGCATTTGGAACTGCAGTGGAATTATGGAACAGGACAATAAAATCCAACATAAAAAATGTGAAGTAAGGTATTTTACTGTCTGAAAATATCCTAAGGATGGACTTATGTCCTTCTATTCTTAAAGAAATGACTTATGCGATTTTGCTGTTCGAGTAGGGCGTAGTAAATATACATGCGGTAAAACCACCACTTATGTTTGATGGATTACTCGCGATGCTTCTTTTACCACTGAGTACGAGATGAGACAACTTAAGCTCATTAAAACTCATTACAGAATTTCAAGCTTTTAAGTGTACCAACCACGGGACCAGCTCTCGGCTCTTACTAAATAAAATAAAATTTAGTAAAAAAGTTCCTTTAAACAATGTTGCCCTATTTGAGCGTTTAAATGTATGTACATCAATCCATACTGATCTTATAAATGCAAAAATACCTCTGACTTTCTGTTTCTTCCACTTTCATGGCTAAGCCACTGCGCCAAATTATGAGAAGTTTGATATAATGCAAGCAAGAACTCCTGGCAAAAACTTAGGCTACCTTTTTTCACCTAAGATGAGGGTGAAGACTCGGTTTTTAACTGGTTTATTATATAAAAAGTAACTATTTAAGTTATTTAAATATTATTTTTAGTTTTTAGTTTAAGTAGATGATTTTTAAGATGTGTTTTAGTATATAATTCTACAGACAACAGTTACTATGTGTAGTAAGACGTCTTTCAAATTACGTGATTAATCCATAATCCCGGCTACATGATTTAAAACTTATTTTCTTCCCAGCGCAGTGCAAGTTTCTCGCGTCATTTGGTATTCCCCACACAAGTAGAACTAAGACCGTAACATTTTTCAGATCACACGTGACTTGGCGTATCACGTCTCAGTTGAATTGTGTTTGAAGCCAGTCACCCGCGACTACGCTGCATATTTATTTATACTGGACCTTAAAGACTTGTTCGTCGTTTACATTTTGGTGCTCATGCCATATTTAATAGAAATATTTTAAAAAAAATATTTCACCAAATCATAAGAAAGCGAAAAGAAATATAGTGGAATTTTTTGCAATCTGACTTGGTTTGTACAATCCAGTGATCAGTTATCACTCCGGTATCAAAGGTAAGCCAGTGTAATTACAAGCACAAGGGAATATAACAACTTAGATTGCATCGTAAGGAATGGCTAATGGTTCGTCGAGCTTCTCTTGACGTACAGAGGTGATAACAATTACTGAATTGGAGACTTTAAAAAAAAAACGTTTATTTGTGAATATATCAGGTTCAATTTAATTTAATTTAATATGAGTACGAACAAATTCACCTTAATCCTTTATTTATTGATGATGAAACGATTTATTATTATTATAAAAATGTTAATCATTTAGGATATTATTATTCTAGGTACACATATAACGATATATATACCACTGTCCTAATTTAGTACCATATTCCAAATCGAACGATAAGCTGTTTCACCTTATTTCTGATTTAAATATGCAGACGGTGGTATTGATTGTCTCCAAGAATAACGCCCTTTCCGCTGGGAAACCCTGAACCGCCCACAACCCGTATAAACCAAGCAAATAGGTTATGTTGTTCAAATCTTTAATTACTCAAAGGGTTGATAAGTTTCAGTAATGAAACTTGGGAAGACGAATGGTGTTGAGTTATATCGTTTAACTTTAAGCATAATGAGTATTATTTATGAGAAAGATTATGTATTGAATTGTTATTATCACAACGTAAATTGACTAAAATTTCTCAACTTTATTTCATTATAATCCTTTTTTTTATTGTGATAATTTTATAATATATTGTTTGCGTAATCTGTGGAAAATAGAACTGGCAACATATACCTCTCATAGTATATTACGGGCCTTGTTATGGCCCTTCTTTTGGTAACGGCGGCGAGAAACATGTCCTGACCTCATTTTCTTGTAACATATTTTTTGATTGTGAATGTTATTCATTAAAATTTATTTGACACTTTATTTTTTTATTTAAAATAACTTTAACGGAATCGCTGCTAATTATATCCCCTACGATAAATTTTAGAAACATTTTAGTATGAAAATTGTAAACAGTTTTAATTAAAGTTAAAAGTAAAAATTTCTTCAATAAAAAGAAGGTAGAGTTATTATATTACAATCTTCTTCTTTTTAAATCAGCTAAAAACTCGTTTAAAAATTCATAAAAATAGTGTGCCCACGTCCATATCGATTTTAAATTATCAATATTGTATATCGGTCTAAAAATACAAACGAATGGGCTTATTTAGTATTTTGCCGTATTATTAGTCATCATTTTCAATAGACTCGGCATCTAATGTTATCACTAAAGTATTGACGTTTGATGAAATGTCGTACAAACAAACAAAAGCATATTTTAAATATGTTTGATTGTTATTTATAGAATAAAGTCGCCGTATATACGTCAGCCATTGTTCTATAAACAGTTTAATTTAACTTTTGCGTTATAAGCTAAATATAAGTAAGGGGTAATGTATTTAAAATTTAAATCATTCTCTTTAAGAGACAGAGAATGTTTTGCATACCATACGGGATTAAGTGGTATTACGCTAAACGAAAATCTAGCCGTGCTTCTAGTTTTAGCTGTAACATATATGATATTACATGTATTAGACATTATTGAACCTAACACATGTAGTAAGTTCACATTGCTTATAAAAATATTTAAACACATATGTATTTCTTTCAACATCTGTTTCTTGGCTCGATACGAGCGTTGAACCCATGACTTCAGGATATATTATATTATGTTAAACTATTATATTCTAGAGGCAGACAGTATAAAGACAATATCGAATAAATTGGAAATCAATACTAACTTGTCTTATGAATGGTAAAAGAAAACTATTTCAATGCTTTCCCGTCTCATTCCCTTCAGTAACTTTATTATAAGTATGGATTAGAGTTTTTGGACTAGGTATATTAAGAACGGGTGCTCGTACGTGCAAACATTACTTCTGGGAGTATGACAAAAGGTATATTTGCCACGACTTCGCTTGCAGGGTATAATCCCCGCTAAGCCCACGTGAGCACGAACTGAATTCGGGAAACATTTGACATTTTCATTTTTTTTTTTTTGTGTCAACATTGATACACATTCGTGGCGCAAAATATTGCGCCACAAATGTGTATCGCACGAACGAATGGGGAACGGGTGAAACACGAAACTCAATTTTAGGGAAATACGAAACCCAAAAACATAGTTCCAATAACTAAGGAACGATTCGAAAATTTGTCTTTTTTAAATCTTTAAATTTTCTCTTTGGGATCACGTATGAGAGAAAAATATCCGGATCAAGTTACGATGGTCATTTAAAGTCTTGCACTGTTTAAAAGAATTATTATTCACTGATTTATATAATATCTATTAATACATATGCATATATAGATATTTAACCAATCCTTTAATAAAGATCTGCAGTCAGTTTAAAATACTATTTGTAAGTATTATATAATTTTTTTATTTTTATTTTAATGTTATGCTGCATGTTATCAAAAAATCATGAATCAACCATTGGTTTCTAATGAGACTTCTACTTGTACCATATTATACTTATTAGTAGTATGGTACTTACAGAAGTAGGTATCATTAAATACCTAAGTAGGTATGTATAGATTTTTGTGAAATATTAAATATCTCCTATCGTGAACAAACTGTGCATATTTATATGTTTCATAGCGTATTGTTTATTCTCCTTTCACGCTTTATAAAGCTATTCGGTGTTCCCATTTCTTTAAGTTTCTCGAGGCCGCCTGGTTTACTCGCCCGTTAAAATACTACTATTCTACTTTTTGTGGTAAGTTATACCTGGATATTATTATTCTTTATACATATTTTAAGTAATCTTTACTTGAAATTAAAACTCCACGTTGATATTACAAAAATAGATTAACTATTTTTTTTTCCAGCATTAGGCATGTTGAACACGTTGGTTAAACGAATATTGTAAGTACCTATTAAAAAAATGTTAATATATTTAAGGCCGCTAATGTTTAAAAATAATGATCAATTTATTTGCAAGCCATTTTAAACAGTTTTATTAAAAAAACATAATAATCTACTCAAAAATATTGCGAATTATTTTGTATCAAAATGGTAGGTAATAATAACACAGAATTTATAAATAATTAATTATATATTATATTTGAATCAAGTTATGATCGGGATTTAGTATGGTATTTAAAATCTAAAATAGAAATTAATTTCTATAAAAATATACCGTTCTTAATCTTTTAATTTCTAATTTTATTATTGAGCTCCGTAAATTAAAATTGAAATTTCAATAAATTTTGTGATTGTAATTAATTGAATATTTTGTCAAATTATGATTGATATTTTTCTTATTCCTAGGATTGCACATTCAATATTTTATTAAATTGTTTTCAAAAGATTAATTATATTCATTTACTTAGCATCAAATTTGAAATAATATCTGTGACGTTTAACGATTTGTAGAGATTTGATTGAAAGTTCTGTTGTCAGTTAACTTCATAACATTGGCGCCCGATGTGGAACTTAGGTTACCTAAAATTTATGTAATGGCGGTGGAGCATGCCATAATTGATTAAACATAACTATCATCATTACCCCTACCTTTAATAAGCTGCAAACCTCATGGTTTTTGCTTTGCAACGATCCAAAAATATCGATTCACGACGAATCCAGCATGTCGGCCGCCCTCTAGGGCAGACGGCTCTTCTCTCTATGTACACATAGAACACAACACGTCAAGCGAGATATCAAACGGTTTCCCGCCACTAGTATTTTGTCACTTATTATACGCCAATAATATTTTTTTTCCGTAGTAAAAAGAATTTCATATAGAACACAAGAACAAAAATATTGAATACCGTTCCGTTTAAGATATGATTGAAAAACAGACTTAAAGTTTCAATAAACCGTTCAACGTAATGGCAACAAATGTATCAACCTCCCGCGCGTTCTCGACCCGACTGACTGAATTTCCTACATTTTCCCGGCGCAAGCCTTCACCCCTTGTAATCGAGCACGTTCGCAAAGATATAACAATAAGATTCTATAGATATATTAACATTATTTTATACATATTCCATTGATTTCTTTCTTTAATTAAATAATACGTATGATTTAACATATTTACAAAATGGTTAAATTATATAAAATCTCTATGTAGCATTAAATAATAATTATGATTTCCGATGAACGTGTCAAAATTAAAGTTTTACATAATTATTATTAAAATTTTGAAATGATATAAAAAATTAAGCTGTATTTTTTTTGAAGAAATGTACTGTAAATTAACTATTTTAGCCTACTTTTTTGATTTAATATAATGTACTTACCTACTGTACTACTATATATATATATATATATTATTTACTTAATATTTATTTTCTCTATGTCTTCTTTTACACTTTGTTTTTACATAATATAAATCTTAAATATAATCCATACTTTTATAGAATTATAAATAAAATATGATCAAGACAAAGTTATGTTATCTATCACTTTTATATTATCTGTTAACTGTTATTGTCGTTTGTCACATAATGATGTTAATTGTCAATTTGTCATTTGTCAGACATTATTTTTAAGTTTGATTTTGTAAATGCTTGTTGTTAGCGTTTGTTTTTGAATTATAATATAGTTCAAATTAAAACAGTGTTCCTAAATTAGTAAATAGTATTGCAATGGCTCAAACAGAAGATACTGAACTTAGGGATTTAGTGATTGAAGCCTTGGAAAAAAACGGATCTCTTGCTAAAATCCGTGCATTACTTCGAGCGAACATTTTTTTAGCTTTTGAAGATGAATGCGAAAATTTAAAACAAAACGAAACATTAGATAAAGTATTGTTACAACCAGCAGGTAAATTATGTCTTTCTATTGTCCATGATTTCTTAGATTTTTGCAACCTCAGAAACACATTGTTCGTGTACAAATCTGAAACAAGACAAGGAAAGGAGTACCAATATGAAGGCAGGAATACTGTCGCTGATAAATTAAATTTAAAGCAATCAGATCAACAAAATCAGCCTATTTTATTGTCTTTAATCAATAACATTCTTTATCCGTGCCCGAAAAATGCCTATAAGCAAGATGATAAACATACTAATATGAAACGGCTAAATAGGAATAAAAACATGTATAAAGGTGACCAAGATTGTACATACATAGTACACGAGGACTCCAGCACTACCACAAGTCGCACTCAGTCTGACAATTCATCAGATGAAAAACATAAACTTGACCTGAGATTGACACTAGACAATTCTGATACAGATACATCAAGTGAATCTGTAAGAAGCAGGACTAGATCAGAATATATTCCAAATAAACATACACAAGATATTGGAAGAAATGATCAGAACATTACACAAACAAACCAACTGCCGAACAATTTTGTCAAAGACGTAAAAGTTTTAAATAACAGCAGTACAGAATCTACCTCTTATGTTGAGTTAAAACCATTTAATAAAATAGATGCAATCCTACTAAATACAACAGGTTTACCGGTAGAAGAAAAAAAAGACACTACACATTCACTACAAAACAATTCCCATTCTTCTATTTCGAAAGTGGATGATTCATCACAAATTCAATCATCAAACAGTATCTCTGACACAATAAAAAAGGATTTAAGCCATCAAGATTCCAAGACAAGTATGAAAAATTCTCCAGAAGCATTGAACAAGTACAATGAGACAACTGAATATAGTTATGATTTTATATCACCTCCCCAATCAGGACGAAATGATAATACTGAAAAGCAATCACCGAGTCCAAAGTCTGCACATGAAGATACAATCAATAAATCAAATAATTCATCAGTATCCAGCCATAAACAGAATTCAATAAGCTCTCAAAGCTCCATATCAATATCTGATGTTGCCGATTTAATAAGTGAAAAAAGTAGCTATAAGCATAGTTCCAATTCACCTAATCAATTTAAATTGCCAATTAACGACAAGTCAAATAGAATTCTTAATAGAGATCAGGTTAAAATGGTTAGTGATGATTCGGGTGACTTTTCTGAATCACCTGTTCCATCTCTTTCTAACCTTAGTCTTGATATTCATAGTGACTGAAAAAGTATCCTTAGTTAAAGGATGGTTTTAACACATTACACCTTGAAACAAATATTTTAATGAGAAACAAGCAAACTTTAATATTAGTAGCTGGTCTAATTGTAAAATATTGTACTTAAAATATGTGATTTTAATGATTGTTATGTATATGTACTAAACTATATGTATATCTAGTTTAATGTATTTAATTTTTCAATGGAGGATTTTGAATTTATATTTTTAAGAAGTGTATTTTGTTGTTTATGCAAAACAATAGTTTGAACAGTTTAATATTATACAAAAAACTATTCAATTACCTATTTATTTTATTGTAAATGTAACTCAAACTATGGATAATATTGTATACAGAATGAAGAAATTAACTATAGCATATTGTGAATAACTACAGAAGCAAAAGAAACAAAAGATAAATATGTTGTTTAACATCCTATTATATATTAGAATTAGGGTGATATACTGCCAAGGACATGTGGTGTAGCAGTTGACAAAATTACAACACAAAGTTGAGATGAAATAATGATAATATTTTTTAGGATAAATCTAAGTAAAATTCTTGTCAAATTACTATATAGGGCTAACTGTGCGATTTATGTTTGTGTGTCCCCTTGCCCTCGTAATCTTAACAAAGTAAATATATCAAGCTGTTTATCTTATCTAAACAATGATTAAATAGTGTCTCCTAATAGCTATTAAATGTCCCATAATAAGTATTCTCAGTTTCTCCCAAGTCTCGCTTACTTTATGTAGTATTCACTTACCAAGCATTAATAACATCAGCCCAACTTTTTAAACGTCTCAGACCTTGTGGTCTTCAATACAATATACAGATTGACAATGTTTTTCTTGTATATGCAAGTCTTTATAATAACAGTATTATATTCTTAACGTACATCCACATATACATATTACTGAATGTTCTAAAATGTTCTGCTAGTTATATTTATATAAATAATACTTTATTGGTTTTAAACAAATTTTTGTAATAACTATTTAACTTTTACTACTACGCTTGTGATTGAAACTCAATAGATTATAATTATTATTTATTTAGAAGGGAAAATAAATTGCAGTCCAAAAAATGAGAAGTTAATAAAGATTAGCACAGACATAAGGTAAAAAAATAATTATAATCTGTTGTTGTAACTTGATTTCCTAAAATTGCATTTATATATCATTCCATAATGTAGTTAATGATGAAAATGTCTAATAAGCCTGTATTTATTCCGATCAAACGATTTATTTTGCTAATGGTTGTGCCTTAACACTCTGAAACAAGTTTAAACATGGTTCCTCAAAACATTCAGTCGAATAAAATCTAGTCCTATGTCTGTTCTTTTTGAGAACAAAACAAGTTCCGTCCAAATTGCTCCGATTTCATGACTCTGGTGTTGCTTTAAATCGCAAACAATATGTAAAAATGTTTTAATAAATGCTTTTTATTTGCTTAACTTGGCTCTTTTATTTTCTAGTTTTTTTATTCACTAACAATCAAGTTATCCTATCGTATTCTACTAATATTAATATGTTAATAAACGTTGTATATATTTATATAAACCTAACAGCTAATTACAACTTCTATTTATTTAATAAATAAACTCAGGTATCACCTGCTCAGATATTGGCTGCTTATTGAATTATCATTTACACCCAACCTGCAGCCAACCTAATGATCTTTGTGCTTGTAATTCTAGGCTAGGTTATACACCCTTTGAATCCGGAATAGCGATGCAAATGTTCGCATTCAATAATTGAGGTATATACATACATAGGTATATGGTACAGGACCAGGCGGGCTTACACAAAGCCTTACCAAATTGACCTAATTACGATTACACCATTTTTGGTCTGTGTAGTGATGCTCTTATTAGGATTTTCTGTATGATGAAAATACTTAACGAAAACAGTTGAAAGTTGAATGCATGTTATACAAAGGAATGTTCCATTTTGTACACCGGGTGAGGGATAAGGTCAGCCGAAGAAATTATCTAAGTCTTGGTAAGAAGAGCTTCGCCAACTCGACGTGAAAATGAATCATATTCGGGTTGCGAGGCTGGCCATCCCCTGTGCCAACAACCACAGGTAGGGTGGAAAAGTTTGCTTTATGATGCCTGCTATAAAGCAGAATTTTGTGCTCATCACTGATTTAGGTATGGGCCCAAATTTTTTATATATGTTTTTATGTATGGTTCCAATACAAAAGTACACTCCAGAAAAATCCGCTTTCAGAGGAATTGCAAAAAACAAAACAATTTATAATGTATTCAATGTTTATTTTCACAATGTCTGTAAAGCATAGATTGTAGATATCACGTTTCAGTTATGCACACAATTAAATCCATACTGAACACTGTAACACTTCGTTACACATTTTCTATACAAAATTAATGCTGTATAATTATAGCATAATGGCGGTTAGTGTAGTCACATTGAGAAAAAAAAATTATATTAAACATTTTTGTATTTACAGTTTATTATTTTATTAGGTACATGAGTTTTAATATGAAAATGGTATAAAAATTACACTTTCATAATAATATATTACATACAATATCATAGTAATACAAATGTGTTCATATCCTAACTTTGAAAAATATAACAATAGTAAAAGCCACATTGCTTTAATATAATATAAACATTAACAGTCCTACACTGTTCGAATATTTCACAAAAATGGAATACCTCGCTCCAGGCACTAATAGTTTTCTCGAAAGTTATATTATCATCGTATTAAAGTTTTTAACACAATTGTTAAAAATTTCATATTAAACATTGAAATATTACTTAGAAAAGGCTGCTACTCTTGCTTACGATATTTGCCAATATTCACAAATATGCAGAGCAAATCCTTTCCTAACAATAGAAAAAGAAATAAGAATTATTCATAAGTCAATTTACAAGAGTATTAAAGCACCTAAAACAAGTTACTAAAAGCCATTAAATTTGATAAATAAATATAAGTAATGTACATATGGCAAATATTTGGCTTTGTATAGTATAGTTAACATGTGACAAGTAATAGTAAATGCAGTTAGGTAATTACAATCAAACATTTCTATTTATAGACTCATTCACAAGTGATCATTTTGATACAATATACTATGAAGCATTATTCATTAAATATATCTATGAAAATCAAAGGAACAAATTATAATATTGTATACGCGTCACAAATATTTTATTTAATACTGGATCCACACGTGAAGCTCAAACTTGTGTCAAACTTTGGCATACCAGTTGTCACAAAGGAAATTATATAGATTAGAGTTCAAGTGAATGTGTCATTCTAGAGTTCATTGCCCATAGAGCTGTCGTGAGTGAGATTCGAGTCCATGCTAGCGTTGTCAGAGTCCTGGCTTTGGTTTCCGCTGTAATTTGCAGCTTCTTGAAGTCGCATTAGCATATTTAACTGTAAAAATAAAATGTTATTAAATTAAAGACAATATATTTTTAGTACAATATGCTGACTCTTCAATTACATTTTTAAAAATTGACATAATGGTAAAGAATAAATAATCAATTACCAAGGGATCTTGATTGTTGTTCGTGTTCGCATCTTGATTAGCGTCGTCAATACCAGCATCCTCGACTGATATAGGTCTTAAGGTCTGTAAAGTCAAAAATAATATTTTTTTTAATCAGGTACACGTTATTAACAGAATCTGGTAAAATTTGTCTCTATAGCCTATTCCAATAACAGGAATAGTAAAGAAGAACAAACAAGTTTGGAATTAAGTTAACGTGACTTCCTCGGTCGGAATCTTGAATAATTACGGTATAGATCTATTCACCCAACAAAAGTTCGTCTCTCAATTTTAAATTATTATTGTCAGCGTGCATTATGAGTGAGTGACTCTCGTGCTTACAAGATGTCTTAGTATGTGTGAGAAGACTAACAAAAATATAGCAAGAAAATACAAATTAGGTTATATTTGTTAAGTTAATTTGTATCAAAAATAATTAATTTTACGTGGAGGAGCGCGCCTTCGTGAGTGAACAGATCTATATTCATTATGGATTCGTAAGAAAATAGAGAATTAAAATTAAAGCGGATATTGCTCAAGTGGAATACCGCTAATTGTTGTTGCGCATAATGTAGCAATTTATTTGGAAATCGCATGGAATATATAAATTTAAACTTTATTTATCTGTACTCCTTCTTCGATTGGTTACTAATCAGCAACAATTTATTATTTATAACATATTTATGTATGTAACTCACATGCGAGTGGTTAGGTTCTCTCCAGGGGTAGGAGGACTTGACGTGCTGCAGCGGGTCGACGGCGGCGTGTCGGCGACGCCCGTACAGCGCCACGCCCTCGCGCACGGCCTCCGACGCGTACGGCACGATGCTGTAGTTCCACACATCCGCGAACCACGCCTGCAAATTGAAAGATATATCTATCACGTGTTCTATTCTTGCTTCTTTTGCTTTTACTTTAAGAAGTACAATGAAGAGGAGAAAATAAGAAAGTGCATGGTATAATAAAAATATATACTACATAAATTCTATGCGGTTTTTTCTGTTTATATTAATGTAAATTTTAGTTTTATTTTTGGATTGCAAACTTTCATAAGCAGTTTTACTCCTGTCATACTGGAATTGCATGCATTTTGTTTTTATTAATTTTCTTGCTTTATTTTAATTCAATATATGAATATTATGCTATACCTGACTAGCATCCAAGTCCATAGGACAAGCGAGGAATAGACGAGGACCGACTGTAACGTCGCTTGAAGAGTGAGCTTCCAAAAAGGCATTGAGAGTTGACCATACTCCTGGTAACCATTCCAAAACTGCTGCTAATGCTGGTTCACGTCGTCCTAGCCTCAATTCCAAGGAGAATAGTTTTCGGCGAAGATATCTACACAAAAGACAAAAATATTATAATCAATAAGAATTTTTCTCTTGCAAATGAATGGCAACTATTTCTTTTATTTTACGTACCGCGCCAAGAATCCCTTTACTGGTTCCATATGATTAGCAGTGAGCAGCCACCTAAAGTTATGATGTAGTTGGAGATTTGTCGTATTGCATGTTGCTTGGGACATGGTACCTGTGCAGAAAAGGACATATTTTTAAAATGATCGTAGAATTCGATATTTATGCAGCTTAAAAAAATGATTTTTTGGTGGTACAGATTTCAACCGCAAATACGTCATTAAATAAATATAAATATAAATATAAATATATGACAACATCACATATATTACTCTGATTCCAATGTAAGTAGCTAAAGCACTTGTGTTATGGAAATCAGAAGTAACGACGGTACCACAAACACCCAGACCCAAGACAACATAGAAAACTAATGAACTTTTTCTACATCGACTCGGCCGGGGATCGAACCCGGGACCTCGGAGTAGCGTACCCATGAAAACCGGTGTACACACTACTCGACCACGGAGGTCGTCAAAACCCCACTACTACCCCATATACGTCATTACTACCCCACATGTTAGATACGAATATAGACGCTTCATATGTATCTGATTTACGACAGAACAGTGTAGCCTGCAGCACTGAGACACAGTTAGAGATTTTATTGGTGTACGTATCGATGAAATAACACAGATTCATAATACGGTCACAGCTCACTATATGGAAAACGATGCAATTTTTCTTTTTCACTGCAGGGTAGATAAATTTCACCGATTAGTGGTCACCTTCTCAACACCGCCACTACGAGGAGTATAAGTCATTTTTTACACTATCAAAGCGCTGCCACCCAAGAGTGTAAGATGTTGTCTCTTTCGGATCTGATATCACGGCATTAAAACAGCTGTCATGTATAATGATGCCGAATGTGATGAAATAAATAAAATGATAGATAATAAACGAGTATTTAAGTATTTCAGGTCAGTAGAGGCCGTACCGATGATGACGGGCATGTTCCTGTTGTCGGGCGGCAGTAGGCCGGCGAAGGCGTCGCCCAGCGCGGAGGCGTGCTGCAGGTTGTCGAGCACCACGACGGCGGGCAGCAGCTCCTCGCCCGCCGCGCCGCCGCACTGCTCCGCGATGTTGGCGAGGTAGGCGCGCAGCTCGTTACATGATTTACGGTCCACGCTATTGATTTAAATTAAATATTGAACATACTTATGCTATTTATCAAATATAAAAATAACATTTACTTAAAAGAAAAAGTTAAACTGTTTTCGATCTTTAAAACTTGATACTTTAAAATGTAATTAATTTGTTTCAGTTAAATGGAAACATATTACCAAAAAAAAAACGCTTACGATTTATTTGATTACAGGAAATAAGAAAATATAGAAAAACTCACTTGAATGTTGCTACGGCTTCAACTGGATTTCCTCTTCGCTGCGTCCTTTGTACATAGAATTCCGCCAATTTAGCCGCTAAATATGATTTTCCCGTGCCACTTGGTCCACAAAGTATTACCCTCCGGTGTTCAGACAATAGTGAAACATACCTAGAAATTACAAAAACAACGTCAATAATCTCGAAGATTAAATGAATTTCCAATCCGATAATATAATTATACATACCTATATACAATGTTTTTTGGTATGAGACTATCGAAAGCTAAGCTTCCGACTCCTTGCAAACAAATATACAAAGTATTGACGGTGCCGATTATATAACCGCACGGTAATAATTCAGGAAAACAGATTTCCGGTCCACGTGTTGCTTCTCCCAAGTGATAGGACGTTATGGAATCAGTGTTCAGACCAAGATTCGTTCCAGGATCTATCCTGGATAGGTAGTCTTTGAATGTTTTCCTAACTATATAGTCTAAATTCTGCCAAGTCGTCTTGCCAGATATGTACGTGTAAGCAATAGTAAACTCATTGCAGTTTATTGTCGAATCACTATTGTACACGTTCTTATATGAATTACTGTGCGTTGATTTATTACTTTTAAGGCTATTCGTGTTCGATTTATTTATAGATTGCGGATAATCTTGAGTTTCAATTTCGGGGCTGTGGTTCTGAGACATCCTCGGTGAATCGAAACTGGGTTGTTTATCGAAGTGATTGTTAAACGCACTAGCAGTTTGCTTCGCATAAAATCTGCACTCCGATTCAGTTAATGTGTCTTGGACTTCTTCGAAATATCTTTGGAATGTTTCCGGTTGCCCTAAATATACAGCGATCGCTATTTTCTTTCCGTCCGTCGTATCGCCCTGACTGTCAGCGACACCTGAGAACGTAATGGAGTGCGTAAGAGATCATTTTTCGGTCACCAACTTACGCAACGATAAGAATGCAATAAAAACTTACCGATATCTGAATAGCTTTCTCCTATCGCTAACTCACGGCTTTTAGGGGGAGGTAGCACTGTATTGATATCGTAATCACCGCTCATCCTGTCCCCGGCACTAAGCCCATTCGTAAATATGTCACTTGCACCATTTAAAGCTCCCAATAAGGCTTCACTATTTTCATTTAATTCACAAACAGCCTTGTTACCGTATATTGGCTCGACCATACTAGATTTTGGAGATCCCTTCTTTGAAAGGTCTCGAGATGGAGTCGACGACATACAATTAAAGTCTAGATCTAAAGGCTGAGAATGAATATCAATGGCAGCCTGAAAAAAAAACAATATATAAGTAACTCTTATATGTTACATTAATTGTATTTATTTGTCAAAAAAAAAATAAGCGGAAACACAAACACGTTCAAGTAAAAATATCGGAGAGATAGACATTTTTAAATTTATATAAAAAATCAATCGATCAAAGCTGAGCAACAATGAAACAATTAATTGATATTTATAATCTTTATTATAATAAGCAAAAATAACAGATTATAAATACATTCACAGTACCTGATGCATGGTAGCTTGGTCTGCAAGACTGAATCTCCTGGGATCCTCTACCGCAGATCCTCCCGTACCCAAAGAGCTTTGGCTACCAGCCAATGACCTAGACGTAACTAGACGTTGCAATCGCTCGTTGTTTTGTTTCAGGTTCAACATCTCGTTCTGTATAAATATTTTAACGTTATATATAATTTGTTTTTTTTTTCGGTTATTATATATTTTATATTTGAAACAATAAATTTATTTTCAAACGAACTGTAATGAAATTGTATTTACCCTCATCTTTATGACAGTGTCTTTAAGACTTTCGAGTTGATGTGCGGAACTGAGCGCCTCAAGCCTTATATCTGTTAGCACCAAATCTTTTTCTCGTAATTGTCTCTTCAATTCGTCGACTAAACCCGACTGATCTGGTTTTTCTGAAATAAATATTAGATGTCAAGTAACAAATCCATTATTTTGTCGCCTCTTCACTTTCTATTTAATAAAAATGTTTACTTACATATTAATGAATTTACTTAGGGCTCTTAAATGACAAGCACTAATACGACATAAAGCTTTCACTTAACCTAATTTCTCCAGCTTATATTTATCGAACAAATGCAACATGTGCGATACAGAATTAGTTATGCTAATGCATCGAACAGATGGGATTTCGACATTAGCGAATTGAATACGTCGGCAGAAATGTAGTTTGCGTAATTTACCTTTGGTCTGTTCTTCAGTATTCGCTGGGGGGCACGTCGTTTTGTCTTTAGCATTGTCAAGAGTTTCGTGGGAATGTTCTAGACTATTCTCGTTGCTTCCTTCGCGGATCGTGTGCGGATCGTCGTAGTGATGAGAGCCCGACGAGCTGTCTTGTGAAGACAATTGCCCGAGGGAAGAGTGCTTCGCCGTTTTAGATATCTTGGCATTTCTTGAGAACGCTTTTGTAAACGATGAGCGCAACTGTGACAGACAAATAATAACATTTAGATCGTACTAAAAGTTTCCTGTAAAAATCAGATGTCGAAAAAATCTTCACGATTCATAAACTTACGTTTAGTAACTAAAATTGCCCAAACATTTCACTACTTTTGGCCACCTGATTTATTTAGCGAAATCTCAAAACTATAACACACAATAATAAATAGAACATAAAAAATAATAACTCACCCATCCCTTTTTCTTATGTTTTTTATCATGAGGTGCTGACGACCCACTGCTAAGGCTGTTTATACTAGATACGCTATCGGTGGAGAGGTGGCGCGTGATGGCACCATTGCCTTGAGCTAACCGCTGAGGCGATGATTGTTGAGTGTGGGTCGTGTTTGGATCCTAGATGCAAAACATTCGAATAATTAATGATTAATGTAATAATAACAAATTTGAGATGAGTATACAATTTTTTTTTAAATAAAACTGTTCTCATAAAAATAGGTTTTTTTTCGTTTTAGTTGCTTTTGTACAGAATTCGTTTCATATTAAGTTTATCATACATACGCCTGTAATAATATTATTAAACAAAATCGTTATAATTATTATATTATTAAAAAAAATTTTTTTTTACGTTACAGTACATTCTTTTTAAATTATTTTTTTTAAAAGGATTTTTTTTATGACATTACAAACATTATATTATTGGACCACAGATAAAAAATTTCGACTTTAAAACGGGAAATAATTTTAAGATATAAATTGCGATATACCAAATGACATGACGAATAAACTTCACGGTATCGCATATCTTCGATTCAAGATGTTGAGATTAATATTAGACGGCTAATTAAAATAATTACATTCACACGATATAGCGTCAAGCATAAACAGGACGTTATGTCTCAACTATTGACGTCTGATATTTAGAACGAGACCTATTGATGGTCAATTTAATGCAAACGTGAGCCTACAAAACGTCTACAATTGTGTTCACTTATGCCATTTATTCGGCTTCGACTTTCACGTGTGCACTTCGCAACTGTTCTGGTTTCATATATCTAAAAAGCGTGTGATTGGTACCATATCAATGATCTAACTGCGTTTTCTCACGTATTTATATTACTTAGAACCTGTACACGAGCTTGGCGATTTTGTATAGATTATAGAATTTTTACAAGAATCCAATAAAATAACAATAACTAACAAAGGTTGCGTTTCTTCAATTATCGAGAATGTGGTCTTACATAATACTATTATTAATAAGTGACAGCTACGTTTTCGATATTTTATTCCTTATAATATATTTTAGTTATAATAATAATAATAATAGGTTAAATAAATAAATAATATAAGTGATAATTAAACAAAGAACAGAACAATATTAAATTCAAGTTAAACAAAAAATGATTGAACGTTATGTTATGGTTTAGTTCGTGGCAGTGTTATTAATTACATAATGTCCTGTTTTAATTATGATACTTTGAATTATTCATACAGTGGCGTGTCGATTATTTATTGAATTAATGTCTTTTTGACGGAGCATTAATGAACCTGATATACGATGTTGTGATTTTTTTTCATTAACAATAATTATACTTTTCAAAAATGATTCTCGAATATTTTATACTGTAATCAATTATTTTGATAGCTTCCATTTTGTTCAGCGCGTCATTAATTATTTATTTAGTCTTATTATAGTAAATTAAGTTGAGCCTAAACGGACTTTCTTAAATATCTAGAGTGAACGCCAACATGTTCAAAATTGATAAAATAGATCCTTAATTATAATCACCATAGACAAGCTATAAAATCAAAGAGAAGATATTTAAAAAAAAAAGGTGTGAATTGTATCTCTAGTTATTAGACATTCACTGGACAAACGCGGCTGGACGCACTCGTGAGTCCACTTAGCCTTACCGTTTTAATTAAAGCGCCATTATGTACGTGATCTCATTTTATCAGGAGTTCTAATGATGTAACGATTGATGGCTGGCCTACATAACTTGGTTAATTTAATCACAAGGCTCAATGTACACCGTCGCGCGCCCGAGATGTGTACCTACCCTAATTACAAAAGACAAAGTGACAAATCAAACATCATTATCATAAGATTATATTTGATACCTCAGAACAACCTTCACACATTTCTTTGGTTTCAAGCTGTTGCAAGATCGTAACTGAAATTGAATTTTATGTATGTTAATATTTTAATATAATCAATCATATTAATATAGAAACTTATTCTTAAAGTGCACGTGATGTTTTATTTTAACCTCAACTATTGCGTTGTAGGATGATTGATCATCGAGATTGATTTCAACTAATGATATTAACTATAGAGCCGAGGCAGTTATTACTGCACGCAAAGATATGTTCTTGCAATGAATACAAGAATTGGTTATTGGAAAGTTAGTAGGTAAATGAGAAGACGTTAATGCGTGTATCTGGATATCGCTGATCGCAATTGTTTGCCCAAATGCAAAGGGCATTGGCATTCTTTCGATCTTCACTTAAATCGCTTAAAGCTGACGTGAGTTTTCCATGTAATCTTTACACATCCTTCATTACCGGAATTTAAAAAGTTATACTTATAATAACCCTTTGCCGTAGGTACTAACTGATGCGTTACAGGCACGGTACGGTTGTGCGCTCTGCTAAGCTCTGTACGATTGAAGAATATGGAAATGAGATAACTTATATTTTCATTGTAAAAACCGAGACGGCGGCGCTTGCGTTTTTTGTTTGTCGAAATATTTTAATACAGTCAAGTAATACAGTGGCAATCAATGTTTAGGCGTCCGCAATAAAAATTAGGCGTCAGTGGATCATTTAGTGAACAGGAGAATATCTTAAGACTTTTAATATTTTATTATAACTTACCGGTCCTGTGACATTGACGCCATCAGCTCGTATGCCCATGGACTGCATATGCGCAGTGGTCAGACCAGCTTGAATCGACTGCTTCCGAAGCAGTTCAATAGTTTGGCGCAATTCAGTCAACTCTGAATCCTAATGAAAAGAAAACATTAATTAATATTTACTTTTTTCTCGTCTTCTCTCCATGTTGATACTAATTTAATGAGTAAAGAAAAGCACACGTCGCGTTTTATGTTCTAGTAATACTTTTTACTTTAAGCAAGTCTAACTACTTTCTAGGTTCTTTTGATCAAGTTTAAAAATAAACTTATAGAAAGAAGTTTTCTTTTTATGTATTCTTGTAATATGAAATAGTTCCATGATTATTACGAGTGTATAAATTCGTGTCTAATTTTGAATATAAATGCAGTATTTTGTTAAACATGTACTAAAATTAATTGATAGAAAGCTCCAAGCGTCGCAGGTGAAATTTGTTAATGTAGGGGAGAAATTGTACTATAAAGCTAATTAGCCGCTCATATTTCACTGATTAAGTCGACATTACTATACTGTCACACCTTATAATCCAAGCAAGGTGCGTGGAAACTAGAAAGACACCCGCGGAAGAAATGTTTCAAGTGCAAAGATAGCAAATTCATCTTGTTCGGATAACATTATGAAAGCATAAATTTTGTTATACATAAGGATTTAATTCACCTACATGTTTCAAATTGATATATATATATATATATATATATTATTTGTATATCATACAATTTGTATATCAACATTTGACGTAAGTAGTAAAACTTATTTTATATAGCAGTAGTATTTGGGTAAATTATTAAAAAAAATATATATATTTGTAGACTTATAAAAGTAATAGAATAGAATATTTAATTTTATTTATATTTTTAATGAACTAATTGAATAAAGTCATTACATTTATTAGGTTACCGAGAGTATACCCAACAAGTTTTCCTTAACTAGAAACCGATTTGAGTTAGCCTTAATATAGAAAAGACGACTAATCATCCCAGATAGTATACATATTCATAGAAAATTTCTCTATATCTTTCATGTCGTTTCAAATATAATTGGAGCGAATAATCGTGATCAAGGCCAATTTATACTTAAATATATATCTAATCGAATGCTGGAATTAAATTATACTATGATTTTAATAATTTATTCTTGAATTAATATTGAAATGTCATATATCCTCAACACACTGACGATTTGATTAATATATTAATAATTATAGAATAGTAAAAAATATATGAGATTCATACTTTTCGTTCTGCTGTTGCTGTGAGCTGCTGCAAGCGCTGTGTCATATTTGAAAGACTTTGCTCGAAGGCTGATACAACGTGTGCCTGTGAACAAAAAAAAAATAAAGTCAATTAAAGAGTTCGTAAATGTTCCAGTGTTAGACATCATAGTCATATTTAAGAGATAATGGAACATATTCCATCATCCCCACTACATTAAGAATAAAGTAAGCCACGATATTTATGTAAGGTAAATATGATTTATAAAACAACAAACGTTACGTTTCAATTTGGCCCACAATGCTACAATGAGGCACTGCAAAAACGTATTTGGTTTATTTCAGCTTTCTCTGGGAACCTTCAGCGTCAATAATACATAAACATCAAATTTTTTGAGCACGTGGAAATCACGTCACTTGTAAATAAACATTCCAAAAATATAAGTCGTCGATTGCGATACGGTAACGACCGCTAAAGAGCAAAAAACTCCAGCACTTCCGCCGTAAATCTTGCGTGTTTCTTATTTGGTATATTTTTTACTTTCCAAAATTTTAGCATAACGCTCTCCACTTTACATAGAGCACTTATGTATAATTTAATATACATATTAAAATAACTTCCACACCTTCCAAGTACTCTAGAGTTGAAAGTTGTAAACGAGAGTTTATATGTAAAAACATTTTAGATTGTTTTATGATCTTTTGTAATACAACTTCAATGTACTCTATAAAGTTTATTTTATGGAACACTTAAGTGTATTTAAGATCGTAAATCGAATGATAGTTTGTTTACTAATCAATCAAAGATCACATACTTTCAAGCTCGTGTAAGTATGAATCTAGTTTCGAAATTAGATATGACCACGAACGGATGAAGTTTTCTGATACTGTTTTTTTGGATAGCGGTTACGGTCGAAGCCGATAATTATTTAAATCGCCTCAAGTACAAGCGGAACTGGTTCTTGTGGAGATGATGACAAGGTAATTACCTTTCGAATATGATCGTAAACATCTCCCTACTTGAACGTCTATATAATAATGATGTAACAACGGTGTATTAATTTTGTGTATGACTTCATCGGACTGTGAAACTGAGTGATTTAATTAATTTGGCAGGACGACAACATGTGGGAGGCTGATTCTGGAATCCATTTTTATCATGTCGTATAAATCAACAAATTACACAGATGTCAAAAATATAAGAATCGTAACGCGATTACAAGTCATTTGTATTGAAATCGGTATTGTTTTCGTTTACGATAAGATAATAATTAGGCAATATAATTATAATAATATTTACGATTATAATAGTTAGGTAAAATCATTTACATGTATACAATTCGCAAAGTATAGTATCAACCCATTAATTTCCACAAATTAATGAGAAGAGGGAAAATTATCAGGAATATATCGTATTAATAAAAAGTAGTAACATTATCTATATTTGATTCTCTTTGATATATAGATAGTTTAGAAAAGCCAGCAATGATTGGTCTTATTGAAACCCTGACCTTTGGTTGTTCGTCATTTGTTTTGTCCACTGGGCCATCATCTTTTGCCTACAATTATTTAAATGTTAGTAAAGTAATGAGTCATCAGAATAAATTACTTTCCGTTTACAACGGCATGGGTGCAGCTGGACATAAGACCCTTTGTTTGTAACGTCACAGGAGTACTCAGCGAAATTAAAGAGGGGCAATGACCACGATCCCTATCAATATTGTATTAACTTAAAACATGAACATACAGGTTGGACATAACTGATCGGTAAGACATGTATAAGGAGTGGTTATATTAAATATTACCCCAACGAATATATAGAGGTAAATATTATTGGAAGGCTATTGACCCCTGCACCTTCCATAAAGTTCTAGTATCCATGTTGATAAACCATTCTTTGAATTTGAATTGAACGATAATTTCAGACGGTGCTTGCCTGAGTATGTTAGACACTACAATCGAAAATACATTCATTAGTTATAAACTACCCAAATATGCTGAAAAAACTGTGTGAAAAAAAAAACTCGAATATCATATTTAATTTAAGGTATGTTTAATCTCAGAATTGGTCATTTGAATGTATGTGAAACATTTTTAAATGTATGAGATACGAATTTTGATTGAAAATCAATTTAAATTACTCAAATATTCCGATGCAAAATTATTCTATCTTTAATTTTAAAAGCGACTTAAATATTACGCTTATTATTTTACGCGGTAAATTTATACACGCACCACCTCACTTGCAGCACTAAAAAAATTACGCACTTAAATAAATATATTGTACTTAATGACATTTCTGAATGCGCGCAGATCATTTAGAATAAGTACTATATTCTTATTATGGTATTTCACCTGCGTCAGACATATGTACCACTTCGTCAATTATATTGTCCGTCTCTTGCACATGCGCGTGCCATCGCTATAAAAACTAACCATATGATCCACCTGTAGGCATATATTCGAACAGAAATTAACGTATTACCGTTAGGTATCACTTTTTATGTAATACTATTTGTTGCCATTAAGGAAAACCATTTGCATCTGCCTTGACGTCCATTGCATTCCAAGGTCAATTGAATATTAATAACATAACAAGCAATTGAAAAGGTAAAACTATGATTACATCTCTATGATTTGAATATAAAATGCTATCAATTTTGGGAAAAAAGAACCAACAAAAAAACTCAAATAAATTGCAATTAAACTGAAATCATTTAATAGATATTCTGTATTAAACATATTTTACATATACACTACTTTAATAACGACTATAGAATATAATTTTAAAAGGGATATTAAAGGGTATTGCGTGTTTTAACTTCTAAATATTATCTTAACGAGAAATATTAAAAAGCGGGGAAAAACGCGTATCGCCCCTTTATATTTGTTGATGGTTTTAGTTATGAAATATATTTTATTTATTTATAGATTACTGTTTGTAAAAATAACAATTGAATGATGTTAATAACAATAAATAGCCAGTCATTAATAATTTTGATTAAGAGATTTAGATTAGGAAACAATAGTTTTGTTTAACACTATGACGAGTGAAGTATACTCACTCATAATAATTTAGTAAATATATTTCAAAATATACTAAACACAAAAATTTTGTTTAACAGCTTAGCTTTCCTACTAAAGCAATATTACGGATAGAATATTAAAAAAAAAAACACATTCGCGTGTGTCTAGAACATGGCAGTGTCAAGCAAGAATCGAATGGAACTATGTGCAGGGAGTGACAATGAACTGCACAGGTTGCGAGACAGGTGGAAGATAATTGCCTACATCGTCAGCAGCTGTGCCACCCGCGCTCTGTGAACTCCATGTTGGATTAGACCTAATTAAAAAAAAAATTAAGCGCTGTGTACCGCTGACTGCTAAATATACAATTAATTATATGCACTATGACATTTATATTATTGTCCTGTTGTATGCAAAATAAGGTAAGTTATTTTTTATAATTTAACAAATACTTCTTTTTTTTTAATCTCGCTAAAGCAAAATAAATTAGAAGTAGTGTGACCTCCAAAAACACTTAGAATTATGTAAGAGAATCAAATTCACATTATTACTCACGGACGAAGTACGCAATATGCATTTAAGTGAAGGAAAACAAGCATTAATTTGTTAGAGGCGAAACAATTAAATAATACATTAAACGAACAAAGTACAATGCCCTCCATAGTTACCTTTATGGACGGCACGCCACACGTGTCTGTTATAAAATTACTTTAACGTACAATATTCAAATAGATATTTGATATAAGAACTAGGGCGCCTTATTTACTTTTACCATAGATAATAAATATTAATTGATGATATTTAATAAACAGTATTTTTCATTATTATTATTGGTGATAGGTTTTGCTAACACCCAGAGACGTGTTATTGTTCCGCCAAATACATTACCAATGTCTATGGATAGAGCGACCGCACACCATAAAGTGGCCTGTATGTATTCTGTTCATAAAATATACATATATATATATAAAATTTGTAAATAGAACAACACATTTTGTTTCAAACTATCGAGTCGTATATTCAATATATTTGAATCATATGACATAAAGATTATTTACGATATTAGAAAAGCACGAAAAATTCAATTGTTTCAAAACATCCTCATTAATATACTATTCTTTATCAAACTACTTAAAATAGTCCTAGATCGGAGTGTAATCGATTGAAACTACTCCTAGTTATTCAATAAAGAGACACATCACCCACTCAACGGTGGCAACGAAGTTACATTCTTAACAAGAACGAATATTTGTTCAACTGAACTCTTCCTTTTTTGATTACATTGTGTCTTGCGCGCTCTGCCGTACATATTTAACTTGTAAGCATCAAGGTGATAATCTTACAAACCTAATGACCTGGGTGGCGACGGACCTCCAGAATATAATAAGTATTACGAAATGTTTTGTTTTTTTTTTACGGCTATATTTTATCTGTAATTTTTACAACGACACAAATGAAACAAAATTATTATTTACTATTATTTAAAAAAAAAAACATAGTTTTCTAAAGACTTAAAATGAAGCACGGAGAGCACAACATTGTTGTCAATAAATGACTTCAACGATGGAACGTTCGGCGGTGTCTTTAATACCACACGTTCATACTAATGGGTTATAAATGTGTCTTAACTAAACTGTAAGTGTATTCAAGGTTTTTGTGGCATTGAAAAATTGTAATGCAGCATTGGTATGATAATTTACATTGTTGTATTTACTAACGCAACTTGACTTTGACTCGATTTGATCGACTATTGCTGTAGTTTACACTACCGAAAAAAGAAAACAAAACTTTAGTTGATTACATTGCTTATTAATATTTAAATCATTATATCCTCTTACAATATAATCAAAACATGCTTCATTCAAGTTTGCTCTAACAAAAACTTTTGAATCGTCATTTTACATTTTTTGTTTCTCTGTCCTCAGTTACTCTTTTCCACGAATAAATTTTCAGGAAAATCCAAAAATAATGACACCGCTTTTGCCGTCTATATAATTTTAATGAGTTACCAATGCTCTTATACGTCTGTGGTACGATAGTTGTAAGCTTCGCGTTGATAGGACAATAACTGTAGCAGGACTGCAATAACTCCATAAACAAGTATAAGAGAAGGTCCCAGGCGGATGCGGCTATGTTAGGTAAGTGTGCCATGTTATAGCGGGTGTGACTGGACAATGTACGAAAGGCGTTTGACCGAGCGATATTTATCTCGCGTTCGGTCCTACTTAGGTACTCAAGCGAGTAAGATTACACGTTAGTAATTGATTAAATAAATTATCGAAAAAAAAATCAACTTAATTCTCTGTACTTTGTTAAATTAGGAATATTTATTTTTATTATATTAAGAGCGAAATATCGATATTAATTTATAATTTCATATAATTAATATTTAAATTCGTAATAAAATTTTAAATATGATTCCTTTTTGGTTTTATTACCGTGGGAAAATTTAGGTTAATCATTGTGACTTAAATGTATCGAAGATTCAAGATTAGATCACCTGTTCGAAATTGGTACTTCTTTGGAAGCAGGTAGCAGTTTTTGTCGGTGTTTAGCTTGTTTTTTTACATTACAGTGGACTCTTTAATATAATTTATTAAACACCTGTCGTATTGAGAGAGCGATTTCAATTCACAACTAATGTCATTTTATTATTATTACTTGATAAAATATTTTACTATACTCAAGTCAATTTTATAAATAATCAAAACTTTCAAATATGTTAAACAAATATTTTAAATATGCGTTAGGTACCAAATGCGACGAATTCTCATTTAAATAATAAGTTTTTATAGTCAAATAGTAAAATGAAAACACGTTTAACATAAATTAATAGGCATTTGTAATAAAGACATTTAAAAATATGTATTAATATTTTTTATTTCATTTGCATAATGTGAGAAATTCATTTTAAAACCAAGTTATAATGAGTTGTCGAATATTATGTATCTAACTTAGAAATCAATTGCCCGATGGTATTCAAATGTTTTCATTAATAAAATACACGTACTTAGCTACTATAAATTAATATAAACTGAATACACCTGTCAGTAACTTTTTACGACAGCCGAATCAAAAATCAATTAAGATTTTTTTAGAGCGGAAGTCATTTAATTACCTTTTATATTGTAGCACTGACATAAATAGTGCTCCTAGAATTTGTTACAAGTATTATACGAGTATTTCAATTAAAGCTTCCGATTAAAAATAACTTAGTCTAAAATTGTACATACCTCTTCAAGAATGGGACAGCTCTTGTAACGAGATTTTTTGATTGCCAGTTCCCACCAAGGCACAGGTGGTTTCGAACGAAGAATGGTCTGACAACCAACCTTCGGATCTTGAGATTCATACAACGTTCCTAGCTTCCTTGAAGATGGCGACTCACTATCCTCCTCAGCTGTTATACCAGTTACACATTCACAGCACTTATGAGGCTTCTTGGCGAATTGATGTGATTTATAATCTACACTGAAGGAATGCCTGTAGCTGAGTCGTTTCGAGAAACCGTTCGTTTCGCTTATTGATCTCTTAAAACCATTTCTACTATTCTGTAACGGCATCCTTGGTATTTGCTGCACTTCGCTTGGGAGGCCACTTGAATCGTTCAAGTTATTGACGTCACTGGATAAGGGAGTGTTTGGTTCGGAGTGGTATCCAATTTTGTTTCTGTGTAGACTGCCGTAGAACGGATTTTCGCTTATACTTGGTGATTTGAGATCTATAAATTTAGGTCTCCTCATATTTAGCGTTGCATATTTTTGAGGCGACTTGTGGAATCTAGACTTGTTTGGCAATTCTTTGAGAACGTCTTCCGTGTCGGTGGATGGTATCGTGGAGTTGTCACTGTAACTCGATATTGGCCGATCGTTATCGGTGAGGTATGAGGAGGATTCAGAACAGTTATCTCGATCGTTATTTCTCTTTCTATAGTCAACGGAAGATCCCGTGGCGTTCGTTCGTACGGAATGCTGTTCCGTGGCGTCCTGGTTTGTTGCGTACGGTTCATAAGAATGACGTTCGTCGTTAGTTAAGCTTGCAATACTAATTTTTTCCTCTCTTCCTGGATCTGTATCTTTCGGTAGTTCTAAGCTTTTTAATCGCCTACGAGGTTTTGTGTCGATTGAATCATAATGAGTTTCTTTCCGATCGGCTACAGATTTCACTGGTGAACTGCCTTCCGATGGCGGTGGTGTTACTTTGGCATAAATCGGTTCGGTAAAGCTAAATCGCGAAGGTTTGTTTACGTAAATACTGTGAGATTCGCCTGCTGCATATTGCACCCCACAGCTACTCTCTAGAAAGCTACTCTTAGGCGCCCTATTTATTGTAAAATATTCCGAATGCCTTTGAGGTAGATTAGCGTTATTATTTGGTTCAACTAGATTTCTTATCTTTATTCGACTTCTCGGGGCACGGATTGTTGCAAATCCATCATGAATTGGGGATCCATAGTAAGTTGTGGGTGAAGTAGTCACTGCCATTTTGAGTACACTATTTGTAATAACACATTATCGTCATTTTATATCACATTAAACGTTTTTCAAATATTATCATCTATTGACACCCATCTATTTAAAAACAAAGCATTCATAAGATAAAAAGAATTCTTATATTTGGTACTTACGTATCTGGTTTGTGTAATGGAAAACATCGTTGAATTTATTGAGAAAAATATATAAAATCAAAATAATTAAAAACGTTGCTTTATCTGCAGACGTCACGGTATACTGGAATCGTATTACAACTTATAGACTGAGATCGTGGAATGAAAATATTTAATCAAAAAAAAAAAAAAAGATACCTTAAAGTCAATTTATTTTAATCTAAAGACGGCACTGTTGATTAGCCCCCAGGCAAATAAACCCTGAGTTTTAAACCACGAATGTGAATATGGTTTATCGTACTTACTATATTTTCAAAGACACAAAAAAAATTGGGCATTACTCATCTTAATACATATTTAGATAACTTGGTCTATTTCATTATTATGTAAAGCGGGCAGTTAATAAAAACTATTTTAAGATATCGTCGAAAAGATCAATACAAGTACCGCATCAATTGAAAACACTTGTGAGAACACATTGCCGTGACTGTAATAGATTACTAATAATAAAAATATATTTAGGGTGAAGGGATTCAATAGAATTAATAGAATTCATATATAGTCTTTGTTAATGAAATACATTGAAATATAAACGTGTATATTTTTCACATTTGAGTTGAATTAATTGAAGCATTATATTGTAGTGTGCAAATTCAAGATTAAAAAAACCTTTATAACATCTAATATGTTTTTAAATCAATGAGACAGAAGTTATATTTGTTATCTGATTGTGAATGTTATTATGATTATCGATAAAGTAATTTTGCGTCTTGTATGATTTCAATCGAACGCCTCGGTTGATACGAAAGTCTTGCGCTAGGAAAAGTCACATACGAACGCAACTTTCTAAATCAAATATCAGACATGTACTTCTGAAATGAGTGTGCAAAATGCATATAATTATTCTTATCTTTAAATCGACTGTCACTATCGACATAAGAAACATAAATGCATCCGGTGTTTAATAAAAACCAACTATGATTATTCACTCGCTTTATTTTTTTTATATCGTCAATGAGCAAAAATGGTTCAATGGCTAGAACACGTCGATCAAAACCGAAGTTTGTTTGTTCTAACAGCAAGCACAACTGAATTCTCATGTGCTTATTTATAATTCATCTCGATCTCAGCGGTGAAGGAAAACATCGGAAGGAGTATTAAATTCTGCCTCAAGTGTATTCTCCAGCCTGCAAATCAATGCATGCTGGAATATGGTCCAAATCTTATCAAGAAGACAGAAGTCTTTTATCCAGCAGTGTCAAAAGGCAGTTACTTTTTCTATTACATCATCCTATCATTGTAAAGGATCGAGTAAATACTGGTAATAAGCTTTACAATTATCTCTTATTAAATTTATTCAAATTCAAATCGTACGATTCATTACGAACGTTTCTTTCTCGTCATTTGAATCGTCATAATACAAATATGTCCGTTCGTGATCCGTTATTGTCTATTATTATCTACTTGAGTCATATTTAAGTTTAAACCTTTCTCAGGTGATTAGGGTTACTGTGCTCGTTTGTATCGAATAAGTTCTTTTGCAGAAAGAAATGTATAAACTCATTTGTAATTTGAATTTTGACCTTAATTAAGTAACAGTACAAAATTTCGTTAATTATTAATTTTTTTTTTAAATGGAGCAATAAAATTTTTGTTACATTTAAAAACATGAAAAGTAATTTATAACCCCATAAAACGAGCATTTATTTTTATTTATATGACGCAGTAATGGCATCGCCACCCTAAAACAACTCTCATAACCGCAACGAGCTTGTTTTGTTTATTTATTTGGTAAACCTGAGTCATTTCGCTTCTCATGTTACAATAATTTTACTTATATTAACACCTAACCCGTTAACTACTTGAATTACCCTTTCGTACTTCTGTTTCGAAATGAAGGCCTTCACGTGTTCTGGTTAACATTTCAAAATAATGTAGTTTATTAAAACGTATGAATTTTACTCCAAATTTATATTACAGCATATAATTTAATCACAATGAGACATTTTTTTTAAATAAGGTTGTGGCAACTAAAGGAATGATACCACGTGTCATTCAATTTAGCATTATGGCAATACAGATTAAAAATAAATTTCAGATTTATTAAGATTGTTGTTGGATAATTACCAAAATATTAAATTTTAAGGTATACCTACGCTAACTCAAAATATACTGCCAATATCACGTTACACGTATGACAGCATATGTATTTGTCTTTAAGATAACTAAGTAATATTATTATGACACATAATAATCGTCGAAATGAACTTTAATGTAATACGAATGAAGAATAGTTGGCCGACAAAAAGTGGACTCGAAATAAATGATGATAAAATTACCACTATAGCTTGTAAATCACCAGAAATAAAGTCTGCGTATATTAAATGAATAAAATATGACACGTATGACGTAACTGTCAGTCAAATTAACTTTAAAGCAATACAGATAAAGAAAGTAACCAAGCAAGTGTTACGCTTTGAATATTTTTCAATAGAAATATGAATCATCAGCGATAAATAAACTTAAAGCTTGGGAATTACGAGGGCTGAATTATTCATTTGTTCGAGAAATAACAATAGTTGATTCGGTATGCGCACAAAGTACAGACATAACTTTAAAAGGTACTATTTTAACTCACAAACAATTAACCGCCTGACTACGAATACACAGACTCGGGTTCAATAACTGAAACTAAATTTGATTTACCATGTCCATGTGGTAAAAATAAAGTTATCTTACATTAACCCTTATAACTTACCTAATATTACTATGATTATTCCTATTGTACTTAGTATTGTAATTATCATTGGGTTGGAAGGATAACGACGAGAGGTAAGTAAAATCTACAAGCAAAAGCTGGTCTGACTCCTCCAGGATCAGATGATGCTTCTTGAAGTTTTAAAATATAAACAATGGGACTCTCCCGCTATAATGGATTTATCGATATTTTTATTGGATTTGTCTGCATTCATTTTTTTTGTATATATAAACTGGCTTTTTTATTTTTAGAAGACCCGCTAACAATACATAATGATGTCAAATTAGGCCATCTTGAGACTTTAATATATAGTATAAATAATTTAATTTAATTATAAATTTAACTAAATATCAAATCAATGGCTAAGCCAAAGAAAATACATTGGTTATAGTTCAACTTACTAACCCTATAAAATGATGCTTTAAAATCTTGCTATAAAAATTTCTAAATGATTCAAAGGCCGCCTATATAATAAGCTAGTTAATATGACATTCAATACATCGTGTACATGTTATCATAGGGGTTAAATAATAAATTATGCGGGGTCAAATACTAGTTCCCTTTCGAAGTATAACACAGTTTGGGACCTTGAAATATTTCTAAGTGATAAGAACAATTTTTATAAGAAGTAACAGACTAAAAAATGTTAAGCCTTTAATGTATGTTTATGTGTGCGTTGGTTTTTCCTAAATGTGCATCACCAATTCCAAAATTAATTCATAGATAGGCAATCTATTGATGTAAATTATACGAAGGTTTTAGTATGAAGTCTTAGTGAAGAATTATAACATATTTAGTCAATACGGAAGTACAATAAATACCAACTTAATTAGTGATTGACATAAATAAACAACCGCATCTATTCAAAATTTTAAATTTTAAACTTTAAAAAAAATAATTAAGCGTTAACAAAATTGTGTAAAAAAAAAATAGGGAACAAAATTGTCTTATTCATAGTAGCCGACGCGTACGTTTTTTATATTAACAGAGAAAGGGCTTCAAGAGACTGAAACGGAACAATGTTTATATGCCCATCTCGTTCCCTCTAATGGAGGAGTACGGTTTGCTGCTCCCGTATCAACGACCTGCAGTTTATACATACACAGATATGCGTGGACGCGTGACCTTAAATCAACGCAATAAAGGCTATTTTGCAATGGAATGACCCATATCATATTTGTTAAGGGAACGTTTTTGTACTGAGCTGTGTAGTAACAGTGAGTTTAATATTTTCATTTCACGGTCATTTCATAACATTTCGTACTTTCTTATGGTAAATAAATTTATCGTACTTTCTTTTGATAAATACAAAGGCGTTCGTAATTTAGCCAAAATAATTTAATACGTTTTAACCTACTACAGCTTAAAATATTGTTATTAAATAATATTTAATAAATAAAGAAGCACTATAAAAAAATTAAACAAGAGGATTCAGTATAACAAATAAAGCTAAATTCGCTCCGTATTAAATTTAAAACTGTATTACTATTCAATAAAACTGAACTGCGTTTAGAAATGAGATTTTTAGTTTGATGGATTTTCTACTAACTGCTACCTCCGTACTTGTGTAACGGCAACGATACGATCTCGATTATATTTCGATCAAAGTTCGACTGAACCGCAACTGGATTGCTGTGTCACTTAAATAGGAAAACGGTAGCAAGTTGCAACGATAACTTTTTAATTCGATTGAGATAAGGTGACAGTTTTTTAGCAGAATTTGCATTCGGCTTTAAAAATGTACTCAATACCCTCAGATAAACAAGGTATCTATCTATTAACCAATACAATTATGATGTACAGTTCTGTTTGTTAGTTTTAAAAGTTATTCCAAGAAAATACACCTCTATATGTAAATTACAAATTTCTCTTAAACCGACTTTTAGATAGAATATAGATAAGCATTGGTGTAACAAATTATTTTGTTCTTTTTTTTAGCATTAGCAGCCTGTAAATTTCCCACTGCTGGGCTAAGGCCTCCTCTCCCTTTGAGGAGAAGGTTTGGAGCATATTCCACCATGCTGCTCCAATGCGCGTTGGTGGATTCACATGTGGCAGAATTTCGTTGAAATTAGACACATGCAGGTTTTCACCGCCGAGCACGAGATGAATTATAAACACAAATTAAGCACATGAAAATTCAGTGGTGCCTGCTTGGGTTTGAACCCGAAAAATCATCGGTTAAGATGTATATTTATTTTGTATTTTATTTATTTGTTATTCAAAAATATTATTATTGTTTTTTATTTATTTCTTAATTTTTTATTTTATTGTCCATATTTTTTGCAATGTTTTTATATATCTATATAAATTAAATAATCTTAACCATCAATCCTGGGTAATTTGAATAAGAGCTTTGATTGTTTACCATCAAATTATTCGGAGACATAAAAAGTTGTTCCAGAAAAAATTGGTACTGTTAAGCGGTCATATCATAACGGTATATGTTCGTGAGTGGAGCATCATATGGAAAACGATTGTTTAGAAAAGTAATAAGCGAGACTATTCAAGCCTTTTGTGTGCCAAAAGCGGATGCGGGCACGATTATACCTATAGTGATGAGATTTAAGATACGAACTCGATTTCGAAGAAAAATCAGCATCAACTGACTATATATACTGCTGCAATAAATAAGACATCCACGTTCCTACAGGGTCTGTAGGACGACACGCCCGGCCTTTCAAAATCAAAAAATCAAAATCAAAATATACTTTATTCAAGTAGGCTTTCACAAGCACTTTTGAATCGTCATTTAACAAAATATTTAAAGTAAAGCTACCACCGGTTCGGAATGTAGATTCTACCGAGAAGAACCGGCAAGAAACTCAGTAGTTTTTTTTTCTTTTTCAACATCTGAAAATACAGTCATGTTATGTTCATGTTATGTTCATATCATTTTAGTGTTTTATGTATATTAAAGTAAATGTCCTTAGCCGTCGTTTTCATTACGATCATGATAATGTCATAAGCAGGAAGTTAAACAGACCGACAAACGGCAACATACGTTAACATCGCACTCATCTTTTTACCGTGACAGTGCCCGCATCTGCTCACATAGATTGTCAATAACGGAAAGACGGGCATAGCATCTCTTTATCTATGTAGAACGATTTCATATTGATCAATATTTTAACTAACAGCTGCTTGGAAAAAGATAAAATAGATAAATATTCCCAGCTGGACATTTTTTGTATAACCTATATATTTTAATCGATTAAATGAATATATAATTATCAAATTGTAATTTAAATGATTTCTTTACAGATCATTTATTAACATAAACGTTATTAACACGAAGGCCTTAATTATATAGAAAACAAAAATTAAAAATTGTTACGGTGCAAATCATAACCGCATATATTAATAAAAAATAATGGCGAAAATGCTAGCAACATTTCCCCGTTGAATCACAATGTACATACATATAGTTTACTCCGGTTATTAGAATTTTTAAATTGCT
This sequence comes from Vanessa tameamea, assembly GCF_037043105.1. Classification (NCBI taxonomy): domain Eukaryota; kingdom Metazoa; phylum Arthropoda; class Insecta; order Lepidoptera; family Nymphalidae; genus Vanessa; species Vanessa tameamea. The sequence goes on along the minus strand of NC_087313.1, from coordinate 8,908,004 downwards.
ATAATCGGCCCCGTTGTTGCAACAATACAACACACGAACAAATACAGACTAAAATAAATAAGTAAACATAATTTGAAATTAGCCAATTAGGTGCAGTTTCGATAAATCATTACCGTATTACATCTAAACATTATCGGATCGCGAACAGAAATTCCATAAATGAGAATTCTAGCATGGTTTTACTTTTACTCGGTATATTCGTAACAATAAAAACCGATGAATTAAATTTAGATAAAAGTTTGTTATGTAAGAAGTGTAAGATCAAGTTAGCAAAGGCGTATCAATCATACATTTTATATCTTCCGATAGAAAGTACTAAAACAGGTTTCCGAGGAAACAAATTCTGCTTGCGTGCTTTTAATAAAATATATAACAAAAACAGGTATTTAAACGAATTTATTGTCTATTAAATCGGAATGTTTGAGTAAACCAAAATAGGTATGACTTAAGTTATAATAAAAAAGGCGCGGTTAATGATAATTCTACAATGGTCGCAAATTTAAATAATACTTTATTCTGTTTGCTTAGAAAACATTCCACCGATGGTGATTTACTGCGTCAATCAACTTGATACGCAACGAGGATAATGATGAACTAAGAATTACGTACATATTGACCTTTAAACGTAAGGAAATACAAAGTTGTTCTTCCAGTAACGCGTAGAATCAAAGGAAAATGTCTTTAAAACTTTTAATAAGGACAAAGTGTGAAATAAATAACAAAGAGATAAGGAAATAAGTTACGTCACAGATAACGAAGTAAAGTAAGACGCCGTGATATCGCGGAAATATTTTAAACAAATGGCTAAAGCATTAATTATACTTCCAAAAAAAAACCAGCTATCAAGTTAAAAATATTTTTTTTTCGTTTAAGATTTTAATATTCATCTTATTTTAATTATTTATCTGCTCCTTCACCAAAAAGGCCTTTTAATTGTGCTTTAAACAGTTACTTACGTTTTTTTTTAATAAATCAAGATGAAAGACGCTTTAGACTGTGACAAATTTGACATTAGGATAATATATTTTTTTTTAATCTTTATAATTCACAATCATAATAAAATAATTGCTATTTTTACACCAATAACCTAATTTTCTACTGTTTGTCCTGATTGTCTATTAACGCAGAGCCACAACTACTGAGTCAACAAAAACGAAATTTGGTAATTACGTTATAAAAAAATATTTTCCTGTTCAACCATCTCTTACTCTTAAGAAAGGATTTTTTGGAAATTTCAACCTTGGGAAATAGGGAGGGTAACTTTATTGTTACCCTTACGAAGTCGGGACGGGTAGATAGAAGATAATAAATAATAATTAAATATTTCGAATTGACAAAAACGATAACTTATTTAAATACATATGTCGATACAGTCTTGTCAAAAGCACCAAAAGTGCGTATCACTTTACTTGGTGTTTGGGCTTTGTGCAAGCCTGTCTGGGTGGGTACCACCGACTCATCAGATTTTCTACCACTAAGCAATACTCAGTATTGTGTTCCGGTTTAAACGGTGAGTGAGTCAGTGTCACTACAGGCACAAGGGACATGACATCTTAATTAATATTTCTTACAGCTTGTCTATGGGCGGTGGTGACTACTTACCATCAGGTGGCCATGATCACCTGCCAAGCTATGCCAATTGCAAGATTTGAACCACGCATACATAAGTCAAACAAAAGTCCGTAAAATGAAGCAACATTTTTTATTTGCCGTTCCTTGAGACATCATTTAACATATTATCATGAATTTCAAATTTATGTGCATGGTGATACACAGGTTGCGGTGCCTTAATGTGTAACTACGTCAAAAAAATAAATGTCAAAATATTTTTGCATTTGAAAAGTATTTGTGGTTTTATTTAATAACATTTTTAGACTACAATATATTAGTGTAATAAATGAAGACATTACGTCTGATATAATTATATTATTAATGGTATGGAAATCTTCTCATGGAAATAATTATAAGGATGAAGTACTATATTGATGGAACTTAGCGAGGAATTAAAGTGGAACAATTTTGTATGTTCAAGGAGCGCATCTGTTGAGCACATGGCCAGAACAGAACGTACGGTTAGACATTCGATATGAAACCGCGTCATCTGTTTAAATTTTCAATTTTTAAAACGCGGTCAAGGAGCTTATATTACGCTACCTTTACTAAATAAACCTTAAACAAAAGTTAGAACTTATATGTATATATCTTTAGGATACTACCACACGTTAGTGTTAAAATCATAATTATGTATTTTATAATAATTATCAAAGCAAAAAAGTATTTCTCTCAAAGGTCAGCTATTTGTAAACGGTAGCCTAAAATCTCTTTTTATACGAGTAACGCTTACAAAATAACTGTAATTTTTTAGAACTTCTAGACAAACAAAAGCTATTAAAAACAAGGACGAAAAATATACTTTATAGTTCCGGAAATTTAATAAATAATTTTTAAAACATGTTATTTTTTTCAAACGAAAAATAAGCCTTTATGTGAGTGATATTATAAGCATTCGAGTTGTACATGACAGGGAAACCGCCAGCCAAAGTTCTGAACCGGAACGAACTATTTCGAATGAAATATGCATTTACCTGTACAACAGCAAATTGCAAGTGTGACGAAATGACAGAAGATTGATATTTCGAACCAAAATATGAAAGGTAAATTCAAAAATAGAATATAGTTATGACGTAAGAGAATAAATTACTAAAAACGGCTTGAAAATACAAACAAGTCGTTATACGGACGTTTTTTATCAGCACTTAATGAAGATATAACGACATCATCATACGAAGCTTCAAATTGAATCTTCTCGTGCGACACAAGAATGAGTAAATAATCTCTAGACATCGGTCATAAACAAGCATGCCGTGTGGGTTGGGTATTGTCTGCCTATCTTGTATGCTCGATATGTTATGTACAAAGCAATGGGTTTAAGGGCATCGCTGTAACCTCTGACATCCATTCCACTCTATTGTCATGCTAATCGCGAGTAAATAATCTACTGTAACGAATTTCGCATACTATAAATTTTGATTCTGAAATTAATTGAGTAAATCGATTCAAACATATCAATATTATTTTTGTCGTAGCCGTCGAGTGTTTAAGAATATTTTATCCATATAAAACAATAACGTTATCGCTTTTAAAATGGCTGGGACTGATAAAGAATATTTAATTTTCAGAGATGTGATAGAATTTTTGTCACATGTCAAGTGTTATCATTTAGTTTTAATCCAGTTAGACCACCTCGCTGCACAAACAGTTCATAAGTAAATTTCTAATTATGCTGACTGAAACCTGACTCTGATGCCGGCTTATCTCGCTTAAGTGGATGAACTACTTGGCACTTCCCGGCTAGATCCATGATCCTTTGTAGAGCTTCCTTCCGTGCTTCTCTTGATACAGGATAATGGGTAGAGTACTTACGGACATCCCACATCGTGTTTACTTCCAAACCAGTTGGGCCCATCATGTGAGATTCTCGGAATATGCGTGCTGTTAATTTGAGCTCGTTCGGAAAATTTCACACTGTGGTTTGTTCGTACGTATTTTACCAGTAACCACAATCGACAGTTTGATATTTTCATAATTTACTACGAAATCCTTAATACGTATACAAGTGTCGACACGACATATAAGTCGTTAGGTATTTTACTCGACTCGGTACTATTTGCATATCGTATAAGCATATGCGAACGACGGTTACAACGAAAACACGACCAATAATAAAATTATAGTCTTTTTTCGAATTGTTATAGTAAAAATTGTTCGTCTGTCAAGGTCATAGTAGACGGTTAACGGTGACGCAATTCTAAACGGGTTTTCGAGTATTATAAATTCATTGATAAACCCTCGACACAGCAGGCGTGAATAAAACAGGATAATTAATATTATAATATATATTTTTTTATATTTCCTTCTACGTGTTTAATTCGTTATTTAATATTTGTAGCTTAAGAAATTTAAGCAAATATTGTTATGAGTATGTCTGAATTATCGATATTTTACATATGTTATCAACACAATGAACTTTTACCGGTTAAACTAACTGGTCACAAAATTCTACGGCAGTCAAATACAATAGGTCTTTAGCTTGAAGGGGGGATTGTTTATGACATCATATATCTTATTGTTGTCTGTAATTACATATGTTCATAAGATCGTCTTACTTACGATATCTGTCTATCTTACCGTATAAATCAGTTACCTTTCAGTAAATAATGTTTCGTAGTAGACCAGTTTATTGTTTGACATGGGTATATAATATACATTTTTATTTTTATCTTAAAAATATTCATATAATAAAACTAACAGTTTTATTATACCAGTATATTTTTATTTTATTTACGATCGATAAATGCAAATGCAAGAGAAATAATATTTAATATATATACGTCAAAATGGTACTAAAATTTGTATATAAATGTACAGTCTAGCTGCTGCAACGCGTGGATTCACCCGCGATACTGCTCCGCTTGTAGGTACGGTCTACAGAAGGGTTACCTTTCTCGATAAATGCTTTTTTAAATTAAGCTTCTACATCCTGTGATTAGCACGTTCAAATAAACTTTTCAGCTTTGTATATTAGGATAGATAAAATTATAGTTATAACCGATGATCACATGGAATGGTGACACGATTCCTATCAGCAGTTCCCTATTTTCAAATAAATTGACCATATGATGACGAGTGAGCCAATCTGGGCAACTAAAATGTAATACCCCCCAAATAAAATAATATTAGGTATTTAGTCAAAAACATGTTTCATGAAACGAATAATAATTTTAAACGTCGTTAACTTTGATAACATTTAGTGTCCATTTGTGATAAATAACGCATATGTTTTCATTTACAAAATATCTATCAGAAATATAACGAACTTTGAATCTAAGACTTGATTGGTTTAAATGACCGAAAGTGATTGCCGCTGCATTGTCTGAGCAACATTTATTAATACGTTAGTAATGGTCAATAAATAAGAACGATTTGACATTTTAATAGCTCTGTATACAGAGAAATCAGCATATGACATAAGTTATTCGTAAGCGCTACGTCGATTCCTATTAGCGAAGGTAGTAATAAAATTAACTTAAACTTTGAAACTAAACAATTATTTTCATTTATTTATAACTTTATATCCTGCATGAATTTAGTTACGAAAACATTAGTTACATGAGAATTTCCAAGAATTTGTACCAATACGCATTGTTTTAAAAGTTACGTACGTATTTCATAGTTTTCTTCACGCAAGGCAATTTAATATTACCTATATAGGATTAGAAAGTTACAACGTTTAACTTTTTGGTTAATGTAACACTTTAATACACCCGCCATTATACGAGTTCAATGATGTGCATAATTGCTCTATTAAGGATGTGCTTCATTATACTAGTATTAAAACTCTTATCAAAAATATTTAAGAAATCGAAGGAAACTGGTTTATGTTTCCGACATTTACATTTTTGAACGCTCGAAACAATTGATCGATCGCCTCTTTAAAATACCGATTCTACACTCGAATGTACGCATACGTAACTAATGAATGATTACGTAAAAACAATTTCCAAGCACCTGACTTCCATGTGTAGACCATGAAATGCCTATTAGTAACTAAAGTTTTTATCTTATACGCATTTTACGAGTTCGTTGTCTTTGTTCTGTAAACAAGCGTACTATTTTCTGTGTATCCGAAAAGGGTTGAAACTTTAAAGGTTACATGATGAGGTAGCTCGTAAAGTACACCGTACCATGTTTAGAAATAACTTTGTAAAAAAAAACTGGTCACGTAACAAATCCTCGAGTAATTTTCTTCGTTCGTTCAGTAGGCGTAGGAACAAACAATGAGCCTGAATGTTTACTATTTGGTTTCCATATCGTTTGGGGCATACAATAACAATTATCACGATGTCGTGAACATAAATTAAAAATAACTCCTCTATGTCCTGAGTAAACTCTTGTAGCATGATTCTGTTTTTCGCTCAGAAATTTGGAAATGTCATCAACGGAGTAAAAATATTTGTAGAGTTTTTATTACCATTCAATACGATTATATATATTTTTTAAATGTACGATATAAACAAAGTTAAGCGTGAATTTAGTTCGAAAATTGCTTCATTTCAGTCCCGGAATAGTCTAGATAGTGAAGGCAAACTAAATTTATAACATTTATGAAAACGATCTGAATTCACTAGGACATTTAGCTTATTGAACGAATAAATAAAGCAGGGGCGCTACATATCTCCGTCTCCGTACGAATTAACCTCAATTGAGAATGTTGTAGAGGCGCTTGCTTGATTGAAGATGGCGTATTCTAACTGCAAGTAAATTCTTCAAAGAGTGTTCCTGTCATTTGTTACAACTCTTTAAATATAATCGAATGCTTCTTTCGTACTTTTTTTTTTTAAATCTTTACTACTATAATGAGAAGGCAAAATTTATTTGTATGTAATGAGTAAACTCAGGAACTAATTGTCCAATTCCAATTCTAAAACTACGTCATTAATGAGTGGTACACAAGATATAAATTATATCCAAGTATCTATATAATATAATTTTCTTCATTAACAAATTTCACCAGTGCGAGTTTCGTGCGAGTCACTAATATATATAATATCAAAGAAAACGAGTATAATATAGATAAACTTGTCCAAAAAGGTGTGTTCCATAGTTAATATAGATAAAAGATAATAACGCTAACGCTTGGACAGGTATTTCATATGCGTGAATTGATAACAGTATCTAAATAACAAGCGCTCGAGTAATTTGTTTCGTGTGTTAACGTACAAGAATTGACTAATGTAGAACGAATACATTTTTCGTTAATAACATTATCATTTCGTTTGCAATCTATGATTCCACTTTAAAATATATTTATCATCGTATCGATTGATTTCACTAACGAAGCACTTGAGTTGGTTGCATATATTAAACAGTATTATAATAATGTACTCAGTAGAATTATAAAGTAAAGTAATTTAAATAGTAAATGCGTAAAACGAAACAATCTTCATCCAATAGAAGAGTCGTTCCGAACGATTATTTACTCACAGAATACGAGATGAAGCTATTATTGTAAATAATATAAATACCATGTATTTATAAAACACTTTTATTTAAACTTATATAATTAACGACAAAAAAGTGCTTCCTAATATAGTTGTCCGTTATGTAACATATTATTAAGACTCAATTAAAAACTTGTTTATAATATTACCATAATTTGTGTCTTCCTTTCGTCCATTATAAAAACGCAAGACATAAGTTGACGTCTTGTACTCTTCGTTGATTTATTATTATAAGGATCTAAATATACTAAAAGAAGTAATGAAATACAGTGACCTTCGTGTAATATGACAAAAGGTCGCCGTAAGAATCTAATCTATTGTAATAATACGTCTAAACTTTATCTACTACACGTGCAATGGTTCTATTTATCAGACAAGATTCAAGCGGTTGAAGATTATGAATTCGTTATGCAGTATTGAAATAAAAATCAAAATTTTATAATATACAATAAAACATTAGAGGAAGACGATGAAAGTAGACGCGAGAAAGTTAGTAAATATAATAATAATCTTGCAGTTCATAATTACAGCATTTACTTAACATTTCTGTAGACGTTACTGTCATAAAATGCTTAATTATTCCATCGCGTATAAAACACATCAAAAGAAATTAGAATCAAACGCCTGAGGCTATATAAACCAGATTCATCTGTAAACGATTCTGTTTGATGTTTATTTTTATGTTTGCAGTATTTTGTTTTATATTTATTTGCGATCTAATACTTTTTCGATAAGCAGGTTGTGACTACTGAGCTGGTACTTAGATTTGGACGTATAGATTAATGATTATTTCTTTCTTATAAGCATCAACTTGGTTCGATCATTTATTTAATTTCTCAGGGATGTATTTTTCCCTAATATTCATCTATATTATAATAATATTCCTCTATTTATATCCTCAGTGACTTAGTTTTTGCCCTTGTCATCGTCCCTTAGAACGCTTTTAAATTTATTAATATTCTTTATGTTTTAAGGCTTCTAACATATCTAATTATCATATACATAGTACCATAAACAGCAACATATATAAAATGTCATAGTTATCGTATGATAAGTAAGTGTGAAGATAAATAGATAGATAAATTTTTTTTAAACAACAAACTTTGTACTATTTTGATGCGGATTTCTAAATTAATTTGTTTTTTTTTTTACATAGTTGTTTAGAATTATATTTGCATAACATTACTTTATTATATTTGTCGAATTTTATATGCGAATATTAAACAGTATAATACATAAAAATACGGTCGAGTGTTTAGATTTTTGAATATAATAAAAATTTTAAATAAATGTCGTAAAATAAACGAAAAGGTATTCAACATTAAAATTCAACAAAATTTTATTTTTTTTTTAATTAAAAAAAGTACATTCATTTAAAATGTAAATATTGCGTGCAAAATCAAAACAGCTAAAAGAAATATTGGAACCAAACAAATTAAATTCTACGTAAAGCTGGGTTCGTTAGACAACAAAGATCCGGCAGTCCAACAATGAAAGTCAATGAATAAAGGACAAGTGAATAAGTCTGGCTAAAGGAACGACTAAAGAGGGTTCCACAGATATCAGAAAAAAAGGGGCGAATACCTGCTCCCTTAATAGTTTAAGAACATGAAACGTACAACCCTAAACTGCACCTCGTATTTCCTTGTCATGCTCGTAATATTTGATCATATTTATCAGAGAAGTTTATGTTGTATTGATAACTTATGTATGACATAAATTAATTTATTCCGACAAATTTTAGGTACATTACAAGCAATATTTTCCATTACACGTCCAAAATAAAAACAGTGATTGACGTGTATTTTGTATCGTCAATATTAAAATACACGACACGGATGTCTTAGCAACAAAACAACAAACGGTAATCAAACATGTTTTGCTCCTATAGATCTTGAAACAAGAGAACAGGGCACTGCTTTATAAGTACCAAATACGAAGAAATTCTTACACCACTTTCGACCACTCATATAATAATAATCACTTTTATCACAATAAATTCACTGCAATATTCGAACAATTGTTTATACGATCCGAGAAATAAACGCGCACTATGTACGCGCTCGGCGCGCGTGCGTCCGTCCTTTATCGAGTTTCAAAACAAACTGGTTGGGACGACGATAGTGAACTACTAAATAAAACTGAGTCACGGAACCCTGAACACTCCGGACTGATCGCTAATCAAAAGCATAAGTTACGGTCTATCGGGTCCATATAAAGGGACAGTATTGTAGGGTTATTTGGTAGTGTTCACAATAAATTAATAGATAATTCGTTTTATTATGATATGTATTTATTACGGCTATAGAATAATAAGTTGAATTAAAATGTGTATTTTAATGATATGATGCCGTACTGTTGGACAAAATGTAAAACTGTTACAGCATGGGATGCTTGTTGAAGCTGGGTTTTACTTAGCTAGAAGACTAGGATATATACCAATGCTATGATACGGCTAGAACCGTAGTATATTATTAGTATCCAATAATAATTATATTTTAATTTTTGTGACAGCTCATAAGTTTTGGGACTTACATAAAAAATAATTACTTATAAATAATATATACAGGTTAAAAACAATGAAACAGATGGGCGCTTAATAAGTTCCGTACATCGCGCTCACTTGTTGCGCAAGGGACCACTTTTGAAGATTTATAGGGCATGATCTCGAGTTACACTTGATAACGTCTCATTTCTGCGCACACGCGGCATACACAAAGACCAAAAACGTTTTGTTTTAATACAAACAAATGTCAACAGGTTTAAGAAAAAAACGGTCCCGAGTACCCAAACTGTGTATATGTTTATATTTTTATTACAGTCGAAAACCTTGAAAAGAACATTGTGACAATTGCCACTATTACACAAACGGGTCGGTTCTGAAAAAAAAAACTTAACGGAAATTAATTTATATAAATATAAATGAATGTTTATTAAGGTCATTGTTAAAAATCACAAAAACGTTCTAGACAAGCAAGTAGTCAATCAATTACTACAGTATTTTGCCTATGATGAATCATTTGTTGAAATTTTGAACACTGCTTGGCAAACATTACCGACCATAAAATCAAACCTACTCCAATCCCTAACAGTAGTATCCTTTGTTGGTATTGGATTATTGCCAACACACGCTCTGTGTGGTTGTAAAGACTGCCAACGAATTTGTTGGTTTATATTAACTCCATAGACTAAAGCAATTATGAGCTAATAGCCAATTCAATTTGGTATAGAATTTCAATAACTAAAAATGTTTTGTAATATGCTTATTGAGCAAAATGGAGCTAATTTAAAATTGCATTAACTCAAGAATAGTACCAATATGTTCAATAAAGAACAGCATGTTGGTTTTAATTAATATAACATTGAAATAAATTAAACTAAATGTAATTATTTATTTACATAACAATTAAAAAACATGAAGGCCTTAGATATATAAAATTATACTGAACTTAGATATATATAAGAGCTTATTATTGTAATTCGTTTATTCAAACAAAAGTATACAAATATTCGAAATTTCTTCTTACACAAAAATATTGACTTGCAGTTTCATAAATATTTAAGTCATCATTAGAAAAAATCATGCTTTAAGTTAAAGTGGCTATGAAACCTTAAAAACGCCAAAACGAACAATGTTTCCAATATTGTCCATATATCGATTTAAACCTAAAGCTAGCGACTGACCTACTCGTAACACAGACTCGTAACTTTAGCAACGAGCATGATACATTACGGAATCTGCAGAATGTTCGTAAATCGTTCGCTGCGAGCAGTGTTCAGGCGTGTTTCAATTTCGCCGTAATGGTAGACGATAATACAAATACATAGAAATTTAAAGCGACACGTGCGTAAGCTCGCAAGGACGCATCGACCCTGTACTGCTTGTAACGTAACACCCAAAGGGATTCGTCGGAAAACCAACGATCGGGTGAAACATGACATATATTCGCGAGCGCTTCGACTTGCTCTACCGATAAAACAAATGCTTACATCGGTACAGTTTACATGACTATTTTTATATTTCTCGATTGTTATTGAGAAAAACTGTTCATTTATTTTTTATTATGTTATTTCTTGTATATTCGGTCTTTATTAAAAATCTATGGCTATCTAAAATTTCAATGGTTAAAGACAATACAAAGACTATTTACTATTAAAGTATTGATGAAAGAAAAATGCTTTGTAGCATAGATAAAATGTTAAAGTTAAATTGACACAGGTCAGTCGCCAGCTTTCGAAGGGCGTCACAAGAACGATTGATGTCCGCGCTAAGTTCAGTTGTTGAATTATTTATGGCGGCGTTGTTTAACAGTAAATTAGACGTACAAAAACAACTCAGAAAGTCTCTTATTGAAAACTGCACTTCTTTGTCCTTTGGACGAGCGGAGAGATGAGGCTATTAATGAAATCAATGGTTATTTATCCAACCCTAATGAAGGTAAAATAATTTAAAGATTTGCTTCGCTTGGATTAATAATGAGCAGGTTTTGTTTGTTGTATTATATGTAATGAATGGGAATGGCATTTTTTTTACTATATGAAAATTTACTTTTTAATCGACTTTTGAAATGGAGAAAGATATCTACTTAATTTATATTATGGAACATTTTCACAAATGTGTACTTCCAAAATTATGTTTTTTTAATAACTTCGACTTTGGTCAGTAAACATATTGACAAACTTAAACGTTTGAATTTCGAATGGGGTTAGTCCGAGTCACTTACTTTCATATGTACATACATAATATGCTTAAAAAGTTACTTCTTGTTCGATATATTGAACAACCTTGAATGAACCTTTGATTAAATCCCATTTGATGTCTTATTAAAATAAACTATTTTTTAAATAAAATAACTTTGTCGTCGTGACTCAATCGACCACGAGGTATGCGGATTTCGTGTAGAATGTAGGAGAATAATGCTTATTTTTAAAGGTATTATTACCCAACTATATTTGTATTTACTATTGTTTAGTACATTATTAGAATATTAAATTTTTCATGATATTGTAACTTTTATATTAACTAATTTAAAAAGTGTCAAAAATAAATAACATTTTTAATAACAGTTCCCACTCCACTTAGTCTAATTCAAGCACTAATTATAATGTTGATGATGATCAACGGGGTAAGGCAATGCTAACTGCGTAAAACATATTATATTGCACAAGTCTACGCGCAAACAATAGGGAATTCTCTATAATACGGTCAATCTCATAATCCGATAATCAATAGGGACTATAATATATTTTTTTTCAAACTTCGAGTTACTGTTTTTTTTTTTTCGACATTTGTCATATATGTCATTCATCGATTTATTTGTCAACTGTCATTACACGCTGGATATTATCGTGATTAGTGACATTAAAATTTCATGAACTTAGTGTAATATCGTAAGTAGGTAGGCGACGACCATATTGGCTTAGGTTTTACCCCTTGATATCAACAAAAACCTACGTAATATGTCGTAACGATGTAACGATAAAAAAAAACTTAAGGGTTTACGTTATTTTTTACGACCTCGAATCAGTTTTGGGACGTTGATTTATAAACCTCTTTGGTTGCGATACTTTTTTCTATAGCATCCACTAAAGTTTTATGTGTAAATACTTTACGATATTATCCTCTCAGCTTAAGAAAAAATAAAAGTATTACTTTATATCTTAATATATTTCAATAAGATATACTTATAAGAAGGGTGATTTATTATGATTATATAATATATATAGAATATAAGCAATGGCCAATTATTAGGAATCACTAATATTCATATTTACCTCTCCATTAAAGCTTTTACAACTTGTGTCATGAGCGGTGACGACAATAAGCCAAGGGGGTCAGGACCGATCTTGCTACTTTAACCCTTAAAACTAATAATAATATTTGAACAAAATATATTTAACTATGATTCAGTACTGAGATTAAGTTTTCTATTGATTTATAGACTTAATTCCGTGTACGTGAGAAAACCAGTTGTCAAGGCTTACCTTATATATACGTATTTGCGTGAATGAAGTGTAAAAGGAATAGAAAACAAACATTTATCATTATACTAATATAAATTATTAAATGAGGAATTCAGGAAAGCGCCATCGCTTGCACTAACCAGTCGCCAGTCAGCTTTATCTTGCCGCTTACTATTAGTACCCTTGCATACTTGTGTATGTATGCCTTTAATTCAACTGTTTGGCTTTCATTCGTTGCTATCTCTAGTCATATCGTCAGTCAATACATATTTTCGTATATCATCCCTAAGAACTCTTATAGTATCTTTGTCTGGAATCTATTAATATCCTTGAAAACTTGTTTGTATCCTATGTGAAATATGAAACATCATTGTTACCTCTAAGCAAACATAAAACAAAAGCTGGCGTAAAATAAAACCGGTTAAAACCGGTTACCGTGTGACATAATCCTTAAGTTATAGTTTAATCCTACGTTTAAATTTAAGATTGCAATATGTAGTAAGAAAATTACTGCATTTAAACGCATCAACCTTATATCAAAATGATTAGATTGTTGCGTGATCATTGTTATATTAAAGAGTTTTAATAATGAATTAAATACAAAAAATGATATCTAAAAATTGATACTAATGTATCCTTCACGTAAAAATACATCAATTACAAAGTTACAATAATTTATCTTTCCATACATACATTATCTCTGTCTAAAAATATACATGTAACGTAAATTTATATACAAGCATTTTCATAGTGCAAGTCTCTTGCCATGATAGGACAGCCTATCAACCTTCGGAAACGTCACTTCAATAAAAACATTTCTCAGATATGTATACACGCCTTAACACAACTTTCAGTTAGGTTAGACGGTGTTAGCAACTGTTTGGCACACATTCCTACCACCCGATATGGCGAGCGACCGCACTCACGGCCGTGCGACTCGATTGAACCTATGAGCCATTATCTGATCTCGTCGTCATTTCTTTTAAATGTAATTGGATTTTCGCGCTGCACTTTAAATTCATGTCAAAGTGCATGGGAAACAGTTTTATTGATGTTGACATTTCTTTACTCTTTAATACTATTGTAGGGTTAGTAATTAGTAAGAATACGTACATAATTTATTTTTATTGTGACAGAAGATATATGAGTATAAAAGACATATATATGTTACTGTAAAAGCTCGAACTACGGTAAATCTTAAGATTTTCCCGTAAAACCTAAGATTTACCGATTATGAATGGTAAATGTCCATAAAACTTTGGGACTCGAACTTTTACCATCATTCACTTGGTAAATCTTAGGATTTACATGTTAGGTTAGGTTAGATTGGAATGGTAAAAGGCCGAAAAAGTCGTCCCTTTATAATAAACACTTACATTTACCAACTCATGTCGGTAAATAGTCGGTTTTACTGGAAAATCTTAAGATTTACCTTAATTCGAGCTTTTACAGTAACATATACATAAATATGTTATTCAGTTTTTATAGTTTGTGTCAAAATAACCGCAGGATATTAAATTGCGAATTTCTTATCTTAGCTCAACAGCCATCACGGCGCCAAGCGATCTCTCCTCTTGTAATATATTATCGTTTAGTTGTTATAACAAAAAAAGGATCGCGGATAAAGAGATGAAACATTTTCAAACAGGGAAATAATAAATACACGTTAAATCTGACTACATCCCAAAGGGGACCCTTGTGATATTTCATGATCTTTTACCCAATTCCACCCTTTCGAGCCTCACGTGATTAATAGACGGATATTTTACTTATTTTTTAAGGTCGATTATCAAACAAACGAAACCTATATCATTTTACATTATATATAATGTAAAATATATGGAGATCATTCTTATTTACGTTACATTTAAGTTAATGTCATTAAATTGTAAGTATTTGTAACGAAAAATAATTATATAAATTAATAAAAATAACGTGTAACGTTATATTTCATAATATCGTTACATATAAAAATAACGCATTAATTAACAAAACAAACTTATTTCCCAGGTTTAACGTTCTATCTTATATATTTTAATGTTTTATCTTGTATAAACCTGAAAAAGGTTGTTTTATTTTTAAACAACCTTTTCCTTTTTTGTATTAGTATTATCATAAAATTGAAAATTCATATAATATAGGACATCTGATTTAATAAATAAGATAAATTAATTAAGGCAGGCGTTGCTACATTGTTATGAATATTGGTTTACTAAAGCTGTGTTATCATGAAGGTTTTTATGTGTAACACAAGTGGCCTTAAAAATATAAGCGTACGATTAATTCGTTATCAGAGACATATTATTATATAAATATTATATATAAACACCGGAGGTTCAGAGACGACTGTTTGTAAAGTGATCACTCGTTTCGCTTAGTCATTACCTTATTAAGCACATTGTTTATCGTGCTTAGTATTATTTTCATTTATAAGCTTATTTGATGATAAGTATTTATAGAGGCTGTTGATGTTGAAAATGTATTTTTTTTTTTTATATATTTTTATCCTGTTGTATTTCTCTATTACGATAAGTCGTACTAATATTTCAAAATATTATTTATATTGATTACACTGATCTTATTATTAAAAAAATAAGTGTCTTTTTTTTTTTAAACTGTGATATAAGATTTTATGTTCACGTGTTATATTAAAGTAACAATATCACGAAAGCGTAAACCCGCATTAGAAAATATAATTGAAGCTGCACTTTTCCTTAAGTATAGCCTTAATAATTCATGAAACTAACAGTATATTATATCGTAGAGAACAGACGTAGAAAGTACTCACATTAGTTGTCAGTTGGGTCGTCAGCGTGTGTACCTTTTCCTTAGCGTCCGCCAACTCTCGTCTCAACTTTCGAACCTATGGCAATGAATGTTGTAAACAAAATTATCTTTTATGTAGAATACGCATACTAAAACAAATAAAATTAATTTAAGTTACCTATAGTTTACGAACTTAACGTAACTGTAACTGATAGAATGTTCATTGTAAGAAATATAAATACTAACTAATAAACTATATTTAATAATAAACTATTAAACGGATTACAACTTTCAGATTCCATAAACTTTAGATCACTGTAGATGGCACGGTGGACATATGTCGGGCGTGTCACACTCCGGGCGAATCCCTTAGACATATTATTTCCGGTTGTTCTCGTCTTGCTAACGGAGAGTATTTGCACAGACATAATCAAGTGGCCAAGATTATCCATCAACAACTTGCACTTCGATACGGTCTTGTGGTATCAGAGGTACCATACTACAGGTATGTGCCCGACCCAGTTCTCGAGAATGGTCGTATCACACTGTACTGGGACCGATCTATAATCACTGACAGGACTGTTGTCGCCAACAAGCCTGATATAGTGGTGATAGATCGGTCAGAGCGCCGCACGATAATTGTTGACGTCACCATCCCTCATGACGAGAATCTCGTGAAGGCTGAGAAGGATAAGCAAATAAAATATCTTGACTTAGCTCACGAGGTTGTCGACATGTGGGATGTGGATACAGCAATTATTGTGCCGATAGTCGTTTCAGCGAATGGCCTAATGGCCAAGAGCCTCGACCAACACCTCAAGAGGCTCTCGTTAGGCAGCTGGGTCAAGGGCCTGATGCAGAAGGCAGTACTCCTCGGCACGGCGCGTATTGTGAGGAAGTTCCTCTCTCTGGGGCCCTAACCACCGGTGGCTTGGACCTTGTTCCCGCCACTGGTTGGCCTCTGTATTTTATATTTTTAAATATATTTTATATATTTTGTATTTTATATTTAAAAATCTATTATGCATGAGTAAGAATAAATAAAAAATAACTATTATTGAATAAAAAAAAATCTTTTTTAATATTTTTTTCTGACGGTACCAAATTAGTCGTAATTACAACGATAGGAATATCAATGACATGACATGAAGCTTCAAAACTGTCATCATAGGGGGAGGGGACATTTGCCCAGCAGTGGCATGTTATGCAGTGCATGGCAGACTGCTACTTTAAACAAATAGAACAACATCTAATTTCATTCTCTACTGATGACAAAATAAGTATTAAATTTTTGTTTTCACCAGAAATGCGATTCAGTTTTGACAAATACTTGAGCATATTTGCCTCAATTGTCCATCAACATTCACTATTGCATGTTTATAACTCATTGGCTATCGATGTTTTTGATAAAAATACAACGGCGCCAGTCTGTAGACTAATTTATATTTAAAAATGATAATCCATAACCAATACGGTTGATATATTTTTTTGGAATTACACTATTATATATTTCTGTATATATATGCACATTTTTTTAAATCTTTTTTGTTAAACTAGTAAAGCTATCTTTACTTTTCTTAGTTTAGAACGTTACATGATATGCCTTAAACGCATTGTAGATGAGAATCAAAGCTTAAATCATTCCAAGTGAGTTAATAATAAAGTAACAATATTTTTTTACTACATAATACATTCTACGTTATATTGTGTGTATTCGGAACGCACTTCGGTTAGGAACACGTATTCGTAACAAGGTCGGATTATAATTCATATAAAAAAAAGATTAAAACGAATAAATTACCTCATGCGCTTGTCTCTCATCTGACCCAGCGCCTGCAGCGAGGGATGACGCTGTCGATACCAGAGAGGCCGTCGAACCATGCACTGAAAATAAATCATTGCTATATTTTGTGAAAATTTACACCTTCTAAAAAAATTTTAGTGCAATTGAACATGATCCATATTTGTGGATCTGTTAGCGTTATATTTCGTATAAACTGTACGTTATAATATGAAGGTATTGTATACTATATATAAACTTTTTGCTGTTATGCATTAGAATAAAATATAATAATTATTCTGGATCTAAAAATGAATTACTTATAGCAAGATGCTACTTAAGGCTGTTTACACGCTTTGAAGATAATGGAAATAAAAGAGATAGAATGAATTCCCTGTTTCTTTGTGAATTACAATTCTTCTAGCAGACGTTAATCGCCGACTAAAAAGATCGAATAACATGTTATAAAAAAAAGAAGAAGAATAAGAAATATCTACCAATTCTAAGTTATTAAAATTACAACTTAACAGCATTGTTATTTCAAAGAAGATACATTTAGTTTGACATTTGGAAACTTTTCAACAACCATTAACTCAATAGAACTTAGGTGGTTTGTTTTACATATAAAACTTACGAACGAACTTTATAAATCAAATTAAAGAATACCTTAATCAAGTAGCTTCTCTAAGCTCTTTTAAATCGTTATCTACAGATAAAATTGAATGTAAAGCTATGTTCGGAAAGTAGATTCTACCGAGAAAAACCGCCAGAAACTCAGAAGTTACTCTTTTAAAGAATTTTTAATTCTCATAGTCGATTATATATAGATAAACTTAGTAATTCTTTAAAGCAATCAATGAAAACTAATTTTATATATTTTTATCATCTACATACTTATCTATGTTTGATAGATTCAAAGTATCCAATAAGAAAGAAATTTATTTTGTGACTATAACCCACCTTCGTCATTTTTCTTAGGATAGTGGTGCGAGTGTCGAGGAGTGTGCATCACGTTGCCGGGCTGATGGGTCGGGCTCAAAGCTGACCGCGGAGACGGTGAAGGCGGTTCGGAGACCCCATAGTTTAGACCTAGGAACATAAACGGCATTATTAATTTGTCGAAACTGTTCTAAAATAGTCATACTTCTTTAATATTTGAAAGACAAACGCTGTCAAAAAAATTATTGACGTTTCACGAAATCTAAATTGTTATTGAGTAGAAAGAAAAAAAATACAGTCAGAACTCGGCATAGGCTTTGATCTCCACTTCTGTAAAGGAGATCGTTAGGAGCTACCTCTACCATGAGCTTCACTAAGAGTTAATTGATATACACATATGCATCAAAATCCATTTTGTTTTCCTTCACAAACCTTGCTTCATCACACGAGATAAATTACAAATACAAATGAAGAAAGACAAAACACAAACAAACAAAACAGTGCTTGTCCGGATTTAAAATGACTTATGTTCACGTTTTAGCGTGACATTAACATTTGACAACTTAAATGTCCCAGCCACTAGATACGCGGATTTTTTATAAAATAAAAGAATGAAATTTAATTAATTTGCAACCTAAAAGCGTGTGCGTTAGTTGTAAATGTGTAAGGAGATGACTGAAAATCAGCTTAAGCTGAGCTACGACCTTTTCACAGAATTGTTACGATTCAGCTACTTTCTAATTGTCTGCACATATTTTATGTGTATGTCGTAAATAAAGTTCATCCTTATTATTAAGTTCGTAACGTATTAAATGACGGTAAGCATCTATGTATCCAAAACAACGCTCAACCTTGTCCTCCTGGTCCATACTGCACTGGCAAACAATAGTACGGTTCGTAATCACTCTCTGATGACCTTTGCAGCATTGACGGGTACAGCTTCTCTGATTTTGTTGACCTGGAACGATATTTACAATTAATTATCTTATACAATAAGTTTCATATTCCTTTGCATATGTTATGTACATGGTTATACTTCTAAAGTCGATGTTTATGAAGTAGATCGTACTATTTTATTTAAATGATATGTTTTATAGAGAAACACAGATATTCAGGGAAATAATATTTATATTTTACAATGTAGAGATAGTATTCCTCAGCGAGGCTCGAATCGGCTTTAATTCCACGGATATAAACATTATCATGGTCTGCACAATAATGTCAAATAGGTACAATAGTTTGTTTAAATTTTTACTCTTTCGAGAATATTTAAAATTTAAAATATATCAAATACATTTAATAAACTACACTAGAAGACGACAAAAGCTTAGTACCTGAGCCGGCGTTGAAAAATTATAACGAGTGGACGTTTATTTGCAAATAAAGACACGAAAATGGCCCGTAAATAATAACCACAAATAATATTTACGATGCTAAATTAATTAATTTAAAGATGAAATTGAAATAAAAAGATGATTCTTGTGTTACGACATAAATAAATGATTAATAAACAGCGAAATTAAAATGAATAGCGTTTGAATTTGTACGGCCTTAATAATTCATAAGATTATTATTTAAATGTAAGCCGTGCCATGTTCGAACATGCAAATGTTATATTGTAAATAAAGCGTGCCACCTCGAAGCCAAACATAAACATTTTTCATCCTTGTGGCATACCTTGGAAACGTCCTATCTCTGAGGTAGCTAAAAATCAATCAACAATCAACATTATATAGTGTTATAGTTTAGGTTTACATTATTAATATTTTATTTACGTATATAATATAAATGATATGGTAGGGAAGAGCATTAAAGCACAGTGATAGTCAAATTTACATAGATAGATTAGGGGATTGATTTGATGATGATATGATGAAACGAGTGGCGTAACTGTGTAACGGTTAAAAATCCAAAACCCCGAAGACTAAGATTAACCAACTTCGTTCGAATAATGATTATTTTAAAATATTATACAGACAACATTCGTAATCGGGCCTAACTACGCCATCGTACCTAATAATCGTAACCGTTCGTCGACCCACCTAATACTGTTGCTCCTGTTGAGTCGGGAGCTCTGCGCGTCGCGATGCATGATGAGCTTATTGTGTGTGAGTGAGCTGCGGTGGTGTGAGTTAGGGGAGGAGGTGTGGTTGTGCGCGTGCGCCGACTGCAGTGACGTGAGCGACTCCAGCGACTCGCCCTCGGACAGGCGCCCGCTCGCGGAGTAAGTGTTGCTGAAATGGGGAAACGAAATGAAGGCTCATGCTGCGTGGCCAGCCGGGCCGCTCGCGACTGGCCGGAGGGGATGCGTAAGCATGATCGTGAAACACTCCGGGTTATATATTTCACTGAATAGACGCACAGAATGCATAAAATATATACATATATGGTCGAGGAATGAATGATTGACGATGCTTATGTAAACGTGATATAATTTACATTTAATGTGGAATATATAATTCCAGAAAACCACACACATTCAAAGAGTATTTATGGATTACCTGTGTCTCAGCCACGGAGCGTAGGGTATTCCGTAATCCGATTTGACTTCGGAATACGTTTGTGTGTCTGAAAGACTTCCGTCGCTGATCTTCATCCCGCCTCTAGGTGTTGCCCTGAAACAAGGATCGTTGTACCGAAACCTGCGACTACTACGAGATTCGATCGAAAACTGTCACGAATATTCCCACGGGCGTTTGCTATCAATATAAACAAATATAAGCCGATAAGAACTGTTTACCATCATGTCTCTAAAAGTTATACAATGAGATAAAAATATGAGTATTACACAATAAAAATAATACTAGTGATATAAGTTTAATATTAATTTTATAAAATATTTATACTTAGTTATGTAAGGCATTTTTGAAACATAAAATCGAGCTTTACGACTTAAAATTTCGCACTGTACTGCACATTTGTAACATCAACAAAACGCGTATCTTTTAAATTAAACTTCAAACAGGCACGAACTTGAATGAAAATTATTTTTAATAAATATATAACAGTTTTTATTCATGTTTGAATTGCACGTAATCCTAGCTATTATTATAATACAGACGAGGTCCTGCGATTACTACTTTTTAAAAATTATAATTGCTAACAATTGTTTTATAATATTGAAAAAAGCTTTTTTCATAGTGTAAGTACATAATTTCAAATTGAAATGAATGCACAATAATTTTTTTCGTAAATGTAAATAATTTTAAATAATAATCATATTTCAATACGGCCCTGGCCGTTACAAGCATTGTAACGTAAATAATATTTAAGAACAACATCTTGCTTTCTCTGTCTAACTTCAAAGAACTAATCAAACATTATGAGTTTGGCTAAATACATTAATTGGTCATGTCTAGCAATTGTTTTTGTGATCTGCACCGTTGATATCAGCTGGTGAGATGATGTCATTCAAAACAAATGGATATAAACTAAATTAAACGATCACGTTTTAATAACAAAGATCATCTCCATAGATCAAGCCAATTTATTTTAGACGAGTAACATCTATTGGCGCGTCTAGGGGGTAAAACCGGCTCCTAAGCAGACGGTATAAGAATGTCATGACACTTTCATGTGCTTGGTATTTTTGTATACTTCGTTGTCATAATAACAAGAAAAATATATTTGTTTTCTTCAATTATAAATTATTAATTGTCGCCCGCGGCTTTGCTCGCGTTTTAGGGTATGGTCGACAAGTACTAGGCATAACAAAGAAGCCTATGTTTCTCCTTGGATTTCAAGCTTCCTTCATATCATATTCGCAAGTGGTCGTGAAACAGTAACAAACACATCCAGAGTTACATTCATATTTCTAATATTAGTATAGATTTTAATAACCATCAATATCAATGTTGCACATCTGACGGACGTCCCGTGCCTGCTAAAAATGTTTATAATAGACGATGAAAGATTTCGAATTAGTCGTTACACAAGAAAAACATAATTAATTACTATTAATATTAGTTGCATAATGCCACTGCAATCGTAAACTGAAGTCACACATGCTCTATGGTTGTGATTTGTATTCCTACATGGTACATACCTGTGATGATGAAATAAGGCAGCGAACTCGTGTGTCCCAGGTTTGGGTAACGATTGTGATCCGAGAAGTCTTTCACGGACGGACGCGGATAGTTGCGCAGCCGCAGTTCCGCCCAGGGAATAAGATTTTGGTCCGATACCATTTTCTATAAAATATAAATTAATTTAGATGACATAATATACATTCAATTGCAGCAGTATTATTTGTATACAGTCTTATTTCATTGGGATGCAGTTGTGAGGTTGTCCTTTTAAGTACTGTTTTCTCATTATCTACCTCAAGACTGCAATACTTTTCACCGTGATTCGGTTTGTAGGACGATTGAGGCACTGTTATAAAGGACATCATTGTTTTCATGAAACATTGTTGGTGTAAGGAATAGTTCCTATTTGTCAAGTTACTTACTAGCTTGTCTATTTGCTATTTCTATATTAAATAAAAATATCATATTTTATGAGTAATATTATTAATGTATACTCACTGTGAATTTGAAGGTCCTGAGTACATGTTTGAGTACCGCCAGATACTTTGACTTTTGTTCGTGGTACTGCCGAAACTTGGGCAGTTCTTCCAACTAGAATTTATATATAAAATATAATATTTTACATTTATTTTCAACAATAATGAATGACCGTGAAGATCTATCTGCAAAATTTTTAATATAATTTATTGAATATAAAATTTTAATGCAATATTTTTAACACTAGCAAATAAACCAACGCCTTACAATTTCTATGAGCAAATCTCATAGTAAACGAATACGTATATTGCTAAGAAATTTTATTTCTTGTATGCTCCATACTTAAATCATTCTCAAATTCATATATTTTAAATATATATAACAAATTCTTGCCCGTGGCTTCGCTTGCGTTTTAACGATTAGTCGTCATGTTTTAGGCATAAAAAAGTAGCCTATGTCCTTCCTTGGGATTCAAGTTTTCATACATCATATCATCAAATTAAACGAGCAACAGAGAAACAGAAAGACAGAGTTACTTTCGCATTTATAAAATCAGTATGATGTTATATTTTTTTTTTTGCATATAATACTAATTTATTAAATCGGGTTCTAACCATGACCATGTTGTGGCGGTCCATTGGCCGGTGGCGGTGGTGGTTGAGATCCGTTTTGTCTCTTCACGTAACCAAAGTTCTGTGGTACTTTAGCTTTACTAGACGAACAGCTGCTGCCATTACCACCACTGGAGACACTAGACGGACGCGACGACGGCCCGCTGGGTGATTGTAGCTAATGAGGAAATAACGAATTATATGATTTATGGAAACAGTGTACCTACAGGCACAAGGGACATAACATCTTAGCTCCCAAGATTGGTAGCGCTTCGACGATGTATGTATGTAAAGAGACGAGATGGCCTAGTGGTTAGAACGCGTACATCATTACCGATGATTGCGGGTTCAAACCCAGACAAGCACCACTGAATTTTCATGTGCTTAATTTGTGTTAATAATTCATCTCGTGCTCGGCTCAACTGCGTGTGTCTAATTTCAACGAAATTGTGTCACATATGAATCCACCAACCCGCATTGGTGCAGCGTGGTGGAATATGCTCCTAACCTTCTCCTCAGATGGAGTGGAGGCCTAAGACTCCGGAGTGGGAAATTTACAGGATGTACATGACGATGTAAGGAATGGTTAATATCTTTAACAGGCGGGCGACCCATTTCCCCATCCGCCTATTTATATCATAAAAAGAAAACTCAGTAAAAGTTTAAAGTTTGTTAATCGAGATCTGTAATATTGGTCTATGTCGTAAGTTGGACGCAAACAGAAGAGTGTGTGTATAATAATGGCACATACATACCATTATATTTATAATAAAATACATTTCATAATGAAATTATAAGATTACGCGATCGAGGTCAGTTTGTAATGAAACATCATTATTATATAGCAAGGCGAACTAATATCAACCGAGCTGTAATGTTTATGTTCGTACCTGGGAGCTTCCACCTCGCGAAGCGTGTTGATTTGATGAGTTCGACGCCGGGTACTGAAATATGAAATAAAAAATTTAAGTTGTTTTATATATCTAAGGTACACGTGTTAGTATTTTATTTTGAAGTGATTATAATATTCTGCACTAGTTATTTTAGTGTGCGCATTTATCACAGCGTTACAATACATAAGAAACTCTTTGTATATGTTATTTATAGTAAGGAATGTCGTATGCAAATCTGCCAAATGTTTATTTAGTAACCCGCACTAAAGCAACATTAATTAGAGGCATTTTTCCGACAGTATGAAACTTACAGCCTTTTTACACAACATAAATAATTTTCCAGCTAGGATAAATAACTATCATATCTCCATACCTGTGGATGTGGAGCGATGCCGAGCTGTTGTGCAGCTGTGAGCTTTTCCCTTTTATGATGCTGTGGTGAATGGTGACCGGTACGACGCTCGCCCTTTCGCCCGTGTGAAGGGCTAGGAGGAGCGGGAGCTGGTTGATTCTGAAAAAAAAATCAATGAATAAATATATGAGACCCGTAGCGGTTGCCTTCAATTTATTCTTCTGTTGATATTTTAAGTTCATATTTATATTCACCAGTTTTAATTGCATAACATAGATTTAATTTCGTTTACATTTTAATTTGCTTTTAACTTTTTTTCTACCTTTACAAATTCCTTCTTCAACAACCACTAGTTAAGTGGAATTTACATAGAACGATTTTTCATTCTGAATTTCCGCAAACTTTTCCCCAGGCTTCAAACATTGCCATTAAACCGATAAATTTATACGCCTTTATGTATCTATACGTTGGGTATTATTCATAATAATTCACGCACCAGTGGAGGAGCTCCGACACCGGGTGAATCTGTGTATTTCTTCCATGTGGTGTCCTGTCTGGGCGCCGGCGGTTGCCTCTCCGTCTGCTGTCCGCAGTCTGCCTTGCTGCGCGTTCTGCCTACCACTCGGTAAACGACGCCGCTACCGCCTTCCATACCTCTACGAACTCCACCACGTCTGTAATAACATTAGTTTTTTTATATTCTTTCACTTATATACTTTTTATTGAATATATGGTGACAGATGGACAAATGGCCGGTGTTTAATACTAAGTACCAGGTTACGAAACCTAACGCTAAGAAGTCACAAACTCCTCAGAAGGAAAGGAGGCCTCGGCCCTGTAGTGGAACTATAATAGGCTTTACTTTTTATTAAGTTAATGTATGAAAACTTTAGTAAAACCATATTTTATATTCTTAAACAGAAAATAATTATAATGTAATTTTTATATAGATTGTTAAAGAATAAAAAGTTAACTAAATGTATACGTCTTACAATTGGACTACAGTTTCCTCTCTCCTTGGGGTTTTGGAGTTAAATCAACAAATCTGCTTCAACATTAAACAACATGTGACAGAATTTCATACGACACGTGCATCTTTCCCCATCGAGAACGAGATTAATTATAAACACCAATCAAGCATACGAAACATCAGTAGTGCTGCGGTTTTGAGCCTATATTCTGAGCAACGATTCAAGAGTTCTAACCAGTGGGCCATCACGGTTCAAATTAAGCGCTATAAGGGAGGCAGCTCTTACAGAGGGTCAATCAAACATTCAAAATATTTTACTGACACTTTATGATTCCATCTAAGAGTCATTGGTTATAATCAGTAGTTGGTGTTATCTCCGAATGACAAGTCAACAAGATTATCAGATGAATGATCAAAGAAATATGTTTTTTATTGAAATCGACATATGAAAAAAGAATTGTTCTGACTTAGTCACTATCAACGCACTGCTTAAACTATAAGACAAAGGAACTTGAAATTTAAAAGCGAGTGCTTCGTTTCGTGTAGTGGAGTCGTACTTAGAAAGGATTTTAATACAAAAAAAAAACTTTATGATTCGCAAGCAGGTCGCTGAAATACTGTTTTAAAATATTGGAATTTTCTGGTCTTTCTCCTTAATAATGAAACCACTTTTGGAGATCTGCAATAAATGGTTTTGGCCGTTGGCCGTTTTTAAACGATTTATATTTCACATAAATTTTCATATATTATGTATGTTATCTAGGGAACCCTATGTCCCTTGTGCCTGCAGTTAGACTGGGTCTCTCATACTTCAAACCGGAACACAACAATACAAAGTATTGCTGCTTAGCGGTAGAATAAATGATGTGGGGGTGGTACCTCCCAGACGGGCATGCAAAAAGCCCTAATACTAAGTATACTTCAGTAACGGGTCACCTTTCATTGTCTATCAATACGAATGTTATGATTCATCTTTTTAGAACGGTGTTTGATGAATAACCCTTTCGAAAAGGGGCGCTGAACCCTTGCAAATGAGTCACAAACAAAAACATTCGAATATATGTACATATAACAGCTCTTTTTACAATTATTTTTTAAAAAATATGGAAAACAATTCAAATACCTATCGATATCCAATTGTGTGTGCTATATATAAAAATATTTATAATAAATGTTAAATTAAGTAAAATAAAAAATAAGTTTCTATTTATTTATAAATCATAGGTATAAAAAATGATAGACGCATTTCGTAACCACAAAATAAATGTTACATTATAATGAAAATAAAAAGACATGTATACCTTATATCAAATGCTTAAGATAAATAACATGTTTGTTGAAATAACCTATTAGGACATAAAACGATACGTAACACATTTTAAATTCAGTAATATGAATATTGAAATTAAAAAAATATATCGTATCATAAGACAGCATTTCCCTAACAATCAACTTGATTTCAGCTCTAGATACACTAGCAGGCACTTGCGAGATTACTACGCACGTCTATTCAAGTGATGGATTAAATACCCGACTTCACTGATGTTCACTTTAGTACACTTCTTTAGAGTACTGTTCTTTTTGAGACTTACCTTAATATTTTATGTAAGTAACTACCGGTATATGCTATAAGAAAACAAGTAACTCTTATTGTGTTCGCGTTTAAGTTTATTTTACGACAAATGACATCCCGTGTTTGTTCTCAGGGTTTTGAAAAGTGTTTTGTTTGATGGAAGTGTTCTACAGGGTGCTTTAAGCCTGGGGCGGTTAAACAAAGGCAATTGATTTGGCTGATAGAGGGTGTTCATCCTACATGCAACATGTTGTGGCCTACTTTTAAACGAACGGTAATATACAGTGAAGCGCTCTCGTGTCTATCTTAAAATATAGGCCAATCTGTAGGCAGCGAAACCTATCGTCATGTATGTACCAACGACGAGAAAATGTAGCCTAGATTATATACAATTTATTTTTAAAGGGTATTTACAAATACTATAATGACTACGAAACACGTGGATCGATTAATAATGACCTTGAATATTTTATAAGATGACGTCACAATTATTTCATAAACGGCTAAAGTTCACGACTACGTTTCAAATAAAAAAGACTTTCAAATAATAGAATGAAATTCATAGACAGAAAGCGATTATAATGATAAAGTTATTTTAATCCCATATTAATTAAAATTAAATACATAAAAATAACTTATTTACAATTTTGTTAAGCTAATTAGCATTCCAAAATACAAAGAATGTACATAATTAAACAACATAGCGGTTTATTCAGGGCGATCATCAATCACTCTTTATTGTACATCATTTGAGATCAATGGAGCTTTTATGCGAAGAATTAAGATCATTATTTTTACTGTAAAGGGTCATCAACCGATTCAACTGGCTGAAAATTTTAAAAGACTTTCTAAAAATGGTTACCTATTTGACCTACATCGGATATAAAATAGATTATTTAAAATATATGTTACGTCGATCTTACGTATGCAACTATTGACACAGCGCTAAATGGAAATAATATTTCAAACTTTAAAATCATGATATCGATAAACAACAAAATATAGCTACTGTTATTGATATTTTTATAATAATTACCCAGTAACGAGAATATTACTGTAGATAAATTGATATGAAATAATTTTATATTAATAAAAAAAGTAAAAAATAAATAAAGTAATATAATAGCCTGTTAATGCCCACTGCTGGGCTAAAGTCTTCGCTCCTTGTGGAGGATAAAGTTAGGAGCTCATTCCACCACGCTACTCCAATGCGATTTTCATCCGAGAAATGCAGGTTTCCTCTCGATTTTTTCCTTCACCATTCAACACGAGATGAATTATAAACGTAAATTAAACATAGTGGTATTTGCACACATGTTTTAATTAGCTTGTACGATTACATAGCCCGAACATTGAATGATGTCTTGCTAAAATTTTAATATAATATTCAATTAAGTACCTACATATTATTATACATATAATCTAAATATTACAATTTGATATAACTAAATATAATTTATTAATATCTAGAAACGAAAGTAACTAATTATCATTTAAAAAAAAAGATTGAAACGTTCCATTTAAATGACTCGACTTTCGCGAAACAAGAAAATGATCTACGTCAAATCATTCACCGGCTTAAGCAAACTGAAGCCAAACATTTCTTGTAATCAAAAACTGGATATACCTTCGTATTTCTTTGACAAAGGGGATTCCTGGGAGAGATGTTATGTAAGACGTAAAGGGGCGGTTTTATTTTTACTGATGCAGTCTGAAGACTAACCGATTCAACTGGCTGAAAATTTTAAAAGACTTTCTAAAAATGGATACCTATTTGACCTACATCGGATATAAAATAAATTATTTAAAATATATGTTACGTAGATCTTACGTATGCAACTTACTCTTAATATTTTAAATGCCTTCGTTTTATAATGAATGATATAAAAGTTGTATATAATATACGTATACAATTTTTATACTGTTTTTTGAAATCTATTACTTCACAGCGCAATCGAAGGCATATTTTTTGTATTTTAAATATCCCATCCGAAACGAAAGCATATCGCTAGTATTGTATTTTTTTTAATACTGAAAATAACGTGTTACGCTAGCTTTTTTTTCTCATTTTTTGAACACCTACAACCCAGTGAATGCAAAGGACAAAGGATTTTAATTCTTTGTAATCAGCCTTATGTAAAAGGCATGTTTATTTGCGGTATGCATTAGTATTATATATAAATAAGCAAATGATAATAACCACGTAGTCATATTTTTTATCTGTATTCATTAAAGTATTCTCTCCTCATATAAAGAAGGCTTGGATTCCATTCCATCAAGCTGCGAAGCTGGCTGAATTTCACCCGACCAAGCAGTTTTCTTAAGGTGTTTACCGCCGAACAAGAATCGAAAAATAAACAGTATAATAGTCGAATCTTAATAGTAATTATCTTTGTTAAAATATTTTAGCAACGTTTGATCTTTCATTGTTAAGGGCAAGTCGTGTGTAACATGATAGTAACTAGATATTCAGGGGTATTAAAGCTAATCCGCTTATGTTAATGCTCGTTTTATGTACACATAGCTCACGTACAGGATTTACGGATTTGATAAATACTTTTTAATATATATTTTCATTTATAATACGAATATTATTTAAAAACCTTTTTTATAGTGTGGTACAAATCGTTAATCATAATTTGGGATGGTAGATGCTAAAACAATTAAATTCTTAGAATTGCTTTAATAAACGCATTTGATTCAAATAAAAAAAATGTTAAGCTATCACATTCAAAATTGATATTCAGTGTAACGCATAAACGAGCAAGAATCTCAACGATTCTATTTTTTCACGCATAATATTTCGTAAATACATTAAATATATACAAATAAATTGATATCTATATACTAGGTATATGAAAAACAAATAATAGTAAATTGAATGAAACTAAGCGCTTTTGCGTCTTTATTATCTTGTAAAGAATACTAAAACCAAAGTTTTGAATCGAGCGGTACATTTGGATATAAAAATCATATAGCAATATATAGTGAAATAAAATATAAAACATAGTCTTATATACTACTGTTTAACTAATGTATTACCACAAATTTCCATAAGAAAATCGAGATGAATTCACAAAAGGCATTTACGAGCGAATGCTTTTAAATAACACAGAACACATTATTCTAATGACGTCGCGATTAAAAACCCTTTGCCTTTAGAGAATGTTAGTAAGCCTATTGAATATATCTTAGCAACAATAAAGACTGAACGTGTACAGCGAAATAGCCATGAGGTGTGAACTACCCTCCACGGTTTGTCATTCGAAACATTGGTGTCTAAATGAAAACGCCGCGCCTCAAGCTCTTACTAATGATGACAGATCTGAAAGGAACTCGTAGCCTTCCCTTCGAGCATCTCGTTAAATGAACTGAGCATCTCATTATTCTCATGCCGAGAACCCCATTTTTCGTGTCGAAATGTCTAAAATATTTTCATAGCATTATCAATGCGCGTCTTCGTGTAATGGAGGATATTTCACAGTTTAAGTATTATTTTACCGTTATCTACAAGTCTTTGTCATGTCCGGGGCTGATATGTTGGAACTCAACAAAAATCGTTTTATAAAAATAAAAAAAATATAAACTCTAACAAATTTATAAAATTTTTTACACGAATTATAGGATCATTTTATGTTGTCACTACATATATTATAAAAATGTAATAGCATAAATTTTAAATAATAAATAAATATTGGACAACATCGCATACATTACTCTGATCCCAATGTAAGTAGCTCAAACACTTGTGTTATGGAAAATCAGAAGTAACGACGGTACCACAAACACCCAGACCCAAGACAACATAGAAAACTAATGAACTTTTTCTACATCGACTCGGCCGGGAATCGAAACCGGAATCTCGGAGTAGCGTACCCATGAAAACCGGTGTACACACTACTCGACCACGGAGGTCATTAAATAGGTATAAATTTTATGTAAAAATATTTTAAAAGTACCTACTGACCCAACTAACGACAAATATACAAATAAATTGAAAGAAATAAGCCAATAATCGAAAACGAGGCATATTTGTATCATGAGCCCTTCACGCTTCGTACAAAATTAAACTTGTAAGTATAAAACATAAAGTAATCATACGAAATTGCAAAACAAGAGAATTCACAATTTTCTCGTTCAGTTTATTTCAAAGTCGACTTTTTCATTAATATTTCAGGCGGATAAGCAGTGTCTCTGTAATATCCGACACTGGATTTTTATTTGTTCTCCACAATTTTAACTTTTCAGATAAAATGTTCCTATTTTCGCAGCGAGCTAATATTATACGGATGAAATTTTAAATGTGTCCACTGAATATAACACGAATGAATGATTTTGTTGTTGTATAAAATGACAAATGATTATACATAGTATAAACTTAATGGATAGTATTAGATACTTAATTAAAAAAAATTGTATCACTATATCAAACCGACTTGCAAAATTTGTCTGAATATTCGCTTGAAATAAAATCGCTTACGCTGTTAAATACCAATGAACTTGATATGTGGTTACATTGAACCCAACTCAAAAAGAATCGTCAAATTTTTTTCAAACAGATTGAGATCCTCTAAATTTTTTTTAAATATAGTTACTAAAATAGTAAAATAGTAAAGTATCCAACTCGACACTTCTACTGATTTCATTATCGTAAGCATTATACTTAAAATGCCAAACAAAATTGCTTTGACTTTCAAATGGAATTCTATTTAGATGATACGGTTCTGCCACTTCAAGAGAGAGCACTTAAGAATTAAAACAACAATAAGAAGAGTTGTAAGAAATATATTTGAAATTGTTAATTGTAGTCCCTTACATTATAAGGTAAGTTTATTTATAGTCGATCAATGTTCATACTTATAGAGCTTCCGTCAATTGAAAACAGCTACGAAAACCGTGCATCGTGTTATTGTATCGGACATCCATACCGTAAACACTAAACGAATTATTAACATATAAACCGATTAACAATCTATAACGAAGCCACAGATAATACTAAAGTCTACAAGAGTTCAAATCAAAACATAAGAAAACGCTCGTAAAAAACCACTAACCCGAATATGCTAATCTTTCAATTCATTAAACAGTTTCGTTCGATCGATGTTCTAAAATAAATCCTTTTGAAACTCAGTAAATATTAGACGATGATTGAGAGTTGAAAGCGAGCTGAGTATCCGAGCAAAACAATCGAATCCATGATTCACTATCGGCTAACCCCAACGCACAACGTTTACAATATACGAACACAAACAAAAAATTTAATAGCACAAGCTCGGGGAAACGGTTTAATTTAATCGTTACACTCGACCTTGTTCGAAAGACAATGTTACAGTGGACATGCACGATCAAACAGGCAATGTTAAATTGATCGGTTTATATTTATAAACGTTAGGTGGTTGAAAATTTATATTAAAAACAAATATAATGAAAAGCTAGATATTATTTAGTGTAACGAAACTGTTCGATTATAATAATTATAGTATACGGAAAAAAACATTTATTCGCTACAAATATATTATATGTTTTGAATAGATAGATACAATATAAGGTACATATATATATAGCAGTTTAAAAAATAGATAGTCAAGGATATGCATGCATTAAATAACAATAGAAATTCCAATTGAAATAGGGCATAATGCTCGTCGAGGTTAGGGATTTCCGCCATAGCTGTAACCCTACGGATGCCGATGTAATAACCTTAGATCAATCGCCCTGAACGTCTTACTGCATTTTAAATAAAGAACATAAGTTTGATTATATACATCGTATACTCTTAAATAGAGTTCTTTAAGAAATAACGATAGTGTTAATCTTGCACACGACAATGTGTTCTTACACGAATTACGAAATTACAATAAGGACTGGTGGCCACATGTCACAAAAACAATTCATTGACTCCGCAATAGTCCAGATGCTCGCGAGGTTATTGCCTTATGCTTAAGACTTAAAAGTTCCCATAATATTAACGATGAAATTTGTAATAGTAATTATTATAAAATTCGAATATATCTTACCAGTTATGTTGTAAGAAGCATTTCCAGGAACAATTAATTTTATTAACTAACTTCATGTAATTTAATTCAATTTTATATTCGACTAGAAAACGACTATAAGTCTACTTTGGTATAAAAAAGATTTACAAGCACCGTTACATTTATTAAAAGTCTGCAGCGAAGCGAAGACACATAGCAAGGCAACACTGATTATTATACACTATTTACGACTACAAAATTATTATCAGAGCTCAATTAAATATTTTAGCAAATTATTTATGTCCGTTTAACTTCCCGCTTACAGCATCAAGCGACTCAAGGCACAGTGCAAGTTACGATCCAGTACAACACCTACAATACACTTATTAACACCAACGAGCCATTCGCCGATTCACGGCCCAGGATTCACGAGGGGGCGCGATCTTTTCTCGTCAAGTCTTTGTTAAGCGCGGTCCAGATCAGCGGCGCCAGCTGTGATCGGTGAGTTCGAGCGTGCGTCTGGCGACGGAACGATCGATGCCGGTAACAGATTTACATTTTCCGTAGAGAAAATCGGGAAAGTTTGTCACGTGCGTGGTAAAAGCGCGGGCGGTACGGCGCGCCCGCACGCCCGTACTGCGCGGCGGTGAGTGCCGCCCGCCCTGCCCGCGCTGCCGTCGTTGCCGTCCGGCAGAGTACGAAATAACGCATAAGAACTAAGTACTATACTTTTATATTTTATACTTTATGATCAACGTTTATAGTTTAATTTAAATAATTTCGATGTTTTTTTTTTTCATATAACGTAAATTTTATAATTATATTTGTAACTGTGTCAAAAGATTTTGGCCTTGTGCTTCCAATAAAAATAATTCAGATATAAGATAAAGGGGTATAAATATTTGACTCTAATGCTATAATATTACATTTCAATGCGGAGGAAGTTCGATTTTAATACCGTGATCGTTAGGTCCCGAATGGTATGATGGTGTTGGGGGTGGTTAGGGTCGAGGCGTGGTAAATAGTTGCGCGCGGGGGACGGTAAAACGTAGGAGTATCGATTTTGGCCACCTCGCCCTCTCCCCTAGCGCTGCGACAGTGTGAGTGCGCCATACGAGTCCTCACTGAGAGAACGTCGGTACACCACGGATGTTCCGATACTAACAAACAATAATGTATAAAATTAACTAAGAACTGATTTTATTACTTTTATTTAATTTAAATGTGTATTTCATAACTTTTACACTTACAGTGCAGCATTACATATGTATATATATTTTAATAAAATTGTAGCTAAATATTTTGTTATAAATAATTAAAACCATTTTGAATTAAATTATTACGCCTATCGTATTCTGTTCGAATTGATTAGAATTACATTTTTGGCACATATACAAATTCATTCAAAGAGCGTTGCCTTAATATCCGAAAGTTGGGGAGGGTCGACCACTTGTGGATTTGAGTGATATAATTTTTTTGAATGACAAATATCGATCCAAGTTATTAACTTCCACAAAGAAAATATTTAATTTTGTCTCATTAAGTTTATATATAATAAATATGAACTTATTGCAAATATAAATTAAAACAATATATTAGAAACGTAACCC
The DNA here is from genome assembly GCF_037043105.1 of Vanessa tameamea. Taxonomy (NCBI): domain Eukaryota; kingdom Metazoa; phylum Arthropoda; class Insecta; order Lepidoptera; family Nymphalidae; genus Vanessa; species Vanessa tameamea. The sequence continues at coordinate 8,873,005 of NC_087313.1, read as the reverse complement.
TAAAAGCGCAAACGTTACCTATACGATCCCATTACAGCAATGAATCTTATGCCTGCAGGGAGCATTTTAATTTGAACTGTAAAAAGGCTCACCGCTCAACGACCTGAGGCTCTTATTTATTGTCTAGCATTATTGCATAATATAAATGTCTATGTAATAAAATGTGTTTATATATTTACCTTTCCTCGAGTTGCTGAAAATGAGACGGTTGCTGATAATTCATCCGTCGTCCGTATATCGAAGCTCCTCCTTCCGACATGTATCCGTCCATTATATCATTATTTCTTGCACTGTCCATGTCGCTTACGTTTATTCTTCTAAGGCAGTCTCCGTCGGACATGTATCCGGAGGCAATTTCAAGATCACAGTAGTCAGGATTAGAAAACCCAGGTCCGTAATTCATGCGCTCACGCAAATTCATGTTCTCTCGTCCAAAATTAGCTTTAACGGTGTTTGCATGATGTGGATACCCCGGAATGTTTTTTTGCGCTAAGCCGTTCGTTCTCATTGGTAAAGTCAAATGACTGTTATAACCTCGTAATAAAGGTCTCATGGGTAAGACGTTCATTAATGGATTTTCGTCTTCGCCGAGTGAGTTATCACGACAATGCGAGGGAGTGCTAGAGCGACTGTCATTCTTATCATATTCTGTTAATGTCCTATTCAGCTCAAATGTTGGTTTAGGTCCTGATTTCTCAAAAACTCTCTTTTGAGCTGCCTCCTTCTCTGAAATTTCAGCTTCATTTATAACATTATTAATGTATGTCGCATTCATATCCAATCTTTTGTTAGGAGCCAAATTACTACTTTTTGATATTTCAGACCCCGATTCGCTCGACGGACGATATATTACGCTACCGTCACTAGAATTTGACTGCTGTCCAGTTGTACTATGAGTGGAATTTGAATGCGAACTTTCTGACATCTGTGAAGTAGGATTTTGACTTCCAGAGTTAAGCACAGGCATTGGAGACACTGCCAATGTTTGTTTTTGAGATACTTCTTTGCTTAAATTAGACTGTTCTCTAGAGAACGGATGAGCACTTACATTATTAGTTGAATTTAAACTAGAGTTGCTTTGTATTGGACTTAATTGACTATTTGAACTCTTACTTATACCGTGTCTTTCGTCTTTTGAAATTTTTGTGGTACCTTTAACTGCGGCTGTTGGTTTAGGGATTCCAGTTTGATTTTGTAATGGTTGCCCATTTGTTGGTGACGGTGACTGTGTTGGATTAGGTAAATGCTTTGTGTTTTCATAAGTTTTACTATCTAAATTATGTTCTATGCGCTGATCACTCAGTTTCAGTTGACTTCCAGAAAGTTTTGCCATTTTTGATTCTACTTTAGTCTTCGAATTTCTTGGATGATCGTCTATTTGGTTCAACCGTGTATTACTTACAGACTTCGGTGCTGCTAATTTAGACTCCTTATCCCGTGCTGGCAATTTTGGACTACTTTTTGATTTATCATTACTAGTTGACCTTATATTAGATTTATTTAAATTAGTAGAAGCTTCCTTTACAGTTTTTGTATTAACTAACTTAGATTTCACATTTTTACCCGATCTATCTTTTAAGTTTTCGTTTTGCTGTCTTATACTTTTTGGTCCTACTAAATTTGAGGATTTGATATGTGTATTTGTTGCATTTGCAGATTCGTTAAGGCTTAAACTTGAGTCGGATCTCTCACTCTTTGCAGAAGAAAACCCACTGGACGAACTAGTGCGTTTAGATACTGCGGTACTTTTATTATTCTGTTTCTCACTACTTATTTTGTCTTGTTTGAATAGTTTTAACTTATCAAGCATAGACTGCTTTGTGGGGGTGCCATTTTGACTGTTGCCAGTTTGCGCGTGTTGTTGGGGCTGAGATAAAGTCGATGGAATTTTACTACCGGGTGCAAGAAGTGACGAGTTTGGCCTTGATCTGAAACAAGCAAAACATTATATTGAATAAAAAAAAACGATAGTATGCAGTTAAATATATAATAGTTTTTCTTTACTTGTTTAACAATTTTGACTCAAAGTCAATTTATTTTATTAAATAATGAATTTATATTTCTTAACTTATTACCCTTAAAAATATTTTTAAACATTGTCAGATTTTGTTTTGATTTCATAAAATTAGTATAATAAATAAAATAACAAACCCAGATGAAGAGGCTGGTGCTCGCGGTATAAAACTGACTGCTCCTTGACCAAGAGGACTTGTTGATCGACTAGAGCTCGCCGAGAGACCACTTTTGCCTAAAAGTAAACAAAATATGTTCAGATGATTTCATATCAATACAATTTGAAAGGTTATCTCTTGTTTAAATATTTATCTTTACTCTGTCAATTAGTGAGATAAAAAGTTTTGTACATTTTTAAATCGACACGGGTGGCACTCGCCGCGTTCGTAACACACTGATTAGCTTGGTTACCGAAAACAGTAGTTACCATAATTCGTGATCAGTTATATTTTGACGAACAGTATCCCCTCTGTCACATGCAAAATATTCAATAAAAAGGGTGCCAGCTGACCATAAGGGGCCTTATAAAGTTGGCTGACATATTGATCGGTTCAATGTTGAAAAAGTAATAATAAGCTGACGTCATGCATATAAACACGTATTATTGGACCCCCATATGGGACAGCACAGACAAAGCATAACAATTAACATTGGATATATTGATTTTCTTATTGAAAATTTGAATGAATATTTATTCTAATAATTACAGTAAGCCTGTTTAATATTAAATATATAGCTGTATATAGAAAACTATAACGATTCAATGTTTATTTTAGATACATAAATAACTATTTCTTTAATTAGGTATGTATAATTACGGCAATTTGATGTAGTCTATGGCATAGATACATCAAAGATAATCAACTCTGCTATAAAGCTGGAAGTGTCCATTTTCAAATGGGTGACGGTTCTTTTGTCTTTGTTCCATAAGAAATGTATATGAATTAAAGATTGTCCGCCAAGTCGGTTTTGAATATAATGACGTATTAGATAACAGAAGTAGACATGTCTTTATACGTTTTGAATATCAAATGCATTGATGTTATACTTGTAAAAAGAAGAGAATTAATTAATTTCTTGAATTATATAATTAATCACTTATTTTGAAATGCCTAAATAATATGAGAAATTAAAGTTTAATATGATTTTATATTAATCAAATTATGTTCATAAATTTTTTCAGTGCATATTAAAATGATTACATATATAAGAAATACAACTAAAATGTATTTTTCAAACATCTTTTAGTGCTGGATGAGTCGAATAAATATTTTTTTTTTATATTCATAGTCAAATATAAATACAACCACATATTAAATAGAATCAGCATTGCACCAAGTGCATTTATCTCTGGTATCCAGCCATCTTGCTCATTGCAAATATATTTTACCGCAAACCCAAGATCTTTTGTTCTTACACTTCCACTAAAGCATTTTTTAATATATTTAAAGCTATATCGTTATTGTTATTTTAAGAACGTCGTATAACTAAATGTATTAAAAAATTACCTTGTCATTTATTATATTAAAGATTATAAGATAGATATAAATATATCATATTTGTATCGAGTCCCATAGTTATAAAGTAATCGGGAATCTTATTATAATTTTCATACAAATAGTATAAAATTTTATTTACTATATAATTTTATCTACTATATTTTAACTATTTTTAACATTTATAGTATATAAAACTTATATACGTTTTATCTATATTCGTTTGTAAACTTAATATTGTATGTAATTTACTTGTCACATTATCGTCTTATGTATATAATATATCTACTTGTTGTGATATTCATTACATAATCACGGTTGAACAAATATAAACATAGTAACGGTCAGAAAGCAAAGCTAAACTTTAAAATTTATTAGTATGTTGCCAGGTTTGAGATGCCGTAGGTCTATTGGCTAGCTTATAGAACTGCTCATTTAAAGTACCATATTCATATTCCGTGGAGTGCCAATTTTATTATTTATTTTTTATTAAATCGGTACACGAACACATGGAACACTTGATGGTAGATGGATCACCACGGCATAGAGACATTCCTTACATCGCGCCATACAATGGGCCACCAACCTAGGGAGCTAAGTTGTTATATCCATTATGCCTATGTAGTTACACTGACTCACCCTTCAAAAGGGAACACAATACTACTAAGTATCGCTGTTAGGTGTTAGAATATCTGATGAGTGGGCGCTAACCTAACGAGATGAGCTTGCACGAGGCCCTACCACCAAGTAACGTTGTTAAGTCTGCTGCTCAAATCTGATCACTCTTCGGCTATCACTTATCAATCTTATATGATTAGTTACTGTTCTATCAGACTATGTAAGGAGAAAAAGAACTATTTTATTATAATAATAAATTATGTATATAATTTTAACTGTCATTAAGACAAAAACAGCGGCATCTTTTGTCTATTTGACGCTTTACTACTAATTCTAGTTACTCACACACATAACTGACAAAAAAATACATCAACAAAATTAAAAGCTAATTAATCATCGTAAATCAGATATAATTAGTTAATCCATTCCAGGACGGAGCAGTTATTTCGAGGAAGCGTTATATTATGAGATCTTAACAAAACAGTTATGTACTTATGTATAAAATGTATATAGTTTAATCACTGGCTTCGAACAAAGTTAGCCCTTAAAGCTTAGCGAAAGGATATTATTATTCCGAGAATGGGTTAGAGAACAACGTACCTACTAGTAATATATGAATGTATTTAATATATTTCAAAAGGATATTATTCAGTGAGTTTCTAAATAACTCTTTGTCTGCCTCTGTTTGGTCGTGAGGTATTTTTTTTAATGTAATAGTTAGGCGGACCGGCTAATGGGCAACCAGATGTTAAGTGGTCACCACCGCCGATAGACATTGGCGCTGTTAGAAATGTTAACCATCCCTTACTTCGCCAAAGCGCCACCAACCTTGGGAGCTAAGATGTTAAGTCCCTTGTGCCTGTAGTTACACTGGCTCACTCACCCTTTCAACCGGAACAACAGTACCAAGTATTGCTCCTTGGGGGCAGAATATCTGATGAGTGGGTGGTATCTACCCAGACGGGTTTGCACAAAGCTCTACCACCAAGCTTGTTGTGTTAGGCTTAGCCCAATAGTGGCATATTTACTGTTAATTTACTTTTATATTTTATATGTATACATTGGTTTCGTATCACGTTTTCATTTTTCATAGCATCTAGAATTCTAGTTTCAGAAGGATGTTCTACGTCACGAGAGCGAATAATTTCAATCAAGCGCGCACATTACATCCGCTTATTCGCCTATCCATCACTTTAACAACATACATCCACTTGTGGACATATATAATACACAATGAAACCAAATTAGAATAGACCTATCCATATTTTTAAGCCTACAATTATTAAAATTGCAAATCGCTCTATACTTAAAGTAAATTACATTTACAATAATATATTTATACCTATACCTAATTAAACGTGATACAGTGATTTCGATTGAGGTTTGTTTCATACAAAAAAAAAACCCCGTACAAAACATTCGTTTAAAATTACTATCAATAGTGAAAGGTACCCACTAATGTAAAATTTGTAATAAGTTCGCTAATTATTAGTAAGTTAGTTAGTATCATGTTAACGTACTTAATTGAGTATAATTTTAAGTGAGCAAGGAATTTGTCTGGAGAAAACGGTGAATCATCGTTGCCAACTCGAATTAAATGGCCTATCTAAACAAAAGAAAGAAACCGTAACTCTCTTTAAAAACTTTTTAAATTAAGAATACGAAATATAAAAACAATTACAATAACAAAAAAATAATAAAACCGAAATTACTTTTAATTACAACTAACCAAACTATACAATTTATTATATAAGATTATATTTTTGAATAAAGTACACAACTAACTATATCATTTCAAATAGTAACGAACAAAAGAATATAGCGTTAAAAGTAATAATAATAGCACCCACACACAGCACACACAATTGAAATGATAACGTAATTATAACATAAGTTTAATACGAACAAACGTTCATTATCCACACATGCTTTTATCTAAAAATAAACTTACAATAAACTTATCTGTACGATCAGGAAAGCAATCCTCATTACCATCAAATAATCAATATTCAAACTGTTCCATTTTAATTTTTTTCTTTCATAATGTGATTTTACGATACATTTTTCACGACACACAAGATAAAGGACAGCACTATCATTTAAACTTCACATTTAACGTTTGAAATTCGAATTGATTAAATCGTTAGCTATACGAGAGCGCCCTCGTCGAGAAGTGCACATTGACTGACATTGCATCTGACCAGTCAACACGATCATAGGAACGATGAACGAATCTTGAGATTATCATTCTGTTCACGAGAATCATAGTTCACATATTGTCATAGAAGTGACAATGATCAGTAATATCTATTAAGATCTTACGTAAAATCATGAAACAGGAATTTGACAAAATTTACACAATTATATTAGTACGTCAGTTGAACCGTCCGAAAATTATACATAGTTTATATGAATGCTAATTAATACATGAAATACCTACATCGTAGCTGAAGGTCAAACGTTTAAAATCGATTGCGGAAAACATCGCTAAATTTGTTTATGTGCTAAACATCCACCAATCCGAAATTGTGCAACGTGGTGGAATGATATCCAAATACATATCCTTATCAAGAAAGAACCCTTTCATAGACGACATTCCCTTCGTAATTTTACCTTAGGTAACTATAACATAAGCCGGAGGTTAATGTTTTAGTACGCAGTAGTTTCCTGACGGTAAAAAGAAAATTACAATAATAATCTATTCATAAACTATAAAAAATAATAACTCTTAATCACTAATATAAAATGACCTCTAATACTATCTAATAAGTACATACTAGAACTACCAACATGCAATAAGGATTATCACTATTTATATAGAGTTGAAATGGTTTTAGCTCGCCTTCAATGAAGAATGTTCTCAGCTAAAGTGAATAAAAGTTTAGGTATGTACCCAATCTCCTTTCAATTTAAGTGGTCTCTGCGAAGCTCTACTTTACGGCTAATAAATGAAATAATCGACGTCCGATACCGAACCCTCGCAACAATACCTATTTCCCTGACGCTATTTAGAAGATTACAGTAATCATTTATTCATAAACGTTAAAAAATCAATCCAAATCTAGGACGCGCTGCTATTGTTCCTCTAATAAATGTATTACTAGTAACGAACTGTGTCTATACACACACACTGACTCTATAGTCACACATAAATATAACTTATCATACATATGTTGTAAGTAATAAAGTGTTAAATTTTTAAAAATAAGCTATTTTGAATCTACGACACTATTTTATAATGTAAAATATATAATTCATAGTAAAAAGTTTATTAAAGAAACAGGCCAAATGGTGGTTGATGTTGCCACTTGTTTTTTTAAATACACTGGCTCACTTATATTTTTCACTTGAACATAAAATTTAGGTTAGAACTGTTGAATATGTGTCTAATCACGCGTCCAAGGACTATGTAACGTGATGTCGTTTTAAAGTATTTTGATAGAGTAAAATTATAATTGTCCATATTTTATTTTTGTATTATAAATTAAAAATACTACTACATAATAAATATAATGCTATTTCTATAAACTTGAAGAAAAAAAACTTCTCTCATAAGCGAGTGACATACTAGGACAAAATAGAAATATCTTAAACAATTATCTTTTATAAAATTTAATTAAAATATCACTTACTTAGTAATAAATTTGGAACATCTGCACTAATATTATAAATGCAAAAGCAACTCTGTATGTCTGCCTGTTACTCGTTTACATCCAAATCACTGAACCGAATTTGATGAAATATGTTATGAAGGAAGACTTTACACCTCAAGGAACGACATAGACTTTATACCTAAGCCTGACAACAAACCCCTAAAACGCGAACGAAGCCGAGAGCACCCACTAGTATCAGTATAAAGTATAACTTTTAAAGTAACTGGTGTGTGTGTATTAGTCAATCAGCCCTGCCACCGGTAACAGCTTGTAAATATATCGATTCAGGAGTTAATTTCGTTGTAATTATAGAACAATAAATAACGAGGTTACTGTCAATTTATAATACAGCTAATTAATATAGCATATACTTCTTATTATATCATACACAAGTAGCCTTCAATTAATCTCGATGAAGAAGGAAAATAATCTTAAGAAAATATGTATATTGGTACATGATTACGCTTAGAACCAGCATGGCGGACTGATCTCCAAATTTTTAAAATGTACGAGTTACATACTTTGTTTTATTTATATTACTGTATAGTACTATTACATTCAATTGAACCCTAGAACATGATTATATAAAAGTCTTTAAATAGGAACATACTTAAAAGATTATTACATTTTTATATTGGATAATGTGATGTCACGTTAATTTAAGTATAGTGGTAAGTATCAATAAATGATAACATTCAAAGCTTTCAAAGTAACCCAGCTGCATATTCCGTTTGATAATGTTAACGCACGTGCAACATTATATACGAGTCTGTTTGTTTCTGGTCTTGCGTTTGTCACAGTACAGATCGAGCTGAGTGAATCATATTGTGCCGTAACAACCAGTTTTCAAATAATAAACAGTTCGTTACGAATTGTATGAGTTATTTGTTTGGAAGTTCGTTAGTTTATCGTCTTTATCGATACTTATAAAATCTTTAGTGCAATTTTTTTAGGTAAGATGTTATGTCCCTTTTGCCTGTAGCTACACTGGCTCGGTCATCATTCAAACTGAAACACAACAATTCTAAGTATAGCAGTTTGGTGGTAGAATATCTGATGAGCGGGTAGTACCAACCTAAAAGGGCTTGCTCAAAGCCCTATCAACAAGTAATATATTTGTATAATATTAAAATCGGCTTTGTGGTAACAATAAAGGCACCATCGTGACTTCTTCATTATCTTACTGTTATAAATAGGAAAGTTTGGTTGGATGGATGTTGGTTATAATCATCAACCGAAAGTCTTAATTTAAATTCAAATTTATTCTATAAATTTTATGTAATACATATTATTTATTGATGATAAAAGTAAAAATTACCACCGTTTCGGAGAATAGAATACGCTGACCGAGTGGATATGAAAAGCACCGTTGAAAGAAACTATTTATAATTTTCAATAACAAATGAAAATAAGCAGTTAAGCTTTTAATAGCTGTCTATTAATAGGTACTTGTGTTTGTCAAAGACGTGATTGACGTGTTCCTATCGAGAATTTCTTGATAAATTAAAGTAATGAATCCAAAATGTATCTGTCTATCTTATATATAGAATATTCTTCAAAAATAATTACCGTGCACTGGGGTGGCCGGTAGAGGTCGCTTGTCTGGCGGAGCGCGCCGCACTGCCGCCGCTGACGCCGGTAACGGTATCGACGTCTGCAGCACTGACACTTGCCTGAAAATAAAATTATTCAGTCAGTAAAACAATACAAATATTTGCCAAAGTATATAAAATAACATCTTAAGAAATAATGTTAAGTATAAACAAAAGTACCGATTTTACGTCGTTGATACAATATTCAAATTGGACACTGTAAACTTTGTTAGTCAAGTGGTTTATAGCGAGGTAGAAACCTCGCAATCATATTAGTAATCTAATCCATAAGTAAAAACTTTCCCAAGGAAAATAGAGTGTTACGGCCCGCCTGTTAATTTCAACCAACCTGCGACAACTTGGAGATAAATGCCAATAAATTGGATACTATATGGACAAAGATAATGATGATGGGGACGATATTATGAATTACTGCAGGAATTTATTACAGAGCATTGTTTAAAGAAAATAAATATTATAGAAAATATGTCAATTATTATATAACAATATGTAGATTTACAATAGAATGAAATTTAAAATCAAATAAATGAAAGATGAGTCAAACATATTATAAGCACAATGGACTAGATATCAATTCCATGGTTGGAAGCGTATTAACAATATGCATAAGAAGGTTATCTTCTTATAAAACCTCTTTAAATATAACCTCTTCAGGGTTAGATGCCTTTGTACTAAGCCATATAATTGGCTTAAGTGCCTCCATGTTATCAAAACGAATATGTTAATATTGAAATGTTGCTATTCAGATGTTAATACAATAATGTGGTGTTTTATTTATAACTGGTACGTAATGGAATTATGTACTAATATATTGAAATTGTAATAATCTATTTTGTATCGAACAATCCCATAAATAACACTGAGAAACATTATTTTTTGTATTAAAAAAAAATACTGTCAATATAACAAATTAATTAACTTAAACTTATTGTAAACACTTAGTTAAATTTATATACAAATTAACAAATCAAAATAAACTACCTTGACGATACATTATGATAATTGTTTTTGTACATCCCAAATTATTTATCCCAAATATCCTGTAAATTATTTTAAACTAAACTTTCTCAATAGTCTGTCAATATATCACTATACCGCATGATAATCACGAACCTACTGATGTCGCCGTTTACAAAATAATATTAAATTCCAATGTTTTGTATATTCAAAAACAACAAAGGAACTGATGCTGTAGCATATACACATAAGGCTTATATTTGTGTAACAGAATTTTCGATAAATAACCTTATATATCGCGTTAAAGCGTTATTAAATTCTTAGATAGAATTACGCTTATATCAATAAGGTATAATATATTTCATGCGTAAGTAATTTACTTAGTTTACGTTAAGGCTGACGCCATTTATGGTAACTTGAAAACATTAGGATTACAGTCTTTGTGTTCGCGGTGTAGGTAAGTTAGCTAAATGTGTAAGTAAGATATACTCAAGTCAATATTTTTTCATTGTTAATGTCAGTTTAAGGCAAAAAGGCTCCAAACGGTAAAAATACATTACACAAATAGAAGTCGCAAGAAACTCTTTTTACATGAATTTCTTTTTGTTTAATTTTTTTGCAAAATTACTAAGTACCCTACTTTAGCACTGTCGAAGTACGTAACAACTCCTAAATGTCTGTTATGATTCACGTATTTTATCTACTGAGGTATTCACTTCCGTTCATCATTGCTGGTGTAATTTATTTTAAATTGTGGAATTTTGAAATTAAAAAGAATTACCATATCTAGTTTATTACCTTTCTCATTTTGAATTAGCTAAGCTATTAGTATGTATACTCTAAGTTGATATTTTTCTTTTTACCAAATATATTATTATTACAGTCTATAACTTATATTTTGTATGTTGGCCGCGGCCGCGTTACTTATAAGTTGTTGGCCGCGGCTTCGCTCGCGTTTTAGGGTTTCATCATCAGATGTTAAACATAAAAAATTAGCCTTAAAAAGTAGTCCTACCAAATTACATCAAATTCAGTTCAGTGGTTAGAGCAATAGACAGATGAACAGACAGCAAGAGTTTCTTTACCATATCTAATATTAGTGTACATAAAAAATATTTTTATAACTTACATATAAAAACTTTAGACATTAAATTAAATTATGTTTACATCGAAGAAAATAAATCTTAGGAATGCAAACTCATAAATCTTGACGAGAGTAAGATAAAACAAACTTAGTAATATCATAAATAGTAATCTAAATTAGTCAACTAACAAGGACTTATTATAGTTTTAATTAGTTACAAAACTAAATGAAAAATGATATCTTGTTTAGCTATGTTGATAGCGTTATATGAGTATCTATTGTTTTAGTTCGCTTAAGCTACAGCTAAGGTATATAGCTTGAAATGTGATCATTTACCATAAAGTCGCCTATTTGCTAGTAATTATGCCTATCATACAGACTAGCAAATGGGCCACCTGATGGTAGCATCCATAGAGATTCGAATTGTAAGAAAAGTCAAACATCAACAACATTTTTATAGCATATTTTGGTGGACGGGAGAATTGGTCGCCCGATGGTAAGTTTAGATTACAAGTGCCCGTATACATTGGCGCCGTAAGAAATTTTAACCACTCCTTACATCGCCAACGCGCCACCAATGTTAGGAACTAACATGTTACGTCCTTTGTGAATAAACATTAGGTCACCCAGTCTTCAAACCGGAGCACAATATGTGATGCAAGAATAGAACCTAGTCAGACGGGCTTGCACGAAGACCTACCAACAAGTGCGTTGTGAATATCTCATCTTGGTTATAAAATATCAGAAACCTTAACGCGATTTTCAACAGCTCTACATAAATGATCTGATGACACACGTTGAAGAGCTATCTAGTGGCTAGTTATAACGAAATATTAAGTACATATAAAAACTTACATGAGCTAACTTTTTGGTGATCAGTCAAATGGTGTCTAAGTCTATTAATGATAAAATTACATACCTACCAAGATCCGCTCTGAAGATAAGTTTTAATTTACAAAAAAAAAATTAAATTAGAAACTTAATCATCACGACTTAAACCTAGATTTCCATGAGCTCAAGCTTGTTAATCATGTAAAATCCAGTAGCTCATTTCTTGTTAGGCATGTAAAATCAAGAGGCATGAAGCCTAATCTTTCTAAAAGCAAATGCCAAAAAGCTAATTAAGTGGGTACTCTCGATTCGAAACAGGAACATTTGGAAAATGACTTCCTTACTCAAGTAAATTAGGATACCATGATGAAAAAGTGTAGATCAGAATGAACGTGGTTTTAACCCTTAATTACGAACATGATAACGGCTGTAGCAAGGAAATAAGTCACCCATATGTAGAATTACTACAAAACGAAAGATACCTTTCGTTAGCCAGTCTAGCCTTTCGTAGATTTGTGGTCTTAGTTTGTCCAGAACATATACATAGACCTCAGAGCAACGTATGTTTCCGACATCCCCGACAATTATTTGGCCTCATTGATATTGGTTCTAGTTGAATATAATCTTAATTCTGAATACACAGTCATGACCTTTAACCTTCTTTGATAACATTTAACAATCACTGAAAAGAATCCTCTTTTGTTCAGAGTTATCTTTTTTGTTTTTAATGTCTCTTTTCATTTATTGTGATCATTGCAACTAAAATAATCATGATATTTTTTTATTTTGACGGGTTAATTCGTAAATACTAATAGGTTTTAGCCTTTAATATAAATATCGAATCTCATTCATTTATTTTAAACCAAAGAAAAGTACCGTTTTTGTGTTGGAACTGTATGATTTTTTAAAATAGGAACCCGCCCCTGCTTCGCACGAGTGCAATTTATTAAAGAAAAAATCTATGATATAAATATAATTTATAGATTCCTTATAGCACTCAGGATTAGAGTAGCTTTCTACCAGTGAAAAAAAAATAGAATTGGATCATTCGTTCCGGAGATTATTCTTCACGTACAAACAAACAAATTTTACATATTTATAATATTAGTATAGATTTCAAATATTTTGTTTAACATCGGTTACCTTTTTGAATGCAGGTAATAATTTAACTAACTTTTCTATTTAGTAGTACTATATGCGTACTAAAATGAAATAAAAATAATTTTAAGGCTTGCATCATAAAATTAAATAAAACGTAATTGTAAATTTATATACAAACGAATTAAACTTTACCACATTCGTATAGTTAGTACAATCCTAATGCGTGGTATAGTTGATATATGTCTCGTACTGTGAAATTCTAAATATAATTAATATTATGAAAATGTAATACGACTACCCACTGAGAAGTCGCGCCAGCGCCGCGGTCACGATTTCACAATAAACCACTGGCTAGGAAGCTGTTTCGAGTAAATTACGAAAATAATTCATGAAAACAGTATAACAGGCTGATTTAGACAGACAAAATAATAAACGAGGTACCTATGTTTATATGACGACACGATAAACGTTTTTCGTATAAATATATCATTATATAATATATATTATTATATATACTATCCAATAAAATCAATGACTACTATATAATTTTATGTTATAATATATTCGGTTAATTTATTTATTAAAACTGAACTCAAAATGCGTGTGAGCTTGAATTTCCAATAAATTAAAGTACAGTCACTACTCGACACAAGATGGCGCTGGTAGCATAATTGTTACATAAATAGTATAATAATTGTTGAATTATTCGCCTGTAATAAAATTATTTTTTATTAAATTACGTAAAATAGTTCTCACAATAGAACTAAAACGTGTTAATGCTCAAATAATGGTAATTTCTTGGTCCAATAGTTAAAACGCATACTAATTATCAAGTTTAGTTTTACGTAATTTGATATTTCAATGAATATTGAATTGGAATTTACAGAATTAATAACGACAAACATACATTTGCTACAAAAGTTTATGCCAAAAATTACCTTATGTGTTAAAATATGTTACATGTCAATCTAAAAGCTCTTAATCAAGACCGTGAGATTAAAACGATATTTTCCTTCACTTAAGATTGTTTTCACAAAGTCCTCTGTGATCAAACCATTGTTTAATATTTAATAATAAGGGCAGATCCAAACAATGAACATCTGGCGACGCGAGCGCAGTGTCATTTGACAAGCAGCGCTTTTGCGCAACAGACTTGACACGCATTATATTGGGAATTGTTTACAATAATTATCTATGCATATGTTTATTATTCTTATACTTTATAGCATATAATGTAAACAGAATATAATAAAAGAAAACTATTCTAAGCGCCTGTCATTTCACTTCAGCAAATTTGTAATTGATCTTTGGTGAAATGTTTAACATATATTTAATTTTGGACAAATTGTTTACAAATACGACGAAATATTTGTTCAAGTTTAATGTAACGTATTATTACTTGTATTTGTATTGTATTTGCCTAGTGATGTAAATATCACAAGTTCGATACTGATTAGGGTAATTGTCGTCACTACGCGCACAAGTTTTACGCTAATTAGAGGAGAGTAACAGAGAGAGATAGAGGAATATTAGTAATTCTTCCAAAACATACATCGATATTCGATTTTTAGGCTGGAATAAAATTAAATATGTAATTTATTTTATTCTAATCATACTACTTTCATTGAATCATTAGGTACCTCTTTAAATTCGTTCAGTATTATTTTAAAGCAGTAGAATATAATTATTTTTTGTTTGTCTTCTACGTCTGGTGACAACGGTATCGCGCGTGACGGTAACTTCCGGGACGGCCGAGTTCGGAAATTAAAGCTGTCACGCTTGGGCCAGGCAGTGTTGACTATATATGTATGTGTATAATCAAAATTACATACTTAACGTTAATATTATTATTAAAAATAAACTATACGCTAAATTTATCCAATTTAACGCTTGTACGCAATGTTATATTTGAAAATGTTTTCTTTATTGGATATAACGTTAAAATATTTTCATATTATGTATTTATATATACAATATATAAATATAGTTTCACAAATTTACAACTTCTTCCATAAAACATTACATTATTATATATGTATTATGATTAAATCGTAATCATTTCGATTATTTAATCAAATCAGCAGTTTGATTATGTTAGAATTAAATCGTATATCACTCGTGTAATGTTAATAACCGACTTTCGGTGATACGTCATTTTTATACGTGTATCCTATACATTGTATAATTATTATAGTTAAAATCGAATATCAAGTCTTGACATCTTACGCTCGTGTTAAGCGATGACTTTTTAATTTCTTACATAATACCTCAACAACACAATAGGCTATATGACAATACGAAAAATAGTGTCAATTGTTGTAATCACTATATATTATGAGTTTAAAAATGGTTATTTATTAACGAAAGTTGAAAATAATAATTTATTTATTTAAAAATTCATAAATAAAAATGCATTTTTTTAATGTTTGTCACGTTACACAAAACGTTCCTGATTGGTCGGGCTTATGACGACGTCATTTGCTTGTTAACCTCGCTTGCCTACTGTATTTGGATTATATGTGCCACAGATTACAATACAGGCAAGTGACGTCACCGACCCCCATTGCAGCGCCATATTGTCAAAGTAGCGTTTTCGCGCGCTATTTAAATATGGAATTTTTTATTTGATATTTTTCAGCAAATATGTACTAGAAATTAAAAAAAATAACTTTTACCGGGTTCCTTAACCTCTACTAAATAATATAGAATGGATTTTAAAAACTAGTCAAATAGCCTATTGTATTTCATATATATAATAGTATAAATTAACGACCTCCGTGGTCGAGTAGTGTGTACACCAGGTTTCATGGGTACGCTACTCCGATGACCCGGGTTCGATTCCCGGCCGAGTCGATGTAGAAAAAGTTCATTAGTTTTCTATGTTGTCTTGGGTCTGGGTGTTTGGGGTACCGTCGTTACTTCTGATTTTCCTTAACACAAGTGCTTTAGCTACTTACATTGGGATCAGAGTAATGTATGTGATGTTATCCAATATTTACTTATATTACTTATAATATATATTTTAAAACTTAGCGACTCGAACTTAGTTGAACTATTTCTATAAAAGTACGTTAGGTTAAATAACTACAACGCCGATGAAATGCGGTCTTCTTTATTTTTTCGACTGAATATTCGACATAAGACAAAACAACAAAATAAAATTTACTATTAAATTATAAAATTGATTTTACAAAAACATTATATTAATTACTCGACTTCAGGTGTGGCTTCGATCGCATCTATCGCGTAGCCTATGTTCTTCACTGGGGTTTATGCTTCATAGCAAATTTCATAAAAATCGCTTCAGTGGTTTGAACATGAAAGAGTAACATACAGACAGACAAACAGTTACTTTCACGTTTCTAATATTATTATAGAAATTCGAAATAATAATAATAAAACCGAACTGCACAATAAACAGAAGCTTCAGCGCTTTGTTCGTTACAAAAACATTTGTATGGATCAATACAAAGGGTTCAGCATTTTTCATTGTTTAGGTTACACCTTCGGAGTAACATGTCGAGATCAAAGATTATTTTGCTTTACGATACTGATGATATAGCTATCGTAAAAGATCGAACAGTGACTTAAATCAGGCTTGGATATTTATAGAACGACCGGCTAAGTGAACTAGGTACCTAGGTACTCTTATTTTCACCTCGGTCTTGTTGAGTTTTAAAGAGGTCATTAATTAATCAGGCGTTTGTGGAATTCTATTTTTAGGAGTTCTATTTTTAATATTATCTGTGTATTAATTAAAATATTCGCATGTTAGGAAATCTTGTTTGTGATTAACATACTTCATCATTACCACAACACTCACCACTATGATGATGAAATCAGCATGGAAGTTGGTTCTTATACATGTTTTTATTTCAAAGAACGTTTTAATGCTATCCTCTTTGTTGCAACTTGCCACTAAATGGTACTACAGCTAAAGCGATTGCAGACTCGTCAACGTTTTAGCCCAAATCGTATAATAATTCACGAACCAAATTTAAAGAGACATTACAACGCATGTCTTGTCTAGCACTTAATAAAAAAACACTAGTCAAACTTGCACATCAATTCTATTGTCAATGTTATCATAGAGGCAGATTGATCTTATCAGAGCCGCATTAGTCACGTCAAAAGTAAGTCAGACAGAACTGCTGCATAGGGCAAGTTTTAAAATGACAAATACATTAGTTCTTGTTCCATATGATATTATTTAGACGTTGTTTGATAATGGAGCGGATTCTATTACACAATTCGGATACCATTATAGGAAGAGAAAATATTTGTATTTGTGTTAAAAATTTCAAAACACGCAGACATTTATGTAGGTATTTAGAGACATTTCAGAATTGCTATTTAAAATACATACCTTCGTACTTCTGGCGATGTTGGTAGACTTCTAGATTTTCTACTCTTGCTGTTTTGACGGGCGTGGCCCTGACCAGAATTCGTATTACCCATGGTTGCAATAACTTTCCATAAACTTTACTTCATTCCGTTAAATTATAGATTATAAAATCCTTTCTTGCCATTGTTATTAATTCATGAGATGGTATTGATGGTTATTTTAATGTATTTTTTTGTTAAAAGAACACGACAAATTAAATCAGTTAATCAATATTGACAATTGGTAATACATTCCAACGTAACGAGGCGGCACTTTACTCTTCTTGTTGCAGATTTAATTACGCGTCGTGAGAGAATTAATTGTCCTTATTGTAGAGTTTTTCGCGTCGTAAATGATTCTTAATAATACAAAGAATTGATATTTGAATTATCGCAATTATAAATTAACGTTTACAAATAAAAATGATAACTGAATGATAAGTTATTGGTAATGTTTTGAAAAAAAAATCTTATTAAATGTCTTCACGAATCTATATACAAGTCGAAAGTCACATTTAAACCACTTAGGTTCGTTTCTCACTCACAGTAATCTTCACCGATATTGATTGTCTAATTCGATATTAAACCTCCGTAATAAGTATAGTCAACATGAAATTATTTATTAATTTTCGATTAAGATTCAAGCCTCGATGTGAATCATTATGTAAATGAAAGGCCCGATACAAATAAAAAAAAAATACAATTTAAAATTCGAATTCGAAATTTAATTTATATTTTTTAATAAAGGTGGTACATTTTGTACAACAAAGCTGTTTGCATTTATAAAGCATATTTACTTATTATGCAGATGTATATTTGAAGTTAAAATTTTAGGCACGTTTCCAGCTCATTCACTACATAGTCGAACTTAGCAGACCCCAGAAATGCCATCGTTAGCCATCGAATCGAGCGTCATTGGAATTTCAAAGGTCAAAATGGTTGAGACGCGGCGAACCTAAGTACCTATCAAGAGTAGCTAGACATATTTTGAATGCCATTACATCAGTATACGAGCATGAGGGTGATTTATTCAAGAAACTCGTTTAATACATAAATACACCCTGACATCACACATACATCCTTATATATATACGTATTACATACAAAAGCCTCATGTTAATGTGTGGATTTTTACGCTTTATAATAAATTTTTGCGATTATGATATTCATTTTAAAAAAAAGAGCTTGCCAGATATGACACGACGATAAAATTATTTTGAATGATTTTTGTTATTTTTTTTTAATTTTTTTTTTTTTTAAAAATTAACGTTACATTTATTCGTTTATCCTGCATTTTAGTTAAATAACGTTATTATTTTATAGTCAAATATAGCGGAAAATATCCTTATAAAAGACCTATGACTGATCGCAACCGCTAAGAACAGTAGACGAAATAGAAAATGCCCGCACTAGCCAGAGTAAAAAGATTTTTAGATTATAAAAAGATTTTTGTAATTCATATAATCAAATAAAATTCAATTCAATGGGATATTAATTCTTGATAAAATAACCAATAATTTTGTTTAATATCTAAAAATCGAGAAGAACATTGACACAAAGGGAACGCACAAAAAGCTAATTATGGTGTCGCAGACAGCATAGTTCATTGACCTTTCTGTAATACGATACACCATAAAATTAATATTGAGAGAAGCGTTCCGATTTGCACTAAATAGCCGTAGCATTACATCCACTTACATTATTTTGGTTTCAAATTAAAATTAAATCGCTGCAGCGAACTTCAAAATTACAAAACTGGTTCTCGACGTATGAAATTTGTATTGTCGCGATGTGAAAAAAAACTTTAAAACATTACTAAGTTTGGAACCAACTTCGAAAAAGAAGAGAGTGCTCAATTAATCCGTTGTGTGTTGATGTTTAATTTTCAATTGAGTTTGAGAGTGCCCAACTCAATTTTTCATTATTTATTCATCTCAATTGGTTGGTGGACATTACTAAATTTAATGTAACATTGCATTCATGTAAACTTAATAAAACATAATAATATATTATAGTTTTAAAACTAAATTTATTTACATGATTATACGTGTATTCAATTATTTAATACTATGTAACTGATTAATCAAGAGACAAAAATCATTCTTGCGCTATCACGAGTAGCGATATAAAAATAGAGTACATTTCTATAATTATAAAATTTACAGCCGATACGAAAAGCAAACAAATACCTAACTTTACAATACATCTGTATTATTATATTCTTTGTATGTGTGTGTGTTAAAATATACAATTATTATTAAACAATTAATAATATACGTTAAATTTACGATGAATTAATAATTTTATTGTTTTTGAGTAAGTCTATGTATTATTGTTAATATTATTGCTAACCGACGATTGCAGGTTCATACGAAACTACTATTTATTGTTAATTTAAAAAAATAAATTAAAATGCATTGGAATAAGAGAAGGGCGCGGTTAAAGTGTATTATTGAAATTATCATGGCGGCGCATTCGAGCGCTGCTCAATGGAGTGTGTATAGACTTTGGACGTAATCTAAGCTCAAGTTCCACGAACATTGTTTGGATTCGAACGAAGCTGGTATTTTTTAGAATTTACCGTAAACCGAGTAAATAGATTACATTTTTACAGAAATATATTAAGGTAGGAACAATAGTAGTAGAACAATTCAAAAGCGTTTCCAGCAATTCGCATTTTTAATTGAAGTCTATATTTAAATGGTCTCGTTGTTAAAGCAACAATTAATATTCTTCAATAATATTTTATCATTCGTAAAATATGCTCAATTTATACTGATAGTTTAATATAAAATAAAATTATATTATGAAATCCGTTTGATCGCTTTTGGGTGATCAATGGCTGAGTTTATTGTGTCATAAAATAATATAATCGTACACTGAGGACGTAAAACATTATTATACGATCAAAATTTCAAAATTTAAAGCTATCGCTTTGTGTATCATTAAAATAACATTGACTGATATATCATTTTATATGTATATAAAATTTAAAAAAAGAACTACATTACAGACTGATTTTAATTTCTCAAATATTCTCAACAAGAATCGAAGTTTCTGTGAAAATCGATTAAGTAATCAATAAAGCACTCAGTCTTGATATCGACATGCGACAGATGTTGACTTAATCGATTAAAAAAATAATTGGACAAAATTTTAAACAACTGTCACACGTGATCGCGTCTTAATGTATCCCTTTGTTACACCGTTAAATATAGTCAATTTTTTTTATGGCATAAAGGGCCACGCATGCACGGACTAAAGGGCCACTTGAAAGTAAGTCACCAATGACCATAGACAAAATTAATTGTAATTATTCCTTACAATCAATGCACCACCAACCTAAGGAGCTAAGATGTTATGTATTGCGCCTGCCTGAATTTGAACTAATTTGATAAGTCCCAAGCCCATACATATCACTGATGAAAATATTGTTTTTATTATATCATTAAAAATTTTATGATATATTTATAGGTTTTTCTGTATTTCTACGCAGATAAAGTGGCCTGTAGGAACAATATAAGGGAAACTTGAGCGGTGATACTTTCAAGAGAAATTGCAATAAGTGAGTGAGGTTATATATATAAGTCTAAATAATTCATGAGCTTCACTTCTAAGTTCGAACATTTAAATCTACTCTTATGTAAGTGTGATCAAGCGATTACAATAGCTGATATTTTTAAAGGCCGACTTTAGTGAGATGTTTCGGATATTTTTTTATGAATCATTATTACTTAGTGGTTTTAAAGAAAACTTTAGTGATGTCATTAGTTAAACATGTTGTTGCAAGTTGTAGGATTCGGAAATGTGATTTGGATTTTGCGGTTGCTCATACGTTTCTGTAGATGTGAATGGAAGATAAGTTTAGTCACTATTTTTATGAATATTTTTCTAACGTGTATATTTTTATTTCAACTATCAAGATAACATACCAACTTTGATGAACAAAACCGTGATGGCTCAGTGGTTAGAAAATAATCTCAACTGATGATTATGAGTTAAAACCGGGGTAAACACCACTGCATTTTAATTGGATAATTGTGTTCACAATAATTCATTTCATGCTCGCGTTGAAGGAGAATATCGTTGGAACATTTACAGTTACTTTTGTTCATTCTAAAAATAGTCAATAAAAAGTTTTTATTCAGCTAAAATCCTATTTCACAAGAATTTGCCTCAACTGACGTTTGTATTACTTCTTAAAACGTAAGCTTTCCGACAGAGAATAGCTATTCGTAGAATCCAACGCCGACAAGACCCAATGTATCACGACCTCATCGATTGTTCTTTTAATATGACCTTTATTTCAAAAACATTAAAAGCTATTTAGACGCATATTTATTGAAAATAAATTTATGGCCGATTTGTTTTGTTGAATTACGTTTTAGTAAAAACTCTATTTAGTTCATGTAAAATTTTCAACGTGAGGTTTATTTTAAGTATGACGAATGATAAAATAAAAGTAATCGCTTCAAAGTAAACATCAGCAGAAGAAATAATGATCGTCGTAATTTAAAAACTAGTAATTCTATGTTAATGGCAGCTTACGAGTTCTACTTTCGGTTTTAAAAATTAGTTTATTTGGATAAAAAAAAAGTACTAAAACACTTCCAAGTGTAAATATTTACTGAGTTTAAAAGTAAAAGTACGGATGCGTAATTCATATTTATTGCACCATTTATACTAACAATAGCCAGTGTTTTCGCTGAAACCAATAAGTCCAAGGTAAATGTTCGGACGACAGATTTAGTACGCTCAAGTCCATTTACTCGACAGCAAGTTATCCAATGAAGCGCTTTAAAGCGTATGCGTTTAGTAATTCATCTTACTTGTAGACATTTCAAGCGTCTTACGGTGGAAGTCCAATTGTCGATTATTATAATTTAAATTAATGCAGACATACGTAGCTCGAATGTGTTATTATGTTATTTGATTTATTATTATTATAATTATTTAATTCTCGAATTTAATATATTAATAAACTGAGTCAATTGGAGCTGACGGTAAGGAATAAAATATGATATTTAAAGATGAAGTTAGCGCGTTCGATAAGTCATTCAAAGGTTGCTTTCGTAAATGCGCCTCCAACAGTTATGATCTAAGCTGTTTTGTTACCTATATCTGATTAAGGATATATTTTAATCAAAACATACTCAATTAAGTAAGCTCTTATAAGCCCTAATCGGCTACCGTTTTGTAATGAAGATTTTCATACGTCTTTTTCACCAATCGAAAAATAAAATTTATGTCAAATTTCTTTGACATAACCTTTATATTAACTACTTGGTATGTAAGTATTCAATGTTAATTATATTTCCTCTCAGTAGACAAATATTATATAAATTGTATAGTATATTATGTATAGTTATATATAGTTAATTTATAAAACGTCAATGCGTTTCCACATGATATAAGAGGTCCTTTGTGTATGTAATAATACGATGTCTATATTCATATTAAGGAAGAGAAGAATCATTAATAGATTAAATGATATAACTCTGACGTCACACAAATACCTAAAACTTATAAATAAAAGTCAAAAATGCTTCTCAACTCAATCAAATGCATCGACTACGCGTATGTGTATTCAATGCATTTATTTCTTAAATGGAAATAAATATTTCTTAATATATAAAGCTATATAGCATGAGTCAATCAGTGTAGAAAGGTTTAATATAAGATGTTGTCGATATCATAGACATATCTTAAATGGCATGTTCAGATCATAAATTTAAATGTCGTGCGCGTGTTCAGTGTTCTTGTGTCATTCCGGGTACGGGGATAATGTGACATTCACTTACTCATAAATGCTTTTGAAAGTATAATGCACTTATTTCTCAAGTACTTGGCTAAGTTCTCCACATACTGATACTACTGACGAGACTATAAAAACCAGTCAATTTTTTTATATAAGGTTCATCGTTGTTTTAAAAATTTTAATTTAGAATTTTCTTATTCTAAATCTCTACTGATAGCACAACCAAAGCTACCGAGTCTAAAATTTAGAACGTAGATTTATTTTATTCAATGAGCATCCGCTTAGAAATAATTTTTGGAAAATTCATCTTCATGGAGAAAAATAAGGTGTCTTTTTACGAATTTTTTCTCGTACGTGGTCGCGACAGACGGACAGTAATTATACATTTAAACATTAAAATTTATTATATTTTATGCGTCATGCAATTGGAAAATACTAAGATTAAGACAATTTACATACAATACAAATGCGTTGTATAATATGATTGTGATATTGAATACAAATACCCAAGATCCCGTAAATACTGGAAGTCTATGCAATTGGTTTATAAAGTGACCGAGACGTATTAGGCCACTGGCTTTGTATTCTGCTTTAAGTATATAACTGCATGCGAATAAGCGTAACAGAAACTAATGCATTTGAATGAATCTATAAAGCTGAGTTCACATAAATGCTAATCATTACATCTCATTACATCGAGATTATATCCAGACTTTGATCCTGTGGGTATTAAAGGAAGATTGCAATTTTAATTAATAATAATATTAATAATAGTTTTTAATTTGAGTTGAAATTAATAGTGTGCTCGGTAGTGAATAATGTTTGGTGTAAAACTCGGCTATATTATATTCAACAACTGCATGTCTGAGTAAAATACAAAAGGCTTCATAGATAATACCAAGTCTTTGCTCAATATGAAATATTTGTCGTCTTTGTTTAACATCAAGACCCGGGATTACCCCTGAATCTTGTGGGTGGGTTAGAAATGAACGATTGTGAGTAGCCGAGCTAGCTACTGCGATCACTGCAATTTCATATGCTTAAATTGTTTGAAAAAGTGTTTATAATGTAAATATCGATCTGAACGGCGAAGGAAATCATCGCGAGGAAACATGGATGATGATGATGATGATGATGATGCATGAATCTACATTGGAAAAGACTGGTGAGATAAGTTTCAGACCCATTCTTCAAACGGAGAGGATTTAAAAGAAAAAGATAAATGTGTTTGTGTGCTATACATAGATACAATATATATAAAACACTCTAATTGTTTCGATAGATGATTCAACAAATACTGAAAAGATTGTTCACATAGAAGCAAATTAATTAAGCTCATACAATGCCCGGCCATAAACAGGGTGCCGTTCACAGAGGGTGTAGCAGAGAGGGATGCCCGCAGATGTGGGTTGTAAATGGTAAGAGATTGGCGGTTTTATTTTTATTTTTTTTCTAAGAAAACCAATATCTAGATTCAGATTCAACGGAGGATAAATCTACATCTATATAAATAATTTCGTGCGATAGACTCGATCGAAACCTATCCACAATTATGGATCGTTAAACGGTAAATCCGTAGTCCACAACATATATCCGCAAAATTCGTATAATCGAGTTATTTCGATATTAAATCCATAAAATTCAATGACATGACAGTTCAACGGGCGTCCACGTTTGACGTTTACGGGTGCGTTCAGAAAGTGAGTTCCAAATAATAATTTCGTGAAGGGTACGCTAGGCTCGATGGAAACTTATACACAATAAATTATAGATCAACGTTAATGAATAAGTTATATGTTATATGAAACGTAAAAGATAAACCGTATTTATTTAGTTTTATTTATGTGACCCGAGCGAAGCAGGATTTTCATACAGTACAGATAATAAAATCAATCATCAAATTCATCATAAATAAGGATTCTCAAAATTTGTTACATTTTTTTTATGTTGTTCCAAAAGTAAATCAAATATATTATCACCAATGCCCAAAAACATTGGCACCGTAATCAATTTTAACCATTCCTTACATCGCCATGAAAATAAAATGTTATGTCCCAGTCACACTGGCTCACCTTTCAAACTGGAACACTCCTATACTAAGTATTTGTGATTGGCGGTAGAATATCTGATGACTGGTTGGTACCTACCTAGACGGACATGCACAGAGCCTTACCATCAGATAAAACCCTATATTGAATCACTCACAAAATCCAGTGATCCAACACGATCGGAGAGATCAAGCTCAAGGTCAATGGCTTGATTGTACTATTAGCAGTATATCCAACACTACACTGGCAGCGCTACAATGTCTATCCCGTTATTACCTAATAATTTCTTAACAGAAAACCTGTTTTATGATTCGATTACACGAATCCCTAGACAAAATTGTACAAAATCATGATATTAAGGTAAACTTTATCACATTGCGAACTAATTTTCATATCGTCATCGTCGAAAGCAAATAATTACTCGGATGTAATAAATGAATTTTATACGAAATAAGATACATCGCAAAAGATGAATTAATTGAAATATTGGCAGGGATAATAAATGTTACCGCTTTTAACTTTGACTGTGAATTACATAGCAAAATCTAGTTTCATTATCCGAGTCCGTTAATGTTATAAAATCTATTGTGTGAAATTCCAGCGGCGAAAAATCTCCGATTGTCATTGTGTAAGATTTTCTTCACAATGTTATATTATCCTTTTTATAAATCACCTGTACACGAGAATTCATTAGGTATTATATTTTTTTTTGTAAGGTACACTTCTATCCTTTTTTTATTTAAGATTTTAATTTAACATTTATCTAAGTGACGAGATCTGTCAAAATTATTATTCCAATTGCATTATAGTTTTATTTTTAATTAACATATGAATTAGTAACATTAAGTCTTTAAATTAGTCTTTAAAGTATTAATATTATAATGATTTATTTGGAATTTATAAAATTAACAAATAAATAATGGAACTGGTAAAAAATATGTATAAAAAACGATAAAAAAATATTCATATAAGTACTCTAATGCTGTACGAATAGTAGAATTTAAAATTAAAACGAATAAATGTATATTTGTATAATAGATTTTACTAACACTTAAATCAATACTGTGAAACTGCAGTTCAATGGATTGGATAGAACTGGTTTTAAATTCGTTGCAAAATTTCACCTACACATTCTAAGAGGTGAAGTTAAATTAAAATCTGTACGTAATAACTGAATACAAACTTCAATACGGGATAGGTAAAGAATAATTGAAATTAGACGTTGAAGTTTTTTTGCAGACGTAACACCAAAGAGATGACGGCAGATGATCTTTCTGCCGTGCTCTGTCTACCGCTCTGTCAATCGTGGGATGTACAGTCTTCCGATCACAAGAAGTAAAAAGACATATAAAGATCATTAGACATAGGATTGACGCGATATGATATACCACTATGATATACATTATGAATTCGCGGATTTTGGACGCAGCTGCTATTTGAACCTTTGAGTAAAATAAAGTGTATATTATTTATTGAAGAGGAGTATTATTGTATTATAAATAAAGTTCAATTAATCAAAAACTGTTAGTTGTGCACAATGTAGCTGGGCTATCAGCGAATCGCATAGAATACGTAAATCCAAGGTTTGTCTATTTCTTCTTCGAATCGAAATAAGCTATAGGATGTTATATCTCGTGTGCTTGGAAATACAATGGCCCACTCGCCCGGAAAACTGCAATACAACGTTGATATTTAACGATAGAATAGGTGGCTGTTCAGTGGGTGGTTCTAACTCAAAGACGATTGCAAAAACCATTAATTTATAAGCAAATAATCTTGTTACACCGGTGTTTCGTAAACTTATTTACTTACGAATTTAATTAGTATTCGAAAAACAAACACTGTAAATAATTTGTTAAGCTAATTCATGTCTTATCCCAAACATTGTTCATATATTTCAATTAGGTTCAGCAGACCGTTCACCTGCGGGTGTGACTGTAGGAATGTAGACTCACGACGTTAATTCAGATTTATCACGCTCTCCCCTTTACGATTTTTGCCATTCAAGACGAATTTATTCAAGGTATCTTATTAGATTACGAATCTCAAGATAGATGACCGATCGAATTACTATAAGAAAGAAAAATGGTGCAATATTTTATAAGATCATTACCGAGATGAATCGGATAAAATATTATACTGTAAAAGTTTTATACTCGCTAAATTTAAACATGTTTATTTCAAGTGAATTAGTCACCAAAGAGTCCGTCTATAAATCGAAATTATTTTTAAAATCTTTTTATAATTAAATGAGATGTTTTATAAATTTCAAACAACTGTCACGTTGAAAGTGATATCTCAAAATGGATAAAGCTATGTTCACACACGTTGAAAACAAAATACACACGGAAATAAATTTTTTCGTCCTTTGCAAGTTTAAATACTAAAATCGTTCGTTTAAATATTTTATTAGTGATTTTGAATTTTTAATTAAGGTGATTATTTTTTACTTATTTTGCGAATAAGGTTAGCAGACATATATAATACTATCAAATGGTTTTAAAATATCTTCCAATCTTATAAATGTATTATCATTGTTTGCACATGAGCGAATTATTTTACTGAAATGTGGAAAGGCCTTTACCAGTATTTTATATAAATTAAAACGTCAACAATAAAGAAAAACAGCTAAACTCCCTCTTTCTAGATATATAAATTAGCGTCGCTTATTAGTTTTTATAATTAAAATGAGAGTAAAATATCAATGACATATTAGAGACGTTGAAACGTTTATCTATCAAACGTTACACTATGATACTTTTCTGACGCTGTTTTATCAAATAAAACTTATAAATAGTATTTTGTTTTATTTATTATATGTTATTTCTTACAAATTTATACGTGTATTTTGAAATATATTTGAAATGATTTTTACCAGCAAAAATGCATTCTAATTTAAAAAAAAGTGTCATTATTAATAGAAGTGTACATATTATATTAACGAAATGTAGCCCGATCTTTACCAGAATGGTATTTATCGATTATTTCGTGTGAACTATTGTTCTCTACGAGGGTACAGAATCCTTAGGGTGGCGCCCCCATAACCTCCCCCAGCGAAACGAAACTAGCAACAGCACACATTTAACTTTTTTGTTCCACTACGGTTTTAAGCTGTCATAAACATTTCACGTGTGACGATAAAAAGAAGCGTGTGGCTCGCTCAAGAAATATTCTATAGAAATAAACGCGGCGCACCGCCCGTATTTATACGTTTACTGTCAACAAAGTTGCCGTGTTTCCTACTTTATAATAATTTGAAATCAATTCTTTGTTGTTCAAGATCATTGATATCACTTTATGGCAAGTACATAAACATGAAATAGAAAATTTTGTATAGATTTAAAATTGAATTAGAACCGTTTGATTTGTTTACGTTTTTTGAAACAAAAGAGCAATTGGGGAGTAGATTGATTGATACTGTCATTCACTTTAATCGTGAATATCATATGAAGCAATGACCCGCCCTATCTTCGGACGGATGCTATTTATTCATAAAGATTTTTTTTATTATATAATTATAATTTATACACACTCAGGAATAATTTTTCATTCTACCAGTGAAAACATTTTTAGGAATTGGATCATAAGTTCCAAAGAAAACACCTGTATAAAAACAAACAAATTTTAATGTCAATGTTATTATAGATTTCGTCATAAACCCAATATTTATTTTATCAATTAAAATAATATTAAGTTAACTATATTGAATAGACACGGGCTCTAAAAGCGCGTGCAGAGTTTAATTTAAATCGGTGTGTAGAACTGATGTTAGGTTCAGTTGCAAACATAAACGACATACAAGTACTTCACGCTGATATATTATGTGTATGGATGCAAGGCAAATCTTATACCAAGTTTATGTATGTAGGTATGAGGGTATGTGACGTTGTATCGGCGTTAACATTACATTTAAATCTATTGTGTAAAATGGCCACAAAGTGCTCATATTTGTGCCTACTGGGATAAAGTATTTTTTGATTTAAATAAAAAAATCTATGTAAAAATAATTAAAGTTTCAGGGATAATTAAATTAAAAAGGGCTATTTCGAGTTCGCTTTAATGCTGCTAAGTCTCGATGCAGTCGCGCCCACGTCGCTATCCACAAACTGGTTTAGCAGCGAGTACTGCAACTGCTTAACATAGCAACAGTTCTCGAAATCGCAAATTCCGATCAGCGCTGTGCTTACAGTATTCTATAAAAGAAAAATTTAACACTTCGCTAAAGGTACTAAAGCTAATTGATTTTTTTATTTTAAATAAAATCTAAAACAAAAGCAAAGAAATATCCGTTTAGTATTATAATGCCAAAGTTTTTGTTATCATAGTTATTCACTAGACCATATTTGATAATACTTAGTGTGGATGATAAATGAAAGCCTTGAAAAGAATAAATTTCATCATATTCGACGAGTATGTATTCACTGGTAGAATTAGACATTTAATTAATATAAATAGTTAAACTGATATTACATTTTTGAATGAAAAAAAATTCAAACAGTATCCGTAATTGTTACTCGACCTAAAAAAAGATATTTTTAAGTCTTGTTTTTAACTCATGCCTTATGTTTCTTATCGTTTTAATTTGAATTTCGAATTTGAATTAGCTCTATATTTAAATTCATGTTGTAAATTAACGACTTAAAGGTATATATTATTTTTATTTTTGACTATTTAATCGATTTACTGATATATGACTCTCATTGTCTTAATACAGGTAAGATTAAGTATGAACACTTAAGTTTTAAACATTTGACAGTATTTTTCTTATACGTTTGAACAAAGATTTCAATATAAATATTTTGATACTTATTATATATGTCCCACTGCTGGGCTAACGACTCCTCTTCCTTTTGAGGAGAAGGCTTAGATTTTATTCCACCACGCTGTTCCAATGCGGTTTGTGTATACACATGTAGCAGAATTTCAATGAAATGCGTTTATAATGGAAGCGGAAAAAAATGTGTTTATTTACGACATCACATTAGAAACCTCTAAAATTATCAGTGTTTCTCTATTATGCATGTATTATACATATAAAAAAACCGCAAAATCCGTTGCGTAGTTTTAAAGATCTAACTATATATAGGGACAGACCGACAGCGGGAAGTGACTTTGTTTTATACTATGTAGTGATAAGACTCTGGGAAATATGTGTAGGTCGTTATAAATATACGTAAGATTTTTGCATGAATAATTTACTTTTTACGTTCATTATTATCTCTATAAAAATCTTGCACATTTTCATCTCGTAAGAACTTAGAAGAACGCAGAACGTCAAGCTTCGTATTTTAATGTGAACTGAAAAGTTTTCATTCAAGTAGGCTTTTACATCTTCACTGAAAGGCGTTTTGTAGGAATGAATACGTACGTCTTGGCCGGTTCTATGTTCTTTTTTTGAATCAACTTTTAAACTACGAAAAGAAATTAAATTCTCTGCTGAACAAAGGCGTCTTGCAGTCTTTAGGCGAAAGTTTTGGCCCTTATTCTACCACGCGTGGGACGGAAATTCGACAAACGAAAGTTTCCTCACGTTTACAAGACAATTAAGTGCATGAAAACATTAGTGCATGCCTAAAATTGAGCCCAAGATCTTAAGATAAAAGTCATTCTAAACTGCCCTATTCTGGTTTACGTAAAACAAATCATCAAATCCTTTGTCAAATCACCGGGGCATTGTGCAAGACCATCTGGGTTCGTACCACCCATCATATATTCTACCGTAAAACAGCAATACTTTGTATTTGAAATGTGAGTGAGCCAGTGTAATTACATAATAACTTAGTATCCAAGGTTAGTAGCGCATTTGATATACAAGGAATAATAAAAATTTCTTACGACGCCAATATATCACATAACTCAGTTGGCCCTTTTATGCGTCCGCCTGTCAATCTCAAAAAAAGATGACTTAATACCGTAGTGGCTATTGTAACTTAAATTCAATTAAATTAGCAAGTTCAATACCTATCTGACATTTGTATATTTATATACCGCACGTATTTAAGCCCCTGACAGAGTATATATAATTATTGCAATATAAAATAATAGCTTGTTTTAAACATCTACGACGACCTTTCTTCGGCACAAGCGTGTCAGAAAGGTAAACACAGCAAAAAAATAAAATATATTATTTTATTAAAATATTTCATAATTATTATTACATTCCCAAACGAAACAACTGTTATGTTATTATTAAATAACGCAGGATAAAAGGTTGCTTTTAATTCTTCGATATAAAAGGTTACAAAAACATACATATACCTACAATTTTAACAGATGGAAATAATTAAAAATGAATATGTGTATATACTACAATTTATAATATATGTTTACGTATTGACTTTTTTAAATATTTGTTTCATTTAATTTTCTCACATAAATTCAATGGATAAATAAATATCAAAACGTCTACAGCATGAATATAGAATACAAAATGTATTAAGGTACTTTTGTTGTATTATTTTAATAAAAAAACATTTGGGTATTTTAAAAGAACATATTATACTTGTCATGTAAGCCATACACATATATATATATATATATATATAACTGCCAGTTTTAAAGTAAGCTATCAGTTATTGTGTCATTTTATGCTTTTGGTCGTAAGTTCTTGAAAATGATTTGGAAAGAACAACACTCAATTAAAGCACTAGATCTCTGTTCAGATATATTCATTTTAATTAATAAAAAATTAATAAAAATATAAAAATTTTGTAAAAAAGGCTTTTTCGTTTCCGTATATTTGTCGACCTAATATGATCAAACTATTATATAATTATACATTATCGACAAGAATTGATACCATTTAACAACAAATAACAGTATTTACAATCACAGAGGTATCATAAAAGCCGACGTACGCTTCCTATCTAACAAATGTTGCTAAGATGATAATTTCAATTTTAAACATGATGTATGAACGAATACTTGACAGTGTTTGATAAAGACTTCTCACAACCAAGTTGATTTTACACATCTAACTTGATCAGTAATATTATTTACAAATTAATTTAAACCCATGCGTATTAAAATTAATGAATCAAACTTTTTCTAATACCTACTGCTCCGCGGTACACGTGACGTTTTCTCATGATATTTTCCTTCACTGCCGAACGCGATACAACACAAATGAAACACAAAAACTCAGTTGTTCTTGCTCAAGTTTGACCCGCAACTCAAATTGAAATGCACGTGATCTAACCACTGCACTATTCTGGGTCAAAGCATCAAATAATCGTACAAAAACAAATAAGCAAATGCGGTTAATTTTGCACGAGAAACGTATAATTTGAAATGCTAATATAATTATTTTTTCATATTTTAAAGAAAAAATTGCATTCATAAATATATTTATGGACGACAAATTAATAATACTAAATGAAACGAATGATAGAATACAGTAAAATATCGATGTCTATAACGAGTTATGAACCTATTCGAATGATTAAATGAGACACTGACACAAATCTATAAATCTCAGAGATATGATTATTATCAACTCAAAGCTCATTATCCGGAATGGAACGGCGCATACGTTTTGCTTGATCGATGGAATAAATTATGATGAGTGTTACGAATTCATTTTTTTAAATAATCGATTTTATATATCGAATTAAAATTTTAATCGATTCTTTCCGACGAAGGACATTTAATATGGGAATATTAATAAGTTAATGTTTAAATACTCAGATCAATTCGATTTTTATAAAAATGTTTTTTTTTTTTTTTTATAATACGTCTTTTACTCATGCTTACGAATTCAACATACGCTAATAATGACACAAATCTATCCAATAGATTTATCATTAATTTATATTATATTCAAATAAATGCAGTTAATAAGTATGTCATTTTGAATGTCATTGTATTTTGCATTTGATTAGTGAATTATTTTTTTGCGAGATATATTAGAAAGTAAGCGTACAAGGAATCGCAAAGCCAGTCGAATTACAAATGCATAATATTCACGAACTCATAAATATATATTTAACAAATAAAACCATGCCACAGGTGGTCTCCAGTAAGTTTGTACGAAGTTAACTAAAGTTCGATAGCGAATAAATTACTTGAATAAAGTTTGCAATAAAACTGATAAGCAGAGCGTTTTCTTGTAGCTATTGTGACGTCCTTTGTTGACATGAACTTTTGTTTTATAAAATGTAAGCGAACTATACAGATTTCATTCGTGTATTGTCTTAAGTATTTAAAAATGGAACAACAGATTTGTGGTTGGTTTTTTTTTCAGTAAATATAAGACATTATAAATGAAGTACTAATTATAAATACAATAGTTTAATTTATAAATGACAAAGCGATATAATACAATGAAAAAACAATCGAAAGACGTGGGCGCAACATGTTATATTCAAAAATCAAAATCTTGAAAATTCAGACCCACTTACGAGTATAATGGTAGTTTGTTTTTTTATTTATGTATTGCCCCAATAATGTAAAATCTCAAAAAGATTCAGATAAGAATGAGGAGACTACAACAAAAATATAATTTATACAAATTTATATTAAAAATCTCAATTAGTACAAATTGAATAATAAATTCACTTTATCAAAAAACATGATAGCATTTATTTGTATTCTATAAATATTTGATTTAAATATAGATTACATGCAAACCACAGACCAGTTTGCATCGTGGGCGTAAGATAGCGGGCCAAATCTAAAGCCTTATTGAAAGCAATAAGTAAAACGAGAGTCCCGTACAAGCCACCTCGAACACTATACAATTGCAAATGGTTTACACCTACGGTTTATTTATTGCGAAACACGCTTCGCTTCTTCTCGCCGTTGACTAAATAGAGAAATAAGTTTAAAAAACCTCCAGGGCTAACGCACTATATTCCTGTTGTGTTTTTATTTATGTAATTCTATTTTTAATCCTTAGACATTGAAAACCTAATATCTATTTATTCTGTTCTATCAAATGTCAATTATGACTTTCAATTTTATATTAAAAAAATATTTCCATAAGACAATTTGTTCAGAATAGTTATGTAAATAAGGTGTGTTTTAATGTATGTTTACAAAGAGTCATTTATTGAATTTTTTGTTGTAAGCGAATGTTTGGAATGAATTTCAATTTTAGAATATTACACTAATCTTAAAAATGTAAACATTGAAAATATTACCAGAAGCAAGTGAACATTTTATTCGCTTACCCGCATTTAAATCTTTTTTTATCGTCTGTATTATCAATTTGTAAATGTAAGTTTTAATATGGTTACTCATTTAAATCATTTAACAAAGCTAATTCAGTTAACAAACTCAGTATAAATTTAAATTTATTTAGGTTTACGTCAAGTCGCGATGCAAACTTGACGTGAATCACACTATAGTGTAAACAAAACGACCAGATACTCGAATTAACTTGAACTGCATTAAAATAAACATCAAACCATCTCTCATTGCTTCCACTTATACCCGAGGACTAGGCACGATTTCACTGATATAAATAGGTGAGCTTTGCACACCATAAACAAAAATGTAACACGTTCCCCGATATGTCACACGCACTCGCGAGTTGATCGAGTCAAGCGCACTCCGCACGGTCGCACGCCGCGTGCACGCACCAGCATTGCGTCCGCACGATAGACGAGAATTCGACGGAAAGGGCCTTCTCCCCTTCCGAGTGATCGCGCGGGATGCAGCGAATGCTAATGCCATATTCAAGTGTGCACAGGGTGTAAACAAAAGCTCAACATTCCAACCGCAATTGAATGCTGTACTTATATTATTTAAACAAATGAAAGTTCAAGTGCTAATCGAAACATCTACAGGAAATGCATTCTCAAGAAATTTAATCGCAATAACCTCTTTCGAAGTTCGTTAACACAGTATTATAATACTACCATTATAGTTTACGTTTAGTGCCAAGATTATTTTTTCGTTGGCATCGAATCGTTACCTCGTTATGGATTTTAACACCTGCAATTTTAATTGGTGCCTACAAAAAAGGTGAATTATACAACGAACGTTTCAAAGTAATTAAAACTGAGTTACGTTTAAAAATCTTCAATTTACACAAAAAAGAGCAAACGTCCTGTATGATAAGCACTGGTGCCATCTGTGTCGGGGAGCCCTTGCATTAGCGGGATGACATTATGCACTACCTTTAGAAGGGTTCGCGGCTTATCTCGTTAAATCAGTCCCTGGCTACGGTGAAATCATCTACACTGAGGGTTTCAGTAAACAACCTCCTGCTGATACATATATTTCTTTCCCATTTCACATCATTTATTTACCTCGGTGAGTGCGAGAATGTAGCGTTTATTTATTCAATACTTTTTTTTACATGATTGCAAAAATGTTTGTTTAAATTTTTAGTTTATTATAAAAACAAAACGGTGTAATATATTATTTTATATACAAAACAGTCGTTAAAATATATTAAATATTTTTGGTTACATCTCGCATAGAAATAAAATTTAGTATTGTTATAGGAGGGTGTGCATGTTCGCCCCATCTTTGCGTTACCATTCATACTATTGATAATTACTGCTATTATTTTGGACGAACTGTTTACGATCGAATAAACATATATGTATGTAAAATATAAGTAACAACTAAGTATATTTCATAAAAAAACTAATCTTCTGAAACGAAATTTAAAATACATTCATAATTGAATTTATTAAGACAGTAAGTGTATTAATGTAACAGTTGCACAATTTTCTTACAGATCAAATCACTCAAGAAGGCGCGCCCCTCCACAATAAATTTTCGGCATTTACAAGTATCGAGTGACACTCGTACTCACAAGATGTCACTGGGAGACGATTAACATCCGATTGAAGGCAGTAGAAAATTCTAAAGATTATAATTGTGATTACCTTTATTTTTAAGTTTTGCGTGTAGTGTAAAGTGGAGGGGCGCGTCTTCGTGAGTGAACAAATCTATACTCGCTTAGCAGTTGTATTGACAGCTGATTATTAAGATTATTTATATTGACGTAATAAAAAAAAGTAAAAGTATAATTATATACAAATTATATAATATTATATTATCAACGTTGGAAACAAACTTCGTGTCGACTATCTACTGCAGTGCAGATAGGAATAGCAGATCTAAAGTGGCCGTCCTCAAGCTATGCCAACTTTGTAGTGCACCACAGAATATAAATAGTTGTTTTTATGTTTCATCAACTTAACCTTATAAAATAATAAAAGTACATTAAGGTTATTTGAGAATATATATCTGTGCTCAAAGAAAAATTCCGTAATAGTGATAAAACGGTTCAATGATTTAGTTACACGAACACGGAAAAGAAAGCGCATAAGAATCGACTAATTCCCCATTCGCTTGTTAAACGAGATTAAACTATTCGTGGAACATCTAAAAGTAACTGGTGATTTATTACGTTCATATACGCTTCACGTTTCAACCGCTTATTGATACCCAGAAAAAATATATCGAATCCACGAACACTTTACTTAAACTGTCACGAGTGTTCGCGTTTTGTATTAATCCTGGACAAGTCGAAGATGATTGATTTCACCAAGTGAATGCTGTTTAATATTTGGTTGTCATATGTATAAACATAAAAACAGATAAATGAAAACCGAATCGAAAATCGCGGGTTCAGTTCGAGGCGAAATCTACTAAGAATTTACTTGTTTGATTATTTTGATAATTCATCTCGTGCAATCAATTTCGTATGTAGATAGTTTTTGTCCCGAGGAATAACATAGGTTAGTATTTAACACGGAACCCATCCCCTAAAAGTGTGTAAATTTTAACTAAAAGGGGGTAAAAAGGGGGGTGAAGGTTAGAGTGCTGTGGAGAAAATAAGGCATGAAATCTGCCTGTCAGAGCATATTCTGCCACATACGTATATGTATATTCTCAAGTAATCTTTTAAATATGAATACAACGTTTTATAAATGTTACTCACCATTTCAAATAATTTGTTTTTTTATTTGTAAAGTAATGACCTGATGATTTATTATAAATGCACAACCTAAATTATAAGACAAATATACCAAATTAAAGGACGCTTAGTATTAGAGTCGCCAGTCACCGTAAAAAGTACGATACGTTTTGTTACGAATTTTTCGTTTTACCTCGTTTATTCCGTATGAAGTGTCGTAATTTTTTGGAGCACACCGGAAAAAATAAACATGGCTTTTGAAATTCGAAAAATATTGCGCTGATAGCACAAAAATAATTATTTTTTTTAACAATCCGCACTCAAGGCCGCTTCGTGTGGTGTTAGTTCGAATATAAAATCTGACGGTTAGGTGAATCTAAGATAACGATGCAGGCCGACGACGTTGCCACGGTAAGCTTAAAATACATATACAACCTACTTTGTTAGCAGTACGAATCTATTGTGTTATGTCATCGTCGCACTATGTCAGGTAGTTTTTTATACCCTTATTGTTAGTATCCTTACTAATTTCACGCTTAAATCGTCGAACAGATTTATATTTTGTTACGAAGGTAGTTTAGAGTCCCGGAGAATGACATAGGGTAGTTTTTAACACAGAAATCATCAAAATCAGGGAGTGAATTTTGCAAAGGGAATCAATCAATATTTGTATGGGGGTAAAATGAGGGGTGACGGTTTGAGTGCTATAAAGTTTAATAAATTTCGCGCAAGTATAGCCGCGAGTTTGGCTAGTGTATTATAAATGTGAAATATCTTATATTATTTTTATTGACACAGACCATCATTTTTATATTCTTAACACATAATTTTATGTTTATACTTGAAGGAACATACAGCTTTTAAAACTTGCATTGAGTCATTTTTAAGAATGTAATGAATGTATTTACTGTGTATTTTTAAACATAAATTAAAAAAAAAACATACAAACATACAAATAGAAATAGAAAAAAATGAACATATAAAACAAATTGCAACAAAAAACTTCAGGATTTTACTTTTTTAGGCATGATTTAAAATATTCTTTACGGCGTTTACTTTAAAAATATGAATGTATTCATTTTAAATTGCAAAATCATTCAAATGATATACAATTTTGAGAAAAAATCGAATTCCACTTGCATAATAATTGTCAAATATCCACGAAATTCGTTTCGAAAAGAAATACCTTATCCTGAGTAAATCTGAAAAACGAAAGATCAGTCAAAGGGGAAGCTCTAGTCGAATCTAATTTCGAGTTACGCTAGTAAATTATTAGATAAAATACAGAACCGTATCCTTTGACAGGCGATGTCGATACTAGTACCGTGTTGTCGTCACAAATATTACTTTTCCATACACATAACTCACACATTGAAAGTGAACGTTTATCTTGAATGTCAACTGAGTTCGTCTTACATAATATGTTCGATTTTGTGACTGAAGTATACTTAACATACAGGAATATCAACCCATATACGTTGAGCAAATTCCTAATCCAAACTGTTTTATAAATACCTACGTAAACGTACACAACAAACAGAGCAAATTTGAATTAATATAGATTCATTATAATCTTTCAGTAATACTTATTTGTATGGGAACGAATTGGCTTCTCACAAACAGTTTCCACTTAAAAAGTCAAGTCTTTTTTAAGATTTAAAAAATATGATTTACCAAAAAGTGTTTACAATATATACTAATATTATAAATACGGAAGTAACTCTGTCTGTCCGTCTCTCTGACTCTTTCACGACTAAATCTCTAAACTGTATGTTAACGCTTAATTAAAATAGTATGCGCTTTACTTCAGAGATGATTCGTATCGTAATCGTAGTTATGATTTATATATAATTTTAGAATAGTTTAAAAGGACCAATCGCAGTCGTTCACGTCAGTTTGCGTTTTGTAAATGTTTGAAGTTGAGTTTACGCTTGAACGCCCCCGGCCTGATTTGATAAAATTTGTTATGAAGCAAGCTGGAAGCCAACTTTGTATATGCCTAACACCTGAGAAATAATCACAAAAACACGAACGAAGCCGCGAGCATCAAATATTCATTAATATTTACGTTACATTATTATTACTTTACGTTACATTACTTAGAAATAAATAATATTTCTAAGTTCCATAAGTTTTAAAATTCGTTTGAAGTATCGAACATATTTATGTACGTTGTTTTATCAACACGCAAACAATATATTTACTGTAAACTT
This sequence comes from Vanessa tameamea, assembly GCF_037043105.1. Taxonomy (NCBI): domain Eukaryota; kingdom Metazoa; phylum Arthropoda; class Insecta; order Lepidoptera; family Nymphalidae; genus Vanessa; species Vanessa tameamea. The sequence goes on along the minus strand of NC_087313.1, from coordinate 8,833,359 downwards.
TACATTAAAGACAGGTATGGCTAGTGCCTAAACGAGTCGAGTTTAGCTTATCAAATCCGTTACAATCCACTTGGTTTAAGCGTCGGTAATTTATTACAACAATAAATGAGGTCGTATCTAGCAGCGTCCTTACTTTGTTGTAAATCGTATGTTTATTTTGTTAAAAAGTATCGCATATTATTCTGCTATCGTCACTTCTAATACATCATCGTAAAACTTTTAAATTCATACCTTTGAAACACGAATTTTGGCATGTTTTATTTTATAATTTTGACTAACGACGACGATCACAACGCTTAATTCTCGTTTTGTATATAACAATAGCCACTATTATCTTCAACTGTTTTGTAAGTGTTCAGAGTAAACATGTAAAAAAGGGAACTTTAATCTGGTATTTTAAATATATTCGTATTATCAAAATGATAGATAGATTTTCAGAAATTTAAGATTTGTCTAAATTCAATCTATATCGCATATAGATTGAATTTAGTAGTTAATATAATAAATAATAATAAAAAACTACTAAACCTGCTTAAAATTTATTTATATTTTGGAAAGCTAAGGTAACTCGAATGATTTGTGTAATGCTTAAATCTTAAATGAGGTCATGATATAAAGTTACTCTTGAATTTCTTGATATTATACAATAAAAATATATGAAAGTTATTTATTTGAATTGTACACTCGAAATTTTTTAGGCTTGTTAAATTTCAAGCAACTTTTTGTGAAGAGGGGAATTGTAAGTTGAATGTTTGTGTCTGATATTAAGGTATTGTGGGATTTAGAGATGGTTTTATTTATGTTTTATACATTTTGAATAAATACGTTTTCTTTATAAAGGGCGACTTTTTAGGTGCATTGAACGAGAGGCTAGATTTATAGCAATCTTCCGGTTTGAAACGACATTTTAAACGTCGAAGGTGAAATATTGGTTTTGTTTATACTTGGTATGACTTCTCAAAAATAGTAGAGGTTTCTTATAGAAAAATCTTTTACATTTGTTTTTCGTTTTTCCTGTTTGTAGCGTATTTTGGAAGATCATAATGCTTGTAGGGTTCTCATGGGGTCAAAATGCTGTGCAGTTTTTTCTAAGACTGAATTTAACTTTAAACAATTTTAAACTTAAAAGACTTTCCTTGCTAACACTATCAAATGTTTTGCTCAAGAGGTATACCTCTTGAGCAAAATATCTGTATATATACAGGTACACATCGAAAATATTTTATCAAATTGATTAATTTGAATTTCCTGTTTATTACTGTATCATCAAATAAATGCCACACAACTGGGCTAAGAGTTATTTTCTCTTCGGGAGAAGATTTAAGAGTTAATTCCACCATTCTGCTCTAGTGCGGTTAGTCTATGCAAATGTGTCAAAATTGTATCGGACACATATCATATAAGTTCCCCTTTCACATTCCACGTGTTCTACCCAACAAATCATATCGACTTTTTTCATTAATTATTTATCCTGTATAAGAAACAAGGTTTTTTTTTAACGCCGTTAAAAGAAAGATGGGATTAACCGAAGCATTGAACCCATAACGACTTATTTACGAGGACGGTGTGGCAAAGTTTAATATAAGGAATTCCGAATGGCGCCGATTTTAAATTATTGGACGAACGTGAAAATATTTTAAATGCCAAGAAATCGCAATTCATTTATAAAGATATTTTTTCTTGCTTGTGTTCATTCTTTACCTAGTCAAAGGCCACTGCCAAGCGTCTGGGTAGCTGTCACTCATCAATTTTTCTATTACTAATTAGTACTTATTTGTGTTATATGTTTGATGGTATACAGAATTAGAAATGTTTCGTATAGTTAGTGCTAATAAAAACAGAAACTAGGAGAGCTTTAAATAAAGAATGGAAAGGATGACTTTGCCGAGGATGACTTTGCAAAAATACCAAATGCCGATGTTGACTTAGTCATAATTTAAGCGATACATAAGAACTAGATAAACTGTCTCGATTACCTATCTAGGCTAGATAGATCCCGAGGTTCTGGATTCAAACCCCATTCAAGTCAAGTCGGGAAGTTGGAAGTGTGTACACTGGTGTGTGTACCGTGTCTCGGAAAACACGTAAAGCCTTTGACCCTTCGCCTGAACTCTTTCCTTATTTGACGTCCCATCAGATAATGAGAGTGTAACTTGTATCTGCGTACAAACTTGTGCACTATGATATATCCTGCGTAGTCGGCTGGTCCCCCTTGAGATTAGCCGCCGTGACCAAGATCGGTCAGGACGACATTATCAATACTTAAGCAACAATGAAACAAAAAGTTGTCTGATTGAAGTTTTATTATAATTATATATAGAGATGGTGACCATTTACCATCGAACCGCAAATACCGTTCATTATTTAACCAACTGTAGATAACTTCATCAAACAACTATCTTAGTATCTTAGTATTTTTTACTAAGGACAATTAGCATATTTTTATAAAAATGACAAAACAGTGTTCTGTTAAACAAATATGAACACGGCGGGAAACACTAGTCATAATAAAGCTCCTTTATGGAACCAGGAAGTGTACAAAGACCTACCGCAAAGCGAAAAAACTGCAAACAGGACAAAGTGTAAACGTCGTGTACACAAGCGCGTTTTGAAATAACGCCCGCAGGTGACATCTGAGAGAATTGCACTCCCTCAAGGGTCACGAACACGAATGCTTAGACATGGATTTGACAAATGGTTATATGAATCTTATATTAAACTAATTTAATATATATTTATGGTTCTACGCACTCTGTACCAAGGTCTCTGTGCCTGGTTAGCACTGTAGTTACTTCATGACTGTATGGGTTGATTCACATAAATGATAATTATTTGTACATATAGAGGTATACCTAAAGAGGTTTTATATCGTCCATGATGTATTTATTAATATTCCGCATACGATGCAATTCGTTTTTATTTATTTTTCGAAATCAACATCCCAAACGAATCGCTTCATAGTCTATTGTACGTTGATGTTATACCAGAAACCCGCACTTCACGCACCAATTAAACTGTACAAAGTTTCAATCCAATGAAATGAACGATGCGTGAACGCATAGTACACGAAAGTAATTTTTATATAAAAACAAATATCAGTAGAATCAAGCGTTTACAAAAAACAAAAAAAAAAATAAGCCGTAACGTCAGAAGAAATTCATAATTTAATAACACATAATATGTTTTCATACTATTCAATGTAATTATTTCGTAAATAAAAATCATAAACAAATGAATCCTATCATTACCATCAAGATTATGAAATATGGTTGATGAAACAGCATAAATAGAAACTAGCCGGTTATTCTGGGAAGAATCTACGTTCCAATTCTGGTGGTACCTTAAACCTTCACGATGATTTTCAATTCTGTCAACTATTTCGACATATATAAATATAAAAAAATATATAAATTAACTGCTAAAGGTTCCCTTTTAAGATTAAATTAACTTTTAAATATGATTTCGACGATTTGAAAGTACTCGTGTTTGTAAGGTTTTGGATAAAGTATGTTTAGATTTTATCAGTGAAGCCATTACACGATAAACACGTCTGCTATCATTTATGTAACTGTAGTTTATGCAACTAATTAATTATTATCAATAAACATGCAAATTCTTATTAGAAACTTAATATACCATTATTTATGTCTGATTAATAATTATTTTTTTCATTTAATTACTTGAAATCAGTTTTAATTATATAAATATTTCGAATATATTATATTTTAATTCATAAATATCATCATAATTACATTTGAATTTGAGTAATTACACATTTGAATGCAAATATTTTTTTGTCAAAAATAACTCAAATTGAAAAATAAAATACTTAAATAAGTGTATTGCATTCTTAGATTCAAAGTGCCTGTAAGTGTCCCAATCTACAAAGGCTTCTTTCTTTAAGAATAGCTTTGGAGTTTATGCCATTGCGCTGTTCAAACGCAAGCTGGTTACCTCACGATGCTGACAAATTAAGCACATAAAAATTCAATAATGCTTAGTTAAGTAATAAAAAAACTAAGAGTTAAGTTTGAACCTGCTATTTCGTGTTGAAAATTCACGTGATCTAGCCACTGATACTCCTCGAATAATTGTTCTAAAGAAATGTTATACTAACATTTTTTTATAAATACCTACTGATGAATAACGCTAAAGAAATACGTGATGGGTATTTTAACATAACAACTGTCTCTCGCTACGGGAATATTTAATAATAATATTAATACAAAAAGTTCGTTAAGTAGTAAAAATGTTGATACAAGTCGCAAAATAGATGAGATTTTAAAAACAATAAATCTTGTCTCCTGCTAATCTATCGTAAATATTTGACTAAATATTCCTAAAACTTTTTGTTTACATAATGCAGTCTGCAATACTCGACTCGTGGATGTGTGTGAGTATTTGTTGACGGAATAGATCGACGTGAAGCGATCCAGCGTATCGTAAACGTAAACAAACGTGACACGCGGCGGCCGGCGGCCTGCTGGCAAACATTTGCTCAATACTTCATACCGTGTTTGAGTTTATAATGTCCCAATAACTTATGTATGGTGACAATGAGAGCATAGAATGGCAACAAAGCCGTTACATTTTGGTTTTTCAATCCTAAATATCTATACTAATAATATAGCGAAACTAACGCTGTCTGTTACCGCTTAACGCTTAAACCGCTGAACCGACTTAGATGAAATTTTCTATGGAGATTTTGTATGGAATTATTAATTCACCCCTAGGGGGGGGGGGGGGTTGTTTGGGTGAAGGTTTGTGTCCTATAGGTATAGTTTTATAAATTTCGCGCGGGTAAATCTGCAGGTTCAGCTAGTAATATTATAAACGCGAGTATGAATGTTTGTTACGCTTTAACATCTTAACTACAAAACCAACCATCATCAAATTCGGCAAACACGTTATGAGGAGTACAGAAAATGACCTAACACTACCCTCCCCCTTTCAACCGCACGCGCAAGCCTCGTTCGGAAATTGGTTAAATATAGAAAAAAATTATTGCCACACACTAAAGAAATAAACGATGACATTTTAAAGTTGATTTATATACTAGCTACCTATATCTATATACATACACAACTTTTAGATTAAAGCACAAACATAAATAGGAACATTTCTGTTTTATCTAAACGCACAGAGGGTTTGAAGTGACTTTGTTCTATACTATATACAGACTATATTCTAAATTTTATTAATGAAATTTTTTAAAATCAACAAACACTGTTTGACTGTTGGACTTTTTTTTTAATATTATATAACCTTGAATATCTTATTCATTGATGTTGATAAGCTTAAGGTTTATTATTTCAAAAGTTCACAGATAGAAATAAATTCAAATCAATTAAGTGTCTATAAGTGAGCTATAAGTAAGCTTTACAAAAAATACAAACTAAATATATTATCTAAGCATAAATATCAATAACCTTTCACGGGCAAAAACTTCCGTCAAGATTCGAGCGCTCGCGTTAACACCCTATTAGCTCCTTCACAAATCAGCTGTCGTGCACCTCGACCGTCATTTGATAATTGGTTTTTCAAAACATCGCCCTACGAAACTCGACACTTATCTCCGGTTATCGCGAGAGGAAGAACGTTTTTTTTTTCTGCGAGCTCGCAAGTACATCCCGCTTCGGATGCACAGATTATAACGATACGCTTATAATTACTGATTAGTGTTTAAAAAAAAGTATTCACAATTAATGACATTCCAAACAGATTTATATGACATCACTATGATTTGATGATATTACAATCATTATACGTCATCTATACTATTAAATAAAATTTAATTATCTGTCTGTGACTTATAATGAACTACCCCTTTTAATTAATATATTTTAGTTTTGATATGTCTTTCTTTTCTAACGTACATATATATATAATATAGGAGGAAGTAGCGGAATAGTTAATTGTTTACATTTTAATATTTCATTTTAATAAATGTGAATTGACTAAACATTGTGATACTTAAATTAAATTGTACGAAATATTTTATGATTCGTTTTGTGCCACTGATGATGATGTTGAGGAAGACAGTGTTGTATTTATTTTAAAATCGAAATATTCTTTATTCATGTAGACACTTTTGAATCGTCATATACAGTCTCGAATTAAATGTTAAGATACCACCTATTCAGAAAGTAGATTCAACAGATGCTATAGATATCTATACTATATATTATATAGTTACTTTCACATTTATATATTATATATTATAATATTATAAATGTGAAAGTCTGTCTGTCACTCTTTCACTACCAAACCAATGAACCGAATTTGACGAAATTTGGTATGAAGCTAACTTGGACTCCAAGGTAGGATATAGGCTTGTTTTTGCCAGACATGACAACCAACCCCTAAAACGCGAACGAAGCCGCGAGCGACAACTAGTAATGCACATCAAAAGAGATTGTCGACGTTGTTTTGCTTTATAATTGAAAAAAGAACAGAAATAACTAACGACATGCAATAACAATGAAGGATATTCTCAAAACGTGAACATACCGTTATGTTACCTCATTTTTATAACGGAGATGCGCGTCAATATGCAATCAAGAAAGCGTATTATGCGTTTAAAGGTACAAAACAAAATTTACCTTTTAAATTATGATATAAATTGCCTGAGATAACCACTGATAATATCGTACAGATTTATGACATACTTAATTAGTCCGCAATCCGTATATTGGCTGTATAAAGTTGTTCATTATATATCTGCATGTTAATTACCCTCATAATATAATTGTATAATTGCTTGACGCTATACGGGTGTTTTTTATTCTGATTTTTGTTGTCACACCCCCAAAACAACTTATGGGAAATATGCATAAAATGCTATAATTTTTATTATATTTTATATAAAGCATAGCATAGGGTTACCTTATAAACTTGGTAATTTTCGCCCATAGACAATTAAACAAATAGATATGTAAGAATTTAATCAAGACATCGAACCTAGGATATCACTCTTTAATCCAGAACACATATATAAAGTATTTTTGTTTGGCGTTAGAATAGTTGGCCCGTGGGTGTTACCAACCCAAACGGAACTGCATACGTAAAATATAAACCGTATGCGCATAGACCAAGATATTCCGTCTAACCGTTAATACATTAATATTGTCGACAGTATCTTTAATGTTGATAATGTCCTCGTGACCGATTTTGAACACGGCGGCTATACTCAGGAGAGTCTAGCCAACTGTGGCGGACATTATAGGGCAAAGATTTATTCGTAAACATAGCTGCACTCTTTACTTCATCACTCCATACTCGGACGGCGAATCGAACTCGACCGGGAAGAGTTCAGGCCCAAAAGCATGTCTCATATGATTTCCGAGGCACGGTAGTGTAAACAGACTTAATAGAAAGACCCAAAAAACAAAATATACTCTTGGATATTTTACGGCCTTATAAACTAGCTACTAGACAATCGAGGCACTATTTTACAAATCAATTTATAATATCAAAACGACTATATGTTTCAAATGTGATCTGCGATCAGATTAGCTGTACCAACAGCAAAAACTAAACTGTAATCATAACAGTCGTGCAGTTGCAAATAACATTTTTTTTTTTTATTATTAAATGAATTGCGGATATTTAATGTTGGTGTATTTAAACCGAAACTTATAACTTGTCTTATCTCTATATCATTATTTAACAAGTATATAATAGTTAAAACTATGAAAGGTTATTTAAATTTTAATTGTTTTCAATTATGTAAGTTTTTTTTTATGGCATTGGTTGGCGGACGAGCATATGGGACACCTGATGGTATGTGCTCCACCGCCCATAGACAAAGGCGCTGTAAGAAATATTAACCATTCCTTACATCACCTATGCGCCACCAACCTTGGGAACTAAGATGTTATGTCCCTTGTGCCTGTGATTACACTTAAAGGCTATTCTAATAAAAAATAAAAAAAACACAAGTAATACTTTAATTGAATTTTCCAACAACATCATTAATATGGGTTCTGTATAACAAAACCAAATATTTATATAAAGACGTGAGATCTTACAAATTGTGTAAAGGGGATCAGTTTCGAAACTTCTATTTTATACATTTTAATTGTTTAATAGTCTTTCATCCAAAGGCTAAATTTTATTTAACCATTATTTAAGAAATGAAAACTTTATTTTTGTCGTATTTGTAATTTCACGATATCCTTGCATATTTTTATTAACAGCAATCCAGTTTAATTTTGTTGAAGTGTTATTGTCTTCTTGGGATTCTGGTTTCCTTGGGTGTTTATTATCGAAACGTCTCTTCTATGTATAATTATAGATATTAGTATTTCTAGTCTAATAATGACGTCATATTTCTATTAAAATTAAAAGCGAGTGCGATCCTTTATTAAAAACTTTTTTAATCGACCTCGTTACTTATGTATTTGTTATAAATACAGACGAGGTGCGTTCTGAACGATATATTATGCCGTAATGATATTTAATTATATGACATCTTCGGATTCCACGTATGGCATTCAAGTCTCAGTCGACACAGGTTCCATAGATGGAATATCCCGGTAAGGAAAGTAGACCCATTGTGTAGGCACGGCGACTGTTCACCCATAAGAACTCGCGGAATTCTAAATAGGAAACCCGTCCAGAGTTTGAGAATGCTCTCACTTTTATTCGGTACGATGGCATTTTTCTTGGTTTTTTTACCGATTTAATGGTTTTAAGTCAAAGATTGTCTTTTCATTTGTTTTTATTATTTCCTCTTGTGTTTTTATATTATCTATTATTAATGTTGTGATTTTAGAAGATTTTTTTAGTATATTTTTTTAACGCCACATTTAAAGCCACAAAATGTTTTACTCCGAAAAAATCATTTGTCCCTGTGATATTAACACAATAATATTCATAATAGTCTAACAAACCTTTGTTTCCTCGCACACAAAAATTAAACAGTCCCTTATATTTTTTCTAAGCGCAAAGGTCGTGAGACGCGACATTCATTGAAGCGAAGAAATTCATAAACAATAGCTTGTTAGTCTTTGTCGTGAGCTTTGGGCGATCATGACATCCGTAGACTGCGTAATCAGAGAAGCATTGACCGGGAGGCAAAAGGGTAAATTGTACAGTATCCGACTATGAACTCCTACTTATAGAAATGAATTGATTCACCTTTAATATTTTACTTGGAGTTGTGCATAGTGTCCGAATATGAACGTAAGATTTTATTGGATGCAATTAATCATTTACTATTTATTGAATATGATATTTGACATTTGAAGTTTAACAACTTAGAATATGACCATCGTTTTTTGTGGGATATACCTACCTGAATTTTTCGTTTGAAAGAGTGAGGTAAATTAATGAGTACACGTTTCTTAATTAGATGTAGACACAATTCTAATTGTATATGTATTGTCGTCCATGAATGTTGTCATTTTTTTAAATTAAATAAATATAGTTTCTTCTTGATTTCATGACGATAAGTATCATGGAATCATAAATACGTCAAAGAAAAAATTAAATCTCTAGGTACATACATAATTCAATAAAATATTTGCGAATTTAATATAATATTATACGTACCAACCTAACAAATTGCTATACGACGATGTTTTTCGTAACTTTATAATGTATAAGTAGTTTAATAAATTCTAACAAAAATAAATGATTACTTTTAATTAAATAAATATAATTTCATCACATGATAATTTATGCTAAAGCAATAAAATAAAAAGGCTATATTAGTCTTTATGCTAACTTTCATTTAAATCCATCCAAATATAGGTAAGTAAGATTTTGAGAAATATACTTTAAAAAAATTATAATATCAACGAAATAGTTCAGTGAAAGTAAACTATGGTATGGTAATAAGTTATATTTTAATCACACCTTCATATCAACATAATTTATTAATAGTGTTTGTTATATCAAAATAAAATAATTAAAATGAATCTAATTACAAGTATCGCAATACGAAGATCTAAAGGCATGTTCTTTTAATTTCTAGGATATCATTCAACGATTGGCTGTAAAATCAATTTATACTCTAAATGTATTATAAATTAAGATTTATTTTGGCTGGCAGAATTCTTCTCGCTGCACTTTAGACCTCTTTGTTTACAAACATAGACTGTGAGTAAACCCGCGATGGCGGCGGGATCTCGGCAACCCGCCAATAGAGGGCGTTAGTCGAAAATAGAATGTCGTTCAGAACATCGAAGAGTTGTTAACCAGAGTTATAAGTTAATACGACCACTTTCTAGCGTTGATTTAGGACATCATTCAAAAAGTTTCGTGTTGTTCTTATGTAGCTAAATGCATGTTGAGAGTTAAACAAAGTTATAATAGAAATCAAAGTTAATCAAATAACTACAAAACTAACAATGTCGACATAATTAATTATCATTATCGGACATCGATGTTCAACGACCGATGCTGTATGAAAATTTTTTTTTTATTATGAACGCAATATGAACTATGCTGAATAAGTACCAGTGAAATATATTTTTTACGTTAACTTAAAAATTATAAATAATGTTACTTTCTCCTGTAATAAATTTATAATTCAGTCCCTCTAAATACTAACTGCGGTAGGCATTTCCGATCTTCCGTTTTGATCTGCAGTTCACGGCCGTAAATACATTTACATATTACCAAAGCATATGACAGCCACGTCATTTAATATTATATTAAAATATTTTTACAACGTCCACATCCAATCACTTATTTTAAATCAGAATAAGACATAATTTCTCGGAAACTCGATGTTGAAGATAATATCGCAAGAAATAAAAGATAAAAATATATAAAAAATCGATTTGACGAGTTTATTAATTAAAAGATATTATATAAATATTCAATAAAATCCTAACGATGAGGTCAAAGACCTCAGTAGTTGTATTTATATATTCACTGTACTTAATTTTATAGAGTGAAATAGCTTACAAGCTTAATAAATTAATATTTTTTATACAGGTTTTATTAAGTTTCAACTGTCCGATGTATAAAATCAAATCTTGCACGTTAATTTTGACCCACTTCCCAATGTCCGATTGAGCTGAAATTTGGCACATTCGTTTGGTTTTCATGACAATGCAGTATTATTGATCTGATTCTACACCCTGGTTTGTCTCCAGAACTTCTTAACAGTTAGTATAGACTAAATTTTATATGATTATTTAATTATGATAATATACGTTCTAACTTACACCACGCCGTGATTGTTGCACTTAGGGTTGGTCCCTGATGGGAGAATTACTAGCTTTAAATTTGGTCAAATCACAATAGGGACTCCTTATTGAAGAACTGGATTGTAGAACGATCGAACGATCGTTTGCCTGATAACGTAATGTTAAGTAAAGTTAAACGAACTGAACAAACTTAGAAACATGTCTAGCGTAAACTAAAAAAAAATATAATAAAGGAAACATTTTTTTAAGAAAGTTTTAATTTAAAGTTCTAAAAAATAAAAAAAATACTAAAAGTTCGAAATTAATTTTTATAATTTATATTTTATATTGTAATAAAAAATACATTTTTTACTTAGAATTATAACTTTTGTCAAAACATTTGCACTCTCAGATTTTTATATCACATTCAATTGTGCAATGAAATAAAATTAGTTTTATTAGAATGTTAACTTTTATTTAACATTCTAATATTATAGAACATTCAATCAAAGCGTGTTTTTAAAAGTGTTTTTATTTTTAATTGCTTTGTTTTGCTTGAAACTATAATATGATAATAATGAGGCGGCTAACCTCTTATAGGGTTTGGTCGAGCCGTGTAGTTTTAATTTGGTCGCGTTATCGCAGAAAATAACTTAGTCAGGATATTTATAGAACGAAACTTATAGTGTGTTGTGAATTTTAACAGGGCTGTCTCTAGTTTTTTTACATATATTTGTATGTTTAAATATATAAGTTATAGCTAAAATAAAATAATATACTATATTTTTTTACCGTATGGGTTAAAATGAATCAAAACAACATTAAAAAACCGGAACCGTCTTAAAATATCCCAACGTTGGGCAAAAGCTTCCTGTTATTTTAAGTTTTAAAAGTTTTGTATCATGTCCATCACACGTTTGCGGGTTTGCGGGTTCAAACCTAACCAAGCACCACTGAATTTTCCTGTGCTTAATTTGTCTTTATAATAATTAATCTCGTTCTCGAAGTGAAGTAAAATATTGTGAGAAAACCTGCATTTATCTAATTTCAATGAAATTCTGTATCCAGCAACCCGCATGGGAGCCCGCATGGGAGAGTGGTGGAATAAGCTCCAAACCTTCTCCTCAAAGAGAGAGGCGGGTTTAGCCCAGCAGCAGGACATTTACATGCCTTACCTTACTTTTTATTTACGCAGTACCAAAATAGATTGAAACGTAATAATATCGAATAACGCGGCGATTACTGTGTTGTAATGAGTAATGTTTCAATTTACAATCACAGTTTGTTCAGAGTAACCCTAGGACACATCTTAATTAAGATTTCCATGTTTTCTATTTTAGTATAAGTATTTCTCATAAATTAAGTGTCAACCCTTACTTGACTAATTACGCGTCGAGCAAGAATCGTCTTGTCTCGTTGAGAAATCGAAGTGTGCTCGAATCCGTTACAGTATAATTTTATATGGAGTAAAACTAATGTTGCGATTGACGCGCTCCGAACATCAAAGTTAAACGGCAATTTCATCTTTCGGCCGTAATTAGTAAATTTTGGTATAATGTGCAGTCGTAACTTCTAAAAATACAAAAATCGAAGTCTTTAGTTTTGTCGTAAAATTTGGTATGGAAATATAGTTTGTATAGGTACTTAAAAACTATTATAACTACAATAAACTCTTCATAATTAAAAACCGACTAGTAAATTGTTAAAATAGATTTGAGAATATGATATATATGAATTTAAAATTTAATGCCTACATATAATTATATTGCACAAAAAAATATCAAAAGCCATATTGTCCATATTTGAATTCCGCAATAAGGGAGATGGCTCTTTCATTATTATTAAAACTTTTTCATATTAATTAGATACTTCGCTATTCGACGATAGATGGCGTGTAAAAATAATTACAGAAAATTGTTTAATATTTTGTTATTAATGAGTAATGATTATTGGTAACAGAAAATTAAATTTAGTATCAATTATTTACCTATTTGCTGTTAACGTCGTCATTTCGACGTTGTTTCCACAAGCTGTTAGTATTTCATCGCAACTGCTGCCACCTGTTATCCTCTGGACGGAACTTAAAACTGGAACGTCTTCGCATAAACTCTTGCCGGAGTTTGTGGCATTGCCGCAAGGTGGCACTGTGCGCTGTTTCGACGCTTGCTTGTGTCGGCTTAGTGCAAAAAATAACGCTAGAACTGCTTTTAGTTTCGCGTCCCGAATATCAACAGCTGTTACTTGTTCTAATCCTTGGACTTTTTGTGCGTGTAGAAAGTCTAAACAGCACTGGACGTTCTCCAACTGGAAATAAAAAATTGTAATAAGTAAAAAATATTGGAACCCACATACATAGTACATACTATTACATTATATTATATCACTTCGTCATGTATAACTTTGAGGAAATAAAATAAAATATTTTAAATATATGTTACAAATAAACTTATTTTAATGTGCTATTCGTAGAAAGTAGGTACTTAGGAATGGAAGCATTTTTTTTATTAATGAAGTAGGTATGTATGTATTTCCGTATTTCAAATATAAATACGTAAAATTGAAGAAAGGAATACCTTATCAAAACATGCTTGCTTTTATTTAATATATGTATATATATATATAGGTATTAAAAAATACCCTAGATTTGAATACAACTAACGCCAAAGTTAGTTAAAAATTTTAACTTAAACATGATTGGAAACTGGTTTAAAATTCATGTTAGAAAAGTTTGGAACAAAGAGGATCGGTCTGATTATGGAATTAAAAAAAAACGACGATGCTTCGACGAATTAAATTCACGCAATTCTAAAATGGAAAGTAATTCGGAATAAAATCGTTTGACGTGCATCGCACGCATCACGCGTACTAATGAGAGCTTTTACGTGCGTCGCCATTATATGCGCGTGCGCAACCCGTGGCGCACGAGGGGCGTACACAATGAGCTTATCACTTAAATGACCCATGAAGAATAAATAAAATCATGTTGACACTGACTATTTATCGGCACCTGCATCTGAATTAACATAGATTATTTAAACTACTGTGCCAGTCGTTTTACTCAAAAGTAATAAGTAAGTTCTTGCTACGTTTATAATTTGTTTTTTATACGAGATTTTAATATTAATAATAATAATTATACCATTTAACATAATCTTAGTTTTTTTGTAAATTATATCTTCATAGATTGTGCATCGCTTTGATTTACAGCGACAGCCTTATTTCTTATGTTCTTTATTACTAAAACTACAATGTATTTCACAATAAGTAAATAAATTGAATAACTACACAGTTTCTTGATAGTTTTTCTCGAATATACATTCCGAATCGGTGTAATCTTATTTAATTTAATCTTTTTAAGAGCTTGTAAAAGATTTCTTTAGTAAAGTTTATTTTGATTTTGACTGTATAACAATACAATGAGACCATAAGTGTAGTTTTAAATGTACTTTTTTTTTCGTGTCCTTTTCAAGATATTATGACAGTGTAGGAACATAAAATTACATTTATAACTCACAGTACGGTTAATATCGTAATATTTTTTAACAAACACAAGACATGTTTTACTGTTGAAAAATGTTTTAATAAATAAGCGTCAATAAAACAGTGGGTCTTTTTTATGAAATAAAAAAAAAAACACTGTTTAATATTTGTAATTGTGTTCCAATTGGTTTTGAGATGTAACATTTCATTGTAAATAACTGTATGTTTGTTGGTGTAATAAAATTGTTATTGTCTCATAAGTCAAAACATCGTTACTTTTTCTAATTAGTATCGTTTAATTTATGTATTTTTTATGTGTTGTGCAGATACATTGTTTCCTGAATTTAGGTATAGAATCATGAATCAAATATTCATGATTCTCTACCTAAGTGATAGTATTATTGTTATATTTTATTTGTTGATAACATTGAAAAAATGTGTTTAAGAATCTTCAAGGATCGCACTGTGTGTATCAAGTAATATGTGAATCTGTATATATATATATGTAAAAGCGAAATACAAATCACTCATTGAACACGAAATCTCAGATACTATACACCTACAAACTTTAAATTTGGCAGGTAGGTTACTTATAGGGTATCTACATCGGCTAACTTTACGAAACCCCTAAGAGGGTAAAAAGTTTGTGTTTTATAAATTTCGCGCGGGTAAAGCCGCAACTTCAGCTAGTATTATATAGGTTGAAATCATTCTCCTCAGACAGTGGTTATGACAATCCACGACATATTATTTATAAATACTTAGAGTTAGAGCTTATCGCTAGCCAGCAAAACTGGGGCTGCTCACTAGTGTTAATTAAAGATAGCGGTTTTTTTTAACTTATTAAGTAATTTAACAACATATGTTCATAAAATTTCATACACATTAATTTTCTCATCATTACTTTTTTATATTCGAGGAAAGTAGATCAAAATCCCAATTTTCTATTCCGTTACATCAAAATAATTATGTTATATTTACTTGAACTGTATCTAATTGAAAAATTACTTAAACTTCGAGAGCGTCCACATAACATGTATGTGCAAACATAATTACTCTAAAAGTAGATCACTGAATTCTTAGAAAAGATTGGCGCTTCACACTGGCATTAACGATTATAAAGTTGATTCCACAATGCACCAGTATTTAGTTCAGTTTTGTTGCGACACAAGGGCCGGCGTCGGCCCTTAAAAGGCTTGTCTACTGATCTCATAGGTCACCGGCGCAGCACCGTGGTGTTTACAATACAGCCTGTAGCTTAACGTAAATACGACCATATGTTTTCCTCGTCACGGTTAACGCCCTTTGTAAGATTCATGGAATGAATTATTAATATGCCTTATTCATTAAATGGGGACGCTTCATTTCTTTATTATATTTTTAATAATATTCAGTTTGTATGTCGGAGATATGTGTACACAGTTAGATGTGACTTATGAATATTTAGAGAGGTAAATAAAATGTTTGGTCTACATGAATACCAATTATTAGACAATTATTATTATATATAGACCGAACATTCTTCTCTAAAGGAGAATACGGCTGTTATTTTAATTTTACTGTGATTGGACGAAATCGACTTTTAAATATTATCAATGAAACTAAACTTAATTCTCACTTTAATTCTTTAATGTCTGCTTACTGTATATTTTTATTATTATTACATGGTTTAATGGGGTGGGTAAATAGGCCACCGGATGGTAATTGGTCACCACCGTGCAGACACTGGCGCTATACCATTCATATCATAAAAAACAAGCACTTAAGAAGAGACACCTGATCGTATTACAATACTTTTTAACTAAGTATTGTCACGGTTGACACCAATATCAATGGTAAGAATCGCTCTAGTTGTATTTTATGTGCTGTCTGACAGCTGACGTTGCGACACGACAAAAGTGTGGCTCCTACACAAGTTAACGAGATTAGATCAGAGGTTTAAACCTTCCTTCAAAGGTTTTCGGTCGGGTTCGATTAAGTAACTACTGTTTGATTAAGGTCACAATCGAAAAAAAAATAGGTAATATTATATTTTGTTGAATTTATATTTAATTAAATTCTAGCTGTATACGATTTTACATATTTTAAGTGTTTTTTTAAAGGTATATATAAGTATATATAACTGAAATCGGCGACAAATAGGCTTCACGATCTTTGCGAGGCGCAATAGTGTAACCGTACCTTCCTATTTTCTGCAATATCAAGAGTCTAGACGAAGAAACTCAGTAACATTATTCGTCTGATTTATAAAGACACCACTAGATCAAAAACCATTTTATTAAAAGGATTGTAGCAATTCCCCTAATTAATTAAGAAATTACTAATATTCCTCTCCTCTTCTTTTAAGCATATCACTTGTGTTAGGAGTGAATACGACAATAGTCCAAGGAGTCAGGATCGTACCTGCGATTTTTTACATCGCTATGCGCGGCCCTTACATCATTACGCTATTGACGCTTCATACAAATAATTTATTATTATTATATTTAATATTTACAGAGAATCTTTCTTTAAAATAATATTAACATACGTCACCGTTGTCTTATTACAGAAATAAAGATTACGTAACTAAAGGCGCCATCAGACTGATCATTCGACCTGGACATATAACTCCAGAACAAATTACATTGCAACGTTGACCAAATCATCTTACAATGTCAGATTCATAGAACTTCAAATCTAAAATGTCACTGACCAATATTAATTTGCGGACACTTGACAATTTACGTCTTGACAAATTAATTGAGTTTTTGATTGAACGACAGATTAGAACGACGAAACTTTGTTTCAAAATCAGTAGCATTTATTCCACTGACAGACTTATAAAATGACGACTCAAAATGATACTGATTGATGATATTGATTGATTGAATGATATGATATTGGACATTTTAATGTAAATACACTATGAGAATTTGTTTAAAATTTCAGGTTTAACCTTCTTTTAGTTATGTGTATATTTCATTCATGTACCTACTAATAAAAGTAAATTATATTATTCTAATTTATACAGTATTTAGCGCCAATATTGTCTTTTTTTTTTTTTAAATAATTTAGAAACATCTACGGACTCACAGTTGCCCGTGCCTTTTTTATATTCTACTTTAATACATTTTGGCGTTTTATATTTTATATTATTACTGAGCATCAGCAGCTCGACTTCGAGCTAGTCGTCTTCTTGGAAGACCTGGCCCACACTGACTTATATATATATTTTATTATATATAATTATTTATATTATAATTACGATAAATAGGGAAAGTTTCTTACAGCTCTATTTTTTTTTTTAAATAAATTATATATAATTATGATCTTTTTTTATATATTTATACATTTGGTCTCACTGCGCCAATAGTGTCTGCAAAAGTTGTCTCAATCGTATGGGTAAAATATTTAAAAATTGCAGGAATTGACTCACAAGTATCGATCAACTAGGTAGCAGGTGAATTTATTTAGAAATTCCGGAATAAAACATAACATAAATAAAAACTTTATTCATAAATTAATAAGAAACGTAAATCTTATAAAAAAACGTCACTAAAGGTGAATTTTAATACCCATTGTATTGTAAAAGTTGTAAACCGAATAAAATATTTAAACGTGGCATAACATGACCCAGGCACGAGTCATAATAAAATGTCCCATACTAACTCAATATCAACGAAGACTAAGAAGTAATGTAAATACTAAATAATTATTGTCAACAGGAAACTAGCTTGATTTAGCTTTAGATTTTATAATTTTATATTGTATTATTTTATTACGATCTATCGCGAAATTTAATTTAAATTTTAGATAATTCTTTTTCGAATATGGAGTAAACATCGTCTTTAACGGTCAGAAAGAAAACTTAATATTTATAATTTTGATCTGCAATCGACCATCATTTTCTTTATTAATAAACTAACTGTGCCCGCGACTTCGTGCGCGTTTGAATTTAATAAAAAGTGTGACTTTATTATTATTTTACACATAATTCTAAAATAAAAGTAGCCTATGTTACTCCTTATTACATCAGCTATCTGCCAGTGAAAGTCCCGTCAAAATCGGTCCAGCCGTTCCAGAGATTAGCCGGAACAAACAGACAGACAGACAGACAAAAATTGTAAAAAATGTTATTTAGGTATATGTACCGTGTATACATACATATGCATTTAGTAAAAAGCGGTTATTTTAATATTACAAACAGACACTCCAATTTCATTATATTAATTGCACCCGTACAAAATCAAAGTATAAAGGGTAGGTTGCTAGTATTAAGTTAATTCGTAATAATTATTCTTATTTATCCATTTGCCTTTATTTTATAACGAGTTTTAAAAAACGTTATAAGTAAGCTTCTTATTTTACGTAGAAAATAAAACATTCAACATTTTAATTGTGATGTCGTTTTCTAACAGTTGATGTAATAAGTGAGAACAAAAGTAAAAAGTTTTTATATTTTCAAGTAAAGACTGAAAGTCAAGTGCATCCCGTTATTCAGGCTTAGGTCACGGCGCACGAGTCGATGTGTGTCGAGGTCTGCGGCTACTGGAACCAGGGTTGCCAGTATGTCAGTAAATACTTTTTAACATGTAATAATATATTGCTACATTAATAATATATACAACTTACGTCTTTTAAAATTTTTTAGTAGCGATATTTGTTTTATTATTCAAAATCAAATATTATTCAACATTGAAGTATAATTATTTTATTTCTTATTGATGAAATATAATTATATTATTTCTTATTGATTGTCAAAATTCATCACCGATTCAGAAAACACCACAGACTTGAGAAGAATCAGAAAGATTTTCAGTGTTACAACTCATTACCTATTACTAACAATTTTAAGAAAAAAATATTCCAATTAAACATTTCGAAATTTAAAATTAGTTTTTTTTGGTAAGAAATCTCCGATAAAGATTTGTAATATAATCTATTTAAATGACTTCCTGGGCGAATTTTAGTTAAACAATGCGGGAGATGTTGATAGTGCACAAGTGTCCGCAACAGGTGAACTTTCTATTATGTCAATCTCATTATAAAATAGAACGGCAATCCGCACGCCCAGACAGAATAGTGTTATCGGTATCAGTAACCGTACTAAACCTAACTCCGATCTGTTACAGAGAATTTATGTACAGAAAATCTCAATAACTTTTTACTAGCCAGATCAGGTATTTGAATTCACGATTTGTAGTTTCATAAGCAAACCACTAGATAAGGTTGAAAAATAGAAGTCAGTCACTCTTTAAATTTTTATCACAGCTTATATAGCTTTCAACCACTGAAGTTTTTCAAGAATTACATATTTACTTTCGGAGATTACCTCTACATATAAACAAACAAATTTTACCTGTTTATAATATATATTTTTTTTATCAGAAAAAAATAGTTTTAGTTGATTTGGTACTGGTGTGACTGCATCCCTATCTATGAAAGTTCTTGTCTGCGTATGCGCAAAACTTTGCACCCAACGCACGACTGACCCGTGTAATTAACACGAAAACTTTCAATTTTAATAAACAAGCCGTTGTAGATAACCTATCCTTCGTATATTTTTAACTTTCGCGCGTATAACGTGTTATTACATAAATTGGACGTAATTTCATTCGTCCTACAACTACTGAAAGTGACCGTTGCAAAGAAGTAATTTTCACGTTCATGTATGTAAATATTCAAATTGGCAGTTCTGAACGTTAAAGTAGGAATGTGACAATTATTAGCACAATAATACGTTTCTATACTTTGTATAGAGAGTATTCATTAGAGAGGGTATTATTTCTGTGTGTTATGTGAATACGTATTTACTTATTTTAAATTTTATTATTATTTGAAACATAACGATTTTTAATTTTGAATTTACGCTTACAAAGGTTTTACTAAAATTCAGACAATAATCTACGCCCAAAACAGTCTAAATTTTTTTTTGAATTTATTTCGTATTATTTTCATATCTCCTTAAAACAAATCATACATCAACTAAGCATACAAAAACAAATATTTTGACACTAAATATAAAACGCAGGGATTCTCTAATTTATACACACGTGAAATAAATATCATTAGAGGAATCCTTGATTTACGACCAGCAAGTAAACTGCTGAACAGTTTATTTCATATTAAAGCCTATAATAAATCAAGATAAACTCCCCTTCTATGGAGGGAAGTGAAAAGATATCAATTTAACAGAACGCTGATGGCGGTCACGCGAACACATATGGACATAATAACCCGTTATTAGACGTTACTGTATGTTAAAGGTAATCGCTGTCATATAACATATATTATATTTTATAAATGCTTTTTTAAGATGCAATTTAAATAGTTGAGAGACAAAGACAAAATATTAACTTAAAACTAATTTATAGCCGCAGCTTCAGTTAGGTGCATTTTTTCAGGATACAATTATCCTATATCTCTTCACACAACATTTTTATATGTACCTATGCAAAATATTATGGCGAAAGTGGTTACTGTAAAAAAATGAAAAAAATAATAATATGTTAATACAGACGCAACATCTAAGCTCCCTGAAATAGCGGTGCATTGTCTATGAACGATAGTGACCACTTCTCATGAGGAGCCCGATTTGTCTGTCCATCTAACTATATCATAAAACATATGTACTAACAATTTATTTCATAGACAGTTACAATGTCTACGGTTATTATTTTGTTGCTAGTAATAAAATCTTTATACTAACCCTGACCGTATATTTATATGCGAATAGAACTACCTATAAAATAACAAAGTAAATCCCTTACTAAGAGCACACTAACCTACTGACAACGCAACTATTATTATAGAGTTCAAGTTACGACATATTTCATTATCTTCGTTAAGACCTGCCCATTAACAGCTTTCCCCGTACAGTGCACTTCTAAAGGAGTGTACACATTAAACGCCGGTACCAGTTGAAATTATATTTATAATAATCTCTAAGATTTATAAGTCTTTATTTGTCGTGTGCATTTTATTCTACTTTGTAATAAGAATTTCGTTTAACTGTAACTAAATAATGTGTTAAAATTGTATAGTTTTTCAAGTTAAATAGATTCAACAGTAGGAGAAAATAAAGTTAATGTTACAAATATATACTGTCTATACGAATATAATAAATGCGAAAATAACTCTGTATGTCTGTCTGTCGCTCTTTCACCATACTATATATACTTCAAGCTAGCTTGAATTCCTGGTAAGGACATAGGCTTTATTGACTTATATATATTATATATATAAGCGAAGCGGCGGGCGAAAGCTAGGACTATATAAATTTGATAGTGAATATTTAATATATAAACCTTAAATTAATTTCAATTACTCAAATCAATTACATTTTATTGTTTAGAGTTTGTACACAAATTCTTAAGGTGTATTTTTGATTGACAGCTATAATATGTATAATAAATCTTATTAATCTTGGTTCTTCGCCGTGTCTGTACTCGCCAGCAGTTTAAACGTAAGCAGTACCTTCCTTGAAAGTCATAAATCTGTCGTACATAACAAATTAACCCACTTATATTTCGGGCGAGGCGCGGTTCCGATAGCCGGAACAAATCACAGAATGACTGACTTGTTTTGTTCTTTATACTTACAATGTAACGGAAGAGGTGACTCAGTCGATAGAACTTAACCGAACATCGGGTGTTCAAATCTGAGAGCCAATGAATTTTCTACGCTGGCGAAGAAAACGTTTGCTTGTAATCAATATTTTGGAATGAATCGATGAACAAGCACGGCATTTATATTGATTCATGATAATTGATGTTCGAAAGCTTAATATAAGAAAAGCAACACCCACCTGTGTATACAAAATATGCTACAGAGTACGCAATTTAATGAAAATGAGAATCTTAGCCCAGCAGCGGTAATTGCCTAACAATGTACACGATCGAATATCACGATTCACGAGAATTACTTAACTTTACAAAAAAGTGTCGTAAATTATAGTATGGCTTTACAATTGTACATACAGCGATTAATGGTGACACTTTTATAAATGTAGTGGTTGCATTAAATGCATTAAAGTCATTACAGTCGACGGAAAATTAAGAAAGCACATAGCGCGTCTTTTTAAAAATGGATTGTTCACATTGGATAAGTTTAATGCGATGTTTATGAATAAGGGAAGTTTATAATGGCGTCATTAGTGATGTTATTAAGGATTCAGTCTAGAGCCTTACGATTTATGGTACGTATTGTGTATATATTTCTCGTGTTTTATTTTATTTGTTATCTTTTTATTATTGGAGATTCCCACAATGCTCTGGAGTCAAGGTTAAAACCTTATTTAAAAAAGAAAACTGAGTGACGAATATATTCGATTTTTAAATCTGCTTTATGAGATTTTTTAAATTTGGGTGTCAGTTATTGTTCACAAAGATCAAATTTGGTGGTAGGACTTTATGCAAGTCCGGATACCAGTCTGGGTAGGTTACCCAATTAGTCAACATATATTCTACCGCCAAAAAACATATTGAGTATTGTAATGTAACTACAGGGACTTAACATCTTAGTTCCTAAGGTTGATGGCGCATTGGTCTATCAATGAATGCCTTTTGTTAACATATTTTTATCTAGTACCACATTTGACCGCTTACATAGAATCCCTCTTTTTATAATACATAATAATTAAAATGCCGTATATTTCCAAAGATTTGCTGACATTCAGTGTGAACAAAAGTTAATATCAAACACACAATTTACAGTAACAAAATTATTATATTATTATTACTATAACTAAATAGTAAATTATGTGTTTGATATTGCTTAAGCTTCGATTATAACCTACGATTTTGCAGTATGCAGCTCGTGCGAATACGTTACTCGAAGTAACTCTTAACCGTTCAATAAACAAAAGAAAAATTTTAATTGACCCCAGGAAATCCAAAACAATAAAGAGAATAGTTTCGTTCCCGTTCCGAAGCCATGTTTCCGCTACTTTTATTTCGATCGCAGTGCGTATCGACCTCAAATATTATTGGAAAAACGACATTAAAAATCCTCTTTGAAAAGAACATTGCTTGCTTATAAAGAAAAAACGAATTAAACAAATTTTAATTCTTGTATATACTCGTTGTTAGTAATTTAAGACCTCAATGAAACTTCTGCTGTAGGTATAATGTTGTCAATGAGTTTTTACAGAATAGCGTGTTTAATTTATCGTAATAATAAATTCATAATAATTCTACTCTTAGTTAAGCACCAGATAAACTAATACATCTTTTAAAACATGAAAAAAACCAATGATATATTATTTTACAGATATAATTTAATAGAGTTATTCTGTTTCAATTAGCAGCCGGTAAATTTCTCAAAATCCACTGATCCGATTTTGATGGGGTTTTTGTTAATTATGATATTTTAAGCTTCTCAATTTTATTGGTTATATTGCAATTACATACTAATTTAAACATATATATGACTTGATCAAAAGTATTTTTATATATGTATTATATTTTTAATTTTATATTATATATAAAATGATTCCTATACAGTATTAGGCACATTATTTGCACTTCATCGATGTCTTCATCGCTTTAAGTTAAACAAAATTAATATGAACCAATTAACACCACCATTTAAGTTGACAGTTCGCAATTAGTATCTAACATATATTGATGGGTCAAATTTAAAATATCAACGGAATGAACTCAGCCGCTCATTCAAGTTTAAATCCTGAGTTCCTTATTACTATTATGAATGTGAAAATGAGTTTATATAATTATTTGTTTGTTACGTTTTTAACTAAGCAACATATCATCGTGAAATTGTTCGAAGGTCAATGGTAATAAAAAGGACATAGGCCTCATTAGGGGCGATAATAATATTATAAAACATTAACAAAATAAACTTTTATAATATTTATAACGACGATTAATCAAGTTTTTAGTGTAATGTCGTTTAATGATAACGAATACCGGGCAAATCGTTTGATTGAGACACGATTGACATTCTATCGACAAGTTCAAGGCCCACGACACACGTGTTCACTCAGCGGCATCGTACGTTAAACATACAATTTTAAGAACCACATGTCGTAGATTTTATTAAAAAAAAACTAAATTCATAGTTCAATTTTATATAATTGATGTTAGGTTTTTTTTATAAAAGAACGTTGATTGATTTATTTGTCTTTATCGATTTGGTGTAGACTTAAGGAAATAAGTTTAAATAAATTTAACGAATAGGATAACATTATTGTTAACTATTTCAATGTTGGACATTTCGAAAACCAACATGATAATATTTCAAAAAATTTAATAAAAACGAATGACTCAAAAAGATATATATGTAGTAAGATATATTAATTATGCAAATAATAAACGTGAAATTTTAAATTCTTCGTATCTTTTTTGTGATATTACAAAAAATCTTGTCATTACTCGAAGCTTCATTAAGGGAACATTGCACTCCTCGAATAACATGACTCGCTCCAGGGCTCTACATGGGGCGTTGATGAATCACTGAGTGATAATAATATCACTTTTGAAAAACATACACTTTCTATAGAAACACAACATCCAAAAAAATGCTCTAAAATCTTGCAGTCTTACTTATAGACGTCGGAAAAGCTGAAAATACCCGCTGTGTTTTAGTTTCTCTCTATACGTCATCATTAATTTAACATTCGAAAGAAATACAACATTGTTTAATGAATAACAACATTTATTAGTAAAGCCGAAGACGCGCTAAACGTTAAACAAATTATCGGCGTGATATAAAAAATATAATCTAATTTATAAAGATACGTTTTTGCTGTATTTATTTTCAAATTCGTCATCTCACGCACATTAACAATACGACATCTTGTAAGCAGGACATCACTCATACCAATTCACGCCGATAAATTAGAAATAGAAGGGCGCGCCTTCGTGAGTATCAGATCTATAATAATACTTTTTTTTTTTCATTATACGTCATTGAAAATGTAATGAGTCTCTATATTTTACTTGCTACCGAAGAAGCAAAAACTATTTTAAAAATCTCCAAGGGAATTATAGTTACTTACTAAATTTATTTGTTAAGAGATGTCTTTATTGTTTGTATATTTTGACCAAAATTTTAAAGCAGACAACACTGAATTAAGGTATTGACTTCTTCACCTGGTGCCATTTATAATAACAGTTCTCTCAAGGAGTAGTCAATAAAATATTATATTCATGGACTGGTTTAAAAAGTATATATAACAATTATGTCAATCAAAAATAATTAAAAGGAAAATCTAATATTACGAAAAGTGGAACGGACGTAGCTAAGTCAGTCTTAGTATGTGGGATCGAGTTCAGAGGACGTGACAATTGCAGCGGCGTCGGTCCGCCAACGCGCTGATCTCATACATAACTCATCTCCTGATAGCCTTAGTAATGTATGCTAAACTGAGAAAATTTGCAAAACAATAAAGTTCAACCTTGATCCAATTTATTTAGTTTATTACACACTTATATAGAAATGTATTTATTATCTTTGAAAGCACGTCACTAACCCGTCGAGTTACATTGTTCTTAATTTAAACGTGATTGAACGCAATTATTTTTTTGTCCGATTAATAGAACAATAATTGCAACGATATAAAGAGAATTGATTACTTTTCTATTTTAAGATAAAATTATCATTTTAACACGTACAACAATTTCCCTATAATAAGACTAATGGAAGTTATTATAGAAATACATTTTTTTCTACTTCCATCGTTCGTGTCTTTGGACAAAAACAAAGATGCAACGTTAAATGACGCGAACTGCAATGTGAGAACGCGCGTAACAATGCAATAATTGATTTGGCTATCAACAATTGTTGTGTTCGATAAACGCATAACGGTAGGTAATTGATTATAAACATTAGGTACGTGACACACATTCGAGGTTATATATTTTTTTTTCTAAGTTGATTAATGGATTTCATTAGTGTCAGTACGGTAATATTTAGCCAGTGTCAAGTGGATTTGAGAGTACATAAGAACAGATTGGTTTAGTTTGATCGGTCTATCGATATATTTCTTAATATTTCTTTCTAGAACTCAAAATATAAATGTTGAAATTAAACTAAAATGAAATTACTAAAAATGTTTGTACTAAAAGCCAATCAATTTTTCACAATTTAATAAAGTATTGTAAAGGATTGATTAATATATATTACTCGTAAAACGACTATATTATACGTAGACGGTAAACACGTGCGATGTTCATAATCGTTGATTTCCATTCAGGATAAGTAATAAATTAATTATTATATTTAATATTCTACATCTATTACCGACTGAATGCCACTTAAGTTAAACCGATTAATTTGATTTGATTAGGCGACTAAGCAAATAAAATCATACATCCTGTATGGATTTATATATAAATTTTACACCGTCGATCCTTTTTATGTTATAACTATAAATTCGTGTCATAAGTCATAATATTATTATATTATATATAGTTACAGAATTATTATTAACATATAAAAGTTAAAAAAGAAATATGTACAAGACATATATTAAGTTTTTCTTATATAATAATAACGGGAAAAACTTCCTTTATGGAGGAAGACAATCTATTTAATGGGTATAAACAATAAAAATTGAAAACCAATTTGTTAGAATAAGGCATTTTTATAAAACAGGAACTAAGTCTTAATAAACGCCTAACATTGAGGGTTGTCATTCTGATGTCTGGCCGCGCTAGACTGATTTCCATGTCAATTGTCTAGTATGAATGAAAAAATATTATCGTTCCAGTCAGAGGCGTCTGGTATTATATTGCAAGATATTGAAGAATTTAATTTCTCCTTTGGTAATATTATTTTCTCTTTACCCAAGGGGGTAAGGACCAACCTACGCATCGATATCGATAGTAGCACTTCCTTAAAATATTTGTGAGAATATAACATGATGGTTGTTTCGGTTAAAAATCGTCCGAAGAGATCGGAAATATTCCATTTTACGATTATTAGACAACCCTTTTAATAGTTATGATCTATATTTAGTAATTCTGACATCACGTTCTTTGAATAACGAGATAATTTAGTTGAACTTACATTGCTCGTTACCCCACATTTCGGAGAATCGTTTCTTGTGGCCCAACCTAATTGCATTGAGCAAAAACAAGTTATTGACAATGAAAATGCTATGAGCAACTCGCTGAGTAAGATGATTTTAGGCTATGAATCACGTTTAATATAATTATAACAATACGTATTTATGTAATGCAAATTAAATTAAATATAAACAACAGGATAAGTATGAAATATTACCGTATAATTTTAGTAAATTTATGTCGAAATATTTTTGATTAATTTTAAGAATTTTACGTATATATTTGAACCTATTAAGATTAAATATTAAATAGTTTCAAATTACGTAAAAACGTGATCAATCAACCGTTGAAATCTGGTAATTGCTATAGATTTTCTCCGTAAATGTTAACACAATCTCGTTATATTTTACGGCAACCTATAAAATGTCAGAGATCTTGTCGAAATAAATTGTTTAAGGAGACCGATTGACGTCACTGATTTGTGTACGAAGCTCGTTACAGATATATCTCATTCACTATCTATCGATCATAACATTAAATGACATACAAAACCTCATGTCGAATTATAATTTGCTAAAGTATATTAAATAAGTCCATCCTCATTAGAATCAGTTCATGGTAAACGTGAAGAAATAGACAAATTAACTCTTATATTAAACACAACATCAAATTCGCGCTCCTTATATAATAATGTTATATACTAAAATCTTTTTCACCGAGACGTGCTGCACTTTCTGATACTTTCATAAGTTTTACGTAGGTATATTGGTTAAGCAGTTGCTTCAGTAAGGCATTATAAAAACGTCTCCGCATTTGTTAATATATATATATGTGTATATTTACACAATTAACGGATTCATGTCGAGCGGTTGACCTGTTTGGACTAGTCGAGTAGACAAGCACAAGAAAAAAACATTATGCGAACGTATTAATCACCGTGTCCCAGTTCGGGTCTGGTTTTGGCGATTATTAATATGAATATACATACGTAATGTAAGCTCCCTGACATTAAATCTGTTGCTCCTTAAGTATGGGACGACAGTTCAAGGAGACGAAGTGTACGAGCGGCGCCTGCGCACTGCTAATGTCTTTACACACGAAACGATTTATGCAACCTTTCATAATATTCAGTAATCGAGTTAAAACTTGAGTATTTTTATTTTGCAAACTATTAATTAAAACACATAGGTTAGTATGGAAATATATTATATATAACTATAAATGTATGTATGTATATGTATTATAATGAAATAGTTTTCAAAATATATTTTTGAAGAACATTTATCTTTTATTGAAATCTGAATCGTCGTATTAAAATACACATAAAAGTACGTGTTAAATATAATCTTACAATTTATCCTAACAATCAAATTTATTTTAAGCATTGCAATTCCTTTGATGGTAGTCGAAATTCATCCACATGAACGTTTTATTGAAATAAAACGCGACAACATTAATACGTGTCACAAATCGACTTCTGGGAAATCACGTGCGGCCCGTCGGCGATCAGAAGGCGACCACCCATCAGACAAGTGTGAAAAGTCACTTAGCAAAACAAAATACAACCGAAACATTTTTACAGCTGCATACGCGATTTATAGCTGATGCGTGGCGAATCGGTATTAATTTGTATGATCCTCCTTAATATTGGAAATACATCGATAAAAGTGTAAATTATACTTTATTTATGTCGACGTGTCGCCAAGTTTGCTCGCATGTGTGTGTGTCAGCTTTACTTTGTATTTTAATCATGACAGTATTCAATAAAATGATTGCATCTTGTAAGCTGTATAGCTTTATGTTGCTAATATCAGTGCGTAAACATGTGTTACTTAAAACATTACAATAGTAGTACACTTTGATAATATTCAAAATAAAAATGTAATCCGTCGAAAATTTTCTTTCTCCAATTCAAGACGATGATCGTAAATATATTATTTTGAAATGTTTGTTTAATACAATCTATCAGCTAACTTTTTTAACATTTTGAGGTTAGTGGGGTTTTTGATAAATGGTTGTAATCATATTAAATCATAATCAAAAGTGAATAATCTATACATATAATAAAATTGGAGTGTCTGTTTGTAATATTAAAATAACCGCATTTTAGTAAATGGTATGTATACACGGTACATATACCAAATTTTTTTTTACAATATGTCTGTGTGTTGTTGATTTTGACGGGACTTTCACTGGCAGATAACTGAGTAACTTAGGCTACAACAATTTCTTTTTTTGGTAAATTAAAACGCGCATAAATTCGCCGGCACAGCTAGTCTATACTAACATCATAAATACGAAAATATTTCTATCGGTCTGTCTGTTTTTTGCTCTTTCACAGAGAAACCACTGAACTGAATTTGATAAAATTTGGTATGAAGTAACCTTGAACCCCAAGGACTGAGTTTTTTATACCTAAAACCTGTCGACCAACCCCTAAGACGGACACGACAACTAGTATTATAAAATATAGTAATATAGTATTAATTTAAGCAACCTTACAAACATTTTTTCAAATAATTCTATAAATATTCTTTAAATTATGTTTTTAAATCTACCTACTTTATACATGAACGAGTATCGTCGGTAGTGTTATGATTTGGGGCAATTATTTCCGTAATTTTTAAATAAAATATTTCTACATTTATCTATAAATACTTTTTTACATATACGTAAACTTATTATTGTATTATAATTATTCTTTCAAAAACATATGGTCTACTAAATTATTTTCGATCGAACGTAACATTCTAAAAACAGTCTAGCTTAAAAGAAAAGATTTATATTCTATTACGGTTAAAAAGAAGAAATACATAAATTCATTTATTATTTTAAAATTTAAAACGCTTCAACAGTCATAAATCATATTATATAGACGTATATAAAATTAACGGCACTAGTTTTTTGAAAGAACTAGATTTTAAAACAGGCAACGGTCATCAAATTTGTCGGCATTCAATAAAGTACTGACCTCTTTTTAGTTATCCTTTTATAACACAATACACTTATCACAAGTAACTTCAATAACATCGCTAGTCAAAACAAAACAATGCACAATAAAATCACTCTAATTAAAACAATAGAACACATTCAACTGTCACAGAGAATTTAAAAAATCGAATAAAGAATCAAGGTGATCGAAACGATTAAATCGAACGAACATCGGAAAGTCGAAACATTATTAAACTCTGATAATCGAGAAACCCAACCACAACCGAGCGAGGCGAATGCCCGAATGACTTCGAGTCTCGCTTGATTGTTGAAGGAATCATGAAATAACGAATGAGAGGCTGTGGTTATAGTTTCAAACTATCAATTAGTCGTTTAATTCTCATTGAAACATTAAAATAGAAGTTTTTTTTTATTATTTTAAATACGACATAAATTCGTATAATTTATTAATAATTTACGTTATCGATATATGCGATTACGATATGCACTTAAAGACATAAGGTTTTATTTGAGTTTTTAAAGAGATGACTTTTATTGCTGCTTAAATACATTTATACCATTCGAATGTCGTAAATAAAACGTACAGCTCCACGATTAAATATAATTTTAATTATTGTTAAATCGTAATAAATAATAAAATAGCATTATTCTAATGCTCAGAGCCTCAAAAGGCATTACTATGTAATATAAAATATCGTAATGGAATCTAAACCGATAACAATAGTGCAGTTACGATTTCCCCGAGATCGGCTTTGATTATTTGAAGGCATTATCCGGGTAGCGGTAGGTCACGGACAATCGCACAGATAATAAAACCTTTATCAATGTTCAGATCAGATATTTTTGACAATGATTTAATTATAAATAATTTATATTTACTTCATATTGCTTATAAACTTATATATTTTTTTTATTTTTACCTCGAAATCTGAAGTGTTAATTTAAAAAAATTGGAATAGTATATTTGTTTGGTATAATAAATAGTTTATTGAGGAAGAAGAACCATTATAATTGATTGGTAGTTAACAAATGGACGTAGATGAATAAAATGATAATAAAATGTACACTTAGCATCAAAATTATGAGGTTTGATCTATAATATTCAATAAGCTATCTTCTCAATTTTAATTTTTTACAACCCAATGAGTAATAATCAATACAATTTTTGTCATCAATAATTTTACTACATTTCTAATATTCTCATCAGCTCAATCTCAACGGTTTATATACGAAAATATTCGAGGCTCACTGTACCTACTACTAAGTTTAGTTTCTTCATTGTTATTTTTTTGATACACGATTATTAACACGTTATAACAAAACATTAAATTGAAAATTTTCATGTGATTAATTTAACGAATTATGCCAAATTTAAACTTATATTTTTAAATTAATAGTATTCGATTTCAAATATAATTACTTAATTGAAAATTTAAGGACTTTATTTTAATTCTTATGTAAATAAAAAAATATATTGAATATGAACAAATAGATTATCTTATATATTGTGTTTTTAAAGATTTTATTTAACTTTATTTGTTCCTATGTGTGGGTCAAATCTGGTATTTAACCAGTTTCAACCAAACAATTGTGCTTACATTTTGCACACACAATAAATATATGTTGATTGAATAAAAGTTTGTATATTTTTATTATAACTTTTTAATTTTATTGAAATATATACTTGTGTTAGCGTATACATTTTTCATCAGACATACAGACACGTAAAAAAAGTAAACAATATGCTTCCTTGTCAGATGTTCGATGGATCACGGATGCTAAGCAAAAACTTCTCTAAACAAAATATTGAAAATATCTTAACCCCTTTAACCACTTAAATAGTGAGGGAATAATTAAATTTGTATCCTTAGGGTTAATTAAAAAAAAACCTTCAAAAGCCATTATTGGTTTTTTTATTATCGATAATGTATTTTTTATTCAAACCGTTGCGTTGTTATTTACATTTTCTTCTTACTGTTTTGATATAATTAATTATGTTTTTGTCGATTGGAGGATTGTATGAATGTTTATTTCATTAGTCTGCTATTGATGAATTTATAAATCAGGGTTCGATTTAAATCTGTTCAATTTTTTTTTTAAATGATTGTAATTGGAATTTATATTGTTATTTGCAATGTTAAATTAAAATAAAATAAAAAAAACTGCATGCAATAAATGAAAAAGTGATAGTCCAGGAACTAACAACGTTTTTTGCGTCTCGACTCGTAACGTATACCTACAAAATTTACGTTACTTAAAATTAGTTTTTTTTAGTTTTTGTTTTTTTATTATAACATACTTTTAGGGCAAATAGGCTACCTGGTAATCATCGCCCGACATCAATGGCGCTGTAAAAAAATTTAACCATTCCTTAAAACATCAGTGCGCCACTAATCTTGGGAAATAACATGTATTTACACTGGCTCATTCACAGCTCAAATCGGAACACAAAAATACTGAGTATTGCTGTTTTGCCGGTAGAATATAACTATGTTGAGTGGGTGGTACCTACCCAGACGGATTTGCACTAAGCTACCACCATTAAAATCTTTTGAATGTCATCTCTTGCACAATATCAGTTCTTGTTAGGATTGAAACTTTACCGAGATTATTTTGTCTAGTACGCAGACGACGACAGCATATTCTAGAAAAAGGCTAGAAAATATTGTGGTCGGTAAACTCGATGTTATTATTTTGCCGTTGGTTAAGGCCTTTGGTACTTCAGTTTTGTAAGCTCTTAACTGCATCGTTTCTTTCAACACATGTTTAAACAATAGCCGACTTCCGATCAAGCGAGTGTAAATAATCAAGGCTCGTAACACCTTACAACATAAATTATCGCTAGAACTATGTGTAATTCAAATCGACATATTTCATACATTTTAAAATTTCAAATACAAGTTTCGTACTTCATTTTTACGCGCTATTCTTATTGGCCTTTTCAATTTGTTGTAATAAACTTATGTCAAAAAATCATTTTAGTATCCTTTTTTATTAAAATGAGCCACACATCATCATACATCATATTTCAATAAAATATATTAATATATTAGGAAAATTTTAACTAGGTATATTGTTTAATTAAACTATCTCCTTGGTAGTAAAGAATAAATGAAAATAGTAAGATATATATTTATAGAAGGTTGTCATATAAACGCTATTTGACCCCTAGTTATACCTACTGATATACATTTATCGTTCAAAAAGCCTGTTTCAATTTTTTCTCATACATTTGACCATAGCGTCATAAGCGTCTAAGAATACGTCGTTAAAACAACGATAAGTTGACATGTTGTTTTAAACTTGAGCATTGAACTTTAGGTGTGGAATATAACTCAAGTACACTCACATAGAAAAGTTACTTTAAGTAGTACGGTTGAAGTATAAAGTGTACTTACGAAAGAAGTTAAAATTTTTCTATGATAGAGGTAAAATATGTATTCTCCAATCACGTTTGTAATATGTAAAGTATGCTTTTTACGGCATTGTAATGTTGGATTGATACATGAAGATTTTCTGACACAAATCTGTACTTAATAGAACATAATTTTTATTAATTAAACTTTTAACTTTGTTTGAGTCCTGATCAATTTTAGGATTTCAATCGTTGAGCCTTTGTCTATCTTGTAATTATAAAATTGGAACACGGATTCTCTTTGTATATTCAGTGAAAGGGTCGTTAATGACTTAGAAGGCACTAAGAGTAATATAACAGGATAAATAAATTTAAAGGTAATGAACTCTTAACAAATACGATGGTATGTGTCGTTTAACGGGAATTTATAAAGCGTGATAAAAAATGAGTCATAGTTTTTATATTGTTAACGGTGACACTGGATTAACTTTTAGCGTGTTTTATATCTTATTAATGCAGTCTAGCAAATAAACATGAAACTTTCTGCGAGTGCGTCTAGACACTTTTCCGATATCTTTTCAATAACAAAAGACGACATGATATTCATATTTGAAATAAAACATTGTTCTACATTCTCGGTATTATAGTTTTAAAAAAATTGAATGTATCAATAAAATTACAACCGTCCAGTTCTATTATACTTAAATTGGATCTTTATTTTAAGTCCGTATATATTTTTAATTGTGTATTTTGCTGACTTCAAAGTAGGAAAAAGTGTTTAGTGGTTTGTTAACCGTTCACTGATTGAGAAGTGTGATCCGATGGTGTATATTTTATTATCTACAGGTGGGTAGTCCAAGCTTAATAACAAAAAATCTACGGCAAATCCAATAAAGCAAGTCCAAAGGATATAAATAAAGTCACGAGTGCTCAACAGTTATGAAATATTTACTTATGAAACTTACTACTAATGTTGGTATTAAATATATTCGTTATCTGTGAGTTATATCTGTAGTACATCACACAGAACACACAATACATGCTCACGGTGTAATTGAGTCATGATTAATTGGTTTTCAAGTCAATGACAAACTGTTTGAATGGAAACTAGGATCATTACGAAACCGCAATACATCTTAATAATACTAATATTAAACTAAACATACGAGTATATTCTAGTATCTATATTTTACATAACACGAATTTTTCGATACAATCTATAAGAATTAATTATATCAACGGATAAAAAGTAACAATAGTTTTGATTTGGTTATTTAATTTATAAGTATTTAATGATCGATGCATCAGAAAATAAATGGCTATTCAAACTTCGTGGTAAGTTCTTAATAATTATTTTATTTTTTTTAACGTCAATGGCATCGGTCTACTCAGACTTCAAGGCCAGAATTGATTTTCGTAATTGCACTTCTATTTGCCATGGATAATATTGATAATTTTGAAAGGTAATCTACCTCAAAAAATAATTCAAATGCGCATTTCTATTGAAATTTGAGTTATTACTACGATTACATTCAAACTGCTGCACACATTATTTCAAGTGTTTTCATTAACCCGATAGCAATCGTCAGACGATATACATATTTCCCAACAAAAGTTTTTTTTTTTTTTTTTCAAATTAAAAAGGTAGAGTAGTGAGTCAGTAAAGTGTAATGGAACTGTCACGAGCATTAAAAAATTAAAAAGTATAAAATCAGAACTTTTGTTAAAATGTATATTTCGAATCATTCGTATGCTATGGTAATTGTCGTCGCTTAAGCTGTATCGCGTTTGCTTTTTAACCTATTCAAACGTTTCAGGGGGACTGCGCTGTTCTCTGCGGATGTGGTTGCATTGTGCGTGTTCCACCACAAGTAGATTAAATTACGCAAATGTGGCGCACTTCTATAGTAGCGGCTTCTTTTTTTATAACTTTTGTATTCGATGAACTTTGTACTGCGGATTAAAAATGTAATACATTTAGTTCAATTTGTTCTGTAATTATATTGGCCACAATTCATTGGTAGTACAATTTATAAATCGAAAAAAAAAATGACTATGCATTCTATTTTGAAACTATTTTTTGTTGACTGAAATTCGAATAGACAGTCTGTCAGTCTTAATTAGGTTTATATTAACACAAAAATCTATGTGTATGTTATTATATAAAGCTACATAAATACTATTGCATTGTGTACAGACTACAGCCATTACAGAACGTCATACGTTTTACCAACCAATAAATCTTATCAGCACTTTCTCAAATACAAACTCATACCGGAAGCATCGTGGTTCAATACATGATTCGGGTTTGTGGGCTACCTATCCCATAAATGTATCCATACAAACAAAGGTATCGGAGACGATACTGATATTTTAAGCAATTTTGATCTTTATGCGCCGTATACACAAAGGTGCATTTCGAATGCGAGTTCGTCATAGTGCATCGATACCTGTGTAGCCAACCGTGAACCCATATACGGACCAGATATGTACCTGACTAAATGATTTGTGAGTTGATAGCTATTTCGAGCTAACACAACGATCCTGCGCCGCTTTCATTTTCGACCGGATTTAATAACAAACAAATTAACCGGATATTTGGCTGTATATTTTGAAGTCCTGATGATGGATGGCTATGATTTGTTTATAATAAAGCTATGTGAAGTATTTTAATTCAATTTATTGTATAATAATATGACTACTATTTTCGTAAATATCGATGCTGTTCTAACTATATAGAGACGTATCAGTTATAAAAACATATACATTATATATTTAGTGAGAAAATAACTTAACACACATTTTAACACATTCATATATTCAAATGAAAAACGCTGTCAAGTCGTTGTTACATTCTGATCACATTTGAATTTCCATCAAGGCATGTTTAAAACCAGGCATATAGTCTGTTTTGCAAGTAAAACTCGTTTAGATTTATAGTCAAAGGTAAAATTGAATTGTGGTTAACTAAACATGAAAAAATAAAAATCCTGTCTTTCGCGGGTGTAAGCCGAACAACTTGTCAAACGTTCATAACAATTTGATAAATGGTATAGAAACATATAGAAAACAATCATATAAAATTCATTTCCATAATCCAAGATATTCTCCCACAGTAAATCAACTTCTAATGTGATACTTACATTAGGGACACTAACTGATGTAACAGTTCTTACGGGTAAATGCATGCATGACTCACCATTTGTTGAGGATTCCGGGGCTTGCGATGTACTCTCGGCACCTTCAGCCCTGTGACGCCTTCTAGCACGTCAGCTAGTAATAATCCATCAGCGCAATCGCGAGCAAGACCACCGCCTGAAGTACCCGCTCGGCGCCGAGAACGTGCCCGTTCCAGGTAATGGTTCGCCCAGTCCGTGTAAATCTGCAACAAATATATACGTCATTACATCTACGTCACCATTTTGATAGTCTCAATACCTATTTAATAGTCATATTAAGTAACTATAAAAATCATAATCATAATAAAAAATTACTTTATTCAAGTAGGCTTTTATAAGCACTTTTGAATAGTGATTTAACAAACTATATGAGTATAAGTGAAGCTACCACCGGTGAGGAATGCAGATTCTACCGAGAAGAACCGGCAAGAAACTCCATACTGTTTCTTTTTCAACGTTTAAAAATACAAAGTCATGTAAGTTAAATACAATTATACTTATATGTATGTAATACATCCTGCCTGGAAGTCAACAAGTATTCAAGTATAATTTATAAACGATCCGTTTCGCTTACCGATAACCGAATGGTCTTAAAGGGGTAATTTAGGAACTACCAACGGCAGTGGAGTATATCAAGTAGCAGATACAAGTGTTTCTATAAAAAAGTAAAGGTCATATAATTCTACTGCGCAGAGTAGAGCATAGTAGAAGCAGAACGCATTGTTCTTTGAATAATCTAACCAGACTTAAGACTTTACTCGTCTAATTGCAAAGCTGTGATACAAACTTTCTATTTAGAAATACAAACATTCGTTGTAATTTCATTATCTTAAATTATGCTTAAGAAAATTCAACGAATGTACTTAAATAGCTTCATTAGTGGGCTTGATTTCTCAAATACCAACAACACTAGAATAAGTACAAAGAATACCGATAAACTCTACGTTTCGAACATTAACGCAACAGGTATCAAGGCATTATCATTTAGATCCAGACAACAGTCTGACTAAGCTTGCGAAGTAGGTACTGCGAGTACTTTCAAAGATATCTCGACGCACAAAGAGCGATAGATAAGGCGATGTTTGTAAGATGCGAAATTGCTACTTAAAGTTTAACGACAGGGTTCATGTAAATATCTGGAAGAGATTTCGAAAAAGAGAGCAAATACTCGATAATCTTCACCTCGTTTCCCGTATTCCATTGTTTGAAAATACTGAATCATGTAAGAAATATACACGCAAATTTTTATTTTACGACTGCGTTATCGCCAGCACTTAAGGGGTTATTGATGGCGCATTGTGATGTATTGATAGCGTGAAATATTTTACTCTACGCGTGAGGTCATCCGTGAATTAGTGTAATGTGTTGGAGTAAATTCTTAAAAGGATTAAGTCATATTCGCGTCAATTTGCAGGAGAATGGGGACAAGTGGAAGAGTCGCGACAGTCCGACGCCGGTGCAGGAGGCACTCAGGCCTCGGTGTGAAGTAATTCGCTCCCTCATCTCGCTCGTTAATTGACTTTGAAGTCTTGATGGCGGCTAATTTGAATTGATATTGATAAAGATTTTAGAACGCTTTATAGTGCTTTTATGACGAAATAATTAGCTGATAGCAATATAACAAAGTGATTCCCGCGAATCCATTCTTCATTTTATAAATTCAAGTACTTAAAAATAATCAAATAATTATAAAATTATCTTATAGTACTCTTTATTTTGACATAAATTTATATGATCGTTATCTTTGAAATTATTTAAATTTTTGGCAGGTAAAATGTTATTAATACAATGTAATAGTACTTTGAACCTTATTAATATTAATATTGATTAATTTTTCCATGATTGTCGGCCTTTTACGTGTATATTCAGACACCTCAATATAGCACAGTTTATGCGTAAACAGGTTCGATTTAGAATGCATTATTATTATTAATGGTTACCATCTGGCAAAATACTTACTTCTGTAAAAGTCAGCTTTCTAACTCGTAGACGATGTAAATTTAATAGTATACTTTTATGATAAACAATATTATATTACATGAGACAATATTTTTACTAAGGGTTTTATTAGGTAACAAAATACAAACCACGAACGTTTGAAAAAGCATGACTATGTAGAATGATGGCACTATTTCCTATATTATTTATGAGAAAAGAAAAGGGATTGGTCCGTCTTCCACCTGTCATTATGAATAGCACACGGTGTTAAATCTTTTATTAATATAATTAATAAAAAATAATAGTCTTATGTCCTTTTTCAAATAGAAATAAAGTTGAACCATTTAAAAAATATTTTATAAATAGCGAACAGAAATAAAGACCACCAAAAAACATATTACGATTAATTATTATACTAATTAAATTTGTATTAATATTAAGTATTTCGGAAGTATAATTATGTAAAAATTGTTATGATGCTCTTCGCGGGTAAGCAATCAATAGATATGTCTATGGTCTATGTACTATGGTGCAGGCTCTCATTCGTGTATATTTAGTTTTTAGCTTGTTTGAGGTAAAATTACTTGTATTTTGTACTTCCTTGATAATGTTTAAGATTCAATTTCAACTTTCTTAGTATGACAAACCGCATCGCTTACACCAGATAGCAATAACGGAACAGAAGGCTTGCGGAAAGTCACCACAAATCTCTCGCTTGAAAGCCTTTCTAACAAACCGACACTATTTTCTAATGATATATTTGACTTCATTTTTCTTCCGTGAATATTCTTATTGAATCTCAAAAAATAAAGAACTTTAATAAAAAACTAAATTTCCAAAAACAATCACTTGTAAATATTTTTCTCTATTATTACTTATTTTTATTTAGTTAAAATAGTCAAATTGGCGAACTGATATAATTTAGATAATATTAATCATCCTTTTCATCGCCAATGCCTTGCATTGTGAACTAAGATGTTAGTCATAACATCTTAGCGCACAAGTTTAGTTTCAAAAGAGTCAGTTACACAGACAGAACAATACTAAGAATTTCTGTTTGGCGATAAAATATGCAATAAGGGATGCTAATTAATCAGACGGACTAACTATACATTTAAACAATCATCATATTCAATACTTCTGAGCGTTTAAAAATTAAATAATTTCACAGCGTAAATAATATCGATATCTACATCATAATAAGAGATAATATTGTAGAATGTATATTACTTCACGTCTGGACTAACCAAGAGAGGGTATTACCATAACGAATATTTATCGATCGTTTTAATAGAATGATCATCACTCCGAAAGCATTTCAGATAACATCGACTCAACCCATGATTTTATCAGCCGACATCACGCGACTGTTTATTCAAAAAGGTTTGGAATATCTGTTGCCTGTAATAAATCTATCGGGACAGACAATATTATCGAATCTGGCTGCATCAATGGAAAGGAAATCTACTGATATAAAAAACATCGAGTATAAAGTACGTGGTATGTTGATACAATATTGTTTGAGGGGTACTTTATGAAAATAACAGATTAACTAAATAAACGTTTGATATATTATTGTCTGATATTGGGATATAGATGACCTTATGTCCCAGATAGGCAACCCAGGTAATTATTACTCATTATGTTGAAAAAAAATATTTAAAGAACCCGACTCTCTATCCCTTTTAAATAAATATTATTTTTCACAAAAAATACAAGAATTTGTATTTTTTGTGAAAAATAGTATTTATATTGTATTGAGTTTATCGTTCATGTTTGCTAAATATTATAGATTATTTACAAAAATATTTTGTTTTATTATTTAAAAAAGAGTCAGTCGAAATCATATCATATTTCATTTTATATTAATTTGGGTAAGATTTTCGACAATTTTATTTCGTTTAAGATCGTCCATGTTACGTATACGTAACGTTCATGGACGTTTCAGTTGGCTCATATCGCTTTATTGCAAAAGGCTTTTACACAGCTGAGCCAGCCTCTAACAATATATGTGTCCGTTTTATTATTCGGATTTTCGATGAGATAAGATTCTAAGTACATAATTGAAGTATTTAAAATTAGATTAGTTTAGTAAAGCAATCTTTATAAATCTTTCACCTCTGAGCACGAGATTAATGACAAAATCTTGAACATATAAAAATACATCAGTAGTACTTGTCAGGTTTCAAACCCGCGACCTTCAATTAGAATTCACGACTTCCATAACACATTAACGTATATATTTCTAAAATTGTAGTATAGGTACTGTTTAAGTGCCGGTGCAAAATATTTACGCTCAGCAAACTTAATTTTTGCTAACAATGTCATTGTTTATAAATTCAGTCTTCTCTGAAATACGAGTCCAAAACAAACAAATGGACCTCAATACTCATTGTGCAGTGTCGTTTATTTCCCAGGCGAATCAACTCTACATTGGACATTAATGGTTGAAACTGTAACTCTTATGTTTATAGTAATAAAGACGTTAATGGTATAAAAAGTAACGCCGTGGAGAGGCATGGATTGTTCTCATTAAAATTTTACATGGTATACATTTTTAAATTTGATTAATGTTGTTGTGTTACAATGTTTGCCTTTTAAAAGGTAATAATTTCTATCTGACAAAATATTGTATACAATCAGGGTATTTAATCATTATTATTACGATTTTTTCCAATGATATTTGCCTTTCTACTTCAAACAAGGAGCTTATTCGTTCGTACGTTCTTACGACACGTTCTTCGAACGTATGCATGTCTGTGATTTTCTCGTGTACTGTTCCGATTCGAATGGGATTTCAGTTATGAAATACATATTTTTCCAGTTAAGGCTTCAGTATATTAGTTGTATTTCTTTTCAAGGATATATATTTTTGCTATAATGTGTTCTGTTACAAAATGTACATCAATAATTGTCTAAAATGTTATTTTATTACTCATCTATTTTAATCACCTTACTCTGCAGACATTATCGTCTGTAATTTTTTGATTATAATTTTTTAATTATAACACGTACATTTATAATATTTTATAGCGCTGTGACATTTTTATGAATAATAAAATTAATTCAAATATAAATATAATTGTTAATGTATTTATATAATAGAATGCGATTCCATTTAACAAATAAAGTACAGTTGTAATTGACATCGTAAGTAATAAAACTAACAAGGCACTTGATAGACGAATTTAAATACAATTATATAAATTATTCTATTGACAATTTGACAATTTAGAATAATTGCGGCAATAATCAATGAAGTCATTTGCATGTCTCTGACCGACCGGACAAGATTCACTTTAGTGTATATAATTTAAGCCGTTAGTTTAGCGACTAACGAAGAAACTGGAAAATTGTTTTATTTCGCGTCATTAACCTAGGCGACTTGTATTAAAATGTATTTAATTTAATACGGCTATAAAACTTTAGCCGTTATATAATAAAAGTGCAATTTTATTCTAGTACTGGCAATATTATTGCTATTAGTTCAGTTTATTTATACAGTAAGTATATGTTGTATTTGACGGTATTGCCACTAAGAAGGAAATAAATTACTAAGAAAATAATCATAATTGTCTGAAACGCCAAGGTAGCTACAGGTATAAGGGACATAACATCTTAGTTCCCAAGGTAAGTTGTGCAGTGGTAAACTAAAGAATGATTATGGATAGTGGTGACCACTTCCACCACCTTCAGGTCCACTTGCCAGTCCGGCTAATACATAAAAATATTAGCCAATCAAACAAGAGATTTAATCTATTTCTTATCTTACACACCTAGGCATCCCTTTTTTGAAACGTTATATAGTAATAAATAGATATGGATTTTTTCCAAATCCTTAGTTTTGACAATGATAGTTATTGTTGGGGAAGTAGCCGCACGTCATTTAGTGAGTATTAATCTAAGAAGCATTACCGTATAACATAAAACTATTATTAAACAGTAGAATAAAGTTCATAAGACTCACATAGGGCTGTATTTGTAAAATCATTCTAGCCGTTTTCGAGTATATCGCTGTACAGTTGCCTCGCAATATACTCACAATAATATGATGTATATACGCAATAATATCAATCTTCACAATAATATAGTTCGGTATCAGTTTCTATAACAATATTCCATCAGTTTCCATCACCAGGTCACAAAGCCTTGATAAATATTGCTTAATACAAAATACTTTTATGAGCCTACTTGAATAAAGACTATTTTGATTATAATTTTGAAAATAACAAGTACCTATGTATGATATATATTATTTTATTATGAAGATATTTATACAATTTTTTAAGAGCAATAAAGATAAAATACCGGTTTACTTAAAAAAACTGAGTGTGGATTGTGGTCATTTCGTTGAATAAAATCTTCAACAGTTCAATAAATAAAGTACTGACATAAAGTTACATATATTAATAGCAATGAACTTTTACCCAACACTATAAGGAACAACTTGTGTATTAGGAAAGACTAGACGCAATACGAAACTAAATGATGATTTCTGAACGCAAATCTGGAAGTAAAATGAGGTCGCGGGCTTTTAATATCTCCAAGCGGACGGTTCGACTACGTTATACTACTGAAATTACTATTTGTTTGGAAACTATCTATAGACATAACCGCAGGATGCGAGCATATGTTCATCGTTTG
This sequence comes from Vanessa tameamea, assembly GCF_037043105.1. Classification (NCBI taxonomy): domain Eukaryota; kingdom Metazoa; phylum Arthropoda; class Insecta; order Lepidoptera; family Nymphalidae; genus Vanessa; species Vanessa tameamea. Next base: position 8,789,660 of record NC_087313.1, on the reverse strand, counting down.
GTATTATCAATAGTAGCGGAAGGAAGACTCGTCAAAACATCATGTTTTGCTTCGAGCGTAAAGGATTCTCAATTAAATAAAGGCAAATTAATTAACTGCATTTTATAATTATCTAAGAAAACAGTTACGTTTTGTTATATATACATATAATAAAGAATAACAAAACTATTTTTAGTAATTGAATCAAAGAATTACGAAATTTTCATTTAAAACGATTCAGCCGCGTTTACTACGAAATCTCAATGGCAAGTCGCCAATTGGAATATTGCTATGTCATTCTTATGCTAATAGTAATTGTTGATTCACTGAGAAAACCCATTTATTTTGAAAACACAATTATTTTAATTTTCAGTTCGTATAATCATAATTGTTATATATTGTCTTCCAGTTGGATCTTGCACTTTTCAAATTAATTCTTATAAATCATGCCGTTATCGGCGATGGAAGAAAACATCGTGAGGAAATTTGCATATGGCGGTTGAGATTCGGCCACGTGTATCCAACCGCATTGGAGTAGCTTGATGGAAATCTTCTCCTGAAAAGGAGACAAGGCCTTCAACCAGCAGTCGGACATATACAGGCTGTTGCTTTTTCAAATTGTTATTTTAACAGTTTATCAAGTCAATCTTTTGCACGTAAGTTCTATCAAAAATATAATATAATCTTAAATTATACTAATTAGAAGAATAAGTAGATCCCGAATATCAAGTGTATGACATACAACGATGAGTATTGATGTGTTTATAAGGAAAACATCGTGAGGAAACCTAATAGTAATGAATGAAATTCTGCCCGTGTTCACACCAAGACGAATTGGATCAGAGTGGATGAAAAGTCATCAAACCAAAGAAGGGTTGTTAAGGTTATGCTTAATTTTAATAAAAACACATGTAACTAACAATTGTTAAATAATTATACTATTTAAACTATTCCATCATTTATATAATATTACACTTCAGGATAATATGCTTTGATAATAATAATTAATTATTATTTTAATACGAGGCTTGAACGCATTAAGTAAAATAGGCCAAAGCTCTCATATGTATCACCATAAGATCCTAAATAATAAATAATCGAAACAGCTATGAATTAATATAATATTTCAATATATTTTACTTAAGAAATTACACGATATCTTATGACAACTTCGAGGAAGAAATATAACATATATATAATATAACAAAAGTATGCAACATTCAACGATTTTGATAATTAATATCAACAAGTATATAAGTAATATTTTGTTACCTGAAAAGAAATAAAAATAAATGGAATAACAAAATATATATATATGAAAATATATAGTATAAAAAAGGTGTGCGTACGCGCGCGAGAAATTTCTTTTTAGACGTCATTATAAATAGTTTTTAATTCCATGCAAATAATTAATTACATACAATAAAATACTAATTATCTACTTTTTAACAATAAAATAATAATAGTCATAACGATAAAAAAATTTTTCTTCTATCAACATTGATTAAGAAATCACTCAAAAAAATACAAATCATTCACAATTAAAATTTGTAATAAAACAAACAGAATAAGATCAGGCGTGCGACTTGGCACTTAATTGACGGTTTAACGGACAATTTCATCATGTAGTTTTCATGTATAAATTTGCTCATGGTAAAATATCACTCTCATAATTTTTTCACAATGCACCAACAGAAGTATAACTTCTAGATTTTTTTTTATTTGAAGGAATCCCGATTATGTTTTGCTGTCTAAGTTAATTTATAAGAACTTTTAGTCCTATCACATTCGTTTTGTGAACAACTCTTTTAGTTCTTAAAAACATAATAAAATCTTAAATCAGTTAAAAAAATTCAAATTTCGAATACGTATTCTATTTTTTTCAAATGATTTAGTACGACCGAAAGCAAGCCACACGAGTGAGTGTATGTGTGTTAACCAATTATTTGTACATGATAAGTGCATTAAAATGCATAAGATGATACATAATTATATAAATATGAAAAGGGGTTGGCTATGAGTAATTTATGAATTCGTGGAATATCATACGAAGCATTACCTGGACGATGGACCGCGTCTGCCGTGTGACGTCATCAGTAGAGCCCTGTATGGACCGAGGAGCTCTGATGCAAGTCGGTATCATTTTATCACAAGCACATCTTTATCACTATGACTCACAATAAGGAAAGTTTTATGATTTCAACTTTTCTTTAACTATTATTTTTCAAACTGTAAATGGAAATTTTAGCATTATTATTATTTAACTAATATTAATTTCAGCTTTTTACTGATTTAATAGTAAAACAACCTTTAATATTCTAAATCAATTATAAAATAAGGAATAATTGTATTTAATATTAAGAATTATCATGGTTTTATTTATTAGTTTCAGTAAGTTTAGTTCAGTTAGGAAAACCAACGTTTCGCGACCCACCCAGCCTTTACGATAACTGAGAGCGATATATAAAAACGGGTATAATTTAAGCGTGCGTCACGGTTCATGAATGAATGGATACGTTTGTACGATAAAGTCTTCTCGGAATATTTACTCTAGCGATCGGCGCCTACGCCCACGAGCGGCGAGACCGCGTCATGAAACCGTGCGATACGGAACATCAGAATAGACCTCCCAGGAAAGACACGCAGACTTTATAGTAACAGCGTGAATGCACTCTGATATTAGACTGTACACATTTATGCCCGCTTCATATTTTTGTTTGTTTTCTTTTTTAAATATTCTTTAAATGCGCCTCTATTTACGTTATAACTCCAAGGGCCTTTAACCGCTTGTATGATTTGAAATTTGGAATTCCAAATTTAAAAATCGAATGCTATGAAAATTTTGTGTCGCTGAGGTTAAATGTTCGTTATATCTACAAAATGAAATGTATAATTATCGTGGAGTCAAATTTAATGATTTTTTCGTATTGTACGTTTAAAAGGGGACTTTTGTTCTGTAATCTCTACAATCAAAGCCGAATGTCTATCGTGTATATAATTAAATATACATAATTTACGTGTAGGCGTCGTAGCCGTGTTAATATTGAAATGCAATAAAACACAATGCTTGAAACAATGACGAAGTACCGTTTAGTGGGAGGGAAAAGTAATTTTATGTTTATTAGTTACTTTGTCTTAAAATTAATTGGACGCTTTGATTAATCTATAGAACACGAATGTGATACAATCCCACAATAGATTTGATGTACATGAATGATAATTCAAATCTACCTACGTGGGTAGACGATATTGGTAATTGAGCTGAGGTGGCCAATGGTCACAACCCGAAAATCTTAAAGAAAAAGTTGCGGGTTCCAGTCTAGTTAAGGTCAAGTGAATTTTTAATTGCATGCCTAATTTATGTTTTTAATTCATTTCAGTATCAGTGTTGAAAAAAAATATCGTAATGAATCCTGCATGTGTCATATTGGAGCAGCGTGATGGATGCTTGATACATCCATTGATCCAAGCCAAGTCCGCAAAACGAGTCTCAACCCAGCTTTGGAACAGGTACATTAACCCAGGAATTTTTATTAATCATTTTCAATTGATCATTTACATTAAACATAACAGTTTCTATGTAATGTATAAGTATTTACAAATAATAATCATCTCGATCTATCCCACCGTACCTTAAGTAATTATCGATAATGCTACGCGTAGGATTAAGGCAATTTCATATTTCAACACCTACCTCATCCGAACATTCATTACAAGTATTGAAAATTACACGCGTCATACAAAAAACAAGTCTGTTTTTTTTTGTGAAGATTATTACAAAACGATGGAATTACGTTGCGTAACACTCCGACATCCACGCGTTTCAGGTAAAGAAAAATATATATACAGTATTCTAAGAGTGTTTCCTGTCTTTTATTTATATTCTGTGATCCGTGTGGCAACACTGCTTCACGTGTATAGAGTTACTGGTTGAAAACTGTTTCTATAAAGGGAAAAAAAAGTCAAAGGAAGGGCAAAAGAGGACGCACATTTCTAGCACCTCTTTAGAGTGTCGTTTTAGACGTCTTAAAACAGTCAACAGTAGCAAAATGACAGCTATACTTAGGACTATCTTTGAACTTTAACACTTTCATAATTAGTAGATAGGTTCTTTATGTATTAAAGATAATTGTACCTAATCTTTGACCGAAATTCAACGATATTTAAATATTATATTAATGTAATTAAGATTTATTAATTTAATTTTGTTCTTATTTTTACGTATGCATTAAAATGTACAATGTTTATTTAGATATTTTGTTTGTATGTATTGTAATAATCAAAGTTGAGTCAAGCATTAAAAACGTAAACGAAAATTATGTTTCGTAATATAACTATAAATAAAAGAGATTATTCCGCACTACCTTTATACCTAACGTTTTTCAACACATCTCCGAAAAAAATAGGTCAAGCGCCAGCGCAGATATTTTAGGGAGTAACCTATTTCAAATTACCGCGAAAATGGCGTAATGATGCGCAAAGCTCATAAAAAGGTTACACACATCCGACAGTGTTTGTTTACACGCGTCAAAACTTCGACACGCGTATTTATAACCGCGGAAGGTGCGCCGGAGCAACGAACTTGTGACAATCGTAAAACACGACTATTTGAGCGCTCGCTCACATGCAGACTGACGAAACTAGTATATTATACTACGTAATTTAATTTGTTTTGATTATATAAATTGGTGTATATATATATATATATATACTTACAAAATTTTAGTAACAAAAGTTACAACTACTGTTTTCCTTACATATCAAAATGTCAGAAAAAACTGTAATTCATTTTAACGTATATATAATAAAAATAGAAATATAATCCCCCATAAAGATATATATAGAAATAGAGATGTTATGGTCCAAGGCATAGAACATGTGAATCACAACTGAAGATTACGGATACAAATTTGGATCACTGTGTTATCATATGCTTAAATTATATTTATAATATTTGCCTGGTAATCAGCGGCTAAAAAACGCCGTGAGAAAAAGTGTCTGATAAAATTATGTAAAAAGGCTGTTTGAAACACAGCCACGGAACAGTCTGGTGAAGAGCTCAAAATCCCGTAAGTGGGAGGAAAGATTCTAGCGAGCCATGAGACGTTTAAAATTTTTATTTTAAAAACATTTTTAAATAATCATTTAATTGTCTCCATTGAATATTACATTTAAAACAAATCAAGCTTAACAGCTCCTAGACTAATTAGAAATGCTGATTATTTTAAAGCCAACTCTAATACTATCCACGTTACAAAGCACTTCTAAAACATTTCGTAGATTAACACGATAGCGTGAACTGCCGTAAAAGGACTTATGTGACAGTTATCATGTTTTATTACGGTATATTATTACACATACGTCATTTGGAGTATTCCAAATAATGTGTTAATAAACTTCTTTATATCGTCTTAAATCTGTTAGATCTACCGGATCAAATCAAATTCTAATTCCTCAGATCTTTTTAATGACATTCCACAATTTCAAACAGAACTTCTAAACGTACATTTACTTAAGTAATAAATTGTTGATAGAATATTAATTTTTGAACGAATTTTAGTGTTATCGTGCGCATAATTACCAATATCAAATTAATTAGTAGATTCAGTGTTAATATAATATTAATTGACCATTGGACAAACAGTTCATGGGGTATACAAACATTAAAATTCCGTGGTTATTGAAGGAAATAAATACTTATACATAATATGAAAAAAATGTAGAACCAAGCAAAAATTTAATTTAGATGACTTTGTAGAAAATAAAATCAAAATATACTTTCAATTCAAAAACTTTTGAATCGTCATTTTACATAATTGTGTAAAGCTATCAGCGGTTCGGAACCTAGATTCTACAGAGAACAACCGGCGAAAACCGGAAAGTTTAACAAATTTACAATTAATGAGAATACTGAATTGGATTGTTAAAATATTAAAACTCCTGTATAAAAATATCATGAAACGCTGTATTTTTGACGTGTGAATTTCAATAATGTTTCGACATATTGCAACACGCAGGAAAACTGTATCGGGCCGGGATTGCACATATCTTATTAAAGATTTTGTGTAGGAGCATATATTATGGATACAGTTGCCAACAAAACAATATTGAATCGACGTTTCACTGTATGTTTGTTTATTTAAATTTAAAACATATAACAATCAAAATCTAAATATATTATTCCTGAAAGTTCTTAAAATTACCATTAAACTGTCATTTTACAACATTACCATCATGTTAATTAAAAACAAACCGCCATTTCACAATAATATTCATATTTAAATAAAATTGGTAGAAATTTAACATTGCTAATAAAAGTGGAATTCATTATTATTAATATTGACCTCATTTATATTAATTGTTTGAATCTTGTAATGTAAATAAATTAATATTCTGATTGAATGTATGGGCTACTTATTATTCAAGAAAAATGTAAAACAACCCCATTCCCATTGAGTACGCATTCCCACCGCTGGGCTCAGGCCGAGACCTTTTGGAAAGGTGTTTGGTGCTTATTTTGCAATGCTGTTATAAGGCACGCTGTCATACATACACATACTGAAGATGTTTTCCTTCGCCGCCGAGCACGAGATTAAATTAAAAAGCACATGAGAATTTAGTGTTGATTGCCTAGATTTGAACCAGTCATCGGTTACAATCGTATAGCCACTGGGCAATCTCGGTTCTCTATATCTCTATATTCCTGTATTTCGTATTGAGGGATAACCCTTTGTTTACGAATTTGATAATCTAAACAAGGTGTCCAATTGACAGGGTTATCCGGGTTATGTTGATAATGGCATATCCTATATATGTAGGACACAGATGTGTAATTCACATTGTTACGTGGGCGAGTAAGAGTTTGCTTGTAACTTATACTCAATCATGTTGCCAACTTGGCTTACTGTAATTATACGTTGATCCTAACAATGCCTTGTGAATAGGGTTAGCATCGGACCGAATAAATCTGGTTTTAGTTGGATTTTACAAGTTTGAACTTGTTTTGATGTTAGTTAAATTTAAATGTAACTAAAATATATTTTGTTTTGGTGAAAGAGAATGAGGTTTCATATTATATTATTTTGTTTTTTCTCGGATTTTCAAAAAATATCAATATTTCATCGTAAGATATTGCATCTTTCCGTACTTTACTGCAAATTTAAATCATATCATAATCAAGAATTTAATTTATATTTTATTACGATGATGAACAATAGGGTTTATTTTAAGTAGCTAATATTGGACACCTATTCGTTTATTTAAATAAATAATTTTATAATTCAAGATATTACACCCTTTTTATTACGTGTTTGTTATAGATGTAACAATAAATACCATATATTTATTAATTTGCAGTTATATTACTGGTAAAATGTAATATTTGAATGATATTTTAAATCGTAACATTCACAGATAAATCTTAAAATTTCAAATATGAAAACAAAAAGCTACTGGAACTCGGTCCTCGGTAGGAGCATTTCCGTCGCCTCTTATAAATAGTCCCTATGTAGGTAAATGATCGGTCTCGGCATTGCGTTTGTCAAACGTTTACCTCCGTTTCAAATATATCAATGTCCGAACGATATCTTCAATTGAAGTTATATTTATTGCTTTAATTACCGTTAAAAAACACAATAGAATTATTTGTATTGTGTTGTAATTTTCAATCAAAGTTACGAGTGCAGTTTATCGTGGATTAATATTATGTTTCGTTTATTTATAATTTGAAGTTTATTGCAGTTAGGAGAACAGTACTGGAGGTACAGCGATATTTTATCAAGATACTAGATATATATTGGTATAATAATACTACAATAACTATGATTTTACGTCTTTTAACTGTAGCAGTTAAGATATTTGTCGCGATATATATGGGATTGGCCTGAAATAAATCCATTATTATAATGTATTATTTGCGTGTTAGGAACACGCAATAATACATTTTTACAAATATATTTTAATTTTTTTATTCCTACCTAACACAGACAGACAAATGGTCACCACTGCTAATAAACATTGGTACTTTAAGAAATATTAATCATTCCTAATATCATCATCGCCCCACCGACCTTGGGAATTAAGGTTCACTCACTCACTCACTTCTAACCGAAAAATTGAAGCCCCTACTAAGTATATGTAAGGAATGACTACATTATTATACAATATCAATGTCCATTCTAAACTCAATTTAACTTCAGGTATCTTTACTTAACATTAAACAAAAGATACATTGTGGAACCTATCTTGATACTATTTCAGAAACTATTTACGATGAGTTTCTGATAAATATAGTATCTCAGCACTAATATCATAACCAATGGATGGATTTGCACCCGTATCCGGCCAGCTAGCCGTCCGCACCTTCTACGCTATTATTTTATATAGTTCTTATATTTCTCTTTAACTATTTAAATTTCAGTGGAAAAAACAAAATTATTATAATATCTTTAAATATTGAAATTATGTATCAAAATATGGCTCGTCTATGAGACTTTGAATTAGAATTTAATAACAAACTTACCTAAAAAGACTATACGAATAAAAAAAATGCTTACTATTTAAAAGGGTTTATTAAAACATTTATTTAAGCTAGCGCGAAAAAATAAATAATTAAAATTGACTTATATCAAATTAGAATAAAATTTAATGATAAAATACTATATTGAAAGGTTTTTTTTACAAATGGGTTATTACGATTGATGGTCGTCTATTTTAAAAATACATAATTGTTTAAATAAGTTGAATATATTGCAAGGGATCGTATATACCCGAACATTAAAATATATATTGTCTAATGATGACAGAGGATTTCTTCTCTTCTGTAACATTATTAAAATGCAGATTCGTCTACTTGGTTCAGCTACGAAATATTCAATACTTTTCCAACGTTTCATTAAAAGATAGAAAGATAATTTTTAATTAAATCTGTTATTATTAAAACTCATGTTGATATTTCTGTTTCAATTATGTAGACATTCATCGGCTCAGCTTTTAAGCGTTAAGACAAAACCGTAAAACTGTACGTGTTTGCAGCAGAATGTTTTATTGAAGATTTAAACATGTTTGTAGTTCGTATTATGTTTAAAAACCTTTTGGAACTGCAGTACAAAGAGAAGATCTCGAAAGTCGTTACAATAAATCGTCCGAATGCACTCACGACCTACCGTTCGTAATTTATTTAAAGACCTTTATGAACATTTGATTGGAATTGGTACTTCGTAACCTTTTGCAATCCTAATTTTGCGCGATGCTCGCTTTTCAAATTTATTCGAAATATAAAATTGTTAATAAGTATTTGAACATGAAAATTAAGGTTATTAACAAATCTAATTAAAATGAGCATCGTGTTCGATTTATAAAAAACTATTATTATTTGAATGGTTTGAATTGTACTATAAGATATCTATGCAAATTTATTCACTAATTAAAGTCACTCCCGTCTTTATAAATACCACGTGTCATAATATATTTAGCCGCGTGTTCGTCGCGACACGCGCGACCCGTGCGCGCGCGCTCATCTGACTAAGCGGAAAGCTCAAAGCTCTACAAAAGCTTCACAAAGCTCACCATAGAATGGGAAGCGTATAGGTAACAGGAAAATCGAAGAATAGTCCGTTGTTTTACACTAATTGAGCGGTTTTTAATCAATAAAGATGTGGTTCTGTGGTGTAGTGTAATGTTCTATTACTTTATTGAACATGAACTATATGTTTGAAATGATTGAACAATAAGAAAAACCACTTCAAGTAATTGGATTTATAAATAAATTTTGTGAGTAAATACTAAATTGATAATAATTAGAATATAATAGAACATTCTTCAGTGTACACCAAAAATTAAAGGTAACATACAGTTATAAATAAAAATATACACAAGAGACATTCTTTTTTTTTTAATTAAGTCTTTCGACCTTTGAAACTAGGTCTAAAACTTTTCTTACTTTTAAAATAGATTTAATTGCCAGTTTTGTGTTCCCACCGATGTACGCTATTCACACCCCTTCGCCCCTAGTGCCTATTAATTTAAAAAATCCGAGTTCTTTGTCGAGGCCTTACCTCCGGGAAACCAGCACTTGACCTACCGTTTTTAGACCTTTTGTATAGGACAGGGACGCGTGACAACGCGTTAAGCTAAATAGAAAAAAGTCTTTGTCATAAATTTTGTATGAATTTCGTTTTTTAAAGTTGTTCAACATTTTATATTGAAGAGATTATTTTTTTAACAAAAAGAAATAATAATAATAGTTTGCCTGTTCGGCGTTTCCTTTTTTATTATTATTTATAAGACGTTTTTATTTTGAATAGGTTGATTTTTAGAGCAAGTCTACGTCAAATTGTTCAATCAAACATAAAGTAGCTTACATATATTGTTATTTTTCCTTCGAATTAATAGAAAATCTTGCTTTAGGAGTAGCTACGACACCACTAGGCAATCAAATGCATACAACATTTGATTAAGAGACTTCAAATAGTATTTGGTTCTGGTACACATAAAATAATAAATACTTGAAACTTGTACTATAAAGACAGTAGAATAATTCCTTAGTTTTCTTACTGCAGTAAAATGTAATGTTCTGTATTAAGTATCTTTATCGATTCATAGGTTATTAATTCTAGAAATTATAACCTTTTTCAAAATATATTTTAAATATAGATTATTAATTACATTTTTTTATATTTTTTTACATATTTAATTACAAGAACGTTTTTAATGTGTCAAATTAACACGAGACTTCATTGCAAACAAATGCTAAACTGTCATCGTAACTAATTTATGGTCATCACGCGTCTAATTAATTAGACGTTGTATGCAAGCGATTTATACGAATATATTGTATAAATATTGCAATTCTTTTATTTCGAATAATTAATAATGATTCTTTTTGTAGGTTATTTTTAGACAATTTTATCACCATTTACTCTGGCCTTTACAATAATGTTTTGAAACTTTGAACAAATGACAATTACAAAGTAATTAATTTGTATGTATATTTCTAAACGATTTTAACGTATATTGCTAACCATAGACTTTATTATCGGAGTTTGGCGAGCAATATAGCGTGCTCTAATTTCTGCCAGGTTTCCGGGGCTACAGGTACGGAAATAAAGGTGCAGGGGAACTATTTTGAAACACATTCGTTTCGCTACAACCGCTCGCCGTCGCTCTACTTCAATGAACGCCTTGCTATAACTGCGTCTACTAACCCACTGCTTGAGCGGATTAGCTCGTTTTGATAGTTATTTAATTATTAATTAATTATTTCATTACTACAGTTAAATTTATTGCGATAAAAAGGGTACATTAATAGTTTGTAATTTCTGGGCACGTAACTTTTGTGATTTTTTAGAAGTCCGCCAACATTTACACAATATTGTGTTAATTATAGTTGTCAACATGCGTTAACTCTTGAACGTTTCCGCAGCAAATGTGACAACAGAAAAGTTGCCAATTTTCAGTGTCGTTTCGAATTTTAGTGTCGTTAGTTAGTAGGTTTAAACATAATAACGTAAAAAAACTATCTTTAAAATGTTTCATATGTCTTGGCAGGTAATCTCACAGCTATTCTATATGCATGTTCATGTTATTTGTAAAGCTTACTATAAATTCGATGATCAAACAATAAATAATGTTTAATGTTCCGATGTGAACGAAGAGTGAGTCAGTGATTTTACAAGAACAAGAGATAATATCTTAGGTTTCACGGTTGGCAACGTCGCGCCGACATCTTAAGCTAGACGTTATGTCCAATATTTGTATCGTTTTTTACCCTAAAAAAAGTTTTGATATTTGTAACTATTTTCAAAGACGATTTTTTTTCTCTTTCTCTCTCAATACCTCAACCTAGATGGTTATAAATTACAGGTTCAATTCTATCCCTTTGGTAAGTACAGTTCCGGTCTACCATTAACCTATTCCGGTACCATCTCCAAACTCACCCATACCATGGAAGAGAAAATAGGTATATTTATATATATTATTATCTATAAAACAGGTTTTTATTAAAAATAAATGTTAAGGAAATATATTTTCAGTTAGCAATATTACTAAAGCACATTCAAATAGATAATAAAATTTTGAAAAAGTATCAAAACATATTAATCAAAGTCGCTCCACTAATATAAATAGACGGTCTTATTTTCTTATTTATGACTGTTTTAGTTTTAATGTGCAATTTTTATGATAAATTCACTTTTTACTGCCTTCGATTAGTTGCAATTGAAGGCTGAAGCGTCAACAAACATTTGGGTTTATGAGAACGCACCTCACAATATTTGTTTGATTTTAGGCATTTATAGTTTGGACGAGGCAATCAAAAGTCGCATTATGCGTTTAAATGGGGAATTAATTATAACTATGTTGATGTTTACACGGTTGGGCCGCATTTAGAATATTGATTTAATAAATTATAATTTGATTGTTGCATCGCATTTCATTGCAAATTCAAAGTGTAAAATAATTATAATAATAATGTTTCTAAATTTAATAAAAGAACGCTCTTGAAAATTTATTTATATGTAATAATTATCTATTTTAAAAGATACTAATTTATTTTCTAAGGTAAAAGTTTTAACCATTAAGGTTTCACGTGTTTAGCGGTTCACTTAGTTGTTTCAACGCATAACATCTTGTGATCGGCGGTGACGAAAAAAATCGTGAGGCTTTGTAATGGCAGAGTAGTCTGCATTTATCGAATGATATTCCTTATGTATATCCACCAACCTGTCGTGCAACATGGTGGAATAAGCGCTTAACCTTCTCCCCATGAGGAGTGTACTTTGCTTAGCTGTTTGATATTATCGGGTTACCTTTATTTTCTCCTTCGTTATTTTAAATCAAGACTTATTAATTTCTCTAAATTTATTGGTAAAATATTTATTAATCTATACATATTTAAAACAGTCTTTGTCTATGAAATAATATTTAAATCAATAAAGTTCGTCTATATATACTTTTTTATGTATGATAAAGTTAAAGGTTTTTCACCGTCATATCACAACTAAAAAAATAAAGCAAGTAAGAATCGCGTATTATTTCATTGTTACTCGATAATAATCATAAACGAATTATTGCCATTCGAATATTAAAATCTTTTAATGGAGCGATAATAATCCAATAAAAGCGTATCGTGTTTCATGGGACCATCAATTAAATCGATGGATGCTGTGAAAATATTTCGTTTAATTGCATAATGATAACAATAAAATGACGTTTACGTAACATTATAACTTCTTACAAATCTTATATATGAATAGCGTAAGCCGATTTTTGTCCCAGTGATATTGGGCCGATAGCTGCACATAAAAAAACCGTTTATGTTCTCATTTTGAAGAGCTCCAGCCGTAGATGGGCAGAAAATTAAAAAGGATTCTTGGTTGCAATTTACTAAATTGTTACAATTTAACAAAAAATCATTTTAAAGAGAGGAAATACGTACGAAAGTTCTAAAAAATGTTTTGAATAAACGCGAAATTTCCCGGGTGACCCACTAGTATTATATTCAATTTACTAGTTCGTAATAGTTTAGTTTTTACTAGTAGTCAAAAAATTACAACCAAAAGTAGCCTTTAAGGCCTATTTGAATAGTTATGAACACAATTTTATTCTATTGACTGGCTCGTTAGTCTAGTCGCTAGATATAAGGCCGTAGATACCAAGGGTTCAAATTCTCTACTACCCAAAAGAGTAGTAGTAGTTCGATAGAAGTTTGATAGAACTCAGAAGGGTTATTACTCTAAAAAATCTCTGTAACAACAAGTTGGAAGTGTGTACTCGTACATTCCCTTGCCTCGGAAAGCAAGTAACGCCGTCGGTCCTGCGCCTGAAATCTTTCCAGTCGTCCCAAATTTGCCGATCCGTCGGATTATGAGAGTACGGAATAGAAAGTGCACCTGTGTTTGTGCACACACTAGTGCACTATAATTTGTCATCTATATGTCAGCTATACAATCATTATTCCATCTAAGAGATGATACTTATACAAGTTTATATATATACTTGTACAAACACTTACAATAATATTCGTCATACATAAAAAAGATATATTATTAATACATTTTCCATTTTATTATCTATATCTATTCGGTTTTTTTTAATTACGCACTAAAGGCAGACGGTCCATCTGATGGTAAATAATTGATGGTCATATTTGTTCATATAAACTGACAATGTATTTATAAACTAGAGTTTTATTAGATACTTAAATGTAACCCACGTAATAATAGCAATCTTAGAAAAGTAGACCTGTTCAAAATAGGATCCTTATTTCGAAGAAAATTTACTCAATAACAAAACTATACTAAGCAGTACTATCACTACAATATGAACCTGTGTACAATAATAATAGTTGTCAACTCCTTATTTTAATAGGATGGATATAGAGTATTTATTCGAATATTTATTGAATAATATTAAACGCCAAGGAACTATCAAAATATCCATTCAAGAAATGGCAAAAACTTATCAAAACGGAGACAAGTGCTGACGTCACTTGTATAGAAAAAATAAGTAACTAACGGTTCCGCTATAATTTGAGAACTCATAAAAAAAAAACACTATCACCGTGAGTCTAAAATAAATTTAACGCAGCAAAAATTTCACATCTCATTACACAAAGTCAATAAAATAATCTTCGTCTACGATCGCGACAAAGAATTTATGACAAAGCAGAATATATGTGAAATTTTATGACGACTAAATATTCAAGTAACAAAAAAATATATATCTTTATCAGACCGTGTCTAATATTGAATAAAATCCCACCACATGTCGTCTGGAAATTTATTTTTTTCGCTTATTCACGTCTGGAAGAACGGACGATAGGTCGCGCTGATATTCCGAGTAAACAGTATCGGCTGAGTCACGGCTCTGAGTCAACTAGCGCCTGAATTAAATTCGTAGTACTATTTCTAATGATAAAAGAACTAATAGGAATACGTGGGCAATAAACTATTAACCAGACGAACTGAAATAAAACAGTAATAAAATTGTTATACAATATTAATTAGCTATTACTCGTAGCATCAGGAAGTGCCGTGATCATAACGAATAGTGTTAAAATAAACCCTCGCGTCTCTTAAAGCTGTAGCTAATCTTGAAAAAGATAACAGTTTTTGAGGAAGATTTAACTAAATGCTTATTATACATCGACATTATAATTATTAATATTATGAGAAGGATAATAAATAATGTTATGTATAAATTGTGTGTATTTCGCTATACTATTATTCTTAGTATTGTTACAAATTTATGAGTAATTACGTATGTATAATTATAAACTTCAATGAATAATACCTAAATTTATTTTGATAAAAAAATTGTGACTTACGTCCATTTGAACGTGTCTCACCACGTATAAAGGACAAAAGGTGCATACAGACCCTTGGTGGATATTTTATTTAGAAAACTAACCGTATCATTCAATTTAAAAAATGAACTAAATTTGTATAAATGTTACCCGTACAAAGTCGAGACATACAAGTAGTACTTAAATATTTAACCTCGTGACGTCAGCAGTGATAATTTTAATGTATAAGAAGCATTAATACAAAGCAGAATATCAATACCATCTTAGTTTTGATTACAAAATGCATTAACAAACAAGCAATATCGAAACTGGTATCTCGTCGCTTCTGTATTGTGCAACCGACATAACTTAGTGCAACTTAATACCATATTAATGCAATATTAATGTCCCGCACTCGCCTAATTGAAGTTATTATCGAGATTTGTGGTCATCTTTATGTGCTATTTGCACATAACCTTTATGTATTTAACACTTTAATCTGACGGCTCGCAGGAAAAGGGAAAATTATTTGAAACATTGTCAAAACAAATGAATATGCTCGGACGGTCTCGTTTTATCTTGATATTATGACTTTTGATTCATGAATCTTTCGATCAAATTACATATTATATATGTTACATGTATGCATTTGAGTATTTTGAAACAATATAAGGAAACTGTAGAACATTTTTTATGCACGAATCGTGAGGTACGTTTTGTACAAAAAATACTAACATTTTGTTTATAGTTTTATTGTTATGTACAGTTTTTATTTAATACAAGTTTATTATAATACTAAGATGATTTAGTGAACCAAAACTTTTCATTATAGTCGAGGGTCGCAAAGATGCAAAGTTATTACGTGCTGAGCGATAATAGGCAAAAAAAACACGAGAAAATTTTTAGATAGAAATTTGGAGTTAACTTCGTGTTTTACAGAAGAAAATATCTTTTCTTAGCAGTCATTTTATTAAAAACTCCAAAAGCATCGCTCTACAAAAAATATCATTTTATATTTACGTATATATTAAAGGCACATGTGCATACGCCAGGTCTATTATTATACAATTTTTCAATAGCTAACCTACTTCTGTATTCAGTTTTTATTAGTCTTATTGTCACTGAACACAATACGTTTAAGCGTGTTCTTCGAAGGCCCGTCGCTCCACTTTAGAGCGTTGTTAATTTATATTTCATTTCATTCAATTTAAGGTCCCTCAAAGCTCCTAAATCGAGTTGCAGCAATCATAATGTTATAAATCAAAATAATTTGGTGTGCCCGAAACAATTAAGTTTGTAAATTGTGTAGGCGTATCGTGCGCCGTAACAAATCGTAGATATGATTTGAGGGTGGATGGGCTTCAAATATACTTTCAGTTGGAGTATTTTGCTTTCTTTGTAGTATTTTCACGCCCTGGGTGTAATAGAAAATTTTATTACTTGAAAATATGTCGTTTTTGTGAGACGGCTATCGAATAATGTTTTTAAATTGATAACTTTTGTTTCACTGTTCGTTACTTTGATTCATAAAAACCTTGAATTGGATGTTTGTGATAATTTAATTAGCTTAGAAAATAATACAATCTCTTGCTGTTTGGTTTCTTGAGCATGCATAAAAGTAACAGCTCCTATTAGAGAAATGTCATGCCATGGCAAGAGTGCAATGGTTATCACAGCTAGGAACATATTCCTCTTTGACAAATGTTAATTCTAATTAAGCCGGAGCCAAAACACAGACGAGACGAAAATAGGGCTTATGAGTTTTGGTATAATATCACTAAAAGTCGACGCACAATTGCAAATTATAATAAAGCGATTACAGAGTAGTCGAATTATGCTTTTATTATTTTAATGTATTCATGCCTCGTTGGACGTGTGGCAATTTTTAAAACTGAAACATACGGTCCTTCTTACAAATCCTGAGTCGGAAAAATGATAACGGCTGCGTATTCAAATAACCTTAGTAACAGACAATTATGAATTTAGCAATGTTACACTATTGTGTCTCTTAGGTGACGTATCATGTCGGAATCTCGACTTATCGAACGATGAACATAATAAATAAATAAATAAATATTGGACAACATCACATACATTACTCTGATCCCAATGTAAGTAGCTAAAGCACTTGTGTTATGGAAAATCAGAAGTAACAACGGTACCACATACACCCAGACCCAAGACAACATAGAAAACTAATGAACTTTTTCTACGTCATCTCGGCCGGGAATCGAACCCGGGACCTCGGAGTGGCGTACCCATGAAAACCGGTGTACACGCTACTCGACCATGGAGGTCGTCAAATAGAGTATTTAAGCACCTGTGTGTGTGCACATATCAGGACACTATAATATATTCAGTGTTTTTAATTGTCTTTTTTGTGTAAAGCTGGTATGTTAATTTAAGAAATATATTATTGTGTAATATTTCAATGGAAATACAAACTCCAAATACGAATAACAAATTAACGATCTAGCGTAATATTAATCTAGAATGTTCTGTTAGAGTGCTATATGTATATTTCAAAGTATCTCGACATACATAGATCTAATGACAAGTACTAACAAAATTGATTACTCTTTGATTCGAGGCACGATACGCAACGGTAAGTCAATTAACTGCCACAAATCGTAATGAACCGTTAATGACGCGTGAAGCGAATACATATGTTATACCTCCATTATATTCAAAGATTTATATATTTACCAGATACCGTCCACGGCTTGCACCGTGTGTGAGGGAAGAGGGTTAAGCCTTAGTGTTGAGGTCAGTATATAAAATATCTTCATTCAGGCGTTTTTGAGTGAATAAATAACTTTTAATCGGTGGTAGGGATTTGTGCAAGCCCGTAGGTACCACCCACTCATTAGATATTCTACCGCCAAACAGCAGTACTCAGTATTGTTGTGTTCCGGTTTAAAGGGTGAGTGAGCCAGTGTGACTACAGGCACAAGGGACATAACATCTTAGTTTTCAATGTATGTATGTATGTATGTATGTATGTATGTATGTATGTATGTATGTATGTATGTATGTATGTATGTATGTATGTATGTATGTATGTATGTATGTATGTATGTATGTATGTATGTATGTATGTATGTATGTATGTATGTATGTATGTATGTATGTATGTATGTATGTATGTATGTATGTATGTATGTATGTACGTATGTATGTATGTATGTACGTATGTATGAATGTATGTATGTATGTATGTATGTATGTACGTATGTATGTATGTATGTACGTATGTATGAATGTATGTACGTATGTACGTATGTATGTACGTATGTGTGTATGTATGTACGTATGTATGTATGTATGTATGTATGTATGTACGTACGTACGTATGTATGTATGTATGTACGTATGTATGTACGTATGTATGTATGTATGTATGTACGTACGTACGTATGTATGTATGTATGTACGTATGTATGTACGTATGTACGTATGTACGTATGTATGTACGTATGTATGTATGTATGTATGTACTTACGTACGTACGTATGTATGTATGTATGTATGTATGTATGTATTTATGTATGTATGTATGTATGTATGTATGTATGTATGTATGTATGTATGTATGTATGTATGTATGTATGTATCAATGTATGTATGTACGTATGTACGTATGTACGTATGTACGTATGTACGTATGTACGTATGTACGTATGTACGTATGTACGTATGTATGTATGTATGTACGTATGTACGTATGTACGTATGTATGTATGTATCTATGTATGTACGTATGTACGTATGTATGTACGTATGTACGTATGTATGTATGTATGTACGTATGTACGTATGTATGTATGTATGTATGTATGTATGTATGTACGTATGTATGTATGTATGTACGTATGTATGTACGTATGTATGTATGTATGTACGTATGTACGTATGTATGTACGTATGTATGTATGTATGTACGTACGTATGTATGTATGTATGTATGTATGTATGTATAATAACTAAATATAATGAAATTATTCCTAACTACCACTACTACCATACATAGTATGTTTTCAATGTCATTAAAATTAGTTACCTAAGACTTTATTTATTCTTCGATTCTTTGAAACTTAAAAAAATACTTCTATTGGGGCAATGAGAGTAATTTTAAGATTTCGTATTCATGCGCAACAGTTCTGCAAAAGTTATTTATCTGACGTTTCTGAAACAAAAAGTCACATTATATAATATTTAAATGACAAGAAACTCAATCCCACTTCTAATATATGGACACAAAATTAAGCCTAAGCCCAAGATATTTTAGTTTTGAATATACGACTCTATATATAGTGTTTAAATAAATATTATTCTACTTACAACTTATAGGAGATACTACATCTTGCCTTCCCACGTTCTGTTTTAATTTTTTTTTTTTTATTCATAACTTAATGTCTCGAAAGCTTCCAATCCAAATAATCGTTACAATTTGTAAATAGATTTTTTTTACCATAAATGATTAAAATAGCTATGTCATTTGTATTGATGATTATGATTGGATTAGAACTGTGTTATTGTGATTAATTTAATGATTAGTACTTTTGCGGAAAAGAAGCAATCATATCTTATCTTTTTTATGCGTATGTACTTGTGTTCGCCCAGTTGTCGAAAGTCGATAATAATTATTTAATTTGAAGAAAACATAAATGAATTTGCCTTGTTTTTTCCACCCTTATTTTTTGTTTTGTATAACACAATTTTATTGATAATACTAAAGCTGATCAATATACATAGCTTAAAGATTTAATTCCATATCGATATTGACAAACAGAGCAGAAAAATATACTAAATTGTCATTGCTCCATAAGATATTGATAGATGTTTTTTCACTTAAATTTTATTATTAGTAAAACTTAATTTATAACTGTAATGTCATGTACACTTTTAAATTGTGTTATAGGTACTAAATGTTTGGAATTTTTTTATTAGACTATTTACGTATAAGATATAAGCTAGAAATTTATTTAACTTTCCGCTCTGTTATGCTACATTGAGTGAATATTGTCTGTCTGTTTTAAAAGTTAAAAAATGACATAGCGTAAATGTAATATTAGCGAAACAAATTCACTAATTAAAAAAAATACAAGATAAAAGTTTTAGTATAGTTTATTCATGATACTTTAAAAAATACTGAAAATTTTGCCTTGCGTGTAATGAAACGTTATCAATTAACTACCATGTCGCGATTAAAAATAATTTAGTTAGCAGCTGACATAAATCTATATGAACGCGAACACGACGCTTCCCAATTGACGCGGGTCACTGGAACTGCGTTGCGTGAAACGCGATCCGTTTTAATACATTTAATATAATATGATTCGTCTGTGTTTTTGCATTTATGCAACACGATAAAGTATCAATATTTATCCTCCTTTAATACATGTAAAGTTATTTACGTTCGTTTTTTAATAGGATTATCATTACACAACTAATTGTTCCTACGATTTAAGTTTTTTGGACTTAAATAATATACAATAAACCCGTACTATCTCTTTTTTATTTGTTAATTTTAAAGACTAAGCTATCGATATTGTTTATAATGTTTGGTTTGCTTACGAACTTGTATTAAAAATATACATACATTGGATTTCAGTGCTAGAGAGAGTATTATAAATATCATCGATAATAAATATCGATTATCAATAAAAATATATCGATTTTGACCTTTATACTGACCTCCACAATAAATCCTTTTCAGACTTTTTCTAGATACTAGCGATATATATTATATAAATATTACTAATAATGGTATTAACCAATCAAACTAAATTAAGCTTGGACGTTGTATTGTTGTAAGAGTGAGTGAGAGTTATTAGACACGGGTAGTTATCAGTGAGCGAAGGTTTACATATTCACATAGATGGCCCATTAGTTACTTTGCAGTCTGCTTTTTTAGATAAAAAAGGAGAATCAAACCTGCTATTTTTAACCGACAGGTGCTTTTTCTTTCGCTTCAAACTTTATCAATTTTATATTATAGGATATAATTAGTATCTAAATTTAAAAAAATATAAGCCTATGCGTCTGTTGCAGACGATTTAGACAGCTTAGCTTCTTAGGTAGAAGTAAATTATCTAGAATTAAAATTAAATTACTGATAGTATTTTGAGAATTGGTTCGATGAAGATTTAACAGCTTAAAATGCCACCAACGCTACTATTCATATGAGAATCCGCGTTAAAAACATTACTCGTACTTCGTCCATCCCATGCTAATTACAAAGAGGCAATCTGCATAGCTCGTGAATGAACATAGTTAATATTCATTGCGGCTGCAATAAAATCCCATTCACGTGAATTATATGTTCATTCTTGTGGTCATGACGACGGCTAACATTTAGTTTTATATCGCAGTGCCGTATATTGTAATCTCATTTTTAATAAATAATGTATATACATTTCAAATATTTTGGATGTATAGGCGTATCTTTAAAATATCATATTATATTTATTTGTACCTAAGTAATTTGTTGGTAAATTTAGGGTAGGTCCCCATTTCTCTCAATGCAACAAACACGACGCCAATTTTTTTTTTTTTTGTTGGCGGACAAGCATGTGGGCCACCTGATGGTAAGTGGTCACCACCGCCCATAGACAAAGGTGCTGCAAGAAATATTAACCATTCCTTACATCACCTATGCGCCACCAACCTTGGGAACTAAGATGTTATGTCCCTTGTGCCTGTGATTACACTGGCTCACTCACCCTTCTAACCGGAACACAACAATACAGAGCACTGTTATTTGGCGGTAGAATATCTAATGAGTGGGTGGTACCTACCCAGACGGGCTTGCACAAAGCCCTACCACCAAGTAAATTCTAACAAAGGATTTGACTAATAACATTTTTTGCTGTAATTGAAGTATGTAGTTAGTACAGATTGTATCTAATATCAATATCGAAAGTATCTTGTATCTCGTCTTCTAAAAATATAATATATGCAATACTGATACATTACGATTCTTAATTATACAAAAAACTACCTGCACCCGCGACTTCGTGCGCGTTTGAATTTAAGTTGTTTGGACATTGCAGCGTGACATTATTTTTATTTTATATATGTATATATAATTCTAAAATAAAAGTAGCCTAAGTTACTCCTTATTACATCAGTAATCTGCCAGTGATAGTCCCGTCAAAATCGTTCCAGCCGTTCTAGATATTAGCCGGAACAAACAGACAGATAAAAATTGTAAAAAATGTTATTTTGGTAAGCGTACCGTGTATACATACATATGCATTTAGTAAAAAGCGGTAATTTTAATATTACAAACAGACACTCCAATTTTATTATATGTATATATATATATATAGATAAGATTAATTGTACAATTTATGGCCGCCTTATTCGTTTTTGTTGATATTTGACTACAAATTACCTACGTGTCATTTGGATAGATTTTATTTATTTACAAACAATAAGTTTGTGAAAGATTTTAGAAATATGAAACACAATGCATACCATGAAGGGGCTCTGACTTAGTATGTCGTACACGTATGACTTAGTATGTCGGAAAATTACCGCAACGCTGTCCAATCTATTAGAGCCCACTCAGGACTATTCGTTATAAAATTCTTCGATATGAATATTTAAAACATCTGTACTCGGACAAACTTTAGATAAAATAAAAATCTTTCTAAATATTTAGAGTCTAGGTCATAAAACAAGATATATTTATTTAAAAAAATATTAGTATTAATCTTCCAAAAGTGCTTTTTGAAGATAAAATCAGATCCAGTATTCTTTGAAATTAGTCCAACGCCTTTGGGAAAGGTGTATGAATATATTTATAGAAATATATATTTAAATATTCGATAGCATTTATCAGTTAAGATCAGTTGATTACGAAACGGTTACTTTGTATAGAATTTCAAAATCAATTTGATATAATATCTTTATAACGCTACAATAGCATTCGAAATCGATTCCCAATTACGATACGTGACAAAGATCATTATTCTAGTACTTGTATTTGACCCAGATAGATATACTAAGTTAGGCTTCAGGTCATACTTATTGTTGAAGTCTAGGGTTGTGTTAACGGATCTTTGATGTGTTGGTCGTGCTTGGAATATAAAGCAGCAAATTTAAATATTTTGCTTCAGACGCTAAATATAATTTCAGACGGTAAACGACTGTCAAAGTAGATTAAATAAGAGAGTTTAAGAAACTTATTCTTGAATTTGCACTTCAAAACATTTCTGTAAATATTAATAGTATTAAATGAATATAAATGCGAACTTCGACTTTTTATATCGTATATTGTCGTCGACTTTACTTCAGTTTATATTTGCCTATTAATTCGACTAAATCTTCATGCGTACGATGAAATCGAGAATTGTTGTTTGAATTTTTGATTTATAACAATTTCCTACTTAAGACTGATTAAAAAAAAACAACTTGTATGTATTTCTTGACCTGAAATGAAATTTATAACTATTAATAAAACTGAATTCAAATTTAAAGTCACTTTTTTCAAAATATATATTAAGGTTTAAAAGTATAATGCAAAAAGTACTTATCCTAAGTTTAATCGAATCTGTCAATGTAATAACTTTCTCATTTTCTTTATCTTAGCTTCTTCTAGATGTATTGTGTATATTTCTTGCAAATATTCCGAAAATGTTTAATTAAAAAATTGTCCGTACTTTATCGTAGTCGGGTTTTAGATTTTTAAAGTTTGATCTCTAGTAACTTTGTTAAAATAGTCTTCGTTTTTAAATCAAATATTAGCAATGAGTTATTGTTTATAAATCAATAGTCAATTATATTAAAAAATGGCTTTTAAGCAAAACCTAAAGGTTATTGACAATAATTTTACTTAAAATATTGACATATATGACGTATTTTTATTTACAATAAATATTGGGTCCGAGAAATTTATAAGGGATAAATGCACGAATCTCGTATATTTGTTTTGTTCGTGTAAAAGTATATTCTTAAAGCTCGACTCAAACCGAGCTTATCCCTTTTGAGCTAAGTCGAATTTTAAATTCAAAAAGACGACCCATAATAAGCTTAAATTATGCATCAGCTATACAAAGATAAGTTATGTAACATATCCGTTACAGTATCCTTATAAACTTTAGTTATTGCTTCATTCTTTGGGGTGCATTTTTTTCATACAAACTCACTAAACAAAATTAATATTATACATACATGTATAGTATTGTATTGTATAATATTTATTCTAATCATGATCATTACGATAATTACACCGTCATTCGTGTATGTATATTTGAAAATTAAATATAAAATCTCCTTTCTCGAATTGAAAACGTTTAAAAAAATTTTTTTAAAGGCGTTCGCAATTTAAAATATTATTATACAGAATAAATATCACGCACAAACTAAACATCGCTATTCTTTTTCCATTCATCTCTCATTGCTTTCGAACAATGAAAAAAAAAACATTTTAACGTACGTTTTGTTCGCCATAATGTAAGAATAACAAGGGATTTTTCGCGGTTTCCCCTCATAAACAGTTTGGGTGAAAGGATAGACTTTCGTATCGAATTGTTGCATCCATTAAGCTGAAACTCGCTGCTCTTTATGAAAAAGGGGGAAAATGTTTTCACTTATATTTTATGCTGGCGTTTTAGTCGCCTTTGCTTGCTAGGTTGGTTACATGTAACAGTTGTGTGTGAATAATAATCATTCATCATCTTACGCATTTCATTAAATACTTAATACTTTGAGTGAATAAAGATTGTTTCTTTATATTATATTTGGGTTATCTGTATATTAGGGTTTTGTATAGTATTTTTATCGCCTGTTTGGAGGCTTTCAGAAATATTTATAATTGCTTATCGTCTATAGTTTTATCTTTCATCGTTTATTATACAGTATTATACAGGAAAACTTTTTTTATTGCTGCTAAACACATAACAAACTTTGAATTTTACATTAAAGGTTTTTAAAAACAAAAACGGAAACATGTATTAAATTCTAATTTTATAAGTATTTAAACATGTATAAGTAAAACTTAGTAAATATGGAATGAGATTTATTAATTAAATTTATCTTCGAAATATATATAGGTACTCAAAATCGTAACACTTTTAAAATAATAAATGACACAAAAAGATTATAAATTATAGATTATAATTGGACTATAAATGATATAAAATTATATCTACTAAATGTAAAGTAACATGGAACTAAATTTTTATGAGTATATGGTGGTCAAACGTTTATTATTTTTTTATATAAAAAGCATATTAAATGTGCCACCTGATCATAAGTGGTTAACATCACCAATGCGCCACCAACCTTCGGAACTATGATGTTATGTCCCTTGAACCTGTAATTCCACTGAGTCAATCACCCTTAAAACCGGAACACGACAACATTGCTATTTGGCAGTAGATTATCTTATGAGTGGGTAGTACCTACATAGACGGAATTGCACAAAGCTCTACCAACACTAAGTTGTATTTCAAAGAGAACAAAAAGGTAAGGTTTATTAAATTAAAATAATTTATTGTATATTACAAACGAAAAGTCTTAGTAAGTTACTTATATATACATAAATATATTTTGATTGAAGTTTAATTTAAGGAAAGTGTTTTTGACATTTCTTGTCTATATTTTGAATGTCTGAATCTTAAAAAAGTAAATGTTTTCCTTATAGTTTAATTTAATGAAAGTCAGACGTTACTAAAATCAAACGGTTACTAGTTTTTTGAGGTAATCATCATTAAACATAATTTAAAATAACAGTCGTAATAATACTTAATTAGAAACAAAAGCCGTTTCGTCCTTTTTAAAATCACACGATAAAAATTACGAGCACCCGTCAGCTCGAATAAATTCAACGCATGTACAAAAGATGTTCACGATCCTGCGTAACAATGGAATCAGCTGTAAAGACATCTTCACACGCGAATCGCAATCGTCACCTGCGTTGTAAGTTATTACTATTTTACGCTTTAAGACACTTGCAATTCACATTTAATTACATGAAAGGCTTATGATGAATTATATACAAATAAAAATTAAAAAACAGCTACTGAGCAAATCGTGACCGCGTGTAATGGTGGCAAGAATATTAGCAAAATTTCCCCGTGGAATCGTAATTGCTTTTTATCCGGGCCAAAAAATAACCAGCCCTCCTGCCACCAGTGGCAATGAGACGAGGTGTTATACTTTTAATATACGTTTTTGAACTATTACTCCAAGGTCCAAGTGTTTCAACTGCAAATGTAAAAAAAGACATAATTTGTATAAGATAAAAATATTAAGTTAAATACGTATATCAAAGGTCATGATGAATGAATATACATTGACTTTTATCGAACATGTAAGGACTTTGATTGCCATTTAACATTTTTGTCTCATACAAACAAATAGGACTAACGTAGCAAAATAATTTTTCGCTTCAAATACATTAATAAGTCACTATATATTTTTTTGCCAACGCAGCATTTTTTTAAACGCTAATATACTGAATCAGTGTGCTGAGTACTTAATACCTTCGTGGCGATGCATTCCAATGCAATTTTCGGGGGACCACGAGCCCACCTGTCCGCAATCCGAACATGCTTGTAATTTATTCGATGTCTCGCCTGAACGCCGTACGCCTGACGTCACTGCGATAAGCCTGTCATGCGGTCAAACAACATTGCTATTGTTTTTGCGCCCTCAGTTTTTAACATACGATCGAATACTCGACATTTTTGACATATCGATATTTTTTATTTGTTTATTCGAAATTCGATTTTCTTAAAGAGATAATATATTTTTTTTTAATTAATAAGTCCATTAATGCTGAAGAACCCTGTAGTAATAATAATATTCAGTGTACAGAGTAATAGTTAAACAATATAATAACTCTATAGTTACAACTATATACAGGGTTATTGGTTATTCGACGTATTCCCGTTAGGAGGTGATAGGAGTGCGATAAATTAAACCTATTTTTTTCTTCTGATTTATAAAAACGATAAAACACTGGTTATTTATCAATATTAAAACAAAAATTATCGGTCCAAATTTTAAAATGCGAGACGGAAAACGATATTACTTCAATATTTTTTTGATTTTTCCCACAAAAATACCTTATAAACAAAAAACATTATAAAATTTGTCTTGCAGATTATTTTAAAAACATTACAATTTTCTTAGCTCTCCAAAAATCTATAACAACTAGAAACTTATTTCAAAGCGACCTAAAAAAATGACCACAAAGGACGCTGGTGGAAAATTCAAAAGAAAGATTCTTAGAGACCTCCAGAAAAAAATATTTATTATTAGTATAGATTTATCAAACCATCTCATAATTTACACAAATATTATAAACGCGGAAGTATCTCTGTCTGTCTACCTGTCAGTCTTTCCGTTGCTCTGTGACAGCCACACCACTAAACCGAATTTGATTAAACTTTGTATGAAGCAACCAAGAATCCCAAAGGACATAGGATATTTTTAGTAGCTAACTCCTAAACAGCAACCGCGAAAAGGTAAGCCGTAGGCGACAACTAGTATTAAATTAACAACATCATGTGAAAGTTTCTTATCAATGAATTATATTTTCGCGTAAGTCTAGGAAAACAAACATATAAATTCTGCTTTACTGCATTAGTATGATAAACATGTTTAATAAAATAATGGACCATTCTTCAAGACGCTTACTTAATATTCTACTTCGTGATCGATATCCGCAAATTCACACAATGCTCAATGGACACACATAACCTTGGTTAGTTAATGCCCATTCAATGGTAGTATGGTGTCACTATATATATATATATATTATATATGTATGACTATGACTATATTAAAATGTAATCTGATTCAATACGTGTTGTGTCATCGACTACTTAAGAAGTTCTTTTGTGTGACTACCTCCAATAACGTTTCGAGAAACAGCGTCTGCCGTCTGCAAGCAATTTATAAATATTATAGATTAAATTAAAAATTCTAATACATACAGTACATAATAAGTATACATTTAATTGATTCGAAATAAAGTCTAAGATAAAAACATTATATTTCGCTGTTTAATCTATATTATTCAACAGTCATAGGGTATTCGAGCTGTACGACCACGCCTTTGTAATCTATCCTTAAAACTCAAAGAACATAGCGTAGGTACTGTCACTAGCAGAAGGCGAAAGCGGTCCCCTCTTTCCGTAGCGCCCTAACTACTTCCTTTGTATAATTAGCTTGCTAATAAGCCATCCTGAAATATTAACTGAACAATAACCTTCGTTAAATATACTTTGGTATATCAATAACGAAATATAAAATTCGCTCGATATAACTATGTTGGAATTTATTATCGCTCGGATTAAGTGATTTTAGTTGCGAAAGAAATAATTAGAACCAATATACAGAATATTTATAAATAGTTAACTATTTATAAAATAAACACGCTGGTAATTTTAATGTATATCTTTTTTAACTTAATTTGTTTTTAAAGATACTTTTCATGCAATTGTTTTCTTTTTATGTATGTAAAAAATTGTCTTTCGTTTATCTTTTATACACAAAAATAAAACACGTTACCCGAGCGATATTAGAGCTTGTATTACTGAAACTAGAACCGTGCTTAGAGTAAGGATACTGTTATGACCTACAAACGTAAGAAATTTTGAATTTCTACCTCTGAAGTGGGAAACGGGAATTTTTCCACTGGCAGATTCTAATCCACCACGTGCAGGTTTCCCCACGATGTTTTCACTTCACTGAGCACGAGATATATTATGATAATGTATGATGAATATATAATACATATGTATTAGCCTTCTTACAGTTCTCAAGAATAAAGATTTACTTCTAAATGGCAGCTAATAAATCTCAATTCGAGACCAATATCAGTATTACACATCAATCACCCCATGAACACTCGAAAAAATAGCGGTATGTTTGTGGGATGGGGTGAATAAATAATGACACGAATATAAACAATGAGCACTACCGTAGGACATGATTACTCCATATAAATAATATTAGTTTTGCACTTCTGTAATTTACTGACTTTATTTATATATATATTTATATAGTTAGTCGAATGTATTATCTTTCGTCTGATGTTGAATGATACGTACCTGATTTCTTTAATTCAAATCTTATATTTATGTTTGTGATTTATTGATATTGATATCACTTTTCAGTTTACCATGAATTTGACACATATAATATGTATTTTTTTATCGCTTTCGTTGTTTATAATATCCATTTTATAACCAGCCACTGGATAGCTACAGTACTTGCGTAAATATTTAAACCATCGATATGACAATTATTACATATATGTAAATACTGGTTGTAAAACATTATATAGTAAACAAATTAGCATGGAATATCAAATAAGAATTTAAACAATTAATTTTGAAAATGGAATATATGAAATTTTTAACCAAGTTCAGCTCATAATTCTAAATTCCAAAAAAAAAATGAAGTCTCGTTTAATCAACCGTGTAAAATTACATAAACCTTACCGCATTATTCGCGGGTTGAAAGCAAAGATTTCATTTCACACATGAGGTACCTGGCCCTGACAGGCGTCACACATACGCAGGTTCTACTCCTCATACATATTCAAAATTATTTGAGGACAGTGCTGTATCATAGCGTGATTTGATTTGGGCCTTAAATACAGAACCGTAAAGGGTATATTTTAAGGTTTACATTGTCTCAAACGAACCTCGGCCTCTGATATTGAACTCGCATTGAGTTAATTTTGCAAAATGTACTCTGGTTTTGCTCGGTTTGGATACAATGGTAAACTTTTGGTATGCGGCGTTTCTGTCTACAATGTTTTAATAGGATATAGCATGGATATGTTTCACTTGAATACAAAATTATGTTCTCTGCTGGGAGGGGAGACCGAAATATTACGATAGGCTGTTTTCATTTTACCGAATAATTAAAACGCGGAATTAAGCTAAATCTATTTTACAAATTTACGCCGACTTGTCTTTTACTCCAATATTATATTAGTTAATTCCATAATTGGCCAATTAACACTTATTTCATTTCTCATTTTTCGTAACATTCGATACAAGCTTGGTATTTGATATATATTGGTAGATAGACAGTGTTAATACCTAACAAATTATTACACATATAGACTCATACGTTCGTTGTGACCAAATCAAACATTGGCCAAGTAAGAATCATAATTTGGCCAACCGATCACTCGGGCTAATGATAATTCGACGAAATCAAATTAGGGAAAATGTTGTTTCGACGAAGATTACTTCGTAATGAAATTCGATATAAAATTCTTCGGATAAACAACAGTGAATAAGCATTCATATACTTTACGAACTTTAAATCAACGTTAAATTACTTTCATATCGTTAGTCGAATTCAATTAAAAGATATTATAATAAAGTAACAATAAATAAAGGAGTTAGTATTCACTTTTTGTTAATAAAATATTATTATGTTCTATTTTTAATTCAATGTTAATATCTTCGTTAAATGTGATCTGGACATGCCATACATGATCACATATATGAAACAGTCCAATATTAACTTAATTGAAGTATATTTATGCACTAGGATTAAACCTTAAATATTTTGGAATATAGCAGTTGTTTTACGTTACTCACTTTATTAATTTACTCATACTTTTGTATTTATAACTAACTGTACTTCTAAATTCTTCTGTCTTAAAAATAAAAGCTATAAAGATTAACTACAATTACTTTTTAAATGTATTTTAAAGTAGAAACAAATAAATATTACTATTTCTTACACCAAAATCTTTTAATATATCTTTAAAATAAATTACAACTCGTTCACAAATTGTACAATATTGTATCTTGTACATTAATCTTGCGAATTTTCCGTTTCAAAGACGAAAAGAAAGACGGGGGCGGCAAGCCGGCTAATTCGATATCATTGTGGGTAAAACGTCGGAACGAATCCCGTAGCTTTGGCTGACAAGACCTGCTTACGCCGAACGTTACGAGTATGCTTCGAATTTGTTAAGCAATATTATTGCATCAGGAATATATTATTACGTATTTATTCCGAATATAATGATTGTTCGAATTTTTTTCTTTGTTAATAGTCCATTTTATTTTTATTATAAATCCAAGATGAATAAAATACGCGTATGTATTATTTTATTTGAAATTCGATTGAGCTTGTAACGCTGCAGATTTAAATTACTGGAAGAGGTTAAAATTTCGCTGTGTTTTTATTCCCGTATCTCGGGAAGCACGTAATCTTTGGTCTGCACCGGAAATCTAACTGTTCGTGATAAATTTGCCGTTCCATGGGATTTTGAGAGTGAAGAGAAAGATAAAATAGACCATTATTGCAAGTAAATCATTTTCTAACCGCCAATCTCTGAAGCAATGTTCGAATCACATGAACTTGAAATATATATAATTTAATATTGCGTCACCGGCTGTCGAAGTCAAAAATTGTCAACAAGATAACAGGTGAAGATATATCCAGGTTATATACTTAAAAAAACATTACTTAACCTCAAAAATTTAACAATTTCTTCGTACTTATATCATAGCTTCAACTTTTAGATTGAGAAACAAACGTAAATAAGGATAAATCAAATCTTTTTTCGGCTAAGTTGTTCCTCTTGAATCAGTCTGTTTATTGATAAAAACCGCATTATAATCCATTGCGTACTTTAAAAGAAACGACTTTGTTTTATACTATGTAGAGATGATTTGATTCAAAGAATGGAAAAAAACTCATTAAACACCGTTATAATCGTGCGAGTTCGTTTAATTGCAGATTTATGAGGGTAACATTGTTTTCACACAAAATGATGTTCATTTTCGGCTTAATCTATTCCGTTTCAGTCAGCGAGAGACAAATGGTCTGGTAATATGCGGAAAATACCGCTCCACGCACCATTGCATCCGCAATGTTGTATGGCTGAAGTTCTCGATCGTGGGTATATGAAATTCAGATTAATAGTGTACATGGTCTACGGATTAAACACAGAGACATGTTTTGTCTTACAATAATTCTCTATCAAGTAAGAATGTTTATACAGATAGTAATTTGTTTATACAGATATCGTTTGTTGAAGTGAATTAAAATAAGATTTACCTTAAGTATTTTTTAATATTGTTTCCAAACAAAAATAGTTTTCTATAGATTATATTTTTATATTATAACTATACACCTATGTACATAAATCCATACTATTATAATATTATAAATGCGAAAGTAACTCTGTCTGTCCGTCTGTCTGTCTCGCTTTCACGCCAAAACTACTGGACCGATTTAAATGAAATTTGGTACACAAATAGTCTAGAGCCTGAGAAAGGACATAGGCTTTTTATTTGGAAAAAAGTGCTGTAAAGGGTTGGAAAGGTGGTTGAAAGGTTGTAAGTTGTTGAAAGTATTGTCATTTTTAGAACTAGAAGCATAAAACTTATATTTTAGGCTGTACACTTATAAACTAACATATCATGACACCCACGAAATTCTACCCCTAAAGGGGTGAAATAGGGGTTGAACGTTTGTATGGAAGTCCGTCATTTTTGAAGTTAGAAGCATGAAATTTTATTTTTGTGCCACTAATTAAAAATGAGTTGATACGTATTTAAGTGTGTCTGGATATTTTACGCCTAAGGGGAGAAATAGAGTTTGACATTTCGTATATAGGTTAGTATGGAAGGCCGTCATATTGAAATTAGAAGCATGAAATTTTATTTTTGGGCTACCGAATAAAAATTAGTTGATTCGCATTTAAGCGTTTCTGGATATTTTACCCTAAGGGCTGAAATACACACCGATGTGGTATACAAAGTGGTATTACATTAACGTAATATTTTAAGTTAATTTGTAAATATATTCATATTCTCCGCGGGCAAAGCCGCGCGTAACAGCTAGTATTCATATATATTATTACCCGTACTACATTAAGGCTTCATTCTATTTAAATGAGACTTTATATTCTTTCTATATATTCTTATATCATTTATATATTCAGTTTGGCTCATACGTGGATTCGCATAACGTCAGAATGGGCAGAATAAGGTTCTATATAATTTTTTTATGTTATAATTATGAGATATTTTGTTTTATTTTACGGAAATTGTATAATTAAATAATGATTGCCAAATTCATATCATCGATAATATTTAAAGTATAGCTCAGTATATTTTCAATTTTTTTTTATTCTACGAATTTTCAAATTAACGCTATCTGTCAAACATTTACTTAAAATTCAATTTCAAGAAATTCAGCGAAAGAGAAAAGGCTAGAGAAGCCACCTGGGGGCGCATTTAGATTGAAATTCTCATTTTCTTTTTAAAAACACCGCCTCACGCCCCTTTCACCCTCCACAACAGATTTACATGCGAAATTTCTACTTTTCTATGTTCTGAAATGTTTTATAAGATAAACTGTTTCCGCTTCGAAAACATGAAATGTAGCATGCATTTAATCTGCTTATGTGATATCTAATGTTTGCATAAATGTTCCATATGGATGCATAATATCATATCGCTGAGTATTTCTATTACAAATATTTAAATCAATATATTATTATGCTATATTTGTATAAGCTTTTTATGAAATTCATATTCTATATTTGAATTACATAACAATGATGGCTAGAAAATAAAAATAAAACATAATTTATAATTATGGTAGCTTAAATATAAATATTTATTACGTAAATAAATTATATGTTTATATAAACAAATGTGAATGTGATAGATATAATAAGTAGTCATAAAATATCCCACTGCTGGGCAAAGGTATCATGCATGATTTCACCAACCAAGCACGACATGAACACAATATATAAACACAAATTAAGCGAAGGCAAACTTACTGTTGTTTACTTGGCTTTGAACCCGCAATCAACGTTAAAGATTCATGTGCTCCAAGCATTGAGCCATCTCTGCTGTTTATAAATAGATAGATATGAGCTATACATATAATATACATGTATTCGTTTGTTATTTTGTAAAACTGAAGTAAAACGCTTCCCTGTTGAGTACATAATAAAATGCATTAAAAAAATAATCCATGTTTCTAGATACCAGATAAGGTTTTTGTTGTTATCGTAACTTTTAGGTTCTTGTCATTGGCATTTTATAATAGAAAGGCTTTCTAAGACTATCTACATAAATAAGAATTTTTTCAAATCGAAGTTAAGTTAGAGTTCAAAATGATAAAGTCTCTAAATCTGTCGTTAATATAAAATTAATGAATAATATTCACCTCAATAGTCGTCTTCCCAGAGGCTTGCCATTTCATGAGATGTTCACCCTTGAGAGACCAGCCGGGGGCATAGCTTATCAGACCCCCCGCGGCCCCCGCCTTGTTTCCCGTAGCTACGTCACTACCTTCAGCTTTTTTCTTAGGGCTCGTCTGAAGCCGGAAAAAATTGCGCCCGTGAATCTTACAACTCTTAGAGGGTGAGAAGAAAAATGAACTTTTTTTGGGCGATTTTTCTTGTTCGTCGCTTGATTTGGACGTGCTCGCTTCTTCGGGCGCATCTTTGATTTCGGTTAATATTTCACTATGTGTGCTGGAACTAGGTTTTGGTCCTGAGGTTTCATCGGCGACGAACAGTAAAGTACGCTGTACGAAAGGCGTCGCTTTATTGTAGAACTCGTACGGTTCTGGTACTCTGAAGCTGGCTGGTATTGTTGTACGATGAGATTTCGTCAATCTTCGCTCCATGTATTTTCTTGCCATGCCATACACATACTATAATAAAACTTCACTACTTATTTAATCACTATATTCTATATTATAAAATCAATTGTTACTCAATGTTACTGGTTGGAATAAAAAACAATATTTAAAACTTATTTATATAAACTACTTGGATGAATGTATAGTTATTTAAAAGAAATAACACATTTCTACATACAATACATACGTTTTAAAACTATAAATATTTAAATATATTTATGTCATATAGATATAATACGAGGTAAAGTATTTTATATGACTTTCAGTAATATTGTTTGAGAACTGAAAGCCCTATAGCTTGCAATTTTCACGCGGAAGCCGATCGATCGCTGTGCGTGGGTAAACATTGTACCCTAACCTTATTCGCACAAATTTATAACCAACATTCTTAACATCCTTATCACAGGGCGATAAAGATCATTTTAGAGTATTTATTTGTTTGTTTGACGTTGTAAAACTCTTTCGGTAAGTAGGCAGTAGGTATAAACACTCCTAACATACAGAATAGCACTCCTTAAGAACTGGTTGTCGAAAATGTATTGTTATATTATTTTCAGACCTACGTCGTATAACAACGATACGTTTAACTAAGAAGAAAAATAAAAAAAAAACAATTTAAAATATAATTTTTTTTCGTGTGCAAGTTGTGTATAATTATCTAATTGAACTAGATTGTATTGACGTCAGCATCATATGTTTTACAGTTTTAAAAATATATTTGGAACAATACATTGCTCACACAAATAAAATAGCTGTAAGAATTAAAATATGTTCTAGATTTATTTGGGTACTTTAAAAACTAAATAATAGACGATATTTATAAATTCTTCGATCCTCAAAAATATGCTATAGATTTTGGATTAAAATAATTATAAAATATCGATTACTTAAAAGAATATAATACAAACTCGTTTAAATAAACGGGCTTTCTGTATCGTACACAATCGACACATCATTTTACTTTTTATTTAATCGCCTGCAGATAATTAATAAAATAACATTGGTATTAAATAAGTTCTGTTTTTTTTTTTAATTTTTCCTGGCCGTATTTATAATGTTTTAATTGTTTGATGATAATTTGTATGTGATTTTAAACGGCCAGTCGTTCTCACCCTTGTGTTATTATCATCATAAACAGAATGGGAGCCGTGTGATAAACTTTCAGTCCTCTTTTGTATGAGCAGCAATTTAGAATTTATATTGGTCGGTTTATTATTTGTTTTCAGAACGGCTTTTATGCAGTAGGAACCTCCTTCATAAATTTTATAGGTTCCAGTAAAATTATTTAAATAAAACAAATACAATATCGTGATATTAGTAAAATTAAATTCGCGAAGGTCGCATTATCAAATACCTAGCAATATACCTATAGAGTGGAAATACTTGAAAGGAAAATAATAAAACTTTACGTGATAATAAAGTGCGTAGACAAAATTTAATAAGAAATTCGTTGTTGGGCGGTATGTGTTAAGTCAGGGTATAAGTTCTGCATTCGAAATTTCATCCAAATCCATCCAACCGTTTTAATGTGATCGAATAACAAACATCCAAAAAAACAAACTGACACAGCTATAATTTCAGTAGGATATGCCACAAAAACTTCAAAGCCAGCCAAATTAATCAAAACATTATATATATTTAACTTACTAGCTATTAAATTTACTTAGTAGAGCTACTCATTAACTTTACACTATTTCCATTTGGGGCTGCTAACATTAAATGTTATTAAATTTCAATATAATTAAAAAACTAATCACGTAAATGTTGGCGATGTAAGATTTATCGGAGTATCAGAAATAGAAACAAATTCAGGTAGGTAATATCAACGAAGTCATTTGGTCCGTTATTCCCAGTTGAATTCTTCCCCTTGCCTTTGTAAATAGCTTTCCGATCAGAGGGGGGCATTATTACATTTCGATGACATGACGAATTGGAGATGACATATAGGGGCCCTGTACAATTGACCACAACATGGGATGAAAGAAATGTTTCATCCCAACTTGTAGTTCTTAAGATTGAATCAGTAAAGATTGTGTATGTAAATGTCTTGACTAAACGTAAACGTGCTTAGATATCTTTATAAAATCGCTAGATAGAAATAAAATATTATTTGAAGGCTAATTAACCCAGTAACACGTTTTTCTGAATTACATCCTTGTAACTATATTTTATTTAATTTTTTTATTATCTCTAGTATATTAACATTTAACCCGCATTGGATTATCATAGTTAAATTAGCTTTAAACCTCTTTCTTAAGAGGAGAGAAAGCCTTAGTAGTGAGACATTTAAAAGTTTATAGTTTTTATACGTTTTACATAACATTAACAGCCTGTAAATTTCCCACTGCTGGGAAAGGCCTCCTCTCCCTTTGAGGTTTGGAGCATATTCCACTCCGCTGCTCCAATGCGGGTTGCTGGAATACACATGTGGCAGAATTTCGTTGAAATTAGACACATGCAGCTTTCCTCACGATATTTTTCCTTCACCGCCGAGCACAAGATGAATTATAAACACAAATTAATCACATGAAAATTCAGTGGTGCTTGCCTGGGTTTGAATCCGAAATCATCGGTTAAGATGCACGCGCTCTACCCACTGGGCCATCATCTCGGCTCATCATCGCGGCGTACATAAACCTCATTAAATGTTAAATAAACAACTACGTAACTATTTTTTGTTTGTAATTACGGTAGTCTCTGTATAAATGAGACTATCGTAATATACGTATATTATTAAAATAATTGAAAATTTACTTAGATCCTAAGAAATAGTATACTAAACACAATCCAATATTGACGATCTATTTACAACTTGCATTATTTGTATCCATTACCACTTGACGTCTTAACCCCTTCCGAGTATTTCGATCCGTATTTTACAATCAATCGGGCATGCACTGTTTAGGAACTAGTGATCTTTCTCAGTCAGTATAGTTCAACGAACCTGCTTGTACGTTTGTGGATGTCAACAAAAAAAGACGTAATGGCTCTACAACTACCGCTTCAGAAATAGATTTTCACCCCAAAGAAGCGCGAACTTGACAACGAAGCCGTGCGTTATATTTAACAACTCATTGTAGTCAGAAATAAACAGGAAATATACTTGCATCGAAATACCTTTGATGGTTCAGTAAATAAGAATGACATTCTAAACATTCGAATTTAATTAGTTTATTTCGAATGCTTTCAAATCCTTTGCGTTCAAATTCAAATTCTTTTACATGAAATGGAATTTTACAAGTTCATTTGAGTCAGACGATACTTGCGGTTGTCTGTTGCATTTGTTTTTAGTTGAGATTTGATCAAATATTCATGAAAAAATTAATAATTCAAATCAAATAATTATATAAAAACTAGAAAACAATTAAATCTACTAAATACATGTGACGAAGAGTTTACTAGTTCCTGTTATTAATTAAATTTGGGAAATTTTAAACAAGTTTAAATGTGTATTTCTTTTTTATATTAATTTATCGTACCAGTCTATACATGCAAGATAGAGCACTATTTGTAAGTAGAATTATGTGTACATTTTAAGACTGTTTCTGTGTTAAATTAAAATACATAGAATCTTTTTAGAGATTTTATTACAATTTTACTGGTACAGCTATGAGTAGATGTCCTTGATTTCCTTTAAAAATTACATAATCGCGCAAATTGTGACACTAACTAAACTACAATCATGAGAGAAATTAATGAACGAAATGACAGCATACAGAAATGCAGAATGATTTAGCCTCCTTTCAGCATCAACGAGAATGAACAAAAATCCTACGTACGTGAGCGGAGTTGACTACTTAACTAGAAGTGG
The DNA here is from genome assembly GCF_037043105.1 of Vanessa tameamea. NCBI lineage: Eukaryota > Metazoa > Arthropoda > Insecta > Lepidoptera > Nymphalidae > Vanessa > Vanessa tameamea. Next base: position 8,750,919 of record NC_087313.1, on the reverse strand, counting down.
CCTACAGAGACATATACTACACAGCCGTAAAGCAAAGTTATTGTCCGCAAATGCTCTCATGTCAAGTAGCAGAATTTCATCCGTCACTTGGAGATTTTCTTACGATTTTCCTTCATCGCCGAGGACCCGATGAATTATATCCTACGATCTTAAGTCGACCTAAGTATCTACTGGCTCTATAAATATAAATAATAATTAGTTTTGTTGGATAAACGTAGCACGCGATATAACTTTCAAAAAGAGCAGATTATACATTATAACGGTAACCCGCGTGACACGACAACTTTAATTAAGATGTCGCGTCAAGAACCGAATTATGTTCCACACGACCCAAGGGAACCCCTTTTGCTTCCAAATAACTGGCATATATATACACATTAACATTCTATTGTAGTCTCTATCGCCTACGTAATAAGTGCTACGATTATTGTTTGTTAGTAGCTTGAAGCAATGCGGTAGGTTTGGTCCAATATGAATTATTGTCATAGCTGACTGGGTAAGTAGGATAAACATAATTTAAGAAGGATTTATTAAACAAGTCATTCGAATGTAAACAAACAACAGGCTCTAAGGCGGAAGTTCCTAAATGGATTCTCTAGCGACCTTCTTAAAAAATAATATTTTTTGAATAACGAATAATAATATATAAATAAAAAATAGGTATCTTGTTAGGAATTTATAGTTTTATTATAAACAATATTATAAGGTAAATATGTTTTCACGCAATGAATAAGAATATCAGATACAGAAAAGGAAAGAACTTACATTGCAATGATATGTTTACAATGTGTACCACATAATAATACATACTTATAAAAAATATGTTATTCAATCGTAACACTTATTACATTAGCGATAGATATTAAAATATAATGTTAATATATATGTAAATCTATTACTTTTAATGTACAATCAGATGTTTAAGCACGTATTAGTGTTCGTCTACAATAACACCAAATTAAAAAGTTATCCCAAATTACTATAACTATTATTATACGTATACAGTGCTACTAAATATTTGCTTATGTGTTTGTGTATATACATACATACTATGTTAAGCCGAAAGCGCTGATATTTCTAACTCTCTAAAACTTACATTGTAATGATGAATGACTTTGAATGTACAATTCGATATTTAAATACGAGTAAAGTGTTCATCTACAATTACTCCAATTTAAATCTTAAATTATGCACGCATGTCAAGCATTACTTTGAATCAACACCTCGTTAAAATGCAAATGGCCGCCCTTTGCTGGACTCAGGGCAATTACCTGATTATTAAGCACAAAGTACAGGATCAACTAGCCGGCTTAATATGACGCGTGAAATACGGTAAAGGTTTAGCTGATTTATACGAATATATTTAAATTTTTATAAAACCTAGCCTCAACAGGTAAGCGGAGGAATTGCAAGAAAACTCGAATATTATTAGCATTCAAGACTTTGATAAGGGTATATAATATATACATATATTGTATGTTCTTTTTTTTAAAAAATACTGTAATAAAGTAGGCTCAGAAATCGCCATGTTACGGGACTAAATTGAACGTAAAGTTGGGAGTAAAAGTTTTTTAACAAAAAAAACAACTTCTGTATACGACAGAGTTATGTTCGAGCATATATAAACATCTAAATTAAGAACCCTCCTCCTTGTTTGAAGTCGGTTAAGAATAGTCATAAAAGTCATCGTTTAAATAATATAACCATAAGTATAGCATTAATAATATGAGATGTATACCGTTTGCTTGACCTCATATTAAGTGCGAGTAAATTTAATTTTAAGCAACTATCAACCAACTTGGAAAATTTGCACATTTTTGGTGCTGGTAAAAATAAAATCTATTGTACTATATTTTGTATTTTGTTCGAAAATTAAAAAGTGATTTTTTTTTTTTTTTCTAAATTAATGTCACGTTTGTTTTATGGCATTTGGCGGACGAGCATATGGCCCATCTGATGGTAAGTAGTCACCACCGCCCATAGACAAAGGCGCTGTAAGAAATATTAACCATTCCTTATATCACCTATGAGCCACCAACCTTGGGAACTAAGATGTTATGTTCCTTGCGCCTGTGATTACACTGGCTCACTCACCCTACTAACCGGAACACAACAATACAGAGTACTGTTATTTGGCGGTAGAATATCTGATGAGTGGGTGGTACCTACACAGACGGGCTTGCACAAAGCCCTACCACCAAGTAAAGTCGTACGAAGCATAAGAAAATATTATCTTTCATTTAACATTCATTTACATTCAAACCTAACGTATCTATATCACGATTTATAAGAATTGAGGAGCGTGATTTAATCAATCGTATTGACAACTGATATTATTTTGCACGACACTAATGCTATGTTAAATACATATTAGCATTTCTGTTATTACTATTCATTTTGCGTAACGGTCATGGCCGCCCAAGAAGTACGTTACTGCGATATTCCATCTGTATGTCTAGGCTGTAAATATAATAAAGAGTACATACATATTTTTATTCTTAATGAATTTGATGAAATTCGGCGAGCTTGAACCTCAAGGAACGACATAGGCTACTTTTTATACCCAACCTGACGACCAACCCCAAAACTACACGGGGACAAATAGTTATCAATAAAAATCAAGCTAAGAGAAATTAGAATAATAATTAAAAATACCAGTTATATAAAAGTATAGAATAAATATACGTTAAAGAAAAAAACACACAAAATTACAATATTAATTGCTTCTTTAATATCTTCAATACTTTAGTATTTAAAAGAATTAGCAAATGCCTGTAGCTTCCGCAATTGCAGGCGAAAATGCTATTTTTTATTTATTAGAAGTAAATTGAATTCGCAAATAAATCAATAAAACATTAAATTGTATCGTGTAAATTGTTCCATGAGCTAATTACTTTATAATGTATTAAAGTAATCTATTTTGCCTTATGAATATTACATTTTTAATCTGTGATATATTTCAAAATCCTTCGTTAATATAAAATTATTTACGTAATCTCCATCAAAGATACACGAACCGTATAATTACTGACAAAAGGGCCATTAGTTTATAGAAAGATTTACGAATATTAATTATTGACTGAGATGGGCTACTGGTTGAAATATAACAGGACAACCTTATCCAAAGATAGTCAAGGTTCAAATCCAGACAAGTACCACTATAATTTCATGTACTCGGGTTTATAAATCATCTCATGCTCGGCAGTGTGGGTTAACATCGTGAAAATTTGCATGTGTTGGATAAAATCAAAATCAAAATATACTTTATTCAAGTAGACTTTTACAAGCACTGGTACATACGGATCCACCGATCCGTATTGGAGCAAACTTTTTCCACAAAAGAAAAAGAAGCATTTACCAAGATGTGGGATATTAAAAGGTTACTTTTATTGACAATATTTATAAGCAAACACATTGTTGTCATGGTGTGTCATACATAGTACAACGATTAATATACTTACCTAATCTTACAATTTAATTTTCACCCACATATTGACTTCTTCCGGAGATACTTAAGTCAAAATATCTTTGATTAATATAAGAATTATTACATTAATTAATTCTAGTTAAAGTCAAGCCACACATTTTTCGCTTCTCATTAGAAATTACTAGACGATTATATTTTAAGCGGATCCAGATACTTCAAAATGATTAATCATTGTTTAATGTAAATTACTTCTTAACTTATACGGGTTATACCCAAACATCGAAACGGTGTTAGTACAATATTTCATAATTGAATATCTAAGGTCCTAATGACTTGTTGTCATGTTCGGGTGAACCCTTCGTCCGTCCGTTCAGCTTCCGAGCTTAGTGTATTAACAGACAACGAACAGACATTAACTTAGTTCTCTTAATAAAACTTATTTTTGTTTTACGACAGCACAACCAGTGTGAAAGAAATACGTAGCAATTTTTGTATAAGTTGAAATTTTATCTCAAATACAGGTGACAACAGATTCGCATTGATATTGGCAATAAAACTAACAATTAAGTTAGATAAATGAATTAATTCACTTGGTGTTAGAACTTTGTGCAAGCCTTGCTTGTATATGTGGTAGGTACCACCACATATGCTACCGCCGAGCAGCAATACTTTGTGTAGTACATTCCGGTTTGAAGGGTGAGTGATCCAGTATAACTACAGGCACAAGGGACATAATAACTTGGTTCACAAGGTTGGTGGCGCATTGGAGATGTAAGGAATAATTAAAATTTCTTATAACGCCATTGTCTATGGGCGTACTTACCACACGGTAACATTCTTTCGAGTATTACAAAAACTTTACCTTAGATATATAACGTTGTGTATAAGTATCAAATATATTTAATTACGGTTTTTTTAATCTATAGCAATTTACGTAACGCTTAATACATGATGTGATCATTTAGATAGGAGTTAATGCTATTAAATTAATAAATAAAATGATATTGTTCGTAATTCGGTGCGGGCTCGCGTGTTCTGAGGATTAGACGCGGGAACGCGGGGATTAATCGCTCTGACGTCATGTTCCTGATGGAGAAATGGCTTCTCTGATATACGCACGCTTGTTAAGACCTCACATTAAGTTGAGAAATTGTATTGTGTACGCAAACGTTTGAATACATTTATGTAATTGTATATAATCAGGAAATTTATTTCAAGTTTACGAGTTTTCGTTCTCGTGCGAAACAGTTAAGTCATTTATGCTTCTTCGAATTTTTTTTTTTAAATCTTTATTACTTTTAAAATTAGCGGTAATTTAAAAACAGATAATTTTGCAAATTTACTTAGTGTATTATTTCTGTATATAATTGTATTGGTTGGTTATGATTAAGTCTGTATGTATGGAGTAAGTCAAAAAGCTAAAGATTTTTGTTGTGATCGAATTACTACATAAGTTGTTTTAGTGATAGTGATGTAATCATTCAAATACAATTATTGTACTTAGTAATTCAATACATTTACTAATGTTAATGTGTCTGTTTGTACGTAACCTCATTACAACTAAGTTACTCAACTGATTGTAATACATTTAAATTGAGGCATACGAGATATAACAAATGGGATGTAATGGCAAAATATTTAGTATTAAATATAATGCCATTATATAAAATATCAGCTTTGAATAATTAGTAATAAGCAAACTCGGAAATAAAACAAATACAATAAAATGAAACAAGGTGCCTCCGAGTGCGAAACTTCAACCGCATAAAACATTCCTCCCTTTTGGGAAAGAACGAAATTTATCCACGAAATTAGTCATTTTCGAACGAACTTCGTAACAAACGTGAATTTTAACTTACAGGGGAGCGATATAAACTTGTGAAGTTTATTTTGTTTATGAACATCACAACACCGGTCTGCTGTAAAATGTATATTCGATATAAACCGTGACATAAATTTAAATATCGATTTTCAAACTGATATAATTAAATATATAAAAGCTTTACTTATTAATAATAAAACAAAAGATATAATAATAAAATTTTATATTTATAATATACATTACAATATATTTATATAAATATATACATATTTAAACAAAATATATATAAAATAAGTAGGAACATAAAATACACATAGTATAAACTTCATAAACGTAAAATAAAATAAAAATCACCATCAATAAAATTCGTTATAAAACACTTTCAGATAAAAACACATTATTTTAAGGATTAAAAACACACCAACTTTTTGATACCAAAGGTTTAACTTGAAGGTGATACGTGTTGCACTAATCTTAACGTGAACGGAAATTTTACGATAGGTCCAAGTTGCAATGTACGACGTAAACAATTCCCGCCTAAACGCGGAGGCTTCGTGGCGGGCGGGCGTACGTCGGACGTACAACACGCGACTGCACGGGGCGGATCGATGGCGCCCTCTCCCGCGGGGATGCAGATGCATGTTCGAATTACTAGATGTGACTAGCCAACGAAAAAAATATATATTGGCCTGTTTCGAGATTATCTTTTTTGTTTAGCAATATTCATTTTTTGATATTGCTTCCACGTTGACTCTAAATATTTTACTTGCTCATGACAATTTTTCAAAATTCATCAGAAATAGTTTATATTTCCAGGATTATATTCATTCATAAGTAATAAAAAATATGAATAATCATTGTTTGCACTCATAGTAACGGAAGGATTTTTATTTCCGAACAACGTTTAGTGACTTATTATATTTCGAATTGTAAACGAACGCTTGTCATTATGATAATTTTCTTAACCATATATTTTAAAACCGCTGCCTTAATCTACAATAAAATACGCTCCGAATCTATCAATCAGCGAGTGTATTCAGTATCTAAACCAAGAAAACAAATTGAATAACTCACGGAAGATCCACGGCTTCGAATTCGAAGAACGACAGGCCATCTATTTCGTCTCTGTCCCTTTGAAAACTGTATTGAGTTACGAAAACTTGAGCTGGGGGATTCTGACAATGTTACCTTTTATACTAACATCAATATATTTTCTTGATTTTTTGCAATATCAATCTATCATTATTCATTATTTTGTTGCTTATAAATAATGTGATAAAATTAAAATAATTTCAATATAATGTTTCGAGCTCTGCAAATAATATTATATCTTAAATTCATAATTAAAACGCTAAGAACACGTTCAACCGCAAACTTTGTTTAAAATTCAATCCTTTGTTACTAAACTATTTCATATAAGCCATCCACGTATCGCATTTGTTCGTGAGTTCGGTTAGAACAGAGGACATTAGAAGTGACAAGTGGCAGGAAACTATAAATATATACTTAGTACAAAAAATACCTAATACATTAAATTGGAACAGATGAATATTAACCGAAGAGTGCAGGTTCAAGTCCAGGCAAGCACCACTAAGTTGTCATGCTTAATTTCATTATATAATTTATCTCGTGCTCTGCAGTAAAAGAAAACGTCGTGAGGAAATCTGCATGGATCAAATTTCACTAAAATTCTGCTTTCATGTATATATTCAGCAACCCTCATTTGGGCAGCGTGATTTTACTCAGCATTGCGATTAATTTTATCGGCTTCATTGTAATTCGATTTAAGTAATTTGAAATTAAAATATTTTTATTTATAAAATCTTTTCAATTATTTTTGAATATTGAATGGATTTGAATTTTGAAATTTGTATCTGCGTTCCATATCTAAGTGTAAAATTTTAAACTAATATAATAATAATATTTGCTACTTGTACCTATAGTTCTTGCTTAAAGAAACATGGTTAAACCTAAACGGCTTCTCTGCTTATGTAGGACTTCTTATAGCTTGATATATTCTGCCACTAATGAAGCAAGTAAAACCTCAAATCTTTCCATAAAGCAATTACGGTTGAATATAACGTTTAAAAAAATACAGTACATCTGCCATTTCTACTAAATTTATAATTCTGCTCGAAGAGCACCATCGTAGCGCCATTCTAAAAAAGTCTTTGAATAAAACCTCAAAGGACTAGTCAGTTCAGCGTTACGTAAGATGTTTGTGAGATATTTTTATTTCATTCGTGAACATAACAGGTGGTTTATAAGCTCAAAGAAATGGTAGAATTTAAGCGACTTCGAAATCTTATCCCACATGTAGCTTTGAGTGTGTTTGTGCCTAAAATGTAAATACATATGTATATGCAATTTGTATGTATACGTTTCCCTGATCCTCAGAACGTATATAAGCATGGTTATGTTACTTAGTGTGCTTGAATGACATTCGATCGAGATAATTGGTCGAAAGTTGAAATTCAAAGGGTGCAATGCTGACCTTAGAAGTTGACAAAGTACGTAAATATTACAAACCAAATTTCTCAAGTATTCAGTATCGATCTCATCTTAAGTAGTAAATATTAAAAAAAAAATTTAGCGGTGGGCTCTGTGCAATCCCCTTTGGGATCCACTGTCATTAAATATTCTACCGTCAAACAGAAATACTCAGTATTGTGGTATTTCAGTTTAAGGTGAGTGAGCCAGTGTAACTACAGGAACGAGGCATATAATATTTTAGTTCCTAAGGCATAAAAAGGTTCTTTGGTTACTAATGAATATTTTCGGCGCCAATATATATGGGCGGTGGTAACGGGCCATGTTCTCAGAAGGTTATATGGTTTATAGTTCACAAGTTTGAACGTAAATATAGTTTTCTATTACCTCAATATTCTATGAAATCGTCTTCATAATGCGATGGGATGACGACGAGAGTAATTAATGAAAATTTCTACACAAAAAAAACTCAATAACTTTTTTTATTTATCCGACTAAGACTGGCTTACGAATATGACAAATGGGTTATTATTTATTCTATAAGTGTTTTTATTATTTTTGTAAAAGGTTGACGGACTGGTATCTACCAGTCCGGGTCTCCAGATGGTAAGTCGTTCGACGACCTCCGTGATCGAGTAGTGTGTACACCGGTTTTCATGGGTACGCCACTCCGAGGTCCCGGGTTCGATTCCCGGCCGAGTCGATGTAGAAAAAGTTCATTAGTTTTCTATACTGTCTTGGGTCTGGGTGTTTGTAGTACCGTCGTTACTTCTGATTTTCCATAACACAAGTGCTTTAGCTAATTACATTGGGATCAGAGTAATGTATGTTATGTTGTCCAATATTTATTTATATAAATATAAATAAAGGCGAGTCAAAAGACATTTGCGCTGTAAGAATTTTTAACCGCTTACATCGCTACCATTCATGGAGACTAGGAAGTTTTAGTTCTAGTACTTGTAATTATATTGAGTTACTTACCCTTCAAATTCTAACATACCAGTAATAATCAAAGCTCTTTAGTGGTAGAATAATGACCAGTGGGTGGTACCCACCCAGATGGGCACATCGCCCTACCCCCAAGTATAAGTTGTGTGAAAATTAAAATGTGACACATACGTTGTATAAGCGGAAATTTTATTTTTATTTTGTTACTAATTGAAACAAACATTATAATCGAAAACAATTATAATCTTCTTATACGCATATTTAAGCTATTTTATAAGGCATCTAAATTTTGTCTTATCTATACTAATATATAAAGCGGAAGAGTTTGTTTGTTTGTTTGTTTAAACGCGCTAATCTCAGGAACTACTGGTCCGATTTGAAAAATTCTTTTTTTGTTGAATAGTCCATTTATAGAGGAAGGCTTTAGGCTATATAACATTACGCTGCGACCAATAGGAGCGCAGCGACAGTGAGAAATGTTGCAAAAACGGGGAAAATTATTCACATTTATGGACTTTCGATGCGTGCGCAGCATAAACGTTTTAAGTTACTCAAAAAATGTGTATGAAAGATATATTCCTCTTTTAATAATAAAAAAGAAGTCCGTGACACTATATGTCTATTTGTTAAGAGTGTGCTAGCAGGCGGGGCGCGGCGGCGGATGAGGGGGAGGCGGGTCAGCCCCGCCGCCGCGCTCGCCACTCTCACTCGCGGGTGTAGTTCTGCGAAGTAGCAATGCACATAACGACTTAAAAAAATTAACATTCTTAATAGTTAAATTATTTATCAAAATTAGGTTTTGTTATCAGCTTATTTGCTCATTATTTTTTATCGTTTAAAATCGGTTACATTTAAATCATAATCTGCTGTAGTTTTAACTTACGATATAAGATAAAATTTCAATGAACATTCCTTCGTACTTTGCAAGTAAACAATTCAAACGTTTCACGGTATAAATAAGGTATAAAAATTACATTACACACGTAAAAAAGTTCAAAACGGCGAGCGATACTTTCACCAATGCAGATTAATCATCACTGAGAAAATAAATTATGCAAATAAGCAAATAGGTGAATATCGTTTAAAATGACTACACAAATAAATTAGTAGTTCAATATTTCAAGTAATTTCTATTACGTTCAAGCATATTCAACACGGTTGTACTATAATCACCTTATGAAATAATATCACCAAAGGAGAAACAATCTAAACTTCTTATTGTTCGGTTTGTTTATCTTATTACGTTTAAGTTAATATTGTTTGTTTTCAACCGACTTCAAAAAAGAGGAGGTTATCAATTCGTCTGTATTTTTTTTTTATATGTCTGTTACCTCATAACTTTTCACTGGATTTTGATAATTTTTTTTTGTTTGAAAGGTAGTGCTTCCCGTGGGGCCCCATTTTAATTTTATCCTGTTACGATGATGGTATCCCTATGAAAACGATATAAGTCTTAAATGTGCATTATCTATGTGCGCGATAAATAGGTGAATAACTCAAAATTGTGTCAACCAATTTTAATGATTCTTTTTTTATTATAAAGGATATACTTCAAGGGTACTATGGTGAAAGTTTGGTAAGGTTCTGAGCATAGGATCCATGACAAAGTAACGGTACGGAAGGGAACGGAACAATTCTAAGGAGCACGTTAGCGATACTCGGCCGAATCTTTTAGAAACAAAAATTTTGACAAAAAAAAACCGACTTCAAAAGAGAAAAAAAATAATATGCTCTAAAAAGTAAAAAATAATTGCTTATTATTCTACAACTTAATAATCAAGTAACTTATTCTACTTACCAATATGTAGGTACGTTCTGTGTTTCCACGCAAGGAGATAAGTATGTACCTACCCACTTTAAATCTAACTTAACACAAACCTATGAATAACAAACAATGATCACAATATTTTTTAGATTTATACTATGTAAAATGAAATTAAAAATATTTAGACTATTTAAAAGTCAGCAAAGTTATTACGATAATATATTATAGTTAAAATTATTGTTATTTTTGGAGGCGGTGTCAGCCAAGGTAGGTTTGTAAATATATGATATACTCCAAATTTGTAAATCTGGTCTATCGATAAATACACTTCTTCTTGATGTTTTTTTAAACCCTATACGTACATAGTGGTCCTATATAATGACAGAAAATTGGAATCAAAATTGAGTGTTTAAGCAAACATGTCTACCGTCAGGTATTACAATTCATGAACTTTTCTCCTAATCCAAGACAAAGAAAAGTCATTCAGATTTACTATTACATTTCCTGTTGAACGTTTTGTTTGTTTTGGCAGAGTATGAATTTTGTTTGTGATTTATTTATTTACAATTGACTTTTTCTTTTGTCTTACATCCAGATGTCGATACACCTGCATCGAATTGTTAACAAAAAAAATATTCGCAATCGTACACTATTGTACAATATTTCTTTTATGTTTAAGAAAAGGGTTGTCATAATTGACCGTATAACAATAAGCAATAAAAACACAGATGTTGGTAATTTATTTAGACAAACTTTACCGGTAATTTTAAGAGGAACTAGAGCAGACATTGTAAGGTCTTGCCTTAAAAGTTCACAGTTATGGAAATTTGTCCATACCTTAAAACTATCTACGAATATGAGAGCACATTTGGGGGGAGGAAGTACAAATTTTCCTTCAAAGTTACTTTTAATAGGAGATGGAAAAGTACCTCATTCTGAAAATAAAATTGAAATTGATCGCGATTTAGGAGAAGTGACTAGCATAGAGGATTTAATATCAAAAGTTTACCCTAATATCGTCGAAATAGAAAATAAAGATTACCAATGGATGTGTCAAAGGGCAATATTGGCGGCGAGAAATAGTAGCGTTGACGAAATTAACGACCTAATTTTAACCAAACTTCCAGGCGATATAACTACCTACACATCTATTGATAATGTAATGGATCAAGAAGATGCTGTCCATTACCCACAAGAGTTTCTCAATTCTTTAAACCCGAAGCGGCCTTCCACCACATTCCCTGAAGTTAAAAATAGGTGCTGCGATAATTTTACTCAGAAATCTTAAACCACCAAATTTATGTAACGGGACCCGCCTTCAAGTAAAATTCCTTCGCAATAACGTGATCGTTGCAACAGTTTTGACTGGTCCGGCAGTTGGTCAAACAGTGCTTATACCTCGCATCCCAATGATTCCAAATGATTTACCTTTTAATTTTAAAAGAATTCAATTTCCCATTAAGTTATCTTTTGCCGTAACCATTAATAAATCACAGGGCCAAACATTTAAACACGTAGGAATCGATTTACGTCAAGACTGCTTTTCACACGGCCAACTATATGTCGCGTTGTCAAGATCGGGTTGCGGGCAAAATCAGTATGTTCTTCTACCACAAGAAAATAAAACTAAAACTATAATCTACGCTAAAGTACTGTAAAACATATTATTAAATCTTATTGACGATTATAATAACAAAAACCAACGTGAGCAATCAAACGATAATCATGATAGTGTTTCCGACAACTACGCGAACGAAGTCGCGGGCACAGCTAGTAGTAGATATATACGTGTAATACAATTGTTAATAAAATGTCGTTGTTAAATGACTGTTGTTTTATATGTATATTGTATCTGTGGAGCGCAAAATTAATTATGGCCGTCTAAAATCAAACATTTATTTTTTTCTCTTATACTAATACTATTGTATTCTACATTAAATAGTACTCCTTACTACTCAAGAAAAGCACACTGTCCTCGAAACTGAAAGAGACGCATCATTTGAGTGATTGAGCCAATTTTAGATGAGCTGCACGGAAGGGACGACGACTAGAATAGCACGATGATACTAATTATCGCCCCCGTCATCCGTCAGGAGGGATCTAGATAAATTCCATGGCGATTTATTTGAAAAATTACATCATTAACGCCTATAACGCTTGTTATTCGAGTATTGCCTTTTGATTGGTGAGGAAATAAATATGAATATATAATTTTGGAACACATTACGCATTAAACGTTGACATTTCAAAACAACACAGACAATTTATTACGAATAACTTATTAATAAATTATTTGATTTCAGAATGTTTTTTTTTTTTAATCTATTATTGTACCGAATCAACAGTCTCTCTTCAGACAGCCATAATTAAAGGGAGAGAATAATTTACGGCTACTTGTATAAACAATGAAAATAAACCCGACCGGATATAAACATCTACTGTCCCTAAAATCTATGTAAGCTTGAAGTATTCAAAGCTATTATTCAGCCTTAATTACTACCGGTTCGCTTTAATTGAAATGTTTTATATTAATATTGTGCTTCAACGTTTATCATACTTGTTTAAAGAAATTATTTCTTTAAAATGTATTCGTTATCTTGACTGACTACAATTTTCAAATAGTGAATATTATTAATAGTGTTTGCTTAATTGGAAAAATGCTACATTATTCGTGCATGTAATATTTATATCATATCAGTATCTATATATTTTTTTTTTTCTGATATGACAAAAAAATGATATCTTACACAATGACTTGTCTCGTTTCTATAATACGAAATTGCACCCTTGCGAGGCCGGATTGGGTTGTCTGTTAGTATTATAAAACAGGTAAAATATATACAGACAATTTATTATAAATTGTGTCTGTAATTAATTAAACGGAATCATTTATCTGGACACAGTTACATAAGACGTTATTTAAAATAAGAATCTCTGATAATTTGTTTGAACGTTAAATGCATAATCTGCAATAATAAAAATACTGTGTTTTATACTGCTTTGATAGTTTCAGGAAGTGTGTAATCCTTAATGCCGTGCTAAGGACAAATAAACGGTAGTCACATGTGTTTTTTGAGGTTGCCTGTTGAATTTCACTAAAAATAGACCGCCGTTATTGCGCCCCAGAATAATAATAAATTTATTTTCTACACTAATTTTACAATATACAAGGTTGATTAAAGTCCTTTAAGAATTAAGTACGACTCCGCTGTTCTAAATTTAAATTTCATTTATTTAACTAATTATTATGAAATAACAAAATATGTACTAGTGTGAATAAGTGAGATATATTTTACAAATACGAACAGATAAATAGGATAACTAGGCAGAATCGCACAGATTTTTAATTTACTAAGGAATATAGGTGTGTTTATGTGTGTTTGTGTATGTGTGTGTATATATGAGATAAAGAAAGAAAAAAAGTATAGATGATGAAAGTGCTAGTGTATAAGCTATGTGTGTGCACACACACATAGCTTATACACGAGCACTTTGATATTCCTCGTGAATATTCACCAATACAAACTGGAGCAAAGTGGTGGTGAGGTATTTAATACGCTCAGCAATTGTCTATTTTAAGGGGGACATTCTCTACCTGATTACTCACTTTAATTTAATTTTTCCTCAAATATTTTAAAAACGTAGTCGTATATATGATACCGAATTAACTCGATTTGCTTACAGAAAACTGTTTAATTATTCTTAAAAAACCGGCCAAGTGCTAATCGACTCACGCACCGATGGTTCCGTACCATTATCTATAAAAACGAGCAAAAAAATCACGTTTGTTGTATGGGAGCCCTTAAATACTTAATTTATTCTGTTTTTTAATCACATCATCCTTCATTTCACACTATCTGTAAAAATTTTAACGGTCTAACTATCTCGATTCATGAGATACAGCTTGGTGACGGACGGACTGACGGACGGACGGCCAGCGGAGTCTTAGTAATAGGGTCCGTTTCACCCTTTGGGTACGGAACTCTAAAAAAATATTAATAACATATGAATATTTTAAGCTATATATTCAAGTATTATTTTTAGAAGAAAACGAACCGTGAAAATCGTGAAAATCGAATGAAATACAATCTTTACTATCTAGCAACCAGCAGTCACCGGAAGTGCGGCTTCATATATCAATCGTTAAGTCTATTCCTATTCCTTCTCCGGAATCAGACGTGGAAATCATGACATCTGTCATCTTAATAAAACTATTACGTTTGTATCTGAGACTATTTATATCTCTAGATAGAGTGTCGCACTACACAAGAACTAAAACAAACGAGCCAATTTTAATATCTTAGTGTACGTGACAGCTACGCTTGACACTCGCGAATCTATTCAGTGACCAAGAGTTTGTTTTCGCTTGCGTTAGCTTTGGTTGACGCACGTGTTAGTGAGATATCTGTGATTTTATAATACATAACATAACATAAACAACCTGTAAATTTCCCACTGCTGGGCTAAGGCCTCCTCTCCCTTTGAGGAGAAGGTTTGGAGCATATTCCACCACGCTGCTCCAGTGCGGTTTGGTGGAATACACATGTGGCAGAATTTCGTTGAAATTTGACACATGCAGGTTTCCTCACGATGTTTTCCTTCACCGCTGAGCACGAGATGAATTATAAACACAAATTAAGCACATGGAAATTCAGTGGTGCCTGCCTGGGTTTGAACGCGCAATCATCGATTAAGATGCCAGCGTTCTTACCAATAGGCCATCTCGGCTCAGACCGCAGCGCCACCTACAATTCAATGTGAACCATACAGAGACCGACACAAATACACACGAGTACATAATCGAAATCGGTTCAACCGCTTAGGAGGTCAATTACGCACACATGTACATTATATGTGTGTATCAACGCTCACCGCCACTACCACTACAGAGTCTATAGGCACATTATATGTCAAGCTCGTACACTTAACTACTATACATATATTATATAAATACATACAGGTAAGCATAATTTTTTAATACATTTATTTTAACAAATACTGATAAAAAAATAGATAACATTAAGTGCTTAAATATATATACAAGTATGAATTAAAAATAGTTACTGTATAAATCTTGACCGCGTGGAATGGTGGCAAGAATGCTAGCAGCATTTCATAAGCATAATTGGAAATACAAATCCTACTATGCTGGTCTTGTGATTGCAAATGTAATATGATATTTTTAAAATAACACGTGTTTTTTTTAGTTATATGACATAGCGAGCATTCCCAAATATTAATAAAGTATGAGATCGTCCCCTATCACAAATACGCAAAGCAAACCAAATACATTATTAACTAGCACCCTATATCAAACGCCTTTTCCTCTCACCTTTGACATTGATTTATTTTACTGAGCAATGAAATATTTATTTCAGACGAAATGTTTATATATCATGATATTTTGCAGTGAAACGTCTTTGGGCACAATTCGACTAAAACTCAACTATTATCTACCGAGAGTATTTAAGTGAAAATTTTGATTTTCCAAACCTTAGTTTATACAAGAAAAGACATTGCTACGCGTAACCGTCTTGTAGCTAACAGTATGCGTAGGATTTAGATAATGTTTCAACTATTCAACATCAAAATATACGTTATTCAAGTAGGCTTTTACAAGCACTTTTGAGTCGTCATTGTACAAAACTATATTAAGTGAGGCTTCCACCGTTTGGGAATGTAGATTTTCCAACAATTGAGATATATCAATATTACCAAGCTTTAAAGGTAATGTCAAAATAATGAAACAACAAAATTAAAATATATTATTATAGTTTCACTTCTGAGATCATATACATTCATGATTAGGGAAACTCTATCTATACTCTATTCACTTGGTGGTAAGGTTTTGTAATAAACATAAACATAACATAATCAGCCTGTAAATTTCCCACTGCTGGGCTAAGGCCTCCTCTCCCGTTGAGGAGAAGGTATGGAGCATATTCCACCACGCTGCTCCAATGCGGGTTGGTGGAATACACATGTGGCAGAATTTCGTTGAAATTAGACACATGCAGGTTTCCTCACGATGTTTTCCTTCACCGCCGAGCACGAGATGAATTATAAACACAAATTAAGCACATGAAAATTCAGTGGTGCCTGCCTGGGTTTGAACCCGAAATCATCGGTTAAGATGCACGCGTTCTAACCACTGGGCCATCTCGGCTCATAAAGGTTTTCTGCAAACCCGATATTCTACCGCCAAACACTAGTGGTTAGGTTAGGTTAGGTATTCCGATTCGAAGATTGAGTGAGTCAGTGAAACAATATATATATAATACCTTAGTTTCCAAGGTTCGTGGGCGATGTAGGAATGGTTATAACTTCTTACAGTGACTACTATGGGCGATATTGGCTTACCTATGTCATAAAAACATTAATATATGAACCTAAAGTGTTTGTCTGATTTATTGCACTAACTTTAGTATCGAGCACTCGTGAGTTGGATTTTTTTTTTGTGTCAGAAAGCCCATTTATTGAGAACCCTTGCAGACACCGACGTGCTACTAAGTATAAATAAAACAATTTCATATACACAATTCATTTTAAATACGATATATATATATTGAAAAGACGTCGAAACATATTCAGGTTGAGGTTTATATAGAGGGGACTCTGTAATAACAAAATGAATGCACCCTCGCTCAATCGCGTAATAGGCTCTTAGGCTCCAAGATTTAGCCGGAAGACAGCTTGATAAAACCATAGAGTATAACATGAGTGAAATGGTAAATTTGTTAATATATTTGTATGGATTTATAAGTTTTTATAAAATTAAAACTCAAAGTACTGAAGTCCCAGAATTTCATATAAAGTTTCTTAAAATGATGTATCTCTGTGTACGTATATATAATAATTATGTATCTTTTTATCCAAGAAAGTAACAGTCCGTTAATGTCCAATACTGATAATTTTTCTACCACGCTGCTTCATAATAGTGGTGTGGCAGAATATCATCCACCAAATTCACTTCTGGCCGAATTTCATCCTATATATACATACGCATACACACTGAAAATATTTCTTGCGACGTTTTCTTTAACCCCCAAACACATGAATAATAAACAATCAAATTAAGTACAAAATAAAAAATATATATGATAATTATAATTGAATCGTTATGTTACAGTGTCGAATTAAATTTAAAACTAGCAAAAGTTACCACAGTTAAATGTAAGTACATATAATTGCCCGAATATAAACCAACGCACGTCAATAAAGATTGACGTGCACTGACCACTGGACTATCATGGCTCTCTACATGATACCTTGTATACAAGTTGACTAAAGAAGGTGGCATATAAGTTGACTTTAAATATTTATAGTAGGATTATCGTATTGGCAGATTCAACTTACAATAATTATTATTTATTCCTTCATGGTCGTTTAAGAAAACGCAAAACTGGTAAGTTTATTGTTTTAAAAATTGTAATTTTACTTTTTATAAACAAGTTTTAATATTTATTGAATTAAATTAACGTCATCAACATATGTATTATAATTAACGATATGACTACGATAAACTATTCACAAAACCTGTAATTATGACACAAATTATTGTATTAATCGCTTATCCATTATTTGCGGGAAAATTTCGAACTCGATTTCATTGTTTTATTACTTTGGCCGTATTTCGTAAGCCACAAATTGCTAAATATATTTTGGCATAGCAACTTTCATAAATACTAATTTATAAATGTTTTACATTTTAATATTTATGTATGTTTTTTAATATACCTATCAATAAATTATTTTTAAAGGAATAAATGAAAAAAACAGGTAAATACAGATGGAGTTTTTGACGGAGCGGACTTGCATAGAAGAAGCCTACTTACTCCTCCGTGAAGGTACCCAGACTATAATTTTCTGGAAATACAAACTCAATAGTTTTTAAAGTGAAAGTACAACAATATATTTTAAATCTGTTATTTATGAAATATTGTTGTTTCGTTATACGCAAAAAGATTAACTTAATTTTGATCACCTATTCTCTTGACATCACTTTGAATTCTTTATTTAAAAACAGTTGGAATTTAAGACACTAGATTTACGAATATTGTTTTCTAAAATGAAAGGCCTAATTAAATGTTTCTTAGCGATTATAACACGACTGTATTATTTTCACCATTCATCTACATTTCCAATAAAACTAATGACTACTACTAGACTTTATCGAAAACGCTCGTACTTTTCCTTATACTTATATATAATACTTATTATCCTTGTATATACTAAAATAATTTTTATGTCAGATCGTATACCAGGTATTTTTTAAACTCAAATATTATAGATTTTCAGATACAATTTTATTTTACGTTTTGCCGGTAACAAGTCTAGCGATGATTAAATTATGTTCGGGGTTCGTGGACGGTGTAGCAAAACTTGGTTAAAGCAAATGCTCTCGGCGCTCTGGGTGATTTCTCTTTTAACCCTCAAAATTATATTTTAGACGTTTATTTCAAGATTACCACTCAACTCAACTAACTTATAATCGTTTCAATATTGTCTTTAATAGCTAATAATAGCACTATATAAATATTTTATCTATAAATCTTCTGCATATGCGTATGTATCTGAACGCCTAAACGGTTGAAACGATTTTGGTGAATTTGTGTGTATTTGTGTCTTTGGTTCTTGGTCCTTGGGTGGTTTACATTAGAGTCGATGGATGGCGCTGCATACTGGTACAATGTTTTTTAGTATAACTTGAGACGGGGCAGCTATACTATTAATTGTTTTATATTAAACATTGCAAACTTTGATTATAGTTATAGTTTGAATAACTTACGTATCCAGTAAAATAATGTTTTTTTTTACCCAAGATAACTTTACTCGATTATTTAAACACCACCAATAATACCTATACAATAAAAGTTATAAAATCAAGAGTAAATTTAAAGTTTGCTTCAGAGTATTTAATTCGCTTGTCTCAATCAGTAACAAGGCCGTAAATAGTAATCGAGTTACGGGTTCGGTGCGTGAGTGGCGTAGCAAATTAACCACGCAGCATGAGTTTCTGATTAGAAGATTTAACGTCACGGGTGTAATACTCGTAATCTTCATACAAATATGCATTGATTGCTCATTTATTTTTTATATAGTAAAACTGCTTTTGGCGCCAGTAATTCCTGGTCGAAACGAAGTGCAACACTTTAATATGTAACGTATCTTGTTTATTTATAAAAGGCTCATAAGCAGTTGGGTCACCAGACATAACGGATACTATAATAATTACTAATTACTTTTCACTGTTGAAGATTTTTATTTCGGTTTCTCAGAGAGTATGTGAGTCTTTTTCAAAAAATGGAATCTTCATATCCAGTCGCATAAAATGTGTTTCAGTAATAAAGTTTTAGTTCGTACTGGAGTAAGAATTATTAGTTTTAATTCCCTCGTCTCAATCAGTAACAAGTCTGCAGCCAGTAATTGGGTTACACTCCCCGCGCGTGAGCGGCCTAACAACAGCGCTGGGTAACTTTTACTAACCCCCTTTTTTACTAAAATACTGGTAATAATTACATTAAATTATACGCTTTTCAACGACTCTTTTTTAATTCTTATTTAAATTTTGCATTATAAAATATTGTTATAATATGCAAATTATGACTCACTTCACATATGAAGTGATCATAGCAGACACTATATTCTTAATATAAGGAAATATTGAAATTAATACACAATGAAATTTGGTACACAATAAGTCTAGACTATTTGTGTACCAAATTTCATTTAAATCGGTCCAGTAATTTTGGCGTGAAAGCGAGACAGACAGACAGACAGACAGAGTTACTTTCGCATTTATAATATTACTATAGAAGTATAGATAAGTTAATATTACGAAGTGTATGGATTTCTTATTTAATGTAAAATATGTATATTGTTAACGTACATTTTTAAATAAATAAATAAATAAATAAACAAATAACTTGTTATTATGTAGAGTTCGGGTTATTCGAATTTACGGTGCGTCTCTGCGCCTCCCGCGACACGAACCTTACTTGACAAATTGAAACAGCAAGCAGTTCAATCGACTCGAAGAAAACCAAAGGAGAATCGCAAAAAAAACGAAATGTAATAATTATTTAATAAACGCGACAATAATTTTAACGCATTATCTTAAACAAATTAGAGAGCTCTATATATTAGTATGTAATAATCATTTACTTCATAGTCTCAGTTAATTGGGGTTGTACTGTATTACCTCACTGAAAAAATAGAATATATTAAATAATACACTAAACCAAGATACATAAACCTTATACCAGAACATGCAGTATCTTTCGGAGAAGGTTTAAGTATATCATAAATTGCAGGGAACGTCTGCCGACGGTTTTGCTTGTATATAAGGCATAAAAAGTAAAATAAATCATAAATGAAAAATATCATCGAACTTATCTGGAACAGAAACTGTAGTTGTATATTTTGTAAATAATAAATTGTAATAATTAATTATTAAAGCATTGTAAAAGCAATATCGAAAACTAGGGAGCACGTTAAGACACCGTTTTCTTACTTCAAAGTGGCATTAATTCAATAAATTTCTCCTAAAACCTCGCTTTCCATCGGTCTTGTAGCCGATTCCCCTAAATGTAAAGAGCTCTTGAAAGGTTCTCCTTGGACTCAAGATCTTTGAAGGGATTGTTTAACAGCATTAATATTAAACCTGCTTCAAATATCAACAGCTATGTTATATACAGTTTAACAATATAAAAAGTAAGTTAGTGTTATGTAGTTTATATGAACGTACCGTATCGAATTTATACTTATTTTCAAACATAACTGTTGTTTATGCGTTTAGGTTTTGCAAATGAATATTTGAACAATAGTATTATACGTACGTATAATATTATAGTATAGTATATATTATATTATATATATTATAGTCTAATATATACGTATAGGATTATACGGTAAGGATAACTCATTCACAGGCATTTTTTACTTGACTCGTTGCTTAATATCTTAAGTTTTTAATTACAGCACAAAGAGAGTCCCGACTCTTGTACGTATGTTAATAGGTTAATATACAGAAGAGGCATAACTTATACCGAAGATTTATGTTTGTCAAAAATGCAAACATCATTATCTCACCCGTAGACACGGTGACTGAGAAATATTAAATAATCCTTACAATTTTCGAATGGGGTCGCCTTGATAGTTCGATTTTAATATTGAATTTATTTCATGTAGGCGCTACGTGCATTTTGGTCTTAAACGTTCCCGTATGAACTTCAAATGTTCATTCAAACACTGTAACATTTGTATCTCACGTGGAAATGAAACATTTCATCACTCACTTCTGAGTGAAAGCCTTTACGCGTTAGTACGAGGGTCCTTAAGAGGTCCTTCTAAGCTCGGCGTGTCGAGTGTTTGCTCCCGGCGCTTACATTACTTGTGGAATGGATTCGTTTTAAATGTCAATAAGTTTAAATTTCATTTATATTGAGATAATTACATTTATTTATTAATAAAATGATAAATTCTATAATTCTTGATATAATTTCGATGCGTCCGATTGACGACGTGTTGAAACCGCCTTCTTCTACTTTTATATGTGTAAATCGAATATATTATTTACGTTATTGTAACGATTTAGATAATTTAGGGCTATTCATAGAAAATAACATTTAAAAGATTCAGAATATAGTTTTTTTAAAAAGAAGTGAGATATCATCATCCAACCAATCGCTGTCGACGGATGGATTTAGCGTCTCCCGAGTTGCGCCAATTCTCCCTATTTTCTGCCTTCCGCTTCCTTCTAGGTCCTGCCAACACTTTTCTGGTCCAAAAATTTTCAGGTCATTGGTCCACACCTTCTACGCAACCCGGGAATTCAGTATTGAGAGCAGCCCTAACCATGCCCTGATGAGAGTTCTGCCGCATACATGCGGAGCACCGCACGAATGGGGTGGGATACGTCAAAACGATCTCATAGGCGATCAGATCCGAGGTGTTTTTAGTCTATAAGAATCTCAAACAACGCGTATTAATAAATGAAAACGCAATGTTTAGATTTTTATCTGCGATCTTCATTCAGTTATAATATTTAATTAGTTATTTATTACCTTAGTCTACATCTTATTTATAGTTAGTTATTATCAACAATCTGTCGAATCTTGGAATTACCTAATTAGTTTTTAATATCAAATAAAATCAAGCAAAATTATTTTATGTTATGTGTAAAAAAAGTTTCTCATTTATTTGTACACAAATATTATTTGTAAAAAGTAAGTTAATATTACGTCATATTACTAACTTTAAGCTATTTTATCAAAGCTATGTGACATGTTCTAATATATTTTGTGTGGATGTTGAACTTTATTGCATTTTCTCGAGAACCACGTATAAATCACGTATTCGTTGCGCGAATCCTCAGTAATCAGACAGTAGATTCTCATCGTCTTGCAGCGAATGTAATTTGCGTGGCGATCGCACGTCACATAATAAATATTTCAGTATGTCAGTTCATTCAGATACACTAACTCTGATAGCTTAACAATAAAGCGATACGAACAGTAGTGTAGGAGGGAAGACAGTACAAGAATCTTCCCTTCCTTATATTACATGACACATGTTATCGGTTAAGTATTAATCGATATTCCTTGCGTAATATTTTATTATTTCGGGAATTCCTCGAAAATAACACAATTAAAACATGAAGGTGAAATTTAATGTAATGTTACTATTTTAAAATTAAAAATTAACGTCAATTCTTTCCTTTAAAGTTTCTTTTGATTTAGGTATAGCCGTGAAATGACAAAATGAAAAAGAGCAAGGTCTATTATTATTTTTGAATATTATTATATATTATTGTTTGCAGCCATAGAAAGGTTGCTTTATCTTTAGTTGTTTTAAATATAAAAATGTGTGAGAACGTTATAAAATATCTGACTTACTGGCCAGGGTTTGAACCCACAGCCTTCGGTGTAAAAGCACATTGTTCTAGCCATTAAACTATTTTAGCTTATCAAAAATCACATTACATTAAAAAAAAAATATAACACAGAAATTATTCACCAGTTATTATTACAAAACCTTCCAAATATATATTTTTTTAAAAACATGACTTTTCGTTACTTTGTACTTAATTCATTTCTCATTTCCAGACAATCTATTACGTATATGGGTAACGTAGTCCATGGTGTAGCTGACTAATGACTAAAGAAACATTCAATAGTTCGTCTTCCCCATTAACTCCCATAATAAATTATATCGTAACAAAGAAACGGTTTGATACAACTGAAAGTCACCATTCAACAAAACGATGTTAAATAAGTCATTTTTATAACTTATTACTAATTAACGTTTATTCCAGCAGGGGAAGAAAACACTTTATTAAATCCCATAAAAAACAGCATGAATTCGTCATATTGTAAAGTCAAATGGAACGAAAAAATATTTTCAGTTAAACAGTAATTGCTTGCATAAACGCAAATGCGATCATTAAAAAGTGAGTGAAGTACGCGCCTTCAGTTCGTTATTTGCGTTAAATGGACCCATTTGGAAATTAACTGCACGATTGCTCCCAAATAATGGACCGGTGTAGAGTGATATATGAAACTATGAGTCGGGAAGCTCAACAAACGAAGGGGAATTTGTAAAGGATCTTATAACGCATTTGTGAGCACATTATTGCTTAACGTCATCTAACGTCGAGTAGCAGAACTACTGACAAACATCTATTTATTTCCAAAATATAAATGTTACTAGATGGCGCTATTTTAATATATTTTGTTTTAGTTTGCCCTTGCCCTATATGCTTCGTTAAATATATTAATTATTGTATTAAATAAAAAATAGACAGAACATACACATATAATTGATTGTGAAAACATTAATTATGATTTCATAAAATAAAATATACTTTATCCACTTGCACCTAGATGGCGTTACTGATCATATGTTATATATAGATGTCGCTACTAGTTACGTATTATGCGTGATTTTTTTATAAGGTATTTATAGCTAGAATTAGTTAAAATATGACTGGTATAATCGTATTGAAGTAAAAAATAGAAGACCATAGATACCTAATTAATTTAATTAGTAGACTCAATTATTAAGTTATTATTAAAAAGTGAATATTCTCAATAATTGTAATATAATCCTCACCTACATGTTCAAAATACTATTATAATCAAAAATAATTCTAGATACTCACCCTTATTTGTTCAGTTGCCTTTTTCGCGACTACAGGATCAAGAATTTTGATGTCCAAGTCTGAGGTAGATTTCTTGGCTGTTTCACTAAAAACTGCAGCGTTCACATAATACGTAGGCACTTTTTCACTCGTCTCACCAGGAGAATTAGGGGACAAAATACCACTGTCTGTGTCACTAACATTCACTGACTTCCGTGTAACTATAGCCTTTTCACTGCTAGGAGATTTTAAGGGAATCCTTGATTTTTCACCGGTTTTTGAAGGGGCTCGTGATTGTTTAGGTGTCTCCTCTGGTTTAAAGCCAGTGTTTGGGTCGAATATTACATAGTTGTCCTTGTCGCACCTTACTTTATTATTGATGGTAACCGTATACTTTTTGTTGGGACTTAAATTTAAAAACGGATCCTCGTTATCAATTGGACTTTCGGGTATAATTGATTGAATTTTCGGAGTGATCTTCTGTATCGATTTCCCATCTATAGTACGTCTCACAACTGTGTCGTTGCCAAATTTTAATCGAACATACTCGTTGGATATTGTTCTTCTAACCGGAGACGACAACAATGGTGAAGGCTTGGGTTCTTGAGAAGTAGTTTTATTGTGAAAAAACTTTGGTTTATCCATTGCTTTTACTGGAGAAAATGGTAACTTTAATTTTGAAGTCTTTTTCTTTTGATTACCACTTAGCTCTACATCACTATCGCGAACAGTGCTCTTATATACAGGAAGAACACTTGATTTATCATTTAATCTATTTACATTTGTTGCCTTGGTATTTTTAACAATATCCAAAGACTTATTGAGCTTCTTAATAGGCAATGGAGTTTTTACTCTCTTCTCTTTAGTCTTTTGTATTGTCTCTACCGATTGTAAAAAATGCCTATCTAATAAACCATCTTGTGGTTTTATAAAAGTTTTACTACGATCACATTTCGATAAATCACTCTGAGCAAACAATTCTTCTTCGACAGGATTTTCCAATAAACTATCAATAATTATATCTACATCACTTGATTCGGAATTGCTTTGAGAAGATCTATTTTCATTTATAATACACGATATCCTTTCCTCTACCTCCAGAAGGGAATCTGACTTGTCAGTCTCATCAAGACTCCTTGACGTGCCACTACCAGAATCTGATGGCGTTTGAACTTCGAATATTCCCTCATCTTTTAATAGATGTTTCTTTGAAGAATTTTCCGGACAAGACGATCTTCTCCGTTTGACCGTCCCAGTTGCAGCTGAGGGGGAATCCCAATCCAAGTGTTGGATTACACATGGGCCACTTTTTTTAGAACGTCTCGGGCTAGTCATTATTAGCCGCTTACATTGTTCTATCACTAGATATTAGTTTTAATCATCCGTGGTTCTGTTATAATGTTGGAACAGCGAACAGTAAGCGAGTTGTTGATTAGAAAGAGATAGCGGCTTAACTACACCGTGGTCATTAGTGGATCGAACACGAACACGCCGCCGGACACGATTGTTATCTAATTACGAACTTGACGTAAACGCCACATGGGACATAAACGCCTCTGTGTATTTGCTATTCTGTTAAGTGTTAACTTTATTTTAAAAGAAAAACCCAGTCTCCAATATCTATCTACATGACCAAAAATCGTATCTTATCTTTCCGTGCCAGAAGGCAATTCAAAACAGAATATTGCAAAAGAACCAACCCAATCAAAAAGTTTCGTCCATTTTCGATCTTTAAGCTAAAGGTGCTTACAATTATCCACTAACATAGGCAATCTCTAAATGAAAAAAGGACTATAATTCATATTACAAATTTGAAAGAAGTTGCTATTTTAACTCCAAGCATAAAAACGATGTTAAAATCCTAATTTACTTCTGTTCTCTATTTTAACGATTATGTATAATTTTGATTAATTTGCCTACTCTTAGTTTGACTGATAAGCGTCATAGGAAATGTATCATTTTCTTCTATTACACTTCTGTTCACAATATATTTACTAAAACATATTCAAGTAAGGTTTTGAATTTCGATTCAAAACACAATTCCTAGACAGCGGCAAGACCGGAAGATTGTTTTGCATTGCAGTATCTTACATATGTTGGGCTCAAATACCGAACTAAACATTTCGTTGCATTGGAATTATATGGATACATAAAAACGTTGAATATATTTTATATTTACATTGCAATAAGATTATAAAAAAAGTATATGGTTTAAGATGTATTAATGACGATACAAAGTTTATTATTTTAACTATCTTTATTAAACACTATGAGATGAAATTATAACAAAATTTTGTTGGTAAAAAATTTGGTATCTGTATTCGTAGAAGTTTTATTTTTTATTTTTAATGGCTTTTACATATAAAACAATTATATAATACATAACAATAGGGAGTAAGTACGTGGTGAATAATTTAAATTTATTGTGGTTTGTGATATGGTTCAATTTGAGTGAAGGGTATTTAAACACCACTTCTGCAAGTTTTCAGATGCATAATTGTGTTTATAATTCATTTTGTGTTCGGCGATGTGGGCGAAAATCGTGACGTAACCTACACGTGTCTACCAAACCGCGTATTGAAATAAGGTATGGACCTTAAGAGTGAAAGACGCGTTAGGCCACCCATCGGATATGTGGTTAGTTTTTTCACTTTATTTTATAGTTTTTATTAAGTGACATCTAATGAAGTTATATCGCATACTTCGATACAAAAGTTGCTTCAAGAATTACTTCCTAACGCTGTGTGATACTAATTAACGGAGTAACTAAAAATACATAAGGCATATTTTTATGTTTCCTTATACATATACTAGTTTCTGCAGGCGGCTTCGCTGTGTGAGGATTCAGTTTTTAAGTACATAAACATAAGATAATCAGCCTGTAAATTTCCCACTGCTGGGCTAAGGCCTCCTCTCCCGTTGAGGAGAAGGTATGGAGCATATTCCACCACGCTGCTCCAATGCGGGTTGGTGGAATACACATGTGGCAGAATTTCGTTGAAATTAGACACATGCAGGTTTCCTCACGATGTTTTCCTTCACCGCCGAGCACGAGATGAATTATAAACAAATTAAGCACATGTAAATTCAGTGGTGCCTGCCTGGGTTTGAACCCGAAATCATCGGTTAAGATGCACGCGTTCTAACCACTGGGCCACCTCGGCTCAGTTTTTAAGTAACCTATGTCAATTCAATTGTATTCAAAGTTTAAAACTTAAAAGCGTAACAGACGAACAATTAAATAAACTCATTTTCACATTCATAATATTAGTCAAGATAAGCATTTAAGTGGACAGTTTCACTCGCTTTTCATTAGTAGCAGGAAGCTAATAAGCAGTGAGAGCGTAGTTCGGACGAAGTTACTGAGAGATTTTGACAAATTAGTCCCGAGTGTCCCCGCAAGGTAACCTAATTACCCGAAAAGTACGAGCAATAAATAACTTCACCGACTGCGAGCGTGACTTAACTTGCATTTTACTTGGATGAAGACAACACGTATCAAACATTTTATTCTGTTTAAGCTTACCATTATTGAATACGGAATTAAGTAGCGTTTACAATTTCGAATATCTATAGTGCAATGGTTTACGGACGTCGCAGGTTCGATCATGAACCCTTGAGCTATTATTATACCCACATCTAGCATAGGAATATTAGTGATTCCTTAAAATGGGCCATTCCTACTATGTTTGAAAATAATAAATCTAATATTTATTCCAAACATTTTTGTAAAATATATATATTCTGATAAATAATATGCTTTATGTTCTATTTTTCTTATTTTTATTATTAAGTTGATTTTTTTATTAATGTATTTGTAAGTAATGTATTTGAAATTTTATTAAAAAACTAAATTTACTATATAATAACAAAAAAAAATCCTTCACACATTTGTCTAGATAACAATTTTCTTACAAATATATCTGAGGAGTCCTCTAGATTACAAACAGTTCGTATGAGCCATTTTTTAAGAACGACAATCGTTTCAACATCAACATCTATATTCCAAAGATATAGCAAGTAAAATACTAATGTGATACAATACTATGAAAATAACTGTATCATTTCAGAAATAGACCGCTAAGCTGAATCTACCAGCTAGAGATGAGAAATGGCGACTCCAAAGTAGCTTTGACCCAAGATTACACCGAAGAATATAGTTAACACGTTCGAGATCAATATTATTCAGTTTCAAATTCTATATATAATATACAAACATTAGATTAAATTAACTTACTTATTGACAGTCAAAGTGTAATTTGTGTTTCAATAAAGTGTTTTTGACAGTATAGCAATAATTATTGACGATACTTATATAATTATTGTGCAGTAGTGATTTGTAAATAAATAGTTTACTTAATATATTTATTTTTATGTTCTTAGATTTATTAACATTTGTCAATAATTTCTTATGAGTTATATCATTACATATGTTAATTTGTTTTTTAATCCTTCAGTATAGTTTTTTATATTTGTAATGTCTTCATTTCAATTATTATACAATTTAGTTATTAAAATTTGATTTAATATTTTATATTCGTTAGTTTGGTTTATATCTTTGAAGGTCAATTTTGTTTACACCTTTAAAGACATATCACTTTGAATGTTACCTGTGTCAATTGTTAATTTTAAGTGTTTAGTGATAAGATGATGATGTAACTATTTCAATGAATCTGTAAATATACATTCTTAAGAAATAATTGAGTCTTAAAAATCAATAAATACTATTTAAATACCAATACATACTAATTCAACTATTATTGAAGAATTAAAATAATTAGTATATTAAATTTATATGTGATGAAAAAATATTTACCATTCCTTACATCGCCAATCCTCGACCAAACTTGGGAACTAAGATGATATGTCCCTTTTGCTGTAGTTACTCTGGTTACACTAATCCTTCACATTGATACACAACAATACTAAATATTGCCGTTTAGTGGTAGAATATGTAATGGGTAGGTGGTACCCAGACGGGCTTACAAAAAGCCAAAACTAGTTACTAACAGCAATTATATTGTTTTTGAAAAGAAAAACTGTTAAAAACGTCTTTGAATGCGAATACTATAGAATTACAGTTGAATTAGAACTAAATTCTATTCACTTTTGTTCTCTTTCGAGTACAGGCGCGACATGAAGCCTTTAATATATTTTGTAATACGAAATGAATTACAATATATTTATTTTTATATCTACAAAATGTTCATCCCCTATGTTATGTTCCGGTCCAAAATATGAAATTATTATTTATATATAAAACTAACAATAGAATTTAAATAGACATATACGAATTTAAATCGTTAGTTAAAAGCAATACTCGCTACATTCGCTTTTTAAGCGGTTAGTAATATATGTAAGAATAGTTAAACTAAATTAGGTAAAGAGTAGACAGTATTTTAAATTCAATTTTCTTGCTAACTGTACACCCCGAGCGTAAAATTTACGATTGAACTGCGTTCAGATCCTTGAGTCATGAACTAAGGACTTCATGCCGTCTGCATATAGAATAGAATTCGAACCTTCGATATTTATAAGAGGGTACTCCGATAAAATGAACTCTTATTGAATAACTTTTGAACCTTTATAAATTTGTTTCTGAAAAGACATAATATATTCACTTGAGTAATTAAAAAATGAAAAGTATATGTCAAAAAAAATATTGATAAATAAGGTATATTACTCAATACAAGATTATATTAAAGGTAAAAGCGTGGACTTTGTGGAAAAGAATAACTACTAAGTTTCTTGCCGGTTCTTCTCGGTAGAATCTGCTCTCCGTTTAGTTCAACGCTATACCATGACGATTCAAAAGACTTATGAGCCTACACGAATAAAGAATATTTTCATTGACCTGCAATGCATACAATTTTAGCACTGTTAGCAGTACAATTAAATCGTTTTAATGTATGTTTATTAAATAAGTTTGTTTAAAAACAATTACCCATATATTTTAGACCAGATTAGAAAGTGATGTAATAATAATAGGAGAGAGTGAACGTAGGTATATATTAATACGATTATGCAAGCCTCTCTAGATAGGCCTGGACAATTAATCGTTTGTATTTTCGTATTTCAGTTTAAATAATAAATGAATCAGTATAGTTTTAAGTACAAGGGACTACGCTTACCATCCTGCTGTGCATTAACAATTTAAGGAATAGTTTTCACTTCTTACATTGCCAGTGGCTATTGGTCACGTGGTTTTTGCAAATCTGCCTTTAGAAGTAATATTATCCTAGCTGATATAGATACTATTTTTATTTCGATATTATGAATAAATAATTATAAATATATATGACATTATTGTATTCTAAAAATTAAATAATATTAGAAGTTTATTTTTTATTATGTCTGTGTAAGATAAAGATAAAGTAATCTTATTTCCAACTCTGGGCTCTGGTAAGCAAAAACAGGCTTTCTAAGCTACTTGCCTACTTAAGTGATTTAAAGGCGCCCTGCGACCCATTCACAGTACACCCTTAAAGGTACAGCCTTCGAGGACGTTTCATATTTCATGGAACGAATTTAGTTTAACATTTTATAAAATTATTCTTTGTTATATAATAGATATAAAAAGCACTTTTCAAACAAATACTAGTGTTACAAATAAATTTAATTTATATAAATGCACATCAAGTCCGTGTATATGAAACGTCCCTCGTATAGATGCAGTACTGGTTACAAAATTATACCTCTCTCCCTTTCCCTAATTATAAGTAGGAGAGAGATAGAAACTTAAGAAGGCTGAATTTGAAACGACGATATCCTTCTAAATAGGTCAGGAAGGCGAAGTTTACGTCGCAATTTGGCATTAGGGAAACCGAAAGGCAATAAAATCTACGGTTTAGAGACTGAATTAGAAAATTATTCAGGACCAAAGTTATTTGAAGTCGGGGAGTTTTATAATAAAGTAGATTTAGTATAAAATAAATTGGATCGCATTTCGCGTGCCCGGGTTAAGTGAAAAGTAACGGGATAGCATTGCAATTAAAAATTATAAAGGATTAATTTGTACGCTTTTATTACTCTAAACAAAGGCATAAACCAATAAATGTACAGTACATATAAACTTCTCTTTTAATTATTAATCTTCTTAATCCTTGCGACCAAAGAAGAATTCATTTTATTTATTTATTCTTTATTGTACACCAATACTAAAACTAAATTTGACAACTGCATTAACAAAAGTCGCATGAGGTGCAACAGACGGCTTTATCGCTAAAGCAGCAATCTATGATCCATCGCATCACATTAGTTTTAGTGGGGAATCCCAAATCACCCAGTTCGCAGATAAAGGGTACCTTTCTGAAGGTTTAAGAATACGTGGAACTGATAGATCAAATCAGTACAGTAGTACCCTATAGGTTCCTGAACTTTCAATTTACTTCATGCATATTGGTAAATTAAAACATACAGAGGAAATGTACGAGTCATAACGCTGACTGCTATGATCCATTTTATGTCTATACAGTGAATTATGTTAGATTGAGTAAAGTATCTTTTAACAGCGGAAGATATATGGATAAAACCAAGATAGCTTAAAAAGGCACGTTGAGTAAGACTCCAGTCGCGATAAATTGTCTATTGTTCCTTTTTATTAATCCAAAATTGGAAACATCATACTTAATCATATATCAATTCAATTAAACTCTAACATTAGACGGATATGTAGAACTCGATATAAACTTAAAGGTATTATTTCTTGTAACATGCTGGAAACTGTTTGCATAGTATTTCATAATTGAGGCAAAAAAATAGCCAAAGAGTATTTAAGTGAAATTATATAAAATGTCACGAACGTGAAAAACCAAAGTGACACGCTTCCTAGAAACTCGTATTATTTACCATACTTATGGTATTTTATACCGGAAATTAAAAAAGAGCAAAACCGCGGCTTAATTCTAGAAGGTAGATATTTTTGACTACTACAAGGGCCATTAAAATGAGACAATAAAGAGATATGACTTGTAAAAATAGGTAATGTATTAAATTTACAGTTAAACTAGACCATTGAGAGTATTGATAAGACATACATATACACATACAAATACTTAATACAACAATATAGACAAACTAATATCGCGAAACACAAACGAACGCCCTTTTCGTGGTCAATAAAAGGAAATAATAAAAGCCAATAGCAAAAGTATACAGAGGGTGGTATTGTGCGGCATTTTAGCATGGTATTAACACAGCAATATTTTGTCGGAAAGAAATATTTGCATCGGTTAACAGGGGCGCCATCCCACCCTACTGCATTCCAACACAGTGTGCACTTGTCTTTGTAGAATACAAAATTGAACATATGCCTCGGTGCTGGAACACATTAAAGAAAGTTGTTCGTAAATGTAATCGTATTTTTTTTTATTTGAATCAAATTATGATAAGTTGTTCCTTCTCCCAAATACTGTACATCACTTTTATCAGTGATAGTACCGTTAAGTTTTTATATTCGCTTGCTTGTTTTTAATGACAAATCTACCATCGGTCAGAAGAAATAAAATCAGACTTGAAGAGAAACGGGAAACTACTTGCGTATATCGTATACGTTTAATTTTCATATATCGATCACATTTTAAAATAGATTTTCTTCTCCTCTATATATAAAAAAACGAATAATAACATAAAGGAAATAGATTTTCGCAAAAGAAAAAACCGATTTCCATTCCATTCTATTTTTCCATTGAATTCCAGTCCATTTTTGAAATTTTAAATGATTTCAATTCAAATCCATAGAACAGTTACGAAACATCCGTAATCTTGCGAAATCATGTGGTTCACCATCTGATAACATTATTACGACGTATTCACAGTTGTTACTACCCATACATCCACTACTCATCACTTAACCCGCGTAATAAGTCGTTTCTCACTTGCAACAATACAATCGGACATCTACCCTATGCAACAGAAATGCATGTGGGGGAATTTTCGATTAAATATTTAGATGAGATTTTTCGTGATCCATTTATCATGGTCTAATTGTGAGAGGGTTGACGTTTTCATTCTGATGATTCTAGAAGCGAAGACTTGCTAATCCTTTGATATGATAATGTAATAAGGAGACGGTGAGTTTATTCCCTTGGATTTGAATTGAGATATATTCGGAATTTACGATCGCAAAAAGGTGGAATACGCGCACTTCTGTAGTATCTCTTATTCAACATTTATTTACTTATTTATATTACGAAAAAAGAGCTTTCTTCGTTCATATGCGAACAGACCGAGTTTTACGATCGTCGTATTTCTGTTTGAAATAATGTATATAATTTAAATTTCATAAATGAATGTTTCGTTGTTTGTCTCGTATGCTTTTTTAAGCATTAAGTATATTTTCAAAATTTCATTGAAGATATATAGCCTCTTGTCAATGAAATTTTGAAAATAATACCTTTTTTATTCTATCATTCATCCGGTTGAATTCAAATTTTGTGCAGTTGTTGTTGACACTTGCGTGCTGTGTCTGAATTGTGACATAAACTGTGTCGGAGGTTGACTTACAGTCAAACATGTCAACATAGAATTTTGCTGGTTATAATTTTTTTTTTAAATATAATAAAGAAAACTATAGTAAGTGTTCTAAATAAAGGGATTAAGAAAACATTTACAACTGATAAAAAATTTAAAAATGTTCGAGATTATTATTGTATAAATTCCGGAGTTCTAAAATACCATGAATTTAATTTTAATTTTAATTATATTTTACCGAAACAGATTTTAGCTACTTATATGTAAAATAAATTATTAATAATTATTAATATGTTATAGTAATACTTTCCTTACAACTAATTTATTACCTATAATATTTTATTGATGACTGTGTAACTTAAATTATACAAAAATATTTCTTAATAAACCTTAAAACAGCAGAATCAAAAGAGCGAGGCGTCGAAATCAAATTTGCTGCAAACCACCCCATAATTATTTTTTCGCCCCGCCCCGTTTGTTCCATTACAAGGGATCAGGATTGTAGTCCAATACCGGAAAAATATCTTTAGCCAATAATGCTGTCAAAAAGAGAGTAATGTTTTAAATATAGTCTAAACAGTGCTAACCAAAAAATTACTTGCAACGCAAATTAATACGTCTGCACCTCCAGCGATAAACACACAATAATATCAATATTAATAGTGCCATAGTAGTAATAACACTGATTAATTATGTTTCCTTATTTTTTATTGTAAACCAAATAATTCTATTTTAATATATTATCAGACAGTGACTTTATTTTTAATTTATTAAATTTAAAAACATTTAAGATGTTTCGTGGCTCTTATACATGTCGTGGCCTAATGTTTTTCATGGTTATCCCAATGTTGAGTATAATTATATAGTCTGTGCTGAAGTTACTTTAACGTTAAACGCCAATAGTACTGCTATTTTCTGGTTTAAATTGTTAGTGAGTCAGTATAATTTCAAGCAAAAATATTATTGTTAGTTCGATTCGGTTACAGAACCTTGAAACATTACATTAACGCAACGTGTTGGACTGTAGTTTTGTTACTATTTTTGGTAATTCTAGAAAAAAGAAACCTTAAAAGTCTCATACTGTTTAAGTTCGACGACAATACATAAAATAAATATTTAAATAACTTATTGAACTAGGTTGGCATTTACAAAATGCTCGCGTATAAGGGATATCGAAAAAAAATGTTTTTGTTTTTTTTATAAGTTTTACGTGTCCTTATTTTATTGCGTCTTGCCTAACAATATTTTGTACTTAGCTAAAGCCGTATCACGTGACCTGAACGGTAATATAAGGATTTGCTGTGACGTGTTTTGTTTTATTTCTTACGTTAGAGTCGAATAAAAAGTAACAGAACGACGAAACAGGAAATTTAATAGTAATAAATACAAAATTGTTAATTCTATCAAAAGTTATGAGTGTTTTTTCTTATCATAATTAGTAAAATATTTACAGGGTTTTTTCAAAATTCCCCCTAGAGATTTTTTTATTGACATAATTAAACCGTGGATAAAACAACTAGTATAAATTAAATAAAGTATTTTAATTATTATTTAATTTTATTGATTGGTGGTCTGGCAAATAGGCCACCTGATGAAACGGCGCTAAAAGATTATAACCATTCCTTACATCGCCAATAAACCATTAATCTTGAAAAGTAAGATGGTCTTAAGTGTCAATCACCTTAAATATTATCATTCAAAAATTACCGAAATTAAAACTAAAGATAGCATCAACACTTATTCAAATTGGAAATTAAATTTTTTCACGTCCAATCCTTCGCGTAGCTGGCACAGTGCCACGCTTCCCTCGGACGGAAAGTGCCTCCGTAATCCCTCTGATATGAACCTCATTCCTATTTATATGCAGATTCCATAGCCGACCATAAGTTATCCGTTCAAGCTACCGGATCATTCCCTTAATGACTACCGTGTAAACGGAAAAAGTACTTCGGTAGGGCGTTTTTGCATTGCCGTAGAACCCTATCGCAGTGAATGGTATAGAATCAGCAGTGTAGAATTAATTAATGGCGACGCCTCATCTTATTAATAAAATATGTACTGGGGATTGGGAGGATTAATAACATTAGTGACATTCGGTGAGCAATATTTGCTTAGGAATGTAATTTATACGTAGCAAGTGTTGTTTTAAGGGTGTTTTAAGTGTTGTTTCGTTCAAGATATATTTTTAAATTTATATATGATTTTTTTGTAATTTATTTTTTCATTACATTTTTTTTTATACGTGGCAAACGAGCAGGAGGCTCACTTAATGGAAAGTGAGTACCACCGCCCATGGATATCTGCAACACCAGGGGCTTGTAGGTGCGTTGCCGGCGTTTAACGCACGTACAAACTTTTCTTTAAGGTTTAATCGCATCGGTTATTATTTATTACCTATACTTTAAGTTATATAAGTTACTATAATAATGAGTTCTCTAATTCTGAATAAATATATAAAATATATTATTTTAATTTTTTTTTTTCGTTACATTTTCCCACAAATGTATTTTGGAATCAGCGACAAGGTGGTGTATGGTCTAACTACCGTGATGTCATGATAGGGTAATACATTTAATTTAACGAGTAACCAATTATGACTGGAATATGCCCATCGATCTTAAATTAATTACAAAATAAAGCCTATTAAAGCGGATAATTACGAATTCGGCGTGGAAAATTCTCTGGAAAATTGCCAGCTGTAAGCAGATTTTGATTAAATCAAGAGATAATAAGTAGGGGAAAACTGTTTCGGGGAAAACAATGAAAATATTGCCAAATGGGATTACATTACCCGTTTTAAGGATCATTTGGGAGTATTTGATCAAATTGTAATTTATGATGCGTCTTGCTGTGACTGACAAGACATGACAATTATATTTCTTAAAATAAAGATCATTATAACGACTAAATCTAAAGATCGTTAATAGTGTTATCAAAATCGATTGTACGGGCGTTTTTTATCGATTTGATAGATTAAATCACAATCACTTAGTAATAACAAAAATTGTTCACTAAAATAGTTAAACGTAGTGATTGATTACAACTAAATCATAGATCATAATGGCTGTAATACTCACGATTTTTTTTTTGTATTTGATAGTAGATGAGCCGAGATGGCCCAGTGGTTAGAACGCGTGAATCTTAACCGATGATTGCGGGTTACGCCCAGGCAAGTACCACTGAATTTTCATGTGCTTAGTTTGTGTTTATAATTCATCTCATGCTCGGCGGTGAAGAAAAACATCATGAGGAAACCTGCATGTGTCTAATTTCAACGAAATTCTGCCACATGTGTATTCCACCAACCCGCATTGCAGCAGCGTGGTGGAATATGCTCCAAACCTTCTCCTCAAAGGGAGAGGAGGCGTTAGCTCAGCAGTGGGAAATTTACAGGCTGTTAATGTAATGTAATGATAGTAGATACTTTCCATGAATACTAGTTTTTCACTTCTAGTTTGTATGGGTAAAACAGAGGTAGAAGCCGATATGTATTTTTTTTTACATTGGTCAGGATCTAATTTTTTCATTTGTACAATTAGATAAGTTTATGGCGTGTAAAATATGTATGTGTTTGTTTCATGTGTGTATTTTATTATAACATATGTTGTATATTTAATACGTAATGAAGTGTAACGACTGTCTATATAACATACTGTAGTAGATACGTTAAAATGCTCGCGAGGTTAACTTACCTGATTTAAAGAAACTTTGAATAAATTTGCAAAGATATATCATTCTGATTACGCTGTTGGGAAATGTAAATATTTTAGCCGCCTCGTCGTCCGTCTTACAAGATAAATAGTTACACGCGACTAATGGACTAAAGTTTCCCGGCAAATGAAAGTTAAGTAAATTATTTGGTTTTACTATTTGACGCAAAGCAATAAAACCAAGAGTAACAGACGTAGTGCTTTCTTTTATGTTTAAAAGATATTTATTTAAACTAGTAGTGATTTACCGTTAAATTTCAACATCGTGTTGTAAGAACTGGTTCTAACTCATTTTGTAAGATTTAACCGAAAAAAAATAAAAATATTACAAATAAAAAAAAAAAAAAAACTTATGATTACAATAACTTTATTCATTATTAAAAGTCATTATTTTATAGTTTAATATAAAATAATTAAAATAAATGAATAATGATGTAGTTAATAAACGTCTAAATTAAATAACCAAGTCGGGCGGTTGTAATCTCGGCTGTAACTCAACAGGTATTAGCTCTGATCCGGTATGACCAGTGTCCGTCAGATTGTAAATTATCGTAGCGTCCGAACTGCTACGGTCTACGGAAAACTTTCAACTGGCCCCGGATAGAACCATTTCCCTAATGGATAGCACAGATTAAAGTAAAAATGTATAGAGTAAAAACTATTTCGAGCCTCGTCTCTTTATTGTTGCTGGCTATATTTCACTTTAAAGTTTTTTTTTTTTATTTGCTAATATGCGAAACAACGTATATTGTATCCAGCGTATTTCGAAACGCTTATTCAAATATGTATTGAACGATATTAGTTAAAAAAGTAGGTTATCGTTACTTGTAGTATTATGAAAAAACTGGTACATTTTTGTAGACACTTATATAATTTATAAATCTCATTGATTTGTAAACGTTATAAAGTAAATTACTCGTATATCAATCTACAAAATCTCTTACCACGACTAACAAACTTGAAAAAGTTACAATAACATTTTTATCTAAAAACTACCTGTACGCTTGCCAGGCTTTGTTGCAAGTTAAATATAATTTCACTCGATCGGTGTGTATTACAATCGCCTCAGAAATTATCGTAGCATTCAACCTGCGAACTATGGAAAACTTTAAACCGATATTACATTACCCTCAAGCGTTAGGTAGTTGATCTACAAACAACTTACGGCTAGTCTTCATGAATTTCTTGAAAACTACAATCAATTTCTAGATAAACGGAACCGTGTAATCGTGTTTGGCGATTTTAATTTACTCAGCAAAGAAAAATCTGTTCAAGACTACAAAGATATCACCAGAGTAGGGAGTGAACTTGCCAATAAAATACCTTCTAAATTTCATAATAATTTAACACATGTAATTCCAAAGTGCAAATCAATAAGCAAAGACAAACAGATAACACAATTAGAACCAATCACAACGCGAGAATTAATAAATATTATAAATAACCTTGACTCAGGAGTGGATGGAATCACAACAAGTCATTAGATCGTTAAAAAATGTTATAGCACAGAATTTAATCAAATGTTTCAACAAATGCTTCACAGAGGGATATTTCCCTGAAGCCCTGAAAATCGCCAAAGTTCGTCCAATATTTAAATTAGGAAACAAGATGGATCTTAGCAATTACCGTCCTATATCGGTGCTACCGGTAATGTCAAAGATAATTGGAAAAGCCATACATAACCGGCGCAATAAATTTCTGAATTCTACTGAGT
Organism: Vanessa tameamea; assembly: GCF_037043105.1. Lineage (NCBI taxonomy): Eukaryota > Metazoa > Arthropoda > Insecta > Lepidoptera > Nymphalidae > Vanessa > Vanessa tameamea. Next base: position 8,711,432 of record NC_087313.1, on the reverse strand, counting down.
ATCTTTACGAAAAACAATATGGCTTCAGATCTAAATCGAATACTGTGTCAGCTGCTATCGGTCTAGTGACAAATATAAGAGTTAACATCGATAAAAGGAAAATAGCCTTAGGAATATTTATAGATCTAAAAATGGTGTTCGACACAGTCAGCCATAAAATTATTTTGATGAAGTTAGAGGCATTCGGTGCTAGGGACCAATGAGAGGCATCAAGCTCGACAAGATTTAGATACTCTGAATACCTGGTTCCGATCCAACTTACTGACTATCAATGCGTCTAAAACAACTTACATCATCAAGATAGGCACTTTAAACCTCTTTCAATTAACGGGGAATTCATAAATAGGGTCAATATACAAAAATATCTCGGCTTAGTCCTGGATAATCAGCTTACGTAGAAACATCATATTGATAAAACACGTAAAAAAATTCTCTCAATAATCGGTGCTGTGCGAGGCATAGTACGATGCCTTCTGAAAAATGTGTTATACTTCTTTAGCTATGCTATAATTATGCTATTATGCTATAATTCTTTAGCTAAACCACATTTGGACTATCTTATTGAAGTTTGGGGTTCTGCAAGTAACACCAATCTAGTAGTTTTTTAATAAAATAAACTTTAACGCAGATAATTTGATAAACGTTTTGTATATCTTGGTATGTAATTGGTATTAAATATTTTACTTTTATCTTTAATATTCAATTATTACACAACTTTATGTGCACAATGTAACTACTATTTAAGGTCGTAACATTGTATGGTACTGTTTTCGTAAAATCATGACATATTTAATTACGTTGGGTGTCATAAAACATACTAAAAAGTCTAAGGTCTGATATTTAAATGAGATGTCTATGTGGTAGCTGAAGAAGGGTAGCAAACGAATTGAACATTTAGTGGTAAATGGTCACCTTTATCAACAGATTTATGTAATATATAGCTTATGTCCTGCCGACCATCGGATCTAATTTACGATCTTATTTGAGCCTGTAATTACACCAGCTTACGCACCCTTTGCATTGAAACATCAATACAAAGTGACGGGAAAACACAATAGCTGGAGAGATTACCTCGACTTCATTTCTGTAGATAAATCTAATTGTATTATGTTTTTAATATGTAATTTTAATATTACCAAAAAAAGTACAAATCACATGTGTTACAGGAATACAAGTAATTTATTAATTTTAACTTGATGATGTCCTCCTCATCAATTACATTCTTTAAACCACAATCGTATAGTACGGCAATACGACACGACTGCAGAGAGTTTTTGCGCAGGACTAACTTCTTGTCGGTCTTGATGTGTTTTATTTTTTTCGTATAAACGGAATAAACTAATCAAAAAACTCTTATATCAAAACAACCCAAATCATCTTACAAATGTTTTAGTCCATGTAAATATATATTTTTTTTTATTTAAAATATTAGGCGAACGCTTAGAAATTGGCGCCGTAAGAAATATTAAGCATTCCTTACACCTCCAATGCACCACCTTGAAAACTATGTTAATATTTATATATTATAACTATGTTATTGTCGAGGTATAAAACTATCTAGCTAAAATTTAAAAATGTTATTTTCTGTCAAAAAACTACCTTACATTCGGTACTAAATCAAAAGCGATGAACTGACTTTAGACTAAATACAAATAAACAACAAATAAATACACAAAGTTCCAAATGTAATGAATAATTTAGAAGCGATAAGCAAGTCGGTCCCATTCCGATGACAGATATTTCCATTTTCCGTGGATAATGTAGATATAATCGTAGGGAATTAGGGAGCTGGGCCGTCATTAAAAATTAACGGGTCGCTCCTTGATGGTTAATCGATAGCTCGCCTCAGTGCAGACATGTTTATTGTCCTCTGGGTACTCTCTATCTTAAGATATTATTTAGAATTTGTATTGTTAACATACATGTCCTTTCATGATTCCTGATAATAACTTATGTTTACAACAACATTGATAACCGTTATAACATATACATATGAACTCCATCTATATAAGGAAATTTAATTATGTTTGTCACAAATGATGTAGATAAACTTTAAATGGAACATGATATTTAAGTTAATCGCGTTAATATACAAATTTTCAAGAGAACTTTAAAAGCACCAATTAATTTAAGCTCGGGGTTATCTTTTCATAAATAAACATTTTTTTTACATTATAGTACAACTATATAAAAGCAAACTATCACATGAAACTAAAAGTAAGTGATTATCTTCTCCTAAATAAAAATATATAAGACGCCAGACATTCGTGATATTACGAATGATCATCAACCATGAGATATAAGTATTTCCTCGTCCTTATTAATATATCAGCTCCTTGTCAATACATACCGTCAAATACAAATGCACACTGTCGCTCTATGTTTCAGTCGGTGAATCCGTAATACCGAACTAATACAGCCAAGGAAACCGATTGTATTTGCTTATACGATACAACTACGAACCAGCAAATTAGTTTGAATTTTTTTTTTTTTTTTCTATCTTTGCGTACATATCACGAAGAATTATTATTAATTCAAAAATATTTTCTGCTTTTATTTGTAAGCTGTATAGACCAAAATAAAATATAAAAAGTGGGTGGGTATCTGAACCATGGCAGCAACATTTAGGTTCCCTATTCCATATTATTTCTTTTTGTGGATATCGTTGATATAAATGCACGAATAAAATTCTATCATTTTTTTTTTTATAATCTTAAATAAACAATCGAATGCTATTACGTGAATTACGATCAACTAACTCGAAGGTATATTCAATCGTGAACAACTTGTTGACATGCGATATTTAATTCAATAATTATCATAATTAAAAGATGTTAAACTTACTACGATTCGATTTTAGATACCATATTATGAATTTAAAAAAAAAATATTATTTTTGTTCCTTTTTTAAAAACACATACATAATTGCAATTGTTTTTGTTGTTGTTGAAATAATTTAAATTTATAAAAATATGTTCAACCTATTGTAAGCAACATTAGCAAAAAAATGTTTACGCTTCTCGTACCGTAGTTATTTTTTAATCTTGCTAAGAATTATTTTAATTAACTACACATTGTAATAAAGTAAAATTTTTATTTCTTTGTGTCAAGTAAACCGTTCGCCATTAAAACGATACGCTCATTAAAATTTTATTACTTTCCATTTTAAGAGTCTTCAGGAATTCCCATATATATATTTTACATTGACCATAAACGGAAGCAATTTATAATATATAAACATATTTACTATAAATGGTATACAAAAACATCCCTTCACACTCGACCCTTTTATGTTCGGGTAAAAGCGTTGTCTTTTCCCATAACTAATTGCAATGTGAACACGTTAATTATTATTTTAATTACAGTAGCTCAGCCTTAACCCAGTTCTTAGTAAACAATGAAACGATTGCTGCCAAAATTATATCGAAATATACTTCATTGAAATAGGCTTCTCCTGATATTCACTTTTAAATCATCATTTGAGAAGATTAATATTAAATTCAAAGTTACCACCGGTTTAAACGTATATACTACCGAGAAGAACCTTAATTATCAAATACAATTTGATTCTTAAATTATTAAAGTACATTAATATCAATGAATCTTTTAATTTAACTTTAATAATGATATTCAAAATACTTTTATTGGTGTTAGATACCCTAAATATTTTTCTGCGAACTTAACTTGACAACGTATAAGCATATTTTATGATCATAGGCTGATCAGTTGATACATAAAAGCGATACAAGCTAACAAATAAACTTACGCATCAATTATATTAGTGAAGATACTACAAATTTCGTAAGAAAGTGACTTAATCAAAACAAACGAAAATTGTCATCAAAAGTTTCGGTACATACATAATGTGCCTTTGAAGAGAACCTACCCCCAAAAACTTGCGAAACGGGGTTAAATCAAGGACGCTCGTAAATAGTCAACAAGTCACCCTCGACCGGTTGTCTTAAACGTCGTAAATATATCGGGTTTTAATTACACCTTTAATCGGTATTATACACGCAGTATTAGCTTTTAAGTTATCACTGGTTACAATTATTACAACGATTAATAATGCCGTTAAAATTCCTTCCTCGTCGAATATATATTAAAACTATTTTTATTACTTTCTAAAATTGAAACAAATAATATTTTGCCTATTTAGTACGGTATATAATACAATTTGTATTTATTTATACATATATAAACTATTATTCAAATAGTGTAAGTTAATTATTAAAAATAAAATAAGTCTTACTAGATACTTATTAAAGCCGTAGTATAATTGTTTCCTTAACGGCTTTTAGTTAAGCAAACAGATCACATAGTTTGGCATGTCTCGTAAGATGAAATATTAGAAAATGTTTACGAAAAATTGTCAGTAACGCATTATTTTCAATACAACATATCCGGCATTATAAAAGCATGCTTTAGAACATTTTCCTTATGCTCCATGTGTTACACAGGCAATATTTACTTCCCTCGTGTCTTATACTTATACAATGTAACGTAGTAGAGCCGGCTGCTCTCAATAAATAACACCAAAGGGTTCCACGACTTCCACGACATTTTCCGTCTAATGCCGCCCCCTCACGCGACTAGATGACTGAGTGTTTCGCAATGATCGTGTAACCTAGCCATTACGTACCAACCTGAACCTTAGATTACGTTTTATGTCATAATACTATTGGGTATTGAATTAGGGTTTTGAGTATCAAATTAAGATATTTTAAATATTTGTTATTTTTTTTAAATATTATTTTGACCTCAGATGGAATACCTGATAAATTACGTTTATGGATCGAATATTTATATAAGTGTTTATAGTTGATCTCTTTGTCAGCGGCAAAGGACATTCTTAGGAAATCTTTATATTGGAAGAAATTTCACAGAAGAAGAGACCTTTGTCTTAATGATTATATAAATTTTATTAAAGAATATTTTATATTATAATTAAATAAACACTAGTGACATAGTAGAGTAAACATTTTTCATACCGAAATATTGTTGTATTCCGGTTTGAAGGGTGAATGAGCCAGTGTATCTACAGGTACAAGGGATATAACATCTTAGTTACCAAGGTTGGTGGCCCATTGGCAATGTAAGGGATGGTTAATATTCCTAACAGCGCCAATGTCTATGGGCGGTGGTGACCACTTAACATCAGGTGGCACATTTGCCGATAGGCTACGTATTACATTTAGAAAAAAAAGATATTTGTCAACGTTCATTTCATAATCATAATTTTAATATCAAGTATCACAACCCTAAATTAAAAAGTATAAGGAAGTGTGATTAATTATATAAAAAAAAACTCAATTCCGTAACCCTTTCATTCAGGTCTAGTTAACTTCACAAAACCTTACGTTTACGCAGGGAAGTGATTTTTATAGCAGCACTGTAAATCGCCCTTAATTGGTCCTACCTAACTAATTGAACACTTTGAGGAAAACCTTAGTATATTTTCTTTATGTGCTAAATTATAAATAAGGGCCAACACTTTGCGCAGTTTGTAATAAAGTTTTATATTAAAATATAAGCACAAAATAATTCTATAAATTTCTTTAAAAATACCTTTTAACTATTCATCCGATTGTGATGAAACTTTGGCTCGAAAAAAACACGATATTTTTGGTTGTGTTTCATGTAAGCCTTTTATGTAGACCCTTTTTTAGCCGTGCAAAACCCGGATGGTTAGTTTGTATACAATATATCTGAACAGATATTTATAACACAATATTAACAATGAGCTTAGATTCAAGTTTTCAAGAATCGTTAACGTCAACAAAATATTAAATTTATAAATAAAAGTGACATCTCTACTTTTCTATTAGCGTTGGAACATGTCTGAAATGGATCGATGCCAATACGTCTTCACACTTTGGCTCAAAGCCGATATTGCAGAGCTTATTTGTTGCTTAAGTTTTTTCATTTAAAATTAATATCACTTATGAATCATGCTTATAACATAATAGTGATTCATGTGAAAATACTGATCTGATTAACATTTAATTTTCACATTAAATAGGTTCTAACATGTTTTATGGAATAGACGAGTAAAATTTTTTTACGTAAGAAATTAATCTATTTTACGATTTTTAACGGTAACTTTAGCTGGATAATAAAGAAAAATAAGAATTAAAAATATTTATCTACAATTAATACACGCTTTTTATACTAAGTAATTGGAACCATGAATATTCAATTAAAAATGATTTTACGAACACCTAATATAATAGACTGTAATAAAAAAATCGCTTGGATAATTCAGATCTCATTATCATATTAATAATATTCTATCTATATATTAATCTTTTTAAAGGTTATATTAATTATAGCTTATAAAAAATACGAATTTTTACACTCGCTGAACGCTGAACTCAACGGATTCAGAATTAGTGCAATATTGCCTGCAGGATCCATCATCAGACAGCTCTATGGTAAAAAATATTATCATTATAATTACATATAGTTACAGAATTTCAAATTGATAAGATAATAACATTAAAAGTAGCTTACAATCTAAATTATAGAATTTAGATTTGATTACATACTATAAGTATTTGAAACGGGACATTTACCATGTTTTTTATTTTTATTTGGTGGATATTTCGACATTATCTAGAATTTTCACGAGCTACAACAAATAAAAATAAAAAACATGGTAAATATCCCGTTTCAAATACTTATAGCAATAAAAATAACCATGATTACATACTGTTTTTTTTTATTTACAACTTCAGTTTATATAATACATGTAGTCGAAAGAGTCAATATAATATTTATACGGTATGTATTAACAGTTTTGGTTATATGCTAGTTATAGTATTATAATATTATTATTACAGCTGGCAGTTAGGAGATTAGGGATTATGGTGTAATTATTCCATACTCGTTTTACCAAAACAAGAGGCGGGTTCCGTATTAGTGTTATAATTTTCGGTTATAGGATTCATGCAAGTACGTCGGGGTAGGTACCATTTATTCGACCTCTTAACAGCACCAAGTATTGTTTTGTTCTGTTTCCAAGGGTAAGTACAAGATTATATTGATGATAAAAAAGCGTGGAGTTAATGCTTGTTGACTTCCAGGCAGGAGACATAACATACATATAATTGTATTTAACTAACATGACTGTATTTTTAGACATTGAAAAAGACTACTAAGTAACTACTGAGTTTCTTGCCTGTTCTTCTCGGTAGAATCTACATTCCGAACCGGTGGTAACTTTACTTTAAATAATTTGTTAAATGACGATTCAAAAGTGCTTGTAAAAGCCTACTTGAATAAAGTATATTTTGATTTTGATTTTGAGAGTAATTTCCGGTTGAAGAAACATACCGTCTTAGATGAAAAAGTTTGTGTCGCATTGACGATATAAGGACTGGTTTATATTAGCGTTAGCTAATATAAATTTAAAAAATACGTACACTAAAACGGTACTTTTATATGATATCGGTAGGCAGACGAGCAAATGGGCCACCTGATGGCAAGTGGTCACGTTGTTAGAAATATTAACCAATTCTTATATCACCAATGCGCCACTAACCTTGGGAACTAAGATGTTACGTCCCTTGTGCCTGTAGTTACACTGACTCACTCACCCTTCAAACCGGAACACAACAATACTGAGTACTGCTGTTTGGCGGTAGAATATCTGATGAGTGGGTGGTACCTACCCAGACGGGCTTGCACAAAGCCCAACCACCCAGAAATATATCTTCATCATTTGTCTAAAATTCGTTCTTTATTATTTTTCACATGCTTGTCAGGTGCAAAGGCAATTCTGTTTGAAGTTCAAAGCGACCCAGACTGTCCTTTAGCGAATCGTTAAACCGATACCTTTGTTTTTATCGTCGATTCGAACAAAGTATCCGCTGAAGGGGAAGGCACGTTCAAATTTTATTAAGCAATTACCGATTCCAATTGCATTTAAGATAATTTGACCCAGTTATCAGATTAAGCTGCATGCGTCACAAGTATATTAAGATACATCATCGCTTATCGTTTAACTTTATTCTTAAAATATTGTTTGTATTTATAATTATCTAGTTGAACCTGCTGCTTTACTCACAAGAGGTTTACAAAACTTTACCGATAGCACACAAACGGTCTCCTTCCATATTATTCTCTTGGGGTGTGAATTAAAAAAGTAACCTACGTCCTTTAGCAGGATTCAAGCGATCTTTATACCAAATTTCTAAACCGGTTCTGCAGTTAAATGACACGAAGAGTTAGCAGACAGAATTACTTTCGAATTTATAATATTAGTATAGATCTATGATTAAACAACTTTAAACGAGTCACATCACGACTCAATATGTTGGAATATACATATGTACCTATATATTAAATTTTAATATTGTTATTAAAACTCTTAAGATGATTGTATTTGCGTTTGATTTTTGATTCAGCTTAGTAAGGTGATCTCGAGTTAATTTTAATAGTATTTGACATAGATAAAAAATAGGTCACCTTATCCAGTATAAATGGAATGCTTACAAAAGTGTCCCAAGAAATAGATGACATTAAATTAAAAATAAATGTTGTTATGTATTGCGTTGAAATAATATATATTATTACGGTCCTAATGAATATAGCGAATTGATTTATTATATATGTACGCTATAGGCACCTGTTACAGGCATAACGTGAAATTTACGGGTCTCAGGTGTACAGACTAAAGGCGACGTAAAATTAGCAAACCACATAAACTTTCAAGTGAAATTAAGTAGAAGTTCGTTATTTTGAATCTCACAGTGCAACATTTCTCTACGTAACGTTTATGTCTATATATCTGTGTTAAAAGATTCGTCAAAAAAACCTTTCAATTAAAATTTTTGATTTTTTATTTGTTGACAACATCAATAAGTTTTTTTTTTATTAATTAACGTCACCGGAACTTAAACTCAAATAAATACTTCCTTTGTATTTACTTACTGAATTTATTATTATTATTTTCGTAGAAAATGTATATTCTACACCAAAAATAATTTACCCACATTGGAAATTAAAAATCAATCCAAATAAAAATTTGATGAGAGATGTTTCATATGTATTTCCTTTATTACATTAAAGTATAAGTAAGGTTAATTAATAAAACCATTTGACTTCGAATGAATAATATAGTCAAAGTAATTTTAATGTAAATTCGTTTGTTAATATTTACAAACATAAAATAATACAAACATTCCAAAAATATTAAAAATAAAGAAAACTCTCGACACAACGCTCTCGAAAACGCAACGATTTTTTTTGCTCGTAATAAACAAAAGAACTGCACGAGAAAAACCCACTAATTCAACAGTTTTTACCGCCAGGTCAGTCACAACGACTTTAGGCTCTGTTGAGCTGGATAAAAGGTTTTTATACCCTCAAAGCATTGCAAAATTCGTAAAAAGAAATCTAAACGCATACAAAACATACAAATAAACACTCAAACTATACTATACACCATGGTATGAATAAAAGGTTTATTGGTTATTATTTAATAAATAATATATTTATACATACATTATATATGGGAAAGTGACTCTCTCTCTCTCTGATTCTCTAATTATTATAAAACCAAACTACTGAATTGGTATGAAGCAAACTTGAACCCCAACCCAACTATTTTATACCTAGTACCTGACCACCAACCTTTAAAACGACGCGCGGATGACAATTAGTATTAATTATAGCTCAAACGTAATGCTGGTTCCCGACAAAGATCACATTAACACACGACCAGCGTATAATCACCTGAGAATCATTGAATTTACGTCGAGCAATAAAAGTCTAAGAGTTCTAAAGTTAGAGTTGCAGTTGAAGTAACTTGTATCAACTTTGAAAGTTACTCTTAGGTTCAGGTTTGCTTCTCTTATCAGATAAATAATAAAAGTCACAGATGAGTCGCGAATACGCAGCGTGCGCTGGGGAGCAATAAACTGCGCGGACAATTTGTTTAATCAAAAACAAATGCGAGCCTCCCCCGATCGTAACCTGACTCTTGTTTTTGTTTTGCTGTTGCAAATAAGATTTCTTTTACTTTGTTTGAAAAAGATCAACATTGTTTTGACAGCCGTTTTTAACATAGTAGATAAATTAATGAAATATTTAGCCGTAGACTAGTAAATGATAGCACAATCAAAGACGATTAATTAATCTATAAAAGCATTACTCTTGTATATTTGTATAAAGTAAAAGAAATACTATACCGACAAAATACCCGATCCTTCCTGAATTCTCAGTGACATTTTGAATTTCCGGAACGTCAACGATGTCCATGATAAACAACCATAATTATCTTCAAAACGTCGAGTCACTAGTACTTAATTAGCCTCACTAACTAGACTCATTCACTCACCGCAAAATACTGGGTGATTACAAGCTGAAGAATAGCGAAAATCACGACTTGTCAGAGGTTAATTTGAACTATATAAAACTACATTACACCGGGTACTTAGCAAATGACTGAACAGGATGGTGCAATTCCGATTAACATTGACAAAAGAAAACTTGGACCAATTGCATTTTCCATTACAGTCCTTTATTCGCTGCTATTGTAAAGCAAACAAGCATGATTGGATGAAATAGCTCCACAATAGAATATCCTTTCGCACTTCTTAGTTGAATACGGCGTAACCATGTTGTCTCGGAAAATACGTTCACCGATAAGGTTCGTTTTATTATCGTCTCGGAAGATTCTTATTACGATACAAGCTTTATTTAATTTACATACAAAATAGTTCATACGTATGAGTGGAATTTATGGAATTATTTGAGTTTTATTAATTATTTCATGGACACGATAAAGCACAGTTTTTTTCATGTTCTATATTTTTATGGCATATAGATAGGTGGACTAAACTGGTAAATGAGTAATATAATGGAAAGTCACCACTGCACATAGATATTGGTACTTTAACATAACATATAAATAATATTCATCAATATACATGTATGAAATTTCCTCATACAACCAATGCGTCGCCAACCTTGGAAAGTGAGATGTTATGACTTACAATTGCTATAGTCTTGATAGCCCAGGATTCGCGGTTGTTAAGTGAAGATACAAGATTTGAATTAAGGTAAGCGGAACCGAAATTTGATGTTTAAAACCTCTTAAAACGGAGAGCAAGCTATCCCAGCAGTGGGACTTTTACAAGCTGTTCAAATTTATACTGCATATACGAGACTCTTTTAAAGGACTATATGTAGCAACAAGACTTTGACAGCGTTTTTAGTTCAATATATAAATAACTCATAACAAAGTATCATAACTGAGTGTACGTGATTTGCCAAATTAAATAGTTTAGCGAGCTCGCCGTGAAATATGTCCTTAAAATAAAATATAAATGTATCTTTAATGATCACGGGAAAGGATAGAATAAACCAGAAAATATAGTCGTCGATAAATTTTTCTTTTTTCATTTCATGCTTGAAATATTACGCGGCTGCGATTTAAGACTTGTCTTCTTTTTATATTCTGATCTTATTTACTGTCAACTTAAGGAGCGCGGCTACTCTTTAATTAAAAAAAAATTGAGATTGTGTATTCTTTATAATAAAGTACAGCATAGTATAATCAACTTCAAAGAAAACGCTTCGGGAAAGGAGAGACTACTATCTTAATATACATATTTGTCGAAACCGAAGATGGGTCGATGTATTTTGGTAAGTTGAACAAATGTTTGTGGAATATTCCAAACAGTTGGTTCATCTTACTAAAAATCCTATAAATGGTAAAAATAGTAATGTCATATGAATAAGTAATGATATTACATCCAGCTTCAAATATTACTAATGCACATTTATGACTACAAATTAAATTTAATTTATTAAAGTATTTTGAACATCACAAGGCTTATTAGCGTACCGATGAAAATAATTAAATTTTGTTTGAAACAAATGCCTACCCATATAACATGCCGTGTATTTTTCAGGGCTACGAATAATGTTACAACATTTTGTTATTCTCTGCACGACGATCTGGTCACGTCTGCGTCCAATAATTCTACACTGACTCATCCCGCAATTTTCACTTGAGAATATCAAATAAGTTACGTTCAATTTTCATATCTGAATTACATACTATATACAAGTACATAAAAGGAATTAAGCAATTATAGCGTTAGAAGTGTTTTGTTTTTATGGCCGATATCGCTTAATATAGTCTGCGGTGTGGTCGGCACGTGGTGTTGGTTATGACGTGTTTTAAAGCCTAATAACATGTTTCTGATTTAATTTAGGAAGGGAGACGATCACCGAATAATCTTATGGTTAGTGGTCACTTTCGATCAGACACAAATAGATGTATAAACCATTTTATATACCGTCCAATTTGTGTCAACCTCGGGGTCTATTTACTAAGTACATTGTCATTATGTACGCAGTAAATGGACTCTTTCGCTCGTCTTTTAAACCGAAACACAACGATTATTAGCATCACTGTTTAGGTAGTACCCACCCAGGTAAGTCTGCACTTACCACCGATCTTTGTATGAAGACATACTGTTATTCGTTCATTTACTTGAGTACGACAACCTTATTAAAAACAATATTTATTACATTCATATTTTGCTAAGTGATTGAGTCATCGGATAAATAAGGTGCAATGAAAACTGTAGAAATTCGGAAACATTAGAACGTGGACTATGCGTAAAAAGTCACTTTAAAACAGAGCATATACAACAATAATTTAAATATATTCCGAATATCGTGGATAGTTGTCGTGTAAACTAAAAACCCTGTTGAACAATACCGTATAATTTTTTTAAAATTGAAATAAATGTTATGAATGATATAGATCAGAGCAAGATAAGTGTTTAACTTCGAGCGCGAAACACGCTATACGGAACCACTGAATAAAATTATTTGTTTAATTACTTGTTGTTGCTAATAAAATAATATTACACGAGACACCAGTGATGATTCATAGTTGAAAATGAGTTTTCCACAGTGGAGCCGTAATATTCTCAAAAAGTTACATACATGACGAAAAAGTGGTGTTAGTTTTCGTCGAATTTTACTTGGTGGTAGGGCTTTGTGCAAGCCCGTCTGGGTAGGTACGACCCACTCATCAGATATTCTACCGCCAAATAACAGTACTCTGTATTGTTGTGTTCCGGTTAGAAGGGTGAGTGAGCCAGTGTAATCACAGGCACAAGTGACATATATCTTAGTTCCCAAGGTTGGTGGCGCATAGGTGATGTAAGGAATGGTTAATATTTCTTACAGCGCCTTTGTCTATGGGCGGTGGTGACCACTTACCATCAGGTGGCCCATATGCTCGTCCGCCAACCAATACCATAAAAAAAAAATCTCATGCGTGTACAGAACTTATTGTGTTCAATAAATATATTATTTAAATTAACTTGTTAAAAAAGTATTTATTTCGTTTATTACAAATTCATATTATTCTCGAAACGGTAACCGAGGTTTTCTAACGCGTTTACCGTCGGCTTTCTTTTCGCTGATTATACTTTTTATTTCTATGTCAGTCTTAATTAACAACGAATGTTATTAAATACTGTTATAATATTTAATTGTGCCCAATATAAATTGTTCAGCTTTTAACATTTTATAAATCCTTACACGATTATTATAAATGATTTAGCAACAATTTATTGACCTAACAATATTTATTTATATTTAATAACTTTAATTAGTTTCCTAAATATAATTCGAATTAAGAAAATGGTTTTACGTAATATCATAAAACAAACTATACAGCCGGAAAAGTTTCCGGTCCATATCGGACACCAAAAGGAAACCCGGAAAACTGTTAAATAAATATGACAGATATAAATATTCCCGCTTCCGTACGCTGTTCCAACAAATGTTATAAATTCAATTTATTGCGAAAAACATAAATCAAAATATCTTACGGAAGCAAAAAAATCCATAATAAATTTGAAGCTCACTTCACTTTAGCACATATGCACTGGACACATTTCACTCGATTACGTGTGTTATTAGCGCGTGGCGATAAAGCATGGTGTACACTATACATAAACACAGGACCGGACGACGTAGGTCACAGCGTGACACGGTGGGCGCGCGCGGCGCACTGCCGCCGGTTACGAAAACAAGCTGCCTCCACCCCGTACCGCCCTCCGGATGCGCACTTGCAGTTTTACCTCCTGTCTTGAAAGTCTAGCTGACTTTATAGGTCTATTAACCTATTTAACGCCTCTGTTGAACTTTAATGTAGTTTCAACTTAAAATGTGGTGTTTCTCTCCAGCTTTGAAATGTTTCAAGACTTAGTGTTATTTATAACATTGGATAATTTCCTAACACGAAAATGTAGGGACACAATGTAACAATGTTCTAGATTCTATATTTTTTTCTTAAGAGTGCTTATTTCCATTCGCATTTTGAAAATTTAAATATATAGACCTTGCAGTCTTTTGTGTGTATATGCATATTTTAATATATGAAACTAAAATGACTCTGTTCATCAAAACTGAATTTGGATTAAATAAAAAAAAAACGTATTTCAATTTAAAAATGATACTAATCGTTATTTAACAGTTCAACTGTAACAAGATCATCATTCACTTGCCCTCATTATTTGGGGTCGGGAGAGTCCGTTCTAACACGTTTTAATAACTCGATTTTTGTCTGTCTATTTTCTTTTTTGTTCTGTATATTATTTTCAAATGATTTTATTGTTTATCTCTGCTGTATAAATATTGTAGTAAATAGATTTAAAGTCAGTGTCAATTTGCTCACGATGTTTTCCTTCACCACCGAGCACTGTTCAAGATCAAAGGCCATTTTAGGGCTTAGGAACCCATGAGCTTGTAAATCTATATTATTTTTTTACATTCTGTATCCATCAATCCATTTTATAAACGTAGGTAGATAAGACATAAAACAAAACTATGTTCTATTCCTCTCTATCTTTTGTCATAATTTCAGTTACTTCCTCTTTGCATGTGTCACCTCACACAATTATTCGGATCAAACTGAATACTTCAGGTTCATAAAGTGATAATCGGCTTTTTGACAACGTTGCTCTCTCGGAAGATACTTCCAAACTTACTTGATCATTTCGAATACTATCAATTCTTGTCACTCCACACATTCATCTCGACATTCACAGACTCATCTGAATGCATTCGCCATTCATCCATCACTCCAATCCATACATGACACTAAAGAGATATCGCTCAAAAAATAATCCAATTAAGTAGAACTTTTTGGGATTTATTTAGCGAACTTTTTAGAAGGTCTTTAATTTTGAAAATAGAATAGACTATCAGTCTTCAAGGAGCTATTTTATTTCTCAAAAAAAAAAAATGTTTCCAAACGACCGCTGAGGCTCATTTTTAGTAAAGTTCACGCAGGAGTTTCTATTTGACTTTCAAATAAAGAAATTAAAGAATTACTTTTTCAAAAAATGTTTATTCGAATTGTTTATTTTACTGATGTATAATAATACAAACCCGCTATAAAAAAAATATTTTGTTGCACGTAAAATGGTTACACAACACAAATGATGATTTAAACACGTACAAATGTACCAACAATAAATAGCTACCTGAACAACAAAAACAAACGAAAAGGCGAGAAATAAGGATTGAGTTTATACCCCGCTGTTCAAAGCAACACATTATTACATTTCCCCATTATATTACGACGCTGCGTAGAACATTACCAACGGAGAAATCCAAATTGTGAAACACATCCATTGTTTTTAAAATAACTTATCTTTGAGTTCAAATGAAATTGTAATTTTTTTTTATATAATAGTCAAATCGTCAATATTAATCTATTTATGAATTTCGTATCGATTTGTTCGAAAAGAGTAACTATTGTGTTTCTTCTACTTCTCGGTAGAACCTAATTTCCGAACCAATGTAATATTACATTTAATTCAACCCATGTAACATGACGATTCAAAAGTACTTTTATGAGTCTTCAATAAAGAATATTTTGATTAGCAACTTTGTATTTGATAGGGTTTGTTTGATATATATTGGATAGGGTTACAATATAATAATTTTATAGCATCGAGCTATAATTATAATGAAACTCTTCAACGGCATTTCGACGAGTCCTATACATAAAACAAATAAAACGCATATCAATTACAATACATCAAGTAAAAAAATTGTTTGTTAATAAAAAAATATTGTTTTTAATATTTTACGAAAATTCTCATTTGCCTTTTATTTGGTTTTAAACAAAATGCTATAAAGGATGTCAAACGATATTAATTTCATACTTATTTGATAACTGATTATTTGATATTTACACTTCTATTTGAAAACGATATTAAATATTTACAGACGAAAATATATCTTTAAAGGTAGCGTAGCGTAAGTTGCAGAACAATAAATAACGACGATAGAAGATTTCAGTCACGTATCGTCAGAAAACTTTAACTTGACAACTGAGTACGATCGTTTCTTTAAAGACGTACCGAGGATTACTGCTGCACAATACTAAGTACAATATGTTGTCATTTAAAACGTTTTATTATTGAATGTTATCTAGGAAAGTTAAAAATGTACACCAAAACTGTTAAAAATGTACACTTGGAGTAATAACCCCTTTTCGATGAATTACTAATATTCCTATTGTCACCTCAAGTTTCGCGTAAAACTTATAATTAAGTACGAAATTGTCCAAGAAATCAGATTCAAACCTGCAACTTATCAATCGAACTATCGACGCTTCCAATAAATCGAAAGGGTATAAATATATTATATATGACACATTCGGATTAAACAACATTATTTAGAAGAAGTTTATCATTATCGAGAAGTAATAGATATGTTTTCTTTATAGAAATGAAGCGGATGTCCTAATCACGTTACATTTATAAAACGGTCTTTTAAGAAGAGAAGTAGATAAAGTTCCAAAATGCCACAAGTATATAATGAAGAAGATTTTTTTCTCAAAAGAAAATATTATAAAACAGTATATTCTTTTAAGGGTAGCCGTGTCCATTACACGCATCGACGCCTGTATAAATTACTCCGTGCATCCCTAGCTAGTACTCGTCACCCTAAGTGACTTGCGCTTTGAACATTCTAATGGATGCGCATTCTAACACTCAAGTCTCGTATCCCATTTGTACTTTAAAGTAAAACTATTGCTAAATGTACCACGTTTAAAAAACTTACAACACCAGACTATTCTCAGTAGTTAGAATAATATTTATTTAATGCAACAACAGCATCAGAATCTTACATTAACTGTCGTGATCAGTGATCGTAGATGGTCTTTATCTCTCTCATAATAAGTAACAATACGTGCGACAGTGACAGAAAACTATTGATCTGTAAAACAATAGGCATCGCAGCCAATAATCGATGTATGATCCTTACCATATAAAGATTCAGTTCCTGTTCCAATTTTCTAAACTAATTTTACCTAAAATCGTTTTAACGTTGCTCGTTGTATTGTGCAAAAGTGTTTACGTTTTTAATTCAAATAATCTTACATATTAAAAAAATATATATTAATATACATTATTATTATAAACCTAGTTATGTTCGCATATTCATATGTTCGATTTAAAACAAGAAAGGTTGCGTCTTATAATTAAATATATACTTTTAATGTTCCATTATAACTGCATAAATAAATTCCAACATAGCACTGCAATTGGCTTACGCTATGTACGTCGTGTATTGATTTATCGAATGTGATGAGATTACGAAAACAGGTCACACAAATTCAGCTTCCTCAGCTTACGCAAGATTAATACATGGTGGTCCACCTCCTTGGTATCGCAACATAAATGTATACAATACTACTTATTAACAGCTCGCTTTGCTGGTATATGGGCCACTGACCGTAAGTGTTCACAAGCACCCAGAGCCATTGTAAGACATATTTACTATTAATTAAGTATATAGGCAATGCGCCATCGATCTTGGGAACGTTGGTGTGTCCCTCGTGCCTGTAATAACACTGGCTAACTTATCCTGTAAACTGGAAAACAACAGTACTGAGTAGAGTAGTTTATCGGTATAATATGTGATGGTGGTTTTGGCTACCCAGGAGGTATTGCGAAAAACCTTACTACTAAGAAAATTAATAAAAAGTATTCGACTTCTATGACAAGTGTTTATATAATCTACCCGACTGTTTATTAGTAGAACGTCAGATATTCCATGAGCAAAAATTTTTTTATGATAATTATTTTTAAATGTGGTAAATTTTCTTCAATCTTATAACATACAATGATCAAAGAACATGAACGTGAGCAACAGCAAATTTATAAAATATAACTAATTATGTACGTGTTTAGTGCTTACGGACATTTACTGAAATTGTTAAAATATTAAAAAACTAAAACTTCATATGATTATAGTAATAATACAATACAATCATGTTTCGGAACAATGACTAGTCATTTCATTAATTTTCTAATAAATTGTATTAATTTATTTGTTTAGCGATAAGTTTTCGAATTTTGATCGGTTTCTAATCTGATCAAGAAATTAATTATCAAAATCCGAAAATATAAATAAACAAAAAACAAGTGAAATCTTAAAGAATAGCAGAACCGGCACGTGGTCTTATTGAAACGAACTGTCAAAATGTATAAAACTTATAATAATAGGACGATAACTGAAAAGTGCAATATTCACAAGAATTACGAATGTAGAGACGGCCGGCAAGTGTAAGTCTTAATGTAAGCACTTTCGATAGGGGCGCCGCCCTTTAGCTTAAGATACAATACGCCTCCGCAGGGTCATTCCGCAATTTTATGAAACCATTCCATCCTTGAATTATTGATTAGTGTGTTGTAGATATAATATTTATTTATTACAACAGTATGCAATACCACTAAATTTGTCTTTTTTTTATATTTTTTAAGGTTATTTAAAAAGAATTCAATAATTGAAGTATTTTATATTTAGAGTGCAACCCTAAAATATATGGTACGTATTCTTGAAAGAAATTTCCTATTCTGATATATGTATAAAATACTAATATACATATATATATATTTGTAAGTCAACCTAAATATAAGCTACTCTAATACTGACATTCGATCAAATCAATGTCTGCTTTCCTAGTTAGTCAAATTTCAAAACTCGTATCTCTATATTTTAACTCTCAAGTAAAAAAGTGAATATGATAAGAAATTTGGGAAGATCTAATTAAAATATATTTATATTTACCACCCAGCCCATTTTAGCGTATTAGTTATAGAATAACCCATAGGGCACGGGGACGATCATAAATTGCTCGGTTTGATTAAGGCGCTTGCAGTGGGCGCTCGCCCTCGCAGCGGTGCATCGATGCATCGCCCTTTATAGGGTGTGATAGAAAGAAAATATAAATGAACCTATGTTCAATAAAATCTTCTATTGTTTTTTTTCTGTACTTAAATATTAAATCGAATAACTTAAGATTTAATTTCTTAACATTTTAAACACACTCATAAGACTTATTTCAAAATTAAACGAGCTTTTATTAGCGTTGGATCCTATGATGTCATTCAACGTTACTAAACGAATATTTATTTAAACAACTCTCAAATGTGTAAATACAAGCTACGCCGCAACTAAACAAAATGTAGAATGCTTTGGTCTGAAATTGTGGTAGTATTAATCAATATCTATGTGCATACATAGATAAATAAAACGTCAAACATCATGTACAACAATTTTAAAATATCACGCATTTTATCTCATAATAAAATATAAATAAAGCTTAAAATTCAACAGTATCAATAATTTACTTTAAAATATAATTATTGTTAATAAGATCACTCTGTATATATCCGCACATTGCCATCTACTTTCGGGATTACTATTGTAAGAAGGGGATCATATAATTCTTTCCTTCAAATATATTGCCAAAGTTTTGTCTTAAGATATCGACACTAAAATAAACTTGATAAATTATATATAGATAATATTATCTATCGGTAACAACAAAAGATTAATTCATCTATTGAAATTGTTGTCAATTATTTTCAAGGTTTTCCAATTCTCCAAAAATTAACTAAATGACATACAACGTTAGATAGTTTTTAGTTGACAAGTTTTAAGTTAGTTACTGAAAGGTTTGTCGTCTCGTGCTAAAAATAAAAAGAAGGATCTAATGATAGCTACAAGTCTGTTTCATAATGCGAGCTAATTTCTACGCAACGCGTAGATATCAAATCAGAAGTTTAAAATATTTTATATGATGAACGTCAATCGTTATGTTCAAGCCGAATTTCATTTGTTTTTTTTTTTTATTTCAGCGTGCGCAGTCTTCACAAATAGTTTTCTCCTTATGTTGAAAATAATCCACAATGACTTGAAGTTTGTTTGCTCTGTATATTGTACCATTTCCATAACGTTATTGAAAGCATGTGAAATTAAAATAAATCTGCTCACAATGTATATTATATTATTACATTTAAATTTGCTTTTTGATGGATTCCTACGTCTATTCGATGTTTATATTTATTTAAATGAAAATAATTGATTTCTTTATTAGATATTTTTTACAAAAACTTTGAGAGCCGCTGACTCATCGTGTGAATAATCGCAGTGAGCGATGTCAGGATTTGATGAAAGAATCCGGGAACTCCTTAGGGCGGTGACGTCATCGATACCAACTCTCTGTTTGATAAAATTGGATAAATAACTAGGTACCAAAGATTACAAACTATATGATAGACTTAATTCTAAAAGATTTACATGTTTTAGTTATTGTACTACTTAGGTGTGTGTCATATAATCACGTAAAATCACAGTGACAAAAACGAAAATACAAAGTGAGTTTTCTTGATAATTTGCCATTTCGGGTTTACAGTTGAGCCAAGTTGGTGCAGTGAATCGTAAGTCTTATCTACGAGACGCATATTCGAATCTGGCAAGCACCAACTATTTCAGCTATAAAGTGTTTTTCTAGTCGAAAGCCGAGATGGCGCAGTTCATAAAAGATTTCTATAGTTCGTATGACTCAATGGATCTTAAGATTATCAGAACATCAGGGGTTAAAAATTCGGACATGCACCACTAATTTATGAAAAATTAATAAATATAACGACCTAAAAAATGAGCTATCCAAAAATGTATATGTAGTTGTGTTTGTACATGTAATTAATATGCGGTGGATGTGCAAGTGGGAAATAAACCAAATAAATCTCTCTATAACCTGCTAAAGGACCTTGACCCGCAGTAAGTTCTAAGTTATACCTACCTACCCGTGTCGTAAGTATCAACAACTGCTCCAAGTTTCTACATCTACCACACGATGGAGCCAGCACACGCACATAGTCCCCAAACCGTATCTATGCGAGTTAAGGATTCGTACTCAGCGATAGGACGTTTACGCTCATGATATATAAACTATAAAATTTCTTAGTTCAGCTCTTAATTGACAGTAAAGAACGATATCGTCAGGAAACCTACATACGTCACGAGAATATCAAATGCAGCAGTTTAGTGGAATACTTTCCGTATGATTCTGCCAATAATATATAATTATTTAAACGGAGTGTTAACTTGTATTTACGTTTCATTTTTATTTTGTACTTTATTAATATGTATCGTATATATAAAAATTCACCTTCGCGTTTCAAACTGTTTACTTTAACTTTAAAAACTATTAAATTATATTCTTATCCCTCTCAAAAAAGATGAAGAAAATAAAAGCTTGGCTTGTAAAAATCGTAACGCAAACGATTCTAAATTCAAAACGTTTTTCAACAAACAACTGCAATGTTCGCAAAATAGAGGCTGAAACCGAAACACAATGTCACAATGCAGCTTGCCAGTGATTTAGGGCGTCGCGACGCTGCGCGGGGGACGCAGATTAACTTTCGCCTGTTAATTGCGACAAATGTCCAGTGAACGCCACGGCTATCTGATACCGGTCAACAAGATATGATGTTCAAACGTTTTACGGGTTTTTGACTGAATATTATTGGCCTTTGTTCGCGAAATGAAAATTTTATAATCAAATATACAAACATTGTTATGAATACTATCTACGCTTTTATTTATAATGTAACAATATTTTAAATGTTATTTTAATCATTTTATTACCGCTTTTATGTTGGTATGTGGTTGATCTGTGTTGGACTGCCTCACTGGTCTAGTGGCTTATTGACTTCAGATCCCGAGGGTCAAACCGCCAAGACCATTAAAAGTAAATGTTTGTCTGTCGAACAAACAACACAATCTAGATGGCGCTGGGATCAGGAAGTAAATATAATTCTTATTTCACCCGGACAAAGTCGTGACGTGTAGCTAGTGATCCTATAAATTACAGTCTTAATTATTTTTTTACAAGTCACGTCATAACCATTTATTCCCCAATATGAGAACATATCCAAAATTAGTGTATGAATATAATTATTACATAATATGTACACAGATTCGATTGCAAACAAATACCTAATTCTATAAATTATTCTTCATTAATTTAATTAATAAGTCTATTAATCTACTCTATCTATATATTTCTAATTTGCTTATTGGAATAATTGGAAATTATAAAAGTGATTTTATAAGAATAAATCTTAAATTATTATCAGAGAAGTCTTGCCTTAGTATTATCTATAATTTGTTTATATGCAGGTATATATATAGTTTTTATTCGTGATTCGAAGTGGTCAGATTTAAATTTCGTAAAGATTTGTTTATGAGTTTCGGAGACAGATAACGAAACCCTTTAATAAATGCCAGCAAATGAACTGCGATTCATTGTTGTATGAAATTTGAGTCGTTTTTATTCATTGTTAAATAAATTTTGTATATTGTTACTACCATGTTCTCAATAAACATCATTGCCTAAGTAGTAACAGAACAGATTCCATTGAATTTATCGCCTATTTTTATTTAAACATTAGTTTTGATTCATTGAAAAAGTTAATAGTATTTTTTTTTTGTGCAGTAGATTTTTACGACCACGCCAATAACAAAATGTCTATTTTAATTAATATTTTTATTGGTTCATACTCCTCAAATATATTGACAGTAGACTGTAGCAGTTATTCTATATTGGCTGATTTTATTATAAAATAAGACACTTCAGGTATACTTCTGTAAAAAAAAATGTAATGTTTAAATATTTTTTTTAGAATTACAAAATTTTGCATTTAAATGCAATAGATAGTTCATGTTATTCCTAAGGATAACTGCAGATCATATTACGTCTCCTTCGTGCCCTCTAGTCGAGTAGTGTGTAATCAAATCTAACTTTATTACCGCTACTCGATACTAGATGGCATAAAGAATCGAAATGAAACGGTTGCTTTACCTTAATTATTTTTAAAACGAATTTAATATATTTCGTTGCCAATACTACTCTACTATTGATTATAGAAATAAAAATGAAAACAAAATAAATAAAATAACAGTAGTTTTATCTCCAAATATTTAGATTTTATCGTTTACTAAAAACCGCCACAGGGACAAACCAAAAAGCATTTTATTGACGTTTACAAAGGTACAATTTGTCATGTATATACATACATATTTTCATTCTCACATACATAATCAATTAATATAATAAATGCTTAAAAAGTTGTTAAAATTTACAAAACAGAAGAACGCGTCTGTACATTATATAGTAGAACAAACGTACGTACAGGACACAAATTGGCAGTACCCAAAGGTTATGGGATGTGCCTGTCGTGCGCGAAATTAAACCATAACACGAAACTAGCTATTCCGTGGTCAGCGTTTACGGAAATCCTGTTTGGTATGGTGAAACAAAGTTTTAGAAATAATGTTGCTATTTATAAATACAATTTATTACGTACAATTATTCTAACTCATCTACATCGCCTAGCCTAGAGATTTTTAAAAAAGTACTTAACTTTTTTTTTTTTTTATTTATATTAATGTAACTTAGGCTTTATTTTTTAGAGTTTATCCTTATTTTGTACTTTTCCTATATGTAGGCGGACAGGCAATTGTCCACCTGACAGAAACTGATAGAAACAACAGCATGAACATAAACACTGTGAAAAATATCTACAATTTCTAACCATCATGCCATTTTAGATATATATTACCTATAATTACACTGGCTCTTCAACCCTCCGACACGAATTTCAGTTCGTTGGAAAAGCCCTACAAGTACAAACAGAATTCTTACAAGATTTGAATAATTTCAATAAACTCTTAAGATACACTTTGCAATAGTTTGCAAGTAACAAAGTCTTGTCATATTAAAATACATTAAATAAAATTGTATCAAATTGTTTTTTATCGATTGATGCCAGTGTTATGATGTGGGTGAACGGTTGTTACACCAGTAGTGTTCTAAGTATATAGCTTCTGTTTTGAAAACATCAAGGTACAATACGAAATGTAACTGTGGAATACATCACATTCCAAAATAACAGTAATTTCGTAATCGATATATTAATAACGAATACGAAATATTGTTAAAGTTTCCCGAAATTTGTAATTCGTGAAACGTGTTTTGTTATAATTTAGGAGACTTCATTTATTTAACATTAAATAGTAATATTACATCTAGAATTAATATAAGCATACGCTAAGTTTAATTGTTAGAACACAAAAAAAAAAACATATTAAATTTAATTATATTTTATTAATTTAGCTTTAATTGATTTATATACATTCGATCGTCTGAATTAAAAGATCAACATACTTTTATTATTTTTAATTTTAATAACTAACTTCGAAGGAACCTCATATTTAAACGTAGGTATTCTTATACCAAGCGGATTTTTAAAATTCGTCCTCTAAAAACCTACGATCTTACCGTTACGGGAAACACAAAAGGCTCTCACGGCCCTTAAAGCTTTATCTTTCGTAAAATTTGAATTCAGATTAAAGAGCCCTCGGAAATCTATGTAAACTGTGTTAATATTGCTTCTGAAATTGCTATCTGTTTTTGATAATACTGTTTAAAGTAATTTGTAATAACGTTGGAATATTCAATTTTAGAATTATGCAAACATTTTAAATATTTGTTTGTACTTTATTTACAATTTATTTTATTTAAAAATCATATTATATTCGTAACATTATTATATTACTCTTTGTCTATATATAAATTAACGTAAGTACTATATGTTTCAGCAAAAGACATTGATCAATATATGTATATTATATATAATATTTGTACTAACAATATAAAGGTATACAACGGTGTATTTTGTTTAAGAAATATTGTAACTAAATGGCATTCAAGACAATTATTAAAAAATACATAGAGTTTACGTTAATAAAAAATATACCAACATTTGGTAGATACAGTTAAAGTTTACATTGTACTTTCTATCAAACTAAATACATTTTTTTTTATATTTATCCTACACACGGAAGGCCTTATAAGAAAAATATAATCACAAGTATTAAAGGTACAAGGAAGTATGTCAATGTTTATGTTTACGTCACGCTCTAAAAAGCCCGACAAAGGCCCAAAAGCATAAAGCAGAAAATTCGATTTTCTGGCCCGCGCCTGCTTAATGCGTGAGCCACATTGGGCCTAACCCTTCTGCTAATCAAATCTACTAAGCCAATCTCAGTGATACAGAAATTGTCAAACCCAAGTAGAATAAGACAAAACGCATATATAAACTTGTCACACATCATGAAATAAAATTATACCTACGATAATATCAATTAGTTGTATACATATTCAAACTTAATCATTCTTATTGTGAAAAACATCGCATAACATTTCAGTATTTTCTTTTCTTTTTTAATAGTTATAATGAACATCAACGTAATTCAATTTAGTCTGCAAATTACTAAAAGTGTTTATAATTTATTTATTTATTTTTACTTTTTCAAACACGCATTACTAGATTACAATTGCTTTTATGACGTTATAATGTATATATGTGTCGAAAATCACAAAATAAACAGTAAATGCTAAACTGTAAATGTAAACTTCGTTTCACCATCTCTTTCGTTAGTCCCCAATAAGGGAGGCGTTTGCCAGATGTTGCTATGTGGGTCGCAGGCTGATAAATGGTTGTAAGGTCGGGGGAATTCCGTATCTAGGATATAATGGCTCGTATCTGCGAAATAAAGGCTTGGTCGCGCTATATTTCGATGAAAGCCGAACGTTTTTGAACGTTTTGTTAATTTTAAAAATGACACTGTCAGTATTAGTACATAATCGTCTATAGGACTACTTCCTTTAGGTTTTTCTCTTTCACTTGTAAAATAATAAATAATTATTTAAATGATTACATAAGTCAGATGTATATACTATTGATAATATTATATATAAAAAATCAATAAGTTATATAATAAATTAATTTATATAATATTTTTCTTATACGTATTATTGTAATATAACTTATAACATTTGAGTATATTATTTCTAACATTAAAGTCAAAGAAAAAGTTCTTTCGCGTTAATAGCAGAATATATTTCTTGCAAACGAGAGCCTATTATGGGGGTGTAATGTATAGCTAAGATTCCCATTGACCTGCAAGAAAACCGTGGAATATAAGCGAGAAGCTCTGTTCAACATTAGTAAAGGTGAGTGAGCCCGCCTCGACTAATGTGTCGTTATGACCCGTCCTGAAAAATTTTATCTCACCCCCAATAAACTAATAAACATATAAAAATTAACCTTATGGTGATACATTTAAGACTTCAATTTCCAATAGCAAAGAATCACAAAATCGTAATACGCATCGCGCTGAACATTCTGAAAATTCTGTATTACTACTTTCACTCGAAACACACTCTTATTCAGCGATATGTTTGGACTACATTCGCTTGTAAATCCAGAAATATTCGATCAACTTAAGTTGCCTATTTAAAAGTTGGCTCAAAAGTTGAAAGCCATATCAATAACATAAGAACAGAATTAAAATTGTTGAAGTTAAAATGATTTTTTTTTTAAGCGTTGGCAATACTAACTAAAGTTTTTATGACTTCAAATATGTAAGCTTTAATTAAAATTTAAAAAAACTAGGTAATCGTTTATGTAAATCAATGGAATATAGCTTACAAAATGTTTAAAGGCGAACGGGGCACGTTTAAGCTGAGTAAAGTCGAAAACAATCAATAGAGTATTTCATTGGTATTTTATAGGTACATTATTTATTTATCCAATTAAGTTCAGTGGTTTATAAACATTGTCATTGTTATATTAAATTGTATGATATTCACCTGTATTGTTTCATCATACGAGTAGTTGCGGCTCGAAGCCGCAGAGCTCATCTCAGTAGCGTTCGCACGTTTGCGGCGACCGCATCTGAAACAAAATATTAAAATTTATCATTTAACTATATGCGATATTATAGATATCGTATAAACGTCCCATTAGGCCTTGTGGCCTTTTATAAAGAAAAACTGTAATGATTCTACTAAGCTGCTGCAATTGTAATTTCATCCCATACATTCAGACGTCATGTCAAAATTTGTTCTTTGACTCCACGATGCTTCCCCATGCATGTGCTAAAATTCACGTGTTATTAAATAGTAAATAAATAAAAAATATAAATAAAACTGGATCATCCAGACTCAATAGTCGTATAACAGTTATTATTTCGAACAAATTATAAAAACAAAAAACAATTGGGTATAATATGATTTAGAACTCCTTACTAATTTACTTAATTAAGATTTAAAAAAGTAAGGTTACGGTCCGACGGTTGTTTAAAGTACAGTTGTAGACGTAAAAATAAACGAGGAGCCTCTGCGGAAATGTATTTAAACGAAATTGATAGCGTTTTTTTCACAGTAGAAACTTTATTCCGAACCAGTGGTAAAATTTAATTTAAATAAATCTTGTAAAATGACCATTTAAAAGTGCTGACAAGCCAACCATGTTGAAAAAAATATATATTGATATGATTTAATATTTTTTTTGTTATACAAATATATTTATATGACTAGAATCTATTGTTTTAATAATATAGACAGATAATACGATCTGACCAATTCCTTCGTAGTAACAACATGTTCTACCCCATATAAAAACGGCGTGCAACCTTACAAGTATGCGAATTAAACCGTAGCACCAGATGCCGGTTCAAAGTTGCTGAAACTTGTCCGAGGGCTCATGAATAATTAAACAGAGGCGATAATTCACTCGCCCCGCGGTCGCTGCGAAATAACACTTCGAGGAAACGCCGTTTTTATGGCTTAATTAGTTACATCTCGTCGCAAGACAGTGTTGCCAGTTTTAATTATTAATTAAATTTTAACAAAAAACTCTACAGTGAAATATAATATTTGTTAAATATATTACAAATCATACTGAAGCTTATAAATAACTAAACAATAGAGTAACTACCAGCAAACATATTATTGCACTTCGACGGTCTAATTCAGATTCAAATATATTTATTTAACATTAGTATAACACTTTCTTACTGATAGTCAAGTAAAAAAAAATTTTTGGCGGGATTTTTTTACCCAAATGAAAATGACAATGTCTTAATGAAAATTAAAAAAGTACTAAATTAAGCCATAATCTTTTTTTAAGATATTAAGTCTTTTGTGCCTGTAATTACACTGGCTCACCCTTTAAACCGGGACATAACGATAGTAGGCACTGCTGTTTGGCGAAAGAATATCTGATAAGTGGATAGTACCCAACCAGACGGACTCGCACAAAGCCCTATCACCAAGTAAATCATGTATACAATGCACTAACTAACCAACAACAGCAAAAAATATCTCTTTAATTTCTATTTGAATTAACTAATATATATTTGAATAAGGGAATATTTAGTTTTAAAAAAACAATAACGATATATCTATATTAATATATGATCATATTTGACTATATGGATATAATAGTTGTTTTGTGTAACCTTATAAGTTTTTGTCGATTGTAAGCTCCAACTACAAACGCGTTAAATACAACTCTCTGAAGTCATATTTAACAAAAACAAAGCACGCTTTCCTAAACCTTATTCCTATCAAAGCTATAAAAAATCGCACTTCATAGACTAACAATAGATCATCAATTTTTTTTTTAATATAATATTATTACGGCGAAATAAAAATTTAAAGTTGGTAACACAAACAGAAGCCAAAATAAGAACGATGGCATGCGACAGCGGAAGGTTTACGATTATTGTTTAAATAAGTACACCAACACGCCTGCGACGTAAAAAGGTGCAGTCGTTTGAAGTTGTACCAAAGGTAAGACTAATTAAGAGGTAAATTAAACGTCAGAAAATAAAATTCTGAGCGACGTTCTTTACTACAGATAAAAACAAGAGCAAAAGAGACTGTATTTTTAAATGTAAAGACACAATTATTTGTCTGATGATGTACTCGCTGCCTAATTGCATAATTTGAGTTACACATTTAAGTTCACAAGTAAAATAATTATATTAATTATAGTAAACTTTAAATGGCTGTATAAACTTGTACTTTTGACTTTCTACAATGGCAAAGACATTTGCGTAGAGTATTTGTTCAAGTGATTATTCTCATATAGACTTCTGAATTTAATGTTATCTGTATTTATCTATACTGAATCTAAATTATCTATGAGAATGTGTAAAAAAATAATAATGTTACAGCATTTGAATTAATTAATACAGTAAACAATAATTTTATTAAAATTTGAGAAAACTTTCCTGACTTTTACATAGAAGGATGTAATATAACCCCAAATCCCTGGAAAATTGGGAAAGCGTCAAGAGATTCGGTCAGATAAGGCTTTAGACGAGATCAAAGCCGGGTGATAAAAAGTGTGGACCGACATCGATCCACGGCGTTGTCATTCCTGTCACGGTTTGCAGCCTACTGCGCCGTCACCATGGTAACGGACACTTGCAGACAAAATATGAAAAATAAACCGACGATGTCGATACATTAATTTACATCGAGTTATAGTGTCAGAAGTATTTTCCATTTTACCAATTATTTACGATTTTTTTTTCTAGATTGTACAACATGCCTTATTTGAAACCCCCCTATTTAAATCGTCAAGTAATAAATCTTATTTAAATTTTACTATATTACGAAAAGACTTGATTTTGCGAATATAATCTACATTTATAGTATGGTTCTTAACTAAATTGTATGAGTATCTTCTCACTGTTAACCCCTTTTCTTTAAAATTTTTCAAGTAGACTGTACCCAACTTTCTCCCGAATGTTACTGATACTATGCAAACTTCGTTGAAGACTTTTGCAGCAAATAAACATTTATCATGATAAGACGCGTGTATCAAAAGTTTTATCAAAAGAGCAGCACAGGGTTAAACCATCTTCAAAATAAAGTTTTAGGGTAAAAATACTTTTTAGTTTTAATTTGTGGCTTTCTGTTTGATTTATGTTTGTGGAAATTATATCTAAAGAATATTTTTTGGCATAAATAGATATACGCTACTAAAAATATTTATATAATCTAAACAAATATTACTAATATAATATAATAATAGCCGCTGAACTGATTTAGATCAAATTTGGTATGGAGATAGTTTGAGTCCCTGGGAATGACATAGGCTACTTTTTTTAATTAATTCCTCGAAGGCGTAAAATGGGGGTGACGCGTCGCGTGCTATAGGTAGTTTTATACATTTTGTACGGGTAAAGCAGGTTCAACGGGTTTCAGAATATATATGTAAATAAACAATTATACTAAATATATCAACCTGTGATATTCAAAAAAAAAACAAACAAATTCATATTTTAATATTTATTAATCATGAGATATGTGACCATTATCCAAACAAATGTAATAGTGATCGACTTAATACAAAGCTCCTTAAACGCCGCCGCCGAATAGATCACGTATGAACTCGGCCCAACTCGCCACAAAACATAAATTAACTCAAGCTGACTGAGTAAGTATTATATGCTCTTTACACTCATTTACAACAAACCAAATGAAATATTTGTGATTTATAATTCGACGAGCTTAAAGCGTTGAGCACACTAAAGATATGGGTGCAGAGCGTAGAGAAAAACGTTAACAAAAAAACAAGTATGCAACTAACAAAAATAAATATTAATGTTTGAATTTTACTCAATTAACTATTCTAAAGTAAAGTCTTTTTGCACTTATTATACTTAGTACTTGAAAATATTATTGTTTATTTTCCTTATATTTTAGATTGAGTGTTTATGTTTAATCAGTTCAATAAAAGAATTATATTCTTGTTCAAAATTAAAAATATCTATATTTTCCATACATGTAGGTATTATTTTACATATCTTCTTAATTTGTTTAAATAAAAACGCGATATTAAACTATTTTGCGTCATTGATGTAACTTTATTTTATAACTCACTAGACCTAATTTACCGGAAAAATTGTAAGACTGAACTTACTGACGTAAATTCTACCCCCATACATATATTGATTAATTCTCCATACAAACTTTGACCCCCTCTTCACAACCGTAAAGGATGTTTTTCGTGATAAAAACTAACCCATCCCATCCTTCCCCGTGACTTAAACTATTTCCTAACCAAATTCTATCTAAATCAGTTCAACGGCTTAAGCCGCTTAAGCGTGAAGAGGTAACAGAGTTACTTTCGCATTTATAATATTAGTGCATATGCTAGATATCGGGTTTTATCTGAAGGCATAACATTCCTTTAATCTCATATTAATTTGAAATTCGATATGCATCGAATCATAATCATGGTCAGACAATGAAGATTACACAAATTCAGAATATTTATTTAAATGAATATGTACTGCAATATCATCAGCATTAATACCGTAACACGACCAGGAGGACAAACTGTTATTCATTTTAATAATCAGATATCAAAACAATAATTACACAATGTTATAGGACTAGTATTGAACCAACTGATGTTTACGTCCGTTTATCCTGTCCTAATACATCAGACCTCAGACCCATCAAATAAAATATTTGGTTTATTAAAATTACAGGTCTAAATTGCAAAGTGTGAATTGTAAACTTTATTTACAGGATGCTGAAGATTGCAATCGCTAGAACATGTGATTCTCAAACCAAGATTGTGGATTAAAACCAAGCAAGCACCATTCGGTATTCATATGCTTATAGTTTATCTCATGCAAAGCGGCGAGGGGAGATATCTTGGGAATCATACATGTATCAGATGAAATTCTGCCACATACTCGTATGTATCTATCAAACCGCATAGGAGCAGCGTGGTGGAATAAACTCCAAGCCGTTATCTCAAAAGTAGAGTCGACTATCGTTCCGCTGTTGGACATTTACGCACTATTACATTTAACTTTTACAATAATATGGAATTTAATTACCATTGCACACTTTTATTGTACTTAATATCGCAAATCACTTGAATATATCACATTATAAAGTTGTTCTACGGAATAACTTCAAGAAATGCACCATTATTGTAAAATTAATTCGGGATCTTACTAAAAACAGGTCTTATGATTGAGACTGAATCGAACTGTGCACGCGTACCCCACACTACCCTAAACCCTATAAATAGACCGGACGGAAGCACCGGCCTTCCTGCTTCACCTAATAGACACTTGTTTACCTTAGTTGCGGTTTTTAATCCTTACACAACTTTTTTTTAATAAACAGATAAATTCAAAACATAAAGTATATACACATAGACTGAAAAAACCAAGAGTTACTA
The DNA here is from genome assembly GCF_037043105.1 of Vanessa tameamea. Lineage (NCBI taxonomy): Eukaryota > Metazoa > Arthropoda > Insecta > Lepidoptera > Nymphalidae > Vanessa > Vanessa tameamea. Next base: position 8,678,955 of record NC_087313.1, on the reverse strand, counting down.
TTTATATTGAGGCATACCTATATATTATAAATGTATTTGTATTAAATTACTTTTGTAATATAATTGTTAGAAAAGAGTAACTCGTATCTGCTGGTTATTCTCGGTTAAATATTGTTAAAAAAAACGATAAATAAGTTATAATATTGTATAATAATAACTTTTTAAATACGAAACGATCTTGATTTTAATTTAAAAAGTTTTTATTATGATTTGGATTTTATTACATTACCAACATGGTAATTGTGTTGGTAGTTTTTTAATATCGACGATTCAAAAACGCTTCGTTGAGAAGTTGACTTGAATAAAATTGATTTGATTTGATTTGAACAATCACGAGTCAAAAATATAAAAAAATGTTGTTTATCATACATTCATCGATGTTTATTTAAATTATTACCCATATTTTGTTTACTGTTCAATTTGATACGACAATTAGTTTTATTTTTATTTCAAGACAGTTGCAAAAACCTTAAAGTTTGATACACTTGAACCATCAGGTGGGTAGGTATCCTGTGCGGTCTACAACAATGTCTGATACTACTTGAGTTCAACGAGGAGTACCGCAAAGGACTCTCATATCACCCCTACTGTCTCAAATACTGCTTTTCTAAGGAATACGATATTATTTGAGTGAATTCTCACATTTAAGAATAGGTAATCATTTTTAAAAATGAAACAATATTCATGTTACAAAAGAGATTAAATATACAGATAAGTTTAAAAAATCAATGAATAATAAAAAAGGCAAATAATAATTACAGTTATAACTATGATTATTATTTTTACACGAAAGAATGGATTGATAGGTATCTGCTAGTATATTTAAATACGACAATAACAAAGCCTACAAATATGTACATTAGACAAGACAAAAATATTTAAAATATTAATTAATTTAATTTAACTTGATGAAGAATAAAAGTTGGACCGCGGACAGACCAGTTACAATACGGTCAATTTAAGCATTTAGTTTTAACTACAAATACGGCAGAAAGGATGTTTTTTTAAACTAAATAGTAAAAAATAGTTTAAGGCGGCTTATTTTCGCGGATAAGAGTGTTAACAAACTTAATCATATTTTTAATATTTCATAATATTCAATAAATGTTGTAATTTTTTCTTAAATAAATGAATAAATCGCTTAAAATATGTCTTTAACTTACCCCTGTTGTCATCGTTTTAAAGAACTCCACAGATCTGATCTCACCAAAACTTTGTCCAAGCAAGACATTCGGACAAAACGCCGGTAATATCATAGGAGTTATAATTCAAAAGTGTTAGCGCGCTTTAGAACAACAAAATTATATATTCACTTTAATATTGCATATCCTACTAAAACCACGCGAAGTAGTATATGATTAATTTATGTTAAACGTTTAAACCCTGATTTCATAAAAATGAGGCGCTTTTTCATTTATAAATACAATGTTTATCTAAACAGCTGGTTTACGTAATGAACGAAACACCGCCCTACGGACAGAGTACCCGAGAGGACTAAACCGGCTGAAAGATGTGTTAAGTTATGTTGTGATCCCATAGTTTTGCAGTCGAAGATAATTTATTAAATAAAATATTGACAGCGCTTTCTAGTATTCAGTAGCTACATTAGTTAAATAACTACAAAAGTGACAAATATTGTGTACATTGTAACGATAGATGTCAGTATAAAAACAGGAATAAGATAAATATTTTACAGACACTTTTTTCATTTTAAAGATAAAAATATAATGTATAATTTTATACTATAACTCCAGTTATAATAAATATTTACCTAAATAATTCTAACTTATAAGGTAGAGTAAAAGTGAGATTTAATTTTAGGTCATTAAATGTCAATGTCAGAATTTAGAAATGTCAAAAAATATTACAAAACTTGTGTTTTTAGTTTTTATTTATTTTCAGAAATAACAACATATAAATTATTATTAGTAGTCAATAAAAATCTGTAAATTACTCAAAAATCATTTTAAAGTTTATGATATTGTGTCATAATTATGAAAATGGTAAAAGTATGGAAATTGGGCCTTATAAGTTACGATACGGGTTTTAAGATCCAGACATCTATAGCACGAAAACATTTGGATTCAATGAGAAAAGGAATAACTAAAAACTATGACACTTTGTTGTTAGTTGAACACAAACCTGTCTACACTGTCGGTTAGAATGTAACCTCACTTTTTATTTATCTATTTTTTGAAAATTTTTGAATGAATTTATTAATTATGGAGTATGGAATGATTACCAATGTTATAAATAATAATAATATGTTAAACAATGTTTTGTATTTGTGAAGCCGAAACACTAGAATACATTGAATAATCACACAAAAAATAACCTTAATATCTGAAATAAATCTTATAATACATTAAAGGCTCCCATTAGAACATCAGAATATATTTTTAAACAAACATTTAAGGTATCAGAGATGACACATCAAAAGAAGAGATTTTAAGGTTACGCAGTTTGGGCGCTGAGTTCCGTAAGACAAACCGAGGAGGTCTCATCACATTCCATGGACCAGGACAATTAGTAGCATATCCCATTATAAACTTGAAACACTTCAGGCCAAGTGTGAAATGGTATGTTAACAGCCTAGAAGAGACTATAATACAAATGTGTGAAGAATTAGGTAAGCAACTTATAATCAAATCATATTAATTTCCATAAATGTATAGAGTACTTGATTGTCAATGATGTATTAATCTATACAGCTTTAATTATCTTTTAAGCCATCCTTAATGGGGTTTATCATTTTTATTTTCTTATTTTTAGGTATAAAAGCAGGTAGGTCGCCCCATACAGGAGTTTGGGTGGAAGATGATAAAATTGCAGCTATAGGTATCCACGCATCCAGATATGTCACCACTCATGGTATATGTCTAAATTGTGACAATGACTTGTCATGGTTTAAGCATATTAAACCTTGTGGTATTGAAGAAAAGGGTGTAACCTCCTTAACAAAAGAAACTGGTAGTTTGTGTAGTATAGATAGAATGACCCCAATATTTTTACATCATTTTGAAAAGGTATTTGACTGTAAGTCCGAGGAGCTAGAGACAGATACTCAACGAGAAATACTTAGTAGTGTTTATAGTAAATTGTTAATTACATAATTTTATTTTTTATCACAATTATTATTAATATTGTTGAATTGAATGCTCATAGTTGTTGTTTAATTTTTAGTGACTTATTACAGTATATAATTTGTTGAAATAAAAAGATCTAATGATTTGTACAAATTTATTTCATTTATTAAATAAAATAAAAAATAAATAGTTGTTAAGTAATTCTAAATAAATAAAGAAGAAATCTCAAGTTGGGTTAAGAGAAATATTATTATTGTCATGTCAAATTTAAATAAAAATGTATGAAAATACATAATATACTTCTGTACCTAGGCCACATTTCAACAGAACCCAACTGAAAGTTCAACGAGTCATAGAAATAAAACTGTTAGCGCCTAAACTGACAGATAACAGTATATTTACAAGATTTTCTATCAATCCACATTCAAAAAAGTTGTATATAAAAGTTACTAAAACATCAATACAAGACATAAATGGACACAATTACATTAAATATTTCAACTTAATATCTAAAACACTTATCTAAAACTACGCCAATTAATTCCGCAACTAGACCAATCGCTCAAATTCAGAATAATCCCTTTAAATTCTTGGCCAAATGTGATATGAAATTTTCGGGGACTATTCCAAAAACAAATAATGAATCGGATCCAGCATCAGCTTACCAAATAATAAATGCAATTCTGAATTTATACCTAAATGCTAATTATATTCTAAATTAAAAATCGATGTCTCTATATAACATACGCATTATAGCATCGTTTAAAAATTAGTATTAGCCACATGTTGTACCTATATTCGTATACCTACTTAGAATTAATAAATGCTTTTAAATGCAATCGATTACCATCAGGTAGTTGCAAGACACGCGGTGGTTACAATACACACGAAAAATTTTCACCACGATTCTTAACTAAAAATGGACGGATATAATGACGTAAACGTGACATCGTGGAATTTCGAATCAGTCATTTGTATCACAAGTTCCTCAGTAAAAAAAAGCGTTGGAACGTTACAAAATACTTGTATACTACAGATTTGTGATGTGATAGAAATTATGACATATGCTTGGGTGGTGCGAGCCACTTTCGCATGTAGTAACAGAAGATAGTGGCAATGTAGAGTAGCACCAGCAGCGCGCACGCGACGCCGAGCAGCAACACCGACGCTTTGCTGGGACACGGCTCCACAATTGTCACTGTTTTCTCTGCAAACGTACCAAAACAAAAAAGATTTTTATACCATCGTATAGAAAAGTCAAAAGTAATTGCATTCCTTATACATACGTCTGACTACATTGCATTTAATATAAGAACAGATAATATAAAAACAGAGCAGATAACGCAGATAATTTTCAGAAAAAGTTACTGACCCCCAAAGTTCGTTTCGCTCGCAGTTCCACCAGGCTTATCTGAACGGAGGAAGTCGGTGCTCTGTCGCTCATCACCGAAGTCCAGGACGAGGATCTCTTGAGATATGTTCATATCTTCTTCCTGACCATGGGCTTCACCTGTCTCATTGTGAGGCAACGAACGCTTCTTTCTTCCCCAAGACTCGATTGATTCTCTTCCCCATTCGCAAACAGCCTGAAAACAGAATTAATCGTAAAAACTACTAAGCAAATAAATAAATGAGGTATTTATGTAACTCGTAATTTAATTTACTTTGTTATTTTTGGGTGAAGAGAATATCTCTAATTAAGAACCGGTATGAGATCGCTTATATCATCATGTTATTAAATAAATCAGCGTAAGTGCCGATTTGACATTATGAGTATTTTAAATCAAAAAACGTAAAAAATATATTTAAAGAATTGACCAATGAATACTTACTGGCTCACATGGACCAAGACAATATTTCACATTGCACTGGAATATAACACCATAAGATTCCGTGAACCTGAAAGCTTCGTACACCGATTGAAGCGCATTACCATCGGGAATGAAGGCTGGGAATATTGATGGATCAACTGGACATCTACAAAAGAGAAATAATCTTAATATTTTTTACTTGAGTGTTGGAATTTGTAAATAAATCTTCATTTTCAATGGTCACATTAAATATTTTATTGTTTAATTTAAATGTAAACCAACCCTTCGTCGTCGATGATCTGGAAAGTGCTCTTGGAGTCCTTCGCCATCGCCACACAGCTGCGTGCAAATATACCATAAGGAGCTGAAAAAGTAAAATAATCATTTAAAATTATATCAAATAATATTCATTAAAATATATATAAACACAAATTCTAAATAATAAATATTTCCTTAAGCAAATTTCATTCTTTTAACACTACTCATTTTAGTTATTAATATGTTTCGTGAAATAAAATGTAGACTCATACCTAAAGACAGACTCTATAATAACTTTAAAAGTAAGAAAATAAACTTACTGTCTTCCGGAATTTCGATACGGAAAGTGAGCTTGTCTCCAATGCGGACGGTTTCCACCTCGTGCTGGCGGCTATCCAGAATGCGAATGCGCGGTGGTGGGGCTTCGGGAGCCGCAGTAATAGAAATCATCTCCGGGTCTCTGATGAGGCATGCATAGAAATTAATTAATAACTATATGAACAGTTAGGGCCGGACGATGAATTAGGCTGTGCAGCAGCTTTTATAAATTGAGAAATAAGGCTCCATTCAAACAATTTTTTATCAATAACATGGTTGAAGCTAAATATTGTTCTTATTTGTTATATATGTAGTAAGAAATCATCGTAATTATAAATAAAATTGCATTGCCCTGTCTACAGTAGAGCTTATTCTGTTAGAACAAAGTCCAAACTAACAAAATACGAAAACTCGGGGAAATACCACTGAGTTTTCATTATTTTAAATTTTTAATGTTAATTTTTCTCATGATTCGCCACCATTGTATTCACCAACCCAGTGTGGATTGTAGCCGCGTGGTGGAAAATGTTGTTGACCAGCACTAATAAATTTATAGCCCTTTTTATTATTTGCATCATAAATAATACGGCAAAGTTGCAACATAATGACGCCTTTGAATTATACATGATCGATGAATGTATCCTGCTGAAAACGCATTAATATCTATTTATATTTTTTTAACTTTCCGCGACCGAAGCTGCTACGTGTAATGCTAGTTTAAATACATATATCGGAATCATTGACAGCAATCATGATTGTATCACACTTCGACTTAGGCTATTAAAAATCCATACGGAGTAGAAAAGCTACTGCTTATGCTCCTCACGTTTACATTCCGCACCGGTGTAGAGGAATCTAATTGTTTTATGTTTAATTCAGAACCGATATTGGGTCAATAGAATTTTATATTCGTGTTCACATGTGTTGGTATGTGAAAGACTTTACTGGCTGTTAAAGGGCAAAATTTTCCATTATTTATATAATTTAAATTCATAAAATATTAAATATATATATATAGAACTGTCACAAAATGTTGATGAGGAATTATTTCTCGCGATGCAACATTTCACTGTGAAAGTTTTGACTATGTCTTAAGTGATATGTATTCTAAGTACGTTTGCATCTAACCGTTTGTGATAGTTATTTCGCATCGTTAGCTTGAATTGCTTTAAATACAGTTTTATTATGTCGAAGTACTGTTACCGACCTGATGGGCACCATTCCAAATGTGATGTTCTTCGAACTCATGTCGTATGTGCACTTCACTTTGTAGATCTTGTCAGCTTTCGTCATGACCACGCTGTGGTGCTGGAGTACGACGGTGTTGGAATATACTCCAGTCTTAAAAGATACAGATAATGTTAGAAATATAATTATATATAAATAATATAATTATTATATAAATATAATTATATATATATTTGGCTAATTACGTCTTTTATCAAATTTGTAACATTTCTGAAGATAATTTTAATAAAATAATCTACATTTCTTTAAGTATGTTACTATTTAAGATTAGGTGTAGATAAATACATAATAAACCTGTTTTAATATAAATAAATTTATACGACAAACGTAAATGTTAGTTAAAGCTTTTATATCGACTAAACGAATCTAATTACTGAAATCAACTTACAACACTCTGCGTATTACAATCCTGCCCTGCCATTGTAAGGTCCAATCTGAATAGATCACTATTAACCACATCTATGTTGCATGTTTCCGATCGACCCAAAGCGTAGATCCTCCCGTTAAAAGGCTTATTCGTACGAACTTGCACGGCAATTCTAGTATCTTTGCAATGGACGGAGACTGAAATAATTACCAATATTAGTCATTAGCATCGACTGGATGCAGAAAATTACAAGTTCTCGTTGATAGGTAATTACCGTCATAGCAGGTTCCAGTCTTGTCACAATTGGCGTCATTTCTCGTCAGGTTACTCGACATGTTAGTATCTTGATGATGTTCTATTGTGACAGGCAGTTCTCCGCTCGGATTGGCAGCTGGCTCTACAAATAGAATACAAAGAATTTAACTACAAGACTTTTTAAGGCTGGGATGTATTTTTAGAACTTTGATTAGCAACAAACGGATGCGTTCGACATGTACGATCATAATCGATAGAAGATTGCGGCAATGGACGATTCCAAGTGTAACGTGGGTACTGTAATTACTGAGCAACGTAAAGCTCGCCGCTTCGAGCAATTCTAGATTTTTCACACGCAATTGATAAGTACTGCATACTTAGAAGCTTTTACATTCGCTCTGGGTTAATACCACAGAACACCATCGTTGCTTTAACATTCCATTATATTGTGATTTACTTCATGTCGCCAGTTTAAATTATTCTGACGTTGCGTACATCAACGGAAATCATTACAATATTCGTACCTCACACAGAGATATCATTCAACTTATCACATACATAAAACATTTATTAAGGAAAACTGTGCATATAATAATATATATGTATCCGTATAAGAACACGATTACAATTGAATATCTCAAGTGAATATAATGGAAAAAGGTAGCAACTTTTTACTTGGAAATCAAATAAAAAGTATTCTAACAACATTGTTTCAGAATTTCCGTTGTCGAAGAACTGTAAAATAAAGGGTGCTAATGACAGAATCAGTAAGCGGAACGCCGGCTCGTGAACCGTCTCGAATCGATTCGTTAGCTTGATGCCAATGTTTCGTATAAACCATGTCACCAACCAATCAAATGACGTTAAGCGATTTAGGCCGTTGACCGGTCAGACAAAGGTCTGTCCAAAATCATCATTAAAAAAAAACAAGACCTGAATAGCTACTTATAACGATATTTAAATCATGCTTTTTTTACAACATCAACCTTTTTCATACAAAGGCCAAAACGAACGCTATGTTTTATTGCGTTATTTATTTTATTGCTATTTTAAATACAATAATGGTATATAATTAAGGACTTTACAGGTTTGAAATTCTTAAATAAGTTGCGTCTTAATTAACCGTTCCAATATATTTTCGTATTAAACGTGCACTTAGCAATAATAAAAATGTCGTATAATTATTTTTATTGTTGAAGAATTTTTTACTATGCAATAAAACAAGAAAGAATATTATCTATGCCTTCGTTAATATGTGAAAAAATCCCTGAATATTATTACATTTTTTCCACCAATAAATATTACGTTAAAGTAAGTAATTTGCATTCATTATACATAAATACAAGATGATTTGCATTAATCTATGTTATAAACGTGGAGTTTGTATGGTGGAAGGCGCTAATCTCAGGAACTAGTGGTCTAATTTGAATATTTACAGAAAAGGTGGTCTTTGTAACCTTTCAAGGTTCAGAAAGATTATAAGCTTATAACTTTTTGAAATATGCATATAACTAAGCCTGTTTGTATAATTCTTGAACACGGGTGTAACCGCGAGTCATATCAAATAATAAAAAACATCTATAACGTAATTAAAACGCGACATTTTTTATGCAAAAAAAAAATCAGCTGAAACTTTTATCACCGATAATAATGAATTGTAATAACTGTACACATTGAACTATTCAAATTACGTGATAGTTGAATTTGTTTGTTTGTTAAAAATATAAAAAAAAAAATAATCACTTATTTAAAAAAAATTAAAAATCTCGTGAAAATGTTTAATAAATAGTTATTGACAAAATTCCTTAAATTATGCAAACGCTTTATAATATATAGCTATGAATTAATAATCTTATATTGTTCCTGGTTATGCTAGATGGAGAAATGATTACACAAATACCTAACAAATGGACACCCGGAGCTATAAAGTTTTTATTATAATTGTTGCGCACGTAAAACCTATTCTCAGGCTTGTATTTTCTAGATGAATGTCGATGACATTACTGCTTTTTCTCTTTGTAACGCTTCAGTAGCTGAAATGAATTTTTCCCACGCTTATAACTCTATGAAATTAAAATACATATTTTTAGTATTTAAAAATCTTAACGAAATATTATTGACCATGATAAGAGCATAGATTTTTATTAAAGATGAAAGGAATGAGGTATATGTTTTTTGTTCAATAATGTCGCAGCTGACCTCGAAATAATCTCTTTAAAAGCGGAGAGTGAACAAAACAGTCATGATTTTTATTTATAGACCGCTTTGCTCTAGAAGATACCATTTTTCGTACGCTATCGGATGATTATATTACATTCGTACCTCAATGGTTTTGTTATCATCTTTTTCGACGCTCAAAAAATCTTTTGAAATCACCTTACATTTGAAAGTAGGTTAGTCGTAGTTTTTATACAAACGATCATCGCGTTACAAAAGAAAATTCCCCATTTTGTTAACTTTAACTATTTCGCCGTTAGGTATGTTAAAGCTACGGATTATGAATAGCTATACAATCTTATTGGTCTATTATTTAACTAAGTATAACAGTTATTCTATTCTCTCTGTATATGGAATGACGATTGTAACGCGATACAATCTAATCGCTTTTAAAATTAACGCTATTACACACAACGCAATTCTCGAGTTGAATTACTGCTTGTTCACCGGATTTTATTTAACATTCATGTTCATTTCAATTAACGATTGCAGAGCAAAATATAGAACTATTTTTTTTATTTGAATATTAAGAAACTGAATTTACAAACAAACAAACAGCCGAGATGGCCCAGTGGTTAGAACGCGTGCATCTCAACCGATGATTGCGGGTTCAAATCCAGGCAGGCACCACTGAATTTTCATGTGCTTAGTTTGTGTTTATAATTCATCTCGTGCGGCGGTGAAGGAAAACATCGTGAGGAAACTTGCATGTGTCTAATTTCAACGAAATTCTGCCATATATGTATGCCACCAACCCGCATTGGAGCAGCGTGGTGGAATATGAACCTCCAAACCTTCTCCTCAAAGGAAGAGGAGGCCTTAGCCCAGCAGTGGGAAATTTACAGGCTGCTAATGTAATGTAATATCCTCTTTATGTCTCTTTAATTCATTATTAAGTTTGAAAAACTTACTTGATTCTGTAAGTTAGAACAACTTCAGAATGCATTAACAGTTACGGCGACTTTATTTATAGAAGACGTCAAAGATAATCTGCCGTTGCATTTTCATAGAAATCCAGTTAACTTAGTTTATAGAAAAAAAATATATATGATATACTTGACAACATAAATAAAATAAAATAATGATCACTATGTTGTTCAATATCGATCACGTTTATATTATATGGTTTACGTTTTGTATTACAGTGTGTAGCTGTTGCACTGTTGTTATAAAATCTTCGTTACCTATTTTTTTTTTTTTTAATTGTTTAGTAATTAGTTGGTAATTTGTAATTGTCTTGTCTTTTGTAATTTGCATTTTTTATATTGTATTATTATTGTTAGTATTTTTTTTCTGTCCCTTTTTGTATAACATAGTAAAAAAAAGTTGTGTTAGGTTAATAGATAAAACTGTCCTTTTCCATGCCGTGATAACTTTCAATTGAAACAACACTTAGCTAAATATGTAATAACCTTTATTTTTAGCCTATAAATGGCGTATGTTTTGTAAGTTGTCCTTAATAATAAAATAAAATAAAAAAAAAACATCAGAATTAACAGTTAGCTACTGTTACGCAATGAATATTAATAGGATGACCATATTTTAAAAGCATTCGTATCCAGTTTGACTTGTCAATAAAAGTCGTTTACCTAGTTCAAGTAATTACTGCCTTCTGAAACATGTCGTCCTCCTTTAAACTGTAGTGAGCTTCCTGATAGATTAAATATGTTTATTTTAAAGTGTCTATGATTATACGTTTATATATAAGCATAAACGTAACGTAACAGCCTTTGAACTGTTTCCCCGGCTGGGATTAGGCCTCTGTCCGTTTGAGGAAGCTCGCAGCTTATTCGTACGATGCTCCATTGCAGATTGATGGATAAGCATGTGTCATATTTTCATCTAATATACGCAGGTTTCCGCACAACATTTTCTACTACACTTACTAAACACAAGATGAATTATAAACACAAAGTAAGCACATGAAAATTCAATTGTGCTTTTTTCATTTAGATCAATTTTTTGATTAAGATTCAGCTGTTCATATCAGATTTTACTAAAATTAGTATTATTTATGTTTAGGATGTTTTTTTTTTAATTAAACGTCGCTAACTATGAACTACTTCTGCGAAAGTTTCAAGTTTAAATTCCCATGTTAATATTCTTAACTACAGACAATAAACTAAACTTTTACTGAGTAAATCCAGATAAAATAAAACTGCAATTCTATACGTATCGACAGGCACGTTTAAGGAGCAAGTTACTATACTATTCCTTTTATTTATTACCTACACGACGAGATAGAGAACTAAAAAATAAACATATTGAATTTCTCGACCATGACTTTTTTCCATTCAGTTTCGAATTCACTCTATCGGAATACTTTAACTTTCTTCAATCGTTTACATATTAAGGTATAAAAATGCATTTCACCTGTGAATAAACCGCATATGCTTTTAAAAATAACAAACTTATCAATTATACTGGTGCTCGTAAAAAAAAGTATTTATAGAAGTAAGTACATAATGATATAAAGACTAGACACACGATTTACAACACTAAACTGTAATCATACATCGAGCTATATACATAAGGGTAGTATTACGTATATGTCAATAACTGGCTCCTATAATTGCAGCCAGTGACCTGTATTACGAGTAGTTAAGAGAAGCTCAGACAAGGTCGCTGGCTTATGTTAAGCGTGTAATATCATTAACACATAATAGAAAATGGAAAAAAAAAATTTAAACGGCGACGATCTATAAATCATTTTTTATGTAATGAAAGCAGAATTTAATGGTCTCTCACGTTGCGATATCCGTAAAAAGGTTTTATTAATATAAACATATTTAAGGAATGCATATTGACAAGCATTTGATGAATTAATGAATGTGTTATGATCGTTCATAAATTTGAAAAATCACAAATAATACCTATAATTACTTTCTCTACGTTGCTTTAAAACTGAAGAATATTTTTTTACGTTAATAATTATTATACAACATATACTTTTAAGAGATATTCGCTTGATTTTAGTTTTGCAGTAATCTTAATAGCTCATCGTAATATTATGTCAGAGAGTTACAAAGTAGTAATCGTCTATTGGACCAGGGCTATTCGGCTGGATAGCCCTACACTGATTAGCACGTAGGTACGTATGTATATAGAGTATTAAGAGATATACGAGATTAAAGGCTAATTATGATAATTGTACCAAACATTCGCGTCACTAAAAGTCTTATATTATATAATGATAAATACTGTTCCAATTTTATCTTACTCGTAAAATCGGTTCTACCTTTCAGATATTAGCAATTCTATTTATACAATCGCTTAAACTTATAGCTTAACTTATAGCTTTGGCTATTAAACTATAAACTACGAGTATTTGATTGATAAATAAATGATTATTTATAACGTAATCGTCATTATTGTTATACATACGATGGATGGAGCGGACACTGACCTGTATTACTGGTTGCAAGGCCTTGCAAGGCCATTAGATTGTTGCCAAGTGAGCTAGGTTCGTTAAATGTAGTCTATGGTCGGTAAATTACTGTGATATACTTGTACAATGAGTAAGAATGTAAGTTACTTGCATAATTTTTATGCTCTATGATTTCGTTTTTTTTCTACACTTACTTATTTTATTGGATATTCCGATTTAATGAAATAATCCCACATAATAATATACTTGCCACCATTCCACGCGATCCTGATTCGTAAAGTAACTACTTTTAATTTGTATAAAATATTAATGTTTATAATCTTATGTAAATAAATATAGATACTTTACGAATAATATGGTTCTAGGCGCTATAAATTGAACTGTTCTTCAAAACTTATATTGTTTAGTGGCTCACAAAAAATGCTCCTTTAATATTAATATTTTATAATAACCAAAGAATCATTTTTGCATACCTTCTCGTATATAATCAATTTGTCATTCCGTGCGCTGAAAATTAAGTATCGACACACAATCAACTGTTGTCAACGTTCTAAATCTATCTCGATTCAATTACAGCTGAATTAGGACTGGAGCAAGACGGAGCCGAGCTCTCGGGCGCCGCAAAAACTAATTTTCAATTTCGTGTACCACCACCGTTAGAAGGCACGCACGAGCGACGCCGCCGCCGCTCGCTATAGACTTTTTTGCACTAAAATGCAACTGTTGCCGTGACTCAGCTTATTTTATATTGTAAACATAACCAAATTATGTCGACATGTAATAGATAGTGATGCCCCTTTTCATCTCTAATTCGATCAATTTTGGTTCAATGTCGAACTTTATTCAATTACGAGACATTGATTACCGATATTAGATAATAAAGTTTTATTGCAATTACGTTTCTCATTATGCTGGAGGAAGTCTAGGGAATTGGATTCAAGTAACGGTTTAAGGTGTATCGATATATATAATATTATTCAGTGTTCGGTGAACCTGGCCTTTAGCAATAGATGGCAATCTAAATGTCGTAACATCGGGTCCACGTAATGGAGTAGCTTTCCAGTCTTTCTTATAGCGGAACCTAACTGTTGTATCCTCAATCTACGCCTCTATTTACATTGTTCCAAGCTATTTCATTTAAATATTTTTATATGTATCAGCAATATAAAAAGTAGTTGAATATTTTACGTTGACATGGTCATATAAAATTAGTTTTTTATATGATTTAGTGAAGAATGACTTCCTACTCATATAAATGTCATCTTGCTTGTTAACTAAACTCGCAAGTTAAGTTATAACTCTTTACAATGCTAGTAACATTAGTTGAGACTAAAATTTCAGTCATGTTTATGTTGTAATAATATTTACGCATATGCTTGAAGGTGCACATAATTCTTAAAAGCAAATTAAAATAGTGCCGTAAGTATTGAATATGTCTTTGCAAATCCTGTGGCATTAAATTATTTAGTATTATGAAGTTCCCCTTGGAAAATGAGATTGAATTGTTTATACCAATTAAGTAATTGAAAGTTGTTAGCTTATTTAAAGCTCGCGATAGTTATCCATAAGTTCAGTCAACTGGGCCAGCTCGAGTCATGTCGTATTACAAAAGCACTGCGTCACAATTCGCCAGCTCTATCTTTACTCCCAACTATGCTCGATCGCTATTGACCCTGACCCTAGTTGCTGGCAACATTAACCTGCGTTTATCTCTATCTAGCTATATTCATGATATCGCCTTTGCGCGATAAATATTATCATAAATTCTACAACAATCCTTCGATGATTTAAGCTGTTATTTAGTATTTATAGTAAATTTACAACAGTAACTTTATAAGTTCACGAAGTTCAACGAAATTATTTGCAATAACATTTATTTCATTCTATATTTGAAAATGTTCTTTTTTTTAAATGATAAAAATTAACGGAAATCCGTTAATTACTTGAAAACCGTAATTTAACTTTTTAATTTGATGTGACGGCTGAATTTTTGAATATTTCACCTGTATTAAAAATAGTTTATTATGCACAGAGTCATTCCCACGAACGAGTTAGGTGAGAAGTTATGTTTAATTATTATCTTTAACAGTAGTTTCCGTGCAAGATTACGGTGCATTAATGAACTCATTACCATTTATCTTGACGTTTCGTTTTTGATCTGTACTGTTATTTATTATAAATAAAACTAAAAATTATATTTAGGTTATCGTATGTAAGTATCATACATATACTAGTACATTATTTCCGTCGACCTGTATTTTTATCAATATCTTTAAACTCATAACGGAAACTGTTAAATCGTTTCAATATTTTCTGCTTTATTTTTGAAGCAAAGATGCAATTGATTATTTTGTTCTTTTCATATTACTTCTCATAAGGCACTGTCATAAAATTTGGAGAAAATTAGTGTTGCTATTTGTAAATTTAAATAGTTTGCTTCAGCAGATTGTACTGGGTAGAAATAAATAGAAGTTATCCAAAACCTTATTCAGTATAGAAAATGTTTTGAGTAGTACATCTGTATTTATTTTTTAATCTAACAGTGTTAATTATACCATTTATAAGCAAATTTCGATTTAATTAGAATACACAAATATTGTCAGTATTCTTTTATAATTTTACACATTTTCCTCGAACATTAAACTCAAAATGGATAGTATAGTCGTTCGCCCCTACATGGATTTAAGCAACGTGTCTGACTCATGAATAGAGTAGTGTAGTACCAAAAATGCTATTTCAAGTCCATATCGTTGGTCTGTTCGTGCTACTGGAAAACAATTTCTGTAGTGCACAAACGTGGACCGTTAATTGCGGACCACCGAGGTTGCTATTGTCAGTCGTGATATCAATGATGTGGTCGGGCTGGAACTAATTTTTGTACGTGTACACATTTACTCATAGTTCTTCCAGGGATCTTTTTATTATACTTTTTTAATTTGTCTAAATAATATACCCGTATTACATCAAGCAAGTGTTCCTACGTATATATTTTGATATAGTATTGGTATTCTATATTTATATAATGAATTCATTTGACACATTCATTTAAACTCCATATATAATTGAGATGAATTTTACTAGTTTAAGTTTAGACTATACAAGGGTAAGAACTTAAGCAATACATCTTACAATCACCCTAATTACCGTATAAGATTAATTAAGATTTTTTTTAACATATAGGTAATATGAAATAAAAAATGAAAATTGACTCAATTCTCTCGTAACTTAGCCAGTGATTTATTATCTTGGCAATGAATCGTAATAGATAATAAATCGTCAAAATGTTGCCTGTGATAAAAAAAATTTCAAGGTTAGCAATCATTTTAAATCCCGCTCGCTTCCCGGTTGTATGTCACCCACCACATAACATATTATGAATAAACTGTTTAACCATAGTAAATTAAACGAATCTCTCACGATAAAGGTTTTATTCAATCATTTATACAGTGTCTATTGCGAAGAAAAAATTCAATAGCAAATCACATCTCCAATCTAAGAAAGGACAACATAGGTATTTCCAATTAAAAAAAAACGTACAGTCGAGTCGGAAATACTTTATTTACTCTCAGAAATAGCTCTATGTTATTGTTTTCTTTCAAATGCGCAATTTCTACAGCAAGATGTCACGGTGCCTGATATAGAGAACAAGTTTGCACTGGCTTATACATTTTATCCACGTATCTATTGATTCAGAGACACATCCGGGATTTGCGCGTTAAAAATATTAATTGCTCAATGCTACGCTTATTCATTGGAATGGATGATAATCATATTAAATAGATTGAAAAGCTGTGATTATTTCATCCTATCAATTAATTACATAACTTATACATACATTGCACGAAGCATGAGAATCTTTAATTAATAATTTTAATTAAAATATTAATTTTAATAAATTTAATTTCTTTTATAATTTAAGTTCCTTGACGCAGGCAACGCTTCACCGATCAGCCAATAATATAAAGACGAGAATAACTGTTAAAATTGTTTATTTACTTATTATCTGAACAAACATAAATCACTGAACTGATGGTGATTAAATTTAACATAAATGTAGTCTGGGTAAGGAAACACAAACGACGACGGAGTCGCGTCAGGGAGTTTGTTACTTAAAACTCTGTTAATTAATAAATATCTTCCGTCTTCCATCGAGCAATGGAAAATACGACGTTCATTTTATCAACAACTATATCCTTTAAGTAATTGACAGAACAAAGCTTCTATTAAGTCCCTTGATTCAGTTACGTCAAGTATAAAATAAGACATAGCTAGTTAGGAGCAGCTAGTAAACCCTCTCCATAGATAACTATAGGCAAGTTAAGTATTAGCTTTGCGAGGAATCGCCAAGGAGTCGAGAGATGACTTCTAAATTACATATTACTCAATGATTATCACTTAACATGTTATCTTATGCAATTAAGTAGTATAATGGCATATAATTCTTTATAATATTTATTTTATTGGCTTACATTATTAAACAACTGGTTTATTTCAAGTGTCTATTTTAAATACGAGATGTAATCAGAAGATCTTGTAATTGATTTTATTCGTACGCATTCTTCTCGTTTAAACAGAACGCAAAGTACTATCATCTCATTAAAATCTTTATTATTAATAGTGATAATTATATATGAGCTAGCTTAAGCTATTAAAGAATCGATGTTTAATGTATGTCCTACTTCCACAAACGATTAATTTTGTATCGCGTAAACAAACATTGAGTATTAGGCTCGTAGCATCGTTTTGTTGCCAAATTACTCGTAAAAAAATGTTTGATACATGTTTTACTAATCAAGCTGTGATATGAAATTAAAGATATAATTAAGATTTGACTGCAAAATGTTAACCAAAGATAGTAAAATAATAAAAAAAATTTTAATTCTTTATTCTTTTCGAAGTTTTGGTAAATATTATATTGATTATTTGCTGATCGTAATTTAATCGTATTTATTAACGCAAAATCTATCTCGTTAAAATCGGCTCATACTTAGTAACCGCAAAAACCCGGCGCCAATGACTGCAAAATATCTCATTAATTATCACTATGATTAAGTATTGCCAGGTTCTTATACTTACTATGGAGTCACATAAAATATTAATAATATTAATATAGAAGAAAGTTTTTCAAAAGCGTAGTGTAAACGATTGATGTTATTGTATATTATATAAACCAAATATTAATTTTAATAACTTAGCTATTAATTGCTGACATGATGGATATGAAGTGTGATAATTAATCCCATTATCCCATTAATAATTAAACCAACTTGTAGGGGCTTTTTCCTAGACAACTTTATATTTTTATTTTTTGGAAAATAATATTTTAATTATTATTTATATTCATACGTAAATGTCGAAAATGATCGCACATGTTTGTCTATTACGAATAAAGTCATGAAGTTGAAACTGATATACTGCACTAAATATGTGCTCCGAAATAGTTAAATATCTCAAAACATAATTAGTAAATTTCAATGACGACAATTCAAATCCAACGGCTTCATTCATATTTTTTGACGGCGTTCATGATGTATTAAGTAAAACTACTCACTCTCACAGAAGTTCTCGAAATATTTTCCAATAGATTCCCCATCGTCGATCAACGGTCTTTCGGCATTTAGATAAGCTGAGGGTCCGTCTGGCAGCGTGTTGTGATCGAGATGATAAAGACGGCAGTTGTATGTCGCTGAGTGCGGTGCACCGAGGTACAAGAAAGAGCGACATAAGAACTCTGATTCAATCTCACAAGCGAGCCTGCAAGCTGACTCTGATGTCACCTGTTAAAAATAACATTATTGAAGAAACAGAAAAATAAAAGAGCAATCTACCTCTGATACCAGAGATTAAACAGAACATTTTAGCAAAAAATATTATCCAATTACCGTTTAGCTGTGGCTAATGTCATTAATTGAAAGATAATCAGTTTTCAAAAAAAATGATAAAATATAAATATGAACTATAATAAATTCAAACTATTTTTAATTGATATTTGTATATATATTTAAGCACTTAATGTTATCAATTCTTATGATAATAAATTCATATGAAAATACTTCTAGGCACAGTACTTCGGGGAACTCAGCATCGACGCTGATTTTATCGAATTATTTTATGTATAATAAAAAAAAATGTACAAAGACACAGGTCGTCTACAAATCTTCCAATAAACGGTTAAGGCTATATCAAAATTCCTTTGCTTATATACCTGTAGCTCCTTGTCCGTGTAGTAGTGCAAGCCAGCGTACTGTGCTACTTTATCCTCGGCGACTCCCACACGCGGCGCGGTAAATATTCTCGATCCTTTGCACGCCTGCGACGCCTTCAGGCACAAGTTCTGTACGACCACACAGATATCACTTAAAACACGTAATGGTGATAAACACTGTTTATTTACCCTAACAGCCAAGTGCGAATGTGTTGAGAACGTTCGAAGAATCGTTTTAGTGAATAACTAGACCAACAATTGTGTTAATGTGTTTCGCTGGAAGGAAATCTGGGTTGGAAATTGATGCTACTTTGTATTTAAAGTATGTTTTCGTATTTAATTCGAACGTGTTCAATTTACATACACTCTGTTATTGGCATACTGGTAGTATGCCAATAACAGAGTGTATGTAAATTGTATGCAGTAAGTTTAATAATGTATAACAAAAATCAGAATTACTATATAACATACATGTATATCCAATGTCATATTTAGCATTTTCGATTAGAGCCTTGTAATAAATTTAAACTTGACATATTTATAATTTATTTAGACAGAATGATATATTGACAAAAATAAGCCATACATTTGTCATATCCCAATAAGTAATAAATCTGGAAGGAACATTTAAAAATTCAACGCAGCGGGGAATAAATCCCTTATCGGACGGAAAAAGATCTCAAGATACACTGCGAATTAAATTGTCTAAGACTGGTAGGTACTGAGAAAGTCGTACGTCAGAGATGCATTTACAACTAACATTTAATATGATAATTAAATGTTAATACATGTCTAGATGATTGTGAATAGATAGACTTATTAGCTAATTCAATTAGTTATATTTATAAGTAATCGCATATTTTTAAGGGATCGTAGGTATTTTTCCATTCTTACCTCAAAATAATCAGCTCCGGGTGTATCAACGAGTTGGACGAACGGCTGCGCGGTGCGTCGGTCGGAATCACTGAGTGCGCATCTCATACTTCCGTATTCATACTCCGCAGACCGACATGGGAACTTTTTCTGTCGTAATAAAATGACCACTTGAATAATTCTTAAGTAAATAAAAAATTTATGTATGTTCCATTTGTACGGACATTTCTTGTACCTAACAAGTTGTTTATTCATACACGCAACCGGTTAACCCTTTGTAAATTGCGTTAATATTTTCTAAAACACGCAACTTGTATCTACCAAAAAATATACATATGTAATTTAAAACTAAATTTACTTTAATTTCGTATTATTATTTTTTAATTAGGTTTCATTCCATTTTTGGCATAAAACAACTTAATAGACAACATGTTAGACAGGATTCAGTCTTATTATAAAGTAATTTAACAGAATAATATGATATTTCATAAAAGGCACATACAAACAAAAGACACTTTGCACTAAAGCGGTGCCATAAAGTTGTAATCGATTTTCCATAAACTTACAAAGTCTCAAAGGCATAGTCACCTGCACTCAATAAAGCCCGTATCACTTTCCTGTATCTCTCGATGTGGAACGGAGCCGTAAAATATAAATTGAATAGATACAATGAAAAGATACATTGAAAAGGCGTTGCGTTTATAAGTTGTCGATATACAAACCGCCTCGAACAAAATGCTCATGAAAATAATGGTATGGGGGTAATTTTGTGTAATTGGACTCGTTACCTCATTGAGGCAAGCAGCGAGGCAGGCCTCCTTGGTGGAAGTGTAGATTATGCTATTGTCAAGCCCCCGAAGCGACTTGCCTGGCACTCTTTCAAATGCCCAAGGCCGCAAGCACACACCTTCCGATCTCACTTGAAGTTTCACCATGTAATACGTGTTAACAGAACGCTGCAAGAAAAAGTATTATATTATACTTCATGAACTCAATTTATTTTTCCCATTTTATATTATTCCTTAAACCTATTCGTTTTTATTGCAAATATAATAATATTGGTATTTTGCTAATTTATTAAATTGCTTTATATAAATAAATTATTTTTAACGTTCTCGCTTCCGTATTCTAGTCTTTAAATATCTTATTTTACGATCTTTATGGGGTATAATAAAAGGAATAGTATTCCTAACTTTTATTGTTCGTATACAACAAGATATAAAAGCTATCTCATATCAAAGCTAAAACCAGCTTCGTAAGCAACGAGTGTCCACGACACGTTACAAAACTCGTACCCACGCGTGCAACGTCCTTTTATTTTCATTCTTGCATAAAATAAACAAAAGACGTAATGTGCCGAGATGCATCACTTAACACGTAATTTATTGTTGGACCGCTCATTAGCTCTGAAAGCGAATAACGGATTATCCGAGCTACTGTATACTTCAATACGGGATCTGATAGAGGTTTCTATTTTCTCTATAAATTTTATGCCGCAGCGAAATAATCGCAATATCGAAGGTTCTCGGTGAACATTCATGTGGATAATACCTACCTATACTAATAATAGTGTTACAAATCTAAAATCTCTAAACCAAGGGCGCCTCATATTATCTCGGATCTGTTCAACGCTAATAAATAAAGTCTTCTGTCGGAGAAACTTTTGAAAATCATTTATTTCAACGAAATGAAATATTCTCTAGAACTATGAATTAATAGCTCTAATGTATTTAAGACATATCAACAACTCTAGAACGTTTAACATTTAATATATGTATGTACGAATACAAATATTCAATGTTAAATACTTATAACTCATTCTGGGACATTGCTTTTCCTGAATCCTAAGGCTCGTTAACCGATTTAATCTGAATTGTTAATATAATCTCGGCCTAGCAACACTAATTGGCAGTGTCTAGGGCAAGGAATAAACTAGTCTAGATACCCCCCTCTATATGTATTCGACTATAAAGTTACGCGGCAACTGCTGGGATAGAATTCATCGCCGTTCTTTTTATCGATTTATTATATCTTGTTAAATGAGAAATATTACCTTTAATATATATGACACTTGT
Source organism: Vanessa tameamea (assembly GCF_037043105.1). Taxonomy (NCBI): domain Eukaryota; kingdom Metazoa; phylum Arthropoda; class Insecta; order Lepidoptera; family Nymphalidae; genus Vanessa; species Vanessa tameamea. The sequence continues at coordinate 8,656,854 of NC_087313.1, read as the reverse complement.
TAGATTATAAATTCTTTAAGTAATTATAATAAAGTATGCCAATCGATTAATAATATAATATTGCATATTAGTATCAGAATATGCAGACAGTACACACACAACATATTAAACACATAGATTTGTCTGAACTGTAAACTATTAACTTCCAAACGAATATATCGATTTCGTCATCTTTTGGGTGAATCTCATGAATTATTTTATAAGATTGTAAAAATAAAATTCAAGTTTGAGAGTAGTAGTAGTAGAAGCTTAGAAAAAAAAATCTTGAAATATATAATAAATTATTTATATGACGTACATTCAAAATGAAACATGAATGTTTTAAAAAAAAACTTATTTTATTTTATAAAAGAAACGTGTATAATATTCCTTTTAAAAAGAAATCTGGTATAGAACAAATTAAAAAAATATATATTTAAAGTTACCTGTGGTGTGGCCATGGGGTTATTTGCTTGAGTGTCGTTCTGGAGCAAGCAGCGTGTTTCTTGTACGGGGGTTAAGGGGTTGAGCACGAAACTGTAACAAAATCAAGATATTAATAAAACTTTAAGTGTAATGTTAATGGTATTATCAACTTTAACTACCAATTAGAAAAATCTTCAAACCAATTATAAGTACAACCTAGCACACAATTTTTTTATATAACAATATATCCTATAAGTTCCTGGGAAGCAAATATTTAAATTCCATATATATCTACTTGTTATTTAGCAAGTATATGGTATAAATATGTATCTACAACCGGGTTAAATAAATTAAATTAATCATAGCTTTTCACACATTAAGTTAGATCATAAAGTCAAATTTATGCCAATGTGCCTCTTATATAATAATTTTATGAAGATATGTATATAATAGAAATAGACAACATTATATCGAATATAGAAAAAAATGTAGATTCTCATTAGAGTAATTCTTATTATTCTATTATGAAACAAATAACACTCAAGTAAGTAACATTGACTACGTAGTACACGTACTAAGTGCGGAAAATGCATGAGATTTACGTCTGGATTCTAAAAGATATAATTTAGAAGAGTGCTATTTAACATTTTACTAGATGAGATTGAGAGCAATGCACCGGGAAGTTGTACCGGCTGCCGCACGGTAAGCGACTTGTAGGTTAAAAATTAAACAGCAAAATAAAACTAAACGAATTCTATAAAATCATGAAATATTGTTATGAATGTTTAATGGGACGTTAATGATTGACGTTTATCGCAATACTAATTACATAAAGATATTTATAGTCTCACCATTACTTATTGTAATTATAATAGACGCAATAAATATCAAATATTTAAATGAAATTAACAATGATTTATTTTGCTTCACGTTTTTTCGAAGAGAATACTAAAGATAATGAGTCAATTAAAAAAATGTTTAAGGAATTGTTTTGAAAACAAGCCTGTATTTAATCCACTTCCTAAATAAGATGAGTATCTATACTTAATGGTATTGTTAATGTTAGTTAAATCAAACAATAATTTTATCTCAATCGCTTGGTTAAAAGTTTGCAATTAAATTTTGATCCAAAACAAAGTATTCAACTTATATCACTTGTGCTAGATGCAAAGCGGTACCTGGATTAAAAAATAACTTTAAATAAAGATTTGCAAAAGGTATTACATATAAATTGCATAGAGGTACCAGTGGAAGAAGACACAACGATCTTTGAATCTCATTACTCTTTTTCTTTGTTAGTTCGTCACTCTTACAATAATATAACTATACAATAATTCCAATACTCGCAATGAGCAAATATATTCATATGTGTCATTTTAATGAGCAAAAACCCTTTGGAGATCATTTCATAAGACGTTATTATTTCTCGTCAGTGATACAAGAGGTGTAATCAGTAATTTCTTTACACGTAAAGGGAATACATTAATGGTTTGCATTCGTCTTAATGACACTAGATCGCGCGTTACCCTTACTGCCTGTATAACGGAGCTGTTTACCGTTCTAACCAGATATTTTGTTATTTTATATCTTAGACCACGCGAACTAACGAGACCATTGATATTCGTGTTTAGTTTAAATGATATTTATTGCATATTGAAGAATACTTTTACGATTTTTTGTATGTTTATTTTCATAGGAATTTGAGCAAACTGTTTGTTTTGTATATCTTAGCTCGAGGCTGAATAAAATTTAAATAAATCATCTTTTAAATTAATGCTGACTCTGCTCTGCTGAGTTTTTTATCCAGAACTCCGTCATTTTTTAAACGATTTGGAAAATTCTTCCCGCTTAAACTTGACTTTGTTTATTACTCTGTTTAATTTTGTTATTATTACAATGAGTTATTTAAGTAAATTTAGAAATAATATATTAGCGTTTTCAGTGCCACACCAACGTATATGTTCACATTTATTTGTCTCGGTGTGCTTAATGGAGGATTTCAAGCGTGTCGACTTGGTGATGTTAAATGTACAGAGAAACGACGCGTCTCCGGTGTCATCTCTATATGTCTTATAGTTTATTAATCCACAGAGCATTTATAACCAGTCTTTCGGATCAAAAATAAGAATTGAATTGAATTAGCTGTTTTAGTTAACAGACCTGTTACAAAGCTGATATTGATAGAGACATTTTATATTTATAGATATAATAAAATTTTATCATTTACGTTGTATTTTAGGGAACAATTATTATTTTAACAAATTCAAATTGTTTATATTTTGTGAAATGTTCTTGGATTGATTAAAATTCATTAAATCGGAGATTTAATTAGATAACCGACCATTGAAATAACGATCGTTCAAATGTAATGATCCCTTTGGTAAAAAGTCAGGGCGTGTAGCTAGTATAAAATATGTGAACATAGAATACAATAAATTAAGTAATTATATTTCTTAACAGGTTGTAAATCATAATGTAACAAGTTTGATGATGTACGAACAAAATACAAACACGTCGATAAAAATATGATTAATGCGTCAAGCCCTTAGACTAATGATACTGGATATCGTTTTGATTTCGCAATCGCTGTAATAAATCTTAAGGCATTACCGCCGCAGTTAATAGACCAGATAAAATGTAGCAGACATTATTATTCATACAATTTTAATAAGAAAATAAAGCGATTAAATTATCCATACTAACTAAATTAATGTTAATGTATTGTGAGTTTTACAACTCATCATACAGACACAAAAAAATAAAATCGTAAGATTAAGCCGCTAATTTGATTTTGACAAAAATAAAACAGCTTCAAACAATTCATATTTCGATTGCAATTGTCTATTGCAATCGATTGTAATGAATGTAGATAAAAAAAAAACATATAAACAAAAATAAAAATAAACAAACCTTAGTATTTCCATGTTGTACACTACTAATAGTTCTCGATTAATATATCGTTATTTATGGTACAACACTATTGTACTTAACTACTTATATCCACTTTAATTTTGATTCCTATTTTCCTTATTCGACGTTCGAAATGTCATTTTTTCATCGATTATTCAAGCTCTCGACCAATGATTTCGCATAAATTCTATGTCAAATGTTGTTTATTTTGCTTATGCATTTTTGTGGTTAGATTAGACTATAGGAAGCCACGAGTTTAAAATCACCACTTATAAGTACCTATATAAAATATAACTCCTCACAAATATTAATTTAATTTATTTTATAGTATATTAATGAACCGTTTTTTTTAAATAAATAATACAGATTTTGTTAAATAAAATATCAGGAACCTATTGTCATCTTCGACTCAATATTATCTCACGAAAAAGAAAAACTCATATAGAAGTAAGTTCAGCAAATCGAAGCATCTTAGTACCTCGTCTACATATATCAATATTAAAGCCGTATAGAAAATCGCCGCCTATAATTACCGGCGCCTGACCGCGCATCTAATGTAACATCAATCACGACACAGCGGCTAAAATTGTAAAGTAGCCCGCGCATATCGTTGCATTTCATCTCACTCTCTAAATACTTCGATATGTTTTGATCGAAAGATGAATTAATGACTAGTTCTCACTAATAAATGACTACTGCATCGTTCTGGTCGAACAAGTGTATTCTAGATTACTGATCTTTTCACAACAACGCCATTTCTCAGAAGATAAATGGTTACTTCGCTCATTTGTTGTAGCTCTCTAAGTTGATCTCTAATTGATTTTTAACTACGATTATATTTTTAAATTAAGAATCTTAGAATTGCTGTTACAATTTAAGGCATGTAATAACGGAACGAAAGTTGATATGATCGTGAAGAAAATCAATAAAGTCCACGTCCATCTAAAGTGATGTTATCAATCCTGACAGCGAGTAGACAACGGGTCACGTTCCTTAAAATAATGAAGTTACATTCTATTGATTTAAAAAATAAAACAGATTTAATTTTTTTATTGCTAGAATTCTCCTTTGCCCTGACAACTCGAATTCTCCTCTAACCTAAAATTAAAAATGTTTTAAAATCTACCGTTTCCCAAACCTTTTGTAAAGTGATTAATCCCATAAATGATAAACTTTAAAGGCAATAGCTTTAAAGTAGACGAAACAAGAGGACATTATAGAATGGACGTTTACGTTTATTAAAATTAAACTGTTTAAACTTTAATCAATTAAGATAGATCATTATTAGGTCTCACGGTTTTGATATTAAAATATATCTTATATTATATAACATAAAAGACGAAAAAACTTCGAGGAAGATATTTCAGCATTCACTAAGATAAATAATTAGTAATTTTAGCCTAGTAAGTGCTGCAGGTATAATATTTTTTATTGTTTACTAAGTAATTTATTCGATTCTAAATTATAAACTACAATACCGTTTAATGTTTTTTAGCTCGATTAGAATGGCGTATAGTTTCCGAAAAACTTAATTTGTTAGCTGAATTAAATTCCAATATCAATTCTACATGTTTATTGTATTACAGGGAATACCACTTTAGAATTTGAGTATTTATTAATACTTTTGCGCTACTCATTTTTTACTTTGAGTATATTTTCTTTTAGTTTTAACGTCAATTTATGTTATCTGTGCGTAAATCGCAGATACGCTGTTGCGTGAATGCCTAAAATGTTACCAGCACAAAATATCGTTTACTGTACGATAATTGACATTATCTATGCTTGAACTTGTATAATCTAGTTCCCATATAAACTACTATAGAATAAAATCTTTCCCATAAAAGAAGTTATTAACTGTTAAAGCTCTTTGTACTCATAATGTATGAGATAAGGAAGGTGTTCCAGCAAGCGTAGCTCGTTATCATCGTATAAGGTTAAGAATGCACTGGCAAGGTGGGGAACAGTTAGCAATTGTTAATATTGCTATCGTCCCGTTCCATTGTCAGATCGCTTTTTCTTTGGACAGATTGATTCGAGATACGTTATATTAGTACAATACTAAATTAGAAGCAGGAAAGTTCCACCGCATTTAATTGAATCGGATACCTACGGAATTGATTCTCGAACGATTTTGTTAGGATTTGTACTGAGTAATCGTGATATTTACTGTTATGTCTAACTAGATACAAATACAATTAGAGTTTTTGCAATATTGTATGATAATATCTAGGCACGCAATCATGGACATCACATGAATTGTTATTTTTGATTGATTGCTTGCGACATCCATAAGACATATTATTTAAAATATTTAAAAACTTATCATAAATTTACTTCGGAATATAATATAAACGATAGCTAAAATATTGTATGGTTGCAATTGGGAATTAAGGTCATTGAACTTTTTTATCATAATTCTGAATATAAAAACAATCTCTTATTCAAATTATAACTAAACATTATAATCTCATTACAATTAAATGTGAGCCGTTTTCCAATAAAAACACCATCGACATTGAGCAATTCAATCTCCGTTAGAAAATGAATTAAATTGAATATGAGTTCAAACCACGAATAGACATTAAACCCAAATGGTTCATCGAGAACAAATCTATTGGATACGTATGCGATCACTTTTACTGCTATTCAATTTGGACCGAGTGTTGCTTTCCGCTATTACACGGTTTGTGGCGGCGAAAGATACAATTGTTACAATTCACCGCGTGTCATTGGAACGTCAGAAGTCCTGAGGACTCAGTGAGGCCGCCTGACACACATTCCGACGTTTCAAGACTGATACATTTGATCCGATTTCCTCGATGTCCGTCGATTAGTGAATCCTCGCGTCAGTTGGATCTTATCTAAGACATTTGGGTTAGGCGTGATCAGAGATAACTGCAGTGCATTTATTTTGTGATCACTCACAGAATGACAAGTCATATTCTTGATTAGTAGAGAGCTTTCTGAATCCGAACTTTCGAGCCGTGAAGATAATTACAAATGTAGCTGTACGTACGTGGTTTTCGCAATAAATAATGATTTAAAATCATTGGAAATAAAATAAAGATATTTACTTTCAAATTACTGATCTCTATAATTATATAGTATTTGTTTTATGATTTATGTCATAATTACAAGAATTATTTTGAATACTTGCAAGACTACGATTGCAATTAACTTTATAATTTTGTTTTATTAATTCACTTAAAATAATTGTAGGCAAATTCATCTTACGTGAGATTAAATCGCCGTTAGGGATGGCTAAAGATTTTCATAACTATTAGTATGACTTAATAAAAAGTAATTTAACACACATGTCACATGATATCCCTAGTTTATGACGTCTCGCCTGTGTCATCCGCGGAAGAAATCAAAATAAGAATTATGAACGCTTCAAATACAATGCGGAATAATTTGACTAGTTCGGTAGTTAAGTCACAACTTAGAAAAATAATGCGACTTTGCGTTCGCAATAGGGGAAGTCACTTCGAGCAAGATCTAGGCTAAATTACAAAATATCTTAATTGTAACTTAGCTACTGAACTGTTTATGTATCTAAATTTTATTTTAAATTTGTATTAAGTAAGTAAGTTAAGTAAATATGTAAGTTTTTTACATTGGTTATTATTTTAAATCTATTTTGTGGGAATTTTAAAGAGCGACCTTTAGTACGAATTCGGTCATGTTCGAATACGAATTTTCACCAGCGTCCTTTCTGATCATTTTATTTCGGTTGCTTTGAAATAAATTCCTAGTTTTTATACATTTTCGGAAATCTAAGTAAACGATTATGTTTTTAAAATAATCTGCAGAACAAGTTTCATAATGATTATTTTTGTTTTTCAGGCATATTTGAGGGAAAAAAATAAAAAATATATTGCAATAATATCGTTTGCCGTCTCGCATTTTTAAATTTGGACCGATAATTATTGTTTTGTTAATATTGAAAAATATCCAGTGTTTAATAGTTTTTATAAATCAGAAGAAAAAAATAGATTTTAATTGATACTTTTTTTTTAATAAATTTTTGAAGTTGCATTTTTGACTTATTTTGAAAAAATCTAAAAAACGCGATAACTCAAAAATGGTTCACTTTTGCATTATGCATATAGGGATGAAAATTATCGCAAATAGTCACCCCATCACCTCCTAACGAGAATACATCGAATTACCAATAACCCTGTGTATATATATATATTAATCTAAGCTTGCAGGTTCAATTCCGGCAAGCACCGTTGATTTTAAGATTCTCATGCTCGGCAGTATAAGAAAACATTGTGACAGCAACTTTATATCGGATAAATTTCTGTCGCATGAGAATCCCCGCTTTGGCATTTGAGCAGCTCCAAAGCCAATCATGAGGTAAGGAGAACTTTGACCAGCAAGGCAGTAGGTAAATTATATTTGCTATCGAGAACCGAAAATAAAATTAGTAGCTACTCTTTAAAAACAGATTATTATAAAAACCTGAACTAATTATTAATTATATATTAACGCTTATTCCGCAACTTTTTTAAGTATGCTTTAGCTTTTATTTTTTAATACATTATAGCCTTTAAAATTGTCATGTCATGTATCATATTTACACATGTATATACAGATTCTACTTTCAAAAACAGATTTTATGTTTACTTCTTATCTACGTTAAACACATGACTGATTTTGAATGATGAAACACTTACCTGAACGAAGCCGCCTGACAATCCGGCTCTTCTCTGCACCATCCATGGCACTCGTACAGCGACAAGTTTCGTACTGTGTAGTAAGCAGTACCCGAGAAGTCAACATCTGTGAGCTTCTCGAAAGCGATTCGACCTACAACAAATTCGTTATTAATGGCTTGGGAACACAAACGTTTATCGGTACGTTTTGAGGTTGTTCACCTAAGGTTAGATGGTTCAAGTACGTTCAAAATCAAACTAAATGATAAGGGTAAATAGCGTATTAAATTACGCAATAAATTGTCACTTTAAATTCGAGCGTATTTTTTGGGCAATGAAAATAAATTGGCTGTTATCGTCGTCGATGTGAATTGAATTTTCGTTATCAATAATCAAAAAAGAGACATTAGGCCCTAAGAACAAGTCCTAATCCACTTCTCAGACAAAATTTATAGGAATTCGTCCAGCCGTTCATGGTTTAATAACAAAAAATCAAACACAATGACCCTAACATAATATATATTTATAATTGTCTAATTGTAATATTTCTTTTTAAAAAACTATATCGCAACAAAATGACCCGGTGAAAATGAATGAATGATGATTTTTGACCTGGTTTTACAAAAATACGCACAATCTACAATTTACAATAATATTTCCTATATCGCTATTTGTGAAAATTACCCTGAGAATTGAAGTAAGTACCGACTTCAAGTTGAGTGGATTCTAAGCGTATTTACAATGGAGTGCTAGCAAACAGCTCCTGCAGTTTGTTCTCCCATGTATTGTGTGTTAAGTGACTAGTCCATGTTATGTCAACCATTGTTTAAAATGCAAAGAGCGGTACCAAGAATACATAGGAAATAATTCTATATTCAGAAAATTCCTTAAATTCCAACAATATTAAACGAAATTGATTATATTGCTTACTGCTTTTTTGTTTTACTATTACAATTAAAGAATTAATTAGTTACGATTAAATGTTTAATCATTGGTAATTAACTCGTTTTACTTTTAGTGTTCGTAGTATTCAGCGTCGCCTTTGGCTATAAAAGATGCGTTGCTTATGTATAAAGAAAAAAAAACCTTAGCAAGGCGATGAATGAGATATTTGTATCTTTTTAGTTCTAGTGATTATTTTGTCTGTAATGATTTTAATTGTTAATTAATATCTTCGTGGATCAAGGTACGGCAATACGCGGTTCCAATGTACGGTACAATGGGAGGATTCTTATGAATAAACCATTCACACTTACTGAGCACAAACGAACACTGTAGCAGTAATAGGCCTAGCCGCGCCAAGCCCAAGACTTTTCCCTTCATAATGATGTCTGCACCTATAACAAAAGATACGATTTGAAATTAAAAATAGTACCATTAGAAGAAAGTTTTCTATATAATCAATTTGAGGTCACATAAATTCTTAACGTCGAAGAAAATTTGATAGATTCCTCAGTGATTGATCTTAAAAAAAAAAAACATTTTATAACTAACAGAGCTCATCTATTTGGATGACACTAAATCCAGTTCGATAAAAATAACTCAAGCTTTACTTATAAAGACATCAAAATAAATCATATTATCGTTTTTTAAAAATCAATATTTATTGTTTTTTTTTATCGAATGAATAATGAAGAAGCAGCGTCTTCAACTTGTTTGTCCTTACTTGGAATAGAACATACTCGTGTGGTACAAAGCCTATTATGTTATAAAAATACAATTGTAAGGAAGACAATAAATAAAAACGAAAGTCGGTCAGCAGTAAGCCTTGACATTGCCTTATATATAAATATAGATTATATGTTATTAGTCACGAACAAATAAAATTTAAAAACCGGCTAAGCGGGGATACATCTATGTATTCGTACAGAATAAACCATTTAAAGCTATTTTTAATTATACAGCTTATACTATAATTAAACCCTTGTTTGTTTTAGTACGTCGTAAAAATAAATAGTGGCTGTGTTTAACGTAAGCACCACACATCTATTTTTTATTGTCATTATTATCCTAATAAAAATAAAGTTTATTTTATCTTTTTTATTATTAATATGCAAAGCTAAGGTTATCATAGAAATCGTTTAGGTTGACGCATATTTCCATACTAACATTAAACTTAACTAACGTTATTAAAAGCAGATACTTGTAAAATATTTCATCCTCTTTATTTTTATTCCATAAGTTAACCCAAAGATTAACTGTCGTAATTAGAAAGTTAATGTTGTTCATTTTCATTATTTAAGTAAACTGAAGTGTTAATCGCGATATAGATGAAGGTCATGATATACAAATCGCAAGGAAAGCGGCGACACAAATTTTCATTTTATTTTTTTGCATTGCAATATTGCTTTCACTGGGTTTTTTTATAAACAGTCGAATGACCAGTAAACGTGAAAGTAAGGCAATTGTTGTATTCTTTACACCGAGAACAGCTGAAATCATTCTTATGCATGTTTAATGAATCGAACAGCTTTCGATTGCTTTTGTAATGTTCTACTTGATTTAACACATTCAATAGACGAAATAGAGATGGCAATATTTTAATCGAAATGTTTCACTATCATAACAATCGATGTAATTAAGAATACTCTTAATGCATCATCGTAAAAGATGTAATTGCTTGTAAAACTACCGCTACTTGGAAGCACTTTCTCAATTGACCGCATCTTAAAGTTATTCCGCAGTCCGGTTTATTTCGATAAGAGCAATTTTTATCAATATAGGAATCGCACAGGTTTTATTGAGTTATATTTATAGATGCGCGGAAATGTTAGAATTTTATATAAATTAACAGTCAATTATTATTAAATTAAAATATTTCATAAATGACAAATAAAAAAATAACGGAGACACAGCTTCTGTTTGTAAGTCATTTTATTGCGGACGCCTTATTTCAGTAACTTCATAAGGCTCTGATGTAACTAATCTAAATCTAAACCTCTGGTTGGATCAATCAAGTTATTCTGTCAAATACAAATATTTGAAAACGTAGAGGATATTTGCTAACACATTAGTGCACTATATCTCCTATGAAATTGACTAAATCTTCTGATTGCCACGGCCAAAATTCGGCCAGAAGAATGTATTTTTTAAGTAATGATTGCGATATGCAGACTCTACTCAACTGCGAAGTATACAAGTTTGTATTTTTAATTATTCTTTTTCAAGTATTAACTCGAAGTAACAAAAATAAAGAATACTGGATACGTATTCTCAAATCTAATTTATCCATTTTTTTAATGATTAGTTAGTATGCAATGAGAAATAATTATAGTGAGGATGTTTTAAATATATAAGCTATCGCTAGCTTGATTATGTCAAAATAAAAAAGTTATTTTTTTTTTTAAATCAATCCATTAATACTTACCATTAAGATGGGATAATGCCATCTCTGTTTCTAACTGGAGAGCGTAAACTATTATGAACCATGAGTTTTGAAATTTACCGGAAGAGACGCTGCGAAATGCGGTAAACTTGACTCTTAACGAACCGCAAACAATCCAACGGTTTTGCGGTAATGACATTTTGAAGTCACTTGCACGTCTCAAATTTCACGTACTTATTAACAAACAATTCAAACAGGCATGTGTCGGCTATTAAATTAACAGGACATAGTCCTACAAAATTGCTTATTTTAATTTCATATTTCATTTACCAATTAATAAATTCATTCATTAATTGGTCATTGAAATATTCTCAGATAACGTAATTATTCTTCCGTACATACCGTTTATTTTCATGCTTTTATTGTATATTTTTAGTTGTTGCTCTACAGACTTGTTGTCCGTGACTTTGGTGTATCTTATTATTAATAACAAATAATAAATGTGTAGATGTATTTTAATTAAAGCTAAATGAATATAAGTACATATACATAGACATAAAGTAAACAAAAATTTTTTATAAACTTTTATTTAAATATTTTGAAACGTAGTAAATAAACTTTTGAAGTTAATAAATCGATTTTATTTAAAAATATATATATAAATATCTAATAAGAATTATAACTTGTGTCAAGACACCATTATGTATTCTCGAGTTACGAATACAATTAGTTACTCTTCTAAAATGACGATTTAAAACTGCTTGTATACGTACCTTCATGAACAATAATTTGACTTTGTAAATAATAATGTTTAAAAAAGTTCTTTTACTGAGATACAATTACAACATTAGGACTTTTTAAAATATTTCATTAATGACTGATTTAACTAAATAATTTAACCAATATTACTATAAAAAATTATTCAAAGGTACTTGACATATAATGATAATTTATAAATTTTAACGAAAGCCAAATATGATTAAGAAAATAAGTGTGCCAATATAAGAATGCAAGCATAAATGTTCATGTATGTAAAAATACGTGGGAATGACGCAGAGAAAGCCGTAGAAACAGTTACATCTTTACTAAAACAGAACATAATACCTTAGCCGAGATATCCTTTCATTGAAACCTTTGATCCAAATCGACACTCAAGCTTTACTATTGTTTCGAACGTCGAAAGTCTTCTGAATCAAAATGCAAACATACAAATACCGCTATTATTTCAAATGTATGTTATTGTAATTGTTACACGCGTTCGGAGTAGATAATCTCACAATCACTACATTTATCGATTCAGTGCTTAAAATGTTAGATGAGAAATGAGACGGCTCAGTAGTATGGTACATATGAATAATTATTTAAGATCGCAGTTTCAAATCTGGGCAAGCGCCACTGAATTATCATGTGCGGTTTTGGTAATGAGATGTACAATGGGTTATTGTACATCTCATTACCATTGCGTTTGAGAGCCTGGTGGAATAAAAACCAAACGTTATTTTCACAATGCCATTGACATTTTCATTCATTTAAAGACTTACTTTATTACACACATTAACTAACATACTAATTTATATCAAAATGTAATTTTTTTATGAACGCATATTTATAAAAACATTTCAATATATGGATAATGATAATATAAAGGATTTACTAAATTGCCTTATAAAATATTCTCCATATTAATAATAATATGGATAAGATATTTGGTGTATGACGATGATTCACATATATAAACTGATTAAATTATCCATTATTATCATACGAGCTTGTCATCATTTAAAAAAGGAATATTAAACTTAATCGAATTAGATGCAGATATCTATAAAACAAACTTTGTCCACTTTAAAAAAAAAACAAAGAAACAATTTCCATCAAAACTCTCTCTCGTATCGTATCGCATCTCGTAAAACTTAAAATGAATTAAAACACTATACAATACCGCTATACTAAAACGTATGTTTCATTTTCCTTAAAAATATGAAATTATTTTCACTGAACTTACACAAAGAAGAACAATATATTACAAAATAAATTATTATAACAGATCCGTAAACCGTTAAGTTGAAAACGAAACAGGGCGTGTCGCAGTCGTAATGTTAAAGCGCTATTAACAAGTGTGACTTGTCTCGCATAAGTCACGTAATGATCGCAACAGTTACATTACTATTCAATCTTATTTCAGGATTGCACGAAGAGAACTTACCAATAGTGGATAATAAAATGTTTAAAATCAAATCTTAATAACAAACAATATAGAATCCAACGGCCTTGGTCTTCACGAAGTTTGTATAACGTCTCATAATTAGTGTAACAGTTATGTCACAATTCTCTACACGATCGTAGTAATACCGTGACGTGTATGCAACCACCGTGTAGATGCGCTCTTAAATTGCCCAAATTAACGGTGAATCCGACTTTTAAGATATTTAAAAAGACATTTCCAACCAAACAACTATTTCCTACGTTTCGATTCATTGACAACTTTTTATGCGTAAAAAAGTATTTCCTGCTCTACGGTTAAATCAAAATATTTTCATGGCTTTTTTATGAATGTGAAAATTTGAATATGGAATGATATTTTAGTGTTTTTAATTTAGTAAAGTGGAGTAAAGGAATGAAAGAAAAGTCAGACTGAATAAACAATTAGCCTGTAGATTTTTTTTCTTTGTATTAACACAATGGACACTTGTTCTCATGCGGACTATACAAAATTAGCGGCCAGTATTTTAAAATGTTCCCATTTGCACACCTACGCATTATTTGCCGAGATGTGCACAGACAATAAAATTACAGATTACAATAGAACATTTCCTTCCTCAAATAACTCTAATTTCGAAATCAAAATTATTATCTTCAACAAATGCGCAATCAATCTTTTTAAAAAGTTCAAACTAAAAAAGTAAAACTGAAACGAACGGTTTTGACCTTTGCCTCTAGAATTTAAAAGGAACTGTACTGTAATGTTCTCATTAGAAACATAAAACGAAACCTATAATCCTGTATATTGACAAATCATTCAAATCACTCCCCAATTACTGACCGTGACCGTCGGCCGCAGATGCGAACAATGGACGTGTGTCGGACGGCGTGGCGGTCAGTGGCACAACAAACGGTAGCGGTCACGGACATAATATTATCGGGATTATCTATCTTAATTCAAAAAGGCGTTATTATCAATGAAACATTCTTTGAAATAGTACATTTTCAAAAATTAAATATTAACAGTTTTATATACAACGTGACCAAATTAAGGTGTCAAAATATTACTTGTCCAATTCTAAGATGTACTCTTCATTTAATTTCAAGCGTTACGAAGTAATAAACATACAAACACACATTTTGGCATTTACATTTATCAGTATTAGCCGTAAAAAATCTAATGTTTTGCATCACATTCGCTCAATCCATGAGAACATGGCCAATTTTACATGCATACTAGAAAGTGGTTTAAAAAACAAAATCAAATACAGTTGTAATGAATATTCTAATGCGGTCAGCCATTGAAAGTTTTTAACACAAAGAAGGCATTCGCTTTTATAGAGATTCCATACACGGATGATAAGGTAATTTTAAGGCTTTGATCTCCACCGCGGTCAAAGCGCAATCAGATAAGCTTATAAAGATAATTTTGAAATAAAATAGACTTAGACTCGTGCCGATTACGTAATCATTCATTTATGTCTTAAAAGGGCAAAAATGTAAAAAAATATTTTTATATTTTATTATTTTAACTGTAGAAAATGTATTTCATATTTATTACATATAAAATGAACGTTAGTTATATGAAGATCTAATATTTACATAGTCAAGATACAGCTCCGTATCTCCTTCCCGGTCCCTAAAGACGAGACGAGATCTGTCAATTCGTCTCACAATCAAGTGTAGCGTCTACTATGAGATACAATGGATAGGACGGTCGGTAACGGTACGGCGTTATCTAGACAATGTGTCAGACAGGTTGTTGTTTGACCCAATTCTCTTAGAACTGGGACGTTTCTTTGTGAAATATTTAATAATGATTTTCACGAAATATCCAGAGACTGTCAATTCACACCTCGACGTATAACTTTCACTCTCCAGATTTAAAAGTATATGTTTATATATATAATTGTATTTCAAAAAATATTTGTTGTTATTAATAATTTAACTGAGTACGTTAAACAATTTTGATCGTTATGAAGTTCATCGAATATTCTCATAGTATCGCGCGCGTTAAATTTTAATTACATATAGGTACCTGTTTCGTATTGATTAAGGTTTATGATTACTTCCTTCCTTTCTCAATAAAAAGAGTTTTTTATTAATTTATCAATTATTTAATCTTGTTATTCATTTGAGAAAACAGCACAGTGAGAGTTGAATGAATGAAACGAAAATGAATATGTTTTTCTATTTTATACAGGAAACGTTAATTGTTTCTTTTATATATAGGTATATAATAATTAAAAATGAATAGTTTATTAAATTAGAAGTAATAATTAATGCTTGACAAGCATACTATTGTTCTTAAAGATGGGTATCTAAATGTATATTAACATAAAAATAAGGGCGTCTATGCAGTTTATTCAGGAGTTGCATAAACATGTAACATGCAGAATAACGCAGTGTGTCCGAGCAGAGTCATTTATTTAGACAGCGCTTTGCATTGTATGGTCCAGACGACTTATTTGTTTTATGCAGTGAGCTCGCGTGTTTATCTTAGGGCTCGCCTTGGAATGCAGAGGCTTTGTCGTGTTACTGTCAGCACTTAACACGTGGCCGAGTGTACGTAGTGATAGCTGTGACATTTATAAATGGGTTAGCTCTGCTAAAAGTATAAATTATTACAGTTCTAAATTTACATACGAATATATTTTTATCTTAATTTTCGAATATTGTACGACTCGAGATGCGAAACATCAGAGTGCTTTACGATCGAAACAATTTTTTCACCAAATTTCGGCAACTATTTTTATTATTAACCCTTGTCAGTTCACGGAATCGAGATAGTTGGCATACCGTTGTAAAGAAAATTTAATGGATATCACTTCTTTACTTTTAAAAAAATAATTAAGTGTCACGTAAAAATACATCAAATTAGTCCAAAACATTTTCCAATCAATCAAGTATCCTGACTGAAAAATTAAGAACAGGCCTTCTCTGCTAGAGAGGTAGAAAAAACTAAAATGACCTCTAAATATGTCGAGAAATGAAAATGACAAATGATTCTCTGTCCTTTTTAAACCCACACATGAAAAGGAGATGGCGATATATTAAGTCCTGTCAAATTAATTCAGCTTAGAGATTGTGTACAACAGAATCGGTGCCATTAAGTCATTCGTGTATTTCATTTATGTTATAACTGGCATTGTCCGCCAATAGCATTCGCCCGCGAATGTTTAGTAAATAAAAAATAATATAATATAATTTTACGTCACTTCTCATAGGCTCGATTTTTAATGTTTTATTTATGAGATGGTGACATTGGTGTTTGGGCGAATGTTCCAGCGTCGTCTTCTAGGGACTCTGCTGACATAATCGTGCCTTTCTTTGCGTGTTGTTAACATTTTTATGCAGATTTTTTACAAGAAAAATTACCAGGGTGCGATACTTCGGTTTTATAAGAATCAACTCAAATATAGTGTTATTTATAGTTCAATAACTATTGATGTATTGATGCTATTTACATAATATTTTCGTTATACACTAATAAGATGTATTATATATATAATCATTACATGTTTAAGTACATATATTAATTGTAGAACATAAATAACTTATTACTCATTAACATTTATTCCATTAGATCAACAGCAAAGTTTAAAAAAGTTGAATAGATATTGTTTGCATATTTAAAACAAAAAAAAAGACTACATCATAATATTTATCACACGACGACTTTTAAGCCATTCGCTATTACCTTAAGCCACAGGCTCTTTCAAAACAACAATATTAGTACGTATTATTCCCTTTTACTACTGCACTTACATGCGTATAAAAGACAGAAATATGGCAATAGAGATGTCTACTCAAATATATGATTACAAACTACTATATTGTGATAGGTCACGATCGCCTGAGGTTAGGTATATGATAGACGCACTAACGAACGATTTAGTTTTACAGAAAATAATGCGTATTCACAGATAACACAAAATTGTTTTAACGAATATGATATATTACGAATACATTCATTAGATTCAAATAAATATTTTTATTTCCGAAATAATAATTTCATTAATAAATTTATTGATAATATTTAAAATAAATGCTCATTTTTTAATCCACATACAAAAAGGCAAAGACAAATCAGTTCCGACTTTTTTCTCCTCTGATTTATTTTCAACCGATTTCCTATTTTTTATTCTTTGGTTGGTATTATTTTATGTCAAACTTGTTAGAATTGCATAATTATAAATAAGTATTATTAATTCAATTATTACAGTCACAAAACAAAATTGCCAAGAACGTATTATTTTGTAGCAAAAAAAATATTACAAGTTATTTTTAATACTACACCACATTTACTTTTATTCGAATGGTATCTAAAAGTGAAAGTTAATAAAAACTTTTAGTATTTACAGAGTAATTAATTGCGACGAAAAATAAAAAATAAAATTATAAAGTGATATTTTATGTAGTTTTCCTTCAGGCGTTATCATTGGTAAGAAATTCGATTATGAGACTGCGTCCGCTGTCTATAACTTTCACTTGTAATTACGATTGCGATTCATTTATCAATCACAACCATGGACTATAAGTGCAAATTCAATATCAATTAATCACGTGATGCCTTCAGCCACCACGTCCATTACACTTAGATACTCCATTTAAATTATAAAAAAAAAATCTTCTTAATCTATTTCGAAGGAAGTTACGCTTAATATACTTATTATCCGAATAATATAAAAATTTGACTGTACATAGTTTTAGGTATAGTTTTTTTTTATATATATATCGTATATTTTTACACATAGGTCATTATGCTATAACAAAATAGCTTAGACGGTAAGATATATTGCGCAACCATAGATGATAACTCGTAAAAGTATAACTAGAGGTAAATGGAACAAAGGAGTAAACAGTAAAAAGGTAAGTGGAATGAGAGCAGGGGAATGATGACGGGCGACGTTAGTACGTGTGAAACTATTTGTTTTAGGATATAAATAAATAAATAAATATTGGACAACATCACATACATTACTCTGACCCCAATGTAAGTAGCTAAAGCACTTGTGTTATGGAAAATCAGAAGTAACGACGGTACCACATACACCCAGACCCAAGACAACATAGAAAACTAATGAACTTTTTCTACATCGACTCGGCCGGGAATCGAACCCGAGACCTCGGATTGGCGTACCCATGAAAACCGGTGTACACACTACTCGACCACGCAGGTCGTCAAATATCTCTTTGTATAATAACTTACAATTAAAATAAATTAATGATATCTCATTATATCGTATAAAATTGCCATCGTTCTTATTTTAAATTAAAATACTTTTCAAGTAATTTTTCTACTTATCGTATAATAAGTAATTATACTAAGTACAAGTGATACATATGTTTATTCCTTCACTTTCTTGTTACAACGCGCACTCTGTTCCTGATGAAATCAGAGCTGTATCATAAATATACATCATATATTAAAATACAAAACCTTGCTAAATTACAAGTAAGGCTTTAGATTCAACTAATAAAAGTTCGTACCCTCATCTCACATCGTCTCAATAAGCCGATGTTACTTGGCCATAAAATAAGAAGCGCGGTCTAGACTCGTTAAAAGAGAAAAAGGGGCAAAGTTCAACTTTGTCCCAAGGCAAATTACAGTCACGCACAGAATATTATGCTTTTTAAAGGTCATTTGGGTCGAAGGTTAATAATTTACTTTTTAGGCTCAGGTCACATTAAAAAGTTTTTTTTATATCGTATTACATATGTCAAGTATATTAAGCTTTGTGCAGCCTGTCTGGGTAGGTACCAACTGCTCATCATATATTCTATCACTAAACAGCATTACTTGGTATCATTGTGTTTCGGTTTAGAGAGCGAGTGAGCCAATGTAATAACAGGCACACATGGGCTTTGTGCTAGTCTGCCTGACTATAACAAATAAAAAATACCGAACGATGGTTCGTAGATGTACTTACGAGCAGTAATAGGAAATGTTCAACTTACCAGAAATGTGTGCTCAAATATATATAATATTCTACAGGCAGTATCTGTAACAAAAAATGAATTATTAACTACATATTATTTTTGTTTAATTAATAACTATTGCTCTAAAGACATGACTCAAGATTAATTATATTATCAAGAAACAGGTTTTGTTAGTTTTTTTTAATGTTTATTTTGGGAGTAGCATTTACAAAATAACGACGGCTTACAGCCATTAGACGAATTAAGGCTGTTATTTAATGTATTACATTTACTTTGACATAAACCATTATGCCCACACTGTCCGAGCAAATTCTTTAAACTTAGAACAAACCTTAACTAAATTATGTAAATACAGTAAAGTTGTACTAAAAATTTAAAATAAATTTATATTCAATATATTAGAATATTAAAATTATGACGAATGATTTGGTATTTACAAAATTTGACATAAAACGAATCGTGGTATGTGAAATAACGATATAAATAAACCAAACTTTTATATTAAGCAATATCAAGGCTTAACGCTAACGAACTGTTAAGTTTGTCAGTATAAATACTTTCTCTTATCACAGGTATTCAGTCACCTGAAATAATAAACCTCCAGCAATCGTAACCTGTCGAAACAAATACGAATTAAAAGTAGAGCGTGTTTACTTTTCGCCGTAAAAGTCAATAAAGTTCTACTTTCTACTGCTCTAATATAAGGCAGTTCCATTTCGCATACAAATAACGAATTTGTCCTATGTACGTAGGTTGTGTTATGTTATGTTGGGTGTTTGTATGTTTAAACAAAATTGAATATATCATTTTGTTTTCAAGAAATGTTTCAATGACATAATATGCAAAACCGCTGTAAAGAAATCTAATCTCGGATTATTTTTTAGAAAGACGAACAAACTTAGAATTTTCAACGAGTGTAAAGACATAAAATCTTTTTTATAATATAAATTATTTTGTAAAACAATAAACTGCTCCTATGATTATTTAATAGTCATAACTATACTCACTCGGTAATTTTAATTTTATAACAGTTCTCTTATGTACTTGCAACAATTTGTGACCTTAAAATCAAACTGTCCAATAGACGACCAAATCTCCTACGCACGTACTCGTACTCGTATATACCTGAGCGACGAGAGAACGCTCAAGATATTTATTTGCGACGTTGCTGTGGCGCCGAGTTGTTCGAGCAAATAATGACTCGACATCGCAGTCCGGCCTGCGTCTCTTTGCCACGGCATGCTGCATTCCGATCGCCTAACACACTATTAATTTATCAACCAAAATTTCTATCTCCAGCAGTGATACATCATTTAAATACCATCATTTGTATAAAATATCTTTAATGACGAGTAGCAGAAGAACCATTAAATTACATATGCACAGTTACACGTTGAAATTTGTTTGCTCAATAAAAGACTTATTGGTTGCATTTGTAAATAATAACGGTATTAATGAATTGGTAAACCGCGCCTTGTTTATAAAGCGACGATAAAGTATAAAATAATTATATGCTAACCGTTCGAAATATTTATTACACTACAAATACGGTAAGATTGTGGTTTTTATGGTGGCCGAAAACGGTTTATTATGATTTTATTTTTTTAAGGAAATTTCTACGGTCAAGTGTGAAAGTGCCTCCACACTATATTACTGGAGCACGATGTCCGACTATTAATCTTTAGTGGTTAATGGCGCTGAACATAAAGTGCGCTCGACGCATAAGGCTCGACTTAAAAGCTTGTTAGAGCAAGTATTGTAAATAAATCAAGGGGTTCGGTCGTTTTGTTTCATGGTTTAGAAAATGAGATTAGAGGCAGGAACATAATCACCGGCGGCGGTCGTGATGGAGAAAAATAAAAAGGTTTTTGCATTGAAACATTTCCTATCGGCTTTTCGCTCGTTCGCTTTTATCCCGCAGCTGATCGCGCTAGACAATGTGGTGGTGCGGGGGGTGTGGAGGGGGGATGCGGTCGGGAGGGGTACGTGCATGACCGCGCAGGGCGCAATGACCTTGCGAGCACATTCCGCTCTTCCGACGACTCCCGCGACTCTCCAGACTAATCTAGCCTATACAGACTCTAAGCCTTAGATAGTTGCGAAATATAACGAATCTTCATTCGTAAATTTAAGAACTCCTAAATTTATGTTATTTACCTGAGATTTTTTAAAATAAAACAAACAATATCCAACTGTAAATATTCGTTTGCCATTACTAAGACTACTTTTTTAAACGTATTTTAATAACTCGCACGATATTATGCAAAGCCTCTATAAAGAGAGCTAATTCTTGAATGGAAGACAAACAATACATGAGAAAGGAAAACTAGGTTATTAACCTTTCTGAGTGCACACAGAGCAAACGAACTGAGTAAATAGGAAATTTTACAATCAAATAGGCCAACAGACGCAGAGTAACTTACATCAGTTAAATACTCGTAAAGCAAGTTCACCTAAATAGTGTGACCCACGTTACTATTTGAAAACTGAAAAAAAGCAATAGAATCAGTAAAAATATTATACAGTTTAGTGGAAAAACTTTATAAACTAAATTGACCTAAAAACCCATAGTTTCACCTAATGATGCGTAACTGACGCCTACACGAAGCAAATTGGATGATAAGCTTCGCCTACTCAGGAAATAACGGAGCAGGGCCAAAATTATCGAAACCACAGGCGAATGCGAACCGTTTTAAAAGAATTTGGAATTAGAATAATACCCACGCCGAGGAAAAACCGAGCGTAACACAGTGTTTTCACGTTTACATTTCATCACAAACATTAGAAGCCTTTTACCACCGATAAATACAAAATCATTGCGAATGTTATTTTTACACACTAATTATATTTGGTTAAAACGTCTATTCGTTGTATATTGTCATGGCTGAACAATATTTATCGAGATCGATGAATCTCCAATAACCCAATAAATAAATTATTATAAAAATATTACAATCCTTTTCAAGGAGCCAAAAAATAAATACTAATCACTGGTGCAAATAGTATCTTAATATACTGATAAATAATTATCATTGGGCTTTAGTTGTCTATTTTAATACATATTTAAAGACAGTGATGAATTAAGATATATTAAGTATAATATTATGAATATGAATGAACTAAGATTTATTAATACAATCAATCAATTACTTTTGCAGATAGCTCCTATCATAAGATTGGAATAACTCATCATTTCAAAGAGCATTGACATCATTATGTCGTGACTCGAACAATATTGTAAGTGTCACGGCGTTTTTCTAAAAAAAGAAAACTGTTATTGTAATGTCTTTCTCAATCCCATCAACACTTCATCGATGTTAAATAATTCTATAGAAACTAAAAAGATTGTAGTTGATAAAAGTCAAAGTTTACTAAATAATTATCATTCCTTAAATTGTATCGGATCTCACGAATTTCGTTGTGAAAATTTTATTCCGTTAATAAGCAATAAGTATGTATGTATTTCTATTTTCAATTAATATAATTGGATATTTGTAATCAAAAACATTTTTATTGGTCAAATTCATTATTAAGTATATGAGGGTTTTAAGACTACTCAATCAATATTATCAGGTTAGGTCCAAACAGTAGACAAAATATACAGGACATGACAAGATTAACATATATCATCCCGGCAGATAATTTGTTAGAGTTTAACAGTCCAGCGCTGAGCGCGGGTCGGTTGACCAGCTAGTAAAATTTTTAAAATAGACGATTCTAACTATCGCGTTTGTATGCTCATAAATTTTTAAAATAAATACGACTTAGCCATTAGCATGTCATAAAGTCTTTAACTATTAACTCTAAAAACTTGAAGTAGGTAACTATAGTTCTCTTTACATAATTCGGCCGTCACGGGGCGCCCGGTAGATATAAAACATCAAAATAAATAATTATAATTAAAGAAAACTAATAAATAAATATGTAATAAAAAAGTATATTTTTCTTATTATTTTAATAATAATATAGTAACGAAACATATAGAATACGTATCATGCAAGAGAGAAACGGAACGGTGACGGACGTAGGAAATGACGTGGCGGTATAGGAATACGTCATGTCGCGTTCCGTCACGGCGTACGAGACGGTCCTCCCCCGAGGCGCGCCAATAGACATTTTCCATAAAAACAAACAGATTAGAGAAGAATGAAATGGGAAATTAAAGTTTATATGTATAAATAATATATTATTACATAAAATTAAATAATCTTCTGAAGGTTAATAAATGAAGTTTTAAAACATATAACAAATACTGACAACATCCAGCTGTGTTACTATAAGTTGAATCAAAGTAAACCTGTTTTTGTTACGTCGATTACATATCAACTTTACCTAGAAGGCTTGTGTTTTATTACCCTCATGCATTCATTCAAATACAATTTTTTACGTGCACTACTTTTGCTACGAGTACAATCTCAAACCTTTGATTAAAACATAAGACAGTTTCTGCTGATATTGAAAATTAAGATGCTATTTCATTTTAATTAAAATTGAGAAAAAATCTTATAAAATAACCGTTCCTTTTACGTATCTAATCAACAAAGCCATTCAATATATGACACCATGAATAAACACTCTTGAATATTCACCCTCTGACAACGACAAGTTAGAATGAAACTTAGAATTAATGATCTAGACACGACTTTTTTTCAAACAATTATTAGCAACATGACAATAAAAAGACAACTAATCATGAATCGACTGTGAGTCGTTCCCGCGCAGATATTATGAAAAAATGTATACGCTAATGCATTTGTTAATGTTAAGCTATGGGAATGAAGGTAATAAGCGTTACCTGACAGATGCGAGTAATTATCGCACAATTAGACAGAACTTACGATCATAATTAACATATCTGTTATAGCTTTTTTCTTTATTTCATCCTTATTAGGAATATAACATCATTACTGAAGTACATTCATGTCTAAACTATAGTTTATATTATTTTCTCTGACTGCCTCGTTGGTCTAGTGACTAATTTAGAAAACTGCTGACTTTGAGGTAGTAGGTACAGACTCAGATCTGACTAAAAAAATTGTACCCGTTAGAGTTTTTCCGTCAAGATTAGTTACTACTGAGAATTTATTAGCAGGCCGAAGTTTAGAATTTGGCCACTATAATTCCCCGTTAAGAATGGTCGGCGTGACCAAAGTCATCAACATTATTTTCTATTTCTGTATGACGTTTATTAGCGTTAATTATACGCAACACTTAATGTCCATAACAATTTTTGTACAATATTTAAATATTTGAAAGCAAAAATAAAAATTCTAGGTCTAAAATAACAGTCAATAATTCAGTCAACGTTCACAACCAGTTTTGAAAAAAAAAATAAGTCATACAATTTCATTTCAAAATTAAATTGCAGTTCAATCGGATCTTCGATCGCCGAAATCGTCGTTCTCATTCCCATTATTTTTATTTCTTATATCGCAAATAAAATAAAATATCCTAAATTACTGTTTTAATTTCTCGATAAATACTTTTTCAATCAACGATTTCAATCAATTTGGCGATTATAGTCCCTTTCGGATATACAATTACCGTGATTAACCTGTTTTATGACTAAAATAAATATTAGCGATTTGTTCTTTAACCAATATAACAATATTTTATACAAATAGCTCATTATCAGTATGTGCTAATTGTTGATGATAGCATGAAACCACATAAATCTTTCAATGTAGAAGACCCGTTAGAATTCTTTTTGCGAGGCGACGACGCTCCGACACGCTATTGTCGATTTAACGCCTGTAATTACAAATAAGTTGACTGTCCATATAAAAAATAAAAACGATTAAATTTCAATCTTCTGCCTATTTCACGACCATTGTAATTTAATGATTTCATACCTCCCAACATAACTGGTTGTATTACTTAATAACATTATAAAACAAATTTAATTATACTGTTTGAAAAAAAAAAAAACAAAATTAATTATAAGATTATTTAACCTGATACATAATTCGATAGCATAAACGATAAAATATTCTTAAAACGCGTTGATGTCTTTTATATTGAAGTACAGGTATTATACTCATTATAAGATTGATGCATATACTTTTTATAACAATGACATAAATACTGTAATTACTAAAATACTTGTCACTAAAATATAAAACTGCACGGCTATATTGTAAAGTAATATGCATGATTAACGATGCAATCTATCAAAATTAATGTCAAATTAAATTTATATTAAGTTTTCTAGCCGTATAGTAAATGTCTTATCAAGATTATTTACAATCAACTTTATACGACACGTAATCCAAAAAGATGAAAGTCAGTAAGCACTTAACCCATTAATAAATGTCTATCCTTGGTATCGTATATAACTTTTTTGGAAAATTATGACAAAATGTTCTAAGCTAAAGGCTAATGTACCTTGTACGATAAAAAAACTACCAGACGTGGCTGGGAGTACATGACTCAGGATTTTTCTTCCAATCGATGTTTCCGGATGTCAAAACGATAATTACTTGTCTTGTCTTATTAATGCTTTATTTTGGTAATCTATAAATGTTTATATCATTCGGGTCCTAGTTTATGTTTCATAAAAACGAACTGAACTGTCGAAAAAATAAATTTCGTTAGTAAAAATAATTTTCAACAATAAATGTTTATGCATTAATACTTAAACAAGCTCATAAAAAGCTCACAACCAATAACATAAATTAGTTTCAAATTTAGTTAGTTATAACGTCAGTCGGAATTCGCATTTAGTTGGGCTCGTAGAATAATGAGCATATCCTATTTATTTACTTCTATTATAAATGTCGGATGAGATTCAATTTTTATAATAGCTTATTACAGTCAATAAGGCTTATTACTAACAACTCGATCGTATCTATCAGGAGCGGGAACATCCTGGGGTCGCTGACCTCAGCCATTACATAACTAGCATCCCGCTCACGTCGCCACTCGCACCTTGTCATAAAACTATTTATTAATGATCGTCCCTTTCAATATATCAATGAAGTAACTTTAAAGTTTTGTTTATATTAAATAATCATTAATAAACCCACATGGCAATGACTTCACTATTAAATCTATATACTAGTGTTTGTTCAATGGTCGAAATACGACATATGTATACAAATTCAAGCAATTTCAAGCTTATTTCCATTTTCTTTACTAAAAACACTAATGCTCGTCAATTGTTACCATATAAAAAGGAAGAATATCGGTCGAGAAACAAAGGAAATAGAGACACTGAACTCTTCCATCTTTTACTACTTATTTAATGATATATTAGTAAGTTAATTTATAATGAAAAAATATCTTTAATTAAACATAAGTCATTAGAGTGAAAGTAACGATTTTCATTTCATAATACAGTTAATGTTGAGTCATATATCATCTTAACATTCCCAATATGATATATTTCATTAATAAATTACTTTCGAAAAAAATATATCTATTTTGTTATTATTTTTAACGATTTTAGACATAAGTAAGAAATTCGATAACAGCGAACTAATACTTGTAGTGAAGGCACAAAACCAAGAATATTTTTTTTTCGAATCGGTATTAATTTCTCACACAGGTTAGCTTAAATTATAAGAATCCAATGCTTATATTGCGGTAAAAAGTGAGTGCGGCGTATCGAGACCGCAGTGTCCCATTACAAGGAAGAAATGTTGATATGAAAGAAAAAATACATTACTATTTCTATGTTCAATGAGTGAGAAAGTATTTGAAGATGGACGAGTTATGTTCGCTCGTACATCTTGTATTTCTATCGCTTTATAAAACACGTCACACTGCAACGTCAAGTTTTTATTATTAAAGAATAATGTAGACAATCTATCTGTTCATAAATACTTACATCGTAGAGTACTCATACTCGAAGGAGAAAAAAAAAAACAAGTAAAAAAAATATGTTAATGATAAAAGTCCTTTTGGAATTTTTAAAATAGAGGATAGTAATTAGATCATAATGTACTTTTAATAATACTTGATTATACAATACGTAAAGTAACATTCATAAATGGAAGGAACACGTAAACTATTGATTACAATTTTGCACTGTATGATTTAAAGATTTCCTACATAGTAATTGTAGGAGGCCGGTCAACTTGGTCATGCTCTAGCAACGAGTTGGTCAGAACTTGAGAGCGGAAGCCGCAGCTTATGCATACTTCTTCTACCTTAGAGCCTTGAATATAGAGACTATATTATTATATGTAGTCCCAAGATCTATAGACACCATTCTCAGGCTTTGCTACGCGTCACTGCCTGCTATGCAACCGTAGCGTCACACTTCCTTACTTAGAATGCTGGGTATACTTATAAATACCAGTTTGATTCTCTGACTGGACGCTGTATATAGTACTTATTTAGAAATTCATCGATATACAATGTGTTGTATATATAAGAACTTATTTTAAAAAATGACAAAAATTTTAGTGACTAATTTGTATCGTACTAAAAATTGTGCTATTATTCATGAACTTTCGAATTTAATGATCATTATCAATATTGTACTAAAAATATAAGAATATTTTAAAATATGTTATTTAAAAATACGATACGTTTAGCGCTTTTAAAAATAAACTTAAAATTTGATTCTAAGTTCGATTAAAAAGATAAATATATAAATAATATCATTTACCGGTAGCCGGAGAATGGATTTGGAAAACATAAACATATGTATAACAGTAATCAAAGATATTTAGTTTCACTAATTCCTTACTTAAAACTATTCTATACATGTTTAACAGAGTGAGATTAACAAAGAGTTACAACCACTTTAACAATTTATGTTCAATAGTTATCATTTAACATGCAATGCTGTGTTGCTTGATGGGGATGAAGCTCATAATTTACATAAAGGTAGAATTTCATTATTGAACATTGATAAATCAATTTATTAAAATAAGGCGACCGCGACGCAGCAATGGTTAAGTGTAACCAAACACAAACGCAGTCACATAGGTTCCTACAACCTGTTATTTCTTCTGGAAAGTGCGCTTACAACTGTGAGTGAGTCTATTATTCTCTATACCTATGATTGCTTAGGCCTTTCAGGTGAGAGCGGTCTACATCGTGTAAGACCATTGTGAGCATTCCAATATTATTGTTCGACACGAATATTTAACATTTCACAATGACGTTAACTCGTTATTATTTACTCCTAATAACTCTTACAAGATATTTCCTGTTGTATTTAAATATGGAAATATTTTTTTTATCATAGGAATGTTTTTAAACCAAAATAATATATGAGGATTTATTTTCCCAAATGCTTACAAATGTACGTCTATTAAGGTGTGTGTTAGTATTTCTATGAAGTAGTTACTTAAATGATCAACTCATAGTGAATTCATGACAACATCAAATTTACATTTAGGTTAAAATTTATATTCCATGTAAAACGATGTTTGAATTTAAATGAGACATAATTGTAACGTAATTTAAATGTATACATACTCTTTTTAGATATCATAATATAAACTATTACAAATTCATAGACATATTATAAAGCACTCCAATTATTACATTTTATGACAACGTTTTGAAATTAATCTCTAACATACACCGTATGGTGTATAGCTTAGAATAAAGCCACACTGTAAACGTATAAGCGAGCAACGTATCTGTAATTATCATACATGAAGCTGCGAACAGCTAGTGTAAATTGATTCGTTCGATTCTTTCGGTAGCAATCAATACAAATCTGAGTAAGCACCGTGTTATTGGAGAGCGGCCTTAATCCGAACAAAATAATGCGCGGATGTAATTGTGGTATGCACCGTACGCGTCCCCACTACTTTCCCTCGACCCAGTGCCCTCTCTGCCGTAGTGCCAGCTCGACCCACAACCGTCACAATTCCGTAAGTCTCTCTTTTTAAGCCTAGCTCAGACATAACCTTGCATTCATCTATAGCTTAACAAAAAAATAATCTAGATACAGCCTATTTCCAATAAAGATAACAGGTTAAAATGCCTTTATGCGTAAAACTGTTCGATTGATTAAAACAAGTTCATTGACAAATTATTTTAACACATGTGTAGCAATAATGATAAAATGAAAATAGGTATAGAGGTGTGTAATATAATATACACGTACATTGTTAACATTCTTTTGAAAGTTACAACTTATTTCTTAAACAAATTACAACTTAAATCTTAATTTTTCCCTTAATGTTCATATCATTTTACACATTTAGGCTAATATACAAATCAAATTAAGCGTTGAATCATTGCACGTACAATATACAGTTGTATCTAACAACATATCTATCTTGATTTTACAATTTGTCCAGGTCGCGGAATGATCACAAGCAACGTTAAGATCGCTAAAACGTGATATGTGCATGGGTCCGTCGCTTATGAGTCATTCGAGAGATACAGGACAGTTGACAACTAACAGTCGAAAGTCGAAAATTACCCGTAATATGTTGAGAAAGTTTTATCAGAATAACATCGATAATAATTGTAACCTTGTTCTTAAAACACTATAAAATAAGTAATGATAAAGTACAAGGAACCTATGACGTCTATGATATAACATCAACGAGTCTACGATTACCCGCCATGACGACTCCAGATTGCATACTTCCAACATAATCAAATAGCCATATAATTCTATCATAAAATGGCACTGAAAATAATAACATCTTTTTTTTAGAAGTCTGTGAGCTTGCGTCTAAGCCGCAGTAAGCAAAGGATAAAATTACTGCAATTTGAAGTCATCCGAGATACTAGAAGTCTTAAATTACACATTAAAATAATTGAATTACATGTTTCAATAGACAATAAGTACGTAATGTTTAAAATTCTATTTATTCGAGTTTATTTGGTTGTTAAACAATCGCAATAAAATATATGACATATTACCTCGTTTATTATTTACATCACCTTTATGTGAGCTATTTTTTCAAGACTGACTATATCATTTATTTAGTTTATACATTAATATTATCTCAAAAATAAAATAAATCACAAATAAACTAAATTAAAATGTTTATTTTTTAATAATAAAAATTAACTAAGAAAATAAAATTATACATTATCAAGTTAGACTTCTTCAATTAAACTTTGCACACTCTCGGAATGTTAATTACAATATAAGAACGTAGAAGTACCAACATTTTTCACAGACATATCATTTCGCGGCCGCGTGTCCAAAGAGTACAGTTAGAAGAAAATTTTTAGAATTCCACTCTTTTGGTTTGTGCGACACGACATGTGTGCTTACTGCGTGGGTCGATATTTTCGTGACGAAGCGCACGGACGCCCTATACGGGATTTAGTATTTCAAACAATATTTGTTTAGGTCTTTAATTCAGAAAAAAAGACAATGACTCCTTTCGGAAATTTTAAAAACGATTTTTGTTTTTACATTTTTAAAATATAAAATTAATGAATAATTAACAATTTTAGCAGCATCGTTAATTATTACAAGCTTAAAATATATATTTTTTGACATAGTATGTGTATATATTACTCTATTGTATCTGTGTGTATATTGCACATAACGTGTAGCTCATACTAAATTACAATGATCTTCCTACAAATAATTTCTCTGATTATCTCTCAAATAAGCAAAAGAAATGCTCAAAAAAATAAAAGTAGTTTTACTTTTGCTCGTTTAGAAGTTGTAAAATACTAAAAACAGTATCATTTTGACAATTGTTATTTTCGCGAGTATATAACGGTAGTTAAATCTGACAAAACGACACAAATATAACTTTCACTGAGAGTTTGAATCACGTAGCTGGTGAAACATTACTATTGTGTAGTGTAATGGATTTGCCACAGTGTCCCGTGACTCCACGCGACCTACAAATTAAAAAACGCGAAAGTCTACCTACTTCTATAAAAATACATATATATACATATATATATATATATCATTTGTTATACACGCATCGATTTGACTATATAGATTATCGTCTAATCGTCATAGTCAGTGTAATATATATGAAAACATTAGAATATCTAATATATAATCAATGCAAACGTCAAAAATTTATAATGCATCTTTTGACCTTAAGCGAATATAGAGAGATGCCCCAGTAACCGACGTCAAAAATGTAAATATAGATCTAAACTGAAAGATAAACATCCCATCCAAGGCAATAACATATACCGCTATCTATTATATTTAAATGATATACATATGTATATGTCGAAGGTAATAAATCTTTAATACCATCAATAATTTTCATTTCGCACACTTTCACCCAACATGACATGAAGGTTTCTTTTGTTCAACACAAAGTACTTGTGACTATGACATGACATATATGCAAGTTTAAATCATAGATAATGACACGTAATCCCGCCGTGTTGTCCCCGGGTAATGTATCCTTGGTAAAGGAACAAAGATCGGTAACAAGAGGCAATAAATTACAGTGACAGATGACATCAAACGTTTCTAGCGCCGTAGATACAGCTGCTGGAAATTGCACTCGAAAGCCATCAATCACATAACCCTTGCCAAGTGACCACATTGAGCAAGGAGGATTGTATTTGAAAGAGTAAGATGGAATGAATGAAGGTAATCAAGTATATTTTTCATTCGAACATATAAATAAAGTAATGCGATCAAGTTTTATCCATTCGAAATCCTTGTTAGATTAAAAATACGCTTTATGTGAGTGCTTCATTTGCCCTGTCATAATTTTTATAATAAGATACCTAAGTATTGGTCATATAAGTTTAATAACGATGACTCAAAAATATTCTAGACAGTATATATTTATGTTTTAGCTCTGTATTTATCAATATAAAAAGTGCAATGATATTGCATAAAACCCTTTTAGTGTCTTATTAAACAGGATTACATGAAAAAAAAAATTAAAAACACATCATATAAGAGTTTTCAAGGTTGAAATAATTTGGGAATTCCTCATCTAGTTCCATAAAAAATCTCATACAATATAACATGTACGTCGTATAAACAAGAAATGACTGAATAAACTTAAAGCGATACGTATCTCCAAACTAAGTTTAAACTGTTATTGTTATCTCAGTTATAAATAGTACAGCTATACAATATTTAATAAAGTATTCATCATAACTGGGCCGATGTGAGATTTGGGAGCACATACGGTCAAGGTCGCCTGCACTTGCCCGCAAAAAACCAACTGGTTGTATGGTTATACGCCCACTCATATGATCTTAGTTATGTTTTTACAACGCCTCGTCACTAAGTTCACTGAACGGATTATTTGATATTATCCTTTTTGTATAACCCATTATTCCACCGACTGTATTTTTAAACTTCGTATTTATGTGTAAAATATGCATTAATATTGTGCTTACGATAACGGAAAATGCTAATGTTCATTATTAAAATTCTGAATTATAATCCATATAAATTTATATTTTAATATAGAATATTCTCAAATTAACATAAAATATATCAATGCATACGAATGGTATCGGATGATTTGATTAGTTAATACGAATAAGTATTAAATAACGTACATTATTTAAATATATTTTAACAAATGTAGACATTATAATATACAACGGAAGTTCTTAAATAACAAAAAAATAAGGCAATAACCTTTTATTATCTAACATTTTTTAATATAAGCCCAAGTACAACTAACTTGTCTTAGAACCAGTTCCGAATTAAAGCCTTGTCCTCGTTAAGTTGTTAATCTGTTTTCTACGTAATAATAATATATGATATTTGCAAATATCCGAAATCCAAAACGCGTATAAAATCATAGTCTAATCATAGTGCTAATCAGAATTACATCAATGATTTTATACACATCAATACGTATGGTGGAGACCGAAAGGAAAGTAATACCATCGTAGTTTTTACACATTGATAGGCTGTTTTTTTATAAGGTACATACATTAGTTCGTAGGAAATAATTGATTAATAGACCGGTGAAATGAAACTTTTACTTTTCCCTCACGAAAAAAGAATATTCGAAGCTATTTGCTATTATTATAGGAAAAAAATATATAATCAACAATAGCGTTCTAACAGTTACGAGTGCATGTAATGGCAAGACCGTCACGTAATTCTCTGGTAATGACAGTAATCATTTTATCATCTTCTTCCCAATAATGTACGTTTACCTATCCGGGTAAAGCGCACTGCACCGTGCGAATACAATTTATAACGCATAGCTTTTATATAATTTAATTTTATGGTGTAATATAATTGCGTTGCATCAACGTTGAAATATTGTAATGGAACTTTAATTCAATCTCCTCTGGTACCTCGAATATACCATGTCTGATTCACTTACGTTTTTGTCATTGAAGATTCCTAGAATATCAGTGATACGATTTTCTGAGTAACTCAATTTTCTTTATATATATAAATGTTTTAAAATACCATTACTTTTAATATTTTAGCAATGGATGAATGGTCTGTTTTATTAAATTTAAATAACAATTTGAAATAGATTACTGAAATCGCCATTATGAACTATTTGTGCTGATTTACTAAATGCTGAAATATTAAATAAAAAAATTTGAGAATATTAAATAAAACTGGCCTTGTAAAATTGAAATAACATATTTCATACGTATAAAAGGATTTACTGATTATTATTTTATTTAACTTTTAGTTTTAGCTAAATGCTTTGAAATATTTAGCTAAACACTAGAACTATCATCATTTTCTGAGTTAACCTCCATATTAATGTAAATACAGAATACCAGTAAGTACTACAAAGGAAACCATTAAAAATAGAACGATAGATACATCTTTGCCTTTATCTTCTAATGGCATTACATTGACTTTTATTGAAATTTGAAGAAATGTGACATACGAGGTGATAGCATAAGCTTACAATCGTAGTAATATATATGAATCTATAATTACTTCTATAACTTATATGTTTCGAATTTCATATAAAACATAAATGAAACAATTTTAATAATAATCATACAATCTATTTTAACCACAAACATACCTGTGACAGCTTCAAGGACACCAATAACACGAGCAAGTTCAAATTAATACACGTACTGTCCTTTAAAACGCGAGCACTAAAACCTAAACCTAACCCTACTGTGAAGAAGAGGCAGAAAGCTCGCGATACCGGCACAAGAGAGACGGGCGCGCACACGGGAGCACGCAGCCGAGGCGTCTCAAACAGAATGAAACGGTGAAGAAGACGCCACCGTCTTTTATAGACGTGACCGTAACCTGACGCCGGATAACGGACACCAACGGGCGTAGGAGCCATGCAACTTTAACTCTTCCAACGTACGCATAACATGTATTTTTGTTTTGCAATCCTTTTGTAACAGATAGATCGAATTTTCAATAAAGCGCCCGAAGCTGAACACTGCAATTTGCTGGCTCTAACGCTGGTAAAGCCTGAATAAAGCACAGGACAACGGAACTCTAAATAGCAGCGAGAATTGCTATCGACACAAAAAGGTAGACCGGGTAACCGCGACATTCCTGCGCCTGTACCGTCGAAGTGGGCATAGAAATAATTATAACTAACGCAAGAATCCTGGATCCTGGATGGCTGATTTTTAGTAATCCATTATCGATTTTACGAATTAAATAATAAAAATGACAAAATTCATTCATTGATCACGTTCATTCATTTCAATTGTAAAACATTTTTCCGTCATTCTGTCACGAAGTTTGCCAAGTCATTTTCTTTTATAAGTTACAGCCTCGTTTTTCATTGATCAAAATACACTATACTATTTCAGTAAAATAAATTAATATAGGATTCGAATCCCACCATGCCTTGGAAAAAAATCCGCTAGATAAAAAAGTTCATAAATCATATAAAGATAACTTTGCAAGAGAGTGCAGAAATAACAGATTTTGTCTGCAACCAATATCTGTAATAATAGAAAAGCAGCCTCGACACTATTGTAAGCTAGTTCTAGTTGGGATGATGCAGTGAAATAACACGACAAGAAAAGTTATGTTACAAACAGACGCTCCTTCATCTGAACCCATTTGCTGGTGACTTGATTCCGCCTTCCATAGAGCACCCTTTATTGAGGCGCTAAATTCGCCTTAAGCAAACTTTTCCCTTACACGGCTCTTACAACACCTGAAATTGGCGGGCTTCATTCCACTCAGCTATAAACCACCGATCGTTTTCAATAATTTGATTATATATAATTCGTTTGTTTTCTTAATCTGGTCAAAACATATAACCTATTTTTTTTTTTCATATTGTTTGGACTTCTTCTTTTAATTTAGTAAAAAAATATATCGATTAGTCCTTAGTTTTGTTTTTATCCCAATTAAAAAATGGAAGAACAGGACGTGCATTGTGCACTTCAGAGATATTTTATTGTATTACTTCCGAAAAGGCAAG
The DNA here is from genome assembly GCF_037043105.1 of Vanessa tameamea. Classification (NCBI taxonomy): domain Eukaryota; kingdom Metazoa; phylum Arthropoda; class Insecta; order Lepidoptera; family Nymphalidae; genus Vanessa; species Vanessa tameamea. Next base: position 8,621,128 of record NC_087313.1, on the reverse strand, counting down.
AACGCATTGCAAGCACAAAATAAGTTATGTGCCATATATGGAAATTAAGCCTTGAAAGAAAGGCAGTGTCGAAATTGGTTTGCCAGATTTCGTTCTGGTGATTTTTCATTGAAAAATGCTCAACGATCTAGCCGTCCAGTCGAAGTCAATGCAACCCATGTCAAGGCCATGATTGATTCAGATCATCATGATATAAAACGTGATATTGTGCAGAGAAGCTCAATGTATCGCATACATCCATCGAAAAAAAATTAAAAATGCTTGGTTATGTCAAGAAACTCGATTTGAATTTTCCTTATTATTCGAAATCGGCAATCACTTAATTGCCAAATATATAATATAAATTGTAATATCGGAGTTAATTCATTGCACACTAGAATAAAATAGATCGTATGTACTATTATAATAATGAATGTAAATGTAAATATGTAGTATTCATTTAATTTTTTTTAGTTAAAATTTTAAGTATCGGCTAATTGCTATTTATGCTCATAAAATTATCGAAGTGCCTTGCAATTATCGTTAAGTGAATGTTGAATAGTTAGTTTGAATTTTAATATATATAAATTCATTTAATCATAAGGCAGCGGTTTTGAAAAAAGGTAATGCAAGAAGTAATCACCTGTTAATACCTTTAGGCTAGGCTAAGGTTTCCTCTAATCTTAAGGAGACGGTTTGAAGATTATTCCACCACGCTGATCCAATACAGGTTGGTGGACACAGGTGGCATAATTTCACTCAAGACGTGGAGGTGTCCTTACAATGTTTTCCTAACCAAGTAGATTAAATATAAATTAAGCAGACAGTAATTTGCCCGATTTTGAATCTATCAATATTTTATTATCATTCACATATTATAAGCGCTGGGCAATCGCAGCTCTTACTTGAACTGTATGTGAGGAAAATATGTACAAATCTACCTTTAAATCACAGATATATAACATTAAAATGAATATAAAAATATACTCATGGAATATAGATCCTTCTCGTGTTGGAATCGATTAAAAATAAAAATAACACATCTTTTTTACAGAAGAACGTATATTTGAAAATAACATGTAAACTTAGATTTTAGTCGTTAACATGAAATGAACAAGAAATACAAGTAGAACTTAAATTATTTAACTCTTATGTAATATATTATGCTGTAATTATATATCAAGCATGGAGTACTGGATCGCATAATCACATTAAATTCTTATCGAAACAAGAACGATGGAGACGTGTGAACGAACAGCTTAGTTCATTCAAGCAATGTGAAACAAAGAATAATTTTACGTGGGAAGATCATTCTGGAACTGTAAATTAAACGATTTTCATCTTCATTTTTTCGTTAAGACTTACTGAAGTTTATATTCAACAGCACTTCGTTATGCGGGTACGGTTTTTCACCAGAACCAACCTGCTTAGATAATATACATGTGGCTTGTTTAAATTAACATTACAGAAGTTTACAACATACATTTAGCATTTCTAAGTAACTTAAAGATTTATATTATTAAACTACCATAACAAATCGAACTTAAATTTTGGTTTAAAGAATATAAAATTCTAAAAGACAAGCGAAGCCGCGGCCGACAACTAGTATTTAATATATTCGATCAAAAACAATAACTTGAAAAATAACAGACAGCATATAAACAAAATTATAGTTTCTAGCACTATCTACTTTATAACATTACCGATACAATAAAAATTGTACAAAACGTGAGACCACGCAGACGGCTTTTTAATATCACTTCCTGTGGTTTCCGAAAGAAGATTTAAGGCCAAGTTCGAAACGATATACTAGTGAAAGTTAATGTGTTGATTCGCGTAATTCTCACTTCACTTATCTATAAGATGAACATCTTAAATTACATCGCGCACGGCAATCCCTATCTGTTTTTATTCGAGCCAGATTCAATTACTCGCTTCCAAAAATAATTACCTCGTAGCGCCGAAGGCTTCGGCTAAGAAACAGAACGTAAGTCATTGCAGCCAGTATAATGAGTCGGTACGTCTCTGTGACAGAAAGGCAATAAGAAGAAAGGCGACGGCGCGGTGCAGTGCTATAGATGTGGCTAAATTGTTTTCTCTGGTTTTTAATCTTTTAAAAATTAGTACAAGCTATTCCGCTTACTTGGCTGCATTATCAGTGTAAGATGATATTGTTATTTTTTCTGTTTACCGTAATTTTCATTAGCCGTTACCGCTATGTGATTCTTTTTCCTGCAATAGTAATTATACACCTTAAAATTGTAACAGCTTCTGTGACATTGTATATAAATGGTATGAAGATTCGATTATTTATTATTATCAATGTAGGCGTTAGGATAAGTTCATCGATATCAAGTTTTTTGTGAATATTTTTCGTCTAAAATGTATTATTTTAACTACGAAATGAATATCTATTATTATTAGTGAACGGGGATAAGGTACTCAAACTTTTAGAGTTATAAGTTTCAAAATCAAAATCAAAATATACTTCATTCAAGTAGGCTTTTACAAGCACTTTTGAGTCGTCATTTAACAAACTATTTTAATTAAAGCTTCCACCGGTCCGGACTGTAGATTCTACCGAAAAGAACCGGCAAGAAACTCAGTAGTTACTCTTTTTCAACATCTAAAAATACAGACATTTTAGTTAAAGACAATATACGTATGTTATGTTATAAAAAAAATAGAATAAAATTGGTTTAATTTAAAATATAACATTTGTGTTAATAAATATAAGATTTCTTTTATTATAAGATAAGCGTCTACCATAGTAATTATGCGTCTATATTGCACATCTAAATTACAACCTGAATCACGATCGACACACAGATGTAGAAACTAAATTGGCAAATGTGATATCAATCTCTATACCGCATACATATAAGCAATTTCCAATATTAATGTTTCTCATGTGGGTTATTGTGTTAATGCTGCAGCACTTAAACCATTATGACACGATCGCGTATTCCCGCGAATGCTGTGGACAAGGGGTCGGGTTCAATGATTATAATCATAAACAACATTCGTATAAATATTATTACAGTTATTTTTATTAAAGTGAAAATATTTTATGAAATGAGAGCAAAATTTGAAGGTCGAATTTGCGGGTAACATATAAAAGTAACGTTTCAAATTAAAAAAAATAAACTAAAATATAACAAACATAAATGACGGAAAGCAGGTTTCACTTCTTTCACGTGTCATTAGACACATTGCGGTGCACGCATTTTTTAATACATTTCTTTGATCATATTTTTGTAATAAATTATTATCTCATATCATACGATAACGCAGCGTTGTTTGTTATTCTTAATCGCCTATTATCGAAGAATGGACGACACCTACAATATCTATTTCACTTCGTTTTAACACCTTTTATTTGGCGTCCATTTGTTAGATGTTTTTGCTCGAGCTGCGTGCCCAACAGACAGATCTGGGTCGCTCGTCCAAACACTGATAATACGTAGCACTTTTACTTGGAGAGATCGACGATTATTAATTTTATTTTGAACTGAACTTGCGTCTGAAATACACTTAACCGATTTCTGTCAGGTAGCATAATAGAATTGAATATTATAATTGCAGCCGTGGAGATGTTAAATAAAGCAAATGGTGGTCAGAGACGTTGGAGAAATTTAAATCTATATTGTATTGCGCGTCCATTGAATATGTCATACTGTGTTACTAGTAATGATAAATGTTTACCAGATATATAATATTTACAAATATTAAATGGATATTATATTTATTCAAAGATATGACTGAGATTTACTAACATAAGAATTAATAACATTAAGTGCTTAAATATATACAAATATGAATTAAAAATAGTTACTGTATAAATCTTGACCGCTTGGAATGGTGGCAAGAATGCTAACAGCATTTCCCCGTTGAATCGCAATTCCGATCCTCTGGGCTAAAAACGAACCAGCCCTCCTGTCACCAGTGGAGGCAATAAGGCGAGGTGTTATACTTTTGATGAAGCTTTTTGCACCACTACTCCAAGGGCCAAGTGTTTCGACAGCAAATGGGACAAAAAAGTAATTTGACATAAGACACGAATATTTAGATCTTTTTTGCTATTAAATTAAGTTGGTATTAGGGCTTAATGGAAGCTCGTCAACATATGTTCTGCCGCCAAGCAACAATGCTTAATATTGTTGTGTTCTGTTTTAAAGGGTGAGACAGTGTAACAAGCAAAAAGGACATAAAATATTAGTTCTCAAGTTTGATGGCTCGTTGGTGGTATAAGAAATGGTTAATATTTCTTAGAGTAATAATGTCTATGGGCAGTGGCGAGCATGCCATGTGTTGCTCATTTATTAGAAAAAGTCTCCTTAAAAGGAAAAAGCAAAATTGCAAATCTTATATTTTATTTTGCTTGGGTCAAAATTAAAGATCATATATTTTATGTATTATACACATATATTATGCTTTTAAGGGTGAGTTTGACCTAAAACATAAAAAGACCAACTTATAACACTATGTTTCTGACTCCGCAAAATCTATAAAAGTTGGTATTTTATAATAAATCTCCGCAGAAATTTTATATTTTCAATTTAATAATTCCTAACAAACTCAGAAAACTTAATACCACTATAATATGCATATTATAAACAATACAAGATTATATTATCTTGTAATAAAATCCATAAAAAGCCTAGAGTTAGAATTGATTTTCTCGAGGATATATTAGAGTACATATAAATTTAATAGTCTAATTAAAAAACCTGTGTAGAAGGTATGAAAACGTATTTAATTGGTAGAAAAAAGTAACTAATCACCTCGTTGTCTGTTCTTCTCAATAAAATTCACAGGCAAGACCGGTGATAACTTTAAATGTAATATTATCTTGGAATTGATAAATATAATGATAAAATGTTGATTCAACAGCCCTTTGTATAATTTTGATTTCAATTCCTTGCGTGATTTGTTAATAACAACAAAAAAAATGTTTACTTGACGTTACAGAATATCCACAAACCAACAGGTCTGTAAAACGTCTCTCAAATTAAAATCTAATTTCTTTATTAATACACAAGCATTACACTTTCATTTCGACAGTCAAAATAAAACTACCGGAGCAGCCGGATAATAAAACACTCTAGAATTGAGGAGAATTGTCGTAAGAAACTCAGTTGGATATCGCTTGATTCAAATTTCTTGTTTCATGGTCTGGATCGATCGATTATCCCTGATACATTAACTACCTACTGTTTAAAGCTTTCTTTACCGTCACTGGAGTAATTGAATAATTTAAGATGTTTTCTATTGATCCTCTCCTATAAAATTGAGTAACAGACATACCAAAATTAATAGTTACATGAAATTTATTCCAAGTTATAAAACAGTCTTTATTTAGTAATTTTGAAGAAATTACGTTATACATACATAGCAAACAATAGTATTATCACATTTTTCATTTATTTTATTATTAATAAAAATTTATATTGTATTAAATTATGTATATTACTTTACATATACTAATTTTAAATTAAATTATTCTTAATTTTATTAGTTATCGTCTTTGTGTGACAGCTGTGGCTGACAACCCTCTGATCCTTCTTCTCGAAAGCTTCTCGAAAACTGTTCTGGTCTTTTGGGGAATGCTGACGCTATAACTCCTTAATGTCTTACTGGAGCATCTTTGCCCTCTGGGTGAAAAAGATCATTGCAGGGGTCTTTATAATAAAGGCATAAAATTCAGTCAAAGGAACGAATACTAACAAATTAAGTAAATACTTGTTAGAAAGTATATTTGTTTTTCAATCGTATGTATTGAAACAGATGACAGTCGAAGCAGTGGAGTGACATATGTACAGCGCTGCAATCATTGGGACGGTACCTTTCATGGTACGCGTGCGCAATTTAATCGCCGCGTAACGGTGGCGAACTGTAAAGTGCGCCACGGAGCGCGGCTGCGTGCTAAATTTGCCGAAACACCGCCATCTCTAGCGGGAAATTCTTAAATCACTTCAATCCGTGTCGATGGCCGCCAATTACTAAAAATTGTCAATTAAAACATTTCGATGCCGATAAAGTTATCGGTTTTGGATTAGTCGGATTCATACATGGTAATGTCCGCAAACGATAACTTAAATCAATTAATAATTAGGTTAAAATATGTGCTAATTTATATCAACAGCCATGATTAAATCTTTCCTAGAGATATAATCTACTGATATCGTCTTTGTTAGAGATGGTCGGAGCGTTCTAAGAACGCCAACTGGGTATTAAAATATATATTATCTACTAATATAGTTTTCTAACAGGCTATTTATCTGAAACTACAAATTTTGTTTCTTTTTCAACATCATCAATATATGGTGTCCATCCATCCAGTAATTAACCAGTCTAGATTTGTCTTCAATGCCTAAGTCATAGCTCATCACAACTGATTAAAATATATATATATATATATATTCAAACTAAAATACCTGATTTTTTTTTATTATACAATTTCTTGCTGTAAAATCTCAAAAGAGCGTAAATCAGTCTATTTGAATAAAACGTATTTGGAATTTCATTCAGATTTCAAACCAAACATTCAATTATGTAAAATCTATACTAATATATAAAGCGGAAGAGTTTGTTTGTTTGTTTGTTTGTTTAAACGCGCTAATCTCAGGAACTACTGGTCCGATTTGAAAAATTATTTTTTTGTTGAATAGTCCAATTATAGAGGAAGGCTTTAGGCTATATAACATTACGCTGCGACCAATAGGAGCGCAGCGACAGTGAGAAATGTTGCAAAAACGGGGAAAATTATTCACATTTATGGACTTTCGATGCGTGCGCAGCATAAACGTTTTAAGTTACTCAAAAAATGTGTATGACAGATATATTCCTCTTTTAATAATAAAAAAAAAGTCCGTGACACTATATGTCTATTTGTTAAGAGTGTGCTAGCAGGCGGGGCGCGGCGGCGGCTGAGGGGGAGGCGGGTCAGCCCCGCCGCCGCGCTCGCCACTCTCACCCGCGGTTGTAGTTCTGCGAAGTAGCAATGCACATAACGACTTAAAAAAATTAACATTCTTAATAGTTAAATTATTTATCAAAATTAGGTTTTGTTATCAGCTTATTTGCTCATTATTTTTTATCGTTTAAAATCGGTTACATTTAAATCATAATATGCTGTAGTTTTAACTTACGATATAAGATAAAATTTCAATGAACATTCCTTCGTACTTTGCAAGTAAACAATTCAAACGTTTCACGGTATAAATAAGGTATAAAAATTACATTACACACGTAAAAAAGTTCAAAATGGCGAGCGATACTTTCACCGATGCAGATTAATCATCACTGAGAAAATAAATTATGCAAATAAGCAAATAGGTGAATATCGTTTAAAATGACTACACAAATAAATTAGTAGTTCAATATTTCAAGTAATTTCTATTACGTTCAAGCATATTCAACACGGTTGTACTATAATCACCTTATGAAATAATAACACCAAAGGAGAAACAATCTAAACTTCTTATTGTTCGGTTTGTTTATCTTATTACGTTTAAGTTAATATTGTTTGTTTTCAACCGACTTCAAAAAGGAGGAGGTTATCAATTCGTCTGTATTTTTTTTTTTTTTATATGTCTGTTACCTCATAACTTTTCACTGGATTTTGATAATTTTTTTTTGTTTGAAAGGTAGTGCTTCCCGTGGGGCCCCATTTTAATTTTATCCTGTTACGATGATGGTATCCTTATGAAAACGATATAAGTCTTAAATGTGCATTATGTATGTGCGCGATAAATAGGTGAATAACTCAGAATTGTGCCAACCAATTTTAATGATTCTTTTTTTATTATAAAGGATATACTTCAAGGGTACTATGGTGAAAGTTTGGTAAGGTTCTGAGCATAGGATCCATGACAAAGTAACGGTACGGAAGGGAACGGAACAATTCTAAGGAGCACGTTAGCGATACTCGGCCGAATCTTTTAGAAACAAAAATTTTGACAAAAAAAAACCGACTTCAAAAGAGAAATAAAATAATATGCTCTAAAAAGTAAAAAATAATTGCTTATTATTCTACAACTTAATAATCAAGTAACTTATTCTACTTACCAATATGTAGGTACGTTCTGTGTTTCCACGCAAGGAGATAAGTATGTACCTACCCACTTTAAATCTAACTTAACACAAACCTATGAATAACAAACAATGATCACAATATTTTTTAGATTTATACTATGTAAAATGAAATTAAAAATATTTAGACTATTTAAAAGTCAGCAAAGTTATTACGATAATATATTATAGTTAAAATTATTGTTATTTTTGGAGGCGGTGTCAGCCAAGGTAGGTTTGTAAATATATGATATACTCCAAATTTGTAAATCTGGTCTATCGATAAATACACTTCTTCTTGATGTTTTTTTAAACCCTATACGTACATAGTGGTCCTATATAATGACAGATAATTGGAATCAAAATTGAGTGTTTAAGCAAACGTGTCTACCGTCAGGTATTACAATTCATGAACTTTTCTCCTAATCCAAGACAAAGAAAAGTCATTCAGATTTACTATTACATTTCCTGTTGAACGTTTTGTTTGTTTTGGCAGAGTATGAATTTTGTTTGTGATTTATTTATTTACAATTGACTTTTTCTTTTGTCTTACATCCAGATGTCGATACACCTGCATCGAATTGTTAACAAAAAAAATATTCGCAATCGTACACTATTGTACAATATTTCTTTTATGTTTAAGAAAAGGGTTGTCATAATTGACCGTATAACAATAAGCAATAAAAACACAGATGTTGGTAATTTATTTAGACAAACTTTACCGGTAATTTTAAGAGGAACTAGAGCAGACATTGTAAGGTCTTGCCTTAAAAGTTCACCGTTATGGAAATTTGTCCATACCTTAAAACTATCTACGAATATGAGAGCACATTTGGGGGGAGGAAGTACAAATTTTCCTTCAAAGTTACTTTTAATAGGAGATGGAAAAGTACCTCATTCTGAAAATAAAATTGAAATTGATCGCGATTTAGGAGAAAAAGTGACTAGCATAGAGGATTTAATATCAAAAGTTTACCCTAATATCGTCGAAATAGAAAATAAAGATTACCAATGGATGTGTCAAAGGGCAATATTGGCGGCGAGAAATAGTAGCGTTGACGAAATTAACGACCTAATTTTAACCAAACTTCCAGGCGATATAACTACCTACACATCTATTGATAATGTAATGGATCAAGAAGATGCTGTCCATTACCCACAAGAGTTTCTCAATTCTTTAAACCCGAGCGGCCTTCCACCACATTCCCTGAAGTTAAAAATAGGTGCTGCGATAATTTTACTCAGAAATCTTAAACCACCAAATTTATGTAACGGGACCCGCCTTCAAGTAAAATTCCTTCGCAATAACGTGATCGTTGCAACAGTTTTGACTGGTCCGGCAGTTGGTCAAACAGTGCTTATACCTCGCATCCCAATGATTCCAAATGATTTACCTTTTAATTTTAAAAGAATTCAATTTCCCATTAAGTTATCTTTTGCCGTAACCATTAATAAATCACAGGGCCAAACATTTAAACACGTAGGAATCGATTTACGTCAAGACTGCTTTTCACACGGCCAACTATATGTCGCGTTGTCAAGATCGGGTTGCGGGCAAAATCAGTATGTTCTTCTACCACAAGAAAATAAAACTAAAAATATAATCTACGCTAAAGTACTGTAAAACATATTATTAAATCTTATTGACGATTATAATAACAAAAACCAACGTGAGCAATCAAACGATAATCATGATAGTGTTTCCGACAACTACGCGAACGAAGTCGCGGGCACAGCTAGTTTTTAATAAAATTCAATCATCGGCTATCAACAGTTAACAACCATCTAGTTATATTCGCATATAGTTTAGAATATGTCTGGAAATTATATACGTGTTTGCACCATATTAATAACATTACAAATGAATTATAGCGTCATGCTTTGTAAAGTATATACTTATCCCACTACGGTACACTCAGTAGACTATATTTATGTCTTGAGATTAATACGTAGCTATATTTCAACAAGAAAAATAGCAAGTACTTAATACCAATTAGCATTAATAATATATCGTTACTTTTTAACCGGTCGTACTTATTATTGATAAAAAGAATACAAATGGAGTCAACACCACACAACACCTTATTGCAACGATCCCTGAACATTGCCAGTATAAGACTTATTAAGCTGATCATATTCAAAATATACCTCTTTTTTTTACGTTGCAGAAACTTTCAGAAAGGGTTGAAGGACCCTCCAGGGGGAGGCGGGACCTGGTTTTACAGGATTCTTCCCCGCTAAAACTACTGCAATACAGTTCGGCACAGATCCGAGAGGTTGCAGGATCGTGTCGATTTAACTCTTTACACCGCTCATGTCTTGAGGAAGCTCTCTTCATGGCGCGAAATTGATCTGGATGGTAAGTGATCACCACTACCCACAGTCCCTCCTGCCTATGATTATACTAGATCACTCACCTTTTGCAGTTCAGCAATCTGCATTGCTTTATGGATGCTAGAATGTAGGTAGAGCTATTCTACCGCCTACTGCTAAATAATAATAATTTGATCTTATTCTAATGAGCCTGCACTGCGCTTTACTACAAAAATAGTTTTTCTTTGAATCACGGATAGCGAATTAGACATCTGATAAGTTTTGATATGCTTTATTATAAAGAAGTTAGCGAGCAATTCGCTATTAATAGTAATGACAGATCGGAGGGAGATAAAAAACTAGTACTAAATTATTAGCTAGTATAATATGAAAAAACGAAGAAAATTCTTGAGATCGGTGTCATCCTGGACTCCACATTATCACGGTAGTTAGTAAAATGTATTGTGATATCTATTTTATTTTTTATTATTGACATTGGCTTCCTGAATACCAAAGTAATCTGGTCAATTTTGTGACTGATATTGAAAGTAATTTCTTATGTGATTCATGGTAAGCGGAAGTATGCACGGTTGATATATTATCGATGGAGATAATCAATTGCTAATATATAACATTAATTATTATTATTTTCATTTATATTCGTATTTGTAGATGTGAAAAAACATTATATCGACAATACAATTAATGATGTAATATAATTATTACCAAACGTGTATAAAATCGTTCGGTCTTCAGGATACTAGTTGACAAACAATCATGAGCCAATAACATTGTAGGTACCTACACCTTTTTTTGTCACATTCACACACTGACAAATAACATATACACATAACACTGAATCAAAGTATACGTAGTCTTTCGTACAATTATCACTATTAATAGAATACGACATATGGGAATATTGCTCACTAATCGAAAATTTTGCTTCCAAATTTTAATCATGATCACTAACCATACCGAAAAGAAACGGCACACTATTATTTTATTGACGACCTCCGTGGTCGAGTAGTGTGTACACCGGTTTTCATGGGTACGCCACTCCGGGGTCTCGGGTTCGATTCCCGGCCGAGTCGATGTAGAAAAAGTTCATTAGTTTTCTATGTTGTCTTGGGTCTGGGTGTTTGTGGTACCGTCGTTACTTCTGATTTTCCATAACACAAGTGCTTTAGCTACTTACAATGGGGTCAGAGTAATGTATGTGATGTTGTCCAATATTTATTTATATTTATTATTGCAAATAACTGCAAGCGAGGGATATCGTGTTTGAAGTATCTCTAGTTTAAAATGTTCTTTGCATGCAAAGCAAAGAGCACGTTAAGTAAGTTGAATAACTATTTTATTCGGTTTCTTATCAGATCATTAAAAATAATATAAATAATAAGAGCAAAGTAAGGACTGATCGCTAGTTTAATATACAATCAACAAAACTAGATATATTTTATTAAACAATTCTAGCTTTGTTCGTAAAGAAAGACAAGTGTTAAACTGACAACCCTTGTCTTCTGAATAATAAAGTTTCGAAGTTTAACATTGTAAAGTATCAAAACACGCCTTCCCACTTATGTATATACTTTTACCATACTTTCACTACTAATTGATTAAATTATATTATTTACATTTTAGAATAACTATTATTAATCATAAAGTCATCTTAATAGCTTAAATATATCGTTAAAAAGTTTTACTAAAGATATAAATTAACCGTGCAGAACAATGTCTATGAACAATATAAATATCAAGATCAATTAACGGACGAACACTACACACATATTTTCTATTTGTTTATGATTTTAACACACTCGGTTGCAAGAACCTTTATGGTTTAAAATGTACAATCGATATCCATACCGCAATGTTTAAAAATCGTTCACATAACACGCACGTCAAAAATGGATGAATCCACAATAAAAGCGGCTAAAATAGAAATAGATGAGTCCTTGATGCTGAGTACTTTTAGTATGCGGCGCATAGGTTTATTTTTCGATAAACCTAAAACAACCGCAGCTTACTTTCGCCAAAAATTAATGTTCGTCGCATCCGTCTGTAGTATCTGTTGTCACGTTTTCAGTGAATTCATGAACATAGTCCTCACGTTCGCCAGCTCACCTCGTGTCGAAGATGTCGTTCCGCTCTTTCATACCTTTGGTTACGGCGCATTGAGTAAGATTTTTTATAAACCATTGTATAGTTTTTAACTGTTGTCGTATCTATTACTAGAATTATTTTTATAAAAGCACGAACGATTAGGTAACATGATTTGTGTTCAGATCAACTTTGCACTTAATTTCGTGTTTTGTTGCCGTCGTCGCCACCATTAACTTTAAAATATCCGCTCGCGCTGCATTAAACTTCCCACGGTACACGTTTTTCTAAACGAGCATAGACTAGTGAACTGCAATATACGCTATAATTGAACTTACCTATGTAAGTGCCTGACAAGGCGAGTTATGTAACAACCAACAAGCCCCAATTTATATATTTTTTATTTTTTAAGCAAACCAAGAATTGTGGAAAGATTAATATTTTTAGAAATATAAAAAATATTAAAATTATTAAAATGTTTACAGGTATCGCGAAAGTATTCGTCTTGTGGTATAAAAATACAGTATTTGGAGAACTAATAGAAAAGCTAGCTGGAATATGGCCCATGCCCCCTCTTGATGACGATGCTTCGCAAAATAAAGAAAAAAGCCTTACAGCCTTGCGCGTTAGTCATCGATGTAAGATATTAATTTTTTTCATTCAATGATTTTTTTTATATTCCTTTTTTTATATTTTGAGTTGTATTTATTACTTATTCTCGACCTTTCTTTGTTCACTACAGGGTACTTTAGCGTAAATATTATGGGTGTATGGTTTTATAACTTCACACCAATTATAATTTATTTCTACCGAGTCTGGCAAGGTCGGGATACACAGATCGGGTTTGTGTGGGTGTCCTGGTATCCCTTCGACAAACATCAACCCATAGCTCATATTGCTGTCTACCTGTTTGAAATATACGCTGGTGAGCTAGAACAATTACGACTATATATTATATTGCCAGCGGGCTTGAAAAATATCATTAATATTTTATAATCCCATAACGAGGTATATTTCTGAAACCGGAAGGATATTCATATCAATTATAAAATTAAATTACCTGCATTTTATAGTTCGTATTATTAGATATTTCGGGACTTCTATTTGAATTTTGATTACATTTATTATTTGATTAAATTAGACGTATTTACTAGCCTTTATTTGCCATGCATTAAAACTTTCAGATTATTCATTAAAAATATTATTATAAAAAATCATAAAAAAAGCTTATCGAAAAGTCTTGAAAAACTAATTTTGAATTTATCATTTTTAAATAAATATAAACTAACGATCATTTTTTATACTATTTGGTTTGAAAGTCTAGTCATCATCATATCAGTTGATTTATTTCTAAATAATTCTAAGAATCACACGAGAATATTGCATTAAACATTAATAATAATTTCAATCGGTCATCAGGTATAAAAATAGCGCCTAGACATTTATCATCACGTCATGAACTCAAAACAAGCATCAATTCACTTTGTATAATTGAAACACTTTCAATGAAAGCTATTTATAATAAAGCTATTTAGATTAAGAAACTAGCCATAGAACATGATAGTTGAATATTATTTAAAAATAATATCATTTATCGTTTCATTCATTTAAAAAGTGATATTTTTGAAATTGTTAATAAATTCATTAAAGAATTAGATTTAATTATTGAAAAGTGTTTTTCTGTTTTATTTGAGGCTTATTTTATTTCACTTTTAATATTCTTTAAATTTATGTTAAACTTGATTCCCAATATCAATCTAAATATAATTTTCAAAACTTATAGACATCTATATTAGAAAAAAAAAACGTGGGTAAGAACCACGTAAAAATAAACAATATCCAAGTAGATTCGTTAAAAAAACATTCCTGCAATTAAAAACAATATATTTACCATTAATTATTATTATTCTAAGGAGTGACCTGCGTTTGGATTATGGTTTCTTCTGACTTACTATTTTCTGGAATGGCGAGTCATATTGCTCTTCTCCTCCGTATATTGCAAAGTCGTTTAGAATCATTGGGTTCAATAAAAAAAACTGACGAAGAATATTATGAAGAAATACGATCAAATATAAAGCTGCATCAAAGATTAATAAGGTCAGACAAGTAAATGATATCAATATATTGTATAGATTGTAACATCTAACTTTTAGTGATAGTAAAATAATTACCTACTTCTGCTGCCTTACCTATTCATGTTGTGAAGCTGGGGTTTAGTTAAGCACTAATTTTATCTCTTTCCGTCATACTTGATTTAACATTTGAAAGAAAAAGACACAGCATTGTATAACTAAATAACATTTATAGGTAAGTTAAGCTGTTAATATATTCGACATATCAGAACTACTTTCAAAATGTAATGTTTTATTTTGATTATTTTCAAACAGGTAATGTTTATATTTGATTAAATATCTTAGTGAGATAAAAATATATTTAAATTATTTATGTGTAAAATCGAATGAAGTTTTTATTAAATTCACTTTTTGCAGCTATTGCAACAATTTGGAGGAAGCTTTCTCGCTTTGTAATCTAATTAATATTGTGATGAGTTCCATTAATATCTGCTGTGTGGTCTTCGTCATTGTGGTTTGTATTTATTTACTTTATCTTCAAAGTTTCGTGTACTAAGGAACAACAGCTAAACCACGAAAGGTTATCATGTATACATGAGTGAAAAAATACATATATATTAAATAAATATGGATATATGTACATGGAGAATGGTTAGACGAAAAAAATATAGCACTAATAACTCCAACGAACAAATTTTTGTATTCTCATTGTATGAAATATATAAGACTTATTATTTATAAATGTAAATGTTAAGTAAAACTGCCAACATACGAGCTAATCAATATAATAATGTGCTACATAATCGTAGCTGGTTCAGTCACCGAACTCTTTATTAGTAATTTAAAACCTTTTTATTAATTACTTCTACAGAAAATTTAAAGTATGCACACGTGAGAATGACATAAATGAGTTTTTTATAGGATCTACGAATACGATACGAAAATTGGCATACTCGAAATGAACTGTCGAACCACCAATCCACTATATATTATAAGAGTTTTTTTAACATAAATCCTCATACATAGCTTTCTGCGTACATGCTGTCAAAGACAATGGGATTAAGACATCACTAATTATTTAGTGTCTTTTTTGTACCTCGAACGTTCGCCAATTCCAATTTGTATTAGTATTTTATTCATGTGCCCTTACAATCGAAATTAAATTAAATTATAACAATACATTTATATTGATGTTAACCATTATTTATTATTACCGGTTTTTAAATGATTTATTAACCAGTGTTTTAAAAGAAAATACAAAAACTATCACGAGAGACCGGTTTGTTTTTTACTGTTTTTTTTTCAAATCGTAATTTTTTAATGCGGCTAATTAATATTTTACTCAGTTACTGGAACCGTTAATGGCGATAAGCAATAAACTTTTTCTGGGATCAGCATTAATACAAGTCGGAGCTTTATGCTGGTATGCGGACGACATTTTTCATGCGGTTGGTAACATTATATGTATTTAGTACATATTTTTTAACAAATTTACTAATTATGTGAAATAATACTATCTCATAAGTATTTTTATTTTCCTATTTGTAATGTTCACATGTAACGTCAATTTTCCAATTAAATTAAATAGATTTCATATTTAAATATCAGCTCGCTAGTCGCTGTGCACACACACCGAATTCACCGCGCGCTCATTTTTGTATATATTATTTTCCCGCGCTTTCGAGATGATAGATGCATAAATACACAGATAATATATATTTATGTAAAATATAAATCTTATACTAATTAATATGTTATTATAGATCTGTGTACATTTTTCATTTCCAGAATGAAAATATTGCTGCAGCGGTATACAGCAGCGGATGGTATAAAATGAATCCACGTTGTCGTCGTGCTTTAGCATTTTTAATACTAAGGTAAATTATTGTATTAAAATATCACATTTATTATTTAAAATAATAATATATATATTTAATTATATCTTACAGATCTCAAAAGCCGATTGCATTTACTGCAATGAAATTCACAAAGATCTCTCTTGTCACATACTCTTCAGTAAGTTATACATTTTTTTAAATTATAGAATGAAATAAATATTTATTTATCGTATTTTATTATGTTTCAGATCCTAACGAGATCCTACTCATATTTTGCACTGCTGTATACAATGTACAACGATAATTGAAACGTAGGAAATAGATGCAACAGTGAATAAATTATTTCGATTGTAGTGTCACAAATCAAATAAATCACATGCGTTAAAATTAATTTGTAAAAATTACAAAAACATGTTTCACTATTTCTATGCTTTAATTTAACATAATGAGAGTATTATTTTATACTAAATAATTATGTGAATTTTTGAGAATCAGTAGAAAAAAAATAAGTTTTTCTCAAATTAACCAAGTTTTGAGATCAGATACATTTTGTGTAACGTTAAAGGTAACTGTAATAAAATGTTTGTTATGTGTCCTCAATCTTACTTTCCCAATTTTTTAACCTTAATCCTAAAATATTATGAATGAAAATTTTTAAAAAACTTTGTAATAAATATTTAGAACGATGTAGTGAATTGTCATTTGAATTTAATTATTAATTAATAAAACTTTTAATAGGGTAGAGTACTGAATTTCTCTGGTGAATTTCGCTTTATACCTTATGACCTGCATTTTTATGTTACTAACAAAATATGAAAACCAATCTAGGAAGTACGTATATTTTAAAGTAGCTAGATTACATTCCTAAACACGTGTACACGGCATGCTCATAACAATTATATTAACACAGTCAGGTGCTCTTTTATACAATAATCAAAAATTAATAAATTACAGTAAATATATAAATTAGAATAAATTGACATTATGTTTATGTATAACTATTAAACCAATATCAATACAGTCACCCATTTGAATTATTTGACTAAGAAAATAAATTAAATTCAAATAATAAAATCATCGAAAAAGAAAAAAACTAGTTAAATTCATAAATTCAGAAAAATCTGTCAATAAGTTATTAAGGATTTACAGTCAATCATTGAATCGTAGATATAAATATACCTTACAATGTTTTTAAATTTTGGGAAATTGGGATTGAATTAGTTTAGTGTGTCATTGTGTTTTAAAAGTAAATGGTTGTAAGTGCGCAAATCGGGTAATAATATAAATAATCGGTAATTAATAATCGGTAAATCGGGTGACAACATAATAATTTGGAACAACCAAGTCACATAATCGAATGGCTTGATGATGATTTATTTAAAAATCAAAAAACTTACTATCTGCTGACGATTCCCCGTCGATTTTTCATAGTGTCATACCGAAACGTTCAATAGTTTTTACGTGATAAGAAAAAACATTATAGAGATATGGAAGTTCAAATTACATTTATATTACTGTGCATTAATTCTAAATTCCCTATATAGTAACAGTCTCCTTATATTCGTTTTTCTCCTTACATCTCCACTGCTGGGCTAAGGACTCCTCTTCGTTAACGAAGAAGATTAGGAGCTTGTGTTTCACGATATTTTCCTTCGACACTAAGTACGATAGAAATTAGCAACACAAATATAATACGTAACTTTGAATGTGAATTTTACAATATCCGGTTAAGGTCCAGGTTCTCTAAACCTGAACCATCTCGAATCAATCAAATCAAACTAAGTGAGATTTCCTTTTAACACATTACTTTATAGGAAATATCATATTATTTCATAGTATTATTTTTAAATATTTGGAATTAGTATCTAATTTAAAAGAATGAAAGAGAAGACAGATAAATTATCAGTAAGTTACCATGCAGACTTGTTTTTGCAAGGCATCATAAAGCCGCTGTTCAGGGCTACTTTAATGTTCGAGTTACCTAAGTCGTTACAAATATAACTAAAGAAACAAATAAATCCCTTAGACTAAAACCTACTTAGCCTGCTTGCTAATGGACTATCGGTTGTAAGTACCAAAAAGTTTATACAGTTATAAATTCAAGAAATATTGATTCACAATCATAGTTTTTAAGTTGGCGTAAAAAACAGCGGCTCTAAATACAAACTGGAAATAAATTATGTTTTTATTATTCTAACCGAGGTATTTAAATTTAAATCAATTTATCTCACAAAGAGACAGTGTTTGACTCGCTTGATGAACAGATAGTTTTTTTGGGTTAGGTATTTTAACTAGATATAAAATGCAGCGTTCGTCTAGGCAACATTTTGATTTAACTACGCTGTAACTGTTGTAACAGTTCATTTAATGTCACATTTTTTATTCTCAGATTGACCACTTGAAAAAAATGATTTGTTCGTGACAAGTCAAAGGTTGCAAGTCCTAAATTGAATGCACAATTTTTTTCCACGAAAATTCTGGGTTATAGAAAAAGTAGTTTTTATTCGTAAAAGTCTCAATTTTGATAAAATGAACAGTAGCTTTAAACATAACATTATTAAAAAAAATTGCTTTGATTTTTCTACATACTTAGAAAAACTTGCTCCAACTTTGATATTGCAAATATTCTTTCAATCAAAAATATAGCCATTTATTTCCATAAGATTTTTGATGTGCTGTTTTTTTTAATAATAGGTAGGTATAAACTCAGCAAAAGCGTAAAAGTATAACTGCAAGTTGTTCAGCGCTTATCACCTGCAAGCATTTTTCGTTTAAATAAAAACAAATCTAACACGTAATATCTTATTTATGATCTTATCTGAACTCTACACGCGTTGAAAATTATTAAAATAAACTTTATATAATCATAAACATTCTGCGTCACAAGGCCCGCCGCCCGGTGCGTGAGCAGAGGTCTTAAGCAGTATTCGGTGACCTAAGGCACTGCTTCTCAATTTATGGTCCGTAGAGCACTGGCCACTATGATCCCACGAGGCAAGCTTAAAAGTTCCATGGAAAAGTGTGAAACCTATATGCTTTTAGTCTTTAAAGATGTGTGTAATGTTTCAGCCCATTATTTGTTGACACTGGGTTTACCTGTCTGATGTTCAGATGACGTAATATCAAGACATGAAATGAAATTTGACACATCTTAGTGGTAGATCCCTGTAGGCTAAAAATGAAAAGTAACAATTGATAGCTAGCTGGCTATTTTTGCTTTTCCAGAATAGAATTATTTTTTAGTTTAATTGTTCCAAGCAATGAAACATATTTCTTTTAAGTCGGGCTACATTCAAATAGTTTAAGAACCACTGACCTAAGGAACTGGGTTGAAATTATAACTTGCGCTTGTTGCCCTCACTTTTACAATTTTGGGTCACTGCTTGATGTGTTATTAAACGGTAACTAAAGCTTTTGGTACACAATTATTATGTACTTTCACATTTCTCCTTATATAAACAGTGAGGTTTCAATAGTTAATTTTAATTAGTAATTTCATTATAATAATAATAAATATTGGACAACATCACATACATTACTCTGATCCCAATATAAGTAGCTAAAGCACTTGTGTTATGTAAAATTAGAAGTAACGACAGTACCGCAAACATCCAGACCCAAGACAACATAGAAAACTAATTAATTTTTTCTACATCGACTCGGCCGGGAATCTCGACCACGGAGGTCGTCAATCGTCATTATTTTAAATAACATTTTGAATTACAAAATATTGTTTCGACTGCGTAAATATTCTTCTTATGGATGGAAGCTTTACTATAAAATTTACAGATGTTTTACTCGCGGCTATTACAAGTACATGTACTCTAGATACAAGGGCGAGGCAAACAATTGTTCTTCGGATTTGCGGCGGAAGTTCTATGTTACATAGGAATAGTTTGCAGCTGAATAGGCAGACAGTTCGAATATTTGTTAAAATTGATGTAAAGTACTAAAGTAACAGCTCGAAAATATCCTACTAGGCCTCCTTTCCTTTTGAAAAGAAGTCTAGAAGATTATCCAATCACGCTGCTCCAATGCGGATTGATGGATACACTCGTACTTCTCGCTCGTGCGTATGGCAGCGTGAGGTCATCCCAGCTACTATCTTCCTCGGGGTCGTCTAAAACGGGACATACGAAGCTCTTGCCTCACGTTTCCACAGCACTAGGGTCACGCCCTATCTTTTAAAATCCTAGCATCGATACCCTAGGATGGCCCAGGTAACGCTCTCGTATCTCCGCCTATCATCCACTCCCGAAATTAGGTAACAGTTTATGAATAGATCCGCTACCTTCTCGATTGTTTTTCAATAAACCTTAACAAAAAAAATACGTGTCAGTCTCTGGACGCCCGGCAGAAGTGATAACTTAAAAAAGAGTTCTGACCGAAATACGGCTAGTGCTGTGGGCTAGAGTCAGTGTAGTCTGTCACAAATGATAATTTATCTAAAATTCATTCAATTGTAATAATAATAATAATTGTAATAAAATAATGTAATTCCTTTATACATTCTACCAAGACAGTTATTCGGCACTCTGCCGAATAGTAGCCGACTAGACGCCGACTATGTGCACGGACAGTCGGCTTAACCGGCCAGTCGCCGACTAGGCGGAACTTTATAAATGGAAATAAATCAATTTTTTAGTATTCAATTAATAGCCTTAGTTACTATTTAATGCCTACAACAGACTCATCGTGTAATATTAAATCTGCACATGCCTTGAAGACGCACAGTGAGAGATTTCATTGTTTAAATTTTTGTTTGAATATAACTTTCCCAAATACAAGATACATTTATTTATTTTGACCATTTATTTAAAGGGTACTTTTTACTACTTATGTAGGGCTTAACCTGCTTACGTAGGTACATTGTATGCGGAACTATAATTACGTATTCACAACATTAATTTAAACGGTAGAAATAATAGCACCTTAATTTAAAACATTTCTCAAATCGAGTTCGATATATCCTACATCTCAATCCTCAATGGACCTGTTTCATTCAATCGAACAATTTCCTTTGAAAGTTATTTTAATTGAGTTTTCCCACCTTATAGTTTTGTGTATTATAGTTGACTAAAATACATTGTTCCATAGTGATGATGTTGTCCTCCTGACCACATAAGATATTCTAGCACCAGTCAGTGTCAGTCAGTATCAGTGATAGTATACAAATACACCCTTTGCAAAAACGCACTGTCTATTCCCTCAGTCCTATAATCTAATGGGACAGCATTCCGAAATAAATGTGCTTACCAAGGTACAGTAAACATTGCCTCATAAAACTACCTTCACTGAAAATGTCAATAACTTTTATCGACCCACGAAATTGAACCAACCGCCTCAGGATTTGCAGACTTCTATTTGCAAAATAAATATAGGTTTCAATGTTTTTTTATTAGATGATTGTCGAAATAATCATAGTTGATGTTCAAAAATATTTTAAATAACAAATGCTAATGGAACATATACCAAAATTTTAAATTATGAAACCAGTATTAATAAAACTGAAGTTACAATTTTTAGAAGAACATTAAATTTGTATTTCTATTGTTTTATTTCAAGTAATTTAATATTATGCATTATTTACTTTGAAGTAATTATTACTATATTTACTGCTTATTGTTAATTATTATTATTTATATTAATACTAGCTAGTACCTATAATCCATGTAGTGTAATGTGGCATGCCAGACATATCTTTGTATAATATTCAAAACAGATGCTGAGAGAAATTATATACCATTACCATTATGAAAGCCAGTTTAAATAGTAGGCCAGTTTATCCACCATGTTTTGGTTAATTATTAATGATTTCATGTATGTTTGTTTGTTTAAATTAAATAATTTTTATATAAAAAAAGAACAGAATAGTTTTGCTAATATTTTATTAATTATAAACGTTTATCTTTACACCAGTTATTTTTAAAAATCCCTTTAACTTTAATCATATAAAAAAACAATATCTAAATTAATCAATTGTTGTGACCAAATTCATTTTTAACAAAAGTATCAATTAACGAGTCAAAACTGACAAACCATAAATAATAATTATAACAATATTAATCAATAACAACTTTATACACATGACTTGATGAACAAAATCTCTTTTTTTTATTATTTATGGTTATGTATTGGAAATGCAATATATTTTGCTTATGTTACTTTAAACCTCCTTTGTGCATAAATAAAAAATACTCAACAATTTTTCTCTTAGTCGACTAACTGAAAATTTAGCTAGTATTATAACCTTTGAAATAAGGTTGCACATTTGTATTATTAAAAAAAATAAAATTTATTTTCAGTAACTTTAATAATAAGTGAAATAAATCAAAATAACAGAATACAAATTGTTTAATTGCTTAAAATATGAATAAGTGTATAACAATTACATCGCCCATTTTAATTTCACATTCTCACATGGAACTTGCCAGCCTTCGTTACGTATTTAACGCCCTTAAAAGGTTTATATTTAGCGCCGTACATGTCCAGCCGGCTCACTCTGAGCCCACTGACCGCCAGCTGAGGTATTGTGAAGTGAACATTAATGCTTGGATTGGCGCCGGAAGTATCCGCACCAGAAGCCACTGACACCTGTAATTATTATTATGTATAGTCTAAGGTATTATATATTTAAGTATCTACAAATCTAAAAAGTAATTCATTACTAGTTAAAATTAAAATGGACAGGTCAAGTATTGCTTATTGGCCATATATATGATGAATATACTCATCATATATATCACTTGACTTGATTATATGATTACAGGTCCTTTAGTTTAAAATTATAACTTGTAATTAATTATTATATTTAAACTAGTTACGCATATATATACAGATGTATGACCATGTTCAATTACATAGTCAAGACACCACCACACACAAAGACATAACTGCCAAAGCGAAATAATTATATTTTTATTGAAATACGCCTAAATATTATTTTTATAAAGATTACATCCCAAATTCAATATAATCACTTCTCTACCAAAAGTTAGCCTTTAAAAGATTCCTGACTAAGCAATAATCAACTCTCCTGTTGGAAAGCAGTTGCACTGCATTCCGACAGGAGAGTTGATTATTGCAGTTAAAGGATTGCAATAAATACTACTTACACTTCCTCGTATATTGGGCAGTTTAGGTAGCTCAATGCGTCCTATATCCCAGAGTAGAACTTTGCTTACAGGGTCGTAAGAGTATTTACCCTGGTTGGCCGTCAGAGAACAATTTAGAACACATTTTGGCATACAGATTTCTAATGCGACATCTGAAATAGAAGTTAAATTAGAAAAATTATAAAATAGAAAAAAACGTTATGGACCAGTTCGACCAATCGAACGAACCTCAGCAATCGCGCGGTTTCCCGCGTTTTTTCAAATAATTTTAATTTTTTTGATCTTATGTAAGAACTATCGAAACTCCTCCCCACCCCCTTGTAAGAAAACATAAGTCATAATCGACCCCCCTCCCCCCCTAAATCGTCTTACGTAAATGAATGGCCCCTAAGTTGATTAGAAGCTACCATTGGCTTGTTACTTAAGAATCAAAAGGCTATGACTAATGGATAGTTTTTATGTTATAGGTAAGCAGGTAGCAAATGAGCGACCTGTTGATATGTGGTCATCTTCGCCCATAGAAAATGGCGCTGTATAAAATATTAACCATTCTTTACATGGCCAATGCACCACCAACTTTGGGAACTAAGATTTTATCTCCCTTGTACCTGTAGTTACACTGGGTCACTCATCCTTCAAACCGGAACACAACAATACTGATTATTGTTGTTTGGCGGTAGAATATCAGATGAGTGGGTGGTGCCTACCCAGATGAGCTTGCACAAAGCCCACCAAATAAATAAGTATTAAGATAAATGTATGATACCAGCGTTTCAACAACAAAATGTAAATGTCAAATTATTCTACTATCTGAAAGTGAAATATAAATTTACTTAATACAGCTCACAAAACTCCTTATCCGCTAGATAAATTGTAAGCTAAAGCTTATTAATATGATAGTTAAATTCAAACATACTTTCTAATGTTCTTCCCATGGTCTGTTTTGGTCCAACAGTCAGATCTAATCTTCCTTGATCACCATTATTCCTTAGAGTGAGGTTATGTCTAACATAAATAGGAATTGCAACAACACTCTGGGATCCAATATGGTAAGACATGAGACGGAAATTACCATCAGGCGGTATAAAAGACAATATTCTTTCAGACTGAAATAAAAATGTTTTGTTTTGTCAACCTTACCAAAATATTTTCTCAATAAAAAATGAAAACCTGAAGAGAAATGTTTACATAATAGTAGCGAAAGTAAAGTAATTTTACAACCCTTAATAGAATGCATGATTTTTTATCAATGGTTCGAGAATCAAATCAGGACAAGAATCAATAGGGTTTTTACATGCTTAATTTGTCATTATAACATAATTGACAGTATAAAAGAAATCTGCATGAGTCAGTTGACATTCTGCCACAAGTTTATCCAGCTCACAGGTCTAAGTAGAGGAGCCAGGTAGAACATGTTCCACAGTAACCCTTGTTACGGGGACTATTAGAGAGCATGATATCGTAAAATTATTCTATTTTAAACAACTTTTTGTTAACTAAAAACATACCTCCCAACGCTTAAATCTAACACAAGGATGGAATGAAACGTCATCAAAGAGACGCGGGTTCACAAAAGTTAGTGTTAAATCTGGCATACCACTCAGCTTGATGCAGCAATCAATCTGAAAATATTTTTTAAATAAATTAAATAGAAAATAAAAAACATATACATATACCATTTTTTTACAATATGAAGTACCCACTGCCACCAAAAATATTACACAAGCACAAATTATCGCCTATCGCCCCTTAAATACAATTAATATCTTTAAAAGAGAGGATCTGAATCCCATGTAACATAACATATGCTCTAACTGGTTAATTTAATTTATACTTCATTTTAAATAATATTTTAACAATTATCAATTAATTTAAGCAAAATTAAATATCTGCAATATCTTAATATAGAAATAAGTACCATATCCCATATAGTTGAGGACTGGAGTAAAAGCATGATAAGCTCCGTGACTAAGTGTGTTATAACTTACATAACCCTGTATTTCAGCTGACACTGTTGCACCACTTTTGTCAATTATAGCATCAACTTCTTCAATGACATCAAAATATGCTTCATTATTAGCATACTTGACACCTGACCTTCTCCACGGAACATTTGAAAGCTGACCGGAAGGCAATATTGATGACACACTAAAAACACAAAAAAACAACAATGTATTGACCTACAAATACTTCAAACATAATTTTATTGAAGAAATAATGGCATATCTTCTATATATACGTGCGAAATACAACTGACTGTCTCATCCTGAGATCTCTGAAACTTTAGGTCTGATTAAATTGATATTTAGTGTAGTGACTCCTATGACGACAGAGACTAGATCACTAAGAAAGGATTGTTAGAAATTTTAACAGAGAGAGGGGGAATTGGATATGGTAACTCCTTATGAATTATATGTATGTATTTACGTATGTATGCTTACATACACTGTACTATAAAAAATATTATAGTATAGAAAACAGAGTTAATAAATGTATGCCTACAAATATAATTCTCAAATTTTAACAAATAGCAGTTTATAAAATAAATATAATATATACAAGTAAAAAAACAAAATATCACTTATTTTAATTTAATTTATAATTATAAATAAGATCTCAAATATCAATGAATAAGTAATTATTCAGTACTTACTTTGATTTACCAGTAACAGTATTAGCAATTGTTCTCAAAATGTTAGGCGGTTTTATTAATTCCTTGAGAATATTACTCTCAGTGGCCAATGGAAAGCCATTGTCCAACATTTCATCTAGCAGCTGAAATAAAAAACAAACACCATTTCATATTTTATCATAACAAATATAAAAATATGTATATAAAAAGTTAATTATTACCTCATACACAACAACATAATTTTCTTTTATAATAGTCTCTGTGCAATCAGAGAAATAATCCTGCAATAACAATTTTACATTTAAAAATTATAATTATTGTTTATGTTATTGTTTCTATACTTTTTTAATTTTTAGAAAATACCTGAAAAGTATCTACAACTCTATGCAGAAACTCTATCACAAAAAGTGGAGCAACCTCTTGTTTGCTGACTGCTACAAGAGCAACCCCCCCTCGCTGAATAGATATCAAGTAATGATGGGGAGCAGCAAGCACAGGTGGTACATCCTATAACCCAGATACATTAAAAAAAAAGTATTATAACGAAAAAATTTATTGTAAACATTGGCTAAATATTTACTTCACTGTATTGATTACTTTTCTTATTGTACTATTTCAGAAATTAATTAATCACAGCATTATATTAATATATGGTTTACTTACGTTAGGTGAAGCTCTTTGAGCCTCTAAATAATAATCACATACTGATCGTGGAATGACGCTTCGCCAATGTTTTTCAAGAAACACATCACTGTAAAAAGTATTTTACATTGTAAAAAAAAACAATAAAACTGCAGTAAACAAAACTTGACTTGTTCATTGTATACTTACCCAGAAGGATTTATTATAAACAAACTGTGAATCATTTTCCCGTCTTTAATATGTTAATTTATTTTAAATTCACATTAAGCGTACAATGCTATTCTAACTACTACCTCATTTGACATTTCATAAACAATATTTTTTTATAATTCAGTAAAAGGAAAAAATTAGGTACACTTTCTTTTATATTATAAATTAAAAATTATAAATATAATTTTTAATGTGTGACTTTTTAATAGTATAAAGTATTAAAAAGTCACATCAGAACAGCACAAATGTGACAAGTTGATATTGTTGTATCTGACATTTTACGTTGACGTCCTACTCCTCAACAAATAAACTAGTGTTGCATATCGACAGTCCACTATCGATAGTTAAGGTGTAAGCGATACTATCGATATTCTATCGATAGTATTGTCACGTGTCAATATTATCGATAGTATCGACACTATCGATAGCTCCCCATGAGCAATACTATTGATACTATCGATAGTTTTTCAAATACATACTATTACTTTTAAACTAAACTATCGATAGTATTGATATTATCGATAGTTTTGTGCTATCGATAGCCAGTAATTTCCGATAGTATTTTATTTCTCAAGATAAGTAATTTAGTAGACCAAGTATAGTGTATATTTAAATAAATAAAATTAAATTTACAACTATATTTGATTTTAGAATTAAGACATTTTGTACGGAATAAGGAATAATGAAAAATTTAAATGCGATAAATGTTGCAGCTGTCAATATTGTTTGTGTTTGATTTATGAATAAACATTATAAATACTCATAACATTAAAAAAAACTTTTAGGAGGAGGTTGGCATGACAATGAAACTTCTTTGTAGTAATCTTGAGTGTAGCGATTAGAGTATATTAATTGCGAAAATGAACAAGTATTTAGAAGGAGAGGAGCAGTATAGTAAATTGTAACGAGTAGAATTGTGGTATATTATATTAATAGAATCTTCATGTAATAGGCGCGAAAAACTCTCATTTCTGAGATCATTTTCTAAACAATATGTAAATATGTTAGTGCAGTCTGAACACGTATTTTCGATTTTACGAACTGTTTTTGTTTCAGTTACTCTATTTTCTACTTTTTTATGTCTTTTACGTATTTCATGTTTTATGGCAGCTTGTAGTTGGTTTTCTCACTTCTCAGAGTTAAGAAGGTCAGGAGAGTTGGTTCGCTTTGCTAAAAAAAAAATTACAATATTCAACAACAAATCAGGACCTTTGATTCAAGGATGCCTTTTGCTTAAAATTATTTTAACCGAAACTGTCAAAACTAATAATTACAAAGCTTATAATTTTTCATTCCTAGTTTATTCTGACAATTACCTTAATTAACCAAATCAACAATTACAAATACAGACAGATTCCTTAAACCCAAAAAAAAAATTAGCGTTGCCTTGGAATTTCACACAGTTATAATTAATCAAAATATTCAACAAATAAACTTATCCATTTTGAGTGAAGTGAGTACGTTACTGCTTGAAAAGTAACCAAAAACTTGACAAAAAAACAAATACTACATGAACACTGGTATTAAAAATACAATAATTACATTACTTATATTAAAAAAACAATACTATCAAAAAATCGCTGGCTATCGATAGTCTAAAACTATCGATACTATCGTTAGTAGCAATAGTATCGCTACTACCAATAGTATTGCTTACAGAGAGCTAGCGATACTATCGATAGTATTGGTCACGGAGAGCTTTCGATACTATCGATAGTACTATCGATATCCTGAATAGTTTTCGAGGTCGACTATCGATAGTCAAACTATCGATAGTTTTGCAACGCTAAAATAAACCCTTTCACCACATTCACAGATATGTAATCTTATAGATTATACCTAGGTACTTTTCATACATTTAAATGTATGGGACTAACTAACTTTTACTATAACGTACAGTACGTTGTATGAACATGAACGTAGTATTTATCATGTAATTCGCTCATATAAAATACGAGTAAATACCAGCAGAATATCTATACAGAAATCTAGCAAATTGTTAAAAAATGATGTATCTTTTTAATCATCCGAAAATTGCCTTAAAATCTTTCAATCTCAAAAAACATGTTATAACATTACTTTTATATTAAAAATAAACCTATTGTAAATATGTATTTAATGAAGTCCTCAATATGAATACTTGTTAGATACATAATTAAGTAAATGCTCAATATTTTTTTTTGTCTTTTTTTAAAACTAACTAATTTATGAACTATAGTAACAATAATCGCTACTATGTTGTAAAGAAAAACAAATCATTTTTAATAACAATTTTAGCTTGCAATAGGTTAAATAATTTTCAAGAATCGATAAAACAATGAAATAGAAAGCAAAAAAAATTGTTGCTATTTAAATATAAAATTATGTCTTAAGAAGATAACATAAAGATATTACATATAGATATACCTACTTTTTAGGTATCATTGTAATTTTAATTTATTAAAACTAAATGCATGTTAGTATAAATATAATGATAATTAAAATATTTTTGTAAAAATTTATTAAGTTTTACAGAATTCATAAATAATAATCATATGAATAAATGTTAAAATAATCAATACAGCACTTAAAAATGACCCACTGCTATAGACTTAGGCCTCCTAACCTTAGAGAAAGCTTAGAGCTTACTCCACCATGCTGCTCCAATGTTGATTAATATAAGTAGCAGAATTTCATTTGACACATACAGCTTCATTTCCTCACAATGTTTTTTTTGGCCATTGAGCATAAAATAGTTTTAGGTTTCAATTTGCTTTCTTTAGTTCAAATTCAAATGTTGAATGCACTTGATATTATTTTTTCTTTTATAAATAACCAAGTTTTAACACAATTAAGTCTTAATGAACTATTGCATAAATATGTTTGTCAGTTTCCTTAATTTTACTACTATAAATCTAGTAATGTATCTGAACAATTATCTTATTTGCATTGTATAAGTGGATACTATTGATTAGTTTTAAGCAATTTAATTGTTTTTAAATATATAGAAACATAACAAAAATTTAAGAATAAGACTACAGATAAATTTTATTAATAAGTAATAGACCTAAAGCAAAGTATTGATAATGTTTCAATAATGTGTTTCTAATTAAATTTTGCAATATCTTGATTGAAATCATCAAAGTTAAGTATGTTATATTATTAAAAAATAATTACAGTGGATGTCTTTAACCAAATAAAACACCTACTTTTTTCATATTTTTTATTAAGTCCTCTTAAAACATACTTAACGGTTGGATTTAGCAACACGCTCCAACTCATCCTTTTTCTTAATAGCGTAAGAGTTTGATGAACCCTTAGCAGCGTTAATAAGTTCATCAGCAACACACTCCGCAATTGTCTTAATGTTTCTGAATGCTGCTTCACGTGCTCCTGTGCACAACAACCAGATAGCTTGGTTCACACGACGAAGTGGGGACACATCCACAGCTTGACGACGCACTGTACCAGCACGACCGATTCTAGTGGAATCTTCACGAGGACCAGAATTGATGATAGCTGTCACAAGAACTTGAAGAGGATTTTCGCCAGTCAGAAGATGGATGATCTCAAAAGCGTGCTTAACAATACGCACGGCCATCAATTTCTTTCCGTTGTTGCGTCCATGCATCATCAAGGAATTTGTCAAACGTTCGACAATAGGGCACTGCGCTTTACGGAATCGCTTGTGAGCGTATCTACCAGCCGAGTGTGGCAAGTATTTAGCGTATTTCTCCTTGACTGAAATGTAATCCTGTAGCGACATGTCTGAAACCTGGACATCGTAGCAGCTCCATCTCCCGAACAGTTTAATTTCGGGAATGTCAGCCGGTTGTGGCAATGGCATGCTGTCGATGGCCATGCTGCCCGCCTCGGCACCATCATCGTTCCAGTTTTCCTCGGTCATTGTGAACAACTAAAATTAAATAAACAACATCACTAATGCCACTATATAAGTCACTTTAATCGAAAAATATATAAATTGAGTAGAAAAAATACATACCTTTTCACAAATTACAAGTTATAACCTCGTGTTGTCAAAAGAACACGAGCAAAAGGAAGTTAGCATTACGTAGATTTTCAGTGTTGGTATCATCAAAAACTTGCCATTAATAAAAATTACCTAAAAATAATTAAAATATAATATTAACAACGAAATATATGATTAAATAAATTAAAATATTTCAATGATTTGGATTTCCATGATGATATAATAATATAAGTCAAATAAATATTACGAATAAAAGTGATAATAAGTTTTAAAATGTTATTACCAACTTAATGTTACATATTTTCTAGCCAGGACATTGTGTACTAGACAAATAAAATTAAAAAAATCGTTCAGACCATTTGAATAAACCTTATTGATTTTATTTTTTATTTTAAATACACCATACAAAAATATTTAAGCAATCTATAAATACATTATTATTTACATAATGATCGGATACTCTTACTGAATGGTATTTTGACACTAATACAAAATGTATGTCTTACACTCTTAGCAGTTTGCATAAGACATAACTATTAACTAAACTCATTATATATTATAGTTTAATAGGTTATATTTTGTTTTATTGGAGATATATAAATATTTTTTGGATTTAAAAAATAAAACTTTTCAAACAATTTAATATACATATTATATTATTTACCCACGCCCTTATTCATAAATAAATAAATTATTTGAAGAAGATGGATAGTTGTAGACGTGAACAATAGCTTGTATAACTTTTATAAAAATTATAGATCATTGATTAATGTTTGCTTTAATATGCCTTAAATAAACTCAATAGTCAATATTAACGGCAAAATCAAATTAAAAATCCTGTTGGAAAAGTTACACGCTTTTCACCTTTTATGTATGATTTACATAAAAAACCCAAAAATTGCGAGGGACTCGAGCACACAGGGTTCCATACGATCAGACAGACAAACCAACACTGATGTAACAACAAATTTACGGTTTATTTGATCACAAGATATTGCTTTTAGCCAAATTCCATGATTCTAGGTCAGGAAGTACCTAATAGATTTTGATTTTATTTGCGAATGTATGGACATGCGATATAAACGACCGTATCTTCTGATTGCGAGGATTTAAATGTTTATTTTTCACGCCTTTAGTGGACCGCAGACCTAACGTTTATCATGTTAAAAAATGATTAAGGGTCTCCATTCCGTTTTTTTCCTAGGTACTCCAAGTCTTTAAATTCGCTCCTGAGAGTCAGACATACAACTGTCAGAGGTGCTCATAGATTCTGACTTGTTTTAAGTTCTAATCTCACCAAACCAGTATAATTATTTGTATTAAATTTGATTGATCTCTGCTATCCCAATCCTTTCCCCTTATACAATGCAATGAAGCTTGCATGAAGCATAAAATTCAGAAAATTTTATTAATTTTTATGGACAAGTTACACTTAAAATGTATGATTCTAGTGAAACTTATTTGTTTCTCAATAGAATATGTTTATAACGACAGTTTATAATTTTACTTCCCTAGACTGTCGCCATAAACAAAAAAACATACAGTTATTTAAAATACAAATAAATATAGTATATTAGAAAAATAACAGTTTGTATTATGTACAAATATTTTTATGTTCACTTATGCTTAATTAACTATATTCTTTCTTTATTATATATTATTATAACTTAGTCTTTAAAAATTTTATAGTATATTTCAATTTATCCAGAATTCATTACCAAAATAGTGCTCTACATTTTTGCTATTTCAATCATTTTTTCAATGGATGTCAGTTTCTCGCGAGGTTTACCAAGTTTTTTACCTTCTTCACACTCATATTTATCAATTTTTTCCCAACCACTCCAATCTATTACCGGAGTATTCTTATTAATATCATTTTTAACTCCAGCAAATCCATCCTTATTGTAATTGTTATGTTTTTTTAAATCCTCACAGATTAACTTTGCAACTTGGAATGCATTACTCATTGTATGTAAAATAACTCCTACAGGTCCTGTACCTAGCCATCCAGCCACATAAAGCTTTGCTATTTCACTGTCTTCGTTGTTTGAAACTCGACCATTTTCATTTATTACAACACCATTAGCACTAAATGGTAAATCTTCAACAACTTTAATACTTTTATACCCAATGCTACGAAATGCAAGAGAACAATTTAAAATTTCTGTTTCATTTGTTGGGATACATTTTTGATCTTCTATTCTGTCACCTTTTAATTTGTTAACTATTAATTCTATACCACTTAAGTAATTTTCCGAATTGACCAAAAATTTTTTTGGGCTCCTAAAAAATATTGGTTTGAAAGACTTTTCATTTTGATCACTAATATCATCATTTTCATTAAGTGATTTAAGCATAAGCTCTATCAATCTCTTTTTAGGTCTCTGCAAATCTTTTACAGCTTCTGCAACACCTGCAAAATCCTTTTCCCTCCAAACTGTTGCACAATTTTTAAGTTTAATTTGTTCACGGAGTTCTTTAATTGTAAATGCCACATTTAGTGGGCCTCTTCTTCCTACAAGATATAATTCTTTGAGTTTTGATTCTGCTAATGCTTGCAGTGCATACTCTGTAATGTCAGTTTTTTTCAAAGTATCTAGTGGTGACAACAATATTCTAGCAACATCAAGTGCTACATTTCCTTGACCAAGAATAGCTGCTACAGGTCCAGATAAATCAACCTGAAATTTATTTACAATTTTTTTGTATAATATATTTAAATTATACATCTATATGAAAAACCTATATATTTTGGCATACCTTAAGATCTCTATCTCTAGGATGACCATTATACCATCCCACAAAATTCCTTGCAGCAATTATATTCGTAGCATCTTCATTTTCAATACCTAAAGTCTTATCTTCCTCTGCTCCATAAGTCTAAAAATGTGTTTTCTATTACATTATTAGTATAAAAAAGATATAAAACTGAATAAATATTTCAATATTATACCAACAAAACAGCATCATAATGTTGTCTCAATTGTAACAAATTGATATCCTCTCCTAAGGTTATATTTCCATAAAAATTAACATTTGTTTGTTGAGCAAATTTAGTAAATTGATTTATAACATTCTTTACTTCTGGATGATCAGGGGCAACTCCATACCTAACAAAGAACAAATGATCAAGAACAGTGCGAGTGGCATTTATATTATAATTATTGCAAATTGCAGAACAGAGTAAAAGTAGGTCGTTCAATTTCTAGTAACTCTATTTTATGTACTAATCACATAGTCAAATCTATGCATATATTTGAATACTTTTTACTACAATATGTTGTAAGATTACGGTAAATTAAATATAACTACAAACCGTACTAATCCGAATGGAACTGGCAGCTTTTCTATAATATCAATACATACATTCTCCAATTTCTTAGTTAAATGCATTGCTGCGTAAAAGCCAGCAGGTCCTGCGCCCACGACACATACCCGAGGCACATTTTTATAAGATGAAAACAACCGAAAGGTTGATTTAAATGGCTTAAAATTCATTATTTCTTATCAAACAGCTGACTTTAAACGTATAGAAGTTTTATACATAAATATAAAAAACAGAGTGTCCCAATATTATTATTTTATGTAACATGACAGTCTTTGATATTTTAGTTTTTACCTACTCTTTATATTCAAAACAGTTGATTTCATATTCAAATTTCATGCATAATTTGAACAAGACAAACAGTACTTTTGCCTGTAGCTATACTGATATAAATGTCAAAACTAAAAAGTTCAAAAGTCACAATAGATACTAGTGTTGTCTTTGGTGTTTGGACTTTATTTGGCATCATATCTGTCCCTAAAATGTAACGTTTCTAAAGCCTCCAGTACAAGGTAGGCCGACATTTTTTGGAATCAGGCTAAGTTTGCGTGTTTCTATCATTGTTGTGCGTACTTCAAAGGACCCTGGCGCGTAATCATTTCGTATTTTAGTATACGATAAATAGATGTAGTTACGATGGTTGCATGGAATTGAAATTGAATTTAAAAATTATAAATTTGAAAATAATGAAGCCAAAAACTGTAAAATATAATAAATTTCAGTTACTGCTTATATTAATTCCCATCATCCACAAGGCTGAGATATAAATGATGCATCGAACCATATCCCAGCTTTATTTGCCTAAATTAGTACGCAATAGACTTATTCGTTGGGCCTTTTTAATCGGTGACTATAAATGTGACTTACTACCAGTACCAAATTCGGACTTAGAACCATCACTAACAGAAAACGGTGTATAAGAAATAACCTAGAAAATAGAAATCAGAACTTCATTAATAGAAAAGATATTGAGCCGAGAAACATCTAAAGACCTACTTTTGGCACACGGTTGCCAGTGACAAAGTGGAGAAACTTGGGCTATGCGCATGATATAATACAGCTTAAATCGTAGTGAGACAAAGAAGTAAGTATTCCAAAAGCACTTATAAAAAAGTCCTAAATTATTATAATCCTACCTAAGAAGGCACCCAGTCTTATCTGCTATAAAAACACTGTCATATTTTATGTATGGTGGCCGTAAATTGATGAGGACATTGAGATTTTTCTAAAAAATAATGTCTTCCTGAAACTTACAGCTGTCAGGAAATCAGGCCGAAAAATACAGATCTTCCAATTTTCACGTGGTATATACCTGAACAAGTATGGGATAGAGTGCATATAGACTTAGACCATTATATTATGTAGAATTATAATTTATACTATATTTATTTATTATATTATCTATTATAATTATATAGAATTGGACCATTTAAGATTATGTATTGGCTAAATTTGTGCGCCTTCGCAAAATGGTGTGAATTGAGATGAATGAAGAACGTTACTTCAAAAAATAATTTCACTTACCGAAATTGCATACTTTGCACACAACTACTGGCAAGTCCCCAGCATCGATAATGTTTAAAAGGCAGTTGAACTGCATATTATCTAATAGTCAAACAAAATAAGAGGAGAAAATTACGGCACCAACAAGTGAAGCCCAACATTATTTCATCTATGCCTATATACCAACCGGGTGAAGAAGTGTATATTTAAATAAAATGGGAGAAATAGTGGCAACTGTATATAAAAACAAGTACCTTTACGTAGTAACTACTTAAGATGAGAGGAGAAAAGGAGACATGCTCATCACATGAAACCACGCTTTACTGCTACTCCACTTTCCACATCTAGATCATCATCCACATACATACCACCACATACATCCACACACAGCTATACCACCGTCCATATATTTACCATCAAAACATTTTGCATCAACACTAATGCTTCTTCCCTCATCTCACATATCCTATCAACAACAGTTTATCCGCATCCACAACACCAAGACCGACCGTGACAACTTCAGTTTCAACATTCTTACCTCCGGAGTCTGTAACTCCAATAACACCACAGCTAGATCGAAGAGATTTAAATAGAGCGAAATGATAAAACATTATAAAATGACGTGACATTTCTCACTACCGGGAATTTTTATTCGCTTCTGTTGATCATTACAATGTTCCGCAAGCTCTTTATTCTCTAAATTAACTAGTATGAAATAAAAGACTATTGAAGCACATATCGTATATTGACGAACAATCACTCGATTAGGCAAAAAATAATGATAAAAGATTTTCTCCCGCCGACTGCCGAGAGCTATGGTTCTTTACTATAATATGTACTCTGTGGTTTTCGTTTCCCATTTCTCATTTGACATGAGAATTCTGTCATTGTCATTAAAATATTAAAAATTAAAAAAATTGCATTTAAAAGTTGGGCTATTTTATAAAATAAATAATAATTCTTAATTGTACATTATACAGTTTACTAGTACAAATATTGTATCCAAAATAATTGTTGAATTTATATGTAATTATTAAATCTTTATAATGTCTCATGTAACTGACATGAAAATTCTATTTTCTAGGTTGTGTTCTATGAAAAATGGGTTAGTATGAAACAAACAATTTTTACTATAATTATTAACGTATTCAACGTAAGTTTATAAACACTTTTAAATGTTCATGCTATCTTCCTTTGATTTGGTCTTTAAATTAATTCTAATATGTAAAAAAACTGATAGTTATAACGTTTCTTTAAACCTATTAAAATTGTTGTTTTTTGTTTTTTAATGATTTAAACATAAAAATATACTAACACTTAGAATACGAAATGATGCAATATTGAAATAACCTTTCATAATATTTAAAAAAAAATGTTTGTAATATATTTTTATTTGTAGCTTACCATCCTTCAAATATGGAAATAGAGCATTCAGTCAAAATGTGGAGAAACCACCACAACCATTACCAAAAGGTAGTGTTAGTCCTTTGCCACCATTATCTGAGCCAATGCCAAATCTCCCCCCAGTGGTCTATGCTTCTTCAAAGTCTGAAAACTACTGTACAGAAGTGACTACATTAAGTAATGGATTACGAGTTGCATCAGAAAAGAAGTTTGGTCAATTCTGCACAGCTGGTGGTGAGTTACCAGATCATGTTTACACAAAAATACATATCATTGCCCTTTCCATTTTTCAAAGAAAATGGCAGCATTAGAGATATATCTAACTAGTTAAACTTAGATTAGTATAAGAAATGGACACTATGTACAAGTAGGATCTGCATTGGATACCATTACAGGAAAATATGTGTCGAGTAATTCTTCATTAATTATTACTATTAAAAAAATATATATAAAATAGATGTTGCTAATGTAACAAATATTTTGTTAGCGAAATTGGATAGATCACATCTTGACCAATTTTACTTTTTAATCTTAATTTAGACTAGCCTACCGAGTGAGAGTTGTATACATAGATAAATGTTTTGTAAAATGTATAAATCTTCTTTAGATTGTACATCATTATTGCAATATTTAAATACTTTATAAAAAAAATCAAGCTATGTATTGTAGAATCTTAAATTATGAGTTAAGGTTTAATCTTATATACTGAACAATCATCTGCCTTATAAATAATTTTTATTTATATCAATATTTTAATGTGACTTTGATCAGAAACAGAAAGTAGATGTTAGTGAGGCTTAACTGTCTGTTAAATACAAATTGATTTATTTTCAGTTGTTATTGATTCCGGACCAAGATATGAAGTTGCTTATCCTAATGGCATTTGTCACTTTCTTGAAAAACTGAGTTTTGGAGTAAGTTTTCATTTATTGTAGCGATTAAGACATATTTTTTAGTATATTTTAATAATATATCTTTATTTATATTAATGCAATATTCATTTTTTTCAGGCAACTCACAAATTTTCTACCAGAGATGTTATGCTAAGAGAATTAGAAAGACATGGTGGTATATGTGACTGCCAAGGGTCCCGTGATACCACTGTGTATGCTACCAGTGCCGATTCAAGAGGACTTGAAGCCATTACACAGGTAAATTTTATAAAATTAGTATATTTTGAAATTAAAATATGGCAATTTTTTTTTTATTGTAAATCTTTTGTGTTTTGTTTTCCGTTTGGGTTAAGTATGCCATGCCATAATCAGGAACAGACTAGTCATAATGGGGCAATGCACATCTCAGGGCCACTTTGCCCTTTCTGGCTTCTTAAAATGCTTATATTATATTCAACTACAGTAAAATTTTGTTCATAATACTGATGGCTACTATTTGAGAACAATTTTATTCATTCAGATAAGAGAAATATTTGGCTTCAAGAATTTCATTACCAATAAATTTTTGAAAGCTTTATTTGGTTACACCCAATTTTGGTTAGCCTAAGTGCAACCGTAAGTGACCGTAGTACGTTAGGGCGTCACGGTAACATGCGAAAGCAATCCCGTGGCGCATACCTAAGAGACGAAGAGGGTACCGCTGGATATTCAGTGAGTATTACGGTCTACCAGGACGCACTCGGCGTCATGGTCTCAGGCAATTCCCACATAACACCGGGGAAACGCGTAACGCGTTTTTCCAGCGAGATCAAAATTAAAAAAAAACGGTGCCGCCTAGCCGATGGGATCCATTAGACATTTGCATAGTCTGCTTAATGTATAATCCGGTCCTGCTAGTAACTATATAGAAATACATTGTTTATTTAATGTTTAATATCTTATGTATTTATGATATATAATTATAATGTATGTTTATAGGTTCTAGCTGAAGTCACATTGCGACCACAGCTATCTAATGATGAAATAGAAGCTGCCAGACAAGCAGTTGCATTTGAACTGGAGACATTGCAAATGAGACCCGAACAGGAAACAATATTGATGGA
The DNA here is from genome assembly GCF_037043105.1 of Vanessa tameamea. Classification (NCBI taxonomy): domain Eukaryota; kingdom Metazoa; phylum Arthropoda; class Insecta; order Lepidoptera; family Nymphalidae; genus Vanessa; species Vanessa tameamea. The sequence goes on along the minus strand of NC_087313.1, from coordinate 8,581,953 downwards.
CATGATACATGCTGTATGTGTTTAATATGTACATAAATTATTATAATGAGTGATAAGTATTCTCCATACTTGGAATGTTCTGCTTATCTACTTAAGTAAAGTTATGTGTATTATTTGTTGTTGCTTCAAAGGTTTTAGCTTTTTTTAAGTAAAAGTACATTTTTATTAACCAGCTGTTGTTTGCATAGAATGAACTGCTTGCATAAAATATTTTTTACTATGGAGGCTAAATGATTAGCAATGATTTATTCTGATAGTTAACTAAAAATAATTATGTAGTGATCAAATTTAGTTTAGTAATTTTAATTAAATGTTGTCTTACAGGCTGCATACAAGGGCAACACACTCGGCTTACCAAAAATCTGCCCACAGGAAAATGTATTTAAAATAGACCGAGGTGTAATACTCAATTACTTGAAAAATCATTACACACCAGATAGAATGGTAGTCGCAGCTGTTGGGGTAAGTGTGACGAAATTGATCTCAAATTTAAGTTACATTAACACAGGAAAAGGTACCAGTTTGATGCACCACATTATACACTAGTAAAAATATATAAATAAAAGAAGGAGTTAATGGTTAGCATCTGTATAATAATATGTTATTTTTGCAGGTTGATCATGGACCATTTGTTGAATATGTGCAAAAATATTTTGTAGACATGAAGCCGACATGGCACACTGAAGATAGTGATTCTTTCAAGCCTCAGATAGACAAATCAATTGCACAATACACAGGAGGATTGGAACAAGTAAATATGAACAATTTTAGATATATATTTACTACATACTGAATATTCTTACAAATTAGATGTTTTATATGAAGATAATAAATTAATTAATTCATTGTCAATTAATTCTTAGTAATTTTTTCATTTATTAAAACACATCTGAATGAAAAAATTACTTAATTTTGCCCCTCTTACAAAAATGGCCACGAGTTCCTTTAGTACCCATTGAAGAACTATATCCCAGAATGGCTTCTATGGATTAACAATGAGGTTCTCCCTGTATAGTGTATTTTGTTGATAGTATTTGCTACTAAGGTTGATAAAAAAATATGACTCAACATTATTCATGAAACATATTTTGATTTCAGGAAGAATGTGAAATACCACTCTACCCGGGATCCGATCTACCTGAATTGTCTCATGTCGTTATAGGATTAGAAAGTAAGTACCAATATCCAAGTTAAATAAAATTATATTATACAACAACATTTTACATGATTGGAAATCATCAAGAGATACACCAACGATTTATAGAGTAAACAAAGCACTCTAAAAAAAGATTGTGTAAAATTATGATTCCTTTATCTATACATATATGGAAGAGTTTATTGAGACAGGCAGTAGACAAATACAACATTACGCTGTAACCCACGCGGGTGGAGAACATTTAACGTGGATGAAACCGCGCGGAATAGCTAGTTATTACAAAAATGATTTGCCCTATTAATAAACGATAGTATTTCTGTCATTAAATACTTTAATGAAATTTCAGGCTGCTCTCACGGTGACCCTGACTTCGTGGCCACGTGTGTGCTCAACATGATGATGGGCGGTGGCGGATCCTTCTCCGCCGGTGGGCCCGGGAAGGGCATGTACACCAGACTCTACACTAATGTGCTCAACAGGTTACACATTATGTTATATTTTAATAAACTAAACTGCTCGGTAGGTATTCTAAAGCCAAGAAGCTGTCTTGTTTTAGTTCGATGGTGGAGAGCAGTTTAAATGCACTGTTTATATAATTATTATTAAAAAAATTATGGTAAGGGCCATCCCCTTGTCACATATCGCTCGATGTAAGTCCGCTGAATGTTATTATTACTAAACTTTGAGCTTATTTAGATCAAGCCGTAATGGCTTAAGGAGTGGTTTACCCTAGCCAGTGACAATGTGTACGTCCTTCGAGTAATAGTGATTTACTCTCAGATAATCTGTATGCTAATCTGCTTTCTTTGTACATAATATAAAGCATGTGTTACCAATGTAGTTACTGAAAGATAAATTATGCTATTAAATGTTATAAAATGATCTTTGTGTGGCAGATACCACTGGATGTTCAACGCGACGGCGTACAACCACGCGTACGGCGACACGGGGCTGTTCTGCGTGCACGCCGCCGCGCCGCCCGCGCGCGCGCACGACACGGCGCTGCTCGTGGCCCGCGAGCTCGCCAACATGGCCGCCAGCGTCGCCGACGCCGAGCTCAGGGTACGCTGCCCAGTTCCGCTTGTTTCATTATATCTACTTTTTGACTTACACAAAAAAACACAACATAGCCGTACTTGTACTCGATCAATATCTGTTGATCGATTAAGTAGATGTCGACTCTTTTTCTAACAAATAACAATGCTTTTATTTTTTTAACCCCTTTAAAATATAGAAATTTAATTTAGTATGCTTTGTGGAAAATTTATATTATAATATTGTAAAAATTCAAAATAACGATAACTCTTGGTCTTACAGAGAGCGAAAACTCAGCTGCAATCCATGTTACTGATGAACCTCGAAGCGAGGCCGGTGGTCTTCGAAGATGTCGGTCGACAAGTTCTAGCGACTGGAAAAAGGAAGCCACCATCTTTCTTCATCAACGAAATTGGTTAGTTTAATATCTATAATTTATTTAAAGAAATTTTAAAAGCATTGTACACCAGTCAACCTAATAAGAAATAAATTAAGTTTCTAAGACCACTAAACATTAACATTCAAACAAAATTTAATTACATACATAAACGTAATATAAATACTATAAGGAAATAAATATGGTAAAATAATATAATAAATGTTTTAAAATTCCATATAAATTATCACTAAAACTATAATAAATAAATATATTTGTTTTACAGAAAAAATAACTGCTGATGACATTATCCGCGTAGCGCGCCGCATGCTCAGCAAGCGGCCGTGCGTGGCCGCCCGCGGGAAACTCGTGCACTTGCCCAGTTTTGAAGATATCCAAGCCAATATGACTCTTAGTAAGAGCGAATCTTCACCTCAAGGCAGGCGGCTAAACCTTTTCCGCGTTTAATAGTATATTCTAGCCTATGTTCTCGTATATTTTGGCGTTAAATAAATTTATTTTAGTCTTATTTTCAATTGTTTTTTTATTTTATATCAAAATCTCTTTAAACGTTTCTAAATATTAATGGTATTCGAAACATGATTATCTTATTTATAATTTTATATCCAACTAAAAATCCATGAATACAATACGATTTTAAGAAAGTATGTTCGAAGTATATTGCCTACCAATTTCAGTTATAGATCTAGGCACGAAGGCGCGCCTATTCAAATATTATCCGCGTGCATTAATATGTAAATACAAACTAAAGACAGCAAAAATATACAAATGAGATTATATTTGTCTTATTTTATAAATACGTTTATAATTTATCATGGTAATTTCTAATTGAGAAATACAAAAACTAATGGACCGATTTTGAAAAATCTTTGTACACTGTCACACTGTTCACAACAATATCATATTTTTGTTCCTCTTAGTCCATTAAAACACGAGTACAATTGAAAATATTCTCTAATTTATTGTTATTCTTTATTCTGATTATTGCTCAATTTAATATAGTGTAATTTTAGTAGTTCGGGATGGCAATAAAATTATGTTTTTTACAATGATGCTCCAATCTCTCTATATATCTTTTACAATCCCTCACAATCCTCCAATTGTTTTCCTTATTTTTAAAATAAGAAATAGTACTACATGCCAGTATTAAATGTTATCCCATAAAATAATATTAACTAAAGTTGTACAAATTATTGATCAATTAATTACAATAATAATTGTATATATTTATAATATATGATATTATTAATGATATAATTAATTATAATATCTGTTACGAGACTAGCCCTAGCCTCCATACGGAGCTACGTCATAGGATATTATAGTTATTATTATGTATATATTAATAATATATGATATTATTAATGATATAATTAATTATAATATCCTATGACGTAGCTCCGTATGGAGGCTAGGGCTAGTCTTGTAACACTCGGCCATCCTGCATCCGCGTTCGCGTCCCGCGACGCCCTTTGTTCTTATCAGCTTATTTTATTTATTTATTTTGGGTCACACAGATCACACAGATTTTTTTTTTTGTAGCAGACAGATCACACAGATATATATATATTTTTTTTTTGTGTGTCACACAGATCACACAGATTTTTTTTTTTTGTAGCAGGCAGATCACACAGATATATATATATATTTTTTGTGTGTCACACAGATCACACAGATATTTATTTTTTTTGTGTGTCTCACAGATCACACAGATATATATTTTTTTTTTGTCACACAGATCACAGTTTTTTTTTTTTGTAGCACGCTACTTTTAAATCGACAAACGTAAATAAATATTTATATGATTTTAGTTTTTAAATAGCTAGCAATTAAGTAATATATTTTTTTAAGAAATGAATCGATGTTCTAACTGAATTTTGTATTATTTCTAATGACAGCTCAATAATTTTTAAAATAAGAAATTGTGTTACATGCCAGTATTTAATGCTATGCCATGGGTTATTTGGAAATAATAAATTGAATTAAGACGTATTACCTATTGAAACTGGTGGATGAGTGTACTAATTTTTAATTAATACTTACTTTTAATTTGACAGATAATTCCCCGTCTAAAAAATCTCCATTAACAAGATGACCCGCCATTTATTGAAATCATTTGTTACAAAAAAACTTTGTTGCAAACTTCACATAGACCATCTACTAAATAGTCCGAACAAACCCTGAAAATTTGGTTTGGATAGATGAGCCCGTTCGTGGGTTATAAAGTGACAACGAAAATGCCACTTATTTTTATATATAAGACTACAAATGGAATAAATAAATTGCAGAATTTTTTTGCTAATTTATTGATTAAAATACAATTTAAATTTAAATCTTTATTTGTATGTACAAAATAACACTTACATCTATGAACAACATATTAAATATGTATATGGCAAGAATATTAATATATGACTGATTTTAACTGCTTAAAAAAGGTTCTAAAATGAATACAAGTCAGTCTCATTGGAGCCCAAGCATTTTTAATGAACACTACAAAATCATAAACAAAAGTAATATATTTTTAAGTACACAGTACAATTTGCTTTATACGTCACATAAAAATAAAAATAAACCTCATAGAAATGTCATTATTTGCGCATTTGTTAAAAAAAATGCCTACGTTTCTCATATTATTAATCTTAAAAATATAATAGTTCCAGTATATTTAAAAAAAACAATGCCCTGTATGTATGTCAAATGTATAACTAACTAGTCTTGTAATAATTCCTACTATCTATACTTAATTTAAACAGAATAAGTATGAGAACTTTTAAAATGCATATTTTTCGGTTTTCTAATCATTTTGTTTTATACAAATTTACAAAACTAGTAACGAATTTGGTACAATAATATTGAAATGTTTTCTTTATTGTGCTAGTTTGACAGCTGTTTTAGCGGCTTCATCAGCATCATTGATAATTTTGAATGGCATACCAGACTCTTCCAGAATTATTTTAGCTTGAGCTGAGTTTGTACCTTCCAATCTAATCACAAGGGGATGCTTAGGTGGGTTCTCTTTGCAAGCAGCAACAATTCCTTTAGCTACAGTCGCACAGTTCACAATTCCTGAAATTAAATTACCAGTTACAATTTGTCTCTGTGATTTTAAATATACTCTGTGATATTTAATAGATTTGGACATTATTGATCCTTGAATGATCATCAACAATGAAAGGTCGTAAAATATGTATTTTTTTTATGGAGGTTTTTAATATATTTTTCACTTAGTTGTAATTCATTTCTAAATAACAATGTAGCCCTCCAACTCCTAAATGATCACCACAAATATTGATATGACAGCTAGGCAACATGTACCAGGTTTTGCTATTATAGTAAAAATGATAAATAATATAAATTACTCACCAGCAAATACATTTACAAATATAGCCTTTACTTTAGGATCAGATTCCAAAATTCTTAAAGCTGCTGATACTTGTGACTGCCCGACACCACCACCTAGGTCCAGGAAGTTAGCTGGTCTTCCTCCACTCAACATTATAAGATCCATGGTGGCCATAGCCAACCCAGCACCATTAACCATACACCCAATACTACCATCCATATCAATGTAAGTTAAATTAAGGGCTGCTGCTTCTCTCTGAAAATATTTTTATAATTACATTTTATAATTAAACAAATGTAATGTAAATGTATCTGAAATATTTAATAGTATTTGGACATTGCATAAATTTATATTTCTCAGTGTTGTTTTGTTGTTTAACCCTGTTCTGGGATTGTATTTAAAATTGTAGGAATTTTGCTTATCTCATTTACTAATAATATGCTTTACTAAAATTACATCATAAAACATCTGTTTCTGATATTTGAATACATTTTGACAATTATAATATTTTACACAATCTATTGAACTACTATTTATGTTTTCAATTTGACTGTTGATAAAATTATATAATGATACATCACAATGTTGATAAGTAATAACTACATTAATATTTTACCATTTTTGCTTAAAGCATATATGATAAGCAATTGCCCTTGTTTACTTCAAATATTTCGTGTCAAATTCAGATAAGCCACAATATAGTGATAAGTTATAATTATCAACTACATCAAATATAATATATTATATATTGAATACATATAATATATTATATTTGATGTAGCATTGTATTTGTGCAAAATGTATTCACACATCACATCTCCTACTATTATTACTAAAATTTCTGGTTAAAAAATGAAAGGACTTAAAATTACTTCTCTAGGATCCGATTCTGATGTATCATCTAAAGCAAATATGTCTTGTTGTCTGAACTGAGCATTGTCATCAAAATTAATTTTTGCATCAACTGCTACCACTCGTCCATCGTCAGTCTCAACTAGAGGATTGATTTCAAGTTGAGTTGCATCAACCTAAAAAGAAATATAAACAAGTTTGTAACATTCTCAATTTCTTCAGAATATATTTGATTAATCTGTACTTACTTTAAGGAACAATTGCCATAATTTCTTAATTTCATCAGCACATTTGTTAACTAGAGCGCCCTTGAATTCCAAAAATTCAGCAACTTCCTTAGCAACTTTGTCAGTTATACCTTCATGGATGTCAATGGGCACTGTCTTTAGTAAGTGTGGGGTTTTTTCAGCAACTGCTTCAATGTCCATACCACCAGCCGGAGAAGCAACAAGAGCAGCACCGTTATATGTCCTTTCCATAACAATACTTAAATATGTCTCTCGTTTAATGTTAACACTTTCTGCTACCATTACCTTATCTACAAGAATACCATCTTTGGGCGTTTGCTTCGTAATAAGTTTATGTCCAATCATATTTTTAGCTAAATTAAGTATTTCCTTTGGGTTTTTCGTTAAGTGAACCCCACCTTTAAAGCCATTATCGAAATGACCCTTTCCTCGTCCACCAGCTAGAATTTGTGCTTTTATTACATATTCTTCAGCCTTGAAACCTGATAGTGATTTGGGGTCCAGAGAAGAATCAATCAGACGAAAATTTTGTATCGAAACTTGATGCTTTCGTAATAAGTCTTTACTATGATATTCCTGGAGATTTAAATGTCTTCGACTATTTATTCGTGGACAATATTTTTGGGTTAATGTCCGCAATACTATAAAGTTCTTAGTTTTAGTTAAAGCAGACATAATTAAGTTTGTGCAATTGGTATATTTTTTAGATAACACTGGAAAGCACCAACTAGTATACTCTACGATATACTGAGATTATAGATAGTAGATATTTGTAATAATAATAAGAGTTCAAAAGTCACTTCAACAATAAAATATACATAGTTTCGATGTGCTATGTATAAGAGTCGACACCTGCCACCTGTTCAATTGACATTTGACATTTTGAAGTTGACTGACGGAAATTAATAGCATTTGCAAAGCTCACAAGGTCGTAATACATCTTTAATAAAATAAATTCATTCTAGGTGTTCGTCAAATAAGAATAAATTACTACAATCTTTTGTAATTTATTTTTCTTGACCAAATGGTCACAAATGTAACCAAAAAAGACACTATCAGTAAGAAATCGGAAACATTTCTTGTAATCGATTTATATTTTATATTCTAAGTACTGCGTCAAATAAAACCAAATCAAAATATAATTTTTCAAAAGTATTTTTTTTAACTAATAAAAGCCGTTTTGAATCAACATGTTACAGTGTTGAATTAAATGTAAAACTACCACCGGTTCGGGAAAATAGGAAATACTATAAAATTAAACACTACCTATTTTTTTTTAAAAAACTGAACGACTGCACGAGCACGATTCGTGGACCGTGGTCAATTGTCATACATCAGTACGGGTAACTTGTGTTGACATTTAAATAACCTAAAAAAATATTATCAATTATCATAACCTCATCTAAACTATAAAGACAATAAGTAATTAAGTAAATATTATAATGTGTGATAATACAATTAAAGTCGGTGAATATATCGTTATACAAAAGCAGAACTATAAAAAGTTACATAAATTCAATAAACCAAATTCATCTGTAAATGTAGGAAAAGATACAATAAATTTAATTGGAATAGAAGGATGTCAGTATTTTTCTATATTTAAGATGATACCAAAAGGTACAAAAAGGAATAAAGAATATGACTTAGAATTATCGAAAGAAGCACTTAATTTAATACAAGAAATAAGTTTAAAAACATCAGGTACCGATAATAGAAATATTTACGACGATGGAAGATCACAAAAACTATCGGCTACTGAAATTAGCGAACTCAAGAGTGATTCCATAAGCGCATCAGAAATTGTTGAAACTTTAATTACAAATTCAAATACATTTCACAATAAAACTGAATTTTCGCAAGCTAAGTATTTAAAAAAGAAAGAAAAGAAATATTTTGAATACATTCAAATTTTGAAACCCAATCTCCGAAATATTACTGAAATATTATACAAATTAGACCCAAGCAAGGTACAGGGTGTTCGTATAGATACTTTGTCCCAAATTATGACATTATCAAATATTAGTAGTGAAGGTAATCATTTGCTTTATGATTCAGGTTCTAATGGTCTCCTTGTTGCTGCCTTATTAAGTGCAATGGGACCACAGAGTAATGGACAATTGGTACATATGCATCCCGGAAATATGTCTCAGAAACAAGCATTGTTAGCTATGAATTTTACTTCTGAGCAAAATAACAAATGTGTATCAGTTAATGTGTATTCAGTCTTGAGACAAGTGTATCAAGGCTCTGACACTAATTCAGCAGATTCTGCTACAGAAAAAACAACTAATTTGAAAAGAAAAGCACCAGAAAATATAGAACATGAAAGTAAATTGCCTAAGCTAGAGGTGTCAGATACCATTAGTGACGTTAACCTAAATAAGGAACATGATGATGCAAAGGAAAACAATGATGATAAGGAGAACAGTGAAGTCAAGGAAAATAGTGAGATTGAGGAAAGAGCACCTAAAAAACCAAAATGGCACTTTGATAATATAAGAGCTTCAGAAATTTTAACCCAGAAAGTTGACTCTTTAGTAATAGCATGTAAAGAAGACCCTCAAAATATATTTATGGAACTTATGAATTTTGTAAAGCCTGGTAGACCTTTTGTTATTTATTACAGTGTAGCTGAACCACTGCAAAACTTATATATGACACTCAAATCTTTAAGTAATGTTGGTGCTTTAAGATTAACCAACAATTGGATGAGAAATTATCAGGTATAAAACCATTTGTTTTTCTAAGAATTTTTATCTTTCTATTTATTTCAAATTTATATTAATCAAAGTTTTCTTTAATAGTCCATTAAAATTTTAAAATAAATAATATTTTATTTTTAACCATACTAAATTGTTAACATCAAATATTTTCATGATTTAATAATATTGGCATGCATTTTTTTTGTTTAGATAGCTAAATATTAAGTCTATAAAGTTTTTATGTAGTGATTCTTTGAAACAAGTAGTTCTCTGATTAGTAATCCTTATTTAATAATAGGATTAAATAAATATAATTTTACATATGCTGTATCTATATATCTAACTTTATCTGAATTTTTGAACATACTATTTTTTATTACAGATTTTACCTGATAGGACACATCCAGAAGTGATGATGAATGGATCAAGTGGATTTCTTTTATCTGGTTATATATTGAAATAGATTAATATTTATTTGAATATAAAAATTAAATATTGAACAATGTAACAAGCTTTCTTTAATTTTTAAATGTCATACAAATCATATATATTATCAAAAATTTGCTTCTTTTTTATAAAAGATGTGTTGCTAGCTTTTCTAATTCTAGATAAGCAAAATTACAATTTATTCCTACTATAAAATGTTGAAACACTTACAATTCATCATTATTGTTACACGTAATGTTTGCTGCAAAATTAAATGAATATAAAAATAACTGTTGAACAGATTGGCAATACAATACAATGTTTGTGTTGGTACATAAACTATTTAACATTTTGTCACGGAAGATATATTTCACATAAACCATATGTATGTTTTAAAACAATGTTACATCTAGAATATTTGAATAGTATTAAACATTTGATAGTTTTTCACTTTTAATAAAATGTATTTAACATTGTGTATGTGTGCATGACATTGATATGAAAAGCGGATATCATTAAAAATCTTTTTATTTTTATAATAAATAATTTATTTTATAAGCAAATTAATCCTTCAATCGCTTTAATAAAACACAGGATAAAATAAGATAAGGTTTGACAGTTCAAATCATAAGAAAAGCATTTGGGCACATATTTATATGGGACATACATTCTTCAGGCAGTCTATTATAATATAACACAAAAGGAAACTATATTCAACTATTAAAGAATGTAAAGGAATGTGTATCAGTCTGATTATATTAATCCTCTAATGCATTATGATTTTTCATTAAATTAACATAAATAAACAAATATAACTGTTTGTTTCACATCAAAATTTCTAATATTATATTCGAGAGGAACATTCATTAAAGTTAAATCATTATCAAAGTTGATAAAATTATTCACAATTTGGCACAAGGATTTTAGTTCCACTGCACAATGTTCATAATTTTGATTGAAATGTGGTTTTTTTAAATATGTAAATAATTGTTCAAATTTGCTTATGTTGTAAATAAATGAAAACTATTTTAATAAAATGATATTTGTGTATTGCGCCATAAATAACACATTTTTATTGCGGTAACTAGTAATAATAACATTACTACTTTAAGCTGAAGTTAAATTAGATTTGTAATAAATTCAAAAACTTTTCTAATTTAATAATGTATGGGTATGGGATGGGTTGGTTTAACGTAATTACGTATTATGTAATAGAGCATTTAATGCCGCAATCTTAATATGAGTTTTAAGAATTATATTTTAAAGTTTAAACTCTTTTCTAAAGACAAAAAAACTCACAGAAACAGTCAATGCAGTTGTTTGTGCCAAATGTCTTATACAGTCAATTATTATTACTAAGTATATATATGTGCAAAAATTTGTAAATAATAATGTTAAAATTAATCAAATCTACATTTAAAAATATTGTTTGATTACTAAAAAAAACCTAAGTTTCCTAGGAAGTTGAAGATATGCACCATTTTAAGAGCCCAAAGCTAGTCATTAAAGCCCTTTCAAAAGACTGGTATATTCGTTTACTTACTCAAATAGTTTGTATAATTTTTGATAGCCGTTTCTGTTATTACAACATATCTCTCCTAATGCAGTAGGCCTCTAGAAAAGAGCATGTTATGCTACTTAAAACTATAAATGTAATTTGAAGCCATAAATAAACAATAAAAAATATACTAGTGGCCTACAAATGCAATAATAGAGATCGTTTATAATTGATTACGAAAAAACAACGATTTAAATGCATTTAAATTTATCGGCCGATCATATAAAAACTAAAACTACATAATACTAAAATAGAAACTGGTTTTACAGCCACATAAATACTAATTACCGCTACATCTCTTAAAGAATATACATAAATTGCGTAAAAGATAAATAAATAGCGAATTCATTAGATGATTAATTATTATCAACATATCAATCAGTGGGGACATCATCAGTATAAAAACCAGAACAACAACGTCGATACTGCATCACTATAATTTGATCGAAAAAACGTTTTTGAAAATTGAACACACATGTGCAGTATTGCTTCGATAATTTTTATATTACATACATTATGGAATAACTTTGGTATTGGTGTTAATATGAAGGCATGCATAGCCGTGAGCAGCACAACGCAAACAGCAAGCGGCCGGCGACGCCGACTGCGCACGTAGCGGGGCGTCGGCGGCCCCCGACACCTCTCCCGACGGGCTGGCGTCGTGAGGCTATGAAGAGTCTTCATCGTACCAAGTACGAAAGTCGCACATCTCATCGTAGTCATCCTGAAAGACGAAGTTCGTTGAATATTATGTAATGTTAATTCAATGTATCAAAAATTTGCTTCGAGCTGAGTAAGATAGAGTGACCTAGTAATAAACCGACTGTCGAATGAGTCGCCTCAAAGAAATGTTTAGGGTCAAGTGCTTCCATTGTTACCAGCCGTACTTCTCGCGCCTCAACAACCGGTACTCAGATAATCATTCCCAACGAGGATCGAGTCAAGCAATTGGATGGTCGTAAAATTCTGCAGAATTAAAAATACTCTACCAAAATATATAGTCACTGACCGACATCCAGGCGTGATCGAGCACGTCCTCGGCGGCGAAGCGCAGCTCGGGCTGCGGACGGAGCATGTTGGCCACGAGGTCGATGGCGCCGGCCGACACGCGCTCCCAGTGCGGCGCGGGGAACTCCAGCCGCGCCGACAGGATCGCGTCGAACAACTTCTCTTGGTCGCCGTCGGGCGACGAAAATGGAGGGAATCCGCACAGCAGGATGTAGAGAATTACACCCGCCGCCCAAACGTCGATCTAAAAATAATAATGTGTAACGTAACACATTGAAGGCGAGTTTTGACTCCAAATTTATATTTTATTATAAATCTAACCTTAAGGCCGTATCCAGATTCGAGCAGGATCTCGGGCGCTACGTACGTTGGCGTTCCACAGACAGCGTGAAGCGGTCGCCATACTTCTACGGCTAGCCCAAAGTCTGCTAATTTCAGTCCACGTATACTACCGTCTGAGCCCACCTCAACCTAAAACATGTATTTGTAGAATTCTTTAACCTTAGAAAATAATACTTGATTACTTTATAAGTGTCAGTAGATTGTGAATACTTGCAAAAATAATTTAAAAATATATTAATTTTTCACTAAAATTTAATAAGAATTTAAAAAAAACCAAATGAAGCAAACATGGCAAGAAAACTGTACACAATCGTTTAAAAACTTCAAGCAAGTTAACTAAAAGTCAAAACAAAAAAAATATTCAAGTGAGATGTTTACTTTAAATTATTTTATATGTATGTTTTTGGTGTAGTGCATGCAATTTACTTTTGAACAGTATTACTAACAATTAGTAAAGTGTTTTAATTGAATGAAAGTATAGTTAATGTCTTACCAATAAATTTTCGGGTTTGATGTCTCGATGCACGATAGAAAGCGAGTGTAGGTATGCAATAGCTGATGTTAGGTGACCTATTAGCAAACGCGCTTGGGGCTCAGAAAATTTAGAAGCAGCTGCGATACTATCGAATAAATCGCCACCTAGAAAATACAAAAATAGTTGCAGACTTACGAGTACTAAGTCTATACTATCACTTGAGAGTGACAGTTCGTTGATATTTCCGTATACAGTTATGGCAAGAAAAAAAAATTTGTGCATTACTGACACATAATTATATTTGTCAATACGCACAGATGCTTTACACATACTTGAGACGCACGAAAAATGTTGCAAGTTAATTAAATTTTCCCTAAAAATTAGGGGAATTTTTAACAGTTTATTTTATTTACTCTCGAACTTGCTTGCGCTTTACTTCGTTTCAAAGCTTAGTAACTCTGTCTGAAGGTATTCTGTAATCTGTTTATTTAACTTATGAAGTGCATAATGATTAGTTATATATATAACCTTCGCTTTTATTTACATTATTATTTATTTAAGCAGTTTATAATATAATTAAACAGTGGTAATTAATGTTAACAGTGCTTTATCATGCCTTTAAATAAAAGTACATAATCCAGACATCAATTATTCACCTACTGTATTGCAGTATGGGAAAAGTGAAAGTTAAATATTATATGTGATGATTGTTAACGATTGAATAAGTAGTATATTTACCACTAACTAATTCCATGATAAGAAACAGCCATTCGGGGCTGTCCTGGTCTTCAATAAGTGAAACTATGCGAGGGTGGCATAACTTTCTCATCACTCTCACCTGAAAATATCATAAAATATTTTTTTTATCTTATTTAAAAAAAAAGTGTCTACATATGTCTAATCCAAAACATATGTATATTGTAAATCATATTAGTCGATCGAAGAGATTTTATATTGTATGTCAATATAATATTTCGAAATGAATTCAAAATAAGTATTCAATTATTCAATAGATACTTACTTCTGCCTCTACATAATGTTCTTTGCCTTTGCATTTTGCCTTGTCAATAACTTTAAGAGCATACTCCTTTCCATTTGCTTTGTCCTTACATACTCTTACAACTGCAAAGTTGCCATCACCTGAAATAGGATTTATTATTAAACATGAATGCTATTATTGTTATAAATCTAAATAATAAACAGAATAAAATGAATTTATGGTAATGAAGTTCAAAATTAGTTAATCAATGCCATTCACTATCTAGATAAATGTCTGGAAATTTGCAGTTTATAAATCTTGTTATCTAAAATATTTCCTTGTAAAACATTAATGCTGCGAATAGCCAAAGATCGGCTTTTATTTATTTATAGAGCAGAGTCCGAAACGAAACTCAATGGTTTCTTTTCAATCATAATTATGACATGAATTAAAAAATCAGTCCACGGCTTGTCTTCGAAAAAGACAAGTGAGACTTATTAAAGGGATTATTAGCCAAATATTTATCAGCCACTTAAGAGCGCTTATACCAATTGCCACTTCTCAGTTTCTGTCATTTTTAACCTTGTGTGCGTGTGGCTGCGTGTATAAGCACAACTACTATAGTCAAGCCAATCGATAAAAAGCTTCGTTATTCTATTACATTATTTATCCCGTATATATTATCTGTGGGTTTTATTTTCAATTGTATAAAAAATTAATTGACATACAAATCATAAATTACTCAAACAATTATAATATATTGGATGTCCAAATAGTAAATATATAAAAAATAAAACTTTGAGTAAAACATTAAAATCGATTGTCATTCATAGTAAACGTAATGTATGTGTAATTTTAGTATCAAATTATGCTGTCAAATCTTGTAGTCCAACTGTTCTACCATTACCATAATCTTTAAGGACACTGGTAGCCAATTTATAAATGACAACTAAATTATGAGTTCATAAATGAATACAATTAATTAAAAATATTAAATCAAGCTGCTCTGTATTTTGAGCTCTTACTGTTCACGTTTTGCATATATTTCTATTGTTAATGTTTTTGCATTAATATTTATATTAAACTAGTTTTCGCCTTTGTGTCGCATGTTAGTCATAGATTGATATAGGAAAACAGTATAAAAAAGTAGACACATCCTTAGAGTTCAAGCTTGTATCATACCAAATTTAATCAAATTCGGTTTAGTGGTTTAGCCGTGAATGCGTAGCAGACAGATAGACACAGACAGTTTCTTTCACATTAGCATGAATTTTAACTTTTTATATCCGGCGCTCTAAGGGAATGTGTGATTGAGAATGCATTATTTTACACGTCGTATGACTATTTCATTAGTCATCTTCCAGTAATATTACAATAATTATATTGTGCCGAAATGATACAATAGTAAGCTGGCAAGAAGCCTAAAGATAACTGAATGCAATAGATATTATAATTATAAGTTCAATATGAAGATATCAAATCTATACAATGTGCAACATTCTTGCCATATGACAGTAGTCACTTCGAGTGGTTTACCTATGATCTTGCCGACGCTGTACTTAAGACGCAACGGTTGCGGCAGCAGGCCCGTGAGCGGCGCCGCGTCGCCTTCGCCCGCCGCGCCCGCGCCCGCACCCGCAGCCGCGCGCGCGCCCGGCCGCAGCGGCATGCGCGGCTTGGGGCCCGACCTGCGCACGCACACGTGACGATTCAACGAGTGATGACGAATTGAGGGTTTTCCTCCAAAATTGAGGGGGAATCGAGATGTGGCGGGGCAGTTTTAGGCGGATTTGTAGGGGAAAATTTAAAAAAATAAAAGTATAAAAAGCTAAAAATAATGTAATAAAGAAGTAAAAAATTTATGTAAATTAAAGTTTTTGAGCAAAGACAAGTTAAGAAATAAAAATTTAATTTCATTGTTTAATTTAAAATTATATTTGAAATTACCTCTCCAACGGGGTGTACAAATAATTAAAACATTAGGGATTTTTAATTGATTGATTTGCTTCATTTAGAGGAATCTGAAGTTGGTCCTAAGATAACATTCTGTAGGAGTTGGCAACACTTCCCGTACCAATTACGACAGTATTTCTTATTGTATAGTTGAGCGAATGAGACGAGCAATCGCCTCGTCAATAGATCGGACGGTCGATTATCAAAAAAGTTTTGTTTTAAAAAAGCATAAATAATGTAGATCATCAAAAAATAGTTACCTTGTATTTCTTGAAATTGAATTGCATTTACTTTTTCTACATTGTAAAACAGCCTTACTTTCCTCAAATTCGAGTTCGAAGTCTTCTTGATTGACTCTGTAAAGAAATAAAACGATATAAATAACATATTTAGCACAGTTGAAAAATATTCCAAACCATGTACAAATAATTATATATAAATAACAATACTTTTTTAATCAATACATATAATATCTACATTGCAGAAAAAATAAACAAATTCTTGTAAAATACTTAAAAAGTACCTTTCGTTTCCATATGCAAAAAATACATCTTCCTCTTCAAAAAACTGGTGCAAAGCGGTGACAGGAGTTCCAGTTTGGGTGAATACTTTGCGAACACAACCGGTGTCTAATTTAATACACTCAGTGATCGCCGCCAAGGCATGTTCTAGAGTTGGACTATTGCGTTTATTCAATAACAATCTGCATACCTAAATGAAAAAATATTGTAAATTTTCTGTATGTGTTCTTCATTTAGCCCTTATGATATATATGTATATAGAATAGTGTTAAAGTTAATAAACTAATTTAAAAAAATGTTTTTTATACTCTGTAGATGAAAATGAACAATGGAAGTCACACAATAAAAAAAAAAATTAAATTAAGTATTTTAATTTTATAAAATCTTAATGACTGGCTCAAGAGGTATATCCGAAATGTAAAGATATATTAATATGTATATTTTTTTAAATCATGTCTATGCATACTCATCAAAATCGTTACTTATCAAACGAATTAAAAAATAAGTTAGTTTTTACTTTTAAAATGTGTTCTTTATTTGAATTCTTTCTGTTGACCTATTTGAATATTATCATTGTATAATATTTATCAAATGTATTTTCCATTTATCAATAAAATATCCCTGGGTTAAACTAATTTATAAACATATGGCGTCATAATGGATCAATACTAGTTATAACCACGTAACTGCTTTAATCCATTTACACAATTTTATTTAAGTATTTACTTACATTAACTTATATATTAAAACTATTTACCTTGCGGGGTTTCACTCCATTCCTAATAATAGTAACTATACGGGGCCGGATTACATTATCCCCAGCAGGGCTAACTCTTGGTGTCCCATTGCCAGTAGAGTTACTACCATTTGTCTGAAATTAATTTTAAATGTTACATATTTTTTTCTTTATAAGAATTTTGAATTTCCTGCACAAGGTTAAAAGCATGGCTTGCGTAATCAACGTCCTGTTCACGAACAGTCTACACATTCACAGCTTTATTTATGGTTTAAAGGTTAGGGGCTAAATTCGGTTTACGCGGGTTTTCTTGTTCGTGGCCGCTATTCTGTATTCCGTTTTTAGTTCAGTTGCGAATCTAAAATTTTAACTGTCCAGGCAACACGAAGCTTGTAGACGGTTTTCAAATTTTAAATCCAATTCCCGGAAAGAACTGTGCGTTGGCTGCCGTATTAAATTACGCATTTTTGCAATTATCGTAATCAACTACATAGCTAAGTGGATACGACTAAAGTGGATTACCATTATCCATTGTGGTTTTGAGTAAAACAGGTGGTGTTTATGGTTGAAACGCAAATAATATTAATTTGAAGGAACATCTTAGTTCCCACCTAAGGCGACGTAAGGGGTGGTTTTTACAGTGTCATATCTATCTTACCACCACTTAACAGCAGCTGGCTTATTTGCTATTCTGTCTATTTAAATTAAAATAAAAGCCTTCTGGTCTACAAGAACAAGGAGTATTTTATCACCCGGCAAGGAGTATTTTATATTTTTTTCTCAAATGTAAGCAAACGCAGAACTATTTGCTCTTTGTTATACAGCACCATACCGTGATGACGGCACCTTCGATTAACTTGTGCCTGTGCTTTTGTTTTGATAATTTTCTGGTGGCTTATATTCATTGTATGGTAATTTGTATGTTTTATGATCTATGAATCAAGTTTGTATATAAATAGGGTTATTATATTATAATTTTCTTGATATTTTTAAAAATAATAATCACTTAAATAAAAAAAGGACAATGGTGCAACCTCTATGAGCGGGACTTCTGGCGGAGGGCCAGAATACCTACCAACGCAGCGGTATTGTTTTTGTCGCTAACGCATACTACTAATGTGGCGGCTTTAATCAAAATTTGCTGTAAAAAATATCTCTAATGGCGTAGACGTAGACAATGATGATAACGCCCTCATGACAGATTTATGCAATAGCGGCCGTACAAGGAAATGAATAGCTCACTTCAAGATACTAAATACTCTAAACTAAAACACAGTTACTCTCTATCACCATACTGTAATGGTTTGTTAGGATGATAACAGGACGATCAGGAAAATCAGAAACAGTTACAGTTGATTTTAAAAACTGCCAGTATTTTACTTAAAATTTCATAATAGAAAAAAAATACATTAACTTTTACTGATTTCACACTGTATTATAACCTGGGAGTAAATCAACTCCAGTTAAAAAGGCTAGGGTTAGGAGGTACAAAAATAATGGCATGCTTGCTTTATATTAAAAATTTGGGAGACTTGCATACATCTTATTATGTATATCAATGATACACTATTATTACTACTTAATCAGATACATTTTTTTATTCTTATTTATGGTTTCTAACTGGGGTTTGGTCAAGTTAACTAAAATATATACATTAAAAGTAAATTTAACTTAAATATGTATATTTTTAAAAAAAGAAGTTATTTTAATTTGCAGTAATGACGTTATAATAACTTATTCTGCTTCATTAAAAAACATTTACAATATAAAATAATTTAATAGTCACCTGCAAATATCGGGATAATCGATTGTTAGCTCTGGCTGGTGATGGACTTGCACTATCACTGAGAGACTCGGGTCCACTTAATCTAAATGACTGCGGTGTAACAGCACTCGCTTCATAGTCTAATCTCTTGAATGGTTCTCCAAAGCCACTACACACATATGACTGACCATCTTCTAAATCATCTAGTTTTCCTACCTAAGATTGAGTTAATTAAATTTTAGTAAGTCTTCTTATGAAATATGTTTCTTTTATTGGTTTCTTTATATATTTTTTTATTAATCATAGCATCAGTGCAAAGGAAAACAGAAATACAATTAAATAGAAACACTAGAGCACCAAAATGGTACTTTTACTTTTTTACAAAAGGTTTAGTTTTTTTAACATTTAGATAAAAAAAAACACTATTTTTGTTTACATCTAATTAAATTACTTTAAAAACTAATAATAATTATGAAACATAATTATATTTATTTTAAAAATTTGTAGATTCACAAATTGTATTGTTTTCATCAAATATGATTATATCAAAGTAGTTAATATTAATTTATGCTAATGATTTTATATTATAATCAAATTATTCATTGTATAGTTTATTCCCAAGCTTCTCTCAGGTGGAAGTTTTATAGTTATTTATTTCTTTACATATAGGTATTTTAAAGATCATACTTATTTATGTACAATGACATTAGTTCCTTAAGGTGTTGAATAGTACATTGAAAAAAAAAAACAATTAAACGATATGTTAAAAATTAACTTACTTTTCTACCTTCTAGAGAGTATATCGTTCTAACACCACTAGGCAATGTAACATTATCAACTAACACCCTAGTTAAGTCTGCAGTTAAACTGTCAAAAGATCTGAAATTAAGAAATTTATTTTATATCATATATATTAATTCAGTATTCAAATGTGTTTATATGCAATATATGTATTTAAACTAAATGCATACACTAGTTAATGACATAATTTAGTTGCAGTGAATGACTCATTGTCAATTTAAACTGCTGGCTTTATTAAAGTTAAATATGTAAGCTAAATATGAAAAGGGAAGGCTGTAAATAACATATACATTGATAGTGTTTTCAACAACTTTCATTCAATAAAACTTTTATGTTTAAATCTTTATAGTTAATAATATTTATTTTTTTATTAACATTATTAAGTATTGTAAGGGAAAACTTAATGTCTCGCTTCACTTGTTCCGTTTTATTTAACAGTGTGCAACACAAAAGATCTGAAATAGGTATCCTAATAGAAAAGTGAAAGTGACTTAAAAAACTGTCAAATAAGACTGAAAAATGTTATCGATTACCTGTATCTCTCTGGCAAGACTGGAATGATGACTCCTGAATAAAATTTATCACCATTTCGAAAAAACCTGATTCGTTTTGCTTTCCGTGCTGGTTGTGACCGAACCATTACGTTGCGTCGATTCGTCCTAGATTTCATAATTTCCATATCACTTAAATCTTTTTCTAATTCGCAAACAGAGCTCGAGCGGCTCCCGCTACGACTTAAATTGTTCTCCATCCTGTTAATTTAAGAAAGTTGCAACAAAGTTATAATTTCGATAACGGAAAGTGTTAACATGATTCAGATCAATCTTACCTTAGTTCTTGGCTATGCTTTACGACGAATATTATTTAAGTTTTTTAATTTATGGAGGTCATAATTTAATCGAGTCTCATTTTATTATTTTAATAGAGACTAAAATATTTGTTATAAATTAAATACATAAATTGAAGCAATTCTGTACTTCATGAAACACGGAAATCTGTGGAAATCAGCGCAGGTTACAGATACAAAAAATAATAGACTACAACTAACAATTAACAACATCTGTAATATTTTTTTTCTATTTCAGTATAAAACTATTTTCACAAAATCCGATCTTTATGAAAATATTTATTAAAACCTATGTAAACAATGTTATCATTTATTTGAATTTTATTGCTATCAATTAATAATATGATTTTATATAAGTTATGATAAGGTAAGATACATTATTTATGAAACTTATCGTTATTTCGTATAAATTGTTTAAAATAACATATTGATTTCATTCAATAGTATAATTATTGTTTCAAGCGTTTTTTAAACGAAATGAAAATTTAAGTGTGGAGGTAAAATGTTTGTTTGAATAATTCGAATTACAATTAAATACAAATAGTAATTTTAAATTAGGAGCTTAAAAATATACTGTTCAGTAATGGTTTTAGTTGGTGGTTAAACTAATTAATTGAAATCTAAATATATCTTAAAAATAAATAGAATGATCGATTTGGACTTCGGACTTTAGTCTAAAAGATCCTTATTGGAGCATGTATAACAGGATTACGTTATTTTACCAATGGTAACATTGCAAACAGGTGACGCATTTATCAATTTCGTTTTATGTCAAAAAGTACCTACAGACAAAGAGTGACTATTATTTTTATTTTTCGTACTAATTGTGTAAATTTTCGTGCAAAATGTCTTCAAGGAAAAAGGTTCTTTTAAAAGTTATCATCCTGGGCGACAGTGGCGTTGGTAAAACTTCATTGATGAATCAGTTTGTCAATAAAAAATTTTCCAACCAGTACAAGGCAACAATAGGCGCTGATTTTCTCACGAAAGAGGTAATTGTCGACGACCGTATCGTCACAATGCAGATCTGGGACACAGCGGGGCAGGAGCGATTCCAATCACTAGGGGTTGCGTTTTATCGTGGGGCGGATTGTTGCGTCTTAGTTTTTGACGTAACTGCCCCCAACACGTTTAAGTCCTTGGAGAGTTGGAGAGACGAATTTTTGATACAAGCATCTCCACGCGATCCGGAAAACTTTCCATTCGTTATACTAGGTAATAAAGTTGATTTGGATAATCGTGCTGTATCTGCCAAACGAGCCCAGCAATGGTGTCAAAGTAAAAATGACATCCCTTATTTCGAAACAAGTGCCAAAGAAGCTGTGAATGTTGAGCTTGCGTTTCAAACAATAGCACGCAATGCGTTGGCGCAAGAAACAGAAGCAGAGCTGTACAATGAGTTCCCTGATCAAATCAAGCTGAATGCTAATGATAATGGTCGCAACAGGGACGGAGATAACTGTGCTTGCTAGGTTCCATACTACTTTTCAACATTAGCTATATACTAGTGTCTCCTTATTTTATATAAAATTTATTACATTAGAGTATAATTTTAATTTATAAGTAATAGTTACTCTGATATTTTATATGTAAAAAATGTATAGGTGTGATCAATCTTTCACTTTTATTTTGGCAATTTATATAAAATACATGTGCAGTTGTGTAATGTAGCATTATAAATTTAAAAACAAATTTGCTTTTGTCACATTTTCAAATTGATCATGACAGTTCTTATTGTTTTATTGAAGTACAACTGAATCCGTTTAGTATAATCTAAACAGTAAATATAATTAAAAATATAATTAATAAAATTATGCATCTGTAGTCATTATTAAAATGATAACCAAAATTAAATTAATTGTGATAATATTTTCCTAAAAATGGTAGTGACAGAGAATTAAAAATTGATTCATATTGATTTTGTTGTAAGTAATAATTTATAAAAAAAATTGTATATCAGATGAGAATAGATTAGTAAAAGATAAAGTTTATATTTGTAACATTGAATGGAGCAAAATAATAAACACACTTTACTGAAAATTATGTTGTAGGAACTATTTGTGTTAAAACTACTTCAAGTACATATAAAGATCTTTTGAATTCAAAATTGTGTTTACCGTTTTATTTTGTTTTATAGTTTTATGAAGTTATATCAAAAATATTTGATAAAGAACAGAATTATTATTGGATGGAAGTTAGGTATGTTTTAAAAATTTCTTAGTATATCATCATTAAAAATAACAGTTTCACTATAAATCAATATACACAGTACTAAAATAATACTTATACTGAAGTATACAAAATTAACCAGATTTGCTTAAAATACATTTTGAATACAGTTTTGATAATATTTTAAAGGTTTGTTTTATGCTAAAGTGAAATGTAATAAACATTTGTTATTTTATCTATGTTTTTATAATAATCTGTCATTATGATTGTAACTGACACTCTGTAGTCCTTATTATTGGATTATTAAAAAGTAATGAATTTAAATTAGTGTTACTATAAACCATGTTACATTTTCAAGCATTTAAAGATAAAAAATTGCTATCAAAATTTAAAATGAAATTTCGAATGAAATTCTTTTTCATTTAATATATGTAACTGTTTTGTTTTAAGTTAGTAAATGAACAAAGTTAACAGTTGTTTTTTTATAACACAATCATTAAATATTTCTGTATATATTTGAATTTTATATTGATAGATATAAGTAGTTAATGGTAAATAATATCATGTTTACAAATAATAAGTTACTCAGCATTTTGTAATACACTTATTATTTTAATAAAATTGCTATATATCATAGTAAATATTGTTACTGGAATGGTTATCTTTATCATAAAGTTATAGTAAGGACATGCATATAATACAGCACCAGTCGTCCATGCAAAACTAATCATTTAGTCATAAGATAATGTGTGTTGATAAAATATTACTCTTAATACTTTGAATCATTACAATAGCTTCAACTAGCTTCCTGCATATGGGAGCTATGATTGTGTTTCTTACCTTAAGGTAGTTATATCATTATGTATCTTTATGCTCACAAGTAACTGATATGCAGCTTTGGCCGAGCTTATGGACTATAATAATGAATGTTCTAGATCTGCTTTAAGAGTTTGCAGTCATGGCCTATCATTGAAATAAAATATGCCATTTAAATATTAAGTTGGAAGACATGGGCATGTCACAGACCTTGCCTTCTTGTATACATGCAATTGGATTTCGAATGATTGTATTAATCCCCCTGCTACTTGTTTTTTGGGGATCTTATTGGATTTTAATAAACAATAACTTAAATGATAAGATATAGTTTAAAGGTAAAGAAATACGACATACGCTGTAATTGGTTGCTTTTAATTTTATATAAATAAATAAAAATCCACATCATATTCTTGTTTCATTCTCCTATCTATACAGAATAAAATTATTTATTAATTTGTTAAAAAATGTAAATTCGAAGCAGCGGTTATTTGAATTATAACATATGGGTCTGAATCGAAAATAGCAGGTATACTTAGATCCAAGAATGTCCAATTTATTTAAAATGCATTATGTTTTACGTAGTACTATACGTAAAACACATGAATATGTCATATAGTCCTCAGATGTCATGTAGGTAGTAACTATAATAGTAACCTATACTCTATTCCAACCATAAGAGAAGAAAAGCCAAATTAACAACATTTGATAGCAAATTAATGCGATATCATTATTCGAGAGCTTGATTAATCTATGATATTCACTAAGGATTTGCGAAAAATGGCATTTTGAACGTCAACAACACTGTTATCAGAAGAAGTTAAGTGTAATAGTGTTATATTATAAATAAATATATATTAATCATAAACTCTTAGTAGGGCACAATATAGCAGAGTTATTAGCAAATCGCATGAAATACGTAACTCTAAGGTTTGATTATCTTTATTCCTACATCAACTGGAATAGGCTATAGATGTCACCAATCTTTAATTTACCAATATAAAGCAGTGTGCCCAATTATGTTAAGAATTATTTCTTCGGATTGGCTTTATATTTTATATTAAACTAGCGAAACGCCCAGACTTCGCACGGATGCAATGCTGATACTAACTATACCACAGAATGTCTTACAACGTTCACAGTTTTTCAGTCATTATACAACACAAACTCCTATGTCCCTGCGTTTTACTAAATTGGATACGGATTAATGCTGTATTGCTTAAAATCGCTTCGAAAATAAGCCATTATTTTTCGTAAAAATTAAAGGAAAAAAAAGTTTATGTGGGTTATTCCTGAGGGATAGACAAATACCTGAAATACCATCGATGTCTTTTTTGAAGACCTTTATAAGGTGTACAATACTGTAGAGCATTATTTTGATCTATCTCGTAAGGTTCAGCCAGCATTTGCAACGTAAGCGAAAAAAATGTGTTTATTTAAGACATTACTTTAGAAATCTCTAAAATTATTAGTGTTTTTCTAATATATTGTGCATGTTTTAAATATATAAAAGTTTCTCTTGATTCAATTTACCTATTAAAAACCGCATCAAAATCCGTTGTGTAATTTAAAGATCTAAGCATATACAGGGACAGACAGTAAGCGATTTTGTTTTATACTAAGGCCTTGTAAGCAATGCCGGATTTACTCATTTTACGACCTTAGGCTTTACGGAGTAATTTCCCTTATACAATTGTCAGTCACTGTAGTTTGTCTTTGTAATTTAGCAATTTTTTGGAATATGCACAATGATAATTTATATTTAGACGGATCCTATGTATAAGGGTTAAAGTGCAAAATCATAAAACTTCAATAGAAGCTCTCGAAGTGTCTATACCTATATGTCGATGAGTAACATCATTACTCTTGCTTTTCTGCGATCTGTGGGAGTGATTTCGTCAAAAGAAACGGAAGTGTGTAACAGGAAGTCAGGTAAGGGCGCTTTATTTCAATCGACCAATAAGCGCGTGCGAGTTGAGAGGATATAATATTAATGTTCCCTTTACCAACGTAAAATATCAGATGTTCCACATAATATGCAATAACTGGTAAAGTTCGCTGGATTTAGTTTAGTAAAGTAAAGAAGTCAAAATTTCACATCAGTCAGTTAATTTTTCATATGACGTTAAAACTTATTTTATAAGTATTTTTTTTTAAATGAACACTTTATTATGTTGTTTTTTTTAATTTTATTATTATTTTATTTATTTGTCGTTTTCATAACCAAACTCACCAGTCCCGACACTATCTATTATTTTCATTAAATATCGATGGCAAAATTGATTAAATTCTGACTTCTCCTGAACTTGGAATGATTTATTTGGAAGCCATATTAAATACACAAAATTTACTAATAACATAGGTAATAACACAGTAAAATATTAGGTAAATATATTTTTTCCAGATGAATATACTAAACTACCCGATCGACCGTAGAAGTAAGCAAAAACGTGGGATCTCCTCCCGTTCAAGTTACAAACTACCTTGTGGCTATTAGTAGGTAGCTTTATTAAGTTTTTAAGCGTGCCTGCATATATGTTGACAATGTGTTGACTGCAACATAAAACAGTGCTACCAATAAATATGTATTTTTGCTCGTTATTAATTGCAGTAAGAGGAAGCATTTAATATCAATAAATGGTAATTGTTAAATTGCTCATTTGGCCCATAAACATATATTGGAAATTGAAGGAAAGTCGATAAAATATTAAAAGAATCCTTTCTGCACTGGTTTCATCATAAGTCACAGGCTGAGGCCACATGATATCTGTTAATATATACATATTCCATGTACCCATTGCAACTTAGCATCAACAGTAAGGCCAAGAAATTCAGCTGATTCAACTGGAACCATGGATTCCACATTGATAAGTACATCAACATGTTGCACATTTGGTGTACTAAATTTTACACTTTTTGATTTTTTTTTATTATTTAGCCTAAGATTATTTACGCTAAGCCAGTGTACTATATCGGAGATAGCATTGTTTATATCGTCATACTATACCTGCTTTCTATTAATTTTCAAAACTAAAGAGGTATCATCAGCAAATAATACTAGATCATGTTTGTTCACAACTAGAAAGGGCAAGTCTTTTATGTATATGAGGAATAGAAAAGGTCCAAGAATTGAACCCCCATATCAACTGAGACCCCAGGAGACCTTTTTCCTTTATGATCAACCCTCTGAATTCTATTGTTACGATAAGAAGTCAGAAGGTCGAGCGCACATTCTTTAATTCCATAGTGATAAAGTTTCCTGACCAGAGTTTCATGTTGAACACAATCAAGGCTCATTTGGATAAGTCGCAGAAATTTTCTAAGGCATCCTGTTACCTCTCTCAGGCTTCATAGATTTTCCTTATAAGCTCGATACCTGTGTCAGTTGTCGAGCGACCCCTCGTAAATCCAAATTGTTTTCTATGCAGCAGATTATGTCTGTTGAAGTATGCTAATAATTGATTTAGAATATTTTTTTCAAATATTTTGCTGAGGGTAGGTAGTATTGAGGTTGGCCTATAGTTGTTGGGGTCTGAAAAACTATCCGATTTAAATATGGAATGGAATAAGTTTACTATGTTTCATCAGGTTAGGAATTATACCACGTTGAACACAACTATTAAATATTATTGCAAGATAAGGCGCAATCCCATCGATAATTGAATTTATCACCTTTACAGAAATACCCCACAGATCAGCTGTTTTCTTAATGTCTATTGATTTAAATGTACATATGATGTCATTGGTTTATTGGGATAAAATTAAAGTTTGATTTGCATTCTCTTACATTTTCTTTGATCAATGACACGATAACAGCTAGAGAAGAAATAAGTTACTTAGTTGTAAAAACTGATATGCCAACAATTTTTTTTTCAAAAACTAAAACAACTTCCGTTTCACTACGACTTACGACTTTATTATTATAATTCAAGGTCATTTCGGAGTTGCGCCTGCCGACTCTATCAGTTTCACAATTAATAATTTTACAAGTCATTTTTATCTTGTCATATGCATTCTTAATTTTATTTTTTAGTTAAAGATTTTGCCTAAAAGCATACTTTTCTAAATAATCTTGAATATTTACCTTACATAATTGGCAAAAGTGGCACTATAATTGTACTTCCTTTCATTATAAAGCTCATATATTCGTTTCCTACTTTTATGAATTCCAATAGTCGCCCATTCATTGAATTTTAAAAAGTTTTGTGTTTTAACTGTTTTAGAATTGAATATGGCATTGAACTTGTTTCTAATTAATTTATATAGATTGTTATACAAAACATTAGGACTATCACTAAAAGACAGGTGTGGGAAATTGGCCATAACGTTACTTCTAAATTTCTCAATACTACCTGTGGTCAAAGGTACAAACATTATCTTTTCAGAATTGCTCATTTTTTTTACATGGATAATAATGATTGTTGTCCACAATTATCTGAACTTAATATGTTAATAATAATTTTGTTTTGTGGAATATAGGTTGCAAATATGTTATCTATATAAGTTGTTGTGAAATCTGTTATTCTAGTTGGTTCTTAGAAAAAATTTACCAGATTATATAAACTTAACAAAGCTCTGAATCTAATACTTATGGTTGAATTATGCAGTCAATTTATATTAAAATCTTCACAAACAATAATTTATTTATTAGTTCCAGATAATTTCGATAAAACATTTTCCAATACATTTTCACACAATTCATATAATCCACTGGGGAGTCTGTATATATAACAAGGACACGCTCAAGCTCTGCACAGGCTTTTTCTATAGTTTGCTCAACAGAAAGGCTCTCTCTCTTGAGATTGGCTGTTATGGCCCAAAGCGGTCAGGACGATTTCACCATCATCATCGTGTATTAAATACTTCCGAACTAATACCAAATCATTTTATCTTTCGTTTTCCCGTTTAGGGGATGAATATCCAAAAATACTGACAACGCCATACTTTAATAATGTCAATCTTTTATATGGATTTTAATACCCAATTACTTCATTTGAGGGATGATTTTATTAAAATTGTGGTTACATCACAAATGTTAGCTGAAGTTAGACGGTCATTTAATTAGCAAATTAACATGTGTTTAAAAATTGCGGTTCATCACTTCAAACATCATCTGTAGGTAGACCCAAACCAAGGTTAATGCATTCGGTTATGTTTCGATTTTTCTACTACTGATTTCATACTTTGAGTGACTAGAGTGAATTTGTTTAAATATCGGTAAAAATGTCATCGAAAAAAAACAGGTTTCTATTTAAAAAAGTGCAGACTTTGACTTAGCTTCAGAGCCTCCACCGAAGAAGAAATAGTGGCCCAATATGACGGCCTTATCGAGTACTGAAACTTTTATGTTAAACACTTTTGGATATGATCAGTAGTTTTCGTGTCATTGCTCTATAAAAAAATATTTGCGTCAATCTTTATCTATATATTATATAATTGAAAAATAAAACTTTTGTGTGTGTTGTAATGCTAAGTTTTTCCTTTCTTCTCGTCTAACTTAATCTGTTTTCACATGCCTTTATTGAAATATCACAGTTTGCTATATTATCTGAAGTATTATTTTTCATCCATGTTTTTTTCATCTATCATCTAACATCACTCTTTAATGTAGTATTAAATTTAATGTGAATGTACTTATTATAACACAAAAATACTTAAATTATGTTGAAAACCGTATCAATAAAAAAAGGTTTTAAAGAAAGTATTTGCTGAAGCAAAATAAATAGACAAAATACTGTAACCAGATGTTAAAATCTGTCCGTCCATCTCTATCATTGAATTGTGATTCCATAAACACGATCAAATTAAATGTACCACCATAACAATTTCTCATTCATTAACGTACTACATCATACGTAATTTGTCCGAAGTATGGAGGTACGTCTTCACTTCAGCGTGCGCATGCGAAGCGGGGAGGGGACGAAGCTACAGCATTTCAGCCGGCTAGCTAGTCGGTCGTTTAGTCTCGCTTGTGACATGAAAGGGCGCGATTCTTCACACGCATCACGGTGCTCCGAGAAATGCATCACCATGAACAGCCGCCTGGGATTGCATGTAATGGTAAGTGCTTTACGTTATATTTTCTAAGAAAACACAAGTGGACCATACAAAAACATTTTAGACCATACAAAAGTATTTTTTTATATACCTAAATCAGTACCGTTACACTATGGTCTTTAATAAAAATCATCGTGGTTGAAATTCAATATACATAACATTTTTTTAAAGAAAATGAATGTATATACATATATCCCCTAGTATCGAAACTGAAAAAACGTAAACCTCATTTCCTTAAATACGTTTATAACCATATACTTGTATGGTAGTACTATTAAATGTAATAACGGTAATATATAATAAATGTAATTGAGAATACTCTATTAAGAAGCTAATAATTATTTTCAAAATGAATATAAAAATGTTATAGCTGTACGTGTAATTTTTCAACTAATAAGTTTCATGAATTTGATTTTATGAAAATAATAATTTAATAATTGTAATTTCAATCTCATTTGCGAAGATGTTTATTTTCATTTATGATAAGTTTTGTACTTCTTCAATAAACGATGATACTCCTCTCAAATTCCATGTGTCCTCATTGACCTTGCGCTACATGCAAAGGGACAATTAGCGAAGAGTTATTCCAATAGCAAACAATAAACCCTTTAATATTTAATGCTATCTATAGTTAGTGAGTTCATTTGAAGTGAATATGTAAATTGAAATATAATAAATCAATTGTCTATGGATATTTACACCACAATCATTCTTTACCTGTCTAGTTTATTTTTCGAGATATGAAAGAATGTAACATTACTTTTTTAATAAAAAATGATAAAGACTTTCTTTTCCACCTGTGGTTCCAATTCCGACTACAATTACCAATTCATATTGATTATTTTTTTCTCTATATTGTTAAAAATAAGATATGCTATGTATTATCTGTTATAATATTCAAATTCAAAATTTTCCATTTCTTCATATATATATATATCTATTACATATTCTACATATATAATCATAAATTTTAGCTTTGATGAAGAATAAATAATTAATAATTTATTTATTGATTTTATTTATATTTCATAGCTACAGAAACTCGGTTTTTGATGTTCTCGTCTTCTGTACTATCTATTCAATAGTTATAGAGGCTATGACACAAACCTTAAAATTTTATTATTATGAAAACATAGAATAAATATTGGTATTTATTATTGTTTTTCTATATATATTTAAGGCAACGGTAGTATATAATTATATTAATCGAAGGCGATGTATAATTTTGAGCATGATTATTTTTTTTGGATAATTTTAAGTACTTGTTACAGTGAAACATGACATTTCTATATTTCCTAGATTAGATTCTCGTTGATTAATAAATAAATCTATATAATTGCAATTTTAACATAACATTTTAATTTAACAAAAATAAAAACTATAACGTAAGAAGAAAGTTTAACAGACGATAAGAAAACCCATAGGACATGTTGATGCCGTAGCCTTATAGCGTGCTGTACCTAATTAGGACAGGAGCAAATCAAACAAAGGTTTCGCTTAACTGATGCCGTCTTTGTATCAATGAAATTAATTGAAAGGCATGTCCTATACTTATCGGACTCATTAGATTAATTGAAAATTGTACAGCACTTAAAAGATAAGCTTTCATATTAAGCGTCATGGCTTAATAGGTCGAATACATAAAATACGAATATCCCTGATTTAAATTCGAACACTGAATTTTCACGTGCTCGAGTTGTTTGTCCAATTAATCTTGTGCTCCACGGCGAAGGGACTCTTCTTGTGGAAATCAACAAGTAGGTATAGGATACAATTTCTTCCACAGGAGTATCCACAATTTTACTTAATTTTAATTAACAGTTTATATGATGTTACAGTTGATTTAATAAATATGTACGTTGTATACCTCAATTTAAGCAAATTATATTTAACATAGAGGTTGGATTCATCGAATATGTCCGATAAAAAATACTCTTAGTAAAAGTATTTCTTACCTAAAACAAAAAAAGGTTGTGCTCGTAGTAATCAGCGCATTATTTATTTCCTTTAAAAAATCATTTATTATAAAAATGCTTATCATCTAATTTATTTTTTACCTCGATTGCCTGCGATTACAGAATTACCTACATATAATTCATTAATTAATTACTTTGGATTTGGTTAATCATTGTAACTAACATTGATGTCATGGATGCTTTTACGAATCAAAAAATGTAGGGCATATAACGATAATTTATCATATTCTTGCCATCAGATTATTTTTATCAACGAACATTAAAACAATAAAACAATTCGTAGATCACTTAGTTGTTGAATTAACAGAAAATACCGGCGCAATAAATCCATAATCTTTGCCCTGAATTTATAATACCAATAATACCGTGTTCCTTTTAATCGACAGTTCCAATGTTACACTGTATGTTATTGATTCGATTGATATTTTATTCTGTCTCGTAAATGATACAAGTTTTTGTTAAGGTTCAAATCGACGACGATGATTCAATTAACGATGCTTCATTTGGCTTGTACACTTTATTTAAAACTTTCACGACGTAATATCATGATAATCACTTATGGCTACACCCGAAAATGTTGTTTAGGGGGTTGTTAGTTAAACAATGTTGCGTCTTCTTCTTACGAATTTAAACTCAGGCCAGAAAGAGAGAAGTTCAGTTTATAGCTAAATACCTCCTAAACAATGTTTTAAGTTAGGCAGAAAGTGTTAGTGTCGTTTAAAATAAACGGAACTATATGTAATATATATATTATATATTACAATATAAATAATATATTTTTTTAAGATAAAAGACCGTAAATCGAATCTAAATTTTCCATCGAGAAAATTTATGACGTGTTCATCTTCTCTGACTTAAAAATCAATGTTACTCTCCGACATCAAAAAACCTTTTTTATTATAGCTTAATGAAACATTATTCGTAGATAATTTTTGGGACTCCATTTTAACAGCCTCTCAAAATTTCGATTTGCATAATTGCAAATTATTTACTTCTATGTACAGCAAACGAGCAAGTACATATGTCAAGATGGAATCAGATCGATCATAAATTAAGGGGTTGAGGCATCATTTAAAATGTCGTTGGCCTAATCAGAGTTTTAACAATGTGTGCGTTCCGATTTTTAAATTGTGTGATTGTTAACCATATTGCATCATTCCACGCTCTCACTACGAGGATGGGTAGCTTGTATAGAAAGTGATAGTATAAATTTAATCTAGGGCTGCCGGCACCAAATAATTTAGGGTAAGGATTCGGAAAATCCATCGCGCATGTTTTTAAATAGAGGGTAATTTTATTTAATGATGATAGAGTAACATTTTGTAAGTCACTGTTCCGCGCCGAGGCGTGTTAATGGGGACTTTATTCAAATGTACGAAACATACTAAGAGTTTTAAGATTAACTTTTATTCTAATAAGATTAGATTAGAACGAAGTTACGAAAAATTGAGTACGCATTCGATACAAAATTTTTCACATCCCTATCAACATGATTCATAGGTGGTATAAGCGGAAATTCAGGGAAAATGAATTTTGTTTAAAATAATGTGTTCCTAAAATAAACATTGAAAGGATAAAGTCCTTAAACATCCTTAATGTTTCCACTTTAGTTTGGCGGATACACACTTGACCGAACTTCAATAAATTATATACAAAAAAGTATACTCAATAACCTTGCCCGGGCTTGAACCCGCAATCTTCGGTTATGAGTGACGTTTTGCTACTGGGCTATTTCGGCTTTAAACGTTAACAAAAAATTAAACTACATTTAGATTGTTGAGATGATTTATAATGAAATTTCCCTGTTATATATTAGTTAGTTCTACGCAGCATATTTGACGTAGACTAGTCTAGATCAAACGCAACGATAGAATGCCGCGAATGACTGACATGCTACAAATAAAATAGGCGCCAAATAGCTACCGTCTATTTTAATTAAAGTATTTTAAAAGCATAGTTCACGCTACAGAGGCACACGTAGTACTGTTCCATAAAATACTGAACTTAGACTTAATGTATAAAAATGACCTACCTAAAGTAAAAAAATATAGATTATACAATTATTGAAAAATAAAAATGTAATGAGAGCAAGAAATTAACAGTTTTATCGTGGAATATTTACGATACATTTAATAATACAACATACATTTGTGACGATATCAGTAATTGTATTACTATCACTTTAAGTATTATAGTTTTTCAACTAATAATAATTACACTATTCAGTCCTTCAGCATAGACTCTACTCATAAGTACATAGGCTTTGGGCGTGCTGTTAAATAATAATTAATATTTAATTATAGACAATAGATAGTAATCATAGACAATGACATTCAGACATGGACAATTTGACTACTTTTTGCATATTGATATATTTGTAACAGTAACGAATTAAAATCTTATAAAAATAATGTTTTAAATATACTGAATTATCTAAATTTAGTACACTGATTTTACTAAATTTTTATTTTATCACTTTCAACGAAAAAACTACAAAATGATCCTTGACCGTATTCATTGGATACATTAAACATTCAGCCAACAAATCGTAGTTTTACTTTAATTATTATTTATATCATTTATATTTACTTTAATATTATTATTACTGTAGGCCGGGACGCCACGCTTTGCTAACAATTTTTAAAGTTCATATTTGCTTTAGGTTCGTGAACAAATAATTGGACTAAACTGGGAATTGGACTAAATATATGAATATATGAACGAACCTTCAAAGCTATACACAATGTGTATATTTTTTTCCAATGAGCCCGATACCAAGTATTCAATAGATAGCGCAATTAATTAAACCATATTAAAAGAACGATTTCATTTGCAATACAATTGACGTTCTTATACATATGTTTAAAACAATCATAATATTAAAACATGACGTAATATTTTCTACTGAATAGTTTATAAGATGTAATCAGGTTGAGATCATATTTGTAATGACATCAGGATTATTTGAAAAACTTCGTATAGTTAACGTTTAATGTGAAGAGGAAAATGTCGATGGATAAAGACAACTTATGTATATAGAAACGACTTGATTAGATTAGATATATCAGCTATATCAAATCACTTTTCCTGTAATTGTATATGCCACATATAATAATATACAAAAATGCAAGTTTTTATAATGCATTGTTCTGATAGAGTATCAACTTAATAAGAAATCTGTTAAATATTGCCTTTATACAAAAATGTATGTCAGTAAGCACTTAATATGACGGACTTATTTATTGATTTTGTTTTATATAATTTCTACGTGAGTCACAGAGCATTACTGACATTTTGACAAATTTACTTTTTAAAATGACAGATGATACGGCTCACATATTAGAGCAATGAGTGAATATCTCATTAATTTAATTTAACAATGTAATTGAAATATAAATTCAAGCCGCCTACGCTTTTCATATCGCAAAAATGTCTTAAACTCGTTTTGACGCATGCGTGAAACATATTGATTGGTCCGTAGCGAATCCCGCTCCTTTGACTGACTTTGAAAATATTCTCTCTGACTTATCTATTATTCTACGTATATACAAAATTGAAAATGACAGAGCCAGTTACATTGACTTTAAAAATTTAGCATAAATTTCGATCTAGTTGTTATCTTCTACTGAAAATGTTTTATTACGTTACAAATAAATATAGAGCGATTACAAATGAATATTGCTTTTTTTAGTGAGTATCACTATGACGTCATCAATTATATTTGTTAATATAACTGAAGTAGACAATTAGAATATGGTTGAGTAGTGTTGATACAATATTGAATGTTTCGTTTACAATATTGAATTGTTAATTAGTATACTCGTCTTAATTATAAATAATGATAAGTGTTTAAATTAATAATTTACTTTGAATCAAGCATTTAGGAATTCAGCGGGCGTTTAAGAGCTGTGTTATATGAGGTCCTGTGACGTAGCAATCTCAGAATAAACGATGGTCGATTCTAATTATACCTACAATATACTATCGTGATACTGTCTGCAGCTTCATTTTAAAGCTTATCTGTGTTGTAATTGCAGAGTATGAAAAGAGTGTTTATACTTCTTCAGCTTCACTAGTGGTAGCATTAAACGTTCCTTGAATATTGATAATGGACGTGTCATAAAAATAATTAGTATAATAAAAGTCAAAATATCTTATATGTATTGGTTTTTTGGGAGCCGTTAATACAATATAGTCTTCTGATTACGAGTTCAAACGGGCTAACAACACTAAATTCTCATGTTATTAAATTGCGTTTATGGTAATGATTCATCTCGGGCGATCGATATGTATCCCATTGAAGTTGGAGTGGAATAAGCTCCAAACTTTACAGGAGAGGAGACTTTGAACTTGTTTTTATACTTGTAATACACTACATATTCGAAAAAACGTCTAAACGTAACCACGTTTATGTAAATTTAGAAAAAAATTTCTCTATTTTTAGAGTATGTCACGTGTAGACGGCAAAATGGAGAGAGTTAGATGGTCAAAGTTTAAGTTTAAAATACATGTTAATTTAGTGTTACATATAAATAAAATGAGAATTCTATTCTATTATATATATATTTAAATATAAAGTAATAAAGAAGTAAACAAAATTGAATTGACATGAAGAGAATATTTAATAAAAATATAATTAATAGTAATCTAAAGTGCGTTTGTTTGTAAAGTAGAGTTCAATATAAACTAAGTTGATCAAAATAGTTTTTTAAATAAAGTCCTAAGCTGGGCTTAAAAAGACTTTTATTATAGAAAAAGCGTCAGTTGCTATTTTACGGTTGTGGATGTTCATGGCTTAAAATTACTTCCTATACATTCAAGTTTACTAAATTTTTTTTCTCTATAAAGAGTGCCAGATAAACGTATAAGTTTAGCATTTTTAAAAAGCAGTAATCTCGCTTGGTTTTGTATTCTCGATCTCTAGCTAAGCTCGATTTATTGCATTATCTTTTAAGTGCAGTAAAAACGTCTAATATTTCTACCAGTTTAAGAACTTAGATGTAAAGTCATTTCAAGGACAAAAAGGACATTTTCTGGCGACGATACGTCTACTAGTTTTATTTACTACGTCACAAAAAGGGTCGTTCGCCCTTACTCGAGAAACATTATTAGTAACCAAGTTTTCTTCGTATCTTTATTAAAATAATAAATTGGATTAGAGTTTTGATACCAATATTCAAGATTAAATGTACGCTATTATATTTGCCATTTTAATTTTTCGTTACTTTCTTATTTTAATTGAATGAAAAACTATATAAGTTAAAGTTTACTTAGTAGTAGGGTTTGTACTGGAACACCAACAATACATGGTTTTGTTGTGCTTTGGTAAAGTAAGTGAGTCAGGATAATTACAGGCTTGGACATAACATTTTATTTCCCAAGGTTTGTGGCGCATTGACGTTGTAACGGATGGTTGATTATTTTTTCAGTGCCAATGATTATGGGCGGTGGTGACCACTTACAATTAGGTTGTAAAAAAAGGTTATCTCTATATTCAATATTTTTTATATTCCTATTTCGGTTCGGTTCTATTGATCTCAATAAGTGCCAACCACTGAATACCAATTCAAACGAACAATATTTTTTTGACACGTGTATACAACTATACATATAATATGTATGATTTTATATCATGCTTGGAATTCAATTTGATCCCTTTGTCAGTGTTTCAAAATTTAATTTCCATAATAATGTACAGTACATAAGAATAAAATTTTGCATCGGCTAACATCCAGACGATATATATTATAGGGTTGCACTTACCAAAAAATAAATAAAAATAAAAAGAATCATTCTGATAAAGACGATGAAAAGAACCGCTACATATAACCTATTCAGCTGCTCTGTATGATTTCATAAAACCGAAATCGTAGTTGTATTTAACGTACTTATTTGTTTTCCCACTCTTACTGCTCATAAAAGTCGCTGTCCTTAGATTTGCCATTGACGCTTCTTCCTTTGTGATATAGGTAAAATTGCAAGTGTTTTAGGAAAAAAATACTTTTGGAAATCGATTTTGTAAAATACAGACGAATTGATAACCTCCTCCTTTTTGATGTCGGTTAAAAATACAATACGATTGTTTCTGATGTTTGTTGATTACATGTTTGAAGCTTTTACATGTAAAAGTATTTTTTTTAGATCATATTGCAAATCGAAATATAGTTATTATGCAAATTACTAAGTGTACGTATAATAATAAAATATTCCTCTGGCTGAATCAAGTTGTAATATTGCACAATAACCTCAAAGAAGAAGTTGCAGATATTGTATATTTATTGCTATGTTGCCAAATCGCCTAGTTGTTGATCTAAACATTCTTCAATTGTGTTTTAATTGCATTCTCAAATATAATTACGTTTGAAAATTAATCAGAACTTCAATGTGTTATTGCAAAATTAGTTATATTTTTTCTAAAATTTCAATCGTTTTCGTTTAAAACTGCTTAACCTTTAATGCTGCAGAGTTCACCAGCAGTCTACTCCCCAACCCATTATTATGAGGGCCCCGTTGCAGCTTAGAATCTATATCAGTATATCTTGCCCATATTCTATTGCATGCTCATTTAATATTATATCAGTTGTAACATATTTAACATTTTATTATAGGTAAATATTTTATTAATTTAGTTTTTTACTATTTAAAAGTAGATCATTGACATTAAACGTGAGTACTCTTTTTGAGAGGGCAATGTTCACATCGTCATATATTGATTTGCGTCATTTTGTGAAGAGGTGACATCACAAACAATTCTATCTTGTGAGCGTCATTCAAAATATAAATTAAGTCTTTATATAAACGAGTAAGAGAAATAGAACACGAATAGAACCTTGAGGTACCCTTTAAATTCGATTGCTCAGGTAAGAAATCAAATGATTGAGTTCATCATCTCTAATGCCATAGTGGTGTTGCTTTCTGATCAGTGTCTCATGTTGCACACATTCTAAGGCCTTAGATAAGTGAAAAAATATCTCTTAGATATACTGTGACTCCTCGCAGGCATCTAAAATATTTTTCATGAGCTCGACCACCGATGCTGGTGTCGACCCCTTGTAAAGCCAAATTGTTATATAATTCAGAGTAAGCACTGATATAGTAAACAAAATAAGTTATATAATCGAATGTAATGAAAAGCAATTACTTTCAAATTATACAAACACTCGTCGGATATAATTAGTGAGGAATAAATTTCATCATTTTCATGATCATCATTTCAAGATACATAACAAAGTGGACAAAACATTCATACGTACCTATGTGTGTATATGATATACGTTACGTGCATACAAACAATAACATAACAAACGTTCATGCTCAAAAATAGACTGATTACACTTTCATAGCAAAAGTTTTACCTTAACGACCCTTATTACTTTATAATTTATTGTATCATATTCCCTATATTTGGACTCTAGCCATATCTACTCTGTTGGTATTTTTATTATCATTCCAACTAATTTTTTGGTCAAATTACAAATTTCACTACTAATATATTTTTTTATTTTATATCTTATGATGCGAAATGTACTGACGATGTGACGTTGTTGTATATGCATCAAATGAAACGAGTGCCAAGAACGTTCTTATCAATTGTAAGTGTTGTCTAAAAACCCTAATACTATTTTAATCTTATTATATATGGCTATTAAATAGGTACATCATTTAGATGTCTTTGAAATGTTACACGACATAAAGACTGATATGTTAATTAATTATAATGTACTTCATTTTGTATATAATTAATTAGAAATTTATATTCTACTTCCCTATAGGCTTTTTATTTTAAATTATATTTAATATAATTTAATTCAAGTATTGGTATATATATAATATAAATATGTATGTATGTATGTATGTATGTACAAACTTACTAGTTCATAACTTATTATATTAGGTGATAAACCCTATTCTTGTTTGAAGACACAAAGTCTATTAAACTGTAATGATAATATTTATGTAATAATTTAAATAACGAGATACAAATTTGGAGGTATTGTCGTTTTAATGAAAGCTAATTACAATTTTAACTATAGTGTTAAGTGCTACAAAGATTAAAACGTTTCATTAAGTTAAAACATTACGATATACTATA
Source organism: Vanessa tameamea (assembly GCF_037043105.1). Classification (NCBI taxonomy): domain Eukaryota; kingdom Metazoa; phylum Arthropoda; class Insecta; order Lepidoptera; family Nymphalidae; genus Vanessa; species Vanessa tameamea. The sequence goes on along the minus strand of NC_087313.1, from coordinate 8,541,699 downwards.
TTTTTTGTAAATAAATTTATAAAAGAATTATAATAATTATCTAACTAGGTAGTGTTCAAATAAATTCGTAACTGTTCATGTAGTATTTTTGTAATTAATTCAACTGTCGAAACTTTTCAATACTTATTCCTTGTAACTCGACTATTTGTTGGTTGATAAGTCGATTTTACATTGTAGATTTTAGGGGTCAGGTGTCGAATCTCATCCATTGATCGGCGGGAGGCGGGCGGCTTCCCGCCCACGTGTTGGCTCGCGCTCGGAATAGCCAGTCCGCCCTGAGCCACTGATCGTCCCAGACATTTGTCGTATTTTCAAATACAACGCGAGTCAAATAAAAGTGCCTTTTAGTTAATTAAATTACATATTATATTTTAAGAAATTTTATTAATGTTATGCCTTGGTTGGTGTTTCATTTAAAATTTTAGCAGTTTTTATGAAATTACTTGCTCAAAAATCGTTGTGCTCAATTTGTTATAAGCAATATTAAAATAATTTTAGATAAAATATATCGTGAAGTGCTAATAGTACCTTATATTAAACTATGGTTGTGAAGTGCGGTTAGTGGTTAGGCAGATTTGATCGGCGTTCAATTTTTAAAGTGTCGTAGAGTTTTGGCTCGTTTAGAGGTTGTGTTCTTGGTTGAGGCGCCGGCGCTGTGGAGGGGTCGCAGCGTGACCGTATGAGCGATGCGATGCGCGACACACTAGCGTCATTGCTGCGTAGCTCAGTCCGTGCGCAGGCGCATACAGAAAACGCGGACAAATTACACAATGGAGCTATTACTCCTGTTTTGGTCTTCCCAAATGAAGGTTCATTTTTCTTTCCTAGATAAAATAAACTACTTAATTTAATTTTAGTATTTCTCACGGAGTTAAATTTGTCATTTTCTGATACCTATTCTATTATTGCTTGCCTAAAAATAGAATTAAAAGTAAAATAATGGAATAAGTTCTTTTTCTCATTACAATCAATTTATTAAAATCTCTATCTTACAAGAAATCCATACACTGAACTATGATACGAACTTTTTACAAAACTGAATACATCTAGACGTATTTTGTTATCTAAGCCAGTCTGTTGCCAGAATTTACTCAATTTTCTTTATGTACATCACAAAATATATTATTATATATTTTAATCGTTATTTTTTTTAATATTATATGATAAAGACTGACAAAATTTACGTGAATTTTCAATGTTCACCTTTATAATATATATGTACGAGTATAATTTCTAAAATATTATAGGTCATATCGAACTGAACTACTTTTTTAAATAGTTCTTTTTTATTCATACTAATCTGTAAATTATATTACTTTAGTTATATAAATAACAATAACTTTTAGGTTTTATACTGAAATATTGGATTCCATTATGATGAAAAAGCAAACGTGTGATTGTTTTTATTGATCTAATTTTTTCTTATATTAAAGGCATCTACAGTAAAAAAAACAACAATCTCAATAAAGTGTATTGTATTTTTTATAAAAATTATACTTTTATATAAAAAATATTTAAAATTGTAATTTTAATAATTTGTATTAAAAAAAGTTTATATTTTATAATGGTTTTATTACTTAATTGCATTTTGATCAATAATTTTATACCATTTAGCATTTCTTCAAGTGAAGATTTTTTTTTTATGTTACACAAGTATTTTTTCGAATTATAAGTTGTGTAATTATTAATAATTGGTTATAATAGTAATCAATATTTAATATTATGTAAATGCTTAGTGCCGGTTTGTAAGCTAGCGCTTACGTCGGTATCTCGAAACTAATGAGCTAATGTTTGTGTAAAATGTTTGTTTATTCTTTCACAAAGCCTTGGGTGGGTCATAAAAAAGTATTTTTTTACTTTATAAGAATTGTTTTATATTTTTCTGAAACACATTATACCGGTACCATTAGTAACCGGAAACATTTTTAAATTTAGAGTAATAAGTATAATTGTAGTAATACCTACTTTTTTATTTATTAAAATCGTTGACGACACTAGAAAATCCCTCAGCAATTTATCAAAAAAATTAGAACAATTAGAACAGCGATGATGTTATTTTGAGTATTTATTCGGTTTGAGTCAAGTGATACATTCCACAGTTAACGATTGTGTGATTTATTATATAAACTTTTCGTAGGTCGTACGTAGAGGGTATTATTCCGGTAACCGGCACGTGACGGTCGTGATGCGTCATTTGGTAAAACTGATACTGCACATGAAGAGACGAAACGTTACAATATATTGCTAACATTTACTATAGTTTCATGAGAGCTTAAAGTACGAATCAATAACGCACTTCGCTCGCAATGTTACTTTACATATACGATGTTTACTGAATTATTTTGAAAGCAATACCGTATTATTTGCATGAATGAATTTTACGCAATGGTTAGCATGAAATATATTAATACCATCGGCTAAGTGCCTACTAATATCAGAAGTAGGGCAACTGCGATCTTTAGATTTATGTTTTCGTTAACATTTACAAAATAAATGACAAAGTAGATACATAGAGTATTTTGTACAGATTGAGATCTCTTCTAATACTATAAACACGAAAGTATGTTTATTGGTTTGCCCTTCATTCACTCAGTGACGGAACCATGGATCAATGAATTTGTATGACTATACATAGACAGTGGTACCTACTCGTAGTCTATGAGGCAGAGGGTTAGGGGCTTTTTTTATCCCAGAAAATGGCTAGTAGTTGTTACTTTTAATCGTAGAGAGCTTAATCGGGCGTTATGATTTGATTATTATTTTATACATATACATATAATAATTTTAAATTATTTTATACACTTTTTTATATTAACGAATTTGAGCGTTATGGTGGGATACATTCCAATCCCTCTCCTAAAAAGGAGAGGCCTAGATGTCCCAGCCGTGGGAGTTGGGACTTACAGTCTGTTACATTGATCGAATTACGATAAAAAAGTTTTTGAAACCTATTACATATAAAAACGGTGACGTAAAATAAATAAAAGTTTCTTGAATTCGTTCTAAAAATATAGAGTGGTATACGTGATGAACACGTAGTAGACTATGCATGTACGTACGTATGTTTTGATAACGTCGCGTCCGGCGTGTTGAGTGACTTAGTGGTTACAGATGTGTCATCAAATTGAAACTTGACCGGTGTGGAAACAAATGTAGCTGATATCGATTCTCTTTTACCGCTATTTATTATGCAAATTTAACACATTTAGCCAAATTGAAATATTTGCTTAAGAAATATTGCTCTACATTACACACGTAAACACTAAAATATACATAAATTTGTACAGAAATTTATAAAGTTACATTTTATAAATTTCTTTTACATTTTTTAACGGATACTTAATACAATCCTACACTTTGTCATTATTTAATACAGAAACAAATAGGTTACCCGATAGTCAAAAGTAATTGTAACAAATCTAAACCATTGATAAACCTTAAATTTTACTGGAGAACAAAGCTTTTTGCTAGTCCGCATAGATAGGCAACCATGTTTTATACCGCCAAACAGCAAAATTTAGTTATATTCTGGTTTAAAGGGTGAGTCACCAGTGTAACATAAAATCATGTCATCTAAGGTGTTACGTCCTTTAAGCTTGAGATTAAATCAACTTGAAGTGGTACTGATAGACATTTGAGAAATTAATAAGATACAAAAGAAAAAAAAAGTTACAATCTGCAAAAGTCCCACTCTTGGGATATTCTCCCGTTTCCTTTTTTTTTTACATCATTATAAAATTATTTAAAAAATGTTTTTTTATCGTCGTATAAAAATGTATTATTTTTACATAATACGTTTATTAAAAATAATTTTTTGCGTTAAAACGAAAACTGTAGCTAAAAAAATAAGTATCTAAATAAAACCAAATGTATTTAATACATAAGGTTTTTCCAAATAATAAATGAGTGTCACATCTACTACAATTTAAATAACTTTGACGTCTTAAAGTAAAGGTGACCTGTTTAGCGACGCCAACAAAGCTGTTCGTAAATAAGATCTTGAAAAAAATAATTATAGACATCTAATTTAATTCGTTCTTCTTCAAAGAAATGCAGATACGAACAAGCTACAAGGCTGCATTTCTGAAACTTTTTACAATATATTTTCGCGCGGTTACACTTGCGATAAACGTTACTGCTACTCCCTCGTGGTTCGTAGCTGATATTATTCTCCTTAAAATAAAAAAATAAGCTATATATGGTAAAACTAAAACTAAATTATTTAAAATCGAAGAGGTATGTGTGGTATCGGAGATGGTATCGTCTAAACATACGACTACATCCTTCAGCTTTATAATACTAGTTTTAAAATTCAATATTTAAAAATAATTAATACAGTTGTTATTAGGTTCTTACTCTGCGAGGCCAATATTTAGAGTAACTACGATGTCATAGTCACCTCTACTACATAGTAATGCAATTTATGAGGAGCTCGATCACGAATCCGTAGGAGTCACGAGCTAGTCGCCGAAATTATAAGTACTATCAATAACAATTAGTCTTCAACGATATTGTATAATCGAGGTACCTTTTTTTATTCACCTCAATTAAGTACGAGTATCGAGTTTCTGGAGATACATACTCCTAAGATCATAGATTTTACAAATGTCATCCCGTGCACAGTTCATCGGTGTATTCAGTCCTCTTACTTAAATAGCGATTTACATATATACTTAGCATTCATTTCGTAACATGACATCATTTCACATTACAATATAATATATATATGTATTTCGTGAATATACAATTTCAAATTCGTAAATATTATATATGAATCTATGCTTAGTAGACAGTATTGAGTATTTCAGGATGATTGGGTTTTGTATAAGGAAATTTTCGAGCTTCATTATAATTACTGAAGTGATGAATTTAAGATTCAGTTTTAAATATAACTTCAATCCAGAATCATTAAATAAAATGAATTTTTAGAGTCCATGTTCCGTTAATTCGGTTATTTCACATACAATATGGTTTGGCTTTTTAGTACAAATCCATAGCTTTATTACTTTTTTAAAAAAGGAAAGAATATAGAACAAACTCTATTCCAACTACATGTGGAGTTGTATTATATCTGAAGATATAATATTACTCAAAAATGTAGCTTTGTAAATATTACTTAATTTTATGTACGTCTACCTTTATTCAGTTATTTATTGATTACTCTATACTACTTATTCTATTATGTATCAGTTAAAAAAGAAATCTTGGAAAAAATAGATTGTGGTAATTTCAGTAAAAATAAAAATGCTTAACATTTTCGTCAAGTTGAGCTTCTTACATTGTTTGGTAGAATTATAAGATATGACGATTTTATATCTGTTTACAGGTTGAATTAACAGTGCGCTGTAGACGCTGATTTTGTATCTTATATTCGGTGTGTCACGAACAAGTGCGAACATAATTAATTATTGTTTTAAAATTATCGAACGAAACACCTCTGGGAAGTCTTCGATAGTTGCCAGAAGTTTTGTAATTTGTACGTTCTGATCTCGCGAAGCTATTATCAAGGAATTTATAAACATCGTTACGATTGTACTTGTCACAGTAGATCAACGGGAATATTATTTTGGGGTAAAAAATTCTAAAAACGTTTATAACATGTATGTGTTATAAATTCGGTACCGAATTATACGATAAATTAAACAAGGATTTGTAGTAATTACAGCGTTGCAAAATTGAAATTTTAAACTGCGTTCAGAAAAAGTTTTATTTTCCAAGCTAGAGAGGTTTTATTTTAGTTTCGATGTTTTGATAGACTTTTATCGATACTGTGTACTTAGGTAACATACATACATATATATTGTTTACAAGTCTAAAATGTAATCGGCTTTCTTTTTAGAAGTCTATTAAAAAGATCGGTTTTCCATTAATGAAACAGGTGACGATAAAATTCGACCTACAAATTGCACTTTAATTGTGCACAATATTTTTATTTGAATCGAAATCTTTTTGAAATATAATGTATAAAGGTGAAGTAAACAGCCTATAAATATCCCACTGCTGGGCTAAGACCTCATCTTTTTTTGAGGCGAAAATATCTTCATCACAAAATGTAATATTTATACATATATATGGATAATTATTGTCGGCCTTTTTCTTAATTTATTAAAATAAGATTAAGATGAGATGAAAATTACAAATGTGTGGTATTGTTGCAGGGAGCACACGCGAAGGCGGATTGGTGTGGCGCGGGTGCGCCGCCAACTGCGACGCCGAAGACGGCACGGCGGGAACACTCACCGACGGCAACGCCAACCCAGGAGACAAGGTACAGGTCGTAAATTTAATATAACATTCAATTCATTTGTACTATCTTTCGTAATATAAGGAACTCTTTTAATAAGGAAGAAATAAGGTGGCGTTTTTGTGATGCCTAACTGAATAACTATCAAACCAATGTAAACTAAACCAATGTAACCAAAACTTAACTAGAAGGTGCAGCACGTTTAGGTGAAGGTTTTGGTATATAATTTAAGAAGCTGCGTTTCGCAGTCTTACCCGCATTAAATTTAGACTATGGGCGTGACAAACGTGAATTTCATGTTCCTGTTAAAATATATTTATGATCATTCAGTTAAAACACGTAATATATAAATATCTTCTCCGGTATTTAATTCGAGAATTTAAATATTAACTTCAATGGCTCGGATCAATGTTATTTCCTGCTATTCTCTATAAATTCCCAATAAATCTTTTTATTTAAAGCTACACGAACGCGAGCAGTAAAAAATATAATTTTGTTTTAGACGCATGTTCCTACGTCACGGACGTTTATTTCGTGCTCGTTAGATGAATTAAATAAATTTAAAGAGCAGGTGTGTCAATACAAAGTTGCGTAAAATATCTGTAATAATAATTATATTTAAACTTTCTGTTCACTGAGGAGATTAATTTGTTCCTCTTTAAAATTTACTTCGATATTTATTTAATCTATGTATGTACAAATGGCGTATCCGTATTTTGAATATATTTGTAATATTTTTTAACCTGTATTTTGATTATATGTAGCATAGAATACGTTGAGTTAATTTAAACAATTTGTCTGCAGTCTGGACACGTTTCGATTCGTTAGATAGTTAGTTCAAAGATAGGGGTGAGCAGAATTTGTAACTCAGTAGATATTAGTGGATTTGCGGATGGTTAGTTCAGTGAATAAGATTATCGATGTACTAGTGAATGGTTTAATAAGGAGGTTTATAGACAGGTGAACATTTGGAGGGTCAAATGGTTGATAAATAAGAGTGGCTATATTTATATATAATAGAAGTAGGATCTAAAGTTATAAGTCAGTAGGATTGAGGTTGTAATTTGGAATGGGTGATTGATGTCTGATAGTAGTAAAAAATGAGGACGCGTGAATTGGTGGATTGATATTAGGTATATCATTACTAACACCAGTTCAGTGGTTGCTGATATTTACCCTGTATAAGAGGAATCCGTTGATACCAATAGCGGTTACCAATTTTCGAATTTTGGCCGACTATAATACGTAACATCTATAATCGGATTTTGTAGGATTTGACGTAGCAACTAATTGATTTAATATATTTACAAGTGTGATTAATGCATAGGTATGGAAGCTCAGCCCAAGGTAACGCCACTGCTTACTAGCATTGTTTTTTTTTATTTTAGAGCAACACTACGTAAATATAAATGTATCAATTTTTTTTCATACAATCTAAACTGAACCGATTGATAAGATGAATACTGCTGTACCAAAATGTACACGAACGACGATACGGCAGTAAGTCAGTGTTAAATAAAACTTTTGAACCTTTAATTTACACTTACCTGTCATTTGCTCCTAAACAATAATCTTTTGTTGACTTATCTGTGATATAATATTCAATATACAAAAGAATGTATTGCTAATCTGTCTCTATATTAAATATTATGAGTAAAATACTTTATTGTGGATTTAAGCCGTAGTGGTTTGATAAAAGTACCAAGGTAGAACTTGTAGTAATGTTGTCTGTGTTATTTGTGTTTGTGTATGCAGTACGTATTATAACGATTTCATGTTAACTTACGTTTATAGTTTATAAAGTACAAGCTCTACATATAAAATATATAATTAAAAAATAGGGTTATTTTATTCCTACTTCGTTTTTGAAATTTTTGATGACTATTAAATGTAATTCTTAAATTATTTAGTAGTAAACATTCTTATTTCATATTGTAAATCTTATAGAGCTAGTTCTAATTCGTAATTTACAGCTGGAGGGGTCGGACGCAGCTCCGGACGACCCTGTTCACCTCAAGAGACGGGTGGGACTCTTCAGTGGGGTGGCTCTAATCGTCGGCACTATGATTGGTAAGAATCCTTACATCTATATACAAATGGGCACAAATAAAACAGTTCAGTACCTATCTCTTTGTCACAAGTTTTTTTTTTAATTTATTGACAGACATATTAACGATTAGGACGTGCTCTAGTGTTATTTAATAAATAATAGTCATTGTTATAAAAAAATATGTAATATACACAGTAATTTATATAAATTATGTAATATACATAGTATTTGTAAATATTTAATGCTATTAAGTATTGACGGATATATTACATATACCTATAGCAAAACATCTGTTCGACAAACGTTTTACAAAGAATAACATTGTATATGTTCGTCGATTTCGCACCAGACGAACAAAAAATATTTATATAAAAACGTTGCAGCAATTTATTCGCGTCATTTGTAGAGTCGCCATTCGTTCGATGTTTAGTCTGCCATTGACCATGTAACGCTGAAAGGAAAAGTAAAAAAATTAAGTAAATTTTTTTTCAATAAAAAAACACTTATCCAAGGCCACTGACACAATAACATCCATATTATGCAATCAATATTATTTTAACTAATTGCCAATAGAAATAATCTTGGTAAATAATGCTATTTACATGGAATAACCATAATACTATACAGCTATGTTTATGTTGTGGACTATTTAAACATAATTTTATATTATTTATATAGAATATTGTAATTATTTACTCTATTATAAACGTTTAAGGAAATAATACTTATATTTTTTCTGTTAATGTTTTCTTTGAAGACTAAGGTTTGTCTCTTGTCTAATTGCTATTTAGTGTATATTTTCTAAATATGTCTATCAACCTTGAGTACAGTTTAGTAACCGTTGCACTCACTTTCTATAGCTTTTAAAAAAAATACAAATTAGTAATACTAGAATTTTGCAAATTAGTAGTAATCTAGCATGAGTTAGGTAATATCGTTAGTAAATTAAAAGTATGGTTTAACAAATGGGTCACAAAATACATTCGTTTATAAAAATAATGTATTTTCCGAACAGATCGCCTGTTCGGAATTTTTTATATTTGATTTATCTTGTAAAATGACAATTTCATCGAATCGATTGCAGCTCTTGTGCGATCATTATCTGATTATATTTTATTCAATCTCTTAATTAATTTATCGGGATTAAAATAATGTTGTCACTATCGTGTGGGGTTAAAAAGTACAACAAACAATTTTTATTTATTTACATTGTACACCAGAAACAACGATATTGTAAAAAAAAATATTAGCAATTCTATATAGTTAGTAGTAGGAAATGATTAGAATAGAACAAGTTTTATACGCGGATAATCTTTAAAGCCGAGAAAAAAAATCTAAAGTACGTCTTACCCTGATTCCCACCCTCTGAGGTATTAAAAGATTAAACTTGAAAAATATAAGAGATTTTACTCTTTTTTCATTTTTCGTAATACAATAAGATGTAACTTTTTCGTTTATGTATTATTATATTATTATGAATGTAGGTCGCGACTCGTGCCATAATTAAAATCATTCTCCAAATGAAACAATATATCTCAAGTAAAAATAATATGGCTTTTCATCAATCATCATCATGTCTTACTTACAATTCAATTCCAAGTACAATAGCAGTTATTATACTTGCAACGTGATAAATGTGACGCCCGCAATCTGATACGACACCTCAGATATTTAAACAGTCACTCCTTTAAACGTTTAGTAAGTTAATGTATAATATACATAGACGAGAAGCATGCTTGCATGAGAGTTCAAGGATAAAAAAATATTGATTCATTGTCACTTGTTACGTAACTAGCGACCCGCCCCGGCTTCGCACGCGTTGAATTTTTTAATGAAAATGATATTATATAAATATCATTTTTACTCTATGTAAATTAGGAACGATGTAGCTTTCTGTCAGTGATGACGAAGAATTGGATGATCAGTTACGAAGATTATCCCTACATACAAACTAATTTACCTCTTAATAATGGAATAGATGATAAAATAAAATTACGAGATATTTATGGTCGCTTTTTATTTTAAAGTGTACAAGGACATTGTTATATTGAAATAGTTTCAATCGATATACAACTTAGCATTGGATGTTAATCTATACGGTAGACTATATATACACAGGTGGATTGTATGGTTAAGTGCGCTAATCCAAATTGAATTATTCTTCCGGCATTACATAGTCCGCTTTTTCTTAAGTAATCTGCAAACTGTATGAGGAATAAATTTAGAAACGACATAAGAACTGAATAAATTTACACATACTTGTAAAGCGAGTCAATGCAGGTAAAACCACATTACTAAAATAACGTACGATGGGTTGCAGCATTTAATTATCAAGAGCGTAATTTGTGTTTATAACTCACCTCGTGCTCGGCACTGAAAACATCGTGAAGAAACCGACGCGTGCCGGGTGAAATTCTTTCACATATACATACATATATCGACCACGTGCATTGGAGCAGCGTAGTGATGGACTGTGTAAATCAAGTTCTTAGCCAAACTCGTGTATTAGTATTACCACAGACGATTTTTTTTGTTTTGGCGGTGAAGTAAAACATCGTGATGAGATCTGCATGTGTAGGTAGATATATTAGTATAAACTATATACCAATCCGCAAAGAAAGGGCGGTGAATTAATCTATACGTTTCTGTTTAATAGAACATTCGTATTCGTAAAGCGTTTATTCATTACATTAATATGGAAAATATAAGGCTTATATATGAAGTAAACAAGTAATTAAAGACACAATAATATAAGAAATGTGATAATCTTTGTTTTTTTTTAATTAGCATTGTTTTGTCAAAGGTTCTGGAATATTCGTGTCGCCCTCTGGGCTTTTGGAGCGCACGGGCTCAGTGGGCATAAGCTTCATCATTTGGATGGCGTGTGGCCTACTCTCTCTGCTCGGTAAATTTCAAATACTATCAGTTTATATTAGTAATTGCTCGCACTTTTCTAATCTCTCTAGATTTTTTGTACATATCTTTAATAATCATTTAAGCATTATTATTTTATATACCATTTATTATGTTTTTGTGTATGTATAGATTAAATGATGCTCTTGTATATATTACGCACCATTTTTACTATTTTATTGACTTTACCTCAAGCCCGTTAGATTGTCTGGGAGAATCGCAACTTAGCGATAAGACCACCATCTGATGATGATGCATCAATGATGCATCTTCAGTACTTTAATGCATTTATAAATTTGAGCTGTAGAATAATATTTAAGACTCCGCCAGTAACTTCTTACAAAAAACGCAAACCGGCGCATGTATTATGTAGGTATTTTGATTGCCAAGGATGCTTTATAAACTTTTTAAAACAGTAAGTACAATTCATACAATAATATGTACAGGAGCGCTCGCATACGCGGAGCTAGGAACGATGAATACATCATCCGGAGCTGAGTACGCGTATTTTATGGACGCTTTCGGAGGACCTCCTGCATTTTTATTTTCATGGGTAACGAATTATGCCTTTTATATATTTATCTAACATTTTCCTACGAAACAATCACCAAACATTCAAATATAAAAAAATATTTCTTCTTTTTTTGCATTTTAGGTCTCGACTTTAGTACTGAAACCATCTCAAATGGCTATCATCTGCCTCAGCTTCGCAAAATATGCTGTAGAGCCGTTCGTGTCTGAGTGCGAACCACCAAACGCTCTCGTCAAGCTAGTGGCCGTCATATCTATTGGTAATTAAGTCATTATAGATACTTCTATTCTCATCTTAACAAATAATACCAGCGACGAATACCCTGCAGATAAAGATCTCAAAATATCCACATAAAATGTAAACATGTATAGTATATTTCTAGCTGCCAATTACCTGCCCATTTTTTACGGCGAAAATGTTTTCTTCCGCTCGACATTTCCACTCATAAAATATCATGAACGTACCGAAACTCGCAAAAACCTAATTTGAGAGTTTTTACGGGCGTTTTCGTGGCAAGAAACGTAATGTAGAGCATGAAATGTTATTCTTATTAGAAGTGGATGTATTTTGAACCTACATTTGTTATTATATTATTACATAATTAATTATACTTTATGTATTTCTAGTAATGATTCTGGCGGTCAACTGCTACAGTGTGAACTTGGCGACGAAAGTCCAAAACATCTTCACTGCGGCAAAATTGGTGGCGATTGCAATAATCGTCTGCGGAGGAGCGTACAAATTAATATTAGGTAATAAAAACACACAAACATTTCACTAAAACACATTCACAAATCACATTATATTAGTTAAACATCCATTGAGCTATGAGTTAAGCTATGAGTTGACATAATTATCGATTTGACTAACAGTGTATTTCATAATTAATAATTATTTCGTCATTACAATCACCGAAATTCTAAATTCGTAACGTTATTGCTTTCATTAGTTTTATTCATTCGATTATTGTCATAATCACGGTTCGATTCATCGATATCTAATCATAAAGGTTAAATATATTTGGGAATAGACTGACAGGAGGTTGTGTCCGTATGGTGCAGGTAATACGCGACATTTACAGGAGCCCAACTTCGCCAGTAGCACGGCGACTCTGGGCAACATCGCCACGGCCTTCTACACGGGTCTGTGGGCCTACGACGGATGGAATAACCTTAACTATGTCACAGAGGAAATTAAAAACCCATCCAAGTAAGTATATTTACATTTTATGATATAATTAGCGTACGTTTCATTTAGATTTGTACAACGGGGTACAGGACCGATATGGGATATTAATGAGATTGGAGATGGATTTATTTTACTTGAACTATATTAATTTAAATGTTACCTAGCTTTATTGCAAAACTGACCTCTCTTTTCAATTATAGGAACCTCCCACTGAGCATCATAATCGGTATCCCGCTGGTGACACTTTGCTACGCGTTGGTGAACGTGTCGTACTTGGCCGTCATGTCGGTCAGCGAGATGGCCGACAGTGAGGCTGTGGCGGTCACGTTCGGAAACCGACTGCTGGGTCCTCTCGCCTGGCTCATGCCGCTCGCCGTCACCATCTCTACCTTCGGATCAGCTAATGGAACGCTATTCGTTGCGGGGAGGTTAGTTATTCCTTAAAAAATTATCAAAATTAATTAAATTTAGACCAAACTTAAAAAAAATGTATATATTTATTAATCTCATTGTCTGTGATTCTATTATAATATGTACTTTGATAGTACGCAAGGCGTAGCAGTAATGTTTGCGAAGAGTCTAAGTCGGAGATTTTTATAATAATAATTTCGTATTTAATGAATAATATGTTAAATTATAGCTTAATAGTGATAATAATACACTTACATATATGTTTATGAAGTAGTTAATATGCGATTACTGCTAACATATCAAACGGCTAATTTATCAAATACATCATCCGGGTAGGACCAATAAAAGTTATTGGGTTTTCCTCAGCAGCTCAAAGTTGAAAAGTTGTCATCGTTACAAACTCGGGTGTGAACTGGTGTGTTGATTCTGCGTCTGTTCGCTCCGGTCGTATCGGATTTCCGACCCGTCAGTCTGTCAGAAAGAGGAAATAGAAATTTCACTCATGTTTGGAACTTGTGGCTACGATATATCTCTTAAGGGACTGGCTCGTCTTCGTTGAGAATAACCACCGTGGCCGTTATCGGTCTGCAGTAAAATACCTTCACAATTAAATGTTTTTCTTTGTACTTGAAATGTTTCAACTTCAAGTGTCTGGTATGTATGTAGGTGTGTACTCTTGAGAATAGCGGCTAAAATAAATATATAGAACAAACTCTTTTCCAACTACATGTGGAGTTGTATTATATTTGAAGATATAATATTACTCAAAAATTACGTTTAGTGCATAATGTAGCTGACCTATAAGCAAATGGCATGGAATATATAAATCTATTTATTGTTCTGGAATATGAAAAAATGTTTATCTTCTTCGATTGGAATAGATTCATTAGTACATAATAATTATATATATTACATATAAACTTTAATGAATATCTGTATTTATAGACAGTATATGAACACTGCGATTTCTTTCATTCTGATAATTGATAATTTTTTAATGCTATTCAAAAGTTAACATATCATTTAAATATATATATATGAATAAATTAATTAATAAAATATAATTTAAAATTTAAAATACTATATTTTCTGGTAAATTTATCGTATGATTAAAGATAAGATATGTTATTAAATATTCCGTTTTATCCGTGTTTGCTTTGAACTCTTAAATTTAATGTCGAATGCTCGACACAACGCTTTATTGACGAGGAACAGCAATTATTTGAAAGAAAGAAAAATAAAGACATAAATGTTTATTTGGCTGAATTTCCTTATACGTTTCTTTTTAGTTATGAGAAATTTCTTTACAGCCCATGACGATAAAAATCGTCGAGCTTTCCCTGATAAATAACGAAAGGGGAACCGGAATAGTTATTAATAATATATGCTTTCTGTTAACAGATTGTGTTTTGCGGCCTCTCGGGAGGGACACTTGCTGGATATTCTTTCGTATGTGCACGTGCGACGTTTTACACCGGCACCGGGGCTGATATTCCATGTAAGTCTAGAACCGGGCTGGGCCGATTTCTTTTGAATATTTAGGCATTTAAACTTTATTTGTTTATAAATATATAATACTCAACAAATATATAAACTATTGTAAGAATGATTTTTTTTTATGTATTATTTTGACATTTTAGTTGAAATAGTAGTTAATGCAAATTTATGTTATTATGATGTTTATTGTTATTCTTATCACTTCCGCTACGAAATTGGTTTCAATGTAATACGAAATTTTACCCGTAATGAAAACCTTACTAATCTAAAACTTGTTGGCACTCCTTTTCTTTATTGTAATCTGCTCTACTGTGAGGTGTTTTTAATTAAACTTTAAATTACTCTCTTATATAGCCGAGTAGTGAAGCTTGTGACCTTGAAGCTTATTCACAAATTAGCCTTGAAGTATTTTGATGCTCAATAAAGGAGACAAGAAATCTTTCAGCGTTATTTTCATTAATGATACCTTCTTAACATGCCTCTGTAGCGTTCAGAAGAAAAATCGTTACGTTTTATTGATAAAGTTCTTGTATTCTAGTCCCTAATAGCGGTAGCGATGGTGCTGTACGGGACGATAGACTCGCTGATCGATTTCTTCTCGTTCACTGCCTGGATCTTCTACGGGGGAGCCATGCTTGCTTTGATCGTCATGAGATATACTAAGCCCAATGCGCCCAGACCTTATAAGGTATGCCAAAGTATAATTTATATTTTAAAATAGCGTAAAACATAAAACTCAACATGACCATTGCTGGTAGATGTGTTTATAATAATGAATATAGAATTGATTATGCTTGTGGTAATATAGTTCATTTACTCTCGGGATGAAGAACATTACCAAGAAACGTACATGTGTTGAAATAAATTGTGGCACTCTATTACGTCATTTAATGAAATTATGCTTAACTCCATCAGTGCACACCGAGATAATAAAACCGCCAAAGAAATATTGCAAATATCTGTGAAGGTGATTGTTTGCCGTACACGTGGTCCTTCCACTGATGTTAGAGCCAAACAATTAAAGGTGATTTTGATAACGGGTGTTTGGAGCTAATAATATAAAATCGTTAAATTTTAGTTTGATATCAGCCATAACATTGAAATTAACTTTAAAATAATATTTATTGAGTTATATGGAATAAATCGAATTTTAATATTTCACTAACTTTATATTTGTCGAAGATTTTTCAAAATATGTTTCAAATACCATCGATCTGTTTACTGTGAGCCCGAATGAAAGCGCCATAAATAAATGATATACAATTTGTGTATAATTTCAGGTGCCGATAATAATCCCATACGTAGTGCTCATAGTGTCGGCCTACCTCGTCGTGGCGCCCATCATAGACAAGCCGCAGTGGGAGTATCTGTACGCCGGCGGGTTCATCCTCGGCGGTCTGCTGGTGTACTTGCCGTTTGTCAAGTGGGGATATTCGTTACCGTTTATGGGTACGTATACATATCAGCAGCATTTGTTTGAGCCGAGTCAGCCCAGCGAATAGAATGCTCAATCGATGATTTTGCGATCAAATTCGGGTACGCACCATTCGTACGCTTGTTTATGATGAGCTACATCATGTTAACAGTTGCAAAACATCGTGGGGAAGCTTCGATGAGTCGTAGAAAATTCTAATACATGTAATATCCACTAACCCGTACTGTGGCAGCGTAGTGAAATAAACTCTAAGGCGTCTTCTTACGAGGAGAGGTGACCGTTTCCTAGCAGTGGGGCATTTACTCGATTGAGGGAAGAGTAATCATTTTAATATTCATTATTTATATTATTGTTGTATTTTATCGAAAGTAATATAAGTACTGTAGACACCGTGCCGTAGGTATTATAATAATTATTTGGTATACTTTATAAGTCCATTTGTGTAACTTAAATCAATAAGCTAATAATAAAATTATTGCCTTTTTTCAGATAAGATAACAGTTTTTCTGCAAATGGTGCTGGAGGTGGTGCCGACGTCGACAACTTTCGAATACTAAGTCCGCGCTGGACTATAAAAGGCATTTTTTAAAATTTTCAAACAATTTTTTGGCTATTGTTGTCTTTTCGAAATCGTATTTATGATTCGGCCATTAAATTGAAAGTTGTACGGTATAACAAATGACAAGCAATCAAATTTGCAAGGAATCTATAATTATTTATGATACGTTCGGCCAGTTCAGTGTTTCATAAAATTAATTATTTTTTGACTGATATAACAGGTTCCTTATTATACCTTAAAAAATAAATATCTACAAAAAATATTATATTATTAACATTGAAAATTTTATATCGTCGTTGTTTTTGTATTTTTTATTTACTTCAAACAGATCTTTGAATGCTGCGAGATCTTTTTTTTTACTTGTTTACAAAATAGTCACTTGACTTATTAAATATAGTTCTCCCTTATTTCTATTGTAAGTTCATTCGACTTTTATCTTTGTTTAGTTAAGACAACATTTCTCATTTCATTAGTTTGCACGAATCATTCCTACGGGCATTTGTGAAGAGATTTCGCCAGGTCGATGTTTCTAGTACAAATATTTTTAAAGGAACTGAATTTTTTTTAATATTGCTAAATCATTATTGTTTTTTTTTTAGACGACAACTAATATTATTATTATTATTAATACCAAATTGTATAAATAAACTTTTAAATCATCGCATTCAGTTATGACGATGAAAACTCTGCTTTCTGCCAAAAATATGAAGAAAATAAAATTAATCCAAATACAGAAATGTTTTCGCGCGTTTATTTTTTTTATTACATAAAAGTAAGTAAAGATAGAAAACGTTTAACGTTTGTGAAGGTGTGGCAAATCTCTAGGCTCAAAGCCCCTTTCGCATCACTATGAGTGATTGTGCTAAACTCATAGTCTATAGTAATCATCTCATTCGTAGATAACCTTAGTTTTTATAAGAATAAGTAATGTTGTGTTTACTTAAATTTATTGTTCTCTTTTGCAATATATTTTAACTTACAAGGGATAGATAGCGAAATATGATATTTTTAATTAAACTTTTTTTTATCTGTTGTGTTACAATACAATCGGTAACGCAATTTAAAAAACCTTATTTTAATTACATTTTGAATAAAAAGATTATCGGCTAGCAGTCAGAAAAAAAAACGTTCATTACGACTTGTACGATAAAGTGAATTAAGGATTATTATTATATTAAATAGGTAGTTCAAAAAAGTTACATTTTTGAAAAAAGAATATTATATAAAGCCAGCGTTATTCTATCCCAAATTTAAAGACTAAAGTGTGGTTTTTGACTAATATTTCTGCGAGTCACGGCCGAACTTTGCGACCGGTAAAAATTGGTCTTATCATTCCTTATCGGGGCAACACTAAGCTGTGACCGCTGTTTTCTTTTTCAATCTATATTTATTTTAAGGAATATTTTTGATAGGTTTTAGTTCAGAAATCATGCAATTATAACATTTTTATTACAAATAATCGTTCAACTGTACTTGTTACAATGAAAATAAAATATTAATATTTTCATAAGCAGTGTTCGTCTTTTCAAGCAATTCTATTCGTAGATGTCTAATGTTCAGTATAAAAATAGTAGCGTTTAAAAGCCCATTAGATAACCCGCGAAGCTTAAAATCCTATAAATTGCCCCATTTTTAACGATCTAATTGTGTAGCGTCTACGTATATCAATTACTGTCTATATATATGTTACTTGTAAGAACTTGGGCACACGAGTACACACCTAACGATGTGATATACTGTTATGGGTAAAACTGATGGTTTTATTTTGTGTACAGATAAAATATCAAATACCTATACATACATGAAATAACCTATGTACTTATCTCTTAATAAAGGACAGATTTATTTATTGTTATACACTACCATTGAATTAAATGAAATTTTAAATAAAGACAAATTAAAACTGAATCCGATGTTTTATTTTTATATAATATTCTAAGTTGTAATGTAAATTTGTTAGCATAAAATAAAAGTAAGCTGTGAAAAAAAAAAACTAGTCCGTACGTTAATTTTGTCAGTACCCAGACCCCTTCTGATCAACTAACTTTTAATTTATAATCGGAGGAAAACGGCAATAAACTCTATCCTTGTAAATAGTATAAACGGTTCATGAATGAATAGTTTCTTTACCTGAATTGTAACCACTAAGTAATAAACTAAATAATATGATATCATGTGAAAATAATCAAAATGTATTAATCGACAGATCAACGCGTCTTTTTAAAACTGATTATCGTTGATTAAGCGTTGTGGCGCTCAGCCTATATATGGTAGTATAAGTCGATAATTCTGGAGGATGGAGTTTAGAATTTACAGTATTTCTTAAAAAGATTTGGTATTATTTATTCTAAGAAAATGTATATATACAAGACGAATATATGTATGATTGTTTCATACATCATTCAATAACGATGTATCGGCAAACAATACTATTACCGTAAAATGGGTTAAGAATGGGACAACATTTATGTATGTTAAAAATAAAACTGGACCTAAAAATTCACTTGTGAAACCACACGTCTGCGACTTGAAGTTGTAGTCTTGTTGGTGTTTGAATTCAGTTGTGTGTATGGTGTGGAATATCGAAATAAAACACAAAAGTCAAATATTCAACAATTTATTGTTGTCAATAAACAAAGATCACAGATCTTTGAACATTTCCATATCATTTAAAAAATATTTTGGCTTTATATATGAAGAAATCTAAAATAATTATATGCCATTACAAACAAGACGAGGCACATAATGAAATAAAAAAAACTCCGTTTTATTGTCTTTTATTATTAGAAAACTAAATAATCTTTATATTTTATAATTAAAAAAAAGATATATATAATCTGTATAAGCTTGAGTTTAAATAATTACTAACACAAAAGTGACTATTGCAAGTTATTTATACCTATTTAAGTATTAAAGTACAACTATTTATCTAACCAAGTAACACGTGAGACGATGGACACGTGGTCACAACCAATATCTATCCGAAAATTATAATTGAAACGTAATTTATTCGATCAGAGTTTATTAAAAGCGGCCTCGAATGTCCGAATACCAATTATTGTCAAGGCCACTAGCCATCTCCGATAATTGTTGCCAGCTGAAATTTAGATGACTATATTATATTAGTTAAAATTATGTATGTATGTATAATATAAAATTGGTTAGCTTAGTTTTTTTTTTATTTAAAATACTCTAAATATATTAATAAAATAGCAACATTGAATCAAGAATACAATCGTAAGTTAAACCTATTACTCAATATCATCTTAAAAAGGATATTAATAAGAGTGTAAACATAAAAGTTTGAATGGAGCGTTTTATATTTATGAAATTTATAACAGGTTCATAGACTGATACTATTCTACATATATAACGACAACATCTATTCTTCATACAATCACTTTAATATTTATAAACATTTATTGAGACCTTAATTGGGTTCAAATAATCAAATGAATAAAAGCTTATAGTTCCTAATGGCACTTGTATTTTAAATATGGAAATATATTTACATATGGTTCTATTAAGAAAATGTAAATAGTTACAGTCACCAAATTGACTCTTTCTGTCACCAGTAATTTGAGATTCGAAAGTAGAAGACAGTGGTTCGTGTACCATAAATATAATACAGTTATATTAGAATTAAAGGAAATTTAATGTACATAATTATCATAAGGTGAGTATAAGTATCTCTTTCATTTATTCGCATTCAATCTTACAACACAATAAACACATAATACAATCAAAAAATAAATAATTTCAAATGTTTGAAAAATAAACGAAGCTATAATCAACAAGGATCCTGCAAAATGTTAATAATGAAAACATTACATTTCAAATATAAATGTTGCATAATGGTCTCATAGTGTATTATTAATATTTTAATTCATTAATTTTTAACCCAATAGTTTTTTATATGTCCACAATTTTTATAATTTTGTTTTTAGATTTTGTATAGAATATTTTCATTATTTAAATTCCCCATATTTTTATATATATATAAAAATATGTAGTTTGTATATATAAACAATATTAATTAAAAGAAGAGAACATAAAATGTCTAAAAAGAAAATATCATTGGCTTGTACCAAAGTTAAAAACTTCGAATCTGTATTCTTGGCTGTTCTGAATGTCATAACTGTTTAAAACTATTACCATTACTTTCTGAAGAAGTTTTTCGAATTCAAAGCATTACATCAAGATCGGTCCATTAATCTCGGTCATACCTCATTTTTGTGTAACATTCACGTAAAATTGTTCACTTTTTATTGAAGTTATTTTTTATTTCTGTTTTATATTTAGATTGCAGAGACCTTGAGCTATTTCATGTGAGTAGATCTAGGTCAATAGTGTATACACAACGTGGGCTATGTTTGTATAAGAAATATATTTCAAAGTTTAAATTGCAGTATTTTTAAAATAAGTGCACAAACTATTATTGATATAATATAATGTAACTTTAAACAAATCATACTAGGTGGTAAAATATTTTACACTATATCCATAACAAGATAACCCAACAGTTATTAGAACTTAGTGACATATTATATTTCATCATACAATGAGTCGTAATCGTTATATACTTTTACATAATTAAATCCCTTTTTTATACAACTGAATAACTTTATTCATTGATCATAACCGACCTCATATCTCGATAATTTTTGCATTTCAGATAAATTAAAATTTCATCATAATAAAAGACAATAAATATAATGTATGGAAAAGGAAAATATATAATTGTATTATAAAGCTACGATGAAATATCACCAAAATATTCTTTAAACGGTACGATTGACTTAGATTTTAATTGCGTTTAAGGCTTCTGGATATTCACACGGTATAATAGTCTATAGGATAAAATTTTATAACTCTAAAACAAACTTAAAACCTAAGGTGCGGTTTATTCTTCATCATGTGTCTGAAACAAAAGATATAATATTTTTAACAAATTAAATTAGTAGCATTCACCGTCACTAGGTATTATAATATAAAATATAGGTACTCATATTGTGCAATAATTAGATGGAGTCATGCAAATGGATCCTGAGTCTTCCGAAACATATTTTGAGCTGATGTCGTAAATGGTATTTTAATCAACTATAGTCTCTGCAAAAATCTAAGTAACTTTTTCAAATAAATCTACAGTCTTGTTTTAAGGTTAGTAAGTACTAAGGTACTATTCATTTTGACAAAAATCTTATTTGTCTTAAGCACCTACAGGTTGAGATGAGGCGGCAACCACAGGGCATTTTTATCCGTTACTTATATTGAATATCGTTTTTTTCAATGGATATTAATCGTGTTTGGTGTAGAATACGCACTTGTCGAGCGTCTCCCAGAAGGCGAGTAGGGCGGCGCGGTCGAGATGCCGCTTGGTGCGGCTGAGGTTCAGCACCGTCACCGCCCAGCGCGCCACGTTCGCGTCCAGCTTCATCTCGTCGAACTTCAGGTGGAACGCGCATACTGCCGAGTGGAAATGTGCCGTAAACCGTTAAGCTGAACCGGTGCAGCATTGCTTCGTTAAGCTTATCATTACAAGAACTATTCCAGAACATTGTAAAGTCTAAACATCCCAAACTAATATTTATTGTCAATACATTTGCAATTAATGAGAAACGGACGAGCAACTACCACTGAAGGCTCATCAGCTGATCGGTAAATCAATTTTTTTCAATATAAAAGGCATACTTAAAACTTACTATTAGCAAAGATCTGAACAGGGTTTCCATCCCAGGGCCACCCTTTGAACTGCCAGGCCGGGCCTTGGACGAATACAGCGACCACTCTATCCCATTCGGCAGCAGATAACCTCGCAGGGTTGTCTACTACTCGATAAGGTACCTATATGGGTTAATAAGATATAAAAACAAGTCGGTATAAGTTCGTACATATAACGGCCTCGGTGACCATATTCAATTCCCCATTTTGAATATTTTTTATTATAAAACTTTTTGATTTTTTGTTATAAATTTGGTGTTCTATCTATGTATTATACTTCGTATTTAACATACAAAAATAACATTCACAAATATTAAAACAGCTCTCTGCTAGTTCATTCAGTCTTTACATGATTATTTTTTACTTTTAGTAAACACTATACACTAAGTGTTGTGTACATGTGTTCTAGCCACGGTTAGCTCAGTGCTAAGATAAAATATATTTGTGTATGTATCATTTAATTCATCTCATGTTCTGCGGTGAAGGAAAACACCTCGAGGAGACCTGTACATGGTATGTGACGGATGAATATTTACCTCATAAACCCTCTCGAGAAGTAAGCTTTTGCCCAACAAGGGATATTTACAGCATGTTTTATATATTATGTTAATTTTTTTTTATTATTTAATTACAAACAAAATCCGTAGTCGCGTTCAACAGAAAACACTAAAAATAAGTATTCATCCGCATACAACGTCCAACTTTTTTATTTTTTGTGATAACTTTTCATAAATACAAGTTATGCAAATAAACATTTATGAATATAGATTTGTCGTTATATATTTGCTTGATAATTATTTACATTTACACACAATTACCTACTGTACAATCATGCCGCGTTGCATGAAATGACGCATCCCGCCTGTCACCCGTAGAGACAATACGGATACATTTCCAATGTGGCCCCCCACATTGGGGTAATGAAATTAGAATTTAATAACCAAATAATTGTTTTACAAACCGTTATCGTAGTCGCATTATTAGGTACTTGATCACCGGTGGGACCTTTCCTTCTTTGTAATAATACTTCATTTTCTCGAACTGACCCTTCTGCTTTCTTCTGCTCAACTGGTACAAATCTGTTAAATGATTACTATATATTTACTTCTTGAAGTTTAGCAATACAGTTTTAAATTTAGATGAAAGGAGAGCACGGTTTGATTCTGCTAAACTGAAATAGCTGGGACTAAACCCAGTCGGTGTCACTGAATTAAACAATTTTTTTTTCGGTAAAATCAGCTATAACCTTACTTACAATTTCACATAATATATGAATAGAATAGAGAAAGACAACAAACATGTTTGAACAAAACATGTTTGAAAAGCATGACATTCTAGTTGATTTTTCCTATTAACATCTGGGTTAACTGGATTACTGAGACTGTTGTTATTAAAATAATAAATATTTATAATATAACGTTAATAATTATTATAAATAAACCATTTGTTTCTATTTTAATTAAAAATAACATGATTCACAAGTAGCAAGACGTATCGCACTGGACACATAGACAAAATATAAAAATTAGTCCTGACTTTTGTAAATTAGTTATTTTAAAATCACAGACAGACACAGATACTTGAAATTTATTTATTTGTTTGCATCAACAATGAATTGCGAGTTCAAACTATGCACTTATCATGTTTCGTACGTCACATACAGTGAGTAGCAACAGTATGTTCCATATCAGTAAATAAAATGTAAACAAAAGTTAATTCACAATAGTTTAGTAAAGGTTCTTCATACAGTTTATTGGTTTTCATAATTCTGAGGGATTTTTAAAATTAATGTATTTATAATATTATCAACTATATCAGTCTGTCTATGTCATTTATAGACACTACAATGACAAATGATGCACTTTTTTCGGAATTTAATAGTCGTTCACGAGACCCATAAGTATATGTAGAATTACTTCATAATTAATTACGTAAGCGAAGCCCGTAGAGTTAACAATTTAGGTTATTAAAGTTTAGGTATATGGAGATGCATACATTTCCTGCATATCGTAATAAAAATAAAATAGACGTTACACACTTGAGCTCCTGGAGCATGTCCTTGACGTTGTACATGGTGATGAGCGAGGTGGCGGCGGCGGGGATGATGATGATGGGCGTGCGCGAGGGCCGCTTGCCGCCCGCGGGGGGGCGCGCCGCCGTCACCGGCAGCAGCTCCCGTCGCGGGGTGCCGCCCGCCGCGCCGCTCTCTGTGGAACATTATAAATGTCATTCTTATATCCTTAGGTTCTTCAACATGTTGACATACATATCAAATAAAAACATCTTAGTGGTTTGGCTAGTACTTATCTAATTTTTAGCCTATATTTTAGAATTTCCATAGACTATAGAGATTATTTATTTATTTTAAAACTTTAAAAATTAAAATATGAAATCGTAACTATTATCACATTTTAAAATTGTAGTTAATAAGCAAAGCTTTTGTTTATTTAAAAAATTACAGTTTGTTTTTACTTTTATGAGATATCAAAGCCTAGAAAGTAAAAAGAATAACTTACGTGGCATTTGTCTTGGATGGTTTGGTGTTTGTGGAGCACGAGCTGGTGCTGGCACACTTGGACCTTCTGTCACTGACTTTAGGGTCATACCATGATATGTCCCCATAGTATCAATTTTGAAACCCTCCGTTTCTGAAATGTATAGTAATAATTATAATAAGGAAAGATTTTTTTTCACTCACAAGCTGTTTCTGTTTCAACTAACCTTCTTTCTGTCTGATAAATCTTTCCTGATCGTATCTGTTATACTGAGTTTGCTGTGCAGGTATGGCTGTCGGTGGAGGCATGACTACTGGTTGCGGCCTGGGTGCTCCTGGCCTTCCCTCTTCCCTTGCTCTTATACTACCGAGAAGAGCTAAAATACTTTTCGCAAAAGTCTGAAAATTTAATAATACGAGTTTTAATATTGCCATAATTTACAATGGATAAAAGTAATCTTGGTACATACTATTGATAGAAATGCCTCTTATAACAAATAGAATCAAATTGGAATTGAAATCAGAAATTCAATTATATAGAAGTTTTATTTAGTTTTATTATTTTCGCTAATATTGATTGCCAGTTAATTACATTTTTATCACATTAAATACATATTTTAACTTACAAATATTACAATTATTACATAGTTTTAATTGAAACATAAATATTCATAACAAAGTATACACTTAGGCATTTATAAGGAAAAGACACATCTCTACTACTACATACTCACCTTCCCATTACTTTGTAATACTGTAGTTCTGGTCCTCCATTGCCTCTCTCGACTAATAATATCTTTAGTAAGGTCAACATCATAGTCAAGGATGGCTCTGAGATCGGATCCCACAACACCAAGAGTATCTGAATAATCATTGCTCTTAATGGTTGTCCTTTTTTTAGCTAAACGCTTGGCTTTGATGGCAGCAATTTTCTCCACAGACATAGCCTCCGATAAGGACCTTTAAAATCAATTATTGTTGATATGAAATTATGTACTTTGACTTAAATATAACTCGATATCAAAGATCACTGTATTATATTGATTAAAACTTTACTTGATATTATCAACTGTAACAGAAGCTTCTTTAGGTGCATCAAGACGTGCTGCCAGCTGCTCTCGTACTTTCTGAACATGTGTTTCCTCAATACGAGGCTTCTTAGCTTCAGATTCACCTCCATCATGATCATGAGTCCGTTTAACCTTAAATATGTGGTTTTACAAATAACAATAAATATTCAAATTAATATAAAAAAACGGGTTTCTTGCCGCATTTATTGATAAATGCTCTACCTGTGTTGATATTTCCAAAGGTGCACTTTTGTCTATAGATGCACAAGTTGCTGTCTCACCATTTAGATAAGCAAGCAATTCCTTACGATCAGGACGCCGTACAGGTGGTATATTAGCGGCCTGAAATACAAAATTATATAAATTCTAAACTTATTACCAACAAACTATAAAATTCATCTCAAAATACTTACAGCTGCTTGCTTTACATAAACTGGATGAGGCAAAAGTACATTTTTCAGTATAAACAACAAACATTCCAGAGTATAATATTCTTTATCACTTCCCTCTTTTCCAGATCTGTTTGAAAATGTTTTTAATTAGTTTTTTTTTCTTTAATTTTAAAAGCAGTATAAAACATTTCTACTCACCCCCACTTAAGGTAATTAGTCTTTACATTTTTAGGCCATGAAAATTCACCAAAAATAATTTGGTTGTCACGTTCAATAATTTCTTTTTTATTTACATTATACTGGCGAAGTAAACTTAAAGGATCCGCCATGATTACGTCGTATTATTTGCGATAATGAGCACTTTGCAAACGATATTTAGTTGTTAAAAATATTTAATAATTCATACACATTTATTGTATGTAATGCATTATTCTTTGAGAGTAGAAAACAGTCGACGAATAACTTTTCTAAATAAAACACTAAATCAATTCATGCACCGTGTCAAACACTCCATGTTCAAGTTATAGCTGTCAAATGAAATAAAAAAACAACAGATAAAACATAACAACAGACAGACAATATCTATTATAACAGTTGACTAGAATTAACATGGTTCTGCATATTTTGCTTAAGTGAAAATAAATATAAGAAAAACAGCATGGGATCCTTATTGCAACATCAATATTTCAATATGAAAAATAATCTAAATGTACCGTCATAAAAGGCATTTTGTTTATTGTTGTTTTAAATCAAATATAATTGAACTTGTATTCTAATACAAAAATTTCTATATTTAAAAAAAATTGAAATTAACAAAACCTTATTATTATTGTAATACTTCAACAACCAATTTATATGACTAATTTTTGGTGATCATCCATGTATGCTGAACCTTATGCATAAACAAAAATTTGACAGAATAAAAATAAAATATGGTGTCTAATATGGCTGCCGGTCGATCCTTATTTTATTAGCATTTATTAAAACTTATTTAAACTCTCTAAAACAACATTATTTGTGTTAATATGACTGTAAATTAAAGAAAAAGTCATGATGACTTCGACTCCTAAGTCAGAGAAATGCGGACAAGGTAAGCTATGCATTAATTTCATCTCGTCTATGAGTAGGTATCAAAAATTGAATAGTATTTTACTTTGTCTTTATAAATAGTTTAGATTTTTAGATTTGTTACTAGTATTACTACGTTTATTATTGAATGATTTATTTTTAAGTTAGCTATTGGTTGATTTATTTTATAAAAAATACTCCGGTACTTCGTATTAGACCAACTACTTAACTAATTAATTAATGCGCCGTTTGGTTTCTAAATACCTAACTAAAATTCTTTCTCTTGCACTAAGCTTATATAAATACGAAAATTTAAACTAATCATGGTTTGTTTCTTCTTTTGTATGTAGGAAAGCATAAAGTTTCTACATAAAAAAATGTTACTAAAGTTTTATTATTAGTAAACAAGAAAGACACTATATGATGTTACTTTAACTAACAGTTGCAGTGTTCTTCATGATTATTTATATAAAACATTTTATGTTTATGTATATCTATTTCTTATACTTGTAATAAAAAAAGTATTTCTGTCAACAAATAATACGATTTTTCGTAGTAAGTAGTGTAAAATGTAAATTAATCAATAATTCAGCGTAAATAAAAAAATGCTAACATTTTATTATATTATATACACAATATTCTTTCTTTCATTCATAATCATAATACCTTCTTAAAATTTCAAACTATGATCCAAATTATGATTTACAAAAGT
The DNA here is from genome assembly GCF_037043105.1 of Vanessa tameamea. Classification (NCBI taxonomy): domain Eukaryota; kingdom Metazoa; phylum Arthropoda; class Insecta; order Lepidoptera; family Nymphalidae; genus Vanessa; species Vanessa tameamea. The sequence continues at coordinate 8,513,413 of NC_087313.1, read as the reverse complement.
TTTTCTTGAGGCAGGTGAAATAAATAAATATTTGCTTACTCTTTAATTATGCCACTTTTATAATATATAATTTATTTTATAAAATGTGGAACGGCCAGAAATTCACTATCCGTAAAAAGAGATGTTGTTTTTTATTAGTTAAATATTTTGTTGATTAATTGAATGTTGGGTAAGTAGTTTTATTAAATATATAAAACGGCTTTTAAGTTTATTAACCCTTGTATAGGTTGTAATGATCTTTGTGTTTATAAATAGATGTGTCACAGTAATTTAAAGTATATCTTAAAATTTATTAGACACAATTTAAAGCATATTTATTTTTTAAATTAGGTGATATTTGAAATTCAATTTTGTATGGAATTTTATTTTTTAATATTAAAAAAGTATTGTCACAATGAACCAGTATTAAATTTAAAATATAAATAAATTTGACAATATTGTTTTGTTATTGATAACTGTATTTTTTAAATTAAGGTTTAGAGAAGGAAACATTTTTTATTTAACAAAAGGAATCATTCCTTTTGTTAAATAATAAATTAATGTCAAATTAGTACTTTCAGTTTCAGAAATGTAGATTAAAGTCAGTCAGAAGTTATTTGACTTTAAGCTTAGTGGTCATTGGTCGCTGGCAAAATGACCTGTGAGTGATCAGTATTAAGTCATATCAGGAAATTTGACTTAGATAAGTTTTTCAGAGTAAATTTTTGATGACTCTGATGATTTCCAGTATATTTTTTAACAAAAATGTGTAGAATCAAACAAATATATAACATTTTTATCATTATTTAGTTTTTGAATGCTGTTTCGAAAATATAATTGTACATTGGTTTTCAAAAATATAATGCACAAATTGTGTCTGATTAATTATAGCTGCACCTATATAAGACTACTGAAATTAGTAAAGTTACTATAAATTACTAACTAGAATCTAAAATCGACTGCTTTATTCAATTCAATTTACATAAATGTAGTAGTACTAATAGAGAAAATGAAGAATATCTAACAATATATTGTATCTTAATCAGAACATTATAATAATATAAATCAGGTATAAAAAAGCGTAAACTTTCGCATTCTAATGCTGGTAGAATCGTAATGGATTCACAGTACGTAGTAAATAAACGGCTGAGCATTTTGTGTGCCAATACATTGCCGGATTCGATTGGGTTATTTTAGTTTCTAGTCATTTGTGAAAGTTTTTCTTTGTGGTTCCCCGAACACTTAAATTAGCCGTGAAGTGAAAAGCGGTGACATCTATGTTTTTACTAAAACTGCGATTTGTTATTTATAAAATATAAAACGTAGTAACTTATGTTTTGAAGGTTTAAATATAACTTGAACTGTTCGAAAATATCACTTTATTAATTATTCTTCTACAAAGAAAAGTATATTTTAATGATCTATAGAATATAAGTCGTTACATCGATCGACATGATTTTTGTTTCTTTATATTTGAAAAGAGTTTACAGTTAACTCTATACAATTTTCATATTCTACTTCTGTGTGTATAATTACATAATTATTAGTGATACCATTAAATCTTTTCAAACAAAAAGTACCAATTCTAAGTCTATACGGTTTTATATACACGGCGTATAACGGCACTATTCTCGAATAAACTATCAGAATTAGACGTCTACTGTCTGAGGTTGGAGACGCGATATTATGTATGCTATTCAGCTCGCTTCGTGCCGCAGTTCGTCCGACTTATTTTATTAATATTCCTGCGGTTAGCGCTTGGAAACCGCCACGCCGTCGTGCCGGTCCCGCCCGACAGCTCGTATAATGCCGTTCAAGATATTTAGCTTTCCTCGAAAAGAGGTCGAGTTCTAAACAACGATGTACTTTACAATTCATTGCAATAAATTACTATAAACGGGCTTTAAATTTTAATAAACTCTAGACCCAGATGTTTTGAGAATATCAAAGTTATATACAAATTTCATGTTCATGAACTAGTGTAAAAGCATCAGTATTCATGTTAATTAAATATGAAAGGTTTTTTTTATATCTACATCTACATTGTAACAGACAGTCGATCAATAAAGATTGAGAGCGGATGTTGAACGTGATTAAAGCTAGTTTTTTCAAAAGGTTTTTACGTTTTTGCCCTGATTTTTTAGCTTCTACGACAATTTGTAGCATGACTTTTAGATAATTTTTTATGTATTTATTTCTATATTCTTGTGAGAGTTCGTGTATCAATGATATTAATATTAACTAAGATATATTTTTATAAATATCACATATGAAAATGGCGAGGAAAATTTTTATGTAGATTTAATAGAGAATAAGAAGAGAATTTAATGTGGCAGATCTTATTAAGGTAATAATTATTATAATAGGTATTCAGTCCTTTATAGAAGTATTTTATTTTTGTTACTTGAAAAAGTATGTCAAACGCACATACTTATTAAATTATAACAAACCCTTATTCGATTAAAATAACAATGTGAAAGATCAAAAATATCTGCCGCTGCGTTATCAATGAGCAACGCTTAAGTAGATTTTCTGTACTATAACGCTGCGACGTAGGACATTAATTTACGTTTCGAGTCGTTTCTTATTGATATGAACTTCGCTACAAAACATTAGCAAATCATATACAGAAATGTTCGCCGACTCTACCCGCCACACCAATGCGATTACTGTTGTGCATTCGTTTTAGAAATAAATACTTATTTCAATTGATTTAAAAGTAGTAGTAGGTTAGCTATTATGTAAAATTATGTAAAAATATGACCTAAAAGGAAATGAAACATTATTGTAGAATATGACATAATTTTTAATTAAATTTATTAATTTATTCTGATATAAGTGTTATTATATATTCAAAAATTCAAGCTTTGTAATTATCATATTGTCTTACTGGCTCAACGGTATAAGGCCCGTTCGCGATGTAAAAGCCATAGGATGCTGACCCTTTGGATTATAATAATTGATCGTAATGCCGTCTTCACTTAAAAACCGTTACGCCTAATTGCGGAAATTAAGAAAAGTAGCAATACCCTAATAAAATAGATATAAAAAACCTTACAAAATATATAGTAATTTAAATAGGTATGTATGGATTGTTCAATATAAGTAATGACTACGATATGCACAATACTCATTATGTAGGTAGATTCTAGCTCAGCGTGCTCTGGCCTATCTGCTAAGGCTCTGTAACGGGACCTCGTCTGTCGACAAGAGTTCAAATGCCCAGCTTCCATTTCCTTAGTGTTTGAACGTGCTATTATATTCTAAGCTTTTAGTTCGAATATCGGTATATAAATACCTGAACACCGATTATAAACTTTTTTATCCGACTGCAACTGGAATTTAAACTATTTACACACAATTGATAGAGATTAAATTTTTGCTCACACTTTTGGCGTTGGTGAAAATGTATTATACTAGATGTTATGCTTTTGTATATGCCTTTATTTAATCGTTTATATACAAGAAAATAAACTTATATCATACGATAAATACTATGTTATATTCGTGCAAAAGACAAATTTCGTACAAAAACTACTTTAAAAAAATAGGCGACCTATGACCACATGTGACCCTCGTGTTCTTCGCAGAGTTCCTTTACAATTTTTCCCACGTGTATTAAAACATTACATAAAACGTTAAGTCAAGGTTACAAAATATGTTGTTTATTAAAACAATTATAAAGATTGCTTAGAATATTTCTACTTTGAAAATTTCAATGTCGTTTCTTATGTGAAATCTATTATTTGTTCGCGATTAATTAATTAGTTAACGAGTATTAACTCAAGTTTCATTATTTATAAATCTTCTCTCTCGTCCTTAGTAGGCAGACGTACAGGTACATGAGTCATCTGTATTTGATAGTAAATGATTAGCTATGTCCGAAATTGTACTTGCAAATGATGTTTCATTCATTATATTATAGTGATAATAAAAAGTTAGCAAAGCTATTGACTCTGTCAACTACGGGATCAGATATTTTATGTCCGTTGTGTTTATATACTGGCTTTATAGAGCCGAAATAAACTAGAGTGCACGTAAATCATAAACAAAGATTGCGGGTTCAAATCTGGGCTAACTCCACTGAATTTTCAATTGTTTAATAAGTGTTTACAGTTCATCTTATGGTCGTCGGTGAAAGAAAATATCAAAGAAAATCAGTGCGTGTCGAATGAAAATCTAATACATGTATTTCCACCAACGCACTGGGGAAATAATCCCCAAATATTCTCACCAAAAAGAAAAGGATACCTTTAGTCTTTTATTTTTAACCTTCTTTAATCTTCTTTAACCTATAGTCTCGTCTTTCAATGCGGATATTCGATATTTAAGGTATTAATTATTTTTGATAGAATATTTGATGAGAGAATAATGTATTACTAGTCAAGCCCTTTTGTGAAAATCAAATAAATTTTAATGTTTAAATAAACAAAAGACATTTGTATAATATGTTCAGAATCCTAAGTTACAAGTAATCATTTACAATGACCCGACGTGCCGTTCGGGCTATTCGAATGCCATAAAGTTCTATTCCGAAGATCCGTTATAGGGAACCAATTCGTACTCCGTACAAGTCGTTATTTCCTCAATTACCTTAAGCTATTCACATGGAACTGTTTACACAAACGTTTGTTTGCATGTTACGATGTACTCACGCGTGGATCTTGATTTATAGACTTATTGCGACAGGTGCTTGATTACTTTACTTGACTCCATCGGTAGCAAAAGCACCGTCGTCGATCGTCGTATTTACTAACGAAAGTGAATGGCAAAACGAGTCCTTTAAATCTAGTTTCTAATTATCTTCAAGTTATCGATATCAAACGCGAGTAGTAAACGACACTTGATACAGTTAATGTTTTGATTAATCTGCTTGCGGCTCTAATGTCGACACAGTCGAATGATTTTATATTATAACGACCTAATATCTAATTGCTGAGGTCGTTTGTGCCATTTGATGGGTTGTTTTGCGTGAATCAATGATTTCGTAACGCATAAAATAAGATGTTAATCTTTTATGTGGATTTACACCCATTGCTATTCAAGATTTAATCTTACGCAATGACTCTTTATATAATATTAATAATGCAACTTCAGACATCAACTAGGTCTGATCGTTGTTAAATGTCGAAGCAAATCGATTAATTGGTTATTACGTTACCTAAAATACTTAATAATTGCTTAGTGCTTTGCTTAACCAAGCGCTTAAGCAATTATCTTAACTTATATATTATTGAGATACTTTAAAGGACTAGCCGCTTCGTGTGGTTTTATCCGAGTTGAACGTAATTGTTCGGCCTCCCATAGTGAGATATTATATAGTCTATAACATACTCAATGAATGGGCTTATCTATTTATTTTTTTCAAATATGATTAGTGGATACTTGGATAAGCGCGTTCAAATAAACAAACCACTAAGCTAAGCCATATATAATAGTATAGATATTAGTTAATTACTTTATTTTATCTTCAACTATGACTAAAACTTGATATTTATCTTAATGGATTGTCTCATTACAATTGTTTTTCGAACATTGAAGGCATTTATTTTTATAATTTTTTATTATATGAATAACGATTAGGCTATTCTGTGAAAACTGACTGTGATCTTCGGTCAACTATGAATTCTGTCTATTGGGCGATCTTGGCTCCTCAAATTTAAGTATGAATATTATATTGTATATTCGTCAGTAAATAGTATAGTTTTCTAAAATTGAAAAAATGTTTATAATAGAGATGAAATTACGGAAGTTATTTTTTCAGTTTTTTTTTTTTGTTAGATATTTTAAAGTGTGCAAAAAATGAGATCCCATGTTTATTTTATATTTAATTGTTGACATTTAATCTTAAACTGTTTAGAACTTGCAAATGTTTATGTGCGGGCTTGTTATTTTCGCAAGAAAAGTGTCATTGCACATCCAATGTCTAATCCATCACTCGTATTTTACTAACAATAGCAAGAATCACGTTTTTGAGCTAGTTACTAGGCTATAATTATATAGACCTTCAGACATGTTTTCTTCCTGTTATTGATAAGCTTAATGACATGCATTGTTAACTGAACGTGAGAGGTGAACTGTGAAAAAATCACCGATTGCTTCATAGCTTCGTTTTTAAATTATTATCTATCGTCCGATGTTTCCCCGTTCAATTTCTATTACCTACTTGCTTGATCTAGTATCTAAATATAGTATCCGATTGCTATTATTGTGTTTTAAAAATTGATACTGTGTTGAGATGTGAAAGCCAGACACACAAACAAACTCACTTTCACATTCATAATATTAGTAACAATTATACAATCATTAATAATATTGGATCATAACAATTTTCGTCATAATTTTTTAAATTATTTTTTCTTATATTGCGGTACTGGCAGTCTACGTGATACCTTTGTATCTGCTCATCGCTGTTTCGCCTGTATCTAACTCAAGGTTTGAAGTAATTCGCTATCATTAGGAATCGTGATGGGTCTTCTGTCACCGCAATGTTGAGTAAAGCATGATGAATGTCTTTCGTAATGATGTAACAAGTTATTTTATTGTTTTACGCAATTCCTTAGTGATTATACGTCGAATAATTGAAAGATGCCCTGCTATAATGGTTGGGCGAGTTAAGTAGAAGGCTAGGAGTAATACGATCCCGTTAGATTAGGTATCGCGATCGGGCTAGTTTATTGGAAAGTGAGTTGCTTGGACCGTGGCCGGTGGCCGAGCAAACGTTTGTGTGAGTTTCCTGCACTTGCTAGAAAAAGTATAAATCGATATATATTTATTGCTTTATTTATTCGCGTGTAACACAATTTAAATACTCATTTTTTACATATCATAAAAATAACTAAATAAATGTTTAAATATAGTAGTCGATCAACACCTTTGTCATGTCATCTATTTTTACAGCTGACCACCGAGCTTTTAACTACTAAAAATATATGTCTAAAGGGTATTTTAAAATCTATTTAAAATAAAAATTATGTTATAATAAATATTGTTATGGTCAGCTTGGGTCATTAGAGTGCCGCTATTAGTTATTGAATTTGATAAAATTTATTTTATACTCAATAAATTATATTTCTTCTTCGTGTACAATTAGGTGTACACATAATTGTACACGAAGATAAGCACTAACACTAATAAAATAACACTAACAGTAATAAAATAAACAAACCATTTTCGTACTACCAGTATTATCATTCTAATATAGCAATAGCTTAATTATGTAATTATAGAGCCGAGATGGCGCAGTGGTTAGAACGCAAGCATCTTAACCGATGATTTCGGGAAAAATAATACCATTCAAAATACTAACACACTTTAGCTACTAGTTCAAGAGTGGCAGTTTTGTTATTCGCTTTAACGTCTCACTTGAATCGCTTTAACGTATGACAAATACCGAAACGCGTTATTTTAAACGATAGACAATTTTTATTCGTGAATCATTGTTAATATTATAAATGCGACAGTAACTCTGTCTGTTGCCTCTTCAAGTTTAAACAATTGAACCGATTTAGATGAAATTCGGTATGGAAATGGTTTGAGTCGAGGGGTGGACATAGCCTATTTTTTTTAATTCAATCCTCGAGGGGTTCAAATGGGGGTCGACGGTTTGTGTGCTATAGGCAATAGTTTTATAAATTTGGCGCAGGTAAAACCGTGGGTTCAGCTGATCTAATACAGTTATATCCTCTATGAAGTTTTTAAGAATTTATTTACTTACTTAGTTATCTTATATCATTAGGCTACTTGGTTTATCTCAATTTTTTAAATACATTTATTTGAATATATTCGTGACTTACATACAAAATTACAACTCCCATTTCTCTACCTTTAATTTGAAATTTTCTACAACCCTTTTTTAGCGGATGCTTACGATATTGTAATATAAACCCACGTTCGAAATTTTAGCTTTCTATTGACTCAGTATTTTTGGCTGTGTTGATATTCATTCAACGGAAAAACATTTTATAAAAATAGATTTAATTCAAATTATTTACATAAGCAAAATTTCATATGTTTGTTATATAATAATGATATTTATAATGTAAAAACTTGATCTTTATTATCTTGATAATTTTCATGTTTTTTTAATTAAGTTGCGTGTTAATACGGTTACAATTGCCTTGCGTGTAACCCTGGCGGTCTGGTAATGGTCAAGTGACACAGATCTCTGGCACGCTTCTATTTCAATTATTATTTACGTTTATCGTGGTATAAAAGAATTAAGCGTTTAGTATATTATTCAATTTAAATTTAGATCGATTGTGATTAACATTCAGTAAATAGAAAAAAATAAAGATTTTTCAGGTTGCGTTCGAAAAATATTTATAAAATAAAATAAAATATCGCTAAATAAATATCGCTTTTTATGATACACGTTTTTTATACTTACAAAAGAGCGCAATCACGCTATCACATAGTTAGCAAATGTACGACGTGTTGTGCAAAATAACTGCAAATCTACACACCGTGTTTCAAAATTATATATTTTATTACCGCCCGCTGTAATATTCTCAATCAGTTATAATAACAGTTAAGTGTTGGGAGCGGGAAGACTTACGTGTATTAGATAACAGATATTAACTATCGTATATTATCGTAATACTAGCGTTTGTAAGGACAGGTGTGCCGACGCGGGCGCAGTCGCGGAGATGCATGGATCTGGCACTTTCACTCTCGCTGGTGCGACAGCAGCGGCCCAGGGGCAGCCGGCGCAGTGCCGTCGCGCCGCTGCTGTCGGCCGCACCACCCGCGCCGTTCTCTGCCGCGTATCTCGCTAACCGATCCGCAATTCGCCATCCTGTGTCAACATTATGCTCTGCTGCCCATTACCTCGCCTACTCGTTGCTCTGCTGAATATCGAGATCTGGTTGTGAAAAAACGTTAACTATTTTTAGAATAGGTATTTTATAAAGAAGGCGGGCTTACACGAAATTATCTCAGTGCGAGACGGTCTACACAGTGAATTTTCGTAACTTACGGCAACATGTGTAATGAGTGTTTGTTAAGTGGGGACTTTTCGCTATATTATTTATGACATACCTACAAGTCGAGTGATTGAGTGAAGTTTGAAATTGCAGTTTGTATTTGCAGAGAAAGTAGTCGATTCCATCGTCTAGTGTTCCTTTTGTAAATATGTTTAATGACATAACACTGTAGCTTTCTATTGTTTTGAAATGTCGATAGAACTTATAGAATAATTATGTGCATTCATAATGGCGTTTCTGTTAGACCATCATTTTAAATATTTTTAATTAATTAATTTTACTATCAAAAAAGTACAATTAATTTAGTTAAATTTACATTGTCAAGGTCCTCCATGCATATTGGACAGATGTCGGTAAAAGATCGAGCGATGCGCACATAAAGCTTGTTGCGACGCTAACTGTAAATAAATAATGACCTAATTGTACCTTACGTCTTCGCTATTTCGGTTCCTGAATGATCGCTATTAGCTGATCTGATTTTGAATGTCACGCAGTGTCCCACAACACCTTGCGACGATAGTGTAGTATTTCATCAATATTCAGAGGAGAAACTTGACGAGAGTGTAGTGCCTACTTTCGAAGATTTCTAAGGGCACTCCCTTTCTCTATAAGCGCAAATATCTAATTACAAAGCTTTTCCATTACATTAATCAAAGGAAAATGTGATAATACCGTTATTCTATAATTAAATATTACTTCGCATATGATTTGGAAAGGTCACTATGTATTGTGCCAAGATGCCTCATTACGATGAGAGTTTTATCCACGACGATAATCAGAATCAGAGACGAAATAAACGGAGCTACCATGTTTACAAGACAGGATTACACCCTTTGGGTTTTCCTTTGGAATCTAATGATGTAATACATGCTATAGAAGAGAGAGGAACTTCTGTGATAAAACGGAATATTATGAATATTAAACATCGCAGTAACAGATATAAACCAGAGTCACCCGCGTCACAAGCTGTGATTGTAACGAAATGTAAAAAGCCCGACATATTAGTGAGCCACTATCCGCGCATCAGTACCTTCGATCCGCGGAAATATGATATACGTAACAATAATATTCCGCAACTAACGCCCTGTAAGAGTTTTGATAATTTGACATTGAAAAAGGGTAAAAAGGATTCGATAAAAGAAAAGATAAGAAATGGAACCAGTCTCCAAAATTTGTTGCACGATGAAAGTATTAAACATTTCGTTTCACCAGTCGAAGATTGTAAAACTACTCGTAAGGGAGATGTGAGAAATTCCTATTCTGTAGTGGAAGCTCGCCGGAGGCCTGTACAACGCCGCTTTTCGCGGACCACTGCGGTTCCGGGTGTCGGTGTTTATCGGAAAATATGTGGAGACGCGGTCGCTTATAATCATTTGAACGGTATGTTTATGAAATGTTTTTGTACTGCACGTACGTATTGTTCCATATGGCTTTTTTGTAATTCGGTGATTCTGTTCTCAAAATGCATCCAAAAATCCGTTTATCATTATTTTAATACACTCGTGAATTACGTATTTTAAACGAAGCTTGTATGTCGAATGTCTCACAGTATTTATTTTACGCGGTAACCTCAAAAACAACTTAAGTTTGCTTGGTACATTCTGTTCACATTTCCATTACTAAGAAATGTAAACATTGGACAAAAACATAATCAATAATTAATTTTATACTGGTCTATATAAAAATATAAATCAACTTATTTCGTCGATATTATAATTAAATTCATCTGGTCTGTCAATAAGTTTTTAAAATTCATGTGAAAAACATTAGTCTTTTTATTTTATAAAATGCACAATACATTTAAATCGCAATCTCATTTCCTTATACGAAACGGAAGAGAATGTGAAATGCTTTCGGTTTTTCTTACTCTTGTTGTATCGCAGAGCCGAGTACAACGAGGTAGTTGATGTTGTATAATAAAACGTAACATACGCGGGAACGGGGCATTGTGTATTTGTATCTATTGTTGTTGTAATGTTAAGGCCGTCGGAAAAAGTCGCTAATAGTATTTAAATATACTTTTTTTCTTACGGGTTTTATGTGCCATGACTTTGTCAGTGTGGAGAGATTGCAAGAAGCTAAGTTTTTGACTATGTGTGCGATTTTATTTCAGTCTCCACGGTAAATAATAATTATTATTTTTAATTTAAGTATTATTAAAAAAATTAAAATCGACACATGCCGTTGTCGTGATTTTAAATGATTTTCTTATCCCTGTAATAGTCCGTAGTGACTAGCTAGATGTGTCTGCATAAATTACGTACTATCAGTGGAAGTCGTATGATTGATCTTTTAAAATGTCGATGCAATGCTAAATTTGAAAAAAATGCTTATTATTATGTAATATAAAGCGCATTTAAACACTCGTTTATATTACTATATTAATGTGTCTTTATCAAAATTATTATTCATAATACATTAATAATAAATATACTATATTGAAGTTAATTATCACAATGACCTTTATAATGCTTAGTTTACTACATTAGTTGTGTAAATAGTAAAGCTAGATAAATGTATTAAATCTTCTTCCACGTATGCGATAACGTCTTCCAAGTCCTGCGTGAACGTGCATAATATATTTTTATAATATTTTGAGGTCGTATGTATCTATTTAATATTAAAACGGTAATGTAATGTTAAATTCTCACAAATCGTGCCCAATCATTCGCCGTTATTTCTGACTTTACATACCGCATTTAATATGTAGACTATAAAGTTATTGTTTATTATTACACATTTACTACACCATTACTGCAGACAACATATTATTGTTAGACGTCATAGCTTTTATTTAAAACAAAAAAAGGAAGTGTTTAGGTCGAGGCGTAATATATTGTTACCCCTTATGTGTTTTTCTTAAGCTTTCGTGAATGACATTCATCTGGTTTTTGTTCTAATATTTAATATAAAAGAAAATGTCTGCTTGTTTTTTTTCTGAATTGACACCTTTCAAGTGTTACACACAATGTGATACAGTTACGTACGGCTTGTATTTCAAAATGCTGTACCGCGGGCTATGTACGTATGTGTCGTGATGTGTGTAGCCTTCCTCATAGAAGCTTTTCTAACGCAAAAATATTTTACAAATCGGTTTCCAATTGGTAACCTGAGATAAGCGTGTTCAAACAAAAGGATTCTTCCGCTTCGTATGTTTTTATTTTGTTGTAAAAGTAATTTGTATACATTTAAGATTATCGTGTGTAAAGAGTATCATGTTTAGTCGAAATTAACCCCATATTCGTATACACAGAATCTATATTTCAAATGAATCATATTAAAATATTTTTGTAAAATAGATTTCTGTTTCTGTATTAATATACAAAGACGAATGAAAATAACTAAAAACCATAAAGCATTTCACTATAGCTAGAATGCTAGCAAGCGTGCATCTTCCCGTAAATCGCCATTCCAATTCTCTAGGCGAAACCACCCCTCCTGTCACCAGTTTAGTTAACAAGATGGTCTTAAATCTTTTGTATATTTTTTTTTGTTAAAAGACAGTTAAAGCAATGCAGTATCCGAAAAACCTTTCAGTCTGGGCGCTTTTTGTTACAAAACCACAGTATTGTGACTATAAAGAACATAGTAAAAATTTAAAGCATATTTTAGAAATATGAATTGCTGTTGTAAGTATTCAAATCGGGTATTCTCGTTATGTGACATTAAAAAATATTTAACGGTAATGATAGTAAAAAAAAGTCGAGGGCGTACGATAACATGGATTAGCATTGTTTAGGCTGTGTGGGTATGGACAGCGTTGTCGTGTGCGATACTAATCGTTCTATCTTTGTATAAAACAATGATTAAAAATCAAAAATAAACCATTCAAGTTAGTGCGAAGACGAGCCAAGTATTATAACTAGTTTTGTAAAAGTTGTAACATCATTTCCAAACGCGGTGCTTATTGCTAAATATGAATACTAAGTGTTAAGGTTAAGGCTTAGTGCAGGATAGAGATTTATTGGTCGATTTTTGATATATCGAATTGTATTTGTACGTACGTATTGTACTGCTTAATGTATTTCAAAATAATAAAAGTTTCGTTATTCTTTTGTATATTATGTAAAAATAAATCACTTACTGTGAGTTCTCCGCTTTAGTTTTTGTTTATGATATGTATGACGCACTCGAGCCCAGGAAGCGGGCATGACCCGGCGTCCGTCCGGCGCGGTACGGTGCGGTGTCCTCCTCCACACTAGTGTAGCTTGTCTCAGTCGTCACGCGGCGCGGCTTGGGCGCGTCCTGCTGTCGCCTTCGCGTATATTTTTAAACTCGACCGTCATTGATAAACCTGTGTTTACTTATCCTCCAACGCGTCTCATAATAAGTCTTGGAAGATTTTTCGTTACTAATAAAGAAGTGAGTGTGATATAAGTTTTTAACAAAAAAAAGTATTGTGATCAACAAGTACTCGCGTAATATATGTACGGGTTAAGTTGGTGATTAATTTACAATGTATTTATACGTATAAGGAAAATTTATTTGTAATTTTGACCTGCATATACTGTGGCATGGAAGACCTTGTTTGTTAAATATATTCTTCGAACGTAGCAACTTAATGGTCCACTTAAATGTATACTAAAACCTTGGGGGTAATCTGTACATTTACGTCATTATTATTGAGAATACTATTATAACCAAAGATAGTGAGGGAGGCGAGGCAGAGGAAGGACGTGTATGTCTGCCTGTCTCTAAATTAGTTGAGTTTTCTTACGTACGAAATAACCCAAAAGTAGTTTGTGCATACATTATAATTAAATGTAATTTAATTCCCACAGTTCAGTTCAGTTTATCCTTAAACGATTCCTTAAAAATATTTGATAAGACCATAGGAATAATACTGTGTAATTCGTATCGGAATTATTATTAAACCGTAGACTTGTTTATTAGAAGCATTACGTCAACAATGCACGAACCAAAAACGTACAGCCATTGTTACATAAACGAACTTTAAAATGATTGTAAATACAAATACAAACATCGTGTAACGAGATAAGAACAACAGATCTGTTCAACAGGATCATTAACTCACTATCTATGTAATTATATAATAACAATATAATAACAAATAGACCGTATGATGACAATTAATTTCATTTGTGCGTTTTATTAGCTCAATATGCAGACCAAATGTAATTGTGGTATTTTTTTTTGTAATTACAATATTAGCTTTTTATAATTGGTATCTTAGTTAATTATATTATAATGAGTTTTCCGTGTATTATGGGCAGACGTTTTTTTTTTATACTCGGTCGGCTACGGTGACAACTCTAATATTATAAATTCGAAAGTAAGTTTGTTTGTCACGCTTTCACGTCTTTACTATTCAATTATCATGAAATTTTCCATACATATTTTTAAGGAAACAAATAAATCAAAATCCGAATATTCTTTAATCAAGTAGGCTCATAAAAGCACTTTTGAATCGTCGTGTTACTGTGTTGAATTAAATGTAATTATATACAGGGACATTGAGTACGTATCACCTATATAGTCGGATGAGAACTAGAAAAAGAATAATATATACATATTGTTTTGTTGTATTATCTTCTCAGTGAATACCAAAGGCGTAATGCGTGATACGAGTTACCGTATAAGGTTTGGGTATTCTTTAAAGTTCGTTGTCTGCCTTGATTGTACGGCCTCGGCGTTGATTTGTTCTTGTTGAAATATGCGTCACGTCGTTTGAACATTGTTTAAATATGGCATTTGGTTATTGAGTCTGTATTATGCTTATATTATAAAGTGTTTGTGTTTGTTTAAACATGTAAACAAATTCCTTTTATTATCTCGAATAGTATAAAAATGTATAGTAGTAGTATGTTCAAAACCAACTTTAAGCTAGTGCTAATATATAGATGAACTTGAAATTGGGATACCTGAGGATATGCGCTCATGATTGGCCATAGGCATTGGCGCTGGAAGATATAACCTTAGGAACTATTAAATTGTGTCCCTTGTGTCCCATAAGTGCCTTGGCTCATTCACCCTTCAAACCGGAACACAACAATACTAAGCAGAATAAGTGATGAGTGGGTGGTATCTACGAGGCGGACTTGCATACAATGATCAAATAAATTTCGATTATACTTGTCGGTTTCATATACATGTTTATAGTAATTGCAACGCTCTTAATTCTTAATAAAAAGGTTTTCTTTATTACGCATAAAGCAAAAGACTGGTAGTTTGATAACAGAGCGAACAAGCAAATAAAAGTATAATTATATTAGTAATAGATATTATATTTTTTGTTCCGGGTACTTCATTAGATGTGGTTAATTAGAAGTGATCGCGAAATTATCAATTGAATAATTAAGTTGTAATAATCGTGACGTAAAGGAAATAAACGATACGTTAATGTTCGGGGGTGTCCGTAGATAAAGGTTGGCCTTTGAACTCTTCGACCAGTATTTTAACTTCAACGAAAAGAAGTTCATTGCTGAAATTAAAAGAGACTCCAGAAGTTAATTAAGTTTAATTCCAACTTGCATGGAGTAGAACCTTCAAAATTATATTTTACCTTACGGTGAAGAAAGTAAGCGTTGTAGAGTAGGGGTATCTAACTGAAGGCAAAAGTAGACCCAGTTTTTTTTGGAAATGATTCTTTAACTTTTGACCAGTCAGTGTTCCGTAAATTAGTATTATTATGGGTTATATACGAACTATACATTCTTATACGTTCTCATCGCACTGCTTAAAGGAGACAACACCTTTTAGAAAACGTGACGAATCCCTCAGTTTTCCACAATAATTTAATCTTTAAGTATAGTAATTATTCTTTAAATTTACATGAGGATGTTTTTAAGTTATAAATTGATTGGAAATAATAAGATAAATCAGTTCTTATTAATCGGCGAAGCTATCGAGTTATATTATGACGATTCAAAAATGCTTTAATTGACAATATGGCCTTGAAAAATATCTTGAGTTTTATATAAATTTATTAGTAACATATAATTTATACGATAGTAAGATTGAATTTGTTATTTAATAGATGCGTTTTAAATTATGTTTGAATTTGCCCGATGTTTTTTTAATATAACAATTTAATGTTAAACTAACAAAAAATGTTACGCTTTAAAGTATTAATGTAACTGAGTTTGAACTGTTTTAAGAATTTGTACGTAAATCTGCTGGTCCTGCACATGATTTCTTTCCGGTCGTATCGGATTTCCGTCCCATCGCACGACGTAGAGTGAATAGAGAGTGAACCTGAGTTTGCGCACTCAATTACTCGCTGTATTACTCTTCCGCAGGTTACTAGTCTAACATTTTTTGTCATCGGCCGCCGTGCCCAGAGCAGGCCACGTAGTATATGTATAATATTATAACATGTAATTATGTTTATTCTTAAATTAGTATGTTAGGACCCATGAAAATGTAAAGATCGTGATAGGCTTAGAGATAATCGTGTCGATTATGTTTTATATACATTTAAATTTGCACAACGGGCCTAGACAAAGCCACACAGCGATTGATCTTTTCCTTTGTCAGATGATAATATTACGTGATCAACAATTTACGCTTCAAAATCACTTCGACAATTTTTGAATACACTCTTCTTTGGCTCCTTGAACTAATAGACTTGTTGTCTCTGTGCATCGTTTGTGCATATAAGATTTAGCGTTTTTTTTATGAATTCCAAATTAGTTTACAGATAGGGAGACGAGTTAGGAGTATACTCCTACCGCCCGGATTGTATCTCGTGAGAGGCGAGAACTAGCTCGCGATTAGTATGCGAATCGACCGCAAAGTGTGACTGATGCGTTACCCACGCACGTTGTCGCGGGTCCAGAACGACTTAATGAATACCTCGCCAGACAGCCGAAACTAAAGTTGTTTAGTTCATAGATTGTGTACTAAATTGGCACCAATAAACTATATTATGATTTTATTAGTAAAATTAAGTAACTATAGAGATTATTCAATGAACAAATAAATATATGAGATAAAAAGATTGGCTTAAACTAAACTACGTTAAGGAGAACCCTTGACGTAAGGGATATTACGTAATTTTATTGTAGCACATAGCTGTTTCCCCGGGAATTTTCCAATTACATGAAAATCGTCACGTATTACATGTTAGGTGTTTCATAATTAAATTCCTGATTATTATTAAATAAGTTATCTTTAAATTGTGTACACAACAAATAAAGCATAAGGTACTAAATTGTTGTAAATATTTAGGAAATCACGTTTGGGCGAAGGAGGGAGGCCTTTGATTTTGGTACACTTTTGAAGGATTACTACTAAGATCTCGTTAGCCATAAATGAGATAGCTGTAAAGGTTGTCATCTACTTGACTACTCTGTATATGGTTACAGATAACGAGGTTTGCGGTGAAGCGGGTTCGGGGCACCGCGGATCACTGCGCGGCGCCAATAAACTAGCGCGGCGCGCGCGCTCCTTCAAGGACGACCTACTCGAGCGCATCTCGAACATGCGTTCGCCTGCGCAGCCTCCCCATCCGCCGCATCTCGCCTCCAATATCAGGTCAGTACGTTATCTAGCGACTCGCGCGTCCGTTGACAGGGATTTGGTACAAGTTGCAGGAAAAAGCGGAGAATATGGCCTATTTTAATTTTAGTTAATTTTAAATATAAATTGAAATCTCTCATTTTCACCTATAATTCTAGTCGTACTTTAGAAATATTAATGACCCGCATTTACGATGGCTACCAATATTCATTAATCAATCATTCAATGCTTATACTACGGGAAATCACATTTGCTTGAGTAATTTTGAATAGACTTTAATGTAGGTTGTAGATCAATGAATAAATTTCATACTAAAAATTAAAATACATTTACTACTGGGTATTTAGTTAATGACTTTTAAAGAAAATAATCTATTGATAAATAACTACAGGTATCGAATAAAACTGATTACATATTAGGCGACTCAACGCATAAACCTTGTAATATAATTAATTTTCTACACGTTGCGCATAAGATATTTTGACAAGTAATTATTCCACTATCATAAAGTTTGTATCTATTTGTCACTACGAAATGTTATCTTTCCAAGTTGTGTACATAGCAATGAAATCTTTACACTAGCTATTGCTTCTTATCTGTATTGATAATAGTCTTGCATATACGTACATAACTCAGCTATCACACTGGCAGCTATTCAAGAAAGTGTCGCTCATTACAACAACTTTATCTCGACTCTAAGGTCGAGCTAAATTAATAGTGTTTGACCGAATATGAATATGATATTAAAGTAGTAATTATAGCCGTGTAAGGCATTGCGAAACTTATATTGTGATGTTTAATGCGTTTAATGTGGCGTTTATTATGAGTCACGGACGGCTAGACTGTCGCTCGCATTAATGACATTGTCCGCTGAAATCTCATTAGTTCGGAACGTGCAATGTTAAGTGATTACATTTTAATGTCCGCCACCGGACTGTCAGTGGGTGAATTGTTTTATTTAGTGTGTCCGAATGCTTATTTACTATCTGAGGTTATTTGAAAGTAAATTACAGTGTGAATATAAAATCTAGTGTGATCGAGTGTCGTTACGGTTCAGGTGTTTTTGTCGGTGTGTCTAAATGTCGAACACGGTACGATCGCCTGTCGGATATTGGATTAACAAGCGTACGAGTAAGCTTCACCAACGTCTCGTCTACAATGGGAAACGGTACGGTTTTTAAGGTTCATAAAACATCAGATATCGTTTAAGCAGTGAATAAGTTTTAACATGGCTTAACGTTTGTTATAGTCGCATCGTGATCGATAACGGTACATCTAAAAGTTATGTCTTTCGAAATGGCTCGTTATTCTTTTATTGTACGTTTCGATAGATCTCGTGATCAAAGTTTGCAGGCTTGACCCTATTTTTTGTCTAGTGTGACCAAAATTTGAGTTATATTTCTCTTTATGTAGACTATAATAGGTGAGTATATTGTTCGCTAGTATTAAAATTATTGTTCGCATTTTAAGTTTCTTCAAGTCAGTGAAAACGGTTCGTATGTTCTAAAAATGTTTTATCTATGAAAACAATTGTCAATATTTGCAAATGGATACAATAGGAACGTCTAAACAGCATGTGACAAAATGCAAATAAGTTCACAAACGCACACGAGTCTGATTAAATCTAATGTTGTTTGTATGGATATGTATGTTTATTATGCGTTAGTTATTTGTACACGCACAGAGTAAAACGAACCGGGACTTTGTATATCAAATACAGCTTAGCTTCGTTATACGCGCAGTGCTGGCTTGCATATAAAGTTGTTTCTTTCGCAATACTAATATTCCAGTCACTGGCGAATTTGGGTGATATTTTTTATGTAACGGTGCCACTTAATAATTTTTATCGAATTGCCCAATTGCTAATTGTATACGCAGCGTCATGTCGCATAGTTACGCAGTTCGTTTTGAAAGCGACCGTTCACGACAGCAGCCTGTCATTTAGACTTATTTTGTTTGCAATTTTTTAACATTGAGTAAAACTGCTAAACAAGAGATTTCTATCTACATTAGTCAAGGCCGGAAAACACGTTACAACAATCTTGATGAATTTAAATTTGTATTCGCTAAAATCGTTCGAAGAAAACAAAAGATTGTTCAAATAATTATTTCGAATAAAATATTACGGTGTTCATTATATTATGGACGGAGTGTATTCTAGCAAAAAATAAACAATGCGGTTCCCACATTTAAGAACAAGTGTTTTAATAACGAAGTGTGAAAATATTCTATATATTTATGTCGTTTGTGTTAACATTTAAGAAAATTCAAATTATTTCGTTGTATTTTCAGATCGCACTCCCCACTTAGTCCGAAACCTCGGAACATGGGAGCCAAATCCGTCACGGCGGAGGAGGGTGAAATCACACCTGCCAAAGAACTCGAACGGCTAGTCAAAGAGGTAATATAATAGTTATATAATATAAATCACGTTTAAACTATACTAATACACACACACAAACAAAAAAACATTTACACACATGCGCATTCAATAATTATAAAATAAATAAAAGTGAGTTTAATGCGCCGTTCAAAGTAAACTAATATATTTGGTAGCTGTTACTTCTTTTTTATGTGATTTGATTTGATGAAGGCATTGTAATCGCTTTCAGGTCACATTCGGCTTAAAACATTTCTCCGATGTCATCACAAAGAGGAAACTGGAAATGTTGCCGGACAACGGCACTATTGTTTTCGAATCGATCGCAAATATACACAAAGGTAAATTCATTATGCATTTTTTTATCAACGACTGATCTTTTTTTTTGTGTTTTGTTTACACAAACCCAAACACGGGGTATTGTATTTGCATCTGTATGCATATTGAGTATGTCCGTTTCCCAGAAACTTTACTTTTACTTTTGTTCATTTTATCGAGGTCATCGAACCGATAATAAATCGTTTAAAACGTTCCCTTCGCAGCAATTAAACCGTACTGCAGCCGGTCACCGCAGCTCATGAGCGCCGTCAAGCGGCTGTGCACGGCGCTAGCGATGCTGATACGACTCTGCGACGAAGTGACCGTCGTCAGCTTGCGAGCCGACGCCGACGACACGGAGATGGAGACGTCGACGGCGGCGCTGTCGCCCGAGCACGTGAGCTCGGTGGTGAAGGGCGTGACGGCGGCCGTGGAGGAGGTGGCGGGGCTGGCGCAGCAGCACATGACGCGCCCCGCGCTGTCGCCGCGCCCCGCGCTCGTGTCGCCGCGCGCCTCCACGCAGAGGAACTCGCTGCCCGGTGCGTTATCAGTGCGGCCATCGTGACTGTGACGAGACCATCATAGACCGATCCTTTTTTTCTATATATATTTTTTAAAGAAATAAACAGGTCTCGAATTAGTGACATTTCTTTGTATGTTGTCCAATTATAAAGAACAGTAGTTTTCGTATATATTTTTTTACGGTTTTTTAAATTCTTTATAAGGTTTTAGGAAAATTCAAACTATAAAAAAAAAAGTTGGAGAAATTAAATAATAGTAACTACTTCAATGATTATCAATCAGTTCCTCGTATCCAACAAAAATATATTTATAACTGGGTTCAATATTTTTTTATTTAATCTTCTTATATGTTACTCATTATATTTTGTTTCTCATTACAGACATCCCCCTTACGCCCAAAGAGTTGTCCCTCCTAACGGGCGAACCCGGTACGGAGACGAGCGGCGTGCGCGCCTCGCACTCGTCGGAGTCCATACTCGACGCGCCGGACTCGCCGCCGCCTAAGCCCGCCAGGCCCAACCGGTCAGTCAAGAAATTGTTTACCTAGACATGGAAAATATGATTTCGTTTAAAACCCGAATAAAATCTATAGGCACTATGGTGGATACATCTCGCAAAAGTTTAAATTGTCTAATTAGTTGGTACATGTTGTGTACAACGTAAAGGGTGACGACTCTATGGTTCTGTCGAAAGTAATTCAAGTACATTAATTTTGAACTTTAAAAAAAAAACAGTAGTTAGTAATTACTTGGCGATAGGGTTTTTTGTAAGCTTGACTGAGTAGATACCACCCACTTATCAGATATTCTACTGCCAAAGAGCAATACTCAGTATTATTATTTTGAGGTTTTAAGGGTGAGTCAATTGTAACCGCAATATCTATGAGCTATGGTGACTACTTACCATCAAGTGGCCCATTTGCCTAATAAATACATTTAGTTTTATGTTGGTATTAATTAAGTCACGGAACTATTTTGTGACATTACTTATTTGAATATCACTGTTAATGATGTATATGTACATTAAAATAAAATTATATAAATAAATATATATTTTGATATAATAAGTCACATAACAAAAGTATTTTATATGCATATAGGTTTATTAGATAGTATTATCATTATTGTAAAAGTTATATTGTTACTAAATACGGCTAGTAAAGTTGTTTCCTATAGTACAATTTATAGTAATTATAATATAAATCTTTTTTGAAAATATTTCAAAAAGCAATTGACTATATATTGATCGTAGATAGTAACCAATTTATTTTATTTACAACTTGATGTATTTGATTGATTTCTAAATATTTGATTTCATAAAATGGATATTAAATATATTAATACAGTTATGGTAATCGTAAATAACCGACTTTCGACCGATTAATAAAGCAATTAATTTATATTTCTTTTGCAGATTGAATAATTTAAGACTAATGCTTTCTCTGTTCAATAAATACTACATTAACATTTAGTTTTATTAATTTAAATAAAATAAAATTTTAATTTAAGAGTTTGAATATATTAGAAATTGAGTTCAACATCTCCATAACGTGTGACCTTGACATCGCCGTAATGAATTTCACTTTTCTCTGTATAATTTGATATCGGGTTTGGTTGGTAAAAGTGAAAGTTTATTGCAGGAAAATCGAGTTGGCCCCTCCTTTGCCGCCAAAGCGCAAGTCAGCGAACGACAACTCCCTACTAGGACTGTCCATAGACAGGTATAATTAGATATTAAGTTTGAATTCTTTATGATCACTTTCACTTCCCTTCTTGTCGGGAAAAGTGAAAATTATCTACGATAACGGTACTCATAAGGCGAAACATTTTTTAAGGACTACATTCCATGCTTATATATATAATAATATATTTTTTCTTTGTGGATCAATCACGTGAAAATTAGTGAACGTATCAATCGAGATCGTGACCAAGACGCTATTAATTTTTTGAATGACGTTGATTATGCCCAGAGAAGCGGGCTGGTGACAGCTAGTACTACTATATTTTAAGATTTAAATTAATGCTATAATATTAAGTATTACATACTTAAGGATTAACTTTATTAAAATAGATGTTTTAAGTTATAATTCGCTTAATGATTTCTTATTATGTTTTTTCTAGATTGTCACTCCAGTCCCACAGCAGTGGCTCTCTAGATTCAATGCTCAACGTGTCTAATGATGAAGACAGAAACACACATGATTCTATGAACCATGAAGTATTTGTCACTCCCCCTAACTCTGATTTAGTTGGTAAGTAATTTAAACTATATCACACTAAATAATTATAAATGTTTATTTTTCTAATAATCGGTTTATTGGTTTTTTTTTGGTTACTTTTAACATAAACCAATAGAATTGATAAGATACTAATTGTAATTGACTCACTTGCTATGATTGTTATAAAGATTTATAAGAATATTTCGAGTATAAATTACAAATATGAAAATGCTTGATTATGGTTTGGTATTTGTTTTTCCTTATCTTGTTTGTTTATATTTTAAATTTAATAATAATTAATTAATAATTTATTATATATTTATTAATAACAGGCATGTGCAGTTGCAATAATATGAATGAAATGCGAACTTCAGTGGAGTCACACGAGTCTCATATGAACAATGTCCACGGCCACTCCAACCACAATCGGTGAGTAAATAATAGCCGGGTCGTATTCAACTCTACAAGTTTTATTTGTTCGAATGCATAATTATTACAAATTTACTTTATCTTTCTCCTCTATTTTTGTTCAGTCTATTTATTGTGCATTTTTTTTTTAATTTAAAGTTTCTCCAACGAATCCGGTTTCGTGTCGGTCGGTCACTCGGAGATATCAACAGAACAGAGTTTTACATCGACATTCTCCTCGCATCACTACTCTAGTCATACGGACAGGTGACAAATAATGCATCACTCACGTCACGTTTGATCCAACACTTGTTTGTTTTATGTTGTACACTCACTTGTTTGCATTACATTTTCGATAGCACTGAGGGAATTTGATTTGGTATCACAATCTTTATCCTTACTGTGTTATTATATATTATTATTATATTATTGTCAAAAATACTGTAAATAGAAATATATTTAAAAATGATATACCAAATGAAATTTCGACACAATAATTGAATTTCACTATTAACTCCACTCACCTTTGTTTTTGATTGTCTCGTGTCATGCTTCCTGTTATTGTTTGCAGTACTTTTGAAAGTACAGAGTATGTGAGCGAAATGAAGTGCACTCTGCAGAGCGTTGAGGGCCGCATGTTCAGTGTGAACTCGGTGGCCGCGCACAACTCCTCAAAGTGAGTGTCCGCTGCCGGTGCCGACAGCTCCGGCTTGGGACAATTGTTTTTACTGCTTTGTCACCTGGTTTTGACTATATTTTAACTGCGAACATTACACTCATTTGAATCTGATTAATTCCGCTATTCAGTCTTATTTAATTTCTTTTAGTGACTGAAGTCATTAATTTGGAATTGATTGTATGATTTAAGATTTAAGGTTCGCGGAATAGATTTGTAAACTTGTTGTACTAATACGGTTCTTCATTTTTTATATCATATTCGGGTTCCAGCCTTGATCATACCGTATTTAAGGGCTCCATGAATATAATATATACAATGGATAATATATATAGCAAAAGTTTGAAGTGGTGTAAAGTACAGTTTTAAAATTCTACAAGTTTTATAATACAAAAAAAATACCGATAAATCACTTAGTTATCATCATAGAGACAGTTTTGTCACTAATATTATTAATTAGAAGCACAAATTGCACGTTGCAACGATATATGTTTCATTTACTTGGATTTTAGAAGAAAAAATAAAATTTAGTAGAAGTAGAGTAACACCTGAGTAAAGTAGTATGACAATTTTCATCAATATCGACAATGTCATTTTTAAAAATAGAATATTTTTTCGATGAATGTAATTTTTACAGTCGTCGATGATTTATATTCGAGATTTTTAAAATAAATATCGAGTGAATCTGCCATAACCAGTGATCGTTACACGAGAGAATGTCCCCGCAGACTGGCGAGCATCACGTCGGACGACAGCGAGACGCCGCCCGAGCTGCCCGTCAAGACGCGCCGCGCCGTGCGCGCCGACATGCAGCAGTACTTCCCCAACGTCGAGATCAGGTGCACTGCTACATCTATTTCGTATTTCAAGTCATGTATAGTGACAGCTTGCAATTAATAATTTATTAGGAGTTCAGCAATCTTAAAAATTGATTAGAAATAATATATTTGTATAAACAATAAAATAATCATTACGTATTGTGCATAATTTACATGCCAACTCTTTGCTCACACAGAAAAACGCCGCCATTCTCGCTGCACGAGGCGCGGCCGCACACTCTCGCAGAGCACAACCACCAGCGACCGCCGCCGCTCCCGCTCAAGAAGAAACACAGTCAGTATCTGTATAATAATAATGCGCCCAATGTTAGACATATACGTCTGAAATATATATATATATCCTTCATTTCATTAGACCTTGTACTATGCTGCTATTGATGAAATATATACGAAATTAGTAATAAACAGCTATTTGAGAATACTGTAAAATCCGATTAGTGCGACTTCTTCTGTAGAAGCCAACCGTATTAAGCAACGTAGATGCAAGCTCAAGTATGGTTTGCATAAAAATTAAACTAAAAACGTTCGATTATACTCAGGTAAAGCACAGTCTTATAACACCTTTTATTGGATGGACTGCATTAACTGGACGATGATGATGGTTCTCCTTACGAAAACCTACAAGCAGGAAATAATATACTACGCAACACAGGGAACAATATCTTTTTCCTTTGGGGATAAGAGAGCTTAGAGTATGTCGCATTAAATAATTAAATTGGTGTTATAGTTATATTAAAAAGCTGACGACTGTAATGTAACTCTTTGAAAGGAGTTATATTTTTGAAAAACATAAACGAACAAAAATATATATATATATATGATATAGCAGATAGATGGGTCGTTCACTTAATACGACGTAATATCGAAAGTCGTTCTATCCGGATTGTACTGTATTTAAAAATACTTTTCTACTATTTATTTTCACAAGTTGTAATTAAATGTTATGGAAGCTTCTGGTGATCGGAAAATTTCATCAAAATAAATACTAATAACAATACTTGAATAATAAATAACAAGTCTTCAGATAGATTCTAATAGGAATAACTACCAAAGGTTTTTCTTATATATATTTATGTAGCTCTATGATTTTGTGTTAAATATAAATGATATAATATTTATTAAATATTTGCTGTCTCAGATCATCGTCGTCAAGTCGACACTACGTTAGCATAAATAATTCTTGTGTTGTTGTTTTAGATGTATGAATGTCACAATAGTGATGATTTTTGACTGCATGTAGCATATTTGTTGAAAGTGAGAATGTGGAATCTTTTCTATTTCACGAATCAATGCTATTTCTGAAAATGTACACGACTTTCAAGTGTATGTGTGTCTAATTTTCTATTTCTAATTTGTCTGTAAAATTCTTAAATACAATATGATGACATAATGTTCGTGTCGTCGGTGCTGTTTACTGTTCCACTTTGTCCTCTATTAATGTTTGGCTACTGGGAATTTCTCAAATGGATCAATGATAAAGTAGATACAGTTAATTCGGTAAAAGAAATAACTAATGTTCTGTATAAAATGTGTTTTAAGATATATAAAGTAACAAATATTGATTCTTTTCTCTTGCATTTGTTATGATTAAGCCGAATTAACTGTCTCTTGTATGCCAAAATCGGGGTTTATTAATGTTTAATAAAGTGGGGGTTATAACGGCATGTTTGTCTGTTGTGCCGGTGCGGCGCCGCAGTGTTTCAAAGCGTCGCGTACAGCGGTGAGTGGAATGCATGCTCGCTACTGCCTCCCACAGCTCGCCCGATACGAGATGCCTCAGCCTAGCGCTGCTATACCCTGAGATACGGCAGCCCCATCAGTTGCGACATTGTTAATATAACCGAGTCTGAGCTGCGTAACGATATGTTTTTCGCAAACTGTAATTGTTTTATGACGTAACAATACTATGTAAACAATATTATAGTCATTAATTTTAGTGCGTTATTAATTTTACAAAATAGTTATATAATTTATGTATCTATTTCGCACTCGCATAAATAAACTTCATTTTAATTAAATTTAAGTCAGTCAACTGGTTGGACCGTTAGTATCTGAGAGTAATTTAGCGGTGAAACTCGTCGACTCCAAATAGTTGGACGGATTGGAGAACTTCATGTGCCTCTAGCTTTCACGATACATTTTAATACCAGTAAAACCGCTTGCTTATCACTTATGGCTTACACTGCTTTATTTTGTGTCAGTTATTAACATAAACGGAATTTCGCATTGTTAATTATCACCTGAGATGATGAATGTACTTAACGCTTCATTACGGCGCCTTTGCTGTTTTATTAGGCGGCATAGAAGAACATGTTACGCATTTGTTACTAGACAACGTTTTTTTGGCAATTTTATTTTTTTGTGATTTTATATTTCGAACTATTTTTTCCAGTAATGGCTTACATGGAAATGTTTGGAAACTGCAGTCACACGCTCAACGCTCATCCTCCGATCAATCCCGAGGCTCCGCCGGACATGTTTCGGCATTCAATACACACATATAATTTAACCAGGTAATTGTTTTGATATTAAATTTCTATGTTCTGTATCAGTGTTCGCATACATACTGACTTGTAGAACTCGTTTATTGAATCGGGTAAAGAAACCGTATTTCTTATCTATTAAACATACAATAAAATGAAACTTAGCTGATGACATTGTTAATTAACACATATTATATGTGGGTCAATGCACAATAAATCTTTAATCTTTTGTTTCTGAGTAAATACCTATAGTAACTAATGCGTAATTTATTTTATTAGTCCTAATTATTTTTTTTGTATATTTGATAACGCGTGTATGTTTTTAGTGCACAACATTCTAGTACTGGAACAATAAGCGTGGGTCACCACCAGATGCAAAGGACTATGGCTTCGTCGTTAACGGTTCAACATTTGAGTACACCACCTTTGAGGTTTGTATAAAAAAATCAAAATATATTTTATTCAAATAGATTCTCACAAGTAATTTTGGATAGTCATAGAGGGGCTAGAACAACCTGCAAGAAACTCAGGAAGTATTTTTGTTTTACTAATTCAAATATACATATTTAATAATTTTAAAATCTATATGCTGCTGAAAATCAATGAATATTCAATATAGCCTTTTTATTAACATATTACATCATGTAAAATATAATGTTTTATTTGATAAAGATTTGTAACATAAACTTTAAATTGTTTGTGTTTTAAATAGTCCTATAATATTTTATTACTCTTTCAACTTGTATACAAAATCAACTTCAAATTATTTTAAAATGTTTTGTTTCCTTATCTATAATGTTATATTTTTAGTAGTTCGATAGCCATGTTATTATTTTATAACTTGTGAAATTTTAAACAATTATTTAGAGAGTATTGTTGCTCAATATTTTATATATCAACAGTGGTTCCGAAGATTCCGTCAGTATGAAGACATCGAGCAGAACTAGTCCAGTACCTCCCGAGCCTCCAGCTCTACCACCAAAGATGAATAAGACTAAACAGGTATAGTAAATTCATTCATTAACTTTACATGAATATGTTATGTTACATTAAAATGTATTAATAATATTTTTTGTTTATTCGACAGATATCAATGAATTCGAGTAACGAACTGCTACCCCCACCTTCGCCGCGGCCGTCTTCAAACAACAGTTCAGCTGATGAATCCATGCTCAATAACGTGGTGCGTTATCATTTTATTTGCATTATTTTAGAATTGCTGTACGCACCTACTTTTTCGTTTAATACGATAATGCCCGTGCAGTGCATAAAAACATAAAATCTGTTAAACAAATGTGTTTTCTTCTTATAGAGTACAGACGACCTGTATGTGAGCTCGTCATCCCCGGGCAAGTTTCCTGTTGACGAGGAGGAATTAGATAGACTTGTGCCTCTGCCTTCTCCCGTGCCCTCACAGGTATATTTATAAAAGTTAATATACATATGGATAAAAGTAATGACTTTTAATACTTCGAAATTGAATAATATACTGACTGTTACAAAATATATATCTCTATTTATAGAGAAGTGAAAGCAGCTCAGAACCTGTACAACAAGTATCCGAAACAAATGACACAATCACATCCGACTCCGAGGATATAATTCTGCAGACGGACATTAGTGGTTGGCTCCTTCTGAAAGGCACCACCAAGGAGGGTTCCGAAGTGCGCGAGGTTCGCGGCGGCCACCCAGACGCCTTAATAGTACTCGCCACTAAAGCTACCAAAGGTACTTTTTAATAACGTAATATTTTTCAACATATTTTTTCTTAATCATTACAGTCATACCATCATTGGGATGTGGTTAAATAACTAATCACAAATGATGCCATATTATTACAATAAGTTAACTAATGTGGAGAAGGGTTTAAACATTAATTGGAAGTTAACAAAGCATGTCATAAAAGAAGATATGGTTATGGCACAAAATATTTTTTTTACTTTTAAAAAACCGTTATTTTATATTAAAAAAAAAAACCGAATTGGCATCGCTTCTAACCTCTTAACTTTCATGCTTTCACTTTACAGAAACGGACGAGTGTAAGTGAATCATAGTATGAGGGCTGACAGACACTAGCTGGTTGAATACTAATATTATTATTATAGCTTAGCTGGTCTCGCTTCATATGGTTTTTAGAGGCACTCTTGATTTGTAAATTATATAAGTACTATATTACTGGATATACTAAATTTTCACGCGATTTGCTGGCGTTGAGACTCACACAACTAATAAAGAAAAGAGCATGAAATATTTTAAATTTAGATAAAATATTTGTATTTGTATTTATGAATTATATAATGATAAATAGTACTGTAACGTTTGAAGCACACGGCTTTAGCTTAGTGTTTGTGTAACACATTTTGTTTGTAATAGCTTTAGAGAAATTAGTTTGCAAACAAAATGGTGTTACCAGTTTGAAAATTTAGCTTGGCCTTTTTTATAACGTTGATGTAACCAGTACAAAGAACAGTGTTGTTATATAACAAAAGTGTTTCTATCATTTAACTGTTTCTGTAATATAGTATTTTAAAGTACACCTCTGTAAAAAAAAAACAACATGTACTGCACTCGTCTACATCAATCGTTAGCTTTTAAACAAGTCGTTTTACCGTCTCAACCTCAACACAAGTGTACGTGTGCAGATTTCGCGTACCAGGAAGCGTTTCTGGCGACGTACAGGACGTGGGTGCCGCCGGGCGAGTTGGTGCGCAAGCTGGTGCGGCGCGCGCACCACTACCGCCCGCGACCGCACGAGCTGCGCTCCACGCTCAGTCTGCTCACCCGGGTCGTGGCCGACCTCACGTGAGTAGACTGTTCATTGAGCAGAGGCAGACATCTTTAAACTGCCTATATCAAATGCAATGTTAATAATCATCTTATTGAATACAGTGATTGTGTGTCGATGGCATACACACTACTGCGCACAGACAAAAGAGATATCCCATTATTCACATTCCCAAAACATAACATTTGTTTTTAAAATTCAGGTCAATTCTTTATTATAAAATTTATGTAGTAGTTAGGACGGCATACATCACTATAATCCCAATAATTCTCTTAAGTATTTCTTAGCAGATTATATTTATTTTTAGAATGGGTGACCTAGATCGAACGTTAATGCAAGAAATTATGGAATTCATATATTGGCTTGTTGAAACGGAGGAGCTCCCTATATCGAAAGCTCTAAGACAAATACTAGTTGATAAACAGAAACAGTTACATTTCCAAAATGTGAGTATTTACTGATAAATGAGTATCTATAGTGTGAATATTTTGAAATTATAAATGTACATGTTGTTTATTTTATTTTATAGACAAATAACAAATACGAATACGACATGCCCTGTTATGGTACCGTATCCCTTCGGCGGGATACGTTACTAGACTTCAAAGCCAGTGAGTTAGCTGAACAGATGACGTTACTAGACTCAGCTTTATTCGTGCGTATAACGACCGCGGAGGTGCTCTCATGGCCCCGCGACCAGTCTGAGGAGAGCTCGCCCAATTTGACGAGGTTTACCGAGCACTTCAACAAGATGAGTTACTGGGCACGCTCCAGGATATTAGAACAGGTGAGTTTTTATCAGTTTGTGAATCGATGACTTAAAAAGATAATATGTTGGTCATCACCATCACGATGCGAAAAACTAAGCGCATTTTGTAAATAATTAAAATTTGTGACTATATAATAATTCGGAAGCCCACACGTCACGGTCACATCAAGTATTGAAAGTTCACAACTCTGTGTCGTGCATATTTGTCCGCAAATGATTTTAATACGCTCGAGTTTTTCAGTACGAAGCGCGCGAGCGGGAGAAGTACGCGAGCAAAGTGCTGAAGGTGATGAAGGCTCTCCGCAAGCTGAACAACTTCAACTCGTACCTGGCGCTGGTGTCGGCGCTGGACTGCCCGCCCGTGCGGCGCCTGGGCTGGCCGCGCGCTGTGGCCGACGCGCTGCGCGACCACTGCGCGCTCATCGACTCCTCGCACTCCTTCCGCGCCTACCGCAACGCGCTCGCCGACACGCAGCCGCCCTGCATACCCTACATGTGACTGCCCCGTTGTTACACTAGATTGACTAACTCTTTGTATAAGTAAATAAAACATACGACGTGAGCGTAGTAAAAATTTTGTAACAAGCTAGGATACATTTGTTAGAGACATGGATACACATTTTTGATAATTTACTAGAGGCTTATTATTTTATATATGTTTACAGTGGCTTATTCCTTCAAGATCTTACGTTCGTACACGTGGGTAACCCGGATCTGCTCCCCGACGGCAGCATTAACTTCACGAAACGATGGCAGCAGTATAATATAATGGAAAACATGAAACGTTTCCACAAAGAGTGAGTCCTTTGAGACATAAATGATTTCGCTCTATCGTCGGTCCAACTCGATACACTCGAATGAAAACGCATTTACTTTCCAGGCAGTACAAGTTCAAGAAGAACGAGCGCATTCAGGCCATGTTCAACGAGTTCGACGACGTGCTCAGCGAGGAGACCATGTGGCAGATCTCGGAGACCATCAAGCCGCGCGGCGGGCGTTCGCGCAACGCGTCCGCGCCCTCGCCGCCCGCGCCGCCCGCGCCGCCCGCGCCGCCCGTCGCCGCCACGGCCGCCACGTGCGTACACACTCGTCTATACCGACATCGAGCTTCCTTGCGCCTTTCGGGGTAGAGAGAGGATAGAGTAGTCTATGCAGTTCTTCAGCCCACAAAATATTTGTGCAAAAAGTCACAAGTCGATCCGTCGCCAGACGACTGAACACGCTATTATTTAGCGTTTTAGTAGCGATTTTGAATATTAGTTGTAATTGAACGGATGTCGTATAATATATGGGTATAATACATGGCAAGATCATGACATTCATGAGTACTTCTTTCTTTTCACAGGTAAAACGAACCAAATCCAAAGAATAAATATGGAGAAGAAAGAGAAGAAACGACTCGACATAAATGTGAGATTTTATCTATGAGGAATTGTTTAAATTAGATAAAATATTGTGATTATCTGTCCTAAAATGGCCTAATTATTTTTAGTGTATTTATTGGTAAATGCGATTAAAACTGTGATTGGTCCGATTGTGTATAGAACGCTTAAAACATGTTAGCTTACTGGCACTTGGTTTGAGACTTGTACTATAATATTTAAAGTCTATAATATTACAACATAATTTGTATCATAAAAAGTCAAAACGATGAGAGCTAATATTAATTAACGTAATCCGGAACCAAATCAATAATTGTCATCATATAATCCAGTCAAAGTGAACATGAAGTTTCAAAAATCGAATAATTTTATTGGATGATATCTTTGAATAAAATCCCTATCAGTATTCCTACCGTTACTGGCATACATATCAGCATGTGACTTGCATAGTTTCTTACAGTGAAATACGACGCATAGAAGTATAGTGTAACTGATATTCTTCTAGTTGTTGTGATTTGCCGTTGATGTCATAATATTACAAACATAATTATAAACAGACTTCGAAAGCTAAATTTCAATACATCGAATTAGAGGAATTCTTTGAAATTTGTAAGTAGTGGACGAGTTGCTATATTATTAGTGATAGTGTTAAGCGTAGCGCGTGGTGAAACTAATTTCATGAAATTTGTATTTAAAGATAAATAATCTACAGTGATTACTGAAAGAGCATTTTATATGAACATTATAGATCTTTCGCTGTTATGGTAGTATTGTGTATCTGTATCTAATTTTCAAAAATTTCGACTTGTTATGTGATATTTGTAATGTCAGTTAAATTATACATAATGTGCACGTTACCTGCCTTAGCGAATAAGAAATGGGACAAATCCTCTAAAATCCAGAAAGAAATTAAACCGTTTACAATGGTATCGAAGGTGAGACGGATTTTCTCAACCTGTATCATTCTCAATTGAACAATATAAATAGCAATAATAAAATTACAATTAAAATTACAGTTTATTAATATTACAGAAATGTATGCCTTTGTAGATTAAGATTATAATGACATTTTACTGTTAACTTATATGAACTGTTTGTAATGACAAGGAACAAGGAAGTTGGTGAGGTTGGAAAATGTTTGAAATTGTATACATCTAGTCAAATGGGGCTTCCATAGCTAATAATGGTACTGAACACGACCCCGTGCTATATTTCATGAAATAATCAACAATACATATCAGAAATATTGTGTGCCAAATGTTGATATTGAGAAATGTCCCATTTCAAATATAAATATATATTTTCGAAACGTATGCAGTTGCTTATTTTCATAGTAGTGACTGACCAGAGTTATTAAATGCATATTTATTTAATAATGTTTCATCTTTCGCTTACGTTCATCTGGTCAGCTGTGAGAGATGTATAAAAATTCTACTGCAACATACTTAGGTCAGTTAAGGTTGGTTCTCGCTATTCTATTTTATAAATAAATTTACATACTGTGTATTTGTAATATTCGTACTACATTTAGTGCGTCTTCGCAAATTGTTTAGATAGCTTAATAAAAAAAATTATAACTGAGATAATTCACGCACTAATACTACGTGTCAACTGATATAGTTTCACATTTAGTTTGTATAACGCGACATTCTGAAGAGTTGGATGTGTTTAAAGTACTGAGACGGTGAGATTTGTGTCCGATATTCGTGTCTCAGTCCATGTTGTGGTTTTTGCAAAGCTCGAGACGGCAACACACAGCTTATATACTGCAGATTTCATTTATACTAAGTATATTATGCGACGCAATATTTTACGCGTGTTCTAATAATAAAATTTGATACATATTATTATTTTTGATAATCAGAAATTATATTTTTCCTATAAATTGTCGCCTCCAAGGTGACAAAATGTTTACGAGAAATCATACTTTTGAGATCTAAACTTGTTTATAACGGAAGTGTTTGTGTCATTTTACTATTTATTAAAAGCTTAGGACGCAGCCAAGGATCTATTGTAGCGATAGACTAATTAGGAGTCGATTGTTTCTATTTATAATAGAAAATTTCTATGGGAGTAAAACATAGATACAATAAACGATTTTAAATGGTAATTAGAGATAATACAAAATAATCGTACACGGTTTAATTAATTTGCCTTAAGACGATCGAGTCTTGAAATAGCAATAATTTTTTTTATCGTAGAATCGCTGCACGTTTGTGATAATAATCACTCATTCGAGTGCCGCTTACTACTCGGTTGACGTCCTCTATACGTAGACAAATTATATTAGAGAAATATTAGCCTTAAGCATACATAAACCCCATTTATCTGCCGAATCATTGCGGATACGATTACATCTTTAGTCGCTATTATAATAAATAGTAAGACAACATTATTTCATTTTCGATGAACTATTGCATACAAGATACAAGACTATGAATAGCTCGTCGGAGACAAATAACTTTGTGTTTGTGTTGTGTTATTGTGACAGACCTTTATGAATATTTCATCGTCGACCATTGAAATAGTGTGATTAGATAAATTAATTTATCCAATAAATAAATTATTGAAATTTTATAAACATTGGATGTGATTTTATTTAATTATATTATTTGTTGTACCCGAGGTTTGTCACGATATGGTTTACTTTGAAATGTTTAGGCATAGTTGTCATGACACGGTATAATGTATTTTGCAGTGTAGTTCGATAATGTAATTACAACGATCTGGTAGTGTTGTATCTTTTGGGATAAACAGCCCACGCAATAAATAACTAGACCAATATTTAGAATATTTTACAGTGCTTTATTGATACGATGTGCTGATATTGTAATTTGTATGTAAAAATAATTTGAACCGTAGTTAAGTTGGTAGGTATGTTACCATTTTTATGATTGTTTTTGGACCTATTTCGTAGCGTTTTAAAGAGACCGTCACTATTGAAGACTAAATCCATAAACGAAATTAATAAAGGCTATTTATTATTATAAGTATAAAAAAGAAGATAATTCGTAGCCAATTATTTATAAATGAAATGATTAGTCCAATATCGATAGTCACTTTTAAAAGATACGTAATGAGGTCGCTTATGTCGTATATATTTATTTAGCGTACCGTAATATTCTGTAACTTTTTGGTACATAATTAATTGAAATATATTAAAGACTGCCTAAATTAATAACTCAGTATAATTGATGTGTAAACTAGCGACAGTGTTTCTTCAAACGTCTTCATTGTATCACTGTAGTTGTTTGTTACTACAAGTATTTAGAGAGAATCGCCTATTACAAAGGTATTGTAGTTTCTATGGTAATTGTTTAGTAGCGATGTCGATATTTATTGATTTTTTTTTATAACGATGTCACTTTAGAACAGCTTACATTGTTGTATTAGCAAGTTCAGTATTATGTTTAAAGTAATGCCATACTTGTATCAAATGGATTTATATTATTTCGTTTTATATGCGATTGTTTACTTATACGTTTACTTTAGTATTTCTTTTTTTATACATAAATACGATTTATTTGTACATTTCTCTTAATTAGTTTCGCATAACATTGTATCTGAATTGCATGCTTATTTGTACAGTTTACATTTGTGTGTCAAGTTTTCTTTGTAATTATTTTGTAATATAAATATAGCACGTTATTTACAATCTGATAAAGTATGTTGTTTTATTTATTTTTGTCTTGTAAGTATATTAAAATAACGGCATCGAATGATGATGACGATGTTGTCCTGACCAATTTCAGTGCGGCCCACCTTCAAGGGGATCAGCCATGTACGCAAGACAGTGCACTAGTAGGTGTGCAAACACAGGTGTACTTTATATCTCTTCACTCTTATAATCCGATGGCACGGTAAATTCGACAAGACCAGAAAGAGTTCAGGCCCAGGACTTTCGTGACTTAATGGTCACGGGAGTGTACGCACTTCTAATTTCCAAATTCCGGGCTTTTAATGAGAATTTTTTCCACAGAAAAACTCAATAACTTTTATATGGTTCTGACGTGGGGGTTGAACTAAGAACCCCAGGATCTGTAGCCTTACAACTACTAGACGAACGAGGCAGTCGTGGCATCGAATATTTGGTATGTCTATTTATTATCCGCTCGTCAAACATTTAGCCGCTTCCGAACTTATTAAAACATCTGAAGAACTGTAAAACATTATTAGATATCGGAACTATAATGATTGCCAAATATAGTAGGGTCGTGTAGGGTCACTATACAAATCACGCACCACTTGGACAGAGTCACCTGTGTCGCTCCGTTGTGGCTATATCTTGCTTCGCACAACGGACTACGTACGAAACCTTTAAAATATTTTACAAAAAAATATTCAAATATAAAAATGAACTATTGTATTATAAATAAATAAAGAAAGGATGAAACCTATAAAGAATTTATCTTTTCAAAATGTATTATTATTTTCCATGGCCTTGTTTGTGTTTTCGCGCCAACTACGACTATGGCGACGAGGTACATAATATGGACCGTCTTTTTTAATTTTATTGATTTTTCCGGTCCAAGACAAAACGTTCTTTGACTTTGAGTGTTGGTCGATGGGTGGTTAGGTCGATAATCATATATAGCAACATATTATATTTGTAAAAAAAAAAACAAAAGAAAATTTATACGAAAATCAGAATTATACGCTTGGTATATGTATACTACTATTGGCCTTACCTTATTTTTGTATACAGAGTTATCTTATAAGGATTAAACTGAATCTATTAGTAAAAAAAAATTACAAATTTATTTTTAAACTGACATGTTAGAATCGCTTCATCTATTTTAAATAGTTCTTTACATTCTTCGTAATGTAGAAGTTCTTTAAATGTTAAGTGTGTGGCGACAGACATCCTTGTTCACGGCAGGGTTCTAAACGTACAATAGATAATCATTGTGGTGAAACAAAAGTGGCTAATTACAACAGCATGTGCTTAGATTACTTATCTAATTAGGTGATCGATACGTCCCTCGAGTTCTATTTAAAAGAGGTGACAATATTGCACTCAATAGTAATTAACGTACTCGTAGTGCTATTTAGTATTTCACGATGATACTAAAGTTAAGTGTATTTTTAATTTTATCGGTTTTTTCAAATGCAGCTCCAGTTGCTGAGGAATATAACTTAAGCTTTAACGTATTTCTGAACGATGATGGTAAATATTTAATTAAATATTTCTTTAAGCCGTTTACCTCCATGCGATATTTAAGGGCTTATATACTTACTGTACATTTTGTA
Organism: Vanessa tameamea; assembly: GCF_037043105.1. Taxonomy (NCBI): domain Eukaryota; kingdom Metazoa; phylum Arthropoda; class Insecta; order Lepidoptera; family Nymphalidae; genus Vanessa; species Vanessa tameamea. The sequence continues at coordinate 8,475,939 of NC_087313.1, read as the reverse complement.
ACTGCTAATTCTTTAAAAAAATTAACGCCATTTAAATTAAAATGAAATTTTATGAAATATATTTTCAAAAATATTTTACATACGTTTTTCGTTTACGTATTTCGTTTTCGTTATAATATAAACAATTATTATAAAATATTATGTATTATTGTTAAAGAAATCAGTCAATCATTAAATTTCTGATGTTAGCTGAAATTGTTATCCGAAACCTATTAACGAAGCATGAATTAATTTCTAAATTGTCATTTAACTGATATTTAATATCTAGGTTTACTAGGTTAACTAGGTTCTGTAGAACTATTATATAAGCACTAACTCGAATCTCATATAATCATGTGAAGGAGACGAGAAGTTATCTGCGGTACTGACTAAATCTATAATGATTGAGCCGTGTTGTGCAGAAATGTACCAACCAACAGATGGAAAAGCAATAAGCAACGTAAAAGAGAAACCCAATGTTACGAAATAAAAAAAATACTATGAAATATGTTTATAATAATATGCTTTTTATGCAATAGACAAGCGGATAATGGCCACCTGATGGTAAGTAGTCACCACCTCCCATAGGTATTGACGCTGTAAGAAATATTAACCATTCCTTATATCACACCAATGGGCTACCAACCTTAGAAGCTAAAATGGTATGTCCCTTATATCTGTACACTTACATACACTGGCTGACTTTAAACCGGAAACTAATAATACTAAGTATTGCTGTTTAGTATTTATTATAATATTATATTCATATATAATTTAACAGGGTTACTGTTACTACAAAAAATATTAAAAACAAAACAGAATATCACCGATTTTTTTTTTCAAAGTTTAGTGGTGGGACTTTTTGCAAAACCGTCTAGGTAGGCACCACCCACATATCGTAGTATTCTCTATCAAACAGCTACTTAATATTGTTGTAAAGTTGTATTCCATTGAGTAAATACAGGCAAAGGGGACATACCATATTAGCTCCCAATGTTGGTGCCATCCATTTACCATCAGGTGCCCCACTTCGCCGTCCGCCTACTGCCGTCTACCGCAGATTCAGTTGCGTTAATTGACATGATATACAGTATGGACACATGATGAGTACATAATATCTCATTATATAGATACAACTGCCAATGTCCAAATATTTGGTCCTTACATATAAAATTAGTGTTTTGTCGTACTGCCCACTTCTATCTGAAATATCTCCTCTTTGATTAAGAATCCCAAATTCAAATTTAAAAATTCATTTAGCTGGTACATTTGAGTTTTCAGCTATTTTAAATAATTCTTTACATTCTTAGTTATGTAGAAGTTCTTTAAATGTTAATGTAATGTCATTTAGTTGGTACATTTGAGTTTTGGAAATAGTTATTCATTTGTTTTTTTCTCATTATTTTTTTTCTTTGGCGTCGCTTATTACCGCGCGATGGAAAACATGAAATATCGTTATATTTACGAGTATGAATTCTACCGTGGCACCAGTGCTGCAAAAACAGCTAGAAGGATTATTTGTACTTACTTGATTATTTGTACTTATTAATGTGTACGGCGCTGGTGTCGCAAAAAAAAGCACGGTACGTTTTTGGTTTCAACGTTTTAGTTCTGGAAATTTCGACCTTCAGATCAAACTCCGTGGACGGCCGGAGACCAAAGTGGAAAATAAAGAATTAAAGGCTATTGTGAAAGCGGATCCATCACATAGCACTTCAGAGATAGCTTCGGGGTAAGTGATAAAACTGTACTAATCCACTTGAAGCCATTCGGGAAACTAAAAAACCTTGAACGATGGGTACCTCATGAATTAAGTGAATCTAACTTGCAAACTCGCTACGACTGCTGTGTTACTTTGCTCAATCGACACTATAATGAAGGGATTTTAAATCGAATCATTGCTTGTGATGAAAATTTGATACTGAACGATAATTGCAAGCGCTCGCAATGGCTGAACCCTGGAGACCCAGTCAAATCCCGCTCTAAACGTAAAATTGACTCAGAAAAAGTTACTTGTGAGTTTTTGGTGGACTAGCGCTGGTGTCGTTCACTAGAGCTTTCTAAAATCTGGTGAAACGATTACGGCAGATATCTATTGTCAGCAAATGTAAACCATGAAGAACTAGCTGTTAAACAACCAAGTTTGGTCAATCACTCTAGGCCACTGGTTCACGACAACGCAAGACCACAGACTGCACAACAAACAACCAATAAGTTAGATGAGCTACAATTGGAATGTCTGCGACATCCACCGTATTCCCTGGACTTTTCTCCAACAGATTATCATTTTTCCGGAGTTTGAACAAGTTCTTACAAGGAAAAAATTCAACTCCGATGCGGCAGTCCAAACCGCCTTCGAAGAGTTTATTGATTCTCGCCCCCATAGATTTTGTAGTAAAGGGATCACTGAACTACCTATGTGATAGCAAAGGTGTATAGATAACAACGGTGTATACTTTGATTAATTAAATATATTTTACAAAAAAAAAAAGACTTTATATTCCTCCTGTACAAAACGCCAACTTCATATGTAAGGACCTAATATTATGATGAGTGTCTATCTTTTTAAATTGTTTCATGAGTGTTGATAGCTGATCACTATTATTGTTTAAATAAAACTTTTTTTAGATATGGGTTCAAGTACCGACGCAGAATTAGGAGAATATTTCGAAGGTGATATGGTGTTGTCTTCGGCGCAATTGCGTTCTATTCAAAACGCTGATATTGAACGTAATGGCCTAAGAAACAATTCCAAGCGATGGCCCAATCGCACGGTTGTTTACCATATCGTTGAGGATGATTTTGGTTAGTAATTATGTTGTTATATCTATATGAATGAATGAAAATGAATATGAAATTTAATGCAAAACATTCGGTTGAATCTTTGGATACGTATCCAGTATATCATAACGTCTTGTAGCAAAACGTCTTAAGAGCGTGACTAAAGCTAGCAAAAGCCCTTCTCGTAGATCATATTCCAATCACAAGAGGACAAAAGCCAAATAAACAACATTTGACATCGAATTGACTTGATATCATTGGTCGAAGCGTCGAAGAAATAACGTTTTGAGCGTCAAATAAGGTTTTATCGTAATTTTAAAGTGAATATAAGTTAATATAAGTGTTGAATTACAATAATGACATATTTATATGTTAGTAGTGCAAAATAAAGTCGAACTATTAGTAAATCGCGTGAAATACGTAAAACTAAGGTTTGTTTATCTTTATTCCTTCTTCGATTGGAATAGTCCAGTAAAGCAGTTTCTATTTTCAGCAATCATTTCTATCGACACTTAAATATTATTGGTCGCAAATTAATATATACTACGTAAAAAAAGGTTAATTATATAAATGTGCGTAACATAATTATAAATTTAAATTTTAATACGCCCATAGTTATGCCAAAAGCCATGTTTATTCATTGTAAATTGTATGACATATAACTAATTATGTCCATGATATCAGAAAGCTGTCGTTTCCGGTATTGCGTAAGATATAACTAATAATAATTAAATTATAATGATAATTTAACGGATGCTATGCCTATGAACTCAAATATAAGGTATTCTGGTTTTAATGGTAAATGAGCCAGTGTAACTACAGGCACAAGGGACGTAACATTTTGGTGACCACGTGACTAAGCATCAGGTGATCCATTAGCCTTTCTGCCGACTATTCATCGAACTCCTGTTGCGTTTAACATGTGTAATGTCTGGATACTTATCCAGAAATATACGTGTGTTTTATTTCGATCCGCAATCTTTTCGAAATCGATATTCAATGACAAGGTAATGGTTCATAGATGGAACGTCAATTCATTACGATTTCGTACCAATATTTAAAAAACAAGCTTTTTACAGGTGAAAAAGAAGTAAAGATGATTGAAGAGGCAATGGCTGATATAGCTAATAAATCTTGCCTTACGTTTCGTTCAAGGAAAAATAATGAACACGCGGTTATTATTCAGGTAGGTTACATGTATGTGTGTACTAGGTACCAATATTGTCAGTAATTCAGTACAAACACTATGCCCCGACTACATCAATTCAGGGTTCATATTTTTCCACTTTTCTTGCTGGCTTTATGCAAGTACGTCTGCGGTCTGGATACTTATTCTACCATCTTCTCGTACTTTTCTACCGCTAAAGAGCTCTTCTTAGTGTTGGTCATTAGGTTGGTTCAGGATTGAAGGGTGTTATTACAGGAACAATGTACATAACTTCTGAGTTTCCAAGTTTGTTTGTCGTGTTCCGTGATCTTCAGTTAAGATCCACGAGTTATATCTGCTGGAACATCTTGACTAATGTGGTTCGTTATAATAATATGATGTAGATAATAATATATGTACAAAAAACAGGTTCCGAGAGTACGTTCAGATCCTTATACACATGAAAGTGAACAAACCACTTTCGCGCGTATCGATTATGACTTTAAAAATATTTTATTCGTATGATACGTGAATATATGAACTTTTCACTTTCAAGTGACATTATATGTAATTGAATTTATCGTATAATGACGATCAGGTTTCGACTAATGAGATTTTTATTCTTTAATATTTATATTTACCTAATATTATATTTATTCCCAATTTGTAAAATATATTTACGGAACACTAATTGGTCATCCAACTAATATTATACGATGCGCAACCCAAAATAATCAATTATAGTTTAATAGAGCAGACTCTTAAAATAAACCTTTACTAATGGAGAATTTTTGTATAAACAGGGTTCGGAAAACGGGTGTTATTCAAATGTAGGTTTAAATATTGACGAACACGAGTCGGGAGAAGAAGAGGAAGAAACGCGCCAAGTGTTGAACTTAGCGAAGGGCTGCTTCAAGCACGGGACGGTCGTGCACGAGATGCTCCACACTCTCGGCTTCTACCACATGCAAAGCACATACGACAGAGATGATTTTGTAGAGATAGTGTGGGAAAATATTATATCAGGTAATTTTTGGCTAAAAATCGTATTCGAATTGCGACTAATTTAAATATATATAATGATTATGTGTATAAGCATATTCTTATTCTGTTGATGTTTATTTCACTTTCAGCAATTTGCGTTTGACACTAGTGATTTATATTTTGTACATAATATAGATATAATATCAATTAATTATTTTTATTAGGCGTGGAGCATAATTTCGCAAAGTATACCGTCGACACAGTGACCGACTTCGGTGTACAGTACGACTACGACAGCGTGATGCATTATCCAGAAACAGCGTTTACAAAAAACGGAAATAAAACTATAATACCATTGAAGGTAATTATTACTAACATTTATACTATTTACTCGAAAATAAAAGTTTTTTTTTATGATTATATCAAATGTACATGTTTTATTGATTAACGAGAAACAAATTTTAAAAATACACCATTAAACAGGTGCAAATTGACAAAGCGCCTTAGTATTCATCCGAATATTCAAAGGAAATTACGATCAATGTAAAAAACTTAACTTCAATAGGGGTCGTAATATGAGTGAGCTGTCACTTACGTTATGATATTTTATATTTGGTTAAAAATATAGTTCAAATGTGACGGATCCCAATATAATCCCTTATCAAGCAAAAAAAAAAACATTATTCAATAGCAAATTAACGTTAAGCAAAAACATAAGAAATGTACATTGTATGAAGATGGTTTTCAGCTTAATATAGTTCCGTAGGTTTTATGAAATGAAGTAAACAATACATTACATTATTTAGCCTAAATAACAGACAATTTGATTTAACTGTCTCAAATATAGTGGCAATAAATACACTCTAGTTTTATTGTTGCGTGTCAATATTACGTTTCTTGCAATATTTAACGCTCCAATTTAATTTGTCGTTACAGTGTATGTTGAAATAGATTTTAATTAATAAATCTTCAAAAATAAATATAAAATATTTGTATTTTTTTTTCAGGAAAACGTAAAAATTGGACAGAGAAAAGGACTGTCGGAAAGAGATATCTTGAAACTAAATAAAATGTATTGTGAAGATGACGAGTCTATTAGTTTCATGGTATAGAAAATAGTAATTAATTAATAAAGAGTTTGTGTGCTTCAAGTAAGAGTGATCTATATCAAATAATCGATTATAAAATGTTACGGAACCCCGAAGATAATTATCGATGGAATTATATGCAATAAAAACATTACACCAGAGTTTTGTGTTTTATTCTTCCTGATTATTACGAGATTTATGTTCAATTTACGTAATGGTTTTGTTTATCTAAAATATATATGTAATGGAACTTAAATTATTTTTATTACATATTATTTATAAATTTTAGTTAATCAAAATAGTGATTTCTATATGCAAATAATTTAGAATATCTTACGTATATTTTTAGGCGTACGTACGTAGGTCGGGTTTAGAGCACTGAACACCCTGGGGTAATAAAGGAGTTTCGTTAATATTTTACAAATTAATTTAATTTATTTACAGATGACTTTTTTGGTTTTAATTTACTTATTTATGAGTATTTTTATAACATTAATTAATATACGTCAAAAATGCATATCTTACTTGTATTTTAGCATATATACACATAATAATATAGTCTGTTCTAATCGAAGTAGGAATAAAGTTAAACAAACCTCAGATTTACATATTTCATGAGATTTGTTAATATCTCAGCTATATTGTGCACTACTAAGTTATAAATAAATCTTTATTTATAATACAACACTTAACTACTTATATCCACTTCGTTTCGTCGACGTTCAAAACGCCATTTTTTTTTTTGCAAATCCCTAACATCATAGATTATTCCAGCTCTCGGCCAATGATATAGCGTCGATTCGATGTCGAATGTTGTTTATTTGGCTTTTGTGGTTGGAATTGACTATATATGATATTTAAACTGTTAATATATATTGTAGAGATCGTGGGGCGTGGAAAACGCTCCGGTTACGTTCCTTTAAATCTGCCTCTGTATACATAGTATATAAACGTATAGTATAGCGGTAAATATATTGTCCCATCTATTATCTACATAACGAACTTATCACAATGTTTTAGTATTAATTTTTTTTTAATTTATAAACTAAAATTACCGTAAAAACGTTAAAGTTGCCCTATGTATTTCGATATAATAAATTGGTGAGTACCGTATCTAATACTAAAATGTCTACTCATACTGTAAAAAGATAAAATTTGTGTGTTCCTATGTAGGGCGTAATGTCCAGAATAATGAAATAATTCTAAAAAAAAATCACTGGTAGAAAGCTACATTATTCCTGAGTGCTAGAGTGTTTATATTATATTCATATCATATCAGTTTCTTTATATAAGTATATAATAAAATTGACTTGTGCGAAGCCGGGGCGGGTATTTAAATATATTTGGAAAATCCACTTTAAAAACAGAAGCTATTTATTCGCTATATAGCCTGTTGTCCGTACAATCACTATACCAGTTATTTTTGTAAAAATTCAGTAGGTATTTTGTAACATTTCTAAGTTTTAGAGATATTGAGGACTTGTGTTAATTTGTTTTAATTCGCCAATTGAATGTGAAAGCGTAGCGAAGTCTAAATAATATTTTGTCTTGAGTTAGTGCTCTGCAACAATAATTAAAAAAAATAAATATAGATAAAGAATTGCCGAATACGTTCCAGGGTCAAATATTTACTCGATCGAGGTAATAATGTACAAAAAGTAACATTTTATTATATTCCAACTCCGAGCTTTTGAACAATTTAATGTGTTTTGTATACTTCAGCGACGTTAGATATACTCGTATATTACAATTATTACAAAGTTTTGAGTCAACGGTGACAAGATCAACGCCTAATCGTTTTGTATGACAAAATTTGCAAGTTGAATAACAAAAGTTAAGATAGTATGAAGAAAACAAATTATCGAAATCAAGGTTTTCTTCAATGATAGAATAAGTCGAGCAGTAAATTTAGCAACTGCTTCTTGCATGGGAGGCGTGGGCCGTTGCCACGGCACGAGCGCGCTGTCGCAAGATGCTTCTGCAGTAGCGCGCTAACACCTTGTGAAATGGTCGTATCTAACACTATATTAATTCCCGACCCGCCTCGGTGGGTTTTGTTAGACAAAAACTTCGCCGTGTAGCGCAAAAACTTTAACTCACCACGTTTTCGTTGTAGCTTTATCCAAATTGTGTTATGTGGCTGTACCGTTAATATGACACACTTTACGCCCAAATATTTGAGCTATCGTTTGTGAGCGGACAAAACTAATGTACTATTTGTTTTCATTTTCACATATTAATATTAAGTAGAAATTTAAATATGAGGTTGATCGGCATTCTTGCTGTATGCCATGTTTGTGTGATGAAGTGTTTGGCGATGACTACGAGCGAACTTGAAGATTTTAGTAACTTCTTAAAAGAGACGTCACAATTGGATCAAAGTGTAAAAAGTAAGGTCTTTAAAATATTATATGTAAATATTAAAATTTATTTATCAAATTTTTTTATCAAAAAAAGTATTTCGACGGCCTCCGTGGTCGAGTAGTTTGTACACCGGTTTTCATGGGTACGCCACTCCGAGGTCTCGGGTTTGATTTCCGGCCGAGTCGATGTAGAAAAAGTTCATTAGTTTTCTATCTTGTTTTGGGTCTGGGTGTTTGTGGTACCGTCGTTACTTCTGATTTCCATAACACAAGTGCTTTAGCTACTTGAAGTTGTCTAATATTTAATATTTATATTTATAGTTAACCAAAGTATAAATGCGCCTTTTGATGTATATAAATATATTAGGTAGAAAAAACAACTAGCAAGGTACTATTTTCGTGTCGTCAGTCAGTTGAAATATCTCATCCTCGAAACATCTGCAGTTTAGCTCGGACTACATAAAAATATTCAAATACTTTATTCAGATAGAGAGATTCATATGCTATTTGTCGTTACTTGACATATATTTACTTCGTGACGTAAAACCTTGTCAAAAACACGAAATTATATTCTTTAAATACTGTTATCTGAATAACAGTGAAAAAATTATATGGTATTTAATATCACTCAATAAACTTGTGACCCATAATATTATCAGTATATCCTTTACCGAGGTAATGGTGATCATAACTTTCTTTTGCATAGATGCAAATCACTTTCTGTCGTGTCGTTTGTATGACAGGACTCTACTATCCTCGTGGTCTTATATACAAGATTTCTAAATATTAATTTTCACGCTGTATATTTCAGCTGGACTAGGATCGTCCTAATATTGATGATAAAATTATACTTACTTAGATATATTATGAGAATATGCAGTTTGTTTGTCTGTTCGTCTGCATGCTTTTAATGTTAAACTTGAAGTAACAATTTCATTTTCTAAGAATATTTATTTTTTATTTTCTTTTTACCCTTGATGATTGTAAAGCATTTTGTAAGGTAATTGAATAAAAAAAGGCGCGCATAATTTTGTTAATGATAGTAATAGCTAATTGGAATAGGTTATCTGTATCTACTAAAATTTGTAAAGAATTTCTAAAAGGCAGTGTTCCGGATGATGATGACTACGATACACCCGTATCTGATCATGCTTGGGAAGAGAGCGGTAAATTCGAAGGTGATTTGATCCTAAACGAAAGGCAGAGGAGGATGATAGTCAACAGTGTCGCAGAGGGACTTGCAAGGAATGGAGTCTCAGATACAACTAAGCGCTGGCCGAACAATGAAGTTATTTATTTTATACAAGCAGAACATTTCTGTAAGTTATATTAGATTTTTCTCTAACACAAAAATAAACAAAAATCATAGTTAATGCAATAACACGGCATTGAAACTTTTATTAGATTTGATATCGTAACCCATTAAAACATATTAAAAACTAAAAATTATTTTTATTTACCTTGAATTTTTTTTATGATATTGTAGGCGGACGAGCTAATGGGCAACCTGATGGTAAGTGGTCACCACCGCCCATAGACCCGCCCAATGGAGCTGTAAGAAATAGTAACCATTCCATACATTACCAATGCGCCACCAACCTTGGGAACTAAGATGTTATGCCCCTTGTGCCTGTAGTTACACTGGCTCACTCGCCCTTCAAACCAGAACACAACAACTGAGTACTGCTGTTTGGTGGTAGAATATCTGATGAGTGGGTGGTACCTACCCAGACGGGCTTGCACAAAGCCCTGCCACCAAGAAAATTTCGTAAAGAAAGTGTCATAATGTCGTAAACAGATGCATATTTTTAAAGATTGTTTATCTCAGTTGTTTCTAATAACTGGACTTGTTTTACACGTTGCTTTTTTTAATTCACTTATTGACATGATAAAGAAATTGTTGAAACAGTTACGAAAGTTTAACGCAACGCAAATGTAAATACATAGACTGCTATGGTTTGCCGCTCAAATACAGTAAAACAATTTGTCAACAGACACTATTGTTGTATTGTTATTGCAAAATGGAAAAGTTGTAATTTAAAAAGTAGTTTTTTTTTTTAATTTTTAACTGTACATGCACAGGAAAAGTACGTTACAGTTTTAGTTTGATTTCAGCAAGCGACCAATTGCAAGCAATCCAGGATGGCATAGATGACTTAGCTCGTGCCTCTTGCGTTAAATTTAGACCTTACGTAAAAGGTGATCGTGATGCAGTGGTTATACAGGTAATTAACAATATTTAATTTAAGTTTATAATAAAACTGTATTAGTAGAATATTTAAACAATATTAAAGAAATAGATACTGGGATCTCTTTTATAAGGCAGATTAATTTAACACCAATACATCAATGATGATGAGGATGAATAATATTGATGAAACGTCAAAGATAAAGAACAAATATTGTTTTAAGAGCGTAGTTTGTAAGCGTGGGAATTAATTTTAGAACACACACATAGGTACTTTTCAATAATACAGTTGCATTGTGCAGTGTATCGTACGCATCCCCGGAGATAATTAGTTGCTTGTTTTCGGTGTAACGAATAAATTAAATTTTCATTGCGCGTTCATAACGTAGGATTTATAAAAATACATTTAATTACGAGTAATGTATTAGCTATAAGGTTGTCACTCGCAAACGCAATTATAAATTATTTGTTAGCATAGGGTGCGGTCAGAGTGCATTAAGATGCCAAATATTCATTATGAGTTTTATTGTTTCAACTGCTTTCGTCTAACTAAATAATAATTATTATTTTCTTGATATTTTAAGGTTGGTAGATATACCGAATTAAATTAAAGTAAAGACACATTAAATAATCACTATATATAAATAACGGAGTTAAATATAATTTTTTTCAATACTCTATTTTTAAGTAAAATATTCGAAATAAATATTTTAAATCAACTTCTCGTCCATTTCGGTACAAATACTATTTTTCATAGTGAGCAATTCTATTCTGTGATTTGTCTAAAGCATTTGATTGTGTAGAACACGAGACGCTTCTTTATAAGCTCAAATACTACGGTATTAAAGGTAAAGCTCTTGATCTCATTGCTTCATATTTAAGTCAAAGAGTCCAGCAAGTTTTCATTAATGGCATTAAGTTTTCTGGATCTACGTTATAAATGAGTGTTCCACAAGGATCAATTTTGGGTTCCTTTCTATTTCTAGTATATATAAATGATCTTCCTTTCTATGTTAAAGGTATTTGTGATATAATGTTGTTTGCTGACGATACTTCACTGATTTTTAAGGTAGACAGGAAAAAACTGACTATGACGATGTGAACGGTGCATTATCACAGATACACGATTGGTTTACAGTAAATAATTTAGTTTTGAATACTCAAAAAACAAAATGTGTAGTTTTTACCCTACCAAATTTTAGAAAGCAAAATTATAATATATCTATAAATGGTGGCCGTCTTGATGTAGCCAATACTACGGTTTTTTTTGGGAATAGCATTGGATTCCAAATTTCAGTGGAGTCCTCATTTATCGTCCCTGACAGGAAGACTCAGCTCCGCAGCATAAAAATTAACAATTGTGTCCCACGACACTCGCGCCCCACCCTTATGCTAACTTGTCTATGTGTGCGTAGACGTTTTGCGAAATTATAAGAGTCGTCTCGAAATAAAAATTGACGTGCTCTCACCTTGGGCTCTGGGGAGGGACTGAAAATTTATTGACAGCGATGTCGAATAATAAGTCAAAAGCGTCAAACTATTTTCTCCATACTAAAATGTATGGACGACGAATACCAAAAAGTAAGCAATATTTAAATAAAAATTACTATAATATTGTGTGATATAATAGAAATTGAACACGGTGAACTTATTATTTACACTTTTGTGTCCCCATTTAACCAAAAATACATGTATAAACTAGCCGCTAAATAACTTAAAAAATGTTAATAGAAAAGGTCGATTTCAGTGTTTGGAGTGATGTTGACGATTAATTTACCAGGTTATTGATACAAATTTTATAAATATCATGCGGTGAAACTTGAGATATATCTATTGAGATACTGAATGTATTTTTTTATCCATAATCAATGCTCCAGTTTTAAGATATTTTAAAAATAGTAAGCGCTATTTTGGCGTTCCGCAAGGACTGTCCTCTTAATGTTGTCAATCATTTTACTTTTCTTTAGGAGAAGGAGAAAAAAAGTGATTATAAAATTAGCTCATTTGGGTATTTTTAATATTTTTTAATATCAAAGTTCATGACGCAACAAATCGTACAACATTATTATGTACCATCATTTTCACATTTACCTATATTGTTATATTCCAGGGTAGTAGAAGAGGATGCTTCTCTCAAGTCGGATATCAAGGAGGATACCAAGTATTGAATCTGTCAGGTCGCCACCCCGCAGGACGTGGATGTTTTCGTCACGGTACCATAGTACATGAAATGCTGCATACCTTGGGATTCTATCATATGCAGAGCAGCTCCGACCGGGACGAATATATTGATGTTATATGGGAGAACATTGTTAAAAGTAAGTAAACAATAGACAAGCTGAACCATTTCCCATAGTTAACGGCGTGGACGATATAATAAGTCATTGTTTTTTTTTTAAATAGTTCACAGCAAGAAGGTGAAAATAAGACACATTTATTATGTGTTTACACTTCAATTCTCATCGTTTATTTTCATATGGCAATCTTGTTGAATCAATTTATTAGGCAAATCAGGTAAATAGAAATGGTAATTTATTAAAAAAATATATATTTACGTATTTTAATTTAACTGTTTAGTTAATGTGCTTTCTAAGTATAGGTATGTTATTTGTTTATATTTATCTAAACATACAGGAACCTTGATTAAGGTTATGGTGTTAGCAATTCACTTTGTATGACCTGAATACTAATATGCTCTGTTCTCTACCGTAACAGATACAAGTAGGAAATTAAATACTTCGTCCAAACATTATACAGAAAACAACAGAATTTTCTACAATATTAGAGATTTTTGGTGAACTTCCATACAAACTTCTTCCTAAAATTATACTCCAATTATAATCTTCCTACAATTATAATCCATACTCTTAGGTGATGAATTTTCAAAAAAGTTTCAACAAACATCTTCAACTCATTATCATAAACCTAAATACTGATTTTCATATTACTCACATCAGAAATGGCGAATTTGTTTAAAATATTTTAACGTCATTGACTGAATTCGAATTTTAAAAAACCCTTTCGCAGTACTCACTTATGTTCTTTTACGAATTACTGTGCAATTTCAACATGTTAAATCTAGTCGTTTACTCTGCGTTGTATGACAGTCAAGTCCTTTGAAAATAAATAAATTGATATTTTACATATAATAGTGTGAAAAAAGGGTAAATTGTATATTTTTACTGTTTTTTTTAGTGCAGAGCCCAATGAAAGATTTTTTTAATTCGATGTCTTGAATTAAAAAAAAATATATACGTCGTAAACATTTTTTTTATGTTGAGCTAACTTATACATGAGGGATTCATTGTATCTAACGATTAATGCTAAAGGTTATATTAATACGAATCAAAAACGAATGTCTTGATAGTTAACTTATTGATAGAGGCTTTCCTTATCCACCTATTGTTTATCATATACATCATCTCTATCGCTTGTTATTATAAATTTGTTAGGAAATAATTTGGCAGACTTCTACCACCGGACGCCAGTTGAGGCCCTCGCGTGTTTATTTAAGTTGAAGTCGGATGGCTCCAGACCACGGCATATTTAAAGTATAATATAATGTATTTAATTTACAGATGCGAGACACAACTTTCGCAAATATAATTCCTTTGCGGTTTCTGACTTTGGCGTCGGCTACGACTATGATAGTGTTTTGCATTATAGTCGTAAGGCTTTCTCTTTGAATGGCGAAGACACACTTGTTCCTAAAAAGGTGATTCAACAAACTATGCTATTCATATCTATTATAAGTAATCCTTATTACTAGTATAAAAATACAACCTTTTCTTCTAGTTTGCTGCTGAAATTGGTCAGAGAATAGGTTTGTCAGAGAAGGACACACAGAAATTAAACAAGATGTACTGCGATGCAGACTCAGAAAATTTAGCTGATAGTGACACATTTAAAACATCAAAGAAAAAGAAAACCAAAAATAAGCCATTTGAAGGCCACGGCTTGGGTTACCAGCAAGGTAAAACAGTGATTATAAAATTACCAAAGGCCGCCGAAGCATATCAAATACAAGATTCACCCCAATTTTCTATGTTTAATTATTTTAGTAAAACGCCGCAAGATCTGCAACCAACGTTTGTTCAGGGAACTGGAGCTAGAGAAGAAGTAACCAAGACGCTTTACGAATCTCCAATTTTACCGAATATAGAGGAATACGACAAATCCTTCTTTGATTTAAATCCACAAAATCAAGTAAATGGCAGAGAACATACAGTCATAGAGCCGTATACTGAAGAAAAACGTAATACTCCGAAAGAAAAGCCATCGGATGAACTTAATGAAGATTTATCCGATGCTTTTTATAGATTGTCACAAATAATAAAACCTCAAGATTTTTCAAAACAAACACAAAACGAGGATGGTTTAAAAGAACAGTATGCTTTTGAAAAGCAGCTTGTTAAACATGAAGAAACTCCGTCTAAATATAAAGACGTATTAACACACAACTATTTTCCTAAGCTAGGTTCAAACTTTGATACATTCGTGAACAAAGAACATGATAGTTATACTTTGTTCGGTCATCACTTACCAAGAGTGGAGAAATGGTACCACAATGATGAATTTAACCATAAACATTACAGAGATAGAGACCCGACATTAGATATTTATAGATAAGACTTTACGATTATTTTTATATACATTAGGAAAAATTGTTTTTGTTTAATTGATTATAAATAAAAGAATAAAAAAACATGGCTATGTATTTAATCTCCTTATAATTATTTGTAAATAATTAAAAAAACCAAAGTGAACAAAGTTTTACCCTGAGTAACAATACAAGATATCTGATAAGTTTCGCAGAACTGTAATTTATACAAACTTATATATATGATATGTCCTAAATTAGCTTATTAATTATATTCGTATTCCACATATTGAGTTCTTGGATGAATAGAACTTGGCGGTAGGTGGCTTTGTGCAAGACCGTCTAGGTAGGTACCACTTACCATCAGATGGCCCTTATGCTCGTCCGCCAACCTATACCATAAAAATATAGTGTTTATCGTAATAATTAATGATCTTAGTTAAAAATAAACATTATAACTCTTAAATAATCGGGTGTCCCATTTCAAAACCCAGTAAGGGACAATTTTAATTTTAGGTAATTAACATATAGTAACAACTACTAAGTTGATACAACTAATAGCATTATTTAACCTATCATAAATTATTTTCAAAGGGTAAAAGATTTTACGTTTTTGTCCTCTCTTGTAAAATTTAGTTATAAGTCTTTACTAGGTTTTGAAATGGGTCAGCCGTAATATTGGTATCTAAGTTATTTCAAATATCCAAGTTACATATTTGGTTATTTGAAATGTCCACAGATAATTATTATTTGCAATCAACAAACAATAGTAATATATTCAACCAATGTCATAAGCTTCTTCGTTCAACCTTAATAGAGAGAATCTTATTTTTTTCATTATATTTTAGTATGGACTCAGCTGCAAAATTCATATTTCGCTGGACGATTTTAGTTACACTTATATAGTTCCGTTTCGATCAATTGCGTACATCATCGTAAGGTTGTGAAAGGCGTGATATCTTCACTGAAAAGCTTCAATATAATAAATATAAATAGTTTAATTAACAACAGGTCCGATCATTCCGTGTGAAATAATTGCGTAATAATACTAAATCAAATCCTATACACTTATGCAGGTCGGAACTTATCATCGAGGATAGTCTGCATACAGCGCCAACCGCGGCGAATAGCTGAACGCAGGGGGTTTTTTTCATGCGTAACATACGCATGATAAAAACACACTAGTCCTCATTTTAAGCCTGTTTTTTGTGAAAGCTGAATAGACGCAATAAGCTAAACGGATGCGTACGCATCTCCATACTAGACTAGTGTTTTCATACGTTACATGCGGAATTACTAACGATAAACATATTTTATAGAAGAATAAACCGAAATCAAGGATATAAAAGTTTAGCGGTAATAGTCCGGGTAGAAGCCAATCTTCAGTTAACATTAATGTGTTCTAGACATTAAACAGGACCCACACAATTCTAATCATTTAAGGGCTTAAGTGGTTAATAGTGGTCAATAAAGACGTTTATTATTGCGTCAATGTAGACGTGAGGTACATTCTTATTTTAAAAAAATAATAAAATCGATTTAATTTTATGGTTTAGCCTACGGAAAAAATTAAATAATACATATGTTTATTTGTTTTTTTATTTTGGCTTTTATTTGTGCCAAGGGGACACAGATTATTTCGCCAATGTCACGTGCGATGGAAAAGACACGATGGAGATTGATCGGTACGATCGAGATTACAGGCTTAATTTAATTTTGAAGGTATAATAGTAATAGACTCTCTGTTAACCCATAACCTAAAACAACACAATAATAAATAATTAGATATACATAAATTATTATTTAGACAACATACAAGAACAAACACAAAAATATTTACAACTTAATTTTATTACGCTCAATATATTTACATAAAAATTTACAAAGTAGACTGAACACAAACATTAACAAACATTAAACATTAATAGGGCGAGACTTTAGGAAAGAGAACGTCATATAGGGAATGGAGGAGTTTGGGGCAAGAAAACAGTATATGGGATAAGGAACCTTCGTCTAGGCCACATTCACACAAAGAGATCTCTAACTCTAATTTTACAAAGATGTATGGGAGTACGAGCATGTCCAAGGCGTCGTCGGCAGATAGTTGTGGTGACTCAACGATTAGCTTGCCTGTGAAGGGAAAACCATGGTATAATATAATATAAAATGTGTGTAAATTGACAATAAATCCGAAACAATGTAAAAAATATGTACGATTATAATCTTTATCAAAAGTAGTTAAGTTGGTAGAATATCTGTGGCGTTGACATTTGACACTAGACATTAAATATTAATTAATTAGCCAATAGTCATGCCATATCATTGGTGTTTTGATATTGAAATGACTTATTTGTGGATAAGTATTCTGAGTTTTCCAATTTTAATCTTACTTATTAATGTTGAAATTCTTTGAAGTACGTCTATTTTGATAACGTAGCGATAAAATAATTCGCAATGATTATTTTGATCCGGTGACATCTATTACATGACGTGATAACTGTATGCATTGTGATATTTTATATTTGATATTTAATGGGTTGTGTTGTATCACGTATCCAGCCCATAATGTCTTTGTTCGGCCGACATACTAGTAATTCTCAGGATAATCGAGCAAAGCTGGAAAGAAAACTATACCTAGCTAGAGAATCGCCAGAACCCGATTTCGATTTATCTGACTGTCAGATACGCCGCTTGCCTACTGGTATATTCTCGATATGCAAAGTATTTAGAAAAGACTATTTATATCTTCACAATAACAGCTTGCAATCGCTTGAAGATGGAGGGCAGTTGTCAGATCTCCAATTGATTAAAGTTTTGAATTTAAGTAATAATCACTTCTCACGTTTACCTAACAATATAAGATATCTGGTAAGTTTGACAGAATTATACCTTCAAAACAACTATCTCGAATCTTTACCAGAAGGAATAAAGTTTTTAGAATGTTTACAAGTTTTAGATGTCTCAAATAATAAATTGAGAAGTTTGATTTCAGTGTTGGGTAATTTAAAGTGTCTGCGAGTATTAAAAATCTTTGATAATAGGAATTTAAATAAGCTGTGTCCAGAACTATGTTTCGCTACAAATTTGGTTACAATTGAACTAGATGGTAAGAATTTTATCTACCCACCTGCAGAAATAACTACTAAAGGGACAGTGGAAATTATGAAATACTTGTGTATAGAAATGAATATTGACTATACAACACCGCTTCATGTTAATTCAAATATTTCACCAACTCAAACTCCAAGCACCAATTACAATGTTTTTGAGAAACAAGTAAGCATTACATGGGAGGAACAAGAAGCTAAAATGATTGAGCAGGAAAATAAAATACATAAAGCAAATCAGGAGCAGAGAGAAAAGTTTTTATCAAAGTTTTTAAAGGAGCAGCAAGATTTAGACAGTGAAATAGCTAAAGTACATGGAATCAGAGATATTGAAAGACAGAAACTAATGAGATCTATACAGAAAGAAGAAAAAGACATAGAGTGCTTAGTTAAAAACTTTATCCAGGTTGATAGGCTTAAACCAGAAGTTGTTCAACAGCAACTTGCTTATGAACAAGCAGAGCATAATCGCTTGCTTGAAATTACTAGGCAAAATTATGATAATGTGCGAAGAGCTGATATTTTAATTGCAATGGAGAAACTAATAGAAAATGATTATCATATTCAATACCACAAGAAAAATTACTTGGATGATCTAAATAATATCAAGCAAAGTTTACTATCACAAGAGTCAGAGGGTACACAAAAACTAGTGCAACTATTAAATGCTAAAGATGAATCTCGGACAGTGTTGATTCAACAGGTTTTAGAAGATCAAGATATTCAAAAAGCTATGGTCTCATCCCTTCTTGACAGGGTTGATGCAAAAAGTTGGAGCCTGAACCAAGAAATATCACTGATTTCAACACATTTAGCAAGACTTAGTGTTATTGAACAGGAAAAAAAGAAGATGCAAATTGCATTTAATTATAACGAGCTACTAATACAGAGGTTAAAGTTGGTGGACTTTTTAGATGATCTTTTAGATCAGAGAAATAGACACAGGAAGCAATTAATTAACACTTTGAAGGAAGCAGAAAGTGAAAACAATATCCCGAATGACTTTTGGTTAAAAAGTTATCAAAAACTCCTAGATTCTGCCCCTAAATCTTTATTTAATGTTGGAAAGCTAGATCCTATTTTTGCAAATTATCTCTTGCAAGAAGGAGTTATTCATTGTTTGCCCTTCTTGGCAAAGTCTCTTATATGTGGTGAGTCTTTATTGAATATAAGTCATGAGAGTTTGAAAGAGAGGGGAGTATCTTTGAGTTCAGATAGGGAGAGTATTTTAAGAGCTTTAAAATTGTATGTGGAAGAGAAAAGTCAAAATAATGTTGAATCCAATAGTGTACCATTAAGTCCTAGTGCCCCTCCTTCAGAACATGGACAAAATTGTTCAGGTATTTTGAATGTGGATGAAAAAGAAAGCTCAAATGTAGAGGGTGAATGTGTTATATGCATGGATGCAAAGTCTGGAGTTGTTTTTGTACCATGTGGTCACATGTGTTGCTGCCAATCATGCGCACAAAATGAATTAGAAGGCTGCCCAATGTGTAGAACAATGATAGAAAGAACAATTAGAGTCATTCTATCCTAGTTATATAAATAAAGTAAGATATTACATACACCATATTGTTTATAAACAAAATAAATTTTATATTTCCTAATTAAGATTTGCACCTATGGTGTATGACTGGTAATTTAATTATTTAAAATACATAATTGAATTCTTATTATTTCATAAGACAACTATAGCTTACTCTGATCACAGGAGGAGTATAAACAACTTTGATATTGAAATGATATTACGGTGTAAAATATTCGTGATTTTGTTTTGTTGATAATTGAAGTGGATATAAGTAGTTCACTGAAACAGTTTTTTATTATAAATAAAGATATTATTAATCAAGAACTGTTTGTAGTACATAATATATCTGTTAACAAATTATATTGCATATGTAAATCAAGGACTTGTTTATCTCTACTCCTATGATTGGGCTATATATGATGTGAGATAATCCAGAGATTATAATCCAAGCAATAACTTGTATTGTGATATATTTATCATTAAAATTATTTCAAAAACCTCATTACTACAAAATTTAACCAACATGTCAAATTAACTTCAAACTAGAGTTACAAGTTTTTTACTTCAATATCAAAAACTGATATCTATACATAATAAAAAGATGCTAATGATTTTATTCGGACTTCTAAGCTGTTCTAGTATTTTCTTGATTTGTTTAACTGTTCTTAAAATGCTATGAAATGTTAAGGACTATGTAACATATTATTTTTATCATGTACTGAATCATTATAATTTGGAAAAAATATGATCCAGAAATTAATCTTGAATTAAATTTATTATTCTGTCAAATCTACTGCCTTTATATCTATTAAGCTTTTTAGTGTATTGCCAAACTAGTTTTGAATAGTCATAATAATAATTAAAGATATTTAGAACAAGCAAAGTTGCTTTGTCATGAAGTTTCATGAAGTTACATTTAAATATATTTGAAATGAGTTTGAATCTAATATAATACTTGAATATGACTAAGGAAGCTAGTCATAGGTAATGATAGTGATATATTCTAAGTCTGATGTTTTCATTGTTGTCATAAATCTATTTATTATCAGTATTTCATATTTGAAAATACTAGTGCCTTGTAAGTGTTGTTTTTTTTTGTAAACCATCAAAATAATAACTTAATGTGACATATCTTTATTCCATTATTGTTGTTATATGTCATTATGGTATTCACATCAAATATAAATTAAAAGCTGTGATTATTATGTTTCAAAATATTAAATGATACTTCATTCCCATTAGTGGAATTAACTACTTAGATATTTAAGTTGTGTTTAACCTAATTTAAATATTAATAATATTGTCATGCACATAGTAATTCATAATTATTTATTGAAAATTTTAAAGTTTCGTATGAAGGTGTAATTTAAATTTATTTATTTTTTATTTTTTTAAGAACTAAACAATACATTTTTCTTGTACATGTTAAGTGTATTATAAAAAAAAAACCCATTTATTTATTTTTACTTAGTCACTTGGCCATTTTAAGATATTTGCTTACCTATATTTTTAGTGACTATTATTCCTGTTGTAAAAGTTACATTACATTGTTATATTTTTTGTTTTTTTTTTTAACTTACTATGGTATCATATTGTTGATTTTAGTTTTAAAGCATATTTAGTATAGTTAAGTAATATTCCTTTATACCACCTGTTTTTAAATTACATAAGATTTTAGCACAAATAGGAGTTTCATTTCTTATTTTTAAATTTCAACTTATGTATGCACTTAGTATTAGTAATGTTTTATACTTTTACTATTCCCACGTTAATATCATAAATAACCTTTGAGCGCCATCTACTAGCATGAAATACAATAAGGTTGGCCTTTTTTACGTAAGGCATGTAATGCTTTCTATAAATAATGGAGCTTTAATAAAAAAGTTCATGATTTCCCGCAGAGGTGGTATTATTCCATTATTATGTCTATTGCACTTATTTTTATTTCATTAAAAGTATTTTTTGTTTTATTGCGGGTGTATTGCGTTTTTAGCACCCCCAGTAAAACAATTAGAAGGTTCTTAACCCTAAAAATAGCTTTATCCTAGGTAATAGTTACTTACTAAAATATGAATAGTTGAAACTTGCAGAGGTGGACAAAACGTATTCTCGATTATAATATTATTCAAATTTTATAAGGGTTGTAAGTTTGCGCTTGGGATTCAAAAATATGATACGTAACGTAGTCTTATTTTATATTCTTTGATAATAATACTATATATTGACATATTATATTAGGTCCTACATATGAAATTGGCGATTTGTACGCGATAAATATAAAGTCAAATTTTTTTGTAATATATATTTATTTAATTAAAGTATGCACCGTTGTTATCTATGCACTTTTCCCATCTCATAGATATTTCAGTGATCCCTTTACTAAAAAAACCATGGGGGTGAGAATCAATAAACTCTTTGAAGGCGGCTTGGACTACCGCAGAGTTGAATTTTTTTCCTTATAAGAAGTGGTCCAAATTCCGGAAAAATGGTAATCTGTTAGCAAGGTCGGGTCAAGTTCATCATCTTATCTGCGGTCCTTCAGAAATACCAGCGTTAAATTTTTCAATATCTACTCAAACCCAGGATTTTTGCTATATAAGTAAAACGAGACCCAGTTTTAACCAATTCTTTAACTTGCTTCATTGATCCTAATTTTATCTGGAGTGGTAGTAAAATGAATTTGTGTCCCCATCGTTAAGGCTTTCTTGACTGACCAGTCTTTTTTAATACAGTCAGATTAAATAAATATGTTTCGCTCTGCTGTCCCATACACAAAATGGAAAATTTACGTCGCCACTTTGTTATCCTAATTGATCATTTTTTAAATCCACTCATTAACGACTGATGATCATCGTAATTGAGTTTATCTAAAACAAAGGACACACTTTGATACTCCTCTTTTAGTTTCGCGTAACGAGCAATCCGAACATTTTGTCACGTTTATTGCCATTGTTTAAAAATCACATATTTCAACATCATAGCATCAATATTTCCATCACAAATATAAAAAAATGGTTTTCGGTTATTTAAGCACCCTTTTAATGAAGATGAATCGAACATTTTGATAGAAACTTTATAAAATAAACAAAATTATGAAAATAAGCTATCGAAAAACATAAACTTGCATAAAAAAAAATATCCGAAAATAGTAATAGAAATTACAATTAAATTATGTTGGCACCAAATATATATATATTTTTTTATATAATAATGGAATAATACCATTATTCCATTATTATATAAACATATATATATATATATATTGGGCAATAAGAATTGATGTTAATGAAAAGAGACCCTAGTTAATGAAGGCTCTCCTCAGGGAGAGTCGGTCCATTTTTTTGCTCATTTATATTAAATGTTACCTTACCTTTTATATAACAAACACGAAATAGAAAATATATTATCTGATGTTGGCACCTGAGGTTTAATTTGAAAAATAAGGGGAATTTTATATACTTATAATGACCTGAACACTGTTGTCTTTGAAAAGAGTAGTTACACTGGTTTAGTGTCAATAACTTACTTTTAAGAGTTAAAAGTGCACTGAATTTGCTATCTTCAACGTAAAATATATATAAATTAATTTACTTTTAAATGGGTAGTTAGAGGTTTTTGGAACAACAGTATTTCTTTACCATGGATCGATATAGCTCAAATGGAGTTTCCATATTCGCAATCCCGACTAGACGGGAAAATAATGAGTCCGTTAACTGATGTATGTAGATACAGCTCGCCTAGTTTATTGTAATTATTTCTGTAGTATATTTTAAACACCTTTTTTAACAGAGGATAGTCGACACAACAATATTACGCAATTTTCTTATCTTTGCTAATTTGCTTTTATTGATACATTTTTATGTTGTAACATATATATACAATTACTATGGAAAACCATATATCCCTCACCATGGGAGTACAAGGAAGAGTGAATTTAGCCGAATTTGAAAGAATATATTCATATCTTAGTAGGTCTGAGGTAGTCTTATATTTTCCCAGTTTACATTTTGTTTATTACGAAAATAAATTGTATGTGATTTTATTAGGTAAATGCCGAGTAACTTCCTAATTGTAAGTGTAAACAGTTATATTTTCATTCAAATCATATAGTTTGTGTACGATTTTGGTTTACTTACAGTGCGTTTAATTTCATTTATTTACGCTAATAAAATTCTATTTTCTTCTATATTGTTATAATATCAATTGTGTTATCATTTTGATTAGATAATTCTGTATTATTGTATTTGCAATTGTTGTTATTCTTCAAAGCAGTCAAGCGAGGTAAAATGTAATATCACCAATATACTATTTTATATACTACTAGTGTTTATAAATATAAATACTTCTACTATTTTAAGTCAAAAGAAATAAATTTAATTTAACTTTATAGACAATTTGTTGCGAGATTTCTGACGTTTTTTTTATATCACGTTCTCTTTTTATTCTTACATACCTACTAAACAGTACGTCTCCGAGCGTTCTATCAAACGTGACTAACATAAGGGTAATTGAATCCAGGGATCAATAATACATATTTGTTTAGGCTCCTCATGTTTTTATTTTCTCAACGGTTGGTGTCAATATACGCATCGTAAATATATAGTTGTATCTTTGGCGATGATAATTTTATTTTATAAATACATCACAATCAAACTTTTACTCGACTATGTTGAGGTCAAAGAGTTTTGTATCTATGTACATTTCTTTTAATTTTGTGTTCCAACATGGCGTACGACAGCTGCTGTTTTTTTTCATTTAATTGGTAAGAATACGCGAATCTTATTCGAAGATTGTAGCTTGAAACTAACAATGAGTTTTCATGAGCTTAGTTTGTTTAATGTTGATGAACATTTAACAAATGAAGACACTAATTACCCGTCTCAGTTTCGCACGAGTTGAATAACGGTCTACATAAAATGTTTATCTTGATGGACAAAGATACAAAGAAAATTGAATCTTGATTTTTTTTGGGTCAGTGCCTCCGCTTACTCCGTCGTACGCATAACGTCTGAACTAAAGTTTCAAGGCAATCGAGAACGCATAGCAGACACATGCAATTATTATTGATTCAGAAATTTTCGTTGTAGGAACCTTTAGAAAGAAACTTATTTATTTTGGATGAAATTTTGCTAAATGTGTTGACCAATCCACCAACCAGCATAGCTACGTGCTAGAATAAGGTTCAAATCTTCCTCCGGGAAGAGGGGGATAGGTTGGTCTTAACTTCCTTTTTTTTAAAATATATCTAAAGAATAATCATGTTTTTATTTCGTTTTTGAAGAGTCTGGGAGGTCAATTGCGTAGTTGATAGTGTTGACAGATTAATTAACCACAAGTCCAATATTATATGTTTATTGTTTTACTTAAGTGTGAATACGAATTTCAGATTCTGAAACAAAATAGCAGGCAAATGTTATTAATAAATAGAAATAAGTGTAGAATACATTTACTTATGAAACTTTTCTGTGTATTTTGAGTTATGTTTAACAAAACGGACAAACTTCGCGATGCCTTAACCTCTTATTTAACGTATTGAGCTTAGAAATACAATATTGTGTGATTAAGGAAGAGGTCCGCCATTATATAATAAAATTTATCTAATATTTTACCTAAATATTGCTCGGGGTTGTTTCATAACAATATATTTTTGATTTAAAATAATTGAATATTCTGTAAATGAAAATTATGTTCATGCCTCTAAATTATAAATTATTTTGTAAGTCATTGTTGAAAAGTTATTTAAAATGGGCCGTCGTAAGAAAATTTAATTGGTAGAATTGGTTATTTATGACCGTTTTATTAATACAAGGTGAAATTTCGATTAAGAAATTGTCCATTATTTCCTTATATAGAATTAATTAGTTATATAGTAAGTGTTAATTATTACGTATTTCACTTGGCAGTAGGGCTTTGTCCGTCTAGCTATGTACCATCCACTCATCAGATATTCTACCGCCACACAGCAGTACTCAGTATTGTTGTGTTCCGGTTTGAAGGGTGAGTCAGTCAGTATAACTACAGGCATAAGGGACATAACATCTTCGTTCCCAAGGTGCATTGGCAGTGTAAGAAATGGTTAATATTTCTTATAGCGCCATTTTTATGGACGGTGGAGACCACTTACCATCAGGTGGCTCATTTGCTCGTCGGACTCCCTATAACATAAAAAAAAGGTTCTCGCAATTTAATGGATATGTTTTTATGTCTGTCTATCACAATTTACATTTATATACCTATACAATTATATATCTTACTTTGTAGTTTCAAAGTAAATAATGTTATGTTTTGCACATGATTCTATTTCAGGTTTAAACAATTTCATATAGTAATACTATAAAACGAATACAGAGATAATATACAGATATAATAATTATATTATTCTTACAAATTGTAACTTATTTATTGGAATTATCTGGTTACATAAAGCATTATACTCGTACTTGATTCCATTGGCCTTTGATGTTATTTATATTGTTTACAGTATGTAACAAAATAAAGTTAAAACATATAAGCCAATTTTTGCGTGCCACTATATACGAGTATCTAACGTAGTTCTTTTTTTAAACATTTTTTGTATAAAATCAATTTATACCTCTATTCAATATACTCTAAAATTGACTCAAGTTGGAGCAAGTTCTGGTAAGTTGGGTGAATTCTATAGTTTTGAGTCAGTCTGTTGTGTGGGCCTGGAGCAATTGTCAAGTCCTGTTGTTTGTGAGGCTGTCTATCATCATTTTCACGGTGTAAAATATTTGTTGTGCCAAGCATCAAGTAGCTCTAACAAGGCCACTTTAAATGCAGCTTCTCTTGACTCGAATTGCCTTTGGGACATAGTTTAGCTGCCTTCCATCCTTGGGTGCAACTAGTGACACGGACCTTTTAAATGTCATACAGGATCCACTCTTCAATGCAGCCAAGCATCCGATTCAGTGGAACGGCGGAAAAATAAATAAACAAAAGATTTTTAAAAGTAATGTCATAGCTATATCATAAAAAATAATTTGAATGAAGTAGACGTAGTAGAATGGAAGATATAATTACCCACTTCCAGTATTATAAATCGGCAATTTAAACCTAATTTGATCAATAATTCTACCTATATGTGTTTTTATGATATCATATCTACTTTAGTGCCTTCATTGGCAATATTTGAATGAAAACGTTTTTATTTAATAAACGTTACATTCTTAATAATAACGCTACATAAAAATAGCTGATTAAAATGCTATAGGTACAAACATATAAACTATATGTTCAAATAGATATAAAATAAAACTTGAATAGAAAATGGTACATTTTTAAAAATAACAAATACAATTTTACGTTACAAAGCAATGTGACGCAATAAATTGGTTTACCACTCAGCTCAATATTGAGGATAAAACCTCAACGCTGGTTTTCCGTCGTAGCCAGATGTCAAAATTATTGAAAAATGGCAACTTTATATGCTTACACTAAAAATAGACATATCGGAAAGAAATATTGCAAAATGATAAAATAATTTTAAAAATATTAGAAGAAATGATTTATATCAATGTTTTTAAAGGTGAATTATTTCCATCTCCATAAAGATAGATCTTAAAGGTTTAGAGTGAGGGTTGTATAAATTATGCGAGTAATTGATATCAATTAGGGCAGCGTCGCGGCACTTTACAATAGCTCTCGCTTGAGAAATAGGTCACAAATCATGCTTTCCGTCATCGAGATTGTCACTTCGATAAATTGTCTTCGGGACGAGTTTGTCAGTTTTACGTTTTAGACAGCTTTATTGAACGTGATTTCTTTTTCGTGAACTATATTTTCGTTCTAATCAAAATTAATCATAAATATAACGTATTTTTTATATTAAGAAATGTAGAAGTTACTGTACTGTACTCTTTAGCTTTATATAATAACGAACTGTTACCCGCGGCTTTGCCCGCGTAGATTATGAATATATTTACAAATTAACTTAAAATATTACGTTAATGTAATACCAATTTGTACATTGGTGTGTGTTTCAGCCCTTAGGGTAGAATATTCAGAAACGCTTAAATGCGAATCAGTTCATTTTTAATCGGTACGCCAAAAATAAAATTTCATGCTTCTAACTTCAAAATGACGGACTTCCAGACTAACCTGTATACGAAATGTCAACCCCTACTTTCCCTTTAGGCGTAAAATATCCAGAAACGCTTAAATACGTATTTACTCATTTTTAATCAGTACCCAAAAATTTAGTTTCGTGTTTGCAACTTAAAAAATGACTGACTCCAATAAAAACTTTCAACCCTTATTTCGCCCCTTTAGTGGTAGATTATCTAGAAACGCTTAAATACGTATACACTAATTTTAGATCAGTATCCCAAAAATAAAGTTTCATGTTTCTATCTTAAAAATGACGGACTTCGATACAAACTTTCAACCCTCATTTCACCACCGTAGGGGTAGAATTTCGTGGGTGTCATGATATGTTAGTTTATAAGTGTACAGCTTAAAATATAAGTTTTATACGTCTAGTTCTAAAAATAACAATACTTTCAACAACTTACAACCTTTCATCCCCCTTTTCAACAGCACTTTTTTCCAAATAAAAAGTCTATGTCCTTTCTCAGGCTCTAGACTATTTGTGTACCAAATTTCATTTAAATCGGTCCAGTAGTTTTGGCGTGAAAGCGAGACAGACAGACAAACAGACAGAGTTACTTTCGCATTTATTATATTAGTATGGATAACAACTATTATTGAACATAATATTGAAGTTATAAGTCTTACAATATAGTCTAAATATTACAAAACCCTGGTAGGGTTCTGTGCAAGCGAAGTAAGAAGAAAATAATTTAAAAACACATATTCACTCGTTTAATCTCAATTGATTACGTAGTTCTTAGTTATAATATATAAATATGTGTGCAAATGCGACAATATTAAGACTCGCTAATGTTTATCTACTTTTCTATAATTTGAATCCAGATTATTTGCCTATCAATATTAACTAGTATTAAAATAAACAAAATGTTATTTTTAAACATTTTCTGCAAACAAAAATTATAGTTTAGATTTTACGATTCGAAACAGAACTATGTATATAATTTACTTTGTGTAAATACTAGGTAAAATATTCGCAAGCTAACGTTGTTTTTATTCAATAATATAAGAAGAACATTTTGTAGTAAATACTAATATTACTTAAATCAAAGACTATTAATAAATAATTATTTATGTATTTTCTGTTGTTTTTGAAGATGTTCTGTTTTATTGGTTGTGTTTAATATTTAGTGAGAAATTTAAGACAAAGTTAAACTTTGTGGGCTTGAAATTCGAAGTGGTTTACTAAATTTATATTTCGATAAAGGTATTTTATTCGATAGCTACAAATCCCTAATGCTCTCCTTGCTTAAAAATTAATGAGACATTTAAAACATTAAAGTCTCCATAGGCCTGATCCTGATAAAATATGCACGAAGCGAGCGCGTTGATCACACTTAAATGATGAAGATTTAGCGGGCAGTTGGTCCTGAATATGGAGCGGCAGATTTGAGTTTTAACGACGAGACTTAGTGTAGCTCCACTTCAGTTATGAAGAAGTTTCTGAATTTTCCCCCTTTAACTGCTTTATAATCTAACGTTTACGTGTAAACGTCTTCGTACCTTTGTTATTCAAATAAATATACTTGGCAAACCTATTTTTTTTTGTTATGTTTTATTTCATTTTATAAGGAAACTATAACGTTTATCATAAATTATCACTAACTTAAAAATAAGGTATTGTCTTTGTAATAAAAGCTATTACAATTATAGATGAATTATAGGGGAGCTACTATCGTTGTAACAGACAACTCTTCTCGCGCACTAGAATTATGCATTGCAAATGTCAGCTATGACTAATACATCCAACAATGTTTATGAGCGACCATCAATTACTATAATGGTCAATTCGATAGTCCGATCTTCCTGCTATTATTAAAAAATAGTAACTCTAGATATGTGTGCACTGCGTATATGATTTTTTTTTAAATATTAGCTACCTTGTGTGCGTACGTAGAGCCCATATACGACCTACTAAAACTGAAATTATAAGCAAATTCTTTATCAATCGTATAAGTGGTTTTGCGTGTAGCTTTAAAAAACAAAGAAACTAAATTTGTTTGCTTTATCTAATTTCGATATTAATTAGCAAAAGGCAAAATATAAAATTTGGCAAAGGATTTATTTCATAAATTTCTACGTGAAATAATAAAAATTAAATTAAATCAAAACTTTTTTGCACATGTTTCTATATCTCTAGGATAGATTAAATATTATATTTAAAATAATGTAAGATACATTATTTTGGACAATATTTTAAAGGGTTCGTAACTCTTTGAAATACTATCGTATATCCTATAATGTATGTATATCCTACGCGCGTATAATGCAAAAATTCCCAGGCCTTAAGGTAGAAAAATGCCATTTAAAACAGAAAATTCTATAAACTAAAAAATATTCACGAACTAAAGCAAGTATGTGGACTTAGTTTTAAATTTAACTCGAGTTTTATGTGTAAGTTTCATCATCATCATCATTTTCATGATTATGATGTGTGTGGGTATTCGAGTAATTATTATCAAATCTGTTCCTTTTATCTTTTTTTTTAAGGCGTAAAATCTCATTTATATCTTCTTATTGATTATTTATATCTTCTTATTAAGAGATTTAGGTATGAGCATCAGGTTTTACGATTTATTTTATGATACAAGCGACGGAGTCTTTGTCACAGTTCACAATTATAATATACCTGAAGAACTGACACCAGCTTATTAAGCAAAACATACTAAAGTGGAAGAATTCGCAAGCTTTGCATGTTATGTAGATAATTATATATTTATGCCATTTGTATTTGAAACAGGGTGAATCCCTGGGATTTATAGATTTCTTTTTTAACTCGAACGAGTCTTTTTTTCTCTATTTTTGATCTGTTTTTTTTTTTATATACAAAAGAAAATAAGTAATCACTTTTACTTGAAGACTTATGAATTAGTAAGTTATTATAGACCTTGAAGAACGTGGAGAAAAAATTGTCGTATTTAATAGAGACTTCATCCCGGACCATTATAACACTATTTGCGCTGGAAGGCAATATTTACAGTTTTCGTGGAAATTAAAAAAAATGTTATCTGTAAAAATTAAAAAACATTTTCTGAATAAGATGTAAGCAATTATGATGTTATGTGGAAGAATAGTATTATCATTCTTATTTATGACGTGCGATTATTTGCATTTGCGAATATAAGTAATATTTGAAATAAATTAAAAAAATATATTTCGGAATTAATTAATTTGTCCAGTTTTAAAGAAATATCCACTTTCTATGTATAGAAACTCGCGCAAAAGCTTCCCTTTAAGCCTTTCTTAGAATCGAAATATAATGAAACTTGTCTTGATTTCCGGATGGTCCAATATTACCAACATTAAAATATTTGTTATATACTTACGTTATGTAATATAATTGGGTTCGGACGAATTTGTTCGAAATACTTACAAAATGTTGCCTTGAGATTTTCTACAGAAACTTCAGATGAAGTATTCGTTCCATAAATTAAACGTCAAATTTCATAGCTACTGTGATTGCTCTTCACGACAAAGTTTCAGAATAAATGTACGCAATAAACAAGAAAGATCTAAGTAAATCGTCTTTGATGATCGCTATCAATCAAATTAACGTTTGATGGTAGGTAAGTTTTATTTTTATTTGCATAAGTTGCTTTTTGTATGATGTTAATATTTATATAAAATTACATAATTTCATCTTATAATTATACTATTTCATTGATTTAATGATATTTTTTGTAATTGCTAAATTTATTTTTAACGTTATAAAGTTCACTTCTTTTAGCATACAGAACAGTAACAGCCTGTAAATATCTCACGCCAGTGTGATTCTGTAAGAATTCAACTCGTATCTCACTCGTGAAATTTTGACGACCGACTTACGATGATGCGCCATTTTGATAGGTGTATCGCATTCATTTTATAATTATTATAGTGTATGTCGCATATATCACATTTCACGTTCGTTTTCTGTGGTGAGTTTCGACTTTCTTCTTACAGAATGCCTCTACTGGGCTAAAACCTTTTTTTTTTATAATTCGCTGTTACATGCAGATTGGTCGATAAACATTCGATAGGTTTTTGTTAGATACTGCATGTATCATTAGATACATGGAATGAAGGAAACAATCATAATATTAATTATGATTGTTTCCTTACATTGCCAAGCATTTATCTCGATAAATGTTATACAAAAATTTAAATTGCTTGCTCAGGTTTGAACCCATAATCTTGGGTTACGATTCACGTTACTTCAGGCATTATGGATTTTGGCTTTTAAAATAAATATATTTATAATTATTAAATATTTTTTGCCCGTGTGAGAAAAATGGTAACTTAAAAAAGCTTATGATAAGGGGATCTCATAGTTTTTTTTTATATTAAGTGTGCTTGTATGGTTATAAAGCGATTACAAATTGCTTTCTGCTTGAAAAATCTACGTCGTGGTGGAATAACATTAGAAACTTTTTTAATAAGATTCGAGGTTCGCATACCTCCCTACAACTTGCCTTTTTATAAGTAGCTAGATTTAATTTAAGGATTTGTTTTATAACCAGATAGAGAGTTCTTAAGACAAATACAAGAGATATTTTCTGAATAATTGCAATTACTTTTCATTATTAATTAAAATACTTTTACTATATTTTAGGTATTACACTGTTTTTGAAAAACTTTTCTTAGTAAAGGCATCCAGTTTCTGGATTTAAATAGTAATAAAATGATTTGGTTTTCCATTAAAAAATATGAAGAATCTTTTTGGTTATAGGAAGTCAAGGAAGTACAAGGGACATAATGTCTGAGTTTCTTTACTTGTCAACACAATGATTAATTTTTTACAGTGTTGATGTCACTGGGGTGTGGTGACCACTTATGATCCAATTATCTACCTGAGTTTAATAAGCTAATGAATAATTTTATTTCATTATTATATTTTAATATTACATGGCATAAGTTAATTTTAAGTGACTTAATATTTAGGATTATTTTGTAAATCATTCTGTAGTAGAAATTTTAGTGATATTTTGGTTAAGTAATACGATATTTAAAGGACACATGTCATACTGGAAACGTACGGCTTAAAATTATAATACGAACATAATATCGATCCTGACCGATTTCAAAATTTTACTGATTTTAAAAACTGGGAAAATTTACAGGACCAGTATTATATACATAATAATTATCTCAGAATACGCAAACTCAGGTAGTAAGGGTTCATATTGGCAATGCAAGAGTCCCGGACTCCTCCGGATTTGTTTAATATTGGTCCAATAAGGATCACCGCACTACGAGTACAATGATTTGGAATTTATTTAAAGTAGGGCTAGAATAATATCAATCGACAGTCCAAGGAAAACTCTGTGCATTGGTTGATATTGCAGCCCAACTCCTAAACTTATCGATCAGTGTTTTTTATGTTATATTTTTCTTAGTGTTCGCTCGGATGTTAGTTTTTTCTGGTCTACGAGCTCGTAATTATAAGTCATTTCTAAAAAAAGTTAACAAATCCTTTCGTATATATAAATTCAGGGTAAAAAATCTTTTTAAAACAAACTTTTATTTAAATTGTCTAAAAAGGTGAAAATAAACATCGAAGTAATTCAAGCTTCTATTTTTGTTACATTATTAAGTTTATGTGATATAAAAGTTGAAATTAATAGTAAAAAATGTTTTTAATAGTAATTATAATACTTAAATATCTTTATTTAATTGTTGCTGGATCGTTAGATTGCTAATTTACATTTTAATTTAATTAAATAATGTTTAACGTCTTCGTTGTGTCAATTTTTAGAACGATAGCCATCATCATTGAATGCGTATACAAAAATCTCCGTCTGTCTTCTGTGTGTGTGCACTTGGCCGTTAAACAGTTCCCTCACCAGACTCGCGAGACTTACCGCTTATAACAAAGTTTTTTAATCGCAAATTGAGGTTTATTGTAAGTGTGTGTGTGTTTTGACAAGCAGTCTTAAATATATTTTGTAAAATATGATATTATTGAAACAATTTTCCAACGTTATATTTCGCTCGAATAAACTCATTTAAATGGCAATATTGAAAGTTGGTGTTTAGTTCAAGAGGCGATTTAATTTCGAAACCAATCCAGTCAATCGTAAAGCTTGATCCCTCCCCTACCACAATAACCCAAGAGGTCAGCAGGTCAATTCAGCATCGACACTACGACTTTTACATCAAAAGTGTAATAAATTTATTATTATATTTTATTTATAAATTAAATTGATTACTTTGTTGCCTGTTTTTTATGTATTTTTTGCCATTTAAAACTTTATATACAATTAATATCATAAATTAAATTTCTTTTAAAATCTGTTTTAACTCGTTGAGTTTGCTGCAACAAGTTTTTCACGCAGTTAAATTGGTCGATAATTCATTTGCTAGCCACTGTAGTATTTTGCAAGTAAATATTTTGTTAACAACAAATAATATTACTGAGCGGTTTAATATATTTTACTACAAGTAACAGACTGTACATGCCCCACGGCTGAGACCTAAGTCTATATCCATATGGTACACGGGCGAGTTTGAATACTGACAAATGAAGTTCAACACTTGTTACTTTTTATTTCTAACATTTGATTGCTTTTCTTGACTAAAAGTAAAATATTAAATATGTAGACTAGGTGGGCTTTGAACTTAAAAATTTCACATAAAACAAGGGCATGTAGAGCAATGCGTATTAAAATTATTACAGCTATACAATTACTTATTACATTTTAAATGAGAAAGTTATTGAGACATATATGACGGAGTGGTTTGTCCCGACTTGTTTTTAAAAAACATGATGTCAGCATTGCTGACGTCACGAATGTCAGTGTTTGGATTTCTATCCATCCTCAGAGGTATTAAATTAAACGCAGAAAATATTCTTCTCTAATT
Organism: Vanessa tameamea; assembly: GCF_037043105.1. Taxonomy (NCBI): domain Eukaryota; kingdom Metazoa; phylum Arthropoda; class Insecta; order Lepidoptera; family Nymphalidae; genus Vanessa; species Vanessa tameamea. The sequence goes on along the minus strand of NC_087313.1, from coordinate 8,441,207 downwards.
TATTCCAAACTGAGGAGGTCCGATCGCTCCGACGGCTCGAACAAGCCTCTGGGTACCGGCGGGCGTTCGGCCTTTTATAACAAAAATGGATGGGGACACTATTCACTCAATATAACACCTATTTATGGACGGTAAAATATTTCAAACTAATTTAACATCTCAAAATTCACTAAATATTATTAATTTAATAATCAAATAGTTTTCAATTATTAAAAATAATTAAAACAATAATTTCCAGGCACGTGTTTTTCTTAAATAAGTGATTTTCCGCCGACATATATAAAACATTAAAAAAGTATTGTAATATGTAGATAATAATAGGCGTAGACACTACTAATAAACGTTCGTATCTTTTTCTCCTTTGTCTGTTAACTGATTTTTTTTTTGGTTCCGTATTGACGAGCTTTAGTATTAGCTATTAAAAAAATTAAGTTAGGGTAAAAAACGGTTCGTAACAGTCAGGCCCATGTATGTTTTCCCCAAATTTATAACAATAATTATGATAGAATTTTCACATCTGGGGGAACAGTATTATGGGAAAATGCGAATGCAATTTATTCTAGAGAGAAGTATCTAGAGAGAAATGTTTATAGCTGTAGCCGATCACCGTCACGCTGTTGCTGCTAACTCGGAAGCAGCAATTTCCCCGAGCAGCAGCGGTCATTTGATTAGCGAGCATGTCGTTACTGTGACGACATTCACTAGAGAATCCAAGCTAGTTATTCGCAAAATGGATTCTAATTTGTTGGAACACAAATTAAATTTTGAATTTATATAATATATTCAATAGTGTTTAATTATTGTTAGAATTTAAGTAACAAAAAAATCTATCTTATCTTTTAAAAGGTTTTCATAATGATTAAAAAAAATATTTTTAGTTTTAGTTCAAGTGTTGTGTGAGCAAAGTGTTGAAGACGGTTTTTTTTTTATAAGAAATTATATTATGCACATCAGTTGTGTTCACGACGGGAAAACCCTTATTTATAATTATTATTATTAATGCTATTTATGTCCTTTTATTAATCTTTGGTCGGGGTTTGAAAATAAAGTCAAAGCATATGCGCAGATGATGAAAAAGAAATATTCTTACTGTGCACTATCACATTATAAAAAGAGACAAAAATCAGTAGTTTAGTAATGTTGTGACGGTTCAATATTGTTATTGTGACCATTGATATACGTCAAAAAGTAATTGGATTAAAAATTGTCTTTTAAATACCTCGCACTGCAAAAACAACACAAATAAGAAATGGATAAGTCTTGTCAGTTACTAGGTGCGGGTCAATGTCTTACAAGTCTACATTACGAAATAAAAAAATATCAATAATTATAAGTTTGGTAAACACCAATACGATAGGCTCACTTTATTTTCAGAGTTTACCAGTTATAAAATTATGTTACAAATAAATAATTTTGTAAATGATTGTCATTACATTACATTAGCAGCCTGTAAATTTCCCACTGCTGGGCTAAGATCTCCTCTCCCTTTGAGGAGATGGTTTGGAGCATATTCCACCACGCTGCTCCAGTGCGGGTTGGTGGAATATACATGAGGCAGAATTTCGTTGAAATTAGACACATGTACGTTTCCTCACGATGTTTTCCTTCACCGCCGAACACGAGATGAATTATAAACACAAATTAAGCACATGAAAATTCAGTAGTGCTTGTCAGGGTTTGAACCCGAAATCATCGGTTAAGATGCACGCGCTCTAACCACTGGGCCATTTCGGCTTATGCATGTATTCGTATGAATATACCGTTGCCGAACAGTAGGGCAATTCTCTAATAAAGTCGTAAGTCCCGGCAGAACACGGACATGAAATGTCAGAATGTGGTATGCGACATTGACTATAATAATTATACAATTTATAAGATACACGTATCAAAATGGCGTATCACCGTAAGTCGGTTATCTACATTTCACAAGTGAAGTACGGTGTCAATCATTACAAAATCGTCCTGTGTGGTGTATTTGATAACCGCTCATTGGAAAATGTAGTCAAGCTGAACAAGAAAGAAAAGCCAAACCTGCTTGCTTGGATTATAATTTTGAACATAGATGTTATGGAACAGTAGCGGTTTCAGAACAACTCCGTCATGTTGTTGACCTTTCCTTATGGTAGTAATGGTTCTGCGCTAATTAAGAAGTTTCAGTTTCCTTCGATGGAAATCCTGCTACTTCAGACTTGTCACGAAAAGTTTTCCCTAAAATTAAATTAGTTAAAAGAGGCATTGGATTTATAATTTAAGATTCGAGCCGAGGGCATCGCTAATAGTCCTTAGTGGGGTATAATTAATGTAATAAAACTGACGAAAGGAGTAATTTAATAACTTACATTTTCTTTGTAACAGAATACATTCAATAGCTATCATTTGAACTTTCGTTCAGTAATTATTTTGAGTAATTATTCTGAAATGATAAACTTATGTTACTAATTAAGACCTTAATATAAATTTAAATAACATTTTGTCCACAGTATGGTTGATAAAAATCATAATTGCCGTACAAAATTAAATAGTCTCTCTCCTCTTTTTCTTAATTAACATTTTGTACTGAATAAATATTCATGAATTCAGAGTAAGTTGACGTCGAATAAAATAACTAGCGGTTGACCGCAGGCTTGTCTGCGTTTTATTGATTTTCGTACAAGTTTTAAATCAACATTTTATGTGGAATTACAAAATGATCTCGCTACTATTGAGTTGCATATTTACAAATAAAATGTATTTTAATTTGTGAACTTTTAATACATTAGTAAGTCATTTCTGTTTTTATTAATTTAATTTAATTTTTATGCGAATAAGCTGGACAAAATATTTAATTACGCTTGAAACGCTTATTATATGATAAAGTAGATAAGAAATATACTAAAATTGTAAGTTTAGTAGTTGTTTGTTTCGTAATTAAATTAAATATACTCATTTTTTAGGAAGAATTGCAGTTAGATGGAAAAATTACGTGCACGTAGCAGGTTATAAGTATGAAAGTTCTTAAGCAGGTGATGCTCTCATCTGATCATAGTTTTATGAATTAGCTAATTTTTTACTATAAAGTACTTAACGTAAGGGACGTTAACTACTTTATAGCACAACTTACAAGAATTGTGAAATATCTTGAAATATTAGTACTAATTAATTCTACATAGAGTCAGGTTCTCTTACAAAAGAATAAAAATAAAGTTTATTAGATTCAATGTATAAAAAAAGTCGCCTAATAATGGAATCGTCCTTTATTTACAAGTTATAAATCTTCCCCTTGATTTTGAGACTTGATCTTCTCTTTCGGGATGTTGAATGTATCGAGAAAACGGTAAAAAAAATTGTTCCTCGTTAGTTTTAGATACGAAATTTTAATTCTATTAATTATTTATTTAGATCCCAACGTTCGTATTCATCGCAGAAGTGACGTAGAGAGACGAGTCACCACTTCAAGAATTTTGGCTAAAATGTTGCAGAGTCTAAGTGTGCAACTTACGAGTTAAAAGTCGAAATGAAACACTTGTTGACAGCGCAGAGTTCTTTAGACGTTTTCATGCATCGTATATTAAATGAGTTTTAAAAGAATAATTAAATATGTTTTGTTTTGATAAATAAATAAAAAAAATCTACTATTCTGAGTGAAAAGGTCGAATTACTGTTAGCAACAACCTGTAAATGTCCAATAGTTGTCCTTTCTCTTATTGAGAATGTTTTGGAACATCACCACACATCACGCCTCTCCAGTACGGGTTGGTGGTAGACATTCAACCGATATATATACTTTTCTTCACGATGTTTTGCTTTAATGTCGAGCATGAGTTCAATTAGAAAAACGAATTGAATCCGGAATCATCCCGTTATTAGATTTAAAAGTTATTTATGCTATAATAAAAATAATTTATATTTATATTAATTTTATAGAAATAAAATATGGAAATCCTAGACATGATTGTTTTGAAGCGATACCGTCATCATCCCATTCGAGGCAATGATATAAAATTTTATCTTGTAGCTGATTTATGAGAGCGAGAAGAGCAATTTCCTTAGCGGAAGTGTTGCCATGGCGTCGTAGTCGAGTCGTAATCTCACCTACTTAAACGGGGAAGAAATGACCGGTTTTTCTTCTAATATCAGGGATTTATTTGTCTGTGTGATAACACACAGAGAAATAATATATAAATATATTTATATAAATATATTACGGTCATTTACGAATTATTAACCAATTACAAATATTAAATAAAAGTTGAATTTTAATACTATTTGAATTATTACATCCAATAAATTTCTGTTGTAGATATTAATTTTATGAATATTTGTTAGGAAAACGATTATTCAAAATATAATATAATAATGAATCGTAAATTTATTTCCGGTTTTTATTTGAATTCGTTAGAGGTATTATTTTAGCTTAATTACTTATGAAAACTAAAATGGTGTCACTGGGAACGACAGAAAGAATACTAAATACGAGTATTTATTAAAAAAAAAAAAAAAAACTGACTGTACCCAACTCTCAAAAGAATGTATATTGTGTTCATTTCTTTTTTGAGTAATAAATATATTTTTAAAGTGTCCGCACTATTATAGACATTCAAATAGCATGATTAGGTTCCTAAAATTTAAATTTATATTACAGAAATGAAGGAGTTGTTATAAAAAAATCTTCAACTTTTATTATTTCATCATTCAGAAGTGTTCCTAGTAAGGATCGAATTCAGGAATTTTCCCGGACAACGCGAACTAAAGTAAAGTGCTCATTTTTAACAATCTGTCTCATCTTTTCACATTTTCTTATATAATAGTACGGTACCGTTCAAATCGTTCGACAAGAGGGGCAATTTTTAACACACATCCGAGTAATCTTCATTTGATATGCTACTAGTGTTTTTCGTATGATGTCTTTATTTTATGAGTAAAAGCAATAATTTATAAATTTTTTTGCTGTAAAATAAAAAAATAATATAGACCGGTTTTAGTGAGTGTTTTTAATATGTTTATAGTAAAATTGTTTACTTGTTTAATATAATATATAGTGTTATAGGAAGCTTGACGTGTATTTTATGTAAATACCTACCATTTAACACAATACCTAACATTTAGTACCATTTAATAACTATTCTTTTCTAGATTATTATGTTATGTTTAATTCATTTTTATCGTATAATGCATCCTTATTGCCTTAAGCTTTTACCTTCTAGTAGTTTACGGTCAACCCCTACTCCATGTTCAATCAATTAATAATGTACCTATATATGCCAACCTAAGTATAATATTAATTATGGTAATTATGATATATCGAGAGGGTTATCGTAATATACTCCCTATATTTAAGTACGCTTATTATTATTATTATCTATGTCAGTGATTATATCTTCTGGTGGAACGAAGTTTCCAATAATATTTATAAATGCTACTTAAACAGTTATAGGATTCAGATAAAAATTGTCATTTCAATATTATATTTGTACCTTATTATATTTGTTCTTTTAGCCTATATGTGTAAATCAAATATACATACATACTAGTTTATACTTTATTTTGTAATTTCTGTCGCTAGACGCAATCATAAAGCTAAAATAGTTATTGGTGTTTTATAAGTATGTTATAAATTATAGATCTATTAACTCACGAAGACACGCTTCTTGAGGTTACCTTATTGTCAGCGTGCATTGTACGGTATGACTGAGTGAAGTCTGGTGATTACAACATGTCTTAGTGTGCGTGAGACGACTAAGACTAAATACAGCAAAAAATATAAATTTTATTTTATTTTATAAGTTTATTTTATTAAAACACTGATAGACTTAACAAGTTAATTTTTAATATTTAATTTGTGCTTAATTCTAACAGTTATTTAATATTTATAGCGTTCTGATATTAAATATATTTATTAGATCTGCTTGGTGAATTAAATTTATTTGCTAATATTCATTTATTGTGATGTGAATGTTATAAAGGACATTAGTATATTATTTTGTAACCCTACGCTATATACGATGTAAAAATTTATAATCTTTATGTTAATTTCCTAAGTATGAAATTAAATTATAGCTGCAGCCATAAAATTAGTGTAAGCTTCACACCTGGCTACGGAAAAGAATTCCGATTAAAAAACACTGCAGGGATATGACGGAGTGAAAATGTGAATTGAATTTTAAAATGGTTGTTCAAAGTGCGCTTAAAATTCAAAGAGAAGCGCATGCATTTTCGATCGGCGCTGCGTTCCTTTTTCCCCGCGCCTCTGCATCGACACATGTGTCAAAGCTGCACATGACGTGGCCAAATATTCGATACTAGCTGTTATCCGCGGCTTTGCCCGCGTAGAATATGAATATATTTACAAATTAACTTAAAATATTACGTTAATGTTATACCTCTTTGTATACCACATTGGTGTGTATTTCAGCCCTTAGGGCAGAATATCTAGAAACGCTTAAATGCGAATCAACTCATTTTTAATCGGTAGATCAAAAATAAAATTTCATGCTTCTAACTTCAAAATGACGGACTTCCAGACTATCCTATATACGAAATGTCAACAAAATTTCTCTCCTTAGGCGTAAAATATCCAGAATCGCTTAAATACGTATCAACTCATTTTTAATCGGTATCATCATCAGCAGCCCATATTCGTCCACTGCTGGGCATAGGCCTCTCCAATTGCACGCCACTGTGATCTATTTTCGGCTACTCGCATCCAGCTCCTACCAGCCGTCTTGCGCAAATCGTCACTCCACCGTGCCTGAGGACGTCCTACACTACGTTTTCCGAGACGCGGTCTCCACTCTAGAACATGTTTTCCCCAACGGTTATCAGTTCTACGACAAATATGGCCGGCACACTGCCACTTCAGCTTACTAATCCGGTGGGCTATGTTATCGATACACTTTGGACAATTTGGTTCTCTGACGGATCACCTCATTTCTGATGCGATCCCTCTCGATATCGGCAGAGAAAATCTGTTCGAAATGAGGTACTCCCGACCAAGCCTGACAACAAACAACACCCGTGAGTTATCCTGTACGCAACGAAACCCCCTGGACGTCGCATACGCCATTAGCGAGGTCTACCGTAACATCTACTCTGCAAGCCCCATCGTCCACGCCCTCAAAATGGAGAGATTCACTGACGCCAACATACCATCCGACCAAACCAAAACCCTATATCTGGCCCATACGCAGGAGGAAAAGAAACTCTTGACCAGGGATACGGAAAAGGTGAAGGATCAAGCGTCATGACCATCCACGAATCTCAGGGACAGACCTACAACGACGTTATCATAGTCCAGTCGAAGAATATGAGGCTCCGTGTACACGAAAGTGTTCCTCACGCAGTTGTGGCAATCACTAGACACACTGACACCTGTGTCTATTACACGGACGATGGTAGCGACGCTATCTGCAGATTCATCGGTCAGACCATCTTAGAGCACAGCCTCAAGACATCTATACACAAACGCGACATCAGAGTTGAATTATTAATTTCTTTTTCATTTTAAAAGTACTAATTTAAAAGTACTTTCATTATGCAACTTATAGAAGAGCAGTCTCGTAGTTTACGATTACGCTAATAACCATTTTAGTTCCTACTCAGTTCTAAGCAAAATAATTTTGCAAATATATTCAAATCACACTTGCAACTTTATTAAATGTAAATTCAAAAGGATGTAGATAGGTATTAGGATTCTAGATAAAGATAACGCGAACGCGTTTGTAAGTCGTAAGAAACCGCAGAAGCGGTCCAGAAAATTTTAATTAAGCCGGTGAAGCATTTACTAAAATAACAAGCAAAGAGAACAAAAGCAACCGTTTCGTATCGTCTGTTTAAAATGTCGGCTTCGTAAGCCACATTTTAATGCGCTTTTATTATGTTTTAATTAACATCACGCTTACTTGAAAAATATTGACCGGTGTTCCAGGGTTGTTTTCTTAAAGTTCAAGTCTCCAGAGAATTGATGAATTAATTTCTTACTATTTTAGTAACTGTGCATATCGTTTTCCACAGATAATAAAATTGTAAGTTGGGTCACAAGTCGTTTAGCAAAAAAAAAGTTAACGTTAAAGTTAACGTTCGATTTCAGAAGACATACATAATTACTGGTTCGATAAAGTAATAACTACATATTCTAATTTATGACTATATAATAAATTATTGGATATCATTTGTACAAGCTTAGTTTAATTAAAATAATATAATTGTTCTTCAAAAGATTATTCAAAAATAAGAAATAATCTACTAAATAATAAATATGCTCCTGCAGTGTTAAAAAGTTTAGTATTCATTTATACAGTTTACGATTAACTTTTTTTTTTAAATATAATAATATGTAGGCGGACTGGCAAATGGACCACCTGATCGTTAGTCGACTATAGACATTGGCACTAAGAAACATTATTAAAGACCTTGGACACCCTTCAAAATCATACACAAGAATACAAGGTAAGTAGTGGATAGCGGTAGAATATTTGATGAGTACTTGACCAGTGGGGCTATTACCGTTGTAAGCAACTGTTGCTGTCAAATATTTGTTGATATCAAATCAAATCATATCAAAAAATTATAAATCAGTATTATGTACCCATGCAGCAGCATAATACTGATTTATCGACTGCAACGTTTATCAATCCGCAACAAATATTTGATAGCAACAGTTGCTATGCTGTAACTATTTATAATAGCTCCACAGGGCTTAGTGGAAGCCCGTCTAAGTAGGTATTAACAAAACATTATTTTAGTACTCAATATTTTTTATCATTTATTTTCAGTAATTAAACGTGAATGAATGGACGCTATTGAGCCCAGATGGCCCAGTGGTTAGAGCGCGTGCATCTTAACCGATGATTTCGGGTTCAAACCCAGGCAAGCACCACTGAATTTTCATGTGCTTAATTTGTGTTTATAATTCATCTCGTGCTCGGCGGCGAAGGAAAACATCGTGAGGAAACCTGCTTGTGTCTAATTTCAACGAAATTCTGTCACATGTGTATTTCACTAACCCGCATTGGAGCAGCGTGGTGGAATATACTCCAAATCTTCTACTCGAAGGGAGAGGAGGCCTTAGCCCAGCAGTGGGCAATTTACAGGCTGCTAATGTAATGTAAAATGAATGGACGCATAGACACCATGCGATTTATTTATTTGACAGTAACTACTTGTCATAAAGAGGCAGTATCGCTGCAGAAGCTGTAAAATGTAACTCGTGAAATATTCCATTCAACGTGGTGGTTTCACGCGATACGTAAATTTAAAACAAAATTTTAATGATGGCTATCGTGAAATGAAAGGGCGTTGTCATTCTTTTAGAATCTAATGTACTACATAAGCTAAAATTTTATATCATATTTTTTTACCAAAATATTTATAAGAATATCAACCTCTAAAAATAATTAACAATATTTATTATGTTTTTCAAACAATTATTCAGGTTTATTTATTTTTTAATAATAAGACGAACGTAACTAAGATGAAGGATAACCCTTAAGAACATACGTAAATTAACTAAACTTATTAAAATAAAATATTTATATTATACAAAATATACTAAATGCAATCTCAGTAAACTGAAATGATTGAAAACATAAACATTTTAAAGAGCAGTGAAAAATTTCTTATTCACTCGAACATATTTTTAAGTAAAACTTATTTCTAAAATTATACTGCTAAAAATTTTGCGAATTGTAAATAAGCAATGATTTTATTAATGTAAATACTTGTCAACTCTTTGTATTCTGAATCAAGAGCGACGGTTTTGTCGCTAACAGCGAAATTTTCCAAAAACATCTCGTGGTTATTTGGCATCAAGTTGGTAATTATTACTGACTTTCTTCATTGTGTTTATATTTTCTCTTGACGTAATAAAATATTTAAAACTCCTAACAGTTTCATTGTTAATTGGTTACGATGTTCCATTTTTAAACATCGGTCCAAAAAAATTGTCTATTCTTTTCTGGGTGAATGTGCATAATGATGTATGTATGTAGGCATGTGAGTTTAATTCAATTATCCAAGTTTTTTTTTTTATTAATTTCACTGGAGCATAAAAGTGTTATTAATATTACGTACTTTACAATTATTTATTGCACTTTGTCATACTTCCAAGTTCGAAATCACATCGTACTAAAACAATGACGTTATTCCGCTGTGCGGTTTTTATTAGAAACTAGTTCGTCCCGACATCGTACTGGTAAAATTGATACAAAGTTACCCACCAATTCTTGAAGTTGGAATTGCCAAAAATCATTTCTTAGTGAGTGTCTAAAGCGCGACAGGAGCACACACTTTCTCATAAAATCATGAATATTTTTCCGTACATACATAACATTACAGAACATATATTGAGAAGCAACAGTTAATATCATGATTTCTTAAAAATTATACGTTAATGATTCCGTCAGATACTAGTGACATATATATAAATACAAATGTAAATATAAAAGAGTGTGCTTAGAAACGATGAGTAATTGTTAGACAACGTCTCTATGAAGCTGAAAGTAAAGTACAATATAATCGCAGATGTTAGGCACTTTTCCTCGTTCCAAATATGTATATAAAGCTAGAAACATCAGAGGCACGTTCTTTAGTAGCATGGTAGCATTTCCTGTCAACATAGAACGGACTCGTCGAATTGTCTTGTATTAGTCGTGCATTTATAGATAATAATGTAAGAAGAATAAATAATAATAATACTTTTTAATATAAATATAACGAAAGAAATAAGAAACGCAAACAGTTTTGTCTTATTGGGCTTGCGACGTCTTTAAAAACAGCAAAAATAATCATGTACTTATTGTTGAGGGTTTAAATCTATATCTAAATTATAATGCAAAATTGAAGGAAAAACCAAAAATGCACGACACTACGCTCATTACATACATACAATACAAGTTTATTGATATTTATTAATCATATTTAAACGAAAATAGGGGAAACAATAATTATTGGAATGAATTAAAAAAGAAATGACTCAAAAAGTAAGTTTTTCGCGTTTCAGTGATTTGATTGATTGGCAGGAAATGTCGTATAAGACTATGTAAGTACCTTACAGTGATTAATAGGATACCATTACAGTATTTTGAAGTCTTTATTTTCTGAATAACTGAGTCAGAATATCCAATTACGTGAATTTAATTCAATATTATTAACGGTCACTTGAGGGAAAGGACTGATAGTAACCCAGTCTAAGTCATATATTGAGTCTGATTTCGTTATAAATTTAGTTAAAATTTACTTCAAACAACTACAAACCCAATATACGACGTTCTTGCAAATTTCCTGTTACGTAACAATGACTATATCTCTATGTATTTCAATAATATATGTCAGCATTAGTGCATCCATCTTCTTGAATACTTATTTTCTTCTCATCTCTTGTATTTAAAGGAGTTTGTTTAATAAATTTATGTATATAAGCTACCCTTCTGAATTTGTACGGATAATATTAATGTTTTATTAAATTATTGCTCATAAATTTGTGCAATAAAATCCTCCTGTACAGTTTGCTAGTCTCCGATGAGAATGGTCGCGGTTCATTTTGAGTATCTAAATAATATTACCCAAATAAATCAAATTGAAGTCACTTTCCAGTTACCGCTTAGCCTTGTCAGTTTATCCGTAGTTCGTACTATTGATTGTTATTAACATTTAGTTGCAACTTATTCCGTTTTTGATACTTCAAGATGTAGTTATATAATATTCAAATGTATTATAATGGTTACGGATTATCACATACGTCTCGCTAGGTTTAATATTTATTCTGAAGCCAAACAAACTAAGCGATAGTAACATACAGAAACAAAAGAGGCAATACCATTACAGGAAAAAGGGGTTATAAACCTAAGCCCTAGGCAGCGCATTGTGAGCGAAGCTATTCCTTCTATAATGCCACTGTCCTTGGGCAATCGTGAATACTTTTCTGTAAGTTATTTATTTCTAAGTCAGTATTTTTACAGTAAAAGAAGATAATTGTTTGTAAAAGACGTTATATTTCTAAATTATATAAGCATTTCCCACAAATGTAATATAATTTGTTTACGTAATAATTACTTATCGTGAGGGCTTCAATAAGTATACAAAAATCATAATTATTATTTATATTCTACCGTCAAACAGCAGTACTTAAGTACCCACTGGGCTGTACCCACTTGCATGTTCGTCTATCTATTTGACATAAAAAAAACTTCTTTAAAAATCCATTACTGCGTGGAATGGTCGCAAGAGTGATATCTGCAATTTCCCGTAGAATTGTAATTCCGATGCTTAGGGCGAAAAGTGAACCAGCCCTCCTGTCACCAGTGGAGGCAACAAGAGGGGGTGTTATGTTTTAAAAATGTTTTGGCACTACTACTCCAAGTTTCCAAGTGTTTTTTTTTAATAGCAAACGGAACTAATATATATAATTTAGATATTTTAAATTTAGAATTTTTAAAATACCTTTTATTTGGTATCTTTAAATATTACAACATTATAGAAACACGTTCTTATAATAAATTTATAACAGTAAAGTAAAATCATTGAAGTTTAAGGTATATTTAAAAAAATGTTCATGTTTATTATATAAAATGTTTATGCGAAGTGTTTCAATTGAAAAATAGATTAAATTATCAAAGGCAATAACTTTATACCGTTCGGCAATTTTATACGGAGTTCTAGTATAAATTTAGTAAACGGTTCCTTCGCTTATATAAAAGCAATTGACAATAATTATCCTTGACTCTGCGGCGTCAGAATATTTTATGAAGAGGACCAATTAAATTGAATTTCTCTTAAAATGTTGAGGGAGAGTAAACGCTATTTTGTTTTATTATTTGGAGGTCGAGCCAGTTTCCTTTGGAATAATATCGGTTGTTGTTATTGGAATTTCGTTGTTTTGATTATTTTGCTGAAATTTTTATATTTCATAATTAAAGCAATAAATATATAATATAATCTTGGGATTCATTTACTTAAATATAGTGTTACTTTAAAAGTATAGCTGGAAATGTCGGACACTATTCCTGAGGGCAATTTGTAAAGTGAAAAAATATGTGATTTAACAGTATTAATTTTGACTTTCACTGTTAGTCTTTTGTATAGATAGCTCAAAGGGCCGCAGATACAGAGGTCTCACGTCCAAACCTCGGGTCGGCAATTTAAATGGGTTGGTTTTCAATACCAGTACGTAGGCTAGGAGTACGCAGTATTTAATCTACTGTTCTATCGGATTATGGGAATAGACGGCACAGTTTTGTCATTATATTGTGCATTATAATATTTCCAGCGATCTAGGCCGTCTTCCTTTAAAACGTATAATCAAAGCGATTTCCTTAAAATGATGTTTCTTTGTATGTTGATTATCCGTTCTAAAACTATTCATTCGATTTAGTCAAAACTTTGTACAGTTGTCGTTTATATTTGTATGAAAATCATCGTACGATAAACGATCGGATTATTATTTGGAAAAAAATAAAAAGATTTATTCGAATGCAGTGGCTTCGAACTATGTAAACATATTTAATATATAACTATATTTTTTACATAATTTTAACAAATTATGTAAAAATATAATTATATATTCGATATTTTTATGCGTTACAAATTATATATTTTTAAGAATCTGTATCATTGTAATCTTTAAAAGTGTTGAAATAAAAACAAACCTAATTTATAAAAAGTTGTATATAATGACGTTATTCATGCAGTTTAATGACGCTTTATTGAAATAAGTTGGCATAGGTTTGTCGTTCTTGGATGTATTTAAAATCCGATGTCTTAGAAAGCAGATAAAGGCGTTGATCCTGCGTCTAAAGTCATCCCGGTTAAGTCTATGTCTGTATATTGGGTTATGTAAGTGAGGTAACTGATAATGTACTGGTGTGCTGCAGTCCTTTGAGTATAGCCTTCGTAATCGAAGTCGGTAAGGTGGACATCATATATTATCGAGAAGACATAGATAATAAAAAACAATCCAGTTAAAATAGACTATGTTTTCCTTTAAAGAATTGCTGTTATTTTAGAAGCGAATTTTTAAATCTTAAAGGCGTTAAGACGTACCGCCGCTCCGGGAAAGCATTCTTTAAGACTTTCAAGAATGTTAGTTAGCTATTAGTGAGCGCGAAACGTAGTTAACTCGGCGATAGTTAATGAATGCAAAGTGAAAACTTTCATCTTATACAATTAATCGGAATAAGCGATCATTTTTTACGGCATCGCAACTTGTGAGTACATTTTACTGTTAATTGTGGATGGTGTCTTTATGGTATCAGCTACGTAATATTAAGGGCACTATTTGTTGCGTTTTTGGGATAGTGTTCTCTATGTTTATACATGTCTTAGAATCGAGATGGGTGCATTAGAACGCGTGCATCTTAACCGACGATTGCGAGTTCAAGCCCAGCCAAACACTGCTGAATTTTCATGTACTTAATTTTCTTTATAATTCAATGACATGAATAATATGCCAAATGTGTATCCACCATCCCTCCAAGCCTAAAAGGATGTACATGTCCCACTGTGTTCAGGTTACTTTACTTTATAATTTTACTTTTACATGTCTTAACGGCGGCTTGAAAAATATGCTAATCGTAAGTTATCTCTAACATAATTGTAAAATTGGCGGTATTAGGCGTAAAACCTTATACTTGAGGAATTCATGTTTAACTTTAACTTAGGAGTAAGTGGTAATTGGTCATAAGATTATTCAGGTAAAAAAAAAACTTTATCTAAGTATTAATTCATGATGAGTTAAGTTTTCTAGGTATCACGTCTCTTTGTGCGGCAATATGTTATATTCATATTATGTGCGTACTATATGAAGTTACAACAAACAATGTCAATACAATTTAACAAAACAAATTTTAAGATCAAAAGACGTGGCGTGATTGAGATTTCTATTGAATATTTCCTTACAAAATTTACTACACGAAATAATCAAAATTGAACAGACGCGTTAAGTGTCACTGTAAATTGAACCATATCATGGTATCTCTTAATTGTTTATTCTCATAGCAAATTGTTTTAAATCACTTAAAATTGTAGATCGTTAAGCGATTAATAAAGGTCATTTTTCTATAAATGTTTGCTAAGTAAAACATGCAATTTATTTCTCGTTGCAACGTTCCCTCGCTTTTAATGAGAGGGGGCAACCGCACTACAGGAGGATCGTTCACATGCATCACATTTTCCCCGCACCTTCACGCTCTAATAGCTGATCATCGAGACTCATTAAACGGACAGCATTGGTAGAAAAAGCATGTATATTTAGAAAGCAAAGAAAAATAATTTAAAATATATCTCAGTCATACGATATATTTCCAAATACTCGGCATCTTCATACTTCTTTACATAATTAATGTCTGTTATAGGTTTTTTGTATGGATACCTTTAATGAGAGCCGAGATGGCCCAGTGGGTAGAACGCGTGCATCTTAACCGATGATTTCGGGTTCAAAACCAGGCAAGCACCACTGAATTTTCATGTGCTTAATTTGCTTAATTCATCTCGTGCTCAGCGGTGATGGAAAACATCGTGAGGAAACCTGTATGTGCTTTCAATGACATGAGTAACATGCAACATTGGTATCCACCAAACCGAATTGCAACAGCGTGGTGGAATATGCTCCAAACCTCCTCAAAGGGAAAACCTTCTCCTCAAAGGGAAAACCTTCTCCTCAAAGAGAAAGCCTTAGTCCATCAGTGGGAAATTTACAAGCTGTTACTGTGTATATGGATACTTTTTAGGAATGTAAAATACATATGCCAATTTCCAACAAGTGGTCACCACATTGAAACAGAAATGAATTTCGATGGCTTACTTATAAATACTCACCGCCTTTTGTATTAATTTTCTTTTTATATATTTCTTATTCTTTCTTTTTTCTCGCGTACAATGAAGGCAATTCCTATTGTATCGTACTGACCCTTCATTTCAGAATATAGCAATGAAAGCATTTGTTATTTGGAAGTGAAATAACTGTAGTAAGTGGGTGCAATACACCCAGACGAGGCTACATTTAACTGTAACGATAATAAATATTCAAATAGCGTCTTCACAAAGGATACAAATTTACAATTGCAAATAAAAAATATATTTCAACTAGCTGACTTTAGCTTTTTAACATTTTACTGAGCACGTAGTTTATGGCATAGAAATATTCTGTTCTTTATTTAAAATATCATCAAAATTCATTAAACCAATCAAGTGTTAAAATTGAATCGCAGAATTGTAATATCACCAGTTGAATACACAGTTTATTTATTTGAGATGAAAAATCTTTTGTCACGTTTCATAAATCATTTCTATGCAAAACAATCAAAACGATCCGCAGTTCAGTTGCTGTGGGTGAGAAAAACCGATAAACCAACAAACATACTTTCACATTTAGACGAGTTATATTAGAAAGGATACGTTCATTTCTAAAGTTGTGAATAACCTTACACTTACAGCTTTATGTCTCTCACGCCCGCATTGTGAGAGCTCGGCTGATATATTACGACCATAACAATGGGTTGTATTATACTAATTAAATGATATATGATGAGTTCGCAGACAGCGTAACGCCAGATAATTACGTGATGAATATACAATTTGTAGGGAAACGTAATTGAACAGGCATTTAATTTTTTGTTTAAAACATTTCAATTTACATCTTTAGTGATGTTTCTGAACCATTAATTACTATTAAAATCTAAGCTTATGAAATATTTTGTCGTCACTGACTAAAACGCATGCACAGCTAACTACTGAGTCTAACTGGATATAGGAACACAGGTTTATTTTATAACGTCAGCATTTGCTAAGATGGGATTATTGGAAATTACAAAGTTTTAATGGAAAATAGGAGAAGTTTAACTCGTTCGAAGTTAAAATGAGTGGTTTGTTCTATATATTGAGTCAAAAGTATGAATCATATATTAAAATATATATTGCTGAGTGATAGATTAATAATTGTTAATTAAATACATGTCCGTCATACTTGTAATTGTATACGACAAGACACAGTTGGGCTTGACAGACGCGTTTACGTCTATAGCCGATTTCAATGGGACGAGGACTATAGTCAAGTAAACAACTAAGATATTTAATTCATCTAAAATAATATAATCTGTGCAGTTAAGTAGAGCGGTGTTGTCATATAAATATTTGAAAGTTAATTCCTTTTATTAGAGGGAGCCTTAGCCTATTGAGACATTTGCTAGATGGTACTTGACTTTATAAATATAAAAAAAATGTGTATATTAATCAAGAACTGTTTATAGTTCATAGTGTAGCAGATTTATTAGCAAATCACATAGAATATTCAGAACTATTTTTTTTTCTTCTCTTGCCACTGGAATGTAGATTATATTTGAATTAAAACTTATGTGATTATATAATGTAATTATATGCTTTAAACATTACGTTGAATTAGATGATATTAAATAGAATATATTTTTATCATTGTATACAAAACGTTGCCTCTAATATATGCCCGGTCAGTTGCTATGCCAAATCATTAAAATTTACTGAGAATTTCTAGAGTCGAAATTTCTTTTTCCTAAACATAAAAATGGTTTATCTATCAAAGATAGAAATGTGTTGTCGCTGATTTTTTGTAATTCATTTAGAGATTTACGTGACTTTCTCTCATAGTTTTCATTCAAATTTAACTATGGTACGGTTTGGTACTATATTTTTTTTTAGACCACGATGCCAAAGTGAGTTATATCTTAATATTTTATGTTTATATCATCGGTTCTGACATAAACATAAAATCAAGTCTATCCGTCCTAAATTATAAACTAAATGAATGTAGAAGTTCCGTATTAATCGGTAATAGATACAAATAAACAAAACCTTACCTCATCATAGTACTGGGATGATATTTTTTAAACATCCTCTCATATATATTATATAATTGTCTCGAAAAATAATTAACGACAGCAGTGAGGTAATATCAATCAATGTGTGAGAATAACATACTACGACTTGGTTAAATACAGTGTCGGGCGCACGACATAAGTTTCATTTTATGGTCCGTAGCGAACTGAAACTTACATTTAGACGCAGAAACACACATTCCAGTGTAAATTCTATTACTGAAATAATGTGCGAGGTGTCGGTAGTCCTCCACTAACCGGCCGTTTGCGCTGGACTGTTCGGGACAACCGCAATAAAATAAACACTACTACGAAGTTAGAACGGAAAAGCTAGAAATGTCATAAAATATAGAACTGCAAGTAAAGGGTAATGACCTCTTTGTTTAAATTATTTTTTGGGATTTATTAGACATTGATTTTTAATGCAATCTCTTTGTTTCCTTTTTGTCTGAATGCTTTAAGTTTATTGTATTATCTTTGGAAAATGCTTACAGATAAAATTAATTGACGTTGTATTGGTAGAGACAAGTTATGTTCCTATAAAACTATCAAAAATTACATCTTAGATATTTGGTTACCTATGTTTATGTTATTAAAAATATTGCAAAAAGCGCTATAATTAAATGTCATGTTATAGCCTCAGGTCTCCTGACTACGACATATTAACTTTTCAACCTATACCAAGAAAAAAGTGAGTCTTAATTCGCGTGTATACATTTTTTAATATTAACAAATGTTACGTGTAGGATCAATATATAACTTTTTGTTTCAAAAAGTGTTGATAATTGTTTTTGTGGTCGATCCAGTATAGCTCCAAGGTGGTTTCACTAATATTTTGTCAGTACAACAATATATACGGTTGGCGGTATATTTTTTTTTCGCGTTGGGTTTAAAAATGTTTTCAAAGAAAATAGTTTTTATTTATCCTTCCTCTACATTGACATTAAATAAGTTTTATGTCTTCTAATGAAACTTCATAAAAATGTTTTTTTCTTTGGTCGTTTTTATTACGTATCTCTTTAAATACGAGTATAAAAACTCCTATTTATGGACGATTAATAGTAAATACACTCTAAGTATGCTAAGCTTCAGTAAACGCGGACTACTGTTGATATTTATCGTCTTTTGTTTAAAAGTTTTTTTTCTCTTGCAACACGAGACGTGTAGACAACTAAGTTGCAATAAAAAAACATTTGTAGCGTTAAGTTCAAACGAATGTTTTTTACTTTTTCTCCAACAACTTAAAGCGTTTGGACGCTGTAAAATGTACTAATGTTTTGAAATCGTATTCGGACTGGAGTTTTAGGAGTTAATATAAAGTAGTAGTTAACCTTCAATAATCTCAACTTTCAGAGCAAATAAATACAGTATTTTTTAACAATTTTTATGGTAATTGGTTTTAAGCTCTCAGAATTCCTTGAGTTAGGTTAAAGTTTATCGGTTCGAGTTTGTTGAGCTTAAAAGTATAATTATGATTTCTTCGCTGCTATTATTCGTGTGAATAAATTACAATCAACGAACGTTTATGTGACGAACATTTGAACAATAATGAATTAAAATATTTTAACAATCAGAATATTAATATCGATAGATTTTTGCAGAAATATTTGTTGAATCCCAAAAATAGAATATTAGCGATATTATTATAGATGTAGTTAGTTATTACCAAGCTCCTTTGGCCGGTAGATACGAACCATTTGAGTGAGTAAAGAGTGCCTTTCCACCTCAGGACAATAATTCATACGTAATTAAGTAGTTTCCATAGAGAATATCATGAGGGTCACATATGTCTTGTATACAGAATTAATACTATATTTTTACAGAATTAAATATATAACTTACAGAAATAATTTACAGAATGAATACTATATTTTTTTCAGAAATTCGTTTGTATAAAGGTAAAGTGAAAAACAGCCTGTAAATGTCCCAATGCCGGGCTAAGACCTCCTCTCCTTTTAAGGAGAAGGCTTGGAGCTTAATCTACGACGCTGCTCTAATGCGGCAGAATTTCATTGAAATTAGACAGTCTATGCAGGTAGGCAAAAAAATGTGTTTTTTTATGATATCACTTTAGAAACCACTCAAATTATCAGTATTTCTCTACTATATTGTGCATGAAAAACACTATTTAATTATACATATAAACCTTCCTTTTGAATCTATCTATCTATTTTAAATAACCGCATCAAAATTCGTAATTTTAAAGATACACAGGGACAGACAGCGGTAAGCGACTTTGTTTTATACTATGTAATGATAATAATTATTCGTAAACCAGAACATAAGTTAAGATTATTATTTTTAAAATTTTTAAATGTATAGAAACGTAAAGTTTAAATTTAATCTCGAATTTTTTACTATTACCTCGTCTGTTACAAAAAATATTTTACCGGAGTGAAGTCAGTTTTGTAATACAAAATATTCGAATAGAAGAACTGTTCCGTTAATATTCGCTTCAGTGCTTTATACGCTGGATGCTATCAATATTTCCGCATACAGTTCTCTCGGGCAAACTGCAGTTTGGAACTAAATTACTTTAGCATAAATCTATAAAAATAACGGCGAAAATTTTTGTTTCGCAGTAAAACGAGCTACGGGTAAATACATTCCTATTTAATTAAAACTATACATTATGAAAGCACACCTCGAGTTAATTAAAATACAATGAGCGCACTGAAACACGGCACGTTTTTGTATAAAACAGAAATTAAAAATATATTAAAAGGAATGTTTTTTAAAACATTAAAGTAAAGGTCTTGTGATTAGAACCACGGATGTTACGGCTACCCGAAATTAAAATCTATCCGAAACCGTAACCAATTCCAATAAAAAAATGTTTAATTTTTTTGCATAGTGTTATACATAAAAGTATTTTTAAGATTATTTGTTTTTTTTTTCCTTGATTATACCTAATACCGTAATACCAAATGACAGCTTACAAATAAAATAAAACTGCCACTTTGGAATTTTTCCGTTTACAATTTCTGACTAACCTAACATGTAACTGAAACATTTCGAAACAGTCGATCCGAGATAATTTCGTATCTGAAACTAATAAAATATTATTTATATATCCGTATCCACATGCTGATCCTAAATTGCACATACATAACATCCCTAGTTAGAACATGTGTATTTTGAGGTATGGGCCACTGAATTTTTATTTCATCTCATCCTTGGCAATAAAGAAAAACATGATCTGTGGAATGTTACTATGTGTCGGATGAAATGTACACACATGATCCAAAGTAGATGTGATTACTTCAAAAAATAAAATCATTATAATCAACATCGAATGAAGGACGAGTTCCAATTATTTAAGGACTACTTTACTCTATTGAGGTAACTCTTCAATAGTCTCATACATTATTCTTCGAGATATAAACATATAGTTGTTTTTAGGGATAATCGAATTGAAACATTTTTAAAAGATTACCAAACGTGACAACCGACTTAGATTTTTTCATTGAAAGCAATAATACAAACTATGGTTGATAATCAACTTTGCCCAAAATGAAGAATAAAAGTCCTCGTTTAAAGAAAAAGTACTTTAATGTTAAATCTTCTTGTACGTCACTGTGAAATACTCATGTTTTTGTTGAAAGAAATTGAATCTTGTCGTTTTTCGCTTCAGCTACTTTCTTGACAATTTCGTTTTCTTTGAAGCGAGTTGCATAAAATTATTTATGGTGACATCGCCGGGAAGCATCGCGACGGATTTTCGTTATTATTTATATTATAATAAAATGATGTCATTTCAGATTTTTGTAACTATGTCTCCAGAATACATATTACATTACTTTTTTACTTTATTTATACAGAAAATCGAATATTATTAATAATAAGTTATTCTTGCTTTTTATTAAAGTCTGATGAAAAATGTATAACCATCTATACTAATACTAAAAAGTCTGTTTAATAATAATCTCAAGAACTACGAATCAAGATCATAACCTCTTTTTTATACATACGTATATTATTCCTTCATACCTACAGTGTGTGTGTTATTGAATACCTCCTAAATGATTTTGTTGTTTTTTTGTATATTAGATTAGGTCGCTTGTTGGTTTAAATTGGACCCAGTCTAGTGGCCAAGACGATATTTAACAAAATCAAATATACCCGAAAAAAATCGGCATGGGTAGCTGTCCATGCAGCTTCGTGGCTTAGTGACGAAATAAAAGCTTTATACTTTAGAACTGTAGAATAGAGTAGAATTTTGAACAAAAATGGACATTTTGTGCCTCGAAGTCATGTCTTATTTTCATGAGTTTTTTTTTTTTTTTTTTATGTCATAGGTGGCAAACGTGCAGGAGGCTCACCTGATGGAAAGTGACTACCACCGCCCATGGACATCTGCAGCACCGGGGGGCTTGCAGATACGTTGCCGGCCTTTCAGGAAAGAGTACGCTCTTTTTTTGAAGGTTCCCAAGTCGTATCGGATAAAGATAAATTCCCTGAAGATACAGAAGAAACCGCCTCGCTGCATTCGCTTCACACTTCTAAAACACTACAGTTCAACACGATGTAACAAAACAATTGCTTTAACGTGAACTACGTCTTAACGATTAATAATTCAAATGATTTTTACTAGTACTTTACTTTACTCGGTGTTAGGGCTTTGTGCAGGCCAATCGGAGTAGGGCACTAATCACATATTCTACTGTCAAACAGCATTACTTAGTATTTTTACGTTCTGATTTGAAGGATGAGTCAGCTAGTGTAACTACAGACACAAGGGACTTAACACTTAATTTAGTTATCAAGGGTGAAGGGTCATAGTCGACCTGAGAAATAATTATATTTCTTAAGGCGCCAATGTCTGGGGGTAGCTGTTCACAATCTATCAGGTAAACCATTTGTATAAACTTTTTTCATATAAAAAAAAAAATAACAAAAGTCACAGATTCAAAGTATCTTTTGGTTTTTCGCTGTTTTCATTTCAAATAGCATTTCACGAGTACATAAATTGTCCCCTTACAAATTGCGTTTCCATTATGTGGGCCACGCGGACGGTGAACTTTATAGAGGGCGTTACATGTTTATGATCGGAGTAACAGCTATAATATAAGACTAAGCTATACGTTAAATGGGCTGTAAATAAAAAACGAGCCCGTCGTCAGGGCGAGGAAACCGAAGACTTTGTTCATTTACAGACGTAAAAGATTTACACCCAATGTTCTACTATGGACTAATAACTGACCACGGTTTTGCTCCATATATATAACTAACACACTTTCGCGTTTATACTAGCAACCAGTCTAACTTCGCACAGGCAGAAAAACAGTCTACAGAAAACTTTTATAATGTAATATATACATATATGTACATCTCTGTTGTCTGTATATTTTTTCCGACCGATAATAAACCTTCCTCATGAATCACTCCTTGCATTAAAGAAACCCATTTAAAAAGCCGTAAAGTAATTTTTGAATTCATCGCAGACAGACGCGGTGAAAGGACTTTATTTTATAATATTTAGTGTTTACAGCTTTGGATACTCGGTATCCAATGTAAGAGATATTGAATAAGAAACTATTAGACTTAAAGCGGAAAAGGTTTCGGTGATTACTTGGTGGTAGGGCTTTGCACGGAGTCGAGATGGCCCAGTGGTGAGAACGTGTGCATCTTAACCGATGATTTCGGGTTCAAACCCAGGCAGGCACTACTGAATTTTCATGTGTTTAATTTGTGTTTATAATTCATCTCGTGCTCGGCGGTGAAGGAAAACATCGTGAGGAAACCTGCATGTGCCTAATTTCAATGGAATTCTGCCACATGTGTATTCCGCCAACCCGCATTGGAGCAGCGTGGTGGAATATGCTCCAAACCTTCTCCTCAAAGGGAGAGGAGGCCTTTAGCCCAGCAGTGGGAAATTTACAGGCTGCTAATGAAAAAAAAAGGGATTTGCACAAGCCCGTCTAGGTAGGTAGGTACACTTAACACATATTCTCCCGCCGAAAAGTCCCTAACACTTAGTATAATTGTGTGCCAGTGGAACTATAGGCTACTACTGTGTGTACATAAAATCTTAGTTCTCAGGGTTGGTGACGCATTGTCGAGGTAAGGAATCTTTAAAATATTTACGTCACCGATCTCTATGGGCAGTAGTAACTATCTATCACCAGTTAGGTTATTTGCCCATCCTTCTACCAATGTTATAAAAAGAAACTGACCTTGGTGGTGAAAACTTAGTTTAGTATAGTGAAAACAATAGGCATAATATTACCTATAAACATGTGTTATATGAATAAAAATCTTCATTATTTTTAGTACACTAATGCACGTATATGATTAGTTTAAAAACTGGCACTTGTTATGATCTTAATTACAATACATATAAGGCATATTAAATTTATTAGATATGTACGTAGATCGATCTTTCTTAGTTTTAAACAGACATTAGGTTTGCATATAATAAATATTGAATTGACGATATATTATACCAAAGAACTGTTTTTAGTGGAAATAAATGCACTTGAAATCGAAGATTCCTCTGCATACATCGCAAAACTTTTGTTACTAAAACGTAGATATTGAACATGAGGCAAACGCGTCGTAGCTAAGCACTTGAACGATAGAAAATATTCGCTTTTTACTCTGAATTTAAAGAAGTTTTGTCGAAATATTTTAAAATTCAGTTCACACTTTTGCTCTGTCATATCCTTACACCACTTTCGAAGTGGAATTTCTTCGAACATTATAAGTTATTACGTAATAATATATAAAATATTATTTAATAATTAATATTATTGTTGACGCCATTTATAAATCTCAGCGTAACCGCAGCTCATATTATTTTATCAGATATAGGTCAATTTCGTTCACAGATGTTCTGTTTTCATCCTTAGAATTAGAAGTATTCCCACGGGAAATAAAAACAAATGTCTATGTATCCAATATGTGAAAAACCTAACGTAGTATTTATTATAATATTTTTTTAATACTCAATTATTTTATTTCATATATTTTATTGCATATATTTATTTCAATTCAGATTTACATATACATATGTTATTTATTGTTTTGTTAATATTTATTATGTAATGAGATTGACCTGACACTATCTGTATATAGTGGGGCATTTGGCAAGATAATTTCGATGTTTAATTTTCTTTTTTGATGTGATACTGTATATGTTAGTTATCCTACTTAAATAAATAAATAAATGTAATATCCTAAACCTGTTACCTGTTCGCGCTTGAACCGCTCAACTGATTTAGATGAAATTTGGTAAGGAGATAGTTTGAGTTCCTTTGAACAATAAAGATTTTTTTCATCCACTCCTCGAGGCGGTGTAATGGAGCTTGGTGGTTTGTGTGCTATAGGTAATTTTTTAATTTCACGCTAGTAAAACGCAGGTAAAACGTAAGGTAAAATTTTGGTCTTCAGTACTAGCTCATAGCTAATAAGATTTGATCCCGGGAATTGGAAAGCCCTCCCGGAAACAGACGAAAAGCCATGTAATGTAATTGTAATATGTACAATCTTCGCACAAAGATATTCGAGCATATACATCTGTTTACCATAAATGTTATTTATTAATATAATAACTTATAATTATGGTAATCAATACTACATAACTAGATGCGTGAATTATATGACTAAGTAGTTCAATGCGTTATTATAATTATACAAATTAGTGTTAGAGAGATATTAAATACCTTGTAGAGTCTGAATACATTCTGGAATTCATTAATCGTAATTAAATACTGCAAATTAAAATTTATTTTAATGCACTAATTAGTTTTAAATAAATTAAAATTAATTTAATTATTTTTACTGAATAATAATATATTTGAAATTTGGAATGAAATTGATTCGATTATTTTAGTTAAAATTATTAACCATTTTATAATGCTTAGTAATATAGAACAGATTCAAAGAGTTATATTTGAGTCTGTTCTCTATTTACATTTCATATACATATATGTGTTTTGTTATTCAATGAAGTCTGAACTATGTATTTTAATAATTAATACGAATTTCAAATGATCATTACGAAATACAAGTACACTGGATGTATATCAGAAAAATGACAAATTTATCTTTTTTTTTTTGTTTTTCGCGGAGACCTGATTGGTTTGGATTTATTTAATAATTCTGCTAACCTACATAATATGACTCGTGGATATCTGCTGTTTGGACTGCGAAGTATTAAAACTCTTAATTTACATTTGAATGTGAACAGTGAAGTTTAATTCAGCAAATAATCTATATATATATATGTCGCAGCGTCAGATAATTAAATACTTTGATTGTAATCTCTAAGTTTTGAGATTTGATTCTGGATGGCCAGTGAAGTCAATAACTCTTTGTAACGTTAGAAAAACATAAAATGTCAGTTGTCAAGCAGGATAAAACAGATGTGGTCGCGGCCAATGAAATATTGTAAAAATCAATATACGATAATCCAGCTATCGATTTGTTGTATTATTTGTGAATATGTATGACGAAGATCGTGACCCCGAACCAAACAATACTGCCGGCTCGCCATTATATATATAAAATAACATGTCCTGACTGACTAATTCATGATCGCCGAGCGTAGACTATTAACGTTAGAACTATGAAATTTGGTGAGTAAACTCTTTTTATTGAGTAGTAAGGAAGGAATTTTGGATATTCTACCTCTAAGGGGTAAAATAAGGGTTGAAAGTTTACATGGAACTCATTTTTGGATACTGATAAAAAATGAGTAGATACGTATTTAAGCGTTTCTGGATATTCTAAGCTAAATTTTGAAAAACACACACCAATGTGCTATACAAAGAGGTCTTAACTTAATTTTAAGTTAATATGGAAATATATTCAACTTCCACGCGAGCAAAGCCGCGGGCAACATAGACATTCATAAGATTTAATGAGCACGCAAATTTCAATTTCTTGGATGTTTCTTCAAACGAGGGTATTGTTGATTAATATATGTATTTATGTAAAGGTGGACCTTTTTTATTTAATGAATATTCTAAAAAAGTAAAACTCTGTAAAATGTTAATTTCAAATAAGCGTATTTTCGTTTTATTTATATTTATGAAATTTTGATTTCAGTATCTTATATTTTCTTTATAATAGAAAGTATAAATTTAATAATTATTTTTTATTGTTTAGTTATGTAAATTCAATATTTGAAATTTGAATCATTTAGAAATTTGAAAAGTAATATCAGCTTTAAATTTGCAAATATAAGATAACTAGCTATTACCAGCGGCTTTGCCCGCGTAGAATATGAATATATTTACAAATTAACTTAAAATATTACGTTAATGTAATACCTCTTTGTATACCACATTGGTGTGTATTTCAGCCCTTAGGGTAGAATATCCAGAAACGCGATTAAATACGAATCAACTCATTTTTAATCGATAGCCCCAAAATAAAATTTCGAGCTTCTACCAAAATGACGCACTTCCAGACTAACCTGTATACGAAATGTCAAACTGTATTTCTCCCTTTAGGCGTAAAATATCCAGAAACACTTAAATACGTATCAACGCATTTTTAATCAGTGGCACAAAAATAAAATTTTATTCTTCTAACTTCAAAAATGACGGTCTTCCAGACTATGCTATATACGAAATGTTAACTCAATTTCTCTCCTTAGGCGTAAAATATCCAAAAACGCTTGAATCCGAATCAACTCATTTTTAATCAGTGGCACAAAAATAAAATTTTCATGTGTCTAACTTAAAAAACGAAAACGAAACGAAACGGACTTCCATATGAAGGTTCAACCCCTATTTTACCCCTTTAGTGGTAGAATATCCAAAATTCCCTCCTTAGTAAAAATGGCAATAATTCAACAACTTACAACCTTTCATCCCCCCTTTCATTCCTCTTTTCAACCCTTTACATCACTTTTTTCCAAATAAAAAGTAGCCTATGTCCTTTCTCAGTCTCTAGACTATTTGTGTACCAAATTTCAGTTAAATCGGTCCAGTAGTTTTGGCGTGAAAGCGAGACAGACAGACAGACAGAGTTACTTTCGCATTTATAATATTAAGTATGGAAGTATGGATTAATTATTAAATTAAGAAAATTAAGAAAAAGAAGAAAATTCACTAGTCTAGTAAATTTACTCTTAAATCTAAAACAATACTAAATTTTATATTAAAATACTTTTTTTAATATAGCTTTATGATTTAACGAAATTGATAATTTCTTTTTCAAAAAAATGAAATTCCATAGTGCTACCTGTTTTCTCGTCTTTTTCATTGAATTTTGAAATATTAAATATGAAAATTTGATTTTTTTCATTAGATTATATAATAGGATAATGAATAGTGCCATTTAAAAAATATTGAAATTTAATTTATTTTTCATTATAAGAAAAAGTAAAATTTTTTTAAATTGCATTTTCATTTAAAAAATTACATTACTAGTCTAGAAAAGGTAAAATTTTTATTTAAATTTCTTTCAAATGGAATTGGGGAGTAAATAGAAGAGGGGAGTTCAATTACGGTTTCAAATAAATTTCGCGAGAGACTGAGCTTACATTTTGTGCCAGTGAATGTCGCGACGTATGCGGACATTAATCGAATGACCGTTTGTGCTCCTGCGGCTAAAATTGCTGTGTGAAGCTGATTGCTATTACCTCTGCTCTTCCAACTAAGCGAAATTTTTATTTTTTCTGTACTGAAATACTGTTTTATAATGTGTTAGGTTTCATATTTTTCATTCTCAATATTCTTCAGTTTATCACACAATTATATCTTGTGATACAAGATATAATTTCGAAGTGATAAATTCTTATGGGAGGGTAAACAGCTTCGTTACGTAACGCGTTACGGCGCTAGTCTGTCTGGCTTCCAAACTACGGCTTCCACTTACGCATACGTCAGCGGTAGACAGGCATCTCCTCACTCACTGTAACCCACAGCACTAGCCTTTTTAACTTATCACTTCTGTCGGGCGTCCCAAGATACACATGTATTTATTTTATTATTATTATATATTTGCCATTTAAATATCAAAATGCAAACGTCTTAAAAATTACAAATGTGACAGTACGCGAACGAAAGCGTATGGAAAAATGACGATCACTGTTGAATCAATAAAATAAAAAATCATAAAGACTCACTAATTAACGAATTAAATCATTACTATTTATTTTTAAATGAATCTCTTGCCATGTCTTTTAAATTTTCTATTAGATTGTTATATAACACAAAAGTCTTTGTAATAAACGTTGTCTAGCTTACAGAAGACGCTAGATTAAAAAGGCCCGAGGCTGCGGGAAAACAATTACTTGAATGTATTTAGTAGAAATAGAAACGTTGGAGGTATTTTTAAATTAAATTTATTACGTCGTTGTAATTTTCATGAAGGCCAAATTAATGCGCACAGATAATAAATTACCAATTTGTTTATCGCTTGGTTTTTTGGTTTCGAATAAGATTAATTATAATAATAATTTTATGATAAGCTTTTAAAAGTGAATTAATCAAAATTATTATGTCAATGTAAATCAACTTACTTATCAAAGACAATTAAAACAGTTTTTCGTACTTATAATAATTAAATATTATGTTAACAAGTGGTCAGCTTCTAATCTACGGTAAAATTATACACAATCGAGCACATTCGGTGATCATCAATGATCGATAAGAATTCGACTCTAGGTAATATCTACTGTTCTCATATCCTCAGTCGCTTCTTCCTTGTAGTTATAAGTTATATCCCTTTGTCTAACTTTGTTTTTTTTCTTTGAGCCCGATTTTAGTGCATCATTATGTGAGTAGCTTAACCCCCTTTTGCATAGATGCTGCCCTTGTGCGTCACTTTACAGTTAAACCTTAGCCAACACCATTGTTTAGCAAACTAAATAGCATAAAATAATTTGGCAGACTTTTACGATCAGCCGTTGAGGTCAGGCCAGTAACCCTCCTTGGGAATGCTTTCACTGTTGGATTGATTTCGTGCCCCCTGTGGGTAGTCGTAGCGTTTGCTTTATGATGATAAAGACACTTAACAAAATTCCTTTAGTTTGCTTTTACGATATTCACGGGTTAAGATCTATTCTGCCCCGCCGGTATCATAAAATTATCGTAAATACATAGTTACTAAAATCAAAATATACTTTATTCAAGTAGGCTTTTACAAGCACTTTTGAATCGTCATTTAACAAACTTACATTACATTTAACATTAAGAGTAGCATTAAATATGCTTTCACTAGCACGATTGATATTTGTACGTATAAATAAAGCAATAATGCTTTGACAAAAAGTAACAACCTTGTTACTTTTTGGTTTTAACCTCCTTGGGCCGTGCGTAGAGTAGATATCTAGTATAGTAAAAATTCTTACATCGTGGCGATGTAAGAATCATAACGTATAAAAGATCATAACGCAGTTTGTCAAAACTTTTGCTGTAAGTCAACAGAGTAGATCTCCCGCGGGATGCTATAATTGGCTGATGATGCGACTATTATTGTTGTTTTTTCATTGTGAGTGCTCATGTCATCAAGGCCGTGGCAAAGATTTATTAAGTTATTCGTACGAAAAGTGTAGTTTTTAAAGAGTTTTTTTTTTATTGTAATTGCTTATAGACTGACAGTCAGTGTTCCGCAGACTAACAGTATAGTAGCAAACTCCATACTAATACCAGGTATACTGCTTCACCTGCCGTTGGGGAAATGGAGGTTCACTATTCCCATCGAGGGTTCCTTTGAGCGCTCCAAGTTACGTTATTTCAGCAAAGCTTAAATTTATGTATAATATTTATATTATTATTATATATATATATTTACAAAAGCAGAAACATAGGACGGCTCTAAAATGCAGGCAGACTACATAATAGAAATATAAACACACCATTTCACGAGATTTTTTCTGTTTTTTTGGCTAAACAATAAATAATAAAAATTGAGAATGTTTACAATACAACATGATGAGCCTGGAGATATGGCATTCTAGCAGTAGTTCTGTTAAATTGCAAATTTAATTTCTTTTTCCATTCAATTGCAATCCTAATGCTTTGCATGAAACCCCCACCAGTGGAGGCTATAGGACAAGGTCTTATATGTTTAAGAATGTCTTTGCACTGCTTATGTCCAAATATTTGAACTGCAAATGAAATATTTGTTTCGTTGCGCCTAAATTGAAATTAGAGTCGAACACGGGCGCCGTTTGTTCGCTTCAACATTTTCCGATGCGAATCCCGCCCATAACAATGTTTACCTGATATGAGAGTTATGAGACGCAGCCAATGCGTCAACGTATTGTGGCATCCCACGATGGGTTCCGTTCATAAGTAAATTTTGATTTTGTATGTCTATGTTCAAAGATGTCGGCTACCGTCTGTAATATTTGGTCAGTTGTTCGAAAATCTACTTAAAATCTATCGTCTCTTTATTCGGCTGTATTATTTAAATAAATAAATCGGTAACCTACATTATAATCAAACTAAATTATTTACACTTTATTTTATAAGTGCTAAAGTAACTCTGTCTGTCTGTCTGTCAGTCTGTTGCTCTCCTCGGCCAAGCCACTGAACCGAATTTATTAATATTTAGTATGATGCAAGCTGGAAACACCACATAAAGACATACGCTATTTTTTATACCTAACAGCTCTAAACTACGAGCGAAGCCAAGAGCGAGAACTAGATTTAATTTTTTTAAATAATTAATAACACCACATTTCTCTTGGTCAACGTGCTTTTACTTTGTACTAGGGCTTTGTGGAAGCTCGTCTGGTACTACTCAGTATTGTTGTGTTCCGGTTTGAAAAAATAAAAAAAACAAAAACACAACTACATTTTTCTCATTTTCTAATAGTTTCAAGAATTTTCCAGAATTGTTTAATCTTAGATTAATCTTAATCACAAGTTTCACATTTTATAATACCATCATCACAGTTTTCGTAAAAGTTAATAAAACGATAATCATTTGTTTGTATAGATCGAAATTATGAACGTGATTTATGCATGAGCATGGCCAGTAGACTCACAAGGACGTTTCGTTATAGAAGAAGCTTTATCGACAAAGATAAGGCTTGTCTTTAACTAAATGGAACTTTCTACTGAGACAATTTATCGAGGTGACAATCTTGATGACAGAAAGCGGGATTAGCGGTCTATATCTCATGCTCTTCACAATACCTCTTGAAGGGCTACGACGCTGTCCTAATTTATATCAATTACTCGCAGAATCCTTTCGAGTGATAAAGTCCTTGAATATCTGTTGTATAAAAGGTACGTTAGAATATTTTTTACTAAATTATGTGAAAAAAATAGTGTTTAATCGAATTTAATCAAATTTTAGAGAATTCAAAGAGGCTCTAATAATTAAATATTATTAATATAAATATAATAATTAAATTTTTAATCGAAATATAACATGATTAATTAAAATTTAAAGTTACCACTGGTTCAAAAAGTACAGTCTACGTAGAATACTCTAGTTCTAAAAAAATATATATTTGTAAATAATAGTTTTTATTTTAATATTAAATTAATAACGAAAATTTATTTGCTATTTATTCTATAAATGTAATACGTAGTGTCCGTTTTCGAATTACGGAATTAATTCCATTAGCACAATCCTATTTTAGAAATGTTGACACGAACTAAGTCTCTATCAAAGTGCTTCTCAAACTATCGATAATTCGTTTAATGCTTATATTAATCTCCTGATCTCGAACTAATTGAATGGATTACTGTTGTCGGATCGGTGACGCGTACCACTCATTCGTTCATCTCGTTCAGTTGTGCTCATTATAGGGATGATCTACAAAGGAACCATTCATCAGCAAATGGAATATACTTATGAAATTAATGTTATTATTTCCTAAGTTATGATGTCACTAAAAAAGTTGTAGTCTATTTATATCTATTTAAATAAACACAAAGGCTATCTACCTTTAAATATGAAATGTTTGACTGACAAACAGGCTGATGGACAGTCTAAGTCGCTGAGTCTAAGAGGATGATTTTGCGTTTGCATTTCTTATGGAATATATATAGGTAAGCATTTATTTTTTAAGGAGTTAAATGAGGGATGAAATTTCGTTTATATAAATGTTGTTTATGATGTAAAAATATGGAAATCAGTATTTAAGCTTCTGTTAATCAGGCGAAGAGAGTTGTATAAACTTTTTTGAAAATTAAACACATTAGAGGGATTTAGGACAGTTTGTATGGAAGTTCGTAATTTTTTAAAGATAGATATAGAAATTGATGTTTACGGTTCGGTCTTTCACAAAAAGATTGCTGCTACAGCGTTTTCTTTACGGTTGTTTTTTAGTGGGTTAAATCAGGGGTGAAGAGTTGTATAATAGTTTTCCTCTTTATGAAGTTAGAAGTATGGAAATTCGAAATTATGCTCTGTTTATAAGAAAAGAATACAATGTTCTAAAAATTCACCAGGTACTCGTGTTGAAATAATGTAGATGTATTAAATTTTAAAATTACAACTATGGATTTTTTTCTACAAGCAACGCAGGTTATCATAAAAGTATAATACTTGAGATAATTCGGTGGATTTATATATGTATGTTTCCGATGGTATATATCATCACACGGCTGATTGACAGAACATAGGCTTTATTTAACGAGTGCATTTGAGTTTGATTTCTGTATATTTAAGAAATTACTTTATTATTTGTCTTCAATTAACTGAGTGGCCTAAATAATTGTTAACCGAATCAGCCTCTTCTCTCAATAAGAACGTTTGGAGTTTATTTCACCTCTGTGTTAAATACACACGTGGGAGAGTTACATATTATATTCAACACATTCATGCTTCAACATGATGTTTTTTAAGCGGTGGCTCATATCGAACTTATTTAGTTTACATAACACGTTTAATTTAAATAGTCGTTAAGTCTTTGCCATTGTATGTTAGCTATATGTTAACATTTAATGTCGAATAATAATAAAGATTTACATCAGTCTGTAAAGATTACATGTGTCAGCGCAAAATGGTTTTACCCTAATCAGTCAGCATTAGAACAGATAATACCTTTATCTGAGAATTAATTTTAAAATTAACATATTTGATTTGGCTTTCACGAATGTGATTTTTCCTTTATTCCGTGAGGCTGTAATCACAAAAACATTACAATGTTCGTCATACGTGATTACGTTAACATACATTGAGTCCATTACTTTACAGAGAAAGTTTAGAGTTAGATTCATTTTTGCGTGACGTTCGTCGCCACTCGCCGCAATTGACTTAGTCATTTTGATGTCCTTATTATGTGCCATTGATAAAATATTTTAAGATAATATTAAAATATTATTGTTTTTATAAGAAGATTATTTTTATGTTAATGTTTTTCCATACATTTTTTCGACTTTTTTTTCATCGTTTTTTTTTATAGTAATAGGGTATGAAGGGTTCTTTTATTAATAACATTAATTCTTATTTAATCGATCAAATAGTGTCAGTTATTTCAACAAGTGCTTGATTTCTCATGTACTTATTAAAAAAAAAAAATAACAAGTATGTATCATACGTAATATTGAACTTAACGGTATCTATGTAGCTGAGAGGATGTCTATTTATGCATATATTCGATTCACAACTGTTACAAACATTGCATTTGAAATTCCTTTGATTTTCTATTTACTATGGGTAATTTATATTTACGTTACATCAAAGAGAACAATTATCTGATGACGAGCTTTGTGCAGCTGTTCCAAAGCATACAGCCAGTATTTAGAGCAGGAGTTTGTATAGACAAGTATTGTTTATATTGTTATTATATGTGTTATAATATTATTATTAAATGTACACGAAAACATGAAATATATACTTGTGAAAATGAAAAACTAGAAGAAAACAGAAACAATTTAGTACTTACTTGAGAAAAATGTATGCCCACAGAAGACTATTTATTGTTTCGTCGAAAATAGAATATTTCTTGCAGTATCGACGAATAAAATTCGAATTTTTTTCAAAAAAAATACTAGTTTATGATATAATTAGTTAAAATCCATTTAATTGTTATCTTTTCTAAATCTAGTAAGCGAAATACTTACTTACATATTCTACCCCTAAAGGGGTGAAATAACGGTTGAAAGTTAGTATGGAAGTCAGTCATTTTTTAAGGTAGAAATACGAAACTTTATTTTTGGGATTTTGATTAAAAATAAGTAGTTATGTATTTTAACAGTTCTGGATATACCTCTAAGGGTGTGAAATAAGGGTTAAAAGTTAGTACGGAAATCCGTAATTTTTGAAGTTATAAGCATTAATCTTTATTTTTGGGCTACTGATGAAAAATGAGTAGATACGTATTTAAGCGTTTCTGGATATTCTACCCATAAGGGTTGAAATAGGGGTTGAAATATCGTATATAGGTTAGTCTTGAAGCCCGTCATTTTTTATGTTAGGAGATTGGCGCGCCAATAATGTTACTGTTACCTCAAAAATTATGCAACGGCACCAGACTAATATTAAGGGTTCTCTATCGTAATGTCATAGGTTACGGTTATCACTGTACTAAAGGAGAAATAGTGTATATTCCACGAATATCTTTGATACCATCAGAATACCCCTTTAATTTCAAGAGAGTACAGTTCGCGCTTATAATATGCTTCACCATGACAATTAATAAAGCACAAGGTCAAATTTCTAAAATGGCCGGAGTAGATATAAGAGAAGACTGTTTTTCGCATGGACAGTTCTAAATAGCCTGGTCGAGAGTGGGCTCTGTAAGCAGTCTGGTGTATCTAGCCCACAAAAGTCGAACCACAAATGAGGTCATAAATTAACGTAATATTTTAAATTATTCTGTAATATAATCAATTTCCACGCGAGCAAAGCCGTGGGTAACAGCTAGTATACCATATATAACTATTATGTTTTTTAAATATCGGTAAATAATAACTACTGACTCTTGTCGGTTATTTCTGGAAGAATTTACATTCCGAGCCGGTAGAACTTTTACATTTAATATCTTTATATAATTAATAAACTCCTAAACGGTTGAACAGATTTCGATGTAACATTTATTTGTATGTATTTGAGTGGATAGGTGATTAAGATTGAGCCCGGTAGGTGGCGCTACGATCGGGATATAAATAAAATTCTTATTACAGCCGGGCCAACTTGGGACGGGTAGCTCGAAATTCGATTCAAAGGACCTTTAAAGAGACTACTCGAATAAAGTATATTTATATAAATCATATTAGGTGGTCAATTTTGTACCTTTGCTTCGTTTTATAAATAAAAGAACAGGTATTCTCCTAAATAGACGATTGGCATTCTTCTAACATGAATTTTCTTATATAGGTTTGTTTGGAACAATTGTGCATTCAAGACTATCTCTTATGCAACGAACAGAGACATGCATTGCAGTATAATTAGTCGAATCTTAATCACACCGTGTTAGCGTGAGCAAGCCTTGGTACGTTGTTTGCATATATTTGTCCCTATCCAAATCTAAGACATTCAACTGTGACACGTTTCATATGTATGAAGCAATGCGACGAATTTTGATTGTAGTTATCTTGAAGTTGTATCGTAACTCGTTTTACCTGTAAAGTCGTAAAGTAATTATATCTATACATTTTGATAATGTGTTTTCAGTTGAGATAGTTATATAAAAACTTTGGGTACAGGTTTATTATTTAATATACAAAATGGAATAATGGAAATAAATTATTGAAATTAAATTACATAGGATTTTGTATCATTTTTAAATAATAACGATGAATAAAGATGCTTCGTTGGAACAACTGTTGTATCAAAATTTTAAAATAAAATGTTGTTTTATATTTTTCTGAAGTTATACTGCTTTTGGTTCATTGTGAAAAATTATGAAGGTGATTTATGATTTTGATGCGTACGCACAGGAATTGCTCAAAATAAACAACTTTACAGCTTATCTTATTTTATACCGAATGTTTATTTTAATACAAATCGAAATTGTGAATATTTAAATTTGTGAGTGAATGTGTCAGTAGTGATGAAAAATTAACAGTTTATGAAATTATTGTTTACTAATACATAATCAGCCTGTAGATTTCCCACTGCTGGGCTAAGGCCTCCTCTCCCGTTGAGGAGAAGGTATGGAGCATATTCCACCACGCTGCTCCAATGCGGGTTGGTGGAATACACATGTGGCAGAATTTCGTTGAAATTAGACACATGCAGGTTTCCTCACGATGTTTTCCTTCACCGCCGAGCACGAGATGAATTATAAACACAAATTAAGCACATGAAAATTCAGTGGTGCCTGCCTGGGTTTGAACCCGAAATCATCGGTTAAGATGCACGCGTTCTAACCACTGGGCCATCTCGGCTCCAGTTTACTAATAAATAAAGTTAATATTTTTGTCTGAAAATATATCAAGTTCGCATACCATATTGAAAATTTGTTACAATATTAATATATTTTTTTTAGTCGAGATTTTTTTTTCAGGAATTCGCAGAAAATGAACCGACCGTATTAAAATTTATATTTTTTCTGACAATATATGAAATTCGGATACCATAATAAAAATATGTTACAATGATGATATTATTTTTGTAGTTGGTATTTTTTTTCAGGAATTCCCAGAAAATGAACCGAACATATTGTATTCAAATTCACGAAAATAAATTCGTCTGACATAAAGCTGAAAGCTACATGTAATAAAGTTATGTAGAAAAAAGAATACATAATATTCGTATAAAAAGAACCTTTATTGCTCTTTGGTTTAACTTATTTTAAAAAAATAAGGTGGATGACAACGTGTTAAAAAATTTATCCGGAGGTAAGTAATTTTAAAACGAATACAAGCTTTTCAACTTGAATCTGTCCCTACACTTGCGCATACATTCTGGACTTGCTACTTTCTTAAAGTCGTTTTTCTATCGTTTTAATTGTCTTCCTACATTTCTTTTATTTTATCTTCTACTTATACATATTGAACAAGACTTACTCTCAATTACAGGGATCGTTTATCAGTTATTAAACCATTACTTTGCAATAATAAATTAATTATAATAGCCTTCGGGCTTCAACTCCGACATGATACGTTTAACATTTTTTGTCGAGATTTATTTTAATTGGTACAGATATAGTATGCCCTACGGCTTTTTTCTTTCTTCATATTTAAAAATACTTTATAAAAACCTGACATTACACTTTAAATTTCAGATTTTCCGCTAAGGTCGAATAACTTGTGAAAATGTTGTTTTATGATTTGTTTGTTTCATAACGATGGGGATTAAAGTTCAACTCAATACCAGTCCTGTCAATTAGGGGTACTAAATATCTGCCCCTGCTATAAACAGTTAAACCCATCATAGATCGAATAAATTTCTCTGTACTTTGAAATCAAATCAAGATCCTTCATTCAATATAGAATCATTACACAAGTACTTATTGATTGTCAAATTATACATTACCACCGGTTCAGAGAAGAAAATACTTTGACCTTTTTGACGTACTTTGTGATTGTTTTTCATAATATATTCAATATAACAAACAAATAATCAGAAGGCGATGATGTAATTCCCAGCCAAACCAAACCGGTGAAATACTATATGTATTGTGGAAATTCCGGAAACCAAACAAACAACACTATGACGTCATCAAAGTTGAATCAATCAGAGGACATGAAGCGTAAACATGCACGCAAGGTTTGCGCTACGAATATTTGTAACTCCTATGGGAATCTGGATAACAAATTAAATGCAAATCTACACAAAGTTAATGATATATTAAATAAGAAAAAACTCGTTTTCAATAAAAAAAAGCAACGTCAAGTAATAGCACAATTATTGTCAGATGTCAATGGGCGACGTGATTTTGAATAATTGTCATTCTTGTATATGATTTATAGGTGTGATTAGTCCTTCTGCGGGAAGTACTCACATAGTTTTGTATCATATTTTGATGAATTTTTATTTCCATTTTTTAATTATTATATTGAAATTAATTTAAAAGATGTTCCTCGATCGTGTTTTGCGGTGAGTTTTTAATTTGTTTCTACAGAATATATAATAACTACCACTAATATTGTTGGTGTTGTGTGTGGTCGAGGGTGTTGATGTTATAATGATAATAATTTTGACAATGTCATATTTATTTTTATGTTATGCCCAGCATGCGTTGCAATTACTTCTTATAATACGATGAGATGGCAATTCATTACCGCCAATTGCCAAACTCTAGGGCGCTATTGTGAATTGCTCAACTGAAAAACCCAATAACTGTGTACAGTAGTGCGATTCTGTAAGATTTCACTTCGTATCTCACTCGTTGAATATTAACAACTGACTTACAGTGATACGCAATTTTGGTACATATATCCCATAAATTTTATGATTATTATAGTCATCGCATTCTGACATAACTCGTTCGTATTCTGCGGTGAGTTTCGATATATTTTATAGAAAATATTACATTAGCGACAATATTACAATTTGTTTAAAGTTATAAAAAGTTTAGAAAAAAAATATGTTAAGCCGATGAGCCAGGAATAAATTAATTTTACGCAAATCCCCAAAACAGAAATTGTCTAACTCCTTTTAATGTTAGCATGATTGAAAAGTTAAGAGTCTAAAATCAAAGTGAAAAAATATTAATGTAAGCTTCTTTGAAAACTGGCCAAGCACGAGTCTAAAAATGTAGCGATGGTTTACGCTCGGTACAATATTAGGATGTGATTTAGTCATGCTTTTTATAATACGTGTCTATTAGAATAATATTAAATAATAAACAGACAATTTTGTAATAATTAAAAAAAAAGTTTAGTTTTAAAAGTAATCACAATAGTTTTAATAAGTATTAGGGTAATTTATAAAGTAAAGTGTTCATTTTTCTTCTGGCCTTTGGAGCCTTTTAAACTTACGTACAGAACCCTGAAAGCAGTTCAACCTGACACAAATCAATGTTAGACTTAAACTCACTGAGTAAGCTTTATAACAACGATATTAAATAATACTTAGAATCTCGTTATTACAAGTATATGTCAATGTTGCCAGAAAAAAAATAATAAAGATACCAATATTCATTTTAAATCTGATAAGGTACGATATTGTCCTTTGAAGTCAGATACCTAT
Source organism: Vanessa tameamea (assembly GCF_037043105.1). Taxonomy (NCBI): domain Eukaryota; kingdom Metazoa; phylum Arthropoda; class Insecta; order Lepidoptera; family Nymphalidae; genus Vanessa; species Vanessa tameamea. The sequence continues at coordinate 8,401,389 of NC_087313.1, read as the reverse complement.
ATCGTTTCTGTTTTAACAAAAGGTATGTACACGTTGTGTACTATACAGAAAAGCATAAAACTAATTAGATCTACATACATGTTTATTAATAAATGTAAGTATGTTTAATGCTGTGTTGCTTCTCTAAAAATACCCGGTAGTTTTCCGAACCGAGAAAGTAGTTTTTACTTTAGCTATCAATTAGTAATTTTATATTAAATAAATGATTTTGAATTTGTAAGCATTATAGGCAAATAAAAATCCAGTTACACGACTTCTTCCAGTTTTAACTAGAAACTTAATTTTCACATACAGGCTTTTGCACTGACGGATATTGCTTAATTTATTTTGTATATGTTAATTAATAACTTATAAAGATTTAAATGATAGTCATATAAAAAATAACACAAAATATTTATGAAGTGAAATCTATTGAGCAGGAACAAGATTCAAACTTTAAGCCTGCAAGTAATGTTTGAGTTAAACAGTTCTAACGCAAAAAGTTTCATAATGTGATTTTTTGTTCAGTTGCATGTGATTGTTTTTGCTTTCTATTATAATTCACAGTACATCCTCTGTTACTGCAGACAAGATAAGTAAAATATATAACTTTGCGTATTAAAAGAATAACGGCTTGCATGAGATATTCGAAGTAATAAAGAACTTCCGAACAGCTAACACGCAATGGAAACAGAATGCAGGCTCCGTTGAACTGCAAAATAAAATATATCGCATATTGAAACAAAGAAGTATGCAATTTATATTTTCTTTCCTAATGCATTTCAACCGGGCTTCGGAATTGCAAAGCGTTCTAGAATATTGTAATACAATTTAGAGATGCGGCATATTCTACACATTGATTTTAATTTTTTTTTCAATATTTTAATTTTCTGCCTTGGTGTTCCATTGGCAACTGATGCCTAGGTTTCTGGATTGAAAACACGTATGAGGCTTCTCAGGTGTGAAATTCTCTGTTGCAGTACATTATTTAACGAGGAACGCTCGACATATTTTAAGAAGCCCAGTGGCCCGAATACGTGTACTTTCTGCACAAAAAAAGAAGGTCTTCGCCTAAACAATGATAGGTATTATAAATAAAAAATTGCAGTATCTATTGTAAGTTCTACATTTACGAAATTGATAATGAATATATAACGTTTATTATACATTTAGAATGTTATACTAAAATAATAAATTAAATTAAAATTCAAGTGTGTACTGTAATTTCACATACGAGTACAGAACACAATGGAACGCTTCTTTGAGCACTAAAAGTTTGATAGATGCCGATAAAACAATTTCGAAGCGATGTAAAATAACTCAATTAATGGCAACAATTCAATGAAGCCGAGAACCTCTGGCCGTAGCACTAAATATTGGCTGAAAACAGGTACACAATTGCCAACAAATAATTCAATTACAGGATTCAATTTGATCATATTCTTGTTTAGGGACTAAACGTAAAGAGGGAGCGATTACAACAGCTGTGTTTAATACTGACTTTTTAATCGTCTCGTTGGTGTATTGGCTAGCTTATGACGCTACGGATCCGGAGATATTCGGATTATATAAGTCAATAGATGATGCTTTTTCTTTCAATATCTCTAAAATAGGACCCAGGAGTTAGGGAATGTTTTCATTTGTACTTTATAATGATATCAAAGTCAAAGTCGAAAATCTTAATTAAATGTAGAAGTGTTTACACTTACCTATTGATAGTCAAAAATCTACCACGGGTTCGGAATTTAACACCTCGGACCTGAGAACAACCGGCGAAAGAAACTCAGCGGGATATATTTTTTTATAATTTTAATTTTTTAATTTTCATGTTACAATAATAAAGATATTTTTGATTTGATGCAGCCTGGAGGCGATCATCTCATTCCCAAGGTGTGCAGTCAACTAATCTTCTTCTTCTGTATATATAAAATAACAAGTCCTGACTGACTGATTCATCATCGCCGAGCGTAAAATATTAAAGTTGGGGCCTTGAAATTTGGTGAGTAGGATCTTTTTATTGAGTAGACACCCATTAAGAAAGGAATTTTGGAAATTCAACCCCTAAGGGGGTGAAATAGGGCTTGACCGTTTGTATGGAAGTCCGTCATATTTTAAGTTAGAAACATGAAACTTCATTTTTGGGAACTGATTAAAAATGAGTAGATACGTATTTAAGCGTTTCTCGATTTTATACCCCTAAAGGGGTGAAATAAGGATTGAAAGTTTGTAGGGAATACCGTTATTTTTTTAATTTAGAAACATGAAACTTTATTTTTGGGATACTGATTAAAAATAAGTATATATAAATAGTGGTTGAAATTTCGTATATAGAATAGTCTGGAAACCGTAATTTTTGAAATTATAAGCATTAATCTTTATATTTGGGCTACTAATAAGAAATGAGTAGATATGTATTTAAACGTTTCTGGATATTCTACCCCTAAGGGTTGAAATAAGGGTAGTAATTTCGTATATAGGTTAGTCTTGAAGCCCGTCGTTTTTTATGTTAGGAGATTGGCGCGCCAATAATGTTACTGAGGAATTTAAGACCTCAAAAATTAAGCAACGGCGCCCGACTAATACTAAGGGTTCTCTATCGTAATGTCAAAGGTTATAGTTATGATTGTACTAAAGGAGAAATAGTGTATATTACACGAATATCTTTGATACCATCAGAATACCCCTTTAATGTCAAGAGAGTACACTTCGCGCTTAAAGTAAACTTTACCATGACAATTAATAAAGTGCAAGGTCAAATTTCTAAAATGGCCGGATGATAAGAGAAGACTGTTTTTCGTATGGACGGCTCTAAATAGCCTGTTCGAGAGTGGGCTCTGTAAGCAATCTGGTGTATCTAGCTCACGAAATCGAACCACAAATAAGGTCTTAAATTAACGTAATATTTTAAATAATTCTGTAATATAATCAATTTCCACGTGAGCAAACCCGCAGGCAACAGCTAGTACAATATATAGATCAATTAATAGAGTGTATGTTCTTACACTCACCATTGTGCTAATACATGGTCTTAGAGAATCGTTGTCGTGGTGATTAATTTAAGCAGTTAATAATTATATAGCTGAAAATAACATTAAAAACATACGAACACACTCACACACACACGCACACAAACTAATATCTCTACAAAAACAAAATAATTATATAGCTGAAAATAACATAAACAATACAATACCAAAAACAATAACAAAAACACACACTCACACAAACACACATACGAACACACATAAACACACACACGCACACAAACTTATATCTCTACAAAAACAATTGATTACAGTAAATGGCCGTGTTTACATATAATTATTCTACGTGACACAAATTGCAAGTCTCTGAAATCTCAGTTAATTAGTATAATACAGCGCATTGTAATGTCATAATATGTCATCCCGGCTGTCGGCTGAGCCCTCAGCGCGGGTAAACATTGCGATAGAAATAGGGCAAGGTCGAGAAATCGCATTAAACAAACGACCTTATTTATTACCCTGAAGATGATAACTCTATGAAATATGATGTACACACAGTTACTCATTAATAAGTGCGAAGTATATATAAATTTATTATATATATATATATAAACAATAATAAATATAGTTTTATAATTAATTGATTTATTTAATTCGATGTTTAATGTACATACTATGTATGATTTTATATAATGTATAAAATGTTTTAATGTAGGTATTTTAAAGAGGTTACTTGTATTGTTTTGTAGCGCGGGGTATACTAATGAGCACTCCTCATTAGCCATTACGGCGCGCCGTCAAACGCAGAGAAATGTTCCTATATTTATGGACAGTATATTCTTTTGAGCTTGAGTATAAATTAAAAATACACGACTTAAATAACTGTAGCAGATAATTTATGTTTAATTCTTTCTAATCTATATTAACTAATGTGCATTTAAAAAATATTACATTCGTTTTGAATGAAGTATAATTCGAATATTAGGTATGTACGTTATTAAATGTTTTGTTAAAATATCGTTGTAGAATTTAAAAAGAAAAATCACGAAAAACATTTCAGTAGAGGTATACGTTTTAATACCATTCGACCGAAATAGGTCGATTTTCATGGATAAAAGTTTTGAGACTTCGAGACTCGAGATTCTATTCAATATTTTTTTTAATGATCTTCATATTTTTCAGTCTGTCGTGTTGTTAACGATGTTCATTTATTCATCAAATTATAATATAGTGTTAATAATGTGTAAATCTGGGCCTTGATTCACGTCTTGTAACCCCTGTTGGTACAGGGGTTACAAGACGTGAATCTTAATCGATAATTCCAAATTCAAACTGTGGGTAAGCACCTCTGAGTTCATGTATTAATGCGCCTCTGAATTTGTATTTATAATATATCTTAAGCAAGGCAGAGAAGGAAACCATCGTGAGGAAAACTGCACGTGTTGGATTTGAATCTGTCGCTTGTATCCGACAGCCCACATTGGGACAGCGTGGTGGAGTAAGCTCTAAAACTACTCAAAAGCGAGAGAAGGTCTTTGTCCAGAAGTAAGACATAAAAGCTCTTGCCGATAGAGTGTTTTGCTGAGTCATTTTTTTATTTTCAAAATGAATTCAAAGATGATATTCGCGCCTGAGGCATGTTATTTTATATGAATGTATTCGTACAAGAAACATAATTAATGAATATTCAATATAATTAGATTACCAATTTGGAAACCCTTTCGTCTTTACCTTGAATTTTACTCGTATGTTTCAGATATTATCTGTACTATTACGTGAAAGTAACTCGTGTCTGTCTGACTGACTGACTCTCTCACAGCCAAACCATTGAACTGATTTTGATCAAATTTGGTATGAATCAAACTTGAAATCCAAGGAAGGACATAGACTATTTTATACCTTATTCTTGACGACCAACCCCAAAAAAGCAAACGAAGTTGCAGGTGACAACATCTGTTTGTTTGTTTACCAAATACTTGAATATAACTAGATCTATTTGAATGTATGAAATGTTATTCTATTGAGATATGATCAAATATTATACAAGCGTGTATGGTTGATACTTAATGCTTAGAAATTTACTAAGCTTAGCTTATCTACATATTCTATAGTCCATATTCATATAGGCTCTTAAAATCAATTTTAATCGACATACTACTGCATTGAATTATATAAATGTAAATTTACTACACACAATTTAATACTATATTCATATGATATTTATTTCATGGTTTTAGTGATATTATATGATATTTCAATCGAATTATAAGAAGGAAACACGCGTAACCTTCGATAAGATTAATGTTTTGTAGATATAGGCGAATAAATCAATTTTGCTCTGTAAGTAATTACTTCATGGTTCAAAATTTAAACTTTTTATTGATTGCTGTTATGTTATAATAATAATGTACTCTAATTATAAACAAGAGCTTAAATTATTAAAATAATAAAAAAAATGTACTGAACAGTAAAAATAACTCATTCTGTCCCTCTCTATCTGTCTCTCTTTCTCCGTGGCATTTATTAGTCTCATCTGAAGGTTGGGTCTGAATTTCCTCGCTTTATTGGTCTGTCCTATTAGATAGTATATGGTCACTATTGTCAAAAGACATAGATACGGTAAGAAATAGTAACCATTCTTTACATCACAAAAAAAAAGGGTTGATAGGGCACCAACCTTTTTATTTTCTCTCACTTGAAAAATGCATTACGCGCTTCCCCCAAGTGATGTGAAGTGAGGGACTCGCCAGTGCTCTGGACGCCGAGTGCACCCCGGAACACCGGAATACCTACTAAAAAACCAGCGGTACCCTCTCCGTCTTTCGGCGGGCGCCATGGGATCGCTTTCGCATGCCGTGTCGCCCTGACGGTCGGCCTGCCTGTGCGCCCCCTATACCCCCCTTAGTCCCTACGACGCCTATTGAGGTTGGGAAATAAGGTGCGCGTAGCACTTCTTCTCCTCCCCGATCGTCTTCGGCGAAGCCGGTCTGCAGCGGCATCCTCTTCCCGGTCCCGCTCCGCGGCTTATTTCTACGACATGACATTTTCGCAGAAGGAGCACATCTCCGACCAGCATATCTCACTACTGAGCATTTCGTTGACGATGCTCGGCAGCGAGGGGTCTCCGCCCATAGTCGCCGCCAGGAAATGCCCCCACGCAGCACACTCACTGAGGTGTGGTACGCCGCGTCCAATGGTGCACCACACTCGTGAAAGGAGGGTGACACCTCCCGCCGCGCTATAAATGCCCCACCAACCTTGGGCCAACCTATTTTTTATGTTATAGGCGGCAAACGAGACCTTACTCGTGGTGAACTCTTGCTCACCTTATGGTAAATGGTGATGGTTTTACGAACGAATTGTATTATATCTTTTTATTTTGCAATTTTCAATCAATATCAAAATATACTTTATTCAAGTAGGCTTTTACAAGCACTTTTGAATCGTCATTTAACAACTATTTTAAGTAAAGCTACCATCGGTTCGGAATGTTGATTCTACCGAGAAGAACCGGCAAGAAACCCAGTAGTTACTCTTTTTCAACATCTAAATATATACTCATGTTAGTTAAATACAATGAAACAGATATAAAAATATTGCTTTTTGCATTTTGTAATTCAATCGGGTAGATCAAAAAATTACGAGAGATAAAATATACGGGCCGTGTAAATACGATATAGACACCAACAAAGTGGCTTTATATGATGAAATTAATGTATATACTTATTTCATTGGTAAAATCTAGGATGGGCGGCTAGTAAATTATAATATAAAATTCTCATTGAAAATATACATTTAATTTCCTTTCATCTCAATCATCTCATATGTGAACATCCCTAACACGCAATTAGAACGTCCTGACGCTTTGAGACCCGCACATATTGTAGAGGAATTCTTTTGAACTAAAATCAATAAGTGTTACTATCCTTTCATAGTATCCCTTTCTCTTCAAGTGACCGTAAAACAGTATTGAATAGGATTTGCGCAATTGAATATTCCGATCCAGTTATTCGGAAAGGAAATTTTACTGCAAAAGATACGATTGCTATTTCTAACCATGCAGTTTCAATCGTTATGAAGATATTTTACTGCTGCTAAATTTTCTTTTAGTTTCAACTTCGTGCAACATTTTATCTTTTTACGACGGCTGATTATTATATTTTTAAATATTAAGTTTTATATTAAGTAAATATTGTTTGGATAAAATTCTAGCAACGTTGAAGTAAATTTTGTAAAGCAATTAAATTAAAATAATTAAAATAAAAAAATTAATATAACTTCAATGTGGTTGAATTTAGGGATATGACTAATATTTTACCGGTTTCAGAAACGAAATTATTTCGGATTATCCGATTGTTTCGGATAGTTCAGTTACGGATATTATATTATTTAAAAATGTAAAAGAAAAAAGCACAAAATATGATTTTTAATTTATACATATGTAAGTTATTATTTAGGGTTAGTTATAGTCAAATAAAATACAAATAACTAAAATAAAAATTAGCTACTCTCATTAAGTATAGCACTATTCAAAACTAAATTATAATAAAAAAGATTTAGTTATGGCTACGGATGGATTTTTTTTTCAGATATCCGATAGATTTTATTACAGTTACGGAGCTCCATTACATTCCTGGCTGAAATATGACAGCTTAGGAATCCATATTGACATATTCCTATGAAAAAAAATATGAAAACGATCTCCGTGGTCGAGTAATATGTACACTGGTTTTCATGGGTACGCCACTCCGAGGTCCCGGGTTCGTTTCCTAACCGAATCGATGTAGAAAAAGTGTGAGATGTTGTCAAATATTTATATTTATTTATTTATGATTTTATAAGGTTTAAGATTTAATAATGAGTACGTATCGTCTGGGGATAGAACGCATATGTTGGGTAATATTTTTATAGGATATTCCAAATGATTCAATGTTGATTTCGCATTAATTATTATTAATTAAGAGACCTAGTTTCATCATTTTATTTGGTAGACCGCTTATGTAAGACCTTCTTCAATAAGATAGAATTATATCAAAATCATCATCATTTTCAGATCATTTTGGGTTTACATATACTGCAATATTTTCAAAGACGAAATTGATCCGTTGACTATTGTTGTACAACTATAAATCTTTAAGCCTTTAATATATGGTATAATATTAAAAGAGTATGTAATATATTTTCCTAAGAGTTTAAACTCCACATTCGTCTGTGTAAAGCCGCGTGAATGGAGAAACAAGAAGCTGGAAGAGGTCCAACTCAATATCCACTTTGAAATAGTGAGTTCCGCAAGTATAGTCTAGAGTCTATATCTACTTACAACATTGCTTACTCTTCATATTCATGCGTTATGTGCTCAGAGGCTAATCCTTTTGATGTGGCGTTTAGATTTTAAACAAATAGAAACTGGACGACGGCAAAGCCAGTCCATCGATTTTTTTTAGGTTAATTTTACTATTACTTTTATTAATATTGTTATATAATTATGCCCGTATGAGTAGGTACCACTCATCAGATATTCTACCGCTAAACAACAGTACACAGTTGTTGTGTTCCGGTTTGAAGGGTAACTTCAGGCACAAGGGACATAACATCTAACTAAGCTCGTCTACATACCTATACAATAAAAAAAAATCTACTGCTGACTTCCCTACTTAAAGAGATGATTGAAACGAAATAATCGTTACTTTACTTCAATGCCGGTTGATAAGTAAAAAAGTAGTCAATGCAGGTTTAATACCAATTTATTTCACCACCGATGACAACATATGAAAACATAATGATACTTGTCCAGATTTGAACCCATAATCGTCGGGAAATTCCCTTATTCTAACGATTGGGCTATTTCGGCTGCTATCGATAAATTACATTTAAAATTAGTACATCGAACCGCAGTATTGCAGTATATAAGTTCGTTTCGTTCGGCTCATACCGCATCTAATGCACACTCAGTTTCGAGTTTATGGAGAGTCATTAGGGTAATTTAAATTCTGGTCAAATCGAGGTCTCGTTACGAGAACCCTTAATCGATTTGGTAAGCCATTTGACCCGTTCTTTCAGCAAATAATAGCACGCGTGGACATCAAGGAAATTGACAAACCATTACAGCTGATATTTATGGGTACCTAATATATATAAGGTACTTATGTTTATATAAAATGGCGGCGTTTTGCGGTTATTTGGTTAAACGTTCATTTACTCTATACTATCCTCCGCTTGACAATTGAAATAAAAATACATTGTTTGACTAATCACCCCTTAAAAACATTCGTAAATAAGGTCGTATATTTTAAAAGCATTTATTTAACTTGCAATATATTTTTGTTTAAGTCAAATCATTTAAGCTGAAATAGAGTGAATTCCGATGACATTTCAGTTTTATGGTAAGCATGACATGAATCAATACGTAGGCTTGGTTCCAGGCGAAAGAACTCTTCAACTGTGAACGGAATATAAACATTTTTTTTATTAAATAAAACCTTTTTATTTTATTTTTTTTAATATTATAATTTTTATTAAGTTCTTATTTAATCAGAATAAACTGAAGATTTACATTATCCGATCAGAGTCATATTCATAATATGAAGATATTATATTGGAATAAGAATGGTGAACTTTGCAGGCGACGTACAAGATTAAATTACGAGATGGAATACATGTAAGGATCATAGTAGTTATATCGATAATAGATTTATTTTTATTTCTTTCTATGTACTCTGTGATTACAAAATTACTGCCTTTTTAAAATTAATTACTTCTTTATTGGCAAGTAACCAAAACAACCATTATTTCTTTTTTTGTTTATAATTTTAATGTTCATTTTAATTTTACATTAAAGGGAGTACAATTCCGAAGTACCATTTCGTGTTTATGCTATCAAAATCGGTTGAGCATATAAAAAGTTTTAACTTTTTAAAAAAATACATATTACTTTAATGTCATTATACACACGAATATCTAATTTTAGGATTTTTAGAAATATAAATAAAAGTAAAGTAAGCATTTAAGTGTTCTGTTTTCGTAAAAACCTAACAATTCTTACGAAAACAGAGCAATTACATTATAATTTTGATATTTTTTTATATAAAACGTAAAATCGCGAGGTACTGCTAAGTTGTACTAATATTAGTATACATATTTACGAAACAATTTTATCTGTTTATAATATTATGAAGATTCCATGAATTCCAGAAAGGTATAGGGTATAAATTATATTATTATCATAATATTCTCTTTATTATAAATCGCGCCCGTGCAAAGCCGGGACACGTAGCTACTCTAGACTTTTTAGTCTACCATAAAATTATATCGTTGGACGGGTAAATGGGCCACCTGGCTGTGAGTAGTCGCCATCGCCCTTATATATTTGAGCTGAAAGAAGTACCAACTTTGGGAACTAAGATATTATAACCCCTGTACCTGTAACTGGCTTAATCATCTTTAAAACCGGAACACATCAATATTAAGTTACTGAGTGTTGTTGTTACAGGAAGAGTCGGTGTTACCCAGACTAGACCAAGATTTTGTACAAGAGAAAGCCCAGAAGCCTAATACCCAGTCTCAAAAAACTGTCATCCTAATCCATAAGATTATTACACATTTACGCCAAAATGAAAAATGTTACACACAAAGAAAGGACAATTTACACCAAATCTTATTTAGACGCCCAATACCTATTTGTTACGAGTATAAGGATCAAAAGAAATGTCCAATTGAAAATGTTACTCGAATTATTTCTAATACTGAAGGACCTTTTCTACACATTTTCTAAAATTACTTTCAATCGTTTATTCTCCTGTACTTAAATAATATTCTTATTGCTGTTATACTACTATTTCAGGGAATGGTCGAAATTCGTCAATAATCAATATTGAAAATTTGAGGAAAAAATTTCATATGAATTTTCATGTTTCGAATTTTTAATTGATCCTCTTATTTTGATTTTTTTATTCAGTGGTGAAGTTCCGCAATTGTTACTAAACAAAAAAAAAGGTGCCTGTATGAACGTGTGAGAGAATTTCTGTTTTGTCGGTGTTATTAAAGATAATTTTAAATTGTATTTTAATAATTAATTACATTAAAATCATAATGTTTATTATGATAAATGTATTTTTGTTTTTTTCACCACTACAATAACATTCACTCGTAAATCGAATCATTCTATATAGATATTATAATACATGCACAAAATAGTAGAGAAACACTGATAATTTTAGAGGTTTAAACACATATTTTTGCGCTTACAATGCAAACGCTGGCTGAACTACGAGATAGATCAAAATATTGTACAGCATTGTATATCTTAAAAAGGTCTTCAAAAAATTCCGTGATGCTATATGTCTATCTCTTAGAAATAACTCACAATAACCATTTTGTATCCTTTACTTTTTACTGGAAATAATGGATTATTTTCGAAGCGATTTTAAGCAATACAGAATTAATCCTTATCCAATTAAGTACCTTAAATACACTGTGCATTTAAGATAGATCAATATGGCCTTTTACAGCATGTAATTTAAATGAATATTTTAGAAGATATTATAGATTTAAAATGCAGGGACATAGCGGTTTGTATTGTCTAATGACAAAAAAGCTGTGAAAGTTGTAAGGCATTCTGTAGTATATTTAGTACATTGCACCCGTGCGAAGCCGGGGCGGGTCGCTAGTAATTATAAATTTTGAAGTTATACCGAAGTATATTTATAAAAAAAACCTGACTATATATAAAAAAATGGCTGGCAGATAAAGGAGAAAAATCTACTGAACTGTTTTATATTTATAATAATTCGTCTCACTAAAATAGTTTTACTAACAAAGTTTCAACTCGTATTCATCAAAGGACGAGTGTTTTTCTTTAGTTACCTTTTTGTTTTCATGAGATGAGATGGCACAACGCCTTTGCATGAGACCCTTTTATGGATTAAAATTCGTAATGTTGCTTGTTTATACATCATATATTTTAAACGAGTTGTTGCCCGCGGCTTCGTTCTTGTTTTAGGGGTTGCTCGTCAGATATTAGGTAATATACGTCTTTCGAATTAGTAAATCAAAATTCATGTTTTATTTTTTATTGATTTATTTTTAAACGTTTCGTAAAGATGCTTGCCTACACTATCGATGTGCTTGCACGGATTTGTATTGTATCTTAATATTTCACTTCTACACAACCAATCATCTCGTCTCGAAAAAGTAACTTATGAAACGTCAATTTTATCGATCGAAGCACGTATTAGCTATACGTGCTTCGATCGTTCGATCGAATATAAAAAATCATAAGATCGACGTTATGTAATTATTTTTTACGGATGTATAACAAGGTTCATAATTGGTAAAAATGTAAGCGTGAAATAGATAAATTAATATACATTATACAACTTAATATACGGGAATCCTAACAAAATATACGAGAACGTTAACCCGCCGCGTAATCAATACCACATAGATACCTGACCCTTCCTCTTTGGAATATTTTTACTCAGTCAACAAATAGAAGGGAGGCAAATATAACTCAATCAGTAACATTTCGCGCATCTGTTGTGCGTAGGCGTAACAAGGGCCGATCAAATTGGAGCCAGCAATTAAATTACCGGTTGGCGATCGAAATATTTTCGGCCAATATTGGCTGCCCTTACGCGACTTCATTGGATTTCGTGTTGGTTCTAATACAAAAAACGTCATTTTATTCCTGAAGGATAATTTATAACTCGAGGATTCGTTTTAAGCTTTATTGGAAAGGTTTTATTTTTTGAATTATTATTTTATTTTAGTTTTAGTTAAATCTATAATTTATTTTTACTTAAATACATCAGGTAACAATACTCTTAAATAAATTACATATCCTTTTAACCCTTATCTGCCCTTGGGGTCGTTTATGTCCCATTGAAATACAACCAGTCTCAAAACTGAAAATTATTTACATGATAAGGTAGAAAATTTGTAGAAAGCAATAGAATTAGTAATAATTCATCGTCATATCGCCTGATTTTTTCATTGAATATGTACATAAAACAATCGCAATTTAAAAAAAACTAATTCCACAAAAAACTCAGGGAAAGAAGGAATAAAAAAAAATTAGACTATTAGTCCAAAAGTTTCTCCAATTTGAATGTCCGTGGAGAATTAACCGGGAGTTCGTGAAATATGCAGAACGTTTATAACGACGAATATTGATGCTCCAATTACACGGCGAATGGAATATCCCGACGGCTCTTTAGAGTTACAGGTTGTTATTACACTGAATTCTTAGCTGCACGCATCCCAAAGCGATGAGTGCATCTATGCGATCATTTATCTTAGTCATTTGAGCTAAAACAATAGTCAAACTTCGTAATACTAGTATTACTTTCGTGTAACGCTATTAGTTCAATGGCTAGCTTGTAATGATCCCAAGATCACTTCCTTAAAAATTAGATAGGGATGATAAAAAATTTACGTAACTTTTTTGTAGGATTTTTTTTATAAAATTCGGAACAATAGAAATGCATTCTTTCAGGCTATGACAGTGATATAATTTGATGCGCACTTATGTTTCCGCACACAATATAATACTCCTTCAAAGTTGCCTATTTTTTTATATTAGTAGCATTTCATTCCTCGGAATGCAATTAAGATAAAATATAAATTATATAAAGCTCTATGTTGATAGTGGATCATCAGCCTTAGTTGGAACACGAAAAAAGGAAAAATCATTGACGAATTGACGTGAGTGCACTATGGTGTATGTGTGTACAATTTTAACGAGTGACTGCACGCGAAAATTGGCGACTGACGGACACCTTGGGACAGATGGAAAAGCTAATATTCGCTGTAAAATAAACATCACACCGGCGTACGGGATTTAATAGCTTTACGGTATAATACATACAAGTATATACAGGTATACCATATAAAATGAAAATAAAAAAATATACTTTATTCAAATAGGGTCGTATAAGCAAATTCAAATCAGTTTACGAGATGTACCAAGATAGGGGACCAATTGGGAATATAGATGTTACCGAAAATAATCTTAATATTTAAATGTACAAATGTAAGAGTTCAAGATCATCATCCAACCGGTCCTTCTATACGGAGGCGAGTGCTGGCCAGCACTATCTCGGCATACTCAGAAGCTTCACGTAACAGATATGAAAATGCTGAGTTGGATGTGCGACGTAACGCGGGCTGATCGCAAACACATCTCGTTAATCTAAGGTAGTCTCGGCCATACCACCTCTCGGAGCTCATCCGTGACGTAGCGGATAAGCTCCAAGAGGAGGTATGGCGTTTTCGCGCGTCGACCGAAGGACTATGTCAGAAGAAAGTGTCTTGATATGTTTGTACCTGGAACTAGGCCTTCCGGGTGTCCGAAAAAGTATTAACTGGATATCGTGCATCGGGACATGAGAGCGAATGAACTTACACAGGATGACGCTAAAGACGGTGCCAAGTAGGCTCAGTCGGAAGGCAGACCCTGGCTTTAATACATTTTCTTTCTAATTATTAATATTCCAAGTCATTTTTATTTTGTTATGTGCATTCTTAATTTTATTTGATATACTACATTTGATATACTTTTATATACTGTAATAAGCTATTTTTGCAAAAACTGAATAGTCATAAGGATATTCCCTAGCCGTCCACATTTTTATGAAATAATTTTCACGAGTCAGTTCGTTAGTTTTTTACTCTTTCATTAAATATTCATAGCCATTTTAACTCGACCGCTGTTCATTTCATTACTAACTTTCCCAGTTGAATTCATACGTACGTTATATTTTAATAAATTAAATTTTCAATAATTATATCTTTGATAACATTAATATCAAAATAATAGACATTATTGTTTTTAAAAGTTTCATTTTTATTATTTTACTATTTTTAGTTATGTAAAATAACTCGGTCATCACACACTCAGACCATTGTTCCAAAATCACATTCTCAAATTAAATCTATTTTCATTGTTCATTAGGCTTTCTATTGTTATAAATGCCACAAACAATTTAATATTTATTCATATAAATGATGTAGAAATATTTGTACACTATGGAAGATTTAAAAGATAAGAGTTGGTATGATAAATCTTATCTTTAAAATCTGGAGTTTGGTTGAACGCACTAATCAGGAACTAGCGATAGGATTTTCAAAAAATATTTTGCTCTAAATAGTTTTTTTAAGTTATCTATCAAGCTACAACCAAGAACGATACAAAATCTCGTGAGACTAGAAAACGAAACCTCTCATACGATATTATACATTTTTGTCATTTAATTGTATGTTTGGTAATGACTTCTGTCACGGCGTCCATTTTCAAGAAAGGCTAGAAGTGTACAGGTGATATTATTGTGCACAAGTGCACAAAACGAGTGCATTTTCTATTCTCTTGTATAATCCGATGGGGCTGAAAATCCGACACGACATGAAAAACTTCAACATACGGCGTTTCTTACTTTCCGAAAAATGCTATCATCCGTACGTGGCTACTGAGATTTTTTTTTTATATTATAGGGGGCAAACGAGCAGGAGGAATCACCCGATGGAAAGTGATTACCACCGTCCACAGCATGGACATCTGCAACACTGGGGAGCTTGTAGGTGTGCGTTGCCAGCCTTTAAAGAATGAATACGAATTTTCGACGTAAAAACTAAATATCTTTGTTTAAATATAACACACACATGACCATGTCATGATTCTGCAGCCTATTAATTTCACTATTTCTTGATTTAAATCATGTAAAATATTTGTTATAGTATCTATTATTCTAGCAAACAATGTCGGTATTAACACATTTAAATGATTACTAAGATGCCGTCGGTTGGGATATACTTGTATGAATCCTTTGTGCCATTGTAATCGCTTAAACAAACCCAGAACTACGTAGTTTCGGTTCTAATGTTGACTCATTCAATAAAATTAATAATGGGATTGAGATCCAGTAAGGATGTTTACCTAGTCCTCATTGAATTCTGAATTCTTTTGAATTATCGAATACTCCTAAAAAAAACAGGCTTTCATTTCGACTGAATTGATGTACTCATTGAAAATATTGGACTTACAAAGTGCTTTGGAAAGGTTTTATGGTTTTCAAATATAATTATATATCTTAGCTATCGTTCCAGATGCTTTTAATATTTTTAAGGAAATATTGATAACCGTTTGAAATATTCACGTTTTATTTATGTACTAATTAATTACTTGTCATAATTTAGAGCTGACATTGATTGGTTGAAGTGCTATGAATTACTGAGTTTCCAGAAGGTTCTTTTCAGTTTTCAGATAATCTGCCAAATATTTATTAAACGATCCGCATTGGAGCAACGCGATGGAATATACTCCAAACTTTCTTCTCTGAGCTAGAGACGTAGCCTAGCAGTGGGACAATTAAAGCCTGTTACTTTAAACAGGGTTTGTATAGATATTAAAAAACCTCATACCCACAATCCACTATACTATATGCATATACGAACATATCTGAATATATAAATTTTAATTATGAATTGATTAATACTGAGCAATAGTTTTCTTTACAGTTAGAGGGTGAGACAGGGTAATAAGAACGAGCGTCGCCGACGTGCGTTTTACTAGAACAATTCCTGCGCTTCATCTAGGATTAATAAAACAAATTAGTGACGTCATTCGATTATTAAATACGTTAGTTATCAAGAGTATTATATCAATTTAGATCGATATCGAAGCATAAAACTTATATTTTAGGCGTACACTTATAAACTAACATATCATGACACCCGCGATACTAGGAGCGAATTTTGGAAATTCTACCCCTAAAGGGGTAATAGGGGTTGAACGTTTGTATGGAAGTCCGTAATTTTTCAAGTTAGAAACATGAAAAATTATTTTTTGGATACTGATTAATAAGGAGTAGATACTTATTTAAGTGTTTCTGCATATTCTACCCTAAAGGGGTGAAATAATGGTTGAAAGTTTTTAAAGAAGTCCGTCATTTTTTAAGTTAAAAACATGAAATTTTATTTTTGGGCAACCGATTAAAAATGAGTTGATTCACATTTAAGCGTTTTTGGATATTCTACCCTAAGGGTTGAAATACACACCAATGTGGTATACAAAGGGGTCTTACATAAACGTAATATTTTAAGTTAATTTGTAAATATATTCATATTAGATGCGAGCAAAGCCGCGGGTAACAGCTAGTATATATATATGTGTATTTGTGATTTGGAAAAAAAAAAAATTAAAGCAGTATCACTATATTTCTATTTCATTTCGTCATAATTATCACACCACGATTCAAATCAAAGAAATGAAATTCTATAAAACTTTTCTTGTTTATTCTTGATTCTAGTTAACGTCTAACTTATTATGAAAATAAAATAAAGAACATGAATACTTTGATTCTTAAAGAAATTAAATTGGATAGTAGTATTTTAGATAATATAAAAAAATATCTGCAACTTTGAACACAATATAACTGAAACAATATCAAACGAATCACTTGAAAGTTACGCATAGATTGAATTTTCTAATCATACAAGGGCAATTTGAAGCACTTCAATTACAACAACAAAAAAATCTGTATTCGTAACGATGGCATAGCAGATTTTAAAAACAAATTCGGAATTGTTAAACTTAGTAATTATTTTAAAGTGGTTTAAAAACATTTTATAAAAAAAAATAAAATTAATCAGAGTGTTTGTTAAAACAATACGTCCTCATTCTACGTCAGATATAGTACAAACGATTTTAAACAACAACATTCATTTTAACTTTTTGTTTCCGTTATATTAAAATATTATTTTCCTTTGTGAGTTGCTAACGTACAAATTTTAAAGCCGTATGTGCGTTTAAACTTTTGCATATAAGGGGATGGCACACCTGTGTAGACTGCCCCAATATACCGCCCGTTATACGGAAGCCTTAATATGAGTTATGGATTATGTAGAACATTCTTAGCTTATTGGCTTGAATTTTCAGTACGAAGAGGTTTTATGTCAAGGTAGTGAAGTTTTCCATTTTTAAAAATAAAGAAAATATTGGAAAGCGCTATATTATTTCCTATATTTTGTAGGATTATTAAGTAAAAAAAATTATAAAGTTATTAAGTAAAATTTTAGAAATTGTGTTCGTTGGTATTTGTATCCAGTAAACCTTCATGCGAATTTATTAATTTTATATTATTTTCATATGACAAACAGACACTTCAATTTTATTTATTTGTGTAGATGAGCTAATATGCTTATCACAATAAGGAGTTAAAAATCAGACATTAATTTATTAATTATATACCAAATGGTCATCTGATGGCATGTGGTCACGACCCCCATAGACATTGGCAAGATATTATCTACCTGCCTTTAAAATTATACTGACTCACTCGTTTCTCACTCACAATAAGATTATTGTTATTTGACAGGAGAATATTTCATGACACGGCATGCACAGAATACTTGGTAGTTATTGTTAGATGGTGATATAATTGTATAGAATAAATTATCTATACTTCTATCTCTGTGAAAGTAACTCTGTCTGTCTGTCTGTCTGCCGCTCTTTAGCTGCTAAACCAATGAACCGAATTTGACAAAATTTGGTATAAATCAAACTTGACAACTAGTTATCTATAAATATGATTTTAATATTAATATTCTACTGTATAATAAAAATATCTTCTCTTGACGATAATGTTACTTTTTTTATTGTTATATTTATGTCTCCACGGATACTTCTGTCTGTCTGTGCCTTAGGTGTATCTATAATTTGTATTTTTTTTATAGCAGTGTGCCTGCATTTTTTTTCACCAGCCAGCAACACTTTTTTTTTTTTGTAAATGACGTGAGGAGGTGGATATAGTTGGGTATTAGATATATATTGATTATATAGTAATTGTTTATGTTACATAAAAGTATTAAAAAATATTAGATTTAAAACCTGTTATGCGAATGTGTGTTATGCAAAATTGATATACAAAACAAAAAAAAGTTTTTAGGGAATCTTTACAGAAATATAATGTTTTCATATTTAGTAATTAATATTTTAATTCATGTATTCATTTTACTAATAATATAATTTTAACTAATATAATAAGTAAGTCAGACCATAATAATGAATACGAAGAAACTTCCATACATTTGTATGTTTATATCGGTAAATATAATGTAGAGGAGTTGTAATTATTAACAGGATTTAAAATCGTTACCCCTAACAAATTTTCTAAAGCGGTTCAGGTGTGCGCGAACTTTGATGTACCACACAAAAGCGCATGATTGATGTGTGGCTCAGCGTTGAATGCCCACACATTTCTCAAAACGCTTCAAGCACGCGCTACAGGACGCTTTTGTCGCATCAACAATACGAGCTTTGCTCGTGAAACGAAAATTGCTGTAACTCATATAGTTTTACACATCAGTTGAAGTTTGTTTTAGAATAAAAAAATGGAATGCAAATATTTTATACATTTTACCTAAATATATAAAATTGATATGTGAGTTATATTTATATTTTTTATTTAGCGAAATTACTATTTCTTTCTTCACAACAAAATAATGAAAAGTGTTGATTAAATAAAATATATCATGATTTTGATTGAAATAGATAGTTAATGTCACTTTTTGTTTTTTATTTAACAACAGTTTTGAAACATTAATAATATTCACCGTCAAGACGTTATCGTGTTAAATGCAGATATAAGGTCGTTATCAATAAGCTTCCTTGAATTAGAATACTTATAATATCATCTGCTCGGTATGTTGAAGTATATCCTTAATACTTATTATACATACTTAACTAGTATCACTACAAGAATTATGTTTGATACGTCATTATAAATAATAGTTTAAAAAAAACAAACCAATTTTTCTTAAAAATTACAGTACAATTATTATACATTGAATAAAATTAAAGATCATGTTTCAAATAATAAGGTGTATTATTCTGTTTAAGATTACCTATATAGAACATAAAAAAGCTTGGAGTTGGTAATAGTACATTTTCATTTAGGATACATAATTTTTTTATGATATATATTAATTATTATATGATTTTATTGAAATGGTTGGAAAATATGTAGTCTCTGTTATTACTAGGTTACAAACGCAGTGTTAAATTTAATCCGTCTTAAAAGTAATGAAGCAAAAGTTCATGTAAGAGCGTATTTGAATAAAGTATATTTTTGATTTGCTTTTTTAATACAAATGAAAGTGACATACAATCTATTTAAGATATATAAATAAATATAATATTACAGCTAACCACCAACCGGCCTATGTCGAATGTCTGCGGTTAGTAGAATAAAACAATATAAATATATAATTATTTTTATTTATTTTCATACAATTTGTAAGCGGATGGATAATTAAAGATCCAATGGTAAGTGGTCACAATCATATACATATACAGATATATGAACATTAACGTATATTAACTATTCCTCACACCACCAATGCGTCAACAACCTAGGGAACTGATGAACGGTAAAGTTAGTTACACTGGACTTACTCATTGAACCGGAAATCAACAATAATCACTTGCTGTTTTGCAGTAGAATATGTGATGAGTGGGTGGTACCTACCCAGATGGATTTGCATAATGCTCTGCAGTAAAGTTCATTTCATTAAAAAAATTAGAGCAGATTTATTCAGTATTTCATTTATTTAAGGCGGTCTTAACCCAGCCTCGAAACCAGTTCAATACGTCTGCGTATTACAATGAAAGTCGTTGAATTCAGTAAAAGCTTTCGAAGTCATATTTATCTTATCCTTTCTTTTCCATTCGAAAGAAAAAATATTCCATCGTTAAATAACATTCATTCTGAATGACTTTAACCCTGATTGATAGACAGTCTTTAATTCTTTTGAAGGATAAATTTTATATTAGAAAAAATATTTTTTATATTTCGATGAAATAAATTATAAATAGGTTATAAATGACATTTTAATGCAAAAAAGCGGTCAAACTGCTTAACTTACCAAATAGAAAAAAATAATCGTACCTTGGTGTGTGTTCTTAGCGGGTGTTTAGATAAACACTGATTCCTCTCTTTTTTCTTTTTGATTTGACGTCCGAAAGAAGAACACAGCAATGTTTAACTAATAAACTCCTGAACAGCTTTTTAGGTAAACAAATGTTTGTTAACCGAAAATTACCTATTGAAGTGGAAGTTGACGAATGCAAAACTACTGAAATAGTCAATTTTGAATTCAATTAACCTAAAGTTACATTGGGTTCATTTCATTTTCCCGTAACATTCATAGAGGATTCATTTATATAAATAGTACAAGTTTAATTAGGGATTCAATGCTAACAAACAAATTTATATTTAGCCTCGTTTTAATTGGTGTTTTTGCTTGCGATAAAGTAAGCAAGTTGTGATTTTTTAATTAATTACAGTATGTAGTCATTTGCTGTTATTGCTATTCATTTACTTTGTGGCAGGGCTTTGTGCGAGCCCCTCTGGTTAGGTAACACCCACTCATTCTACCGCCCAACAGCAGTAATCAGTATGGTCGTGTTCCGGTTTGAAGGGTCAGTGAACCAGTGTAACTACAGACACAAGGGACATAACATGTTAGTTCCCAAGATTGTACTTAATAATCATAAAAAAATCTAGTGCGTTGCTTATAAGTATGCTGATGCTGAGGTACGGGGATCAGGCCTCGGGTTGGGTCAAATAATGTTTACTAGGTATAATTATCAAATTTAATATCAATGGTGTCAATTGAAATTAATTTTTCCACTTTTAGTTACCAAAATAAGAAAACATAATCAATTAAATAGCTTAATAAAATTTTGTTATGCTATTTAACTATTGAAATATACAAAAAAATATATTTGTGTTTTGCGAACGAATGTGTCTAATTTTGTAATTTCGTTTAGAATATACAAATTGCACACTAAGCAATTAGTTGTGGCTTAATGTTACTATAAACCCGAGCAAAGTTTAACAATGACTCATAAATTTTAGGTCATAATATGTGTAAATGGAAGTTGGCTCATAAATTTTTAACAACGACGTAACACCCTTACAAGCATATTGTTGGAAAATAATTTATTACTAATTACATTCCGCTGTAATATTGACTTTGTAGGAAAATAAATTAGACTGTTGACTATTTTTTTTTAATAATATAAATCGACTGTAATTTTTTCATTTTTATCGCAAATTAAAAAAATGTTTAAATACGTTTTGAAAAAATTGTGTTGTGGTGCGTGATCACCGCCAAAACACAAGCAGAGCTCACCACGGGAACGGACTCTGAACCACCCTCGGCCATCGTGGGGTAGCTAGTGTAAATATTATATAACACGGATTTCCTCTCAGGGAGCCTATACGATTATAATTTTATAAATAGGTTTATTTGAAAGTTAATACGAAGTAGATTTATTTAATTTATTAAGCTTTTTATATAATAATTGAAGAAATTATTTTAAACGGCTCCAACTTTCATTTTACGATTAAGTCCTGCCTAATGTCGGAATGTCTAACTTTTCTCAAATATCATAATCATGCGGGTAAAGTATTTTACCTATATTTTATTCTTTATCCATCTATAATTTTATCATAGTTTATTTTGTATTACTCGTTAATATTACTTGTGAGTTCAGAACAGAGTGACTATAGACCCAACTACTTTTTATTTTATTTTATTTTATTTGGTTCTTCAACAATGTGTACACTGATTATAATAAATATAACATAGTAAAATTATATTCTAAGTGTCACAATTACTTAAAGAAGAACACAGCATGCACAAAAAGAAAACAATCAACATCTTAACCTAATTTGAAAACTATTTAAATAAAATTTAAATAACTATTTAATTAAAAGGAAATAAAAGTAAAAAAAAAAAAATACTATGTAATAAAAATACAAGGATGTATCCACTTAGACATTATTTTTGCTGCCCAGTACGATCTTTTTCATGGACACAATGGACGTAACATTTAGATCGACACTGTTTTGATATTCATCAAAAACTATAACGGATAAAGCAGAGGTGTATGTGTAGCGCAGGTCTACTACCTCAATCTCATCTCTACAGTTGAGTTCATAGGAGAGTCAGCCCGAATTTCGTTCTAGAGGTTTTTTATCGATATTTTTACATTAGATATTTAGAATTTACAATATAACAAATTTAAAAATTGTATTAAGATAAAATTATTCGATAAATATTAAATTATTACTCATTAAAATTATTCTTTTTGGGCAAAGATGCTTGGAATTAGGCTCTGGTTCCAACGCAAGAAAAATAATTGTGAATATTACGCTCATTGTAAATTTCATTTATTTTGAATGAGCGGCGAATTTTTAGTTGTTAAATCTTGCTGGAGGTTTTCCGAAATGGCGCTAGAGTTGAAATATTGATTTAAAAATGCTTTACTGTAAAGTATTCTCCAATAAAATATATATTTAATTTTATATTTGATTATAACAGAATTTAGAATAGTAAAGTTTCCAGAATAAATACCTTAAATGTTAATTATTGACGTGAGATAACGATAATTAAAAATCCTGATTTAATTTAAAGGCAAATACGTCTTTTCGTGTCACGTTGTATTTACAGTTTGCGTTGATTAAAATTGTTTTAAGAAAATCTTATTATTTTTAGTTAGATTACAGGGAAGATCAAAGCCAAATGTTGATTGGAAAACCGAACTCTTGGAAGCGCTGACCCAGAACCCATAAAAACTTTATAGACGTCAGAGGTTAACTACTTCCCTATTTTGGGTTGAATTTTTCCATGTAGAGGTGTGATTTTGTAATACGAACTCATTTTTCAGTTTTTGGAAAGCTGGTTAAATTGAAATTAACTGTGGCTTCTACTGAGCTCTTATTGGTCGTCTATTGCCTCAACTGCTGCAATCGACCAATGATCATTCAGATTAATTCAAAATTAGTTAATGTGATCAACGTTTCATAACTTGAGTTAATAATAGTATTTTTAAGTCCAAATTTTTTACTAAGTAACAACAAATTGTTTAGAACTATGGTTTATATTCCTTAGTTCCTAAGGATAGATTATGTAATGTTTACGAGAATAAATGATTGTGTTACAATAATGTTTTTTTACCATAATACAGTACAACTAAATAGATAATATATGAGAGCCGAGATGGCCCAGTGGTTAGTACGCGTGCATCTTAACCGATGATTTCGGGTTCAAACCCTGACAAACACCACTGAATTTTCATGTGCTTAATTTGTGTTTATAATTCATCTCGTGCTCGGCGGTGAAGGAAAACATCGCGAGGAAACCTGCATGTGTCTAATTTCAACGAAATTCTGCCACATGTGTATTCCACCAACCCGCATTGGAGCAGCGTGGTGGAATATGCTCCATACCTTCTCCTCAACGGGAGAGGAGGCCTTAGCCCAGCAGTGGGAAATTTACAGGCTGATTATGTACGTTTTGCTTTAGTATGGATTAAAAGAAAACTTTATTCACTAAAGATGATTTTTTAACTTGATATTTATTTTTATGACGCAACTAATAATTATTTTAAAAGGTACAATGGGAACTAAATGTAACGATGAATTTCCAAAGTTCGTCTCTTTTCATTAATAATATTTCTGATTGATTTTTCCATCAGGAATATTTTTCGTACGATGCGAACGGTAAGAAATAAGGAATAAATGTGATAATTCTTATAAAATTTAAAATTCCGTTTGCCATTACTTATTTTTCTTGAATATATTTTACTATAAAGAAAACGGTTTGTTATGCAAGACAAAAAAATAATTGCAATTTAAATATTTAAAAAGTTAATGATGAAACTCGTAATGTATTGTGTTGCTATCATTAAAAATTTGGAAATGTTGGTACTTTGACAGTAAAATCTTTGCCCATTAAGTACGGTATTCTTTTTCTTAAAAATAAAAATGTATGCCTCATTTTGTTCATATTAATGCGTACACGAATTGTTCATCGTTTTAAGTTGAATCTTTGTATTATATCTTTGTACATTTTATTCCTCTTTACTGTTGGCGTTTGTGTGTGTTCTCTATTATCTACCTACCTATAGACTATTCCTTAACCACAAGAGTACAAAAGCTAAATAACCATCATTGTAGTGAGCAATATAGCTGAATTATTATCAAATCGCATGGAATACGTTAACATAAGGTTTGTTTATCTTCAGTATAATATAATAATAATATTATATCACCCACACCACCTAGATGTCCGAAAATCCACAACAGCGCGATTTTTAAGACATTTTCTGCCTCGCACAACCACTCTGTGGAACCAGCTTTCGCCGGCGGTTTTTCCGAACCGATACGACTTGGGAACCTTCATGAAAAGAGCGTACTCTTTCCTGAAAGGCCGGCAACGCACCTGCTATCCCCCCGGTGTTGCAGATGTCCATGGGCGGTGGTAGTCACTTTCCATCAGGTGAGCCTCCTGCTCGTTTGCCACCTCTAATATAAAAAAAAAAAAAGTCTTTCTTTGATTGGAATAGACTATTATCATGTCTTAACAGGTAGCATGTATAAATACTTTTTTACTTGTGATCTAAGAGTACAAAGCCTAATCATGGCTTGTGGTGTGAAGGCTATCATATCAACGGTCATAGTACTCAATGTAGTAATCAACGGTCGATAGATTGCGAATGAATCATATCGGAATAAGATAATCGCTTATAAGAAATTTAATGAGAATAATAATTATATTAGTCGTCGAATTAAACTTGGTCGTAATCAACGTCCCATATGCATTGATTGCCATAAAGTGCATAGCTGAAGTGAATAATTTGTTTTAATATATAATTAATATTTAAATGAACATAATGTAAACATTTTCAAAACGCTATCGCAATACACCCTTTTAAATTATAATAAAATTATGTAAATCAGAATTTAAATACCATTTATTAAGTAACAGAAGTGAATGTCAGCGTCCTATTTTGAATAATTAAAAAGTATTTATGAGAAAACTCAGTTAAAATTCTTGGTTACGAAATACGTACGAATAAAAGTAGTTTAATTAGTTACAATTTTCATAAAGTAGGCATGTTATGAAATTAATGTAAGCAGAATGTTATTAAAATAATATTTAACTATCATTATGGAATTTTAACAACGCTTAGGGAAATAACGATTTAGGCATTTAATTATTAAATAGTTTTTATTTAATTTTGGTTATGAAAATTTTTCGAAATCAAAAATTCTAGTTGTGTTATGATGAAAAATTCATAATTTGTCATTTGTTTAATTTTTATTTATAATTCCGTTTGCGCTTGGCGGCGAATGAACTCATTTCCACCACGCATCGGAGCAGCATAGTAGAATAAGCTCCAGGCCCAGCAGTGGGAAAAATACAGATGACTTTAATTTAAGAGAGCACGTGATCGTATATGCCTTTTTCTATTGGACAGCAAAGTACATTTATAAAGTTAACTCATAAAGACGATGAATACTACTAACGATACTGGTAAGTCAATTATCTCCAAGGAATAATAAAATTTATCATTTGTCGATCATGTTTTTTAGGGTGTGGCGAGCTTTGATACATTATAAATATATTATGAAAACGAGTAGAAATAGCATTTAAAGAGAATAACAGATTAACTGATATTTAAAGAGAAGATTGTCATTCAATGAGGTTTCTGGATAGAACGATTCTTGACCGAAGCGTTTATTTGTAGAACAGTACTGCATTATTGTGCCTTGTCATTCGACGATCCTGATAACCTTCGTGGACTAAATCGACCTAAATCGAAATCGTGATTGGGTCGCCGTTGTCATTTCCTCGCTTAAAGCTACACACACCACAATGTCATTTACACAGAATTGCGATTATGGACGTTCATTTGTTCCAGCTGTTATCAATGCACGTTAAAATTCGATTATCTGTAATTGTTTGTTTGATAAATTAAAATAGCAATAAAATTATTAATTAATTATTTAATGAGCGAAAATAAACAAAATTGAAATGTTTTAAGATAATTTGTACATAGAATCAAATAGAATAGATGACGACCTCCGTGGTCGAGTAGTGTGTACATCGGTTTTCATGGGTACGCCACTCCAAGGTCCCGGGTTCGATTCCCGGCCGAGTCGATGTAGAAAAAGTTTATTAGTTTTCTATGTTGTCTTGGGTCTGGGTGTTTGTGGTACCTTCGTTACTTCTGATTTTCCATAACACAAGTGCTTTAGCTACTACTTACATTGGGATCAGAGTAATGTATGGGATGTTGTCCAATATAAAAATATTCAATAAATGTACAAAAATTAATATTTAAAGAATCGTATTGATTTACTAGTATTCGCTTTTCGGTTAATCTGCGTTTTTTGGGTTACGGTTTTATGTCCTTCCTTGGGGATCAAGCCTGCTTCGTACAAAATGTCATCGAATTTGGTCCAGTGATTTAGCCATGAAAGCGTAACAGTTATTTAAATCCGAAATGATAACATTTCTTATTTAAATAAATACTTTAAATATAAATTGAAGTAGTATTAAATATAAATTATTTCTTTCTTCTTCTTTTATGCTTCATACAATTTCTAATTAAGTAAATTCTAAATCCCTTACCGTCCCTAAAATTTACAAACCCTTCGTTCGCATTTTCAACGAAATCACTAAACACTTTAGGCAACACTAATGAGGCAACGCGAAATAATAAGATTGACATTTTGCGTAGGAGCCGATACGAGACAAGCTTAATTATAGCGCTATAGATCTCTGTCTAGTATCTTTACTTGCTCAGTCATTAGTGTTTCTAGAAATATATATCGTCTGTGTATGTTTGAAACAGAAATGAATGCAAAATAAGATTAAAAGAAGAAATTATAACGAGGTCCTAATTCATACAATATGTTAAATTTCCACAAATCAGATTTTATTTTAATTTAATCACAGATAACAAATAGCTTTGAAACATTTAATTTTTGGAATTTAATGTGTTTTTTTAGTTCAATAGTAAATCTTAAAAATAGATTTATAGTTAAAATGTAAAGCAACATTCTGTAAATGTCTCGCTGCTGGGCAAAGGCCTCTTCTTCTTCTTCTCTTCCTCGTCTTTGATAATGAGGATACCGTGTGGAAAATATTAAGAAATTATTCCAACACGTTTCTCCAATTCAGGTTCCAGGAATTCCATCGATGCAGGTTTTATCATCAGATGCATACAAGCACGTGTAAATTACGGAACTGCCTGATGACATGCAACCTTCACTTAAGATTCCAGTATTCTACCCACGAGGCCATCTCGGCTATAATATACTAAGTATTATTTGAATTTTTCATAATTTGTTTTGTGTTGGTCAAACTGAACAGCACAAAACAACTCACCTCGTATTTCACTCGCGAAACATTGAAAACCGACTTACTTGATACACTGTTTATGCTTTTGGAATTTGTTAATACAGTTCTTCTTATAATAGTGTATTAAAAATAATTATAAACCAATACTTACTTTTGGGGACGACCAAAGAAACGATGGATGGATTGTGTGAAAGACGATATGGTTAGAAAGAATGTTACTTGTGAGATGACGTCCGACAGAGAAGTATGGAAGAAGAAGACATACTGCGGTGACCCCAAGTAAAATTGGGATAAGGGCAGGAGGGTGATGATGACTTAGTATTAAAAAAATACAGTAACAATTATATACAACAAACGGTCTTATTGGGTACTAAAGCAGATAGCTGCTCTTTTGACAAAATATTATTTATATTAAGGAATGTTATTTTCAATTAGAGTAAAATATATTCCTCACTGATTCATTAACTTGATTTAATGAATCGTAAACATTACGAAAAAGGTTTGCTGGGACCCCTCGTATTACGCTTACTTATTATTTTCAGATAATAACTAGAATATTCTAGTTATGTATGTTTGTTGATTGAGACTCGGCCACTGAGTTTAAAGTGTTTTTGATTCATATTATTTGTGTTTATGAATCGCGTGCTCGGTGATGAAAGAAATCATCGCGAGGAAATATGTGTACATTTCGTATTGAATTATGATATGTGTTGTCCACCATACCACATTGGAAATGTGGGACAATTCTGACAGAATAAGTTGCGAGCTTTCTTAACAAAAGTCTCCTGGGTGCCTTAGAATAGCATACATTTGTAACATGTTACTTATATAAGATATAATATTACTTAATATACATAAGCTCACTATTTATTAGATAATTAAACAGTGTTCAAATTTACATTTAATTTAAAGACTTTAAAGCAGACATTTTCTGCTAAATTCGTTTGTTATTAAAAAAATGGTTTCGGTAATATAATCACATTTTAATGTAAATGCTTTTATACTGATTTCGTTTTTATATTTATTAAGTAAAAAATAACAAAATGTTATACATATCTTAAGAGAATTAGATTATGAGAGATATACTGATGTCCGTCATTTCTATAAATTGGTCAGATTAAATAGAAACGAAACGAAAACGAAAATTTTAACCTATTACTTTAAACACCTTTAACTTTATAAATAGTTAACAAAATTTGACGGGACTAACTAACAAATTAACAATATTTCAGATCGAGATCTATATTGAAATAAATCTCACATTTTTCAATTAAAAACAATGGCATGAAATATATTCTGAATAAAAAAAAACCTATCATATCTTTAATACCTAGAAACAGTTACGATTTTTTCCCTCGTTCTCTGCAAATAGAATTTTATATGTATATTTAGCTGACGCAATTATTTCACGCCGCAGGCGATGTGATTCCGAATTCCCTGTAAGTATTTTATTTCAATAAATGTCCCTCTTTTAAAATAATTTCTGAAATAGTAGGAGGAATTTAAAAGCAGTTGATTTATCAACGTTATATAGCTTTTTTTTTTGTTTCCACAATATTCAATTTAGTTTCATTATATAAGTAACTCATTTTATTTAAAAAAAACTTCTCTCACTCAATATTTTATTCCTTAATATAAAGAAGTAACAAAGTCATTTTGTATGTTGCTTCTTTCCGAATTTACTCAAAAACAGCTTAGTCAATTAACACGAAATATGTATATATACACGTATATATAAATGGTTATATTATTGTTGAACGAAGACTGAGTGACGTGGCTTGGGAAGTGACGTCACCGGACAGACGACGTGGCATAAGAAAATATATGACGCGGGCGACGAGACGGCCATCTTTCGTCGACTTAAGATAGAGAATTGAGTAGTCGGTTGCATGTTAAATGAGTTCCTTAATGTTTTTGTCATATTCTAAAATATAATTATAACTTTGTTAACTAATGAGTACTTATGTAAATTTTTTCAATATTTTTGTGAATTATAGATTATAATATCATATTTATTAATTAAATTGTAAATTATAAGTAATATTATTCAATGTAATCTTTGAAGTATTTGCGTTAAAAATTTTGAGTGATAATCGGACAGAAAATCAAGAGTGTGACCGCTCATTACGTGAAGACAGACAATATTATATGTACATATATAAAAACTATAAATATACATAACTACATTAACAAATACGTCAAGACGTAGCGATGATACTTTAAATATTGATAGAGAAAAATATTAAATACGTGATGTATGTACATACATACCTACATGGCATAATATGTTTTATATGTACAAATAACTTTTATAGATAAGTCAATAACCACTTGCATAATAAAAAAGTTTAGTTTTATTACCATAAATGAGGTTTTCACTTGAATTAAATATCATCAACAAATATCGCTCTTCGTACTTTTTAATATAGTCACGTATTACAAAATATTATGTACTATGAATGTACGGTAGCACATATCATGTACCGAGTACGGAGAGACCCGATTGTGCTTTATATTATTACGAGAACATCGAACATTGACGTACATTTTAAATATATATTATACATATTGTAAGTAGAAATAAATTGAACCTACAATATAGCATATATGTAAACAAAAAGTCGAATTGGCTCAAAACCAAACATGGAATTCAGTGTAAATAAAAAAAATAATAATCTTGAAGTGAAACCTCCTTTGAACATAATTGAAATCAGTTTAAGTATTATAATTGGACAATATATTAAATTTCAATTAGATTTAACGACGAGAGTATTAATTAACAATTGTGTACATCGGCTATGGATTATAAAGTTTCTCGTAATCCTTTCGTAACTATTATATTTATGAGATGAAAATATTTCTTGTTGACCCAGATGTCATTGGAATTCGTTAGTGTCCTCGTTATGAGTTCGGATAGTAAAAAACACGGGAACTTGGAAAAAAAACGGTACTTGCTTTTATCATTTTGGGCATTATTATTTATTATCAAGCTGGGTAACTTATCGGAGTTAGCTTCGACCCTACCCTACCTTAAAGGTAAAGACAGAACTGAGCTGTATTAAAAATATTAATCGTGGTATGTATAGTGGTCATTATTATTATAGGTATCGGCTTCTATAATAAAATTCCGCAGATATTTTTAACTTTGCCGTTTCATAGATTCAGGTCAATTGTAAAGAGTACATTGGTAAAGAAGGCATATTATTCGATACACGATTATATTGATGATAAAAAAGCGTGGAGTTAATGCTTGTTGACTTCCAGGCAAGAGACATGACATACTTATATAATTGTAATTAACAAACATGACTGTATTTTTAGATGTTGAAAAAGAGTAACTGAGTTTCTTGCCGGTTCTTCTCGGTAGAATCTACATTCTGAACCGGTGGTAGCTTTACCTTAAGTAGTTTGTTAAATGACGATTCAAAAGTGCTTGTAAAAGCCTACTTGAATAAAGTATATTTTGAGATGATGATTTGAAATATGTATCAGTCCTACAAAAATTGAAAGTCGAAGGCACGAAATTGTCTCTGCCTTTTACACTTACATTAAGTATAATGTAAGATACCTTAGGCTTATAATGTTGTGGATGCTGGGTAAGCACCTTATCATTAGGTAATGTTTGTTTTCCTATACAAACGGTTAAACCTATTTTAGAATCCATTAACATAGGTCTGATAGCAAATATCTATGGACTAAAGTTAGCATTATGTTTAATAAAATTACTCATTATAATAGACTACAGAGGTTTTCAAAAAACTGCTAATAACCTTGATTATATTACGTAGATACACGTCTAATTGATGATCAAAACACAACTTATATATAAGCTATATAAGCCGTAGAGCCTTGAAATTTGGAAACCTTCGTTTTCTAATCTAAAGGCGCAGTAAAAACGATTTTACGAAATGTTTATTTAAATAAGGGTCGCGGTACCTCTTCAATTCATTTCATTTAATCGACTCATTTGAGTTAAAATATTTTTAGCACGTTTCGTCAAATAAATACGGCAATATGCTCTTTTAGCATAAAACAAAAGTGTGTAATTGAAAACGAACTATCATTTATTTCATAACTTTTCGGATATCACTAATTTTAATATGAGATCGAGTAATTATTTTTGCGTAGATGACGTCAGTGGTTGAAATTATTGTATGACATTTATATTGAGTTGAGTTTGTGCGGTTAAGAATCAACAAAGGATCTTATTTGTGTGCTAATGTTAATGTTTGCTGTAAAGGTTAATATGTTAATTTGAAATATACCATAAGAACAAACAAGAATTGATTATGTTTTTATTGAAAATACTATGGCATAATTAGATATAATACGACAAATACTATGAAATCGACATTTAGTAGTATTATATAAAAAAATAAATATGACTGGCTAACGATCAATTCATAACCTAAACCTTAATATAATTGTATATAAATTATATTGGTGTACTAATAAGTATATAAGATACTTAAGAATAAAAATATTTGAATAGCTACCTATACCAAGCAACATAATAACAGCAAACGCATTTGATGATATTTTGCTGACATTTATCGAATAGTTACGTTGTCTGTCTCCGAAACTCATCATTAGATCTTTACGAAATTAAAATGGTGCCTGGTGAAATAAACCTCTTTCGAACACAAAAGGAGATTTTTTGTCTAATTTTCTTTATCTATACTATACTAATATTATAAATGCGAGAGTAACTCTGTCTGTCAGTCTGTCTGTCGCTCTTTCATTGCCAAACCAATGAACCAAATTTGATGACATTTTGTATAAAGCAAATTTGAATTCCAAGGAAGAACATTTTTGTCGAACACATGACAACCAACCCCTTAAACGCGAGCGAAGCCGCGGGCAACAGCTAGTATGTTATAAATTGTGACGGACTAATGCCCGAACATAAACATAAACAATATATAAACATCCAAATTGAAAATGCCTTCTTTTTTGAAGTCGATTAAAATTATTTTTTCGCAGTCAACCCGTTCGAAATATTACTTCTTTCATTATACCCAGACAATTTTGTATGGTCATATATGTTTTTGGATAAGATATAACTCGACGCGCTATTATGTACATCAATATTTAAAAATAAACATTTAAATGTATGTATTTATTTATTTTCGTAAAGATTTCAAAGGATGACACTATGTTAAAACACTTTTTCTTCCAGCCGATCTGAATTGTACAAGAAAATATGGTGCAAATCATAAAAACATAATAATCATAATGACGTCAACATTAATCAATTACAACACGATACACACGAATAAGAAAAACCGGACAAGTGCGAGTCGAACTCGCACACGAAGGGTTCCGTACGATAACCTATAAAAACGGCAAAAAAAACATATCTGTTGTATTGGAGACCCCTTAAACATTTATTTTATTCTGTTTTTTTTGTATTTGTTATTATAGGCAACAGAAATACATCAACTGTGAAAATTTCAACTGTCGAATTATCACGGCTCATGAGAACAGCCTGGTGACAGACGGATAGACATATGGACGGACAGCGAAGTCTTAGTAATAGGGTCCCGTTTTTTACCCTTTTGATACGGAACCCTAAAAATGACAATGACATTAGTAATCACACAAAAATTTGTTATAACAGGACAGAAGAAATATGGACTCAAGGTAAATATTGGGAGTATCTGTTTTAAATACCCAAATTTATTCTTAAATGTCTTTCATCATTCATTAACAGTTCAAGGGTTTTAATATTTCATACATATACATTCAAATGCTATTCTTCAAAGCTCTCGTTCGAATGCTATATGTACTTAATTTAACCGTGTAAACCACGATGATCGAATCAATTCATTAGACATAACGATTGCACCAATTTAGATGTGGTGTATACCTGGATTGTTGCGTATGCAAATTTAATACAGCGTTACAATCAGATTACTATATACCTATATATTATATATTACAATTACTTACATCCGTGTACATAAGATAAGACAAGTTTATAAGCATTTAAATGATGACACAATACGTAACATAATTTTTTACGGTTGTCGTAGGTTGTTAATAAATTTTCTAATATTTAATATTCTATACTTTTTTGTCACAAGTACTAAAAGTATGTACATAATTCAAGCTCCATTAGACTCAGGTAATTGGTTTAAAATTACATAAGTAATATTATTATATAATAAAAATTGGAAAAAATTAAACATGGAAGCAAACATTAAAGTTAAAGTTCCGTTGTATGGGAATTTAGATTAAGTCTTTAACCTAAAGAAGCGATATTTGTACAGTCAGAGTAAGAAAACCTTTGTCAGTTTTCAAAAAGACATTCCTTTATCAAGTCATAAACTCTTAGTACCTTTTGAAACTAAAGCACTAAACAGACAACTGCATATAAAATTAAACTAACATACTATGATAACTTGGTGCAAAATAGTGTAACATCTTTGGACTACGTCTAGTGTCATATCAACATAAAAACTTTTTTATGGCCTAATTAGTCATTTCAAGATTTAAATTATTTTGTATATATGATATCTTAATTGTCAATTGTCAAAATCTGTCAGTGTCATATACTTTCTTACAATATCTTGCAATCTTAGAATAAAAACGATTGTGATATTATTCGGCCGCTATTTTAAGTGACGGTTAATGTAATGACGTGACGTGTGATGAGTGGTTCCATCGGCACCGGGAAGGGGTGGTGGTTCCTTGGCCAGCAAAAGCGGCGGATATACCCTATCGATATATAATCTATGGAGTTTGATGGTGCAGCGGTGGATAATTAATAACGATAGAACCAAAGCAGCTGTCGTAGAACATTGCCGAAGTGTCTGGGAGGGCTTCAGAGGAATCAACATATACTCTCGCCTTGTTGGATCAATGCGACAGCGACTACAAGCTGTGTTTAACACGAATGGCGGATATACTCGTTTTTAATAAAATAAATAAAATTTGTTTAAATGAATAAATTTTACCATAATTACTATTTATTTTTACTATTTTATTTACTACTTCCGTCCTGCGGTTACACCCGCGTTTACGAGAGATTTTATGTTTTCCCGGGATAAAAAGTGTCCTATATGTTATTCCAGTACATATTCTATCTGTGTGCCAAATGTTGTCCAAATCCGTTCAGTAATTTTTACGTGAAAGAGTAACAAACATCCATCCATACCTCAGAGAAATCAGCCAGATCTATACACACAAACTTTCGCGTTTATAATATTAGTACGAAGTAGGATTACTACTATGCACACTCTCTTATAAGAGACAAGACAATATCCTCATATCCGATATTACACGAGCATTCACGAAGGATTATGAGGTTTCGTGAAAAGTTGGTAATTATCATACCGATTGACGGCGTCTCCTTATTATTATTATAGCTTTTAAACGCTTATATACTCTTTGCTAGATGCGATGTAAAGCAGGTTATCGCTCATACTGAGCAAACGAAAATAGATCTTAAGGTGACGAACCTCTTCCTACCCCGACTGTACTATGAGGATCCGAAATAAAAAATGGACAAAACTGTATTAAACATATATGATACTAAGTTAAGGATATACCTACCACTATTACTGCTCAATTCTAATTATAGAGATTTTTTAGGAAGGGTGTGGGTAAGTTTGCCAGCTGACGATGAGATGTCACCTCCGACCATAGACATTAGCCGTGGATGATATAACGTCTGAGATGAAATGGGATCGAAGATCTTAAGGAACTCCTGTCTCTGTTTACTCTGATTCATTCATCCTTTGCTATAGATATTGTTTTACACCATTTCCTTGACCGAATAATAAACGATGAGCATCCTTACACAAAGACATATCATCAGTAAAGAAAATTTAACGTTCAGCTCAATCCAGCAGGATGCTCAGAAATTCACTGCACATATTAAATTGTCACATGTTTTCTTAAAGATCGTATGAATAATAAAAAAAAAAAAATTTTATGTAATAGGATGTAAGCAATTACTATCGGTTATACAAACTTCTGTTTTTATAATCTCAGCTTTAAACCTCGTGTACGTAATTTCGATGATAAACCGTGAACTTTTTTAATAAAGTGACTCTATGAACTCTGTACATAAAAGTATACATGAGTACGTATTATATTTTATATACTTATTTTTTGCGATTTAAAAGTTAGATTATGATCTGAAAATACCGAAGATGTTGTTCAAATATACTGTATTTAAAACTCAAAATCATGCTTTTAAATACAATGAAAATGTATCCATTACTTTTTATTTACTAGCTCCGACTGAAAAATGTCTTAGGTTTACAAATGCTTACATCTTACATATCTGTATATTACATAAATATCAATATGAAGACTTATTATTTACTCAGAAAATATTTATTCGTTTATTGTATTTGTGTATTGGTTTGTCCTCTTTTATTAAATCAATTCCGACTTCCAATGAGTGGCCAAGATCAAAGTGGGTTAACACAATTTTCTCATTCCTCTATCTTTTGTTTTGTTTTAACGCAAACTATAACATACAATTGGTAAAGGCTTTGATAATATCAATAAATAGTTGGTTTAATGAACTAAAAATGTTAACAGTTGGCTACTTGCTTCTAACGCTAAACAATTCAATAGTGTAATAATGAAATACTAATGTATTATATAAAACTTGTATACTGCTCGAAGGACCAGTATATGAAATACGTTTTTTTTTAAGTAAAATATTATTGACAGTGCATTCGGACTTAAAACGCTGTACTCTTTTATTTTTTATTATTCTTGTCTATTAATATTTGACTATATATGTCAAGATGAAGAGATAGAAAATATAAATAAAGTTTGTTTACTAAATTACAATAAAATTATGTTATGAAGACGCTGAATAGGGTATCTAAGCTTGTACATCATGAAAATTCGCAAATGATGTTGCTGGTCTTACGTTACCTAGTACCTAGAACCTAAATGAATTTTGCGTAAACCTCTCACAAAAGACCGAGGAAAAATTCTTAAATCGATCACAATCGGGCGATTATTTCTCAAAACTAGATCTAATATATAAACAACAATTCACTGTTTTATCGAATGCCGTATAAAAGACATGATGTTAAAATTACGATCAGTTTCACTACCTTCAACTCTATCTCTGGTACAGCAAGTTTCTTTGGCAATTAAATATGTATTGGATAGGTACTAAGTGAAATAAAACATCAAACAAGTGGCTCTTGTTTTGTTCGTTTCATTAATGAGAAAAAGAGCTTTGTGAGAACCACACGATCACATTGTCACTTTTAAACCATTGTTTATAACAATCGACTTTTCAACATATCCGTTCACTCACATATTTATGCAATTACAAATATCTATCAAATAATTCACAAAGGCGAAGCGTGGTCTTAAGTTGAAACTATCAAGACTCGAATTCGGGTTTTCTGCGAAGCTGTGATCTTTCCATCCTTCTTTAACGCACGGTAAAGTGTATTTAAACGTTGGCTGTCTCTTTTCGACTTAGGGAGGCTTGCGCGGAAAGAGAATGTGGGTAACGAACGACCTTTTGCCGTTACGGGCAGCAGTGCGGAGCGTCCATTCACCAAGAGTGGTACACTCGGTCGTCGTCACACTACATCGTTTCGTACATCTGACAGCCTGAAAAAAATTACGTAAATATTACAACAGTCGTACATTGATTATGAAACGCTGGCAGCGGCGGTCGTTCTAGCGTCTATTACTTACACGAAGCCTTAAACTTAGTGCTCGGTGTCGTCCGCGTATTGTTTTAGTGCGACTTGTTTGACCCTGGTGATTTTTTTTTATATAATTTCCTAACCCTGTTTCTTAGTGTCCGGCCGTCTGTGCTTGTGTTTTATTTTTCCGGATTGGATTATCACGGTTAATTAAAGGTAAGCTTATTTTGTATTTATTTAATAAAATATGTATAAATATTGTTCGTTGATAAAACTGGTAGTCTGTGTAAAAAAAGTAAAAAACAATTTCACAAGGCTGAGATATAGTTCAAGACTCGTGACGGTTGTGTACTAAAATAATATGATGTTTATATCGAAAAGCTTACGTTATATTTATTTTAAGGGTATATTCGTTCTCTTTTAGTAGTACTATTAGACCATCAGTTATTGGTTGTTTTATACTAAATGCTGATTAACTACAATAAATGCTGACCAATAATTATTCACGAAAAAATATTGTACACCCTAATATATATTCATACGTAAATATTATGACTTTTTTTCAAACAAATGCGTATATTAATTCATATCTTACAAAGTTATAAATAATAAAAGGAGGAACCGGTAACACTAAGATATATTATAATAAAGAAAATTATAGAATACATTTAACTTGGGATAAAGAATATATATTGGCTGTAAACCGAGTATAGAAAATATGAAAGCTTTTCTATAGCAGGCTATAAATATGACGGCGGTTTTATTTTTAGTAATAAGACACTTAAGAGGCGCCGATACCTTCGCTCTGGACGTTAAGCAAAGGCAATTCCTGAAAATACGACGCTTCAAACCCTTAACAGACTTAATTACTTACAAGGAAAACGCACCTTTCTTTCCAATGGAATATTCGAAGTTGAGATCAAAAATAAAACAAATTGATGCTAAAACGTAAATTAGAATAGAATAACTATCAGCAACAGTAAAATTATTTTTATGGTAATTATGAATACTTCCCTTATAGACGCAGTGTTTGTAAAATAATATGAAAAGGAAATAACCAGTTAACGACAAACGCAGGAATATAAAGGGTTTGTCTATTTAATTATGAAAAAAAAATCAAGTCAAATGTGTTCCATTAAGTAAAATCATCGAAGTCAAAAATTGATATACATTTTTCAATAAAGGAGAAAAATTTACGGAGCAAATAATATTAAATTGAAAATGAAATATATGTAATTTGTAAGGAAAAATAAAAGTTAGTCTATGATAATAACGAAACGACTTTTTTTTATTTCAGTAAAACTTTAATGGATTTAATAAAATGTTATGACAAAAACTCTTTCGAAATCGATCGCTTTGACTTGGACTATTTTACGCTGAAACGTACTCGTATATATTTATTAGGAAAATAATTTTATTTATATAATAATTATAAAAGTCAACATTTACTTGTTACATTTTTTTAATTATATCCTTTCAAATTTCCATTTATATTATTTGGTTAATGAAAAATAACTTATTCATAAAATAATAAATAAAAAGAGAACCACATACAAATAACTTTTTCTTTAACTAATAAGAAAGTTTAAAGTTAAGATACAATAACCTCAGTAAGTTACGTAACGTATATTTTTTTGTATTTTAAACCACATCGTAAATCTTTCGTAACGACCCAGTATCGTGAGTACAAGTACTAGCGGTTGAACTCGTTTTGATATAACAATAATTACTTCATTTAATAATTCCAATTAAAGTTAATAACTGTAAAAAACGATCAACTGACTGTTTTTGTAAACAAACTGGCTTCAATTGTGTTAATATTTATTATTTGGTAGACCAATATTTGCTTTGGAAGATCGGGCTTTAAATTCAAAGTTTAAAATAACTTTAAGCTAGTTATTATTTTAGAATATGTAGCAGCAATCGTAATATATTATTTGGAAACTATTATTCCTAAAATATACTCAATATTATCAATTTAAAGGAATGACAAGTTCATAATTTCGAAAATATGTGAATGTAAAAAAATTATTAACAATAAAAATTATGAAATTCAGAAATGGTTCTATAAATTTTAATATTCCAAATAAAACGAAATTGAATAAAAACGAGACAAAATCAGAAATGAAATAATTTCAGTTCAAAAGCAACAAATAAAGACATGCGATACTGCTATAATAAAACACGTCCACAAGTTAGATCCGGCTTGTCCGTCCGGCTCGGCCGTGGCAATTTGCATTTCGTAGTCGCAATGGAATTCTTTGCGACATCTAGTGCGCCGTCGAGAATTATAAGATACAGCCGAGTAAGGCTGCGGGAATGAAAATTATCTTTAGATTCAACGTACAATGCTTTGAGAAATTTATAAGATTTACACGTAATCATTATAATATTTATTTATTTATACTTTATCTCGAAACAAAATAGAATTGCAAAAAAGGCGAAGTTAGCATTACAGCATTCGCTATAAGCCAACCGACAATCAACCTCAATACAAATACAGACATACACTCCTAGTAAACATAGTTTATGTCGGATAGTTAATATTTCTTGCAATATCAATCAATGTCTTAAGGCTTTGGTAACCACTGAACATCAAAACACAATACAATTGTACAAGCGGTACAATTGCCAACCTGTGTTCCTTTTTTAAATTAAAAATAGAGTCTCAAAATTTTTGTTTCCTTCAAACAGTGATCTACTTATAGAACCGTAAGAGATACTTTTATTTTTTTTACATAAATATCCTCTTAGCGATGCTAATAAAATCGAAAAATTATATGTAATTAATATGACATAAAAAACGCGTGCATCTTAACCGATGATTTCGGGTTGAAACCCAGGCAGGCACCGCTGAATTTTCATGTGCTTAATTTGTGTTGATAATTCATCTCGTTCTCGGCGATGGAGGAAAACATCGTGAGGAAACCTGCATGTGTCTAATTTCAACGAATTTCTGCCACATGTGTATTCCACCAACCCGCATTGGAGCAGCGTGGTAGAATATGCTCCAAACCTCTCCTCAAAGGGAGAGGAGGCCTTAGCCCAGCAGTGGGAAATTTACAGGCTGCTAATGTAATGTAATTTAATGTATGACATAAAAAAATTCGAAGGCTCAGATAGACATTTTAAAATTAACAATTGTACTGATCACGTTTGTTGCGGTGGAACGAATGCTTTATTCATTTCCAGCACATACATTTTCAATTATAGTTGGTGAAGTGTGCTACTGCACATTATGAACTAATGGTTAATAATATTATAACGAAATGAGGTGTGATCATAAAATTATTATTATTAAATGTTTCGGTTTACAGTCGGTTACAAGTCGACGAGGTTATTTTATTACACCCGCTTCTTGATGTTAGGAATCGAAGCCTTCTCAAAATCTGTCGATCATATCTCAATAAATAATATAAGTGAAATTTGAACATTTAATAATAATAGTAATAATTGTATGAGTCTACTTATATAAGCAGCCTATTAATATTTAACAGTCAAAGTTAAGAGTAAATTCAGTCCCCAGTCCAACTCTATGATTCGTAAATAAGATAAAATAAACACTTACTAAGATGTTTTTGTGTGTATGAGTCAGAGGTCTCTTTCGAGGTCGCGACGGTATCCGCCTTCATCCATGCGGTTTTCGATTCTTACGCAAGCCTCTCAGTACATTAACAACCTGTCTCGAACGTGAAGTTAATATTAATGCACGTGAAATTTCAAACTCAGCGCCAACATCTTAAGATGGGTAATGTTCACAGAGAGTTTTAGGAAAAACGGCTTTACTTGAAGTTTTTATACGTCTAATGAAATTTAACCTTCTGTGTTTGACATAAAAGTATTCTTTTGATAATTCGAGTGTGTTATTTATTATTAATACTTGAAGAGTTTGTTATTTTTTTTCTGAGCTAGCCAATCAGAGGTTACCATTTGGAAAATCTTTTTGCGTTCATTTATTCACAAAGGTTATAAACTCTATAACATCACTCTATGATCTTCGGTGTTAGACCAGTGACGTTTATCGCATATGAAACTATGCGGAGCAGATACTTACACTGAATAGTATCCATAATATTGGTATATATCTGTTTTCCATCTCTTTACATTCAACATAACGATACTTTATTTAGAAGTACACATTTATTTTGAAATACATAGAATATTGATATGTTATGATAACCTGGTGGCTATTCCCAAAGGTAACTAGTATTTGTATACTATAGTATTTCCTGCGCTATTTGCGGACAGGTCAACAAAGGTACACTCTGGGTCTCTGCACTACTATAGTTCGTATACAAAACTGGAGAGAGTTCATTCGTAGGCTGATTTATGTGTTTATTCACTATTAACTTTATAACTATAGACAGCCTCTGAAAACTTTAAAATTACGATTTAAAAACTCAATAAGTAATTAGTACCCAGGGCCGGGAATAGAACTCAGGATCTCTTTATCTAGTCTTATAAGTTAGCTAAAAGACCAATGAGGCAGCTACGTGAAAACTCGAGTTCATAAGATTACTTTTTACTTGCGTCTTGAGGTACATTAATAGATTAACTATCTGTAGAAGTTATCTTAAAGTTTATATTAAGTTTTACTCGGCTTTTAGAGTTTTCTAGAA
The DNA here is from genome assembly GCF_037043105.1 of Vanessa tameamea. Taxonomy (NCBI): domain Eukaryota; kingdom Metazoa; phylum Arthropoda; class Insecta; order Lepidoptera; family Nymphalidae; genus Vanessa; species Vanessa tameamea. Next base: position 8,358,957 of record NC_087313.1, on the reverse strand, counting down.
TTAAGAAACTAAAAACATTGACATGATATTTGTAATAGTAAAGTGTTATAGCAACTGTTAAAAATTATAGCACGTATTTTTACAGAGTTATGAACAATTTCTATTATAATTCTGGGCCTAGCTCTGAATGCGAAACACGATTCTGTACATTGAGTCGCGAGTTCAAAGTCCGAACCATCATTATTGCATTGTTTGTTTTTTCTAAATACCTTTCTTTATAGAAGACATTTTAATACTTTGTAAATATACGACTCACAGTTTAAAATTTGTAATTTTGTATAAATATTATCAATTATATTTTTAAATTAAATTATAAATTAACAATCATCGAAGAGAATCGTATAAATCGTTTTTCAACATTGCATACAAGAACGCTAGAGCGTCTAGTTGTTTTAAGGACTTTTAATGCTTCGAGGTCAAAGACTTGTTACGTGTGTTTGCTGGTCTTAAGTATCAGGTATTGTGGTAGCATTAACCACAGAGATACCATCGCATTGGAGAAAATATTATCTGCAAACACATGTTGAATGTTAAAATAAACAAGACAAGAAATGCGTATTACAATGATATTCATAAATATTTTAAGCAATTTAGTTAATCATTGCCATTATTTGGAGCGAAGAAACAAAAACCGATAAGCCACATATATATATAAATAGTAAAAAAAATTAAATGAAGTCTGGACATTGTTTGCCCTGGTAACATTATTCCGTAACCAAAATATCGTATTCAGCTGTCAAAATGAAAAATAAATGCGGTTCGCTTGCGTTAGCTTTGGTTTGGTTTTGACACACGTGTTAGTGAGATATCTGTGATTTTATAATAATTCTGTGTATTTCTTTTATAAATTTTCAGTGCAAATAGTTAATTTTTATGGTTTGTGGGTTTTACTAACATAATTCGGTTACGGTGACTGTACAATGCAATAGTTCGTAGTAATTTAGACTATGGACTGTTTGTCTTAGAACCATTAAATAAAGCCGTATCTGAAAAACTTAATAAAATTCAATACAAATGCCCCAGAATAATTATTGGAGCTATGAAAACTACTCCCACTAACGCTCTGCAAGTTGAATGTGTTGATCCTCCACTTCAACTGAGAAGACAATTTTTATGCGACCGTTTTGTGGTAAAATCTTTACAGTTATCCTCTCATCCCCTCTGGTTCCGTTTAAGCGAATTGTCCCAACTCTGCGTTCGTTCGAAAAGCCCATCTTTATTATTAGACAGTTTTTTTAAATTTACGAAACTCCCACATCCTACTTTAAGGTTCCACTCAAATCCTCTTTTTTCCACTCCATTTGGAGCTCTTTCATCCATCAATTATTACAGATCTTGGTCTTATTAAAGGGGCCCCTGATGCAAACTCCAAATTTCAAAGATATTTTCATCAAAATTGGTCAAATCATTTACTTATACCTCTGGATTTACTGATGCCTCTAAACTATCCCCTGAAAGCTGTGTCGGCTCAGCCTGTTGGATCCCCAAACTCAAAATTGTCCTTCAATTTAAATCCCCTCCTGAAACGTCCATCTTTTCCGGTGAATCGATTGCGATTTTGAAAGCCATCCTTTTTGCCCACTCCCATGACCTTAGACATACGGTAATTCTGACGGACTCTTTGAGTTGTCTGTTGGCAATTAAGGAAAATCTGTTTCGTAGTAGGCGAAAGTTTTATATCATCCTTAAGATCAGGGAGCCATTGTTTTCCTGTCACCAAAAAGGGGTAGAAATATCACTCGTTTGGATACCATTCCGGTATAACCGGTAATGATGCCGCAGACTCATTCGCTAGAGCTGCTATGACAACCGGCTCTCTAGATCACTTTAAAAATTCAACTCAGGACTTGTGTACTCTAGCGAAAACTCATCTGGATAAATCCTGGAACTCTGTTTGGAAAGTTTCATCAAAATCTAAAGGTAGATTCTACGCATCTCAACAACCAGATATTCCAAGGCGACCTTGGTTTTCTCTTCACAGGCAAGCTAATCGTTGGATCACCACAACTATCTGCCGACTACGCCTTGGACATGCATGTACTCCCATACATCTTTGTATCAGATTCAGAGATCACTCTTTGTGTGAACATTAGAGTCAGAGATCACTCTTTATGTGAATGTGGCCTAGACGAAGGTTCCTTATCCCATATACTGTTTTCTTGTCCCAAACTCCTCCATCCCGTATACGACGTTCTCCCTCCAAAAGTCCCTCGCCCTATTAATGTTGAATGTTTCTTAATGTTTGTGTTCAGTCCACTTTGTAAATTTTTATGTAAATATATTGAGCGTAATAAAATTAAGTTGTAAATATTTTTGTGATTGTTCTTTATGTTATTTTAATAATAATTTATGTTTATCTAATTATTTATTATTGTGTTGTTTTAGGTTATGGGTTAACAGAGAGTCTATTACTTTTATATGTTTCAAAATTAAATTAAGCCTGTAATCTCGACCGTACCGTTCAATCTCCATCGTGTCTTCTCCATCGCACGTGACATTGGCGAAATAATCTGTGCCCTCTAAAAGCCGGAATAAAAAAAAGATGCGTTGGTTTTAATAGGAACAAATGTAATACCAGTGTCTTAAAAAACGCAGTTGAATATATCGGTGTTCATATATTCTTAATAGCATGAGGTTTTTTCGTTATTATTCTAAGTGATTGCTGAATCACGCCGAGGAGTCATAAGATAACATCCCTCACTGTATCGACTTCTATAAACACAAACACAACTTGTAGTTGATGGATTGCGTGTTATACTAAGCTAAAACATGTCGGATGAAAGATCGTGATGAATTACGCATTCTCGTATAAACGATCTTACTAAGGGTATGTCCGATTTCACCTCGAACGCATCTCGCTTCGAAAGTCACGAATCGGGAACCATCGGAACCAATTAGACGGCAAATGGGTCTACCACAATAGAATAATATAGAGTATAATACATCATATTTCTGCTCACGTATTAGGTTACCGTTCTTTGTTACGTGAGCCACTTTCAGTGAGTGAATAGGACCGAAGTACTCAGATGTGCGTGGAATATGATTAATTATTTCTTACTCATATATAAGGTCGCTTGATTTGTAACCTTGCTTGATAGCGTGTTTCTCAACGGTCTCTTATAAGGTGGAAGGAACTTTCTAGATCGTGTTCAGTTATGGTCACTGCTGCTAATTGTTAACGCATTGTTGCAACACGACGAAGATAATTGATTTAGATTTAATACAATTTCCTTCACTTCGCTTCTAGATTATACTTATACATATAGCTCATAGATAACTAACTATAAGTAGCATAAACCACTTAACTTGATTCTCACATTTTGAAAAGTAATTTTCTAAAATGTGAATCGTTATTTTGTTTTCAACAAATATGATCATTCATTTTACGAGTATGTTTTGTTTTGTTTAACGCTTTAAACATTGCGTGTATTTTGTAAAACGTGGTATCCTATGGGACAAAATAACAAATTGGACAAACAATACAGAGATCAAAATTCTAAACTATTAATGTACAGATTCATAGTTACGAACTTAAAGCAAAACTTTGAAAAATTTAATAAAACGTAACGATAACAATCTCGAACGGTTTCATTTCGGGCATAATGGCTTTATTCGATCCGAAGTTTCCAAAACACATTCAAGTTTTGCCTACGATGCAGCGATGTTGGCTTGGTTTCAAGACTGCTTGCCAAGGTTCAAAGACACAGTAAGAGTTTTTTGTCCCGCCTATAATGCTATCATTCTTCTTGAGATAAGGCAATAAACGCCACTTGAACGCAAAGCTCATTTATTTACGAAAACACTACATCCGATTCAGAATTCTTTTTAATTCCCCCGTCGTAGATTCTCCCGCATTTCATTATGTAATGACGTTGAATAGCGTTCTGCTCAATAAGTCTTTGTACTTTTAAATGCTCATTTAAATACCTTTCCTGAGGCTTTGTAGTCAATCACGTCGAATCTGATCGTCTGTCCAATAGTTTTTTTTAGTTTAACAAATTATGTAGCTTTTCTTTACTAGGTAGGTTATTAAAGTGTGGCTTAGTTGTGGTATAAATTCGAGCTAGAAGTGAATAGATTATACCATTTGCTATTATTTATTAATAAATATTTAGATCCGCGGCGATAGCAGGAATTTTCCTTGAAACAACAATCATTCATATATTATAAATACCTATCATTTTTACAGAAAATCGGGTCAAACACCATAAGAAAATAGGAATATGCTTTATCCCCAATAAACTATTTACTTTGATAATGGTAAAAAAGAAGACTCTATATGTAATACTTCTCCGAATAAAGGAGTGAATAAGTCGATACCCGGGGCTCTTGACGTCATAAATATATAAAATTAATGGCGCTATTCTGCGCTTGGTATACACATGAAGTAATTGCTTACTCTTAAATTTACATTAAAATACATTGTTCGATGTCTAAGGTCATCAATTCAATTCAAAATAATTAATGTATATACATTGAGAGTGATGAGACTTTTCGATTAGAATAGAGAAATCTTTTGAGCATCTTGGTGGAGTGCGCTCTGAGCATAAGGAACCTTAACCCCAGGCCGCTTTACTTTAAGTTTATTGCTATTTTATAAGAGAAACGGACAAAGCAGCAGTATAAATATATCAGTATCCATTAAAATGCTCTATACATTTTTTTACGACGATTAAAAAAATATTCCGAATGCTGCTTATGCGCTCTTTGAGTTTCTCTCATCGCTTATCTTTTATTAATGAATATTTCTTTGTATTTTTTTACTTGCATCGTTTTACTTGCATCTGCTTCATAAAAATGCACGTTTCAGAATACGTTAATAGAGAACAATTTTACGGCTTAAAAAGCGTTTATAAAACAAAAGATGTCAGCGAATTTTCACGCAGTTTGTTCGTAAGCGTTTTTTCCCCTCCTAGTGGCTCAATTCTTTTTGTTTTGTTCTTGACACACCCCATACATGATCTGGGGTAATGTTGAAATGAAATTTGCGTAAACTCATCTTCACAATTGTATTTTATTTCGATGTTTTCGTACAAAACCTAAATAATATATTCGTATTGAGTCTTTTATATGAATGTATATTTAAAAAACGCTGGATATTTTGATTTCTATGCTCCTAACTAGATATACATATAAATAAAAGCTATAAATATTCAAATGTCGTCGTAAAAAAAGTCTATCAGAATATTAAGCAGCCAATCGAATTTCCCCGTTTATTTTTGAAAACCCATGACTCATAACCCTGTTAGGTATGTACATACATCGAATTATGTTATTGTGACTCTTAAATTACTTAAAGAAGATGTATATTATCTATATACGCTAATACATAAGAAATCGAGGTTAATAACTTTCTTTTCTGATACACCGACTAGCGGTGTCACGCCATCTTCATGTTTCAGAGCGTAAAACGTTTGTTTAAACGCAAACCTTTATAAGCATTTTATATCAACATAACAGAAATCAACGTAATGGGTTTTCCGGAGCAACGAAAAGGTCAGCTGTAAATATTAAACTATATCCCAGGGGGCCAACTCGGGGTCACTTCTCCTTGGTTCAACGCCGCGTAGCCTATAAAATCAGTCAGTCTTCACGGTATTTTAAGCATTCGCCTCGTGAATAAGTGCACGTCCGACGTTTTATATTGCGTAATTAAATATTTTAAAGAGACTAGATGGCTCAGTGGATGTGAGCATGGAAATTTTAACTGATCGCGAGTTCATATCTATGCAATGACATTTCACAAGCTTAATTTTGTTTCCTTATCATACTCGACAGTGAAGGAAATATGTCGGATGAAATCTTGCAACATATGTGTCGTTCTGCATATATCAATGTGTTGTATTTCAACTAAGAGAATATCTCTTAAACAATACTGTAGATGTTTGCCCAGCAGTAAGATATATGGCAGTTACATTACCTTAATTTAATATTTTTGTTGGTTATATATTTACTATTGGGTCAATTCCTGGTAGAAAGATGATATACTTTTTTATGGAAGTACGTGTAAATAAATCAAAATAAAATCAAATAACATAATATTTAATATGACATCTATCCGGATTTATACGAAGTATTTAATTACTTTTAAATGATTAAAATTTTGCAAAATACAGCAGAAAGTGCTTTAAAACAATTACAAATATTAATTTAATACGACTTCTGATATTGTTTTAAAATCATAGATGTTAAAAAATGAAATTTAGCGATGTTTATGTGAAAGTAAAGGTTATGTTACACAGATTTCTTATTCAAATATCAATAGACAAACAAATGCTTTCTAACTTGTGTGTTCAGAAACTTTCTCCCAGTAATTTTTAATATCACCGTAATCACATTCGTATATATTAACAATTCAAATGTATTCAGTTAGGGGCTGTGTTTGATCTCCTTTATTGATTTTAAATGAAAAATTTACGTCAGATTTTCAACAGACTATCACAACTTTTGTGAGCAGTTTCGTGTATTTATCATATATTAATATTATAAACATTATTTCGTATTAAGAAATGATGTCTATTTATTACGATATGTATATATATGTGTGTGTGTCATTAATGAAATGAGAAAAAGTTGAAAGGCTGAACTCGTATCAAAGAAAAACAGATACGCTATATTAATTAACTTCTAAGCATGGGCGTGAGAGTGATTGATCTCAGAAAAACCATGATAGTCTGTTTTATAAGGAATTGGACAAATATATAAACTAATGAAACGGCAGCCTTTGCACAATCTTTATTACAAAGAACTAACATTTTCCGTCAGCTTCATTCAATGTTCAATGGCCGCATTGCGATGTAAAAGTTGCACGTTCGTTTTTTTTTTTGTTAGTTATGTAATTTATAATAAAAATAAGCAAAAAAATTAAAAATAATAATTTTTAAGTCCGTTTTTAGCTCAAAATTTATGTCCATTTCTAAATAGTTATTGTAACATATTTTGTATACTGTACATTTTTTAATGTTAAAGATATATTAGTTTACTAATATGAGTAGGTACATAAAATGCGTAAATGATTTTCTTTTTTTCGTACAACATTTTGTTTTTAAATAAAAACTATTACATTTCCAAATAATAATGGAAGTTACAAAACAATGCAATTTCACGGAATGCGTGAAGTTTTTTCAAAATGGCGGTTAATGAGTGGGCGACGGGACGCCTGGAATGTGACCGCTCGACCGCGCTGGAATGTCGCAGAACCATTCTGTGGACTAATGCAGCTTCTGTTATCCTTCCATTCAGAAAATAAGAGTATTGGTTTATACTATACGTCAAAGCGAAATAAAAAAATGCAATTTAACGTGAACCTTTTACAAAATAGCGGTTAGTAGCAGGGTGATGGCACGGCTGGAATGTTGCCGCTCGACCACGTTGGAATTTCCCAAAGCCATAGTGCGTACGAAAGCGTAGAACCTTTATTTCAGTAATATTGTACTTTTTGTCAATTAACAGATGATAAGCTTCAGATATTATAACATATAGTAGCAGATATAGCATATAATAAAAGTTGGCATAATAATGATTTAGATACATAAATTTGTCTCAGTAACATAAATATTGCAAATACGGTTTACTTGGAAAAAAACATAACTTAGGTATATAAATCAAATAACTATCAAATTTATTGTAGGTTAAATTATACGTAACTACAAAACAATAGCGGGAAACGCGTTGAAATCAGTTCACTTCAAATTGCATCATTATGGCGATTTTTGTAACAATAAAATCAAGTAGGTAATGATTTTATTACAAAATAGCTTAAACTCAGGTTTTCTTGAAAACGAATTCATTAAATTACCCAATGTATAAAAAAGGTCTTTGATAAATTTTGCCTACGATTCTCAAAAGATTAATGAAAAAAATAACAAAGCATTAATCGAAATTATTCTATCAGTTTCCACAGAGTAGAGTTCTGCGTCACATACTATAATGGAAATTGCTCAATTTATAGAGATAATTTTCTACTATACATAAACTTGTCATATAATTTTCCTTATATTTCTACGGCACATTATCTTCCAAATTATATGTTTCATTCGCTCCCTTTTATAAAATAAAACATTAAAAAGAACATATGGCGACTTTCGATTTGTTACCCCGGATGTGGGGACTGTCTCCGGCTGGACGGAACGACTAATAAAATAAGTAATAAAGAGTGTATATTAATTCAAGGGATTTTATTTTCCGGCTACAAACGTTCCGCCCTGTATGTTTGTTATGTGATTCTCTTTTAAAAATCATTATTGTGAAATGCGGGAGGGTGCCAGTGTCAAGGTTATGGCTCAGCCCGGAAAAATCGAAGATTTACGGCTGCGTTCTTGTATCTATTAATACAGATTAATACAGATATAATATTTTTATGTTACGTAAGTTTAAATATCCATTTACGTTAAACGTGTTTTATGTCAGGAACACGTTCGTCGGGACATAGAGTGATATTCACAAACGAAATTCCTGACAATAGCTTTGCATTCAAATTGTTGTGAATGCATATCAAGTTTACGATGGCGCTTCGAATTCAAGATGAGTACGAGATGTACAACGCTGAGTGTTCTTTAGAAATCATCTTTGTCAATTCTATCAAATAAGATTGCATCTTTTCTATAATAATATTCTATGAATTTGTTTTGTCTGTTGAATTTGTTTTTCGAAAGAATTAAATTTAGGGATACAAGGAGGCTTTATATTAAGAGACTGCCTCGCTAGTCTTAGTAGCTCCTCTATAATTCCGCTGATTTTGATGTCTGAGTTCAAGAACCGATTTCTGGAAAAAGTTTGTGGATTTTCCATACAGAATTTCTTAGTAGCTGATGTTTTGTGCAGAAACTTATTCCAGTTACGTCAAATTAGCCACTCTTACCAATTATAAACATAAATTAAATGATACCGTACCCTGTTGTACTGTTGAACGAAATTTTGTTAAAAACCATTGCAGTATAAAGTTTTACATATATTATATCTTATCTATTTCTAGATATTAACACTACAAAAATATATCGATTAATACTACATATATGTTAAATCCCATAGACATTTCGATTAAAATAGACAACAGATTCAATATGAATAAAAACTTTTATTGTAGAATTCGTATGTTTGAGGTCAACTGCACATACAGAGGTATCATTCAATTTAGTCAACACAATAGATATTGTAGAATTTTTATATAAACGAAAAAATAACTTCATCAACTAAAAAAGCAATAACGCCTATATAGGTCACGAAAAAATACTTAGATTCTGAATCTGCAAATAACAAAAAGTATTCTAAAACTTTTTACGAGGCGTAATTCAATAGCATCCTAATATAAAACGTGTCGTGATCTTCAAGGCCACATATATGTGACGTAAGAGATTAAAAAAGTTGCTCTTATGTTACAGGTGACCCAAAATCGATTAGTTACCGATGTACATTGTACATCTCGCATGTATGACAAAAATCTAAGAAGTCTTATAGTCAAACTAATATCTTCACAAAATACGGTATCTAAAAAGTTCTTGTACTTACACAATCTTTTTGGAGGAAAGTTATATAATACATCCTCATTGTACGTGACACGGGGCTCCCGTCCTCGCCGCGGAATATATTATTTTGTTCTTTTTACGTCAATCCCGGGAAAGGACAGCCGATATCGAAATACCTAAGCTATATCGAAATGAGACAAGTGTTTAAGAGGTCGCGTTGAATTCGTTTGTAGTTTGAGTTGTTAACCGTTAATATGAACAATTTTAAATATAGAAGGATATTGATAATATAAAAAAATATATATTCTATATTTAACATACATCATTTGATTGCTATACTAACAATAAATTTTTGGTTAAGATTCGAGTTTTAACCACTGGACTGAAGTGAGTCAGTTATATAATAATATCGATTCATTACAATTTTGATTTAAAGCTGCTGCGTATATAAGTTTAATTTCCCTTTAGGAATATTAAATAATTCTATATTTGTAATAAACAATATAAATACTATTTTGAATAGTTTAAACATGAGGTGTTTTTCACTGTTTGTGTCTTACATTTTCGATGCGTTAATACTCTTAAACAACCACTCATTCGGAGAAATCATAAAGGCATAAGGAAATTTGGCTACCGTGCGGATCTCTCGGATGTAATCCTAAAGCCGGCTATTCATAACACTACATAATAGAACATACATAGTCAATGAAATGGATTTACATCGCTCATCATAATTTTAAATAAAACAATTTACACTTGAATACAATATACATAATATTCTAATATATGAATAACTATTCGGTTGATGCCGTGGTACTTTCTAGTTATATTTTTTAGTGTCACATTCCCTTATATCATCATTCGTCTACGTGATTAAATAGATACTGCTCATTTTTCTCATCAAATATTAATATATAGATATATTTATACATACATGTATACTATATTCAATACTTCAGCAGCTTTGTTCGGCTCTTGATTTACTGTTTATAAGTGTGTAAGTCTTTGCCTTTTATCACTTTTTATAGAAAGTGCTCGTGTTGTCTAAGAATATACCTATTCAGTTCTGTATCAATGTTACCCCTATAATTATAAATTATAAAGTATAATTTATTCAAGTAGGCTCTTACAAGCACTTGATGTTTCATTTTAAATGTTTCTATGAAATATAAAACTACCTCTCGTGATGTAGATTCCACGGAGGAGAATCGACACGAAACTCAGTAAAGACTCTTTGTACAAGCTCGCAACTGAATTTTAAATCAATTCTACTTAACCGAGCTGAAATATTTGCACGTTTCGGTGCAAAATTTCAGCGAGACAAAACAAACGGGTATACAAAATTTTATTTGTTTTAGTACAGGGAATAAATTAATAAATTAGTTTACTTATATTAATTTAATATACAGCTAATGTTAAATAAGCAGATTGAATCTGAGAATATTCATTCACGCTATTTAACTAAATAATCTTGTCGTATTTATAAATGTTTTTAAACATACCATTTAAAAATATTAATTGCTATTGTAAATTGTTAAAAAAGTTAATAAACATAATTAAAGGATATTTCTTGATCAAATTAGTTTAAATTCTAGTACTTCCCGTGCATATTTATTTAACAACAAATTATATTGATATTTTAGAAACTTTACCGTTTTAACGCTCATTAATACAGGAAATAGGAGTTTTATTATTTTTCATTTGAAGGTCTAAGCCTAAGGCGGTATATAATATATTCCGTACGTAAAATAACATTGATTAAACGTATAAAATCACTATCAATTACAAAGGAAATTTAAACCTTATGTATTTGTGATAGCGTTTCTTATGCAATGTACTCAATTTAATCACGACTTGTATCGTCTTATGTTTCAAGTCCCAAGATATTTTATAAAGCTCGTATAACATTATGTACAGCGTGTGGTTGTTTGTTGTCGTTAATAATAACATTTAATATGAATACTTACAATAATGTGTAGAGATTATCAAACTTTGAAACCTTGTAAAATAACTAATTTTATCATTAAAAAAATAGAAGGATTTTAAAAATTTTATTTTATTAAATTATATACTATGCATATATATTAGACTAGCTGTTACCCGCGGCTTTGCCCGCGTAGAATTTGAATATATTTACAAATTAACTTAAAACATTACGTTAATGTAATACCTCTTTGTATACCACATTGGTGTGTATTTCAGCCCTTAGGGTAGAATATCCAGAAACGCTTAAATATGAATCGACTCATTTTTAATCGGTAGCCCAAAAATAAAATTTCATGCTTCTAACTTCAAAATGACGGACTTCCAGACTAACCTGTATACGAAATGTCAACCCCTACTTTTTCCATTTAGGCGTAAAATATCCAGAAACACTTAAATACGTATCTACTCATTATAGATCAGTATCCCAAAAATAAAGTTTCAAGTTTCTATCTTAAAAATGACGGACTTCCATACAAACTTTTAACCCTCATTTCACCCCCGTAGCGGTAGAATATGCAGAAACACTTAATCAGTATAACAAAAATAAAGTTTCATGTTTCTAACTTAAAAAATTACGGACTTCCATACAAACGTTCAACCCCTATTTCACCCCTTTAGGGGTAGAATTTCGTGGATGTCATGATATGTTAGTTTATAAGTGTACAGTCTAAAATATAAGTTTTATGCTTCTAGTTCTAAAAATGATAATACTTTCAACAACTTACAACCTTTCATCCCCCTTTTAACCCTTTACAGCACTTTTTTCAAATAAAAAGTAGCTATGTCTTTTCTCAGGTTCTAGACTATTTGTGTACCAAATTTCATTTAAATCGGTCCAGTACTTTTGGCGTGAAAGCGAGACAGACAGAGTTACTTTCGCATTTATAATATTAGTATGGAAGTATGGATTTATTCGATTATTTTGTCATCAGTACTATAAAGGTAGGTAAAATTTCAGCTCAGATCGTTTGCTGGTTAAATATTTAGTGAAGAGAATTGAGAGAGAAACATAAAAAAAAAAGATTCGAATTATGTGATCATTACTTTGAAACGATTCTTATATTAAGTAATAAGTAATTTTTCACTAAACTAGATATTTGTGAAAGTATAATTATGGCCTTTGCGATCATTTGACCTTAAAGACTCATGACTGATATTCATTTCGCTTAGCAACGTTTATGTGACTGCACCTTCATAGATGATTCAGCGTGAAGATCACTCTCGGTTGCGTAGGTTTGTCTGAACCTTCGGTGAGCTTGACAGCTATTGAGTTTGTATTGTCTAGTATGTGCAGAGGCGCGTATGTAAATTGAAGAATTCAATGCAGGCGAAATAAAACGTATAATTCTCATATGTCCTTACAAATAAACGAATCAGTTTAAGTAAAATTGATCATATAATAAACTAGGCTTTTAATGTTATAATTGTTAGTACTTATTAATAAATTTATTTTGACATGTTGTTTATTAATAACCTAACCTATAACAAGAAAAAAGCGTCGGATTTATTGAGTACATATAGCTATATAACGATTGTAGGGTTAATTGTGTGTATATTCTATTTTCGTTGAATTTAATTTGTGTGATGTAATATATAATAAAAGTTATAATGATATACTATAGCATATCTTATCACGATGAACAGTATACCTTAATTTGAATAATACGAGTACAATGCCACATTCACTAGCTAATAAATATAAATTAGTTCGTCTTCCACAGAGGTTCTATTTAAGGACAGATTTATTGAGAAAAATAAACCAATCAAACAAAAAAGCCATCTGGTTAGAGGACTCTGTAATAATCCTTCGTTTGCCCGGTAATTTCAAACCAAAGCGAGCTTTTGAATCGTCATTTTGCAAGATTTAAGTAAATTTAAAATCACCGGTTTGAAATGGATAATATTCCAATGGAAAAAAATCTACGAACTCAGTGGGTAGTTCATCTATAGTACATAGTTTAAATTATGTAACTTATTAATTTATTTACACAAACAAAATACGGAACGGTGGCAAGAATGCTAGCAGCAATTCCCCGTTGGGCAAAAATGAATCAGCCTTCCTGTCACCAGTGGAGGCAATAAAACGAGCTGTTAATTTGGTTGAATACTAACTTCACACTGTTTTATCATCTAAAATACTCACTTATAAGTTACTCTACTGGCAGACAGTAACTTGTATGTCTGTAGTCCGGTTTCCAGATGACTGATATGTGTGTGTGTGTCTTAGAACCCACGACAGTGATTCATATGGCCCGTAACGCCAATATCTATATTCGAAAGTGACTTATTAGGCCTAAAAATTAATATAAAGTGGTATTTAGAATAAGTATAATCTATATACTAATAAATTAGTGTTCTTCTCATTTTTTATAATGTTTAACCGAAAATGACTTAACAAAAATACATACTTGGTGGTAGGGCTTTGTGCAAGCCCGTCTGAGTAGGTACCACCCACTCATCAGATATTCTACCGCCAAACAGCAGTACTCAGTATTATTGTGTTCCGGTTTGAAGGGTGAGTGAGCCAGTGTAACTACAGGCACAAGGGACGTAACATCTTAGTTCCCGAGGTGGCGCATTGGTGATATAAGGGATGATTAATGTTTCTTACAGCGCCATTGTCTATGGGCGGTGGTGACCACTTACCATCAGGTGGCCCATTTGCTCGTCCGCCTACCAATATCATAAAATAAATAAATACATAAAACTTATGAAAAAAGAAATTACAATTAAATTAAGAGAATCAGATATAATTCAAACCTTAATGGAATCGTTTCATCGGTAACTTAATCTGTATTATCTTCTAGATTTAATATCTGAAATAATCTTTTTTTCGATTCTGAGAACTGCTTCGTTTGGCTTATTTTTAACTTGTAATTACATTTTTTCATGAGTCATCGGTTCTTTCAAAGTAAACTTTTGGATTTGTCATATCCTTTTGATTATCTCAAAGGAATTCCAATAAAGAGACGATGGCCGATCAGACATTTTTTTAAATTTCAAGTATACATTTATTTTAAACGAAAACTACATTTAATAAAGCGAGACGTGAATTATTTTTTAATACTTTAAAACGAAAAGTCTATGTACGATTATCGTGGCTTTAGTTGCCAATTACAGAGAACAAAATTAAACCAAAATGTACTTAATTCGAGTAGATACATAGAAGGATTATTGAAGCATTTAAAGGATTAAATTGAACGTAAAGTTACCACTGATTTGGAAAGGAGATTCGAGAAGAACCGGAAATATTTAAATTCGATATAAACATCTCGAAAGCTATAAGCTTTTATTAGACTATTAATTGCTAATTAATTAACTGATTGTTCTTAAACTTTTTCATAAGTAAAATAATGATTTATCTTATTTTAGCGTAGGTACTTGTAGAAAATGCCTGATGTCCCAAAAAAAAAACAGTTGACTCTGATAAGCGGTGTTTGGAATACCTAACACTGATTAGTGTCATGAAGTGAACAAGACCTATTATAGATTGGTTCGTGGCTTCCTCGAAGAAATCCGAAAAAAAAACATTATTATTAATATATAATTACTTGGCATATTATATAGCTACCACCAGCACTTTTAATTGTAGAGTCTACCTCTTTCAACCAATCATAAAGCATTTTTATGTAGCCTGTATGAAATTCAACGAATACCAACTCAAAGCTCTTTAATCAACCTTATAATCTTGGACTGTATTTTATATCAGTATTTACTTCTATATTAACAACTAGTTGAACCTGCGACCTCACACGCGTGAAATTTATAAAACACTCGAAGGGTGAATGAAAAAAAGGCTCAAACTACCATAGCAAATTGTATGTAAATCGTTAAACAGTTATATTATTAGTATAGCTATCTAAAAAAATCCTCTCGACATTGTAACCAAAAAAATATATAATCTATATTAAATTAAAGATATAGATGTCCCCAGATAATACGTGTAGTTTCTTTATTGTATAGATCAGATTAAAAAATCGTATAAGCGTTGATCACGTTTCCTCTCTTGAGACTTGGAGCACGTTATTGGTGTCCTTCAACTAAGTGGCTGACCCAATTCCTTTGGACAAGTTTGTTCTGATACTTGATCGTTAACATATCGATGGGGAAACGTTAAGGAAAGTTTTGCTAGAATAAAATCAAAGTTTTATAATTTTGCCTCTGATTTTTCCCTCATTTTCATTATAATTGAACAATATATCAGAAGGGATCTCGACAACTGCATTTTCTTGTAAACTCTTTGGTAATGAACACTTTTGTTTAATTTGCTAGTAGTAAAAACTCTGGATGCGTAATTTTTTCCATTTTACAATGGGTTCGATTCCTTACTAGAAGGATTTATTTTTCGAAAACCGAATCATATTGTCTAGATATCCAAGTATGTATCGAAAATGCATCTACAGTATATATTTACGATTATATCAAGAGACTGTATTCAGAATTAATCTCATGCACAGCGGGGAGTTTGCATAAGGCGGAAAAATCCTAAAGCATACATGCCAATAAAGGTGGAATAGTTTGGTAGATTCATATTTCATCATTCCTCGATTTTACGGAAGAAGAAACAGCGGAATGTAATACGGGTGCCCACTCACTCACGCAATTTTTTAACAATATGATAATCATCCAATTAACCACCATTTTACATTACTCATGACGTCATATCACCAGGAGCATATTTCGAACTAATAGGTTTAACACATTACTCCGCAATTTACGATGTAGTTAGTTAAATGGTAATTATTTAATGCAATTATTTATTAATAACGTGTTGTTGTTTATTTAGGACAAAACTATAAATATTCGAAGCCCAATTATATAGCCATGATGTAGTAAGTTGCTCGTTGTTTACCTTTATACTCGATTGCAATAGAATAAGTAAAATAATTGAACAGTTGTATTAAGATAAAAAAAAATTTGTTAATATTTAACCGTGGCAAGAATTTTAGCATCGTTTCCCGTTGAACCGAAATTCCGATACTCTGGCTGAAAAATGAGTAACTCTCCTGGGATTACTCATTTTTCAATTTTCGGAGTTTCACCAGGTAATGAGCGGGGTGTTAAATCATTTAGATATTTTTACACTTTAAAAAAAAAAAACAAAAACAGTACGTGACATTTAAATTTTGTGTTCCACTGCATTTGAAATGTCAATATTTATCGTTACCAAAAGATTAAATTGTTAATGTTTTTTTTTTATGGCATTGGTTGGCGGACGAGCATATGGGCCACCTGATGGTAAGTGGTCACCACCGCCCATAGACAAAGGCGCTGTAAGAAATATCAACCATTCATTACATCACCTATGCGCCACCAACCTTGGGAACTAAGATGTTATGTCCCTTGTGTTACAAATTCTATTGAAATTGTCTACACTTATAAAGTTATAAACATAGTATATTTTGCACATTGCAGTTGGTAAACCTGTTTGAGATCACGACCGTGTTTGGTATGTGAGTGGCGACGCTAGGCGTGGTGGAGGCCGACTGGTGCTGAGAAATTGAAAGTATAGCTTGTCTATTTTTTGTCGTGGTTTTACGTTCTTATATAATTGCGTTTATGATACAGTGTTATTCGATTTTCAAAAATCGAACATATATTTCAAATAGGTTGAGGATTTCTCTGTTAACTTTTTTAAGTTCTTCTTTACAATCAAGCGTATTTTTTTTTTTTAATAATTATAAAATATCATTAAATATTATTATTAAAGTTATATATATCAATAAATTAAGTTTTTATTTAATGTAGTAAATATATTTATTAAATTAGTATACTTATTTTTTGGTGAATAATTCATTTAAATGAACATGTAAAATATAATAAAAAATATATGAACTAACATACGCTCTGCACGAATTTATAACTATAATAATATATTCTACTACGCAGAGCTGTTGATGTAAGGAGGTGAACTAGTTGTCATTAATATCAGAACTACTTGCAAAATGTTCACAGTAGAAACGACTTAATACTCGTGTTTCAATAACAGAATATTCATTCAGTAAATGCTAGATAGCGTAAAGCAAAAATAATTTAAGGTGCGATGCAGTTGCAACATCCGTAATTATTTATGTTATATGTGCGAAAACTCTTCCATTTTTAAATATTGTAAGTGCCACTTCGTAAAGGTATAATACTACGTTGTAGTATTAAGTTTTTAGCTCTCCTTAATTTGACAATGCACCACCAAATATAGAATCTAATATTTTATGTCATTTACGCCTACAATGACCCTCTCACTCAAGCTAGAACACAATTTTACAAATAATTGATTTAGACTTAGACGGGTATAGACCCTACGACTACACGGAGGCCCTACCACTAACGTGCAAACCCGCTTATAATTAAGTCGGGTATGTAGGTTACTTAAAGATAGAAGGCTTTCATTTTTTAAACCAAACCATTTTACAGTAAAATATATTTTTTTGAATTCAAACGAACGTTGTAGGTTAATAACGTAATGCATGCAAATTATACAGAATAAATTACTTCGATTTCACTAAAAATTTAAATTTAGAATATATATACATATTTTAAATTAATCAATACATGTTGATTACAAAAATTTGGATCGTAAATCCAAGTAATCTTTTTCCCAGCAACAGTACGTTAATAATAGCAATATTATAGTCAATTACAAAGTTTTATCTGAAGTTCGTACGGTGAAAATTATTATATTTCTGTTCAATAAATATTATTTATTGTTTAAAATTAATAGCCAAATTATTATTTATTAATTTATATCAGATTTGGCGATTTAGAAATTATTTAACGTCGTTTTAACATCGTTTAAAAAAACACCTCTACACCCAGAACGAAATAGTTTGCCATCAATTCGATTTGCTTTGTAATAATACGTTACATAACATCTACAGAGATGCCGAGATAGTTTAAAGGAAAATTTTGTTACTTATTCAGTTGGCTAGACTTTCTAGTTGATTTTTTTAAAAACAATACTATGAATTTATTTTGTGTTTTCTTAAAAACCTGTTTTCTCTGCGTGATTAACTTTTATGAAGCTTAAATGACTTTTATCTAACGACAATGGAACAATTTCACCTGGACATCTTCCAAGAACTTGCAAAAGAAGTAATAACATTTATCTACCTGCTTACAAAAGTTAATGAACCGAAGTTCAACATTAAAGCTCTAATGTAGTTTCAAAAACTTTTAAGTGGGATCTAAAATACTATCTTCAATGAAAGATCAAATGTTAAAAATTCCTGAAACGAAGCACTTTAACGTAAATAACACTGAAGTAGGTATAAAACCTGCCTTATCTTCTAGATACAATCCTACTTACAAAGTTCTCCTCTTCCTTCTTTGTTATGCACTCTTAACAGAGTAGTCTTAGCTGCTAGCTGCTACATGTATATATATGTATATAGGTATAAATAATCAATAGTCTAGTAATGTTAAGTTAGTTACTATTGGTTTTGCATCGCATCGCCTCGATGCCAATTTTTTACAATCTATTACAGATTTATTTTTGACATCGTTCATTATTGATACATACAGATATGTACCTCGGGTAAATAAACTCCCAAGGTTATTGCTAACACGTACCTTTTATCCAACACTTGATCGAACTCTCTTTTCTGGATAAAATTCTCAATCTCAAAATTTAGGTGAACTTCAATATTTACAATTAAGCATTCGAGCTTTTCTTTAAGTATTATTTCTTTTATTTTTAAGTTTTTGGTGCGAAAAGTCATCCAAACAAATCTTCAGAAGACTTCTCACCACAGTTTTAGTTCATCGATTCTATCGTCTTACTTGCAAATATTTCCAATTTAATTTAACGCACATTCGTTGATTAATTACAAGCAGTCTTATTCACTTAACGAATGTTCTATAAAAATATTTTTTCTATATATTACATTAGGGTTAATTGTGATACGCGAAATAATTTGCATTAAAATTGGATATTTTTTTTTGATATATAGTTTTCTTGTTTGTTACCTTACCGCTGTTAAACACATAAACTCTATCTTTATATTTTTAGTTATTAGCTTTTCAACATTGGTAACTGTATTTAGTGTATAACAGGTATGAATCATATATGTATATGTGATATCGGATCGGATATTAAATAATGGTGTTAAAATGACTGTATAGCTGTACAACAAATTACAACTGTATAACTAATATATTTAAATAAACGTAATGATTTTTCTAGTTTTCCCCTTATATACTTTTTGCTCGATTTTTAAATATGCAAATAGAGAGCTATAAGGAATAATTGGTCAAGAGTTGGATTTACATCAGTCTCGGTTTACTTCCTGAGATACGTTTCCCTTAAACAAAGGAAGCGGATATACCTCAACATGTCAGCGCTTTACAACAGGATTGAAACTGTTTTGTATTCCGTTTTCATATAATTTACTTTATTTTAGAAATGTTGAAAACCACTGGCATTATATATATGATATTTTGTTTTTACTTTTTCCTGAAGTCTATGGCAAACGATTTTTAGTAATTGATGCAAGTTTTATAAATTATGAGTAATATTGTATACAGATTTCACCAAAGAATAATAATATGTAAGCGTCATTAGTCTATTAAAGTAAAAAGTCACAGGATTGATCCTGACCCCTTGGGCTATTATCGTCCCCACTCCAAACATTTAAGTAAACTTAAAAGGTGGGGTAATTAGGATATTAGTAATTCCATAATTAAAATGGGACATAGCTACTATTCTTTTTTTAAAAAATAATTTCTGTACTGACACTGATACAGTGGAATGGTTGCAAGAATATTACAAGTACCCGGTTAAATAACAATTCCGATTTTCTGGACGAATAATAAAGTCAGCAATACGACTGGGAGACAAATCTTTAAAGTTAATTTGTTAGAATTACTTCAAGATGTTCAAATTCAAAAACTGCATTTTATTTATTTGATATCTACACAAAATAAATAATTAAAATTGAAGTGAAACAAAAAAAAAATTAAAGTATAATATTTATTACTTTTAGCACAAAACAAAATAATTCAATTTAAATTTATTAAATATTTTATGTTAAAGGTGACGAGCAGTTATGCTATTGTAGAGATAAGTAAATAAATTTTAACAAAGCGAAATTGGGGATAAAATCTTCGGTCAGTGAAATAATAAATAAATATAAATATATAAATAAATATTGGACAACATCACATACATTACTCTGATCCCAATGTAAGTAGCTAAAGCACTTGTGTTATGGAAAATCAGAAGTAACGACGGTACCACATACACCCAGACCCAAGACAATATAGAAAATTAATGAACTTTTTCTACATCGACTCGGCCGGGAATAGAACCCGGGACCTTGGAGTGGCGTACCCATGAAAACCGGTGTACACACCACTCGACCACGGAGGTCGTCAAAAAAAAAACGTCGAAAGAGCTTGTTATTGTTATATCTATCTATGTTATGTCGCCTCTACTATTGCCATTTGAAGCAATTATTCGTCTGACGTTAAACAAGAAGGTTCGTTATACGAATGAGCGCCATTAACATTTGCCAAATTGCAAATGGCTATGGAAATCGTGACGTCACAATGTTCCTATTAGAATGACCGCATATTATGTAAATTCCTAACGAACATTCGTCAAATTAACTTAGCAGATTTTTTTGTATAATCAAATACCGTGATTATAATAAATATATTTGAATGACGTAATTAGCTAACTTAGGAACTTTGATTAAAAAGGCAAAAATATAATAATATTAGTGTTACTTACATATATAATCTATATCATTGCTTTGATGAATTATTTCTGTACACTGTCTTATATACTATAGGACCATAAAATCTTACCTAATTTATATTGAAGCAAAATATACTTTAATCGAGAAAGCTCTACAAATCAATTTATCTCGCCCCAATTCCACGCGGTCATCGTTTGTCCAGTGCTTCGTTTTAATTTTGATTTTTATGTATTTTAAGTAAATAATGATTATATTAATGAAGTATTATTTATCTATCTAAAAACTACTTTATATTTTGTATATGTCGTAGTGATTTTGTAAAAGTGTGACTATAATTTGACTACTTAAACTATATTTGCACGGAATCGAGTGAATCCTATCCATTTCATACAATATCACGAACTTTAGTTAAATTTTGATTTAATTCGGTGAAATTGTAAATAATCATAGTTAAATCATCAATAGGCAAGCGTTAGAAGAGCGTCAGCCCGCTTTGATTGGTCAATTCTACGACAATGGCAGTCCAATTAACTTAGTTGCTTTAATCTAAACAGTAATTGGTCGAAATCAGCCGATGACGTGGTAGGCGACCAATAAACATTCTGTATTTAGTAAGTGGTTAATCGAAACGAACAGACTTGGTGTTAGGGTTTCGCATAAACTCTTCATATATTCTACCTCCAAGCAGAAATACTTAGTATTGTTGTCTTCCGGTTTGAAGAGTGAGTCAGCCAGTTCAACTACAGAAAACTCAAGGAAAATAACATCTTATTTATTTATTATTGTAGAAAATATGAGAGAACATAAGACAAACCAAAAACACTTTAGTTCCAAAGGTTGGTAGCGCATTAATGATCTAAGGAATGACCGGTGGTGACCACAAACCATCAGGTGGCCTGTTGCTGCTGGTCCGCCAAAATGATAAGATGATTTCAATATTGGATGGTTTACAATTTTTGTAATATTCTCTTGTATTTCGTTAAAATCTTATAAAATACATTGATTCGTGATGTCATTTATGATAATCATCACGCATTTGACAGTAATCTGTCAGTTATAAATAACAAAAAATATATACTGATTTTTTGGTTATTTACCTTATGTTGATATTTAGTGTCTTTATTAATATTTTTTTCTAATTTAGAATTGATAAGCAAAGTGGAAAACGATGGTAAATGGTCGCCTCCACATTTGCACTGAAGGAAATTTTAACCAAACCTTAACCTTGTGCCTGTATTTAGTTACACTGGCTTGTTACAAAGTTCTACCGAGAAAATTTTGTATCGTTTCAAAAAAACACCACCCAATTATGTATTATTTCCATCAAATGATATATATAACACAGCTATATCAAGCTTGCCGTGGATCTTACTCTGGAAGGTGATCAAGTGACATTTAAAGCAAAATTCTTCCGTCTGCCTCATTTATGAAAAAAATTAACCGGTTCACTGCGTCGAATTTAGATCTGTACAGTGGACACGGGTTCACGCGAAACATCCGTCTGATGGCATATTTTAATTCGAAAATTAAAATAACCACCGAGAATAATTATGAACCGCCATTTTGTCACGACTCATTAGCATTTTATATTTTGTTACAAAAAAAAAGTCATTTGCATTTTATGGCAACACATTGATCAAAATATTGTTTTATAAAACAATAATATTTATAACGCAGATTAAAAATATTTTGATGTTGAAAATAAAATGAATCACAATACTTTATGTCTTATATCATACAATATGGGCTAACTTTTAAGAAATGAGATCGTTTTGGAGCCGAAAATATCAGAGAAGGCCGAAGTTAGCGAAAGTGTCAGGGAGGGGGGCAAACAAGGCTGCGAACTGCACCGACCTCAACGTGCCAAATTCTGGTTGAGTAATCGTATTAACATTGCGTTACTACGCTTAATAGACATTTTTGTTATTTTGTCTTTATCACATAACCAATTAACTTACCAATTCAATTAAAAAATAATAATATTATTTTATTAAAATTAAATTATTATAATTCTATGATTATTGCTTAAATTTATTCTTATTTTGATTTGATTTTAATGTTTCCTAGCGCTATTATTACAATACATGTGGCTGAGCAGAATCGTACAAAAAAGTGTTAGTAATTGTTGGTAGAAATACAAATTATTTTGATTATACACTAAGATTTAAATCGTACAAATTGTAACAAATAATGAACCTCACTTTATCGTATTTTACGCAATAATATTCGCTGTACAAAAACACGTCTCTCATAAATGTTTATAGTCGGAAGCGGACATTGAAAAAAAAAACGGATATTTCAACATATACAACGTAAATAGCCAAGGTGAGACCGTTATAAATCTATCTTTATCTGAGGGTTACCCTTGTAAGAAGTAAGTTTTGAACAAGTTTTCTCGAACTATTGAAGGCGGAGGTCACAGCTGTTCTGTACTCCGAACAACTTTTAACTCTAGTTTTGCTTTCATTTCGATTTACATATAAAAATAAAATATTTTTCTATGAAAAAATCTTAGTAATAAGATACTTATAAAGTTTCTTTGCAGCTTGAATACAGTTAAGGGTCTTAATAAGAAACCCGATAACTTTAACTTATAGTATATTTTCTGTTCATTGAAATGACTCGGCATTATTTGTTTTATATTAGATAAATCTCATTAGAGTACTTACTCTAAATATAAAGTACTTACTTTAAATAACAATTCAGTTTAAAATATGTATTTAAAAACAAGCTTCGATTTAATTATTCAATTGTAAAACCAGGTACAAAAGTGTGCGCCTAATCAGCTCAACATTACGAGTGAAAGTGGTTTACAAATCAGTTGGCAAAGTGACCCACACAAGAACAGGTAAATTAAATAACAGCTTGTAAAAAAGTCTTAACCAAATAGTTCTTATTTGTGTTATATTCGATACTACATGTATCTGATACTACGTGTATGAGTTATAGGACGATAGTTTGCTGTATCAAATCAAAAGGAACTAGTGTTGTTTGATTAATGCCATTACCAAGAGTAATTTGGAATGCGGTAGACATGCCATACTAACATGTACTGCTATTATTGTGCCTCGAGCTATTTAACCTTCGTTCGCGTAGTACTAACATGTGAAATAAAATTATTCATTTGTATTTTATTATATACCTAATCTATATCATCGGCCAAGTGACTAGATTAAGCGGTTTATTATATTGAGCCGGGTTCGAATTCCGTCGAGAATATAGTTTTTTGTCAAGAAATTGATAATTGCAATTTCGAGTTAAGTTGGCGATGTTACACATTATCTCGTAAACGTGTAAAGTCATTAATCACGCTTGTGATCTTTCGCTTTTACGTTGGATTTTCTGACCTCGGATGACGTCACAATTATATTGTCGTCGCTGGGTGATTTAGGGGATAAAGAGTGCACCTGTGTTGGGTCACGTGCTTATGCCGTGCGTAGTTGGCTATCTCTTTGTCGAAGGCAAAGTTTTGTTAGAATGTATTTGACATGAATTACTATGACATTCTGATCGAACATTGAAGGGCTTTGCTGAAATAGTTGTATTTTAAATCAATTCTTATGGTAATAAAAAAAAAATTAAGGTACACGAGATTTTCCCATTTGATTGTAAAATAAATTTAACACACACACTAATGAACAAGCAAGCGATAAAATTATTCAATGAACATTACGACCTGCTTTGCAATTTTAAATCCAAATTAAAACGAATTACTACGTTATTGGTTATTTAAAATCGTAATACCATAAAAAATTGAGTCAATTATTGCGATACTCCTTTATCATCTTTAAAAATACGCCTCAATATTTGCGAAACAAGTTCATATGATAAATGTCCCAAGATTATTTTTCAGGATGTATTGTGTTTTAAAAGTATTTTCTATGAATACACGTAATTTTGACAATTTGTGTATTTGTTTTTGCACTCTGATTGAGAAAGCGTCTTATTAAATGATATGGTCTTATTATTATGACGGTTCGGGATATGGATTCTACTGAGAAGTACCAGCAAGAAACATAGTAGTTATCATGATATAGCTCAAAAATATAATTATATTTCTATTATAGCTGCTGCTTTCTGTTAACTTGTTAAACTTATTTCACGAAATGGAATCTGTGAGAAAAACAACTGATATATCGCGCCATTTTTTATTAATTTACTTGTGAACATAGTGATCAATAATGTATATAATTAATTATATATTCATAAATTATATTTATCTATTAATTATTTCTGATTAAATAAAAAAAACAAGTTATGACATTTTATCCCAAGCCAGTCTTAAATTGAAGTTTACAAGCTACCAAAGGAATTAAAGTAAAATACTTATCATAAAAACGGTAGTTTATACTGTAATTCTTATATCGTATTGAAACCGTGTTGTACATCATATCAGCAGGATTTCAAATCAACTTTTACAAAAATATCAGACCAGAGTAACGTTCTGGTTATCTCTTTCGTAAATAAACCTTCAGCTAGTGCTATTGCTCATTTATTCCTTTTACTTTTTGCATGTTTTGCCGACAGATCGAAAACACATATGTTGACGTTAAAAAATTCGAAAGCGACGCCTAAATGGAACATTCTATTTTAAACTTCATAGATTAGACGTTAGAGTGTAATTTGCATTAATATTTAGGGAGTTGTTTAATCAATAGCATCTCATTAAGAACGGATTGAGCCCTCGTAATTCCTGAGGTATTTAATAGTGAAATAATAGCTCAATCGGTTACTTAAGCCGATAAAATTTATTACGCTCCAATTACGGTTTCTCGTGTGCATTGAAACGTTGAGATGGGTGTTTCGTTTCACGCAAGGTTCTAATGACGGTACTAGATACTGTTTATGCTCTATATGTCGGGATAATGTTAGTTTTTCTCAATTTTCTTCGAATGTCGTCGTCGGTCTGTGTCGAACGCGTTTTGGTAATGGGGTAATTTATGAATAACAGCTTGTGAAAGTTTAATTTTAAAAAATGATTTAAATGTAACATTTTTATTTATTTATGTATCCCATTACACAGTCACTTTCGCTTCAATTAATCTCTCGTATTTTTATCTTCCATCAAAAGTAGACGCGCAGGTTCACCGCGGCTTCTGTGGTCCTTCGTATATATTTTTTAATCTTTATACATAAATTAAAATTGTGATCAAAACTAAAATTATTATCATTATTAATACCAAAAACTAACAGCTTGTAATTGATTGTGGGGCTAAGACTTTCCTCTTTAGAAGAAAGCTTGGAGGACTTAAACCGCCATACTAGCACAAAACGGGTTGGTGTATGTTTTTCTTATATAAATGAAGCAAAGGGTATTGAAATATATGTATTCTAACCACAAAGCCATCTCAGCTCTATAACTTTAACCAATTATTATATAGCAATCATACATATAAATATATATATATAATACTAGTATAGGTTTTAGATATCAAACTAAACTAGGTACTAGGTAGCCTATGTCCTTCCATGGGGTTCATGCTTGCTTCATAACAAATTTTCTCAAATATAAAGCTTAACAGACAGACATACTTTCATTTATCATATTAGTATAAATAGATTAAAAAATATAGTTTTTGCTCAAATAGTCGAAAAGCTGTCGCTGTTAATAATATTTAGGTCGGACAAAACAGACTAACTTTCCATTTACAAGATAAATATGGCATTCATTGTTACGAATTCAGATTATGAAATTGTCGTAAAAGAGATTGAAGTTATTATGCGGTGTATTGATGATATAATGAAAAAAAAAAAACTTTATACGCTTGAAAACATAACTTTGCAAGTTATAAAAATTTGTACAACTAAATTCTGCAATCTAAAATTTACCACTACTTTAGTAATCGTATTTCTCTACTAAACTACACTGGAATTAAATTACGCAATACTAAAACTAAATTAAGAGTCTAAATTAATATGTTTGTTCATAATAGAGATTTACATTTCTTGCTCAATTTACGTAAAACTATTTGTTAACAGATGCAGTGCATTTATTCTAAATAAATTCCTTTATAATTTTGACATATCAATATACCACTTTATAAACATTGGAATGAAATTAATAAAGTACTTTATACATTTAATTGTAAGTCATTGTATGAGTTTATTTCTGGTTAATGAGGGTTGAAAATAGTACCTACTTAGTTTCGTACCAGTGTTTGTAGGCTAGAATTAGTTTTCTGAATTGGAGGTAGCTCTTAATTTATAATGTAAAATTTAAATTCAAAAGTGCTCGTACAAAGTATATTTTGATTTTGCTTTTTAATTTACATTTATAGAATTTTGTTTATTACATTTTCTATTAAAACCTTTATTGTTATTTGTAGTCTGTGTACAATCAGTTGATGCTCATATCGTTATCTGCATTGTAAAAAATACGCTACGATTGATTTTTATTGTGCATTTGACATTTGTTAATTGTTCCGTTAAAAAGTGATACTCGCACGTGACATTGGCGAAAAAATGTGCCTTTTTGGCATAAATAAAAGCCACAAAAAAAAACCGAAACAGTACTTCGTAAGTCACTAGTAACTTTTCATAGATTTTTCAATTGCGATTTCAATTAAGCATTCCAAAATTTCTATTCGATTTTTGGCATTGACAAGCTACATGCCTGGGGGAGAATTTCTCCAATGCTCTCTGCAGTAAGGGATGTTATTCTTGTTTATTTTATGCTCATGTTGAAGTCCAACGAATAGACTATTGATTGGGCTCATGATTAGATGTGGACCGGATTTCGTATTCTACAAGAGGAAGACGGAAATCATAGTGTAGGTATAGGATGAATAAGGAAGGCATAAACTGGCAAAGTTGTGTGTGTGAGGATATAATCAACACTTGGCGTCTGATCATACAATCGATCTTTAATAAATCATTTTCCAACTATTATAAGAAATATTTAAAAATCCATGCGTTATCCAAATATGTCGATGAAAAAGTTTCCATGTCCAGCAAAGCTGTGACGTTTTTTGAACGCTTTTTTTTTGTTGATTGGTGTATAACAATAATTGATATTTCATGTCGTTGACAGCTATTTTTCACGAGTAAAAAATCATGAAAAAAGCGATGAATTTCGCGGCAACCATTTTTCACTATGACAACACACGTCATTGATATATGAAGTCCTATATCATTCACGATTTTATTTTTCGATATCGATTTAATTTTTTATATCTTAGAAGCAAATACAAATTGGATAATAGCTAAAGACAGTGTTTCTTGGATTTTGTTGATAGTGGGTTGGTTTTTGGACTTATCAAACGGTCAATAAGATACTAGTGTTGTGGTGTGGGCAAGAAAAAAAAAATGTTAATATTTAAAAGGTTTGTATGACACAATGAAGGGCTATTTAACTGTACCAAAAACCAGACACAAAAACAAATCGTATTAACGATAAAAAAAAACATAATGTTATAAATGATATCAAACCAATGAAGTAAAACTTAAAAATTTAAATAAATCCAAAGAACAAAAATAGAACATAATCAAAAAAGTAATTATAAATCACAAAAATTTAAATATAAAAATGCCAGTAATAGGTGGTGATACGTAAAAGATATATTTATTAATGACCTTTATAAATTTATTATCAACATCATTCTAATTGTCTGTGTCTTTATAGTTTGAACAATTTTATTACAAGCTGTAGTACGTGAAAATTAAATTTGTTTTGGTCAATAACAATAGATACTAAGGTCAAATAGAAAGGTCAGAGCACTAAACATTTATGTATTTTTGTCACGATCGTTACGTATTTGACATATTTTCGATGTGTCAAGTTGACCTCCACATAACACTAAAGGCCTTTCGGTAATGACCCATACTAATTGCGACCACTATAATCTTCAGTCATTCGTCGTGGACATAAAATACATTACGAACTCTTTTGTTCTGTTTTCAGACCTAATTACTCGAGCCGAGGTTTTCTTGTATACATTTTTTTTACACAAACTTCGACAATGTTTCTTACAAAATATAAAAAGATTAATTAGTTCACGCTTTGTCGTACTTTCTTATTTAGTTCCTTTTCCTAACTGTCTAATTATACATTCGACAATACAGAGCTTTGTTACTAAATAAATAATGTTCATACTATAATACGTCATTCAAAAAACACGTATATTTTTTTGTTAATTCATCAATTTTAAAATACAATGGATAATTTATTCGTTAGGAGTAGAGAAACCATTTGACATTGACTAAGAAAATATTTCGATCTTAGCATAAAACACAATTCGAAGTCATTATCTGTGGTTGGTAATAGACAAAATTGAATATTAATAGTCTCAAGCGCGGCCCCTCACATGACAATACGTCGACCGTGAGAACGTTTCATAACCCCCACAATGGGGATAATTTTAATCTGCCTCTACACGCTTGGACTCGTGTTATTTGAATGCAATACTCTTGTTGTGCAACCCTTTGCTTAACAATTAATGCTGTTTGTGAAAGACCATGGCTGTATAGTTATGTGCATACGTATTCCGAGATTAAGCTGTCAAGTGCAGTCTTACAAACAAATATTTAGCAGAGTATCGAAACTTTGTTATCAAATTGAATTTTTTATCTATGTGATCATGTGTTTGAATAATTGTATGAAATTGTTGATGATTATAATTCTTGAACACATTTTAATGCGAATATATTTCAGCATGAAGCATACTTATAATATAAAAACTAAATACGAATTACGTAAATATTATTGCATTGAATACAAAAAACGTGTGAAGTAATACAGAAACAGTTCTGTTTATGATACATTTAAACAGTAACATTGAAATACGTTCACCCAGAAGATTCGTGAAGCATATCGTATTATGCGGATATAATAGAAAAAAATATATGAAAATGTACGCAAGCGTGCTAGGATTTTTTTATTAATTTCGTTGTATTTAATTAACCGACTTATGATGTATTTTTTTTAACAGTGAACTGAAATATGAGTAAAACATTTGAAAACATGGAATAAAACTCTTAAATCCTTTGAAGGATGATAATATTATGTAAACATAATAAGGTAAGCAGGCATTAAAAAAAAATTAATGATGCACCAAAGACATGGATAACATATCTGTGGCGACGTTAATAAATCAATAAAAAAAGTTTATTATGATATAAAAGGACTCTATTAAATTATTTATATAGTTATACAATGATTATAATCATTTTTTGACTCAATAAATAAATCAAGAACGTTGCTAATTATCTATAGGATTTCAAAAATCATTTTACAAGCATTCCCATTCGTCTTAGCATTTGCTTGTATTTTTATATTATTTTATATAAAATATTGTTGATAAAAAAAATATTCATTTGTTAGAACTATTCGAATACTACAAATTCTACAAGGCATACAAAATTCAATCGAAAAAAAATTCAATGAAATATATCGTATTGTTATATTCGGTTCTATACACATAACAAGCATGTAACTTTTTGCAAAACGGTTATCAATAAAAAAGTGAACGATTGATACACGATTTAAAATTTTCAAATACGTTTTTGATATCAATGATTCAAAACTGCGTTTTTAAGGCATTTTATATTTATCTATATACTTTTTAATTTTATTACCCGTCAATACATCGTAAAGTATTCGAGAAAGTTTTTTTTTTAAATTAGGTATTTATAAAAACAGTGGAAGCAAAGGCGTAACAAGCGTTACATCTTCGATTACCTTGAAGAATGTTCGTCTCTATAATTAATCTTTAATGTATTTTGATTCGCTTTTCACCAATTACCGCTAATGTCTTCCTCCTTTTGAATGTAATTTTCCAAGAAATATTATAGTACAACATAAATTTTTACTGATTTGTTATTTTCTATTGAAAAAATATTTATTTTCTTTAAATTTTATTTTGTATATATTAATATAATAAAATTTGCGATTCAACAGGGAAGTTCTGCTAGTATTCTTGCTAATTCCATACGATCATGATCGGTAAGATAACGATTTGTAATTTTTAATCGTATACATACTTACTTAAGGGCTTATTAAAATTTAACCAATAAAAGTAAACAGTTCTTAAGTAAATAAAATAAAATGTTTTTATTAGGAAAGTCTAGTTAACTTTTTATATAATAATTAAAGTATTCTTGAAAAAAAAATAAACTTTTAAATTTATTGTAACGTGTCAATTTATCGTAAGAAATGCTTTGAATAATTGACACGCTTCTGGAATAAGTAATACCTATTTACAATTTAATAAAAAACTAAAAAGTACAACAGAATTTTTTAACATGTTTCATACTTAATTTTTACTTACCGAAATATATATGTAAATGTATATGTTTTTATATGTAATTGAATACTAAAAAATATATAATACATGGTATGCCGACTAAAATTTCTCGTAATTATAACCTATTTATTATACATACATTTAGATAAACCAGAAAACGTTTGGAGTGTTATGAAATTTGACGCATAGTAACAACAATAGCAACCCTTGCTTGTCGTGTAATATTAAACGAAACATGCCCAATGGTGTTCGTAATAATTAATGATTCAACCGTACCGCACAAAACATAAACGACGGGCCTTATCTATGTATAAATAATTCCTCGTCATAATCATGACGGTTTTAAACTAGTGAAATGTGTTGTTCTTTGTTGAGTTACATTTATTTATATTTTTATGTATTTAGTATTGTTAGAAATTATATATATATTATGAAGTTAGTAGCAATCAGTGGCAACTTCAGGGTGTTTAATATGTGACAGCTAAAGAATTCCTAATCTGACAGTCATAATTGTCAATGTCACTTTTACTTTGACTAAAGATTTTGGCGGAACACAGTGATGTAATCGTTTATAATAAGATAGTTTTAATTTTTTAAACATACCATGTAAAGTAAATTTGAATTAAGACAAATATTATAAGTCTTTAATGAAATTAAATATTTGGTATCTGATTTTTTAAAGTGTTATAAACTGTGTTTTATATTCAACAATATTAGCAACAAAAACCTTTATTACTTATTGCCTACCTTGAAAGGATTAGCACAGAACCTTGCATGAATCGTATGTATGTTCTGTAGTCATGTTGGTATTGGTTAGAAACTGCGCGCCGAGCCGGAACGCGTCGCTTTCACGTACTGACGTCGAACGCGTCACGTTTCACTACGTACCCGTTACGTAGAACTTAAATAAAATTTCAGTAAATAATTATGTAATATAACTAATTATTTAATACCATAGATAATGTTACGTAACTTGTATATTTAAATGTGCTATTAGTCATTCCAAATTCAGACTTACACCTTTTTGTTGTATTAGAATTAAATTGACGCGAGATTTAAAAATACATATATTATTTAATAAATAAAAATTCTTAACTTGTGTTATACAGAAATAACTTCATCAAGTTTAAAAATTTAAGTTTTATATTTTGTTATATACACATGTGTGTATACTATACATATACATACTATACATACTTACATATATACATATTTGGTACAGTACTAATATATATATAAGTCAGCTAGACTAGGTTTCATGAAGCGAACGTGAATAGTAAAAATAAACAATAATTTGACCTACCTTTTTTCTCGGAATCAATTTCCTCTATCCTTCAACCCCAATATACGTCTGTCTACTTGGAATATTCTAATATCTTTCAACGTTTCCTGGGTTTTATTAAGGAAGCGATTGTGGATGTCTACACATCAATGTATGCCTAGGCGCTACTATAACTTATGTTTACCTTAAAGCCGAAAAATATGACTTATAAGGAAAATGAAAAAATCGATAACTGAGCGCTTCGACAATTTTGCATTTTATTGATTTGTTATTAAAATTATATAAATAAATACATTTTTATTTCTCACGGAAAACCAAAGTACAATTTAAAAAAATATATTTTTATTATCTGTTTTAATAACATGATTGCGTCTTTTACCACGTTGACAGTTGAATTATTGCGGACCGACAAAGAACTACCATAGCCATAAAAAACGTTACAAAAAAAAATCATGTCCAATTTAAATTGGGTGTACATTGGTATGATCTTTGTTCTGTGATAATCGTTGATCAAGTATTTGACACTTTTGAAATGAATTTCAAACTGACATTTGTAATTACTGATACTAAAAAAGGCGATTTTCCACAAAATGGCAATTAAAAAAAGTTCGCCTCTGATGAGGGTTGTAAGTCTTAGTAATCTGTTTTAAATAAAGAACGATAAAAGATAATTACTGAAATTGCTTTTTAAGAACCATGTCGGTATAGTAGACGAACTTTGTGATTTATATTTAAAAACGGGTTCAAGTCCTAGCAGGCACCTTTTTCGTCTCTATGTTAAGATTTCAAGTTATAAATATAAATTTATTGGTGCACATGTATTAATCTACGTTCGTAAATAATTCATTCGTCATAAGAACAACTTAATTATCACGTAAATACATACATAATGATTAATGATTAAGTGCTTTTCCGGGTTCGAACCCGAAATCTTTGGTTTAAATTAACATACCACTGGACCATCTAGACTTTGTTTGTCTCATTACAAACTTTAACTATACCAGAACGAAATTGAGACAAGTAAAACCATTCGCGTAATTTTCGTATTATTAATCTTATAATTAAATATTTTCGTCATAACTGTAACGTGTAAAATATGTTATTGTTCTCTGCCTATCCTCTGAAGGAATAAAAAAAAAGTTATCGTCTTCGAAACTAAAGGTGAAGGTGGGTAGAAGTTAGATATCTAGTCTGATCTACCTGAAACCTCGTTTCGAGCGATATATTAAACTAAACCCAATTTCGTGTTTACTGATTTCGTATTCAAAATTTCGATGAGTATGTGAATAATGAAATACTGAATTGAACATCTCTATGGAATTTGCTTTAATAAGCGACAAGATTGATATTTTATTTCGAAATGAAATATCGTGAACATCTCGAACAGAATTGAAAATAACTATTCATTGTACCTTTTTCATACACCTACATTATACAATTCTATAATAATTAATATTATTATTTACTTGGTGGTAGGGCTTCGTGCTGGGTAGGTACCACCCACTTATTCATACATACATTCTACCGCCAAGCAGCAATACTTAGTATTGTTGTGTTCCAGTTCGAAGGGTGAATGAGCCAGTGTAACTACAGGCACAAGGGACATTACATCTTAGCTCCCAGGGTTGGTGGCGCATTTGTGATGTAAGAGATGTTTCTTACGGCGCTAATTTCTATGGGCGGTGGTGACCACTTACCATCAGGTGGATCATTTGCCCATCCGCCTATTTCATAAAAAAATATATAATCCCGCAAAATTTAACGTACATTGTACATATAATAATATTTAAAATCATTAATAGATAAAATATAAGATTATTTTTTTATTATATCAATAACAAACAGTTTGAAAGTAGAATTCGTTTGTATTTTACATATTAAATGGGGGGAAATAAAAAAAAAACATATTTGTTTATTTTATACAATAGAAAGTGAGGAACATTATCATAATTAGCATAGACTTAAATTATAATTATATCTCTATTATAAACTATTCAATTTAACATGATACTGCATATAGTTAATTGCACGCTTTTAATATGACTTTTGTCTCATACATTTATAAGAGCTCATCAAAGCGTTTTCACTCTTTTCATCGAGTTTCATAATTAGCGTACCACGAAAAATAGGTGCGAACGACGCTCGCAACGGCGACTTTAATTTGAACCTTATTAACAACTCGATAATTGCCTCTCCCAGTAGATGTTCCCGTTAATTACGTTTTGACATTCAATTTTATAGAAGTGCTCGGTTATTTTTCATCCAGAGAATCGTAGTGTTCATTTCACGCGGTCGTGATTTGTACAATTGACATTTTAAATTTCGATTTGTATTTCATATGTAAATAATTTTTTTGTATAAAATTAACAAAATAATTTATTTTGTTTCAGATACGAGAGCGAACGAGATGATTTCAACGTAAAACGTTGTGACAATTTTCTGTGCCAAAATGAAATACTCAAGAAATGGCTGGACTTTTGTGAAATTTTAAAACGTTCGCATGAACGAGAGACTCTTTTTCAAAAGTATCAATGGTACGGTGAAAATAGTAGAATAAAATGGGGCGGCGACGTTGGAGATTTGCGACAATCGTCGCTTTCCTGCTTTTTATAACAAAAGACACGCAGTGTCAAGGTAAGTGTACCTACTTGAGAAGATGCAGTAGCGAATTAAAAATATGCAGACGTCTGTTTATCTCGCACTGCCTGGTTATAGTTTCATCTCCAAACTTTATCAATTCTCCAAAGCACACTCACACTGCTTCAATGCGGGTTGGTGGAAAAACATGCAGCAGATTTTGATGCTGGTATCCTCATTCACCGAGCTCGAGTTCAGAATATTTTTTATTAATAATATATAAATTCTGGTGCAATCATTAGCTAAGATTAAAGTATTCTAACCACAAACAGAATTTTAATCGAGATTTTAAATGACGCAACATTTGATAGAACACGTGAGTTTCAATCAAAAGTCGCGTATCAAAATTCGGACAAGCATCGACGTGTCTTATATCTTCTAAATACTACATTAAAATTAATGAAATCATCAAAGCAAATCAAATGAAAATCTTCTTCACTCAAGTAGGCTCTTGCAAGCACTTGAATCGTCATTATACAAGATTAAATTAAATTTACCACCGTCTCGGAAATAAATAGTACCGAGATGTACCGGCAAAGAACTCAATACGTTAGTGTTTGTGCCAATTAAATTGCATAACATTGCAAATAATTATTTATCCTGTAAATAAACGAATGCTGACCAAGATTTGTTATCATCAATAAATATTATTTTGTCGCGTAATAAGCATTATTTATCAATGTTTTATTAACATGCGTTTTTAATTTATTAATCGACTAACATTTTTGCGAAAATACTATACAATCTTGCTCGAGGAAGGATAATATTAATTTACGGAGATGGGACCTTGGAGTTAAGTTTTGTCATATAAATAAAACTGTTAATTATAACCCTAAAATCCGCACAAGAGCGGCATAGTGGATTTTTTTTAAAAGGCAGAATATACCTTTGACCAAAAAGTATTTCAAACGATTTAAAAACAAAAGAGGTTATATATTCGACGCTTCTATGTGTTTGGGCTGTATGTTTAATTATTAACTACCTTAAAAACCATATTCACTAGTGAAAGGAGTGATTTATAACGAAGGATTAGGTGTATAATTCATAAAGATTTCGTTTAAATTGGCTGCAAAATGACAGTAAATGTCGAAGTTACCGAAAAAAATATGCCGACCAAGATATATACTATATAAACTATATGATATAAATAATGATATAAACGTATTATATACATTTTTCTATCCTTGCACATCCCGGTATGATAGCTAGTATATTGTATATATATATAAATTTTTAATGAGAAAATATAATCATGTTTTATTGATTTTTTTGGAATTTTCTATTATTTTTGAAAGTAGTTCTTTAAGAATATAGATTATTATAATGAAATTTAATTTTATCGTTTTGTTTAGGTACTTTAATATATCTAATTTAAATATAATTTAAATTATTACATAGTAAACAGTACCGCTATTTCATTTTCATTTCTAATTAGGTTATTAAATTAACAAATTGCAAATGAAAATGTTAATATGTTCCATTTATTGATACGACTAGTCAAATACGATTACGTAATTTTGGCGATGCAATTAATAGTAATATTTCATTGAATGGACATGAATTATTTAATGCACTTGAATATAATTAATAAGTCGACCATTTGAAATTAAAATAAATATGAAGTCGAACATATTTTTTTTAATGTAAATTAAAAAATTGTAGTTTCAATTGATGTCATTGTGTTTAGGGAAAGTAACATATATCCTAACTTGCATTAAAATTATGTGACAAATGAAACATTGCAATCTTATTTTATTTGAACTTAATTTCACGGTTTGTTGCACACTCATCTGCAAAAAAAACACCTCATTAAAACATATACCTGCTATTTTCTGACCGATAGATTTAATACAAGTCCCAGTTCAATGTGGGTTGCTACCGCCCACGTGTGTCGCCTAACTGGCGCTCCATTTATTATTCAAGAACAAGCACGATTAGTACGAGATCACACTCTATATAAATAAACCACATCTGTTATGTCAAGCAATTTGGTATTTTATTTAATCGTGTTAATTAGCGTATATTTTTTATTTAATCTAACCATCGAAGTTGAACATAAATACACTGAGCCTTTTTTTAAATATAAATTTATTCAAATATTTTCGTCAAGAAATGGAAGTTTACTGAAAGATAAACCAAAGTAACTCCATAACTCATACTTTGATATTTTTTTATATTACTAATAATGCTATTTTCTCCTTCAGTTAAAGCTAAAGTGACATGAAAAAAATAGTTGAGTCTTGTGAAATAAGTATTGCTCCGTTTGACTCCTTTAGCAAAAACAAAAATAGTTTCTAAGCAGAATTCCATCTGGCTTGCTTTCTTAAATTAATGATGACTATATGACCGATTTCCATTACATGCCAATCTTAATGGAGAATAGCTCGCTGCTCAAGAAATATTGAAAATTATACAATACAAACATACTTGTACTTTTATGCTCTCGTTCTCATATCGTACACGGATTTACGGTCTACTAGAGTTACACGACTATAGGAGTTCAGGCGCAGGCAAATAGTTAATAGCTAACAATAATTTGTTACATAATATAGAATAGTCTCTTCATCTAATTTTTACTCCAACTAATGAAATTAAAAAAATCAAATAAAAGACAAATATACAAAGCAATAATCCAATTCCTCATTAGATTTTTTTCTAAATCTTGAAATGAAACATATGAAATCACGCTTTTCCCAATAGGACCTCGTACTAGTCCAACCATCCGTGATCGCTGTATTAAGCTCTATTCATACAAGCGACGCAAGGTGAATAATTCTTTGAGGGAAATCTATGGAGCAATTAGTATTGAGCTTTCATCAAAGGATACCTAAATGAAGCCTCATTATCATTATTTGTGTTATATCATGTGTGTATATTTAAATAAATTTAGAATAATTTAATATACATTTATGTAAATGCTAAATCAATGAATCATACTGTTCGTTTGCGATTAGATAAATCTTGGTAGTTGAGTTAGAACGATATTATGAATACTTTCTTAATAACTATAATTATTCAGATTATCATTATCACAATCATCATCCACTTTCCCAAGCTTTTGGGCCTCTCTCTGCACCTTGTTGATCCTGTTGGTCCTGTTTCGTGGTCGTGGCTTTGACAATGTCATCGACCTATCTTGCCGATGGACCTCCGACGGTCCTCTTTTCTAATCTCAGCCACCACTCCGTCAATGCCTTGTTCTATCTATGGTACGGTTATACTTATATAAGTATATTTTATTTGACTAATGTTTATTTCGAAATTGTAATTTTATATTTACATGAAAATGTAATCAGTTAGAGATATGCTTAAGTTAAATAGATTACAAGATTAAATTTTAAGTTACCGCCGGTTCAGAATGTAGATTCTACCAGAATGAAAAAGCATGAAACTCAGAAGTTACAGTACATTATTATTAGACAATGAGTATTAATGTTCAGTTTGCTTGATAAATGAAATAAATAGCTGTTTTTAAAGTAGTTATTAGACACTGCTAGTTAAATTATTTATGATTTTATTTCGTTATATTCTATTAAGTTTAATTAAGCGAGTCTATCATAAGGTTTCTGAAACGCTAGTAGTAAGTAACTGTCTGTAAATATATCGTTTTAATATATCCTCTACTTTCTAGAAGGCTTAGAGCTTGTTTCACCACGCGGCTTCAATACGGGCTGGTAGTTGAGATGAATATTAAAAACAAAAATAAAGTGTATGAATATTTAGTTACAATTGCCCGAGACTGAACCAGCAATATTAAGATTCACGTGTTCAAACTGGGCCATCTCGCCTCTCTAAAACACCGATCAATGTCAAATAGACTAATTTTGATTGGTCGATGGCAACCGATGACGTAATATATAACCAATGAGCACTGAATATTTATCTGACTTTGATAAGCGTTTCAGAATCTCATCTCATTGTCTAACGAAGACAGATAAATCCCTCAATAGAAAAAAAATATATAGTCGCTTTGTGAACTTTATAAAATTTTATAGAACTGAGAAATGTCAAGCTCATTGTATACATAATACTTTAAGTTTCATTCAATACGTGCATTGTGAATTGTGTCTATGCAGTCTCATACAATTTACTTTTATTGAACGGCGCTTATCCTTCGTATTGTGCCAATATGCAACACGATGGCAATCTTTATTACACGTTGATCCAATGAAAAGTGAGCAATAACCATTTATGTAAAGCACCCAAAAGCGAACCGTTGAATTTGTAATACTTAATAGAGCAACACGTTTCTGTGAACGTTGCTACTTTGGCAGTTTAAAAATATACCTTTGCTATATCTATAACGAAATAAAAGAAACTATGAAAGTACCATAGACTATATGTACACAGATGTGTGTAAAAAAAAGTGGTATAAAATCACAAAACAAATATTTGAATTTGTTTTATAATATTCAAAAATATCGTGAATCAAATATATATCCGAGTATAAATGTAACATTTTATATAATAATACTAAAAAATATTCGTATACATACCGACCGTTGTCATTTGTTTTATTGATATTTATTTTCTACATAATTATTTAGCTTAGCAAAATGTAATTTTAAAATTCCATGTGGATATAGCTTTAGAGCGCCTGTTTTAAACTATAGAATGGTTATTGCTAACATAAAAACATAGGCGTGGGTCGAATTACTATTGTATGCAAACAGGTCCTACTATGCATTTAGTTCCGACTGACCGGTTCAACTTACCTAAGTCTGTTGGATTCCTGTTTCTATATATCACATAATAAACGCTAATACATAAGATAAACTATTCAAATACCTCATACTTGAGACATGAAAGCCACTAGCAGTTACGACACTTGTTTACATGACTAAGTTAAGGCGAGTGCAAGTTTTTTTGTATAAATAACAAATCCGAATAAAGTGTAACTAATTCTAACCTAGTTCATATTTTTGTTGCATAACAAGTAACAACATTTTATGGAACGAAGTTCTTTTGCAACGCTTACAGTAGAGTGAACTGGTACAAAATCGTCACGTAAGGAAAATCGTGATGGCCTTCCATTCGACCTTTCCATCTTTTTCTCCCCCTCTTTCTTTTATATAAAGTTTAATTTGAACATATTTTTTGTTTTTGTTTTAATTCACAAGGGATTTTTAATAACAATTTAATAAATACACATACTGAAATTATTTAATATATAATGTATAGCCGAAGTAACTTTGTGCCGACCAGATGTTCCACGACAATGAATAATTTTGATTTGATTTATTTACATTTGAAAGTATGTTTTGTATGTATGATGTATATAGTACTTGGTGGTAGGACTTTGTGCAAGCCCGTTTGGGTAGGTACCACCCACTCATCAGATATTCTACCGCTAAACAGCAGTACTCAGTATTGTTATGTTCCGGTTTGAAGGGTAAGTGAGCCAGTGTTCCGGTTTGAAGGGTGAGTAACTACAGGCACAAGGGACGTAACATCCTAGTTCCCAAGGTTGGTGGCGCATTTGTGATGAAAGGAATGGTCAATATTTCTTACAGCGCCATTGTCTATGGGCGGTGGTGACCACTTACCATCACGTGGCCCATTTCCTTGTCCATCTACCGACATAATAAAAAAAATGTATATAAAACTGGTTATGACATTTTTCGCTAACTTCATGTAACTAATAAGCTCACGATAAAGGTAGAACTTTACGAATCTAGATTATAGTTTATCTAGAGTATAGTTCAAGCTTTAATCAATTAGGCGCCCCAAGCGAGTCCTGTATTTCGTACCCTTATAATTGATTAGATTAAAAAAAAACTCATTTTTATTTTTGTATCTAATTTTTTACTGAATTTTGAACTAATAAACATTTATTTATTATTAATACTAATCAAACCATATTTTATATTACACTGGTTCACTCGACTTTCAAACCGAAACACAACCATACCAAATATTGCTGTTTGGCTGTAGGATATAAGATGGATGGGTGTTACCTACCCTGAGCCTACAAAGCTCTACCACCAAGAATCTTTGTCTTGGTATTTTTTTATATAGGTATTTAAGTTAAGTGGTAAAGTTAAGCTGGTACCCTGGTTGGGTTTCCTGGCACCCTGCAGACCCCGGTGCCTCGGGGGATCGTTCGGTTAGCAAAAAACCGGAATTTGTTCCGTGGATGAACCGTGTATGTATATTGGTTAATATACTTCGTTCTAAAATGAATGGGATAAAAATGAATATTAAATTTTGATATAAACCCACCACAATTAAAATATATAAACTTCAATTAACGAAATAGGAGCTAGTGAATGGTGATGATTATAATATTTCTTCTAATAATTTATTTTCCCTTCGATTTAAAACAAGATCAAAAGTCACTCACCAAACCTTTGAATTAAAGTTTTCCTAATATAAGCATTTAAGCCTTCTCCTCAAAGGGAGAGGAGGCCTTAGCCCAGCAGTGGGGAATTTACAGGCTGCTAATATAAGCATTTAAATATAATAGAATCCAATACCGATATTGTCAAATGAGCAATATTTCATTCTGAATAAAACTAAATATTCGACAGAATAGATTGTAATTAACTTTCAAGTAATTATATATTAATGGCCATAACTGATGTTAAAAGTACATAAGCTAATTACATATGAGCGAGGCACGTTATGTGCTGTTGTATTTCAAACATTTACCGAAGTGTGTACGTGTTCGGCTTGTGTAATTGACTATTAGATCATGATGTAGCCCCGGGTCACATTGAATTAAGGTGTTTTGTTAAATTTCATCATAATTCCGTAGTAAGTACTTTCTTGGAGCAATCTTGTTTAAAAAAATGTTATTATTTTGATACTAATTTAACCTACGAAAATTTTAATATATTTGCCTATACCGTTATTATAGTGTTAGCATATATACTTAAAACGATGAAATGGTAATAAAAGTAAAATGGTTCTTGGTATGCATATCGTGATATTTTTTTTAATTTATAATATTAATATCAATAATATTAAAGCATTATAAGGTTTTTTATTCAATATACTGTTATAAATCTTAAAAATCTTAAGAAAACGAGAATTCATTGCATATGCTACGTCTTCATAGGACTATATACGATGTCATTTTGTTTTTTTTTTCATCTGACTAAGTTATGAATTTTATGGTCTGCACGTGGAGTTTCGTTTCTACCTTAATTCTACTGGAGCCCCTCACTTATCGTAAATTTCGGTACACTCAACTAATCCTCTCCTCGTTGCGATTGCTACGTAAGATCTTCCGAAAATTCGATGAATAATCAAATATCGTTCTTGATAAATATAGAGAGGATTAAACATTTATCTTTGTAATAGTATTCCTAATATACGAAATATTGTAGAGAGAGAAAGGTTTGAGTCGATATAAACAGGGTTAGAACTATTTCAACGACTGAAGTTTAAACTTAGTAAGGTATTATCACAACATCCACAGAATAAAAATAATATCAAATTCAAAGTAAATATGAGTAAACCAGTTAAGTGTTCTAACTAGCTTATAAGTAGTCGTTACATTTCTACAAACATAGCTATCGACTAACTAATCGTCTGGCTGAGTTTGTTCCTAACCGCCATTACTCAGTCTACAGAGCACCTACAGAGTTTAAGGATAATTATATCGTTCAATGACAACGAAAACAACGTACACAACATACTTTATTAAAGAATCGATTCGTTATGCTACCGTCTGGTAGAATATAAGGCCTTATTCAAAATCGACTAAACGCTATTCGAAACAGTAGGGTATATAAATTTTCGAAGTCGAATGTTTGTGATGTTACAGAAACGGAGTAAGCGACTATTTTCAAATCGGGTATAAAAATGCTTTCTTAAAGAAAAAAATAATCAGTTTGGGTATCACCCACTTTTCTCAGTGCCTATAAACAATATATATATATTTTTTCATTGTCCTAAAAACCTTTTTAAAAGAAAAGGAAAAAATAATTAAGGTCCTCACAATTCATTTTCTTACTGTAATTATATTTACCATTTTATATTAAAATAGACATAATATGTAGATACATTATAAAATGATTAGCGAAAAATGAAGATAAATAAATTTCTTCATAGAGTAAAATTTATATGTAATAAACTTTGAAAATGTAATTCCATCGTAAAGTACTCATAAAGCAGTTAAGGGATTCGCTGGGGTTATAAAAATGATTGTAACACTTTCACGAACCGATTAACAAACTAATCAACTCGCTGGACTTTTAGTAGCCGCCATTGTTCTGTCTGCCGAGTAACAAAGTTTAAGAACAATTGTCTTCCGATGTCCCACAAAATAAAGTTTTACTGATTGAGATTCGTGTTTGTAAATAAAACGTAATGCTTTGCTCGCGACTTCGCTTACATTATTGCAGGCAAAAATACAAGAACATGAAATTCGCGTTTGTCGCGTCACTTGTCTAAATTTAAAGAGAGTGGCAGTGCGAAGCGTACCTAGTTATATAATATCTCTATCTCTTTTTATCTATTAGTATATATACCATATACCAGTATTTATTACAAAGTGTACAATGTACACTATTCGTTAAAAAGTTCATTTCATTGTCATTTGGCTGCGCCTGGTGGGATTTAAAACCCGCAAATAGGTATCGCTTTCTACACAATAAAATATATCGGTTATTGGTAATTCCATTTCTTACTTATTTAAAAAAAAAAAAACTAAAAAAACGTGATAACTCAAAAATGATTAACTTTTGAATAATTCATATGGGGGTTAAAATTATCGCAAATAGTTACCCCTATCACTTCCTAACGGGAATACGTCGAATTACCA
Source organism: Vanessa tameamea (assembly GCF_037043105.1). NCBI lineage: Eukaryota > Metazoa > Arthropoda > Insecta > Lepidoptera > Nymphalidae > Vanessa > Vanessa tameamea. The sequence goes on along the minus strand of NC_087313.1, from coordinate 8,314,882 downwards.
ATAACCCTCTATATCTATAAATGTTGTCATTTCTAGTGTACTACTAAATCTTTTACTAACATCCATATATAATATATAACATATGTAGGCTTTATATGTCTTTCGCTTAAACTTGGCCTTGCATTTTCTATGCCTTGCTCCTTCTGATGGGCCTAGCCGTTTATTTGTCATTAAAATAATATACTTACAACATACGGTTTTTACTGTTCCTCTTAATACCATTAATTTTTTACTTTTATTTCCTACTACTTGTTCTATGTAAAAGCAATACGTTTTATGGCTGTGTTCCAATTTGAACGGAGAGCGGACCAGTGTAATTAAATGCACATGGAACTTATCTTCCTAAAAATAATTTCAAAGATTAATTATATTTCTTAGTGCCAGTGCTAATATTTATGGGCGACGGTGATCCATTACCCCGAAGTGACGTCAGCCACATTAAAATAAATAAAAAATACCTAAAAGAAAGGTTATATAAACAAATATGGCCGAAACGCCCAAAACAGTATTGAAACCTGAGAACATCAAATGGTCACATTTCAACGTTTCAGATTTCCTGAGTCCGATTTGATTGAACATTGTGAAATTTGTACTTTTGTAAATCGGGAAAACAACAATTGCCAAAATAAATAACCAATGCCATAAAAAAAAAGTATATATATATATATATATATATATAGTATAACTAAAAGAGAAATTATAATTTCAACGACAGGAAAATGTTTCTTTCCTGCTTCCTAGTATAGTATATTGAACAAAGGAAATTAATCCCCTTGTTACTTAGCCCTCTTACATGCGTTCGATTATTTTTTGTTGTTGGATGAAATGTTTTCTTTACATTATTTGTAAAACTAGTTGTGATTTTTTTATCTTGGACGCTAAAGGTCTTTAGGTCTCTAGAAATATTTCAATACAATAAATTATATTCGTTCTAATTGCTCGTGGATTATTGATTAGTGTATTCATGTATTTTTACATTCATGTAAATCTACGGATTAATCCCAGCTTCTATTATTTCTATTTAATATATCTAACCGCTAATAAACAATTGTCAACACTCACGCCCCTAAATGTTTTTCAAAATGTCCATTTACGCCATAAAAAGCTTTAAACCCTTTCTACACGTCACGCGCAGACTGTTCTACATGTGTGCGCCTAATTACCTTCGATTTACGACAAACCGCACCCTTGTATTAATCATCATTGATATTTAAAATTTTCATTAATATCAAGACTTATAATATAACTGTATGATTCTAGTATAAAATTTAAATCGAGTGTTGAAGTTTAGGATATCAGTAGGTATATTTGTTTACAGTTTTCTGAGAACAATTTTTCCACATGGCGTGTAACTTCTTAGAACTTTGTCGTGATCACTAGGAGCTAAAAGTCTTAATACCAGCATTCATTAGTTTCGCCCTGACACATCGACCGCAAAGTTACAGCTTACAAAGCCTAAGGGATTTCTGAAGTATCTATAAAGACAAAGTTTGCGTGTATATATATTTTTATATCGAATTGTGTGTTTGTATATATTGCAACTAATCTCACAATAATTGATCTAATTCTGTGAACTATGTAACTTTTTGACGCTTTATTGGGAACGGCTTCGCCATAATAATTGTAAAAAAAGATGGCGAGACAATATTTCTTTCTTCAACCGAATCTAAAACTTTATTTTTAAAGGAATATTTTCTTTTTTCGTTTCATGAAATCTATATATTTTTAGGTATAATCTAAATAAATTACATTGATTGGTTATTCTGAACGTAGTGCTAGAGATCAATGTTTAGAAAAACCTCTCGTAATGGTGAAGGACTACACCGTGTGAAAACTTGCACCACATCAGAAGAAATTCTGACCCATGTAAATCTTTCAATCCGCTGTTAAATATCTTGGAAAAAATCTCGCTAAATCCTGTTTCATCTGACAGGAAAGCTTTAACAAAAATACCAATTTTTTTCCATAGTGTTCAATAAATAGATTTTTTATATTAACCTGGACTTGAATTCTGCCTTATAAGCTACCTACTAAAATGACGAGGCACATAAAAATCGGGCTTCGAAATTACTTAAATATATCAACGAATACACACCATTCACGTATACACACCTTTATAACTATTCTCATTAACGTAAGAACGTAAATGTAAAATACTAAAACATTGTGTGTTTTTACACTTTTCATCTACATTCATATGAAATGAGCGTAATGAAAAAAAAAAGAAAAATTATAATATGTATATTACAAGAGCGACATTCGTAAAAGAAGCACCAGGTTTTATTGTTGTAGATTTGCACTAATATGACCGACACATTTCATTGACAAATTTTAAACGTAAACCAACTAATTATCGCGTATTTTCCAAAAAAGCTAAATTAATTTCATGAACCTCACCAATCTCAATTAGTAACAAATCTTATGTCTAGGTAAAGGATAATTTTTACCACAACAAAGATTCCCAGACAAAAGGAAAGATCCATTTACCATATCCAATATATACCAGAACTCATAAGTCGTAACGTTCCTTTTGATAACAAAGACTTGATATATGATAATAAGATGTGTGTGTGTGTGTGTGTATAGGAGATAGAGAGATAAGGAAAATATTGGATGACGTTTGCAAATATTCACCGACTGAACGTAAGCGTTGAAAAATGGATGGAAACAACAGTAAGACCGTGAGAGCTGTCAGATTTGATTGAGATAAGTTACGCAATTTTCTCTCCTTATAATGCAAAGCTAAATTATAATAATCTTCAAAGGACGTACTATTAAATGTACCGTAAATATAAAATCATCAAAATTATTTAAATTTCGAATTACATTTATCAAAATAGACATTTTATTGTTTTCTAGTGATGTTGATTTCGACGGCTGATAATCGATATTCATTTCTATAAATATAGACATATAATATTTATTCAACTTAAAAATTTAATATTTTAAAAAATCTATAGAAAGTAGTAATGTAGCCTCTGTATAAAACATTTTTTCGTAATGAACTCGCGTGATTTATTCAGTAAAATTATTGGCCTCGAAAGAGCAGTTACATTTCATACGCGTAGTGAAATTTCACTCTCTTTTTACGTTTTCCCTAAAGTCATCGATATGACATCGGAGAAATGAAAGCCGAATTTTTTGCCGCCTTTTTTCACTTCAAGTAATTTCGGTATTGGGCCAAGTATAACGTCACTTCACTCTCGAAAGAGCATATGTATATATTACATCTCGTCTGTGGTTTCGATAAAATTGTAAAACTGGCTTAGTGATGAAATTATATTATATTAAAGTCAAATATTATCAAATTAGAGTTTAAGGTTTAAGAAACATATGTTAATAATGAATATGATGATGTCCTTCTGACCGATATCGACTATTGTGGTCATTCCTATACTATTTTTTGTCTGTTATAATTCGATTACACGTGAAATCTGAAACTTCTCCATATCTACTAATAGTAACGAAATTACTAAAATAATAAGCAACGGTTTTAGACGATTAGTCGTCTCGGTTTGTGTATCTCGCAAACGAAACAATATTATCTTAAGTCATAGACACTTCAATTTTATTTATTTGTATAGTAATAGTCTATGATGGATAAAAACAAATTAATGTTTTTAAATAAAATATTTATTTCATTTTAATATATGATTAAATATGTAAAAGATTATACTGAAACGTAAGGTGAATTATTATAGAAAAAATGTTGAATTTTGCTTTCATAAATATCTTTGGTTTAATGATAATAAGTTTGAGGTGTTGAGCCCTTAAGAAAACACGATCACTTAAAAGCTCATTGAATAATTTTCAAAGTAATTAAGTCACTCATTTAGATTTACCTTTTAATTATCCAACATTCAGAAACAATATAACTGAAATATGTTTACGAGATAACTATACGCATATTCATACATATAAATCGTTTTATTATTATGACACTCTCACAATAAGCTGAAGGGTACCATTGTTTTATACGGCTACAGTAAGTACCTTTGGCCTTTATTGCTTTGAAAATAAGAACGAAAATCCAATGAAAAAAATATTGACGAATACAAGCCAGTGTACGCTTGCTCGCAATTTTATCACGTCTGTTTGTGTATCGCCCTCAGGAAATAACGCCAACACGTATTACATTATTTCCGTATCTATTCAAGATAAAGTACGTTGAATTTTACTAAGTTGAGTAAGTTTTTTTATAAACTAATATATTTATGAGCGGTGATTTTAAGTTATTTGAACACGTGTTTTATAATTTTATTAGGTTTAATATTATAATGATTAACCTTTTAAATTATTCAAGTTGGCTCTTATAAAACTTTTGAATTGTCATTTTGAAGTCACACATATCATAGCTTATAACGGACAAGAAAATCAGCTGTAAATATATTCCAAATTAAAATACGTATGTATATTATCCTGGACTATAATAAAAAAGCGACCATTTCAACCGGATATCTTATTATTTTTCCGGATTATTGTTTAGTCATAGAAGTTTTTATGAGTTAATAGTATTATTATGGTGGATATTACATGAACTCATCACTGTTTAGACCATGTAAATCTTAATTGAAAATTACGGTTTCAAACTCAAGGTCAGATTTTTGCACAGGTCTGATCTCATAATGAAAATACATGATCACAGGAATAATAAGATCAACATTCTTATTGATACTCATAAATCTAACACGGCTTCTGTAATACCTCAGATATGAGAAGAACCGGCGAAAGAAACTCAGCGACTGGCTTTTATGAAATTAAATATTTATAGTAAGGCCATGAGTTTATATTCAAGAAAATTCTCGATATAAAGTCATTATAATAGTATGTCATTATTGTTTTCTTCAAATTGTGGTCGTCGAATTATTTTATGCAATACATACTTATAAAATATTCAAGACAAATTCTAAGTTATAAAATAGTTTAACTTATACGTTTGTAAACGTAGACTTTCGTCTGAATAAGCCTTTTACAGTTGAGTATTTTCGTATGTAAAATTATTGTTTTTGTTACTACATTTAATAATTTGCAACAGAATAATATTTTAATAACGTGATAAGAACGCTGAGCGATATTTACAGTTTTGATATCTATCGTAATATTTTTAGAATTGGTTATTCCGAATCTATTTTATGACTAGCACGTGGATTGAACTGCATATATTCGGAACGATTTATCGATTTCCTATTACGCTTAGTGACACTTCCATCGAGCCTTAACCGTCATCCTTAATTAGGGATATGATACGCAGAAAGTAATTTCCTAGTGATTATCCAACAGACATAAACCAGAAACGATCACTTTCTTCTTCTTTTCTAGAAGTGCTTATATAATTACGTTTAATTAAAATATTCACACAATTAATCCATTAAATGATTTTTATTACATTGAAATAACTTTTTGTGGTGTTATTTATATGCGACGTTAAAACTTAAAATAACAAAATTATATGAGATTATTCTGAAGCAAGTTTAAGTCAATGTGAAATAATGACATAAAGCAAAACAAACCAACTCAAAACACTGTGAATAAAACTACAAAATGCACAAAACAAACTTCTTGACAGTCTAAAACTTTTGAGCATGTTGTTGAGAAAGTTTTAATATAAAGAATTGGTACCGACAGCAACGACATTACAATATTTAAAAACTCTTTTTTTTTAATGAATATTAAATTATATCTACTATTAAGGATATATCTGATATAATTATATAGTCCGATACATATATAAATGTATACCATTTACAGTCGATTAATTGTTATGACAACACCTGAGCTCTTGATGTTGATGGCCCAAGTTATTTGTTATAAGACCGATTAAATCAAATCAACCACATATGGTACAGCAATTTAAACTATATATTACGTACGAATATCCTGTTAAATTTATTGCATAAATGGAACCTTCCGATATTTGTTCTAAAGGAATCACGGATCAATAAAAAAACCCTTACATGTAAATATTTTCTTCATACGTAATCCATTACAAAAACATTAGGAAAAGTAGCATGTTTCTCTTTAATTTTTAAATAAATGACAAACTTTGCTAAGGATAAAATTGGATTAAGATTGTTAACAAAGGAAAATTAGTACGAAGCAAACTCGTGAAATCCATTAAGTTATTGTTCTGTTTGCTCCGTAATTTGGTGTTGCTTTGTAGTGCTAAGTGAGTTTATAGCCCAAATACTAATTTGCATTGCTTTTCAAATGACTACTGGTTAGTCCGTTATTGCGCAAACCTAAACAATACCATTGATTGCTTTGAATATTTTTTCAATGTTACGAAAAACATTGTTAACGCCCTGTTGTCTAACAAACCATCATCAAATCATACAATTAAATATTAACTACTATTATTGAATGATTTAGATTTAATTATTATTTCCTTTATTACTATTTTCCAGTATCGATTATAATACTTTACGACTATTGGATATAATTTAATGTAAATTAAACAATAAATATTATTTTTGAAAGGTATCTGAGCTAACACAGTTGATCATCGTTTAAATGTTCTTCTTTTTCAAGAATTAATAGCAATGTATTAGCCGATTAACTTTAGGTTTGCAGAATAGTATAAATTATATTATTATTATTTTATTAGAGTTTAGTCACGAGAATTATTCCCATAATATTTTATTATCGATCGATCAATCGACATAGCAATAAAATGCCGAACCGACAACCGGTTCGGAAACCAGCATTCTGCCCATTCTTTAAGGATTACTCACCAAGATTTACAACGCTTTAAAACTATGTTTATTTGTAATTTAAAGTATTACTATTACCTTGTAAAACTTTACATGTATTGCCAGCCATAACAAGCTTAACATAAATTTATTTCGATTGTTTCAGATGAAAACGACTTTTACTACACACCAGAAAGAAGTTTTGCTCAAGTACAACCGCCTATATTTCCAAATAGTCGACCGGCAACTTCATTCTTCGAGCATGGTGATAGTTACAGAGTAGCATCATCACCACAACAGCCCCTATATAATGAAGGGCGTGTTAGATTTCCGGTCCCAAACTACGATCAAAATCCTTCGCCTTTTCAATTACCAACAGGCAGAAGTCAGTCTGGTACGCAGTATTACATAAACCAACCCGAATTTACGACATCGCAACGGCAAAGGTTTAGGCCCTCTTTACCTTATAATTTTCAACTTGTGCATCCAGCTTCTACAAAGAGACCAGATGTATCACAAATACATTCCGTTGCTTACCAAAACGATCCATCGAAACCTGAAACATTTTTGGGACAAATTACATTAAATAATCCTGATATAGATTATCTTCAAAATAATAGATATAAAAATTTACCTTTTGATGGAAACAGTCTTAAAAGCAATGGACAAAGCGGTCATATTGTACATGATGACGAAATTGACGATGATCAAGATTTATTTGATCGGCATAAAGTCACAACGTACAATCCCACTAAACTTGCGGGTAGACAAAAAATCAATATAAAACCAAATAATTCGAGATTTTCTCACTTTGATTCTCCTTCAATAGACATCAAAAAAGTTTCTCCAAGTGTGTCGGAAACTAAATATAATAGAAATGGTAATTTTAAACCTATTAAAAATACTCCTATTAGTTACCATGGTTCTTCAACAGAATACAAAACACTTTTAGATTTGGAACCTCTTCTTGAAGATGATATTAGTGACATAAGTTCATTTAGAGAATTAATGAAAAATAATCAAGCATCCTACGATGTGCAAGTTATAAAATCAAATAAAACTGCTGAAACAGATGATAGCAAACCAGATGCAAGTTCAATGAACCATGATAATATACCAAATGATTCTGCTCCAATGTTGATGTCTCTTGAATCTTCGACAAAAACATCTACAACTATTACCGCTCCAACTACTACAACAATAAAAACCAACGATACTGATGAAACACATGAAGATGACCTCAATGAAGATCTAGATGAAGAAGGGGAGTATGTTGAATACTACGATGATGAAGATGACACTGAAGTAAAACATACAACAACCTCAAAAACAATAAAGACTTCTGCAGAACCGGTTACTGATATTTATGATGAATACGATGCTACTGAAGAACCTGAAAAAGTGTCTGATGAAGTACCAATTAATAATACTAAGTCTTTTGATATATTAGTTATGAAACAGAATAATACGATGGTAAAAGATGACAATTTTAAACAATTTATTGATACGACGGTTATCGATCGGCCAGACCATGGAAATGATAGCGATACTACTGCACCGAGTTTGAAATTTATATTTTCAAAAGAAGATGATACATCTATTGAAACACCATCCATTTTAGGTCAAGAAGTTGTCTCTGTTGTTACCACGAAAAGTGTTGTAAATGGTACTATTTCAATACCTGATGTAACTTACCCATCTACATCCAAATCAGCTGTAACTTTTGCAATGAATAATGAAAATAATGAATCTTTCCCAATGACAACAGAAAATTGGATCGTAGTTGCCTCTGTGCAAACAAGTCGAAGTGTTTCTGGCGCTCGGTTCCTTCCTTTCCCAACAGTTGAGCAAGAAGAAAAGAAACAAGTATTAACAGAAGACGAGGAAGAAGAAGAGTCTATTACTCAAAATCCGAAGCATGATTCTAGTAGTCTTATTAACAGTTCTTCATCGACTGAAAATATAAACGATAAATTGGATAGCATACAATCAGAATTATCTAGCGCAGTGCTATCTGGAAGTCTTAATAAAGAGAATAAAAATATAGAGTTGATAACAGAAACGACAACAGAACAAACGACTAAGGCAACTAGCACCACTACTAGTACTACAACTACCACAACGACCACTACCCCTACGACGGTAAATGTGTTTACTTTGAAAAGTACACAATTCTCTGTTGCCACAGAAAGATCTTCGCCAGACCCGTTGCCAGTACAAATAAAGAAATTTGCTCATAGACTAACGACTTCAACTACACCAAAACCGAAAAAAAAATTGGTAACAGTTATGGATGACCTTTCAGGCTTACTGCCACCAGGATACAAGCCACGACAATCATTTAAAGATAAACGTACCAGTACTACGACAACGACGACAACATCAACTACTACAACAATGAAGCCTACAACTAGCACAAGTACTCCAGTTCCTATAATAAATAAAGATGCCAAAATTATAAATGGTACTCAAGGTCGTTCTTCTGGTATTAGTTCTAAAAACAAGGTTATTATATTAGACGATAAATCCCTGCTTCCAAAAGAATATAAGCCCAAGGAGAGAACTCCTGATGATTTATTCAAAAAGTTCCAAAAAGATGATCTTAGTAAACTTTTACCACCAGGCTTTAAACCAGAAGTTGTTGAAACCACTAACACTGAAAATAAAGACAAACCAGATATTTTGAAAAATGTTGAGAAACTAGATATATCAGCTTTCTTACCAAAAATCTTTAAACTTAATACGTCAACTATAACAACAACTGAAAAAATTAAAACTATACCGAAGCTAGCAATACCAGTTGATATTACTGCCTTATTACCGCCAGGATACAATCTCAATAAAAGTGAAACTGAAAAAAATATAAACGATTCTCCAATAGTTAAATTGAAATTAGCTGATGTTTCAAATTTACTGCCTCCTGGATTTAAATTGAATACCTCAGAAGAAACTACATTAAGTACAACAACAGCATCTTCGGGTGGTTTTAAATTAGTATTTCCCTCAAGACCTAACGGAAAATCTAGCAGAAAAACTACGACTCAAAAATCGAACTTAGGTCCATCACAAGTAACGCCAAAGATTCAAAAGGGCTGGCCAACACGGTGAGTACACCAAGTTTAATTTATTTTTGTTTCTTTATTAATAATTACCTCGACTAACAAACAGTAAGACTGAAAAAATATACGATACAAGCAGTAATTATATGATATTGCATTTTCAACTTTAGTTAATTGCAAAAAAAATATACTATAGATCGATAGAATCGAAAAAAGAATAAAACATAAAAACTGTTACATTTTCAAATTGTTTATGTATTGCAGAGCTTCAACTGAATTTACTGGTTGGCCATCACCTTCAACAACGCCCTTTTCTATTGAACGACTGCTTGAATTGCAACGTAATGCGACTTCTACGACCCCACAAATAGAAATAAGTACCGAATCAACGACACGGCGACTAATAATCTCGACTACAACGACATCGGCACCTCCTCAACCAACTACTCCTGGAATCTGTCGCCACGAATGCGATATAGCAGCTACGATAAAAATAGTTTCAGGTAATATGAAAATCATTTATGATGCTTTTAAACCAAAAAATCCAATAAATCACCAGCATAAGCCTCTTTATAAGGATATACAATATATGTAACTTGTTTTAATCTTCTTACAGGAGTTAAATGGGTACCAGAATTTTTGGATCAACATACCAAAGAATGGCAAAAACTAGCTAAGGAGGTAAAAGAGGAGGTAAGCAATACATTGTTGTAATAAAATATAAGGTTGTATGAAAACAATCAGAATATAATTTATACTAACAAATCATTTTTGTTTATTTCTAAACAGCTTAATTCCGTCTATTCAAAATCTGATCTGCTAAGCAAATGGTACAAAGGCATTCGCATAGATGGATTCAGTCAAGGCTCCGTTCTCGTCGATTACTTTATTGAACTTAATAATGTGGAGCAAAGAGTCGATACAACACAATTGAAGAAATTTTTCCATAAATCTCTTCACGAAGCAAAATCCGGTTCTGTAATGGAAGAAGAACAGACCGATACCTTCGACCCTGATGCAATGTTAGGAGACCAGCCAGATGAGGATAGAATGAGAAAAAGTAATGAACAGATGACCAAAACTATTGACAAGTCTGCAGGGAAATTGGAAATGGGAAAATTTGTTATGGATCCAGCATACACAGAATTTATTGGTATAAATTATGTCTTTGTTTTAAATATTTTATAATTGAATTGCATTTGAAATCACTAATTATTTAAATGTTTCTTTGCAGTTTTGCCAAAACGCGAGGAACCTACTGTTGCCGTTCCTGACGAAGAATCTCTTCTTCCGCAGTGGGGCATTGCTGTAATTGTTATAGCTCTAGCGTCACTTCTTTTCGTAGTTATATTTGGTGTGACTGTGGTATGAACTCATTGTTTAATAATTCTTAGTATGTAATAATATTTATTACCTTACGATTACTATTCATAATTCGTCATTTTCAGCTTGTTAATCGCCAAAAAAGTACCAAAACGAAGCAGCCTATTCCACTGAGTGAAGACATGTTACGAGAACTTGATAAAAGTCATATGGGTGGATTTGATGACATGCATCAGTTGAAAGAACGAGATTTGCCGTACATACCGTCCGGAAAGGTACTATAAATATATTTATGATATGGATTTTTCATAAAATTATTTTTTTTAATATAAAAAAACTGCCACCAAAAAAATATTATTATGAAATATTTAATTTTTAAAGCTATTGATTTATGAACAGGACTTTACTTGTTAATGTGTGTACAACACAAAATATTTTTCTTCCAATCTAGCGTATGTCAACCGCCTTCATAGAGCAACTGGCATATACAAACCCTGGAGATTCGTGGCGATCAGAATGGACTCCACAATTGCAAAAGCATATGCAACATTATACACCTGATTCTGGGCGGGGATCGCAAATCTATGGCACCACTGGCAATGGGTATCTGTTACAGATATTTTCAAACATATATTTTTTATATATTGCCAAACACGCTTTCCCTTACTTACAAAATTAAAATTCAGCATTGCTTGATAAACAAGTGCTTCCGAAATACTTTATACAAATTCGATATTAAAATTGCAGTAATTAAAAATATTACATTAAATTTAATAATTCTGTATTTTATAACTAGTTACGGAGGGTCGCAGCTTTACGGGCAGGCGGGCGCAGGATCACAAGTATACGGTTACACGGGGGAGTTCCCTCGCTCACACTACTCACGACGCCGCTCCGACTACGATAGCAACTTCTAGAACTTCTCTAACATTACAAATTTAACTTAACCCCTTGACAATATCATCTTTAAACTTCGTGTTTAGTATTAGAAAATAGTTTCAGAATTATCATTTAGATGTTCATAAATATCTACAAGAGTTGGGTACTAAAATCAACTTTACCAGTTTCCTACAAATATATACCCAGCTTAGTTCATAAACAGGTTGTGAAATAGGTATGCTCTCATTATTTAATCATAAATCATGAAACTCAATTTCGTAACAGTTAACCGAATTTTTTCTAGGTCTATTTTAGCCGCTTATAGTCCGGCCTATATCATAAACTACATTTTGTGCCAAACCGGAATTAACTTTCGATATTATAGTTAACGTAAAAATAATAGAACTAACAAATTAAACTGAATGGCCTAAAAATTGTAATGGCTATTTGAAATTATGAATTATTTGAAAAATATATATAGAACAGAAGATTTAAAAAATGAATCCGTAAAATTTAAGAGAATCTGCCAAAATAGTAACTTTGACTGATCGTGAGATGTAAATAGATAGAATAAGAGCTCACCAATATTGTAAGTCGGAATAAGGTGAGTCTATACAGAATCCTGTAGATATCTCTGCATACCTATATTTGCTCAGAATCCGTAGTTTCATTGGCAATGTGACAACGTGTAATAGTGTGCCAACAAACAATTGGTATGTAAATATTGTGGAGAATATGCGTTATTCTTTTTATATTACGCGAGTTCGATTATATGTGTAACCTAGATTGGTGAACATGTGACTAGTAACCGAACGATATTTAGAGTGAAGTGGTTAAGGCCCTGATCGACGTGCGAGCTTTATCGTGGTTTTGATAGCTCGCTAGTGGATCACGGTAAAACCGTGGTTTGACGTGACGACGAACCAAGCTGCGGCTGGTTGAAACAAAACTACGCACATATTTCGCTTCAACAAACTACAGGCCGATTGAACTCGCCCTGCGGGAACGACAACCCGCGACTAGATACGCCTTTATTTTAGCCGCAAGCTTATGGCGTCTCGTCGATCGGGGCCTTTAGTTATAGACGATCGAATTGTAATGTCAAACAATATATGTTGTTGTCATTAGGAATTATATTTCGCATGATACGCTTGAGATGGGCTCTTATTGAGTATTAGCCAAAGTAAGTCGAAAGGGTCGATATATAATTCACTTATGATTTGTCGATTTTGTTCAAGATTACGTTTTTAGAAGGTGGCTTACTGCCATTATTGCGCCACCTCAAACGTAATGTTTTATTTATATTACAAGCTTTAATTTAGAAATGACGAAATCTCGACTGCATGCATAGAACTGACACCGTTACTTAAATATAAGGAAAATGTAAGACGATTTAAATGTTATTTTTATTTCACCATGTATATTCCTCTCTAGTTATATTAATGATTCAAATATATGACAGTTTATATGACATTAACGCGATTTACATATTTAACGCAGTCGTCTGAAAATAAAAAAAAGATTTTAATGCAACTTATAATTACAATTCTATTTAAAAATGAATTTAATACTCTGTTAGGAAACGATTTTTGTGTCTCATAAATAAATTAATGATTGTCAATTTAATGTAAATATGGTTAAATTATAGTAAACCACGTATTGTTTTTTTTTTAAATATTTGTGTGTGTTGAGAAATATCACGATTGTATTTTAATATTTTTCGTGGACCTTGATGTTAATTGTAAATTCCTGAAGTGTCAAACATTTACCAACTAGATAATTAGAATTATTAACGTATATGCATGAAAGTTCTTGTATATAAAACATTTTTGTACATTTAGATCTTTAATTTAATTATTATAATAATAATTAGTTACAAATTAAACCTGTAAGATCCTGAATATAGTATATAATAATATTTATTTGTTTTAATTTTTATCCCATATATAATATTTATAAACATAACTATAAGAAAACAAATGACATATAAGACTATGTCAAGACTATTAAGATTAAGTTAAATAAATATACGTATCCATAATACTTAAAATCGTCTGTTTACATATTTGGAGGCACGTCAGTGGCTCCGCCATTTCTCGCATGTAATTTATCTTTTTAAATCGACGACGTGTGAAGAGGTACAATTAGTTGGTTTGTACGTAGGGGTAATATACAGAACCAAGGATCCAATTTTAAAAATTCAATAATAGAAAGCTGCATTTTTTTAGTGAGTCGCATTTATACTATATAAACATAGGTAAACGGTAGGTGATACGAAGATTATCTAGTAGTTTTTTTAAACATTTAGTTACTCATAGTTACCTCATTAGTGTTGAATGCTTGTTTGTGTCTTATGTGATTTAGTTAAAACTTATTACATTTTTAAGTTTTGCGTTAAGATTCATCTCAGGCATCTAAACACATTTTTTTTTACAAATAAATAAAAAGGCATTGCAAAATCCAGACATTATCGAATTAATTATAAATAATCAAAACAATAAATATTTATGAATTTTATTACTTTAATGAATACTATAAAACAAATGGTACATTGTTTATCTGATATAATTCATGAAATAAGCTAAAATCTGGCCACATCAGAGTTTCATAACTCTTTTTAAATAGCGATCTCATAACGAATCCTGTGCGAAATCTTTTTATCTCGACTCGGCGCACCAACTTGCCACAATGTTAACATAGTTCAGCAAGTATTTGCGGGGGTAAACACCGTCGAAGTAAAGCGCGAATTCTTTAAGCTACTGTTATTTGTAAGAGATCTTGAAACATGAGTTGCTTGGCTTATTTCTTGTGACTCATAATAATATGCAATTACATAGTCTTAACATTTTATACTTTCGTATAGGACATATTTTTCTATCATATATATTAATCAAATTCCATTGCATCCGTATAGAAAAGCTGTTTAGATCCGTATAGTTAGTAATAAAAGTTATACACGTATTAAGTTGAGAATCCTACATTCAGGGTTATTTTTGAATAACTATATTTTTGTGTTAACTCTCGTTATTATTTAAAAACATTTTTGTCTTTCTTTAAAAACTAAAAATAAATTAATAAACAAATGATTTTAACAAATATTATGACGATGATATAAAAAAAGTGTTATCTTAATACTTTTTTAAAGTTCGAACATAGCGTCGGTACTTGTCCCTTACAGTATACCGGAAGATAATAAAAAAAATTAAAAATACCGAAAAATTACAAAAAACCTTCCAAACGATTAATTATTGTAAGCGCTAATTGCACTTCCAGCTAAATAAATAAAGATTTAAGATATTTTATATGATTGATTTTTTTTTCATTTCACTCAACAGAAATTATTTCTGAAACTTTCCTCATGAAGAGTTCAAAACTCTCAATCACATTACTTCTCGATTTACATCTACCCCTTTAATCGCAATCACACTTGGCGTTGAACTAAAATTAAATAAATCCGTACAGTGTAAGAAAACACAATCCTAAAATAGATATTTCACAGAATGTTTCGCTTAGTTTCAAACTACGCTTAAAAACAAAAGTTTGTTAATAATAGTTCAGAAAATAGTACAATAACTCTTGCCTTTTTTTTAACCGAGCCTTTTTTCATAGTATACAGTCTATATATTTATATAGCTTTTTTGGTATTTAGTATATAATGTTAAATTATAGTTACGTAATTATTACACCGGAAATGTGTGATAAAATGAAATCTTACAACAGTTAAAACTTCGTCTGAATGTTAACCGATGATAGCGTATGAAACCAAGACAAACAGCAACGAATTTTACCGTACTTTATTTTTGTTTGTAAAATCATCTCCTGTTAACGGTGGAAAAAAAGAAATTATCGGATAAAACCTGCCAAATGTGTATTGGCTGATCGAGCATCGTGACGTCACTTATATTTAAAAGAAGGAGGCCCAGAGGTCGGACTTTACATTTATAGGGTTTTTATTTTAATTTTATATGTGTATGTTATTAATAAATAAGCCTTTATTTGTTCTAATGTTGCAGCTTGAATATACCACATCGATAACAATGATAAATTACCACAAACCGATGTGCGTAATTAATGTAATATTAACTATGAAGCAATGATTTTCAGTATAAGCTCAACGGTTACATTTGACATTATTACCAACATCATATTAAATTGAGCTCACTCTTTCAAATAATTTAGTGTTTAAATAAAATCCTGAACTCTTTATAATTTCATTCCAGTCTGTGCAACGCCTCCGTCTTATGCGACTCTATTTAAGGTCGGTAAACTCCTTAGCTGCCTTGAAATTCTCCCCCTATGCCAGCAACTTCGGGGAAGCTGGCACCTTTCAATTTACTACTTTCTCTCTAATAAATAACTCTGTTATTTTACAAAAAATCAATATTTGTCACAAAAATAAATGATATTTAGCTGACAAATTTCTATGATAGTCCTTTTGGTTTTCGTCAAAGAATATGCAATATTTTATAATTGTGTTGACTTTGCAATTGCAAATAGAGCATACCAAAAAACGACATCACTAGAAACGCAGGTATATAATGAAACATACATATATACATGTATGCTACCACTATATAAGTACCTAATTCAACAACGCTTCATTGAAAAGTTTACTTGAATAAAATACATTTGATTTGATTTAATACTGATTGCAGCACATATTTATAACTCCAATCCGAAATTGCCAACTCCTGCAGTGTCAGGTAAGAAAAATGAAAGATTTTCTGTTTATTTAAGAAATATATTTTATCATACAGTTAATCTCCTCACGTGCGAGTCTGTAATTACCACTAAACGATCTTTGTCGATGGTTCCTTGGATTGTTCAATGGAGGAGACTCATAATGGAATGATAATATTCGACCCGAGGCGTGATATGGGTTCCAATGATGCGTATACAGAAATAGCTTTTATAGTTTATTAAAGTGAATTCCAATAAAAATATTATCAATATAGTTATTCCAAGACTCTTGGCTTGGCGTGTTGAAATTCGGAACCTCGGAAAATTGTTCTTGAGCCTTTAAATTATTTTTCAGTATAAGGTTTAATGACATATTTCTATTATATGTCATTAAACCTTATCATTACCGTGGGCGTTGACACAAGCACCGATTCGTCGTAGCGATCACCTTTACAGTAATGTATTGGCGAGTATTTAGAAGTCCAAATCTAATACTTAAGGCTAACGACATCATAAGACTATCTAGGGATCGGTCGCTTAATTAAAATATACACTTAGTTCAATCCATATAGTGTTTGCGTAGGCAATCATATATTTCTAGCGTTTGTATGAACCGTTTGCTATCAATCGTTGACCAACTAGATCAGCGAGTGGTAACTGTTCTACGTACAGTCGAAGTGACAACACGTTTTCTATGTTTATCATACAAAATGGCTTGGACATAGTTTGATTAAAGTATTTATATTTCACGCATATTATATAGGCTCCATGGCTAAAGAGCTCTTATTTTTTCTTATTTAATTTTGGGACTTTGGTCCTACACAAGTACGTGAGTCCCAAAGGAGCTCTTATTTTACTTTATTTTTTTTGGGTGTATGAAAAATCAACTAATTGCGGCAACCGTGTTAACTTCTACTTCGCCGTTTACCACTGAAGAGAAAAAAGAAAGAAATAATTCGGATGGCTCCTAGGCAACCAGATTTAGTCCAAGAGACAACTCATGCAATGAGTTGCCAAATTGCCCTAATTGCGCTACAATTACTTGGTGGTAGGGTTTTGTGCTAACATGTCTGGGTTGATACCACTCACTTATCATACATTCTATAGTCAAGCAGCAATACTTAGTATTGTTGTGTTCCAGTTCGAAGGGTGAATGAGCCAGTGTAACTACAGGCACAAGGGGCGTGACATCTTAGCTCCCAATGTTGATGGCGCATTGGTGATATAAGAAATGGTTAATATTACTTACAGCGCTAATGTCTATGGGAGGTGGTCACCATTTACCATCTTTAAAAAAAAATTGATATCTGTGTCCAATGACCTTGGGTTTGGACTACTACTTGAGCTAGTAGAAACTTTTATGAGCTACTTAAACATGAGCTGATACGCACGCAAATTGGATAATTTGATCAAATGGACAAAGTATACGTTCATGTATTTGTTATACGCGACTATCTACGAGAGACAAAAATCGATATAGTCATATTATAAACAGTGATGATACAATTTATTTTCACATATTGCGACGTCGACAATGACAACGTTACTTGCATGACCAGTCTATCTACTACTTAGATCGTGAAAGACCACCGCTCGCGTTGTGCCGCCTAACCGGCAATTGTGTGCGAATGAAAAGGCGCCCAGTTACTTTATCGTTCCTATTTAATTTGTTACTTCAAACAGTATAATTATTGAGTTATCCAATCAGCTCTTTTCTAAGTATTATGTTTTAGAAACTTTTAATCAAGTTACTACCTAAATCTCCTAGGTATCGTAATGGATTGTTTTCCACGAAATTAATTGCTGCGAGGGATTACCGCGCTTTTCATAACTTACTGAAAACGTTTAATTAATTTCGGTAGCTATTTTTCCTAAGGGCTATGAATAATTGAACCGTACGAGATTCGACTGTAATTAATTTAAAGGCAACGGGCGTTCCTACAGCCGCAACATACATTTTCCATCAAAGGGATTATACTCGAGAAATTCTACTAACACGCTCTGTAATTGAAAACTACGTGTGTGTAACCAGCTTAATAGGGTTGATATTAAATTTAAACTATATTACTCGAAATGAATTACACGTATATTTTAAATATATATCAAATTTGTATAAATAATGAGGTAAGTTCACGCCAGATGTCAATCTTCTGGACTGACACACAATTGGGCAATAGCGACAGTCTATTTAAATATACATATATTATAAATAAATTTATTTTAATTTTAAATTAGTGTTAAATACTTATATTACTAAGAGAAATATAGCGTTACCATCATGGCGTTTTTTTCTTTTATAAGCACAACCCGTTATCTTTTCAATTAAATAAGAAACAATAAAATCGCTTGAAATAAGTAAATAAATTGAATATTATTAGATGAAACAAATCCTTCTTTATTTAGCCTTATTTAGCTTGTAGGGATTCTTTTTTCAAAATAAATTGGAACTACTCTAAAAAGATAGCAGAACGAATAAAAAATAAACAACTTTTTTTCAAAATCAGCGTAGCTATCGAGGAATACATACATTACACACAGTATACAGAATAAATAAATAAGCCAAAATTTATAATGTCCTCCCTTTTGAAGTCGGCAAAAAACAAGGGAAGCCTCATAATAAATGGTTACGTTTTTGTTGAGATTTGTTAGTTAGCTTGCAGGTATTTTTTATGGTTATGTTGGCGCACGAGCATATGGGCCACCTGATGCTAAGTGGTCACCACCGCCCATAGAAAATGGCGCTTTAATAAATATTAACAATCCCTTACATCGCCAATGCGCCACCAATTTGTGCCTGTATTTACACTGGCTCCTCACCCTTTAAACCGGAACACAACAATACTGAGTACTTGTTGTTGTTGTTGTTGTTTGGCGGTAGAATATCTTATGAGTGGATGGTACCTACCCAGACGGGCTTGCACAATGCCCTAATACCAAATCAAGTATGGCAAGTTATGGCAATCAATGTATTTAATCTTGTTATATTTTTATGGATAGTACACAGACTTAAATAAAAACTCAACAAGTTGGTAAACATGTTGCATGAATGTTGATTAAGCGATTAAAGTTATTAAGAGATAATCAACAATATTGAGTCGCAAACATTATTACAGCGTCGACGTTGAGATCGATCGAAAGTTAAAGAGCAAACAGATTATGAAGTTCGTCTTCGTGTGGTTCTGATCACGGGTACGGCGTCCTCTGAATTTCATATTATGTCGGCTAAAGTTGAAGAGAGAATTTTAAGTACTGTGAGTATGTTACCTCTTATTTCAAATATTTGTGTGTGTATTAATTTCCAAGCACGTCTATAGAATTGATACTTATAAACAGCAGCCCAAACTTGAAAACATCCAAACCCCTAAACGAAATCTTAATTAACGTAGGAATCAGTTAAAATCCTTAATGCTTATCTTGAATAAAGGCCTTCGGTGTTAAATTTCTTGTTAGTAGAACGGCTTAGGTTGTAGGTTTTCTGTTGGTGTAAGTTTATGAAAGTAACAATGTAGTTTCTGGAACGGGGCAAAGAGAACGGTTGAAATTATACAGACAAATAAATTCGCAGTAGATGAACTATTCAAATTGATTCAAATTGATTAATCTATACTAATATTGTAAATGCAACAGTTGCTTTGTCCATCTGTCTGTCTCTTATTCTTTCACGGCGAAATCACAGAAGCTGTATTGATGAAATTTGCTATGAAGCAAACTTCAACTCGAAGGAAAATAGGAACATATATCCAACATTGGCTGCTTTTTATGCCCAACACTGTATTGTACTGAATAAGTCACTATTTAATTTATAATCACTCATGTTTATGTCAAAGAACTGACTGTAACTATACAGTCGAACCCAGCTCCTTGTTATTTTGCTGGTCATACCCTTAAGGCATGGCCACGGAAAATTCACTGCAGCTATAATTCGCGCGGTTAAAAATATATGGAAACGTACTGAGCATAACACGGCTGCCGTGACCAGTGCAATGTCAGGTATATACGATATTTAACCGCACATTGAATAGTAAGTGGAATTAAATAAATATGCAATTTCCAAATTACATCGTGTTCTCCACAATTTCTTTAAAATGTTGTAGTATATTGAATATAAAAACCACTACTCTCCAGCAAAGTCCAGACAACGTTAATACACAATATTACGTTGTCGGTTTATAATAGACGCGGCGGTGATCGCAACTCTCCGTGCTGCACAAATTGCCGCTTCGCCCATCGCACAACGTTCGCGCCGTCCGTTTCCGAGGCGAGGCGGTTAGATTATTTTTACGAAGCCAGAGTATTGGATAGAGCCCACCCCTCTTAGATTACCCTTTCCGTAGTGCCGAGTATATAATCATATCTCCTGACTAAATAATTACAGACCAAGCCGCCATTTTGACATTATATGGTTTTTTTAATATTCCACTCCTTTAATTGTTAGGTAATCGATTACATTGGAGTTATAGTAAATTTGTATTTGGACTCTCAAGGTCTAAAACAAAGCGCTTAATTTTTAAATAGTCTTAGAAATCGGTACCACAGGCTCTTTTCAAAATAAAACTATCAACTCTAAAGTCTCTAGAGTAGGGGGTTACAGAAATAATTATCATTTAACTATTGAAGAACACTAGTTGAATAGTTTACTTTTTAAGAAAATAGAGATCTATTGTTTGAAAGATTTATTGTTTATCTATCTATAAATAAAATCCTCGTAACTTTGAAGGATATTAGCAAGGACGCAAATAAAATTGGCTCAATTTAATCAAAGAAAAGTTTTTATATAACATTACATCACAAACAAAAACTCTCTATAGCCTTCGAAGTTCTAGATATATCATTTAATGTATGAATATATTTGTGGAAATCCTTAAGGCATTGCATTGATATACGTGTAAACAAAAGACGAGTTAGGAAGGAATCAGTTAAGTTTGTCCGAAAATAGATAGGGAGATAAGATAAATGTACAAGTTAGATTACTTTTCCATAATAATTATTATTATATCAAACTAATAGTAAGCGGTAGGGTTTGTATTGTATATATTGTGTTGTAGTTTAAGAACCGACCTATTATATTATATATATATCGTTCTTTTATGTCCCAGTGACGTCACTACACGAGCTAACCATCATCTCTTGATTTGTTAATAGGCCAAGAATAAGCTGCAATGGGGAAGACTGGCTGTCTTTATCTCGTTACGGTTTAGAAGTCTAATACTCTGTTTGAATGAAATTACATAACAATAATATTTTAGTATAATTTAAATATAATAGTTTTTTTAAAAGCTAATCGTTACAGCCCATGTAACAGTTTTAATAATATGCTATCGTGATTGTCTTTGTTGATATCATTAGGACCGTGTACTGACCAATCTGCTAAAACTATAAGAGATTAACTTGGTATAAGACTCTAGAATTCTTGCCAAATATTTCTGTTCTACCAACCTTCCATTAATAATTCGCAGTAACCGTTTTGATTCTATGTTTTAATCAACAGAATAAATGAAACGGTAACTCCATGATTGGACACATATGTGTCACAAATCAATATTAATTAGCAATATGAATTTGGCAATTTCATTCGTTGTCTGTTATTCTAAATTGCTGTGTAAATAATTCAATTTGATTTGACTCGTAGTTTTAGATATATTACAAGGCATTTGAATAAACGCTTGCATTTTTTTTAATACTATCATAAAATACACTTTGCTTAAATACTTACTGTTATATAATTTGAATCAATTTCATTGGTTGAAAAAATAAGATAAAGGTAAATTTATATCTTTATCTATGCAATGTTAGAAAGAAAAGTAGGTAAATATTTTAAATACAAGATATTTTAACTTTTACTGAAGTAAACTAACTGTATAAATACTTATGTATGCTATATTTTTTTATTCTTGTGTTTAATTGGCCTATCTCTTTTGAGAATTACTATCAGTATTTAAAACGGGATATTTACCATGTTTTTTATTTTTATTTGGTGGAGCTCGATATTTCGACATTATCTACGAATGTCTTGTTCACGAGACTGAAGTTTGCGGGTGAACAAGACATTTGAATGTCGAAAAATCTAGCTCCACCAAATAAAAATAAAAAACGTGGTAAATATCCCGTTTTAAATACTGATAGTAATAAAAATAACCATGTTAATTTAAAATCTTTTAGTCTAGTCTGTCAGAAGGAACGTCATAATTATTTAAGTATACAGCCTAACACTTTGTTATTACCCACGTTTACTAATATAGAAGGATATTTAGTACAGATTGGGATATTATTATTTTGAATACGACACCTTTCATATAACGTTTTTGTGTATCTGTTACAGTTTTGGCAACGTTTGTTTCGAAAGCGCTTGGAGCGACAATTTTCTTTTCAAGTTCGTCAGCACGCTGAGCTGTATCTCAAACATAAGCAACGCACTAACCTACTATATACAGTAGTATATACCATATACAGTAGTAGCTGTTGCTTATGACCGATCAGAAACTACAAACTAAAATAATTTAAAAAAATAAATGTCAATCGAAATAGTTGTTTTTACGTAAAAAAAAAATCTTTATGATATTAGTACATCTACATATTATTCCTTACTTCATTAACCAGTCAGCAAGGTAGTGACTTAAAATGTTATGTCTCTTATGACTGTTTTTATATTGGCTCGCTCACTCAACAAGCTGTCAGGTCAAAACGCAACATAATAAAATAAAATACCACTGCTACTTTGATTACAAAATTAACATTCCTTTCGTATGTGTACAAATAATGACTGACACGATTAAAGACAAATAATTATTTGGAACCATGATGGCCTATTGGTTGCAAGGCGCGAATCGTAACGGATGATTATGAGTTGAATCACTGAGTTTCATCATTCATCTCTTGCTCGGTAAGAGGAAAACATCGTTAGAATATATGCACGTGATCATTGAGAATCCGCTACATGTGACCACTGACCCGCATTGGAGGATACATTTGCCCAGTTGCCTAACTACCTACTTTAACTAGGAATCTAAGTATATATTTTTTAACTAGTTGTGAGTAAGATTTTGTTTTTTTTTTTTTAACTGTGCTTATGACAAAGGAAGTGCGATAAAAAGATTACTGCTTACGTAGGTAACTTATTAATGGAGAGGCTCTATATTATATATCTGACTATCAAAACATATTGAATTCAAGCTCGTTTCTTCGTTATATCGATTTCAACACATCGATACCTATTTGTATTGCACGTAACCATGATAGAGCTGACTACGTCAAAGCATTAATGCTCAACGTGTCAGAGTAATATTACTTGGTTGAAATGTAATCGTATCATACTCCTGCGTTTATATTAAATAGATTTTATAAAGCAAGGAGTTCAAATTTGTTGATATTCACGCACGATGGATAATAAATTAATAGAAATATAACAATGTAATTTGATTAGTGAAAACAGAAAAAAAACTGAGTTTCTTGATGGTTCTTCTTGGTAGAATGTATATTAAATTTAAATAATAAAATAACATAATTTTATAAATTAATTTCAAAGTAAGGGCCTATTTTAATGAAGTATACTTTGATCTATTAGACTCGTTGAAGATAATGTTGTAAGATAAGGTTGCTTTGTATTTTAAGTAATTTTACTAGAAATATTGGCAATTTTCTGACGTCATGATCGAGTAGTCGCCGGTGAATTGGGGTTTAAGAACTTTATTTAAAGAATTTACAGTAACTTAAAAAACAATAATACAATTATAAAAATTATGTTGGTAGTTCGACAATTCGTATGGTACATTCGATGCATAGAAACAAAAAACTGTTGCAACTGGAAGTGTTAACATACCGAAATTTAGAAGTTTGATATAATGTTAAAAAATATTTGATATGTAATGTATTGTACAGTAATTTATTAACATAGGTTCTGTAAATATCTATATTAGTTTAAGGTGAGAATTGGTGGCAATTTTATTTTACATGTTGTTGTATCGACTTTCGGTCGCCTCTGACCACGATAATTTTCCAGCGTGACCACCAATGATCTTTGAAAACACTAAATATTATGGTCAATCACAACATTTGTAATGTATAAGATTTAAAACATGAAAAAAGTCAACCTTTGAGTAACATCGTCATACATACATATCATAAATGTAAAAGCAATTCAATTTGTCTATTGGTAACCTCATTACGACTATAGCACTGAACCGATCGTAATGAAATTAGACATAGATTTGAATAAAAATCGGTATTCACGGTGAAATGAATCACGAATAACAGAGTTTACATTTCCAATGAATAACTTTAAAAACTGATAAGTTTCAATTAAGCGCTCTATCCACTGATATCGCAAAGGCAATAATTATCAAATCAATATCAACAATAAATTCATTTCCGATTTTCCTGATGTACATACAACTGACAAGATTTAATAACGGTGAATAATTCGTACTGTTTTCAATGAACTCGGAAATCGGAAAAGTTAAAGCCCCTTGTGTAAATTTATTTTACAAAATTGGTCGTAATTACTTTTTTAAATTGCTTCCTTTGTTTCTTTGTGAACGAACTATGTGATAAAGCTCTATTTTATTTATCTAATTATGTATGTGTGCCTCGCTTGAACCTTTGGCTAGATAGGCAGAGGAGTCACTTGATGATAAGTGGTCACCACTGCCCACAGTGATTGGCGACGTAAATCAATTTAACCATTGCTTACATCACCAATGCGCCACCGACCTTGAGAACTGAGATTTTATGTCACTTGTGCCTGTGGATACACTGGTTCATCGGTTCGAACTGGACCACAATAATTCTAAGTATTGCTGCTTGGCGGTAGAATATACGATGAATGGATGGTACCTACCCAAAGGGGCTTTCACAAAGCCCTACCACCAAGTGAATTTTTCAATTTTTAAAGTCTAGCCAACCACAACGGAAATGCTTTAGTGTATTGCATAATTGTGAACTCAAGCACAGGTCAACTCACTTGTACTCCTCTCTCATGGTTCTATAGGATAGGTCTCTACGACGAACAGGGAGAGACAGAGTGAACAACAGGTCCAAAAACTACCTAGATCCAGCAACCGCTTTAACGAAAAGTTAATTAACCCGAACTGCGACTGACAGATAAAACTTATTAACAGAAAAAACTACATAACGTTTAAAGAACCAACCAGATATTCGACGAGCTTACATCTAGCCGTACATCAACATGACAATTAAGAATGTATAATATATGTAGACTAAATATTCAGTATAAAAAAATATTTACCAGACTAAATTTCGAATGCAAATGTTTATTAAAAAACATATATTATTCTTAAAACGTAAACTGGCAACACAAAGCAACAATTTCAAGCATAATTTTATGCGCAACGCACAACGAGTCGGCAATTTGGTAAATCTGTCTGTAAGTGAGCGCTACACGAACAGGCTTAAACTAAGCCCTCCCAACTGTTTCCCGTTCCATGTTTCATTCTGTCAGAGTGAGCAGGAAATAAAACAAAACAACTGAAATGAACAAAAGATCAACCTATTTCTTGTTATTTTTTAATTTCCATTCGACCAATGTATATTAAAAAGAATAATAATAATTAATCTATGCATCAAATAAATATTAAATTAAAGTTATAATTAGTATAAATAAACTTATTTAGGCTTCTTAACTGGGTTAACCTGTATCAATCAAGTCAGAGATCGTCACAAAGTAGCATGACATAATGAACTAACAAAATTATAGTACTAGTTTGTGAGTGATTCGTGCATGTGTTTGTAAATATTTTGTATGTGTGTCAGTAATTTAGTGAATACTTCCGGGCACGAAAAGGCTTAAACTAAACCCTACCAACTGTTTCGTGTCCCATGTTTCCGTTGGAATATACAAGAAATAAAGAATACAAAACAACAACAATTTGAAACAAGGGGTCACTCCATTGTTTTTTTTACGTTCTGAAACCATGCGAGTAAATTAATTTATCAGGGTCCGTTTGTTTGTTCTACAAATTGGTAGAATTGAGAATAATGTAATAAACCCTAACTTGGAATAATCAAGAAAAATAAATCTCTCATTGAATAATGAATTTCAAAAAAATATCCACATAGCAATGGTGTGTATGACGTCACAAATAGGATAGTCACGCAGTTGATATTGGCAGCTTGAAAGCTATTATATCTGGCTGGAATTCCAACGCAGATTTTCAGTGGTATCCTTACAAAAACTATCGCATACGAATTTAACGAATCACTCTCAAATAAACGCTTAAACAGTATGCGCAGTGTCTTTTAATAAATGTTTGTGAGGTTTTATTTAGTCATAATAAATCATTATCTACCGAATTTTTTGTTTAACTTTTATGTCTGAACGGGCTGACAGTTAGCAAACTGCAAATAATTTTTATATTTAATAATAATAATTATCCACAAACAAAGTAACTACTCATCCCAAAATGTCAGAAATATATCTGTTTATTTGTAATCATGACGTAGAATCGCTTGAATCGCACATTTACAAATAGACACTTAACGGAAATGTAGATTGGTGAACAAATGCTTATACAACAAATGAACAACAAACAACAAAGGCAGATAAATCGTACTGTTAAATAAATTTTCTAAGCTGTCCGTAATCGATTTAGGTTAAAAAAAGAGGGTAATGTTGATACTACAGGATAACCGTCTAGTGTACACATATCTAGAATAACATGTGAATTAGTATTAGATTTATACTTTATATCAATATATATTATCTATGCATGCATCTGTCAACTCGACAGACATCGCGAAAGCGCGGGAAAGTAATATAATATATTTTTTTAATCTAATGTGAACATTACAAACAAAAATTTAGATAGACATATAGATGACATATATCATATTCAATGTTATTTGGATAATTTTATAAATAATTATTATTGTTACATAATTTTCGTTTTATTTATTTCTGGTGCAATTTATTAATATTTGATTATTATATTAAAAGCACCTGACTATTATTATTGTAATGAGCAAGCCGTTTACACAGCCATAGGAATGAAATCTAGCTCATAATTGTATAAGTCCGTAATTTTGATGTATGTTACGTTTGTATTCTGTTTGTATACATATAAATAAATATATGTTTTTAAAATAATGACTTACGTATTTCTTAAGTAACTACCTCCAACTGTCTAAAAAGCAAAGGCCTCATTACCTTATTAAATAGAACACGAGCTTATTCCAGTGCGAATTGGTGGATATTTAACTGACAGATATAAAAATTACGTCACATGTAAGTGTCATCGCGGTATTGAAGAGTAAAGAAATAAAAAAGGTAATGAAGCAAAGATGTTTTACTTCACAGCCCGGCACAAATATAAATACAAATTAGATACAAGAAAAACATCCCCACGGGATTGCATGTTTTGTATAAAATCTGCCACATGTCTGGCGGATTAAATTGCGTGATGGGTTAAGCTCCTAACCTTCTCCTCAAACAGAAAGCCAGCAAAGGAATATTTACAGGCTGTTTCCTTAGTTTAAAAAGGTAAACGGGTAAATAAATATACACACTTTTAACCTTCTGAATATCCTATAATGTATGTCTGTCTCTCTGTTACGGCTTAACCACTGCACTAATGTTAATGAAATTTTTTGAGAAGTAGAATTTCAAGGGGGTGAAGTTGTAGAGGAGGGATAGTATGCAAGACCATAAATATTTTTTATCACAAACTGAATTAGTAAAATACTAGTTGAACCCACGTGCTCAACTAGTATTATTATATGTTGCCTGTAATAAAATTTTCAAATAAATACAAAAAAAAATGGTAGTTTAAATTAGTTGCCACTTACTTCCTCTTAAACATATAATAAGATATTTTCATAGTTGTGTTTATATTATATATGGAATAGTCTAAAATAAAATGTAATATTTGACAATATCCAATTAATAGTAGATGTTTTTATTTTATTTAAAAATGTTTATTAGCAACTTGTTTAAAGAAAACAATTGAAACGAAATGAGAAATTACACTCAGAAGCAAAAATATATATATTTATTTTCTTTCAAGTGCCCTCCGGCCTCTCGCCTTCGCAGCGAAGACGTCATTAAATTGTAAGATAGCTGTGTTTAAAAATTGTTTCTAAAACGAGTCACGTTCCTTTATAAAAGTAAGCTTAAAATTGGCCAGATTTAAATAATGTTTTTATTATGTCTTTGTTCCATCGTGGCTTCAAATATTATGGAAGTCTAAATCTATAAAAATATATATTGACGTTTATTTTGCAAGCCAGTCTAGTTTGGTGCCGCTCATGGAATATTCTACTGACGTAATCAGTATTGTTGTGTTCCGTTTGAAGGATGAATGACCCAGTGTAACTACAGGCACAAGGGATATAACATTTCTCAAGTTTAAGTTCCCAAGTTTGGTGGCGCATTCGCGATGTATGGAATGGGTTAATATTTCTTACAGCGCCATTGTCTATGGTTGGTGGTGTACTACTAAAGGACAGACAATATCACCTTGAAAGTTTTAATTTTCTAATAAAATAAACGAAAATACGCAGATCTGATCATGAAGCCAAATAACATCAGTATTATGAACGCTTTTAATATCCCCATATCAAATTAAATTCTTGTATTCAATATAAAAGCATTACATTTACGTATTGAAAGTCAAAGTGAAAACTATCACCGCAATTTCCATTCTACGAACGAAAATTTAGGCAGCCTTCTCGACACCGACTTTGTTGCCTAATAGAACGAACTGCGAAATCATTTTTTTTTTTATTTAAGTCATATTCAATTTACTATTCCAGTATAAACATCATAAAAATATAATTTGAAATGAAATTCGAGTATTAATATCACTTCAATAATTTCCATCCAGGCAACCCACTTTAAAATTTGGACGAGTAATTTTAGAGATTACAACATATTTGAATATATTGAGCCTGCGGTTAGATGTATAAGCACAGTACGGATAGATTTCTCGACTTTACGCTGATTGTAACATAATATTTATTTAAGCCTTATTATTTAAAACAATTTAAAACCCCCAATTTTATTAAACGTAACAAATTATTTTATAATTTTTCATCTATGTCAATATACACGAACTTTTTACATGAATGAACATGGAACAATTTCCTTAGACAACGATGTGGAACGAGCTTGGAGTAAATTGACCGATCAAAAACCGATACTATTGTCTACACCGACTATTTGCTTTATAAAGTTACAAGTTTTAAAGAAAATGCACGTGCTGAAACTGAAAATAAAAACGGAACGGATATTTTTATTAAACCATAGAAATTTTAGTTACTGCTAAAAATTTTAAGTTAATACAATCCGAGTTAATTCATGCTGAGATTTAGTAGAATATAAAAACTCATAATTGAAACCTTTGTAGTAGACTTTTCGATGAGTAGTAAATTTATGTCATTATTTCCGATCGTGACTTTCAGTACAATTAGTATTTAAACGCAATATATTTGTTTTAAATACTGAGCAATTATATCTAATTCCCTTGCTGTACGTTTTTATATTCCTCGAAACATACTATATCTCTGAAACTGCTCATCTACATAAACGACAATTATTATCTGTTCTAATATTATAAATGTGAAAGGACCTCTGTCTGTATGTCTGTCTGTTACGTTTACGGTACAACCACTGAAGCGAATTCGATCAAATTTGTTCTGAAGCAATCTTGAATCCCAAGGAAGACATAGGCTTCTTTATACCCAACTCCTGACGCCCAACAACCACTCGTTTTCTATATATTGCATTGTTTACGTAATGGCTATCTTTATATTAGAGCATAAAATCCCGAAGACTTGAGCACAAATCGAGGGTCGGACCTTTTAATATTTATTGGGACTTTTCTGTCAGGAATTTCTCAGTAGCGGTCCGGTGCGGGCGTTAGCAGTGATTACACTCCCGCCATAGATATCTGAAAGATATGGCATTAGTGAGTATTAGTATGAGTCCAAGAGTCGCTGCTCTTTCGCCGCCTAATCAACTACTACATAGACAAATGTATAAGAACGACACACATTTAAACAAAATTTTAACACACATATTACGAATACATTCTCCAATAGAGAACATATATAATTTGGGTGGAGCTTTTGTAGACTACAGTCATAGCACACAGATACATTTAGGGAATTGGGAGCAGTTTTCATGAAATTATCGATATTATTTTGTCAAAACATAAAATATTAAATTTATACATATAACCATAATATTAATATTACAGTTACCAAATTATTATAAAATTAAAACATTAAATAACAAATAATTAGAATTTTATTTTGTATAAATTAATTTGTGTAATTTTTTTATCTGACATTTGTTACACATGTCTTATTAAAAACATGAAATAACTAAAGCCTTCAAGATATTGAAGGACATTATATTGGAAATACAGGAATGGAAATAGATGTATCGATAAAATTAATAAAAACGGTACAGTCCATTACACAACACTATATTTGGGAATCGAAGCGTTAAATCGCCCGCCGAAAATAAGTTTTACTAATTGTTTAAAAATAGAACACTAATTTAATTGCTTATAGTTCATGATAAAAAAACGACATTCGTTTTTTATAATATAGTGGTTGTTATATATCGTAAAATATTATATTTTATAACTTGTTCAATTTTTAAAAATAACATCAAAACGATTCGACATCATCATTACATGGTATAAAACAAAGTCGCTTACCGCTGTCTGTCCCTATGTATGCTTAGATCTTTAAAATTACACAACAGATTTTGATACGGTTTTTTAATAGATAGATTGATTCAAGAGGAAAGTTTATATGTATAATACATGTACAATATAGTGGAGAGACACTGATAATTTTAGAGGTTTCTAAAGTGATGTCGTAAATAAACACATTTTTTGCGCTTACATTGCAAACGCTGGCTGAACCCTACGAGATAGATCAAAATAATGTACTACAGTATTGTACACCTTAAAAAGTTCTTCAACAAAGTCTGCGATGGTATATGTCTATCTCTTAGATGTAACCTACAATAACCATTTTTTATCCTTTACTTTTTACGAGAAATTATGGCTTATTTTTGAAGCGATTTTAAGCAATACAGCAATAATCCTTACCAATTAAGTGCCTAAAATACATTGTGCATTTAATATAAATCAATATGACCCTTTACAGCATGTAATTTAAATGAATATTTTCGAAGATACAGATTTGAAACCCAGGGACATGGCGGTTTGTATTCTCTAATGACAAAAAAGCTGTGAACGTTGTAAGACATTATGCAGTATATTTAGTATGAGCATTGCACCCGTGCGAAGTAGGGGCGGGTCGCTAGTTTTGAATATTTTGTAATTATATGTAACTTATTCCGTAGCTGCAAAAGCAAGTAAATGAAGCGCAAGGCGCCATTTGGATATAAAGTTAGTTTGACCGCATTCCTTGTACTGAAGGTCCATATCCTGATAAAACATAATCTAATTTTGAAATAAATAAATCATACGTATTAAACTATTTTTATCAAGTCATAATACTTTTAATTAGAAGTTCTTTAATTTTTTTTATTTGTTGGTATATTTTATATATTAAGATAATCGTTACGTCTCTTCGATAATCTGGACAAATAAATAAATTATTGAAAACTATTGATTAGTTAATAATTGGACATAGGATACGATGATCATCGTATCCTATGTTAATTTAGCCTCCAATTCACCGAATGTGCATTTCTACATTTTGGCCCGAAATATTGTCCAGCTTAATTAATCGCTTACTTTATCTTATTTGCAACTGCTTGTGATACGAGTAGACTCCGATGTCATTTTTTATTATGTATCTTAATTTATCGCAACATTCATTACACTTTGCGACCTAATTTACCTGAGCACAAGAAAATAATGCTTATGCTTGACACAATTATCAATGATTTATTTCTTAATTCGTAATTTCAGGGAGACAATTTTTTTAGGGAGGGAAATATTTTATTCCTGAGTTTAAGTCACTGTACTTACTTTATGTGGGTTATCGCCGCGGGGTACTGTTCTCATTAGATTATGAGAAAATTAGAAAAGGTATGGGGAGTGTAATCGTAGGTACTAGCACATTTGCGCTCTTGGCAAGGAAACCCTTAATAAAAACCGCCTTTGCCGGCACGATAATATATTAAAGGCCGTAAGCAAAGCCGCGGACGAAAGCTCACTCAAAAGTATTTGCCCAAAAAAAGAAATAATTTATACAAATATTAGTGTTATTAGTAATATATATATATTATTGTACACCTCATAAATAACATTAAAGAAAAATTATTAAGACTAATATCGTTCATTAATTATTGAAATTCGAAGCTTATTATCCATTTATACCAGTCAACCCGATCAAGAATAGATTGGAGCAAAATTTAATTACCTTTATTTATTTTAATATCGAATAAGCTGTTCTTTGAGTTTATTAGTTTTGCACATCTATTTTACACTGAAGTTTAAAAATCATTTTATTATTTATTATTTACTTTATGTATTAAGTAAATCCTTGTTTTTAAATTGGTTTTAACTTGGAAACTTAACGTATGAGTACCGTGTCAAGTTTTCATAAATGATATGCAATTATATTAACTCCAGGATTTGTTTTGAATCAATTAACGTATAACTTTGGGATCTTGTTTTGATATTGTTTGTTTTCAACAAAAGCCGTGTATCCGAGTTTATTGCATTATTTTAAGTAAGTTGCACTTAAGATCTTCTATCAGTGGAGCTATTCTTCAAGAGTTTGCTTCGTATCTCACTCGTGAAATGTTGAAAACCGACTTAGGGTAATATGTCATAATATGTTTTGATGCATGTAGTTTAATCGTAATACACAAAATATATCTTATGTAAGTGTATATGTATAATTAAATTATTTTTAACAAATATAGATATCAAATTTGAACTCAATAAACATTAATCTGCTCGTACGTGAGGTTTATTATATTTTCACGTTTATTTATTTTGCGTGATATGTTTACGCGTTCGTGTGTGAAAGACCCGTCAATTGTTATTTTCGTTTCAAAGCAACATTGAGTGGAATATTTTCTGTAACAATAACAATAGTCTATTGTGACTCCGCACGAATAAAATAAAATTCATTTTACTTTAAGCTGAATTATGAATACGCTTAAAAAAATTATAAATTACAATATTTTATTGTATTTATACTATTTGACTTTTTAAGCTTTCGTATTGTAATCGATAATTTTTTTATTTCTTTTCATACTTTATAAACAACACAAATGTGTAATTGCTGTACAAAATTTAGCTTTCTTTAATAGCCGACCTTATGGATTGCTGGAAAGAAGTTTGGCTGATATCCGTAATACTGCCATAGAGAAAAAATATAGTCACGTAAATGTCTCACCCCCGTTGAAAAACTACTAAACCAATTGATGTAAAACTTTCATATTATATTAGTTTATAGTTTTAAGTCAGACATGTGTTTAAAAAATTTTAATGACATTTTTTTTTTTGAGATATTACTTAATATGCTGACGAGTTCGTAGATAAAATTGTGGGTTCAGGTGCTTTTGAAGCGACAGCTACCAAAATTATAACAGATACAAAAAAATATGTCTATTTTTTATTTCGTGTGTTGTACGTTTTTATTACCAGACAGCATCACAATTTCATTCTTTGTAGAATGGATTAATAGGCCTCCAAATTATCTACAGCAAATTCTGTGGCTGTATATATAAAATATTTATTTTATAAATTATTCATAGTAAACATTACTATGAATTAAAAGAAAAAAATATATAAATAAAGTAATCTAATTTAATTGTTACAAAACATGAATCCTTATCAAAATAAGTAACATATTTGTAGTTACAGTGTTAAGTAGATTATTATAACCTATTACACTTACCAATTCAAACCGGTAGTTTAAGAAATATTACGGGATATTTAAATGAACGCATGAAATAATACGCGTCCCGTATTGTATAATACATTAATCTTTATACGTGTTACTTTTTATACCTATAGTTGTCTGTTACGTTGGTCCACTGACCAGCATTTAAGGCCGCAAATAATTAAGACTGATTCAATATCTCAAATATACTGCACATTAATATACTATAAGACTTATTAATACGATTCAAAATATAAAAACGATCTTCAAATCATATCAATCGTATTAATATAATTTTGTTTTCCCTCCTTACTTTTTAAGTTTACACGAGTACGCTAAGTTAACATATATACTTGTATTTTCTAAGACTAAGATTCTCAAAAATGGAATGGAATTAAACACGTATTAATCGAGCGATGTATACATAACGTACGATATAAATTAAATTATATTATCGGGATATTTTACAAGAATTACTGTAATCATAAAATTACGCGTTCAAAGAGAAAATATTTTCTTTTTCATATCAATATTCGCCGACTCGAGTCGATGCGGACGTGTTGGAACTTTTCAATAAATCAGAAAAGGTCGTATTGATTTCAATAATAAGAATATTTCTTTTTTCACTGTACTCACTTACTCTATGTTATACATACCTTTTTTATTTAATACGTATATATTGAGTAAACATTATATAAACATATCATTGTAAATTAATATTCATCGGGTTGTTGTCTTTTTAAACTTGAATATTAATAAGTCATATAAAACACCTGTTTTATGTATATAAGTGACAATGTATATGTTCGTTATGTGTTCCAGGGAACTATTCATAAAATTAAAATAAATAAAGTTTTTATTATAATACTTAAGGTAAGTCAGAGTGTCCTTATATAACATCTTAGCTTCCAACGTTGGCACATTGGCCTAGTAAGGAAATCGTTATTAAAGTACATTGGCACTACACACATGGATATTTATCTATGGGCGATGGTGACCACTGATCAGGTGGCCCATTTTTGCATACACTGCACATATTGCGCACACTGCCACGTAACACATTAATTATATATTTAAACTG
Organism: Vanessa tameamea; assembly: GCF_037043105.1. Lineage (NCBI taxonomy): Eukaryota > Metazoa > Arthropoda > Insecta > Lepidoptera > Nymphalidae > Vanessa > Vanessa tameamea. The sequence goes on along the minus strand of NC_087313.1, from coordinate 8,279,336 downwards.
TGCACGCGACTTCGTGCGTAAAAGCAGACCTTGGAATCGTCATGTTGTAGTGTTGAATGAAATACGAAACTACCACCGGTTCACAAAGAAAATTCTACCGAGAAGAACCGGCAAGAACTTCAGTAGTTACTCTTTTCCGTCATTCCAATTACAGAATATGTTAACAAAGTAAAATTAAACATATCCTATAAGTATTTGAAACGGGACCCTTACCATGATTTTTATTTTTAATTGGTGGAGCTCGATATTTCGACATTATCTACGAATGTCTTGTTCACAGTCTCGTGAACAAATACTTATAGTAATAAAATAACCGTGTTAATTTAAAATCTTAAATATATGTAGCCTAGAAACCAACAAAACGAGGTCCAGTTTCTGAGGCTACATATCCCGAGGTGAAAACCCCGGGTAGAGTCAGTAGTAGCCCAGTGTGCACACTCCCGTACCTTTGAAACATGAAACGTAACGTATCGTTTTCAATAGAGACTGCACATAGCATTATAACAATAATTTCATACGCAGTTGGTTAGAATGTGATGATGAGTGGATATTGTGCGGAATACATAATTAGTAAATTTTAAAATCAGTTCTCTCCGAAATGTTAAATCTTAGGGGAAAAAGTATAAAAAAAATCTTGTAGATTGAATTGAATCGTCTACAATTTTAGTTTGAGCTATTTTTATCATAAAGTAACCGTTTCATTATGAAAGCAAAAAAAAACATGTTCGCGAACCTTGACCTAATAAAAAAAATGTGCGCAAGGGATCGATGGCGAATTTTCGCCAATATCATTATAATGGTATACCTAACGTTCATATAAATTTTCAGCTTCTTGGAATTTATGCAAGGGCACCCCTATTTTTCGGGATAACTTGATCGGAATCATATATAAATAAACTGTCGCTATCTTGATTAATATAAATGATAAAAGATCAATGGAATGATATAAAAAAAAACTATATTCGCTAATAATGAAAATCACAACTTACAGACACTTAAATGAACCTTTTTAAAAGTCTAAACGTAAACCTTACTGGAAATACTGCTATCAGCTATACATCCAGCCTAAATCGATATTCATTCAAATTCTTTTGCTCCCAGTCCCGAGTCAAATAACATTTAAATCACCTTAAGCGACTATTTGAGTTGATCCCGGTACTCTTTGATGTTATTTATCGTATAAAAACTAAATAAAAGAAATCTTATTTACCTTCTTATTATAATTTAAACCATCACGCCCGCTTACAAAATAATACATATCAAAACATAAACAAAAACGGAATAAATTTACTTAAATAATATAAATATGTATAAAGTTACGTTCTATTCACACTAATTTTGTTTTTGTAGCACAATTGCGCTCCCACCGGGAAAACCAGACCGAGGTTGAGAACAGGTTGAGAAACCTGCGGTCTATTCTAGCCGGATCTACCGCTCTCTGCATCTCGGTTAAGAGGGAACTGCCCCTTTTTTTTTTTTTTTTTTTTTTTCTCGCTGGAAAAACGCGTTACGCGCTTCCCCCACGTGATGGAAGGTGGGGGGGTGTGTGGGACTCCCCGGAGCCCTGGACGCCGAGTGCGCCCAGGTACGCCGGGTTTACCCACTAAAAAACCAGCGGTACCCTCTCCGTCTTTCGGCGGGCGCCACGGGATCGCTTGCGCATGCTACCGTGACGCCCTGACGGTCGGCCCGCCTATGCGGGCCTCCAACACCTAGAGGGGGTTCTCGGGGTACTGAGACCCCCCCTAGTACCTGCGACGCCTATTGAGGCGGGGGGAGAAGGTGCGCGTAGCGCTTCTTCCTCCTCCCCGGTCGTCTTCGGCGGAGCGGGTCTGCAGCGGCATCCTCTTCCCGCTCCCGCTCCGCGGCTTCCTTCTGCGACATCACGTTTTCGCAGAAGGAGCGCATCTCCGACCAACACGTCTCGCTACCGAGCATTTCGTTGACGATGCTCGGCAGCGAGAGGTCTCCGCCCATAGTCGCCGCAAGGGTGTGCCTCTGGGGCCCCCACGCAGCACACTCACTCAGGGTGTGGAGCGCCGTGTCGACTGGCGCACCACACTCGTGGCAGGAGGGTGACACCTCCCGCCGCGCTATCCCGTGCAGGTACTTACCGAAGCATCCGTGCCCGGTAAGTACCTGCGTCATCCTGAAGGTGAGTGTGCCCTTCTTCCTCTCGACCCAGCGACTCAAGTGGGGGCGGATCGCCTCCACTGTCGCCAGGCCCGCCGTGGGTGACCCCAGGTCCTCCTGCCATCGGGCGATCAGGGCTCGCTGGGCTAGAGCCCTGATCCGCCCGACCTCCGCCGACCCTGGACGGTCGCCGCGGTTCCTCGCCTCGACCCGGAACCGGTACACTTCCGCGAGCACCTCCGCCTGGAGCTCCCAGGGCGGATCGCCCGCGAGAAGTGTCGCCGCAGCCCACGACACCGTACGGTACCCTCTGACGCCTCTCACCGCTATGACCCTCTGCGGCTTTCGCAGCAGGGCCCGGTTGTCAGCGGTGAGGGCGTCGACCCAGATCGGGGCACCGTACAGCGCCATCGACCTCACTACGCCGGAGTAGAGACGCCGGCATAGCGATCCCGGCCCCCCCACATTCGGAAGGAGGCGGCCGAGAGCGGCGGCGGCGTTGATGAGCCTCGGGCCGAGATGGACAAAATGCTGCCCGAAGCTCCATCGACCGTCCAGGATGAGGCCCAGATACTTCATCTGGGCCTGCACCTTGATCACCGTCCCCTGGACGGTGATACTCGCCCCTCGTGGGGGTCCTTTCCGTGGACCGTGGAAGAGGAGGGCCTCCGTTTTGGATATGGAGACCCTCAAGCCCAGCATTCCCATACGGTCCACGGTGAGAGCCGTTCCGACAAGAGGGAACTGCCCCAACCCAGCCCCCTCAAATGTGTTTAACCTAACATTTGAGGGGGTCTAACCTAACTATGGCTAATCACCTCCTTTTCATTCAACAATATGTTTTTACAACAAAAAAAAAAAAAAAAAAAAAAAAAAAAAAAAAAAAAAAAAAAAAAAAAAAAAAAAAAAAAAAAAAAAAAAAAAAAAAAAAAAATTACGCAGCCTATCTTATATTTCTAGAGTTAAACAGTATGCTTTAAATAAAACATCAATTCCCTGACATCATTTATTTCGAGATGTTTAAAAATCTTTTTTTTTTTTGTTATTTACAAAAAAGGTGGACTGAATGCCCGAGGCACCCCTTACCAGTCAATCTAAATATAAATTTAACGATAGACTTTAAAAAAATGATAGAAAAAATATACATTTAAGGTAATTTAATAATAAAACATAATGAACTTAATATAGAACAATTTATTATTGAAATATTTCCTTCATGTTTCATAGCATTGAATGTGTGTTCAAGCTGTCTTCATGGATAAATTATGTTTCCAAAACGAATCGCATTGCCCTCAATTCATAATATTTATACTTATAATTACATTTTATAGTAACAAGAGTTAATTAAATGCATTCCCGAGGTACAAGTAAACAGACTTCATTACATGCCTAACGTTACGAACAACCTCTAAAACGTGAACGAAGCCGCGGGCGACCACTAATTATAAATGAATGTACAGTGTAAAATTATAAGTACGTAGTACAATAATAATCCGAACTTGTATTATAACTGTGAATTGATGTTATGCTTTTAATTCTTAATTACTAAGCCGATCATCGTGATATTTTGTATACATGGTGTCAAGGGTATAGATCCATCTAAAATATCCATTCTAAAATATTTTTCAATGAATCAATCGAACCGTCATAATTTATTCTTAATGTTTACAAATTTTCAATTAAATATTTTGAAAAAGGAACATGTTCGATATAAATAACCTACCCACAAAACATAAATCGCAACAGGTACTGATATAGCCTTTCTACTCATGAGATGAGGGAACCGTCATATTTTGATCAGCATAATGCAATTTACGACTGACAGTTATAAGCGAAATGGGACATTGTTTATGGTACTCTGACGTGTTTCGCCGAAGATAACGATATTAAATGGGCAAATTATTGCCAGAGATAGTAAACCACTAAATTGAAACCATTTAACAGCTTGCAATAGACAAGAATATTGTAATAATATTATATAATCATAATATTATATACTTGAAAGCGAATTGATATAATTATGTACTTACATTTAATATTTTCAAGATAAGTCAGATTCTTTGAACTACTAAACTATATTTAAAACTATCGCACATTCCACAAATTGATCTAGATTTATTATACACAAATTATTTTGTATACAAATTCGCACGTGACATTAGGGTCACGTGCGAATTAATACAATTATTGTATAGTTTTTTTTTTATTTCGAATGTAGAACTTTATTGATTACCCCCGCTTACCCGCTACACAATGGTTATTATCAGGGTCGTTTGTGTTTTACTAAGGGTCCATTACTTACCTCAAACGTACCCTATCTTACAGCTATCAATTGGAACAATAGAGATCAAAATATACTTTATTGAAGTAGCATAAGCAATTTTGAATCGCCATTTTACAAAATTGAATTCAATTTAAAGTTTGCTAATGGTTAGAAATATGAATTTTAACGAGAAGAACCGACAATAAACTTAGGAGTTACTCTCTTCCGGTACATAAATTACAAAGGTAAAATAAACTCTATAATAAATTTAAATTAAACATTTAAAAATGAAGTGTTCGGATTCGAACTCGCAATGTTCGGTTAGCACGTAATCTATCCACTATACCACCTCGGTCCTATAAATATAAAAAATATCTGGGCTCATTTGATTCCAATTGAAATAAACACATCGTTTTTAAATATATTCGAACATATATAGAGTACAAAATGAAATAATTAAAGAGCAGTTTGGCGAAAGTAAATTGGGACACACGAATTGTTAACAGCAAATGAAACGAACGGCTGTATTCCGATTTCAATTACATAGAAAAAAAAAAACATTGAATCTGTTTTGAAACGTTTTTTAATATTTAATCAGACACAAAAATAAAGTCGTGGGGCGTAGCCTAACTTGAGTTAATATACGTAGCATTCTATATAAATATAAGCTCCACGATTTCTCCAGAATGTAAGGACATTATGCTGAAATTGCCTTCAAATAATAATAATAACATTTATTCTTACTTGGAGTCGTTGCTTCTAAGAATAATTAAAAAAAATTCGTGCTTTTCGTTTTATTTTATCCCAATCATTATCGTTTCTATATTACACTAGCTATTGCTTTGTTCGTCGACGAAAATCGCATGGAAATCCATTGCTTCGTTTTAAAGATCTAAGTATACACGTCTACGAACCGATTTTGTTTAATTCTACATAGATAATATATAATTGTCATAGCGATCGATTGAACGGAATATAAGGTGAAATGCTTCACCGCCATCCTGTAGAAAAATAAAACAGAACCATATAAAAACCTTTTCCGTGAGAAATATGTGCCAATTTTCAGTGTGATCGGTCAAATGGTGTCGAAGTATATTAAGAAACAGATATATCAGCATACATTTTTATGTAAAAACATGATATTCACGCCTGTTAAGTCAGTAGTCGCCGAAACGTTGCGGAACGGGCGGTTCAAATGGGCGGTGGTGACCACTTAGATTAGGTAGCCCATTCGTCAGTCCAACTGCGTACTTTATATTAAAAAAAACAATATTCAATATAAAATAAGCTAAATATAAAGCTTGTATTTATTTGAAAATGCATTCAGTTTGCTACAATCAAACGTAAACTCATAAATCATTCTCTTTCATAAATGAAATTCAAACTATGAATTCGTAAGTACGTTAAATATTATACATACATTTACTTATATATTAAAAGGGTATAATTTATACATTTTCGTTGGACTTACTGATGAATATTGCAGTAGTTAATACATAGTTATATAATCTTTATCTCTTTAACAGATATAATATCGATTAATTGTGATTTCAAATCAAAATAAATTAAACCAAAATACATAAAACACATGTGTCAAGTCAAGACAACTTTGAATTCCTACCGGTTTATGTAAAATCATATTTTATGGTGACATGGGGTTAGTACGAATATATATTTAGCTTTCAAACCACAACCTCTAAACAAATAAATTAAAGTTACGATTATACTCATGGAAGACGAATAAATAAACATAATTACTATTAGTTGTTGTTGAAATGTATTTCATTTTAACCCTAATTATTTATTTAATTATTAATTTTTTTCTTGTACTCACATTATAATACTAATTCTTAACATTTCAATCAGTCACAGTCGAGTTAAGCTTATTATTATTTTTAAAGATTTTAATGATTATACGACAAAATAACAAAGTATATCTTCTAAAGAACATCCTCAATTCTAATAAAGCCATTCCTAAGTAATATCTTATTTGTTAGTATTTAACAATCCGGGTTTAAGCCGTCAGTCAGACTTGAGCCTTGTGATGAATGCCTCGCTCGCTTCGATTTACAGCTGGTGGTTTTAAAGCCAAATTAGCCGTCAATGGTTGGGCAATAAATTTTGAAAAGCAAGTACTAAATTCGGGAAAATCTCGAGGCTTCGCCATATTTATGCGTTTGTATACGGGAGTATTTTATTTTCATTTAAAAGTAATAGTATTTCATTATAAAAGTTCTTATGTATTTATGTTCCACAAATATTATGTAACCAATTTTAAAAGTAATAATATTTTTTTATACAATATACTTTTTGAATTATGATCTTAATTTGAAAAACTAGCCGTTCAAAGAGAAATACGAACAAATAAACATTATTTAATTTAATTAAGTAAATACCTTTTGTGATAGACGTGATTGCGTAAACATAATTAAGTATCAAATATTCGTTTGTTGCCACGTACTAGCAGTAGCTTTCTCAAATTTGACCCAATACTATTTGAATTTAAACCCAAACTCAGCATTTGAACCCAACATCGGTGTCAGCTTCTTCATAATTAGCCACTAGACAAACAAAGCATTAGTTTACATAAGTTACTGAGTACCCACGAGGAAGCTACAGCCCTATTACAAAGACGTAGTTAGAACTAAGCTTACCTACTTGTTTTCTGAATAATTTTGAACCATTTCGCTTCTTAATACTTCCTAATTCTTCTTTAACTAAAATAGGCTAAAATATGCTTTAAAACACAGAACATAACTCTTCGCGTCTCCTTCGACTGACATTCTTTAATTCATTCTTTAATCGAATTTCGGGTGTTCTATTAACACAACAATCAATCGTATTTTTAATTGATTTTAAAATTCGTATTCTGAAATTATATAAATCAATCAGGTTAATGAACTCGTTATTGGAGTTCTAAAAGCATCAAAAATATTACATTTAAAAGAAACAAAACTTTGTTAGAAAATTATAATAGTGAACTTATCTTGAAATTGCCTATCATGTCTAAGTACTGGTTAATATGTTAGCAATTTCTGTAAATATTTATACATTATAGTATCTACAATCCATATCATCGGTACCAACTATTCAAAAAATAGATTCACTGAAAAAAACTGGTAAAAATCTCATTAATTACACATTTTTGTATTAATGAAATTGATTTTTTTGTTTGATTGATTGATTGAGATTGTGTGTATTAATGAAAGAAACTTAAATGATAGTTGATATAGAACAGTTACAATGGTTCACTCGCATGAGTCGTTGCAACTTCAAGCACGAGGGACATAATGTCTTAATTCCCAAGGTTGGTCGCGCATTATAAGCAATATAACCGCTTACTATTAGTTGATACGTTTATAAGTCTGCCTAAAAATGTTGTAACAAAAACAAACTCAATATAATGTTATTAATCTCAATACATAATGAGATAGGAATTATGATTTATATAGTACTTTACAAAGCTAACGACTGATCCCAACGACGACCCCTTAACTACGGCCGCCATTATCTAAATAGCCAATTTAGGTTTTAATTAAATTTCTCGTTTTATTTCATGTCATTTCGAATTGATATTCATAATACGACTGATCAATGAAAAGGAAAGATTATACACAAAGTCATCTCAATTCAAATTGCTTCTTTAATGTTTGAAGTATTCTTATTAATCTTATGTTGAATTCACATTATGTAATAGCAATAACGAATAACAAAAAAGACAAAAAACATATATAAAAGTAATGAAAACAATATAAATTATCCGAATGAGGAAAGGCGTAGGAAGGTAAAATTCTATGAGAGTAAAGTTTGTCTAAAACTATTTGTGAAACTGTCGAACTTAGAAAATTAACTTGGTTATAGTTCTTATTTATCGGATTTCACTTTGGAAACTTAATTTGAATTATTTAACCTTTTATTGTTAAGCTTTAGTCGTATATATGAACTAATCCAGACTTTATACATCATATTGTTTGTATTAATGGGATAGCATGATACGATGTAACAAGAACTAACAAGAAGAATTTTATTAATAGATGTATTGTAGTTTTCAGTCGACAGCAAAAAGTCTGCCCTCTGTTGTGCGAAATATTTGACGTCGCAATGTAATTTATTACAACTTAGTAACGATCAAAATAAATCGTAATATGAACAGTTATTGGATTTTATCACCGTCTTTTAAATCCTCAGACAGTTAACACAAATTCCTCTTTAGATTTGAATTAGCAGAAATGGCATGAAAATATTAACGGTTACTCTGTATAAAGAATTTTGTAGTTTCTTTTACGTTTTATTCTTACAAATCATTATGCTATTTGGCAGATTTGGATTTTTAATTTTCTTAAGGCAAGTTAAATAATAGGTCAAAAAAATAATAGATAAGTAGAACGAAAGGAACCTAAAGCTGACCCTCGCGCCCCCTCGCAGCGCGCCGCCCCGAACCAAGGCCACATTGCCTCTATAATATATATATATATATCGGTAAATACGATTTCAAACCTGCAATCTTCGGATAAGATCCACGCATCCTATCCATATGTCATCTTAGTTAGACGTTACGAAATATTTGAGTTAATTTTATGTATGCGTAGTTTTTAAGAAGTGGCTGCTAGTTGACGTAGATTACATTGGTGTACAAGTACTGAAATTTGTTGAAAATTAGTAAGTTATAGAACTTATCTATATACATATAATAAAATTGGAGTAATGTAATAAAGTTTGAGTTTGAGTTTGGCTGGACCAATTTTGACGGAACTTTCATGACAGATAGCTGATGTAATAAGGAGTAACTTAGGTTACGACAATAACAAATTTGTTTAATTAAAACACGCACGAAGTCGCGGGCACAGCTAGTTGTAAATAAAACCTTGCCAAGAAACGTGACATTTAATAACTTTTTAATAATGTATTTTTGTATTATTACTGTATATAATGTATTATTACTGTAACAACTTAAGAGAGTTTAGGCAACTGCGAAGGATATCTTATTGTGTTGTGTTTGCTTACACACAAACTTGGGCAATCTTATCATCCAATGAGATGGTACCCAAATCCAACACGCCTGGAAAGAGATAAAGTGCAGGATCAAAGGCTATACGAGACAAGGGAGTATAAGTGCTACCAGCTTTAAACTTCCGGTTGCAACTGAGAATTTCTTAGTAGAATCACTCAATAACTTTTTATCGGTGAAACTCGAGATTTAAGCCCAGAACCTCGGGATTTGTAATCTTATAAGTTAGCAGGGTCAACAAGGTAGTATACCTAATACTGTATTGGATATTGCGCTGTGAACGTTTTTAAATTAGTCCTAGTATATCTTGGGGCTAAGATTTAATCGTATACCGGGACGGCAAACGGTATAACGCTCCCATAAACCTTCTCTCTTATGTCGGCTCCTATACTATGTCCTTCGTAGATATATATTTATATATGAGTAAATATATATCTTTTTTCTAACTCCCTGTTAGATCTAGTTTTTATACATTTTCGGAAAGCTAATTAAACGATTATGTTTTTAAAATAATCTGCAGAACAAGTTTCATAATAATTTTTTTTGTTTTTCAGGCATATTTGAGGGAAAAAAATAAAAAAAATATTGATATAATATCGTTTTCCATCTCGCATTTTTAAATTTGGACCGATAATTATGGTTTAAATATTGAAAAATATCCAGTGTTTAATCGTTTTAATAAATCAAAAGAAAAAAGTAGATTTTAATCGAAATTTTTTTTTTTAATAAATTTTTGAAGGTGCGCCTTTGACTTATTTTGAAAAAATCTTAAAAACGTGATAAATCAAAAATGGTTCAATCAATGGTTTAATTTTAATCCCCATCATGCATATGGGGATTAAAATTATCGCAAATAATCACCCCTATCACCTCCTAACGGGAATACGTCGAATTACCAATAACCCTGTATATATATATGGCTATGTTTTACATTTTTTAAAATAAGACTATAAAATGCTGCAGTAAGATTGAGCCAGCTACTTGTAACAATAGATTCAATACAGAACAGGACCCCGATTGTAGAAATCGCGTGGGCTTAAACGCGGACAGACGAATATCACGAAATCCTAAAAGTTTCTCGCCCTACCGTCGTCTTACATATGGACGTACTTTTCTGTGATTAGAAAAAAACTAAATTGTACTTTTATTTATTACTATCGTAACAAAATATGATTATAATAATAGTAAAAGAAATAAAGTTACAACCCGTGGTTCATAGAAAGCCTCCTCTCATACTAAGGCGCAGGTTTGAAGCCACCACTCCACACTTAACCACGCCGATCCAATGCGGGTTGCTGGATACATATTTATGATGTTTTCACCAAGCACGACATACACAAATGAAACGCATCAAAACTTTGTAGTCCACCTACGTTTGTTCTACTTAGGCGTATATTCTAGAAATATTAAGAACATTAAAAATTATTATTTGTTTTGGAAAGAATTTAACGGTATTTTTATAATGTTATATTCTTAACGCTTACAAATAGCAAGTTTAAACTCAACTTTTAATAACTATTTCATTTAAAGCTGAGAGCCCGTAGCTGTTACCGTATTTTTAAGGATTAGTACAGTAACATCCATTTTCTCTTACTAATCTTTAAAAATACTGCAGTCGGACGCGAAAAATGTACCACCAGTACGGACCAGTTTCTACTTCAGTTTGTTTTACGTTAGTTATTACTTGTGAAACTTTAATAATATATTATGTTGTAATACTAACCTACATATGAGTAAGATATCATACTTGTAGTTTATTATTTATTATATGATATACCATACTTTCCAACGTTCTTATGATTTTTAATATTAAAAAAGCTTATCTATATAAAGTATTTCTTCACATCGCCGTAGAGGGTGAGTATTTGTCATAATGATTAATTATTATGAACATTACATTTATTTTTTTTTATTTTAACTATAGACTTAAAAAGCATAAGATCCTCCTCCAAAACTCAATATCTAAATTACTATAATGCGCATGTAATAAACAATAATAATTTTCTTTCAATCATCCTTCAAGAAGTTGCATACAATTCATCTCCAACTTAACTTATAGTTTAGTAGTAGCCGAAAAAAACGTCACACAAGCGCAGGACAGACTGCAATATAATTTTGATCAACTTTGTAAATGGGCTCACGATGTGGGTCTGATAATTAACGCAAAAAGACCAAGTTCATGCACATCCACCCGTCGCATAACAAGACAGATATCAGACCACTATCGTGGCTCATAACCAATTTTACTTACTACTAACCTACGCTTGCGACAACTGTATACTAAGCATAAATATAACTTACCTGAAACTAATAATAATTTGTATGGAAAGAGAACTGATGACTACCTGGTGCCTGTCCTTATTAATGAACTGCCTAGGGAATTGCAGGAGCTGTATATAAGTGCCACGAAAACTAAATCACGCTTTAAAAAATATTTTTTACATAAAATAACTTAAGAAATAAAATCGCTCTCTGTACCCAAATAAACCCGTAAGGTTTTCGTGGCACTTAACGTGCAAAAAAAAAAAGTGTAAATTACTATAATGTATTGGACAATAATAAAAAAAAAAAAATAATAATAATACCTGTGTCCTTGGGGTTCGTACTTGCTCCGTAAGAAATTTGATCAAAATTGGTTAAGTTTTCAGTCAGAGAGAGTTACTTTCGCATTTATAATAATAGTATTTACAGTAATAATATTCATTTTACTAGGTGGTAGGGCTTTATGCAAGCACTTCTGAATGCGTAGGTCGGTACCACCCACTCATCAGATATTCTATCGAGATCATGTTATTTTTGTACCGATCCGAGATGGCCCAATGGTTAGAACGCGTGCATCTTAACCGATGATTTCGGGTTCAAACCCAGGCAGTCACCACTGAATTTTCATGTGCTTAATTTGTGTTTATAATTCATCTCCTGCTCGGCGGTGAAGGAAAACATCGTGAGGAAACGTGCATGTGTATAATTTCAACGAAATTCTGCCACATATGTATTCCACCAACCCGCATTGGAGCAGCGGGGTGGAATACGCTCCAAACCTTCTCCTCAAAGGGAGAGGAGGCCTTAACCCAGCAGTGGGAAATTTACAGGCTGCTAATGTAATGTAATATATTTTTGTAACATTTTTTTTTTGTTTTTAATAACTTTTTGAACATCTTATTCAATGTCTTTGCTTCTCTATCCGTAATTAGACCAATTTACCGAGAGACTTGAGCAAAGCAAACCATAGCGGAATCGTTAACTGTGGTAGGTTATTTCTCATCATAATTATTATGGACTAGCTAATCAAGATTTGGGAGCTTAGAATAGACTTTTTAAAAATAATAAATATTATTTAAAAAAATCGTGTGCCTTTCGGGACGTGACGACGGGAAAGAAGTGATAACTTAAACTAATCGCTGCCGTATGCGTAAGAAAAAGGGAAGCCAGACAGACTGGCGCCGTAACGCGTTACGTAACGAAGCGGTTAATCCTGCCATAAGAAGTCACTTCAAAATTCAATTTATAAAAACTAAAATTACAACTTAATTCCAAAATGAAAATATGTGGCAAAGTTGGATGCCAGTCATGTAATGAATAATTAAACATAACAATTGTAGAATATTAATTTTAAACAAATCATCAAGTTTACTGGAAACTCACGGGAGGTCTGGTTCCCAGAGATTCCTTAGTTGGCAGAAACTGTATACTGCGCAAATTAACTAGCTCGTTGGTACTGACTTCGTTTGAGTAAAAATATTTTATATTAACAATAACAATAAAAACAAATACTTGGTACTCTACACCGGTTGAGGTAAGCCTTCTTAGACAGGCTACACAAGCCTGTAATAAAGTGTAACAGGGTTGTATCCCTTTGGGTTGAAAAGTATGTTTTTATAATATCGTTACAAGTCACAGCGATGTTTTATTTATAAACATAAAGGTGAAACATAATCCGTACAAATGTAGGGATAATTAATGGTTATTTTCATATACATATTATATAGGATGTCTAATTGTAATTTGTAAATGTAATCATGTATGTATTTTAAACGTTGGAAAATAGCAAGTACTGAGATTGTTACCGGTTCTTCTCGGAATCTACATTCCGAACCGAACTTTACTTAACTTTAACATGTTATTTTGTAAAAATGTTTTTTTTATGACATCCGTAGGCGGACGAGCAAATGGTAAGTGATGGTAAGTGGTCACCACCGCCCATAGACAATGGCATTGTAAGAAATATTAACCATTCTTTACATCACCAATGCGCCACCAATCTTGGGAACTAAGATGTTACGTCCCTTGTGCCTGTAGTTACACTGGCTCACTCACCCTTTAAACCGGAACACAACAATACTAAGTATTGCTGTATGGCGGTAGAATATCTGATGAGTGGGTGGTACCTACCCAGATGGGCTTGCACAAAGCCCTAACACCAAGTAGACCATGTTACTTTTGTAACATGACAATTCAATGGTGCTTGTAAAAACCTACTTTAATAAAGTATATCCTGTCTTTGCACTTAGTACACACAAATACACCCTGTATATATTAAAGATACACTCATACTAAAGCACACTTATAATCATTTAATGTGATGGGGCGCGACTTCGTGAGTGAGTAGATCTATATTTAATATTGGTGGTTCTCAATAACGACTCTTGTGTTATTTTAGATAGTAGCAGTTTTGTCCTCATTTTCCTGTTTATCAATAGCTTACATAGTTTGTTAGATTTATGTTTTCAATCTCCACTAGTTGGTTTGAGCGGCGCAGTCGCTCACTCTAATGGGGTAATAACTACTCTCGAAAGTGCCCATTTGTAGTGGATTTTTTTCGCTTAAATATTTCCTGTTTTCGCGCTTTCAGAACGAGATGTTAAATTACTGTGACAATTTAGCGTAATGCTCATTATTATTACAACAAATTGAATAGAAAGTGTTAAGTTTATTTTAAGTATTTTTTTTTCTTTTTTAGATATGACAAGCGTCTGTCTTTTTTCAGCTCTTTGACGACTAATGAACCGATCGTGATGAAATTTAATATACATAGGTAGTCTGAAATCCATATCGTTAATCACTACATATTATAAAAATCCCCCTCTGAGTTTGTCTGTCAATCTAAACGTGATAAATTCAAAAACTACCGAATGGATTTTCATACGGTCTTGACCAATGGACGGAGTAGTTCATGAATAAGGTTTAAATGTAAGATGTTTTCTTTTGTAAATTGGCTCAAATATAACGATGATTGTGGTAGATATCTGAAAAAAATATATCACGAAAACAAATAGATTTATATGTATTACAGCATAAACGTTTTATGTATTCTACCCCCGCAAAGTCCTGGCTTTTGTAGTAGGTGTACACATTACGGTTTCAACAGGACAATTTGAAGTGACAGGAGCCGAAGTAATTAATTAAATAAATTTAAAAGACAATGAATAGAGAAAACATTTCTGATATAGCGTTTAAAAGTATTTTACGCATTTTATAATATGATTTTAAATATTTTGTTTGTTAATTTAATACTTTGTATGAGTTAGGTTGTTTAAGATGTAAACAAATAAAGAAAAACCTACTTAAAAATATATTACTAAATAATAACAACGATAGCATGCGACATGATGGCTAACTTAGTATGTAAATGTATAAAAAAAAGTTTAAAATCTTCAAGGGCTTGGCAACCACTTCAACAGCTTTGTATAAAACCTCTTTATAAAAACCTTATTGAGTTATTTTTCGCTCCTTAGGGCATTTTCTAAAATGTTTTTTTTTATGGTGTAGCCATAATAACGTAGAGTAGTGTGTGCGTAAAAATTGCTTTACCTGTAACATTATCAAAGTCATTGTTGATATATTATATTATATATTATTATCCCACTTCTGAAACTGAAGACTCAGTTTCAAGTACTCAGGGCATTAAATGATTAACAATATTTATTTTAGTATAATATTTATATTTTCCAGTTTTTAGTACAATAGTTCATTATCCTCCGTCTTTGTCAAAATCCCATTCACAATTTTCCTATCATATTCAAAAATATTCCTTTTCACTTTTTTAAAAATGTCAAACCAAAAAGTATTCATTACATTTATATTATAATTCAAAAAAGAAAAAGAAATAAAGAATAACCAATTTATTTTTATTTATTTATTTTTATTTTATTATATATATATAATAATAATAAGTTATTTTATTGTTTAAGTTTAATTTTTGGCAAATATATGTACATATGTCGTAGCAGCGTAAATTAATGAAATTAAAGTGAAAACAATAAAATTGTCCTATCCATCTGTTCTTTAAATATGCTAATACATTTAACTGTTTTTTTTAATGTTTATTTATATTATATATGATTAGAACACGTGCATCTTAACCGATGATTTCGGGTTCAAACCCAGGCAAGCACCTGCATGTGTCTAATTTCAACGAAATTCTGCCACATGTGTATTCCACCAACCCGCATTGGAGCAGCGTGGTGGAATATGCTCCATACCTTCTCCTCGAAGGGAGAGGAGGCCTCAGCCCAGCAGTGGGAAATTTACAGGCTGTTAATGTATGTATGTAAAAAAAAATGATATATTTATTCCTAAAATAAGTATATTATAATATATTTTATTAAGACTAAAAACATAGATTAAAATATACCAATAGCCATTACCAATTAAATTTAGAAAACGCTTAAAATTCATAATTTGTATGTATTTTATACGGCTAACAATAGACCCCGATTAAAAAGTTGGTTAATAATAATATGTGACAATAATTGTATGTCATATTATACTCGTATGTGCGAAATATTTCATTAAATGTTATAACTGTGGTCGAAGTGCCATAGCTAAAATGCACTAATTAAATGAAATTGTTTTTTTTTATTTCTTATTAATTAGAATATCACGTAGAATCTTTGGTTATGCTCGTAGAATCTTTAGTAAGTTTTAAGTGGTTTTAAGTTTTAAGTGGCGGCCCGGCTCGCCCGGGGAAGTACCACTCTCTCACTTAAAACCTCTCTGGATGACCGAGGAAAGTCACCACCAACAATCCCACGGTGTGATACCACAATGCCGGAGGTTAAATTCCGGCAAAGTGCAGTTCGTAAAGCACTTCTTTCCTTGGATATTCATAAGTCGAGTGGACCCGTTGGCATACCTCCAATCGTGCTACGGACTTACGGACCGGTCTTAACGCGTCTTTTCCGGCAATCCTATGCATTTGGTGTCGTCCCGAACTTCTGGAAGACTGCTTTGGTGCATCCGATCCCTAAAAAGGACAACCACTCAGACCCGTCCAACTATAGGCCTATAGCCATCACCTCCTTGTTCTCCAAGGTATTGGAGTCCATTATAAACTGCCAGCTCCTGCGGTACCTAGAGGAGAACCAGCTGATTAGCGACCGCCAGTACGGTTTCCGTCGGGGTCGTTCAGCCGGTGAATACTCATAGATGGGCGGAAGCAGTTGAGAGCAAGGGAGAGGCATTAGCAGCCAGTTTGGACATAACGAAGGCCTTCGATCGCGTGTGGCACAAAGCACTTCTTTCGAAGCTTCCTTCCTATGGGTTTCCCGGAAAATTAGGCAATTGGATTACCAGCTTCTTGGCAGATCGGAGCATCAAGGTCGTTGTCGACAGTGCATGTTCCGACCAAAAATTCGTCAATGCTGGTGTTCCACAAGGCTGCGTTCTATCACCCACTCTGTTTCTTCTGCATATCAATGACTTTTTGCAAATCAGTAACATTCACTGCTATGCAGACGACAATACTGTAGACCTGCCGTGCTAATATTTCTCCGAAAAACGTCGAAGAAAACCAGAACAAACTTGTGTCTGAAATTGAGTCTTCGTTAAACAAAGTCTCGAACTAGGGCCGGCTAAACCTAGTCCACCTCAACCCCAAAAAAACGCAAGTTTGCGCGTTAACCGCCAAAAAAATAGCATTCGTCGTATCTCCACGATTTGAGAACATTCCGATAGCTGCCACAACAAGTATCGGAATACTTGGCGTTGATATTTCGAGCCTCGTTCAGTTCCGCGCTCAGTTGGAAGGCAACGCCAAATTGGCATCACAACAGCGCGATTTTTAAGACATTTTCTGCCTCGCACAACCACTCTGTGGAACCAGCTTTCGCCGGCGGTTTTTCCGAACCGATACGACTTGGGAACCTTTAAAAAAAGAGCGTACTCCTTCCTAAAAGGCCGGCAACGCACCTGCAACCCTCCTGGTGTTGCAGATGTCCATGGGCGGTGGTAATCACTTTCCATCAGGTGAGCCTCCTGCTCGTTCGCTTCCTATAACATAAAAAAAAAGACGGCTATTAGAACAGAAAGGATCTCGTGTGATCTTTGGGGGCGATATTTATCCAGCAGTGAACGCCTTCTAGCTAAAATGATGATAATGATGTTAATTTTTTATTTTTTATTGGTTATTATTAAATTATTTTTACATTCCTATTGATGCAAATAAGCGATGACACTTTCCGTTTCTGGCTAACTCTCTCTTAAAATAGGTAAAATAATAAAAAAGGGTTTTTCATTACAATGTTCCAATAAAAATATGGAGTTGTTCTAAATAAATATTTCTTTATCAAACAATTAGTTTAATTAAGAAGTCATCTCGAAAATAGACATACCCAACCATCCAG
The DNA here is from genome assembly GCF_037043105.1 of Vanessa tameamea. Classification (NCBI taxonomy): domain Eukaryota; kingdom Metazoa; phylum Arthropoda; class Insecta; order Lepidoptera; family Nymphalidae; genus Vanessa; species Vanessa tameamea. The sequence goes on along the minus strand of NC_087313.1, from coordinate 8,261,308 downwards.
AACACCAGGCGTGTGTGATATTATAATTAATGTCTAGCAATGTTTCATGACTACGAATTTAATTTGACAATTGTTTCCATTAGAAATTAATTACTGTTGGTATTATTAATATATATGCCTATTCAAAAGATAGCGACAGCCGCAGAAGTTAGCTTGTGACCACGACAACTCTGTTGAAGCTTAACTGCCGCCGCTGGTTCGAAATGTAGATTCTACCGACAATCGGTAAGAAACTGAGCAGTTATCTTTGTGTCAATCATATAAATGTAATAGTATAAATTATGTTAAATTTATTTATTCTGTATTATAGTAAAATCGTTTATCTAATATTTATATATTTTGTCTATGACTTTTTTTCAAATTTATGTGTGCTAACCTAATATTCTGTGATGAGTGTGATCTAATATTCAGAGATATTTAAAAGAAATATATTATATTTCCCCAGTTTGTGTAAGCAGTGCCCAATAATGTGAACATGGGAAGCAAATATTGCACTTTACTCTGCAAGTACACGCCAGGTTATCCACTATTTATTGGACACCTCTATGTAGAGCAACCCATACAATATACATCACCGAATGAAGGCGATGTTTCTAATGGTGATATTTCAGGAATGATGGTTCTCGGATAAAAGGTATTGAACATTTTTCGTAGTACTTCCTATCTATCAATTTTGTCAAGTCTATTTTATGACCCTTACCGTTTGCAAGATTAATGAATAAAAACCAATACTTTCTTCTTGAATAAAATTTCGGTATTTTGTTTGTAAAAATGTATTCGATATTATGTTTGTATAATATATTTAAGGTATCCAACAATATCAGTTTTATACCAATTATTTTTAATTAAAATCTATTTTGACCAAACTATATAATATATGTACATAGGTGGCATACCTCGTTTCTTTTTTAAATACAGTATAATAACATTAACTTACCCCTTATTTGGTCCATATATATAATAATATAATCGATAACGTTCAATAAAATAAAACCGACTTTACCATTAATTAATGTTGTCTCCTTAGAAAGAGAGAAAGAATTGATTATATTTAATGTCATTAATTTACTAGTACCTTTCTATGATTTTATATCTAACTACTATCTACTACGTTGGTTTATTCAAATCCATTAACAACTGAAATGAATATTATATCTACAATCCATGATTTAAATCGATCTTAGATATGTTGCAATCGATAGATTGATCTTCAATCTGCGTCCGAATACCGAAATTGAACTGTCACATACTGAACTACGGATCTGTCAATCCTTTTTCAATCAAGCGATACTTTTTTTTTACTATGGTATCCCTAGTAACAGCAGATATATTTGGAGATCATTTGTCTCCTTCAATTTTAACCGAAAATGTTTTACTATTAAAAAAATAGTGGTTTTGAATGATGTTGATTTTTCTAGTATCTTTACAAAGAGATTTTTTAGAATTAATAATAAAATTGTTTTATATTTCAAACAAAGTTGAATGAGGTATACTCACTTCTTAAGGCCAACAAACGCAACTACAAGCCCCCAGGTGTTGCAAATGTCCATTGGCTGTGATAATCGCTTTCCACTGTTAGTTTGTTACCAAAATTCATAAGACTGATAATTCTTTGACATAAATTGAAGCCTTCATAAAATACCAACCTTGTACGATTCGAAGAGCAAAAATATTTTGCTTAAATATATTCTTATATCAGTCGTCGATTGATTTTATTGGCACATATCTGAATAAAATCTTTGATCTTTAGTCTATACTCCATAAGTTAAATAAAATTGCTTATGTAGAAGTTTCTCTAAAAAATATGTTAACGAATTGTATCATAAAGTTTTTCATAGAGGCAATCTTTCATCATCTATGTATGCTTATAAATATATGTATTACATGTTTTAATCAGTGTTTATTTTTTAATAAAGAAAATAAATTTACTTTGCCTTGATTACGATATGTGTGTACGTCTTTAAAACGTTACTTAGCGGTCGTTTAGTTATAAACTCTCAAAAAAAGAAGACACAGCTAGTTTAAATAATAAGCACGACGACCACAAACAACATTTATAATTACGGCCGTAAGTTTTATTTGAAACTAGTTGTGACCTGCAGTTTTAACCGTGTCAATTTTTTATTATACGTCTTTGTTCTAAACGGTAGCTTGTTTTTACCATTTTTATTTATTTGCTTTTTCTATCGAAATATTCCAGTAACAACCCGGAGTATGGAAGTTGGAAGTGTGTACACTCTCGAACCTCGGAGAGGACATACAGCCGTTGGTCCTGCGGCTTTTGTCTCTTGGATTAGCCGTCCCATCAAATTATGAGAACGAATGAATAGAGAGTGCACTTGTATTTGCTTGTGCTCTATAATAGCGGAGTCTGGCCCTGCGTAGGCTGGTCTTCCTTGACTGGTCGCAATGACCGTAATCGATCAGGATGACATCATAACCTTGAAATAAAAAGTAAATTAAATTGAATGAGAACTGAAAAATAACCACGCGCAAACAGACAGATCAAAATTAAAACAATGTTTGTTTTTGTTTTGGAAAAATCCGAATAGTCACATGAACAAAAAAAAAACAGTTTTTGAAATCACTGCCAGAAATTTCAATTTTATTTGTTTGTACAGACAAACTACATAGAACTTAGTTTATTTTTCAACAAGCACTTCACGGTGCTACGTTCACGCTAAAGCATTTTATTGAAAAATGATTGTATTTTCTTTTGAGGAAATAAATTCTGAAACATAATTTAAAATGGCGATATTTCAACAAATAACAACAATTCCTTTCAAAACTCACAACCACAATTTTTATGTGACAATGAATATAGAAGCCATTTCATTTTTGTCCGAAAACAAAAGCTTCAAATCGCTTGACCGTTATGTAACCTGCAATGACGTTAGTTCCAACATCAATACGAGCATGTAATTCGCCTACAATTTCTGTCCAATAAAATTCTTTACTCGAAAATAATAAAACACTACGGTATTTTACTAAAAAAATATTTCAAACAATTTATTACGCTATGCTATAAAAGGTTTCTGATAAAATGAATTTATGTATCAAAATGTCGTTTGCATAAATATTGGTAACAAAATTATAATATAATATAATATTCTGTAGCCATTATATATGTATGTATATAATGCAAATTTGTAAGCGCCAAAACAGGTGGATAATTTATTTCATTATATAAAAAACTCCATGGAGATTGTTGTTGAAATATAATAAAATCAATATATATAAAATATTTTCTAAACAAACATTTAATTATATTCAACAATGTGATTTATAACTGCAATATGCAAATTTATCTGGGCTAAATAGCACTTTTAAAAACGAAATGTTAGTTATAAAAAACCCCATGAATCGTGCAGAGCTTAAAAACAAACTTTCGTCGTGATAATTTTTTTTTGGGTTTGAACTCGTTTTGATAAAATGTAATGTACATAAATTCCTAATGCCTTTGGTTTGATAAAGAGTAAAAGAAAATAAAACCGCATTACGTTATCGTATAAAGTATATGCAACGAAGGTTGAACAAAAATATTTATTATCATTTTATAATTTTAACGAATTAAAATATATGTTAATAAAGATTTTCTTTGGTAAATAATCAGTGTATAAGTGTACTCACACATAAATATATCCAATTTATATTTTAAAATAAAGCAAGGAGCTATAATCTAAACTCTAAAGTAATAAAATATATCTTACAATTTTATATACGAACTCGGTTTCTTCCATGCTAGTAAATATTTTACGAGTAAGATGATTCTACTTTCGAATTGTTATGCAAAGGCAGTAAGACATAATGCCAAAAAGCATTCTCTTCGACTAAGTCTTACGTTGACCAGGGTGCAATTAATATAATAAAATAAAAAATAAATGAGTTAAGAATTAACTAATTGTTATAATAGAAAAAGAACCAAATATACAATTAATTTCCCAATTGTACATATAAAAATTTTAGGAAGGTTGAGTTGGGGTATGAATATGGGTGAGTAATATTTATACGCTTGTAAATGTTTCTTTATATTTTTTTCTGTCTACTATACAAAGCAAAAGACTATATTAAATATCCTGCTTTTCATTCAAGTAACAGTATTTAAATAGATCTAAATGTGAAAATAATTGTATCCAAAAATACTTTTTTTATAATTTTGTTGTACACATTTTTGTATTTAATATTAATTTGGGCTATAATCAGTAACAGAAATAAATTTGAATAATATTGTTTTTAAATAAAACATACTCGTATATCATTTATGTATCATCCACCTTTAGTAAATAATATATAATAGTTAAAATACACAATATTAAAAAAACACAATATTTTTATTTTAAATACAAAAACAGTTGCTATTCGATGTTCAATTGTTATTGAATTAACCAAACTGATATTATAAAGATTTTTTTTTGTTTGTGTGTTATTCATACAGTGTAAAGTCCTTATCAATATAATAAACTAATGTCACATAAATTATGAGCGCTTCGTTAATAACAACAACACATTTTAGTCCATTATATATATTTTAATTGAATACTAGCTTTTTTTGAAAGAACTTCTTGTGTAATTATGATCTCTTTTATTTAATTCTCCTAACTAGCATCGAAGTTTGCTTGTTAAAGAAATGTTTAATTGGTATGAGTTCGTTGCACGTGGTGTTTATTCTATAAGTTTTTGTATGTTTTTTTTTCTATTTTTATAACCAACACACACAATACGAAAATTCATTAAAAAACCGTGTATAGGATCAAATAATCCGATTTATTTTTCATAAAAAAATTTACTAAGATAACTAAATATATAGTTTTTGTTAATATTCAAATATATATATCATGTTTATAATTATATTAATATATATACTTAAAATATAATCAAATATATTTTAATTATATATAGGTATAATAAGGTTTTTTTATTATTTGTTTATTTTATCAACCTTGCAATTCTGAATTCTCATTTCACAAAATATCACATTTACATTCATTCGATAACCCTCTTTTATTTTTTAATTAAGCGCGGGGATTTTTTTTTTAATGACAAAGCAATACAAAATGGCGTCCTGAAATTGATATTATTTTTATTAAATTGGATACAATGCCGCGGTTTCACCCGGTTTATAATTATAGACGTTATATTATGTACATGAAATAAAAACTAACAATTGCGATGTAAATAACGTCCATTATCCTATCCTGAAGAAAAATCGAAAAAACCTGAATGCTTCAAATGATTATATTTAAACGTTTTTAACGATATAAAGACTAAACGGCACTTCAGAAATCAGCCTATTAATAATCAAATAAATTATATTCAAATTTTTGATCGTTTTGATAGTGACAGGCACAAACAAAAAGAAAGACAAGCATTTCTAACGGACATTTTAAATTTAAAGAAAAATATTATCGTTTGAACCAATTAAAAATATGAAAGTGATTTTTTTTTTAATGCCAAATTATACATTGCAAGTGATAACTGTATACTTTTAAAACGTTTTAATAAAATATTAAGTATGTACTACATTCTGAACTTATAAAACAAAAAAAAACGACCAACCTCACATAAAAGGAAAAGAGAAATAAAAAAAAATCTTCATAAATAGAATAGGAGCAATATAGGACTTAGTTCCGTGATTATAATATGGAAGCAGGCTGAGTATAACGTCATGGGGTGCCAATAAAATAAACAAAAATAAACTGAGAAAAAAAACTCGAACTTGATTTTAAATATTCTGATTCATTAAATAGTAGTTGTTAATGAGTAAATGCGGATGAATCCATAGTGCAACTTTATAATTTATAATAATGTCAACTCAATAAATAGGTGACATAATAAAATCATGGCAATACTGACGTTTGTAAGTCGGCACCATTTTATAACAGACAATGAAATTGTCACTAAACATTTTATTTAATGCGTATAATTAATGAAAACTAAAACAGGGTGTGATAAACACAGAACAATAGCTGATTTGAGTTTTTTATTTATTTTCCCTACGTTTAGCACAAAATACATTATTCAAGTGTGCAGTTCAAAGCTTCAAATCTCAGCAAGCTGAAACATCTTTAATTTTGCCCCAACAATAATAAAATTATTGATCGATTAAATCTCAGCTTACGGGAACGACTATTCATGAATTTAAAAAAAAATCTTATATGCAACGAATGAAATCTGCAAAAATTGAGGCAAAATGCTGCTCATTAAGTCATTAAGGATAATCTGAAACGGTATTAACGTATAACGCTGTGTCGATGAGATTACATTGAAATTTATGACACGGAATCCTGTCACGTAAATTATTTAAAAGAGGCCGTCTCGCTTTATCGCAGCATAATGTGATTAATGTCCTTACGCGTAACAGAGACATATAGATATGTACATCTGTCTCATATTGTAATGCAAGGTAAATTATATTGGTGTCGCGTTGGTTTTTTTAGAAACAAAAATATGGCGGCTTTAAATTTAGCTTATTTGTTATTCGTGCATATTACTCGATATCTTCGCCGATCGTGAACTGATTTGGATTAATTATTGAAATTGTTATATGCAAGTTAGGTAGGTCCCAATTTCTTATCGGGCGGATCAGGGCTCTAGCCCAGCAACGGCAACTTGTAAGGGATAGCGCGGCGGGAGGTGTCACCCTCCTGCTACGAGTGTGGTGCGCCAGTAGACACGGCGTACACACATCTTGTCTGAGTTTGCTGCGTGAGGCTCTAGAGGCATTCCCTAGCGACGACTATAGGTAGAGATTTTCTTACTAAAATTCATTGAAATCCGGCAGTTTTATTATTAATTCATTTATTTATCTTTATAAAAAGTCCCTCTTTATCCCTTAATCTTTTTTTATATTACATCGATACATTGCTCTGTTGCAAATTGGAAGAAGTCGAAACCAATAAACTCACAATTGCGCTTGTAAAATTAATAGGTATATACGAGCACATTGTAATACACAAAAGCATGAACATTTTATGTCGCCCATATCACGAAATATATGAATATGTTAACGATAATAAGTATGTGTAAATATATTTAGACCTTCATTTTTCGGAGCCAAATTCAGCATAACGACCCAATTTGAACAGTGTAAACGAGCCGTTATTCGAACAAACGCACGAGAGGTGACAATCTGCGGCAACGATGCTCGAGCTGGGAACATTTTAATTATGACTTCAAATAGCCTGCAAAGATCAATGATGAACGAGATGCGCTGATAGCTATTAAGATTTAATTAGTTTATGTCTGAGTATAAACTGAACTATGAAGATGACGTTTTCTAAATTATATTTTCATGAATTATATTTTGATGAAAAAGCAACTTGGCTTATTAGTAAAAGCTTAATTTATTTGGTAATAATTAGTAACTATTTCGCCTTGACTTTTCATCTACTTAGTGGTAGTAATTATAAATTTAATTTGAACTTCATAATTTAGTGTTTGATTAAAACATATTATTCGCACAAAGTATATATACCGATTTTTAAAATAATCGATATTTTAAAAACCAAAAATAGGCCGTCTCATATGAAGTGATTACGCTTAGTTACGCCATAGTTTATAGACATTGGAACCCTAAGAAATTTTAACCATTCCTTACAACGCCAACGTCATATATGTTAATTTCGTGTCAGTAGTTACGCTGGCTGGCACCCTCCCTTTAAGCTGGACTGTATTGCTTTTGATGGAATATGTAACCTACTCAGACAGGATTGCACCAAGTCCAGCTATCATGTTATCATCAATGGCTGAAGTGGTCACTTCAGTAGTGCGATGCTATTTATGATAATCCGTTTCTAGAGAATTCTACCTGAATATTTTATTCATTTATAAGATATTAAATCCTGAAACACAGAGACTATCACGGTTTGATTCAGAAATAAACTAATTAGGCAAACTACATTTCCTCTCGAATGCGTCGTTTTTGCTGTGAGTGCACTGCGAATGAGCAAAAACGATTTAAATGTCGTGTCAGGACTTTTTATTGAATTCAAAAGTTTTATTCAGTTTTCGAACTAGCTGGGAAAAATCTTGGGTATCCGTCCGTAGCAGGCATTCGTGACTGTGATAAGTTATAAGGAGTTTTAAGCAGTAGTGTTTTTTTTAAATAGGGTAATAGATTTGTTTCAAATTAATAGATAATGTTAGACAAAATTATATTTAGGATATATTATAGTTAAGATATATTAACGACCTCTGTAGTCGAGTAGTGTTTACACCGGCTTTCATTCCAAGGTCCCGGGTTCAATTGCCGGCCGAACCATTGTAGAAAAAGTTCATTAGTTTTCTATGTTGTCTTGGATCTGGTTGTGATACCGTCGTTACTTCTGATTTTCTATAACACAAGTACTTTAGCTACTTACAATGAGATCAGAGTGATGTGTGTGATGTTGTCCAATATTAAAATATATATGTATTATATAATTATTATTATATTATGTATATTATCATATAACCAAAATATTTGTATACTTTAATGTAAACTTCAATGTATTTCTAAGAATTAGCTCGATTCTGTGTTCTGTGTTCACAGTTATCCCTTTCTTATACGAATTTAAGAAGGGTAATAATATTAAACTACAATACATATTTGACTTGAGTTCACTGTGTAGTATTCGTTTTTTTTAATATCGTCACGTCACGGCAAGTTTATAAAGTATCTTTGTTGGATTATATATTATTTTCTACTTAGCAAGTTAGTTAGTTATTATACTATTAATGGGTTAATGAGTTCATTACTTAATTAACATTAGTTTATATTATACGACACAGTTGTTCGTCCGCTTTTCAAAAATAATTTTATAGTGTATAAATATATTCATAGAAAATTCTATGAAATTGTAAAGACTATTTTTTATAATATGACTATCATTTATAATAAACTAATGGTTCTAACAATTATTAGTAGCTACCATAGATATTTTGTTATAATAAATGACTATTAAACGCTCATAACATGACATTCATTACGAGCATATTTCGTTCGCCAAAACTATGTCCATGCCAAATTTAAAATTAAACATTGTTCCACTGCTATCCTAAACTTCAGGTATAATCGCTAAACATAATTTAAAACTCAATAATAGTTGACAGGTTCAATCAAACTTACCGAACCTCGTCTAAAATTTGAGATTATGGGACAAACTTCGGTGAAAACAGCTTTAACTTTTATATAACATAAAACTTTGTAATGTATATTGATTCATTATTAAAATATAGTTTTAGTTTTGATGACTATGTAATTATACACTAGGACCTACATTGTCCTTTTTTTTTCTCGCTGGAAATAAGTATTACGAGTTTCGCCTACATGAAGTGGGGAATGTGAGTGAGTGCCTAGTGCGCTCTGTACACCGGAATACCCACTAATAAATCAGCGGTACCCCTCCATATTTTCGGTGAGCCCCACAGGATCGCTTTCGCATGCTACCATGACGCCCTGTGGACCTACTTTATCCTAAATCAACCATGTAATTAATAAATATATATTTTGTGGAAAATATTATTATTGTTTATTTGTAAGCGTTTTTCTCAGCATGGAAGTTGGTATTGTTTTAAACCATTTACGGGCATGACCAAGCAAATCATCATACACACGCATTAATTAGTAAATAAGTTTGATCTAGGTACATCTTGAAGAAAACAATATATACGGCATGTATTTAGGATTAATATTATAGTTTTAGTTTGGTTATAGTTAAACAATGAGAAATAATTAAATATATTTTATTATCTTGCTGGCCGCTTCGACATATTTCCATCTACCTTGATTGGGAGCTCCTGGCGCACGTCATAGCCGACTACACGAATTTTCTTCGTGTACCCCATTTCAATTTAATCTAAGTCATAGCATAAACCCAACAAATCGATTGGGAATATGCGCCATCAGTCTGCGTTTGTTCTCAGCTGAACAAATTTCGTTCCACACTGCTGATCTTATCTCTGGCTAAACATTTACTGTAATAGTAAAAGTTTTGACTACCTCGTTGTTCTAGTGGCTAGATATAAAGTAGATTTCGAGGTCGTGGGTTCAAACCCCAGGTCGGACCAATAAAAATTTATTGGGTTTCTCCTATCAAAAAAGTTATTCAATAACAACCCGGAGTCTGGATGAGGTGTGTACACTCCTGTGCCTCGAAAAGCACATAAAGCCGTTGGTCTTGCACCTGAACTCAGCTTGCTCGGAGAAATCCTCCGGTCGTGTCGGATTTGCCGTCCCATCGGATTATGAGAGTGGGAATAGAGAATGCACCTGTGCATACGCACAGACTTGTGCACCATAATATGTACGTCGTTGGCTGGACTCCAGATTGAGATCGGACACCGTGACCGAAATCGGTCAGGGTGACATCATCATCCTATTTTGGTTTGTATAAATATTAATTACAAAATTATATTTTCACAGAGTACAGTCAAATATTTAAACCATGCCAAAAAATCGTATCAAAATATTCGTGGACTCGTAAAGCTATACAATGTATGAAATGTTAAAGAGTGATAAAAGAGATTGGCCAAAATGATTATAACATTTTAAGGTTACAAGTATCTAAATAGCGTAACACTTTTAATCGCTTCCCAGCATTTCACGAGTGAGATACGATGCGAGGTATACAAATGAGCACTGCTGCATATCGTATCATATGTAATATATCCAACACTAGCTGAGCCTGCGGCTTTACCCGAACGAAATTTATGAAATTTTTCCTTTAGCTCACAAATCGTCACCCTCATTTTACCTCGAGGAGTGAACTTAAAAAGTATCCCGTGTCATTGGACTCAAACTAACTCCATGCCGAAATTCATCTAAATCGCTTCAGCGGTTTAAGTCGAAGAGGTAACAGACAGAGTTGCTTTCGTATTTATAATATTAGTGTAGATTACGGAAGAAATTCGCGCTTTAAATAGCTTCAACCGCTTAAATTGTTAGAATATCCAAACCTTTAATTAATTTGTCTATTAATTTTTCGTAAGCGCCAGTCGAGCTATGAATAATTAAGCCATGTACAGCTTATCCACGATTTAGATCTAATTAATTGTTGCGAATAGTGAATAACCGCAGCATACATTTTGCATTACGTTAAAATATTTGAAATTTAATCACGTTTTGTTTATAAGTGATATATATCGTCGATAAATTCGAATTGTGTAGACAATGTAATCTTAAAATAAAATCATTCGAAAATTGACTCTCCTGCATAAAGAATATGATTAGATATATAGATTTCAAGCAAGAAGGTAAGATGGCAGCCTGTTACTGGTTTAGAGCCAGGATAGGTACTACATGTTCATTAAACAGACAAACCAAGCGTGTCATCTATTTTATACCTACGACGACATCACCCCAGCCATACATCCTAATACATGTTATTAAAATTTATTACAGCTATTTGAGCAACAAAATTACCGATGGTTGGTCATACCTCCCTCGACTGAATTTACTACCCAAGAAGAGTTTTTGTAGTTTATAACGGCACAATTAGTCAATGTTGGCTACATATATACTAAACTGGTAACGTGTCAAGTTTGTGCATAGCACAAGCTTCGGGCTCGGTTGGACTGCTTGCGGTATCTAGCCTACTGTATATCTGTGGTCTCTCAGCCAGGCCTCTTCCTCTTTTGAAAAGCTTATTCCTCTATGCTGCTATAGTAGAGGTTGGTAGACACGTAGGGGCACACAATTCCTCACGATGCTTTCTTTCACCACGAAGCTCAAAATGATGATGAATATTATGAATATTAAGCACTTAAATATTCAGTGGTTTCACTTTCCCAGGTTTGAACTCACGATACTGATTCACGTGTTCCAACCGGGTCATGTCGGTTTATAAATTTGCCTTATAAACATAATATTGAAAACACAGATACACATATAGTGCATTGTACGTAACGTACCTGTTTAGCTTTGCATTATTACTGCTAACATGTTGATTACACAAATTAATTATTGAATAATTAATTCTCAAATTGCAGACGCAGCGCATTTGGCAACTGGAGTTTTAGACAAATATTCATCTTACACTGGGACGACGTGACGAAACTTGAACGTTGCGATTGATTGCTTGTCTTGTGATACGTATTCAATCTATTAGCTGAAATCGGGCATATGATCAATCTCTAAAACATTAGATATTTTAATCGTGTTTTTATGGAACAAATTCTTATTTTTCAGCTTTTTTATTTGATAGCTTGTGTTATGAGTGGACACAGTCTTGTGAGTTGCATATTACTTCATTGTCCTGATATAAAGTTATTAATATATACCGACCATATAATATTCATATCGAACAATACACCAAAGTATATATTGTTCGCTATGAATATTATATTAATGTTAATTACAAGCTTTAATGTATTTTTAATTATAATATAATAAAATAAAATACAATTAGAAAAGATAAAGTAAACATTATATGATTAATAGCATTTGAATTAAAAATAGTTACTGTATAATTATTGACGGCGTGGAATGGCGAGAATGCTAGTAGCATTTCCCATTTTGACGTAATGTTAATAATTCTTATTTAAATAAATGAATTTAGCATTTGTGGATTTGTTAGATAAATTTTATAATTTTATATTGTATGTAACTATAATCAATATCTATCGAAACGAAACGAAGGTGAAGCTGAGTGAGAAAAGAATATTGACGAAATTTCGTATCGAATAAATTTCTGTCACACGTACATATATATTTATATATAACTACAAATCAGTAGTAGAGCAGTTTGGTTAAATTAACTATTATTATGCTTAGTAAAAAGGGTGTTTTTGACCATCTGTCGTAATCAAATGTATCAAATAATACTTCAATAAATTACATTTTCTAACTGTTCTTGTCATGTTGTTTATATTAATAAATTGCACACGAGCGACGGTGTGGCGAGTCGCTATAATATATAATATTTCGCTTTATATATATATATATATATATATATATATGTGTGTATATATAAAAAGCTTTGTTTTGTATTTGTAATTACATCAAAAGTTAGCAAACCGTTACAGCGGTTTCAAGTGAGTCATGTTGCTTAACGAGGCGTTGCTTAATTCTTGCTTCCTTTACATTGGTGATAAGTGAAAAGTTCATGTGTTAATCAGTTAATTTCTCTCCTTTACAATTGTTACAAAACAAATCAAATAGTTTTTATTAAACAAAAAAACATCAAAAAGTCAACAGATGTTGTTAGTGTACAAACGTGTATTGTTGTCTCGATCACCAATCGTGTAAAAATATTACTCCCATTTGGATTTGATATTACATGAAATCTCTTAAAAGCACTTCCAAATCGTAATTTCACAAGAATAAGGATTTTTCAACCACTTATGATACTATATGACGATTAAGAAAAGCTTGAAATTTGGTTATTGTTTTTAAGATTTCATAAAATATATATATCTCTGAACGTCCAATGTCTGCAAGAGTCAGATGTCGAGCTTACCAATGTTGCTTTTTACAATAAAATTATTCAATTTAACAACGTATATTTGTCGGTACACAGATTTTATTTTAACAGAATACCCGGTAAAATTGAAAAACATTTGCTTGAAACTACATAATATGTTAGCACTGAGTAGGCTTGTCGAAATCGTTAATATTCACTAATATGACCAAAAAAAACCTGGGTCTCAGGAGAAGGGATCTGTGTAATGTGGGAATCTTACCCACTAAAACTGCGATGGCCGTCTTCATAGCACGGATCGGAGAGGCTTCGTGATCGTGTTGATATAACGCATGCTATGCTTCGCTCGTGGCTCATCGGAGGTCTCGTCAAGGAGCGACAATGACAATCACACTACAACAAACTCCTCACTAATACGTACGCCAACGCGAGACTTTGCCGATTGCCATCGTCCTCCGGGTCGCCTGAAATAAGACACGCGAGACCCCACCCCACGCTTCCACGGTCCACTATTATTGTTACGATGCCAAGTGGCTAGTGTAACAATATAATTAAACGATCAAATCAAAATACTCTTTATTGTACACCAATAAACACATACTTTAGTCACGTTCAAGAAAAATGCACAAGAGGCGGCCTTGTCGCTAAAACAGCGATCTCTTCCGAGAAACCTTAAGGCAGAGGAGAGAAAAAGAGATAGAACGCGGTAGGAGTGTACGTAGCAGATATAAACATATAATATATAAAAACATTACAGTGAAATAATAATATATTTAAAATAAAATAATGTACAGTACTTGATGCCTAACATGGATACACATATGTATGTATATAATTAGATATAAATTATATATAAAATTTAATTAAATTTTCGAAATGCTTATTTATATTAATGACATATTATATTGATATTATCAACGTCACGTATCTGCTGTTGCAGGCAAATTAAACAATTCCTTCCAAAGTCCTAATTACATTTCACTAGATGCGAACAAAAACAGAAACTATAATTTGCATAAACGTTCGCTTCAGTATATTTTAATTTTAGTCAAGTTGTAGAACACAACTCAAATATATACATTATAAGTATAATAATACATTTCAATAGTATTTAAAATATAAGAAATTATTTTTATATAATAAAGTGTATAATAATTAATATAATACTACCCCAAATAATTTAAACTAGGTAAAGTTAAGTGGGCGAGCGAAAGTAAGAGATCCAGTATTGTAATCTGAATTACTAATCAAAGTAGGCATTTCAATTGACTATAATTTGCATTGAGCTGAAAATTGGTATATGTCTTAGGAGTACTATTACAATCGACATACCTAATCTTACCTCTTGAAGGTCAATTTTTTTTTCATTTTTCTCTAAAACAGACAAACTTCTAAATATATTTGTTTCCATTTTATACGGTATGCTAGTATACATCAAAGATAATATTATATTATAGCACCTAGGAATCTACCTCTATCATCTATCTAGACGTTATCCCATACATAAAAGGGCGTAAAATATAAAAACTTACTTTAAAATGTATATCTTTTTCTTCTGCCCACCACCACATATTTAGAATATTCTCAAAAAATTCTTTTCAAATAATCCAATACATTACTTAATATAGACGTTTTTAGTATTTTTTTCTTATTACAATAGTGGAGACTTGAAACAAAAAAGTGAAGACACCGTTATTTTATTTTAAAAGTTATTTTATATAAAATTGAATAAGGCGAAATCAAAGCAACCAAGTGCAAGTCGGTCTCGCCGAGAGTGGGTTCAGTACTAATTTTTAAACTTAGGTTTTTGCGGTGTGTTCCAGTATGGTGATCCTTTGACGATGTATTGTGTATTCCATTTTTCTTATTAAAATATTAATGTCTTTATAGATAAAGAGGGAACCTCATTATTCATATCTCTTAAACTTGACATTTTAACATGATAACTAAAATATATTTATGATTCTTATAACAAATAATCGTATACCTATCAATTGATATGACAGATGATTCAGTTCAATTTGTTTCCCATTTGGGAGGAAGGGAGCGAAAACCACAAAATTAATCTCCTCAATTTGAATTTATAATTACGCTATATATCCATAATTGAGTCACTTACTTTTAATTTTCTTGACAAAGAAATTGCTAAAAGTAATAACTTTTTAGTGCAGTAGTTCCGGAGATTTTTTCTCCTGTAACAGATGTACCAGCAATCACGGGTTATCTACATTATGTTACCTTAAATCTGATCATGCTATGTTCGGAGGCCTATAGAATTATCTAACCACTTTTATTGATGTAAAGACGAATTAACATTATAATTATAATCAACATTAACATTTATCAATCAAATATTAACCATTGTAACAATTACTGTTCGAAAACCCAATAATAATCCTCCAACACCATAAATAAAATAGTTTATTCATGACCCCCAAGATGCAACTTTAAATGCCAACTTGCCATGCCCAACTTGAATTTTTACCAAAAGATTGTGGTATCAAGTCCGGGTAAGTACCAAAAAATTTTAACTCGCATTGGAGCAATGTGGTAGAATTAGCTCCTCAACTTCTTTTAGGCCTTCACCCAGTACCGGGACATCTCCGTGATACTTATTTTTCTATTCAAGAATCTAAACTCAAAATAACCGTATATAAGTTCCGTCAACATGTTAATTAAAAATTACTGTAGCGATCTGAGATGAAAATAAATAGCAAAGAATCTACGATCTCGCTACAATCTGCTACGATCAAACTTTCATTCGTTCGTTTGTAAACTTCATTAAATTTCCACGTCGCTATTGATTTTACGTGTCTTCAAATAATTGCGTATAAAGTTTACCCGATCTACTTCCTTTGAAAGACCATATTATTGAATAATCTTTATATAGGATTTTACTCGACATTAAGTAATTTTAGAGGAAAGTTTGTGAATATTACTTGGACTTACAAGTCCAAGAGGTTATGCATTTAGTAACAAGATAAATTATACTTAATTAAAACACAGCGTTATGAAATTTAAAACGGTTAAACAATAAATCGATGATTTAAAAAAAGTTCTTAAAACGAAAAATGTAATTAGATTTAGAATAGAATGAATGAGGCTTAGATTATAATCACATCAAAGTCATACTTTTTTCTTTTTATATGGAGTTAAATATGAAATCATAAAAATATCGCAGAATCTTTACGAAAGTCTTTGACAAATAATCAGGCTTCGCTTGACTTTTGTCAATCACTTTTCTGAGAATGATGAAATTTTGAGACGGCCAAAATGTTACTCGAGCTTTTTATTCAATTTTTCCTGCGATACTTGGAGATCAAAAGACTGAAATTGAACCTTTTTGTAGCAGATTTTCGAAAAAAAAACATAAAGGTAAAAAGTGTTTAATTAAATATATATATACCTAATGATGTTCGTAGATATTTTTTAAATTATTTATTATAGACGAAAGTGGAATGAAATATATATATCGTAAGATTTTGTGCGTTGAACGAGCACGAAAAATGGCAGAATTTCATCCGTAAAAATAGAATGTCAGCCCTAATACTAGTATTGGTCGAATGATACGATCCGAACTAAATAAATAAGCAGAAATGTCAAAAATTTTCGAATAAAAAAACAGTCTCAATTACAATAAAGGATTTATGACCTCATTCCCTTTCAACTTATCTTACCCTAACCTAAATCTATTTCACGAGATTATAGTTTTGCTGAATTCCGAGTAAAGATGTGGATAATTCAAGTCGAGGTCAGACGGGAGCTTGATGGTGACACTGATAAATTATTGGCGACCAAAGTGACGAAGAACCGCTTGCGAATTCCGAGAACCCACAAGCCTAATATAATAGTCCAATTTATTTTGGCTAAAAGCAATAACACCAGTACCAGTATTTATAGGTACACATATTGCCTACGTTATTGCATTGGCCAGAAACGTTATGGGCAATATACGAAACTTGGTTATGACATGCGCCTGTTACATAACGAATACCAGCAATCGCTATGAATAAATGTGTATAGAATTCATGATTAATTTTATCATTCCTATTTTAATACACATATATGTCGCAGCGTCAGATAATTAAATACTTTGATTGTAAACACTTAGTTTCGAGATTTGATTCTGGATGGCTAGTGAGGTCAATCGCTGTTTGTCATATTAAAATAACTAGAAGTATCAGCTGTCAAGAAGGATATGAAGGATAGTGTCGCGGCCTATGAAAGAAGTATCCATATACGATATAAATATCCATATACGATAATCCAGCTATCGATTCGTTGTATTATTTCGTGAATACAAATACAAATGTTAACACTCTTCAAATGACAATTTACAATTGAACAACTTTATTTTAATAACCTGAACTGGCGCCTTCAACAGCATGTTACCCATTACCGTCGTGTTTTTCTGACGTTTATGTCATTTTATAATAATTATGTACACGTAAATTATAGACAAAAAAAATAAAATTTTAGGGAGAAGCGTGAGTGCGGGACTGTTACGCACTTCCGTCTTCCGAAGTGAAGTCTTCTCTTTAAACAGCACTGGACCAGTATGGTTTTTCCAATGCTGAGAATAGAGCCATATTCAGAATAGATGATACATTAAATTATTATACTTTTTAAATATAATTTAAATTAAATAAACTAATAATGATTCAAATTAATAACTTTAAGAATGAGAATGACCTCATACTGACTTACATACTAACTTACCATATTTAAACAATTTTAAAATCAACGAAAACGTTATATTCACATTATGTGTTTAAATACATACTTAGCTAAATAAACGAATATACATATTTAAAAGAAAAAGATTAATTAAATTTAAGTGACACAAAAAATAATATATTATATTAAATTGTACAATTTCACACCCTCTCAATTGAACTCTCTTTGGGTCTAATCTAAAAAAAACGGTGATATTCCTGCTTTTTATTCGTATGGAAAATCATTATTTATAGTTTAATCTTGTAAACTGAAGAACTTGCATACAACACTACATACCCACCTTTACCCAAAGAGTAGATTTAGAAAAAAAGTAGCCTATGTTGTGTTATTTTACGTCCATGAAGTCAAGCCTGCTTCGTACCAAATTCATCAACATCGGTTTAGTGGATTATTCATGAAAGCGTAATAGACGGAAGTTAATGTCGCATTTATAATGTTGGTAAAGATTTTTGAAATGCATTAATTTGCAGGTGGCTATCTAGAAGGAGGCTTATCGATGGAAAATGGCTGCCACCCATAGTACTCAGCAAAACAAGGGCTTGCAGATGCGTGGTGCGTGGTGCGTGCCTATAAAAAATAATAGTCGTATATGAAATTACTTTTAATAATAGTTTTATCTTTCAACTATTGTTGACTCATTGTTTTTTAAATCGAAGTTTGATTTTTTTTACTAAACAAATTTATAAATCAATTTATGTTTACAAAGCTTACTAAGTGACAAAGTAATTCACTTACAAAACACGCCTTAATTACTTCGAACAATATAAATCCTTAACTATTAATTAACAATATATTCCAACTAACAACGTTATTTGGTAGCGAACGGCTAATCGAATGAAAATAAACGTTTGCTTCTGACAGATTCCCAACTGCCTTAGGCTCATGTCGACCAGTAATGATTAATGTAACACAGATATAGATCCTGAATTAATTTGTACAGAAGAGCATAAATTTTAATGCGAAGTTTTAAAATAATTTATTTTTGCCGAAGTAACTATTGTATGTCATTAGGTTTTTGTGTTAAATCAAAGACAACATTTTAAAACGTGTCTATGTCTATGCAATTTTGTTATGATCATCACTCGCTCGTATATTCTACCGACAAGCAGCAATACTTAGTTTTGTTGTATTCGGTTTTAAGAGTGAGTGAGCCAGTGTAATTAAAGACAGGGGACATAACATCTCAGTTCCCAAATTTGGGGTTTTACTGGAGTAATATAGGTATATGTAACAATTGGTATAATTGAAACAATATTTGTTATATTGTTTCAATTATACCAAATAAAATACTGAAATATTTAAATATTTAAGTATTTTATTTGGGATAATGGATAAATACATACAAACATATAATAGTTAAATACATTATTCAGACCTTTAGATTAAAATATTTTAGAGCTAAGTATGTCACATTTAGTCACAACTACGTTACCATTGACGTAATACAAAAATAACATATTAACTGTAAAATACCGTTTTTTAGTAAAATAAATATTTTCTCTAAGTCTATTTTTGTAAATCTCTATCCATGTGGATGTCTTTATATCAGCCAAATATACGCTATCAATGACATTGAGTTTGTTTATGATGTACATACATATTATAAATTAAGAAAACATTACAAACAAAACAACGCATTAATTCTATAGGTCTATAGATTTAAAGGAAAACTAAAGAAACATCTCATACCAGGTTGCGTATACCTCTTGTTATTTATAAATTTTATGTTATTTATTTCAACCAGAGTTGTAGTATCTGGGGGGGCATGCAATACCCGGAACGCCAAAGGCAGTTTTAATGTCGAAAAGTAAATGGGACACCATTGTCCATAGACATTGGCACTGTAAGAAATATTATAGCTTAAATCAGATTTTTGAATATGCGCTACACGGCTTTGTCACACTGCTATGATCAAGATCGGAATCTGTACTAAATACGACAATTATTTCCCTAGTAACCCGGATACACTTGGGACCGAATGGAGCAACATGGTGCTGGATATGCCTTCAAAATATTGTAAGAAACACTAGTCAGTATTTATAGAAATACCCGAGGAGGTTGCGACGATTAGTGGTGTGAACATACTTATTGGGAATGATGAAATGTAACCAGCTTGCGGATTATAAATGACGTGTAACTCGTGCGCTCACTCTCAGAGCGGGAGCGAGCAACATGTTTCGCGTCACGTAAAATTTCGCAGGACATGTTGCGGGACAAAATATTCCCTAGTGTATTCGTCGCTTAATAGTTGTCAATTTCAATTTTGAAAGGCTATCATTTATTCCTATAAATGATAGACAGTTGGTCGAAGTAGATTTGAATTTAAACTTCATTCTATCGGGATAGGTTTCGAGGTGGTTCTCATAAAGAAGTCAAGTTTTTTTTTAATACTCAATTATGTGTCTGTGTATTGCTTATATTTTTACTGTGAAGTTAAAATTCATAAAACTAAAGGTATCGTACTCATACACAGCGGCGACTCTAACAATTCATTAAGTTAATATATGTAGGTACGTTTTAGCTTTAACTAAATACTCAAAAATTATACGACGCTGACCATGTTTACTAGACTCTTAACAATGTTATTTATATTATGGCATAACATAACATAATGTAAATTATGAGCCGAGATGGCCCAGTGGTTAGAACGCGTGCATCTTTACCGATGATTTTGGGTTCAAACCCAGGCAGGCACCACTGAATTTTCATGTGCATAATTTTTATTTATAATTCATCTCGTGCTCGGAGGAGAAGGAAAACATCGTGAGGAAACCTGCATGTGTCTAATTTCAACGAAATTCTGCCACATGTGTATTCCACCCACCCGCATTGGAGCAGCGTGGTGGAATATGCTCCAAAACCTTCCCCTCAAAGGGAGAGGAGTCCTTAGCCCAGCAGTGGGAAATTTATAGGCTGTTAATGTAAAAATACAAAAAAAATGTAAATTATTGTATGGTTCATTAGCATACGAATATTTCAATGAAGATATTCAATCCATATCAATATTCCCATCGGATTTATAATATAGCCATATTCATGACAAATTCTTGTTTCCATAATTAGATACAAATAATTCACTTAATCCACAACGTTTGCAAGTTCGCTCCGTATGTGTGTGTTATCGCCATTTCAATTTAACGCCGACCAGCTGTAGCAAATACTTGTCTTCTAGTTTCTTGTTATTGTAGGAGTGTTCCAGAAGTCGCCGATAGTTGCTATGTGAAACCAGTTTTAGACATTTTCAATTACTTTCATAAAATATTATAACCGATAAGTGAATTCAGCTATCCATTTATAACACCGTGTCATTGATTTAATCGGAATCTGTGCCCTAGAATGTGAACTGAGTCAATGTCGACTACCACGTTTTTTAGATCTAAGAACGGTTTTGCTTTATAAGAAAATAAAAAAGACATGACTTGAGTAATGGCAGTTTATTAGAATATATGATAAAATGGGCTTGTACAAGTAAAAGCCACAACCTAGTAAAACAAAAATGCATAAGTTTCCTTTACCACCGAACATGAGATGAGTTCTAAATCAAAATTCAACATCTGAAAACTTAAATAGTGCTAACATTAAACCACAACAAATATAACTAAAAAAAATAGACAACACCAATACTAACATTATAAATGTGAAACTAGCTCTGTCTGTTTGTCTGTTGCTCTTTCGTGACCAAAATACTGAACCGAATTTGATGAAATTTGGTATGAAGCTAGAACCCCAAAAATGTTTAACACCTGCAACCGATCCAAAAACGCGATCGACGCCGAGACTGATAACTAGTTCAATATATATTACGAAATAAAACTGTAAAGGTTAACATAGTATCTATTTTATATCAAACTAATTGACAACCTGCAGTTAAACAATCTATCTAAACCTTCATTAGAATTGCAGAACATTGTCTAGTGAATTACATAGTAGCCAGTGGAAGTATTCAAATTCAATTGCAACTCAGCCGTTATAATGAATGCATATATCCCTTTGTAACGTGCCGAGTCCGATATATATATTGATACACGCACGAGTATTGAATAGAACTGAATAAATATAGAAAAACTAGCCACCCGCCTAACTTCACACGGTATACTAATATTTTTTATGAATCTGAAAAGTTATTTTTTATTAAAATGTTTGAACGCCTAATCTCGGTATCTACGAGTCATATTTTATTTTTTGCATAATCTGGCCCATTTATTGAGGAAAGAATAGACAATAAATCATTATATTACGACCCAAGGAATTGGAACAGTGATGGGTTTATAGCCGCGAGGGGCAGCTAGTTTTTAATATAGTATATTCTTCATACTTATATGTACATTTATTTTTACATATTAATCAAAATTTGAATTCAATTCAAAGATCAAAAATAAAATAATATAAATGAATACAGTTTTACGTTTGCTTCTTTTTTTATATAAAATGAATCACAATCAAAACGACGCCAAGAAAGTTGTCCGTACATACACAATAAGCCTGTTTAATGCTAGTGCTTCTAGCCAGCGCGGTTAACGCCATTTTTTAGCAGATTTTCAAATAGTTTTATAAATATTAATTGCTTTTGCACAAGGCATGATACATTTAATAAAATACTATTAAAATAAAGCATCATATACAAATACAACAGAAATATACTTAATTGTGTCCTATACCATTTCGTAGTATATATTTACAAAAAAAAAAACAACTCTTATCAATTAGATTTTAGTATTGGAAATTATTAATTGGAATAATTATTAAGTATTGATAATTGAAATCAACGATTAAGCGGTATATCTTACCATACAATTAAAGACTATTTTTCTTAAAGGATTTTTAAAATATCATGTAATATATTATACCTACGAGAGTATACGCAAATTGCAAGATTAAACTGTAATTTATATCTGCAGAACACGTTTCAAATTTATATGTAACTTAAATTGAAATGGATTAATATTTAGTCTCAAATAGTTTTAACCAAACTTTAATTCAAACTCAGGAAATGGTAAAACATTAGTAAATGAGCGTTATGTGACTGCTTTATTATCTATATTAATATTATAAATGGGAAAGTAACTCTCTCTGTTTGATTTTATCTGTCTGTCTGTGACTGTGAACGAAATATATTACAGGAATATTATATAATATGTATACAGCGATGAAACCAATAAATCCTTATTTAATATGAACTTCATGACGCCAAAGTTTCTCTACGGCCTACTTTGCCGAGAACCTTCTTAATACTTATTCGAGAATATTACATAAGTTAACCTCATAGAGTAGAAATCTGTTTTAGTTTATCCAATGTGGGGGCATTTCTGCTATGTTATAAACGTTGATGAAGATCATTACCTCCCTTCCAATTTCAGCTTCACCAGCCATTCTTAACGTAAACTTTGACAGTAATACGACACGACTGGCAAGATCAAAGACTTACCTAACGTGTTTGTCCATGTATTTTTCTTAAACAAATTGCTAAATACTTTTATTGATGTAATACATCCATTGGCGCGAATCATAAGTCGTGACGACAAATGAAAAACGCCGCGTACTCTATATAATATTGGGTTCCCATATATTGTTATAATAAACCGAAAATAATAATTTATTAACCAAACTCTATGTTTTTTTTAAATTTACTAATTAACTTTCATTATAAATTATTTCAATAACCGTCAAATTCGAAGTTTTCCATCCGCTGATTGTTCTGTTATGCCGCAGCTACAACTTTTTGATTGCTGACAAATATTTTAACGAAGAATTTAACAAACAATAAATGTACATTACAAGTATTACTAACTTTAAATAGAAACAGTTCGTATTCGAAGATTTCCTATGTGGATGCAGCACGATTAGTCAGAGAGCTTCACCTTTGAAATTCGCTCGTTCCAGCTCCAGCAAGAGCTTGCATTAAGCTCCAGTCTCCAGGCTCGGACTGAGAATCCCTTGACATAAAACCCAATAACTTTTTCTAAGCTCCACCCGGGATGTGCTTTAAGCTAACTAATACCAATAAAGTAGGTGATACGATATCATAATGTATCTACGTAGATTCAAAGTTCTTCAAAGCTTGATAGATAATAGTATCGTCTGTAAAGGAGGAAAATATAAAATTTACTGAGAAAATGTAACACAATTTTCAATGTTCACATAATATTGTTATATAGATTTTCCTTTAAAGCTCTACGATATGTTGCGCTTTCGGTTACAAAACATATTACTCTTCTAACAAGGAATCTTTTAGAGGATTCCAGTACAATATAGTAATTTAGAAAAACTAAAATAGAGGAATTACTTGGTGGTAGGGCTTTGTGCAAGCCCGTCTGGGTAGATACAACTCACTCATTACTTATTCAACCACCAAACAACAATACTTAGTATTGTGGTGTTCCAGTTTGAGTAAGTCAGTGTATTTACAGGCACAAGAAACATAACATCTTAGCCCAAGGTTGGTGGCGGACTAAGCGATGGCGATGGTGGCGATGTAAGCAATAGTTAATGTTTTTTCAGTACCAATGTCTATTGGTGGTTGAAACCACTCACCATCTGGTTGACTATTTAACTCGTCCCGCATCATAAAAAAATAAAACGTGGCGGGGCGCTGAATAGAATGTAGATGAATATTTTGTTTTACTTGTGATATCAATAAATCACACGAGACCGTATTCGATATAAAATACGAATCAAACAATTTGAAATATTTACTCTACTAATTATAACAGCTTGGAATGGTCACTAGAATTCACGAAGCATTCCTGTTGCTATTTCGAATCTCTACACAAAATCAACTAGCGCTCCCACCAAAGACAATTATACAGGATATTCCACCTTCAAAGTTAATTTCTACTGCTCCAGTTGTAGTAAATTACAATTTAACTTGTATATTAATTTACAAGTTATTTTATTCAACTGTTATTTTTCTAGTTCAAAATTATAATTATAAATAAAAGTGTCTGTTTTTGATTTAAAAGTCTTTATATGTAAACTGTCATTTTTGATCTAATTTACAGGTTAGCAAAACCAAATCAATCGTTATTTTTATTTTTGCCCGCCTATCTGTTTGTTAGAGATAATCTTCGAAATAGGGAAAAGTTACAAATATAATCGTAACCACGTAATTTCATTCAACATAAAGTGTTCGTACATATTCGATTACCCCCTCAATAATAATCATTAAAAAATATTTTCATAATTTATCAAAACCCGAGATGCAATAAAAGAAGTTTCTTTGTTTTAGATTTTTTTTATTATATCATAATAAAAAATAAAACTTTTTAGCATATATAAGCAGGCGTGCCGATAGACCATCTGATGATAAATGGTCACCACCATTTCTTACATCGCCAATGCGCCAACAACCTTTTGAACTGAGATGTTATATCCCTGCCTGTAGTTAAACTGGCTCACTCAAACTGAAACACAACAATCATAAGTAATGATTCTTAGCGGTAGCATATATGATGAATGAGTGGTACCTACCCAGGTGGATTTGTACAAAGCCCTACCGCCAAAAAGTAACAGTACATTTGTATTAACTATTATTATTGTTATCTTATATATTTATGTTATTGTAACTAACTTGTTTTTACTCGTCCAGTTGAATGCTTTCATAGAAGTATAATTAGTTTTTCAAAATTTCTTTGCCTTTTTATTCCTAGTTCGACTCCACCTCAGCACCTCCGACACCAGTCTTCAAGTAATTGCTTCCGACGGAACCGAGCACCGATAAACTGCCTCTCTTGCCAACGAGGACCCATTTACATTTTAGAGGTAAATATTTTGTTAAATTAAGCAAATAACAAATTTGTGGACGAACAATTTTATACTAAAAACTTCGTGAAGAAAGAAAATGTCCTATAACTGGTTTTGTTAAAATAAAATCAAATAAAAGCCTGTGTTCCACTTCGGGACAAATGTTTCCTCTTTTACCAATAAGAACCTTACTCCACTACTCCAATACGGGAAAATGCTACAAATGTGGCAAAATTCCACCCTACACATGCAGGTTTCCTTACAATGTGTTTCTCTATACCGTAGTCACGAGATGATTGTAAACAGAAAATAACCTGTAGACTCAGTGGCGCGAGACGGGATTTGAAAATGTAATTTTCGTTTAAGATCATATTCATCTCAGCTCATCTTGCTCTACGCGGACTTCTTTACAAAATTACAAAATAAATATTTTTTATTCTTATATATTGTATTAACGAAGATTTTTATAATAAAAACTTCGTTTAATTGAATTAAAAGCTAATAAACCGGTTGGAATTTACAATTGAAATTCATAATATGAACGCGAATGTCTTATAATATTAAATTGTTAGATACCTTAAAATGATTGGCCGTAGAAGCAACCGCAATGCAAACCAAAACAAAATCTTATAAGAAAGAAGATTTTATATTATTTTACTGTAACATTTGATAATAAATATAAAATTTGTCATTACCAATTCAAAATTTCACCTTCAATGATTTCGGCTTTAATGAAAAAAACCTTGTTTTTGTGTAATCAACGTATATAATAAGACACGCGTTAAATCATCATAAGTCGATTTTCAAAGTAACACAGCAGTAGTAACATAGAGTAGTTAATTTATTTACCAGTACATTTCAATTAAAATTACGTAGCTTTTTACTAATAATTCCAACTCCTACGTTTTCCTTTGATCATTCTTAAAACAACAAGCTAAAATTTAGAATCTTTGAATAGTCATTTTTGTTCAACCGTTAAAATAAATTATTCAAATAATTAAATTTAAAGGTAATTAATATGTAATAAGATACGAGTCGTAACATTTTATAATATTAATATTATAATATTTTTAAGAATATAAAATTAAAGTTATGAAACATAATAATAATATTTAATTAAATATATTATAATTTATCATGAATAAATACATAAATAATATTAATAAGATTTAGGAATACAACAATACTGGGAACTGCTGTTTGTGGGTAGAATATGTGATAAATGGGTGGTATCCAATATACATGGGTGGTACAATCCAAACTTCCATACTAATATTATAAATGCGAAAGTAACTCTGTCTGTCTGTCTCGCTTTCACGCCAAAACTACTGAACCAATTAAAAGGAAATTTGGTTCACAAATAGTCTAGAGCCTGAGAAAGGACTCAGGATACTTTTTGTTTGGAAAAAAGTAGCTTTTAGAACTAGAAGCATAAAACTTTTATTTTAGGCTGTACACTTATAAATTATAATATCATGACACCAACCAATAATTGGAAATTCTACCCCTAAAGGGGTGAAATAGGGGTTGAACGTTTCTTTGGAAGTCCTTAATTTTTTAAGTTAAAACATGAAACTTTAGTTTTGGGATACTAATTAAAAAGGAGTAGATACTTATTTAAATTTTTCTGCATATTCTACCCCTACGGGGGGAAAATAAGGGTTAAAAGTTTATATAGAAGTATGTCATTTTTTAAGATAGAAACATGAAACTTTATTTATGGGCTACTGATTAAAAATGAGTACATACGTATTTAAGCGTTTCTTGATATGGCATTTCGTATACAGGTTAGTTTGGAAGTCCGTCATTATTGAAGTTAAAAGCGTGAAATTTTATTTTTGTGCCACTGATTAAAAATGAGTTGATACGTATTTAAGTGTTTCTGGATATCTTATGCCTAAGAGGAGAAATAGAGTTTGACATTTCGTATACAGGTTAGTCTGGAAGTCCGTCTATTTGAAGTTAGAAGAATGAAATTTTATTTTTGGGCTACGGATTAAAAATGAGTTGATTCGCATTTAAGCGTTTCTGGATGTTCTACCTTAAGGGCTGAAATACACACTAATGTAGTAAACAAAGAGGTCTTACATTAACGTAATATTTTAAGTTAATTTGTAAATATATTCATATTCTACGCGAGCAAAGCCGCGGGTAACAGCTAGTAATATAAATATTTTCGAAAGCAACAATGACAATCATTGTATGGAAACGAGGAGGAAAGGTAAATTAATAATAATTAGTTTCAGACTTCGCAAAGTTAATTTATCCTTCACGGTATTCGTTTCTATAATAAGATTCCACAGCTATTAGAATAGTTAATATTTCAAGAATTAAAAGCTCATAACAAAAAATAATTGATAAGTAAGAAATATTACACAATACAAGATTATTTTAAAAATAAAAAAGCGTGGACCTAATATTGTGTTCTAGGCAGGATATATAAAAAAATAATTATTGTTTGAAATACTTGTAGACTTCGTAATTTTCTAACAGTAGACTACTTTCGTATCGGTCGAAGCTTTACTTTATATTTGATTCAAAAGTATATAAGTGATTTATAAGAGACTACTTTAATTTTTTACGTTTAATTTAAATAGCAAATTTTATCAATGATAATATCGCTTATTCAAAGATATGTATCAAAATAAATTCAAAAGTTAAAACTTAATAGCAAAACCCAGTTGTTAATTATTTTTTTTTATGTTTACTACCAAAAATACAAGCAAGTTGATGGACGAGATTAAAGAGTGTGTACAATAGCATTGTAACAATGAAACAATGAACCTGTTTCACGTTGGAATGCGCTACAAGCTGTAGTTTTTATTCGTTGTCTCTCGTGTCCTATTCACCCACAATCCACTGGCTTATTTACTTTAGCCAACAAAAAGGCATTATCGCTACAACGGTGACATCTCTCAACAAACATCTGCCTTAAATCTGTCTGATTAACTTTTAATAAACAAAATCGCTAAGCGCTTTTAGTTCGTGTTCGCATCACGCGAAATTTTTTGCAGAATAAGACAAGTCTGGCTGACAATGTCTTGTCAAATTTGACAAACATTAGGGAACCGAGCTAAACTCATAAAAAGACGGATCAGAAACTATAAAAATAATAACGTAATCTTTAGTTTTATACAAGCCGCTTATTTTACGGCTACACGTTAAGGAATAAAATCGCATCGAATTCCATCGTGTGTTTTAGAACAAATAAGTGTATCAAAGGACAAAGATGTATCTTACATGAAATCCAAAAGTCGTAAAAATCAAAATCATAACATTTTAAAAGTATCTAAGTTAATGCAAAATATTTGACACAAGATGAAACTTACTACATACAAGAGTTATTTGTTTTTGTGCATTGACATCCTTTAATAATATGGCTTCTACGTAACTGCAGTGATCCGACGTCGAAGATATATAATGTTTTCATGTTACCGGGAAGCTTATCCACAGTAACAAAATCAATAAATACTTGGATATATTGGTGCTAAGTGGACATTGTTCCTAAAAGATATTAGCTCAGACCAACACAGCACTTCAGTACTTTTAAATAATGAACCTTGACTCGTATTTCTAATATGATGTTTTCAAACATAAATTTCTATCTTTAAGTATAAAAATATAAAATAAATTAAGATCATCTTATGTATTGTTTATTATTGTGCTAAAATAAGAAACTCACTTGGTGGCAGGACCACCTACTCATTATACATTCTACTGCCAAACAGCTATACTTAGTATTGTTGTGTTCCGGTTTGAATGATAACTGACCCAGAGTAAACATAGAGACAAGGTAACAACATCATAGTTCCCAAGGTTGTTGCTTCGTTGGTGATATAAGGATGGTTAATATTTCTTACAGCGTCAATGTCTATGGGTGGTAGTAACCACAAACCAAAAAATTGCCCAACTGCTCGATCGATTACGCATTAAAAAAATATATTTTACAACGATTGTATTTTTTCCCCTATATTCATATAATCTTTATTTGCCTCATCCTTTAAGAAACTAGCCTATGAGGCTACAGCCTGCAGATCCTAGGTTAAAATACAAAAGAGTGTGAATACTATGTACTTCCACACAATGGGCCATTACTGATAATATATTTGAAAACTTAATAATCCCCTTATTCGTCGAACCTGAAATTGGAAGTAAGGACCCCCAATCTGCAACTTTATAAACTCCTATTAAGTAGTATTTCCTCTTTACTAAATCTTTTAAACAACTGCTGTTCCTAATATTTGATTAGGAGGACATTAGCATTGCTCTATTATGTGATTATAGATTATAAAAAGTATACAGTCCATAAATATAGTTAATAATTTTATATGATTACTTTCCCCTGTAAGAAGGCATTCTTAAATAGACATTCGTGATGTTAAACCGTCAATGCGTCGCCAAGCTTGGGATGTTCCATCCATGATCCATTGCTGTTTAGCGGTAGAAAATGAAAAGCCGAGATGGCCCAGTGGTTAGAACGCGTGCATCTTAGCCGATGATTTCGGGTTCAAACCCAGGCAGGCACCACTGAATTTTCATGTGCTTAATTTGTGTTTATAATTCATCTCGTGCTCGGCGGTGAAGGAAAACATCGTGAGGAAACCTGCATGTGTCTAATTTCAACGAAATTCTGCCACATGTGTATTCCACCAACCCGCATTGGAGCAGCGTGGTGGAATATGCTCCATACCTTCTCCTCAAAGGAAGAGGAGGCCTTAGCCCAGCAGTGGGAAATTTACAGGCTGCTTATGTTATGTATATGGTAGAAAATGGCGGCGAGTGGGTGGTAACTATCCAGATTGGCTTGTACAGAGCTCTACCGCGTAAATCGTATCAAATGATATTAACCTTACGCTTTGTGTCAAAATTTCAAGTTATACGAATTACATTTAAGGAAGGCTACAGTAAAGGAACATAAAAAAAGTTGCAGAAAGGAAGCTGCTAATTTTTCGCCTCTTGAACGTTTCAGTTGATAAGTAGCAAAGTTTTGCCTATTATCTCCGCTTTAGTCGCCTGGCCAACTTCAGGTTGAACTTTCATGCAATATTTTATAACTTACGGCACCGCCATTTTTTGCTAATATTAAGTGTAAAATTAAATTTCTTAGTTTTAATATTATACAGTTTTTATTTTATTTTGACATTTATTTAATTAAATAATTACAGATTAAAAAATAAAAGCTGTTTAATTATAATAGCAAGTAGTTTGGTTAAAAGAAAAATAAATTGTATAAGTCCGTTAGTTATTATAAAATATGAAACATAAATGAAAAATATAATTTTTTTTCTTCTTCCACATTCTATATTCAAATAATATTTTATATTCTCGTTCCAACTATATAAAAAAATGAGATCCAAAAGTACAACAATGTTAGGTACAATTCCATAGAAAAGTAAACTGAGTTTTGTAACACTATATAAAATGTTTTCATTATGTTAAATGTTATCATGCATATGGAATAGCATTATTAATATTATATTATTATTATTTGTAAGTCAATATTGTTATATATTAAATTAATAATTTGATACCATATTATATAAATTATATATAAGAATTTAAGAAATATAGCAGTAATATATTTGTTCTATTTAATGTCAGTTCAATATGATCCTTACACTTAACAATTTAGTTAATAAGAATGCATGGAAATATTCATTTTTCTAATAAGGAAAATCGAAATTTTTCTTCTTTTTTTTTTTTACTCGTAAGCACCATTGTGTATTTGAAGACCTAAATTTATGTTTACAACTCATTTCGTGCATGGCGTTGAAAAATATTGTGGACAAATCTTTGTTTACTCATATATAAAAAGCATATTATGTATGTAAAAATAGGTATACGAGCAGTTTTAAGGATTGAGTTTTGTAGAGAGATGTTTTTCCAACAGTAAGTTATTTTTTCTACCTTTTTTAATTAACGTAAATATACCTTTTTTAGTATGTAGCTAGGCGGACGAGCAAATGGGTCATCTGGTGTTAAGTGGTCACCACCATTACCCACCATTACCCACCATATACAATGGCGCTGTAAGAAACATTAACCATTCCTTATATCGCCATTGTGCCACCAATCTTGGAAACTAAGATGTTATATCTCTTGTGTCTGTAATTACACTGGCTTACACCCTTAAATCTGGAGTACAACAATACTGAGAACTGCTGTTTGTGGGTAGAATATGTGATAAATGGGTGGTATCCAATATACATGGGTGGTACAATACTATCAATATTTTTGAAAAAAACAATGACAATCATTGTATGGACACGAGGAGGAAAGGTAAATTAATAATAATTAGTTTCAGACTTGGCAAAGTTAATTTATCCTTTACGGTATTCGTTTCTATAATAAGATTCCACAGCTATTAGAATAGTTAATATTTATATACACAACGTTGACCTTTCGAACCGTACAAGAGAAACATCAAATTGTATACTGGCGAAAATCGGTGAAGTATATAACGGCAGGTTAGCTCAGGCGCATCAGATACACGACATCGACATTTTTCCGCTACGCTGGAGTCGGTGGAAATGTCGTGCGATCACATTATCCCAGCGACAAACAAAGAACATTTGTCGTTTCCTACGTCTTTCCAAACACGTATTTGTAATAATGACTTTTGTGACGACCTACGAAGACACCTATCCCAGAATAGAAGAAAGTGATTATCTTTCTATGAAATTGGCAAAAGGCAGAAAACATTCATATATAGTAATTGTCACGACATGGCTCTTCAACCAGTAGATGGAATCAGGTGAAGGATGGAAAATATGCCAAAGACCAAGATCTTCGGTGCACTTTGGCTAGCCCATGTGCAGCATTTGACCGCGATTGGCTGATGATGATGATAGCGATCGGTTGAACTATAAAGAGCAGCAGCGTCATCTAGCGGTCATAACAAAAATAACTAATTAATAAAATCAGGTCTCCATGAAAAACATGTGTCATTTTCATGGAAATTTTTCAAACGATTTCAAATAGACTAACATTCAGTTTTATATGATATATTTTTATTTCTTAGACAGATTTAAAACAAGTCAAGTGAAGTAATATTCAAATCTAATACTTTTTTTAGATAAAAATATTGAACGATTAGCATATATACGAGTAATAGACCTAGTATTTTGTGTCATCATCTCCCGGTCTATAATTATTAAACCGAACTACGGACGAAAAATGAGTACTCCTGTCAAAACGGAGTGTTATAGTTTTAGTATTGCAGTATTACTTCAAGGTACAAGTGTTTCTTACTTATTATATAATGAGTAATTGCGCAAAGAATACTCTATCGCTTAGTACTATATAATAAAAAATATTTAATACTTATGACAGTATATACATGAAATATTAAAATATAT
Source organism: Vanessa tameamea (assembly GCF_037043105.1). Classification (NCBI taxonomy): domain Eukaryota; kingdom Metazoa; phylum Arthropoda; class Insecta; order Lepidoptera; family Nymphalidae; genus Vanessa; species Vanessa tameamea. The sequence goes on along the minus strand of NC_087313.1, from coordinate 8,228,076 downwards.
CAGGGAAAACTTCTTTCAAATTTAACAAAATTGGACTCGTAAGTTACAAGAGGAAAAATGTACGAGCCCACCCCGGCTTATCTCTTTATGTGGAGAGCAAATCCTCTCTGAACCTAACAGGATGATAATAATACACCTTCATAATTTTACCAACTACAAGGAAATCTACTCTCACTTTTTAGCAATGAATATTCGTGTAATATTTTTTTAAGTATCATATTATGTATAATAAATTGTAAAAAAAACAAATGATATTAAGTAATAATACACATTTCGAAACTTAAATTTATACTGTGGTGGTATGAAAATCTGCATAAATTTAGCGCGGTGATAGGCGTTCGATTTATCATAGGATACTTAGCTTATGATAAGACTTACCCTATGATAAGTCGAACGCCTACCACCGCGTAATGGTGGGTAATAATGGGTAATTCTCGGTAACTTCTCACACCGGTGATGCTACTGCCCGTCACCGGTCTGTGTCGGAGCGATGATGTACGGAAGGTGACTGGTAGAAATTGAATGAGAAGGGCTCAAGGGCAAAGATTGGTCTCAGTGACGCGCCTATTTCCAGCAGTGGACTGAAACAGGCTAATTATGATAACGGACGGACTTCAACGGACCTGCCGTGTAACTGTTTACTCAATGACCCTTGACCTTGATGTTTTAATAAGTTACCATATGAGTTATCCAGTGTAATTGTGGTGATTAGAGAGAACGTCTTCAATCCCGTGTGCATCGATACAGTGATGGAGTAAAGAGTGATTTATACTTCTAATATATATGGCCAAAGACTCCTGACCTAGATACCCAGTCGCTCATCGAGTTTTCAAAAAAAAGGCTATAATTAAAATTTATAAAGATTATAAAATTATGTTAATTAGGTAACAGTTTTGTATACTACATTTTTTTAATGAGAAAAAAGAAGATAAGATTTGAAAGTTTTAGCTGCACAAATTCGTAACTCATCATGGAATTAACTGATAATTGGACGTTACGGAGACGATATTACATTACCTATATAACCTATCACTGGTCTGTTATCGTGAAATATTAACAAATATATTAAAATTCCGCAAATATATTTAACTTTGCCGATTCATAAATTCAAATCATTTGTAAAAAATACATCGGTAAAGAAGGCATATTATTCAATACAAGATTGTTTGTAGTGGAGCTAATACTTGTTGACTTCCAGGCGGGATGGGTTACATACATGTAAGCATAATAGTATTTAACTGACAAAGTGCTTGTAAAAGCCTACTTGAATAAAGTATATTTTGATTTTGATTTTGAATATTATCGTAATATATTTTTACGTTGCATAAGTTGTCATTTCACTGTCACTTCAAATTTTATTTCAAAAACAGAAAATATTTAAACAATTAAACAAAAACCAATTTTTATTAAAAAATTTGGCCTCAAGTCATTTTTAAAAATAAATTTGTAATCCAACAAACAAATTCCTTTTGAAACAAAATAACAATAAAATTCTTCGGAACAGTTGTGGCTGAAAATTTAATATTCGTTGCATGCGGATAAAAAATGTAACATACAGAATTCAAAGTGACTTCGTTATTAGAAATAAGCTTTTCCAGCATCAATTATGACCGTCTGACTGTTAAATATAAATTATGATTATACTCTATCTGAAATTAAAACTTCAATTGTGATTTTTGATCCAGAGATGCATATAAACTATACGCACTTTTAAAAATATATGTATATTACAATATACCTCATTCGTAAGTGTATGCTTCGTTAATCATAATTTTAATACAATAATTTTAATTTATTCTTGTTGTATATAACTCTCTCTTTCTCTCTCTCTCTCTTTCTGTCATTCTATTTTTAAAATCATTTTATATATTTTTTAATTAATTCTTACTTTATTTTCATAACAATGATAAGGACCTTCCATATTTCAGTGTTGATCTGGTCGTTTTTCATTATGTATATTGCAATAGTACTTAATCTAATTTTATAGGTTTTTAGCGAGATTTGTGTCAGACCCTAGTGACTGAGGTCTTCTCAGTAATAATTAATTTTACTATTTAATCAAGCTAAGATGACCTAGTAGATATAAAACATGTTTCTTATTAGGAGATCTCGGGCTTCAAATTCAAATCAGGGTAAGCTTAAATTGTGTTGGAAAACAATGTAAGAAAATGTGCGTATATTGAACGTAATTCTGCCAATCGAAAATGGAACGTGATAGAATGCAATACAGATCTTTCCATTACGAGAAGACAATGTCTTTGCTGAAGGTTATTTACACTCTGTTATTTTTTTTTACCATAATCTTATGTATAAATAAATATAAAACAAAAGTATACTAGCAATTTTGAAATTCTATCTCCTGTTAAATAAAAGTTCATAATGTTTTTTTTTTCAAATGACAGAAAGATTTTAGAAAAAAAAATCGAGAGTTTTTTTAATGAAAATTGTTTGATTAATCGTGGAAAATACTCAGCCCTATGAAAACTATTTTGAAAACAACCGTCAAATTCAAAGAATAAGGCTCGAGATTATCGTTTATAATTTATCTTAATCTATATATATTATCAACCAAAGCTAAAAGTAAAATCAGAATTATTTGCTATAATTATATTTAATGAGCTTAGCATCTATTTATTTAAAACAATCCATCTCACAACACAAAAGCAAATCCTATGAAACGATGACATAAATCCAGTCACGATGACGGGGCGCTCCAAGACTATTTACCACTTTATGGCGAAATACTAAACTTGAAGTGATTTACGTCTCAAGCAGAAGTAATGAGATTGCAGTGAGACGTGTAGTGTAAGCGAACTGACGACACTTTTAAGCCAATTCAGCGTAAAATCAATTTTATTCTATTCCTTTCCTATATTAAATGTATGTGTTCTTTGTGTTGTATTTTTTATTTCGCTTATGAAAAAAGAATACAATATTCTTATTTCAAATATAATTTATGTGTCTGCCTAGTGGATTTTTAATCAGACTCCTGGCAAAGGTCTGAAAGGATTGGTTGATTCAGCCCGCTTGATTATTTCCCTAATCGCAACTGAAACATAAAACATTTTCTAAAAATATATTTAATAATGAATAAAATCAATGTACCGGTGATGAACTCTATGACAAAAATCATATTTTTGTGATTACCTGAATATGTTGGTGATAGGATAATATGCTCGATTGGTAAGCCTTGTCCATCTATATGGGCGGTGGTGGTCAGTTCCAATCATTTGCTCGTTCGCCTTACAATTATAAAAAAAAAAAACATAATCAACGAGGAAGCGGTATGAAACATTTATCTATGAAAAGCTGTATAAATCAACCGACCAACGTTAGTATTTCTTAATTACCGCCTAGGTAAGCAGACTACGTATGCAACGGAGTACTTTCGCCACTCGTAGCTCGCGGCGCTTGAACTGAGAGCCCTAATGGAGCCTGCGGATCTCAGCCAAGCTTTACTTAATAGAGTACACACTTAATGCCTTTTCATCAGTTCCAAGTTTTACAGCTGAGAAGCTGAGTTTTAGAAGCAAAATTCTTACAGTTCGTTCGTAACATTCGGAACGATTTCTGAAGTCGTTTATGTAAAACATTAACGACTTGAGAAAGACAATAAATTATTATTATCATTATACTGCTTTTATGCAAAGAGTTTTTCCTGTTTGCGTATTATTTCGAATGTCGGAAAAACGCTTATCCAATTCATTTGGAATATCAGATAATTGACAACTTATTCTGGATTATAAAGGACGGTGGATTAAACTTCATAGGACTAGGCAATTCAATCAATCCATCGTCAACTTCATTCAACATTAAGAATCCATTAAAAATTAAAAATACCGTTAATTTATTCGATTTAAAATTAAATTCATAATCGAAATGTATAATTTTGCTGAGACAAGTATATCTATTATACCTCTAATATAATTATTTAATTCATTATACCTCTCTAGTATTATGGCTCTGACTAAATCTATAAAAAAACGTTACAATTTAATTGAGATCGCTTATTTAATATAAATAAAAGTAAAATATTAATAATAGTGTTCATGTATATATTCGTTGATCTATGGCTATGGCTTATAAGATCAAAGACCTTGACGTTCTTGACATAAGCCCCAGATCAGAGTGAGAGAGAACTAATAAAGAGGGCAATTATCCTTCCGCTCATACTTGTGCACTTGTGGGATATTTAAAAGTTACTTTTAAAAGGAAAGTTAAACGTAACTGCAATGTTTAAATTCACAAAGTTAACCATATTATCATAATTATACAAGAAATCGTATTACGAACTTTAGAATTTCTATTATTGCAGACTTAACGTTAATAATAATATTTGCGAATATAACACTTAAGATAAGGTAGCATTATAATAGCTATAACCACAATACTTATCTTTACGATGTGATATGGTATTTCGTAAATTTAATCCTTAACGCATTCATTTTTAAATGGATTTTAGTATTCGTTATAAAAACTCCTTGCTAGACATTGGTATTATAATAAGTACCAATTGATCAACTAAATAAAAAAAAAAACAATAACACGTTTTATCGTCTTTTAATAAGTATATTATCAGAATTAAAATTAACAATTTATTCTAGTAATACATAATCTGTTATTATAACATTACAAGGACAATTCTTTTTCATCACAATCACAAAATAAAAATCAATGCACAAAATTATTCACCTTACAAATAAATCAATAAATACTTATATGTTAAAATGCGTTAAAGGAAATAGTAAATATGTGGCATAACTCAGTTCTGGCCGTACACATTACAGTACATTGCATATTGATTCAGCATACATAACTATATAAAACAATATAAACATTTTAAATCTAATATTAATCATTTCACAAAAATAGGTTAGTTTATAAATAATATGAATTTTTCTCTAATTAAATTAGTACATAACTATTTTAATCTTATAATGCATGCGAAACTGTTGGTTTCAAATATGTCGGCGTAAGCGACAAAGGTACGATGTGGCAAAGTAGAAATTCTAAAAGGGCACGGCGAAATTAATTAAATTACTAATTTTCAAAACTCTCGTAAAACTTTTCAGTTACAACTACCAAATGACTAGAATACTAATAATTTATATTATAAACTTCTATAACTTATTAGTTATATTCTATATACTATAACCTAGTAATAAGTATGATTGATTTTTTTGTAACCACTAAATCTATACTACTATACTAATATTATAAATGTGTGTGAAAGTAACTCTGTCTGTCTGTCGCTCTTTCACTATAAAACCAATGAACCGAATTTGATGAAATTTTGTATGAAGCAAATTTGAGCTCCAAGGAAGGACATAGTCTACTTTTTTTGCCTAACACATGACAACCGACACCTAAAACGCGAGCGATGCCGCGGGCGACAACTAGTAAAATATAATTGATTGCAGATTCCTCACCAAAATTATGCTCATTAAAAATATATATCAGTCTACAGTGCTCGAGATAAATACGAAATTAACTCTGTCTTTCTGTTACACTATCACAGTCAAACCTCTAAAATGAATTTAATGAAATATAGCTTGTATCCAGCAAAAAGAAAAAGAAATTCAAAAACTACTACAATCAAATAAATATACTTATTAATATAATATGGAAACATAATATAATGTAAAATAATATAATGGAAACATATAATTTATTGGTTAATAAAGTCATATGGGGGGAAAGAAACCCAGAACAGATCAGTGAATATTCGAAACTATGTCAACGTGAACTAAGTAAAATTGTTTTATCCGAGCATTTTTATGAATGCGGTGATAGTTTTTGTAGTGTAATGAACCATAAATATGTCTTAAAACAAATGTATACTAATATTGTTCAAATACTTCGAGAGGCGGCTGTGAACTCCTATGTAGGGCCTACTTTTCGAAAACATAGACCTGTGCCGGGGTGGAGTAAGCACGTCAGTGACGCTCACAGGGCGGCGCGGTTATGTTATCAAAATTGTTTACAAATGGGTAAGCAGATGGGGGATCGGTTTATAACGACATGAGGGTAAGTAGACGAATTTTTAAATCGAAATTAAAGTTATGTCAGGACAATCAAAATCAAATAAAATTAGATATAATAGCGCATCACCACGCTGGTAAAAAATTTAGTAAGTTTTGGAAAACAACAAATAAATTAAACCCAAAATCAAATAGCCGTCCTGTGAGCGTTGCTGGCTCGCATGAACCCCGAGATATAGCAAACATCTTTAAATGACATTTCAAGGCTGAGCCACCGAGCGGCAATGGTGTTCGGATGCTGAACACTGAGCAACCAAAGTCAATGGTCGTTAGATTTTCCGCTGACGATATAAGCAAAGTATTAAGTCGATTGGTGCGAGGTAAGTCGCCTGGTCACGATGGGCTGAGTGTTGAGCATTTGAAGTATGCTGGAGCTGACTTGACAAGAGTTCTTGCTATGTTTTTTAATTTATGTCTGAGCCATAGTTACCTGCCGGAGGATCTTATGCACACTGTAGTGGTACCAATATTGAAAAATAAAACAGGGGGATGTATCCGATGTTGCGAATTATAGACCGATCTCACTAGCCACGATCATAGCTAAGGTATTGGACAGGCTGCTTGATGGACATTTGGAGAGGCATATTAAACTTCACGATTCTCAATTTGGTTTTAGACCCGGTTTTTCTACAGAGAGCGCCATCCTTTGCCTCAAGCAGACTGTACAGTACTATACAGCTAGAAAAACTCCTGTATATGCCTGTTTTTTGGATCTATCTAGGGCTTTTGATACTATAACCTATGATGTACTATGGAATAAACTAAGGGAGGAGACGGATGTACCCTTCGAAGTTACATCTGTTTTGCAATATTGGTACCACAACCAACGCAATGTAGTAAAATGGGCAGGCGAGCACTCGAAAATGTATGGGTTGAAGTGCGGTGTGAGACAAGGGGGCTTGACTTCGCCTCATCTATTTAACCTGTACATTAATGGGCTGCTTGGTGAGCTGGGTAATAGCAGTATCGGTTGTCATGTGGGGGGCGTCTGCGTAAATAACATCAATTACGCTGACGATATGGTATTGCTAAGTCCCTCTATCGGCGCGTTACGAAAATTATTAAGTATATGTGAGAGGTATGCTGGTGCCCAGGGATTGAGATACAACGCGAAAAAAAGTGAACTCCTGGTGTTTAAAGCCGGTAAGAAAGTTTATACTAATGTTCCACCTTTACATCTTGGTGGCACTGCTTTAAGAAGAATATAACGGTTTAAGTATCTGGGTCACTGGGTTTCAGACAACCTCAGCGATGACGAGGACTTGGAGCGAGACCGCAGCGGGCTGGCCGTGCGCTGTAACATGCTGGCCCGAAGGTTTGCACGGTGTAGTGAACGTGTAAATGTAACCTTGTTCAAGGCATATTGCCAATCCTTTTACACCTGCAGCCTTTAGGTTAAGTATACGCAGCGCGCGTACAGCGCTCTGAGAGTTCAGTGCAACAATGCATTCAGAGTGCTGTTCGGATTGCCGCGCTACTGTAGCGGCTCCGAAATGTTTGCTGAGAGGCGTGTTGATAGCTTTTATGCTATTATTCGCAAGAGGAGTGCATCTGCGCTTCAGAGGTTACGAGCTAGCTCGAACTTCATTCTGTGTGCACTGGCTGACCGCTGGGACTCGGAAATACTACGCCACTGGATACGGCTACATGTTGTCTAAGAATGGCGATTATTGTTTTTGTATTTGTTTCTGTTTTGTTTTGTTTGCTTTTATTATTATAATTTTTTTTTACTAACATTAATTATAAGATTGCCATGTAATACTAAAATTAAAATATGGACTATGTCTGAGACAAAATAAATAAATAAAATTAAAAAATATATAAACGATAACAACAATAAACAACAACAAAATCTTAACAACGGATGTTAATGTCATTTTTTATCTACAAAAAGATCGTTAACATAACGGAAGGAAAACCCAAGTCATTTTCCTTTTCAAATGAAAAAGCTACCAACCGAAATCCTTTTTGTATGCCACGTATCACTGAATAGGGGTGCAATTTTATCACACGGTGACCAGTCTCGCAAGCAATAATAATGTGACCCGTTCAAACGAAGCTTACGTAATGGGGACACCAGATTGATATTAGGTTTATCGTCCACAGAATACTTGCCTACCAATAAATCATAGCAAGATATGCAACAAAATTATATATGCATTTAAAGCTGGTAGCAAAGTACGAGTATAATTATTAAACAAAACCTATGATAAAATATTATATTATGGAAGTAAACGTCACAGCGGCTTTAGTGGTTAGTACATCCCAGTCCCACATAAAACGGTCTTCCCCCCAGGGGCCCGGTTAACTTTCCGAAGGTTTCTATTTCGTGAAAAAAAAATTGCATTCCAACTATTTATGTGAGAGACAGAATAGAGTGTGTACTTGTATTTGGAACGCAATTGTCTCCCTATAAAATGACCACCGTAGCCGTAAAAGCCTGAGATTAAAAAACCTCGTTATCAAAAGACTCATTTGATTGGTTACTTACCAAATGAGTCTCATTTGTTATTTAAAATTAAACGTATATTTATACATATACATATTTCTGAATCCAGGACGAAAAAGAAGTTGTCTTACTCTTATGTATTGTATATACAAACAATCATACGCTAAACTTACTGTTATTCATTAATTTAATATATAAATCTTATCACAAATCTCTTTATTTCAACACTAGAGCATATTTCCTCGTGCATGTCAGTTATAACATCAAACGTTATGTATTGATTTGTTAGACAAAGTGTCTTTGTCGAAGAGTTATTGCATATTGATCGTTTTATTGGTTGTTGATTAACAACAAGACCAAAACAATAATGAATTTATGCAATTATTGAGACATCTATTGACACGCTTCGGAGGAAGGACCGACTCGCATGGGTCTTCTTCGCCCCCGTTCTCTACTTCTTTATACTATATACTACGTTTCATATCATATATATTTAAAACGTTACTATTATATATTTTATTTTATTTATTCATCGGTTTTCTTTAAGTGCATATGTTTTCCAATATCAATTGAAGATCTGCTGGTCGTCCGTGATTGCCATATTTTTTCGTATACGCTATTATTGTTTCCTCATATCGATATTAAAGCGTTGGATGATTATCCTTAAGCTACGAAAATTCCGGTTCACCCAGGGGAGAATTGAATGCCTTGCTCCCCTTAAATGTGTGTGATTACGTTCGAAATATATGACGTATTCTTTTGCACATTGTTGTTATATTTACAGCATATGACAATATAAAAAACAATTACATTTCATGTAAAAAACCTTTTTTGAATTTCGAAATATGTTAATAAAGTGACTTCTCTAGATCTCTTAGATTTAAAGAAAAAATAATAAAGTCAAGCAAAATCAGACAACATAGTAAATAATCTATAAAATACTTTGCGTAGTTTTGTTAACAAAAAATGTTGTTTAGCGTTAAGTCGTTGACCTCCGAGTACGCGCTCGGTTTAATAGTCGTTTCATGTAATAATACGCGAAGTAATTGCATCTCCGTCTTTTTCAATGCGCCCATTAGTCAGCCGACTTCATCGTTGTTAAGCGGAGCTGCATTCAATTTCAAGCGATTTTTGTCTTCTTTTCGTCAATCTTTGTTCATTGACCTAACAAATCATTCCGATATTTCTATACCTTCTCGTATTTTCTTCAAACGAATATCACGTATTCGTTTGCTTTTTGAAACTACCATTGATGGATCATGATTTAATATAACAATTCGTTTAAACTGCTTATGTCAGCGACGAAAAAAACCAGGTAAACTTAATGGTACCAAACTCGTGAAGAAAATGCCTTTAGAATAAGTAAACATTCTATTAAATTTATTACTTGTAATCTTTTATTATCAAAATCGGTGTATAGCAATAAAAAAATAGGCAAGTTAACTAAATACACCCTTTTTAATAATAGTATAATTTGCCACCAAGTAGTTTTGACATACATCAGATATGCCAAGCCAAGCAGCAATACAACGTAGTTGTGTTCCGGTTTGAAGGATGGTATGGATGATGGGATGTCAGGTACATTTGCGCGTCCGTCTACATCTAACGTAAAAAAGTAAGCTCTTATATTTTGAAATGTGAACACATAATCATTTTGAAATTAGTATTCATAATATATTCATGAGAGCCGAGATGGCCCAGTTAGAACGTTAGATGATTTCGGGTTCAAACCCAGGCAGGCACCACTGAATTTTCATGTACTTAATTTGTGTTTATAATTCATCTCGTGTTCGGCAGTGCAAGAAAACATCGTGAGGAAACCTGCATGTGTCTAATTTCAATGAAATTCTGCCACATGTGTATTCCACCAACCCGCATTGGAGCAGCGTGGTGGAATATGCTCCAAACCTTCTACTTAAAGAGAGAGGAGACCTTAGCCCAGCAGTGGGAAATTTACAGGCTGCTAATTTAAACATGTAAATTTATAATTTTAGCGTATGAATTTAAGTTTCAAAGTTTAGATTAAGATAGAATTTATACAATGTAAAGTCATAAAACCTCAAAACAACTGTTATATCAAAGGTATTGTTCGAGGAATTGCGCATTACACGATCTCATTAATGAAAACTTCACAACTTGTTCAAAGTAGACTTATATAAATATAAGCAATTTCGTCGTAAACTTGAGATCCAACATTTGATACTATACTAGATTGAACTCACGACTGTTATATTGTTTTATAAAAAACCGAGTGAGCTTTACAGCAGTTGTCTAGTAAAATATGTTGCAACCTCCATCTCACCTTGGAAATAAGCAACAGTAACATAACCTCTCGGAATGGTTTGGTACCATCTGACGCCTCTAGCACTGCACGCGCTCATTGGTCAAATTTCCGTCCCATTTCACGAAATCACTGCCACGGATAGCAGGAAAACGAAGATGATATGTTACAAACAAATAATTAATTTATATTTTTTAATAAATCTTTATTAATATATATTAAAAATATATTTATTTCTTTCTGATCGTATGATATTTTTTATATTGTAATATGTTATAAGTGGTTTCTTTTCAATTAATACGTGTTTTGTCTTTTTTTTTTTTCACAAAAAAATTACTAATAAATAACAATAATATACCAAAAAAGACTTCTAAAATTGTATAGTATTTAATATCTAAGTAGTTATTTTTCGATAGTATTTTAAGAAAAGAAAGGAATATATGTTTAAAAATTACTAGTGTTTAGTAACGGTATTCTCAAAGACCTGTGTTTATTTATATAACGTATAAAATATTTTAGATTAATGACTTATTTATAATATCAGGTAATGACAAATCTTTAAATAATATGAATGGATCAACGCCATAAAAACAAAGTTTTATATCTGTTTTCTTGAATAATTGGAGCAAGATAAATTGCCACATCTCCATACCAATTTATTGCTACGAACTTTTGTCCGAAGTTCGTTCTGCGATGTTTGTGTTATATAACGTAAATAATGTTTTGAATTCGTAATCACATTTTTACTTTTTTAAGGATTTGCATTCTGATAAACTGGTTATGTTCATGACACTGTAAATATCCTACTGCTGGAATACTGTCTTTTCTTCGTTGGAGAAGAAGGTTAGGAACACGCTGTTCCAGTGCAGAAGGCCATGAAAATTCAGTGATCTTCGTGTCTAAGCACATTCATGAATACTATCCACTGAGCCACCTCGGCTCTATTAAATCAAGACGAGATTTTATTTTGATTGCGACACTTTAATAACGACTCATATTTGGAACATGCATTTCATTATACAGTAAAGTATGTCTTTTGAAAACAGCCCCTAAGCTGCAGTCCAACATCATTTGCTGCATTGCTATTCTCTGGCGTCCCACGAAGCCACGAACTAATTATTTTAAGTGCATTCCGTGCCACCTGCTTACGTGGACTCATTCGACTTGCCAACTTACGCTTATAACTTCGAAGAACAAACGTACTTACTTTCAAGATATTAATAAGACTATTCGAGCCGCAAACATTTTGAATGTAAATGTATGTTTTCAGTGCGATATATTTGAACAAATAATTTCTAGTTTTTGCATTGATTTGCATCTTACCAAATTTGTAAATTTATTTTGATACGTGTAATTTTATATTTTCAATTGATACTCGTAATTTTGTATTTTAATAAAATTATACCAGAACGGTCCAAGTACAAGTGTACAAGAATCTTCCGACCCACGGCAACACAAATAATAGCTTTTAAGATTTAAAAGAGAAAACAATCATTGTACACTCACATTCTGTTACACAATATTACACGTTTTATTTTCAAAAACTTTTCATAACTTTTATTTATTCTGTAATTAATCCTCCTAATCCTATGTCCTAATTTAATTATCAAATCTTTAAATTATAACGGATGCAAAAAGCTTCATTAATAGTATAACACCTCGCCTTACAACAATGTTATGTATTTTCACAATAATATATATGTATATCTTTCCGAAAGAAACGGTGACAATCATTGTATAGACGCGACGAGGAAAGGCAAACTAATAATACCTAGTTTCCGACTTCGCAAAGTCCTTCATCCTTCTTGGGGCACGGTATTCATTTCTATAATAAGATTCCACAGTTATTTTTAACTTGACCTATTAAAAAATTTAACGGTCATGTCAAAAAAGGCCTTGATAAATAAGGCATGTTACAATACAAGATTATATTAAAGAATAAAAAGCATGAACTTAGTATTTACTAATTTCTAAAGCAGGATATGTAAAAAAATAATTTTACTGTAATGACATACTCTGTAATTAAAATGGTTTAAAAGAGTAACTACTGATTTTCTTGCCGGTTCTTTGTAGAATCTGCTTTCGGAAACGGTGGTAGCTTTACATTAAATGCAGCACTGTAACATGACGATTAAAAAGTGTTTTTACTTACTTTAATAAAGAATATTTTGATTTTGACCCGTCGAGGGGGTAAAATGGTAGTAAATTGACGGTTTGTGTACTAGAGTTTCATAATTTACGAGTAAAGTCGCAAGTTAAGCTTGTAATAAAATAAATTCTTAAACGGCATCTATAGCTGAAACGTGTCGTACATTTCACACCCTGGGAAGGAATTAAATTCAACGATTGTTATCGTAGGCAGCGTCACGTGTGTTCAATGTGACACATCGAAGGTACCCTTTTCACAAACTAATTTATTACACCTTACCTTTTAACCCTAATACCTGGTAAGGGGAAAACCATTTACAATAAAAATATATAAAATGATTATTTTATATATTTTACAAAATACGGGATCATAATTGAAAAATATCTTTATAGGTTCAAAATCAGAACATTTTTTTTTTAAATATTTGTTATATTAATTTATTTTTTTGATTAATATCGTGCTTAAGGCAACCTGCTTGTGTAAGATAAAATTATATATATATATGTGTATATGCCATATACATACCAACCGTAAAATACGCTTCAATCCCTCTCCTTGAGCTGAAAGGCAATCGTTGCTCAGCAGGGAGTCACTAACTTGCATATAATTGGTTTATTTAAGTATAAAAATATTCAATTTAATTTAGCTCAAGATCATATGTTATCAAAAAGGCTCGTAGTTGGCGGTTAAGAGTGTTAACTTTTGAGACGCACTGGATTTACAGTAGACGCGTCGTTTAGGAGCCTACGTCAGTTTTGCACCCGGTTTATCAATCATCTCCAAGTACTTAGACAAAACATGACACCAAATTCAAAAAACAGTGGTGGAATAATCTTCAAGCCTTCTTAAGATGAGAGGATCTCTTTGCCCACTAGTGGGACAGTTACAGACTATTGCTATTACTGTATTTTATATTAATTAGGTTCAAGCTCAATGTTGTAGCGCAATATTACATTTAAGTTTAATTTTTGCGGCTACATTGAAACTTCAGACTCGCTTGCTTAGCGGAATGTGAATTTCAACTTGGTTCCAACTTTATTAAGACTCTTAGTGCAGGCGCTGCGTCTCATAAGTAGCATAAGTACCATCAGCATGAACTGTAGCCTCGTAGTGATGTAATTGAGATGCACTTATGAATACCTTGCTTTACGTGACTGAAGTTGCCGCATAGACAGTATTGCAGTTTTAAAATATTTATTTAGTATTGCACATTTACATTGTCTTTGGTGCATTTAGGAATTGTACAACTTTTTTTTATAACACCAATTTTACCTCGTTTGTCTAGTGGCTAGCTTCTTTCATTAAAAACCCAGGTTGGTTGTAAAATTTATTAGATTTAAGTCGGATTTTCCTTTAAAAAATTCTTCAACATTCGGAGTTTGAAATATGGCAGTGTTAACACAACGGTGCTCCGAAAGTATCACGGTGTTGTGGTGTAGGATTGTCATCTCATCAGATTTTGAGAATGAATGTGGTAAAGAGAAGCACACCCGTGCAGTTGGACGTGAACTGTCAGGAGAACATTCTCATCAGGTAAGCTTGTATGTTCGTTTTATTTTTTCTCACAAATCTTACGAACCCATGATTTCAAACTATAAATAATATATCAATTAAATAAATTATATTTATACTTTTCCCTAATTGTAAGTAAATTTGCGGGAAAAGTAGATGAAATTATGAGTATGAGCTCATTTGATATTATTATAAGTATGAGCTATAATAATGGCATATTTATGATAATATGTATGTGATTTAGTATTACTCTAGTAAGACTAATTCTTTGAAGGTTAAGTTAAGAATGGACAAAGAACTTTGTATGTGCCATCGGAAGTCCTTCTACGAACAGATTTTTTTTTTATGTTATAGGCGACAATCGAGCAGGAGGCTCACCTGATGGAAAGTCACTACCACCGCCCATGGACATCTGCAACAGCGGGCGGCTTGCAGGTGCGTTGCCGGCCTTTAAGGAATGAGTACGCTCTATTCTTGAAGGTTCCCAAGTCGTATCGGTTCGGAAAAACCGCCAGATCATTTTGGAAAAGAAATGTAATATTGTACGTTAGAGAAACCTTATTCAAATCTTCAATTATTCATTGCGCAAATGAAACTGATAAAAAAATCCTGCTAAATGAAAATTCATACATGGTCAGTTTTTGAAGTTGTACTTCCTTTTGGCGCGTTATGAAAAAAAAAATTAGAAATTTGTATAATGTATAATAATGTGATTTTGTATAATGAGTCCACACAGGGTGATATGAAAACTACATGATTAAGTTGCTTACCAAACCGCCAATTAAGTGCCAAGTCGCTGAAAATAGACAATTTCACACCTTATCTTTTTTACGTTGTTTATTTTATTAAAAATTTAAATTGTAGCTGTTTAGATTTGTGGGTGAGTATTATACTAGGAGCGGAAAATAATAAATTACATTTATCATAATAATAATAAATTATTATTATTTTATTGTAATTAATTATTCGCATGCAATTCGAAACAATTTTTAATTACGCTATAGTAGGTGAAATTCTCACGCGCTCAGAAAAACAAACCTTTTTTTTAGAATATTGGAAATTCTGTACTTGACAGCGTCACCGAATAGAAGAGCGAGTATTAACCCCCAAGCCATTTTACACGTGTAATGAGCATAATATTGATCCTGTAACCATATTTTATTATTTGCTGTTAGTTAAAACTATAAGATTAATATCAAGAACGAAACTTCTAATCTTTGATCGTTGAGTAATCTCCTATGTTTATCTGCATCTACATTCATCGGAAAATTAATTTAGTACCGTCCGAGGTTTTAACTTTGCCAGTTCATAAATTCAAATTATTTGTTAAAAAAAAACCTGAATAAATAGAGCATTATTACTCAACACAAGATTAAACAGATGATGAAAAAGTGTAGACCTAAATCTTGATTACTTTCAAGCAGGATATTCTTTAAATATAGTTGTATTTTATTGATATATATTTGCAAATATTTGAAAAAGAGTAACATTCAGCTTCTTGCTGTTTCTTTCCGGTAATATTTACATTCCAAACCGATGGTAGCTTATACAATTGTGTAAAATGATGATTTAAAAGTGATTGCATAAGCCTACTTGAATAATATATAATATGATTCATTTAGGAGGCCCTGTTTTCTCTTATCGCGAAAAAGTATATAATCCCAGATATTGGTCTTGGCGAGCTGGGTAAAATGAAACTTTAAACTTTAGACCGAGCCAGTCAGGCGAAGTTAGCAATTGAGAAGTGCAACGACTCGATTAAAATAAGCAACGCTAGATTTTCTCAATTTTCCGGTCAGTCACAGGTCGCAGGTCGGTCACAGCTATAAGCGTAGCGAATTTCGAATTTCGAGTTAATTCAGAAGTGCTCGCTGGCCTAGGCCCCGCTTACGATTTCGTACAACCCTCATTGCACGGATCGTTTTGCAAAATATTGTTAAACGAATAATGTTTGTGCAATCTGAAACATTTATATAACCAATTATTACTCTTAGCTTAAAAAATACATATATATCGAAAAGGAGAAATTCGGCGAATTCTATGTTTCACGTTATTTATTCGTACGTTACTTATAAGTTATCCATGCGTTCAGATCGCGTTACGTTTATCTTATCTAAACATTTTATTTGCCTGGTCCCTGAGATGTAGTATAACACATACAACCCTCCCCCCTCCCTCCTCAAAATATTTCTTATTAATATAATGTAACGAACTTAAATATAGGTATACGATAATAAAGTTTAAAACTCATTAAGTAAGGAAAATATGCCTTTTATATATATATAATTATTATATATAAGCAAAATTTCAAAATGATCGCTTCAGTAGTTAAGACGTGAACGTAACGAACAAACTCGCTTTCGCATTTATCGTATTCTTTATGTAGTTAAGATATATATTTATAACACTTCTGTTCGTCGACGTATTGGAACCATTCCATAGTCAGATTTTAATTATTTTGTTACGCAATTACACACTAGAAATTTAACTTGAATTAATAAGACGCTCAGTTGAACGAGCTCCGAGCTTCAGTGACTACAGTCACGTTTCAAACACAATCTGTCTGTCATCGAAGACTAATCGATACTTTGAAGATATATCTCGTTGTTGATACCTTAATGTATACGTTGACAATAATGCCTTAAAATAAAGCCTGTAAATATCCCATTGGAATAAGGTCTCTTCTCCGTTCAAAGAGACGGATTTTGGAGATTATTGGTCGCTGCTACAATTTGGGTTGGTGGATCGAGGGCCAAAACACCTTTTTCTTGTGAAGAAAAGAGGTCAGCCTACTAGTGAAACATTTGTATGTAATAGCCTTATTTTAATTTAATGTATTTTATATTCGATTGGGATTCCATTTAAATTAATGTTGGTTTAATTTCAAATGTCAATAAGTTTTTTAATACATTTAATAAATAAGCATTGCCCGACACGAAGCAAAAGAAAATTTGCTTAATATTATGCGAAACGTTGAATTTGAGAGCAAGTTAAAGGAAATATATTCTCACACTTCTTAATAAATCTGCAACGGTATTGAATTTTTTTTTAAATTAAATGAGATTATGTAGGATTCCGTTTTTTTTATAATTAAACAAATCCACGCTTTAAAATAATTGATAAATTTATTGACATAAGAAGTATATGCATGAAGGCTTTAATTATATACAAATATAAATTTATATGTATCCATTCCACGTGAATGGTGGCCAGAATGCCAGCAGCGTGTTCCCGTTGAATTGCAATTTCGAAACTATAAACAAAAAATAATCAGCCACTCCGTAACCAATATCACGCGGGAATAATATCACGGAACATTATTATTATTTATAACCTATCAATTCCGATACGTATATATAATAACGGAATCACCTACGTCAGGTAACCAACCCATTTTAGCAGCGTGGTGCAATAATATTTAAAAATTCCCCGGAAAACAAGAACATTAAAAGATTATGCTACGTTTTTTTAGGTATTTATATTTGATCCTTAATTATAAATAAAAAAATGAAGTTCCATTCAGAAAAAGAAATGAAAAATAAGTGCTCTTTTCGCTAAGAGAGCAATCTCTTCCAGGCAACCTTCGAAGCGGACATAATTAATCTATTATAAATAATCTTATACCATGAAGTTTCGTCTTTGCGAAGTCAACGCAGTGTTACTGGGACAAAGTATTGTTTTCTTTAATAAAAACTCGCAGACATTTTAACATTTACCGCGGAAGGTGATATTAAAAAAAAACATCAATAGAAGGCACGGTTTTTTAAAAAGATGATAATAAAAAGACTAGGAATTAGTATTCGTGGATTCTCATGCAGTATATCTATATAATGAGGGGTTTTATGTGTCCCCTGTGCATACATTTTATACGAATAAATGCAGCAACGATGTTGTCGGTTTTTCTTATATAGAATTAGCAGCCTGTAAATTTCCCACTGCTGGGCTAAAGGCCTCCTCTCCCTTTGAGGAGAAGGTTTTTGGAGCATATTCGATACACCATAACATATATTTGGCGGAATACACATGTGGCAGAATTTCGTTGAAATTAGACACATGCAGGTTTCCTCACGATGTTTTCCTTCACCGCCGAGCACGAGATAAATTATAAACACAAATTAAGCACATGAAAGTTCAGTGGTGCCTGCCAGCCTGGGTTTGAACCCGAAATCATCGGTTAAGATGCACGCGTTCTAACCACTGGGCCATCTCGGCTCTTTCTTCTTTCTTTCTTTCTTATATAAAATATTTGTAAATACATTATTTCCATATCTAATTTATTGTAGGTTACTCTTAGTAGTATTAAGAGAAAATAATTTAAAAAGTCATGTAAATTATGAAATCTTCATAAATTAATTCAAAATTGATTGATTGAATACATCAATAAGTGCTTAAATACAACAAACGTTCCGATAATCGAATCTTTACATACAAAGAACATTTCAATTCTGCCATATGTAATTTAATTTTACCTGCGAACGATATCACATTAATTTCAAACCGTTGAATCGCACGCACGTGTACGTAATTCTACACGCAAGCACGCACGCACAAACCGATTCGTGTATTATCAAAACATTAAAGAAAATCGCCTTTTTATCTCCGCTGTCGGTTAAAAGCTAATCGAGATATAAGGCGCAATTTAACGTTGAGCCGATGTTAAATCGTGCAAAATTTCTCGTCTAATTTAATCGCGCTAAGCCTAATCGTTCGTAGTGAAATAGGCTAAACGTAATACCAGATTATTTCATTGAATATTAAAGCAGTTGAAATACGCCATCGATATAACACGATGGTACTAACATTACATACATAAACATAATTACGATACGATTTATCTTATGTATTAAAATGAGGTAAAGTTTGGAAGTTAGGATGTAAGAGGTAATCTCGGAAACTGCTCATCCGATTTAAAAATATATATATTATCCTGTTGAAATAAAAAGGTTTTGCGTGGAGAATAACTTTGCAGCGTAAGTCGATGAAAAAACGGTCGAGTGTACGCGCTATTACGAACGCTGCCTTAAAGGATATCTGTATGCATGAATGAGCTCTATTAAAATGTTATAGAGATTATAAAAAGCCCGCAAAAACGTCCCCGAAGACGTATGTACACATATTATAAATTACAGTTAATTCACAAATTGATAAAAAATGTATTTAACATTTATTTTAGTGTATATTATATACACAGAGGACCACCGATGTTTCGCTAGTGAGTAGAAGAAGAGGAGTGCTCATTCTGCAGTCACCACGTATAATTTCAGAAGGAAATATATTTTTTAATTCATCATTATCACTCACAACCGAGCACGAGATGAATCACAGACACAAATGAATATTAAGAATATCAAAATCCAGTAGTACTAGCCCGGATTTGAACCTGGATAAGATTTACCTGTCTAACAATTGCGTCATTTCGTTTCAAAAAATTTAGGTTAGAATGTAGTCCAAAACTCTACTGTTTATGGGTTTGTGTATTTAAAATCGATGACTTGTCACGAACGGTCCTTTGTCACGTATTGCCTACGCTCATTGTTTTGATTATTCTGTTATTTATTTTATTACGATCTGTTTTGTTGTTAGGACTTGGTTCTGTTTTTTCAACGTTGTTTTTCACCGTATCGTTTTTGCAATATAATCAAAACCAATATCAAAATATACTTTATTCGAGTAGACTTTTACAAGCACTTCTGAATCGTCATTTTAAAGGACTATATTAAGTAACCGGTTTGGAATGTAGATTTTACCGTAAAGAACCGCGAAGATACTCATTGGTTACACTTTTGCAACATTTAAAATACAAAGTAATTTTAGTTAAATACAATTATACATACAATATATCCTGAATGAAAATCAACAACAGCTCCACCCTTTTTTTGTCACCTATAGAATCTTGTGTTGAATATGCTTTACTTATTAATAATTTTTAACAAATGATTTGAATTTATCAATCGGCAAAGTTAAAAATATCTGCATAATTTTACTATAGAAACGAATACCTTGCCCTAAGAAGGATTCATTGACTTTGCGAAGTCGGAAACCTGGCTTTATAAACTTAACCAAGCTTAATCAATAGTGTTTCTTACAATATCTGTAATATACTGTTATTTGTAATCTAGTACTTTAATGCAGCATAATTTAATATAAAAACATGAATATTGAACAGACACGCAAATAAAATGTAACAGACAACCAGATCAACTATTGTTAAATCATTGACCCTCAGTGACCCGGGTTTTAATCCGTGATTTTCGTTAAAGATTGAGTGCTCTATCTACTAGGCCATCGTTACTTAGTTGTTATGATAAATTATATCACAGTGGCTATCACAGCATATGTAGAGGCATTCTAATAAATATTAACGATACCATTCACTGCTAATGTACCATCAATCTAAGGAAATAAGATGTTACGTCCCTTGCGCCTTTAATTACATTCGCGAACAAATTTTTGTTGTTAAGTGGAATAATTTATAAGTGTTCCCTATCCAAATGAGTTACTACCAAGTAAATAACCAAAACAAAAATATAATCATACCGCGTATTTCCTTTTTGTATTATATTTCTTATCAAGATAAATATATACATTATTGTAAAGAACACACAAATATACTGAAACCGAATTGAATAAGAAAAACAATTTATAACATTTCAATTTTATACAATTCGTATTTCTTACACAATAGCGTATTATAACTCAAGTTTGAACTTCAAAAACACCTTTGATCTGTCAACTGTTGTTGACAGGATTTTAACATTTCTCACCCTAAGAATTTATTATTTTATACAAAATATATATGAGCCGAGATAGCCCAGTAGTTGTGGTATCTTAATCGATGATTGCGGGTTCAAGTCCAGGCAAACATCACTCAGTTTTCTAGTGCATAACTTGTGTTTATTATTTATCTCGTGCTCGGCAGCGAGGGAAAATATCGTGAGAAAACTGCCACATTTGTATTCACCAAACCGCATTGGAGTAACGTGGTGGAATAGCCCCAAAACCTTTTCCAGTTAAACATTTACAGGCTATTACTCGTATAATAGCTTCGCAATATCTTTATGTAGATGAATATATATTATTTGTTTTTTCGATTATGTAGATGTTTCTTCACAGCCTTTGATGTATCGTATACATGTATAATTAGTATTTACTTTATTTTAATGCGCTTGTTTGTTTTTACAGCCAGACAGCATAACAATCTAAATTTTAAGATTATTATTTGACGACACTATTTATATGCAAATTCAAGATTGCATTGGACGACGTAGAATCCAAACGACTTCCTCGTTAACTCGGTATATGTGCCTGCTGACTTCATTGTTTGTCTGGACTGTGTTCAGTTTCCAGAATTGGATGATCTCTATTATGTGTTGCCATTCTTTTGGCCCCCTTTAATTTTCAGTGTTCCCAAAGCGTATCCGCTGTCGTAATGTCATTATTAATTGCTAAAATATATAGCAAAATAGTTCCTGAAACATTAATTAAATTATTTTAGTTGTAATTACAATAATTATTTATAAAAATCAATTAACAACCCTATAATGGCTGACTGTTAGGTAAAGGCAATCCCCGATCTATAAAAAAATTATGACTTGAACCTTCCTTCAGTTAAAATTATACTATAATCCATTTTTTACACAAACATGAGTCACCAACCCTGGGATCTGAGATGATATGTTCCTTGTGCCTGTAGTGACACTGGCTCACTCACCATTCAAAACGAAACATAAAATATAATTAGTTATGACACGGTTAACCATGATTTACTTATAGAAAAATTAAACCAGATTGGTCTCACGGATTCTGCACTACAAATTTTCAAGCGTTATCTTCATAATCGAAAGTAATTAGTTAAAATAGGTCAATCACAGAGTTATATTAGTTCTTTGACGTATGGGGTGCCTCAAGGATCGATTTTGGGCCCCCTTTTGTTTCTCATTTACATAAATAGTATAAAAGATATTGGTTTGAAGGGTGATGTAACCCTATATGCAGATGACACGTGTTTGTTTTATTTTGGGAGTACTATAAATTCAATCTTGGTTGATGCTCAGAGCGATCTTGATGTATTAAACGCGTGGTTTCAGTCTAATCTTCTGACTATAAATATTGCGAAAACTAACTTAATTGTTTTTGCAGCTAAAAACAAAAAAATACCACCATTTACGCCTCATGTTATTAATAATATTACTATTAAAAGAGTTTATAATGAAAAATATTTAGGACTTATTTTGGACAGTGGCATGACGTGGAAACTTCATTTGGATAAAATAAAAACTAAACTTGTCTCTCTCACGGGAGCTTTGCGAGGCATAGTTCGATGCCTTCCACAAAGAGTACGATTTATTATTTATAATTCTCTTCTTAAGCCTCACTTAGACTATCTTGACGAAGTTTGGGGAACTGCCGCTAAAACTCATATAAATTCGTTGCAAACGGCACAAAACAAATTAATTAAAAGACTATTCAGTTATAACTACCTAACATCAACAGATAAAATTTTTAAAGAAACAAAAATAATGAGCATAAATCAATCTTATATATATAAAACCTGCATTTTAGTACGTAAAATTGTAAACAGAGACATACATACACAAATTACTTTTACTAATAAACATCAAATACAAAAAATTCAATTAAGGAATGCTAATGACCTAATTTTACATGCACCAACAAGAAATCATGGCAAACAAAATATTTTGTATACAGGTGCTAAACTATATAACCAGTTGCCGAAGGATATTAAGGATACTAAATCTGCTTTGACGTTTAAAAGACTACTTAAATATTACATTCAAAATAAGGTTAACGTATTTAATAACTAAAAAAAAAAATTAAAAACATATTATTATTTTTTTTTTTCTTTTAACAGCACAAAAAATAAATGAATATGTCACATGTTACATTATTTTCTGCATAAATATAAAATATTTATTACAAAACTTTTATATAGTAATATGAAAAAATAAATAAATAAATTGTTAAAATAAAAATATAAGTTGTTGCATATCTAGTTTTATATGGGTTTTATATCGTAACAAATAAGACGGTCGCGAAGACGTTGAATGAGTCGTGCTGGTCAGACTATATTGTTTCAGTTCTACCCACACAATATTTTTATAACTGTATTATTTAACATCCAAATATTTGAATACTAAATTTTTTATAAAGTTTTATGTAATCTAATGAGTGTTTGGGGATTTCCGTTTTGTCCCAACAATTTTTGTATTTTTTTTTTGTGTTTCTCATATAAGTGATTTTTTGTAAATCTTTTTGAGAAATAAAGATCTTTAAACCTTAGTGGGTGGTAACGCCACAGACTGCCAACAAAGACGCACAAAGTCATACCAACAAGTAAGATTATATGTATAATATTAATATAATTATAATAGTTAACGTTAATTTACAAATAAATACGTATGATTGTAATAATTTCAAAATATACTGTAACATATATTTAAAAAAAAAAATCAACAAAAAAAATATATGAAATATAAAACCTTTTTAGAGATAAGTTAAATTAAGAAAATAATAATAAAATAAAAAAACAATGTATTTATACAAATATTAAACTATATTTGAACATAATTTAATCAGACTTGAAACATTTATCATATTCAATATTTGAAAACATTATGACCCTCGGGAGTCTAAAGGTGATCAATTAATTAGGATAATTGTCAAATGTCAATACCGAAATCCAATACAATTCTGTATTATAATTAACCAATCCGTAGCTAAGGCAAAGCGAACATTATATGTCGCTGTTGTTTGCAATGTTCCCCACAACACCTAAATCAAAGATGCAAACAAACCTGTGCCAGCCCAGGAATATCGACCTCGTTTAGCAATGCTAATAGCCACTTTGCTCTGGCCGTAAATTAGAGCTGGAATTGGAGAACAGAATAATGCCATCAAAGCGATGTTATATTATGTATGTACTACCCGAAGGCGAAACCAAGAGAGACAACTGGTTTAAACTAAAACGCTTCAGGCGGCAACTAATGAGATGTTATTTTGGTAGGCCATGTGATGCGTTATTACGTCATCGGAAATTAAATACGGGAACAAATCCTGATAGTTTTCTCCATCTATCTACAATACAAATGAAATATATATACAGGGTTATTGGTAATTCGACGTATTTCCGTTAGGAGGTAATAGGGGTGACTATTTGCAATAATTTTAACCTCCATATGCATGATGCAAAAGTGCACCATATTTGAGTTATCGCCTTTTTTAGATTTTTTGAAAATAAGTAAAAAATGCAACTTCAAAAATTTATTTAAAAAAAGTATCAATTAAAATCTATTTTTTTCTTCTGATTTATAAAAACGATTAAACACTGGATATTTTTCAATATTTAAACAATAATTATCGGTCCAAATTTAAAAATACGAGACGGAAAACCGATTTATTTTATTTATTTTTTTCCTTCAAATATACCTGAAAAACAAAAAAAATCATTATGCAACTTGTTCTGCAGATTATTTTAAAAACATAATCGTTTAAATAGATTTCCGAAAATGTATAAAAACTAGGAATTTATTTCAAAGCAACCGAAATAAAATGATTAGAAAGGACGCTGGTGGAAATTCGTTATCGAACATGACCGAATTCGGACTAAAGGTCGCTCTTTAAAATTCCCACAAAATTGATTTAAAATAATAACCAATGTAAAAAAACTTACTTATTTACTTAACTTACTTAATACAAATTTAAAATAAAATTTAGATACATAAACAGTTAAGTTATGTAAGTTACAATTAAGATATTTTGTATTGTCATTTTAATCCTGTCTTATCATTTTAATACTGTGCAAGTTATTTACGAAGAGGATGCTGAAAGAAGAGTTGCTTTCTGTAGATTCATGCTTATTGAGGATTTAGAAGATGCATCTTTTTTGAAAAAAATCCTCGGGACCGACGAATTCAAATTTGATCAAGATGGTATTACTAACTATCACAATAAACATTATTGGAGTGAAAAAGTGGATAAAAATCATAATAAAAAGAGGCCAAAACGGTCACAACCAGGTCAACCGCCCGTAGACATTAGAGCTATAAGAAATATTAAACATTCCTTACATCGCCAATGCTCCACCAAACTTGGAAGCTAAGATGTTTCATCCCTCGTGCCTTTAGTTACCCTCACTATGACCAGTCGACATTCGAACCGGAACACAACAATACCAAGAATTACCTATCCAGACGGGCCTGCACCCTTACGATCACTTTTTTGAGCCAAACTTTTTTAATGTTTTTTTTTTATTACTTCTATTCTCAGATATATTATAATGAAGATGATAAAAAATCTACTACAATATTATCGAATGACTTCGTTTTAAGCAATAAATTAATCATTGGACAGTTTGACCCTCGTCAAAGCATCTGCTTTCAAATATGTCACGATGATTGAGAGTTCCTAATGATATAACTTTGTCCCGTCGTAAAGCCGTTAGACAATTTTAAACTTATGCTTTATTTACATTTGTTTTAAATTATGTAAAATAGGGATAAATATAATTTAGTTTAAAATTCGAATCATGGTTATGAATAATACTACTATCCAACTATCACAAGATTATGTTAGTGGTAGTTCATAATTCAAATTGAGTCTTTCTATGAAGGATTCAACAGTGTATTATATTTTCCAACTGAGTCAACAGTTATCAGTAGAGTGAATGGGCATCCTTTGTATAAAAATAATTCACCCTAGATAGCATCAAAATCAAATTATACTCTATTCAAGTAGGCTCTTACAAGCTTTTGAATCGACATTTTATAAGATTTAATATAAAGCTGGAAATTCCGAAGTTTCTTTTTCCAATAATCATGGGTATACCTACATCTACCTACTTACATAATAATATTTTTTATTTAAATGTACATATGTATCCTCTTTGGAAATCAACGAATACGTAATTTATTATCTTATTTGATCTATATACTCTTATAAAGTATACTATGGTCATTAAAAAAAAAAATTAGATATACATTCAATCATAATAATTAACCATCAAGTATATGACGCTCATCTTCAAATACAAGTCTGCGAGAGCCTGATGATAGAATAACATCGACCAACCCATTCCAGGATCATATTACACCAGATTTACACATTGATCCAATTACACGGGCTGCTTCTTAGCGTCCACCGACTGAATTTCCGACGAAATTATAAGCCAAGGTATACGTACATCTTTACGTCAAATGTTAATTCTGATCCCTAACGATCGTTTATTTTCAGTAGTCACCCCTATTGCACAAGTTAAGTTTTTTTTTCTATAGCGGTAATCCAGTAGGACGAAGAAGTGGGTACCACATGATGATACACTTACCATGTGTCACTTCAAATGTCTATCGCTGATAGACATTTGCGAGGTGATAATAAGCAATTAAAATTGCCAATGTGCCAACAACCTTGGGAACTAAGATAAGATTTGTGCCTATAGTTAACTCTCACTCACACTTCCAACCAGAACACAAAAATACTAAGTATTTCAGTTTGGCGATGAAATATATGATAAGTTGGTGGTACCTACCAGGCGGGCTACAACAAAGCCCTACCATCTCGATTTGAATAGAATACATTAAGATTTTTTACAGCAAGTGCGTATATGGTATGTTCTATGTTTCAGTTCAATAAGATTAGTCGCCATAGTTAGCACGACTATACGTCCGAATACTTTTCTTAAACGAAAATTGCAAGTTCAAGCCTGGACAAGCACTACAGAGTATTCATAATTTATCTTTATAATATAATTTATCTCGTGCTGTGCAACAAAAAAATCCCTAAGGAATCGTTTCGGTTGGTACTCTGTCACAGCTCTGACTCTGTCGCGTGTGTATCACGTACGTATTTGGATTATAGCCAAATTTTATCTTTCCCTCTCTCTTCCTCCTTCTCTTTCTTATTCTTTCAGAAGATCGTGACCCAGCAGTACTCATTTACAATCTACATCACATCTTACATTAAATTTTCTAACGTAGATAATTCGTAGTGTATAAAAAATAACAATATACATAAACATCGATCACGCACTAGATATGGCAATCCGAAAACTCACTCTAGTACTTATTAATTAAATAAATTTACAAATACAATAACTAGAAATGGAATAAATGAATAATAATAAATATTGGACAACATCACATATATTACTCTGACCGCAATGTAAGTAGCTAAAGCATTTGTGTTATGGAAAATCAGAAGTAACGACGACAACATTTGTAGAAAACTAATGAACTTTTTCTACATCGACTCGGCCGGGCATCGAACCCGAGGACCTCGGAGTGGCATACCCATGAAAACCGGTGTACACACTACTCGACCACGAAGGTATGCCACGATTTATTTTTCTTATTTGTTATGACAAGTGATTACACTTGAATATTTATAACAATAGAGGTATGACGATACTAGAACAAAAGGGTGTTGAAAATGTTCAGTATCTTCATTCGCTCATTCTTCATTTATTAATTGTTTTTGGTTTTCCAATTATATTTGAAATAATTTATGTTGTCATTTGATTTTTAGCTGTTAAATTTTTATTTTGCTTTTACTTTTAATTAATTAGATTGTTATCAAATGACTCGTGTTGTATTTTTATTAAAAACAAATAAGTATCAGCTGTCGCCAACACTTATTTTTTATGACATTCTTTTTTTTAAATAACACGTAGGCGAACGAACAATTGGGTATGTATGTTTGTATATGTATATATATTGTCCTGATACTATAAACTAAGATAGTGAAAATTTTAACTTTTATATATATATGTAATATGGAAAAATCACATGTACAAAACTTACCTCTTAATATGAATACGATTTATTAACATTTCAATTACGTTCATCGCGTTACTTACCGAAAAAACAACTCCCTCACTTTCAACGCAGTCACCAGTTTTGACTGCGGAAATTTTATTTATATTCAACGCCCCAGAGTTACTTAACTAGTCCACAAACAGCCAGACCTCGAGGCACAGATGGTCTTTAGGGCGGAAATGAACCGACGGCAACTTTACTTATATTTACTCCTTTTGTAAAGCTTAATTCTCGACGCGATTTCTGTAAGGTTCTTGGTTTTCAAAGAAGAAATACAGTCGGACACTCTTAAAACTTTTTTAATTTGTAACGAATGCTTCTTATAAAAGACACCTTACATTTTTCTGAGTTTGTTTGCGAACTGAATTTCAACTTTTGAATTCAATAAGACGCCCTGACCCAGCACCAGTTTTTATTTAAAAGTTATTTCGTTAGTGATGTTTCTTTTACAAAAATATTATGTTTAGTGATTTTATTACAAACAGCAGCCAAATCTAGTCTTAATATTCATAATAAGAACGTCTTTCGTGTATGGTAAAAGACATGATGACGTTCAATTTAAATGTTAATCTGTGTTAGACTGTACATCTATCACAGTTATTTTTATCGGAATTTATAATGCAAAACTTTGGATAATTATGGCACTCACGTGCCGTATAATGAACGAAATTATTTTTATGAAGCTTAATATGAGGAGTATATGAAAATAGGAAAAAAAAATCTGATAGTACGGACTCTTTGCACGCAGAACAGTCGAGCCGAGATGGCCCAGTGGATTTCGGGCTCAAACCCGGACAAGCACTTGCGTTTATAATTCATCTCGTGCTCGGCTGTGAAGGAAAACATTGTGAATGTGTCTAATTTCAACGAAATTCTGCCATATGTGTATTCCACCAACCCGCATTGGAGCAGCGTGGTGGAATATGCTCCAAACCTAGGCTAAGGCCTCCTGTCCGTTTGGGAAGAACCTCAAAGGGAGAGGAGGCCTAAGCCCAGCCGTGGGAGATTTACAGGTTATTAATGTATGTAGAATATGACGATAATGATGATATAATCAAACCGTTTAAATTGTTATATTTAAAAACGTCGCAGGCCAATTCGACCTGCACTCTAAAATGTATCACTTCAGGAATGAATTATTAAAATCAAAATATTTAATTAATATTATGTAAATGAATCGAACGATATGCTACAGTATACGCCTATTATGCCGCTAATACCTCCGCTTTCGAAGCTGCGCAGCGGGCAATCTGTGGAGTGATAGTAATTAAAATGTTCCTACCAACTTCCATAAATTGTCACAGCTCATACTTTAATGGCTCATTTAAAAACTCATTTACATTAGAACATTCCTAAGTGACGTACTGGAGTTTTCGCACACAATTTTTTATGTAACACGAACGTAAAATATTAACTTTTACAGTAAATTCACTCACGATTATGGGCATGCCATATATTACAAAGTCGTTTGTCCTCGCTGATTCTAGAAATCTTAAATTTGGATCATAGGTTTATTTTATAACGTAAGCATCTGCTTATTAAGACAGGATTTTTGAAAATTTCAAAAAGTCGGTATGTAGGGAGGTTCTTTGTTCTATGAAATTAGAAGCATGAATAGTCCTTATTTTACTCGTAATAAGTCGGGTAGCTGTGTTAATAATACATACTTATTTTTTGTAACTAAAATGTTACATTTTAATTTTGCCACTAGGTAAATAATAATGTAATCCTAATCAATTTTATCCTCAGCAACCAATCTTACGGAAGATCAACCAACTACGCAGGATACATATACAATGCAGGCGTGTGTGTGCGACACAGATACACTCTCTGTTTCCTTACTCATAACCCGATGAGTTGGCAAGCCGACACGACCGGAAAGAGTTCAGCGTAGGACCAACGGTTTTACGTGTTTTCCGCTACGAAAATGTACACACTTCCAACTTTCAGTCTCTAGGCTGTTAATGAGAAATTTTCGAGAGAACACAAACGAGGATAGACACATATTATGCAGGTTCTTAATACAATATTTTTATTAATTTATGTTCATTTTTATCTTATATATTCATTTGAATAATCTATAAATATATAATATCATAAATAATGACAAATACTCGATATAAATTTAGTTTTTGCGTATTTTATTTTTATTAAAATATTAGTTATAATAATACTGGACTTTCTTAAATTAAATAACATGCATGTTATATTTAGCAGCGGTACAATAAAAATAAATACTTGTTGTATCTTAAATTTGTTTTTTACTTTCTGCAAAAAACAAAATTACTGCATATAATATGACAATCAATATTTAATATTTATATTTTTTATTTCTTTCTAGTATTTACGATTTTAGTGTTGTATATTTTAGTCACATTTGTTGTTTGTCTTATCATTTTACGTAATAGCGACGTGTTAAAATTGAGCATCCATCAAAACGAAATGTCTTCGATCGTTACACTTCGTCTTATAACCGCTTTTCTTTATGACCAAAAAGCATTAATCATTCGACTCGCGATAATGTTGAGCAAGTATATTTTTCACAGTAACGAACTTACTTTAACAATTTATATCCTTTCATTTTGAAACACATGAGATTGTACGTTCGTGAAATACAAAACTCGTTATGCGGTTTCTCGCAAAATAACGGGCAAATTATTAATAGGATTTGAATACTTGCTACGAGTAAAAAATATGTTTTTATAAAACTAGTGATGTCACATGTGTACAAAATTCTCCCCGTTGTTGGTTATTACGTTTTTATTTTTGTTGTGTTTGTTTTTGAATCGGTGATAATATTTCCTTCTATATTTATTAATAATAGCTCCAGGAGCACAGTATTTGAAATACTGACATACTTTTTGCATACTTTTATTTAATTTCACCGGTAAGTGTACGTGGGTGAAATAATACAATTGGAATTTAAGTCAATTATTAAAGCCACTCAACTTTAACCTCAACCTTTGCACACACTTTTAGTGCTGATGACAATACAATCTAGTATAAAATAATTTCATTATCTATGTTGACTCATTGCACGTAATAGGATTTAGTAGAGCTATTTTGTAAGAGGAAACTCGAAACTCACTTCGTAACACGAGCGTGAAATGTCACGATATATATGTATATAAAAATGTTGTGTCAACGTAAGTCGCTAGTCAACATTTGAAAAGTGAGATACGAAGTGAATTCTTACAGATTCGCACTCAAGGGTTACCTTAACTTTGATTTATTAATTTTGATTAGCTTAAAACTGAGTATTTGGTTTTAGAATATCGCTTAATACATTTGTATGGTAAAATATTTCGGATATCGTGTCGTGTGATTTTCGTCTTTGACGCGAAGAATAATAAAAGGTCCTGGGGATGGAGCACATTTTTCTGCTAACCTTCTGGGAAAATAAACTTTGGATGTAAATAAAACCCGTAATCGCGAGATGTACATGTCGATTTTTTAAAAAAAAAGTATGTACGTTTCTGATTAGATTTTTAACTTGTATTAAGACATAAATATGTGTTCTCGCGACGAGCATTTATATTATATAAAAAAATATAATGTAACAAAATTTATGTTTTAATTACTGTCAAAGTTTCAGTTCTGCTTTTTTAGAAACATTTTAAGAAATAAATTTTTTCGATACGTCTACGTTAAGTAACTTGACCGTACTTTTGTGTACATAGCACGTTACACAAAATGCAGCAGAATATAATTTTAAGCTCGTATGGTACAGTAGATACCATACATACAGTTAACGTAAACATTATCTGAGTCATGCCTGACTTAAGAACAGAGTATTATTATTGAATCCGTATACAAATTTCGTGTTTATGCCGTTGACGGTTAAGCAGTTCCCTCATCGGGAGACAACCCTGATAACAGTAGCTAAGTCATGGTAGCACTTATAACTTTCATAATTTAATCCCAATACGATTTCGTGGCGGTGTTCTTAATTGTAGACGAGTCCCCTTGTAAAGAGCCTAGGAGTGCAGCAGGTACGTCATGTTGTTAAAATGGGCTCTGACAATTTAATACGTGATTGTTTTGTTATCTGTTAAGGAGTAGGCTCGTCAGAAGTCAACCATGAATTCAGCAGTCATGTCATGATGACACTTAGTCTCTATATTATTAGGAGATATCTTGAACTCATTAGGAAGTCTGTAGAGATTCTACAACAAAAATGAAACAACATAATAGCTCATGTTGAATATATTAATAATAACAGTGTGATTTTCAAATGTGTCTAAACATAATAAAGTAAAACCTTGCGCTAAAAATAATTTTACTGTATTCATTAACTGTAGCTCATTTTTTATTAAGGCAACGTTGTACTTCATTGATTTTAAAAAACATTTCGTATAACTGTACTTCCCTTTAATGTAAATCAATAAGATAGTACAAATACTACTTCATCCATCAACATCGCCGAGTGCCTTGATTCATGCCCAATTCTGTATGTAAATATTTTCTTTATTATATCCCCTTTTCATTTACTTCATTTCATAAGCAAATATCAAGTTTTCAAATTGCATTTATTAAAAAAAAAAAACTTCAGATATGTACATACTGTACATACACAAAAACCACAATTTTAAAAAGGTAACTATGTTTACCTCTCGTCACCTATTGACTGACGTTTATGATTTTTTCAGCCAGCCAAATAAATAATTATAGGCGAGCCAATAAATGAAAAAAAACCTTCGAGATAATTAACAACAGTATTCGTAATCAATACACACGCTACTATAACTTTATATTGAGTATACAACTGTATCAAAGTCGAAACATTATTTCCAATAAGCTTTTATAAGTAATTTTGAATCGACACCTTGCAGGATAATATTGAATGTAAAGCTACCACCGGCACCGATTCGAAATAAAGATTCTTTTTCTCGTATAAAATACATAGTCAACTATGTAGGTATATATCAATATGGTATGATTAACCCGCAGATTCAGGCCTTTTGATTTATTTAAATGTTCCTTATATTTTTCTCATAAATCATCTCTAACATGAAATCTCTTTGACGCGATGGGCTGTAAACGATTATAATATTAAAACATTTTATATTTATATTGAACGTTCGTAATATTGAGATTTCTGATTTCATGAACAGGTTACGTGAGGCAAACAATATTGCTCGTTTCCAATGAACGCTCCGATGGGTCGAGGAAGGCTCACGGTGACAATTCGCGGCGTGCGTTCATTGAAAATTGTAACGATATCTGTCACATTTCCACGCGTGTCTATGGAGGGAAGTCGATAAACGATAAAGCCTGCTGCGAACTGTCAGCTGTTGCGACAAAAATGTCTTCGAAAAAATATTGTCAACTACTCTTTCAATATCTGAAGATATAGATAGTAGTATCAGTAAAATGAATACAGCTTACTAATAAGTACTCCTTTCTGTAAAAACTCACTTAGTATCTGACTTGTGAAAGGTGGAAAACCAACAAACAGCTTTACACTGTTTTGACGCGGGTATCCTTTAAATTTTATAATGTATATGACATTGAAACCGATGAGCTGCAGAAAGTGGTACCCAACTGGATACGGAAGGCAGAGAATCGGGAACTTTGACGCACCTCCTGACCCAAATTAATTGTTTTTGCAATATAAGGTATAATTACAATGCAGGCACCTATAAGCAGAGACAGTTCCAATTATGAATAAATAATATTAAATAAAAATAGATTTATAAAAATTATTATTATCGATATTAAAACAAATATTATTAAAATAGGCTCTTTTTAGTCAACTTTTATAAGATTATATGAAATATAAAGCTACCCCCAGATTCGCATCGTAGATATTATTGAAAGAATCTCAGTAGTTACTTTTTTCCAACAATTAAA
This sequence comes from Vanessa tameamea, assembly GCF_037043105.1. Lineage (NCBI taxonomy): Eukaryota > Metazoa > Arthropoda > Insecta > Lepidoptera > Nymphalidae > Vanessa > Vanessa tameamea. The sequence goes on along the minus strand of NC_087313.1, from coordinate 8,193,962 downwards.
TAGCATTACTCTATTCCAACCGCAAAACAAGTAAAACAAAAAAAATGAACATTGAATTGACGCAATATCATTGGTTTAGATCTTGAATAACTTAATTAATCTATGATATTCAACATGGATTTGTGAACAAAATGGCGTTTTGAATATCGGTAAAGTGGATATACACAAGTGATGATGTGGAATAGTGTTGTATGAGATCTAAAGATATATTAATCAAGAGCTGTATGTAGAGTATAATATGGGAGAACTATACGGAAATCGCTTGGGATATGTAAATCTAAGGTATTTTATCTTTGCTCCTTCGTCGATTGGAAATTATTTATCAGCTTGAAACTCAACATTAAAACAAAGACACTAACTTACACGTTCTTTTATAATTTAAATAATCTTGTATTGAGTAATATACCTTATTTATTTTACGTTATTTTAAATAAAGTTTTTTTTTAGTTTATTTGCCTAAGTTAAATTGATGTTCATTTCAAAATTACTTTACGTTTGAACTAAAATGAAAACGCACCGGTGACACAAAAATACGTAATCCAATCTGTAAGAATCTCTCTCTCAGTCTAAAGTACTCCATTGCACACTTGTAATAAACAAGCTAGTACTTAAAGTAAAATTAAAATAAATTAAAACAGATATTAATATTATTCGTACACAGTCTTAGAAAAAAATGTTTTATTTTTTTTATCAATAAACTCAAGTGGAGGCAACATAATTTTATTTTGAAGTTATTTACGTGAAAAGAATGCAATTTTGTACTTTCTAAAATTAGTTAAATAAATTTTGTTAAGAAAGTGAAAGGCGTAGATTCGTAGCAATTATAGCACCATCTCGTAGCATTAGCTTGAGACTATTTTTAAGAACATATAGGAATATATTTGATAATACCTAGATAACAAGCAATGTTTTAAACTTACATTCGTCTGATGCACGATACGGATGCCACATTGTTAAACATGTAAAAAGATTTTCCCGTGAAATATAAATAATTTATGTTTACTGTAGGAGCTAGGATGTTTTTATTGGTGGTTGGCTTCGCAGGAAGCAATTACTTGAAGATTGGTGTCGAGGGTAACGGTGGAGTCAACGCGATTTTTTTTTCAACGTTTATTTAACGTCAGTTCTTGTTACTTGCAAAATTGTGTTAAGGTATTATACAACAAATAGATACATATATCTCATAGCACAATAAATATAAACACAAATAACTTATACGTATTAAATTAAAATATAAAAACTCATATGTATCAGAAAACATTTTGGGCTTTGCTCATTTTAATTGACATTTTAATCTAGTAGTATTACTATTCCCAGATTCGAATCCTGGGCGAGGCGAATAAATTGTATTGTATTTTCGCGTGCCTCGAAAGAAACGTTAAGCCGTTAATCCTGCTAAATACAGACGTATTTAATGGATTCCTCCTGATTAGAACTATATTTCCATCTTTTTATTTTCTCGCGTTTTAGGGGTTGGTTGTCAGGTATTATTAACACAATATCTTTATTAATTATAACCTATGTATTATTCTGATATATAAGCTATATTATTGTAAAGTTTCATTAATATCCATTCAGTATTTTTTGCGTGAAGGAGTAACAAACATCCATACATACAAACTTTCGCCTTTATAATATTAGTAAGGAGTTAAAGTTTTACAACCATCAATTATATAAATATAAAAAACGTGGCAATAAGTAAGCTCATGTTAATTATCTCGAAGAATATTTAAATGACATTTTTACATCTACAGTCCATTAATAACTGTATTGTTAAACAGTTGCTATTTTAACATTTCATCAGAAATACTAGCAGTTAATAACATCACGGAGTTATGACAGACATTTATAAATAGACTATAGAAATGTAAAACAAAATTTAATAAAATTATATTTGAAAAGAGTACATTAATTTAATACCGTTTATTTTCATTTATAAATAGAAACGTAACACAAATATTGTGCAAGCATCGCTTTCACGTGCACTCGTAATATTTTACGTGTAAATTCATCCTTTTATCAAAAGTTATATAAAGTCAAAGCGCGACGCTTCGAGCGAAATTAAATTCAGAGCAATGAGTTACATTCCTAAGCATTATTATAAAAGGTTTTTTTTTCTTATACCCACGAACATTCTAATGCATAACTTATGAAAGTTTTTAATTAAAATTTTAATCTCTTAACTTATTATTTAAGAATATAAGTTATGTCACAGACAAACTGTCGTGTTGTGACCAAATAGTAGCCAGGATGGCCAACTGGTTACAACGCAATCTAAAGCGATGATTGTAGGTTCATACCCGGGCAAGCAACACTGAATTTTTACGAGTGCTTAATTTGCATAATTCGTCTTAAGTTCAGCACTAAAGACTGAATGTTGTAAGGAAACCTGCACGAATCAGATGAAAATCTATCACGTGACAGCACATAACCCGCATCAGAGCGGATGAGTAGAAAAAGTTCCAAACAATCCTCTCAAAAGAGAAAACCTTAGCCGAGCAGTAGGATCTGAATATTTGCAAAATCTTTTTCCTAATAGTGTAATAAAATGCTTACCCAAAAAATTATATAAAAGACTGACAATGATGACCCATCCAAGACGATCGTCTTTATTTATGAGCGTGAAGATATCTAGCATTTATCAATTTTGTTCTATAATTTAGATTTTTATGAGTAAAAATACTATGGACATAAATATAATTATGAATTTACGTCACATATGTGATATTTTTTTTCACATCAATCTTTACAATGAAGCATATTGTGAAACTGTAATTACTAATAAAATAGTGTAACGTATTTTATTTCCAACTGTGTAATCTACTTATGTACTTTTTAGAACAGGAGTTTCCTTATTTCAAAGCATAAAATAAAATTTATCGATTTTCCTACAAACTGGTTAATATAATACTTCGTAGAACAAACGGTATGTCCGTCGAAGAGCTAAGTTATAACTCCCCAAGCGAGCAAACTCTTAGTGGCCGGAATTACACAAATAGAGTCTGGCATTCAGCCAAAACCAACAAAGGTACCGACTGTGGACTTGTGAAAAGGTAAATTATGCTCAATCCATAGATACTTGCTGTTACCGACTGTGTTTCCTGAGCGATAGTTTGCTGAGATTGTGTATTCTTTACACTAGTATAAAAGAGATCTAATCTGTACTGGTTAAATTGAGTAAGTACTATCATTTTGGTAATTATTCTATATAACAAGATTGGGTATTAAATGAGCCGAGATGGCCCAGTGGTTAGAACGCGTGCATCTTAACCGATGATTTCGGGTTCAAACCCAGGCAGGCACCACTGAATTTTCATGTGCTTAATTTGTGTTTATAATTCATCTCGTGCTCGGCGGTGAAGGAAAACATCGTGAGGAAACCTGCATGTGTCTAATTTCAACGAAATTCTGCCACATGTGTATTCCACCAACCCGCATTGGAGCAGCGTGGTGGAATATGCTCCATACCTTCTCCTCAACGGGAGAGGAGGCCTTAGCCCAGCAGTGGGAAATTTACAGGCTGATTATGTTATGTATGGGTATTAAAAGGTGAATGAAGCAATATAGAAAATATAAATTCCTCTAAACTTATCATGGTTGGCAGAATATTGATAAAAGTGGTATAAGGATATATCTAAGAATGGACATTCTATCTATCCATCTAGATGAGTTCCATCATGGTGGAAGTCGTGAATTAAAGGTCGGGCCGATGAAAAACAATTCGGTTTTTCTGTTGAAAAAATTCCTGCAGCAACCTTCAGTCTGGAAGTTAGCAGTGTGTACAATCCATAACAAAATTTGATTTTATAGTTTATATAGGTTAGTTTGGTTTGTATTTTGTTTACACCTTTAAAGACGTATCACGTCGAATATTACTTATCTTAGTTGTTAATTTTATGTGTTTAGTAATAAATTCATGGTGTAAATATCACAAAAAATAAATTAATAAGTAGATTTACTACACACTATTATTGTATTCAACAAAATATCTACGGTAGGCATTTCACGACATTCCCTCGATCTAATCGATTTTATTTACTCGTATATAGCATCTCCTTAGGGGTCAGTGCTATGGCTATCTAATTTAAGTGAAATAAATGTTCACAAAATAAAAAAATACCATATCCACTAAAAAGTGTAATATGTTTCTTAATCATACACGCATTACCAGAATAGTTTTGCTAATCTAGAATTGGATAAGATAAAAAAACATATTTAAATATTTTAAATTAAATTTAAATTGACTTAATTTAAAAGGGTGCTTGATGGAAGTTGTTCTAATTTTTTTATCATTAGTAGAAATAATTAAAAATAATAATAATAATTAAAAATTTATTTTTATTTATCGTTCCTTTCAACTCACGTGTAATCTATAAGAAAGCTGCAATTAAAATAATACGTAAGCAAAGTTTTATTTGTAATTTATTTCATGTTGCGATTCAAAAGTGCTTGTAGGTATATTTATTATAATTAAAAGGCTTTAGTATGTTCTCGCGTCTTTCTCTACACAAATACGCAATTCCACGAACACTGACGTTGAGGTTGCAAGCAAGATTCAAATAAATTTTCTTTCAAACTTAGATTTTTTTGATTGTGATTTTTTTGATTGACAGTAGCTCCAGTACAAGTCACAGAAATAAAATGTTATTATTCGTAATGCAAAAACAAAATATATAATATTACCAATTATTATAATTGCTCATATTGTTAACTTTATAATATATTACGAACAAATAATTTTATTGATGTTTACTGGATTCCAATGTTCATTTTGTTAATCAAATTAAGACCGAACATAGATTTTATTATCTGTGGAAAATTATGATAGCAAAAAAATGGCGGCTTTCAAATTAATGTAATAAATTCAAAGATTATTGATTACTGATAATTTATATTGCAAAGTATAGTAGGAAGAATAACTTGTTCTCATATTTGTGTTAACGCCTTAGTGATTAGTAATTTCAAACACTTTTCCATCTATCACAACGATAAATTTAATGCGAAAATTAATGATCAAGTGTGATTGCAACGAATATTAAAATAAATAAGTAAATAACTTAAGACGTGGAAAGGAGTTTCCATATATATGTACTTATTTCATTTTTAATTTTAACCTTTTAAAATATAAAGTTTAATTACACGTATTTCAAAGTAAATCAATATTTAGTATCCTAGTTATTGTTCAAAGAGCTTAAACGGATTCGAATGTTGAAAGGGATCGCAAATAGAAGATCCTACCGACTTTGAGGTTAAATATATCATGTGTGATTGAACAGGAATCTCTTTATATACTCTGAAGCCGGCCGAGAAATTTATTTAGTATTTTCTAAAGGGGCAACATTTATTTGTGCCAACATTTTAACATCCAAATTGCCAAGCCCTTGCTTTTCAAAGAATTCTATTTTTGATGATTGCTTTTATCGTTTATTTGAACACATATACTTAAGATTATTTTCTAGGGTATATTTTTTATTATTCGAAACGTTAAACCGTTCACTGAAAAGATTTGTATTTAGTTCAGTTAATATATAGAGTATACATATTCTCTAAAAAAATATGATTAAGCCATTCTTTGTAAAAGTTTTAAATGAATCAAGTTTTCGAAAGTGGTTATTATTCATGCAAAAATAACAACAGCAAACATCATGAGTATGATTGTTATTTGAAGGCAAATGTCTTCATTTCAGAGTGATTTTTTTACTAACTTTTTAAATGTAATTGCTGGTAGATTTGGATTGAAAACATTTGAATACTGATGAGACATATATATATTTATTTGTACTTTATTATTATTTCGCTAAACAACTTACCGTCGGCGACAAACAATCATGTCATTTACTTGGTGGTAGGGTTTTGTGCTAGCTCGTCTACGCCCACTCATCAGACATTCTACCGTCAAACAGCAGGACCTAGTATTTTTGTGTTTCAGTTTGAAGGGTGAGTGAACCAGTGTAACAACAGGCACAAGGGACAAAACATCTTAGTTCCCAAGGTCGGTGGCGCATTGGCGATGCAAGGAATGGTAATATTTCTTACGTCGACATTGTCTATGGGTGGTGAGGATCACTTACCATCAGGTGGCCCATTTGCTTGTCCGCCTAACTTTATCATAAAAAAATTACAACTGTAACTGTTTGACTCGTTACGACTATAATGATCGGGGAATTCAAATCACCGTTGCAATAAATAATACTTACTGATCAGATCTTATTTGGAATGATTGTCTAAAAAGGACTTTTGTAAGCTTTAAGTTAAAAAAATAATGAAAAACAGTTAATGTTAAGACTTTATGCAAGCCCTATTAGTTTCATTGTGTTCTGCTGTAATTACACGCACAAGAGACAGAACATTTTAGTTCCTAAGGTTCGTGGCGCATTGGTTATGTAAGGAATGGTTAATATTTTTTGCAGCGACAATGTCAATGGGCAGTGGCAACCACTTAGCATCAGCTGCAGGCCGCCTACCTATATCATAAAAAAACTCAATATAAGTTTCATTTTATAATGTTGCACAAAGAGACGTTGCACTCAAAACTAAACAGCAACCAACGGACAGTTTCTTTCGCATTTATAATATCGGTAAAGTAATATATATATTTCAATTTACGCTTGGCGAGTGCGAAAGACCTGGCAATAAAGTCTTATGAACTAACCTAGAACGCAACACTTGACACGTGCTTAATAACTATGTACATAATTTAAACTCAATCGACTTTAATAACGGCAGAAAATAGTTAACCGATTTTCTTGCAAATTATACACAATTATAATATATTTATAATTGAACTTCTTTTATATATAAATAAAATTTTGACTCGGATTTAATACATAAAAGACTTTTCGAAGCATAAATTTAAAAATGTTGATAGAAAAATTCGAATCGCAGACAAAGTTCAATTGCAGAATTGAAATATTTTCTTAAAAATGTCATTTTTCTCGTTTACTTGCCTCCAGTCAGATGGAAATTTCAATGATGAGAGCGGATAAGAGATTGAACACTTGGCGTGTTCACGATATCGATACAATATTACACTAATAATATCAGGTTCTTAAAATATTTGCAACAAAATATTTTTAATCATTCATAGTAACATCCTGTAAACATCCCACCGCTTGAGTAAGACCAACAGATAACAAATAAATAAAAATACGTATGCGTCTCGGGACGCCCGACAGAAGGGATAACTTAAAAGAATCGCAGACGATTTCGGACTATGAGTTAGAGTGAGAGAGGAGTGCCCACCGCTGATGTAATCGTAAGAAAAAGGGAAGCTGACAGACGCCGTAACGCGTTACATAACGAAGCGGATTACCCTCCTATTAGAAGTTCTACTTCTTCCGTTTAATTAAAAATAGTTTCTAATTAATTACAACATACTCATAATAACCTATTTATTAATAGTAAAACAATAATATTTTGATGACAAAGGTATTTTCTTCTTTTTACGCCAACATTATAATACTTACTCATATATTTTTATAATAAAATAAATAAAAGGTGTGAATTGGTGTATCTTGAAAGTTTGGTAATTAGGGAGCAACATCCTCATGTAGTATTTATGACTGAGCGCAAAATAAAAATTCCCTCTAATATATTTTCAAAACAAGAACTCTTCAAAAATGTGGTTGGATACAAATGTTGCAGATATTTCATCCGATACATACGGCTTTTCTACGATACGATGTTTTGGTTCACCGCACTTCGCTTCAAGCACCGCGGAATCAGATCTTAATTTGTGTTTATAATGTATTAATTTTGTGTTCGTTGGTGAAGAATATCATCTTGAGAGACACTGCATGTATTGGTTGAAATATTATAACTATCTAAAAAAGCATGGATCCTTTAAAAATGAAGAGGCCTCTGTTCGCCAGAGGGATATTTACAAGATGTTACTTTTTTTTAAAGTATTGTTAAATTAAAAAAACATCACGCAATTTATTGGTGGTATTACTTACTTGCACCAATATATTTTAGTCTCCAAGGTAAATGAAAGTTCTTGTAGCCTTACAACAGTTCCCCGGCTAACGTTTCCAAAAGCCTTTCCCGAGGGTTATACAGGTAAGATTATAAGTTCCTAGAAACGACAACCGCCTATTACCATAATTACTGTTGAGAAATTCATTTCGTTCGTATTGATTGTTACCACTAACAAGAGTTTTAAAATATATAACCTAAAATTAATCAATTAACAAAAAAATGAAATCAATGCGTACCACGACAATAATCTACATTCAAACTGCGAAGAACGATTACTTATATAAACATATTATTCATTAAAACCTTCTTCAAAACGCACTGCAACTTCCACCATAAATTTTATGTTCATTTATATATATTATCAGTTAGGCATTACAAATAAGCCTTTCGTTATTACAAATATTGCGTCATTTTAATAATAATAATTTATATTAAATTCACTACTTACTACACTACTTTTTTGGCTTGAAAAAATATTTTCAAAGAAAACCAATTGAAATACCAATACTCGAATTGTATATTAAAAAAAATTATAGTGTTAATTTTTGTTTATTATTTTAAATAATTAATTTCATTAAGCGTACAATTAATTATTATCAAATCATAAAGATGCGTAAACTGCAAATTTATATACAGAAATGTTTAATTTAAAATTACTTTATTATACCTTCATACATTTAATCCGTAGTTCTCTCGTGAGGTGTGCACAGATAAAAAATAGTAATACAGTAGACTCGTTTATCCTACCGTCAGTTTTTTCCGGCATCCCAGTGCATAAAAAAAGTCTAAAAAGTTGAGAGTTGCGAGCGTCCGTAGCGCGCATTCCAATTTTTGGTTGCTGACGTATGCTTCTAATTAGTACCTCGTAACTATATTATTGTAAGTATTTATATACTATGGTTTGTTTATCTTTATTACTAATTCCATTGGAATAGGCTATATATGACAGATATTATAAAAATAACAATCAAGCACATGTATTAAGCAACTGTAACCATTTTAAAGTGGTTAACCACTTAAACCGTAACGATTGTACAAAGCTTTGATGTCGAAAATAGTTAAATTTTTGGAAGCTCGACGGGACTATTTTAAGGAATATTTAAATAACGTTTTTCAAAATCGGATGAAAAATATACATGTATTTATTCATTAGATAAATATCATATAAACCCATACAACCTGTATTAGTGGCGGTATCATTAGTATAGGTTTTTGTTATCGGTATTAACATGTGACAAATTTCACAACAACAATAATTTTAAATACGTATAAAAAAGGAAAAACAATTAACCTATTACTTATTCAAATGTTTTTTTACTGAAATCAACCCCTTTATCGTCTGTGCTAGTCATATTGTACGATCTCTTAAGCCTATTGAGAGTTCTCGCCAAAGTTAGATATATATCTTGAAATAAATATGCTCTTGTTTATTCGTGCATACTTTGACGATACCGAAACTTGTATTTGGGACAACAATAATGAACTGTTTATCAGGTCATCAATTGGTGATCAATTTACATAGGACTAGTTATTGCCAGCTTATTAGTTACTTCATAGTTTATAAAAAAGTTGCCTTGAGTTTCAACCTTGCTTTCATACTAAATTTCATCAAATTCAGTTCAGTGGTTTGGTCGTGAAAGAATAACAGATAGACAGACAGACATATCTATCGGAGATCCACCAACTAGCATTAGAGCAGCGTGGTGGAATATGCTCCAAAAACCTTCTCCTCAAAAGGAGAGGGCTTAGCTCAGCAGTGAGAAATTTACAGGCTTGTTAATGTTAAAAAAAAATGTGTTTTTTTTTCACACATTTACATAATAGTTCTTAAGGTTAAAAACTAATAGCTTTCTCATTCAAAGAAAAATTTATAAACTATAAACATTTTGCTTATAAAATTGTACTTTAATATGATCCAATAATGAACCGAGAGGATTTGCTCTGCACATAAAGAGATAAGTCGACAAGAGCTCTTACATTTTTCATCTTTGAAGAGCTTATGACTAGTGTGAAGCCAATAACGGTTGCAAAGCAATAAAACACATCTGAAATATTTATAAGGTATTTTATAAAAACAAACAAATTTAGAGTTGAATTTGATTTAAAATCACAATTCATTACTTATATTCTGAATTTAAATCATTAAGTAATCAATATTTTATACTATTTAGAAAGTTAACATAATCCAAGTGAGCTAAGGCTCGTCAACCAAGTGAACTAGGTAGAAACTGATTGCAACAAGCAACAATTTAAACAGACAAACAAGAAACCATACCTAGTACGTTTGAAATTAAGCCATTCAGGCTCTATTTGGACATCTTCGTTAGTAATTAATTCGACTCCGTTTCGTGTATACAAAATACAATTTAACTGTGTAAAGCGTAGACGATTGTAATTATTGACTTAACGGTTTTGTTCAAGAAAGACCGATGAAAAGAGGAGCTTTAAAATTAAATATTTACCACTTTTTCATTTCAGTATATAAAAAACAATTTAACTTTCCTTATAATAAATATAATAAATAACTATTAAATATAGGCAAGGGTAAAAGTTTTATGGTCTTACTATTATTAATTCTCCACTTCTTATGTAACTGGTTCTGTTACCGTTATAATCACAGTTAACTTATAAATTATTCGTCAGAATTACTAAGTTCTTACATAAAGGGAATATTCTTGGTTAGTATACTTTCATTGTTCAAGCATAAGAGTCGTGGAAAAAGAAACATCACAATGTCAAGCAAAGACAAAGTTATGGCGAAACAGGAAATTCATAAAACTTTAAAACTGTGTAACTTTTGCACAAGAAAAATAGGAATTTCTTTTACCGATGAACAACCGAAAGATTTAATTAGTAAAATATGGACATATATGTGGTTTCTGGGATCTGCGTTAATATTATTTTTAAAGTTAGCCGGTCAAGTGGACTACGCTGTGACGAAGCTCGTCAATTCAGCATCAGTCGTCGAATTCGTTGCAGGCTTACATATTATTGGCTACGACACCATGAGTCAGTTGACAAAAAACTTTATTAATAATACAAAATATTATGAAATTAATCAAAAAATTTTCTATTACAGGTTTCGGTAAGATGTTGACGATGTGGTACAAAAGGAATATATTTCGAAACCTTCTCAATGAACTCGCCGACCTGTGGCCGACATTGGACCGCGACAAAGATTCTATTGACATCAAACGAAAGAAACTTTCTAGACTTCAAATCGGTCAATTCTGTGTGTGATTTTCTTTTCTTTTTTTTATATCCTCGACCTAAATTTGGCAATATTTTACAAAAAAATATTTAAATTCTAAATATAAATATTTATAAATTCAATATTGTATGTAAAATAATAGGATGGGAACTGCCGGCCATTAATTTTTAATAGCTTTCATTGCATGACGCAGTGTGATATAACACGATTCTGTTACAAGCAATTTAAGTGAATTTAAAATTCAAATTGAATCAATATTAAATCAAATTCAAGTAGACTGTCAATTGTTATGCTTCAATGTAAATAAACGTTATTAATAATTTGCTCTAAATTAAATCCGTGAGACGAATTAAATTTCTGTTTAGTGGAATAGTATTGGACTATAAATAAACATAATTATATTAAACAGTACACCCTTACAAGTACTTTAAATCGCTTTATGAAATTATCAGACGTATATTAAATAAGAGTACATCGACAAGATTAATTTGGGGGCAGGGCTTAGTTATTGCATTAGATATTCTACAGCCAAACAGCAATACTTAGTACATACTTAGTTCAAAGGTGAGTAAGCCAGTGTAACTATAGGACACAAGAAATATAAAATCTTAGTTCCCAAGGTAAGTGAGGCATTGGCGAATGGTTAATATTTTTTACAGTTCTAATATCTACGGACAGAGGGACAATATACCATCAGATGATCCATATGCCCATCTATCGAAATAAAAAAAATTAGTTCAGTATTTAGGTCCTCCCAGAAACGACTACATATTCGATGGGTAACTTAGCAATTGAATATTTTACAGGGTATGCCTTTTGGAATATATTAGGAGTATGGCTATACAACTTGACTCCAATAGTGATTTACGTCTACCGCAAGATTCAAGGCACACCTGCTAATTTAGGCTACATCTGGCACTTATCGTATCCCTTTGATAAGACTCAACCCGTATACCACGAACTTGCTTTTGTCTTTGAAACGTTTGGAGGTAAGCTTATATTATATTCCAGAACCTTATCCATTTTAATTAAGCCTGAATTTAATTCTTCAAAACTAAGGTTTCCTTTAGCGTCGCCCACGCACTTAATTACTTACGCCATATATATGCTGCCAGTTGTTTATAAAACTGAAAGTATCTTCAATAAAATAATTATTTATTTAATTTACGAGTCTCCAACAAAAGATACACACTAAATACATATTCTTAAAATTAAACAATATAAAGGTTACAAGTTGTGTTCTCCTTCAATTATAGGGACCACAGCATGGTCTATGCTTAGCAAAAAAAAAATTAAATACAATTAAGATAAAAAGTGAAAAATTATACATTGCAGTAAAAATCAAATATAAATTAGTACCTTAATATAACTTATATTCTTAATTAAGGTCACAGATTTACTTACTTAGTGGAAAATCATTTTATTTAGAGGAGTCGTCGCTGGGTTTCATTATAAGCAAAGTCAAACATTGCTAATAAAGTGAAGCATCGCCATTAATATCAATACACATTAACGCGCTGTATCATGGTATATAATTTATTTATGGTGAAAAATATACTTTAAGACTAAAATAGTGTGTGTTTACGACTAATAAAGTGTTCCATTTCTATTAACATTTAACCATTGTCTTATATTTTATCTTTATTTTTTCAATGGTAAATTAGAAGCCAATTTGATGTTTACAATTTCTCTGCAGGCGTTGTGTCAGTATGGTCAATGCTCGGTTCAGATATTCTATTCATGACGATGGCGAGTCACATTAGCATGTTGCTGCGGCTTTTGCAGTTAAAGATCCGACGCTTGGGTACACAAAATGGCGGCACTATTAATCAGTTTAAACATGGCGATCATTATCAAGAAATTATATCTGTTATTAAAACACACCAGAGACTTATAATGTAAGTGTATCTTATGTTTATTTTATTTATAGTCTCGAATTTGTACGGATAAAATAAATTCAAAGTTACTTTTCCTATTGCCTCCCCCTGAAGTTGAAAGTTCCCAAATTCCTTCTCATTGAGCATCTACGGCACTTAGGAGTAACTATGCTAAATTTCAAGTTAATCGGGCCTATAGTTTCGGAGATCTTGTGACGAGTCAGAACTTGCAAGGAATCACGGGGATTTCAATTATTGTAGGGAAATATATATCGAGAGAAATCCTTGGAACATTTACTTTGTGTTTATTGGATGACTGCCAATTTATTATTGTGGCTTGGTCGTTAGACTGCAGATTGATGCTGTTTCCAGGCTCGAATCCGGGGTCAAGCGGATAAAATATTATTCTGTAGCGAATTTCTCAGGTCTAAATTTATAAGCATGGATTTTTTACACTACCATATCTGGGATTCTGTGTGATCCTGTGCCTGAACTGTCTGGAAATACAAGTTCAACACATATTTACTTACTATATATCTCCTGCGCATGGCTAGTTTCTGTTGAGAATTATCGTCGTAGTTGAAAGAATGGTTTATTGGATTAATTAAGATGAAATTTTTGCTCCAAAATTGTTTCAGGTACGGAAATGATTTGGAAGACGCATTCTCAATTGTCAATCTAATCAACGTTCTTTTGAGCTCCGTGAACATTTGCTGTGTTGTTTTCAATATAGTAAGTTATGAATACATTTATTTCATTATATTATAAACGTGCCACTAAAGCTATTCTTTCAATTTCTTATATTGCAATGCTTATTAATATGACATCGTTAAACTATTTTTTTCAATTCCTGCTCCAAAAATCTCGATATTATAATGCACGTTAGATATTTAATATAAAATCGTATTTTAGCTTCTAGATCCATGGATGGCAATGAGTAATAAGTTCTTCTTGGGCGCTGCTTTAACTCAAGTTGGTATTCTGTGTTGGTATGCTGATGACATTTTTACATCAGTGAGTAAATAAAAATAAATAAATAAAAAAATAATAACCATGAAATCATTTTGCAGCATTGTTGTTTAAGGTTTCTGTTTAATGCTTGATGTGATTTTTGAGGATTCCACGATAACGACGATATGATACTACTAATAGATATCTTGTGATCGACGGCAGTCGGCTATAGTCGGTCTTCCCAAAATATGTCACGCATTCTACGATAAATATCGTACATTCTTCAATAAGTAGAGATGAGATGCATATTGCAGTATTACAATTAATTAATTAATTGATTATTATTATTTTCACTGTGCTACATGAGCGAACGTCTGCCTAACTTTAGGCTGGCCGACGTAGATTGCGCGAAGGCACTAACAATATTGTTATGAACGAGGAGTAATGTACATAACGTACTACGTATTTATATAAGTATATTTTATTTGGTAGTAAACCTCAAAGCAAGTTTACTGTGTGAACTTTAAAGTCTTGAAGGTTTTTCAGTATACCTATAATAGAAATAAATCGATAAATGTTTATAAAACTTGCTGATTTACTACTATAAATGCATTTGTTAGGTACGCTTAGAGAAATAATATTTGAACTTGAAGCTTCTCTCACGATCGATTTATGCATTCGAGGAGCAGCAGTATGAAAGTTCTGCATTATGATAAATAGAATGATTTTTTCTTATTGGAAGATAACCACAGTAGATAAATTTGTATCCTACAAATAATATACCAAGAAAAACAATATTATTATCGAACCGTATTTCAACAATGGAATTATTTTAAATCTGACGTTAAAAGACTATAATTATAAAAGAACGCAAATTTTTTCAAACACTTGAATTTTAACCAATCCCCTTTTCCGTAAATATGTTAAAATATTTTATTATGAATCTTATTTTTACATATCTTAATAACACTGGATTTCATTTCGAACAAATGTAAGCTGTGCGTCAAAAGTCAGTTACAATACAATCACAATTAAAAAACTGAAAATACAGTATATAAATGTTTTATTTATTACATTCTAGAGCTCAGGCGTAGCAGACGCGGTGTACAATAGCGGATGGTATAACAGTGACATCCAATGCCAGCGAGCATTGCTAGTCATGATACAAAGGTGAGTAGACGTTGAAGGCCTATAAAATAACACGATATTCTACCAATGAGTTGTGTAGATAACATGTTCTAGCGAACTCGTATCGTTTTATACCGATTTGAAGATTAAATCAGCTAAGTATGCAACATAGACATAATATGTTTAATGTTAATTCAAATATTTTAGAAGGACAGATAAGCAAATTTTCATCAGCTGATGAATAGTCACGTTTGCGCATTGTCATTGGCTCTAGAAGAAGTTTTAACCCGTTGTAACACACTAACAAATGAAGTTAAACCTTTGAAGAATAATAATTAAATACAGTCTATTTATCTGAAAGCTTAAGGGATTGAAAGATTTACATACTTTGTCAGTCTTTATTTACAGGACTTAACTATATATACCAAAATTAAATAAACTTCAAAATAAATAATGATTGCGTGGAATTGTGGCAAGCACGTTAGCAACAATTCCCCGTTGAATCGTAATTCCGATTCTTTTGGGAAAAATTCAACCAGTCGACTTATAACTTTTATTAAAATAAACCAATCAACGCTTGTAAAAAATATTGGTTCAAACAACTCACCAATAAAATGTAATCTTCAACAGCAAAAACAACTATGTTTATATTTTTCCTTGGATGACTTTGTATTCTTTATAATTAACATAATTCAAAGAATAACCATGAAGCTGTAAAAAAGCCAACCCTTATTTTCTGCAATAGGAAAATCTCAGCAAATAGCGACTAATTTTCATTCCAATCCGGCGAGAAGATCCCTAGCGACATTTCAACTTTTTTATTCATTTTGCAGATCCCAGAAACCTTTATATTTTACAGCACTTAAATTCAGCTCCATCACCATGTCAACCTACAGTTCGGTAAGTAGAATAATCTTTTAAATCAAAGTAAACGTGTTTGTTTTTATTCTAAAAATATTTGTTTTAAAGTAGTAACAGCGCGTTTTTCCTTATGTAAGGCAGATGCCTTGACTTAAGAATAAGGTTGCGTGTGCTTCTTCGATGAGGGTTTGTGGAGACACATATGGCAAAACTTCATCCAACAGGTGTAGACTTCTTCGCATATATCCTTTTCCGCCGTTAACGAAATGAATTATAAACAAAAACTGAACACTTTCCTTGGCAGGGTTTGACCTTCTCTTCTCGATTCGTTTACGCCTCGCTCGTCCTTAACTGCATATACTCATCTTTGTACTGCTATGATGATGATTTTTATTGAAAATTTCTAAAGACATTGCTCATGAGGATTTGCCAGTTTGCACTAAAATTGTTACAGTAATTGTTATTTAACGTATGTATTTTACTTTCTTGGCAACTTATTTTATTTAACTTTTATTTTAGTTTTAACCTTGTTTTTCTAGTGGCAATCTCGAACTGTTGTTTCCGAGCTACCGCTGTTCGAATCCAAGGAAAGATCAATATAAAAAATAGGTTATTATAATATCTCAAACGCATGAATAGACTTTAAGATTGGCATTCGCTGACGGAATCCGGTCAGATAATACGCACATAATTTTTAGTGGGTCAACGCTCAACGTGAATTAATTATACTGACATTATACTTTTTTAATATTATTTATGTAACTAGCGACCCACTCCGGCTTCGCACGGGTGCAGTGCTGATACTAAATTAACTACAGAAAGTCTTACAGCGTTCACAGCTTTTTTGTCATTAGAAAATACAAACCGCTATGTCCCTAGGTTTTAAATCTGTAATATCTTCGAAAATATTCATTTAAATTACATACTGTACAGGGTTATATTGATCTATATTAAATGCACAGTGCATTTAAGGACTTTACTTATTTGGATAAATACTAATATTGTATTGCTTAAAATCACTTCGAAATTAAGCAATTGTTTCTTATAAAAAGTAAAGCCTAAAAAATGTTTCACGTGGGCTATCCCAAAGAGATGGATCTATTTTTACTATATTGTGCATGTATTTGCATATAAACCTTCCTCTTGAATCAAACTATCTATTTAAAAAAACCGTATCAAAATGCGTTGTGTAATTTTAGAGATCTAAGCATACACAGGGAAAGACAGTGATATGTAATAATGAAGCTGAAATTATTAGGTTTATTTGGATTGTTTTATTATATAAAAGCAATAAATACTATGATTTAAAATATGCAATTACTATCATAAATTCAAAGTAATGCAAACACAACTGAAAAGTCATATTTTTTAAATTCATTTTGGTAAATAAACACATCATGAAGAAAACTGCAGGTGTTGGATGAAAACATGCCACGTATGTATTTACCAGCCCGCTTTGAAACCGCGAGGAACATTACACACATTTTCTCAAAGAGAGGACGTCTTGATCTATCGGTCTATTTACAGTTGAATACTTTACTTCACTTCTCCTTCACTCAGTAGACATTGAAGTAATTATTCATCATAGTAGTAGTAGTATCATTATTTTCCACAAAGCTTAATAAGTAATGAAGTACTGGCCATTGTTTAACAATAAAAAAATATAATTCGCAATTTACACCAGTACAAATAATATAACCGCTACATACGTACTATAAGCACAGCTTATGCACGCTTCCACGTTTAAATTATATTCAATGTTTGACTTTTTCCTCAAATACGGATGGACCTTCGTTACCCACATTAAACCTTTTTGTTTCAGATTCTCATTAACTCTTATTCCTACTTCACATTATTATACACCGTATACATAAGTGACTAATTAAACAGAGTCATTCAGACATAATTATATATTATTAAGACTAAACATTAGACATTGTGGTTTCCGAGTTTGCTTAATTTATTCTAACTTCGCGAATAACTCGACAAAATGGAAGTCAAAGCTGCACCACAAAGAAGCAACGTAGATTAGAAAATAACAATATTATTTAATATATATATATATGTAATTTCACATATTCGAATATAATTACCGGAGCGAAATAACACGAAGATGTAAAACGCGAAAGAATGTAGAAAATATAAAGATAAGAAGGAAATTATTATAATGCACATTTTTACGTATACAGGTGAAAAAATAATGTAACGTTCACAAACTAAGATGAGCTTGGAAAAATTCATAAGTCACAACTTTTGTTTAAAGCAGAGGAGAGGCGAGGCAGTTTCATTTTACAAATTCATTAGTTGTTTACCCATTTCGTGCAGCGGAATAAAGATCTTTCTGCGCAGACATAAGCCAAAACATTTGAGATACACATCTTTTTTTAGTTTATCACCTTACTTTTAATTTAAGCGTATGATTTTATTACTTAGTTTCATAATTTAAGCTTTATGTATGATGATTTAAATGTGTAATTAAATAGTTCTAGACTTAATCGTATAATAAAGGAATTATATTTGAACGCATTTTAATAAAGTAACCCTTTGTTTTGTATTTCGTTGTTATTGTTTTAATTCATGCGACATTTCTTATAAACAATGTAATTTCTTGTCATCGAATTATTTTCAATCGTTTTTAATTTATTTAATAGTGTCTGTTGTTTTTGATACACGAGATACTGTATAGGAAAGGTAACTTCGTTCTAATAGGATGTCCGATTATACCTCCCTTTTTTAAATTGACATAAATTTTTTTTTTTAAAATCTGCATAAAAATAAATCGCTTCAAATTATATTTTATTAATTAAAAATAAAAAACTATTTTCTCCTCAGAGATTAAAGAATATAAAAATTCATATTAGCTTTGAGTTGAGATTAATGAAATTATACAAAATTTTTAGAATATAATAAAAAGTCAAAGAACGTAATGCATGAGAGTTTCAATTAAATTTTAATTATAAAAAACGAACGTTAAAACCTTAGTCATGTCTCAGCGCTGTAAGAAAGTCTAGTCGCATAAAAATGGTTTCTTTATGGCATTGGAATTAATTACGTCTATGCGAGTATGGTCATTTACGGAATAATTTTATTTTTAATCTCTCAAGGTAAGTTATCATCGTTCAAAGAAATTTATAATGTTCTATACTCAAGATTTCGACTAAGATTTTGTGTAAGATAAATTGTAGCCCAAGTCATTTACCGACTCGTAATCCAGTTATCTATGAAAAAAAATCAAATACGTATATTCTCGGCTCCGTAGCTGCATGAAAGGACACGCCCACCCACTCACAGATAAAAAAAAACTTTTTATTTACAATGGTGGGATAGAATGTATTTGTTTTGATTGATTTTTTGTTTGGAAGATTTACAATTTATCAGAACTTCACCAACAATTATGTATCAATTTTCTCTTACAAGGTAAGTTATAATTACTGAACGTTGTCCGTTAATAACTAATAACATGAAGGTCAATTATAAGACGCAGCCATAAAAAATGATAATGATTCATTTGTAATATGAATATTTTTAATCTGGTTGATCTATTCCGACATCGTCGATGGTGCGTAAATTGTACCGACTAATTGATCCCAAGAAATAATAACGCAACGCAAACCAAAGCAAAGCAACGCATGCTGGGTTTTACTTGTTAGTAGAGCTTTGTGCAAGCCCATCGTAGGTATCGCCCACTCTAATATGCTAACGGCTCGAACCAATACTTAGTATTTGTTGTGCTCCGGCTTAAAGGGTGAATAAGCCAGTATAACTAGAGACACAAGGGACATTAGGTTGGGGCGCATTGGCTTATAAGTAATAGTTAATATAGTTAAATGTGGTAGTGACCACTTACCATCAGGCTAATATCTGGTGAATTACCACTTGCCATCAGGTGGCTCATTCGCTTGTCCATCTAATTACAAACCAGTACTTCCATAAAATGCGTGAACAAACTAACAAATGTAAAGTTTTTTTTTTAAATATGATAAATAAATAAAATAAAAAAATAAAATAGCCTTTAATGCTGCTTCTTCTTACAATAAATTGATACATGCCTACTTGTTAAAAACTAAATATATATTCTAATTCTAATTTGTATTAAAGTGATCGGCAACTGGTTGCTTTAGTTGAACAGCTTGTCTGTCGACAAAGGCCTCCTCTAAAGATTTCCACGTATTCCTGTTTCTTGCTAATCGGCTCCATATTGGGCCAGCTATGAATGTGATAAATAAATAATGATAAATATTGGACAACATCACATACATTACTCTGATTCCAATGTGAGTAGCTAAAGCACTTGTGTTATGGAAAATCAGAAGTAACGCCGGTACCACATACACCCAGACCCAAGACAACATAGAAAACTAATGAACTTTTTCTACGTCCTCTCGGCCGGGAATCGAACCCGGGACCGGAACCCGGTGTACACACTACTCGACCACGGAGGTCGTCAATATCGTTTTGGTCTCATATAAATTTTAATTATATCTTTAAATGTTTTTCTATAACGAGACTGTTAGTGTACATTGACTATGTAATATAACTTTCCTGCACGGATTATTTTTAGCGAATGCTATATTTTCCACATTTGAAGAATCTTGTGACGACATACAATGTTCAAATGTATACGATCCAGTGTGCGGTGAAGCAACAGCGCTTAACGGCAAAAGAGTTATCAAAAGATACCACAATATTTGTTACTTAAGAATGATACAATGCCAATTTAAAATTGCAGGTAAACTTAAATTAGACATACTATTTTAATAATCCTTAAAATAAAAATATATATTTCAAAGAAAATCATTCAAGGCCTGACTCAACAGCATATTCTACTAATTAATATTATATTTCAGACGTTCAACGAATTCCTGACGATATGTGCAATATCAATAAAATTCTTGTTGATCCTGTAAATGGCCGCAGACTCGAAGATTTTAGCATAGTTGGAGCTCATCAGGCTTGCAACCACACGTGCCCAACTTTCTGCTTAGACACATATGACCCGGCGTGTGCACAAATATGGGCCCATAACATGCAGAGCTACGTCTATAGACCAATGATAAACCATTGTCATATCGATCTATATTCTTGCGTTGTTGGAGTTAGTAAGTACCTACTTAATAGTAACTCTAAGAACTAATGTCATATCTCACGATATTAAAAAATAGGCATATGGTGATATGCTATTTTGATGGTTGTATTCATACATATAGATGCTCTATTGAAACTTTATACTTTTTATATCAATGTCGTATATCACCTTCTGAAATTTTATGATTATGTTCTACGATGGGTTTCGAGTTTCCAATGTTCAGTTTGGTTTTTTGTACGAACAGCATTCGCAAGCTAAATAAATTGTTTATTTTCAGACGTCACCATTCAACCTTTAATCGGTAAATGTTACAAGAATCCCTCCGCAATAAACTTCATGTTCCACATTGCCTCGTTGAAAACCCTCAAGCTACTCGACGAGCCGCCCTCAGAACAGATCACTGGAAAGAGATCCTCACGAAGAGCTAATGTAAACCGAATTACCAAAAAGGAAATTAAAGATTTCCTTAAAAGTCTTGGTAACCGCATTCGAATGATTGGATAATAAAGTCCTTAAAATTGCCTTTCATATTATTATTCTTCAATATTACTTTGCGAACATTTCATCTTGTGGACGAAAACGTTCCGGACGCTTTTATAATCTTAATGGCCAATCTAGAGGTTTAATTAAATTTCCTTCTCCATACCTACACTGTTTTGTAAAAAAATACTGCCTTTCATAACCTTACTAAGCTCATTGGGAAGATTAACATTGAATTACGTTTATGAGGCCTTATGCAATTTCTAAATGAGCAATTTTATTTTTAATTAAAATTATAAGATAAATTACTTAAGTCACCAATTAAAAATTATTTTAATGACTAATGTTTTCATATCTAATTCGGCGATTCGTAGCCATATGTAAAAATATCTAAGACTATGCAAAATTTAAAAACAAATATAAATCTTTTATAATTTTGATACATTAATTGATCAAGTCTCGCTATAAAATTAAATATGCCTTTATTATTGTAAGTTTATCTATCCGAAATGCCAGCTAACCAAAAAAATTACACAGCTGCGTAGTTTCGGTTGTGTAATTACAAATGAACTTATGAAACGCGATGATCGCGGCAGAGGGAATGCAATCGTACACTGTACGACTGTTCAAACCGTTCCGTCTGCCAATTCCAATATCGACTCACCATCAAGCTGTTAATTAATCCCCCTCTCAACAATCCCACAATTTGACGCTTCTATACTGACGTCAGTCAGTTGTTTACATCTACCCTCTGCTAATTTCATCCGAGTGTTATCTCGACTTTTTATACATGATAATTCAAGATCAGAAGTTTTTCAAGATCTTTTGAAATATATAAAAGTCTTTATTCGTAATTTTTACTGTAATCCAAAAATTCATATTTGGGGAATATAACAACAACTATTTAAAATATTAGTTCTAAAATTATACAATATTTTTTTTAACAATATTCATACGAGAAATAATTGGATTTTATTTATTAACAATTTTATATGTTTTGTCAGTTTTATAGGTTTGTAGTGATTCAGTAATCCTTTGCCTAGTAGTATTTTGTAGTATGACATCATTTCGTATGCAAAAAATATAAAATGTTCAATTGCGAGTATAATAAAATTTAAAATTGTCGTCTAATATTTTTTCATACAACATTATTTTAAGGATCATTTTATAATCTGTAATCTGAAGCAATAAATTAGATTATTATCTGGAGATGCGGGATTTACGACCACCTAAATTATTACAATTTAATACTTCTTAAGAGCCGCGATGTCCCAGTGGATAAAATACAAATAATCTTATCGAGGATTCGAGACCGAGTAAACATCTCTAAGATTTCATGGACACATTTCGAAGTGATAACTTTTTATGGGAGGGTAAACCGCTTCGTTACGTAACGCGTTACGCCAATCTGGCTGTCAGTCTGTCCCTTTCTCTTACGTACACGACGTCAAGATATGTAACTAAGAATATAATATATTTTATAATCAATAAAAGATTTTATTAATAAAAAACCTTTCCTTACATTATCATATTAATATACATACAATTTAAGTAATAACCTAAGCTTTCTCAAGTTTAACAATTTCAATATTAAATAGTTCAACTTAGATTAGTTTAAGTTATCTCTTCTGTCGGTCCTTCTCGCGTGTTCCCGAGACGCTCATTTGTTTTACTTATTATTAATTTCGTACATCCTGACGAAACGGTATGCGATGGACGAAATTCTGCTAAATGTGAATCCACCAAACGGCTTGGAATAGCGTGGTGAAAAAGCTCATAGCAAGCTTTTTAAAATTGAAAGGAAGTATTTGCCGAGTCGTAATACATTTACGGGCAAAACATTACCGACAAAGTGAAGTAACAATTAACTTCATTATTATACTTTTAGTACCTCTTAAGATGTAAATCGCAATATTTGATTATAGTACATACAATAAAATACCGTTAGATTTT
The DNA here is from genome assembly GCF_037043105.1 of Vanessa tameamea. Classification (NCBI taxonomy): domain Eukaryota; kingdom Metazoa; phylum Arthropoda; class Insecta; order Lepidoptera; family Nymphalidae; genus Vanessa; species Vanessa tameamea. The sequence goes on along the minus strand of NC_087313.1, from coordinate 8,170,438 downwards.
TTTTTGTCAATTGTCTATTTTATTTTTTAGGAATATTCCAGCAGTAATTTATTATTAGTTTAAAATCTTTCGCCTAACTCTTAAATAAGTCGGCCTTCTTACCGAAATGTTGAAAGATTCTTAACTTACTATCGAAATACAAGTATTCATTAATAAAAACGCTTACAAAGTAGTCTTTGTTGAGGGCGCTTGTGTCTGTCTCACGAGAGCTCTTTCCCCTTCTTTCTTTCTTCGTACTGACGTGGAATCCCAAGAAAAACATATCTGGTACTTAAAGAAGCGAATTAATATGAAAGAAACACGTTTTTTAACGAAACATATAAAAGACTCTATTATTGTATTGTCTAATATTTTATTGGTTTAGAAAATCAAAATCAAAGTATTATATATTCAAATTGACTCATAAAATTACTTTTGAATCGTTATGTTACAGTGTTGAATTAAATTTAAAGAATCTACCGACAAGAAGCTGTAAGTAACTCAGTAGTTGCTATTTTCCACCATTATAATTACAGAGTATGTCAACAATGTGTACAATTAAACATATATCCCAATGGTAATCAACAAACAATAAGTCCACGCTCATTTGTCATTAATACAATCTTGTTTTGATTAATAAGGCATTATTCATCATTGTTTTTTTGACATGAGATTTAAATACTAGTAGTATACTATTGTAAGGATACAACTTTTAGGGTACTATTTATCAAATTCAACCATAAAACTTATTAAGAATTATTTTTCTATTATATATTAGCTAAAATTAAACTAGCTACTTCTCAAGAAGATGTTAGGTAGCCTGCCTTAGATAATAAATTCATCTCTATTCCAAATTTAATCTAAATCTGCCCTGCAGTTTGCCTGACCAATTCCAAATACAAACTTTCACATTGATAATATTAGTAGAAAACAAACGCACAGATATGTTGGCACAGATGTGTCGTTACATGAATTCCATACAAAAAAAACAGGAAAAACAATCTACATTCTGAAAGCTTTTGATTTTTCCCGATTTTATGAAGCGATGCTAGAATGTTTGTCTCGATACAAGCGCGATGTGAAATCATTTAAACAAACCGAGCGCTGTGGTCCGAGCGTGTTTTGAACACTTTAAAGATTACAAACATTTTAATGATAATATTATATATTTTTAATGTAACGAAAATAATAACGCGCGTTTTCTATAAATAGGCTCGTCTGCTCGAATTCGAAGTGGCATGGCGAAGCAAGCCCAAATTTTTATGTAGGTACGCATGATAGATATTCCGAGGACCACTGGTGATTTATACCGCAAAAAAATCAGTCCGTTCTCAAAAAAGATTTATTTTTATTTTTTATTCATTTAAGATATTTTATTATTTTCCACAAGCCCACGTCCCCCACGCCTTACGCCTCTGTTCGTTAGAATTTACAAGTTCAACCAGTTTCAGCTTTACATTTAATTCCACTCGTACAATTACTAATAAACAATAGCTTGGAAATACCTAACCGAGTATAGTTTATTTTGATTTCATATGAACATACTAGGTAGTTTGAGTTGGGCTCAAGTGCTTTTTTATCACAACCTCTCTGACTGGCCACCAGTTTGTTTGGCCAATAGTTGTGTGCACGAAAGTGTTCGTTGGTATCTTTTTATAATTACTTATTTTTACAAATAATACCACATTATAGTACATAAATCATGTTGTGTGTGTAGCATGGCAAATAAATATGATAAACTTCTACGCTTCTATATTTAGCTTATATTATATATTATCTGGATATTGGCCAGAATAATTTGATACATTGTTTGAATATTTTTTTACATTTATTCGTAAAGAAAAACGAAAAATATAATCATAAATTTAGAAATTAAAGTGGTCGTCAGAATTAAAAATTAATGAATTTATGACACCACAATAACTCAAAGGTCAGTTGCCTCGCGATGTGAAAGTCATACGTTGGATCGTAACCCCGCGGAAAATTGATGTAACCACATAAAAATATTAATTAAGCTTACTGTAATGCGTATTTCAATAGTGTTATTGTTAGATTAGTCAAATAAAGTGCATTTCAAGCGAACGCTTCAACTGATTGGGATCACGATAGCTAATCGCAAACGTTCAATGTGAATTTCGCTTATATCTGCATATCGCTTACTATATATAATACCGACACCCAACAAGTATATTAGAATAAAGTAACAATTTAGAAACAGTTTGTAAATGTCCCACTGCTGGGCTAAGGTTTCCTCTCTCTTTATGGAGGTTTGGAGCAATTCCACCACTCTACTCGAATGGGAGTTGGTGGATACACAAGTCGGTCTTCAAACACGAAGCACGAAGTGAATTATAAACATAAATTAAGCGTATGGTAATTTAGTGGTGCTTGCCTCGTTCTAACCAATATTATAAAATAAAGTAATCCTGTCGCGTCTAAACGCTATACAACTCTAAAATTGCCAAAAATATTTTTATACGATTCTCACTAATGGACGGAGTGATTCATGAGTAAGGTTTAATTAAGATTTTATGTAATTTGTCTGAAATATAATGATGATCGTTGAGTTTGTCGGAAATAATATGTGGTAACTAGAGATGTATATTGTGATATAGAGCTTTTATGTAGACACTTATTCTACGCGTTCAAAGACGGGTCTGGTAGCTAGTATACATTAATTGCAATTCAATGGTAACCAATAATATATTTTATTACCTTAAGAGCATATCCGACGACCTCCGTGGTCGAGTAGTCTGTACACCGGTTTTCATGGGTACGCCACTCCGAGGTCTCGGGTTCGATTCCCGGCCGAGTCGATGTAGAAAAAGTTCATTAGTTTTCTATGTTGTCTTGGGTCTGGGTGTATGTGGTACCGTCGTTACTTCTGATTTTCCATAACACAAGTGCTTTAGCTACTTACATTGGGGTCAGAGTAATGTATGTGATGTTGTCCAATATTTATTATATCCATGCTTAAATTATACCTTTATCAAAATAACGCTACAAATTACAATACGTACGTGCATTAAAGGTATAAGACTAGTATTGATCTACTATCAAAGTACAAGTTTACATTCGATATTGTGAGACGAAACTGTTATGTTATTCAAACTAATATACTTAGACTATAAAAAGGAATTTTTATTTGTTTGTTTGTTACATCCTATTGAATTTATGAAACGAGATTGTGCTCGTCGAGCATGAAAACATAAATTGTCTGGTTTATTTAAAAAAAAATCTAGTTCGATTTGATAACAATGTAACCGTGTGTAACTCTTGGTAGAAACATTCCTGATGTCATTTGTTAAAATGTTTAATTTGTTTTTAATTGGGATAATTTTATTTATATGTATTTCTTGTAAATATTATTTTGCTACTAAATGAACTGTGACTACAAATGATTATTATTATATAATACAGGTTTCTAACATAAGGATAGCATTTGTCTACATCAGTCACACACAGATCAAATACATCAGAGACACTTTAAAATAGATTTATTGTAGAAACGCCACTCCTTTTACGATTTATTGTTTTTACGAAAATAAATGAACGGTAAAGTACAATCACGAGAGCTTATCTCTAAAATTCAATTGCATTTCCCAAGTAATTTACCTCGGTACCTTAATAAAAATAAATTCGGTGTATCCAGAAATTCTCACCACTTATAATTTTATAATAATAGCCTTGTAATCGATATCCACAATCAATTTTTTTTAGCTTTAATATCCACTGTGAGTGCATTATTATTGTTTATGTTGTTTAAACTTTTATTTTGTTCTATATATATTCTAATTTAAAATTTTAATATTTAATTTGAGTGTGTATCACTCCTTTATTTTAGCTTAATAGGTAACTACCTGTATTGTCCTATTACATTTTTGCTATCAAATATCATGAACCGGAAGCGTCAGTCGACGTCGTGATTACATTATAATTATGAACAAAATTTTACTTAATTAATATTTTTTTGCTAATTTAAGGCTTCGTTGGTTGTAAGTTGGTCTGTACTAATTAATGAAAGCCCGCGGTGGACATTACATTAGAATGATGGTTATTGAAATAATTAATTACAAAAGTAAATCAATAAAAATATATATCAAGTAAAAGAAAAGAGAAGATAGAGATATACACGACATAGTACAGGTGGACAAGGGTATAGAAAGTGGCATCGAAAAGGGACCAAGATATAAGAAAGCGTTGTGCCGTTATCCATCACGGCATACGAGTCGATCTTACTTCCGAAGCCTCAATAGATATTTCTCAACAAAAAGGCTTTGTGTAATCCCATCTGGGTGAGTACCACTCACTCATCAGATAATCTACTACCAAACAACGTTACTCAATATTGTTGTGTTCCATTTTGAAGGGTGAGTTAGCCAGTGTAACAGGCACAAGGGACGCAATATCTTAGCTTCAGAGGGTGTGTGGAAAGAAATGGTTATTATTTCTTAAAGTGCCCATGCGTATGGGTAGTGGTAACCACTTACCACCAATGTGTCCTTTTGCCCGTCGGCCTGCCTATTAAATAAACAAAAATATTTTGCAGCCTAAAGATATTTCGTATTTATTACATACATTTAAAACAACTGTAAGCAAAAGCATGACGTATAATAAAATTGCTTTTATTACAACATATAAAAAAAGTTGCGTGTCAAAATATCTATCGGTATGAATCCGTTACAATAAATATACAATAGTCAACTCCAACCGTACAACTTTTGTTATGTAGGGCAAAATTCCATTTCATAGAAAAGATATTTGCAGATAAAAATTGAGTTTTATAACTTATTATTCGTGGCTAAAATTAATAAAAAATCGATGAATCCTAATGGTATGCATGATAATGCATTTTTTTTTTCATATATATCGCAACAAAAACTCTTTTGACATAAAATCAAATCCTTTGACACTTATTGCTTAAGCTTAATGTTTTGATGTTTCGCCTATTCCTTTTATTACTACCTGGCATTGTTGTTTGGACTTATTCTGAATTTCAACGACGACTTTTGTTTTGAAATCGAGAATAAGTACCGTATTATTTTTTGGACTTCAACCAATAGTGCTGCTCGCAATGACCGAAAAACACAGTGTCAATGGTTTGGCGGAAATTCAAACTTCTAAATAATACTTTGGAAACTGGCTCAAAAAAAACTAAGAATATTAAGAAAAGAAAAGCCAGTAATCTGTTTAACCAATTAGCTAAAGTATTATTTAATCGAATACAATATTAATCGTAATAGCTTTAAAAAAATGGAGAAGGTTACCGATATGTAGCGATCCATAGAATATTATATTATAGTGTTTTGATAATGATACATTTTATTGCCATATACTTTTTGTATACACAGTTTTTTAGAAAATTGTAAAAGAACAAGTTTGATTTCATTGGTGACAACAGATTTCAATACTTAAAACTACATCATGTTTATTTATTTTCGCATGAATTTGGAACTTATTGCTTAAGCTCGATGTTTTAACTAAAATATGTAACACAATTTTTCTATTACACATTTTTTTAATTTGAACGTATGTTTATAATTTAAACAATCCAGTTTTCAGTTATGGCTCATACTCTTGTATATACGATGTCTCAAAGAAAGAAAACACAAAGATCGGAACACTTGTTTCTTGAAATTAGAGACTACAAATTAGATAATGTAAGTAAACATTATTAAAAAACAAGTTATAAATATAATTGTTATAATCTATTACTTCAATATTGATACAGCTAATCCTTATGCCGATAGCATTTACAAAAAAAAACATATTATTTCATAACGTAGCCGCTGTTGTTTTAGATAAATTATAACTCCGAAAACAAACTTTTAGTGGTCTGAATTACAGACATAGAAGTTGGCTCTTAGCCAAAAACGGCTGAGGTATTGACTGTGAACTAAACTAATTCAAAAGTATATACACACAATATAGTATCTAATAATATATAATCGGGATAATGGTGGTCTATTTCTATAATTGCTATGAGGCTTTTTATAAGGTTGCAGTCAGATAAGTCATTACGTTCAATTTGACAGAATCAGTCGTAAAGAAAATATTTTCTTATCATAAAATTTATGCTTATGATATTGACCATGTTCTTAGAATTGATGGGAAGTATCATTACATGAACATGTGTAAAGAATAAACTTAAATAACTAATTCATCTTGAAAAAAAAGGTTGGTTGTTCGTATTATGAATATCCATAAAACCTAGAGAGAGTCAGGATATGTTAGGGAGTTTCTGTAACTTATCGAAATCCTTTGATTGTGTTCACTATGATTCTATTCAGTTAACTATGTCTCTGTGTAATAAGAGAAGGTGCGTTATAATTCAAAGGGTTGACTTTAAAAGAAAAAGGTCTCAACTGAGAACTCTGTTGGTATAGAGGTACCTTAAGGATAAATTCTCAGATCTTATTCATTTATCATACATATAAATTATTTTACTTGCTTTTGTAGGGAATAATCATGATATAGTATTGTTTGAGAACTCCTTAATTTTTATAATTAAAATAAAACAGGTACACTATGAGTAAGCAATACATAGGCTTAGTGTAGATAATTGTATGTATTTTTGTTTTAAATATAATTTATAAGCTTTTTATTGGTAGTAACGTGCATTGTTAACAGAACACAGGCATTTTTATGCTTAGTATAGCCTACTATAGTCTATTTATAAGTATAGCTATAACCAACAAATAATATCCAATTGTATATACGCTCAGTAAATAGATAAAACATCAAGCGTTGCGATACAGATTTTTTAGTAATGTTCCTGTGTCGGTATTATTGTGTAACCTAATGCAATACTTAAAAGTAACTCTTGATTGGCGTATTTTATTTCATGTTATATATGTTATCGGTTAAAAAAAAAACAAAGTCCATTGGTTTAAAATAAAACGGCGCATATTATTTTTATTATGATGAGCCAATTTCAATAAAATTATAAGCACTCTGAGGTTAGTCTGGGTAAGGTTACTCAAGCGCTACGCGCACCTTCTCCCCCCGCCTCAATAGGCGTCGCAGGGACTAGGGGGGGTCTCAGTACCCCGAGAATCCCCCCTAGGTGTTGGAGGCCCGCATAGGCGGGCCGACCGTCAGGGCGTCACGGTAACATGCGCAAGCGATTCCGTGGCGCCCAGCGAAAGACGGAGAGGGTACCGCTGGTTTTTTAGTGGGTAAACCCGGCGTACCTGGGCGCACTCGGCGTCCAGGGCTCCGGGGAGTCCCACACACCCCCCCACCTTCCATCACGTGGGGGAAGCGCGTAACGCGTTTTTCCAGCGAGAAAAAAAAAAAAAGGGTAAGGTTACTCACGCAAAAACATTATAAACTATCAAAAGTTCACGCCTTATACTTGCTAATAACGATTATGACTTACCTTTCATACATTATTGTATATGAACTCATTTGATTATACAATTATTGTAAACATGACACTTACATTATGTATGAAAATTTACGACCCAAATAACAAGAAATACGGAATATTTTTTTTACGCCCTCTGAACCCGAGAAGCGAATTTGAACAGTGTAGCCTTCCGAGTAACTGTACTGCATCCCAATAGGCATTATTCGAACAATATGTTTGTACTTATGGCACTTACAGTACTTATAATTGAGTAAAGTTAATGCTTGCAAAAAATTAAAAAGCATAAAAAAATCATTGATTTTTTTTTTATATGCTTTCTAGTAATTAATAATATTATTGAGGAATTCGCTAGAGTATATATATGTATATCACCGTAGAAAAGTTAAAAAATATATAGTATTTTATCTTAGACATACATATTATCAAGTCGAATCATGTGTAAATGTACTATATTAGGTCAATATTTATATATAAATAAGGCTTGTATTATTTTACTTACACAACATTTTCAGTTGCATGAGACCTGTAGTCTAATCGTGAAAGCTCAGAGAATAGTTATAAATTTAATGTTATTGTAATAATCATAAAACCCAACATACGCTATATTTATCAGTATGTCATACCCATCAATATAGCGTTGTTATAATCATAAGTCGGTTTTCAACATTTCACAAATAAGGAACGAAGTGACAATATCTTTAATAACCTTAGTTGAACTTTGTTACATAGTAAATAAGTATAACGTAAAACAAATAATGTTTTTACTTTTACAACTCGTCAAAATCAAAATAAAAATATACTTTATTCAAGTAGACATTTACAAGCACTACTAGTAGATTCTACCGAGAAGAACCGGCAAGAAACTCAGTAGTTACTCTTTCTTTTCTTTTTTTTCTCTACGTCTACGGCACAAATTATAATGTATTCAAAAAGATACATTTTCAAAATATCTTAATAATTGTACATGTCACCAAATAATTATGAAGGCCGTTAGGCTAATATAAATCTGAACAGACTGTAAACTGTACCATAATTGTGAACGAAACATTCAATTTACAATAAAACGTATACAAATTTAATAGTTTCTAATATTTTTGGGTACTGTAGGTTAGTGTGCTTATAATTTAATTTAAATTGTTGCCCGTTATAATAAACATAATTTACACCGTTTTATTACAAACAAATGATCTTTATAATTATCTGGTAAGTAATAAATATAAGACGAAATAAAATACGACTGACATATCCCAGGAATAAAGCCTGGGATATGTCAGTCGTAGATATTCTTAATAAGCTCGATACCTACATTGGTAGTTGAGCGACCCGTCGTAAGTCCAAATTGCTTTCTACGAAGCATATTGTGTCTGTTTAAGTAAGCTTAAAATTGAATTAAGATATTTTTTCAAACATTTTGCTGATGATCGGTAGTAATGACATTGGTTTACAGCTTTTGTATAATAATATACCCATTTGAGTGTTTTAATTTGAATACCTGCGAAATGAATATATTTTACACTATGCATCTTTCATATTTCTTGCAACGCCAATATAAGCGCTGGTGATCATTTGCCGTAATAAATGTTTAACTACTATATTTTATAAAACTAAATAATTTCAAATTACTTAAAGTTATATACGCTCCATGATATCTAACCAATAGTAGCTATCGATTTTGGAAACCTATTTTAACTTTTGATGCCGGAAGAATGAGTCAGGGACCACTACTAAATAAGCAACCAGAAAAATAAATTCGTTCCGGTACAGCAACATCTGAATAATACATGAGTGCTCGATAAAATCCTTCCGTGGGCTTACGCTTAAATATTTTGATCATCGACAAGGAAAATATCATATTTGAGATGATAAAAATCGCACGGGCGAATGAATACCTATTCCTTTGTCATGCTCGAAGGAAACGCAGGAACGCACAATTTTTTTTTCTTAGTATAAAGAACGTCACAGACTACCATTTATACGGACTTAGTTGTTGATCTATTGATTTTACATTGTTCAGGTTCAAAACTATCTACTCGAAAAGGCTTATGTCCAGTAATTTAGCTTTTAAAGGTTGTTGCTTGACTTTACATTATAAAAGATTTTTTTTACTCAGTGATAAATCTATAATCCTTTCGCAACATACATAAACGCGTTGGAAACGAAATTGCATATATATGTGTATACACTTATGCCTCGTGACTAGTGGGAGAAAAACGATTTGTCTTTCGTAAGATAATATTTATTCTGGTGAAAACGAAAATAGCAATGCGTAGTACGTCTACTATTCCGTTCCAAGCAAATTACAAATGTATCTTGAAGGGTATATATCATATATCTACAAAAATTAAAATGTTTTTATCTTTAAACTATGATATCATTCACGTTAGCTTCAGAAAGTTAAACAACATAGCACCGACAAGAGAAGATAACTGTAATCCATTTGTAAGAGCTTGTTATTCGAGTGTCAGTGGCGATGAACAGCTGCATATCACTTCCTTAATTTTAAATAATCTGTTAATATTATAACTGTCGTCTAGCCGTTTGTTCGTGAAAGAATTTAGTCTTAACTCAGAAATAAAACTATATTTATTAGATTTCTTAAATAATTGTATAATAAATAGCTTTGCACTCGATGCGCAATAAAAAAAATATATCCAAGAATCAATTTTCCCGCCATCACGAGTATCTGTCAACGTTCATGTTGCCAGATTAAAAAGATAATAATATAATGATTAATATGCAAACTGACAGATTCTCGTCTGTAATATACAGATAATAATAATTAATATAATATTTAATATCAAGTAATACTCCAGGGTGGATTTGAATATACCATGTTATAAACAAATCGTCTAAAAAGATTTATAGTTAATATAATCGTGTGATCAACCCGGATGCAGAAAGTAGAGAACAAGGATTTTGGTGCACCTTGGAAGAGGTATGTATGTCCAGTATATCTAAATACATCTTAACATTTTAAAGAATCTTGTTAAGAGAACCTACAATTAATCTTGCGTGAGGTTTATCTCTTGTATTAGTTCTTTACATGTTCAATATCTATAAGATATCCATAAAAAGTTGTTAGTACAATAAGGATTATTAGAAATATGACATTAAGGTAACATTTGACGCTCAATTAAATGTTATCAATGAAATAAAATATCGAAATCGTATTAAAATAATTACTCGCTGGCGAACTTCTGCAAAAAAAGTTAGCATTTAATAAATTATACATTAATGAATTTATCGTTATCCTTACATTGGACTAAGTATTTGTTGATTTCTAGGCAGGATATATAAAAATTAAATTCTACTCTATTGACATACTCTATAATAACAGTGGAAATGTGTTTCATGCCGGTTGTTCTCGGTGGAATCTACTTTAATTCAACACTGTAACATGACGATTCAAAACTATTATATTTATGACTAATGAATAAAGAATATTTTGATTTTGATTGCATGAATTTCTGTACAAACTTTCATCCCCCATTTAAACTATTGGGATACGAATTTAGGAAAATCTTTTTTTTAGTGCTTACCGGTTTAGGGTGTGCGTGGTATGTCAGTAAATCATTTAAAAAAATATTTCGTAGATATAAACAATAATTTTATCAAAATATATATATACACTATTATGTATATAATAAACGATTTTTTCTTATCAGTATTCTTATTCCGCGAAATATTATACATTTGTCATCAGAATAGACAAATATAAATATCCACATACCGACTACGAATTGTTTTGTTCTCAAGAATAATATTTCTATGCCAAATACATATTTGTTTCGTACAGAGCGAGAAAATGGTAAATTTATATTGGCATTTATAAATAAAAAAACAACGTCGCTTACCGCTGTCTGTCTTTCACTGTATATGCTTAGATTTTTAAAATTATAGAACGGATTTTAGATGATAGAGTGATGCAAGAGAAAGGTTTATGTGTAATGCACAATATAGTAGAGAAACACTGATAATTTTAGAGGTTTGTAATGTGTTGTCGTACAATAAACACATTTTTTTGCGCTTACATTGCCAACGCTGGCTGAACCCTACGAGATAGATCAAAATAATGTACTACAGTATTGTACACTTTAAAAAAGTCCGTGAAAAAAGAATTCTCGTACATAATAGCTCAAAGTTATAGAATATACACTCTAAGGTGATAACACTTAATCTTAAAATTGTATATAGTATATATGGGTGTGTGTTTGTGTATAATAGCCTTATAATTGAATAATATATGTCAATTAAAAGTTCCTCTAGAGTAAAGAAAAATATCAATATTTAGTGGTGCTTGCAGTTAGGATCTATAGTTCCAAATATCTCCCATTTGTGCCATGTCATAAAAACGGTTTGATAGATACGACTATAGCTAAATTTTCACATTAATTTCTTTTTAACTTAATTATTAATGTTTGCATACAAATATTATCTGTGGCCGCATCTTCTTTTCCAGCTTTCGGTATAAGAATGCAATAGGGAAATCATTCCTGGCCTTAGTTAAATTAAGAATTGTACCCGAGGATCATTTCCTCGGGGAGCGCTTGAGTTTATTACAACCGAAGGTTACAACGGACATGGGAAACTGGACCACAGCTAAAAAAGTCTTACCAAGTTTCAGAAAGTTTGTTTCGTTCAGTTTGCTTTCGTACAGGACTGGAAAATTTATTGGGATATTAATAATTGAATTTGATATTGGACAATGGCATCTGACTTTTTAATATATTGCATAATATCGCTTACATTATTAAATAGTTATTAATCAAAACATTGTAACAGCCAACTATTTTTTCTAAAACTTATTTCATTACTAATGGCATTCGATGGTTAGAAAACTGGTAAAATTTCACACGAAAAAAATTACGTTTGCTCTTTGCACTTTTTATATTCACGGCCAAACAGGAAATTAATTAAAAATCTCACTGAAAAACCAAATATAAACATAGGAACCTATGTTTTTAAAGGTGTTATTGTAGATATTGTAAGGCGTACGTTATACAATAATAAAAAATCTGTATGATTATTTTTCATCTCATATAGATAATTTTACACAACGATAAGAACTGTCCATCAGAGTTTTAGAGTAGGTATATGTAGAAGAAACTTTATTTAAAATTGATGCACAAGTTTCTGATGAAAAAAACGAATGATTTGAATTTTAAACTAAGCAAATTAATATATTACAAAAAAAAAACTATAAAATTGTACCGGGATTTTTAGCATTTATAGTCACGATATCCCATTAAACTACGCCGAGTTGCTGAACATTTCCAATATCAGCACTCAGCAGTATCAAGAAATCGCTTTATAAGTCGATAATTAATATCTAGCCAGACCAATATTCAGAATATCAGATAAGACCTAAATTAAATCAAAGCTAGGAGTTTCGGAATTCAAGAGATTTGAATTAACGGATAGAAATTCACTGCAGCGGCCAGATCTTACAATTCTATTGCTTCATCGCTTACCCTTATTCATTTAAATTGGCGACGAAGATAAAACAATACATTTACTTTAGAATCAGTAAGCCACACTAGCTTAAATATAAGTTATTATAGTATATAAGCAATATTTTGTGCCGTCATAGCGAAGCGGAAAATAAAATTAATTTTATATTTAGAGTAAAAATTCTAGAAGAAACAATATTTCACGTTAAAATCATTTAGAATTACTTTTTTAAGGAATTTAATAGCTTTGTCTCGTCGAAAGTATCTCTGGACTATAATTCCTATTTTGGTTATCACAATACAACTAAGTTATTTTTCGAGAAGAAAAAAAAGGTTTAACTAAATATGATCTATTATTTATGTGTAAAGAGGGATATAAATTAAAATAGTAAATAACTTATAATAAATATATAACGAAGTATATTCGCACGAAAACTAAGATAAACAGACACAATACGCCTATCAAATCGCACAGCATCCATCTTTTACCCTGATTTCTCCTTTGACCGGGTGGATATTGTTACCAATCAAATAGATCAACGAGAACATTAAACAATGGTATCGTGAAGTTTGCCCAGAGACGTAGACTGTTCTATCGAATAAACTTAGAGCATTTGCAGTAGAGATTAAATTCCTACGTAGTTTCATTGGTTTTTAATTAGATAGTTTTCGAATCTGTCACTGTGTCCCTTTTACTTACTTTAAATAAAAAAAGTGATAACGTGTAAATGGTCAGGGAGAAGGTAATCCAATGTTTCAAGTTGAATAATTTAACAGATATTTTTTTCCACTGCCAAAAACTAAATTATAAAAACAAATTAAGCACAGAAAAACTCAGCGGTTTTTTCCCGAAATTGATCCCGTATTATCCTCTTGAGATGCACGTGTCCTAGCCAATGACCCAATTCAACTCTTTAAAGTACCACCTTAAATATTTTAAAGCACTTGTCTTTCCATTTAGACTAAAAGGCTTTTGAATGCCACTGATTATAATATGTACCTAATAGTCTTCGGCAAAATTCAATCATAATCATAATTAAAATTTTAAGTATAACAATATATTAAAAGTGCCTTGCCGAACATTTTTTTTTTTAATTTTTCAAATTACTAACACACATAAAAAAATGACTTGGAGTAATAAAATTACTTATGAAGAGTACCTGTTCGATACGAAATTACTCCGTAATAATTAAGGTCAACGTGCACGACGCTGCAGGCATAAGTTACTCGTATTCCGTTTAGAATATAATCATTAAAATAAAAGATTTTATTATATAAGAAAAGACATTATTTATATTAGACAAAAATTTCGTGTCCTTTCCACGTAAAACGTGACTTGTTTCAAAACAAATTGTGAACGACACAACCTTTGTAAAATTTGATTCATCGGAATGAAAGCTTTCAAAGTATTTATATTTTGTCCTTTTAAAGTAAGTGTTCGTTTATTTTCGCAATATTTTTGTATTACGATAAAATAACGCAATTTTTTTTAATTTTACATAAGTCTTTAATGCTTTAATATATAAACTTAATATAATATTTAATCAACCTTTCCGAATTCATAAATCCTTACCAAAAAACCTCGATGCAAATAAATACTATGTTTTATATTTTGTACAATATACAGGAACTAATATAATTAATTATGCAAACGTAGCCGAAGTGAAAATCCTTAAGTTAGTTAAGTTAGTCAGAGAGTAAACGTTAAGCTTAATTGTACCCGTGCGAATTCTGCGCGGTTAGTTAGTTAATATCCATGTATGTACATACATAAGTACCTTTATTCAAATTTAATACTCTTAATTTATTAAAAATTTAATAAGTGTAAAATAACTTACAATTTAGCCAATAGATATTATATAGGTAGTTGGTAGGTCTTTTTGATGGCCCATTTAGGTACATATTCATCAATTTATTATTATATCACTCTTGGCAGCACACCATACAACTAGGGAGACGAACTAGTGGCAAACGAGCAGCAGGCTCACCTGATGGAAAGTGACTTCCACCGCCCATAGATTTCTGCAATACCGGGGGATTGCAGGTGCGTTGCCGTCCTTTAAGAAATATATACGCTCTTTTCTTGGAGGTTCCCAAGTCGTATCGGTTCGGAAAAACCGCCACTACAAGCTGGTTCCATCCCACAGAGTAGTTGTGAGTGGCAGAAAAAGCTTCAAAATCGCGCTGATGTGGATTTTCGGACATCTAGGTGGTGCAAGTGAAACTTGGATATTGTAGAAATATATATTTAGTAGGTAGTAGAAACCTTGATTTCGCGAATAAATACTCTTTTTTGTGGCATAGGTTGGCGGATGAGCATATGCGCCACCTAATGGTAAGTGGTCACCACCCATAGACAATGACGCTGTAAGAAATATTAACCATTCCCTACATCGCCAATGTGCCACCTACCGTGGGAACTAAGATGTTATGTCCCTTGTGCCTGTAGTTACACTGGCTCACTCACCTTTCAAATCGGAACCAACAATACTGAGTACTGTTGTATGGCGGTAGAATATCTGATGAGTGGGTGGTACCTACCCAGACGGGCTTGCACAAAGCCCTACCAACAAGTAAATCTTAATTCTCAGCCATCAATATAACCACGCACTTATCATTAAAGCTTTGTATAGTTGTGTTCCGATTTCAAAAAAATTTAAGTAGTGTTTTTAAAGACTTACTAAAAACTTATCACCAGGTTTATAAAATGATTGAAACGGTAAAAAGGAAATGAAAAAATTGTTGAAATATTTTCCCTTAATATACATACGATTGTAAGTTTATAACTTCATTAAAAAACCTTGTGTCTGTGATTCACTTATATTTTCACTTCCATTTAAAGCACCTTAATAGAATGAGTCATGTCGGGAAACAGTTTGTAGGGCTTAGGTTAAGCCGGTTCGTGTAGCACTCACTTGTAGAGGGATTTGTCAAAACTGTTTACTCTCTTTACTACATACATTTATGTATACAATATGCTATCACAAATTGTACCTATTTATATTAAAATATCATATTCGAAGTGATTGTAAGTGATTCCTTACACATTACATCCCATATATTCGAAGCAATCGCGGTTTATTTCTGCGAAAAATTTTAATTTGTGATCTACATAAAAAAATTCACGCAACAGTTCTGTTACTCTTTATTAAGCCAGTTCAATTACTATTAATCAAACACTGACAATGTTATATTTATAAAGATAAAAGATTATTTTTTTTATATTAGAGGTGGCAAACGTGCAGGAGGCTCATCTGATGGAAAGTGACTACCACCGCCCATGGACATCTGCAACACCGGAGGGCTTACAGGTGCGTTGCCGGCCTTTCAGGAAGGAGTACGCTCTTTTCTCGAAGGTTCCCAAGTCGTATCGGTTCGGAAAAACCGTCGGCGAAAGCTGGTTCCACAGAGTGGTTGTGCGAGGCAGAAAATGTCTTAAAAATCGTGCTATTGTGGATTTTCAGACATATAGGTGGTGCAGGTGATATTTGGAATTTTGACGAGATGTCCGAAGGTGAAATTCAGCAGCCGAGATTAATCCGAACAATTCCTCAGAACATTCCCCGTGATAAATTCTGTAGAAGATGCAGAACGATCCAACATCTCTTCGCAAAGCCAAAGGATCAAGCAGATCGGAAAGGGCTTGATCGTCGATAATTCAAGCCGCTCTACGTTGGATACGGTCAAATGGAAGGAACTGGTACTGGGGAGCACCCGCCCAGAGGTGAGAGCAGTATTCCATGTGAGGCCGAATTTGCGCCTTGTATAGTCTTAGACGATGGGCCGACGTGAAATACTGTCTTGCCTTGCTGAGCACACCGAGCTTTTTTGATGCCAATTTGGCTTTGCCTTCCAATTGACGCGAAACTGAACGAGGCTCGAAATATCGACGCCAAGTATTCCGATTCTAGCTGTGGCGGCTAACGGAATGTTCTCGAATCGTGGAGATACGACAAATGGTGTTTTTTTAGCAGCAAACGCGCAAACTTGCGTCTTTTTGGGGTTGAAATGGACTAGGTTTAGCCGACCCCAGTTCGAGACTTTGTTTAACAACGACTCGATTTCAGACAAAAGTTTGTTCCGGTTTTCTTCGACGTTTTCCCGATAAATATTAGCACGGCCGGTTTATGAGGTGTCTACGGTGCTGTCGTCTGCATAGCAGTGAATGTTACTGATTTGCAACAAGTCATTGATATGCAGAAGTAACAGAGAGGGTGATAGAACGCAGCCTTGTGGAACACCAGCATTGACGAATTTTAAGTCGGAGCATGCACCGTCGACAACGACCTTGATGCTCCGATCTGCCAAAAAACTGGTAATCCAATTGCATAATTTCCCGGGAAGCCCATAGGAAGGAAGCTTAGACAAAAACGCTTTGTGCCACACGCGATCAAAGACCTTCGCTATGTCCAGACTGGCTGTTAATGCCTCCCCCTTGCTGTCACCTGCTTCCGCCCATCTATGAGTAAGGTAAACTAGAAGATCACCGGCTGAGTGACCCCGACGGAAACCGTACTGGCGGTCGCTAATCAGCTGGTACTCCTCTAGGTACCGCAGGAGCTGGCAGTTTATAACGGACTCCATTACCTTGGAGAACAAGGAGGTGATGGCTATAGGCCTATAATTGGACGGATCTGAGCGGTTGCCCTTTTTAGTGATCGGATGCATCAAAGTAGTCTTCCAGGACGACGCCGAATGGCTAGGATTGCCGGAAAAGACGCGTTAAGACCAACGCCAACTCGGGAGCACAAGTCCGTAGCACGATTGGAGGGATGCCATCGGGTCTACTCGATTTATGAATATCCAAGGAAAGAAGTGCTTTACGAACTGCACTTTGCCGGAATTTAACCTCCGGCATCGTGGTATCACACCGCGGGATTGTTGGTGGTGACTTTCCTCGGTCATACAGAGTCGAGTTCGCCGCGAAGAGAGAGCCTAAAAGATCAGCTTTCTCCATCGCTGTATGGGCCAATAACTCACCGTCTCTGTGCAAAGATGGAAAAGAGGGCTGACAAAAATTTCCTAAGACAGCCTTAGCGAGAGACCAGAACGCACATATTCCTGAAGGGAGGCGCACCAGTCTCTCGCCAATTCTGCATTCACGTTTTTGAAGGATCTAGAGGCAGAGTTATACTCCTTTCTGAATGCGCTGGTATTTACATCACGAGACGCCGATGCGTTTACCCAGTTTTGGCTTTTTGTCTAGCGTTCCCATTTTCGGCGTGAAGCAGTTTTGCAGAAACGACCAAACCAGGGCTGCGACTTGCCACCGATGGGGACCGCAGAATACGGAATGAACAGTTCCATACCCTGAAGTACCACATCGGCGACAGAGTCAGCAACAACGCTGAAACTAACCTGCCCCCATGGGTAGGATGCAAAGAAGGACCGCATCCCATCCCAATCTGCTGACTTATAGTGCCACACTCTGCGGCAGCCCACGAAACGAGGTCGTGAATACCGCGCAACCGGCACTGTACTCCGGACGAGACAGTGGTCCGACGAGCCCAGAGGGAGATCGACGATAACCTGGTAGCCATCCGGATGGGAATTCAGCAGAAGGTCCAACAGGGAAGGTATATGATCCTCCACGTCTGGTATTCGCGTTAGCATAAACGCGGTAGCATAGCTACCACTTTACGCCGATTTTAAGTGAGAGAGTGGTACTTCCCCGGGCGTGCCAGTCCATTCGGCTGCAACCTGAAGGTATGCAGTGTGGCACTACCACTAGTAAATTCACGATATTTTATTTATATTTTTATTACATATTAATGTGTACTTATATTATAAAAACGAAAGTAATTATGTCTATCTGTTGCTCTTTCATAGCCCTCTAACCACTGACCCGAGTTTGATGAACTCCAAGGACATAGCCTACTTTTTATGCCTTACACCCGACGAGTAAGCCCTAAACTGTGAAATGCTGTGGGTGACAACTAGTTATATATATATCAACAAAAACTGACTAGGCAAGATTCCAGCGAATTCTGAACTAATTTCTTAAAGGCCGGCCACGCACCTGCAAGCCCCCCGGTGTTGCAGATGCCCATGGGCGGTAGTAGTCACTTTCCATCAGGTGAGCCTGCTGCTCGTTTGCCACCTTAGACATAAAAAAAAAACTAAAATTAAAAATTATGTATTTCTATTTCTTATATAAATAAAAAATAAATTAAATTATTTTATAATTTCATTCTTGTTCAGTTATAATATTGCTTAATATATAAAGATATAAATGGTAATACGACTTTCGTTTTAATATTCTTGTTATTGAACTGAATGTGTATGGTAAGAACCGAAATGCAAACGTTTAATTGTTATTAAATCGCATCCACTGAATTGACGCGATTACATTAGTAATTGGAAAATAGTATTACCAAAAGTGGCTTATTCGGTTCGTTTGCCATTTATTAACATGTAGAACGGGGTTATTGCAACCGAAAATGTGAATAAAATATTTAATTTTATCATACATATTTTTTATTTAATTTAGTATCAAATAGATTATCTAATAATCTTAAACTTCCATATACATCTAAAGTAGAATATATTAAATTTACAATAAATAAAAATACCAGCCGTTTTATGAATATATATAATTCGTAAATTTTTATTTCTAATAAATATTAATTTATTACTATTTCTTCTACCGTAGAACTATTTTTTGAGAATTAATTTATAAAATCACTGAACATGATCTTAAAATGTCAGTATATTTATGGGAATATCGTACCAATCTATAAAATCTATTTAAGAAACTATTTTGAAGACCTTCGATTCCGCTGTACAATAATTATTTAATATATACAATTATTATTATTAAATACATAATGTTAAAAATTACACAATTTATATATATTTAAATTTAGAAGTATTTTTGTTGATTATATCAGTAAAAAATATTGATTTTATCACTGATAGACGTCGTATAGTTTCTCTCAATATTTAATATTAGTTAAAGATAAAAACAATGTTTATTTACCGCACACTATCCTAGAAATAGTATAACTTCCCGGACAAGTTGATATAATCGTCGTATCCGCGTTAGTGGCTCCCGGGGGACTATTGAAGATAAAGTTTTATCTAAAGTAAGGTATATATTATAGCCATGAGAATAAACTTAGTATATTTTACGACCACAAGAACTGAACAATTCATAGCATAATATCTCTCGTAGGAATATTGTGCAACTAATTCTTATTAAGTACCTATATGTATGTTACAAAATCCGCAGTGCAGAGTCCGGTTTTCCCGGGCAAACTCAATTTAGAGCATATTCTGCGAAAACAGATGTGATTAACGGGCCGTTCCTGACTTAGAATCGGTAACGCCTTATCTAAAGCTGTGGGTGATATTAAACTGTTTAATTTATTTGCAAATAAGATGGTAAGTGTTCTCTTTAAGCGAGATACTTGTTATGTATTTTCTCTAACATTTACTTAAAGGATTAGCAACAAAAAAATTTTTTTAAACAAATAATGTGGAATTTTTTAAATTTAAGAATTCTTTTTTAATTGCCCGTTGTAATGGAATTACTGAAAAGCTAAATATCTCAAAGCGAAACCTCAAAGAACTAATTAGTAAAAATACTTTCATTTCTCCCAACTTTTTGTAACTACCTTAATTCAACAAGTGTTTAAAAGTGCTGAAATGTTCATATTTTTAAAAGTCTAGTTCAATTTCCGCACATTAAAATTTCTCGTCTCTTCAATCGTGATCACTTTAGTGGTTTTTTGAAATGCTACTAAATTTGCTCAGCGCAAAATGATCATAAAATTTGAATATTTATGGTTAATTTAACAGACACACACACACACAAACTAGTAATCCGGTTAATGTGGCATTTTTCCATTGTGATAGTTTTAGAACGAACATAAATTATAAAGTATAAATTATTTTTTACAATCTACACATATTCTTAAAAACTTTATACTTTTTAAAAGTGTGTTTAAGAAATTTTTAAGCTGGATTTGGTGATGTATTTGTGTATAAAAATATATAATACTAGTTGTCGCCCGTGGTTTCGCTCGCATTATAAGCATAGTTCTTCATGTTTTAGGTATAAAAAAGTATCCCACGTCCTGCCTTGAGGTTCAAGCTAATTTCATCAAATTCAGTGGTTTGGCCGTGAAAACGTTATAGACAGACGGTCAGATAGAAAGACAGAGTAACTTTCGAATTTATAATATTAGTTTAGATATTTTACTAACAATACTAACGATCGAGATAATTATTTGAACTGGCTGCTGATATAATCACCAACTGTGCTAGGCCCTGATTCCATTTAGTTTTTTATAAACATTTTGGCTATGGAACGTATTCCATAGCCAAAATGTTGCGACCTAGTATTGCTTAACGACGGTTTGCTTTGTATTAGGTTTCCAAACACCTGACACCGATATCCTTGTCAAAGCTATCTTGTTTGATACAAATATACCTACTATGTAATTGTAAGGAAATATTATTAAACGTAGTTATAAATCCAATAAATATAATCTTTTAGTATTTTAAATTTTTAGACGAAGTGTAATAAATCAAAATTCTTAGAACTTATGAACAGGTTCAATACATCTTCTTGTCGTAGACATTTGTCTTCTAAAAGTACACATCCTTATCCAGTTTGATGAATAATGCATAGGACGAATTTGACCGGAAATAGTTTCAGCTCCAAAATAAACTTAATCTTTTAAAACTAAAAAAAGGTTAACGAAACTCAAGTGCTTGGAGTGTCATTAAATCGAACATTCGATTATACTCGCTATTTTGAACTAACTACTCACGAAATTTATATTGAATAAATTCCAATTTTACTGAGTGATTTTATGTGCGTTTTAACGCTTCTCAAGTAAAATTAACGTATAAAAAAGTTACTTTACTTTGCCTTTAAAAGTCCTATTAACCTACATCCAATTTCCCTCGAAATCCATCTCACTTATTAAGGTTGAGAGCTCTTTGAAATTCATAAGCAAACATCAAATTATTAATGGCACTCAAGACTCATCCCCGTGTGGTGCTCTTCGCACAAGACGTTCAAGATGAACGTGATAAGGCACACGTCTATTGTTCATTAAAATGCGAACATCGCGATGCCCTTGCAGTTGTTCTATGCTTAAGAAAATATTTTTTAAATGCCATCGTAATCAAGATCTAATCAACTAAACACTTCTAACGAATAAGATAAATCTAAAATAATGCTATTTTTATGTGTGCATATTACCTACATGTTTTACAATTAAAACATTTCATCTAAATAATGTAAATATGTTATCAAAATATATAAAATAAAGAAAGAAAAATACTTTCTTAACTTGAACGAATATTATAAATAATTTAATGTCAGAAAGAATTTCATGTGTCAGTTTCAATGTTACTCAAGGATTTTTTTACTAGAAATGTTCATATTTACTAGAAATGATTTTCGTACACGACATCACAGTATTCGTAATGCTCGTCTTGTACAAAGGAAGCGTGATAGTATTAGCGAGCAGCAGCGACTGGGAAACAATTGAAGCATTAGCTGAAGAGCATCCATATGTTGTAGCTGTTCTGAATCAAGCAAAGGATTATGTATGCTCGGGGACGGTGATAAATAAGATGACGGTGCTAACTTCAGGAGGATGCATAAACCCTGTACCGCATTACGTTGTAGTCGGCACTGCCGTCTTTAGTAACAATATCAATAACAACAGCATATTTCAAGTTTCTTTTTCGAAATTGCATGCGGATTTTATATTGGACATACAAGAAGAAAATCTTAATATCAAACAAATGCACAGCAATATTGGTCTGATTTTCACTATACGGCCTTTTCTGGATTACTACCTAGAGAGCGCAGTAATAGGAAATTATTATGCGTCTGAATTAAAAGATAAGAAACTACGTATGGTCGGATTTGGGCAAATTGGGGCATCTGAAGCGCTCGTGTTACAGCAGCAAGCTTACCACCAAATGGCGTGCAAGAATCCAAAATGGTATTACTGTATTTGTGGAATCGAATACTCAGCGATTACTTACGAAGAGCCTTTTGGTGAAGGGGCGCCGGTTTTGTACAACAATGTCGTTGTAGGCGTTGCAGCCAGCACAACGGGCTCTTTAGTTTTGAATAGAAACATTAACTACAATATATTTACCGTTATAGGCCCTTATTTGCAATGGATTGAAAAATCAAAATGGAACTCGATTATAGAACTTAAAGAAAAACGAAACAATAGTGTCAAGCAAACGGGAAGCGAAAATCATCTTCTTGTTATTTTAGCGAATATTATCCTTAATAAATTAGTTATTTAAGGAATTAATTTAATGCTAGTTCATCCTGCCCTACGATTACTTTATCGTACATATGATCAGCAAAGAATTAAAAATATATACACAAAACACGTCTACTAGTAGTGCCTTGCATTATAACTGATCTAATAAAAACATTTTATCAAATGTAAAGGATCTTTTTTGAAACATAGAGTAAATAGTTATTAAAATACCACAGACATAAATTATTTTAAACATTCTAATCTGTATGTCGCTACCTCGCGTCATATTTAATGTACACAAATTTATCCGCTGTAAATGTTAATGGTCGAAATAATAACTTTCTCAATAGAAAAGTTCATACAGAAAAGAAAATTGCTTTGCCAATTTTGCAACTCAAATTAGCATAGATTTGCTAATTAGAAATAGAAACATGGAGAGTAATTATTACTATTTGTAATAGTGCTAAGGACACCATTAAAAATGAAAGTGTAGGTATAATTTCAAATAGAACCAGTTATATATCACTGAATTAGTAAATAGTAGGACTATTATGTATTGAAAAATTAGAAAAAGAAGCAGGTCCCGCAGTTAACAGAGAACGCCTATCTAGGTAGGTACCATCTATTCGCCCACGAAATTATTATTATTTTCTATTTCTTAAGAGGAAAGAATACCTCCGTCAAGGAATAGGAAGGAATAGAACAAACTTTTATTTTAACTATTCCTTACGTAACCCTCATAACGAAACACACTATTGAGATTTTGTTGAAGAATAACAGATAATTGTACCCAAATTGATACAACAGTAAATATTATACAACTAAATATATTATCAACTAAGCAGCAATATCTGTATTTATGGGTAAATACGATGCAAAAACATTAAAAAAATATTTATCATTAACCTTTGACTTCACGAGATAATATGAAATATTCGGTCTCAAGGAAATTATCAGTTAAAATGACAGTCGCAGTATAATTCTTAACAAGAAACAGTATTAATATACGTGCTTTATATTAAGTTTAAAATGAATTCCCTTAGAGTTCTCGCAAGAAATATGAGTCAGAAGTGGGAGCCCTTAAAAAAAGTGGGCATAATTGGAGTGCCATTTGAAAAGGGTCAAAAGAAATACGGAGTCAGTATTGCACCGGCCGCTATCAGATCAGCAGGACTCATCGAACGACTCAAGGAAATCGGTGAGCAAATATAATATTATGCTTACTAAACTACACAGAGTCGATAGCTCTTACATATAACAGATTCTGCTTACAACAGAATCCAGAAAACTCACAAACTGTCTCTGTTGCTTAATTGAAAGACAATGTAAATAATCGTTATTATACAATTAGTGATTTCATACAGATGATAACATGCCATGGGTCTTGAACGAACGTCTCCCGCCTATGTCATTATTTTAAATTGTAAAAACATATGAATGGAAAAAAATACTCTCTGATTTTCATACGTCTATTCTTGTCGTATCTAAGTGTTTTATTCTTTGAATAAAATTGTTTTTTACTTTGACTATCAACAAGTAAATGTATCGATAATTTAATTTTGAATTTGTTTAAAAACAATATTGGTCATTATTCCTACATACTCTAAATCTAAAACAGAATACTATTAAGATAGTCACAATTAAGTAACATCTGCTATTTTCTTACAAAGTTTACATTACAATTTAATATTCCTCATTAACAAATGCATATATAAGAATACTTATAAGCCTTTAAAATTTCAGATGGAATAGATGTTAAAGATTACGGTGACATTGACATTCCGTCATGCAATGAACCAGTAAATGTGGATAATATGGCGCATCTCTCTCTAGTATCAGCTTGTAATAAAAATCTTTCCAATAAAGTATCACAAGTTCTCAAAGATGAGAGAGTAGCTGTTACTATTGGCGGAGATCATTCGATTGGCGTTGGTAAGACGATAATGACGATTCCTTGAAAGGCGCACTAAGCAGTATTTTCTTTAAAATTGTCTCCATATGTATATTTACTCTTAAATTTGGGAATGTGAACTGAACGTATGCTGATTGTCGACAAACTAGTGGATAACACCTCTGAGCTAACGCCTCCAGTAAACTGAACTAATACTAAACGAAAGACACCATATGATATATTTTTATTCGACCATCCGATCCAACATTTAACGATTCCTGAAATTAGTTAAATTTTTTCCTTTACAAATTAAATTATTTTGATTTTATATCTTTATTACTTTTAGGAACCGTTGACGGTCACTATAGAGTGAATGAAGATATGATCCTCATATGGGTCGACGCTCACGCAGACATTAACACAAACAAAACGTCAGACTCCGGCTCAGTTCACGGCATGCCCGTTGCGTTGCTCGTCAAGGAGCTATCGGACTACTGGCCTTACCTACCATCGATGGATTGGCAGATTCCTAAGTAAAATCTTCATTATTAACATAAAAACGGTTATCAAAAATAATAATCTTTAAGTGAGACTACCCTAAAACCTGCCTACTCCCACCCTGGAAACGGGTCGAAGCTGCGAGTGGAAACCTACATGATAAAAATACCAATATCAGAAAAGTTATCTATTTATTCAAAACATCCAAGAATAGTTAGCTCTATATATACACATAAATCTTCTTAGGGTAGTTGTGTATATAACTGAACTTAATTGTGTATATAACTAACTAAACGGTTTGAACAATTTCGATAAACTGTGTTTGTGTGTTTGGTCCGGGTCCGGGTCCGGGTCCATTCTAAACCATTCAAGGACCAATCTTAGAAGGGTTTAGAATGAACTGGTAGATAGCACTACGAACGAGTAGTAAATAAAATTCTTATTTCAACTGGACAAAATCGGAACAGGCAGCTACTAACGTATAAAACACGTGAAAATATAAAAACATTAAGGTATAATAAAAAATACAAAAATCTTTCCGAATCATATCCAAAACAATAACAGTTTATAAATATAAACACTTCCTACTAATAATACCCATATTAAAATATGACAGTTGCCACATAAAATACGCTCTACATTTGAATATCTAAATATTCTTTACAGATTTTCTATAAAGAATCTAGGATACGTTGGCTTGCGATCTGTAGACGAATACGAGAGGCTGGCAATAGAAAAATACGACGTGCCCGCATTTGCAATGGAAGATATCGAGGAGTAAGTTAAATATTTACATCACTAAGCGCACCAGGCTGAAAGTAAATGTTTCCAAGTGCTACATCACATTGACTTGGTTTTTCAATACCATTATTTACCGATTTCATTGAATAGGGATGCGTCTACACTTATTATAGCATAATAAAATTATTACAATCAATTTAAATAGATTAAGGGTAATGAAATATAAATTTAATTAAAAAACAAGTAAGACAATTCCAATCTTAATATAGTTGAAGATCAAAATTTTAGATATGAGTAAGTAATAAAATTATATTTTTAAAAGAGTATTTTCTTTTCTTTAAAAGCTACGCATTTTTGTAATATAATATTATAAACTTATATTTTGAAATTAAAGTTTTCTTACCCCTATGTAACAGGCACGGCATACAAAAATCTATAAATCACATTCTTCACCGTATCGACCCTGAAGGGAAAAAGCCGATCCACGTCAGCTTCGACATTGATTCCTTGGATGCGTTAGAAGCCCCCAGCACTGGTACTCCGGGTTAGTATCTATTATCTACTAATTTCTTTGAAATATTTGTTTGAGTTTGTGCCAAATCTTCGGCGCCAATTGAAGTAATCAAGACTTACTTACTAACCTAACCAATTTCTACGATTATTATATAGTGCATATATCGAAATCGCTTCAAGCATTTCTTGGTAAAAACGTAAGTGAATCAGGATTAGTTAATCATAATATCATATATTAATGGTTTAAGATCTTTTAATAGTTTCAATAATTGTGGCAATAAAATAAATAAGTGGTAGAAAAAAAAACACGATACCTAACATGGTTTATTTTAAATCAACGTCAAACACGCTAAATGAAAAAAAAACTAAAAACTCTCTGTTTTTATGTAAACCTTTGGTATATATGTCGAAGATGTAAACACATAACTATTTAATTCGACAATTACCTTCGCCTTTTACCATATGTCAAAATTAAAAAATATTGGTATCGTTATCCATTTCCAAGTGTCTATGCTTAAAATAAGGTTGTACAATTTAACTTTTTAGTCCGCGGTGGCCTTACACTTCGAGAAGCTATCCAGTTAATGGAAATTATCCACGGGACGGGTCGACTTCGTGCCATTGATCTCGTGGAAATTAATCCTGCTCTCGGCAATGATGCGGACCGAAAGAGGACTATTGATGCAGGTTTATGTGTACTGCGAGCGGGTTTGGGTTTCTCCAGGCGCGGTACCATACCGAGCGGCATTTTAGATCTACCTGTACAGACGCCACAATCTAATTGATGCCGTTATATACCATGAAGCAAATTTGATAAGACCTTGGTCACTCGAGCATTATTCTGTTTTGTCTTGGTAGTGACATTCTTGAAATCTAAAAAATAATTTAGCAAATGTTTTATTTTTAATAAAGTAACTAACCATATTTATTTACCCAAGTATTCTTATTTTTCCTATAACCACAATACTTCAATGTTATATAAAATTATACTCTTAGATACAATTACATATATGTAGTAAATTGGCGTAACTATCAATTAATAACAAAAAGCATTAGGTTTTTGATTTCGTTCCTGTTGCTACCTGCATTCATTCAATGTAAAATCTGAAGTAAAGATTAACCAGCATCAGAAGCTATGGCGACTTACGTAATAGTGATGGTAAGGTTTTTAATTCATCATTTTTTATCGCTCTGTACAAAGGATATGCTTCAAATAAAATAAGTGGGTATTTAAAGTACAATATGTCAACTGATTAAAACGTTTTAAAAATTATAGTTTAATGTATTTTTAATCATTATCAGCACAATGAAACGACAACCTGTGTGCTCTGTTAAAATGTCAATTTCATATCTCGTCATCAAGAGAGCGTTAATCTACTTCAAGAGGTTCCATTTTTTGATTCGCCTGAATCGACTGTGTAATCCAACTTACAAATGAAACATTTTACATATTACGATTATCTATACTAATATTATAAAGATATTTGTTTGTTAATGTATCGGGATTAATATCCGGAACGTCGAACTAAAAAATATATTCATTGGTAGAAAGCTAAATATAGCCGAGAATAATGATTCTTGACCATAATATGCACTATAGGGGCAATAATATATTTATTATATATATATTGGGTATGAATTATATTTTTTTTTTACATTAATAAATTGCAACCATACGAAGCTAGGGCGGTGCTAGTATTTTGATGCAAGGCGTTAGTCCAAAGCTTGTGAATAGGTCACCAAAATTCCCTTTGCAGTATGCAATTTTGGTGTCTATATTTAGATAACGTTGACCTCTAACATTATAATCATTTACCAATAAATTAATGCATTTAAAAAAAATCGACAATTGTCTTAAAACATTAGGTACATCCATAACATTGTTCAAATATAATAAGGTGCTTTTTCCTTTTAAGATATTCACCGTTATCACACTGTCGCATGCTTTGGAATCTGCGATAAATGATGAAGAAGAGATAAAAAAAGTTATGAATATGTTTTTCAAAAAAATACCAGACGTAGGCAATAAATACGTAATTAACGAAGAATTATCAAAAACAATATCTAATTATTTCAATGGTAAAGTAAATGCATTTCCACTATTTAAAATTAACATTAAAATGGATCGGACTCCAGTTAAAATACCATGGACTTTAGATCAAGCAGAACCACCGAACGAAAAGCCGATGAAAAAAAAATATAAATACATAAAACACAAACAGCTGTCGAAATCTGAATAAAAATACCATATTTTGTGTATAAATTTTATTGTTTCTTTTATAACATCGGATAACATGTAATTTGGTTTAACAAAGGTCGAATTAAAATAAACAAGATTGATATGACAAAGGTAAAATGCTTAAAATTGACCAACATTTAAATACAATTGAATTTACAGATCAAATTCATAAGCAATCATATTTATAAACACAGTCATAAATGTAAATAAAAATACTATAATTGTTAAGATATGCTGCTGCTGTGATAGAATTCCACATTTATACGAAAAACAAGCAGTTCCTTTTTATTAAAAAAAAATGTAGCTAAAAAAACTAATGCTGCATTCAGATATAATATTTGCACCTTCATATTGTATATTCTATAATAAACACAAGCAGTAAACAAGATAATTTAAGTGTGATCTCTGTCTTTAATTCATATCAAACTGCCTTAAGGAACAATATAATTAACAGTATATTGTACATTTAACTACAATGATCTAGAAGTTGACTTGTTGCCGGAAATGTTTTTGAAACTTATTCGCCTTGATAGACATTTTCATCTCCCATTTTGCTTGTACTCGTTTCATGAAGTGAATGTCTCGGGCTTTCCTATAAACACATTTTTAACACATTAGCATTGCCAGATTGTTAGAAACTTGAATGAAATGATTAAAAAACTAAATGAAGTCAAAAACTTAAAACATACTTTGCTGCTACTGCTTGCTCCTTCGGAGCCCAGCCCAAAGCTCGATAGACACCTAGTAAGCGATGAAGTTTGCGATCCGATTTTTTAACGAGGGCCTGGCTATTTTGTGTTACATTCTGTTTGTAGTATCTGGAAAATATCATATTGTTATGAATTAATGTATTTATCACATTTATCCTAATATAGTTTTACACTTTTTATTTATTGTGCTTTAGTTCAATTAATTTCGCTTCAACCATAAGCATTACAG
Source organism: Vanessa tameamea (assembly GCF_037043105.1). Taxonomy (NCBI): domain Eukaryota; kingdom Metazoa; phylum Arthropoda; class Insecta; order Lepidoptera; family Nymphalidae; genus Vanessa; species Vanessa tameamea. The sequence goes on along the minus strand of NC_087313.1, from coordinate 8,140,572 downwards.
TCCTTACAATAGAGCTGATGACCAGCATTGGGTTTATTCATGACAAAAAATTATGATGATGATGATGATAATTATTACTTCAAACTATGTTTCAGGTCCAGTTCCACTGCAGTTTTTAATATGATTGTCAAATTTGCAATTCGATCAGTATTTATGCTGTAGAGATTAAATTTGAACACTTCATTCTACAAAGTTACTACTTTTTTTAATTTTAAATTCTAAATACACGTCATAAGTACACCAAAACACTCTTTTTCTTCGCCCATATAAATTGGCAATACAAGAAATATCACTCTTAATGCCAATAAAACTGTAAATCAAATTTTTTGTGTTGAGTGTTACATACCTACTTAGGAATAGAAGTAAAAATTACCAACAGTTCTGTAACTAAATACTCTGACCTAATGAAGTACTAAGACAGATGTTATTTATCCATTTTTGTGATTGTTTACTATCTATATATTATTTTTGTTTGCTTACTATTTGCATAAATCACTGAATAATCTTTTGAATGGAAATACTCTTTTTTCAATTTAGCAACATACACAACACTTTCTGGGATCCTCCAAACATTACCCTTCAAAAGTGTTCTCGACTATGTTCAAAAGCAAAGAAGCCTGTGCACCAGTGCTCATCCATCCATAAAGAACATGACAATACAATTTGGATAGGGTAATAAATTAAAGATGGCCAAACAGTAGAATAAAACTTGTTCAAGTTTCTTTTAACATGTTTACCTCCCATTCCTTCCTTCCAAACCTGCACAAGCTTATATTTCCTTCTTAATTTTTATATGTAGAATACTACATGTATGTACACACAAAAGTAACAATTTATTCAACTACACTCATAATTTGTTTGAAACAAAAATCAGAGATATATAGAAATATTAGTGTTACCTCATAAGAGAACGATGTCCCACAGTGACACCAGATGGTAGCACCAGTTGGTAGTCATCACATTCTAATGCTGCTGGCTCTTCAACCTCTTCATCTACATCCATGTTAGCTTCTTCACCATGATCAGGATATGATGCACTTAAAAAAAAACCATACAAACTTTCAATAAAATGTTTCAATCATTATATTTTATAACATTTTTTACTTTTAAAAGACTGAACAAATGCCAATATCAATTCAGCAGCTGTATAAACTACAGAAGGTAAACAAAATACAAGTATATATTTATAAGTATTTGATTAAAATCTATTGTGCAATAGTGAGTAATTGAAACGAAAAGTACTAATACATAAAAATTACCTATAATCATAATAATCAGCGTATTCAGCTAATGCTAGTCCTTCATGCAATATCTTACAATGCCCCTTATCAATCATATGCCCCCGTGCAGCTTCCATAGAGTAAAATGTACGTCCAGCTTCATTGCACCATAGACACATAAACCCTTGTGAAATCTATAAAAAGTGTTTTTTTGTCAATATCTATTTTATAATGTAAGTATTCTATCTGAATCTTTAAGAATGAATGATTAATCTGATTCATATACTATTTTGATAATTTTACAAATGTATTTAAATACCTTGAAAATAGTACTCCACCATACCAAAAGCCTTAATAAAATTACAAAGTTATGAGAATTTTTCCTTATATTATGTATAGTTCATACCTTCTCTCCGAGATATAATAGTAGACCTTTCATATCTGTACAATATTCCACATCCGGAATGAAGAATGAATGAGTCTCAGACATGTGTTTCAAATTCTTCACCATATTTTTACTATGGTTCCCACAGAATAAGCAGTCCCTAGGTTTGATAAGAGAATCACTACCTTTGATGCGACACTCTTCCCATTCATCTGAGTCAAGCTAAAAAAATATATATTATTATTACTTAATTCTAAGTTTGCAATATTGGTACTGTTACAGTTTATATATATATATTTTAATAATACCTCTTCTATATCAGAATCTGTTTCAATATCATCATCGCCCGAGTCTTCAGCATTTACAACAACAAATTTTCCAGGTTGTGCCGGCACTATCCTACTTGCATCAATTTTTTCAAAACTATTGCTGTCTGATTGGCTTTCATCTTCCTGTTTTTTGAGACTGCTTGATTGTTCATCAGCCAAATGTTTTTCTTCAGCCAATTTATGCTTCTTGCTATTTAAATGATTGTTATAAGCGTTTTTAGAATTGAATAATTTGGAGCAGCATTTACAATAAACCGACTCATCTCGATCAACGTTTTGTGCTTGTTCTCTGTGCTCTTTTGCCCGTTGTTCAAATTCCTCTAACGTTACTGGAGGTATAGAGGCTACTTTTCGTTTCAAATTATACCTGTGCCAATCTAATTTGTAATGCTCACGCTGTAAATCAGCTGTTTTAAAGAACACCTGGCATGTTATACACGTGTATGTGTTAGACATGATCAAATGGAATTTTATCACAGTTAATTTTTATAAGGCCTGCCAAAGCTAATTGAACACGTTTTATATTTATTTTATTCTTTAACAATCTTTAATGCGCTTAAAATACCTAAGATTAAAGAACACCGTATTAAGTTGACAGATAATTCAATTGTCATAAGTCATAACAGAATTCAGAAACAGATTACTACAAACTAAGAAACTAAACTGTAATGTTTCAGTACATATGTATTATCTATGCTGTAATGTAAGTTTAAAACTTCTCTATTTATTTACCGTTTCTTATCTATCATTAGATAAAAGGGGACACCCCCTTTAGGCAAAAATTACTTTAGGACGTGGAAATAATTTGGACCAAATATGCAAATAAATACAATTGGTATTTTAGACTAAAAAAGCAGCTTTAAACATATTTCTTGGCGTAATTTTCATACTTATGTTCAAATGGAGAAATGGATTGATGAATTATGGAAGGATGAAGTTATTTGTAGTGTTTAAAGAGTTAAAATAAAAAAAATATATTTAGGAAAGAACACAAAAAAATGTTTCTTAGGCTTAAAATACGAATAAATATAAAGAAAAAAGCACCTCAAAAATAGTAAATTATTAATTATAAAAAAAAAATATATAATACAATAATGCGTAATGTTAAAAATATTCGTTTGAAATTTCAATACACGCATTCATTGAATATACTTTAGTAATTAAATACTTAAAATATCACATGATTCCGTAATAAGGTTTTGAAATTTTAATATATATACATTTCTGAGGAAACCATATTTATTATTCATAACTATTGAACTATTGGCCAATTTTTGTCTACATTCGATAGCCTATTACACAAACCGTACATTACATATTTTGTACTCTTTTTTTATGTTTCTGAATACCGATTATATTGTCTGTTAACTGTCAGGTGTCAAACAAAGAATTGAATTTTCAATTTGTTAAATTAATACAAATAAATATTTATTTTTTATGTTTAAATAAATAATCTAATAATCAAATAAACACAATTTAAGCTTTTAATACTTTTTCATTGCAATTTTGTTTGTTTACATAAACCTATACTGCTTAACTTGGAAAAAAAGTTGCCTAAGAGTATATTAACTTCCACGGAAGATAATTGGATGTCTACTTGCTACGACCTTATTTAAATTTTAAATATTTAGAATAAAACTTGCATAGAGTATCTATGGAATAAGATTTACTTAACCGGTTTATATAAGATGGTGCTAATATGCTAGGGTTTGAAAAAATTATAGAATGACAAATGATAATTAGTTCTTTCTTCTATAATAAATAAAAATAAAATCTAAACTTACAAATTATTAGCCAAAATGCTCGAAACTGAAGAAGTTGACGTAGATTACTTTACTCCAGCTTCTAGGTATGTGACATTCATACATTATAGTAACTTAAATTAAGGTTTGAATTACCATCAATTTTCTTTTTCAGTACATCTTTATCTAAGATATTTAGTAACACTTTACAAACAGAGGATGGACAAGAAAATAGCTCTCTAAAGTACATACCTCCATTACCAACTCAAGTTCCTCCAAAACCTGAAGAGGAAAAGCCTACCCAGTGTGTGTTATATGTGATGACTGTGAATGCTTATGAATGGTAAAAAAAAATAACCTACTTATTTATTATTACTTTAAACAACATCATCCTAAATAATACTTTCACTTTATAATTTATTGAATAAAAATAATAATTAAATTTATACAATCTTTTCAGGCTCAAAAACTCCTATGTATCTAAAGAAAGAATAGGTTTTACAATAATTAAAATTATTAAAAGTAGCCTTCATAACATTATACTGTATGACTCTAATAAGACAATATTATCATGTTTGACACTAACTTCTGGTACCGAAATAAATATAAAGGAAAATGTTAGCATATCATTCTATGACAATAAACAGAAATATTGGAGTATTTATACAAATTCATATGAAATAAACAAAATCTTAGATATTTTACAAGGATTAAATGTATGCCTTAAATATCCTACAGATGCAGAAAATGATTTATCTAAAAAGGATGATATTGACATTAGCCATAGACAAAGCACATCATCTTTAGTAAAAAATCTAATTAAAAATGATGAAAAAGAAAGTGACACAGATTCTTCGGTAAATAGAAGAACAAAGGATTCCATTTTAAAAAGAATGGCTACTATGGGACAATCAGTTTTACCATCTACTCATATAATAACAGCACAAACAAGTGATTCGTCAGACTCAAACGACTTACAAAGCCAACATAAAGCCAGACACAAACAATTTAAAAATGCCAATAAAAAAAACATTGAAAAGCATATCACAGAAACAGAAAATGTTAATGTTTCACAATTAAAGACAACCAAGCCATTACTATCTCCTGAAACAAATACATTTCAAAACAATTATCAAACTGTGGGTGTTAAAATAATGGATATTGTAAAAAGCCCAGGAAATATTGTATCTGATGAAAATGACATGTCACTGTTTATTTCTGAACAAAGAGTAAGCAACAGTGAATTACGAATGAATATGAGCAGAATCACGGATAAATTAGATATTATGTTGAATAAAGTGCAATGTTTAGATAGTGTTCACACATCACACTTACAAAATGAAATAACATATAAATTGTTAAATGAATATGAAAAAAAAATCAAAGCTTATCAAGATTTCATAAAATCAAAAGGGTTTAACTGCGACACATTTGAAATTATTAATCATTCCAGTAAAACAGATGTACCATGTGATTGCAAGCAAAAATGTGAAGAAAAAGATAGACAAATAAACAAACTTGAAGGGGATATACAATTGATTTCCTCAAAATTAGAGGAAAGAAAACTTAAAAATAATGATGAAAACAGTTTGACTGAACAAATAAATGATACAGTTATACATAGAGAACGAACTGAAGTAGCTCAAAATGAGGATGTCGCAAACAAGCTTAAAAGTATAATGAATGAAACATTCCAAAAAATATCAATTAATTTTGATAGTGACAAGCAATATACAGGTGCAATTGTAAAAAGTACAGTTGCATCAGTCATAAAGAAAACTACAATGAATTATCTGAAAGAGCTTTAATTAAAAAAAAATGTTGTGCTCAATTATTGAATTATCTATATTTTAATATTTAAACATAACAATGCCTGTAACTTTGAGATTTATTTAGGAATAGTATAGAATGTGTTCAGAAAAATGAAATATTAAAAATAATATATTAAGAAATTGTAACCTAAGTAAGTAAGTTTTTAAATTATGAATGCATTAATCTATACTAATACTGAAAATGCAAAAGTAACTGGCTGTCCATCTGTTGCTTCAAATTCCCTTTTCTTAATTCTCTATCTATCTATCTTATCAATTGACAACTAGTTACATATAAATTTGTAAAAAATGTCAAAAACATTTTATATCTTCCATATATTTGTATTATATTCATCTTGATTATAGAGGTTATAAACTTTTTTCTTTTTTTTAATAAAAATAGCTAAGAGCATCTATAATATAAAATATAATTATTATAACACAAAAACTAAATGAATACTTCATAGTGTTACATGTTTCTTTTTGGATTTTAAATATAACTTGTTTGTAGATAAATAGTATAACTATTTTATAATTAAAAATTATCATTAAAATATCACATTACATTGTATATACAGAATTATGTAAGTAAATTATATTATTAATTATATTAATAATTCCAATGAAAACTATACGAGTATTTTATTTTAACCCGTTTCTAAATGCGAAATTGTAAAGAAGGGTAGAATGATAATGAAACACTTGAAAAAAAGTTACAATATTACTGAATTATAATTTTTTTTATTGTTATTTTCTTAATATAATATATATTTCGTTTCTGGCCTGTACCAACACACGCCAAATATTTTATAACCATTACGTTTTGATACGCTCAGCGTTTTAATTAAAATGTGTAAAAAAATATATATATATATTTTTTTAATTTTATTTGTTAAACATATTTATTTATACAATTCGATTTAAAATTTCATACAAAAATAATATGCATTTAAATTTTCTAATGAAAAATAGTAACATGACCAATGAACGCGTCCAATATATTAAGAAAAAAGAACTGAAACGAGCTTGAAAAATGAAAATATCGTAAATATGTCAAACTTAACACAGTAGAAAATGTATTGATTACTCATTTTAAAATAAGCTTTACTAAACCTTTTTTGAGTATAAATAATCCTGTAAAGACGTTTTTTTCATGAAATATTTAATCTATTTCATTTTAATGCTTATAAAAATCTAATTTACTCCTGTTAAATATTAAAAATATGGAAGATTTAACATTATCTATAAGTCAATATGAAGATCAGGTACATAATGAAACAAACAAAGTTTAAATAGAATATCTAAGGACATTGAATTAGTTTTACTGGTTTTCTAGCTCAGTGTGGTCAAACAAGCACTACAAGCGACTCAAGAGATCGGTGAACGTGAATCTTTACTGGCTTTACAATCAGAATTACAAGAACTTATTAACCTGACACGAGAAAGTTTAGATGTTCAAAATAATAGAGAGGATGACCGTAATCCTGGAAATGATGCTACCAATACAAATGGACTGGATGATGAATACGCTTTATTTATGGTTTGAAAACATTACAAATAACAAAGTAATATTGGTTCTATATTGTTATTATTTTTGTTTTTTACATTTTTAGAAAGAAATGGCTGAAACTGGAGCTTATGAAGAGAATAAAGATTCACAGGATAAGCCTGAAAACAGTGGTCAAAATGAAAGTACTGACAGTAATAGTGATATAGAGGTATGATATTGTTTAATACCTATGAACAATTAACTCACAATAAATTGAAAAATATACAATTTAAAAGTGGAATACTATATTAAGTTATTTCAGATGTTAAATAAATATTTATTTATGTACTGGCTTAGTGGCAGTGTGAAACTTTTTAATCAAATAGATTGCTCAAATATTAGGAACACCAAATTTATAAACACAACAATAATAATTGTAGTTCCATATAACTCTTATAAATTAATTTCAGATACCTTCATTGCACTGTTATCTTTCGGTAGGTGACCTACTAAAAGAAAACATTGCAAGTGGTGATAGGCCACTTACTGATGATTTACATTTTTAGAATAATTAAATGTCCACTGTATTTATAGTAATTGTTATAAAGATAATCATACATCAGTACATACATACAACAAGTATTTGTTGATAATTCTGTTTATTTTGAGCATTCAATCAAAATGATTGAATACAGAATATATACAGGATTTAATCATGTAGGAAGGATAATATTAATAGACACAAATCCCTATGCAAATATTAATAATGTAATGTGTATTTCTTTTATTCAAGGATGAATTGTCTTCTCTTCTTGGAATGAAATGTGCTGTTTATCACACACATACATGGGGTGGGAAACCCAGTCTGCATAATGCAATGGTGAGCTCCGTAGTTCCTCGGCAAGATGATGATCAATTTAATGACCTTCAGGTGTGTATTATAAACCAAATTGCAAATTATATGAATTGAATAAAAAAAAAACCTTCTTTTTAATTCAGATGATATTCTGGTTATCATTCAAACATTTAACAAAATATTTAAAATTTTTTGAGCCAAATAAATTTAATTGGTCTGTCTAAATGGCATATATATATAACTAATTTAATTACCTATTGATTACATGTGTGAGTCTAGTTACATCAAATTTTCATAAGCCAAATATTCTATTGTTTGATGACCAACATAATCATTTTTTAAACCTATAACATATAAAATCTAGCTGGTCAGCAGAAAAAAAAAAAAAATAAAAAAAATGAAGCATGCCCTTAATATAACAAGCTTGATAATTGGTTAACTTAAAAACTTATGTCATTTTAATTGAAAATAAGTTCCTAACTAATTTCTTTATAATAGAGGTCTGGATGATAATGTTATTTATAATAGTAAACAACACATTATATTAATGATAATAAAATTAATTATATAGGTGAAAGTATTGTTCACACACCCCACACATGCAGAAATGTTGCCTTGTCCTTTCTACTTAAATGGTGATTGCAAGTTCAGTGATGATCAATGTAGGTGAGTTTTGATATATTTATTGTCTTTAAAAATATGTTTTTAAAACGGTAACACTTTTTTTACTAATTACTCTGCTTATTAGGTTTTGGTGAATTCTTGCAATTTAATTTTAAGCCAGTGGCCGCAATTTCATTGAGGAAATATACATGCATTTGGCGCTAATGACAACAAGCTATTATAAGCAAATTAAAACTTGCTTTTGAATATTTTATTTGAAATTGGTAGCTAGTTTCTTAAATTGTAATATTAACATGAACATAAATTTTAAATGAGCTTTTTTAATATATACTTACTACAGAATGAAACCTGTTACTTGTTCATGATATTAATACCAACATTGTCTCATTTCAACAAATATCTATATGGATTTGTCTAGATAGTAATATGCTTGTAAAAACTGTTCTTCTTTTTCAGATATTCTCATGGTGCTGTAGTAAAATTGTCAGATTTAAAAGAGGCTATAGAACCTAATTATAATAGTGTTAAAATAGGTAGCAGAATTCTATTAAAGTTGAAACCACCAGACGATGAGGTAATTATTTATAAATTTTATTGTAATTTAAATTGTAATTACAAAAAAAGGGATTTACTTCAATATATTATTGTAAGTTTATGTTAAGCTTAGTCTAATTAGATTAACTTAAAAGTTGCAGAACTCAAGGTCCTGAGTTCAAATGTTGAGCAAATAAAATGTTATTATGTTTTATCTTAAAGATTTCGTAGTAAAGCTCTGATTTCCAAAATTACCGCTATTACACTCCTTTATCTCAAAAGCAGAAAAATTAATTAGTTTTTTGCATGACCTCCAGTGAGAATGAAGTTGTAGTCCTATGAATTTAGTTACAGAGTATGCTTGTAATTGCACACAATCTTATGCAATACATTTCCTCCTTTCCCTATAAAAAGACTTCATATGCCTAGTAATTCTGGTAATTGTGTGTTACAGGACATGAGTACAGCAAAAAAATCAACAGAGAAATACCATCTATGGCATATAGCAATAGTCAAAGGTGTAGATATAGAGAAAAAATCTTGTGTAGTGAAATTGGAACATGGTGTGAAAACAGGAGAGAAGAGAAAAACAATGTCAGATGAGCATCATGTAATGTTTGAAGAAATATTTCCACTTAGTAGTGAGTTCTTATTTCACTTGGTAATATTAGATTTTCAAATATAATGTTATATCAGTAAAAATTAAATAAATATTTATTATTTGTGACAACTAAGCAGATTTTAAACAAAAATATAATTTATTATCACACAAAAATCTAAGCAAATCCTTTAAAATATAAAAACATTACAAATTTCTTTTGATTATTTTAAATATAATGGTCTACATTATTTTAGTTGATGGTGATGAAGACACAGATTCAGATGATAGTTTGAGTGATACTGAGTATCCGGAGAGCAAGACAATGCGAGTGGATTGTGATAATAAAGCTTTAATAATAGAAAAGAGCTTACAGAATAACGCTCCTGCGATGGGCGGTTGGGAGCAATATACTAGAGTGAGTATGTATTACATTTTAACTATTAAGTATTATTTAAATTTAAAGGTTTTTAACTATGGATAACAAAAACAAAGATGTTTCAATTTAAAATTATAAAAACTTGTTATTTATATGAATTTATGAATTAAATATTTTTTTTATATTACACGATATAAACCATTGTATATATAATTATTATGCCAAAAGACTTAATAAAATTTAGTTACAAAAGAAGCAGCACATTTTAAAACTTGTATGCTCTCTGTTTAAACTATGACTTTCACTTTTGACATTCACATATAACTTTCTAATGGTTGAGTTCATTTGATTCATTCAACAAAATGATACATGATAGAGCTCTGTTAATATACCTTTTTTTTCAATTTGCTCATTGAGCTCTTTTATTTAAGTATGTAGTAAAATGTACATATGCTTAATCTTTATAGAATTTTAATAATTAAACTTGGAGTAGATGATAAATATATTCATATTAAATTCACATCATTATTAATTGAGGTTTTACAAGATTTTGATTAATAAATTAATGTCTGTGACCTTTTAACTTCAAGATTAATAAATGATAAGAAAATCTGTATATTGTAATAATCAGTTTTAATTGATTTTGTACATGCCTTTGCCTCGCTATAGTTCCTCCAATTCTTTCTTTATTATTTATAATATGAAATGAATGTTACAACTTGTAGTCTTTTCCCATGTGATCATTGATCATATATTGTATGTTATGTGGTTTTTAGTTTATTAATTATTTTACCCTCAATATATACTATATGTATATTTTGAAAGTCATTTTAAGACTGTCTATATTAATTTAATAAAGTAAGAAACTAAAGATGGAAGACATTTATGTAAGCTTTTCTGGGTGCATATTAATCACTTATTTTAATGCAAAACATCAATATGCTGTATTCCTGTGTAATAAGTGACACAGAGTTAAGTGTCAGGAGTGATCTTTGATTCTCTATCTTTAGACTCTTCATTCATCCTAAATTAAATAGTGAAAAGACAATCAGGACTCTCACTCTAATTCTATGTACTTTGAATAATTCAAATGTATTTTTCGACAGGGCATGGGGTCCAAGATTATGTTGTCAATGGGTTATGTTCCGGGCACTGGTCTAGGAGCTGCCAGCGATGGTCGCCTGCAGCCTGTCGAAGCTCGATCGGTCCAGCCCGGCCGAAGTCTCGACCATTGTATGGAGTTGTCTGAGAAGAATGCTGGAAAAGACCCACTAAAGGTACGCATAACATTGCAGATATTACTTTGTAAAATTTTATATATATGAAGCTATCCCATTTCTGTGAGTTATTTGGCCAGCTTTTTTTGAATATTTATATATCTTAGAACAGCAATGGTACTATTTATAAGTCTTTGAATTAATATAGCATATATTGTAGGTAGAGCAAAAATTGAAAAAGTTACAAAAGAGAGAAGAGGAACGCAATAAGCGAGCTTATGAGAGAGAAAAAGAAAGGGAGAAAAGAAATGTTTTTAATTTCCTAAACAATACTCTGGGAGATAAGCCAGAGAAGACAGAACAATTAATAACAGCAACATCCGTTGAAATCAAACAATCTACAAGTAAAGATTTAAATATAGAAAAGTTTAAGTTGGAAGAAGATTGCAGGAAGATAGAAAACGAAATTTTAAAGTTACAAAGTACTTTACCAAAATATCCTCAAGGCACCAGTGGCCACAGAAGCATAAGTATACAAATAGCTGAAAAAAACAAAGACTTAAATCTAATGCGGAACAAAGAAAAACAAATTGTAAAAGAACAGAAACAAAGAAAGGACACGCAAAAAATGACGGTTTTTTAACAATTGCGTATTAACTATGAATATATATTTATCATTACATTAGTATTAAATATATTTAAATTGTTTTTAAAGTGTTTTTTTTTTATATTGATCATCAAAGTACTTCTTGGCTATTTCTTTTTGATATTGAATGTAAATAATCACAAATTGACAAAAAAATAACCCACTGAGTTTCTTTCGCCGGTTCTTCTCTGGTTAGGGTATTTTCTATTCCGAACCGGTAAAATGTTTAATTTGACAATCAGTAAGTGTAATGCTTCTATATCGAATAAAGGGTAACTTGATTTGACTTCGGCTAGATTTATGGTTCTGTATCTTTTTTGCAAAGTTATTGTGTAATGATATTGGATCAATTCTATGTAGATTTTGTTGGAAATTTTTGTTTAATATATTACTTTAAATAGTTCACTTAATTTTTTTTTTTGAGGTCAATGTAGTTCTATTATGAAATCTAGCAACATTTACTATGTGCTCAAAATGTTATGAATTACATTTTGTGCAATAATTAGATTTATACTCCATATTTTTCTCCACAAACATGATCATCTGCAATAATTGAAAGCATTACAATTCACATTGGTGACATCCATGTTGCCTTTTGTAAATCTTTCTTAAATTGAGTTAAATGACAAAAAAATACTGTATTTAGTATATCATAAGAATAACTTGGTATGTTATAAAGTTAATAAAGGTATATCTATACTTGAATTTTAACATTTAATTTAATTTGATGCATTGAACTGAACCATTGTATTAAAACAAAATATTTTTTCATCTGGATCATGATTAAAGACATTTTCAGTAGTCATGGATAGAGTAAATATTCTAACAAACTAAGAAAAATAGAAAAGGAAAAACAATTTCTGAATTTTTTCGATTAACGAAAATTATGATATGACCGAGCAATTAAAACAGTTATTGTATCATTTAGCGCCTTAATGTTATGCTAAGAATTGTTTCATGCTGCCAAAAAAGTCGGAAAATTATCAATCATTTATCTTCACTTCCATTTGAAACGATTTTCGTTAAGTCATGTGTCAAATGAAAACCTAATTAATTGAATTTAAAGCGAAGACGTCTAATGAGATGGGAAAAATAAAATACCTTTCTAATTACAAATTTCTATATTTACATGTGATGTTTTTAGTTTAAAATAAGCGTACATGGCATATAATTACAATTAATATATGAAATAATTTTTCTATAAATTAGATTTTTGTACTATCAAACAATATTACAAAGTACTTATATATGTTAATGGATAGTGTGACTAGCAAATAATATTTGCTGATTATATAAAATTGTAATATTTTAGTGACAGTGGGTCAAACGTTTTACAACTTATTTAACTAATATTACCTATGCTATACCTAGTTTAGGTATGGAATCTAGGCTTTAAAAGCCTGATTATTTTGTAAGCAATTTTTTTTTTTTGTATATTGAATCCTAAAATACCTAGATTAAAAATGAGTATAAGGTGAATAACAATTAATTTTGCATAATAACTTTTCGATTAACGATATTACAACATACTATTAAATTTGCTACATGAGCAAAACACATTTGTACTTTCCATTATACGAACTGGTTTAGTAAATATATAACGTAAATAATTTTAACAGCAGTATGCCAATACACTAAAGATCTAACTTGAGAAAATTGTCTACAAGACCCACTATACATCCTAAAAGTATGACAAACAGCACTTTAAAAATACCATCAGTCAATATCATAACATCTTTCATTCAAAGATAATAAAATTCGAGAAAGGATTCAAGAATAGCAATTATTCGTCCCCGCTCGACGTGTACTGACATATGCATTTGTCATGTTAAGATTCATTAAAACACGTTAACATGCGACTTCAATTCCTCGCCTGCGTTATTACACTACATTATTCATACGCTATTACCTATATGTATGCATTGAAAATTCACAATATTAAAATTTCCTAAACAAGTTCATCACAGAGATTTGTTAACTCGAAACGATTCCATCGCCTTCCATTCGACCCTTTCGTACTGAACCGTATTAAAATAAGTGCCTACACTTTCACATTTATACCACAATAGAGAGTGACGAAGTAAAAGAGAGACTTGTTTGTACTACACTATAGTGTTCAAAATTATAACACGTATGAAATAAGTACACATGTATGAGACTCCTAGCCGCGATAACCTATACTGTTACGATGGTTAGTTTGTGATGTCTTTATTACGTAGTTTGTGATAATATACTATGGAATTACGTATGAGGAATCTGAGCATCGAAATTCGTATGGAAAGGATGAATGAGATTCACGATTTCGTTGATTCGGTAATAAAATTGGCTAGTTTACGGCCGACAGTGATGCACAGTTGCAGCATAGAAATCCTCCTCGGACGTACTACGTCGGCGAGGCAGCGATTAGTGAATACACGGTGAGGGGCGGTGCGGGCGCTAGAGCGCCACGCGCAGGCGCGACACCACGCACGCCACGGTCGCGTCCACGGAGTCGAACACGGGCACGCCGGCGCGCCGGGCGAGGTCCCTCAGGTAGTGCCGGCCGCGGTTGTAATCTTTCACAGCGGCCTCGCTGTACTGCGAAATTTATAATAGGTTATTATTTTTTTGTATTCAAATTAATTAAATCTTTTTTATAATACAGATGTTGGCGGTGTAAGAAATGTTATTTGGCATTTTTAATTTTTCAAGCTATTGAAGACTAAACAATCCGCTTATGGTATAAAAGTTATTGTCATCATTACTCCTAACGCGAGCTTTACACTTACATAGGGAAAAAAGAAATAGTCATTCCTTGAATATCATAAAAAGTAGTGTCGTTAGTTACTTTACATAGCTAAAATACTTGAAATGTGGTAGCTAAAGGTTGCGAACATATACAGGAAAAACATAGGTATGAACAATATGAGAATAGTTAAATACATACGGGATGAGCCCGCTGCGGGTCCATGGGCTGCACGAGCAGCACGGTATGGTTGGGGCGCAGGCCCATGTAGTGCGCGGCGAGCACCATGGCGGCGAAGCTCGGAGCCTCCGCACTCATCGCGAAGACCAGCACGCGCGAGCCCAGCAGCAGCTCCTCGTCGTACGTACCTGAGAACACGAGCTATGTCAAATTGTGTCCTACGTACTTAAGTTTTCTAGATCAGGTTTTTTTCTATAATTTTTCAATTCTAATATTAATCGTAGTCACAACTTTAGGATACTCGTCGTTACTAAACGAAAATATAATTGCTATTATAATTACCTCAAACCATGGCAAGGTTATCCTTTATGTATTTACTTCTATATTTAAGCGTTGAATAATTGTTTGTCTTCAAAGGGGCGAATGTTATAAAAAATGATGTGCACGATCTAGTTCACCTTTAAACGGCTGCGGCGTGATGTCCTCCGTGACCGAGTAGAAGTCGGACGCGCTGAGGCGGTCGCAGGGCCGGTCGGCGTCGGGGGCGCGCTCCCGCAGCACGACATCGGGCGACGCGGGCGCGGCGGGCGAGGGGGGCGCGGGCGGCGCGGCGGGCGAGGCGGGCGGCGACGCGCTCGTGTCGGGGCGCGGCTTCTTGTCGCGACAGGGCGAGTCGGGCGCGGGCGCGGTGCGGCGCGCGGGCGCGGAGAACATGCGCGTGTAGTCGTTCACGCGCGGTATCACGCACGTGAAACCCTCCCTTCGTAGGATCTCGTCTGGACGTGCACTATTAGACTGTAAAAAATAGTTTACATTCAATAAAAAATATTTATTTCCTTGAGTATATTTTACTTGTAATTTATAATGTACAATTTTAATCAAATAAATAATTAATTATATCTCAAAAAAAAACATTGTTATATTTTGAAAGTACTGTTTTCGCTATCAACGAATTCAATTTGTTTTCAGTAAAAAATCATGAGTCAGAGAGTGACTCAAAGAAAATTACCGCTAATTAAGTCAAAAATGAAAAAAAAAACACGGCCACAAAAAAAGGTCCGATACGTATTTAAACGATATTCTAACAATTAGTCGGATATCAAAAATGAGCTCATACACGTTCACCTAACGTAGAACGACAAATCGCTCTGATATCGTTGAAAATGAAATTACGCTTTGTGCCAAAACATAAAGATCCCATTGTTGATTATTATTCAGTTACAATGTAAGCATGGTTTGTTTAAGAACGCATTATGCTAACAGCATTCGCGGAACAAGCGAAACGCATTGTGTGCTAACAACGCAACGAGCCATTCAGCAATTGATACGCATTAATTTTGGTTAAGAGATCGTTATCTCACTGTTACGTGAATCAGAGAACAAAGTCGTCAATGCAATAACTACATCACATTAATTCGTTAACGAATACTTGATTGTAATAAGTAGACACAAGTACTCTATGCATTTCGATTACAACATTACAAAAAAATATGTTCTTTGACTTATAGAGGAATCTTTATAAACCCACGTTTGCGATAAGCACTACGCAGTAGTGTTGTTTATGGGCATAATATTGTGATACTTGTTAGATGACCGATAACATACATACATACGTAAATATAACAGATATTTCAATTATTTTTAATTAGTAGCAACTTTTTAAAAGTTAGATTTAAATTAAAAAAATAAATACAAATAATCCAGTAAGTGTTACTTAAAAGGTTATAAATGTTTTAAAATATTCGAACGCAATTGCCATTTTTTTTGTAGACTACCATTTAGTTAAAAAATAATTTATAGGTACTTAATAATATTGAAATAAATCATATTATATATTTAACACACACAAAGTTTATTTCGTAAATTTAATTCGAGTATTTTTGAACAGATTTTTGTGTTTTGAATGGAAATTGTTTCTCTTTATTTATTAATATTTAGGCTAGGCTTTCTTTCTAATTAAAATTTCATATTTTTACATTTCTTTAATTTACAATAACACTTACAGGAAAAGATCCACCGAGGTATACATCATGAATTGGCGCTCCCAACATGGCCGGTAACCGTTCCAGTCGTCGTTCGGTTCCCGGTGTGAACACAGAGTCACCGCTACTACCACCAGAGGCGGTACCTTCATCTACCGCACTTCGGTTGCTGCCATTCTATAAAATAAATAACATTTACTTTGTGGTAGGGCTTTGTGTAAGCCCATCTTTGTAGGTACCACACACTCAATACATATTCTACTGTCAAGCAGCAATACTTAGTGTTGTTCTGTACCGGTTTGTAGAATGAGTGAGCCAGTGGAAATACATCTACAAGGGACATGACATCTTTCTTTAGGCGCCAATGTCTTTGCGCAGTTATTAATTTATGACCATTTACCAACAGCTATCCTATTTGCCTATCTATATTAGCCAACGAACTCTCGCTTTTAACATAATATATTATAATTAATTTATCATTTTCTTTTAATTATCTAATAGGCAAAACATCAAAAGATAATGGGATTGAAAATAGTTCTTCCGAGTTCATTGGTAATAATGAACATAAGTTAAACATATAATTAACATAAGCGGATAATTTTTAAACAGATATATAAATTATAATGTCATCGTGTACATCTGATACCTGTATTACAAAAGTAACGTCTAGAAAATCGAATACGTATCGCTCGTTCAACAGGCGACACATTTATGCAAATAAAATTCAATAGTTATTTTCACAGATAAATATATTCACGGCCCCGTATAAGAATACCAGTACATATGTTAAGTCTACGTAAAATTTGGCTCAGTGGGTTAATTACGTAGCGTTATTATCTATCAATGATAAGTAAAGTCAATCGTACCTTGGGTATAAACAATGAGAGCTTCTGTCCGTACGCTCTTAGACGCGGGTTGTGCACGCGCAGGCCGTTCCCTTCCCGCGCGCTCGCCACTCGCTCCGTCCCGCTCACTCCGCCCGCGACCCCCGCGGCGCTCTCGGCGCTCTCCGTCTCAGAGTTGTGACGACTCTGGTATTCTGTTTTTGAAACTATAAATTATTATTTCCATTGATATCTAAGTATTCGTCACTTAATTGAATAAAAATAAAAATATTTTATACCAAACCTAAAATTAAACCATAAATACTTGAATAGATATTTGAAAAATGTAAATAGAAATAACAAGAACTATCCTACGTTACAAATAACAACGATACAATTACTCAGAAACCTTGGTACGTGCATTTCTCTCTCACGATTTCTAGATAAACAAAGCTGTATAAAATACATAAAAAATGCATATATTTATTATAATATAACGCGTTTAGCTAAATGATAAAAAAGTCGTAACAATTAAACCGCAAATAATAAAATAAACATATTAGTTTTCCAAACGAACTCAACTAGATAGGAATGCAAAACAAAACAAAATCATCACACCGAAAATGATTCGATTCGAAGAATGAAACTTGAGTGAGTATTTCCTCTGTGCGAAGAATGATAAGATAAATAAGCGATATTTACATGAAGCTATTTTGTCGAATGATTGCAGTTTGAAATGTATCTGCGGAAGAATATAACGATCACGGAACACGGCGAACTGAAATGAATGAAATGGAATAACAGTGAAGAAAATAAGGTAATGATTTAGACGGACCGTTACGCTTTCTCACATAGCAAGTGACATGGCCAAAACTTTGAAGTATCCCTTGAACGTGACTTAATAAATCGCAAGGTTATTTGTGCACACGATATTATTTATAGACACATTCCTGGCACATCTATGATTTAATATTTAATTTCGATATCAAGGTCGGATTTTTCAATCAATCGATATATGTTATCTGAAACGAGTGATTGTAAAATTATAAAGTTTAATGACCGATACAGATTATAGCCGTACATACGACGTTTGTAATAAATATTTGCAATTTCTGTTCTGAATGAGAGATACTTAACGTTAGTACGTTTAAGTCACTTTATTATGTTCCGATATTGTAACGGTACGCTTGGAAAGCCTCAAAAGTCAATTGCAAAGCATGTCGTGCGTGCAAAACGCACCGGGGGACAAGCCAGACGAGACGATCAAATCTCGCAGCGATCGAAACGCGCGACGCACGCGCGCCGCTACGCTCGAACCGGACGGTGTTCGCGGTGATTGCGAACCTTTAACAAATATCTACTTTACCCAACCGAAATGTCCTACTTTTTATTACAAAATACTTTCCAACTTTCTTTCCCTTAAACATTTTAACATAATTAGGTAATTAATAAACTTTATATAGATTGTCAGCATCTGAAACTAATATTAGAAACTCTTAATTTGCGTATATCTCACCTGCGTCAGCGGCCAGTTCCGCCACGGCAGCACAAAAGGACTCGAAATCAATTGTATCAGCGTTTGCTGGTAGGCAACGTTCAGCGAGATCGCGAGGCGCCCGCGTCGCATCTTTGAGCGCTTCGATGGCTCGTGCGCGAGGTAATCGCGCGTTTCTGCCGCCCGCTGCGTCGTATACACGTTTCAGTCGCAGAATCGTGTGACCCAAAGAGTGACGCGGGTGCGTTCGCGCCCCTCGAAGAACAGCGCGTGCGCATCGTAACGCCGCTGGTATATCTGTGAAGGCGGGAAGTCCTCGCCGTTCGACTGCTTCTTGTAATGTCGCTCGAGCTCGCGACAGCTCAATGTACTCTCTGTAATCATTAAGATTGTTTTAATGAATTTATCTCAAAATATCTTTAACCTATAAAATTGTCTGGAGAGGTTTAAATTAACAAATTGTTTTTTTTCATACAATATGAGTTTAAGGTATGTTAATAAAATGGATACTTTATAATTAATGATGATTTATAAGGTAAACTGACTGGTCAGAGATGGTCTCGCGGCCGATGTTCTGATGACGCGAGTATGGTCGCAGTACGAGCAGCAGGTCTCGGGGCGCGGCTGCTAAATGCGCAGCCTCGACACTCGCGGCTACAGCGCGGGTCTCGCTGTCCAACACGAATAATAGAGCTCGTGCCTCTGCCTTAGCACGATGTTCCACTTCTATTAACTCCGTCGACCAGTCGTCTACTTGCTAAATTATAAAAATGAACTAGTGAAATTTCATCAAACCGTTAAATTACTATCAATAAACATCTTTAATGTGTATAACTAGAAGGGTTATTCTCCAACAATAGAATAATCGAATTACCAATAAAGAAAATAGAATTGCTTTTGTTCACATCAATGACACAATACATTTCGAATGGAATAAATTAAATTCCTATACTTTTTATAAAAAAAAAATCTAAAACAATTTTCGACGTTCACGTATTAATATATAGATATTACATGTAAACGTGTTGTATGATGTCAGTTCCACTCAGTTCGATCACGTTTAATAAAAATAAACTATTCAGCTACATGCATTATCACTTTTTCCGTTATTTTACAGAACTCTGAGAAATTAGTAAGGCCTTTCCCACACGACACAATGTGAAACTAAACTAAGAAATAATTAATCTTTAAAAAAAAATCAAAAGTATAAAACACGACACAAAAGTATTCAAAAGAATCGCAAAACATTGCCGTAAAAGTATACATATGTAACCAGCATTTGGAACTGTACGATTTTATCAAAACGTTTTTTTTTTTTCTAGTACAAGTCCGGTATCTCAATCTAGTGCCTGCAACCATATGCAATTGTTACCGACCGAGAGAACGAGTAAACTCCATTCAAATATTAATACTGAGATAAAACCGTTAGTTTAGCAATAAATTTATATGTAGCGTTCAGAAGGCCTCAAAAGCCCTTGATTTGCAATCGATTGATTTTTTACTATCTGTGGTATATGGAAACCAGTTGTGGAATGTGGTCAACGATTATAAATATTTAAAATAAATAACAATTATTATGACAGAGACGGATAACGATACAAATTCACATTTAATACTGGACTAGTTCTTAAGGTTATTCGAGCAGATAAATAAATATTATGTTGTACTATTTTAGAATTGGAATCAATATATTACTTAACTTATTATTTAAATATTGTTAAATCGAATTATCTTAATAGCGGTTTAAATAAGCATTGATAGTACGGTGTCCTTAATATGGAACACGTAAGCAATTTTATTTAACAAAATATTTAGAGTAATGATGTTCACCCGTAGGTACTTTAAGTGTTTTTGGTACTAATCTTACTTTAACTACGGGAAAAATAAATATCATATTCGAATTGGTTGCTTAAATGCTGGATTAAAATCACACATTCAACTAACAGGTAACAGGTATATGAATGTGCCTAAACTTCATTAAAAAAAAATACGAACAAAAAGACGTTTGTATAATATTTTAATTATTCTAAAGATTAAAATTAAGTTACAACAGTATTGTAAGGAGTATGACCTTTATATTTAAATTTGTAATGTCTAAATTGACTTGTAAATTATTTATGATTTAAACTACTCATATATTTAAATAAAATTGAATTCACAAAATGTTCTCACTCGACGAATTCCTATTCATATTTTAAATGCGAAAGTGTGCTTGCTGGTTTGTCTATAATTCATGCAAACGTTACACTGCGAATCGAAACTGTTTCTTGAATTTATGTAGTTTAGGGGTTTTTAAAATGGTTTAGTGAGTACTTTTAATGCCGATAAAAATTAGGATGTATTAAAAAGCTTTAATTCCATAAAATTAAAACAAGTTTAACACTTTCGTGCCTAGGCAAGCTCTTAAAGCCTGGTTCTGCAACTCAACATTTTAGTCGGATTGGTAACCCATAGTGTAATGAGAGTAAGGGGGATAGAGTGCCTTTTTTGCTCGTACACTTGTCAATTATTGTATATCTCGCGCAGTTGGCGAGTTTCCCTCAAGAATGACTGTCGTTATTGAAATTAATCACGAGGACATCATCCTTAGAACTTGTAATGCCGGTTTTAAATAAACCACTTTATTCTTTAAAAAATGAATACTTTTAATAGAGATGAATTATTATTGTCGTTTTATATATGTATTTATAAAATATTTTAATAAGAGGAGATGGGCAAATGGCCCACTAGGTGGTAGGTGGTAACCTACACCAATAGACTTTGGCATTGCAATAAATATAAGCCTCTTTTTACACCGTCAATGGCGCCGCCAACCCTTGGATATGTGTTTGGTGTATGGGAGGTAGGTTAAACGATTATTTACATCATATTATTAATAATAAGAAGTCAAAGAGTACTTACAGGATTGAAATATGTGATGCCCATCTTCTTAAGCATAGGAATAGCGATGTCTGATCTCCATGTGGTCGGGTTGCAGGACCCTCCCAGGAACACCTCGCAAGGAGGAGGTGGCGACGCCTCGCTGCCTGCGCAACGGTACATTATTTAAAACCTTTTTATTTTTTAAATTGAACACTTAATTGTTATGATAAATATAAAATTCTGTGAGCTACAATTTCACCAAATTGATTTAGAAATTGTTTTCCTAACTAATCGAATGAATAAATTAATATCGTATCTATATTATAGTAAATCCCTTCCAAATTTGTATGAAAAAAAAGGATCTAATACCGTACCAATTTTAAATAAACATAAAAATATCGTACAACGCGCCAGGCTTATTCTTTCACATTATTGTTGAAAAAAACTTATTTCGTTAAATATATGTACTGGTTCGAATAGTAAAAGGCAGTATTTATGAATTTTTAAAACTGAGTTATTCATTGATATTCAATTATAAATACTTCGCGACAGTTAAAGGTGACGGATATTAAATCAAAAAATCAAAACACTTCCGAAAAAATCACTAATCGAATCATTATTTTTTAATAAATTTGTTTCAGTAGTTATTATGTATTTTTTTTCGTTTAGTTTTGATATTTGGCAATAAGTAGTTTTGTTTTTTTTTACTCAATATGTGTTATAATTTGTCTACGTTTGGTCATCAATAAAAAAGTGTTTATTTATACACTTACTACTCCATAAAAGATAGATAGATAGATATTATAAAAAACTCACTTTACATTTTTGTACACATTTTAGAGATTTAAAAATAATACAGTATTCGTATATCTATACCCCATAGCATGAGCAGCATTTGTCTTGAAAGCGCACTATGAAATATTATTTTATAATATGAGTAGATTTAGTAGGATCCATATCAATGTCACTAATCCGATTAGATCAGATTCGAAAACTACAAATAGTTTTTGTGTAAAATCGGAAAAAAATCTAACAAAAATTAAGTCAGCATATTTACAATCTAACAAATTTATTATTTTTTTTATATCAATGTAACGTACACTGATCAAGTGCGAATGGACTCGCACACTAAGGGTCCGGTACCTTGAGTTTAGATTTTTTATTGTTTTGTTTGTCATGACAGCTAGACCCGTATTTTGGTGTTTTTCAACTGTCTATCTATTACGGTTCTAAATATACAGCTCTGTGACAGACTGAGAGACGACGCACGCTAAGTGATAGCTCAGTTATAGTTTCCGTACCGAGAACTCTAAAAAATATAAATATATTTTAAAGGAAAAGGTATTTTGGAGAGAACGTTGTAAATATTTGAGATATATATTTAATATAATATCGTTCTCAACTGGTGACATAAAATTATCAGCTTTTTATAAATACGTCCTTTTACAATCCAGATTCTTTCGTCGGGTGCGTGAGGTCATACGACTGACATCATCATTATTTTTCTAAACAAAGTATTTGTTTTGTATGCAAGTAGATTTGTGAATGTATACATTATATAAAATTTACTATATTACTTATAATTTTATGAAACATTTATATAAACGGTATATTATATAATAGAACATCATATGGTAAAGAGGTTTGAAGACTTATTTACATACTATAATTGAAAATGTTATCATAAATTAATATCACGACTCCGTAAAACACATCGTGTAGGAGTAACGGGCAACTGATTCTATATACAGAATGTATTCTATCACATGTTTCAAGCACAAACCCACGCTCTTAAATCTAACGAGTATCGTGTCTAACGTAGTGTCTACGTCAATACTGTGGATATGAATAATACCATTTATAGTATTAAGATAAAAGAAGACAAAAGCGTTCATGGCCTCGTATATGTGACATTTGTTTAAATTCGAATAATCCCTTGAATAATATACATACGTGTGATTATACGAGTAGTTGACCCTCTTTCTTAGACATGATTGAAGCACGCAAAAGAACTACGGTTAATTGTCAACAATTGTACTGTAGTGGAACACGCGATTGTGCGAGATTAATTATTACGAAAGTTAAAAAAACTACGCAACTATGTGACCGCAAAGTGATTTCATAAATTCACATCTTTATTTTAGAAACTTTAATAGTTTTGGGAACGCTCCCAGTTAAACGCGAATATCAAATTTTGTCAAATATGAAGTATTTATTTCATAGTGATCAAATAGTATCCACAGCAGCCGTGATATTTTTCCGGAAGACCCGATTACGAATATAGGGTGGCTATAAATATTACTGACTAATGTGATGATACACCTTAATTTAGAAAGTGTTCCGCACAGGTGAACGGTCCGTTCAACTTGGAGCCCATGGGTAATGATTGATGGCAAAGCGTGGGCTGCAAACACGTTGGCGAATTCTTGAACTACATAAACCATTAACTTCCTGATTATCGAATCAGTTATCAAATATATAGAAAACTAATATTTAGGAAATCCTAACTTTAGAGAAATTTAATCTATATTCCAGTGACTATAATTAACCATATAATTTGGCACTGCATTTGACAAATTTATAGAACTATATATATCTTTTTTTATTAAAACAAATGTCACCCAACCATTCTTATGAACCAGATGTCAATGTTGACATTTAGGAGCACAAAAAACGTGGCCAGCAAACAATCCAATTCGGGATCAACATCGAATGCCAGAAATGAAAACGTAAACACAACGCGTGCTCAACAAACGCACTGGGCACCCCTGCCTCCGCCCGCACATATGTTGGGATAATGTTTTTAAGTCTACGCGACTTTGTAGTAAAACGTATTCACGTCACTCAATGGGAACATTACAAATCATCATAGGATTACTTTAGTACTCTTAAAACTTGTGATCGTCGAATATGTTGGTTTTCCAGTTGAATATTTAAGTTTATAAATAATAAATGTTACGATAATTGAAAACACACAGGGCACTATCATTGTGGTAGGCGGCATGGCTGCGGTTAATTCTTGACACTCGCGCCGTTGCGCGCTGTCCCGGCGGACGGTCGGCGGCCGACTGGCGTCGCGACGGCAAACTCTACGTCCGACTACTAGCCAATTCCGCATTTTAAAATATTCCGTTATTTCTATAGCACTACAAAGACATGACACAATTATCGCGACGATGATCCATCCCATAGGGCGGTTATGATATTATTGATCCGATACGTTAACGATTAATTAATACTATTCAAACGTGTTCACGCACGAGATCATCATTAACTCCTTCGTAATACAATCAATCATAAATTTATATGACAGTGAATATTGGACGTATTGAGATAGCAATCTTTATCCCGTCAAGAAATCAACACGGGTATGAAAATGGTTACTGACTCCGAATTAAAATATTATTAGTATTCACGCAACGGTTTAAGATGACAATCAGTTTTATTGTCACCCACAGAAAAACGTGAGGATATTTGAATAATTTTCACAGCGGAATATAATGAGCATCATGAGCTATATAAATTATTAAATTTCTTAAGAATTTGATCATGTATTCCAATACAATATAGACTTATGTGATAATTATTCAAATATACGTAACAGTCCTGTATATTTTTATTTAATTCTAAATTTCTTCTATTGGTGTTCATTTCATTGAAGTCCTCCTGAACGTCGGGGCTGATGTTGATGAATGGTTTTGTGTATTTTTGAGTGGAGCTCTAGATAGTTGAGATTGTAGGTATCCGGTTAGGGCGCTACGATCGGGAAGTAAATACAATCCCTATTTCCAATACGAAGTCGAGACGAGCAGCTGAGTTAGTTGAGGCAAAGATTCGAAAAATCCTCGGAAATTAATGAATTGAAATATTCAGAACATATGTGTATAAACTATTAAAAATCGGTTAATATGAACTTCACATACCCTCTATTTAATTCATTATTCAATTTTGTTATGTGATAGAACTGATATATTTTTTATATAAAATAAAATACGAAAATGTTCATGTCATTGATTTTGCTTTATAAATAAAATTATCGAAGTTTACGATATAATCTTTGACCTTCTCATTCTTATCTAAATAGTCAGAAATTTAGGATTAATCGATCTGCTTCGGGCACATTATAGTATTTCCGCAATCTGTTTATAGTTGAGCGGAAGAGCCAGGAAGGCCACGCCCGCCGTTTATTTGATTTTGTTCACGATTGAGATGCAGTAATATGCGGAACTATACCCTTTGTTAATATTGTTTTCGTATGATAGAATACTAACTCGTGAATGTTAACCGAAGATTGCAAATTGAAACTCTTGAATGAATTACTTAATTTTCAAGTGTTTCATAAATTAATCTCGTACTTAGCGGTGTAGGAAAACCAATGTATCACAACAACGTACAGCAACCCACAATGAAGCAAAGTGGTGGACTAAGTTACAATCCTTCTCAAGCTGTGGAAGCCTTAGCTCGACGTGCGACAATATTACAAGATATAAGTTTACTCAATTCAAAAATATTTTTAATCAAGTATCGTAATAACAAAAATCTTAAGAGTATTTTGACACGACGAAACAGCCTTTCCATAATATTTGATTATTTAAATAAGAATTTATTTATTTACTTCCTACTTCGTATTAAAAATAAGGACCGGAAAAGAGTTTTATAAGAAAAATGTTTAAATTATTACATTAACAACACGGAAACGATATAAATTATGTTAATATAACATAAACATATACACATATGTATGTCTATGTGTCATCGGCTTTAGTTACAACTACAGAATTATGAAGACGACGTATCCGATTTAACAGATTGATTTATGTTCAATAATTACACATCGCTTTGGCTATTAACTTTACTTTCTATTTACCTAAAACTGGCATAAAAAAATGACACTTAATAATCTAAAAATAAATTTATTTCTTAACATGCTTCGTAGAACCGTGATGGCAAAGTATTTAGAATATGTGAATTTGAAGCAGTGATTGATCATTCATGCGCAGACCGTTGAATTGTCACGTGCTTAATGCTAATTAATTGCAAATATCGGATAAAAATTGTATGATTGCAGATTCATATGTGTATTCACAATTCGGCTCTAAACTTTTAAAAGGGTGGAGATCAGCTCCCCATTAAAGGAGAGGAGGCCTTAGCCCAGCGGTGGAGCATTTACAAAGTCTTACTTTAGTACTTTAACTTTATGATTCACAATTAATTTAGTTTTTCCGTGTAATTATGGTGAATCTATGGGAATGCGGAACTGAACTTAATGTTATTTTTTCATTTGAGTCATAAACCATAGCATACCCATCGCACAGTCAGACTAACGAGTCATTAAATATAAAGCGAAATCCTATTAATGATGATGTACTTTGTACTTGTTTAGGATATTTCTTGACTAGCACACAACACAACGTTGAATAGCTCTGAAACCACGTGTCAAATATTTAAATGACGAAATTATAAAATTAGTAAAACATTTTCTTAATAATATAGTATGTAATCTGACTTAATACACACAAGGTAATAAAGTGACGATCTTAACCTATGATATCTCTTCTATCTATAAAAAAATTGAGTAAAAATTCCTTATAGGATCTCTTAGTTTTGTATGTCGGTCTGACAGAACTTTATTTTGCAGGTCTTCCGAACATTTGAAATTTAGAGTTCAATGAACCAATCACGCTTGCTTAAAACGTAAATATATAAATTATAATTTTAAAGGATACTTTTACATTATGGTTTAGAGAATGGGAGGGATAATTATGATATAGTTTTTTGTTCTGTTTTATTTTTAAATTTCTTCGTTCCTTCTTCGAGCTTACACCTACCTATTTTTCTTTGACTTAAAGCCGTCAATCCTGTGTCTAATCTATTTCTAGATATATCAGATTGGTGACCCATTAGATTAAATGAGATAAATACATAGATAGTGCACACCTGTGTACTTTAATATGTCCTGCGCAATTGGGCAATTTCTCTTGTGAATTTCGCCGTGGACGAAAACGGTCAGGAGCATATCATCATGATATTGATCTCGTATAATAGATACAACCATAAATATCCTATCTACTGCTTTTTTAATGTTTTATGAGTTAAAAACAATAGAGGTATAATTATTGTTAAGCATGTAAAGACTGCTATGTACATAAACATACGAAACACATTTACTTTGTTACTGTATCACGTCAAACAAAACAATGTGATAATGGTACATAACATTTTTATGGTCCTCGATGACTTAAATGAAGCTAATATTATAAACAAAGATGAGAATCGACGTGACGCAAATTCACGGATCGTTCTTAGTTTAAATTCCACGATTACCGAGTGCCAATACAAAATCAATAAAACTTAATAATATATTTACTTTGATATTCAAATAACTTATTAATAGACAAGAAATATGACGCATGATTATGAAAGTTGATAGGAAAGATTATCTGTCGCTGTTCGGTAATTTTTATGCAAGTTTTTTTTTTTTTTATGATATCGGTTGACGGACTTGCAAATGCCACAGACAATGGCGCTGTAAGAAATATTAACCATTCTTTACATCGCCAATGCGCCACCAACCTTGAGAACTAAGATGTTATGTCCCTTGTGCCTGTAAGTTACAGTTAAAGATATATAAACTAATATGTTTGTATTCACCTATATATTTATTGGATAAATGCGATGATATTTGGTAAATTCTAGGACATTCTAGTCGATTCTCATCGGTAGAATTGATGTTCGCATTTGGTTAAGATTTTAATTATTTTTAATCTAGTCTATTGTCTATCAAACAATGTATCAATACAAACTTTATTCAATTACTTTTGAATCTTCATTTTTAAGAACTATTTTACTCAGTAGTTACTCTTTACCAACATTTAAAATAAAAATAATCGTGGCGGAAAATTCTGCTCAATGTTCTTGAGCTAGCTTAACATAGTTTTGCAATTACAGTCGCGAAGAATCCTCTTCAACATTATGATTCATTCATAATCAAAGAATAGCAGTATTACCAACTGGAGTGATAGGACCTTTTAAATAAGTATTTAGTAAACAAATTGCACGTTTTTGCAATAACGCAATTTCATTATTTCTGAGTGAAATAATGTTTCGTCTGACTAACAAACAAAAACGCAAGTCACCATCGATTAAGGTAAGCGACAAATGACTCCCGCTGTCCATTTAAAGGCAACCTTATATTATCGATTGTCTGACATCGAGGTGTAAGATTAATTAATCATTTCTACTGGAATTATGATAGATTACCGTTGATTAGAACTATTAAAACAAAAAAAAAAAACATGACTCGTATGACATTCAAATACTATCGAACCACTGATTTAATATACGCGATAAAAGTATTAAATTTATAAATATTAAATTATATCCACCAACTATTAAACTTAAATAATCTTTTACAAAGAGATATTTTATTTTATGGAATAATCCATTTGAATCGGAGAAGTCACATCCTCAGATAAGATACCATCGAAAGATTGATAGGATCATTGCTTTTATTGAGTTTTTGTGGTATTGTTAGTGCGAAGAATGAATAACATCCCCATCCGTGACAGGTGGCGCGTGGGCACAACGGCACTGAACTTATGTTGGAGCCGCACCGCTAGGGAAGTCGATCTGAAGTATTTCTGGATTGGTACCGTGCGGAAAGTTAGTCATTTCATTTTACGATTTGTTTAGCGTTAGCGGGACAACGCTGTCTCACGTCGACCTTCCGCAATACAAAATAAACGCAGGCCATGCAATGAGGAACTGGTTAACGTCGTGGCGGAAGTTTTGCGATTCGCTTACGCGCTTCTTCTTATTAGTAACTTAAATTCATTAATTTACTAACGTTGATAGATAATTCTTAATGTATTTCAACAATCTTTTGAAACAAAATAATTAGTCACGAGTTAAACATAGTAGTTTCAATTACCGTTAACATGTTTGCATATGGCTTCCTTGTCCCGAAGTTCCTTGTCCGAGCTCCACAAGGGCGACTCGGGCTTGTTTGATGTCCTGTTAATAAAATATACAATTAGATTTGAAGCAAATAGTAGTAGTGTGATAGAAACAAGGCCTATGGAGGACGACGGCTTTAGTTTCTAGGACATTCTGAAGTTAGAAAATGCAAGTCGCCTCGGTCGTGATTCAGTACATGACCAACATTTTATGCGACATTCAAGGGTCAATGTACGCGTTCGCGGTAGCGACAGTGCGGCAGTGCGGCAGTCCAGCCGTAACTCTGCAGTTCAAGACCGGGCAAGCGTTGTACACGGCGGCCCATTGTGAACGTCATCGACAGAATTAAACTGATTTATGTTGCACTTGAAGCGGACATCGAGGGCACTAATTACGCCATTATACTTAGTTATTATTTATATTCGCATAGAATGCTGTAACGTTCGGGCCACTACGTACGATCCAGCTTACCTAGTTTTGCTTTTACTGCCAAAACTCTATGCGCACCTCATTAAAACGCATCTAATACCTACGTATAGTGCGGTCATTAAAATCGAATACAAGTAGTAGTCACCTGAACATTACGTTATATTTATATAATGATCCAATCGACTCGTCCTAAGGTCGTAGAACGTTGCGACACGAACGTCTTGCTTTTATTTTGCGTAAGACAATTTATACAAAATAGTAGTTACTACGTTATAATAAAGTTCATATTCGCAAGACATAGGTATATATAGATATAGAGTGAAAGAAATAATAAAATATATGTAAATAAAATTAAAAAGATATTTTTTGTGACGTTTCCTTTAAGAATTATGTTTGCGGTTTCAAATGGTTTCGATATAAAATTAATTAATTAATTACTTAATCATTGTAGTTACGATATTGAATTTTATATTATTACTTAAAAAACAATGACTATGGCGTCAGAAATTTTTTCAGAGTCAGAAAATTTATCAATTTTCCCTACGGCAGTTGCTGTATTGGGTCGCGTTTTGGGAAGTGCAAATTTTGAACGTATATACTATAAACGAATGAATATGTTATTGATATAACATTATAAAACCAATATCATATTAAAAAAAAAAATAACTTACTGCCTAGTTTGTCTTGAACAGCGTCGTAGCTCTGCTGCAAAAACGCAAAATTCTCCAAACGTGAGTATTAGAGATTTTCGTCGTGCACATTGACGCGCGCAAACCAGCATTTCAAAAACTGAAACAAAAATTTTATATGTCACACAGATACGAAATAAACGTCTAAAACAAAACTGGACAGTAGACACGCTGTTTGCAGGCGAGTATAACAAAAAGAGGAATGGGAGGAAATCATTTTATTACAAGTATGAAATGTAATATGCTAATGTGTTGTACGAGATACGCGTCAGCTATTGTAAATTAATGGTACTATGCCAGGTTCACGCAACTTAACAACTTCTCAAAGTTTCAACTCAAAAACAATGAACGCTACACGAACACTGTATAATTGAGACCGGATTCCGAAGAGTACCCAAACGATATTATACTCGGTCGTGTAAGAAGTGACTCGATCACGATATAATATTCTTATATCAAATGATGAATCAAAATGAAGCAGTGTGCTAAATTTCGTAGCGAAATTCGATTACCACTTTTAAAAAGTTAATTTGAATCGCTATAATACCATCTGTGCAGAAGGCTTAAGGGATTTGCCTTTCCTGTCACTCCATAAAACTTGAATATGCCACTACTTAAATAGTTTTTTTTTATTTTATTTTTTTATGTTATCAGTAGGCGGACGAGCATATGGGTCACCTGATGGTAAGTGGTCACCACCGCCCATAGACAATGGTCCTATAAGAAATATTAACCATCACCAATGCGCCACCAACCTTGGGAACTAAGATGTTATGTCCCTTGTGCCTGTAGTTACACTGGCTCACTCTCCCTTCTAACCGGAACACAACAATACTGAGTACTGCTGTTTGGCGGTAGAATATCTGATGAGTGGGTGGTACCTACCCAGACGGGCTTGCACAAAGCCCTACCACCAAGTAAAAAGTGTATAATTGGCCGATAAAAAAAAATTGAAAAATAAAGTTAAGTGAAGTTAATAATGTGATGGTTTAAGATCTGGTTCTAATCTACGAATGTGAATATACATATTTAATAGTACCTGTTTTTTATATAAATATGTTAAGCTACTAGTAGGTGTAGGTTGTAGCTACTTAATTATATTTTATTATTATTTTCGTCCTTGCTTTATATATACATACATATACACAAAAAAGTACGCATTATGTATAATACAAAGTATCTACATTATGTTTAAAGTTACCTACAGTTAAATTATTGTCTTACAGTTATAAAATTTATTTCCTGCTAATTTCATAATGTTCTGTATAAATCTTGAATGTATTTTTAACCACTGCTTCCCATTCAATTAAACGAATGTAGGCCTAGTATATATTATTATTTATATGATGGTATTTACTAGTCACGGTGCTTTACCTATACAGCATAAACGCAAATACGTTTATACAAACGTATATACAAAGAATTGAGTACATAATACATAAGCATCGAAATTTAGGAAGATAATTTTGAACGAATTTATTTTATAAACTAAATGATAAAAAGAAAATCGATGTTGATCTGCATACGATATTTTTAATTTAAATTTTGTACCAATAACTAAAAACAATCTATTATAATTATAATTATTATATATATATAAAAACTATTAATAAAATATAGCAATAAGGACGTACATCATAATATTTCCTTCATATCATCAGCTAGATAAGACTCGTTAAAGTTATTCCCCAACCGTTCTTATAACTTACAATCACAGGTCGGTTAAATACAAAAAAATCTTTCATACATTATAGGTAGCTTTACGTTTTAATGTAATCGTGTAAAATAACCAATAATATCATGTGAAGTTCCCCCTTAAGAGCCTACTTGAGTAAAGTATATCTTGATTGATTATATGCAATATCAAATTGATAATATTTGAATAAAATCTAAGTTTACATCGAAAATAATCAGAACAACAAGTAAACAAAAGTTAAGACTTGAAAAGTACAATAAAAAAAACATATTTGTTTACTTTTTAATTACCTTCTCTTAAAAGAAATCCTAAGAAGGATTTGCCATCTCACAGTAAGCGGTGACCGTCAAAGACATTGGCGCTGTAAGAAATATTAAGGATTCCTTACATAGCCAATGTACCGCCAACCTTGGGAATTAAGATGTTATGTCCCTTGTACTTGTGGTTACACTAGCTCATTCGACCCTTTCAAACGGAACAAAATAATACTAAGTATGGTTGTTTGCCGGTAGAGTATCTGATGAGGTGGTGGCTACCGGCGGACTTGCACAAAGACCTATCAACAACCAAAATACAAATACTATTTTTATAAATGTGTAATGTTAACCGTAGTAAACACGAGTTTTTTGTCCCTAATATACTTCGTGGAACAAATTCTGTCATGAACTCATTAGGGGGCTGAGTAATAAAGGAAAACCCTTCAATTACAGTTCCAAGCGACTGCTTTATGCTGTCATTAGACGATGATTAAATATAATGGTGACGGTTGTAAGCGGATTTAATAACGGTAGGTAAGATCTCTTTGTATACAATTATACCTAAACATTTCATTATCAACTGAACGAGAATAACTGGCTTAAACTGACTATATAGCAATATTCATTCGCATTAACTAGAAACAACAATTATTAAGATGTTCTTCCATATGATCAGACATCGTTTTGTTTACCACTTAACCACTTACGTACTTGTTACTTGCAATAAAGCAGTACAAGTTTTTTTTTTTATTATAAGAATCAAAAGAAATAATGTCTTAATTTAATAGGACGGACGGAAATTTGTAACAATACTGGTAGCTGTACTCGTTAATTTCGTATTCAAATATTGATATTATATTTATGTACCGACGACTATATCTAATATTTAAAAAAAGCTGTGTCGTTTATCGCTCTTTCTACACAAACCTAGCTTGATAATAACCAACTAACATCCATGTGATTAATGTATTTTACAAATTTGTACTCTATTAGTGTCTCAATAACAATGACAATGGAAAAAAATACTATTTACGGTACTAGAATAACAATAGTAGTTTAGTATTTAATTTGCTATAGCTCGTTTACATAAACCTGGACCGACATATTTATCGTCCCGACAAATGTATCGGATGTTGGTATAGAACATGTATTTCATTTTTAGCACTAATTACATTCGTATGCCATTACGATCAAAGTCAGTCACGACACATTTACCGGACGTTCCTCCACGATTTAACCGTCGGGTCGGATATTATTAGCATACTCAACAAGTGCTTTGTGACAATCCTGTCATCGATAAAAATGTAAGCAGTAGGCTGGATTGGTTCCACGCTAAAGTTCGGCCGCTAAGAAAATGCGTTCTTGAAGTATTTCCGTTGGTTTCTCTATTGATGCACTACAAACAATAACAGCTAATATAACAAATATTGTTTTGTTTTACCTGCTCAACCTGCCAGAAATACTCAGCGGCCGGAGAATACGTTTAGCAAGAATGGACGGTGGACTAGCGAGGAAACTATCGGTCCGACTTTTTGTGAACCACCTCTCGCTCGATGAATTACACTATGATAGTAAATATAATACAACAATAACACGGCGCGTAGTAATGACAGAGTTATTATGTAATGTATATTTTTAATCCGCATTTGTTATAAACGTACATCCGCGTGTCGATATTTAAAATGCACGATTCAAGGCTACTAAAATATCAAGATAATAGTTTAGAAGATTAAAAAAAAATGCTTTTTATTTATTCTTTCGGACTCATTTTTTTATTGCGTATAGTATGAAATACGAGCTACAACAATCGTGTGATATTTTTGCATGATGTCTATCGTACTGTTAGTAGGTACTACAGGATAAATATTGTGAATTGGCAAACATCGGTAACAAAAGTATTTTAATTTACAAAATCAATTGTCACATGTAGTTTGGTAATAAAAAACATTTGCATTTTTACTTATTATAAACTAACAAGTGTGAATGACGTTTCTAAGAGCAGAGTGATTACGAGCAGGGCGAACGGGGCAGAAAATAAATAAGTCATTTGACGACTTAGATTTTGATTATATGAGAATTATATCGCAAATTATTTTGACTCATAGAATTAGTTATATCAGAAGCTGATTTAAATTGAAATTATATACATATTTGATTTACAATAATTATAAAACAACGCCTATATAATTGTATTCGTAATATTGACCAAGGATATAAACGTGTTAAAATTCGATATCTTAAAAAACAATTTGGCGCTTGTCGGCATATAAAAAACACGATAAACGAGCCATTATACTTATAAGGGCCATCCACTTATAATAAAACAATAATTGCCAACGTGAGCAATAGATGAGATCATAGCCACCTGCCTCACGCACTATACATTAAGACGTAAATAAAATACTTAACACTTCCGACTTGTAAAGTATGGACGACATAAATGTACGAAATGTCACAAGTGTAACAGAATAGGTTATAGGTCATCCCAGAAACCCCAGAGTAATGCCTAGAAATAATGATCCAAAAATATAAAAACAAAAAATACCAATTCAATACCAACCAGTGTACCATATAAAATCTGACTTAAATGGTTAACACAAAGGAGGGTAGCACCTACTAATTAGTTTAATTTTAAAACAAATCAACTGTTCTCAGGAACGAAGTTAACTAAAACTTATACAAAAACTACTAAGATCTGTTAAACACGCACAATACTGTTGTGAATCGTTTCGTATTTAACAGATAAGAAGCACGATATCCGTATAAGATGGTAAACAATTATGTTGAAATGCGTTCATAAATAAGGAAGAAAAAAAATATGTCGCAATAATTTGTAAGTCTTTGTACTTCCTAAATGACTAAGGTGCTTAAAACACATTCTAAATATTATTTATTAATTTAGGCTATTATTATCACTTTTGAATCATTATGTTACAGGATAAAATTTAATGTTACTGCTACCGACAGTTCGAAGAGAATCGCAGTATGTAGTTACTCTTTTCTCTCAATTATATTACACTAGTGGGTCGCATGCGAAACTTCGCGTTTATTCAACATATTTTTACAAATTTCGAAACCTATGACAGGTTTGTTTTGATTTAATTTCATTGTAAACTGACGACTTCTGAATCTGATTTTTTTTTTTATTTTTCTTTAATTCTAGTTTGTTTTGATTTAATTTCATTGTAAATTGACGACTTCTGTTCGCATGTTTTACCTTTTTTTTTATACAACCGTAGCGCCGCTAAAATTAATTATTTCTTAAATCATAACAAATTAGTAAATTGCAAACAAAAATCCTTTTTAATTAAAAATTAAAGTAGCGGCTGGAGCTATTCAAAATAAGACCATAAATGAACTTCTGTGCAGCTATCGTCCCATAATCACTAGGACAAAAATCGGCTTACGTTATTAATATATAAGATGATATATTATATATAATACTATATTTTATTCTGCATTAAATACAACGTTTATCAGCGATTAACTACACCCTTTTTACAATCTATTTAATCTTTCATCAAACAATCAGCTTTATTTATATTTATTGTTTTTAATATGCAATTTAAATTTTTTAATAGTTATTCGATGATATAAAAGTAAATTAGATATAAATTAAATTACCGTTTTCGGTCACAGTTGCTATTTCTAGGACTAGGCTAGCTAACTGCGCAGGGAATATTATAATGCTCAAGTATTTCACACACATAAAGTTTCTATTCCCTCAAACTCATGGTTTAATGGGACGGTAATCCTCCTCGGTCGGAAATAATTCAGGACCAAAGGTTTCAGGGGCTTGCCGAAGCACGGGATTGTAATCACTACCAGCTTCCTAGATCGGGATAGAAAAGTCCAATTAATTTAATTGCTGTGAAGATAACCAATAGACAAACAAGGTAACAATAATAAACATAACTTCTAATCAACTGGAACAAAAATGTGAATAACGCTGCCTAATGTTCCGTTGCCCTTTCATTGAGGTCAATAAATGATAGTCGCATCTGAACAAACGTTTATATCATAACAAAAGCATCGTAACCAGTATTAATGGGAACGTAAACTGAGTGATCGCCGTGATTTATGAGTCACAAATTAACAATGGGGCGTAACCCCATACGGCTGTAAATTGTTTCATATGACATGGATATTGGTCGGTCAATTTGAGTCGTTTATGATAAAATCAGCCGACTTCAAGTTCAACTAACAGGCATTTCTGCTCGCCTCTACTAGAGAGGTTAAGAGTCATATTATGTATTTTTATTAACTATTTTAAATTCTTAAATAATATATTATGGATATAACGAACAACAAACACCGAGGCTTTCAAAATGTCATTCTACGCGAATAATAATTGATTATTTTTTCTTTAAATTTACTTCTTAGTCATTATTAAATAAAAAAAAAGTAAGTGGTTATTGCTCATATGTCTACAGTTTACTGTCAACAACTACATGACAAAACATTAATCATTATCATCGTAATCATTTTAACCTAGAATTGTCTATGACTAGAAAAGTGTAGGTTGTGAATTGCTAAAGATAAATATTGATACTTATGTCGAGGCTAGTAAGTAACTCTTACTACATACAACCTTATTCATTAAATATATACAAATGCAAACATACATTTTACAGCTGCATTCAAACGTTCTTATTATTCGTCTAAAATATAATTTATATAATAATATATTCACATATACATATAACATCCGATGAAATTGGTTACAAATCTCTTATTAAAAAGCAGTCATTATTTTAATATATTATTTTTATTTCACTGAAAACTTTTGATAGAGCCATGGAATTACTTGCAATTACAAAAACCGCTTAATGTTTATGTATTAATATAGTAGTTGATAAAGGGAAAAGAATCAAGAGAGTAGGATCTCATCGACAAAATTGTATTGAGAAGTAACTGCAATGGCAAAACAAATAATGCCGGCACGATAATTGCATTACGACTAACGACCAAATAAAAAAAATGCAAAGTAGAAAACAATCAGTCGGAAAATATAAAGCCTTCTCAAAACAAACGTAATTCTTATATATCAAAATTAAAAATCACCAAATACGCTAGTAGTCCAAAGATTAATACCAATTTAACAACTTATTAAATCAAATAAATAAATCACATAAGATACAAAATTCATTATCCTTATCAGTAATTAATAAATACTATATAATATTGATAAAGTTCAGAATCACCTTTATCTGGACAATCCAAATTTCAATTACCTGGTATAATATCATTCATTTTAATATGAAACAATTTGCTTGTAAATCGTATCCACGCGTGATTTCAATCTATCTACAATTCTACACTAAATATATAACCGAATCAAACTTATCGAGGCTGATTCATTGATGACGTTCCCATATCGCGTACAATCGATTAGTTTTTTGGTGATAATTATGTATGGATGTATCGCGAAATAAGATTACTAAGCGTCTCATCAAATTTAATCAAATAATCTGAGAGTTAGGTTAAAGAAATATGAGCACGGCTGATCTTTATTTGATAACTTACTGAGCGGGTGTAAGCCTTTTCTGTACTCTTGACTATATATACAAAATTTCATGATGATTGAGTTTTAAACAAGTGAAATCGTAACAAACCAATAAACTCCCTTTCGCCTTTATAGTATTAATTAATGAATATGACGAGGATGTCAACTCATCGTGGGTACAACCCAATATTCGTATTATATTCGTGGTAAAACTTATATATATTACAACAACATAACGTGTGCATTCAAAATAAGAATAATATATTTTTTTTAATTTATAAAATAGACAAATAAACTTGCTAATATATTTTACATAAAAAAAAACTATTAGAAATACTGAACATTTTATTGTGTTAACTATTTCATTTAAAAGTTGTGTTAACGACCGTTAATTGTCCGTCTTATGATAAGAGCTGCGAAAATTGACGGCTTTACTTATACAAGGTTATTTATGTGGCGAGTAGTTAAATAATGCCGTGACTTCTACGTTTAAATGTCAAATCAAGGATGTTAGAAAGAGATAAATAAGTGAGTATTCACATTGGATCACGTTCATTGATAAATTAACAAGTAAAAGTTACCATTAATCCTTTTTTTAACTTTCATTTTAACCTTTATTTATAAAAAAATATAGTATATATCTTATTGTGTATATGAAATGTGTATGTAAGTATGTATATTTTTATACAAAAATATATATAATTGTCTGTATGTTATTAAAAAACAATTGCCGTCCTTTAAACCAATATATATATATATATAATTGCGTAACTCTTTTTTAGGACGTAAGTAATCACTAAAAACTATATTCAAGATTTGTCCAATTTTTTCTAGGATAAAAAAATGGTTCCGTGATTATTTTAAGGCTATAGAATTAAATTTTCCATAGATGTATAACAATAATTGAACACGATTCAGACCGCGAGGTACAACTAACGATTAAATATAAGTCAAATAACATTTCATTGTTTAAAATAGCGTTGGTGGTAACTAGATTTAAAAACATGACTGATGCGATTACTCATTGACTCAATCGAAATAGAAATCGTTACTAAACTTATTTGGTCCGTGATGTTTTGATATATAATAAGATAACAAGGCTCTTTTGAAGTTAATATAGGTTAGTCATAAAGACCCGACAAACGAAACGAACGAAACGTCAATCAAAAAAACATAATGGCGGACGACTAATTGGCACAGTCGTTAATGGCCTCTGGGATAATATACATTAAACAAGTCATCAGTTCGATTTCCTTTCACGACAAGCAGGTCAAGATGTATTTTGTCGTGGTCTGCACTTGTCTATCTTATTACTTCGGAGTATATAGAACTGTTGATTGAAGTATTTTTTTCTATTCAATAGAACCTCGGTTATTCATCAAACGTTCTACAAAGCAATGACGGATTATTAAATTTGTTGAAATACAAAGTGCAGTATAAACCTTCAGTATAGTTGTTATTTAAAACTTATACTAATAAGGCAACTTATTAGTACATTAGGCAATGAATTCTTAAAATTTTCAATAAGAACTCGAGTCAATTCGAACTTGCAATACGTGACAATGCAACGTGTTAAAGTATACACTGATATTTTTGCTCATGTCGGATTACAGAGGTCGCCTAATTAGCAAGGGCTTCTTGGTAGGGCTTATTATCTTATCGTATATTGGCGGTTATGAGAGGGTTTCTGGATAAGTACCGCCCACTTATTACGTATCCTACTGGCAAACGGCAATACTTAGTTGTGTTGCGTGTTGAAGGGTAAGTGTACCTACAGGCACAAGGGACATATGATCGCTCCTCAGGTTATTGTTGCTCGATATAAGGGTTTTTTTTTTTATTTACTTTACAACATCCACGGGCTAAGGGGTGGTTAATCGACCAGGTAAACCATTTCTTTATCTTCCTATTTGAAATGAATAATAAGTAACTAAATAATCATAGCAATTCACACTTTAAATACGTCTTATATATATTTTAAGACCTATAGAGACGTTTAAGATTATCAAGCGGACGTACAAATAAAAGTAAAAAGCAATCAAGCGACACACATGACAGAAACGATTCTATGCATTAAGTACATAATATTTAATATCATATGAAAGTGTACAAGTTACGCCATCTATAAAAGGACAGTTTGGTTCTACAAAGGTCGTTTGTGCGGTTAAAATGTACCAAGTTCATTCGAATCTCTATTCGATGAAACCGTAGCAAAGATTAAAGCAATTTAAATAGTTAAAAATATAGATAAGAAGAAATGTATGAAAAACTTATTGTGATCTATCTTTATGTTTATATAGCACATATACCACAGTTATATAAATAAATAGTATAATTTTATATAAATACGAACATTTATAGTAAGTATTAAAAAAAGTATTTATATACAAATAAAAAGTAGCTACGTAAAAAAATAATTTCACATACATAACAGTGTCAATATAACATCGAAATTTAGAAATCATTTTAGGTGATTCGTTACTTTATCTTGACACATTTGTTATTTGCTTAGAGATGATGAAGATGAGTAATGGTTCGTACTCTGTGTTTAAATATCATTCATACGATTGAATTGAAACTTTTATAATTGTATTGGCGGTTATGAGAGGGTTTCTGATATAGCACCATCAACGTATAATTAAGAGCCGAGATGGCCCAGTGGTTAGAACGCGTGCATCTTAACCGATGATTTCGGGTTCAAACCCAGGCAGGCACCACTGAATTTTCATGTGCTTAATTTGTGTTTATAATTCATCTCGTGCTCGGCGGTGAAGGAAAACATCGTGAGGAAACCTGCATGTGTCTAATTTCAACGAAATTCTGTCACATGTGTATTCCACCAACCCGCATTGGAGCAGCGTGGTGGAATATGCTCCATACCTTCTCCTCAAAGGGAGAGGAGGCCTTAGCCCAGCAGTGGGAAATTTACAGGCTGTTTATGTTATTATGTTTTATGTAACGTATAATTGGAGGCGCGTTAATCGTATGGTATATATTGATTAGAATAAAATAAAAGAGACATTGTAATGCTTTCATGTGGAATTCTCTAGTACAAAATAAACAACTCATACTAAAGTAAATGTACCATAACTAGAAAGAGCCTTCACCTCTTTATAAGAAAAAGGTTTGGAGCTTATTCCACCACTCTGCTCCAAATTCCAATGCGAATTGGTGGAGAAATATGAGGTAGATTTTCAATTAACACGTGCAGGTTTCATCACGTTTACCTCCGTCGTCATCTAACACTATATGAATTATAAACACATATTTAAATTCATGAAAATTGGCTTTGAATCCGCAATAATTGGTCATGATTAACGTAAACTAACCAATGTTCTAATAGTCCTCAGAACTAATATAGTACTTGTTTATTGACTTATATATTCATATAGTATAAAATGGACTAGTAGAAGTGCTCTTCCTTATTAGAACTCAATTATTCGAACGATATGCGTGCGTAGCAATTAGCATCCTAAGAAGCTTACAGTATAGTGTTCATTTAGGAGAGTACATTCTAATAATAACATGTTACGTTATCGCTGACGTCACGGCTCGATAAACCGTACACTATCGATTACCATCGTACTATCGGAGAGTACCAGGATTTGTATGACATTCAAATTTTATTACCAAAACTAATTTGGTAGACCAGGAAATATTTTGAACTCTACATTTAGAACAACATATTAATCAAGCTTATTTCACATCCTATACGAAAAGTAATATATATTCAATCGTTAGCTTTGAAAATATAATACATATGTATTATCATATACGGTCAAATGAATGAGTTTATTACATACTATGTAATAGTCTAAAGTTAGTTCATGTATAGTTAGTTAACACACACATGCTGATAAACTTGTAAAGGTTGACGAATGTCGTTTTAAGGATATTACTTTTCAATCACAACTACCTAATAACTATGTTAACATATTAGTGGGTGTGCCATTTAATTCCGTAATACCGATTTTCTCTTAAATATCTTACATATTGATAATCGAATTTTCGCTAAATTTATGTTTTTTAAAAGCTTACCTGCAAAGGGAAGGCACGTAGAGGAACGAACGCCATTAATATTATTTGACATTCCTTTGTATTAAATTAAAAACCTAAAGTTTTTAAGATGGTTTTTATATAATCTTTAGGTACCAGTAAAACTAAAAGAATAACGCACGCTTCATTGAGTTAAATCTTTATACTTTTCGTAATTTTCGTTTAGTATATATAGAATATATGGAATATATGGAATAGTGGCTACGTGTAGCGCGATTCGTATTGTTTACAAAAAAATCTTGAGAGGCACTTCAATGTGTGTTAACTAGTGTTATACATAAAAATGAACACCATAGAGTCTAAAGTCAAAAATCATTATTCAATAGTTCATGATTATCAAAATCACGAACAAATCGGAAAAATATACCATAGATCTAAAAAGACCAGGCGTTCAAAAAATAGCGTGATCATCAATATTGTTAGTCGTAAACTCGTAACATTGATAGATCGTAGACGTTCTATTCTGTTAGAACTCACTTCGTATCTCACTTGAAACGTTGGAACGAACGATTTTGATCCTTTAAATGTTATAATTTTATAGTCAATGTCGCATATAACTGCTGACATATCACGATCGTATTCCGCGGGGATTATCAAGTTTATTCTTTTAGAATAGCTCGATTGGTCATTATAGTTCCGGTAAAGAGCCCAAAAACAAAACATCATTTTCGAACCATATATATATATATATATTTATTATTATGAGTCATTTCTCAACAAACGAGTTTATTCGATATCTGATGATGTCATGATATCTACATTTTACTGGGCTATCAATATACCTAACCACTTATACTATAAAAATAAAAGGTTGACAAATCACAATACTAAATTGTGCCTCAGTCGATTTTTCAATTTTCATAATTTACATTTGTTACCTTATTATATTAAATTTTGATTCTGTAAAGTTCTCGCAGAAAATCGTACTGAATAAAATATGAGAAAAAGTAAACGACTTCAAAAATAAATTTAATAATTTAATTACGAAACGATCTACGACCTATTTGTTAATGAAAAGATTAATAATCTATTTTCAAAGATCCTTATACATAATAAAACTTTCACTGAAAAAAAAAACATATTTTATAATGAAAACCGGGTCATTTTTTTTATTTATTTGCTGGCATACAAACTTACATGTCAAACGGAATCACCTTTTTGAAGTCGGTTAAAAAATGTATGATTCCACCGCTTTCCATTTCCCGTTATTAGAGCGACGGATTTCATAGGTACAAACTGATATGAAAGTCGAGAAGGTTGTCAATATGACATATTATTTATAGGCCGAACCAAGCATTATAAAAATACGCGACGATCGAATTTACTTAAAGAAAATACTAAATTTAAAATAATTATTTTAGATTTACATTGAATAATAATGACCAGTTCTAAAGGCATGCTCATTTAATTTCTATTATCAGTAATAATAATTAGACTAACAAGGCAGGCATAAATACCATAGTTGGTTATATAGCCCTATTGGTTATATTTTCTAGCCCTTTAAAATGTATCTCACACCCACATAGTAAAGAGAACATAAAATCGATCTACTATTATAATTTCTTGGAATATATGTAGATTCTACCGAGAAGAACCGGCAAGTAACTTAGTAGTACTCTTTTTCTACAATCAGTTATTAAGATTAGGAAATTATTAATAACCTGTTTTTTATATTCAAATCATACTTTCATGTTATCATACCTTCAGTATTCAGTCATTGATCTGACGTCATTACCATAATTACCGTTTCGCTATAAGTTAAATGAACAATGCATCAAACGTCATTATTTTATAAAGAACAGTTTTTAATAAAAATCAGAAAGCATTGCAATTCCTCTTGAAATAATATCGTAAACAATTATCTAAAACAGATTTAACGTGATCCCGGCGGATACTTTCAGCCAAGTGCCAACAAAAACGGTACCTACAAATTTTTAATCGATTTGAGCGCGTTACGCATACATTACGAAAAAAAAAACAAGTTTTTTTTTTTATTTAAATTTAGAATGCAAGTTAAATTAGTAACTTACCCTGGGTTTTAGTTGGATACAGTTCGATATCGTTGAAGAGGCTCTGTACTCGGTGGGCGGGCGCCGGCTGGTCGGGCGGGCCAATGCGGCACTCCCAAGCATGCGCCACCTCCCTGAGAAAACAAACTCAATTTCAATACATTTAAAGAACTTACTTGCTTTACTTGAACGAGGCGATTGCCATGACTTAAAAACTAGCTTACTATCCCGTTTCCCGATTTTAAAGTTACAGCGATATAGTTTTATTAAAAATTATAATTTATAACACAATCAGTGTTGAAACAAATAATCTTCCAACCCAAACCCAGCCACATCTTTAATTCATATTTTTATAAGATCGTTAATGAATTAAATTAGCTACAATGATTACACAATAACAATTTAGTAACTAAATATAAGTTACGTGATTTATCCTGCGTTATTTAATTGTTCAAACTATGAAATTATTAATATGACTAAATTATAAGTTG
The DNA here is from genome assembly GCF_037043105.1 of Vanessa tameamea. Lineage (NCBI taxonomy): Eukaryota > Metazoa > Arthropoda > Insecta > Lepidoptera > Nymphalidae > Vanessa > Vanessa tameamea. The sequence goes on along the minus strand of NC_087313.1, from coordinate 8,095,585 downwards.
TTAACGTCGACGTGGGATATAATGTATGATGAACCGAGATGTCACAGTGGTTAGGACACATCATATCACACGTCAATTTGTTTGTTTATATGTAAGGGGGATTACCCCGTACATACATACGTCATTGGTTCCTAATAACAATCTAATACAATTTTATTTCACTGGTAGAAAGCTACATTATTTCGGAGCGCGAAGGTATCAATTATATTTATATAATATAATTATTATCTTTAATAATAAATGTCACCCGGGCGAAGCCGGGGCGGGTCGGTAGTCATTAAAAAAATTATAGCGAAAACGTAACTTTGTTTCTAAGTACCTACCTGTCCCAGGATGTAACGAAAACATTTTTATCCTTACGAAAATAAATACGTACATTATATTGTGATTATAAATATTATTATTATATAAAATACAAACATTTATTTATTATACAAATTAATATACACATTTTAAAAACAAATGGATATATCTACTCATTACTAACATTTGACAGTATGTACGTACTTAAAAACTATTCCGACTTATGTAAGCGTAATATGCAATTAATTGAAATACGATCATTAAAAATATCGAGGTGATGGTCAAGGTGAAACGTTTTATTTTGAATACATATTATATTTCGTAACGTCAACATAAATGCATAGTACGAGTATGTTGACCGCTTTTAACATAGACAAAACAAGTCTCGTATTCATACATTCATGTAATGAATTACCTAATATACAGCCGTTATGTTATATGAATTCGATGAAATTACTATTATTTTTTTTTACATTTGATGCGATCCCATCGATTCCCATTGAACATTGATACTATGCGAGAAAACTGCACGCAAATGCCAACATGCCGACTTTTACCTCGAGATCTCCTACTTTTGTCACCTGATTATATTTGGGTATCGATAGCATTGGGATATGGGTTACAGTAACAAAATGGTAGAACCATAAAAACCCACTGCACGTGACAACAACTGCGTCAAATCTTGCAACTGAACAATGACGTCCTATATTAAATCATATTCATTTATGTAGTTATTAAATAAAAACCTGTTATTTAAACTTTTATTTGTAATACGATTTTAAATAATTAATAAAGAACGGTTATTTAAGTATTATATGAGAGTTGTTCATAAAGTATAAATACTTGAACAGTAAAATACAAGTCAGTCAATCTAATAGTTCCTTTTTTATACTTGGTATAGATTAATAAGCGCAGTTTAGACATAACAATGGATGCCAAGGGTCTGATTACCAAAGAAGCTGCGGCTTTAAACCGTTCCCACGTGAAAGTTTGTGAGTCGGCAGCTAGTTTAACAGATAAGGTGTTGTGAAAGTATGTACTTACGTAGATTATCAAAGGTATTTCATATAAAACTTACTTAAAGTATGATGATCAAGAACGTCCGAATCAAGCACGTATATATTCAAATTGTTATAAGCTTAGATTAATATATATGTTTTTAATGCAAATTACTATGCACAATAAATGCAAGTGATTTTATTTTCACAAAAAAAAAAAAACTTTTTCAATATTTCGCGACTTGTACCGTATCAATTTAGACAATATTTGTCCATAATAATACATCAAATATTACAACTAGAAGAATAGAAAAATAGAGAACTACAACTTAAGTATATACACATTAAGGGACATATCGCAATGTCATTAGAAACTATTTGTTGCTAAACCCCCCACTAAGAATAAATTCCACGCAGTGAAAACGCAAGATGTGAAATAGTATTTAATAACATTTATTACACGTTGGTTTAGTTGGTACTTTACTAATACGGCGATGCTGAGCTGTTAGGTTGTAATTCCAACGCAAATGATAAAATATGCAAAATATCGTCTATCATTTCGTCTTACACAGAAGAGTTTTTGTATATATTTGGGTGTATTCTAGAAAACTGAGATTTTCTTAAACTTTAATAAGGGTATAGATCTGAAAAGACCACAGATCACAACATATCAAAGCATAGCTTATATAATATGTACATATTTTTAGTTTAAAATAAAGCGATAAATAGATATATACACACCTTCATAATAAGTGTTATGCCAATACTATAAATTGCTATTGCATACCTCGAAAGCGTTTTTTATTTGCGTGGGGGGAGACGTATTTGCTCGTAAATGTATGCTCAGTGCGGAGGAGAGATGTATGTGTAGCCTAGCTGGGATACTGTGTGTATTACAATGTTTATTTAAATCTTTTTATTAAAATATACTAATAATAATTCTACATATAATTATATAAGAATAGAAGTGGGCAACATATATGTAAGTCCTCAATTAAAAAAAAATATTAAACAAGTTTTTCATAGCAGTTTGCAAAATTATAGTTTAGGTAAATCCGAATTTAATTTAGTCCCATCAATGTTAAGAATTACTATTGTAACAGAAATGTTTTATTGGTCGCCCAACATTAATTGCCGTGGGGGTTTATTGTAAACTATTAAACGGATATAGATCGTGCCTTCATCGTGGAAACGTTTCCGACGAAAATAATTTTAGAACACCTTTACCGAATTTAATATGAAAATAATTTAGAATAATTTTATTATTTTCGCGTTTTATAAACTAGCTAAACGGGAAATATTCGCGGACGCGTTAGAGATTTAAAATTACAATTTTGTACGTATATAAAAAAAAGACTTATTTTTTCTTTTTTCAAAACCTTTGCGGTCGTACGCAGATGAATTCACCAAAGTTACAAATCGGATGAGTGGTTTAGCAACGCATAGACGTCAAATATTCATTTATATTTATTGAGAAGAAGAAGAAATATATTAGTTGCTTAATGTTTTATATAATTATAGAAATATGCGATTAATTAAATTACAAAGAGAAAACAACTTAGCGATAAACCCGCCAGAAGCACATCATGTTATTATTGTAAGTTCTGGTGTATATTTTAATTTTATAGTTTGAAGTGCTAAAACGAATATACAAATAAACTTACGGCGTACAATGTATCACTGAAGATAGGAGATCACAGTCACAACGATCAGCCGTATATTCCAACAACAACGAACCCTTATGACACATTATAAAAATAATACTACTGAAAATTTTCATAGTACGAATTGTAATTCAACTTACGAGACCGAACAAGTGGACAACCGTCGTTTAATTAATTGTTTATTAAGTGGATTTGTCAGTAAATGGGAGTGACGTGAACATACGAATCAGTCAATCATGACCTCGGCGATAACAACTAAGGCGATCTATTGGTTGTTTATTTTAATAAAGCGAGCTGTTTAGAGATTCATTGGGATTTATTTAAAGGAAGAGATTTATTAATGTTTACGAAAACCTGTACATAATTATTAAATATATAGGTAGTAAGAGTCTCACCATTGGGAAAACTCCTCCTTTCCTATAGGGTTGAAACTTATTACACGGCTGCTACAATACGAGTTGATGGTTCATCCAACACAAGTAGACTACCTCACGAGTTAAATTATAAACAGAAATTTAGAACATGAAAATTCTAGCAACACTGAATTAAATACTGGGATTTAAACTCGCAATCATCGGGTAACATTCCTACCCAACTGGATCACCATGGCTATTCAACTACTATAATATATCGGTAAGTATAAGTTATGGAGATCCGTAACCATAAGAGAAACTCCGATAACAAATATTTATTATAATATTGATTTGCATTGTGCTACGCATAAAGAGAGTAGGTACATATGTAATTGTATTTTAAAGCTATTTTATCGTTTTTCTTTTGTGATTATATCTAAATATGAATCTAAAAACAAAGTAACATTAATTTTCAATTATTTTAATCATTTAGTCTTGTAATTTTTTCCTTTACAATTTCTCGTCCATCCAATGTAATATCAGTAACCGAAACTCTCCGAAACAATCGGATAAACCGAAACAATTTCGTATGAGCAACTGTATCTAAAACCGAAAAATATTATTCATATATCCGTATCCATATCCGAAACAATATGTCCATAACATCCTTGGCTTTTGTAGGCCTATAGATATCGTGCTAGACATCGCATTTCCGGTGGTTTATATTTCTTACAGTGTGAATCTCTATGGGCGAAAGTAACTACATATTTACCAATCTGGAGGCACATTTGCTAATAGTTTATTAGAACATGGCAACCTTAATGGCAATTAGGATTACAATTAACGCTACGAACTTTGCATTTGCATTTCTTGATACTGCATTCTCGTACAAAATTAGACACAGCGCTAACACTCTCGACGCGTCGTCTGGATTTTGATTTATACAAAATATTATTCTACTTGTATAAGTGTAAATGTTTTTGGTACAAAGTTCTTTTACACGGCTTACAGTAGAGTGAGAGAAATCGTCACGCAAGACAAAGCATTATGCCCCCTCCAGATTGCCTAATCATTCCCTCTCGTTCTCGTTTTCATTAAAATTTAATTTTTAATAACAATTTCAGTGTCATTTAATTATTTTTATTGTTAATTAAAGATAGTTAATTAATTTTATTGTTACTATTAATTAATACACAATGTAAAGCGAAAGGAACTCCGTTGCGACCGGGTGTCCCATGACATCTCTCGTTTTTTTCTAGTTAGGTCACCGTTTAGAAGTTTTTATATTTCATTTTGCGGTTAAAACTTTCTCAAACTAAGCATATTAACCAATTACAAGCATTGAATTGATTAGTTAAGTATTTTTTGTATCTCAAGTGTGTACACACCCGTCCCTTAGCCTTGACCTAAATCTAATGTTTTTCTTCACACACAAATTTTATATTTGGACGATCTTTACGAGAACTTACCTTCTGATATTAAAAGTCCTATCAATGAAAACAAAATCCCAAATAATTTAAATCATGATTTTGTCGTTACGACTTTTTTTTAATTCTTTACTATCAGAGAACAAAGAGAACGAACCTTTCATTGTTCGGTGATTATTAACCAACGTAAAAATGACTGATGAGGTCAGTGTGGCAGTAATTCAATCAGGGTAGAGTCAGCGCGCGGCTCCTTTATCGACGATCTCGTCAGAACAAACGTACCTACTATTTTATGAGATATCACTTCCACGTATAATGAAGACCAAAAAATATAAACAAAAACTGTTGAGTCAACGTATTGCGTATAACATTTTCAAATATGTTTATTAATATTAATTAGAATTGGTATATTGTAGTGCAATTTTAATATTTTTCTGTTTCTCATACTAGCCGTCTGTAAGCATATAATCTAGATTTTTTAACCGATTTTATAAAATCAAATTAAAACTGTTCCATGATATATATTAAGGAGCAACTTTGTCCCCGTGTTCAAATGGACTCAACCATATCCTAATAAAAAGAAGAAATTAAGATGTTAGTAAGAAATATAAATATGGTTGAACTTACTAATATCAGATCAACTAGGAGTCTGATTTAATTTGTTAGTTCATTTGATCAAAATAATATTATAAGCCATATAGCATGTTACGACACATAAGATTTACACACAATAATCCTTTGATTAAAAATACGTATCACGTTAATGAGTAGAGCAAACTGTTTCAAATATATCTGTAAACGCTATGTGAAACGCGAACACTTTTTTTCAAATATAATATGTTCCCGGTTGTATGGTTAACTACGCTAGCACTAGGTGTCTAGTGCTAGTGTAGTTAATCAAAATACTTTAAATAGTACAAAATATTGCTTAAATTACTTTCTCGATGTCATTAAATATTTATTTCTTCAAACAATATATGTACATATTACTTTAGAACACGGATTAAATAGAGTGTAACGTGAAAATACAATAAAAACTGTAAAAGGCTTTTTAAAAACAACATAACGTTATTCAGTACAACACCTTATATAATATACCAATAGCAATTTTCTTATTATTTTATATATATACTAAGTAAATAAGCAACAGTACTTTAATATTTATCTACACATATGAAAGTAAATAATAAACACTAGCTTGTTTATATAGTAGACTCTAATTTACTTGAGTTCGTGAGAATTAATAACTTCCGGGGTATGTAATGATCACGACTCCTTTAACTAAGATTCAGGTGACATGGCATCTTCATAAAGTGTTACATTAGGATAAATGTATGTACATATTAACGATCCCACTAATAAATGTCGTATAGCGAGTGAGTTATATAATGTATATGAAAATCAAATTGGAAAACCCTAAGATTATAATCTATCTCGCGAGATTGTAAACTGTCAAAAGATTGCGAACCTTAACATACTGCTTACAATTTAATATTATAGTTTATCGAAATGAATTTCAGTTCAATTAAAACACTCTCATGAAAGGACAACTTAATACATTATAAACTATCTAAATTGTATAACGTTACATTATAAGTTGAATCACCTTTCATATTTTTTGGTCAGTTTACAATCTCGCAAGATAGATTATAATATAACGGTATTTATAATTTTACGTTACATACCGAGTTCTCTTATTCGGTCTTCTTAAATTTGACATTCGGAAGAACATAAAGACTTATTTTGCATAACAATACAACTGCTATACACCGTTTGTTAGAGATAGAATATTTTTTTTAATTGCAATTCAGTTATTAAGAATCAAAAGAAAAAACTATGAACTGAAACAAAAACTTTGCAATTTTATAGTAATACTTAACATTTTTAATTAAAAGTCGATTCATTATGTATGTACAAATAATATGTAAATGACGTAATTTCTAATTGACTTACAAATATTGAATTTGTTTTATTGAAAAATAAAAATAAAATGGACATAAATTAATGTATTTTATAATTTGACACATCACCTATTCATATGTTTGGATCAAAACTTGATAGAATTGAAATTTGGAATAAAAATGTTGCTGCTGGTGACAGTACAATCTACATGGTTCACTAAATTATTTTCGTTTTGGTACAAGAATAATAAAATAATATATTAAATTTAGCTAATTTAACTGAAATAAAAAAAATATATATTTATAAAGTTTATGTTATACCGCAAAAGCAATACCAATGTCGGAAAAGAGCAAAGACTAGAAACAAGCGTGCGACCCAGGCTGGCGAGCGTCTACAAAAATATACCATGACATCATGGTGTGCGAGGGAGATCAACTCCTCCCTCCCACTCGCACACAGCACGCTTATTATAAATACACTAGCGAGTGCATTTACTCCATTCGCGTTCAATTAAGAACGTTCGATTCCGCGATTCGGACGTTCACAGGAGATAAGAGAAAGTCCTAAGCATACCACAACGCCGACATACGGCCCCTCGTCGATTACTTTCGACACGAAACATTTACATAACGGTAAAATTAAAATTGGTTTCTGATGAATTATACGAATACTTTATCATTAAAATAAATTGCGTTACCTTAAAAAAATATTTTCTATACAAGTGTTCGGCGACGGAAATAAAAAACTATAACCTTTAATATAAAAATAAAATTGTTAAATATTCAACTAAAATTTTAATAATTTTATAGTGATTCTGTACGAATACTACACTCTTCTTTCAACCACTAGCACATAATTCAATTCATAGATTTTTATCGGTACTCGAATAGAGTACTAAGAGTCAGAGGATCATCAAGCGAACTTGCTCATTTATAAAATGTGAATAAATAGATTATATATATGCGAAAAGAAAAACGAACGGTACATTCCAATCATTATGTATAAAAAATAATGAAATGCGTTTCGCTCGTCACAGAAACAGAATAAGCACTCCTGTCATATTTACTAGGAAATATTAAACAAAAGTTTTTAAAGTGTGCCTTAATTTAATTACAAATAAAAACACAAAATTTATGCACAATAAAGTCCAGTATTGTCTTACTAAGAAGGCATCTATGACAACACATGATTACGCATATATGAGTACGTATGGTACATATAAGGCAAAAACCTATAATGTCAGTTTGATGCCAAAAGGTCGTGACTAAGTGCGAAGCTTTTGGATCTGACGTCATACAATGTTGTTGACCCAAGTAGGTACGAAGCAATCAGCAATGGTCACATTCCTTTTCTTTCTATCAGAACGTTCGAAGGTGTAAATGAGAAAACAAATTTCGATTTTTATCAAATATAGTACAATGTCAAGATAAAATCGATTACTTCAGTACCCTTATATTAATCATTATTATTTTAGGATTTGTCATTGGACGTTATTAGTTTAAGCTAATTTTATATATCAAATCGGTTGGTGTCACCGAAATAAAACTCTTGGTTTCAAAATGTGTACCTGATAAAATTGAATGCGCATTGAATCAACAAAAGCGGCGGCTACGTAATTAGCGACATCACCTCCGCCCCGTGGTGTAAACAAGCCATGATGTCATGTTCATGTTGTTGACCCAACCGCTATGTGAGCCGACATTCGTTTTTTGAATACATTTTACGATATGAACACTTATAATATACAAATAACCTTTATTAATAAGAAAATCATAATAATACCATTTTATAAAATTAGTTTTCAATTATTTATTTTTAATGTTCGACAGAAAGTCTAAAATGTTTTAGTTTAACGAAATGAAATTAATTAGTTCCGACGTTTCATAATTATGAATTTAGATTTATAAACTTTTTACGATTATTTTTTCCCCGAATTGTCTAAACCGTAATTTATGTAATCGCAAAACATGAAATTAATGGCAATATAGAACAAATAACTGCACTGAATCGCGCTAACAAAATTGATAGTTTTTTAAGTACACTTTTTTAAGTACAGCTAATAAATTGATCTGAAATGCAAAATGACTTCCCACAAATACAGCAAACGAATTAGATAATAAAATCTCATTGTAATAATTTTTTCACTGCACCATTTAAAATAAACGTAATTTTTTTTATTATTTAAATTTTAGGAAAATGCCAAAACGATATATTGGGCTAGCAACACCATTACATGGGAAGTAGGAGATGGGTTAACGGAACGGATTCAAGCGAATTGACACTTGTGTGACGTTTTAGATACTTATTAAAAAGTTAAAATAACAAAAGAATTTTTTAATGTAACATAATAAAACACTTACCTCGCCAATGTACTCTTCAACTTAACGACGCCATTTGCTGTACTAGTCGTTTGAGAGACAATTTCACGTTGAACAGTTTCGGCTTGCTTTAGCGTCGATGCTTGAGGTAATTCACACATGAGAGGTTCCATTCTACAGGGAATGGATGCCCTCTTCGGGGGAGTTGTCCGCGGGTATGTGTGATGTCGGGAAGAACTAGCAGATTGTTCGCTGCATCTTGACTTCGGTAGCGTCCTAGCGCACAAAACTGTGGCTGCATTCTTTAAATGCGTACGAAATCTATTATTACTTTGGGTGCTCAATATTGCACCCTCCATTTTTTAACACTTTTAGGAATCACTTCACTTAGTGTATGTTCGTATCCATTGTTTCTATTTTCACTGCACTTGTCCAAAGTATTAATATTATAAAGCACTATTCATTTTAAACTGTATTTTTTATTATTTTATGCAAACAAACTCGATTATGTGCTGCAAAAAAAAATGAAATAATAAGAATTGCTAAATATTGTTATAAATAAAAAAAACCGAGAATGAATCTGCAAAAACTGATAAAATCGTAATCGTGCTATATAATTACATTGTACTTTATATATTTATTACGTAATATAATAAATAACTTTAATTTCTAAATAATATTAGATAAACTTTATCTCTAGTCTACTTAACAGGTCGCTCGACTGCATTTCAGTAATAGTCGATTTGACAATGAACAATATCATTTTGCAGCACTGCCTCAAATCTAGAACGGGTATGTACTCTTATAGATCCGCTAGTTGATTTAACTAATTGTAAGATCTACATTACATAAAGATGGAGCTAATCTTGGACGACTTATACAAAATTGGTAAGGCAGGTTTTAGTTTTAAATATTTCATTTAGATTTGCGGAAGGCTTTTAGGACACGGGCGAAGCGGTCAGCGGAGGTGCGGTGGGGGCAAAGCGTAGGCGCGCTGACATCACCGTCGAAGCCGCTCTTACATCAGCGGCTGGCAGCTGCCTCCCACCGCCTGACGCCTGCGCGCCCGCGCCCCTTCTGCCACTAAGACACATCGTGACAGAAGGCTGGCGTTGAACGAACGCCAAAACCTTCGATTTTCTTTTAAAATAGTATTGATAATATTTTGTCATTAGACAAAGTATGTAATAGGCAAATTGAACACATTAATTTATTTAGATAACTCATTATGTCACAGTACCTGTTACTTTGATATAATCCAAATGTCAATATGCACAGCGTAACACAATGATCGTAGTTAGAGAAACAAAGGTTATAGACGAACTTGTAAGTGCAACAAAACAATTTATCACCGCCCACGTTCATTCAAACGACAATGCGAGATCATTGTCGACACATTCTGTTCGGGAACGGTCAATAAAGATATTATTATAGATCTGCAGTCTCTTTATTTGATTTAGTTATCAGTTTTATTATCAGCAATAACGAAGAGAACGATTACAGTTTATTTTTATATCGCAATCGTTATAAATAAATAATTTATGATTTCATTTAAAACATGTATTTTTACTAGCAGTCCACTAGCTTGAAATCTCGATACATTATAGTATTGAAACCCGTTCTGCATTAAAATTAAAAACTGTTATTATTTATATCACTTACAGATATAAACATTTAACATTCAATAAATAATTATAACAACCTGATAATCGTTGCTGGTGATCAGTACCATAATATTAGCAGTTATTTAATGAGCACAACTAAACGCAGCTTAGAAACCGGTACCAAGAGATCAAGGACGAATATCGCCCACAGTACATCTGTAATTATGCCTACCAGTTACTCGATTTCATGTCAGTTAACTCATAATTGTCCTAATTGGTTTCCTTTAATAATATAACGACCGCTTCTGTACACGGCCTATTTCTTACTTAGTGACATCACACATGGAGAAGTCACATAAATGGTTCTTAATAGTATCATTAGTAGCAACTAGCGAGTTAACAAAATATATAATTTTAACCTTATATTTATAATCATATTTTAGATAGATTGTACGCTATAATCACAAAAACTACCAAATTTAAATAATTACTTTTGAGTTAAAAAGCCCGTTTATTGAGCAAGACTACATGTTTTCACTACGACCATAAGGAGCGGGATAGTTTACTAATATGAGAAGCATATATATAATACAAAGTTAGCGCAGACCGTATATTTTTTTAATTGCACGAACATTTTTGAAGTACGATAAACTGCGTATCTATTTTAATGAAAAACCACTATAAGCTGCCGAATTTTATAGTTTAACGATTTTAATAGTATATCGAACGAAACAGGGGTAAATTGTGGCGAAACAGTGGCGAAAAGAGGAGTGTCCTATATTTCTCACGACAATGATATTAAACTGATTTATCAATCACAGAGCGGCGGATGCTCCGCGGTGTCGGTGGCCGACGCGTCCGTGGGCGGAGGGTCCCAGTTTCACCACTGAATGTATATAATATAAACATTAAACCACTGATAAATCTTAACACTGAAGTCATGTATATATTTTAATATGTCGTAATCAAAACAAGAAAAATTTGGATTTACTATATAAAAAAAATTGTAAAGGCCAAATTGTAAAATCTGACAGATGTAATAATGTGTAAATAATACCGCCAATAATGATAGTAATATTTACATGGAGTTTTACAAAGTGTAAGGCATATTTTTGTTTATAACTTTTTGGATACATTTATGTAAGTAGTCAATTATAATAACAAAAAATGTTTTGCTTGCGTTAATATTGTTATGTTTAGAAATCGTTATTAGGTACTCCCTATTTTAAAACAAAATTAACGCAGATACAGCCGCGAATCACAGGAAGTAAAGAATAAGACAAATGAAATGACATGTCACATGTCACATCTCACAGACTCTATATGCAAAACTATGGAAAAAAAAAATTATCAATATTTTCTCGGAACGTTTATCTAGATCCAGCCGCATCTTGCGATTAGTTAAAGGTCGTGAACGAGGATATGGTGATCGAAGTCGTGCATCCATGTGCTTACATAACAAACATATCTTTGTTTCGATCGGCATATTGAAAATTTGAATTAAGAAAATCTAAGTGCAAATTAATTTATATATGTAGGTACGTTAAATCGAGAGTCGAGCAATAAAATATGTGCGGTTCAGATTAGCGTATCAAGGATTCATTCATTTATTATTTATTATTATTATAAGGAGAAGTGACAATTACAGTGTGATGGTTTCTTAAGATGCGTTCAAATAAAATATAGGATTTATAAATCTTGAAATAGTTTGGAAATTTAATTTAGATGTTAATGGTGAGGACCTAATATATACATTTTCGTTTTAATTTAGGAGTGACGCATATTTAACCCAGCATAGTCATATCGTTGGCAGTATAATATTTGGCACAAGGTTTTTATTTATTTTGAGAATCAGGCCTAAAATAAAAAAAAAAAAAAAAAACATTTTTAAAAATTTCGTCGATACTTAGAAAGTTTTTTAACTGTTGCAAAGTAACAAGTCCACGACAAAAAAAAACAATTGCTAACGGTAACTTCGACTGGTCATGCAACTAACATAAGATCATCGCTGTATAAAAACCGTTGACTAAATAACCCGAGCAAGTTTGAAAGTACGCATCTCAAGGTATGTGATAATTTGAGACCTATTCACAAAAGATGCGAGAACTCAAATGTCCGTTAGTGAATAATAGATAGAGGCCAACGGTTTAGACGTATCGATTGTACTCTCATCTCGAACGAGTTCAAGACATCCTGGCACCAGTGTGCTCGCTAGATATACGTATCCTGTTGAAGACATGATGGTAATAGTCGTTTACTATTGTATATTTTGTGTGAACTCATGAACCTCACGTTTTTATAGAACTTATTTAAATATCTTTTGATATCTATGATGACTATGATGAAAGATGAAAATATACTTCAATAAACTTAACTTATAAAGTAAAGTTTTGTCATATCATGATATTAGTTGTAGTATTATTGCCAATGTTCACCAAATAAGACCTTATTAATGTTCTGCCTATTCGTGCCTACAATGACATCATCAGCTACATCTCGAAAGAAATATACTATACATAGTATAATATCTATATTTATCATATGATATCTATCAAATATCGTATAGGGAAAAACCAAATAAATCGTAGTGTACACACTCACTTATATATTCTTATCGTATATATATACCTACTCGCTTTAAATAATTTAAAAATATTACTATTAAAATTAAAAAATAAACCAATGTCAATATCTTAACAAAAATCTATTACATATAGAAAAAAAAAAGATAATAATTTAGAATTCAGAATTAATGTTACCTACTGCCCTCTCATCGACCCCGGAAATAACTAAGAATTTATTGTATCAGATTAAATTCCCACAATAACAAATGTCTTATGTTAACCACACAAGTTAAGAATGTGACATTCGTCTTGTTGACATCCTGGTAGTTTTAATTAAAAGGTATCATTCATTTGATTTTACTCTCTCGAAATTACCTAATATTTATATTGGATTAGATACTTTACGGTGTCGTGATATCTTAATGAGCGATCTGGAACTTTATCAAAAACTTAGTTAATAAAAGAATTGCTGTTTATGTTATTTTTACGAAATGAATAACTCTCTTTCATGTTACAGGCTCATAAAATCCATTGGGTTATATCATTTGACCTCGTCGGATTTAGTAAATTTTAAAACTAAATTATTAAACACATTTTATAAACATATTATATTAATAACATCATTTAAAATTAAACCTCGTAGACTGGAATTGATATAAAATAAACATAATACTAAGATATAAATTCATCTGAAGGAAATATTTTAGTTCTCTGACATATTTATCTAATTTAAAAAATATTGTGTATATTTGTATATTGATATGTGGGTATGTAAAAGTTTTTTATAAAAATAAATGAATAAAAATCATAAAATAATGTTGCCGAGTGTTCGTAGTCCTTTTCAAAACAGACCTCTCTCTAAGAATAAGTACAAAAGTAGTAATTATAGCTAGTTTGTGTATACTCTCATTGTCTTTATGTAAATAATTGATAAAAAGGTATTATTAGGTTTCTGTTTGGTTATTTCTGTTAGAATTTTCATTCCGATCCGGCGGTAGCTTTCCTTTTAATATAATGCTAGATAACGATTCAGTATAACATGGTAATAACCTAAGAGAAGATTTTGATTTGTTTGCGGATATACTGATGGTAACATGTAATACTTTAGTCACATATCACACAAAACAAATTCATTTATATGTCGTATTTATTTTATATAAGTACAACTCCACGGTATATGTACACAATAAGATATCAATAATCCTATTGTATTCAATTTTATCGTCAGTTTTTACGTTTGATATACCTTTGGTTCAGTTTTCAAGCAAACCAGTTAAAATAAATACTGGAGGGCGATACAGCAAACAACCTTGAAGTATCTTTCAACATTAGCATAACCGCTGTAATCTCTAAAAAAACAATTTCTATCGTAAAATTATTACATGATCATTTTATGCTGTATCTATATAGGTATATTAGTTGAGCAGTTAATCGGAAGCAAATACATAGTTATCAAATATTAAAACTTTAGAAACAATGTAACCAAAAGACAGACGGGCATGACCGTACTTGAACCTTAGAAATGCTAGAATCCTCAAAGTATACTTTATGTAATATTTATTTCGCTGTCGTCGGAAAATTTTTGCTTAGTTGCCAGGTAACGTAACTCACAGCGGATACTATTAATTCATCTTCTCTCTCTAATCAATCTCTGAATAACACGAACGTGATAAACGTATGATGAAAAATTGTAGAACGTAACAACCAAAGGCTTAACTTAGAATCAGAATCGTTTCAATTCTAAATTATAACGATAAATTCAAAATATTTTAATTATGTTTTCGATACAATAACGACACGATTACGAAGGAATGTAAAGGAAACTAGACTATGAATAATATAATAAATGTAATTTAACCTTATAGGAATCAAACAAGTTGAAATGATTTAATAAGAACAGGAATTTTATAGGAAATAGCCGTTGACTATTATACATGTAAACTTACATTACGTCCTTAAAATGTCAATTACATATATAGCACGACACGATTTTACGATTTACATATCCCTCCTCGATACTCGATAACGTTCGGAGAAGACGCAAAGGGTCCACGCCAACCACGCGATATCGGTATAACTTGAATTTTAGTCACCTGTTTACAATTTAGTGGCAACCTTCCATTGCTAACACCATGATCGTATAGTTCACACAACGTCACTGTAAATAAACGGACGTGATTGTTAAATTAGCATTTCTATTATTACTGTTAGGCGGACTGTACCACGCTGCGGCGGCGGTCGCGCAGCACTGATGACTGACGAACGATAGCGCGTGCTCGACCCTATACCTCCTACCTCGACATCTCTGACGAAACAGAGAAACGCTACATTATCGTTCGTTCTAAGCTGAGTTTACTTACAGAAATTGTGAACTTATTCACGACAAGTCAACTTGGTACGAGGCGCACAATATTGGCTTGACACTGATAACAGGTACATAATATACCTTCTCGTTTCACTCGTAAGTACACAGATGTACATATGACGGGTAAACAAACGCGTACAAATTAAAGTATCGTGTAGGAGGACAGTTCATGATATATTTACAACTGATCTCGGTTTTACTTTGAGAACATAATAATATATTTCGAAGCATTTATACAAACCTGTATTAATATAAGAGAGACGCAAAGGTAGCTACATAACGCCAGTCACGTACAATTCGGAGGAGGTTCAGCATAGCATAGCATAGTTTTAAATTAGTATTATTATTAAGTCGCAGGTTTATTCCAATAAATGTCAAAGACCTTACGGTGATAGGAAAGGTCTTAACGCACCTCCACGTTTTAAACGATTAAATATCTAAAAATAACTTTTTAATTCTTACATAATGCCACAAGAAAAAATTTAATCGTGTTTACACTATACATAGTTACATGCTTTTATTTTAAATAATTTATTTATTAAATAGAATAAAGCATAGTTCCGTATATTTTTTATAAAATGAAAGTTAATTTTTCATTATATAAATGTTTTTTTATTTTTAGCGTTTCCATATTTTGTAAATGTTCAATTACGATTTATATTTTATATTTTATCACTAAAAAAATCCCTAAAGTGTTATGATAAAAAATACACGGAGATTTTTTGAAAGATTTATGTTAATCACATTTGTATGTATAATGTTTATTTTAACTACGTGTCCTTTAATCAAATTGGTCTAGTTTTGAGACCTCAAAGAGTAGGAAGCTTTTTTATGTTATGATTTTATATTAATTATCCAATACAAAACTATCTAATAGATCATTTAAACGACTTGCTCTGATAAAATAATATATTATAATATTATAAATCCCGCTTCAAGATACAGAAAGATAATGCGCGTTCATCGTCCAAGACGTTCAATACATCGCGTGAGGCAAGTTTTCGACTTGGAACAATGACCAAAATAAAGTTGATTGCGGGGAGCTCGCTGCGATATTTTGGCAAGTCGGTCTGTGCGAGTCGCGAGCGCCCGATGATGGCATCGCCGTGGAGGATCGTGACGTCACCGCGCATTTTCCAAACGTGGCCGCCAGACGAAAATAGTCCCCGCCCCACCACAGGCCCCTTACACCGTCACCGACAAAATTAGCGAGCGGAGTCGGCCCGAAGCGGACAGCCTTCGTAGTCAGATGTTTGACAACCATCCACTTGCATATCCGACACTTTTTAGTTTATACTTAGCCTTGAACATTGGCACAAAACCTATTTAATACCGTACTTAATAAATATGTATGCAAAAAACTACGCAAAATTATTCAACAAGGGAACGCACTGTTGTCTCGGAACGCTGAGCTAGTTCTGTATTTTCTTAGTAACTGTAATATTTACTATTTTCAAACTTTTTTTTCCACAAATTTAATAGTTTATTATATTTATATATATTGTTTTAATAACAGGTGTCAGCTAATTTAAATAAAACCAAAGCTATTAAAATTATTTTTGTTGTGTTTTGTGTAAATAAAATGTATTAGCAATGTGTATAAATTTCGTGTTAGCTAAGCTTCCTGCCAGTTCTTTTTGAAATACATTCCATACATACAAGCAGAGGAAGCTTTACGTTAAAAAACTTAATTTAAAATTACTTGTAAAAACTTAACTTACTCTGAATAAAAATGAATGGATTTTGATGTTTTGTTAACATTTGTTAACAGGTACATCATGAAAAAATTAAGAAATATTTCTAAGAACCTTTCACATTTCTGATGACTGATGAGCATACCTAACTCAAATCTAGAAACTCAGGGAGGTAAAGTGCCACCTTATCCCACCGGTGCCGGTGTTCAAATAATAATCGTAAAATAAATTTAGTTTTAAATGTGATTTTTATTTTTGTACATCATCATAAATTCTTACCCAAACCACCAAAAAAAAGTCAACAGGCAAAATACATAAGAGATTTTCAGTTGAGATCTTTGACTATGAATCTTCGATCTTCAATTCCCTGGTAGAATAATAATAAAATCAATCCATAAATATTTTTTTTGGTTGGTAGCTATTGAAGAGCTTTTATCATAACATATTTATTATAATCCTTCACGTACACAGCGTTTCGAGCAGTTCAAATTATTACGATCGAATTTCGACCACTGGATGAACACTAGTTGACAATTGACATAATAGTCCAGTCATCTTAGTAGATTCACCTCGGAATTCGAGATACCCGGCTATAAACGAAGGTCACAAAATCGATGTTTTGCCTTTTGTTAAGGGCTGCCGCGTACACCTTTTTTCGCGTACATATTTCTAGGTTTTAGGGTGTCAAAATAAAAGTTTATAGCCGAATATCTCGAATTCTGAAATTGGTACTTACCTAATTTTGCCTAAGACGACTTGACTATAAATGAAATTTGACAAATATCATTCGGAGCCGCGCTATGGGGTTTTTCTGAGCCGAGATGGCCAATTTGTTAGAACGGTTGCATCTAGACCGATGGTTGCGTGTTCAATCCCAAGCAAGCATCGTTGAATTTTCATATACAAAATTTCCGTTTATAATGCATCTCATGCTCGGCGGTAAATGAGATCGTGGGGAAACTATGTGTCTAATTTTATTAAAAATTATGCCATGTGTGTATCCACCAACCTGAATTGGATCAGTGTAGTGAAATAAGCTCTAAACCTTCTCAAAGTAGAGGAGAGCAGGAGGCCTTAGCCCAGCAGTGTTAAGTTTACAGGCATATACTTTATGAAGTTTTGTGGTTAAGATGTCTTAATATGAGCACAATCCAGTGTACATTTTTAAAAAGTTAGTTAAGTTAGCAGCCTTTACATATATATATCCCATTAAATTGTATATTTTACTAATAAATTGTTGGTGTTTATGATTTTAATAATTATTGAAATATTACGGTTCGTATTACCATAAAGCGGACGAAAAAAACTCGTCGCCAACATGTCGAGCATCCATTGATAAATAGCTTAACTAAAAAAAATTCAGTTGCACAAATTGTATATTAATTTAAATAATATCCTTTTCTGTAGTCTCTCTCTCCCTCAAAATATATTGTCACTATACACTTTCAAGGCGATTATTTTTCTATAACTATGGTATTGATTGGCATCTATTTCAATAACTATTTTCCTTGACGCTTCATCAAAAATGCATCTACCGTGATCACGAGGTGATTGCTTCTTAAAACTAGGGTAGCATTTAAATAGAAGTATTTTTAACTAAAAATTAACACATAAATAGATGATAAATTATCTTTATTTTACATGGTAGTAGGGCATTGCGCAGTAGCCCGTCTGGATAGGTAGCACTCATTCATCAGATATTCTACCGCCAAACAGCAGTACTAAGTATTTTTGTGTTCCAGGTTAAAGGGTAAGTAAGGCAGTGTGACTACATTCACAAGGGACATAACATCTTAGTTTCCAAGGTTGGTCGCACATTGGCGATGCAAGGAATAATTAATATCTTACAACGCCATTGTCTTAGGGCGGTGTTCAACACTTACCATCAGGGGCCACCTGACCATTTGATCGTCCGTCTACCTATATCATAAAAAAAAAGAAAAAAGTTGTATTTAATTCTCCAACTTCAAATGTTTAAGTACCTATTACGTTTTAGAATACTTTTATATTAATAGTAGGAATGTTAATGAACAAATCGATAATATAAGATCTTGGCATTGTTATATACATATATGTAAGGTGCTGTTCATTGCATTGCCAATTACTCTTCATACCGAAACACAGGAATGCACAGCACCGTTATTAGACGGCAGTAAAACTAGTAGTGAGCAAGTTTTACTTTGAGAGACGCACACTGGACTCCTATTAATAACTAAATTATCGAATAATTATTATCACATCCTAAACATTAACTTTA
Source organism: Vanessa tameamea (assembly GCF_037043105.1). Classification (NCBI taxonomy): domain Eukaryota; kingdom Metazoa; phylum Arthropoda; class Insecta; order Lepidoptera; family Nymphalidae; genus Vanessa; species Vanessa tameamea. The sequence goes on along the minus strand of NC_087313.1, from coordinate 8,076,136 downwards.
CAAGTTACAAGATATGTTGAACCAGTTTTGGTCTATCCAAGAAATGTATTAAATCGTAGTAGTGTTATTAATACTTTTTGAATGTTACGTTGTAGAAACCCTTAAGCATGTGAGTGATTTAAAAAAAATTAAAGACATTGAAGGAAACATCACGAGGATGAACTTTATTGCAGCAACTTCTTAACGGAATGAAAGGAAGTCTTTATAGAGCTGTAGCGAGACGTTCGTGTTCGGCTGTTTTTTCCATAAATTAACAAATAAATTCCCAAGATCAAATCGTATCACACACTATCAGAATAACGTAATTATCAATGATTTATTTTTTTATTTGTTTTTGCACAAAGCAAAATTAGCTATCCGGAATATTTAGTTTAACATGCGCTAATAACAATGGTAGTCGTGAAGCTAATGTGTTGATTAAAACCATTTTGGCCTTTTATTAGTTATTTATCATTCATTCGTTTGTTTTTTTCAATGATTGGTAATTAATTAAAGGCGCAAAAAGCGAATCGAAACGTCAAAACGATCACTCACGATAAAATGTTATCGACCTTGACTCCTGACAGCTCACACCAGATGCTACTTTCCGGAAGTCCATATTTGTCGATGACAAAAACTTGATTTAAACAACTCCGACGATGCCGATGTCAAATGACTATAGTTAGGTAGGTATATACTTTATCCGATAAATAATAATATTCATTGTTGTTTTAACTATCAATTTAAATATCAATATGTATGTGATTCTATTCTATTTCATATTTTTGATAAAGCATAATATTCCTAGTAAAATATTCGTTTTCAACAATTTCAAATGGGAATACTTTATCGTTGCTGTAACTAAAACGAAGACAAATAATACATATAGCGCTAGGCCCAGATAAGATAGCGAATCTGTAAACAGTTTGTATTTCAGTATGTTTTACAATATTCAGCGTTCACGAAAGCGTCTTGCAAGACCATTCATTGCTGAAAACGCGTGCGACATTCAATCGGTTCCGAGAAATCCGTCCGTGTTTCCTGGAAGCGCTACTATTGGCGCACACACGTTTAAATCGTGTACGTACAGCACACCGTCGCCCACGGCCCTGATAACACACAGCCGTGACGAGACGTATCGGTACTCTCATTAACGAACTCATATTGCGTGCCCGGCTCGGTTTACATGTAATCAAACAATTGCTCTACAGAAGTTATGATGATATAGTTAAAGACACGACTAGAGGAATGGAACAAAGATTAAATCGCGTTTACGCACTACACACTGTCTTATTGCTGTGTATTACCGCGAATATAATACATTTCGGCTGGTTTTTATCCCAAAAACATGATGGTACCTAATTGAACTGTTATTGACTCTTGAAGCATATCCATCACAATATTATGTAAAACATGGATTTGTGTTATTGCTCTTACTCTTCCAGAAACTTCTCCACCGATTCATGAGGAAGAGTGTTACGAATCGACATACAAACGTATAATAAATATCACTTGAATACTATTTCGGCTGGTATTCGCGTTATATTTTACGCGTGACATAATTTAATTTAAACACAATTAATTACATACTATTTACGCAATAAATTGTAAATCATATCACATGTTATGTAACAACAAAATTACGAATTTTAAACGATTTGACGATGTTCCAAAGTTGATGTGTAGGTAATAAGTTACTTTAAATAAAGTATTAAAGTGCATGGGCGATTAAACATACTTACTGTCTTCTCCTTTCAAAATGTCAATTTAACTATGACAGAAAAGAAAAATCAACGTTAAAGTAAAAATCGGCAAACAACGGCTATAGATAATAATTAAGGCCGTAAATTATAATTTACGGTAATAGATGAGAATTTACCATCTAGTACTTAAATATTTCAAAGGCAAAATTAATAAACTATAAGTCACAGAAACACGAAAATTAGCGAAAACATTCGTTAATGCATGTATTTATAATGTGTCGAAATTATGATTTTAAGTGGTTCTGTACTGTACAATTTTCAACTTTAACCTTTTTCTTTTTAACTTAACGCGATCGAAACTATTCGTTTTAGAGTCAGTATTTAAATAAAAAGAAACTTTAACTATTTTTTTATTTATTTATTATAATGAAAATCGCTTTAATCGCAGTAATTTATTTATGCACATTTTTTCATTTATTATATTATAGATAAGTAGTTGGATTTTTTTTCGGTTTAACTACTTATTTAATTAGCTAATTATTTAATTAGAACTTACTTATTTTATGAAATTATCACATGCAGTAAAGCTCCGAGAAAATAAAAACTAAAGTCCCCGGCCTATTTTTATGTATTATCAATTTAGTAAGTCAATAATTTGATTAGAAGACTCACTTGGTGAGGCTGGAGGTAGCTTCGTAGCCCGTGGCGGCGGCGGCCCGGCGCTCCGCAGCCGCGTCCACCATGCCTCTGCATCACCGCGTGCATCACTGACTGATCACCACCACCGCACCTCCACTACCACACTCACACGCACATACATTACATTATAAACAACCCTGCGACCGTTCGATACCTGATCTAAGAACTCGATATTCGTATAAAATGTCAGTTTTCAACACCTATGGATTGCAATCGCACAGACTTGTGGTTTTCTGTCATTAGAACGAAGAAACCCGTTTGTACCTGTAACAAGGAAATTGCTTTAGAAGCGTCGATTTAGGTGTAGCACAAATTGTTTTAAATTTACTAGAATTATCCTTTAGTATTTAATTGTTTATTCGAATTACTATATATACAATTAATTAGAATTAGAGAGCCAGAATATTAACTACGATTCATATCATATTTAGTTGTAATTATTTGTATTGAAAATTACATATAATTTGACACAACGTTAACTTAAATTTCATTGACCTTAAAAATCATTTTTTGATTATTTTTATCAATGCTGTATGTACTGTATGTACTGTTATACTGTTGTATATATGTATATACTGTTATTCGTAAAACCGCTTACTGTTCTTTGTATACATGCTCAGATTTTAGAGGAAAAAAAAACCACTTGAATTAATTAAGCTTTAGAGCCTCTCGTAGGAGAACGACTTTATCAGTGTTCTTTTTTAAAAACAAAAGGTCAGTTCAATTATAAAATTAAATTTCACCGAATATGACTTGTTTGATAGAATCTTTATTTACCTGACGCATTTGTACCAGCTTTTTATTATAAAATTCATTAAATCAACCGATTTAAATCCTCTTTGGGAAATTCGACGCAATTTTGAGTAATTACAAAATGAAAATAGCGAAGCGTGTTTGTTATTATTTAAAAACTTAACGAAATACATTTTACAAACTTAACAACATTTTAATGTGTCAGTTTTTTTCGTGTTTTAATTGATTTTAAATATTTTTATAATTATTACTACTTAAGTATTCGTTTTTGCTTCTAATTTTAAACATATTTTTGGCAATGCTCGGCCGTGTCCGGTTTTTTTAAAGCACGTGTGGTAACTATCTTAATTATAGTTTAATTGTAAATATTAAAAAATAACAATGTTTCAGGACATGTTTTTACACTACATAATTGTTTCTTAATTTTATTTTTTTATTTTTAAACAGTTTTATCCAACTAATAGATCAGAAATTTTACTCCTGGCGACAATAATTCCAGTAAATATTTTTTGTTTGTCTGATATTCTTTTACAGACATTTGATTTTACGGACATAAGTTATACAATGAATAAATAGTAAAAATATTTTCTTTTTTTTTTAAATAAATATTGGTGATTAAATATCATAATTCTACAGATTAATAAAGTAATAAGATCATTTTTTTATATATAATAAAAAGAAAAATATTATAAAATACATTAAGTTATAATAAACTACTACAGAATAAATCAAATAAACATAGTAATAATAGTAATAATGCCAAAAAGTCATTAAATTATACACAAAAAAAAATCGATTTTATTAAATTTAAAACATAATAATTATAAAGATGTATTTTTAAATTCATATTATATAATAATAAATATAATATTAAAGAAAATATTTTTAGGCAATTTTGTTATATGTTTGTAATTCGATATTATATTCTAGTGAGGCGATTATATACAGTAAAATAATTTATATTAAATATATGGTGCCTTTAAGTAAATATTTTTTATTATATTTTTTATTTAAGCAATATATGCTTCAAAAAAAATCTATACCTACTCTGTCCATTTCATACACCTAACCTACAAATTTATGGATAGTATTTAGGACATTTTAACATTATAAATAAAAAATTTAAGGAAATAGGACTATACTGTAATACCCTAGTTCCTGCTAAGTAAACGAACAAAATTATATGAAATAAAATCGATTTGATTTCATCTCAATTTAAATGTTTGTTAAAATAATAATATTGATTCAATCTTCTATTAAGAAGTACCTAATTGATAATTCGGTGCTTACATTAAACTTTTATAACAAAGGCACTTGGCATAATAATGGGTATTTAAAATACATTTATATTCTGTTAAATCTTTGCACTGACGTTTATATTTTAATAAATAGTAGTATTTAGTACAGGCCATTTATTGAATCATTTTATGTCGGTATTTTTAAATTTTACTAAATATGTATATGAAAATCTTAAGCGTGTACTAATTTAAGATTTAAATATATATATGCCATTTACTACGCACTACGATATTAACGAAATCTCTGTCTCACTAATCATAGCAAATGGCAATCGCAATGATGTTCACAACAGAATATTGTACTATACCTACAGTATTATGAGATCATCGATACAGCAAATAAATTTAAATATGACTCACCCGTTTATATACTAGCTACAGAAAGACCGTGTAGGTTATCATTATCACAGTACATACAACACACACGTCATAGATAGCACACATTACAATATTATTCAAGAGGTCAGAGACTTAAATGTAATAATGCTATTGTTATAGTGCAAAGACATTCTCTTAAATAAAAGAGATTACTCGAAAGACAAAATATAAATAAATCTTAACGTTTCATGAGACAGGAATAGAGAGAAACAACAAAAAATATAGTCATGTTCCAATTTCTGTATTGAATTTCTGTAAATCATACAACTACTGCCATCTATGAACTTTTTAAAGAAACTCTTCAATCCATATCCGTACATTCATACCCAACCAGATGTGCTTAGTGCGCAATTTGGTAATTTTCTCAATGTTTCAGATTTTTGATAGGTACCATAGAAATAGTTTAGTATTTAGCCCAATCAGAAGCCATGGAAAAGAGTTTGGATGTCCGCTGATTGGTGCGAATATTGTTTATGGAATTACCAAATAGAAAAGTTTACTACGTTGATTTTGACAATTCCTTTGACATTAATGTTATGCTTGTAATGAAGTCAAACTTTAATTTACTATTTTTTATTACGAAATTGGCACGCATATATTTTTCAAGTTTACTGAGTTTATTTTGATTTAAAAATAGTATTGAATTCAATTTTCTTATAGCTATTTAGTACTATAAAAAATTATTTTTAAAATAACAATGACTACCCGACAAGTATATTGCGTGCTTGCGACGAACAACCAAAGAACAACCTTTGTGACAATGTCTGCATCTGTTGACTAAAATTTGAAACCTAATAAGCTTTTAACAAGGTCAACAGTTTTCATCAACTCGCAGTCGACAAAAATAATTAATAATCAGTACGTGGTCTGAGAATTGGTGTAATCAATCTGTCTTTATTTAAGATAAAAGTGTTAGTGTCCGCGAAAATGATCTGTACTTTGTTTTTCGCAATCACAACGTTACATGAACATGGATGACCTAAAATGCGAATATGTAAAGAAAAAAAGATGCTTTAAATTGTCTTTAAAAGTGCTTGTTAAAAAATATGATGCAGGTCGGTACATCGATTATCGACAATCAAACGTAATAGTACTATCGTTTAATAGTTAGTGAGTGTCTCAGCATCAAAAGTGAAAATGTGATGTGTCAAACCGATTGTTTACTTCACGACGGACAGGTGACGGTGAGCGGATTGTAGAAGTGGTACGTGAGGGCTGCGGGAGGCGGGCGGTATGTCGGGCCGTTCGAGTCCCGTAAACGGCGGCTATGATGCTGCTGAGCCCGCTATGAGGCTCTCTGTCCGCAAGGACCTGTTTCCCGATATTCATCTACCTAAAATAGGTTCCGACTCTGACTCAGATACGGCACAAGATGAGCTAGAAAGCGTTTCTTGTGTTAAATTAGAGACAGATTTTGAACAGAGCATCGACGATATTGCTCATCAAAGGATGCAGGTCGTCAACGGAGCACTGCCGTCCCCGACACGGCCTCGCCACAGAAAACATAAGCAGCACTCCAGACGCCATACAGATCATTCAACTCTTAATGGATGTCTTCCTAAAGAGAGAAAAAGGAAAAAAAGTTCTCATAATTCTCATAAAAGGACGCACACCTCTAATAGTTTAGTGTCTATGGTGAAAGGTGGTAAAAACTTAAACTTAGTAAGTAGTAGTGAGTGCCAGGGAGATGAAGAAGCCGAGGATGAAGAGGAAGAAGAAGAAGAAAGTGAAAGTTCAGATGATGAAGTGCTAAAGCGTAGTGTAAAGTTACCGTTAATTAATTTGCCACGACAGAGTGGCAAACCTTACAGTCATGAACTTAGTCAATTATCAACAAAAAAGAGTAAGTCAAAGGAATCTTCAAAGGAACAAAGGACTCATATAGTAATACCTTGTAGTGGTAAACCTCGTTCCATGTTGGGGCTCTGTAGTTCCCGTAGCAAAAAGAAATCTAAGAAGTCTGATTGTACACCCACATATCGAAGTCAGATAGTGGATACAAAAACTAAAATAAAGATTAAGATTAGAAGGACAAGTGTTCAAGAAATGGTAAGTGTTTTCTTTTATAAGAATTTACAACTACATATTACGTATTGGAAAACCCTGAAGAATATAGTAATAAATCTGATGTAATATGTCAAAAAGGAGCATTCTCTTGTAAGTTTTATAGTGTAACTGTGTTTCACAGTACACTATGACATCAAAATTAATACAAACTTAAATTGAAGTAATCTAGCCTTAGGTTCCACTGATAATATAGATATAATAATCATAAAATGCTAATGACAATGCATTTTTGCTAATAAGTTCCCTGTTCCTTGTGCTTGTTTTTAATCAGGTGTAAGCTATATAAGATTATGGTCGATTATTAGCCTATATAGTTTAGCTACTAACTATTTGACAAAAAAAAAGAAAGATAAAGAGAGAAAGAGAAAATATTTTAAATTAATTTATTTTTATATCATCTAAGTGGTAGATCTATTCATGTTACCAAATTATATTTTTAATAAATCACTTATACAGATAAAGGGCAGTGAACTTTTCTTTAGAAGAAATTAAATTGAATGATTTCACTAGATATTTTATGTTGTTTATTTGTTTATACAATATACAATGGAAATTCTCAGGAGGAACTTAAGAATCGCTATTGTCATTAGCTAATTTGTGAAAATTTTCATTAATTACATTTGAAATCAAAATATTAAGTATTCAAGAAGGCTCATAAAATAATTTTTGAATAGAACACCTATACTATCCTCTTAAAACAATCTCCCACAGAAATTCCTGAGATTATTCTATGTATTGGTGCGGTGTGGTTGATTGGTAAATAACTGTAATTTATAATTTCTATGAGGGATGCAGGATATGTACATATGAAGTAATCTAAGTCAGATCAACATTGATGAACTAGAAAATAATATTTTAACCATACAACAAATTATTACTTAAAATCTCAACATCTACAAAAAACTTGTCAAGGGCATGTACTCATAAAAAGTCTCCATCAACTGTTGTTTTATATAAAATAAATGTACATTATTCTCATATAAAAAATAAACAAAATAGTAATAGTGTCTAACTATTTTGTATTTCTGTTTATCCTCAATGTTACTTTCACTTATGATTTTATAATACCTTTAAGAGTTTTTACAGTACAAACACAATTATTCTTGTTAATGATGTGTTAAGTTTCAATAGGCTATGAAATATAACTCAACTATTAATAGTAGAATGTAAATATAAAAGAATTGCAAATGTGTATTGAATTTAATCAACAGATTATTTAAACTTTATTTGGTAGGCAAAGTAGTGGTTTCAAAATATCTACTTTCCAATTTATTTTATGCATGTAAAAAAAATAAAAAACTTATATTTTATGTATGTCATATAGATTATACCATTAATTAAATGAATAATCTATATAGAAGATTCTTGGATAACTTATCTGTTTCAGATGTCCTTCTTCTGAAGTATATCTAAATTTATTATTCTAAAAAAATATCATTGTCAAAAACTTTGAATAGTGTAGTGATATTTGAATGAATACATTGAACTGTTAAACACTATTTATATCATACAATAATTATGATATCTATAACAAGTAATTGTTATTGTTGGTTTGACATAGTTACCTAAAAATTTAATTTTGAATTAAAAAGGGAAACAAATATAAATAAAATATTATCAATTGATTTAGGACTACTAGTACTTTTATCACTATATTAGTATTAATTATATAATATGTGTTACGAAATAACTGATAACAACAAGTTAAAAAAAAAAAAAATTTTTTCAGGTAACACCTACACCAACTTCCATAGCGGATATTGGGCAAAGAAAATCGAAAAAGAAGAGAGCAGCATCACCAATCGCCAGTGCTAGCTCTGGTGAAGAATATGATCCTTCTAGGGGAGACACTGCGGCTGCTATGAGCGTTGCTGCGATAAAACCAAGGCAACCCCGCCCTAAGGCTAAGAAATCTAACAATAATAACTCCAAAACTATAGGTATGTTGTGGTCCCTTAGAAACTTTGAATTGTTTGTATGGGTTTTTTTACCTGAAAAAACTGACATTAGTTTTAATATCAAAAATCTTACTGGTATCTTTGTGATTCATTAATCCTATTAATAAATTGAAAAAGCATTGTATTTTATGGAAAAAAATATATTATGATATTTTGTCATGTAATGTTATTAATCACTTTAAAGTAAACTATAAAAATATTTTTATATCAATGTTATTGCAGATAAAGCTCAAAAGACTGAGAGAAATAGAAGTAGCACAACAGTTAGTAAGGAAAATGGACCTCAAAGTCCATGGGCATATTCCATGCCTGAGGAGATTTTAGCAAAAATATTTGAATATGTTGTTCAGCAAGGCACGCTACCAACTATCATTAGGTAAGATAACTCTCAACTTATTAAAAGATGTATTTATAGAATATTCTTTGTATTTGTTTTTAATATAAAAAATATATATTACATTATCTTATTTCAGATTGGGTAGAGTATGTCAATTATGGCACAGTGTCAGTTGTAGGCCAGAACTCTGGAAGAATGTGGACCTTTCGCAACATACTGTTGAAAAATGTAAAACAGACTACAAACTGGTCTGGCTTCTTGAAAATCGCTTAACACAATGCCAGAGTTTAAATATTGGTAAGGAGAATGGTATATAATTATATAGGCATGTCTTATATTATTATTTTTAGATGTTTTTAAAGTAGTGTCCTGCAATTTTATTGTATTAGAATGGAACATTTTTTCTTTAAGTTTCGTATCAAATAACGATAATACAAGTATTTATAAAATTCGTTTACTATATGCAACTTTTAAAAAGTTGAGTTAATGATGAAGAAATCTTGCTCAAGACCATGCTGAGGTCAAGTACAATAAGCATACATTTCTTAATTGGGTATAGCTCTGGCTGGATACTTAAATGGAGACCTTATTATCTGAAATATTATGAATAGCATAATAATAGCAAAAAAAATAGTAACTGTTATTAATCTGTCTAAATAAGTAATTCTAAAGTATTTTTTTTTTTAATTATATAAGCATAATTAAAAACTCTCAATAGTTGTGCCATAATAGCCACCCGATTGAAATAATCACTTTGAAGTTAACATCTTTTTTTATTTTATTTTAGGCTGAGAGAACAGAGAGATTGAAAAAACAAAAATAATTAAATTATTTGATATAATTACAGAAAATTACAGAAACTTTTGTCACAAGTGCATGTTGAAAACATAAATGGCCAATTTTCTTTTTCTTGTGGGATGTACTCTATATTTCACGGCAATATACAATGATTTGGAAAACTTATCCTAATGTCGATTTAGTATCAGTTTTATATTATTTTTATATAACATAAATGAAGTCAAGTTTATTATGTTATTTCAGCTCAGTGGAAAGTGTGCAACGTGTCCTGGGTGCTAGCGTGCGTAGTGGACTACTGCCCAGGACTGGTGGAGCTTAGCGTGGCAGGCTGGAGCCGCATCACGCCCGAGCAACTCTATGACTTAGTGCAGGGTTTGCCCAACTTGCAACGCCTCGATCTCTCTCTAACGGTATATATATAAAAAAAACATTTTGTATCTGCCCAACCCGACTTCGATAAAAGTTGTTCGCCCAACGCCATTAATTTTGTTTGTGCATTGATAGTCAGTCAGGACAATGGGTTTTTATAATAGGGAAATAATATAGATAACACTATTTATAGTTAATTTTTCAAATTTGACAATGTTGTATATCTACACTGTTTATATCATATAACTCTTTAATTGTGTCTGTTTGCTACTTCATTAGCTAATGTTTTTTTACAAAATAAATAAGATATATTTATTCGAAACGTGATTATAAAAAGGGTCATACGGCCAAATAAAATGTAATTATATTTTGTATGTATATAAATGTAATATATTAACTGCCTTGTTGGTTTAGTGACTAAAAATAAGAAAATTGATGGAATAGAGTGCACTTGTTCGTACAGTCTTATGTAAAATAATATATAGTGTGCTATTTATTGACAATAATTAGCAGAACATAAACACCATCACATAATATACATTATATATGTTTGGTGATGGGAGATATAACTCATTGCTAGTAGCCAGATTAATAAATAGGAAGCTTCTAATTGCATTGTAACGTCAATAAGTCAAAGCACCTCACCATAGACTATAATATTGCCAACAGTCCGAAACCGGAGGATCGAGTACCTGTTTGTCGGCGGCATCGATGGCTCGTATTGCGACGAACTTTGGCGTTCGTCTTACGCACCTGACTTTAGCAAATAACAAGTTCTCTGCATTACCGCAGATACTCTCTTCTGTTGCTGTAAGTTACATTCAATTTCTTAGCTGCACTTAAATGTTCAAGTATCCTTGAATAAAAGTATAATGATTGTATACGTTTTGATTTACAGACCCATTGTCCTAATCTGGAAGTACTGGATATATCAGGCGCTTTGGCTACGTCGCATCCGGCGCCCATTCCGTTGGAAGCTTTACAGAAAGGTTGCCCTAAAATGAGAGTCTTCAGAGCAGCCAACGCTCAATTAGTACTCGCCTCTGCGACAACTTCACAGCAGGTAAAGCCTCCTTAAGATTAAGATGACGTTTATATATTAATCAAACAACTGCTTGAACAAAAGTAGAAAAAAAATATTTCAGATTAATAAATTGTACTTTATTTCATGGCATACATCTACTAATACATATACAGGTATTTAATAATCCATTAATATAGTTACAAAGATTATACAACTTAAAGTAAAGTAACAGCCTGGAAATGTATCACTGCTGGGCTGGGGCTTCCTCTTCTTTTTTCATCCACACTCGAGACGTGTGTTGATATCACTGCGGTGTACGAGTCGAGTCATAAACAGAAATTATAGCATATGAACATTCAAAGAAGCTCGCCCAGGTCTGAGGTGGGAATCATCGGTTAGGATTGACGTGTTTACTCGGCTCAAATGTGGCATGTGTGGCGTCGGCAGCTGGAGGCGGGCTGGTCGCAGCTGGAGGAGGTGTCCATCGCCAGCAGCGCGGCGGCGGAGCGCACGGCGGTGGGCGAGTACCGGCTGGGCGACGACGCGCTGGCGCGGCTGGTGCGCGCCGCCACGCGCCTGCGCCTGCTGGACCTGCGCGGCCTGCAGCGCCTCACGGACTCCGGCCTCGTGCGCGTGCCCGCCTGGGACCTGCAGCACCTCTTCCTGGGAGGTAAGTCACTACTTTCTGTCTCTAGACGTTTTAGATTCTTCTAGAATACCTCACTTAGTGAGAAATTATTGTATATTAAGTCGAATCAAAATATGCTGTATTCGAGTAGGCTTTTACGGGCACTATTGAATTTACAGAATTGTAAACTTAAAGCTACCACTGGCTCAGATTTTTACGAGAAGAGCCAACGAGTGACTCAGGAGTAATTTCTGTTTCCCAACATTTGAAAAATAAAGTTATATCAATACAATGCAATTAGATTTCAAAAAGTACTAGCTGCTTTTTATCATCTATTTTATCTTGTATTGAATAAGATGCCTTATTAATTAATGTTTCTTTAACTAACAATTTTGATTTATCAAGGAGCAAAGTTAAAATATCTGCAGAATTTTACTATTGAATCGAACACCTTACCCCAGGAAAGTTTATTTGATTTTGCGGAGTTGGAAACTTCACGTTATATTATCCTCACTACTGTTAATGAGTGTCACCTATTCTATCAAAATTATCAATATAATATTTTGTTCAAAACATACCGAAATATAATAATGCAAAAATGATAGACGTAAAATTATATACATCCTTTTTGTTCTGTTAGGTTGCAATGTTTTGCGTCAAACAAACGCGTGCCTCGAACTGATCTGCGAGAAGTGGTCGCACAGTCTTCTAGAGTTGGACTTATCTTGGGCCTCCGCTGCAAAAGTACTACACGATGCTGTATCCGCGCTCGCAGATTCACCAAACAGCAAACTAAGGTACTATTTGAAGACTATTATTTCGTTACTGGTTTTTTTATTTTCAAAGATATATAACTAATGTTTACCTAACTATTATTTTTTCATTTCAGAATACTCAACTTGTGTGGATCATCTGTGTCTTACGAAGCTGTGAAAAAAGTTTTACTGAAATGTCCTCATATAGAATCTTTAAATCTCAGTTCATGTCGAGCTTTACCAAGAGGTATGAAACGACTTTATACCGGACAAGAACTTCAGGACCTCAAAGATAGCTTAGATCCAGAAAAAGCAAAACTTAAAGACAGTAAAAGTGACGAATCCAAAAAGAAAAAATCGAAAGTGTCCGTTTCTAAACCTGAAGATGATGCAAATAATGACATTCCTGAAAGTTCTGGTAGCAAATCAGATATTAAATCTCCAGAAAAGTCTTCCCAGTGTGTGTTTCAAGAGCCAAAAAGTATATCTGATCCTGGTACGAGGGTATCTGAGAAACGAATTTCTTCAGAAATCCAAACAATGTCTACTTCCAGCGGTAAAGTTTTAGAAAAAACAAAAAATAATTTAGAAAATGTTATGGAAAATACGCTAATTCCAAAAGGCTCAACTACTCCAAATCTTTCGAGTCCTCTTGCTCAATCAAAGCCTGATTCTTCATGTACTCCTAGGTCAGATTCTAAGACTGACTTGGGAAGTCCACACTTTAGTCCCGTCCAAAAACCCGATAGTCAAATACCTAGTAGTCCCGATGTTCAACCTGAATCAATAAAAAGTAATCATTCTTGGAATTTAGGTCAGTTCAAAGGTACTCCAACCCATAAGTCTGAAGCAAGTCCACTTAACAGGCTAGAAAGCCATACCAAGATTAGACATAGCAAAGTAATAGAGCAGTGTAGTCCAACAACTTCTCTAGAAAATAAACCTAGTCCAGAAACGTTATCATTAAAGCAACAAGATATAAAAAATCCTAATACTTGGAATTATGGTAGCTACAGTCCCATGCCAAGACAGGAAACTCAATTTTCTTCTCAAAGAAGTCCATATTCAGCTCAACCGAGTCCTGCTCAACCAAGTCCATATTCAACACAGCCCAGTCCCTATTCTACACAGCCTAGTCCATATTCTTCGCAGCCTAGTCCTTACTCTGCGCAACCAAGTCCAGACACAAGTCAAATTGTTAAACCAGATATGCAAAAAACTGGGGCTTGGAATACTGGCAATTATAGTCCAATGCCTACTAAACATCACGCTCCATTTTCTCCTCATCCTTCAACTCATACCAGTCCCGATGCTGGCCTTGGAATGAAAAGTGACAGTCTTCGAAATAATCCTAATAAAACGCCAGGTCAATACAGTCCAATGTCACGACAACAACATCACAGCCCATATTCTCCACGACCCAGTGTGGAGAATAGTTATAACAAAAAGAGTCCGGGAGTGGGCAAGTACAGCCCTATGATGCGCCCAGACTGCCATTTGCCCAGTCCTGATGGCGGTCTTACGTCAAGACCCCATTTAAGTGGAAGAACACAGGACGTGTATGGCCGCTCAGTGCCTAAAGTACCCGAAATTACTCCAAATATCCCACCGCCTGAAATACCAAATTCATGGGGATTTAATCATATGAGCAATCCAACATCTGCAATGGAGTCCTTAGTATGGGGTGGATCTTCGTTCAATGCGGAGCCAACGCAATCTCCTCTACAATCGCGCGTCGACAACATACCTACAATGTTGAACACGCCACCACCGCAGCCATGGAATGAATTATCACCTTTTGACAGTGCTATAAGAAGACATAACGATGTAAGTGATCCATGGACCTTAGGTCAGTTTAGAGTAGAACCGCCTAATCAAGTACACAACAATTTTGTGGAGCAAAATATAAGCTTTGAATCGTTAAGTGCCCATATAGGACATCAGTCACATGTGCTACAGAGTTATCTAGACGATGGTTTTAATGAAACTTCACGCGTGGACTGACGATCCCAATTGTCTGCACCGTCTTACCCCTCGAACGAATTTTCAATTCTCGATAGGATCCCTTTCACAATACCTGTTGAGACTTCTTCACGGAGAAAGTTTGGGTGATGTAATTATAGTTTTGAACAATTATTGTTAGTAATTGTAAATAAGATTATCTAGCTAGTTATAAGTGTAAGGAAGCTAGAAATGCATTCAAATTATTTTGCAGCCCATAGTTTATGAGAGATACAGATTAATTATATTAGTAAATTACTAATTACTAATAGTAATTAGTAAATACTTCATTCAAGATAGATATTGTTGTTTTAAATTACAGCGCTAGGTGCATAAACATGTGCTTAGCTGGAAGTAGAGAATTTAAAATAGTCAAACTGAAATATATGATACCTACATAGCCAATTATTACACAACCATTATTGTTTTTAAAAATGAAATAATATTTCTGATCTGGAAACTCAACGAAAATATTATTTGTTGTATTGTTCATATCGCCTTAATATCTTTAAAGAATGAAATGTTTATTTAAAAACAATGTATATATAATGAGTGTTATAATACTGGCTATGGTTATTTGTTTTTTTGTATATAAATTGGTCTTATGAAAAGCAATAACAATAGAAATAAAAGAATCAAATGTGCAAATTCGCAGTTAACAAATTAAAAAAATCAAATGAGTATATATTATACAATATCAAATAAATACCAAATATTGATGTCCTAAATAGCTCAATACATTTATATCATTTAAAAAAAACAAAACGACATTCCTTTCTATGCTGATTTATATCTAGATTCAGAAAAAAACTAATCAATTTTAAAGATATAATATGATCATTGAAACTGAACGCTTCCTGGTTTTTTCTGAAACCATACTTTGACAATGCGTACATAACGAATGATTGGAAATGCAGCTATTATTGATGCAATGTTGCTAATATTAACATTTGACATATACAGTTATTAAGTTTTTATTTAACACTATCAGTATCCTATCGGATTTGTCAACTGGGAGCATGTTTTCAATTTCAATTATTTTAATAAAATCTACCTTATGTTCTGTACCTTAATTATTAAAAATGTATTTCAAAGGTTCGTCGTATCTATCTGTGTAACTCGGCGAATTACCTCAGTTATCATTGCTTGATAAAATTTGCAATCATTGTAATACTGATCTACCTGTAATATTTTAAATTAAAAGTTATATTTTTGTGACAAATTTTCAATGAAATATAATAATTATCTTCGCTGTCAATGTTAAATCTCAATATTGTACGGAACATCCGGTTTGCGAGTCGACTTCGAACTTCACATTTTTTTTATTTCTTAGTCAATAGTCGGAATCAAGACAGAAAAATATTTAATCTATGTGATGCAAATGCAGGTTTTTTATATTTTTATAAACAATTTGTTAAAATACGATATTATCATTTTGTTCTTATGATAATATCAAGAAGATTAAATTTCTATCTACCAGTAATCATCAATCCATGTAATAGAACTATTTTGATAATTAAATCAATTGCATTTATAATTTTGACACAAATATTTTTTAGATCAGTTGTAGTCACGCAATAATTAATATTATGAACTATATCTAAATTGTTTCACTTGCAATGAATCGGTATGAAATCATGTCCCACTCTAACATTATGGTTTCTCTTATTTCATTTCTCAAATTAAAAATAAAGTACAATAGATTATATAGTAATTACGTTAATTATTTGTCTTGTTTGATTTTGGTTTTTTTATTGTAATATAATTTTACAGCATTTTGTACTGTTTTGTACCTTTTTTTGTACATAAAAATGATATCAACAAAAATAAATCATGAAATCTTATTTGTTTTGAAAGTTTCTAAACAAATAGTCCATGGCATATAAAAGTAAATATCAAATTTGAAAAAAATATATATGAAAAGGCGAGTACAAAGTGCTTTGTATAAATTTTTTATCAATTAAGTATTTCGTGTTGTATTCAAAGAGAACCGTAAATTCACCAAATATTGTTTCATTACCTACATTAGCCTTATTGAATGCCTATAACTGAAGAGAATATTTTATAGTTTTATTAACTTATTACAAATTGGAGAATATTATCTACTATACATAGAATGTATAAAATATAATATTAGGTAAATATTAATGTTAAATAATCGTGTACTATAGAATGTATAAAATAAAGTTGACTAATATCTGTAAGTTCTGTTATGTAGAGATTTTTGTTTGTAATATTGTTACATTACTGCGTGGACTTCACACAAGTGGTCCAATTTTTATAATCTAACCAATAAAATATCGATGTGGTTGTATATTTACATTTTGAATAGATTGTAATCTATTTATTAAAAATCTTTCGTTGAAATCAACACCACCCGTCATTGTCAAAACCAAATTATCCTTGCCCACCCAAAGTTTAATCCTTCTCCCATCTAAATCAGAAAGCAACAAACCATATATGAGATATTAATGGTAATAAAATTACTTTAAATTTGGAATGCATTGAAATGCAAATAAATTTATTTTTCATTACTATGCAACGTAAAAATACGGATTTTAAAGTATACAAAGATATTACTGCAATATTTTATTTATTATTTAACAAGCACAATAAAATTATTTTTCAAAATATAGTACAATATATTGGTTAAATTATTAGTTTTTTAACCTTTAATAATTGCAAACATACAATTTTTAAATGCTTAAACTAAAAGCTTGTAGATACAACAATTATTATTTTTTAAATAGAAATATTTTGGAATTTACTTTTAAATCAGATTCAGAAACATTGTTCTCTGTAAAGTTGAGATCATATTTCAAAATAATATTTTATTGTATCGACTAGATTAAACATCATATCAGATACTTAACTGTATACTGCTATCACTGGAATGTTTTTTTTATTTAACACGTTGAATAGGCTACACCATTTAAAAAAAAAACAAGTATTTTATCTTTTTAAATAAAATTACATATTTCGTATAAAAATACATTTTCTGTATTACAAGGTGGAATTCAAATGCTAATCTTTAATAAAGGTGTTAGATATAAAGCAGTTTTCATTTAATCGTGATTAAATGAATGAAATCATACAAATTGTGATTATTTACTTAGAAAAATTCAACTAACAAAATTAAACTGTTTTATATATACAGATACAAAGTATTATATTTCGTATTAAGTTATTTTTTTAGTACTTAAGTGATTCTTAGGTTTTACTAAAAGAAACAGTCTCGAAGGACATTTGAAATATTAGTGGAAATTACTGTTTGTCTACTGAAAGTGATTTCAAAATCTGACGATAAAATATCTAAAAAAATCAATGAAGCCTTATACATCCAATGTTCCGTAGAAAACATCAAGATAGATTCAGAAAGTAGAGCCTTACTTAAATAATCTTAAATTTCCACCCTGTAACGACTGTTTTTAATACATGGATTTATATTTAACTTGGTTGCATTAGCACATTGTTATATAAGAATATCAATTAAATTCATAAACTAACATTTATAATAGGTTGGCAGCCCAATTATTGAACAAAGGATTCAACAAAGGACGCATTTTTAGAACAAGGTATTAAACTTTTGCCCCGTTTTTAATAATCAAAACAGGATTAATTCATTTAATGCCAATTCATCATTCATGATCATTATGTTATTTTTTTTTAATTATTTTTGTAAGATTTTTTTTTCTGAATTGCTGCGAAGAAGGTTCGAAAAAATCGTAATTCCGAGGATGTGGACATTTATAGCACTTTTATGTATTTTTTTGTAGATTTTCTCATCCATGTCCTCGGCCTATTTCGCTATCGATAATCTGCCACTGCTAGGCACGATATTACATATATAATAAATGAGAATTTTTAAGTTTTCTTATATACTTTTTACTTAATTTTTAGACACTGAAAGCAGTTTTAAACAATCCATTATAATAAGCAATATAAATTACATCTAAATCTCATAATTATAAGACGCAATAAATAAATGTATATTTTTAAACACGTTTTGCTGGTTTTTGTAATTTAACAAATTTGTCTTACAAAATTTACACATTAAGCAACACGTTTAATTAAATACTTGTTATTATACTTTAAAATATATATTATATACTAGACAATTTGTTATGCTTTAACGTCGTAATAGTACTTTAAAAATGTGAGGCCAATTCTATTAAAATATAACGGTTACGATATGTTCTAGGAAAACCGATGAACGACAACGCTAATATTTTAAGTGAAAATTTGTTAATAGAATTGGCCCCCAGGTCAACAGTAAAAAATCTGTAACTACGATATCAATTCTAATTCAATTCCCATTTTAAGTAAATTTTATTATAAGAGGTCTCATTCGAAGCATTAAATAATTTCGTCCAACCAATCAACCAAGGGTTGATATGATAAATTTTATCAAGTTTTATGGATGTTACTTATCTATATTCAAGTTACGAATTTAACATTCCGTAATATTTATAAACAGAATGCCTATAAATAAATAAAAAATAAGCCTAGCATGAGGTGCCTGGGGCCAAACGAATGAAATGATTGTTTGTTTGATGAACGGTGGTTTGTATTTAGATTTTGTGCGGAATATTATCCTTTCTTAATTAACAAGTCGATACTTCAAAAGTATTGACGTACGTCGTTTCTAAGAAATGTGGTAAATATGACATCTAGGTAATATCCATACATTTTAGTATTTACTTCGAACGTCAGATAATAATTACACTTGTCTTTAACTGTAACGTCGTAAATCCTAAGAGGTTGTATGAAATTGACACTCTAAAGATTGAAATTATTCGGGAAATCAATAACATTTACGGAGAGTTTTACAAGGTCTATACTGACGGATCCAAAAGTGAATCTTGCGTAGGTGCCGTTTTATACGATCCGAAACAAAATTACTTCAAAATATTTACGGTTAATGAGTCTGTATCTATATGAACGGCTGAGTTGTTAGCTATTTATAAAGCGGTTAGGTATGTTTATGCGAGGGACGTGCGAAAGGTGGTTATACTCACTGATAGTAAAAGTGCATTGCAACATATTATTAGGTGTATAAAAGGCTATATTAGAGTATCGATAGCATACAAAATCCTTAGATTGATACAAAATATCGAGATAAGGGCATTGTTTTAAAGTTACAGTGGATTCCATTCCACATTGGTAACGAAGAAGCGGATCGATTGGCAAAGCTAGCTCATACTCTTGGAGATTTTTATAATATAAAACCACACTATACCGAAGTTTTTTCAATATTCAAAATTATTTGTGCTAAAATTTGGAACGAATACTTTAATGAGAGATCGCTCGATAAGGGAATTTGGTATAAGACAATTCAATCCGAGCCTCCTCGGATACCGTGGTTTATAAATAGTAATATTAATAGAAGTAAGTTAGTTATAGCATCAGACTCAGATCTGGACACATTCCATTAGGCAAGTTTAAACATCTAATGAGGAAAAGTGACACTCCCAACTGTGAAGTATGCGGTGTATTAGAAGATGTCTCACACTTGTTATTGGCACGTGTCCGTAACCATAGTTTGAGAGAAACACTAAAATATGAACTAAATTTAAATTTGTTTAATATTGGTGCTCTTAATTCTATCCTTAGTAACCCTACATGTATTTCAGCAATTAAAATCTATGAATTTGTTAGTGATTCTCTCAAACTGATTTAGTCATACTTGTTGAACTAATTTTGATTTAATTTAGCGTGTAACGATGGGGCCGATATATAGGCTGCCTATAAAGGCCCCTTAAAAATACTAGAATAAAAAAAAAAAACTGTAACGTTTTCTTTGTAACTCGATTATAATTTTCATGATGAATAAAATAGTGAAGCCTAAGATCCCCAGACAGCTATATAACTGGCTCAATGACTCCGTCATGTACTCGCTTAATGATCTCCAGGTTCGTCATACAATACAATTTTTGTTTTGAAACTGATTTTATTATCATTTAAAACGATTTATTTATTAAGAGATAATGTGTAAAGGGTTTACACTTAATACCGGTTTTATAATGATAGTTTATCTATCACTGACTTACGTAAATAAGTATAAATATACATTTGCTTTAAAATATACATTATACAATAATATTAATGGCCAGTACATAAAACATATAGATCAGATTAGTCTAGTCTCAGGGCCGATATTAAATATCATCAATTTCAATGTGCTTTATTATTGCTTATAATTTCGCGGTAAAGAAAATCAGCAAGCCTGGATGTATCAGATAAAAATCTATCAGCTCACACTGGAGCAGCTTGGAAGATTTTGGTCCAAACTTTATCCTAAACAGCAGCGATGGAGGACGATGAATACTAGCCGTAACTATGATCAAACTTTTACTTATAATTTCATGACTTGGAATCCAAGTCAGATAACGTAATTCTATAATCCTCACAGACGCTAGAAAGAAACTAAAGAAACAGCCTGTAAATTTCCGACTGCTGGATTAATTCATTGAAACTAGACACAGGTTTCCCGACGATGTTTTCACATACACTGTTAATATTTAACTAATTATAAGTACATAATATTACTCATTTCATCTTAGTTCATAACACATAAATCAAACCTCCCCCTTATGTGATACATAAATACGAGATGAAATTTACGTTTATATATATATTTTATGCAAGTGTAAACGTCATTATTCAGAAAATAATACATATGAACAACATAAATCTCTATGGTATTCAGTCGATTATGTCTGTATATCGCGAT
Organism: Vanessa tameamea; assembly: GCF_037043105.1. Classification (NCBI taxonomy): domain Eukaryota; kingdom Metazoa; phylum Arthropoda; class Insecta; order Lepidoptera; family Nymphalidae; genus Vanessa; species Vanessa tameamea. Next base: position 8,054,656 of record NC_087313.1, on the reverse strand, counting down.
AGACTGGTTCTTACTTCCTGTTTAAAGGCAGCAATCACTTCACTTAGAATAGCGTGTTCGTGTAAGGATATATTTTTGCTAATCACCATCCGTATTCCGGTCCATAAACACGATTTGCACACATGCGTCCCGTTTGCCATTTATACATTATAAAAAATAAAAAAAAACCTTAACTATTTACTTCACATTCGAGGGTCAACATTGTTTATTGATCTTTGCCGCTATTGTAATTACCGTGCTCAGATAATCAATGCAAATACGCGAACAGGTTACCAAGTGAAGTTCCGCCATAATTATAACTTCTGTAATAATAATTGTTACACATACATCTGTAAGCACAGTAGACATGAAATATAGCGACATTAAATGCTATCGTAGTCTTCGTAATTAAACCCAGCGCTCGCAGAGGGCGCCAGCAGTCCGTCCTGTGGGTGCGGCTGTTTTTCACCTTTTGCCTTTTTATGCTTATGTTTTCTCTCCTTACGTTCAGATTTATCGCTATAATCGCCCTTTTCTTTATCTTTTGATTTCTTCTTTTTATGCTTTTTGTCAGCCTAAAATAAAAATAAAATAGTATTATCGTCTGAACTCATTTCCTTAGACAAATTCTAGTACTACAATTTTTCATGAATAAATTAAAAACATCATAAAAAATAACCAACCTTCAGATCTGGTTCTTTTGCTATATCTGGATCTTCGCCACCTAAAATGAACAATGTAAATATAATATATATGTTAGTAGAAATAACAAGGCCCAATAAGGGCGGAGTTAAACATGGCTCGTCTATATTTGGTTATTGCATATTATCTTGAAACATCCTTCTGATTCATTAACTAATATTATATAATTAACATGATATACGGGTGATGTATAGTTATAAACATATAGGTTTCATCCCACACATGACTGTAATTTCACATTTTTCTCCACTAAACACAATATTTATTCTAAACATAAATGTGTCCTATTCTCAACGCCCAGATCGTCTTTTCTGTTGTCGTTATTATAAACTAGTTTTCGCCCGCGGCTACGCGCGCGTTTTAGGATTTGGTTGGCAGGTATTATTTACACAATATCTTTATAAATTATAATCTGTGTACATACACTGTTTTTGTAACAAACATCAATACATATAAAAATTTCGCCTTGTAATATTAGTAAGAAATATACAAAAGTTACATCACCTTCAGGAGATCTTCTCACACTTGAATCCCCAGCCCACAGCGGGAAGTCGCTAGGGATATTAATATTCTGATTACTTAATACAGACATGCTATTCCCTTCGTGGTCTTTACTTATGACGGCTTGTTTCATAAAATCATTTCTTAAATTATCTTCATGTTTTGACCTTGATTCAATATCTAAATTGTCTATGCCCGTTTTAGTTTTTATCTGTGGACTGCTCTCAATGTCTAGATCGTCTTCATCTACGATTACTTTTGGATTTATTGTGTTATCATCGTCGCTAAAAAATTAACGAAAAATAATATTAAGCCACATTTATAATACAAAATAATATTCTATTAATTAATTTCCAATACTCGTATTATTCTAACTCAACTCGACCAGCAATGGCTACTTTTCCGACATCGACAATTTATTTATTTTTTATATACTGATCATCGAATACAATTAGGAAACAAGTTCTTGTATAGTGTGACTGACTGCGTCGTTGGTCTAGTGGCCCGAGGATTTTTCTGTCTTAAATTCTCAGTAACACCCCATAGTTTGGAAGTGTGTACAGATTATGAGACTGCACCTTTGTTTACGCACACTTGTGCACTGATATGTCCTGCGTAGTTGGCAAGTCTATGTTGAAATCCACCATGACCGTAATCTGCCATACAACACTACAGGCATTCATATTATTTAGAATTATAGAAGCATTAAAAGGCACACACGCAGGGTTGTATATTATAATAGTATAAAATTTCGGTCAAAATAATATTTACCTATCATTGTCATAGGTAGTTTCCTGGTTATTATTACTAATCGGTCCAAGGTCTTCTAGGAAACTGCTATCCAAGGTGCCAGCGTAGAACTCGTCCAAAGCTCCCGAGGACCCTGACATAGATATGTTGTTACCGGATGGTGTGCTGGGAATACTGGAAATAAATGGGTTGCTTATTTTTATTTGACATCGAATTAAAGCGATGTCATTCGTCGATAGCTTGATTAATCTACCTATGCATTATGGATTTTCGATTTTCATGTTAAATTAAAGTAGCTATAAGCTATTTAGTGTAATAGTGTGGCATTTTAAAATAAAGATATATTAGTCAACTGTAACTAGCGCACAATATGGCTGAGCTATAAGCAAATCGAGTGGCATACGCAAATCTAAGATTTGTTTACCTTTATTCCTTCTTCGATTGGAATAGTATATGTTATAAATGTGATCATAAGTTAAAAAGTAACGAAGAAACACCATACGTATTTACTATACGTATAGTACAAGTATTTTTACAAGTAAATTTTATTACAGGCGCGATTTCAACGGAGCTAACGATAGGAATTTACATGACATTGTCGATATCTAAATTAATATGTATTCAGTATTCGTTATGTATTCGAAAATAAACTAACATCTTGAATAAATCATCTATAACAGACAACTATGTAACGAAGTTATCTGTAGACATTTTGTTGACTCGCAAATCTCTCAAACATTTTTTTTTTATCTGTGATAGTTTTGTCAGAGGTCGCTTTAAATGAGGTCGTATGTGCACGACATTAAATATTACGTTTATTAAGCGATATCGCAAAAATATTCCACATTATTAATTAAATATTACTAACCTGTCTTGAGGTAACTTTGACGGTGTCATGTCCATACTAACCGGGGGTTTACTTTTTAATAACTCCGAGCTTACGTATTGACTTTGTTTCACCTGTATATTTTCATTGATATTTATTTTTCCTGCATTCGGATTAAGGGCTTGTGCTAACTGCAAAAATATGAAAACATAATTAGCACATTTCGAAAAAAATGTTCATAGACTAGAACATACATTATTTATTTCATATATACATTTCTTTTATAAAGATACGATTTTCAAAAATGGCTAAATTTAGTCATAAAACTAGTACTTACAAGTGGATTGACACTTGGTGGAATAATAGGTTTTCCACCTCCAAGCACAATGCTCGGCGAGCGTTCTGTACTGATACGAGTCTCGGGCTCAGTACTCTGTCTACGCTTATTCGCCAGACGATCCAGGAATATATTATACTGGGATTCTTCGGAATTCTAAAAAAATATGAGAATAAAGTTATTACACAATGACATGAATGTGAAATCAATGAAGAAATAATAATTGATTGATCAAATAATCACCCGCTTTACAACACTAATAAGTTTATAACAACGTTTATAAGTCGAGTCGTTAATTTATATTATGATCAGTATAAAATGTATGTTGCGGCAACGCCACCGTGGCAGACGTTTGCCAAAAACATACTGTTATAACGCACACAGGTCCAGGACCAACGACTTTAAGTGTTAACTTTCAAACTATATACTGCAAGAAAACTTAATATTTTTTTATGACACGATTTGTGATTCGAAGACGCGTCTTCGAAATCATCAATCTTATAAGCCGGCCGCTAGACCGACGAGTCTTAAGTTTAAAATTGTATAACCCTTCTCGACCCGTAGTGATAATTACTTTTCATGTTTCTAACTTCAAAGAAAAAATACTTTGTTGTTATAAAAAAACCGCAGTTCCAGTTTTGCTAGACTTTCTAACTTTTTAAACTCAATAGATTTGACAAAATAAGTTCTGATTAGGTCAAACTGTTACCTGAAAATCATCAAGTTCTCTCTCAATTTCCTCCATATCCTTCTGATTTCTTTGCAACTGTTCCAATAAGCTCGTTTTTTGTAGTCTTAGAAATGGCACACTTAGAAATTTGTGTAGTAATCGTAAACCGAAACCATTTCGCATCGAAGACTCTGCATAACGGATTGGAGCTGTCCTATATTATTCAAACAACTTTTAAATCTACATTATTCTTATATAGCTCGAGAATTTGTATGGTAAAACTCTAAGGAACTAGATTAGATAGCCTCTTTATTGAAGAAAATTATGGACATTAACGTCACCACAGGAAACGGTACAGTTGCTGTAAACGCAGCGATTACGGCAAACTGTCCAAAACATACATATATGTATAATAGTAGTTATCGATTGTTGTTGTTGTTGTTGTTGTTGTTGACTTCTCTCCTATTTTACGGTTTGGTCGTCAGGGGTTAGGCTTAAAAAAATAAGCCTATGTCGGGGTTCAGTGGTTTGGCCGTTAAAGCGTAACAATTACTTTTGCATTTATATTGTTAGTACAGATAATCCAAATTTAATATTTTTATTGTATTTAATGTTAAATTAATGAAACCTGATAATTTTATGAAACACAAGAGAATTGAATGTGAATAATTATGACGTAAATAGTAGCGGTGAGTGTAGTTTAACAAGAAACTCTACCTTGTCATCTTAGCATGATGCATGGCTTGTTCTATGTGATGAGGATGCACTTGGCGATGGTGTTGCATGTCACAGTGGTTGCCCAGTATAACAACAGGCAAATCCGCTGGTATACGCGTTAGCTCCTTTACCACATACTCAAAAGTCCTTAAAACAATATTTAAAATAATCTTAAATATATAATTTGATTGTTTTCAAAACTGGCCTTACATATAAGTTACAAACGATAATATTTTAAGTTAAAAATTAATTATCTGTTTCTGACATCATTGTTTTGTTATTTCAAAGAAGAAACACAAACATTGTTTAACTAATTTTCCCCTGAACGATACTATAGGTGACGCCGTAAAAATATTTTTATTATAATTAAAATATGTACTCATACTTTTCTTTTCTCTTTCTTTAACAATATATAAAGTTCGTACTATCAATTGACGTAACTCCTTACTCTGTTCTCATGAAGAGATAGCAAAATATAAGCTTAATAACATTGAGTGTCATTTAAAAGATTACGTTCATATTCTTCATGATTATTTTAAATATCCATTTTTTAAATGTATTCAACAATCTGTTTAATTTATATGTTTCAGTGATGTTTGACTATCATTATACAAGAAATTACTAATGATTCTAAACTATTTCAATATCATGTTTGGATAATACGGAAAATAATTTTAAAATAGGCATAATTAACTATTTATTTATATATATGTATGCATATATACTGTTGACCTCACAAAATAAATCGCTCTTAGACCAGGTTTTCTACAGCAAACTTTTTTATCTAGTCATAACATCCTGTATTTAGAAGGGCAATTCACTTTATTTTATATGTTTTATATATTATAGCTCCTGTTATCTCTGTTGGATTTTCTTAGAAAATAAATATTTAATTGCGACTAATATTTCTATATAACAATTCCCCAAATCTCTCCCAGGGGTGTATTGCATATGAAATGTATTTATAATAAAGCATTAAAATCAGAGTGATCCCAATAATCATTTTTCAATAAAATTAGTATTATAGATTCCATGTTATAGTCTCTTGGTTGGTATTATCAGTTTAAAAAAAAATAAGACTGATGTGTCATATGAAAAAATATTCAACAGTGTGTGTTGTCATTCAAAAGGGGCACCCAATCAGAATTACTACATTGAATTAGCCTTAACTTCATAAATTAAATAGAAAGCACAGTGAACTGAAAAATAATATTGTCCCTTATTTAATTCATTAAGTAATCATAAATGCTGTAATACCATTTAAATAAGTTATATGTAGAATTACCATGGTTTGGTTATGTCCATCATTAGTATGACACCTGTAGCATTTTTGTAGACATCCAGAAATGTAGCATCTAATACCGGAGTTTCATGTTCTTCCTCCATTGCTGATGGTGCTGACTGGTTTTCAAGCTTAAGCCCAAGGGGAGGTTTCTTCTTTGTGCGTCCTTTATCCACCACTTCCCATACTTCAACCTAAGAAATCAATAATATTAAATTTTTACCCAATAATATATATCCCGATAATGATATCCCAGAGGTTCTGGGATATAATTATCTAATATGGGGGTCATAGAAGATTGAAGTTGCATATTTTAGAAATCTACTAATTTCAAAGACATTTTTTAATATAAAAATATTAATAATTCAATATTATTTTGATCTATCCTATCTATATCAAAAAAAATTTACATGTACATAACTTAAGCTCATTTAAGATGTAATGTAATATTACAATATTTATATTAAGTAATATTTTACTTACTTTTACTATATAATCAGTGTTTTTATAAGCCCAGTGTATCGGAGCAACTTGAATCTGCTCTGTAGGAACATATTCCTCTGTAAATGCTCCACCTTGTAGACGTTGTAAGAGACAAGATTTGCCAACATTTCTATCTCCTTTTATTAAAATTTTCACTAAAACAATTTTTTCATCACTTAGTGATAATTAAAAACAAAAATTTAATGACTATTTTCCTCTATATTTTAATTATATTGCATATTGGATATATTTGATATTTACTATTAAAATGCACGCCTCTTGAGAATTTCTTCTGTAAAGAAGACGACATCGGCATTGGTGCTGGACAGCGATCATCGCCACTTTTTGTTAATTTTTTAAGAGCAGAAAACATTATTAATGACTTTTGTACTAACGACAATATCAGAGTATTACATGTAATTGAATAATACAAATAAATACAAATGAATCTGACATAGGTGGAACACAAGCTACAAAGTTACTAACATAGTATAGGTATTTAGATTATTTAGTAATAAATTATTTGACACTATTCAAAGTTTTGACTTTTGTTAATTTGTTTGAAATATTGGACAAATGATAATGACAATGACAACTGACAAACGAAAACTAAAGGCCCAGTGTCTGCACGTTCGTCAATTAACACTGCAAAGTATCTATATAAAATTAGAAAAAGGCGGATTTCGGAACTGTAGTTATACTACACAAGTTATCCTCATTCCATGTATTTTGAGACTCAGCTGAGGGCTGAAAATTGTCAGGCCATTTGCAACTGATGTTATTTTGGACCAAAAAAATATTTTAAATTTCAGATAAATCGCTGTTATAAGATCTGTTAATGATATTTGAATATTTTGTTTGGAGATAGTCTCTACCATTTTCTTATTAAGCTAATATCTATCTTCTTTTTTTATGAGATCCAGTTTAAACTAGAAAATAACGATTAGAGTGTGGTTCTCGGAGCTACTTAGAGCCGCGAAAACTTTACAAAAATACTTTCAGTTTTAAAATAGAGCTGATCGTTACAAACAACTGTTCAAATCTTTTTTTTTTCATAATTTATACAAATCAATTAAAGCAGAGGTTCCACGTTGGTTAAAGCTGTTTGAATTTAATAAGAATATCCAGAGATCATTGGGCCGTTCCATATTCATCATCAGTTTGCGGGTCGATTAATATTTTTTCCCCTTAAAATGGTTGCAACTAAATGCCCAAACTTATTCGGAAAAAGTATATTATTTGAACTCTCCACCGAATCACGTCGAATTGTCCCATTAGATTATAAGAGTGATAGACTGCACCAGCTGTATTTGCACTACAACAACTTGTGCGTAGTTGGCTGTTCTCTATTGAGAATGGTCGCCTTGACCAGGGCCGGACTGTAAGTTTAGGGGGCCCTGGGCTAACACTACCTAGGGGCCCAGCTAAGACATATCTGAACGTAGACTTGAATTAAATTAATTGAATGGGTTTGATTAATTACAAGACTCGCAGGGCTGCAAACCATACGAACTGTTTAATTTAATAAAATTATGGATTCTTTTGCATTATCGTCTATTTTTGACTTTGACTTGACTTAGCTGGGGTCCCTGGTAATCCACGGGGCCCTGGGCTGAAGCCCAAAAAGTCATATGGTAGATCCGGCCCTGGCCTTAACCGAAGCCGGTAAGGAGGACATTATCATCATCTGAAAATCTCATCTCAACTGTGTGCCAAGCTTTTGCTTACATCAATTATTTTTTAACCTATCAACCCTGTTATCAGATCAACTATTATCTAATGACAGACTTATAAAATGTATATAAGATTTATAATAATACAAACTATAATTTATTTATAAACTCAATGGTAGGATGTGCAAGATAGATGAGTGTTTCACTCAAATGGTATTTTCAAGAACAGATTACAGAGAAGAAAAGTCTCAAGAGACAGAAGCATAAAAATATAAATTGGATCAACACTTGCTAAACAATTCAACAAGCTTAACTTCCACTTCTACCAGAGTCAAAAAACTTAATCAAGAGTAAGGAACAAAGGCAGTATGAAAATATCTGCCTTTGTTCCTTCCTTTTTACTATAAATGTAGGAGTTATCAGATAGCAGTGATTAAAATATGAAACTATCATTGTTGCTATCATCTTGACAGTGGTCGTCGTAAATATCACAAAGCAATAAGAAAACATTATTTTAAATGTAATCAGTTTTACCTAGTGTCTCTGTTTAACAAAAATATTAGCCGTTAGCTTATACAATAGTATGACATAATCTATTTGTTTTATTGTATGTGACTGATGTTATTGTCTTGGAACTGCTAAATAAACTATCTTATATTTTAATAACATAACATAAAACATAATCAGCGAAATTATCGGTTTAGATGCACGCGTTCTAACCACTGGGCCATCTCGGCTATTGTCCCAGTGATTATGGGACAATAGCTGCACATAGAAGATCGGTTATGGTTTTATTTTGAAGAGCACCAGCCGCAAATGTGCAGAAAAATAAAGAAGATTCTTGATTGCAATTTACTAAATTATAACAATTTAACAGAGTTAATTTTGAAGCGAGGAAATAGTTACTGGTTGGGTAGAGAGCGGCGTTATGGCTGTATAAAAAAAAAACAAATGTAAAACTTGCGTACAGACGTCGTTAGTTTCAAATGAAATTAAATCAAAACAAAACCTTGGTATAGGTTTCGAAATTCTTATAAATCTCTTGAATAAACGAATAGTTTCGCGGGCGACTCACTAGTTTTGATTATTACTACAGGCATAGACCCTACTCTAACATAGCCTTCTGTCACACTGTCAAATATAATAGATTCTAATTGGTATTAATCAAAGACAATGAGATTTTGACATACAATCATTTTAATACTAATTATTAATTGAAATATTTCTAACACAGCCAAAGAGTCCAAGATGTGAAGACTTGGTGCTAAACATGAGAGTGTAAATACTGCCAACGTCCTAACTTTTAATAATGATACTGCTTTTAATGAGAATTCTTAACAGAAAAACACAAGTACCTTATTTTAGGCTGACCCAAAGTTTGTATTCAAAACTTTGGAATCTACATCCTTTGATGTTTGCCACTAGACCAACTATAATAGGCAGTAGGTAATTATAATAAAAAATACCTTTTAAAAAATATAATAATAACCATCAACTACCATGTGATATCACCAGAAACAATTAAACAATGAGTATAACATTTTTAATTACATTGATTAAATATATCATATTGCTCAAAACTATTTTATTTATAAATACTAAAATTAACACTATCTATGTACATTACAGAGCATAACCATAAAATTGTTCTTCTTATTTGTTTTTATATCCATTGTCTTATTCCCATTTAGATTTCTTTTTCTCAAAAGTTTCTTTTCCTTCTTCATTGATAGCAGAATAATAACCCATAGATTCATATTTATGTCTCATATAGGCAATATAGCCAAGAGCTAGACCAAAGCATGTCAAGCCAATACTCATAATGACTATATTCTGAAATAAAAGATTATAGTTATATTCACATATTATTGGATTATTATATATTTTTTATAGAATTACTTACAGGTTTTGCATAAAGCTCAAAGTTAACAACTCGAAATGCAGTTGAGGATCGCATTGATCGAATTCCATCACCAGGTTTTTCATTACTATTACTTTTACTGTTTTCAGACATATTTCTGTAAATAAAATAAAATTATCATTATAATTAATAGTGTTAAGCAATGATTAAGTTTAATTTAGCAATGCCATAAGTCAACTGTCTTTTTTTTTGGTTTTTCCTCAGTTTATTATTAAGTTATTTTTATATATAATAACAGACACCTATAAAAACAGTTGTTTAAAAGATAATAATAAAATAATAAACATTTTATTTGTGGTAGATTAAATAAATAAAAACGGACATAAAATATACCAGTACTTTTAATATGACCTGCCAGTGTAAAGTTCACTACATACTTATAAAGAATACTTGGCTCACCAATTTAGTCTAATTTTAGTATAGTACCGTCTTATACTACACTTTATTTTATAATTTAGTCAATTTGCAACTTCTATTGTACTACTACTTAAATAACTACAAACCATCAATTTGTAATGTGACTTTTTCTATATATTCCTATTTTCTGAAGAATAATTTTCAGTATTAATTAACTTTAGTGTTGATTAATTTATAGATATAACACATTATTAACAGTGTTATTGATTACTAAATAAGGAGTTTTCTTGTAACAGTAGATTTAAAAATTGTGATAATAATGATTATTTTGGTAATTAAGCCAATTTTGAAAATATTTTATAATCATAACCCTAAAATTATTAAGACATTTTTGAGGTGTCAAATATGTCAACAAACCTGACACATGGTCACTTGACATTTTATCTATTTCGCTTAGAAGCATTAAAGAAGATTATCAAAAATTAATTTCGCAATAATTTTATAATGGTCTAATAAATTGACATACCAGCGCTTCGCATCATAAGTCGTGCAAATACTTAAGTTTAAATGAAATTCTTTACAATAGATAATAAACTGATTTAGATAATAATAAATATTGATCGTCAACACTGAAAATTTTAAAGGAACGAAAGACATTTATTACGGTACGCTAGTCGCTACTAGTAACTAATGAGTAACGATATCTATATCCTTGATTTCTAATGACACCTCATAATCGATTCATCAAATCATCAATTAGCCTGTTTGATGTAATTAGATTACAGCGACTTCTTGATATATGAAAGTTACATTAATATGAGACTAGGAAAATTGAAATGTACATCCGGGTAGATATTTACTTAATTACAAAAAACCTATTAACTTTTATATAACGTTAAATGTCTTAAAAACTTTTTTATACTTTTTCGATTCTTTGTCGACATGACGACTTTGTCGACACAAAAAAATATATTTTATATTAAATTATCATGAATATCGTACTAACAGTAAGTAGGAATACATTTCTAAGACAGAATGAAAAAAAAAATACATTTAGAGGTAGTTGTAAGTTGTGGTTGAAGATTTATAATGTAGAGTAAGCAACAGAAAACTGTAAGTAATTAAAGAATTCGTATGAATAAAAGTACTCGTCGAAACAAGCAGAATCTATTTTAGAAATTAAAATAAATTGCTATTTATATAGTACGAATGTGCGTAAACTGTAAAGATTGAAATAAAGTACATGCTAGAGGGCATGAAAAATACAAGCAAAGACAATGCTAAACAGTATTTATTTATGTTAAATTATATCATATGTACTTCTAAATTTATTTATTTACTTATTATTATTTTTTTGTTTGATATTTGTTCGCAGTGAGCCCTTTGTCTATGTATACAGTACATGTGAAAAAAAATAATATGACGCCGAGTTGGCTTGGCACTATGGACAACCTTTATTAACTGTCAAAAAGGTTGCAAATTTGTTAATATTTTTTAAAATGTTACGTTATATTGCTTAATAGTTGTTATATTTCAATGTTTATTTGTGTTTAATAAAGTCAGTGTGAAAAAATTGTATAATATGGAGTCTGACTCTGCCCTTCATGGTGATCTTCCCGATGGCGCGGAAATGTCTCCTTTGATCGAAAATCAAGCAGAAACAATAGGAGATCTGGCGGAAAATAATGTTGCGGCCGATGAATCGGAAGCTGTTCCAACTACAGAAGATGGAGGTGTGTTATAATTACAATGATAAACTCTACATGAAACTCATGTTGCTGCGTGTTTTTTTAAAGTTTTTCTAAATGTTTAAGTTATAATATAATTAAAATAATGAAGTACCATATACATCTATAAATTATATTATTTAATACTAAAATATATGAAATATTATTCACATGTAGCAACAAATGGAGGTGCTCCAACAAGTAGTAGTGATGTTTTGGATCTAGAACCTGGTGTTGATCCTGACAATGAAGAGCAACCGGTGGATGAGCCAGGTAATATATATATATAAATAAGGCAGTAGAAATCATATAAATTATCACTGAAAAAAAACTAATGATCATTGGTCGCAGTAAAAATGTATTAATTAGGTAAAGTCTTAATATGTTCCAATAATATTTGTAGCAAATCCTGAGGCTGAAGAGGAAATGGATATAGATGAAACAACTCCTGGAACTGTTGGTGATGAGTCAGCCTATATTGGAGATAATTGTTTATCAACTCCAGTAAGTATTTTAACTTATCAACTTATTCTCTTTACAATTTTTTTTTCAGTAATAATGTATTTTCACAAATTGTATTTAAGATAGAATATAATTAATATTTGAAAATATGTGTAATTTTTTTTTATGTGTTTAGGCAGAAACAGAAGACAATTCCCCTCAAGATGAACATCTAGAACCTCTGTCAAAAGATCAAAGTTTGGATGATGGGGATGGCGAGAGAGAAGGAGCAGATACTGCACAAGAAGAATCTCCAGATCAGTCTATAAGCTCTGCTATGCCTATTGAAGGAGAAGGTGCACCTTTGATTCAAGACGGTATGGTTTAATTATGGTGCTATCACACTCTAGTTACAAAATGTTATAAAATATTATTGAAAATTTGTTGATTAACATTTTGACACAAATTGTAGCAAAAATATGAAATGTATAAATGTCATATTTTTATGAATATAACATTATGTAAATGTAATTGAACAAATTACCTGGGAAACTAAAGTTATAGTTATAAAATGTTATACAACAATGTAAATATTTTCTTCAATGTGGTGTGAAAAACATCTAAAGAATCATAACAGAATATAAGGTGTGTTAGTATATGTTACAGTTTTGTTTAATGTTCACTATTGTTTTATAACATTTTATAACTGCAGTGTGGCAGCACCATTACAGATATTTAGGGTAAAAAAAAACTTGAAATAAGTTAATTGAATAACATTTTTGCAATTACCATGAATTATTTAATTAAAATGTCATTTCTAAAATGAATGTAAAATAAAAAAACATTGAAGCTATTTTTTTAAAACTGATTTAAAATATCTAATAGGTATAACTACTATAAGACTAGTTTCAAATAGTTTTTAAATTACAGAAAGTTGTACATTTCAGAGGAATCCAGTACAATGGATGAGGATATGGGCGGAGGAGAAGGTGTTGCTAGTAGTGATGATGTGAATGATATAAGCAGTGCTGCTCACGAAGTTCTCAGTACAGGCATCAGGTAGAACAAGATCAGTTTCATTTAGAGAAACTTAGTTTTTTAAAAATAGAACTAATATTTTTTTCTAGATAATGTCAATTAGTCTTTATTAAACCGGTAACTATAAGTTCACTTTATTTTTGAAGTTATTGAATAATTAATTAGTAAAATAATCAGTCTAAAAAAATAGTTTGATTGTATTCACTACTATTAATTTATTTTCGTTACAGTCTATTTGGTGTAATAAAATATTCTATTCATTGTATTCACAATTCATTTATTTTCGGTGTATATGGTAGAATAAAGTGAAATGATATAAATATTTCTTTCATAGTTCAAGTACAACAGAAGGTGGTGCAGATATATCTAGCAGTGGACAGAGTGAAGCGGCTCTCATTTCGTCCACGGCCAATGGCCCTGCTATTCTGCATTCTTTTTCTGTATTACCACAGCAGCAGCAAGCCAATGAGTCAGTATCATGTATTCATTTATTTATATATGTGCATACTGCATATTCTGAAATATTAATTTTATAAGAATTTAAATGACTGATTATTGTGGTCTTTAATGTATACTATCTTATTTCTGTTATTAATTATTTTTAACATACATATTTAGATTCAGTGATGCCGACACATCTGAGATGGAAGGTGCCGCTGACACGATGCCTTCTGTGAGCGAGTCGATGCCACTTCTCACTATGTCTGCAAATGGATCCGCCTTGCTCTCACCAAATTTACTACAAGGTTTCATTTATGATAATTTTCACATAATATAATTCATTCTTTTTTTTCGAACACTTTCATACCTTACATATTTTTAACAAAATAAAAAATAATGTAGAAACTTCTCATTTATAATTTTATAATTTAAAATTGAAGCTCATAGCGTTATTTGACATCCGGTAGCGGAGGAGAGCGGAGCGGGCGTATCGTCGTCGGGCGCGGCGAGCGCAGAGGGCGCGGGGGCCGGTGCGGGGGCGGAGGGCGAGGGCGCTGTGAGCAGCTCGGGCGCGGCGCCAGGCGCCAACGGGGCGCCGCCGTTGCCGCCCACGGACGCCGCGCACGCGCTCGCCACGCTCGCCAGTGCGGCGCTGCACCACCAGCACGAGCAGGTCGCCCCGTCGGATCGATCTCGTTAAAGGTCGTTAGAGCATTTCATGTAATTTGTATATTTATTATAGTCGGAGCCGGAAGATCAGAAGCAACAAAACGACGAGGACGTTTGGTATACCGTCGGCTTCGTGAAGGGAACCACGTTTACGGTTAGTGATACCGTGCGATAATTTTTGTACAATATGGGAACCAGAATGTTTTCAAACATTATTTATTTTTAGGTACAAAACTACATATCGGATCCTAATGTGGACCTTTCAAATTTATCTCTGGATAGTTTACCGGACTTGGCCACCTTACCTACTTCCCCATTGGAAAATGGCACGGCGTATAAGTTCAGAATAGCTGCAATTAACTCGTGCGGACGAGGCGAGTTTAGTGAGGTAATCATTTTGTATTTAAAGAATAACAATATTTTGACCTTTTAAATATCATTATGTAAAACAACGAAACATTATTCATGTTTAACTTAACTTTAACCATCAACAGGAATCAGCATTTAAGACATGTTTGCCTGGGTTCCCTGGAGCCCCATCCGCCATCAAGATCTCCAAGTCAGTGGAGGGTGCGCATCTGTCATGGGAACCGCCACAGGTGGCCGCCGAGGGCATTTTTGAATACTCAGTGTACCTCGCCGTCAGATCTAACTCACAACCAAAGGTTTTTATGATTATGTTTGTTATTTTATGAAAGCTGTTTTATGTAAAGAATGTGATTGGAAGGAAGGAATATGATTTTATGTTTGCTGTTTTTGTTTATGCTGTTTTATGTAAGGAAAGCCCGACACGATAAACAAAATGTTTTTGGGTATTTTTTTTTGTATAGTTATCATTGTATCTTCACAGATGTGCTGGCCCTGCCGCTGTTGTGTCTTATTTATTATTTGATTTATTTTAAGTGCTTGTATGTTAATGCAATCGACGACTTCTACATTGATTCGAAATGAGTCTCTTGAGTTTGGATGGTATTCGGCCAGGTTATCCATATGTGGGTCATCACATTTTAGATTGTAATCCAGAATCTCTTTATCGGTCGCCATTTGTGCCATCTTCACCAGTGTCCTCAATGCGTTCTCGGTACAAATTAGGAAGTTTCCGTGTATGCAATAATTGTATGGCACATTTGTAACCTCGTTATCTCTCCCCCGTGCCTCATGTATTGTGGAGGGTGTTGGATCTTTTACGTTGCATATTTTGGAGGTAACAAAATGTTTTGTATGTTTAATGTGGTAATAGTAATTGATTAATAGATACACGATTCGATATTTCAATAACATACCTTTGCATTCTGTGCTAGTATAATAGTATATTTATTTAAATACTCCGTTATATCACTATGGTACTAGTGAGCGGCGTACATACACTATGTATTGTGTTCTCTGCCACAGGAAGCGTCGAAGTCTCAGCTGGCGTTCGTGCGCGTGTACTGCGGCAAGACGAACACGTGCGTGGTGCCGCAGGCGTCGCTGAGCGCGGCGCACGTGGACTCCTCCACCAAGCCCGCCATCATCTTCCGCATCGCGGCGCGCAACGAGAAGGGCTACGGGCCCGCCACGCAAGTCAGGTGGCTGCAAGGTACAAGGACTAAGGGGGAACTATTTCCTATATTATACATTATGTATTTTATTTCGATTTGTCAAAGCGATATTCTGCATACATCCAGTGACACTGTACAATTAGTAGTGCAATCAACGAAATAAGGAATTCAGTAGTTTATGTAAAATTGTAGGCAGTTTTTTTTCATACTCTCAACGATTTTTTAAGGGTTTAAAATTACTTTTTAAATAATACTATGGAATGCTAACAATAATGTATTCATTTTATAATTCGCTTTCGACATGACAAATTTTAATTCCAATATCTAGCACCTTTTTCAAGTTTTTAAACAATATATTTTTATAATTTGTAATATAGTACTAGAACTATTATTTCATGAATTTATAAACTAGGTATAGAAGTAGCATGTCAGTTATGTTTCTATGTAATTATGTTGCAGACATCAAATCGACGGGGGTGAAGAGAGCAGGCGAAGGTCGGTTACCTGGCGCATCACCTTCGAAACAACCAAAACAATTATTGCACTAAATATTAATTTTAACTATAATTCTGAGGTTTTACTTAGAGTACATAATGTATCGATAATAAGTGAATAGATTAATCTGCCCTTATGTGCTCTTAGCACATTTTTATCGTACACATTTCGCAAATAAAACTATATTTTGTAATAATGTTGTATAGCAACTAAAAATGATGATCTTGGATGTTCATCTCGGACGGCGTTCAAGTGTGACGTGTTTAAATGATGAAATAATTTGACTCCCTTTATTGTTAACGCAATAAGTGACTGATAAGATGTTTTGTAAGTATTCAAGTGAATAGTATATATAAGTGCAAAATTATAACTGTTATATAAAATATCCTTGCAGAAAATAAACATGATTTTTAGAGATATGCGTTTTGTTTGTATTCTAGATTGTTATCTGAGGTTGAACTATTTTAAGTAATTGAATTTAACAATTATATAATTTTGTCTTACATTACAATTAACGATACAGAAGTTTATTAAAAACAATTTGTAGTTGTTCCTGGGCTAGAATGCCGTGAATAAATGTCGTTACGTTTTAAGCTGGCTCATACTATACAATGGTTCTCAATCTTATGTGTGAAGCATGGAAAAAGTAGAAGTGGCTTTAATATTTTATAGATCTATTCACTGTTGAGTGTTTAGATCTATTACATCATCATATTACCTTTCACGTTAAATTAATACACTTTTACATCATAAGGAGACTAGGGGTGTCATTTTTAATTCAAGGATGTTATTGGTAGGAAGTTATGATACTGATGATTAGTTTTATCGCCATTACAATAAGTTTATAGTCAGTTTACTTTCTCTAATTAAGATTAGATCAACTCGTATTATAACTTTGTAGTGTTTAAGAACGAATTAACAGCGACGTTAAAAATTGATCATTTAAATATAAAATCGTTTAATTATATTTCATAATAAAACACACCGGTTACTGTTTGCAGCTAACTTCGATTCAATGTTACTGTTAAATAAAAGCAACGGTGTTTTCGCAGATAACGGATTGAGAACCATTGAGATAAGTAGGTATTTCCCATTTTTAATATTTACTTAATCGTATTATAATGTTCGGCCACCCATTTTCCATGATACATGGAAACATTAAATGTTGGATTACTATTTATGTATATTTTTTTTTAGTATATGTATAATTTCTATGCCTCTCGTTTTCAATAGATTTTCTCGTACATAGACGTTATTATGTAGTTCGTATAGATATTATGAAGAAAGCCTAATTATAAATACCAATAAATCTATATAACATTCACAAAAGTAGTCTTGAATTATCACAATACTTAATTTCTGTTAGTTGTAGTAGTAGTAGTTTTTATCTTTAAAATTAAAACATTATAACTATGTAACGCTAAATAAAATATGATTTATTATGTGTGTATTGCATTTAGTTATCATGTTCACACAAGGAAGTTATGTTGGGAAAATAAAAAAAATACTTAGCATTTGGCTTTTAATACTTAATTACATATTATCGAGTACACTATACATTTTATTTTCTTGCTATAAAATGCTATCTATTCAAAACTCCGGTAGGCATTCCAAAAGAAAATAATAATACAAATAATTTACATACAACTTTCGTTTTATAGAAAATTACCTATGTTCAAGATATTTTGCAGTTTATTATGATATTAAAGCAGTATCACTAAATGTATTTTTGGACAAAGTTAATATTTATTGTATTGATATAAGTTCGTCGAACACACTAGCCACTGCTGCACTTTGGTTACTGAAAACAAGTAAATGTCCGAATTAAATGTGCAAATAATACAAAAGTAACATGCAATATTATTTCCTACCAACTTCAAAAAATGGCTCCTAAATTCTTGCAATTTATGTATGTTCAGATAGAACTGTTTTATTTACGAACCGATAAAATACTCTAAAGTTTTTTTTGTTTAAATGCAAGGTGTTCCCATATCTATTTTATACATTAAATAAGTTTTTATTTAAAGCGTACATTTAGGCAAATTTTTGAAGTCGGCTTTATTATTTTTCGATAAAAATATTTCATTGTACATTTACGTGAAAAGATTAGATGATTATAAATATGCACAGCAGGATATAACACAATAAACTAATTTATTAAAAACATAACAAATAATTAATATTTTTGTGCGATAATGTTTTATACTAAAAATAATAAAGAGTTTACAATTAATTAATTTAGATTTGTCTTTATAAGATATTGTAAACATTTTTTTACTGTGATTACAGAATGCATGTAGATCAATATATATTAATTTGAATTTTGTAAATCATTATAGTAATAATTTTATTAAATATACATTACCAGTGACGTTGTTCCGAATAGTTTGTACCATCCGATGACGATGTTGGAGAGATTGAGGTCTTCTAGCATAATCTGCGCCACGCCCATGAAAACTTTTTTTCCCTCTAAACGACCGTAATCGCCCCATACCGTTACCTGGGTATAAGCAAAGGAAATTATTATTTTTCTATTAATATTAACTTTTATAAAATCAAACTTTAATAATTTATTTCAATTTAAATGGACCTGAACATGTGTATATTTCTTTATTTAAAAAAATATAATACAGTTCGAAGGTTAACAGAAAAATTAACTTAAAAAAAAGGTTGGTCGGACTTAAATCCGCAACCCTTGGTAAAGTTTCTATCTATTGGCACGGCTGGCTGGCTGGCTCGGCACCATACTGTTATAGTTATAAAAATATGCCTTTTGGTTATTCGGAATGCACTTTAAGAGTAGAAGCAATTTAAAAAGTTACTTACTTGCAAAACACATCCCTTATAGTTTTCCCTAAAGGTGAGTGTTTGTTGATAGAGTGGATCGAGAGTGCGTCGTGCTGTAACGGTCTTTGCCTTAGCGAGACAGCGTTTGCCGCTCACTACGTAGACCTTTACGTACGGAGCGGGCAGAGTTCGACTTCCTTGCTTTGCTTGCAGCCCTCTCGCACGAATTACCTCCACCTTTGTGAATTAAATTATGACACTACAATTTGTTGAAGTGATATGATCAATGATTAAGTCATTAGATGGAAATCTTTAAATTATAAACATTTAATGAGATAGAGAATGCTATAGATGTTATAAAAATTACTTAGCCATTGTATCTGTTCGAACTTATATAATTAATAAAACTATATTTTTATCTGTGTGAATGGTAGGTAATAGCCTAATAATATCGTGACGTGACTAATCCACAATTAAGTTACATTATAAACTACGGCACATATAATTTTGTTGTGGATGTGAGTAATATTCTAACAATAAAGGATTTTGTAATTATCTTTTGACTTTTTATGTAATAAAAAATAATTTATCACTATGATGCTAAAGATGATATGCTATGATAAAGATAAAGTTATTTTAAATAGAACATAAACGTTACCTCCAGAAATCCTTTTTGGTAGCACATGGAGAGCTGTACATCGCCTAATGTTGGCGCGCCAAGAAGTTGCCTTCCGACCAATTGACCCGGACCCAATCCGTCTATAAAGTCCGATAAGCCACCGCCATCAGAAGATCCCGAACCTCGCATTCCAGGGGAAAATCTGTTTGTTGATATTTAACCGTTAAGATACCAAATTATTTATGAGTTAATATAATTAATGTGTAAATTTGTAATTTTTTTAGTGCAAAAGAGATACATTTATTTCATTAGATTTCATTTTACTTACCTTAAACTGTTAAAGAATCACGTAGAATATTTTTAAGTATTCTTAGGAAAGACAAAAATATACTTTTATATCAGTTTGAAATTTTAAGCATTGGTTTTAATTGAATAAAATTAAAGAAATAAAACCAAGTTTTGTTTTATAATAAAATATTGAAAAAAAAATCTATATCTTATTCATCTCTATAGACATTAATTGAAACGTAAACAAAACTCGGATTTTTGCTAATACCGGAATTGGTACATAGTAAGTAACAAATAAGACTTAAAAAAAAACAACATTGATACAATAGTGAAGAAAAGGGCGGTAGTCTTTAGATGCAACGAATGGCTTTACATTTTATTGGGAACGGGTGTATGCAATAATTACTTATCATTGGGTTACAGTAAAGAATAATAACTATGTCTAGAAGTCGAAACTTTAGAGCGGGTATAATAATATTATATAAGGATAGTGTCAGATTATCTATATATCTAATTATCTATTCTAGTAGCTGGGTTTGGAGATTACATTAATTACACATTAACATTCAAATTCAATTTACATTTTCTTTATTTATATACTTTAATATAATAATATATTGCAAGTATTCATGTACAATGAATATATGCCTATTAAATACGAAAAAACCTAGCTAATATATTTTAACTACAAAACACTGAACACCGCAACGCTGTCTATCCAAAATCATAAACTACGAATCGATCGAACTTGAGTAACGTAAAAGTTGCGTAGCAAACCTCTCATGATCATAATTACTTTTTAATTTTTGTAGAGATCGCAATTTTTATCAGTATTATAGATCTTCAACCTAAGCAGTCCTTGATACATATTGCTGACTACGAGGAGATAAGCATGGTCGCAGTTATTATCTGATAAAATATACCTCTCTAACATAATATGTATACATATATTTTTAGGTTTTTAAGGAATTTAGGTTACGTTATAAATAAGAAACATATTTTCTCTGTTATTATAAGTTTAAAAAAGCTCTTTATGTTTTAGCTTTACGTTGAAAATTTAAGAAGTAAAACACTCAACGATTGTTTTAACCTTATAGTGTACAACAATGACTCACAAAGCGTTGCAGCTGCTTTAATTAAATGAAATGTTTTAAAAATCTCAACGTAAAAGACCTTTAGGTTTTATTTATGATTTTAAAACAATTAACTAAAATACGACTCAGATCGTAACATTTTAAACTCGGCAAGTACGTATAGTAACATTTTCGTATCCAGGAAATTATTCTGGGTACACTTGATTGCTTCGGCTAAGTTTTGTAGGAAACTTATGACACACCTGTATTTATATAGATTTACTTAATCCATTTATTACCTATACCTAATAGATATTTTAAACATCTGCTATGTTGAAAAAACATATATGTTTGTATTAAGATAATGTGATAATTATGTTCGTTATTAATTCAAATATTGAACGTTACAATTTATCCTTCACTATGAGTATTTCAATGGAATAAAGTTAATAAGTTTCGTAAAATTACGTGATTAATAATATCGTGATGCATGCATGAATGAAAATTAAAATTAGTGTACAATAGATAAAATGGAAGACAAACGATCCAGAACAGTAATGTGCAAACATCGTTAGGCTTTCAGGCAACATTTAATTACCATCAACATTCGTGCAGCGTTTACAGTAAAGCGCCATAACACCTGCAATACTTCTGAAAATTTAATTTTATTGATGAATACTGTCAAGACCACCGTTTGATATACCTTTTAGTTCCGAGTGGGTGCGTTGCCTAAACGTGAAAAGACGCGTGTGCGCTGAACGGAATATAGTGAAGTAAAAAACACCAATACAAAATGGCATCATGCTTACAAGACGAAGGCGTAAAGAGGGATTAGAGGAGAAGACGCGAGTAACATCGATGCACACAGAGATTTGGAGCTGCGAAGGACGAGGCGAGCGAGCGACTTACGAGGATCCTTCCGAGCTAGATATGGAGGCGAGGCTGTCGGAGTACACCTCGTGCGAGCGCTGGAAGGAGGTAGTAGCGGCCCCGGAGCGCTTGCGACGCGCGCCTTTCCCGCCCTCTACGCGACAAATGCGTCCGTCGCGGACACGCAACACATTCAATACCGTAATATATTTATGCCAATTACATTTACTTTACAAAAACATTTTGTATATACATTTATATCTTAAGTTAATTATTCCTGAAATATAATTATCTCTATATTTAATCATATTCAATTTCATTGAGATTGTATTGTACATTCTAATTGTCAATCAACATTGTCTGCCCCGGATCGATCGATACTTTTCGAACGGCTTTCTTGATGTGTTTGCTCCACTGCTTAATTACATGTTTTGTGGTTTCTGCTTTATATTGGTGTTTAGTATATACGATATCACGAACGGAGTTATCATTAGCAATATTAACATATATATATTTTTTTTTGCAAATGGATAGAACTTAATAGTTCTATCCATCATAGCGAAACAAATTTTCTTCAAAATTATAATACAATGTTTTTTTTAGTTTTTTTTTATACAAATTTAACCTAGTTTCCAAACCATGTAGTAAATGATTTAGCATTTGAGACAATGTTGATTAAACAAACTTTACGCGACAATGTATGTTTTTTTTTATTTAAAAATGTAAACGTTTATAGCAGAGCATTGAAATTATCTTTTATATTTTTAAAACATACTCGCTCGTTTATAGGCCAATACATTTACCAGTAAAAGCTCTACATAGCCGACGCTGCAAAGCAACATTACAGATACATCTATCGAAGTGGATGTTCGGTGCATGCTGTGTTATATTACACATTATACATTAAACGTAGACACAGGTTGTCCTAACTGGCTGCCTAAATCGGATGATTGAACAAATTGAATATAACGCGTCGCATAAGATCTACCGCCTCAGAACCCGCACTATTGTGTCAATGTGACGGGTATGAGCGCCGCGAACCTGCCGTCGTCGTTCTCGCTTGAGGCTGAGGAAGCTCGTGAGACGCCGGTACCCCCCCTCATTTCCCCGGGTACCACTTCTTCGCTGCGTTGAACCGTGAACGAATTTTTCCCACGTTTACCGAAACCTAACCTTCTTTTCCTTCCTGTCGATCAATCCACATCACTTAAATATAGCATTTTTACCAGTTTTTTTAATACAATATTTAATCCTAAAATATTAAATATAAGTTATTTATGTAGGATGCGTTTTCGACATCAACGGTTCCTAATAAAGCTTCTACTATAGTTTACCTGTGGCTGATAGCTGCGAGGTCGAGTTGCTTTTCTTCCCCATACCCGGACCGAAGTAATCTCTTGGTTCAGCTTTAAGTAGAACGTCATCGTTGGCAGGTTCTATTTCACTGGTTCCGCCGAGAGCGGTGTCACTGAGACTGCCGTCTTGAGATGTATGTTTTATGGGAATTATTATTTTCATAATAATATATCAAAGTGTATTTCATTAATTTATAATTTTCAAAACCTTATAATTTAAGAGTACAAATGATATAACTGAAAAATTAATGTAAATTAAAAATTTACCTGCTTTTTCATCAGGAGGAACATCAGCATTGCTAAGACTTCTGGTGAATTGTCCTCGCCTTGACTCGCGTCTCTCGAGGGGCTGTTGTTGGCTATGATTACGTCCATTCTCACGTCCTCCGTAATCATTACTGCATTCCAAGTTAGTGGTATTCGAGTTGATTTCAGAATTTTTGTTTGTGGTTTCCATTGAAGATTTTTCGTTAGTTCGTTTTGAATTATGCTCCACGTGTCGCGGCATTCGGGTTTGTTCAGCAATAGTAGAGTCACCATCCCCAGGAAGGTATGTCGTCGCTTCGGTAGTTTTGTGATGAGTGTCATCGGGTGATAAGTGTGGGGCGTCGGATGTAAGCAGACCACAGGGCGAGCCGAGGTTCGTGGGAGAAAGACCAACAGATAAAGAATTAGCCATTTTACTATAATCTGGGATTAGATGGTAGGTTTCAGCTTTAGGAAAAGCCGGGGTGTAAGCATTCTCTTCGATATACAAGGGGTTGTTTAATGAGTTATCTATACTACGCTGGTTAGGTAAGGACTTTGGAGTTTGATGATTTTTTATATTATAGGATGGTGTTTTGATATTGCTTACATTTTTATTATAATTACTCGTTATTTTATAATCCTTAACATGCATACTTTCAGGTGCTTGGTTATATACATTGGATGGGTACATTTTCTTAAAAATTGTACTACATTCATCTGGTGTTACAGGTTTTGAGTTAGAAGGAGAACTTCTAGTTGAAACGATTGAGTCTGAATGACTTCTAATGATTTTACTAGGTATTTTGTATTTTTCCATATACCCAAATTCATCACTCGCTGCATTATATTCTGAGAAGTCAATTTGATCCTTACAATTTGTTCTTAGATCTAACGATACAAAAGTATTCTTATCGATATCTCTAATTAAAGGGCAAGAATGAGAATTATTGTGCAAATCCAAAACTTTAGGACTTAAAGTTACATCCCGATGTATGTTATAAGGTTCTATGTCTAAGCTATTTTGTTTTTCGACACTAATGTGTATTGTAGTTTCCGGTATGCTATCATCACTTGCGTAACCGTGATAATGGTGATTGTATTCATCTTTATTTGTTAAATGAGTATCGCGGCTTAAGTCGCCTGTATTGGTTTCGTTTGCATCTTCAAAAAAAGTGACGTCGGGCAATGTTCTTGTGTGTAGTTTTTTTATATTATCTGTGTTTAATATTTTGTTTTGGAGTCTGTTTAGTTCATCATATCTATGGTATAGATCGTTTTCATTCACATTGTTTATATTTTGATAGTAAAGAGGCTGTTTTTGAAATTTTCTTTTAATAGGATTTTTCTGTACTCGTATTTTACAAGGTATATGAAGTTTATCGGTATTACAATAAAGTGATTTATTGTGTTTTGTTTCATCATAATAACTATTTAGTTCAAGATTTTCATTGTACCTATTACTTAATTCAGTTAAGCTTTTAGGACAGGCACCGGCAGAACGACTGCGTGCTAAGGTGCGACGTTGACGGCGGTTGGGACGCACACGGTGCGATTTTTCCGATGGTGCAATAAAACTGTATTGCAAAAAATGTCGAGTACCGTCAGATATCCCGACCGCCGACTGATCATAATGATACTCAAGGGCGGATGGAGAACTATCACAAAAGGAGGATGTGCTATAAGTGGGAAGCGTTTGCGTCCGGCTGTAAAGCATGGAAGCAACCAATAATAAATATTTTTTTCATGCAAGATAATTTGTTTCAATATTATTATTTTTTAAACTAAACGAAAAGCAAAATAAGATGTTTTTGGTTTATGTATTTTTGGTCACATGTAGGTGGGAGAGGCCGAATATAGTATATTGTAAAATCGATTATATTTTTGTGATATCTGAAGTTCTGCTCGAATTAATAATTTCAATAAGTTCAAAAGTTAGAGAAAATGTATATCATGAATTAATAGTAGAAAACTATTCAATATAATGTCACCTTAACATCCTTGTGGGACGAGGTCGTTCAGATTGCGTACTGAAAGCACTAGAGGTGACGGAGGCGACAGACTCGAGGTCTGAATCGGCGGCGGTCGCGTCCGGCGAGAGGCGACGCCGAGGCGCCCAGCCGCCGCCTCGCGCCGCAAGCTCAGAGTCAGATAACCCTGCATAGTGTCTCTCCCAGCCTATATAATTTTACTGCATTTGTTATACTATCCACAGTTCGTGGGACGAACCAGATAGACAGACCGTCTTCAGCAACCGCAAACTGTTTGTATGTCTATAGTAATGGAGTAATATGTGTGTGGTGTAACTATATCGCCAATTAAGTATATGACCTCGCTACGACCATTTAAGAATTTAAGATAATTCTCTACAATTTACATGTTACTTAAATGAGCTATGTCGTCTATGTGGTTAGCGATTTCATCGGTATTATATTATTTGTATTTTGTATTATGTAGATATATGTCGAGCATACTATGTGAAAACATGTTAGTATATGTGTAGTCAATGTTTTAATTTCAGCATTTCCTCCAAATTTTGAACACAACTTTAAATTTGGATGGATCCTTTTTAAAGTGCTAACGCCTACATTTTTCCTTTTTTGAATGTTGAAAATATATATTTTTATTTTATAACAAGTGATACGATGATTTGAATCGACATTCATAGGATTTTTTCGGCATGAATAAGCCGCTGCGTTTTCGAATAACGCCAGAAGATTGCAGATGACGACGGAATAGCAAGTGAAGGTATGGATGTATTGACCTTGTGGCGTGCTGCGGTAGGTAAGTGTGGCGCCAATGTGGTGCGGGGCGATCCACTTACGTTCTTCAAGATCCGCAGACACTTGCGCGCGCATCGCCCTCTGCCCACTCTGCTGCACATAAAATAATAGTTACATTTGTCTATAACTACCAAAAGCAACTCTGAAACGATGTGATCGCAATGATTTTTCTGGTGCAGTATACCTGGTGTGGTATTTGCGGCAGCTGTCGCTTCTTGGGGCTAGTGGTGGGAGTGGCGGTGGCGGAGCGGGATTGGAATCGCGGCGCGTACGCATGCGTCGGTAGCCTGGTGTCGCCCCGCTCCTCACACACTGCAAAGTAACGTAAGCTGCTTTCCACCTTTTAGTAGCAGCAACTTTGACTGTTTCAATATCGACCCGGACTAAAGTAAACATCTGTTTCTACTATTGTTTATCGATGATTTTTTTAAGGAAATTATTGGAAAGTATTGCAAATTGCTTTATTATAAGTTATTTCTTTAGTTATAGTTATGACCAATGACAAATAATATAAGATTTTAATCGAAGTAAAACACCGAATAAGTATATAAGTTGAAAAATAACTTACGAAGTTGGCTTTGAAAGAGAATTAAGGTAGTAAGTAGAATGGCATGCAATCATAAACACTGCGAGATTGACGAAAATAAAAGTTGCATTCATGAGGAATCATGATTACAACGTATCATAATTCGAGTGGTTAGCGTGCTCTTAGGTACAGGACGAGGGCGGAAGATGCGTGAAACAAAAATGAAGGAAGGTAGAACAGTAAGTGGCAGTAAAGTGGTGATGATCGCGATACGTGCAAGTCGCGACGATGTGTTCCGTGCGGGGTCCGGGCCCGCGGTCTACCGTGGCCGAACACCTCCGCTATACGTCGCATTATGAGTGGCATTCGTATACACAGCGAAATTGTAGGACCACGATAAGGAAACAGAAACATTTTAACGATGTACCAGAACATTTAAAGTTTAACTTGTACATACCGATGTTGAGCTTTAGGAGAAGAAGACGTGTCATTGTATGCGTTTAAGTAAACACAAACGCAAATCTATACTTGGATCATGCTCAATTCGCGTAATTGATCATAGCTGTATTAATTTTGCGAGCCAACGATTATAGGACAGTTGGGTCGTAAAATTACAATATAAACCTGCACGCCTTCAAAACGAAAAGGCTAGATCGTGAAAATGTGTACCGCATTCTCCAGTCTCAGTAGAAAAACGCTCCTAAATAACAGAGTCGATATCGGGTAAACTTCTGTGATTCAAACGGAAGTAGCGATATGAGTAGACAGTTCCGTGTTGAAGTGACCATACGTAAGGCGTGTGCGTCGTGGGCGGCGTAGCGCGGCACGGACGCGGGCGGCGACAGCGAGCGCCGCGGCGACGCGCTGCGCCCGCCCGCCGCCGACTGCGAGCGCACGCCGCACCCGCTCTGCGGGTACACGATTAAGATTGTTTTGTCAATTATTTTAAATTATTATTTTGATCATGACTCAAATTTAAGTATCTAATACTGAGTCTCACTCGATCTCTGGACATGCCGGCGGTTCTCACTCGACCCGCTGGTGACATGTCCCGACGACTACATCGCGTTCCTTCAATCTAAAAAGCAAAATTTTGTGTAAATAATATTATTACACTACTGCACAGAGCATAATATGTGTGTGTGTTTGACAAGTGGTTGCATGTTTATCTTGTGGGCAAGCTTAAGTGCATTATCTATTCCCTTAGTCTATTCTCATTTCATCCGATTGGATATCAAATCCAACTTGTACAGAGTTCTGACACAGGACGCCGGTCGTCGTTTTTGTGTTTTCAGGGTGTTTTCAGAACGAGTGTGCTATATCTTCCAGTCTGCTACTGAGAATTTCTCGACAAAATAACCCAATAATTTTTGATGGCCTAACCCAAGGTTTGAAATCAGGACTTCTAAGCCACTAGACCGACGATGCAGTCACCCATTCATTACCCATTCAAACATCAGATATTCTACCGCCAAACAGCAATACTTATTATTGTTGTTTTCCAGCGAATAAGGTTGAGTGAGTCAGTGTAGCCGCAGAAAAATCGCGTTCTAACCAATGTTGGACCAATGGTTGTTGACGTATTGGCGATGTTGGGAATGGTTAATATTTCGTGCAGCGCCTGTGTCTATGGGCGGTAGTGATCACTTACCATCAAGTGGATAAGTTTCCTGTCCGCCTACCTATATAAATAAAAAAAATATTTAATACAATAATAGGTCTACCACGCGATTATAGCGTTCACTTGCCAACGTGTTTGATTTGCATGCATTTAAATTCAATGTGCAGGATTATTTAAGTCATTTTTTAATAAAACTTTAAATGCAAAAATATCCACTGACTTATAACTTACGAAGGTTTGGTTGTGGATAGTATCCACTGTCGATGAGAAACACATTACCTTACGGTGATTTTGCCTGGTGTATGCTTTATATCTCTTTTACAAAACAGGTTGGTCCATCAAAGTTTTAGTGAGATGACATTTACGTCATTAATAACAATAAAGTAACCTCATGAGGTGGCGGAGGACTCGAGCTAGAGGCGAGGCTGGAGAGTGAATGATGTCTGCGAAGGTCGCACTCGCTTGGAGTGTCGGAGTCTGAGAGACGCGAAGTCGATGTGGAAGGCGGCGACAGATGCTCTCCGTCCACGTCATCGTCGCGGTACCGCTATTACGAATAAAGATTTTTTTATTTTACAATTCTCATATAAACATATTATGACAAAAAATATATTTCAAATTGTGAATCTTCAATGCACTGACATTTTACAAATATAAACAGGAATCCGACTTGGTAAATTTATTGTACATTGGTATTTTATTTCATAAAGATCTTTGTATATACATATGTATCTACTTACACCATAACCAACTATTTCTTCGTGTGGTTTCAAGATGTGCCAGATAGGTTCGTGGTTAATAATATTATCCAAATCAAGGAGAACTTCACCGAGGAAATCGTTTGGGCCATAACGATTTAAGTCCCATACAGTGACCTGATCAGAACAAAATATTATAGATGTAAATATTTTAAGCAAAGAAAATATTTGAGACAAAAGTAAGAAAAATCTTGTATTTAAGTAATCGCAACTTTAAGACTATTTTATATCCTTACCTCAAGGGTTCGTTTCTTGATATCAGTTATTCGTATTCCACAATATACAAAGGTCTGATTCCATCTCGGTTCCAGGGTATTTGCGAGGGTCTTAGTGCGGCGTTTGCTCTTTTCGCTTTTATCGGGCAGCAGAAATACTTTGGCATACGGACATCGCGGAGAACCATCTGACCTGGGGCTGAGACCGGTTGCTGATAGCACCGTTACAAGCAGTTGCAGTGCCGGGATGTCGAAGTTTACTTTTAACTATTAAAAACAAAATTGTTTCGATTTTGTCCCGTTTATAACAAGTCGTAATTAAAAAAGAATTACTATACATTAAAATTGGTCACGTATTTAAAATTGATGGTGAATTTAAGAAGAACACGTCAGAACTTATATGAACCCTGAGAACATTATACTCCATTTTATACAAACGGAGGTGATATGAACCATTAATGTGAACAAAAATATTACATTATGTTATGTCTCTTTTGCTTCCGCCTTAAAGTGGAGCTTATCATAACAACGTATTAGTATTAGGCAGTAGAATAACTGAGGACTGGGTGGTACGTGCTCAACCATTATTACCTGAATTCGACCAGCGACACTGATGTTACTGTGGTTGTGTCGCGCGGAGCGGCGGCGGGAGTGGATGTCGGGTGAGCCAGGTGAAGTCACCAAGACGCTCGGCTTCTCGCAGCCACCCATGATTTCAGTGTACACTTCTACATAATTATTGTGAAGTTATGATTTGGCATACAATCCCGAAATTCTGAGTCTGAATCTCGGGTGATATGTGTGTTAACTAGGTGGTTATTATGAAATCAAAATGAAATAAATTAGCTTAAGAATATATCTTTTCAATGCATTATTTTATCATCAAAACATTTCCTCGCGGTGAAATGTGCTTTGAACAAAAAAGTCACCTTTATGCGCTCTCCAAGATTGGACAGTTCTGTTGGGAGCCAACGACCGCGATACTACGAGCTCGACATGCGAGTCATGTTTACTGTTGGCCACTATTGTAGCCACTTCGTCTGCTGTACGACCTTGAAGCGCATATCCATTCCACTGTAGTACTTCATCTCCTGAAGAGTTAAACGTTATTTTAGATATATAATAACAATTTTTAATAAAAGCAATTCAACAAATGTTGGTGCATAATTAAGATAAATGTTATTAGTTTATGTTAATAACCTATTCTTAGCTGCCCTTCCAAGTCTGCAATCGAACCTTTTTTCACTTTTTCAACGACGGCACTTCGTGTACCGTCTGGTAGAATTTTTCCCCCAACTACTTTCAGTCCTAGAATTGCTGAAGAGTAATTGGAACTTCCTTCCATCAAACTCTTCCGCAAAACCATATGGCCGATCATTCGCGTTCCGTCAGCGGAGACTTGCCAGTTAAGTGGGAACTGTCAGAAATGTAACGCGCTTAGGATAAAGTCAACATATAAAAATTATATCACAGTCAGCAAATTTGGCTAAAAGTGTGTCGCAATTACGAAAGTGCACACTTAGTGAAACGATTCATGCCTGCGAATGCAATCATGCTGCAGCCAAACACTAATATCCTATGCCATATTACCCGCATTCATATTTTCCATTTGTTTTTGTTTACTATAAAAGTTAAAAACTACGTAACTTTCTGTTTATTTGAACTTCAAGCCGTTAATATTTATGGGCACGTATTTAAAAAAATATATTTATAATATTCCGAAATTCAAAAAGTCATCGATAATTGAGCTTTAAATAATTAAACTTTGAATAATTTTCTCGATTTAAAAGCAAGCTAATTACAACCCATAGTATAAGAAATGTGCAATATTCATTATATACCTTAGGGCAATCGCCCCTGTTCGAGTCTTCGCTGGAAGTGAAAGTGCTAGACGTATCGATGCCCGAGTCTTTGGTAGCAGAGTCCTGGCTAGTCTGTCTCTCGGACTCCCAGCGCAAGGAGGCCCAGTCATGCGGGCCACCAGATGCATCGCGACCCCCACGAGGGAACGTCGCAGCACCTTCGTGGCCGTCGAAGCGGACTGTTTTTTTTCTCCTTTCCGTGAAACGTCTGTTATCGGAGGAGTCTTCCCACAAGTAAGCACTCTTATATACGGCGCGATCAGGACGCGGACCCCCATCAGTGACGTAGGGTCGCAAGTACGAGCCCTCGCCATCGTCACGGGCGCGCCACCGACAATCTGTGACCGAGTCGAAGCTACGACCGCCAGCCGGCGCCGTTCTTGCCGTATCGAACGCTCCGCGCGCCTCCGGCATGTACGAAGCCGGTGAATGATTAGTGAAATTGTAATAATTGTTGGTAGCCACGCTGGTACTGCGCAGGTGTGGGTTCCGAAGAGATGAACACGCCTCAAGTTGTCCTAAGAATGACAACGGTTAAATAGCAACTAGTCGATACGGGCCAATGTTCTTTAACCGTCCAACGACTTGCGCGCCCGTACGCGCCCGGAACCAATAAATTCAATATTTAGATACTCATTGTTTAATTTGTAATTTAATTTGAGTAGAAGTTTTATTGTTAGACATTTATCACGGTGATTACTTGAGAACGATACGACCCTACGTTTACGTTATTAGCACAAAACAAATTAAACGCAAGTAAAGCGGTGAACACGCAAAAGCGGAAAGAATGTGTGACAACTTATTTAAGACTAATAAAGTAATAAACAACCGTTCCAAAAAAATATTGCAACAAAATCTAAGACATTTACATTGAACCAAGTATGTTACACTTCTTTTCGCCCAAACATGCATTGCTTGAACCACAAAAAAATGTCACAGAAATTATATTTGCCTTCTAATCTGATCAATTGTATATTTATCTCATCCTGACAAAAAATAATTCAATATGTATCAGTTATTTCATCTCTATATAACATTGTTAAAAAATAAAGTAGTCGTTTGCACGCATATAAGTACTTATAATGATTTCAAGATAAAGCAATCTTGGCGTATATCATAAAGAAAAGGTTAAACAAAAGAGATCCATGACCAGAAAAGATGCATTTATCGCAACGATATATACATAAAAAGGAACGTGTTAATTTTGACTGGTTCAAGCAATAAAAAGCAGAGGTACATTCATATATGCTAAGATATCTTATTTTATTTATCTGTTTAGATACACAAAATCAACATTTATATGTTATTTCATATTATAATCATGTACTTCTGCGAAAGATGATTTTGATGATGATAATGACTCAAGTATTAGGAAAGATAGAAATTTAGTTAAATTTAATAGCGATCACAATTGGCCGACCAAAGAAGTAGATTCAACAAAACGAGAAACGAACAATAACAATACTGAAACATCTATAATATTTAGCTTAGTTTACAACGCATCATTTTCCCGAAATACGCCCTCTCACCGATAAAAACTTTTTCATTTTTTCATCTAATATCGCTTGGCGCTGGTTTCTGGTAGCTTCGGGAGCGCTCCTATCTCTAGCATTACCTGCGAACAGTTCAGGGCGAAGTGAGGTTCGAGAAGACGCGGCGCGGAGCACGGCGCGGAACCGGGCGTATAGCAGAGGCGCGCGAGACGCTCGCGGCGTTTTGAACATTATTTCATTCAAGTGTTTTTTTAACAAGTCTTGTTACAATATGAATATCGACGAATGATTAACAACATATATTGTTAAACGTACATATAACAGGTATATATCTGAAAAAAATACTATTTATATACAATATCAGTTATACACGGTCTCAGAGAAATGATTAGTCAGAGTACTTACTTATTTTTTCTCTCATACATACTAAATGAACAGACATGATGTAAACATAAAATATGTATATGTACCTATGGATAAGTTTAGGTGCTCTAGAAAACAGACTTCTTTGTGAAAATTGGCTTATTCGTTTAGAACTTTTAATTAACCTGACACTATCTAAGAACTACAACCGTTAATAAAATAGTATACCTCGCACGGAACACCTTAACTTTATCGCTACAAAATGTTGAAAGATAATATGATATTATACTTTTAAACTTTTGATCAGAATTTTTATGAACGTACGTACTTAATACACTAGAGTTACGGTATAAATATTTGCGTGTTGTAAAGTGTAGCTGTCGTGTGGGTGACAAATAAAAATCGCTTGGATGGAAGGGATTTGTGACGACACAGGTGGGATAGAGTGGCGCTGGGAGAGCGTGCGCACTTACCACGGTCGCGATACTCGTCGTTCTCATCGGAGATACACTCCGGTACCTCATCGTCCGAGGAGGACGAACGAGGCGGCAACGGCGGATGCGACCCGGGCGTGTGCGGCAGTGGCAGCAGTTGTGTGCCCTGAGGTGGCAGCATCTGGATTCCTGTGTCTTCAACACCGTAAGATGCTTTTTGTCTCGGGTGTACAAGATGTGGATGGGTCCGGGCCAGTCCTTCGAGCTCCCCGTAACACCGTGCTTCCTGTTGACTGTACTGCCGACGCAGTGCACTACCTGATCTTTGTAAAGGCTGATTTTCCTTTTCTGCGGCACTGTGGGCCCTTTCTAATTTTGGTCTCTTATCCAATGAGGTATCCCCTTGAGGTGGTAAGCCTCTCAAATCTGATTCCATGCGCCAAAGCATAGAATCTTGACCGGCACTTTTGTGTATCCATTGACCAGTTTTTGATAAAAGTTCTTGTTTTTTGCGACAAAGTATGCAAACCCATATAACCTGTAATTTTATTTACCTTGAATATCCTTGCAGCTACTAATTCTAGTAGGGAAATAGTAATATCCAGTATTATATGCTTCATTAACATAAAAAACATAATATGTATAAAATGATACTAAAAAAAGTGTTCTGATGTTTTATATGTTCATAATGAATTACATTGTAAGTTAGCTGGGCAAAAATTATTTAGTATTGAGTACTGGCGCTGATATAGTTTTAGCAACAAAGTGCGGACGAATAATAAAAAAAATGCGCGAATGAAATAAACGTAGTAAGTATTTTGTTAAGTATTCGTAAAGTATAAGTAAGTAATCTTTGCGCCAGATGCATATTCGAAATTATTTGTTTTTCTATCGTTAATTATAGACTATAAAATATCGGTGAGGCCAATAAAAAAATACAGTTATTGAATTTTTTGGTCAAAAAATTCTGAGCAGATTTTAAATTCCGATTAGAAGATAGCAGTGCTTACAATTATAGGATTGTACTGAACTCGGAATGTCTCTCTCCGATTGTGTTGGATTTGAAGAGAATAGAGAATGCACACAGATGTGAATGTAATCAGTTAAATGACATTATCTGCCCTTTTTTCTGTAATTCAGCAACAAATTTCCATACTTATACAAGTATTTTTAATCATTTTAAAATTTGTTTTAATCAAACATACGACGTTTCCTAGTGGAATTATAAAAAAAATGTGTTGGTGTAAATTAATCTAAAATTTCTAGAGGGAATTTCATATGAAAAATTGCAAGCAAAGTGGCATTGTATTATAATAATATTATTATAATTTTAAAACCTTTATTGTTATAGTTACCTTGTTTGAACGCAAAGTAACCTTTCCGCCACACCTCGCGCAGCAACGAACTCTGCAGTAGTGACAGGAATGGCCGACACCATCGGCAAACTTAGTCTTCAAACAAATGTGACAGGTGGCCGCGAGCTCTACGCCTGCTGCTCGTTGCATTTCATTCCTCGTGCGAATTGACTGCTCGAGCACTGCCACTTCATCTTGTTTACGTCTGTGTTTCATAAAGTAACTTATAGATTCGTAAATTAAAAATCCAACTAAAGTTCATAAATGTCCCACTGCTTGATAAGGTTGCCCTCTCCTTTTAATGAAAAGGTTTGGAAGATATTCCACATATACCACTTTGGTAGAATGCGGGTGTTTACCAAAATTTGATTAAAAAATGCACTTTTCCTTACTAAGTTTTTTTTTTATCACAGCCTTGTATTACACCATGCTGCAGGTGATTATTTATAAACAAGCTAAGCACATCAACCTCATATCCAAATATCACGAGTTTATTAAGAAAAAACAAATAAACTCTAGATCCTCTATATGTATGAGGTTTACTCTTCCTAACTATATATGTATGTATGTATTTGTTAATCGTAACAAATAATTTTAAGTGTGGGATTATAGAAGAAGCAAATGTAGATAGTTTTATTGGTAATTCGACGTATTCCCGTTAGGAGGTATTAGGGTAATAGGGGTAAGAGGGTATTTGCGATAATTTTAACCCCCATATGCATAGTGCAAAATTGAATCATTGCTAGTTTTTGAGTTATTACGTTTTTTAGATTTTATTGTTCAAAAATGTATTTAAAAAAGTATCAATTTAAATCTATTTTTTACCATATCTCATTAACAGAAACAATACAGCAGACGATATTTTATGCTGTATCTATTAATAGATACAGCATAAATTATAGATAAATTAATAGATAGGCATTTGTTATTTTTTATTTATATGCGAGTATATACCGAATGCACTTTAAATGGTATTTAACCTTCATGATTAAAATCGAACGAAATTATATGTTTTTTTAATCAGATCAATCTGTACCTATTGAGAGATGAGATAGATATCCGACAAAGCTTTATGTATTTTCATAAAACAAAGATGAAACATGGTTATAATGTGATTTTCAGGTTACTTTCTGTTTTTCCTGTACGACTTTAAACGTTTATATAATTATTTTATGGATGTAACTAATAAAAGTTTAAATCGAATAAATGAATATTCGTTTTATTAACGTAGCGATTTATAAATAAGCGATTTATAAGATAATTTATACATATATTTTTTTATTGAGTATTTCATTGATCAATATTTAACTGGTAACAAAACTTACTGTTCAGTTTTTACGAAAATAGTATGAAATCAAGCTCTTAAGCTTTTCATAACTAACGAAGATAGGTAGGTATTTAAATACTTAAATAGAATTTTATGATTAATATCATTTTTAACACGACAACTACGACTTGGTGATAGGGCTTTTTTCAAACATGTCTCGGTAAATGTCAGTCAGTCATCACATATTCTTCTGCCAAAAAGCAATAATTAGTATTGTTGTGTTCCAGTTGGGGAGAGCCGGTTTAATTGCTGGCAAAGTTGATGGCGTTGACGATGTAAAGATTTTTTTTTACGAAGCTAGTGTCCATGGACAGGGCCGCATCGTAAGTTTAGGGGGCCCTGGGCTAACACTACTTAGGGGCCCACCTAAGACATATCTGAACGTAGACTCGAATTAAATTAATTGAATGGGTTTGATTAATTGCAGGACTCGCAGGGCTGCAAACCATACGATTTGTTTAATTTAATAAAGTTATAGATTCTTTCGCATTATCGTCTATTTTTGACTTTGACTTGACTTAGCAGGGGTCCCCTTGAATCCACGGGGCCCTGGGCATAAGCCCAAAAAGCCATATGGTAGATCCGGCCCTGTTCATAGACAGTGGCAATTAGGTACGTATTACATACATCATTATATACATCAGGTAGCTCATTTTCCCGTCAGCCTACCAATAAAATTAACAGATTTATAATTTATAAATTCCAGTCACTAGACTTTACCTATACTGACTATTACCTCCCGCTTTGCTGAGCATTAAATGAAAAAAGACGGAAAGAGGACCGGATTTCAAAAAATGAATAGTGTCAAACTATCTACGGACGATTCCGCGTCGATTGGTTATAGTCTCACACCGATATTTAATTTTCATGTGATACAAAACACAAACAAAAGAAATTCATTATATATTTAATGTATATGTTTATAACTACTCTTTCACACATATGAGGTATTTAATCAAAGACTATATAACTAGTCAAAAACTATTTATAATGGGAACTAAAGCTTATAGTACAAAAACGTCGATTTAAAAATGTGTTCATAAATAATATTATTTTGTATGCTTCATTCATAAATTGTAGTTTATCTGAGAACATATATTTTCGTGTAAAAATAATTTATACTGTATTTTAATTGCTTCGCAGATGGTCTAATTTGAATTCACTTGAGTAGTCATTTTAATGCCAAAATTTTATTAAATTGCACATAAAACACCGTTAATTTTATAGTCCTAAATACATACTTCAATAATCTTATATTTTTAATAGTAATTAAAATAAGGTACATTGAACTAATTTATTAACAGATTATAAATACTAGTGTTAGCCCAGTGGTCGAAATTCAAGACTAACCGTTGTTGAAAACTGGAGGAATCTTATTAAATATGAATTTTTTCTCAAAATCATCGAAACGAAAAAAAAATTAATCGCAAAGGGTTAATTAATTGTTTTGTCATTGTCTATTTATATATAGATTTGATTATTACTCCCGCTATACTGCATTTTAATTATATGTTTTGAAGTATTCTCTTCTAGTCAAAAATACACCTATTGTTTGACTCAAATTTTTTTAATAAGTAACTACCTCGGGGACCCAATCAAAGTCCAGAGAATGATACATGTTGCGAAACGAGTAGCCATTAATATTGGCTATTTAAATTAATCAAGAAACGATTGAGGATTTTTTAGGGGCCCCCCTTAAATAAAAAGTATTTTGATTTCATTTCATTTGATGTAATTCTTATGCCTAACCTAGTACAGGTCAGGCGTAGCTAGAATTTAATATGAAAGAAAATATAAATAGTAAAGAAAAATAATCATTATAGGTATATCCTTAACAAATATACTGGATCGTATTTCATAACGAAAACAGTTGTTGATTATGTAATTACATACGCTTCCGTTGAAATGACTTCAAAATTCAATAGCGTAATTTGTACCGACTCAAGGTATGCGACACAAATAAAACAACTAAGGTAAATCTGTACATCCAAAGTAAAAATACATAATTCTAAAAACAAAGGCTCCTCAGGACACAAATTTATTTTAAAAAACCCGATAGTACCAAAACTATTGCTTAAATGTTATTGCTTGAAATTTATTTCTATTTTAGAGTATAAAAGACGAACAGCAATCTCTAGATAGAATATTTAGGTTTCTTTTGTCTTATAATGATTATAAAAACCGAATTATAATACTTTATTTAATACCCTGCCTCGAAAATTACTTACAGAAACATTTTTTACCCAAATAGAAATATATAGTTAAAAAGAAGTGAATATTACGAGCATACGAGATCGTGTATAGTGCGATACAATCTATTATTCACTTTTACATACATTTAGAAAATTTAGTACAAAGTTATGCAGTTCAGAAAGTAGGTCACTAAAATATCTTACTGCATCCACGCTCCCGCAAGCGAAGCGCCTACTTAGCGTCAATAACCACTAGTACTTCGTGCAAATGTCGAGCCAAGTAAAACAGAGATCAATAACGTGTCTGAATTTAATATCGTCACAAATGCAACCAAGTATTAAAATAATACGCGTTTTGCTCTGAGACTGTTAATTTTT
Source organism: Vanessa tameamea (assembly GCF_037043105.1). Taxonomy (NCBI): domain Eukaryota; kingdom Metazoa; phylum Arthropoda; class Insecta; order Lepidoptera; family Nymphalidae; genus Vanessa; species Vanessa tameamea. Next base: position 8,015,561 of record NC_087313.1, on the reverse strand, counting down.
AACGCGTCCTGAAACACACAAAGCAATAAGTTCATGAATGCGGTATAATTTAATTATTGCATTATATTACTAATGCAGACTTGTTCAAATTTGTTAATTCTAACTTATTTTAGGTGATGGATAAATTAATTTGAATAGAAATATTATTTTTATATTTACCGTATAAATTATTTTTTCTTTCTAGACAATAACTTTATTATTCCATTTAACTATTATTCTAAAATACGCATAAAAGATATTACTGTGCTAATCTCGCTCCTGGAATACGTACTTTTATACGTAATCACGATTGCTGGTTCGCGCAGATGAGACACTGAATACACGTCAATACCCAGGTTCCATAACAATCAAGCTTATATTATTATAGCCAAAATACACTTGAGTTATTAAAGAAACAAAACGTTTCAACAACCAAATTATATTATTTGTAATGAAATAACATGGAAGCACGTTCACAACATTGTCACATATGGTGCAGTAAGTAGAAAGATATAACGAGCGGGGTGGGTGGGAGTTAGTGGAGGTGGAGGCGGACCGCGGGGCGCAAGACAAGGGCACACCTCATAATCTCGTGTTCTCGCTGCTCCTCTTGTCGCTGACGCATTATGACACCTTCGATGATCGCGCGCTCCTCGGGCGTGAGGTGCGAAAGGTCCGGCATGTCGTCCATGGCGGGCGGCGGCGAGCCGCGAGCGGTGCGCGGGCCCGCCGCGTGCTGCGGTGCTGTGCCCGCGGCGCGTCGCTTAGCGCGCCACTCGCTCCGGAGGTTTATTTAATAATGCCGGGGGAGCCAATAGCGCGCGACACTACACTGACGTCAGCGCGGCTATTGATCGTCGGCTCTAGGCCAACCCTAGCGCGCCGTCGTCAACTTACGCCCTTTCTCATCCCAATGCGTGCGCACCTTTTCCTCGTTGATACACCAAAGGGTCTATTTATATTTTCCTCGTATATTAATTAATAATAACATTGTTTCATATCCGATCTTTAAACTTGAACGAATGCTTAATATCATTTATTTATTAAAAGTACACAAGGTGGAAAGCTCATGTTCAGTCACAGTCAAGAGGCGGAGGCACACATTCGCCTGGTACATGGTTGACGCGGTCATTGTGAAAGAGAGTTTGTACGCCGTCTCTCCAAGGATATTTTTTCGTGCGTATGCGCATATACTCATAATCTCTACACTCTCCCTTGTATGGCATTGCGTGTCCAGAAACATTATACATTTGAAAGATAATAAGTGGAAAACATATTAATAAGGCAAGGTACTTATATTTTTTCCAGGTGTTTTTACCCTTGTGGTAGCGAGGGCAACACGGATTAGGTGGTATATTGCATGGTCGACAGCACACAGGTTGGTTGATTTGATTACCTGCTCCCGGTATAACAGGCGGACATCCGCATTGGCCTGCGGGCGGTCCAGGTGGACAGTAGTAACTACGCGATTTCAACGCGCGGTTTACTACTGCTCTATATGAAACGGTTAAATATATGGACATACTATTTTTTAGATTTAATATAACTGTTTATATAAAAATTATAAATAAGTCTACATAGTTTTTAGTAGCTACTTAGAATTTTAAATCATTTCTATTGACACTAATGACGAAACATAAAGATCTTTTTATTCATTAGTAATATAAAGAAATCAGTCAGTTCTATTCTTTTTGCTTCGTTGAATATATAACCTGCATACAGTTGACCTCTTAGGATAGGCAGTCCACATTCAAATGTGTTGTCATTGTCTAACTACTATTTTTATTTGCCTTAAAATGTTTTTAGTCCATTGAAATGTTAAATTAACTGAAAATTTTCTAGAGGACGCAATTTTATTTGTGGAACATGTAGGGGGTGTAAATACAACCTTAACCCCAAGTTTGTGGGGTTGCCGCACTTGACCCGCGCCCGCCATCTTCAAAAAAGGGGTGGAAACATATTTTTAACTATATCTCCGAAACTATTAATCTGTAAGCTTTTCCTAAGTATTTTATTGTTCTTGTATTAGCTGTACCTAATCCCATTCATAAACATCCAACAGAGTCCAAACCTGAGCTCGAATCTGAGTCTGAGCATGTGCTTGAGCTTGAGTCTGAGCTTAAACCTAAGTGTAATAATTGTAAGTGGCATAATTGCCTAACCAAAGTTATTGAGATGTAGCACGGATTTTTATAATAGGCTTTTGTTAAATAACAGAATGCCAAGCCAAGACATCCTTCCAGACTTCATGACTATTCTTAAGATAATAAATATAAATACAAATTGGACAACATCACATACATTACTCTGATCCCAATGTAAGTAGCTAAAGCACTTGTGTTATGGAAAATCAGAAGTAACGACGGTACCACAAACACCCAGACCCAAGACAACATAGAAAATTAATGAACTTTTTCTATGTCGACTCGGCCGGGAATCGAACCCGAGACCTCGGAGTGGCGTACCCATGAAAACCGGTGTACACACTACTCGACCACGGAGGTCGTCAATCTTAAAATTTTCGTCATTCTTAAGATACACGGCTCGGTTGTCGAACGACTATTTTTACCAATTCTAATAACTTTGTAGGAAGTATATTTTAAAATATTTGATGAGGGTTGGTTGTACTGGGAACCCAACGCAAAAAGCATCATCACAATCGGTTCAATAAAAATCTGATATACAGATTTTGTATATAGATACAGATAAATTTAGAAAATCTTTCGTTTTTGAAATCAGTTAAAGATAAATTTGATAGGTTCTAGGAAGCTTCAATAGGTTTACTACAATACTTTACAGGTCCACATAAGTTTAATATATACAGTATTTAAATTTTTATAGTTTACTTATTAAGGGGCTCAATTCTAACAGCATTTAGAACGGATAATAAATTTAAAATCAAAATATTCTCTACTCAAGCAGGTTCAAAAAGCATTTATGAATCGTTATGCAACAGTATTGAATTAAATATATAGCTACCACAATTTCAGAATGTAGATTCTACTCAGGAGAACCGTGCAAAACTCGGTGGTTAATCTTTTCCACTATTTTACTTAGTTTGTGTCAATATAATATAAGTCTAGTATTTGTTCAATCAAAAAGTAACTATTATTGTTTATTTATATTATTAAAAAGTTCAATTAAATAATTCTGTGATAAGCTTGAAATAAAGGGCGAACGTGAGAAATATATATATATTTTATATTATCGTTCGTGAACCGATATTGGCAGATAAGATAGCATAACATTATCTCTATGCATTCGTGTAAATTTATTTTTCGATCAATAACTAACTACTTTTAAGAGTATAACTTCAAATTCTATTTATTTTACTAACGGTTAATTCCTAAATTCTGTGAGTATCCAAGAAATAATATAATCATAAAATACAAATATTATTCAATCTTTCGGGATTTGGTTAGGATTAACATCAACAATGAAATATATAGAAGGCGTCGTTGGACGGCTGGTGGATGTAAAATATTAGAGTCGCACAATGATTTGCTTATGGCGACGCATAACCACACCGTATTAGATGTTTCATATTATCAATGTAATAAATATCACAGAGTGGCGAGTGGCGACGCGTATGGTGACGCGTCGCTACGTCAACAGACCTAAGTTATGCATTAGATGTTTCACATTAATAATTAATTTATACAGACTAGACTGACGAACATAATATAATATATATAAGCATTATGATTCGAACTAATAATAATAAAATAAATCGTAATATTATCGCCGATTTTACTACTGCTACAACACTAGGAATGTTACGAATATTACGCTGTCACTTAAACTGAAGTAAAGACTGAAATAAAAAAAACCGCAAACAATTATGGTTATTAGGAAAATATATCATTGAGTTGTTTTTTGTTCATTGTAATTTGTAATGTTATTTTGTTTTTTTTATGTTGTATTGATTGACATTAAGAATTAAGTTTATTTCGAAAACTAAATCAAAATCGATAAGATAAAATAAATAACAGAGGATTGGTCAACTTTTATCTTTTAAATTAGTGAATTATTGTTAAAATAAGAATTGACTTTGATAATAATAAGCTACAAACGTTGATGTGGATCAGAAAAACATTTCTACTCAGTAATTATTTTGATATTACTAATTTTTTTGTTTAAGTAACCTTGAAACTTCTACCGAATTGTGAATCATGCTGTAAATGGGTACATCGCTGGGTTTCGATATTCGTTTGTATTATATTGAAGTTTTATTTAGTGGGTGGGCTATTCGATGACATCATTGTCGCTGCCTAGTGTCTACAGACATTGTATTACCGATTAGTACGCCAAGCGGTACGAACACGGTAACATCGCTTTTAAAGTTATACTTTCCGAAATTATTTAGTAATTTTTCGGTTTTTAGCTCTAGTTTTGGGAGTGAAAACAGTATATTCTGCAAACATGGATTCCAAAGCACTCACTTCATCAATAGCCCAGTTTTCTGTGAAGTTCTGCAATGTAAGTAGCTTTCATATACAATTAAATTTTGAATATAAGTATAGTTGAAAATTAGTATTCAACCTTTTTTTTTAAAAACCATCATTAATTAAAAAATAAAATAGATTGTATGGATTATCCTTCAATAATACATTAGTTATCTTATTGTTATCAATTTACAAATAATATATAATTTGAAATATTTTAATAGAAAATTAATTATTATATTTATTTCAGGAACTAGATAAGACTACAAGTGTGGTATCCTCACCTCTATCAGCAGAGTTTGTGTTAGCTCTATTGACTTTGGGAACAAGTGAGCCCGCTCACTCTGAATTACTGACATCTCTAGGTATTCCTGGAGATGACGATGTAAGTACTATTTGTATTATATATAACTATTGTGTAAATATATCAGTAATAATAATAATTTGGTTTTTATTGCACTTAGAAAACTCATCTTAAGGTTTAGTAATATTTAATTATAAGATAGGCAATTTTTATCATAAAATGTATTCATTATTCATCAGATTACATTAGTCATAATTTTTTTTTATTATTATTTACTTAATTTCAATTTGGTTGTTTTAGATTCGATCTTCATTTTCTTCACTATCAACAAAATTGAAATCTATTAAAGGTGTGACCCTCAATGTTGCAAATAAAGTCTACATAAAAGATGGTGATTATGATTTGGATGAGAAATTAAAGGACGATGCTGTCAAGATATTCGATGCTGCTCTCGAAAAAGTTGACTTCAGTAATGGTGCAGCTGCTGCTGATCTTATTAACAAATGGGTGAGTATCATATCCACAGCTCATTTCAATCACAAGAGGAGTATAGACAAATAAACAACTTTGACATTGAATTTACATGATATTATTGATCGAAGTCTTGAATAATCTATGTTAGAATGAATTAGTGAAAAAAATGTGTTAAGAATGTCGGTAAAATTATTGGATGTTGGAAAAGTGTTGTTTTATAAATTAAGATAGATAAGATTTTTTTATAGTGCGTAACATGGCAGACATATAAGCAAATCATGGAATATGTAGAGGTATTCACTTTAACATTATTCTGTAATGTTTGTTTAGCATACATGTTTAAAACATGTTTAAAACATCATTCAACATTTCATTATAGAATTATATATATATTTATATGACTTATTACTGATTAATGGTTAAGATTGAAGTTTCAAATGTGTGCTTTTTGGATTGATTCATTAAAAATACTACTAAATATTAGCTACAAAATTTGTTTATTGTTGAATATTATTGATTGTCTTATTAATCTGGTTGGTAGCTTATGAAGCTTCTGAGGTCTTTTATTAAATCGCCATGCTGAAATTATAATATTTTTTATAATACATTGGGTTTTTCTGGAGAAAACTTAAGTGGCTAAATTATTTTAAGTCCTATCAAATTATTATATTCCACATGTGGTCTGAGCGCTGTGGCCGTATCTGGTCAAGTTTGATAATGCCTGCTATGACCAAAATCGGCTAGTAGGACATCACCATCAATCACAATTATAATAATAAGACATAAAAATGAAAATTGTTTGTAACTTAAATAAATTGTTGATTAATGTTTTCGTGCGAATACATATACTTTATACATATACTATATTTATTCAAATAATAATCTTTAATTAACAGGTTGAGCAACAGACAAATGAAAAAATAAAGAAACTTCTTTCTGAAGACAGCCTCAATGAAGATTCAAGACTTGTGCTCTTAAACGCTATCTACTTTAAGGTAAATTATAAAAATATTATTTATGTAAAGTGTTCGCAAATATTTATTTAACATCTACATATGAACTCATACTTACCCATCAAATGTATTAATGAAATTATTATTATAGGACTAATGTTTGCTTATAGTGAAGAATTGTTTGCTATATTCAAATATTTAGTCTGTGGTTTTACTTTAGTTCATTTTATTCATATATTAAATTCCAAATACCATTGAGAGAATGTAATTTTAAAAAAAATATTCACTGTGGTCAAAACATAGTCATTGAAAATTTGAAGAAGACATAATTAGATGTTTCTAGCATACTGTTCTAGTGTTGTTATTTTCATACTCTACGATAACACTAGACCTCGTCAAACGTTATAATACAAAATAAGTTATCGAACTGTTTGGTCTTTGGCATTTTTTTATGTCTATTTCTCAAAAATAAGAATAAAATGAATTGTATTTGCTTTTTTGATAAATTATCGAAGGCCAAAGTCGAAAGATTCTCTCAACAAATTGATAAGAGGTTAATGCAACTGTCGCATTTAAAGTGAAAACATTGAAAATCATATCTTAGCTTAACATGTTAAGATAAAATTACCATTTAATCCCCTAGAAATATTTAAAAATCAATACTAATAATACAGAGTTTGTGAATTAAACTCGGATAACACAAGTCACTTAAGCTACTAAGGTTTTCACTATGGAAGGCTATATAAGGCTAAAAGTTGCTTTTCGAACGCAAAAGTAACATTAAACTGTCCAACAAATTTAATGCAAATGAAAGGGATACAAATTGAAATTTATTGCAGAGGCTCTTATTTTGCGAGAAGCATGCTTGACGTCATTTTACAAGATTAAACTTAAAATTAGGTTCGCAACAGTGATTCACCGTGATAGTGGAGACGTATTAAATATTTTCCAATTTGAACAGATGTTGATAAGTAAATACCGTCTGCAATAAATAAAATACTAGTAGGTCGCCCGCGAAACTTCGCGTTTATTCAAAAGTATTTTTTCGGAATTTCGAGACCTATGAAAGGTTTTGTTTTGATTTCGTTTCATTTCAAACTGTAAGTTATTCATCTACATTCGTCGCCAAAATGATGAAACCTCTTTTAAATGAAATTTTTGATATCAAATAGTATACATTAGTTCAGTTACAGTTGGAGTTTTTCAATAACAATTTACTTTAATTTTGTTTACGTTTTTCATTTTTTTTACCTTATACAACCGGAGTACCGCTCTCTAATCGGGCAGCAAGTTTTCCGCTCTCTAAAATAAATTCTAATAAATTTAGTAAATTGCAATTAAGAATCCTCTTTATTTTTCTGCACATCTACGGCTGGAGCTCTTCAAAATGAGACCATAATCGATTTTTTATGTGCAGCTATCGACCCACAATCATAATCACAAACACAAAAATCGGCTTACGCTGTTAATATATAAGATATGAATAGTTTGTGTAAACAAGGGAATATTTGAATTCTAAAAATAATCGATCCAATTTGTAGGGAACCTGGAAGAAGCAGTTCGACCCAGCTAACACCATCCAGCAACCGTTCTACGTCGATGATAAAAATACTGTAGATGTCCCTATGATGTACAAAGAAGATGACTACCTCTACGGGGAGAGCTCGCAACTAAACGCTCAGGTAAAATTACTTTTTTTAAAGAATTTGTATTGTTTCTTTTTAGAATGGTATGCTCTGCGTGTCACTATAATATGTACAAGTCACTCGTACGCCTAGTTGCTAGTTACCTCTCTTACTCTTCTCCTACTCTTTGATTCAAATCCTGGGTCAGTACATTACAAGTTATTGAGTTTAAGAGAGTTTACTGTTAAGAAATTCTTAGCTATGTGGAGTTTATTGTTAACTGTCAATATTAATTGCCCGTGCCATGGAAAGTACGTAAATTCGTTAGTCATGCGCTTGATCCTGAACTCTTCGTCGTCTCGTGTCGAATTGGCCTCGACGTCTTCAATAACCTTACCGCTTCACCTTACCAGACCATTTCCTCTGACCCAGACAGCCGTCTGGCAGAGACTGGTCTTTAGGACGTAATGCCGCCCATCGGTAACATCAGTAATTATGTTTAGAACTGTTTTTTATTTTTTTCGCTAAAATGTGTGTTATTATAACCTCCTACAGTTTTTCTCGTGATAGACAAACACGGAGCGTTTTTATTATTTTATGCCTTTTTATCTGTGTCATATAATAGGCTAGTTAAGTTTCAATGAAAATAAATTATGAAAATGATCATTTTGTTTAAGAAATGTGTTTTAAAGCTTTACTAATTTTTCGCCAGTTTCTGAAATGTACAAAGTCAGATTTAGTAATCAGACTAAATACTGACTGTTCATTGGTCGTCTATTGCGTCATCGACTGAAATTGACCAATGAACATTCAGACTAAAGTATGATTAGCTAATCGCCACGGCTATAGTATGTGTTTAAAAATATTAACAAGCCTAAAAATACTATTCAAAGTATAAACACAGAGTGGTCTGGAATTCATCCAATAGCACCTACGTTAGATTAATGTTTGCTTATTTCTAATAAAATAAACAATAAAGATGGATTAATAATAATCAAAATATGTATGAGGCGATTGAAACGTGATTACCCAAATACCCAGTTATTGAACACACGAATCTTACCAAAGATTGCAATTTCAAACTCGATTTATTAATACGTTCTCGACTCTATTTCGATCCGATTTCAACTTATTTATTCCTCATTCCCTCTTATTCCATATCCCTTCTTACTGAATTATTATTTTCTACAAGAATACCTCAGTTTGTCGTAATTGAGCACCAATTCTGATTATTATACAATCGAAACTGAATCTGCTTTTGTAGAATAGGAAAACGGCTGAAGGGCAACGATTACCTTTCGATTCGATGGCGATAGTGTGAATTTGTAGAATTTTGGCCTTGGACAAGCCCTTCTGAAACTTAACCTCGTGCTCGGATTATAAGGAAATTATCGTGAGGAAACCTGTATGTGTCTGATGATTTAGCTAAATGAGTATCCCTATAAGACCCTATCCCAACAGTAGAAAATTTACAGGCTTTTAATTTATATCAAATCACTACATTTGTGTTATTTATAATATTATCAATGTAGATATAATTATGTACAATATCCATTTCATATATTATGATGTTATGCGGAGGAATGAGGACCATGTTGTGAGAAAGGTTTTGAAAATGGATGTGGATGGATATAGAGGTAGGGGACGACCCAAGAAACGATGGATGGATTGTGTGAAAGACGATATGGTTGGAAAGAATTTTACTTGTGAGATGACGTCCGACAGAGAAGTATGGAAGAAGAAGACATGCTGCGCCGACCCCAAGTAAAATTGGGATAAGGGCATGAGGATGATTTAAGTTTTATTGTTGTCATATTAATTATTTTTATTTTGCTTCGTTTCGACAGAGTTGCTGGTCAAATTCTAACTACGTTCGCGATTAAAATGTGAATGTTATAATATATGAAACGTATGATATAATACATCGCCAAGTTTAAACCGTTTAAAACGGATTTCATTAATCACATTACAACTTGGAATGCCCTCCGTAATCGGGTAATTTTGATGTACTTTAAAATCAATGTATATTTGTAATATAATATACATATGTATTGTTGCTTGTTCTGATAATAATTTTAAAACTGTAAAGTTTAATATGTACATATGTATTCAGTACCTACAGTTGAATAGCGTGGTAGAATAGATTCCAAACGTTAGTTCCCAAGGGTGGTAGTGCATTGGTGATGAGGAAATTAATGCTTAATATTTCTTACAGCGCCCATGTGGCATTTGCCCGTCCGTCTACGTATGCAATATTCAAAAGGGTGTCATATTTTAGATAAATACGAAATAAATATATGATAAAACTTAATTCCCAGCTTCTCCAAATACCCTACGTGGGCGACGAAGCCAGCATGCTCATAGTCCTTCCCCGCGATATCACGGGCCTCGACGCCGTGATGACGAAGCTGGCCGGCGGCTACGACTTGCTCGCCGATATGGACAAGATGTACAAAGCTACAGTGCAAGTCACCATACCTAAATTCAAGATCGAAACGGAAATCGATCTAGCAACTCTTCTGCCCAAGGTAATCTATTCTCAAACTGTTCAACTTGTATACAAGTAAACATAACTTACATTATAACTTACAAATGTATTAAATAAAGTGTCATTTATAATTAAATACCCATACTTATAGCTCATATATTCGTTATCAATCGTTTAATATGATAATTTAATTATTTTTAAACATTTTTAACAAACACAGATTATTTGTGAGATGCCCATACGATATCTTTGTTAGGATACTAGTTATATTGCTTCGCTCGTGTTGTAGGGGTTGATCCGGTTTTAGGTATAAAAACTTCTTAGAGTCCTTAAAGTCTGTATCCTTCCTCAGGGTTCTAGTTTGCTTCATACCAAATTTCATCAATTTAGGTTTGACTCTGAAGTTCATTTCGCATTTATAGTATCACTACAGATTTCATTGTAAATATATTTACGACATACCTATGCGTATTATATAAAGATCAAAAGTTACGGCTCAACTATTCATCCGGAACACTCCTGCAACGGAGACTGCTGTCAAAAATATTTTTCAAACGATATTGGTCGGCAAATTAATTGGTATTTATAAATTTAATTAAAATATTTTTTTAAACTCTTGTCGAATTTCTCACTCTAAGTCATTTTACTCGAGCCATAAATACGTTCGCACGTAAAGTTTTAAAGCCGTGCCTATTATTTGTAGAGTAGAATAAAGTACCGCACTTCAACTAGTATATGTCTGTCTTGTTATTCAAAAAGGCAACTGCGAATTTCTTGCCGTTTCTTCTCGATGGAGGATGCTTTCCAAAGCGGTGGCAGAGTTGAAATATTGACGATTCAAAAATGCTTTATTTTAAAATTTACTTGATTGTCGTAAGAACTGAACAGGGCTTTTTGTTAAGCACATCAATACCAAGATTACCATCAATATTAATACCGATACTAATGTTATCGAGGAGGGGCAATATCGGCCAGGCTGCTGGCCGTCAGTCTGTAAAATCCTTGTCGATGCAGTCACGTGACATGCCTTTATATTATTATTGAAATACGTAATTATTTTGTTTGGCATATGTGTTAATATTTATAAATCGTCTTTAGACATTTTTTATAAGATACAGCACATTTTTGACTTATCACAATCAATTTGATAATGAAATTATAATTAAAAAGATATGTTTCATGATAGATAATTTTATATGATTACTGACATATTAATTGTTATCAGGCCGTAAAATATATTTATCAATAGCCTTGCGAAAAACTTTTTTTTTTTTATAAATTTATAAATATCATAAATTCTTTTAAATATCAATGTATAGTTTTTTCACACAAAAACCGTTGCGATGCTGACGGTACATACGCTCCAATTCAAACATGATATTAACATTTAAAATGTTTAATACATGGAGTACCATAATTTGTATATATATAATTTAGAACTAACAAAATGTTATATAATTTCAGCTCGGTATCAATGCTATCTTCAACATCCAAAATTCTGGTATCACCAAGGTTCTAAACAAACCGGAACAATTGTACGTTTCTAAGGCCGTGCAAAAAGCCTTCATCGAAGTCAATGAGGAGGGCGCTGAAGCCGCAGCCGCTACGGGTATGACTTTAAAACACATTGTTTTTTGGGAATCATATCATAAAAATAATCATGATCACCTTTGTAGTTTTGGTACTAATTGAATTCGTTAATATGGGATGAAATATTCAACAGATTTTAAATGGTATTTGAAAGTTACATGGGTTGAACTCATACGTAAAAACTATCCATATTTCTGAAACCTGAAGTGGAAGACAGACATTCGTTGTTTTGTTGTTATAACTTATAATTTCTGATACTAAAAATTAAATAACAGTACATTCATTTGGACAAATATCATCCTTTGTACAATTAAAAGATAGTTTTTTCTACTATTATAATATATTAATTATTTCCAAAACATTCATACATATCTATATATTTACAATTTTAAGATTAAGCTACTTGTGTTATTTATTGATAAAAATGCTTGGGCTGCTTCTGTTGTAAGAATTGATTCACTTTAAATCCTTTAATAATACTGCTGTGCCGTGATTGTTAAGTTATTCCGTTCTTTACGAAGGGCTGATCATTTATTTTCGAAATAAATACGTATTTTGTTTTAATTTGAGAGCGTCCTCAGACACCACATCAAATACTAACTCTCGTTTATATAAGTTGATAAAATATTTTTTATACCAATATAAAGCCATATTATATCATCCGGGTCCATATTCCATACGCTAATATAGTATAATACAGTACTAAACAATTGCTTACGGCATCGGGCACGGCGTGTGTGTGGTCGGGAATGTGTGTATACGTGGTTGGGTTGCCGTGCGGCAGCGAGCTCGGCGCGCGCGAAGCGCTCGCTGCGGTCGAGCGTCGGCGTGCGGGCGGACCGGCCGGCGCTCTGGTGCGTGCTGGCGCGGCGGGCCGTGCTGGCGGCGCTCGTGCCCCGCCCCGCGCGCGGCCCGCCCCCCGCGCGCCCGGAGCTGTAGCGAGCTGTGCGTGTGGTGCAGGCATGGTGATGATGCTGCGCTGCGCGCGCCCGCCCGCGCTGCGCTTCGTCGCCGACCGCCCCTTCGTGTTCGCGCTGCTGCAGGCCCGCACCGAGCTGTTCGTGGGCGTGTACCGCGCCCGCTAGAGACACGTGCGGACCCGTGCGGACCCGTGCGGACCCGTGCGGACCCGTTGCCGCCCTCGCCGCTTTGTTGAACATCAAAGCGCATCGCATGCGAACGCGTCAATGTTGCACAATTGTAAGAAAAATTTAGACGATTTAACCGCGGAATTTTTATCTTTACTTTTAAGATTTTATTAAAAACTATTTAAACTACTAATTAACCGCGGCTTAACTACGTTTAAATTTTTATGTATATGTAGCTTGTCGACATCAATATCGATTCATATTATTGTTAATTCGTAAACGAATTAATTACTTGTAACCTGTACTTATTTCATTGTAAAATTTTAAGTTACTCTATGTGTCTGCACTAGATTTGCTTGTCGCTTTCAAATGCCATGTTTTGTCTGTATCGTATTTGGATCCTTTTTGGGACGAAGATATCGCTCGTACGTGATCGAGTTGTTTGCATTGCAGCGATGGGCATCATGCATTGTACCGCGTTGATAGACGAGGAACCCGAGCCGAACTTCGTGGCGGACCGCCCCTTCCTCGCCGCTATCGTATCAAACAACACTATCTATTTCGTGGCATCGTATCGCGGAAAGTAATACGTGACAAATCAACATTTTACAATCGATTCGAATCTTAGACTCGCAGTCGATTATTTTTTAGCACACAGATGACAAAACAGATAAACTATATTCATATTTTAAATGCTAAAAGCTGATATATTTTTGATGTGTCCTTTTTATTAATTACTCTAATTAATTATTGTATTTAAATCAGTTAATGCCAACAAAATTCGAAATTCGATTGTTTTAACTTATTTCAGAGTTTTGATCTTATTTACGTTACGTTATGAAAATTATGTTCAAATGATCTTTTACTCTATACATTCTTATTTAATACCAGTTGAGCTTTTGTAGGCTTTATTTAAAATATATTTAATTTAGGTACAAAGTGCACTTAAATGTAATGACTCAGTATTGTTGTCGAGATATTGTTTAGAGTTTATATTTTTATTTATGTTAATATATATAATATTTAGTAATTATTGAGTGTTTAATTTTGTTTCCCTTGATTGATTGAAGTCATTTGAGTCAATAAAAACTATCGTTCCACATAGAATACATTCGTCCGTTTATATTTTTTAATAATTGATCCTTTTTGATACTTCGGGATTTGTCAAATACATAGTGGTGATCTTCACTATTGTTTAAAATTTGAATAATAAAAATTACGTGTTTAAATCGCACTATGAAGTCAAACCAAAATCTTTTATTCAATACAGAAGCATTACACTTACTTGTTTACTCAAATTAAACACTACCACCGGTTCGGAAAAGAAAGTACTCTGACCTGAGCAGAACCGGCGAAAGAAACTTAACTGTTCAATTTAAATAAACGCCAAATAAATAAAATGTTCAATGCTTACCCTATTCAATATAAACAAAAACATAATTTAATGTTGTGTAACGATAATTCCAAAAATGCTTTTTATTTATTTAAAAAAAAAACACTTGAGTTTAATGTTGGTTTTCATTTAATAAAATAATTATTAATCTTATAGAATACCTTTAGAACGGCACAGTTATATGACACGAATGTTGTATTAGTCTTTAATTCTCAAAAAATTGTAGACATATTTTAGAAATTATGACTATGATATGATTTTTGCACAAAATTTTCTTTTCAGTTATGCAAGTGGAGATGTTGTCAGCAGATGAAGAGATAGAATTTAGAGCAAATCATATATTTATGTGTCTAATTTTCTGTAAGAAAACAGTTTGTTTCTGGACTATATACAGAGTTCCAGACTTATAATTGAATTTATTGATTAATGACTTGAAACTTATTGATACATTAAAATTTCAAGGTTGAATTAAGTGTGGCATTTCTTTAGATAAAGTTGCGAAATAAAATGGAACTCTCTACTAGCACGCGTGTTTCCTCTTATAACCTGGGTGCCTTCAAACGAAGTGAAGTGAAGGGCATCTTGCAGGCCGGCACGGCGAAGACGACTAGTGCAGTTAATTCTCGCTGACTGTACTGGCCGTTTTCGCGTTTGGACTCTACTACTACTTACCACCAGGTGGAGTGGAGTCATACGCCTGTAGTCATGATTATATAAAAATTACATATGTTCTAAGATGAACAAAATTAAAGCCTCTTTCATAATATTTATATCCATTAATCAAGTCTAATTTCACGTCATTCAGTTGATGTCTGCAGTCATATAACGTCTTATCATATAAAATCATTTTTTTATTCTCTACCGATGTATATATTATATAAATATATCGTAATTATTTTAACGATAATCCTTTCATCAGTTGTAAGAAATTCTCGATAGTTTGTAATAAACGGTTTTTAAAAATAGAGTTTATTAATTATTTGCTAGTGTAGAGCGAACCAGTGATAAGGACAAGGCGGTGGAGTGCATCACGGCCCTTAAACCTCCATTCCTTCCCCATTTTCTTTCATTAAACTTTTTGCAAGCCAATGAATTCTAATGTCATCCTTATCTATACACATAAGTTTGAGACACGTGGACAGTGAGGGTAGCGGATGGTACTTATCTAAGCCACTTGCTGAAACAATTTGAAAATATATTCTTTTATCTTGTGTTACATATTTACAGATTTTTTTCAGTACCTTAATCAAAATCATGCGAAGCAGAAGATTTAAAAAAAATGTCTCATATGTACTCATAATGCAATTATTCAATATTCCTTATACTTTCGAAAACGGTCCATCCAATCACAAAAGAAAAATCTATATTAAAGATGTTACGATTGTGTGTTTTTGATATAAATAATTTTACAATACATACATTTTCAGTCAAATGTGAAATGCTATACTTATATGATTATATAATATTGGGCTGAATACGGAATACCTTTGCTAGAAAAAATTGATAAAAAATGGAAATTTATCCACATATAAGCAGATGGATACAGTTTCTACTATAAATTAGTGATTGTATACATACTCTTTGGTCTTTACTTAACTTAATATAGTCAGGGGTGTCTGTTAAGTTTTATTTTTGAGAAATGTCGTGGGAATCATAAATAATTTAAGGTTTATATCAAATGAGGAGGTATAACGACAAGGAGAGTCGTTTCTTCATGTAATTAGCCAGTTAGAAAATTGTAAACAAGTTAGTATATAAAATAAATCTTGTATATAGTAATTCATAACCACATTATATTGATTTTTGTGTAAAAACCTACGTACGTTATGAAATGATTTACTTCATGTTCCAAAACATAAATTAAATCTTAGAGACGATAAATATTCTTTTTTTAAAAATTTAATTCTATTTAGATTTAATGTTTAAACAATTTGAAAAAATGATACCTATATTTTTTTTGTTTTTACGATATACCTATTTATTTAATACAAAAACCTTATATTTTTTAAAGATCGATAACATAAAAGTCAGCGACTTTTAGAAATTAGTGTAAAATAATAAAATTCTCATTCAAAATTAATTCGTTTCATGTGTATTGTCATACACGGTCGTTAGCATTCACTTAGTTCGAGCTTAGCTGACTTTTCACTACGAAAAATAATATAGTGGGCTAGCTTATTGCCGCTACTGCACTTGCTTTTAAAAAAAAGCATTTGCTAAAGTTTTTTTTAAATAATGTTACTATTTACTAATAAAACATTTCCATTCGGCTTTGGCCGCTGGAGATTTTTTAGCCAATGGTAGATATGAAAATCAATCTCATCAATGAATCAAAAAAAAATTAAATACTCATATTTTTTTCTTTAATTGGAATATCTGTATTCTTATATATCTTACGTTATATAGATATAGATCTACCGAAAGGACACAGGAACGTTGACATTTTTCATAAAATTGTGGCTATAGAAACAACACTTGTTTTCGAATTTATGGGTACCCTACTTTTAAAATAAATTTTCGACAAACCATTGAAAATATCAGTATTTTTTCTTTATTGAATAGGTCTAATTCTCCAATCTACAAAGGCGCGTTCTCTATTCCCTCTACCTGTAATACGATGAAATGACATAGAAAAAGTTCAGCCGCGATATTTACGGTTTTATATGCTTTCCGAGGAAGTGTAAATACTGCCAATTTCCAAACTCCAGGCTGCTATTGAGAATTTACTATCAGAAAAAAACCAAAGAACCCCAAATTGTACTGGCCCGACGAGGGATCTGAACTCGGAACCTCGAGAACTGCCACTCGCCAAGCTAGCCATTAAACCAGCGAGTTAGTTATGCCAATAATATTATAAGATAAATTGCGTATAAAATATACGTTGACGTATTTGTATTATTTTATTCATAGTCATATTTTATCTCCGCTTTAACGTACCTACTTAGTAGTAAGAAGGTAATGGTTTTCTTTTTTTTAATTTGTCTTGGTATTTCCTTAACATTTAAGTTATGTTATATATTAAAATCGTAAATATATTACAAAATATTAAAATAATAATTGTTAATATTAATATAGAGAAGCAAAAACAGCTGAAATAAAAATAAAAACGATATCGATTTCCTTTTCAGTCTCACTGTCGGCTAGGGCATGTAGTTTTTATGACGCGATTTAATGATTAAAAAAGATTTATTTATTTATTAATTAATTTTTCACTATTCCTTATTTTTTTAATTTTGAACACCAACGCAGCAGTTAAATTCACTACAAGAATATAAACTACATTCAACGATTCCATTTTAATTTTTTTTTATTCCACTATGTTATTATTTATAACTATGTATTGAATAAATGCTGCTTTGTAACATGACGGTCTCGCTCAATATACTTTCAGCCAACCATGTCTAAGGATTTTATCGCGTTTAACACTTACACTGTCTCGATAAAAATATGTCGGAAACAATCGTCACAAGCTTAGCATGTAAACAAATAAATTTTAGTTTTGTGTACTTTTGTTAAATTAACAATTGATTGGATTATTTTTATCTTATTTTAAAGATCGGATAATGTTAGAGAGAGTCAAGCACTTAAAACGCAGCACAATATTTTTTCTTAATTTGAATAAATACAAGGTATCTCACAATTTATGTTTGAAGTGTCGATGAAACAAGGACTATTACATACATGTATATCATCATTACTTAAAACAATATCATAGAAATTGTAATTATTATGTTCACGGAACTCACTTAAACATTTGTCCTATATGTACCTAAATGTCAGGAGTCATAAGGAGTGCGTGGTGGCAAATTTATATAACCCCTGGCAGATCAATCTGCCAGTGAACATTAAACATTTCATTTTCTAATTTATTTAACATTTATTATACAAAGTCTGATAAGATGATGATATGGCACCCAGCCATTCAAAATTTGAGCGTTTGAGAAGTTGTAACCACTGAAAGTCTAAAGTTAAAAGTCAGACAACTTATCCTTCACACCCAGTTTCATTGCGCTGTTCTAGATTGAGTATATTTTTTTCAGATACCTAATATTACAGCATATGTTAAATTTTAATGATGCTCATATATTAGTTGATATACACTATAGATATCAGTGAATGTTACGATGTCTATAATTTTCTTATTTAGTGTAAAATATGTAGTTACTTTGTTAATGTACCTATTTATATAATCAAATATTAATACCGATTAATCATATTGTTATAGATAACTACTCCTTCTCCATAATATTTGACGAAGAACAATCCATGATACGCATACTATAACTCTAAATGAAAGTATTAAAAAAAACAGACGTTTTATTTCCTTTGAAATTGAGGAGTTTAAAGTATGAGATACATATGACCTAGGTAGCGAAAGTGTTGATTTTTTTTACTTCTTATCGATTCGAACAGTTCAGGAAAGTAATTAGAACCATTAATTCATTGCTAAGTAGTTACTTGTATCGCACGGAACAAAAGTTTTTCTCAGCATACGCAAACAAAAATACTAGCAGTAAGATAAATGTACTGTCTTTCATGAATTCTAACTATGACGTATATCTAACATACTTTATGTGTTATTTTTCTATATTAAGCGTATTGCTTGTTTTACCAATAAGAGGTTTTGTATTCTAGACTATTTCTAAATGCAAGTAATGATTTTCCAAAAAATCTGTACCAAATAATTATGTTTCCTAGCGGTTTTGTGAGATTTTTACTTTTGTTTGGTATATATTCTGAAGTAGAACCCTACGATATCCAAATAACAAAGGTAACAAAAGCTCAATTTAAAATATCTCACAATATCAGACACAGTTTGCTGAAAATATGTTTATATAATAATAAATGGGTACATTGCCCAAATGTTTTGCGATTTAGCCCAAATTACAAAACAATGTATTCCAGAAGAAGTCACTCATGCGTTTTAAAGTTACCCTTTTCACATGGTGACATTTTACCAGTACCCGAAACTCAAAAAATAAATATAGATGATATTATTCCATCATCAACAATCTACAGCACTTCGCCAAATATTCGACAAAGCCAAGATAATGGAATACATAAAAATAAGAGGAATAATATATTATCAAAACAAAGTAAGTTTAATTACCAAGCAACCGCACCAATTTTCTCTAGCGTGCATAACACATTTACACATTCATTAAACGATTCGATAATGTCAACTGCATACGAAAACTTAAAAAGTAATAACGAGAAAAATGTTAACACAAAGCTTGCAAATATTGAAGATGACGAAAATAATGAACAAGAAAATGCAGATCTTTTTGATTTATTTTTTAAATCATTGAACCAATTTGAGCGTATCTTTTACCAGGTAAGTAAGATTTATCAAAATATTTTTTCAACAGCCTTTTTATAAATAAAAAATCACCATTTATAAGCTAGATAGACAATATTATTTTAATTGGAAAATTAAAATGTTTTAGTAGTTTATTTTTGTTTCACAACAATTCCTGATTTTAATCACAAGCATAATTTACTCGCTTATGTGAAACACAAGTCGCTTACTTCCTCTGTATCGCTTTTCAGACCAACGTATTTTGATACGGTTTTCAATAATAAAAAGAGCGATAAACGAGGAAGGTTTTTATATATAATTAGTAAACATTTTGTACAAAATGAGTCACTTTGACCCACAATACTGTTTTCGTACGATTACATGACTAAAGACTAAACCTTAGAAATTATATCATCAAACAATACAGATATATTATATTTACAATTATATAGCTCTATAATTATGAATTATTACCGATCATGATATTTTTATGGGCCACTGTTGGTGGTTGTCCTTCCATTATCTTCCATCATTTTTCTTACAAATCATATCCTCAATTACATCTTGTTCTGTACATGGCATTGGATTGGATTGCAGTGTTATCATATCGTAGTAACAATCTATTTTGTTTTCTGTAGGTAAGTGCCTACATTTTAATATAGTTACTACCGAAAACGGTTAGTGTATACATTTTGAAAATAATAATATAGATATTCCCTACCAAGAATGCATGCATTTTACAATGTAAAGGAAATATAAATATGGAAGAAAGTAATTTTAGCGGTACGTAAAGATCTCTTCCAGACATCTTAACGAGCTTGAAAGTTAATAAAAACTATATAAAAGCGGTAGATACTTTGTTTTGCTTAGCTCGTTCATGTGGACAAATATTTGGTATATTCGCAACCACCTGAGAGCTCTATGGCAATAATAAACGTGCATTGCTATTAATCGAGCAAAGTGTGATCAATGCAATTTTATACAATAGTCTATTTAAAAAAAAGAACTGGGATTGCGTATTTGCTATTTGGTCAATGTTTTAACATGACTCGTAAATTTATGAATTTGTACTCAGGAGTAAAAATTTTCTGCAGTAATATAATATTACTTAGTATTACTATGTATTATGAACTGGAATACTGTTAATAGCTAACTATTTAACTTTAAATTATTTTGGACTGTATTCTAGTTTTATTTTCGTAATTAATTACAATTTATTTTATGTACTCTTGTTTCGGAGTTATGGAAGCTGAATAAATTTATTTTTATTTCTGTCTATCTTTTTACTTTCCTGAACAACTGTTACGTGAGCAATTTTAAGCGAACTGTGCCAAAAATCTAATTTTCATTACGTTTATAGAAAACATCACGAAATAAAATCTAGATCGTGAGTGGTCATAGATAGCTCGCAATTATATAAGAAAAAAATTCAATTATTGTATTCCGAACATTCCGAACATTCCGATTCAAAAAATTGTAAGAGTGAGATTAACGTAAATATATTTCGGATAATTCATATCCATTTAATTTTCAGGTGACGTTTAATAAACTTATAGCAATAAGTCCTCCTAATCGTCAAGAAAATGGAATTAGTTTTATTCAATCAGCACTGTTTTTTTATTTAGCTCTTATGGCTATATCCACAGAAGTTGATCAACCCACTAGACTAGAAATCGAGAAATGTTTAGGATACAATGCATCAAAAATGGTAATAAAAGTTTTTTTATGTTTATATGTAATTTTCAAAAGACATTAGAACATAAACAATTTTGTTTACAATTAAATAGTAATTTTATATTATTGTAACCAATTAGTTTTAAAAAGAAGACTTCTAATTTTTTTATTTTTATAAGAGTTTCTTTCACCAATTCTTTTCAGGTGTATAGGTACTTACTAATATATCTTTGTAATGGCGTTCCATTTTTGATAATCATCTATTATTGTAATGCTTTTATATAGAATGAAAATTTCGATTTTAACTATAAAATTAAATTATGTTTTATTAATACCTAATATTTAGCTCTGCTTGATTTGTGATTTTAATATATTTTTAGTACGAGTTATTTAAATAATAAAGTTTTCATGTTCATTTCTAGGAAAAAATAAAAATGTTGGGCCAAATTATTTCATGGCTACCCAATTCAAATAGTGATATGAAATTTCGCTGGGCTTCCCGTCTCGTCCTTAGAGCTGGGATGCCAGTCAGCCAGCAGTTTGTCAACGATGTCGCAACAGCGGCACAAATAAGTGTGGGTCGATTGAATGACACGGAGACTCCAAATAATTTAAGCAAAAGTCTTAATCGTATGGTAATTATTCCTTTTTAAGTAGGTAGGTAGGTAGTACTTATAAATAAAAGTAAGTTTTATTGTGTAATTTAATATAGAAAAGCAAGCAACTTATAAAATAACTTCTCGGTTCTCGATAAGGATCGATAGCCATCATAGCAATAACATTTTGCGCAAGAAAAATGTTGTTAAAAGTTAAGATTTAAAAAATTGTAAAATCAATTTTATTTCATTTGTAACCACCAACATTTATTTTTATTATCTGAGTGCAAATTGGAATAAATTATATTTATATCTTTATTAATTATTTGTACCAGTACGAAGCCGGGGCGGGTTGCTAGTTTAAATGATGAAGTAATTATGTTTTAATGTTTCATAGACGAGGTAAATAATTAATAAAAAAACTTCATATGATTATTTTGTTAGTACAAGTATTTAGGAATTATTGTCAGAATCAAAATGTTTAAAATGCATAAAAGTGCATTATAATTAACAGTTTTTATCTCACGGTATAGTTTGGTAGAGTCATTTAAATACCTACAAGTACCAATACGTAATTTAAAATTCAATCGTTTAAAGTTTCACACTTCGTTATTCCTATTGTTGAACTATTATTTTTTTTTGCCTAAATGGCCTCGGACCAACTAAGGTTAGTAACAGGGCTAGATTAAAGGGATTTGGGGCTATAGCCCTCGAGCCTCCACGACAAAGGGGCCTTCGCAATAGGGTATTCGACTATGTTTTAAAAAGTACTTCAAAAGAAAAAAGCCATAAATAATATATTTCGGCAAAATAAACACGTTTTCTTGCCCTAAAATTAAATTAAATTTTAAACCTTTTTTTTATACCCGCAAAAACGCTGTCGGTCATATTGGTGAAGTCACATTAATAAAAACAACAGTTGTCTATGTACGACTGGCACTCATTCAACGTTAACAGCTATAAATATTTGGAGTTTTTTGGGAAAATAATGAATTACAATCGCTATCGTTGGTGTGTAATATACAAATACTAGCATTAAAACGTTGTTTATCAAAGTGTCAGATGATATTGAAATGACAGTTTTTGCCTATCTGACGCCACACCATGGCGGCTCGTGTTTTAGGTGATATAAAGACTATAAATTACGACTTATAATTTAAAAATAATAGTTCGTTTTTATGAAACAAAATCAAAATATTTCTACACATTTTAATTAGCCCATTAAATTTTCGAAAACAAAAATATTCCAAATTCAACGAATAAATACATTTAATATCATATATACACATGTAGATTTAGTAAAATATAAGTAAGTATAATACTTATGTTTTACTAGGTATTTGTATATTCGTTAAAATAATTTAATTTGTTCTGGAATCAATTATTAAATTAATTATATAATATATCTAACTGAAAAAAATCTAGGGCTCTATTATAGACCCTCTTCATGTAGGTCCTTTACTTCTAAATTCGGCCCTGGTTACTTGGTTAGGTTAGGTTAGTTCTATCTAATAGGAGAAATCTTTAAATAAAACTTCGTTTCTGATGTTACAATTCTAACTTATGTAAGCACGTAGATCTATATATAAATATTTGTTCAACAGAATAATCTGCATTTTATTTGTAGATCGAGGAAGATTCAGGCGGTGCATTGCGAGATACTTTTGACGTGGAAGATATGTCAGGGGGATTGTGTTCAATATTCTTAAATACTATGTACATTCGCGCTCGCTGGCGTTCACCTCCAACTGTACTAAATGGTACCAGAAAGTTCTACTATGCCAATAAAGCAGCTCCTAGCTCCGTAAGGATGATACGAATAAATGACGTTATGCGATATTGTCCTCTTGACGAATGGAATGCTGACGTGAGGAATATTAATAAAACTAATTCATTTTATCGTTCTCTTGTTATTAATAAAAAAAATATTTGAAATTCGTATATTTACAACTTATTATTTTTGATATATAAATAACACAATTTAAATTTATCAAAAAAACATTACCATAGACTAAATTTAATAATTTGTATATAGAATGAAACTTATATATATAAATAATTATACTGTAATTTTCATTAAATAAACAGAATCAATTTATGATTCTATTTTATTACACATTAAACTATTTTTAGAGGTAGAATTTAACATAATTTGTAAGATTAATCGTAATTTTTTGTATATTTTTTTATAACTAATTAAGAATCAGTAGGGATATAAGTAGTTATTAAAATGAAATAAACAACAAATGATACAATAAATACAAAAGTATTAAGCAGATTAGCAAACTGGATCCAATCCACAGCGCCGTTGGATTTGTCGTTGTTGGAACCGGAAACAGAATCGTCCGTGAGCGCCTTATCTTCAACAGAAACGTTGGGATCGAATTCTGTGAAAACAACGTATCGTCCAGGCCCGCTGCTTACGAGTCGGTTGAGGGATACAATCCACGACGGCGGCGGCAGAGTTCGTTTCCTCAGAGACATCAGCATTAATGTTACCAATATACCCGCCAGTGTAACTACCATCGAATCTCGGATAAATAACAATATAATCGGTGTGTCGGAACTTAGCTTAGGTACTATATATCCGATTTCGGTAATAAAAATAAAATGACCGAACAAACTGAAACATATCAGCATTAATCGAGTATTGTCCTTAATATCCATCAATAGAGAAGTAAGGGTCAACAGTACGATGACGATCGATGGAACTACAATAATTGCAGCTGGTCCGGCTGCTTCTCTTCGCAATGTAAATGTGTATTTTAACATCGGATACGTACTGTTGGGACAACAATTATATGCTCCCGGTAATCGATCGTGAGCGACGTTCAAAAGTTTCCAACCAGGACCGTTTTGAAAATCGTCAAGAACGACCGGTTTTGTATTGTAAAATGTAAAGTTCACCTGTTCGCCAGTGTGCATCCACGAGCCGAAATAGAGTGTACAATTCTGCACATCGTACGGCCAGCTGCGCAGTGTCGTGCGACAAATGCCTGTATGCGCAATGTGCGGGACGCACGTGACCGTTCCCTCGCTATTAACCAAACAAGTTGTATAAAACGAGTCCGATTGGTATGTGGAAGCATCTGCGTTAAACAGAGCCATACTCGGCGACCATATTTCATGACTCTCGATTTGAACTTCTTGAATATTACCGTAATCACTCGGTGTCCAATTTAAATACTCGTCCTTCCAGTTTAGAGCCACCCAACTGTGGAGAGTTATCGTTTCTTCCAACGAATCGAAGCTGATATATTTTAAAGCAAAGCGCACTTTAACATTTACGGCACTTTTGTGGTTCTTTACAGGACGATAGTCTGAATTGTAGGCGCATAATAAATCGCTGTGCAGCTTAGCCTCGTCGTGCAAGTCCTGTTCCCGTTCTGGAGGACATTCGGCCCGGACGAGGATTAAGTTAATTAAAATAAAACAGAAAAAGCCACCGTAACGCAACATCGCTGCAAGCTTAATGGAATCGAGACTAGCGATACTGACCATATGAACACACAATAAATTCGATACTCGTGTACCGCCCCCAATGATAAACATTTAACATTCGCATGTGATATCTACTGAAGATATTTAATACGCCATTGTTCTTTTTTAGGCTGTCGAAATTAAATATGCAACTCCCGGTCTGTCACTTATGTTGTTGGTTCCTCGAGAACACTCTATCAGAAGTCTAGCGAAGATCATGTCAAATATTAGCATACACGATCTTAATACCAAAATGCGTACAAAGCGAATAGCCGCAACTATGCCTATTTACACTTTACGAATGACATTACTGTTACCAGGAAAATTAAAAACGGTTCGTTATTAGTATGATCACATAATGTAACGTTACTTTTAATAATTGTCATATTACTATCTGGAAACGTAACTCGTTAAGTCTTTTTTTTTTAGATGGGCGTTTCACGTTTGGTAGAGACGAACAATTCGAGTCGCTGCGATAAAATGCGCCTATCTAATGCTGTCCAGCGCCTAATGTTTTGGGCAGAAGCAGGCAGAAATGCTTTTAAAGACGACGGTTCGTTCTAATAAATTTAATCGAAAAATAGTGCCTATACAAATTTAATCACAATATAATTTATTTTATTGAATGCAAACAAAACTAAGTATTGAATGTATTATTTTTTCTGAAACATGCAAAGTTTATAATAAAATCACATTCATGTTATTTGATATGTGATCAACGTCTGGCAAATGGAATATTAAGTAGACAATTGCTTATTAATATATTAAAGTGATCAGATCGTATTATTCCTATACCGACTTTCGACATGTTTCCATACAAAATATTTGATGACCGACTACAATATAGTTATATCGTTTGCGTCAATGCTTTGGAAAAAATCGCTAAAGAATAAAAAAGGAAGATCGCTTTCCAAATAAATTATCGAGTTTGTTTCAGCAGATGTTTTATAGAAAATTTACAAAGTTTGATTTTAGTTGAACAACGTGTTGCTTAAGAAGAAATTTAAAACGGATTTGAATTAATTAAATTTTACTTTGATAAATTGCTACTTACTTTATATACTGATTATTATATTAATAATAGATAACTAGAAATAATAAAGCGCAATAAGATTTAGACGTAATTTTACTACTTTTGTAATTGTTATAATCGTAACAGCGACTAGAGCAATTCATGAGATGACGTCATTTGAAGGAAAAATATAGTAATAATATTCCATGCATTGTATTCAAATTTTAGGTAACAGCTCGTAAATCTCCCACTGCTGGGTTAAGGCTTTTGACGAGAACGTTTAGACCTTATTAAACCACGTTTTCCCATGTCCACATGTAACGTAGAGTTTAATTCGACATATTTTCCTTCACCGACGAGCACGAGATGATTATAAAGGCTAAAATCCACGTGTTCTTATCACTCGGCCATATCGATACCCATTTTTATGAAGTAATTGTTAAATATATAAATTTTAATAACCAAATAACATCTTCCCACGGTTCTTCCTGCTTAACTGAATCGTTTATTTATTGTAGGAATTGAGTGGGACGAGACACCGGAATTAGAAATTGTGTTGGATCGGCCCTATATATTTTATGTTCGATGGAAGAATATAACATTAATGAATGGACATTTTGTATTATAAATAACAAGGTACCTACTAAAGGATTTTCAGTAAATATTACATTTGTTTCATTTAATAAAATCTCTTATCTAAGCTAACAATGTTTGTCGATGTATAACACTATTACCACACGGTTTTATCAAAATCCACTCACTGATTTTACGTGTTTTTAATACCGTATCGATGATGATGATAATAATATCTCAACGAAATAAATATTCGTGTTTAATATTTTTATGATGTAGTTGGTGGTAGGGCTTTGTGCTAGACTAGACCCGACTGGGTAGATAATACCCACTCTTCAGATATTCTATCGCCAAACAGCACAGTAGGTACTAAGTTGTGTTCCGGATTGAAGGACGAGTGAGCCAGTGTAACTGTAGGCACAATGGACATAAAATCTTGGTGGCGGACTGGCGATGTAAGCAATGGCCACATGACCACTTTCGAGACCCATTTGCACGTCAACATATATCTTAAAAAAAAATTTAAGAGTTTATTCCAGTAACAGCCTGTTGTTTGCTGGGCTAAAGTTTCTTATTTTGAAGAGACCCAAGCTACCACTATCGCCAAGTACCTAGCTCTAATACAGAAACTCAGTTTCCCTTACAACATGACGTTTTTCTTCACCACCGAGCACGAACATAAACACAAATTTCATTAAGCACGAGACAATTTAGAGCGTGCATTATGTCTGGTTTTGAATCCGCAATCTGCGGTTAGGAATCGCGTGTTTTATTCAATATCTAAAATATTAAAATAAAATTACTCATACAAAAAAAATTAGTCTATATTTAAATACATCATGGTTTTAAAAAACCTCTGTAATATATATTTGGACAAATACCAATATCAGAGATAAACCAAATATAATACCCATGTGATTCTTGTATACTTAATTATCACTTTTAAGTAATTTTGTCTTATCCAACTTTTTATTTGCTATATACGGATTGTTATTACTGCAATATCCTGCTGTATAGACCCAAAACGTCGAAAGTATACTCTAACAAAGCCTGGCTATAACTCTGGCGTACTGTCAAGTATTATATTATATACAATATAAACAGATTTAGACAATTTTACTGCTTTTTACAAATAGTCATACACTCCTAAAGACGGCAATCCACTACAGTCTGCGAAGCGCGGTGACAAATTTAATTACACAATTAGTCAATTAAGTAGGACTGTACCTACTGTGTACGTAGACAGTAGACTGAACTAAAAATTATGTTCTCGAATATCATTGTTATTCATCACTCGTAACTTCTTATTCGTTAAATTTTATTTACATTTGTTGAAATGCCGATAGTACAAAATTGACGCGTAATATCTGGAATTTCTTTAAAAAGCATTAGATATGACATAAAATCACACCAAACCATAAAACAAACTAAATTGGACACTGTATTCGCATTCAGGTCAATGGAGCCATATTTGGCAAGTCAAGGATGTTTAAACCGCCAAGGAGGAACAAAAACAGGTCAATCAGGTCATTTTTAAGGTCATGGAACTAATATTACCTAAGTATATAATATACCATGAAGTTAAATGTATACTTTGTATATTTGTATAATCTTGTATATAAATATAATTATTCTCTGAATAATCGACCAATACAATACTATAGTATGTATTGCCTGCCTGTTAAAATTATGGTTTTTTGGGTTTAGGTAGATACTATTAATAATATACCGCAAGTGTCGCGTATTTTTCTCGTTCGTTTCGACAAACGTCTTCTAATATCTACGAAGATAGTGGTTCAGATTGCAAAGTAATAAAGGTAATTATGTTAACTCTCCCAAACTATTTCTATTCTATTGTAGATTTAATAGAATCTCGTTCGTCTTTTAAAAATTTTGGCAGCGTATGCTTTTGAAGTGTCTAGACTGCAGACAAATAACTTTCTTATAAATTATTACATTGGACATAATAATCGTTTTTAAAAGATATACAGAATATAAACATACCATATAGTCTTTCTACATAGGTTGTGAAAGTATAATTATGAAAGTTCCATTAGAATGAGGGCTATCGCACACCCGGCGGGGGGGTAGCGAAAAATGCTTCGGCGATACCCGCCCTTCCGACGCACGGGTACCTGGAGGACACGAGTTGGTTTTTAGTCAGTAGGACTCTGATAGTCCCCTTCGCCCTTCCCCCGGGGTGGAGAGACTCCATGGAGGATTTTCCAACGGAAAAAAAAAACAGGGCTATCGCGCTTGAATTCATAGCGACAAGCGCTGGTTTAGAGTTGACTCTAACTAAAGTCTTTAGCAAATGTCACTGAATGTTAACTGCTTTTCACTGATATTCAGCCATCACTAATTTTATTTACGATTATTAAAAGATTATACATATATGATATAGAGTTTAAGGCGAGTTTTATCATTAGGCATTATATATTCTACTTATAAAAAAAAATTATAAACGTGAAATAAAAAATCACATTATTACTGGATAACTCTTCATAAGGCATAGAGCCTCATAGGGCTCCTCATAGGGCCTCATAGGTCCTAGTAGGACGAGTACCCTACCTAATGAGCAGCCACCCAGAAGTACTCCTCTTCATGGGACAAAATACGCACTGCGTACTTCAAGTCGTAAGTAAAGACAACGTGTGATTGGCATTACGCCATCATACGACTAAGCGTCTATATAAAGGTCGTTGAGATTTTTGACAGGCAGGGTCAAGGTTACACATTCAGATTTCAATCCAAATATCTTTGCTTTTTCGACATGATGAAGATGGAGAATCACGTGCTCCATCAGCATTTTTACAGAGTCGGATTTTATATAGATGCTGGCAATCTGACCTTATTTGTTTAGAATTTAGAGTACAGACTACAAAAACATTTATATTGAAGGACAATGAACCTCGGACAATGGTTAAGGAACAAACAGAGTAGTATGTTAATATCACTATTGAGTTTTGGTCTCGTTTAACTACTAATTACTCCTTAAACGAATTACTAGAAACTACATAGTGTACTGTCAAATATTATATGTACAGTCAGCGTCAAATAATTAGAGACGCTCAGGGTATTCAAATAAATAGACGCAACCAAAAAGTCAATAATATCGGTACAAACAAAGTTTCCTTATTGTTGTCAACAATATACTCGCTCAAAAGTTCGAGACGTTTAAAATGTCATATAGATCGTTTCAGTCAAACCGCCATAAATATGGTTACAGTCATGTCGCCAATGGTATCCAAGCATTCTAAGTGTTCAAAAATACGGAACACATTAAAAAAATAAACTTTACTGCTATATATTTTAAATATAATTTCTCACATCAATTAATATTCAAATATTTATGCATAAAATGAAAGGGATAGAAACTACTTAGGTACAATCCTCTTCATTTTAAGCACGATGTCATATATACATATATCTTGTTGTTAAAAAAAAATCGTGCTTAGTCGTTTACGATACTTAATTAATTTGCGAATATCGTCGAGAATCGTTTGGTGTCTAACTGAATCGAAAAAATAATTTTGACGGAGTGTGAAATGGAGTTGGCTGGTTTGCGAATTAAAGCATTATTATATTGTAAGCAATAAACTGTTGACTGAAAATAGATGTAAACCTCATTGATTAATGAGAATTAGTATATATATCTCATAGAGCAAGAGTGCTTATCTATTATTCTATATCATGTTCATGTCAAAAAAATAAATATTAATTTTTATACTAAAACAAGTACTTAATTTTACTTGTGAACCTAATTAAAATTAATACATTACATATTAACGACTTGGATACCATTGGCGAGATGACTGTAACCATATTTATGGCGGTTTGACTGAAACGATCTATATGACATTTTAAACGTCTCGACTTTTTGAGCGAGTATATTGTTGACAACAATAAGGAAACTTTGTTTGTACCGATATTATTGACTTTTTGGTTGCGTCTATTTATTTGAATACCCTGAGCGTCTCGAATTATTTGACGCTGACTGTACTAGAACTAGATAAGTCAAAAATAGAATCAAAGACTTAGACAATTTTACTTTTTATTAATATATGATATATTCCTAACAAGGGCAACCATACAAAGAATCATTTTAATTTACATATATAGAAAGATAAATATACGCATCCTAAAAACAAATCCTCGAACGTCGGATAAAAATATGTATTTTCAGCAAATTTAATTAATACCAGTCATTTTTAATAACAGGAAATAACAGACGACTAACAGTTGAGGCTGTCCACTGGTTAGAACACGCAGTTTTTCATCGCATTTTGCAGGTTGAAACCAGGTGATATCACTGAATTTTCATGTGCTTAATTTGACTTTATAATTCATATAGCATTAAAGAAAATCATCGTGAGAATTACGAACATATAATCTACGATTGGAGTAGCATGCCGGAATTGGCTCCAAACCTCCTCCAAAAGGAAAATAGGCCTTAGCCCAGGGGATGTTACTTTACGTAATCGGTAACGGTTGTTTATAGTTAAATTACGAAGTTTTCGTTTTTAATTCATAATACGTTACCTTGTGTGAGCGTATTGTTTTGATGTAATTATATTAAAGGCTTAACACAATATAAAATGGATTTTAAGACTTGACGATACATAAGTATGCGAGTAGGTCAAAGTTATTTTTAGTCATTTCAACTTATGAGAAATAAATTAATGAATTTCAGTTATTGTTATTTAGAGAACAGGATTGTAGTTACCTCTAACTCAAACCTTAAAATAGAATCATCAAGCTTAATGATTGTCAAGAAAAAAACTTCCATTGGTTCGGAAGGAAAACCAATCAGGCCCGAGAAAAAACCGGCAATAGGAACTCAGTGGGACAATTTTTTTATATCGTTTTTAAGAATCGTATTTACGATATAATTTATCATATTTCTATTTGAAAAGGTCTGGAGGCCATCGATTCATTCCCGGTGTGGTATCATTTAAGAATTCATTAGTTTTATAAGATCCCGTAACACATAAACGTTCCTTATTTATTTATTTTTTAATTTTGCATTTGAATAATTTTAAAGGTTGTAAAAGCGTATATATTTCCCAAAATGACTTATTAACCTTGTGTTGGGTAACATTCGTAACTACGTTATGCTTGTTCAACTCGTACTAACAATATTTTTACGAATATCTAATATATACTGAGAAGCGACGATCCATAATTGATTTGAATTGAATTCGTTTCTTAATGAAACTTTAGTCCCAGGATACATTTTGTGGGAATAGCCCTTCTGCACCACAAATAAAAGCGCGAGGCGTATCCACATCAGTCAACAATCTAATTTTCTTAACCGTGAATGCTGCAGAGCTGTCTACTAAATAACCCATTAATTTGAGCGCGCCATTGCATGCAGCTTTTGTAAGAAAAATGGACCAAGAATAAATCTTTGATCTCTTGCCATAAACATCAACCGTTTGTATTCGATTACTCGGGTACAAAATTAAAAGACCGAGTGCCAGCGATTGAATTAAATCAAATAATATAATAATTAAAAAATAATATTGATAATTAAGTTAATAAAAACATATAATAATATTTGTAGGTCAAATCTTATAACCGAAATTAAATTGAAATGTTGCAAATATTCGTGCAGGTGACAATACAATCGAGTAGTTAATTAACAGGTTATAAAAAAACTCAAATCAAGCGGAAGATTGCACTCCTCGATATAGCCTCCTCCACTAATTATACCTAAGCCTCCTTAAGCTCCCCTTGCATGTAGAGCCCCAGTACTTATATTTTGAAGGAACATTTCAAGAAAAACCCTTTTTCTAAAAATTCTCATCGAAACATAATAGGAAATAGGTGAGAATCCACCATGCAGGTGCGCTGACGGCCTTTAAGGACTGAGTAGGTTCTTTTCTTGATTACTGTTGAGCTATGTATGGAAGAAAACTTAAATTATAATTATATTTACAAATAAATTTAATTTATAACATTTTCCTTAATCTGACACTTGAAATTAAACTTAGAAAAAAGATTACTCACCGAATGGTATATTTTGGGTAAATTTAGTTTAGAAACTAAATCAGTAAAATAGATCATCAGAGTTCAACTGTATTTATATTTATTATTTCATATAGAGACGTTACAATACGTTATAATACACCTATCATAAGCGAAAGTTACTTAGAAATCGTTTAAAAACAGCTGATTTCCATACATATTTATTCTACATCGATATAAGACGACACTATTAATGGAATTGAACATTATTTAAATTATCATAAACCGGTACCAAGGCTTGTTTTTAAACGAACAACATTTCGTAATTTATTCTTTTGACGAAATATTAATTCTTACTTACCACGTGTACGGTATTAACATCTCGGGTGAGACATTGGTGTACAAAGTCCATTATATATTATATAAATAGAATTATTATATATCTAGCATGTTTTGTGTGCATCTAATTTTGTGATTTATGTCAGATTTACATACAATTTAAATATCAACTACAATAACAAGACATTAGTCTTTATTCTAAGACACCGCTTTTATAATTAACTTATAACATATTATGATGTGCTCTAAATTATAGACTATAATCACTGTACGTTGATACGTTTTTTTTATTTATCGTTATAATAATAATATTCATACAGGCATAATCATTATAAATTGCAATGCATTCTGCAATTATTTTAAGCTAAAACTATCGAAATGTAACTTTTAATTTCATATCTAACCAAAAAATATTATAAAATAAACTTAGAACTAACGCCCTACGTGTAAAATAGATTATTTAAAGTATTTCTGTTAACGTAATATCCATAATTTAAAGCATTTTTTAAATGTGCCAATATACAAATTTTTTATCATGTATTTAATGAATTATAATAATATTATATTAGCAGTATTATTTTAGTAATATCTCATTTGTAAATACTTGACCTTAAAATGGAATCAATAAATAACAAGGCAAAGAAACTAGGCCGAGGCTAAAAAGTGGCAGTATTCCAAAACCTTATTCTTTTAACTTCAAATTTGTATTTCTTTATTTTTAAATAACGCAGGATAAAACAGGTTACAAACGATAAATATTATATTAAATTAATTAAAATTATGAGTTTTGTTATATTCAAACCTGGCCATTTTTTTATTTTATTAATATTTTAATTACCAAAAAAACAAAAAAAAAAGGTGTACAAAAACATAAAATTCAAAAAGGCTCATCGCGTAGTTAACTATCTTTGCAATAAAATAGCCGCGAACGATGGCACAGATTTTAAACGAGTAGGTAATAAATAACAAATAACATTAAACCAATACTTAAATAAACAATTATAAAAAAAAAAACGTAAACATAAAATTATTTTACGCTTACAACTGTAAGAAGCTGGCATGTTGGTGGTTATAAGTAGTCAGTTCCTCATTTCTCTTACAATTAACGTTAGATTAGCTGTAAATACTTCATGTGTATTTTGGAATACTGCTCCCTGAAAATAAGAAATGAACACATACATTTTTAATTTTTACTACGTACCAATTAAATTAAATTAACGATATTTTTATAATTTATTAATTAATTAATTTTATTTTTTAAATGAATAGGCGACGGTGATTTAATTGATAGATATTTTTTTAATATGCAGAAATTTATTCGATTGAAAGTATCAGGTGTAATTACAATTAACATTTTATAATTCGACACTCATGTAATAAATACTCGTTGACTAGTATCATAACATTAATATACACGTAGTATAGGAAATCTGTTATCACTTCTAAGGTAGGTAATAAGTAATGTTTTATTTTTTAACAGACAATTTACCAAATTACATTAATAAGTAGTTTAATTAAATGATCGTTTTTTTATAAAGACGTAGGGCCGTTCATATATTATGTGCCTAAAAATTTATTATTCGTTAGCCTTTTACAATGCCACAATACGAAAATCTTATTAAATTGATATTAGAATGAATATGTACTAACTTATGGCTCTACTAAACATTATGATATCGCAGAAATATTAGCTTGTTGCAGACTGCTACATATTATATGGACAGCCATATGTACAGCGCCGGCTCTAGGGTAGAGCGAAGGAAGCAGTCGCTATTAAAATTATAAGCGAAAAATAAAATGTTATAGTCATCTCTCCATACACGGAGTAGCGCGGCAGGGACTCTGTTGGCCAGTCTTACCGGTTTATTTCTAAATAAAGTGAAACAAAGGCGCCGAAAGATTCTCTTTTCTAACCTGATAAATGGCTAGAGCAGACGCCGCATTTGCAACAATTTTTTTTATTTAAAAAAAACATAGCTGCTTTAACACTTCATGATAAGGAATGATAGATTCTTACTTGTTTTAAATTTAAACTATGTCAGACATACAAAACAAACTATATTACAAATTATTACTATCAGAAGTTTTTGATAGAATATTATAAGAATTGGGAACAATTAACTCTTATACTGATATGGTAATGAATAGATTACGAAGACCACTTAATGGCGTGACATACTTATTCATTTTTAATTTAAGAAATGACTTTCAGTTTTATCATGAAGTAATAAAAGAAGCTATTATGTATTGACTATCTAAAAATTATATATAAGAAGAATGTTGAAACTGAGTTACAATAGCCACAATAGTTGAATAATCTAATTATATATGAAAGATGTTAACCTTAAACATAATGTGACATTAAAAATATTTATAAATATTCTGGATAGGGACAAGACAATATAATAGGTGTTTTCTTGTATAAAGCAAAACTTTAAAAACACAATTATCACTCTATCTATCAATTAGTAACATTTTATAAAGTCAACAATATTAAAAAGCCATGTTCTTAATATATTATTATACAATCAACTACCACCATATTACAACATAACTACTGTCTGCTACTTATAAATAAACCTAATATTATTTGTTATTAAAGAGAGATATTTTAACGAAATACTGGACAAATTTCTCCTCTAGCATTCTAGCAAACATCTTAAGATTTGTTTATCTTAATATTATGTCATAAGTAAATATTTTGGTCACAGTACACAGGTAACAAAATAATCTGTAAGAGACCTTCGCTGCCTTTTATGAAAATGGAAAAACATCTGCTCCATTTACCTATATTTTAATCATTTTCCTGAATTGATTAGAATATTTTTTTATATTATTATTATTATTCTTGTCATTCTCAATTCCATACTATTTTCCATATTATTAATAATAATATTGGTTAGACAATTTTAACAAACACAATGTCAAATAGATTTATATAAAAACATTGGAAGAACGAAGTGTGACAATGAATGCCAGTGGGTCACTTTTCAGTGGCTTTAAAAAAGTGAGTGCACTCCAAGCTCAGTTTCATCAAAGCATTTTCGATTACATAAACTTTTTTAATCTCTTTTCAAAAAGATTAACTACTTTAACATTGAGCTTAATAGACCATACGAATACATATTTTTAACAACATTATTTTTTTAAATTAAGACAATTACACCCTTTAATTATAATGTGACATAGTTTTATTTTTATCTAATGCGTGTAATAATATCATGACTTATTTAAACAATTAAATTGACATCATATTAATAACAAAAATAATGATATTTTTTAAATTATCTTTAAAGAATTAAATTTAATACTATATAGAACTAAACATGCCTATCAAAAGCATCAAGTGAATAGTTTAAGACCATTTGAATCAACCTTTAATTGGTATTTATTTATTATGTTAGTGATAGTGATACTATATATCAAAATAAATAGAACCTCTTCGGACAAACAACAAATTTTATATATGTACCAAAAAAGTTTCAAATCAATAACATTGACTTCATATATTCATTCACAAATGTGTTATGTGAAAGGCAACCTCTATTTAACTTAATAAACTTTAGTACCATTCTGGTACTAATGTTATGCAATATTTAAGATGTTGTCTATTCCTTTTTGTTATCTATCATACTAATTAATAAAGGCAGGAATGTTTATATTTTGCAATATGTTAACTAATATGTGCAAGATAAACACTGATAAATGACATTAAAATCACTATTAATTTATGTCTAAGTCTTAATTATGTATTGAGATAATTTTTTAACAAGAAATGTGAGTTAATTCTTAAGCTAAATAAAAATAAGTGTCAACAACCAAAACAAGGGTAATATTTTTAAAATTTTCTCATAGCAGTTAATTGAATAAATAATAAAATTATACTTTTTTACATTTAACCAATATTTTTACAATTTTTTATACTGAAATCTTTAAATATATCACAATTTCAGTGTGTGATGAGGAGGCAAGGAATATCAATTATTACAATTCGATAAACAGAACTTGTTTTAACAAATTACATAAATCTTAGTGGCCATTAAATGGGTGGAGAAACCATCTACGGTACTTATATAAATATCTTTGTCTTGCTTCTCTTTAAAATTCTACAATTCTTTTACTAAATCAATATGTAGTAGTAGTCATCAAATGTTTTGCTAACCAACAGCCTACTATGATGGGGTGATTTGTTAAAGAATGTGGTGTCTTCTTCTTACAAATGTAAAATCATTGATGAAAGAAAGAGGCATCAGTATTTAATTGAAAACCCACATTATTAAGAGTAGCTGCTCTTCATTATTTATAAGCATTGTATGACAGTAACTGGTTCATCACAAGTGCTTACATCTAAAATTTCGTTTATACTTTACTATTTGAACTAAAATCATAAATATTTTAATGAATACCCTTGTTAAAATGTGTTTTATTTTTAAATTAGAAGTGAATAAATTGCTTTCTTCTTGAATTACATAAATAAGGAAGCAATGATTGATACAATTTAAAGTTTGTATAATGTGTACACATTTTGTCTTTACACAAATTCTTAAAACAGCAAACAAGCTCTAATTAAATATATACAATTATAATGTACAAAATGATT
Organism: Vanessa tameamea; assembly: GCF_037043105.1. NCBI lineage: Eukaryota > Metazoa > Arthropoda > Insecta > Lepidoptera > Nymphalidae > Vanessa > Vanessa tameamea. The sequence goes on along the minus strand of NC_087313.1, from coordinate 7,977,679 downwards.
AATAAGTATTTTATTTCTAATTGTTGAATCCAAGAATTACCATTTTGTTTTTAAAATTGGTTAAAAAATAATTTTGAAAATACTAATGTGTTATGACTGTCAGAATATCAATTCACCAAAGAATTCTTAATCTGTAGATTAGATAATACCTCATATCTTGAAAATTAATAAAAACATATTTAAGCCTTTATGAGTCACATTGGTATTTCTTCTCATTAGCCTACATCCAATACAAATGATTGGTATTAAGATAACTCGTAACTTACATTGTCCTACAAAGCTTTAAAAAATCAGAGTAAATACAAATACATTTTCCCATTATCTGAATAAATTAAAAGAAAAATATGAAATGTATATGTAAAGCAATAAAGTTTATATGCTATAACTTGCAATGATAGTGTTAATGCGAAATTCCATAATTAACCCCACCTGTGTTGAGACCCGTGTTCTCGGATACGCCCGGAGCCGGCGCCGGCATAGCGATGGGTGGCGCCTGTTCACCGGACGGACGACCTTCACCACCTGGCTGCATTGTCACCGGATGTATCCCGTCTGAATCGTCGCGTTCAAGAGTATGGTAATCACCAGACTCTTCTGGTGGTCGCGGTTTACATTTGTTACAGCAGCAGTTACAACAACAGCAAAGACAGCAGCAGCAGTAACATCCCGTCAAAATACAACAAATAACGAGAAGGGCTTTGCACGCAGGACTAGTTACAGTGAAGTAGAAGTTGACATTTTCTTCTCCAAATTGCTCAGCTATGTATAATCCGAGGGAGCCATAGTTGTCATAGATATTTCTCTTTGTAGCGTCACTTAATATTTTGTGAGCACGATTCACCTCTTTAAACTTTTCCGCTGCCTCTGGATTATTTGAGTTTTTATCCGGGTGATATTTCAATGCTAATTTACGATAACTTTTTTTGACATCATCGGCGGTTGCAGTTTTGGGTACCTGCAGTATTTGATACAGGCTATCGCCCGCAGTTGATAATTTCCTTTTGTCCATATTTCAACTTCTATTTTCCAACTACTAAAAGATTATAAATTAAAGATGTTACGATGAATAATTATTACTCACACACGAAAATCATTAAACCGATCTTGTTCACAATCTTTGCCTTTTTTACGAATTTACAATGGACACGATACAGATAACACTAAGACCGAAGATTTGAGAGGATAAACAGAATATATTAATTTATTTATGTTTGGTTTATGATAAATGATTGTTGTCTATGCCACATGCTACTTCTGAAAATATTAAATAAAACTTACTAACTATTGTTAAAGTTCACAATACTACTTACATATTCATTTGTTGTATTTTCTGGTTAATATTATACTGAACTATTATTGTACCCGGTAAAAGCATAAACAAAAAATCAATAACTCCAGTCTTTTTTATATTATTTTATCAAAGACTTTTAAATTGTCATGGTATTAAACGAAATTATATTATTTCGTAACCTTACAAATGATTTAATCAAATTATATATAAGCTTTTATTTAACTTGCAATATATATGTAATAAAATAACATCTCGTTGTAATAAGATAACACCTCGTATAGACGGTTTTATTCTACATAATAAAAGTACATAGTTCTTAAGAGTGACATATGACATAAGTTATAAAATGATATAAAAACAAGGAGGTTAAATATTACTACATTCACCCACACTTTAATTTAAAACATAGTCTTGCAGTCGTGTAGGAAGTCTGTGCTCTCTATTTGATCTACGCAAAGTTGCTTCCTCTTCCATAGAATTGGATCGATTTCCTTCAGGTGGCAGCTCTTCGGTGGATTCATAATTAGAATCTGATGTATTATCTTCCCTTGGTGAATTTTGTTCTTCATCAATCGGTACCTCATTTTCATTTAAAACATCAAATTCTCTTTGACTTTGGCCTAAAGGTGCTAAATTACGATTTGAAACGGTAGTTTCTCTACCATCCGATAAACGTATGTGGGAATAATTTGGATTAACGTGTATTAATTCCACCTCTTCAACTAGTGGTTGATATTTATTAGTGCGATTGCATTTTCGCATAAGTGCATGCTCCGAATTTATCAACCAACTAGGTACTGATACACCGTTTGCTGATTTTCTTGTGTGTGTGAACATTCTTTCGTGTGGCGTGCAATTTGTAGCAGTACAGAGAAGAGAGCGGATAGAATGTAATGCTTGAGGCAGAGCGAGTTCCCAATTCTCAATAGACATGTTTTTCGAACGTAATGCTAATTGTACAGCTTTCCATAAAGTAGCATTAAGGCGTTCTACTTGACCATTACCTCGCGGATTGTATGGTGTAGTTCGACTCGTTGCAATGCCACGATTATAAAGAAATTCTTTTAAATCAGAAGACATGAATGCTGTACCACGATCAGAATGTATGAAAAATGGCATACCGAATGTAAGAAATATTTCGTTTAGATTTTTAATAACTGTTTTTGAAGAGATATCGGCACATGGAAATGCAAATGGGAAACGCGAAAATTCGTCAATTATTGTTAGTATATATTTGTTCTTCGTATTGCTTGGAATTGGTCCTTTGAAGTCTAGACTTAATCTTTCAAATGGAGCTGTTGCTTTAATTAAGTTAAGTCTAGGAATAGGATTCCGTGCGTAATTAGGCTTTATTTCTGAACAAACACGACAAGATTTTATCATGTTTCTTATTTCTTCTATAGTGTATGGTAGATTCTTTGTTTTAATCCAATGAGCCATTCTTGTAACTCCAGGATGACATAAAGCTTCATGTAATGAAATCAATTTTGTGTGTTGTACTTGAGCTGAGGAACAAATACGTGATAATGCATCTGCAATGTCATTTTGCTTACCTGGCCTGTAAATTATATCGTACTTAAATGGTGCCAGTTCTAAACGCCATCTCTGTATTTTTTCGTTTTTAATTTTATTTGTCAATTTGTTATTAAACATAAATGATACGGATCTTTGATCGGTTATTAGTCGAAAAGGTTTACCAATAAGATAATGTTTCCATTTTTTTAAAGCTTCTACTATGGCATAAGCTTCTTTCTCAATGGCTGAATGATTTTGTTCTGTTAGATTTAATGTTTTAGAAAAGAATGCGACAGGTCGACCATCTTGAGATAAAACAGCAGCAATAGAATGGTCAGAGGCATCGGTCTCGACAGTAAGTGGAAGACTATAATCAATTGCATACACAGCTGATTTAATTATGTCTGATTTTAATGATTGAAATCTTTGTACTAATTCTTCAGAAAATGGAAATATTTTATTATGAGATATAGCATGAATTCTTTCAGAGAAATTAGGTATCCATCGACTGTAATGTGCAAACATTCCAACGATCCGACGTTGGGATGGTAAATCGTTTGGTGGTGGTAAAGACGTTAGAGGTCGAAGGCGATCAGCATCGGGTCTTATAACTTGATCTTTAATATTATATCCTAAAATATTTATCGTTGTTTGAGAGAATTTGCTTTTATCCTTGTTAATAGTGAGACAATACTTTCTAGCTGCAGCTAAAAAATTTTCTAAATTTTCATTATGTTCGGTTAATGTCTTACCACAAACAGTAATGTCATCTAAGTAGGCAAATGTATCTTTGAGTTTTTCTTCTTTTAACACCCAGTCAATGATTCTTTGAAAGCTGGAAACGCCATTAGTAACTCCAAAGGGAATACGTCGAAATTGATACAGATTTCCATCTGCTTCGAAAGCTGTATATTGTTTTTCTTTAGCAAGTATCGGTATTTGGTGATAGGCATTCTGTAAATCTATTGTGCTAAAGAAAAAATATTTCGATACTTGAGAAATCATTTCTTCTATATTAGGAAGCGGATATGCATCTAATTGCGTATATTTATTTATTGTTTGTGAATAGTCTATAACAAGACGTTTTTTATGATTTTCATTTTTTGTTATTAAGACCTGAGCTCGCCAGGGCGAAGAACTCTCTTCAATTATACCCTCAGCTAAAAGCTTTCTAATTTCTTGAATAATAAATTGTTTGTCATCTTGACTAAATCGGCGAGACTTTATTGCTATCGGCTTACAGTCGGCAGATATATTTGCAAATAAAGGAACGGCAGGAATTGACGCTTCTGCTACATTACAAACTATTATCGGCTCTTTAGGCCCTCCAAAAGAAAATTCTAAAAATGAATGTTTTTCCAGTATATCGTGACCTATAATTAAATCAGCACAAAGGTTTTTTACAATCAATAAATTTAAGTCATCGTAATCGTGATTTCCTATTTTTGCTGATACAATAGTTTTTCCATCAACTAGTGATGTGAAATTAGTCGATGCCATAGAAATAGTTTGATTACTAGGCAATTTCTTTAATCCGCAAAGCTTAAAAAAATTATCATTAATAAAGCTCACTGAGCTTCCAGTATCAATTAACGCGTGTGCTCGAATTCCCTTTATGTAGGCAAGCAACGTTGCTTTTTTTAACGAGCTTGGAGAAGCAGCTACTATGCATGCAGATGATTCGAATTGTTTAATTGTTGCCGCATTATTACATATTTTACTGCGACAAACGTTAGCAAAGTGGCCTTTCTTACCACACATTTGGCAAGTTACATCTAGTGCAGGGCAATTTTTGCGAATATGAATACGGTCACCACAAAAAAAGCATTTCCGTTTATAATTAGTTGCTTCTGAAGAACTTTTTCTACTATCATATTCAGATGATTCTGGTCGTACAAACATACTATTATCTCTAGATTTATTATTTTCAATAGCATTAACGCTGATATTATACTGCTGAGAACTAATTTCTGCTCCCTCTAGAGACAAGGCTTGATTGTAAGCGTCATCGAGTGATAAGTCTAAATTTTCAAGGAGACGTTGTCTTATTTTATTAGATTGTATTCCAGAAATAAATGCATCGCGTATGTTATCGTTTCTATTTGTTTCTGCATCAACATTTTTAAAATCACAGTCTTTTGCTAATTGTTTTAATGCCTGTAAATAATTGTCTATCGACTCTTCAATTTGTTGTTTTCTTGTTGCTAGAGCATGTCTTGCAAAAATTATATTTTTGGGTTTTATAAATATTTTATCCAATATAGCTATTGCTGTTTCATACGTGGAACATTCACTGATGTATGTATATATATTAGAAGATACATGATTTATAAGTAAATCAAGTTTTTTATAAGAAGTCAGTACTTTTTCTGACATGTGAGAAAAATCAGAAGCCGATAGAAAACTCTCGAATGTCCTTTTCCAATGTTCCCAATGTTTCGCTGCAGAACTATTGGAGGGATCAATATCTAAGCGATCAGGTCTCAAGTATTTATCCATCTTGTAAACACATTAAAATATTATGTAGAATAAATTGTAATAAGATAACACCTCGTATAGACGGTTTTATTCTACATAATAAAAGTACATAGTTCTTAAGAGTGACATATGACATAAGTTATAAAATGATATAAAAACAAGGAGGTTAAATATTACTACACTCGTATAGACATATATATATATGGTTTTATTCTACATAATAAAAATACATAGTTCTTCAGTGTGACATATGACATAAATTATAAAATGAGATAAAACAAGGAGGTTAAATATTACTACATTCATCCACACTTTAATCTAAAACATAGTCTTGCAGTCGTGTAGGAAGTCTGTGCTCTCTATCTACGCAAAGTTGCTTCCTCTTCCATAGAATTGGAGCGATTTCCTTCAGGTGGCAGCTCTTCGGTAGATTCATAATTAGAATCTGATGTATTATCTTCCTTGGTGAATTTTATTCTTCATCAATCGGTACTTCATTTTCACTTCAAACATCAAATTCTCTTTGACTTTGGCCTAAAGGTGCTAAATTATGATTTGAAACGGTAGTTTCTCTACCATCCGATAAACGTATGTGGGAATAATTTGGATTAACGTGTATTAGTTCCATCTCTTCAACTAGTGGTTGATATTTATTAGTGCGATTCCATTTTCGCATAAGTGCATGCTCCGAATGTATCAACCAACTAGGTACTGATACATCGTTTGCTGATTTTCTTGTATGTGTGAACATTCTTTCGTGTGGCGTGCAATTTGTAGCAGTACAGAGAAGAGAGCGGATAGAATGTAATGCTTGAGGCAGGGCAAGTTCCCAATTCTCAATAGACATGTTTTTAGAACTTAATGTTAATTGTACAGCTTTCCATAAAGTAGAATTAAGGCGTTCTATCTCGTTAATTAAGTTTATTAGCGTTAAATCAGAAGACATGAATGCTGTACCACGATCAGAATGTATGAAAGATGGCATACCGAAATAAGAAATATTTCGTTTAGATATTTGATAACAGTTTTTGAAGAGATATCGGCACATGGAAATGCAAATGGGAAACGCGAAAATTCATCAATTATAGTTAGTATATATTTGTTCTTCGTATTGCTTGGAATTGGTCCTTTGAAGTCTAGACTTAATCTTTCAAATGGAGCTGTTGCTGTAATTAAGTTAAGTCTAGGAATAGGATTCCGTACGTAATTAGGCTTTATTTTTGAACAAACACGACAAGATTTTATCATGTTTCTTATTTCTTCTATAGTGGTAGATTCTTTGTTTTAATCCAGTGAGCCATTCCTGTAACTCCAGGATGACATAAAGCTTCATGTAATGAAATCAGTTTTGTGTGTTTTACTTGAGCTGAGGAACAAATACGTGATAATGTATCTGCAATATCATTTTGCTTACCTGGCCTGTAAATTATGTCGTACTTAAATGGTGTGAGTTCTAAACGCCATCTCTGTATTTTTTCGTTTTTAATTTTATTTGTCAATTTATTATTAAACATAAATGATACGGATCTTTGATCGGTTATTAGTCGAAAAGATTTACCAATAAGATAATGTTTCCATTTTTTTAAAGCTTCTACTATGGCATAAGCTTCATTCTCAATGGCTGAATGATTTTGTTCTGTTAGATTTAATGTTTTAGAAAATAATGCGACAGGTCGACCATCTTGAGATAAAACAGCAGCAATAGAATGGTCCGAGGCATCTATATGAGGTGTTATCTTATTACAATTTATTCTACATAATAAAAGTACATAGTTGTTAAGAGTGACATATGACATAAGTTATAAAATGATATAAAACAAGGAGTTTAAATATTACTGCAATATACTTTTGCAAGGAGAATGAGAACCACTGCCTCTTATCCCACGGAGATAAAATTTTAAATATTGTTTCAGTACCATAATGTTTGGTTGAGTTCAATAACCGTTACTGATTCCACTCCCAAGATAGATGCTAGTCATTGGAACCTCTCAACAGTCAACAGCACAATGAAATTGTGTATGTAAAAGCTTGTTTTTAAATTAATTAATCTTAAATGTCTGTTATAACATTACCAATTGTATGTTGTCTGTAGTTATTAGACGTCTTCTCTGACCTCACGGACAAGAATGTTTGACTTTGACACTTGACAGTAGATAGTAGCATGTTTGTTATATAAACAAAGTCACACCGAAAAGTGAAAACTGTATTGAACATTGAAAGCTTGCAAATAGACGTTATACAATAAAGACATATAATATTAACATAAGTATTCATTAAAATAAATAACTTTAGTTTTTTGTGTATTGTCTGATTCATATAAAACAATTTTGCCTTTTACCAAACCGTTTCAATGGACATTTGCAATTGAAAATAGCATTAATTTTACCATGTCGAAAGCTCGTGGAATATTTCAATTATATCAAAAACTCCTTACAAATCGGCCTTATTTAGTGCAAGCTATCCAAGCAGGAACATTGATGGGTGCTGGTGATGTTATTTCACAAACTTGCATAGAATATAAAAGTTTTGAAAATTTCGACTTTAAGAGGACGATAAAATTTTCAAGTATAGGTTTTTTTGTTGGAGTAAGTTTTAAAATAAAAAAATGAATACGTAAGTGAAATTTCTATTGAATTTTGTTCTGAACAAATTATATATTGCAGGGCCCAGCTTTACGAGCCTGGTATGGATTATTAAACAAACATGTTGGAGTTGGTGGTAAAACAGTGGCAATCAAGAAAGTATTCGTAGATCAAGCTATATTTGCACCAGGTTTTTTATTTTTTATATTAATTGCTGTGGGTACAATGCAAGGGAAATCTTGGGAATCTATTAAAACTGATATAGATGCCAATTATTTGGATGTTCTCAAAACAAATTATTATATTTGGCCATGGGTGCAATTAGCTAATTTTTATTATATTCCATTACAATATCAAGTATTAATTGTACAGTCAGTTGCACTTTTTTGGAATACTTATTTATCATGGAAAACGAACCATAAAAGTTTATTAGAATAAAGCTGTTTTAATGTAGAGTATTGCAATTTTTTTAATATGTGAATAAATAAGTTTGTAGCAACAAAAAGGATTTCGCTTGAATAAGCTTCTGTGGGTTGTCTACCCACAGAAGCTTTGGCAAACACAAAAAATGTATTTAATTGAAGATAATAAATTAATGTATTAATTATGGATTTTTATTTTATATAAATACATGTATTCTATAAATAAAAAATGGATCAAGTGCCTAAAAAATAGCATTGTAACTTAACTTTCATATACCATTCTTTTTTTTAAATAACACAAGATACTGAAAAAAGGAAAACAACTTTATATCACCTATAATTTTTTTTGTTATTATTTTATTTTTAATTATTGCATATTAGACTTATATTTATTTGTTCTAATAAATACTCCCTCAATGGTCTAAAGATACAGGTGTAATGTGATGGCAGATTTATGTGGGTGCTGGTAAATGTGTTTGCACTTTGCACATAAATTTGTGCACCATAATATGACCTGCATAGTTTGCTGATCTCCCTTGAAAATGGCAGTAGTGCCAAAATTGATCAGGGTGCATCATCATGATGTTGTGTACCACATCATGATAAAAATCAGAGTAGCTGAATATAATTTTATTGTATGTTATATCTATTTGCTTCAAAGGGCTATAATGGATTCCTTGAATGGTATACATGGTAAAATTCCACTTTCTAATTAGGATATAAGAAGTAGAGGAAGTAGGAAAAAGGGAGAAAAAACGTTTCTGCCGTAGGTATGTGGCTGACCAAGATCACAGAACACAATCACTCCCAGTGAAGTAACAATATATACATAATAATTTGTTTCGATAATTTGTTTATTTATAGATCATTGAAATGTATTTTTTTTTATTGGACAACATCACATATATTACTCTGATCCCAATGTAAGTAGCTAAAGCACTTGTGTTATGGAAAATCAGAAGTAACGACGGTATCACAAATACCTAGACAACATAGAAAATTAATGAACTTTTTCTACATCGACTCGGCCGGGAATGGAACTAGGGACCTCAGAGTAGCGTACCCATGAAATCCGGTGTACCCACCACTCGACCACGGAGGTCGTCATTTATAGTTCTTTGAAAAATTTTTAACTTGCTAAACAAAAATACTGAGTACCTATTGTTTAGCGGTAGAATATCTGATGAGTGAGTGGTACCTACCCAGATGGGCTTGCACAAAGCCCTACCACCAAAGATTCCGTGCTAGCACGTCCAACTAGCAGATCCTATCCGCAGAGATCGTAATTCTTTTTTCTTAATCTTGATTTTAATGCTTACCACTCTGGATAGCCTGGCTCACGCAATATTTTGCTTTGGTCACTTCTGCAAAATGGCGTTACGCCAAAGGCGGGAACGTTATCAAGCCTGGGTTAACGCCTAACGGTGTCTCGTGATGTAAATACCAGCGCATTCAGAAAGGAATATAAAAATTTGCGTCTAGGTCCACCAAAAACGTCATCTAAGGCGAAGACGGAGTACTTTGGCAAAATTGGTGAGACAGTGGCCCTCCTTTCAGGAACAAGTGCGTTCTGTTGTCTCGCGAATGTTGTCTCAGAGAATTTCTGTCAACCTTTATTTCCATTTCTGAACAAGGGCGGTGAGTCATTGGCCCATACTGCAAAAGAGAAAGCTGATCTTTTATGCTCTCTCTTCGCGTCCAACTCGAGTCTGGATGACCGAGAAAATTCACTCCTTGCCTTGTTATTCATAGTCGCGTGGACCCGATGGCATCCTTTCATCTCGAGTTGGCACGGGTATTAACGCGTCTTTTCCAGCAATCCTATTAATTAGGCGTCGTCCCGAACTCCCGGAAGACTTCTTTGGTCGGTTTTAAGTTAAAAATAGCATTTCTGATCGGGTGATCAGGAAAGCTATTTTTAAATTGGCCTTTTAAAAAATTTAAAACTCATATAAAAAAAATGATAAGTAAGGCATCAATACCAGATAATATTAAAGATAAAAAAGCGTGCACTTAGTATTTATTGATCTCGGCGGGATATATAAAAAAATATTTTTTGTTTACTGACATACTCCGTAATTAAAATGGTGGAAAAGTGTAACTACTGAGTTTCTTGCCGGTTCATCTCAGTAGAATCTACTTTCCGGAGTTAGCTTTAAACTTAATTCAACAAATATAACATGTCGATTCAAAAGTGCTTTTATGAGTCTACTTGAATAAAGAATATTTTGATTTTGGAAAGGCAACCGCTCAAACCCGTCCAATTATAGGCCTAGCCATCACTTCCTTGTTCTCCAAAGTAAAGGAGTCCATTAATGACAATTCCTGTGGTACCTAGAGGAGCACCAGCTGATTAGCGAACGCCAATACGGTTACCGTCGGGGTCGCTCAGCCGGTGACCTTCTATATAGATGGGCGGAAGCAGTTGAGTCCAAGGGGGAAGCATTAGCAGCCAGACATTTGGACATACCGAAGGCGAACCGAATTATCGACGATCAAGCCCTTTCCGACCTGCTTGATCCTTTGGCTTTGTGTAGATGTTGGATCACTCTGCATCTTCCAATACATTTGTCACAGGAATTGTTTCGATTAATACCGATACGCGATTTTTAGGGCAGAAAATACCTCTGAGGATCCAGCTTTGGAACCTTCAAGAAAAGAGCGTACACATTTCTTAAAGGCCAGCAATGTACCTACAAGCCCACCGGTGTTGCGATGTCCATGGGCGGTGGTAGTCACTTTCCATCAGATGAGCCTCCAGCTCGTTTGCCTACAATATCATAAAAAAAAATTACGTAACTATATTACGTTACCAACGTCTATTTTTTGTGAAATAAATAGTAATCGAGTATAATACTTAAAAGAACGAAAATTAACTTGGTAGTATGACTTTGTGCAAGTACGTCTGGGTAAGTTTTTATTTAATATTTTTTTGTATTCGAAGTATTAAAATAAGAAAGACAAAAAAGATTCATAACATAAGAGCTTAATTGAAAGCTGGATTGGGAAAACTTCAGTTACTAAGGTCTAGATTCAAACTCCTTGTTTGCGACTACCCTGGACCGATTTAATCTATAACTTTTTAGATTTTGTTGAAACTGGAAGAAATTATGACGCAATATTCTTGTTAGGTATTGCTGATATTTATAAAGATGTCCTGTGAAGAACATTCTATTAATATGATTTTATCTTTAATTTCATAAAATAATATATATAGCCTATTCCAATGGAAGTAGGAATAAAGGTAAACAAACCTTACATTTATGTATTTCATGCGATTTGCTAATAACACACCGATTTTGTGCACTACTAAGAGTTTATGATTAATATATCATTATTTATAATACAAAACTATTGCACTTAACTACAAATTTCCATTTTAATTTTAGTTTCAAAATTCAAAATAACAGTTTCGTCGACATTCAAAATGCCATTTTTTTACAAATTCATAGGGAATATCATAGATTAATCAAACTCTCGACCAATGATATCGCGTCAATTTGCTATCATATGTTGTTTATTTGGCTTTTTTCCTGTTATGGTTGGAATAGAGTATTAATATATTGAATATCCGGTATCCGCCGAATAATGATCTACTATTCTAATTCAAGTATCAAGATAGTTATTATAATCTGGTTATTCATTTTATCTAATTAAATAGCTAGTTCTCTGTAAGCAATACTATTGGTAACAGCGATATTATTGATACTATCGATAGTTTTGGACTATCGATAGTCTTTGAATGAATTTTGAGAAAAGGATAATGACGAAGTCAAAGTTTTCCTTAAAGTTTGCATCGAGGCCCTGATTTATCATTGAATATTGTTATTTCTTTGAAATGTGTCTTTGGACCTCGACGGTCGGATGTAATTATGTGAATTTATATATACTTATTTATATATACTTCTACACAATTTTGAAAGAGGGTATACATTAATGTTTTTTTCATAAATCAAAGAAAATGTCTAAATGTATTAATTCTTATATTCTTTACTGGCGCAAAGTTCATTAAACTTATTAAAATATAATATCGTTACCTGGTTTCTAAATTACTTATCTCAAGAAAGTAATACTATCGAAAAATAACTGGTTATTGAATCAATAGTATTGCTCATGGGCGGCTATCGATACTATCGATAGTATTGACACGTGACAATACTATCGATAGTCTATCGATATTGGATTATCGATATGCAACACTAGTTTGTGGACTATCTGTCGTCTCTCAGCTCGAATTGAAAACGTCAAACACCTCGCCGGGCCGGTTACACTGATTAACAAAAATATCTTTTATGTCTAGGAGCGTAGTGAAACTTAAACGTTAATTTTGTGTTTGCAGAAAAGATAAACATTAATAAATTTACAAGAAGTATTGTAAAGGTAATTGAATCATTACTTAAAAAAAAACAGGTTTTTATGTCATACATAATCATATTATAATAGAACTACATAATTTAAATTATTATTAACATAATTATATGGAATTATTTTAAGCCGTTATCTCATATTCTACTGATAACCAAAAAAGTTCATGCAGCCATTAAAAAAAATGTATTAACAACTTAAATTAAATACAAAATTCCTTTCACGGCTTTTTTTATAAATATGTAATATGAATGACTCGACTAAAATAAAACGCTTTAACGTTTTATTTTAATTTAATTTTGAATTTGGTCAATTAACATTATTGTATAAATGAAAAATTGATCTATAAAGTCATCTTTTCTGAGTAATATTTTCATGTTAAACCTTTTATATTTATTATTACAAGCTTTAATTTAAATTGGTTATATTTCGACCCAACCAATTGAGCTGAAATTTTGCAAATTTGTTGCTTTTCATACATTGACTGAGATTGTTCTTTTGAAAAGGTTTTTTTAACTAACTAGTTTATTCATCATATATTTAAATCTGGTTTATAGCCATTAAATTAAATATTTTAATCTATTCAGGTAAAATATATTTCTTTTTTATTCTTAAATTAATACTATTTTTAAATAGAGGTTTTAGTTAATTAAAGTACATAACAATAGGCAGTGCATTTAAATAACAGAATATTTTATACAAAATTTTGCTATAATACAAAAAGTAAATAATGTGTTTCATAGTTAGGATGCATTAACAAAAATTTAAAATATTTCAGCATCTAAAAATGGAAGGGCTAGAATTAGTATCATCAAACAAGATATTTGGAGGGTTTCAAAAGGTGTACTCCCATCAATCAACCGAATTGCAATGCAAAATGAACTTCTCAATCTATATGCCACCTCAAGCTGAAGGTGGTGATGTTAAGTTGCCAGTTATCTATTATCTCTCTGGACTTACTTGCAATGAACAAAATTTTATTACAAAGTCAGGTTTCCAAAGGTAATATAATAATAAATATAAATTTTTAATTGTATATACTCTTATTTAATGCTTAAGAAAGGTATATTTGAATTCATAATGTAAATTTTTATCAATATTTAAACTTATCACATTGACATGACCTATATGATATGTTAATTTAAACATTTTACCATTACTACAATTTGTTACCATGCGAATTTTAAAAGAACAATTTTGCCTCTTTATTTATTCAAATTTTATTAAGTGTACATATTGATATCGCTTTATGTTATAAACTCAATGAAGTATTATATATTATTGTAGGTGATTTCATGTCTTTCTTCTACTATAGGCTGCATGGCTTTAAATAAATAAACAAAATTATTTATATATTAACAGGTATGCGGCTGAAAATGGCATTATTGTTGTTGGACCTGATACATCTCCGAGAGGTGTTAAAGTTCCCGGTGATGATGAATCCTGGGATTTTGGTGTGTCAGCCGGTTTTTACCTGGATGCTGCAAAAGATCCGTGGTCCAAAAATTACAGAATGGGCAGCTACTTGACTAAGGAATTGTATGACCTTATCCTTCAGGCATTTAGTAACAATGTTGATCCTACTAGAATTGGGATAATGGGACACAGGTAACAATTATAAAATAAATTACCTAATTATATTATAAATTAATTAAATTATTGGAATTTAAAAATTAACTTAATCCAATTACTATGCAAATATAATACATTTTTATTTATTTAAATGAATATTTAAATAAAACACACTAATGAATGCAGACATCGTTTTTGTAATGAATAACTGAAAAATGAACAAAGCAGCATGTTTTGGAGAAGGATTTAGTATATAATATAAGCTGTCACCCGTCTACTTCATTGTCTCATATAGATATATTGACTAGTTTTCACATGATTTATGCACAGAGGAATACAACATTGTGTATATGTATCTGAACTATGCTGTTTCACCCCTTTAATTTTAGGGTTATGACATTTCAATTGTGAATTTCATGCTGTTATTTTCATTAAATAGCTATTTCCTTAATTTTCAGTATGGGAGGACATGGAGCTTTGGTGTCTGTATTAAGAAACCCTGGCCTATATAAATCAGTCAGTGCATTTGCACCAATATGTAACCCTACTAAATGTCCATGGGGTGAGAAGGCTTTTACTGGTTATTTAGGTGAAGATAAAAGCCAATGGGTAGAATGGGATGCAACTGAACTTGTTAAGAAATATGATGGACCTCCGCTAACTTTGCTCATTGACCAGGTAAAGCAGATTAAGTATATTTTAATCAAGTATCATATAAAACCAATTTCACCCGCAGTAAAAGAATCACTGGTTTTTCTAAATACACAGATTTTATGCACACACAGTATAAAATTATAGTAATTATAATTATAATGAATTTAAATTTAGAGGAAACATTTTTATTTTTTATTGCATGTCTTATAAATAGTTTTATGACTGACTAAATTATTCTTTTTTGGATCTGATTAATTACTAAATTGAATGCTAATGAGTGATTCGTATACATGTAATTTGAAGTTTTACATGTGTAGATTTTTGATCTGAGAATGTTCCTATATATGTTTTATGATTTCAGGGTGCTGGTGACAAATTTTACATTGAGAAACAATTGCTACCTGAAAACTTAGTGGAGGCTTGTCGCTCTGTTGGTGTACCAATCATTTTGAACCTACGTGAAGGCTATGACCATTCTTACTATTACATCTCTTCATACATTGGAGAGCATTTTGATTTTCATGCTAAAATACTTAAAGCTTAGATTGAACTAACAATGACTAAGAGCATCAAAGCATAGATATTACTAATCAGTTATTGGTTTTTGTTCTGTGTAAATCTACAAAAGTACAATATGGGTTACCTATGTTGGCTTGTTAGGCTGTCTGAGACGTCCATGCATATAACACTTAAAAATTATCATTGACTATAATTAAACTGTACCATATTTATATCACTAGCCTAACTAATCAATTGCATGGTTTTTACAAAAAATACTTCGTAGCCATATTGTAGTTTGTTAAGGCTACAGCCTATTTTAATAACAGATTTATATAATTTTTATTTCCATTTTGTACATACATAACTTTTTTTCTATTAAAGGTGCATTTATAAAATATTTTTATGAATAAAAGTTTTTATTATCTTAATAGTTTTATTTAAAATAAACTACAATTTTTAAAAAGCTTATAATATTATTTTAGTCTCTATCAAAAGAGTTACCAAAATTATATTTATATAATATATGTAATTTAAATAAATATAACTTTCTCTATAACAATTTTCAACATTTTCATTGCTTTGATTCAATTTAATGTTATCTAGAATCCTTTCTGATGCTGTGGTAATACTGTAGGAACTTGTCTCTATTGCCCCAAACATGGGAATTACCCCAATAACACCAAACCCTGTAAAGAAAATAATATAAAGAAATATTGCAATTGTTTAAATACCTATTCATATGCATTTACATAATGATCCAAATTTATTATAAGACAAAATAATTTACGTATCTTAAATAAAATAACTACAGACAACACAAGAAATATTATTTCTTATTACACCAATTTTGTATTATGTACAGATATTCGCAAACCATTAAAAAAATGTATATGCTTAGAGACAATATAAATCACATCTTGAAATAAATTTAATGACTATTTGATATGATAAAAAGGTATTCAAAATTGTAAGCCAAATTATGTACTTGTATTACGATTCTTCGTTTATTTTAAGTATTTCTTACCAAAATAAGTGGTAGATATTTTACATCAAAAAGTAAGTGTAATACTTTGTGCACATTTCACATTGAATAAAGACTGGCTTTAAATTTTATAGTTAAATGAAATATTTGGGCCAAATATAATTTTGTATTCATATCAACTTACATTCCAAATAGTGCACCACCAAGATGAGCTGCATGATCAAAGAATTTCCACCCAAGTATAACTCCAGCGAGATCGACACTCATTATAACTTTTATAGCCTAAAAATTATATTGGGTTATTAAAGCTATAAATGCAAAGTATTATTTATTTAAATAAAACATGTATGTAATTTTAAAAGGTTATAATCCTCTTTTTAATTCACATATTTGTATTAATTAGTAATACAGCAAGTTACTTACGGTACCAGCAGCAAATGTATACATAGGCAAGAATATTATACTCAGTCTAGTATCAGGGTATTGCATACAGACATATGATAACACTGCCATAATTGCCCCAGACTGCAAGAAAAGATTTATACATCATAATTCATAATCTACATATATTTATCTCATTATCTTATATATTATACTGAAAGATCAAGACATTTATGGGTATTGATAAAGTCACCTAATATATAAAAAATGATGCTTGTCTTTGTTGGTATTCTATGCGATCACACATAAGTAATCCATTTTAGTGAAACTCAGATTGATCAGATGTTTTTAGAACTGTGAAGGTTTCTGGTTTACTACTGTTAACATATTTGTGTACTCTGTAAGATTCTTCTGGTTTAAAGAGGAATTGTATTGTATGTGGAGCATTTACTAGTAAAAAACAAATGTAAATACTTACCGCACCCAGACTAAGACCCGGCTGATTGAGCATTACTTTATACACGAAGCTGGCAAAACTACTTACAACACCTGCACTCATATACATAGCGACAAATTGTTCCTTGCCCAATGATGCGACAGCCGCTAGAAATAAGAGAAATACATGTATAAAAGCACTCTAAAAACATATTTCAATCTTTTTATGTATATTTACTGTGACTTATATATAAACTATGTTTTCAAATTTAATAGTCCTTAAATATCCATGTAATAAGGATATGCTGTGGTGCTTCAATGTGGATATATAATATGTTATAAACTCTTAAGTAATTATAAGTTTTAAGTACTCTGTAGATCTTTTGTGAAAAATTAAATTATTATTATTTACCTGGCATGAAACTATACAGCACATACATATTTGCAGCCAAATGTAATGTGGAATAATGGCTAAATGTACTGAATACCATTGGTAGACATTGCGCTTCTGTAAAAATATAAATATTTTTTTTAGTAATAGCAAAGTATAAAAATTGTACTAAGTATTGTTAGCATTGATTATTACGTCATCCTGACCAATTTCAGTCAATCTCAAGTGAAACTAGCCAAGTACACAGGACATATGATAGTGCACTTTTTATTAACCTGCTGGCTCGGGTATCCGCTAGACAAATGAGGCAGTTAATTACTTATGATGATGTTATTACTCACTGCCTGATGGATTGGAACAGAAATATTTAATCATATGTGGCTGTAAGGCTCGGACTCGCCAAGCTCCAAAAACCATTACATTGAGTGCTAGAATGGGATAAAAAACTTTTTCACTCTCTCTTAGTGAGTTCCACCATTTTTTTAATGGCCCTGGTTCTGATATCTGTAAGTAATGTTAAAATATATATATATCAATAATATACAATTAGCATAAAGTTTATTTGTAATTGTAGTCACAAATTGTATAGCTATTCTTGGAAGGTTATATTTACTTTTGTTTTAACCTGCGATATTTTATTTTCTAATGATATATTATATAGACCAAGTCTTGTGTATATTTAGGCATATTATTATTAGCATTAACCTCAATGATCTCCAATCATATTTTAAAGATCATGTTGTAAAGAAAAAAAACACAACATTACATTACATTGTTAATAATTTTTTTTTTGTATGAAATTGTTTAAAACATTCAAAATTAAATCAATTGCTCATCTCTTTAAACACCTATTAAAAATATTTTTAATTTCTTTCTTTCTTTCTTGGTTAAATTATTGAAAAATGCTTACTATCTGAGATGTAATTCTCTTTTGATGGGAATTTAACCAAGCTCCTGGCCTTCTGAGAAATGAGGATGCATGGGAGCGTAAGTTTTCATATTCCCAAATTACACAACCAGCAAGACTCAATGTTGTTACCTATTAGCAAAATAAAAAGCTTATTAATTTTATGAACTATTTAGAGATTTAATTAGTATTATAACATTCATGTGTTAGCATACCCCAACAGTAAAAAAGAAAGGTTTGAATAGACTCTTAGCATACAAGGGACTCGAATCTAATTGTATAACGTCTAGAGGATTAGGTTCTGATATTGGTCGACGTGCTCCTCGCCGTGAGTTGTGAAATGAGTTGCGTAGTTGTAAACGAACATTTCCCAAATTATGTGAACCCTGAAGAAATAGCGGCGACTTACTGAAAAATAATAGGAAAAGTACACTAAGCTTGAAACTTAACGATAGTATCAAAGTTTAATATTTAAATTAGCACAAAAATGAAAACAAACTGAAATATAAATAAACGCAAATGATTTTTATTATAAAAAATATACATATCTACAAGGCTCTAAAAAAATTAATTGTAAGGAAATTAACTTACCAGCAAAGTGTAAATTCCGCAGCAGATTTTACATTTTTGAAAAACATATTACTTTAAAATTTTCCCTTGTGTTATTATTTTACATTGGTGTTCATTCTTTTAATTTTGGTTACCTATTTACATTAATATTGACTTTTTTTTTTACACAATGTTACCAGAGCACAATTATAATAAAATCAAATAATCGATTTGTTATTCGTTAAAGATAACTCGAATATTTTTTTTAATAAAGATCTATATTATAAATGGTGTTGTGTATTGTATATGGTGTTCGCGACTTCGTTCGCGTGACTTTAAGCTCTACCTCAAAAGTAGAGATATTATATGGTTGACATATTTTTGTATCTTTGCGTCTGTCGTGGCATTGTAGTTCCCAAATGGATGGATAGATTATGTTTTTTTTTTGATAGATGACTTTTTTGAGTGCTTTTTCTTCGATAAAAATCAAACCACAAACAACCGAAGGTTTTAAATTTATAATTTAATCTCGTAATATTAAAAAGTTATGATGTATTTGTCTAACAGCGCTATGTATATTACACGATATTACAAGTAGTGCTGTCAGGGATGAAAGTATAGATTTTTTTGCAATTGCGAACACGCGACAAAGCCACATAAGGCAAGCCATTTGAACTGGAAACTGGACTCGCTTAAAAGTAAACGCAAAGTTTTTTGGAATGAGAAAGAACCGGGGTATAAACATAAAATTATATGCGCTGTTCACATTTACAAATGTAATGTAATTTTCAAATGCAAAGGGATGATGTCACCACTGGTACTGGAAATTTTATTTTATTATTAATTAATATTTATTTTATTTTAATAAAACAGACGCCATATATAGATATATAGATTTTGGATGCGGTTTTCACTGATTTACTGTAGTAACCCCAAGGCTATCTGAATCCAAATATCTGAGCCACAATCTGGTTAAATCGAGAGATGGCATCGAACATTAAGCGAGTGAAGCAATTCTACAATGGACAGGCGGGTTACCCACTATGCTACTGAGTTAACGCACGGCCTTACGTACTGATAGTTGCAGTCCTGCAATAATGGCAAACAGATATTTGGTCATGTGATGGACCAACGACGACGAAATCAAGTCTGCTATGTGTTTTCCGCTTTACGATTGTACCAGGCGTTATTTGATGTAAGGGGAGTCAAAAACGACTTTAACCTTATCTGCTCGTGTTGCATTCTGCTGATTAACGAACGAAGATCTGACGGTCAAAATTGGCGGTATGATAACCACACAAATGCTGGAATCCGATAATGCAAAACCTTAAAGCGGGTAGCAGCGCACTGAACGATTTCTAGCTACTACAGTCACTAACTCGACTACCAAGCGTGGTGAGTAACGCAAATACCACTTATGAGCGATTGCACAAATTCACGGATCTTAATTCCTGGTAATCGTATTATTTGTGGTCACGGTACTTGCCATCGTAACTGAGCGATAGAGGGTGCTAAGAATCCTAAGGTTGGGTACCATAAACAGCGACTGTTTCTGATGAACTGAATTTTACAGAAAAAGCTCCCAATGGAAGTAGAACTGGCGATTTGCCGATAACGTGACGATGAATGTGATCAACTTCATTTTATCCAATACTAGCTGTTACCCGCGACTTTGCTCGCGTAGAATATGAATATATTTACAAATTAACTTAAAATGTTACGTTAATGTAATACCTATTTGAATTTCAAATAAAAAGTGTCTATGTCCTTTCTCAGGCTCTAGACTATTTGTGCACCAAATTTCATTTAAATCGGTCCAGTAATTTTAGCGTGAATGCGAGACAGACAGACAGAGTTACTTTCGCATTTATAATATTAGTATTAGTATGGAAGTATGGATTGTTATTTCCCTCGCTAGAGAGCTCCGATAATAACCGCTTCCGATTGCTGCTAAATTCAAAGTGCTACAGGTGCTGCGCCTGTAAGGTGGAATCAGACGGTTCATTTTTTGTTCATTTTCGTGTTTCATTTTGCATCTTTCACTCAAAGTGACACGTCTAAACACAAAATGAAACAAAAGTGCCGAATGAATTCATTAGTGAACTGATCCAGCGACGTTGGATCGGTTCATTCGGCATCTTTCATTCCCACTCCGAATGAACGAAAAATGAACAGTCTAAACACAGAGTGAACGTTCACTCGGATTTGGCCATTTTTTTCTCGAACGCATTTTTCTTAATCTTTTCTTTTTACCTCCATGATTAAATGATCACAAATTAAACTTATTCCAAGAGACACGGCTTCATTCGACGCCATATTGAAAGAAACTACGGATGTCGGATGAATGTTCTTTTTTACGTCATTCCAGCTAAGCCGTGTGAACATGGAATGAAAAAAAAAATGAATCATTCACTCGAATGAACCGTCTGATATCACCTATAGCGAGCTCCTGCCGCCCCTGCCGGCCGGTACCACCGCAAACGCTACGTTCCGCAATTTTTAAATCTGTAATACCTTCGAAAATATTCATTTAAATTACATGCTGTAAAGGGCCATATTGATCTATATTGAATGCACAATTGATTTAAGGTACCTAATTGGATAAGGATTAATGCTATATTGCTTAAAATCGCTTGGAAAATAAACCATTATTTCTTGTAAATAGTAAAAGATAAAAAAAATGTTTATTGTGGGTTATCTTTAAGAGATAGACATATACCATCGCGGACTTTTTTGTAGACATTTTTGAGGTGTACAATTCTGTAGTACATTATTTTGATCTATCTAGTAGGGTTCAGCCAGCGTTTACAATGTAAGCGCAAAAAATGTATAAATTTACGACACATTAGAAACATTCGTTTACATTAGAAACTTTTTAAATTATCAGTGTTATTTAACTATATTATCTATGTATTATATACAAAAACCTTCCTCTCGAATCACCCTATCTACTAAAAAAACCGCATCAAAATCCGTTGCGTAGTTTTAAAGATTTAAGCATACAAAGGGACACAGGAACAGAGAAAGCGACTGTTTTATACTATGTAAAGAAGAAGCGCCAAATATCGCGTCCCTCTACGTTAATAATAATAATCGGCGTGCATTATAAGATATTGTAGTGTGCTTGAAACCACTAACGCAAGAGTAAACTGCAAAAAATACTACAAAATTGTTTAAATTTCTGTAAAATTTATTTAAATAAGAATATATACTATATGAGATGTAAATAGATCTGTAAAATTTAAATTAATTTATGCCGATGTCCGATTTTTTTATAAATAATTAAATTAATAAAAAAAATATCGGACATTTGTCTTTATTGTATTTCTTGCTTACTACAGAAATGTTTTCTTTCATTGCCTTCAAAAATTACAAATTAAGTGTCATCGGTGATTGATTGTGTTGATTTGAACCCGCGAGCCTCAGTTAAGTTCCGTACGTTTTATCGCTTTGGACACGGCATTTTATTTTATTGGGCGCTCTAATGGAATTTAGGAACTATTATAATAAGTAATGTAAAAATCACAAAAATATTACAGTGTTTAGTAATGCGTACAGTTAACGGAGTTAGATATTAATTATTAATTTTTAAGTGTTGAGGGTGAAATTGTAGTGAATATATTGAATAATATTTTCAAATTTTAAAGAATGGTAACCAACACGATTCTTAATTTGTACTTCATCTTCTATCGAATGAAACATAATCATCATTAGGTTAAACCTAATTTGAAATATATATTGAACACTGACTAAATAATTAATTTTTAATAATTAAACATAGCAAATATCTTGTAAACCATTGAAAATGAATAAAGGAGTACCGAGTACAAAACCATCTCAAGGTCGTAGAATTGATTACATACTTTCGAATAAAACAGAATTTGTGATGAGTCGTAAAGTTGTTATAGCGTCTAGCTTTAAAAAGCCTGTTTCCAGGGGGTCTTCACCAATACCCATGCCTATATAGTTCCATAATAATAAAGACGGCAAAGGGGGGTTGCAGAAGTGGGGTGTCGGTTTGCGCATGCTCCATTCAGACTATGAGATGGGGCGACCCTCGGTAACTTCAGTGTACAGCTGAGTGATTCAAGGCGACTAACCATACTTTTGTAAAGCGGTTTTTAACGTCTCAGGACCATAAACCCCTACATTTTCAAAAAGTAAGTAGTTCTCACTAATAGAGATATAGTAGTTAATTATTTTTGAATAAACATATCTTCGTACATGCCACGAAAATGGTTATTCTTGTTTATTTTAAAAATACACACAACGACGCGATACAATTAGTTAGCTCAAGTCATACACGACAAAAAATTCAGATCATTAAAATTATTACTGTTATCATCGATCTCTTTCATTATTTTTATAATTCAATAATGAATGAAGGAACCTTTAGTGTTTTTAAGCGCGAAAGTATCTCAGTAGGTACATGGCGTCGTCAAATCAATAATATTCAACCATGTGGTTTTACGGAATAATTAAACTTTTACATATAATTTTTAAGATAATAAGATATTTATAATTTACATCATAATATAATATATTATCTACATTTGAATTCGTTTTACGTGAGTTAAATCTACCTAAATTAACTGGCGTAATAGTAAAATGATGTTCTGATAAAGAACATGTGCTATTTTTGATACATTATTTTTCATTGTCATTAATTAAATACATTTTAAATATTTTATTTCCAGAAATGAAGCCAAATTTACTAATGCCACACCACATTCAGGATCTGCTTTTTAAGCATCTTACGTTGTGACGCACAATTTTGTAATTACAAAAACACATTGTTACTCATATTTTAAATAACTTTTATTATTAATAATAATAATTTAAAGAAAACTTTTTTAAGTCTATAAATATAAAATTTTATATGTTACGAACATATTTTTATATGGGAAGGTGGTCATTTTAATTCGATAAGGAAAAATTTGTTACTTAAAAAATAATTGAAAGTTTTTAAAGCAAAGCTTATTTGTTAACTTTATTTAGCGACAAAAAAAAATACTTAGGTGCTAGAAGATACTATTAATAACTCATAATCGTATATAAAATAGAAAATGTCGGAAATTATTATGTAATAATAGTAGTACGCAGAAATGGAACCATATTCGAGTGATCTACTCTGGTTGGTGGTATGTGGTTTTATAGTGGCATTTATTTTGGCATTTGGTATCGGCGCAAATGACGTAGCGAATTCTTTCGGCACGAGCGTCGGCTCTAAGGTCCTCACACTAACACAAGCATGCATACTAGCAACTATTTTCGAGATTGCTGGAGCTGTTCTGATTGGTAAGTCATCACATTTCGTTTGGTTTCATTGGTACAATTATAATTACAAACAGAGTTACAAATTTTAAAAATACATGTTTTCTGTTTTAGGTTACAAGGTATCAGACACAATGCGTAAGGGTATATTGGATGTGTCGTTGTACGCGGACGGAGGCGAAAGGTTGCTCGCAGCCGGTTGTCTTGCAGCACTGATAGCTGGAGCCTCGTGGTTGATATTAGCTACGGCGCTGCGTCTGCCAGTATCAGGGACACATTCAGTTGTTGGAGCTACTGTTGGTTTCACACTAACAGCAAAAGGACCAGTTGGTGTCCGTTGGTCTACCCTTGGGGCTATTGGTGAGTTTATATCGTTTTTTTAATGAAATATTGGGCATGTGATCCATTCCATGGTAATTTATTACCACCACCCTTAGACATTAGCGCTGATATTTCTTAACATTCCTCACAACGCCGATGCGTCACGGAGGTGACGTTAATATTCTATTTTAAAATAACCCCTGCGTCAGTGTAAGATAATATTTTTATCAGATAAAAAGTCAGAATTTAATTACAAAATTATTTATTGTTAAACTATTACTGTTATTATTATTTTTATAGTAAGGTAGGCGGACGGACAAATGGGCCACCTGATGGTAAGTGGACACTACCGTAGACATTGGCACTGTCAGAAATATTAAGCATTACATCGCAAATGCGCGATCCTCCTTGGGAATTAATATAATATGTACCTTGGCCTGTAGTTACACTGTCTCAATTATCCTTCAAATGCACAATATACAATAAGTGGGTGGTTTATTTAGATGGGCTTGTACAAAGCCCTACTACCTTTTGAAAAAGTAGTGTAATTTAATGCATGTTTTGCGGTTTGGTATCTGTGCGGGTATTAAAAATTATATGTTATAGAAGAATAACTTGCAAAAAATGCTCGTATATCTATTGAATAATCCTTCACATTTTTATCATTTAAAATTAAGAACGTTGTTTATAATTAACGAAAATAAGCGCAGATAATAATTGCACATTACTTTTAATTTTTTTCAGTGCTATCGTGGTTTATTTCCCCGGCACTTAGCGGTGCAGTATCAGCGTTATTGTTTTGGTTGGTCCGAAGGTTCATTCTGCGTGCTTCGCAGCCGATAATTTCAGGATTGCAGGCATTACCGTTCTTTTATGGTGCTACTATAGCCATTAATGTAATTAGTGTAGTGCACGATGGTCCGAAACGTAAGTAAAATAGACTTCAGACACTTCTACATCAATCAATAATTTATTTTGTAATTAAGCATGCTTATATGTCATATTTATAATCGACTAAAATGACTTGTTTTTTTTTTAAAAAAAGAATGTTTTTCTTGTACGTTGTAGTGTTAGCTATGGATAAAATACCCCTTTGGGTTGCATTGGCCGGTTCGCTAGCGCTGGGGGTGATTGGAGCGGTATGCGTGCGAGCCTTTCTCGTCCCCTATTTCCGACGTCAGCTTGTTCCACCTCCAGTTAATTTTACTCTTGGACCATCAAACGGTAAACTATATGTAAATCTGTTCAACAGTTTTCTTGTTAATTTATGTATATCCAAAGAAATATAATTATTATGTTGTAAACGTAGATAATTTAAAATTTAAATAAACGATAGTTTAAAATGCTTATGATTATGTTTTTAGAAACAACACCAACTAATACTCCAACACACGGTAAAAATAATTTAGCGCAACGTCCGACATCCTTGCTTTCTGAAGATGGTAAACTCTTAGAAGCAATTGCAGAGAGCGCCGAAATGGTTACATTGAGCGACGCAGATAAGTGTTCAGTCGGTGTACGAGAAATGAATGCAAGGAACCGAGCACTTCTAGCTACGATGGATGACTGTAGCATACTATCGCGAAGCTTAAGCCCGCCTAATAAATCAAGATTACAGCTGATTGATGCCGATCCTCAAATAAACACGTTAAAATACATAGATGAGACTCTCAGTTGTTGCAAGAGCTTAGATTCCGCTCAACTCGTTGGAATGGGAGAGAGCTATGATTCGAAGAATGGTTTTCTAGGCGATTCTTGTGATACCATCGCACGCGGGGAGCTCGGACGTTTATCAGCTCTGAGAGGTGTACCCGCTATGGTAGAGTTTGATACACCTCCTCCTAGATCAGACAAGGTAAGAAATAATACGCAAAATCATCAAATACAAATATACCACAAAAAAGAGATGTCCATCGATCACTATATAACTCTCAATAATATCGATAATACATTCGTTTATTAACTGCATAGATTGTTGTATAGTTTGATCAAAAGAGTACGGTTTTAAAATTCAATATTATTTTGTGCAGTTCAAAACTGTCAGTTAATTAAAGGTACTTAGCTTATATACTATAACTATATACCTTACTATCATTGTCTTCTAGGACAGACTCCTGTTACAGTCATTTGTTGAATTCTCCGTCCAGGGGCCGGAGATGGGCAGCGCGTGGAGTATCGAGTGCGACGCACGCAACACGCGGCTGGCGGCCATCACGCCCAACTCCAGCGCCGCGCCACTGCTGCGCGCCACCAGCCCCGCACCACCCGCGCCGCCGCCCCCGCCGCCCGACACTCTACGGCTCTTCTCTTTCCTGCAGGTGCTCACTGCCACCTTCGGGGCGTTCGCACACGGTGGCAATGATGTCAGGTGATTCTCTACTTATCACTGCATGACTATTATATTGCATCCGGTGATATTGATTTTGAACGTACTTAATGATGGAAGATATAAATATAAACTATTGCCAGCTTATTAAAACAGCGTGTATTTTTTAGTAACGCCATAGGTCCACTCGTGGCACTGTGGCTGTTGTATTCGGAGGGCGGAGCGCACGCGCGAGCGGAGACTCCACTCGCAATTTTAGTATTCGGCGGTGTCGGCATCGCGCTGGGCTTGTGGCTGTGGGGTCGCCGCGTGATCCGCACAGTGGGGGAAGACCTCACCAGTATCACGCCTGACACGTGAGTCACGTTATTAATTTAAATACTTGTCCCTTAGCTACTGATTGTTATTATTTATTCAAAATGAAACCTCAGAAAAGCTCTCCATAATTTACGATTTACTAATTCCTATGTAATAGCTTAGATTTTTATTAGATAGATTTTTAGCATCTATAGATATTCCAATCACTGGAGGAGACTAATTAAAAACTTTGCCTTTCAATTCACGCATAATCATTGGAGATCTTGAATTATCGGTGTTCATTATACTTAGATTCGTGAAAAAATGTAATTTAGGAGTAAGGGAATATCTTACCCTAAGTAGTACAACCTCATACAAAATAATGTTGGTCGTGTTTTGTTTGCATGTCTAGTGACCAATGAATTTTTTCGAACTATATATACATAATTGTATATGTTGTATTAGCTTTATTCTAGTTAGTTCTTGTCCCATCGACAGAACTATTTAAATGATTAAATTATTTATGCATTTTTATAAAATACCTATTAAATGCTGTATTTAGATAATAGCGCGGTCATAACATAGCATAAAAATCTTATTAATAAAGTTATATTAAGCGATGGATACATGTACGTACTTGACTTTGCTCGATTGGGTATTACCGATTTACGATGTACATGTATCCGCCGCGGAATCCTATATACTTTTGCCCGGTAATTAGAGAGAAAAATGTCAAGGTTCGTTCAGCACTACTTCTCGTCCAGTACTGGGGATCAATTCTATTAACAGTTATGATACGTTTGCGATTCAATTCCGATCTAACTTACGAATATTCCTAACAAAAATAAATCTCAGACTAATACTAAATGAGGGCCAATTCTACTTATTTATATCGGTTATGGTACGACCTCGATTATATTCCTATCAAACTTCGACGGAACCACAATTGAATCGCTGAATTAGTAAATAGGAAAACGGATGAACGGCAACGATGACTTTTCGAGTTAAAAGCTTAGGACAAAAAAAGAATAATATAAAATTCAGAGGGTATTTTACATATTTATTGCCTCTGCTTAATTGTTTATTATCTTTTGGAGAAAAAATGTACCGGGAAAACTTAAAAAAAAATAAGTTACTTTGTTTTTTAAGGTAACGTTTACATGAAAAAAAGGAAGCAATGTAACGCAAATGTAGCCATTTCACCTGTATCCACAGCCTTAATAAAGAGCTGTCTGCAGTGTGTGTTTTTTACTCTTCCTTTGATTGGAATAGTCTACACTTGTATTATGTTCATGTAGGTTTGAAAATTGCTATCGTTATACATCGATTAATGTTTCTGGTTTTTAGGAATATGTCAATCATAAAAAAGTATTAAATTTATTTATGTTTAAATCTTATTGACTTTGATTACTGATATGAAGAGTACACCAAAAGGCTATGTTTGAGTGGGGTTCTGCCGGAGAACTTTGTTATATATAATTTATTTATGTATAAAGGTAATTAGTAGTTAAATAAGACTAATTATTGAATAGTAATAACATACACTAGCTTATCAAAAAATTACACATTATTTTTTTAAATAAATATTTTTGATATTTCAGATGGAAAGAGGTTTAATTTTCACAATTTATAAAATTTAACTATGATCTCAGTGGCTTCACCATCGAATTGGGAGCGGCGCTGACCGTTTTGGTGGCAAGCAAGGCGGGTCTACCTATTTCCACCACACACTGTAAGGTGGGGTCCGTCGTGTGCGTCGGGTACTTCTCGGATAAAAAAGTGGATTGGAGTCTTTTCAGGTATTAACGAATGTATCGATCTATAAAAATGTTTTATTAAACAACAAATAACATTACAGAACGGTACAGAAAATGTGATATTAACGTCAAGGATTGACTGCAGATAGTACGCGCGCCAGGGTTTTATGAAATCATGCTTAGATATATGTTTGTATTTTCTAATCGAATTAAAAAAAAAACGGTATGAAATTTTGATTAGAGTGCACTTTATTATATAACGAGTCGATGTGGTCGGTTATGTTTGTTATTACGGTGTTTAGCGATGAAAATATTTATGCTGAAGTATTGTATGTTAGTTACATTTGAATATTATATAGGTATTAGTTTCTGAAAGAAATGCGCCAGTATAGGTACTGTGAACCTCGTGAATTTTTACGTGAATTAGAATTTTTATTTTTTAATTTTAATTGATGTCCTGATCGACAAAAACTGATGATGCGATCAATGTTGCATCGCAAAAGAAAAATAATAATTAGCGATTTAAGAGTTTATTAATGAAATTATACATATTATTATTCAAATTATATTTCCAGCTTTCCTTTGTCTACCTAATATCGGAATAAATATAATCTCAAAAGTTTACACTGTTATCAAACTCTTATGTGGATTTTGTCGTAGCAGGAATGTAATAAGTATTACCGCACAAATACTGTTACATAAAGTGAAACCTCCTTAGTAGTAATTAAATTAAAATAAATGGGTAACTAGGTATTTTCTTTCGATGTATTTTTTTCTCAGGAAACAGACATTACAATAGAACAGGAATATTAAACAATAATACAGTAACACATAAACCAATCAAGTTTCCATCAATACCTAACAAATAAGAAGTAGCAAGTAATACAGTGTCATATACATAGTCAGTGGAAGACTCACATAACTCCCGTAGCTTTTGCGCAGGACATATTGTGTGCGCAAATAGGTACAGGTGAATTTTCATGAAACCAAATCCTGTATGACCGGAAAGAGTTAAATCGCAAGACCGTCGGCTTCACGTGCTTTCCGTTGCACGGGAGCATACACACTTCCAATTTCCAGAACTTCTGAGAATTCTCTGTCCGAAAAACTCAATATATTTTTTAACCCAAAATATGGCTGATCCGAGGTTCTGTGGCATTATAAGCCAAAACACAAATGTGGCAGTCAAAATATAAGCATGTAGTCCGTAAATCTATGATTAGCAAAAGGATGTCAAATAAAAATAACAAGGAATGTGTATTGTTCCAGAAATATAATATTCGCGTGGCTGGTGACCGTTCCGGCCGTGGCGGGCACGGCGGCGCTCGTCATGTTGGCCCTAGAAGCGTTTGTTGTTTAAGCAAAACATCATTGTTGCGATTGGAATTTATATATTCCATATAAAAAGTAAGGACATTGAGTTGTCAGAGAAACGTTTCATTCATGTTTGTTATTACTTATTTTTAAATTGAGAAACCCATACACTTTTTAACAGCGAGATACTCTCTAGACACGTTACTGACAAAATGAACTACAAATCAATAGTTAGAATAGTTTATCTCAAAGTATAAGAAACATTACTTAATTCATTCATAGTGATGTAGGTAATATGGTAGACACTCGTCATATCATTGGTATTTCTTTAAATACCTATTAATAATTATTGTCTAATGCATGAAGATAGTTGAGGCTTTAGTCCGGTAAATAAATATATTTTGCGAAACAAAAATAATAAAAATACTTTGCAAGTTAAAATTAATAAGTAATAATTTTGTAACTTACATACCTAGTTTTCTTATGATTCAGCAAAGTATTCAAAGATTTCAAATGTCAAAGGAAAGGTTTTGGTTAGTTCGAAATGTAATGAATTTTAAATAAAATGACATAAATATATTTTTAAGAATTGTTACTTTGCTTGCATTCAACATAATAATTATTAATATTTTAGAATCCAAATGTACAATAGAAAAGTATTAAAGCAGTAAAAACATATTTTTAATTAATAAATGAAGAAAAGTATTCAAAAAATTACTAGAAAAAAATCTGAGACTTATGGGAATAGTCTAGTTTGAGTTTAATATATTTCCGTTTTATTTGTTACTAGACTTCATGAACTAGATTCTAGTTACTAGAATATCAAAGTACGAAGCCCTTGTTGATCGACTCCTTAGCAAATCAACAGGCCATAAAATTTCTCTCAGACAAATATTTTTTATGAATAGGTACACATCAATACACCAGTGGTCATTTTCATTGTTAGCTTTTTGTCTTAAATGTACGAGTACATATTATATGTACGTATAATATTCATTTCAATACAATTTCACGAGATGGCAAAAAAAACACACAATCGATTACGTAAAAGTGATTCGTTTTATGTAGGTAATATGTACTAAATTTCACTTTATACTCATTGAAGTAGGTATTACCTACACCGGCAAAGAATTTCCACAAAATTTATTTTTATTTTAACAAAAAAATTTTAGTAATGCCAAATAGAAACTCATAAATGGCATTTGCGTTATTTATATATCATTTTAACAATTAGATATTAATTGATTTACGTACAACCCAACTTTTTTTAAATTATGTTTTTTATGTCTCATCTAAGCGAATTATATTGAAATGGACTTTATATTCAACAAAAAAGATGTTGTATAGTTGTGTTGGTGTGATGTATGTTGTGTCTAGAGAATACATTTAAGCTTAATTATTGTTTATCAAATAATTTGTTATTAGGGAGTGATTTATAATTTCTAATATGAAATTCAGATCTGTCTTAAAATATTTAGCAGATTCTAATTATAAAATAGCAAAATTAATATTCTTGACAACTGTATTAGTTGAATATTTCGTTTCAATCTTGGAATCTTCATTGAATGATAATGTTTCTGAGTAAATTTATTTTAAGACTTCTGCGTGATGTGATATTTACATAAGATATATATAATTTTAAAACTAATGCATAAAAAAAACAATGATTTCGAGTAGAGTGTGATTAAACTCATATTACGAGATTTCAAAATGCTTGAAATTATTTACTAATTAAAGAAAAGTAGGAAACACAAAAACAATTACACACGTTTAACTTAAATTATCACTTCTTATAAAATGATAATGATAGGTGCGAACGATCATGAACCACAATAACTTATTATTGGCATAAAGGATACCAACTTAGATCCTTGGCTAACTGGCAGGTAAGACATAGTACGTGGAAAATCTTTTATAATACCAATGTCCATAGCAGGTCTTTGCTTTCTAGTTAAAAGAAAAAAATATGCGATATATTATTATAAAAAAAACAACAACAAGTTTATTTATCTTCTTTAAAAAATACTTATATGTTACATATATTATAATATCCCAATCTTTTGATATATTGAAAATATATCTTGCATTTTCAATTTTGATGAAAATTCTTAATGATCATTCATATCAAGAAAGATTTGCTGCCAGAGATAACATTATAACAGTAACAGAAATCATAGCATAACAGTTACATTTTTTATTATTATATTAAGCCCACTAGACATGCGTTTAATAGGTAATAAAAAAGTAAAAACCTATTTTGTCTAAACTTACCTACTGGCTACGCTTACGAGTAAAAAAAACATATTAATAAGTTTGATTTTTTTCTTGAAAATCAAATTTTACAATGGACCGTACAATCTTTTACCCTTTTTATAAGTCATATTTAAGAACTTCTGACTCCTTAAAGTACTTACTTACCTCGTTTAAGGAAAGAAAAACAAAGACGATTTTAATTTTGTAACTTACTTAAGAAAATTCTTACTCTTGTCAATTTAAACAATATTATGTGTATTTAAAACGCCACCGATTGTATAGTTAAACTTATTGTTGAATAAAATAAATAGATTAAAAAAATGGTTTTATTTTTAATAGCGACCTACCATTTGTGGCACAAGTATATAAACATCTGTATTTAATAGTGAAGGCTCGGTTCCAGGTGGTTGAGAATTAAATTGTTTGTGTTTAATGTATAACGTATCATCTTTAAATAACTATTTCATTGCCGTGGCTTCGTCGACATGGATTTTTGGTTGTGGCATAAAGTTTTTGCTGTGCTGTCATTAAGTAGCTGTTGGAAAACTCTATTATTCTAATTATTCATGAAATTTTGAGCCTCTAGGAGCAGTTGCAACTGTTGTTTATTTTGATATATTATATTTAATTTATAATACAATTTTGTAAGACATTTCAATACGTGTTTTTTGTTGGTTGACAAATAGTAAATATTTAATTCTACTAGTATATTATTTATATTTAACCGTAAGCACTTTTTTAATTAAACCAATTTTAAACCTACTATTATTATTAAAAAGTAGGTTAATAAGTATTTTAGGAACTGTAAATAGAAAAAACTATCGGTAATTTTGGCACTTTGAAAAGTAATGTACGGGGACTTTGGCAGAATCGGCAACAATTAAAAAAAAATCAATGTAATTTCACCTTAAACTTCCAATTACTGTGCAGTGCAGAATAGCGCAGTGGAATAAGCTTCAATTCGTCTCATCGAGAGAAAAGAAGAAGAGGAGCACATCAATGAACCTGTTTACTTTCCTTTTTCTAAAATATTTTTGTATTGATTTTTGCTCATTTTGCATCTTATCCTCGAAACTAGCGCAGATGTCCGGCTGTAATGCTATCTGATTCCGGTTATAAATTGGAGTTTACTGTATAACATGAGAAAATAAGTGTTTTATATATATATTTGTTTGTAAATTAGGTATTTCTCTCACACGCGGATTTCTATTTTATGTATACGGGTCAAGGGTACATTTAGGGTACAGAAAAACCTGTTGTTGCAAATTTTAAAATTAAGAGTTAATTATATCATTTACTTATTTTAATTTCAAATATATATTTTTGATAAATATCTATTTCTATTGTTGGATGAAAAGGCGGAAAAGAATTATTCCAATGGATGGGAAGATTATAATAATAGAACTGGCCATTTCATTTTTCAAAAAATGGAAACATCTTAGTTTTCTTGCTTGCCATATCGTAGAACGCATTTATAAATTTGACTGTTTGAATTTAAGACAATTCCATTTGAAACTAAATATGTTACGTTTTTGTTATAGCTTTAACAATTTAAAACTTCTAAAATAGGCTTAAACAGAGAACAGTATAAAAAAGCTCTAAATGATTTCTAACAGTAAGCAGTTTGTTTTATATAATATACTAGCTGTTGGCCGCGGCTTTACTCGCGTTGAAGTTACATATATTTAAAAATTCTTTTAAAATATTACGTTAATTTAAGAACTCTTTGTATTATTCCACATTTCTGGTTCGACATTCGTGCCCTAGAACCACCAGGCTGCTCGCAGAGCTCACTCTCGTACAGGCTACATAGAGTGTTCATGCGAAAAACAGTCTTATCTTACGTCTTCTCCAGCCATTTTAAAGGTTTGACATTGTGATTTATTAATTGTCATGTCGATGCGGACTTCCAGACTAACCTACATATAAATAATATGCCAACCCTATTTTATTCTTTAGGGGTAGAATAACCAGAAACGCTTAAATACGTATCTACTCATTCTTAATCAGTGACCAAAACTAAAGGTTTATGTTTCTAACTCAAAAAATTACGGACTTTCATGTAGTTTCAATCCCAATTTCACCCAATTAAGGGTAGGAATTCTAAAATTCCTTCCTTAGTGGGTGTCTTCTAAATAAAACTATCCTACTCACCAAATTTTATGTCCCTAACATTAATAGTTTACGCTCGGCGATGATGAATCAGTCAGTCAGTCAGGATATGTTTATTTATAAGCATAGATAAAAAAGTAATTAAAACCAATGTAAAAACTTTATTGATTAATTATTCTTCATATATTGCTCTAGTCATAGAACAAAATTGGTTCTAAAAAATATTTTTACAATTTACATATTTAAGATATTGCTTTAACGACATACATAATTTTTTGTTTTATTAATTGAACCTTATTGCCTATTTGAAAAGTCATTAAATCGATTAGTTAATTTAATGTGGAAATTGCATCGAGTCGAAGGCATTTTTAATGTCTTTCCATTGTAAACATTTCACTACGGTGATATTGCAAATACTTATGATTTTTTAATAGATTTCGTCGTTTACAATAATTCCAATCGTCCACCACATCAAGACCTCCTGATCCAAAAGGAACATTAAATAATCACGAAGACTCGGATACGCATTCAAGCAACATATTGATTGGTGAGTGCACGAAGCAGCCTCGCGCGTCGTATAGCCGCCGCTTCTCTCTGTATGTCTTCACTGTTGTTCGCGTTAAGTTCCAACGCCCCGGCGGCCTTGACCGCTCGCGCGCGTCTCCCGCCCTCCCCGCGCCGCGCGTGCAGCGCCACCGCCACCTCGAGGAGAGTACCGTCCCAGAGACAGCCGTAGTATCCGTCCATCGCGTCGGCAGCGTTGCCGGTCTTTAAAACAATTTAAAAAAGGGATATAAGGTAAGGTCAACAAAAGATGGATAGGTAAAATATTTTTATTTAATTTTAATGAAATACTTGCAATTTGATATAGCATTATCTGCCGTTACTTAAATAACTTACAATTTACCACCCAAACGAAGTGCGAATCGAAGCTTGAGGCGGAGTATTTGGGAGAATTTTTAGGGGGTTAGGTTCCCCCACTCATCGTATATTTTACCAACCATAGTTTGAAGGGCGAGTGACTAATGTAATGACAGGCATAAGGTTCGTAACAACTCAGTTCCCAAGGTTGGTGGCGCATTACCGATGTAAGCAATCCTTAAAATTTCTTACCGCACCAATGGACGGTCTATGGGCAGCGATGACTAGTTACCATCAGTTGGCCCATTGGCCCGCTCGCCTACCAATTTAATAAAAAAAAGGACAAGTCGGCAGTTGTTATTCCAAAATATACCGAACTACATAGACAAAGACTGAAACACGTTTTTTACTATTGATTAGCATTTTATCAACTGAATATAGCTTAGATTATATATATTTATTTCGCACTATGAAATAACTAAAACGAACGAGCCACCGTTATTAGTGTGCGTGTACTTAGCAGCCACTATTTTTTCGACGTGTTCTCCTCTATAACAGTCCAGCTAGATATATACATAAATCAAAGGAAGAGCTATTTTGTATGAAAATGTGTTCCCAAAAATTCTGTCGTCTTTAAGCACTCGATATTACATGTACACGAATGAATACTTAATCTAGTGAACGCAAACTTTGAGCAAGCAAAAAAATGTTCAAGTAGCCACGAGCAACTCGTCAGCTGCAAGCGTGTAACCTAAAAAATGACAGAATATGGCAGCCTTTGAATGCGAATCAACGGCGATGGACGTAACCGAGGCGCTACCTTCTCGGCGAGGCACTTGAAGGCCGTGGTGTAGTCGGGGTCGTCGGGCAGCTGGCAGAGCGCGGCGGCCTGCGTGGGCGCGCCGAGCGCCTGGCAGCAGCGCGCCGCGCGCCGCGCCAGCCCGCCCTCGTCGGGCGCGCGCTTGGCGAAGTGCCACGTGGCGGCCGCCAGCGCGCACAGGTAGCGCCGCAGCGCCGCCGCCCAGCGCGCGCCCGCCATCTCCACGTCGCCGTACAGCCGCAGCCTGCGGCGACACTACTGCTATCTCTATGCACGATTATGTCGAACTTAAATTGAACCGACAGGTTCAATTAAACATATATTCATTTTTTTTACAATCAACAATTTTTCGCGCGAAACGGCCTTTAGGGATAACCAGACCTCTTTATTTTGTCGACACATTGATTACGAGGTTGGGGGACGTAATGCCAGGTCATACGACTCAAAAAAATAATGTGTAAAAAGGTTTTGTATACAAAATATTACTATATATTTATCGTATCTGTAGATTACCGAGACGTTCGCATATAGAAATGTGCCTCTTTTTCCATAATCAATAATCAATTTTAAATTTTAAAATGTTTAAAATTATAAATTTGGTAATTAGCCAGCATGCATTGGGACATAAGCATTTTAAGGAATATTAAGTCCCTCATATCGTTTAATGATATTGACTCACTCACGCTTTAATTTTCAATATAAAGAGCAATATAAAAATATTTATTTGTCCACATTAAAATTGATGAATAACAAAACATATTTCAATAATGCAGTGATAATATTTAAGGCCACCTACCATGACGTATTGTACGGGTAAAGTTTCAGGCTTCTTTCCAGTAATTCGGTTAGAGATTCCAAAACATGTTTAATGTTGTAATTATTAATATTCGAGATATTCGATGGCCAGAGGTTGGTGTACTCTACAACCAGCTCAAGTGAACTATCGTCAATGAGAAGGTTATGTATCCTCGCTAGCAGAGACATCATAACACTGACAGCTAATGGCTCTCGGAGAGTGGCCAAGAATGCGTTGAAAGCGTTTCTTGCTTCAGCTGCTGTGTTTGGAGCGTCCCGAGAGTGGGATGGCATCCCACCAGCCGTACGCTTAACAGGAGCGTTGGAGCCGTTGCTATATATTGCCAGAGCTGAAACAGTAGCAGTTCAAACACGTTTAAATAATTTTGTATTATGAAATATTAAAATAATTTTAAATATCGATGGGTCCTATGTATAACGGCCAATATGAAAATTGATAACTTTTCAGTAGACGCTCTCAAAGTTTCAATTGGTTATAATTTTTACATGCTTCAACTTATGGTATTAAAATTTTGCACAGTTATTGTGACACCTAATGTTAATTTTTTTAGCTAGTTTGATTTATTTATGTATTATTAGTTTTTTAGTTAACGTAGATATGACTATATACGTGACTTTTTTGTATAGTAATATACTGATAAAATAATAATAAAAAGGCCAATCAGTCATTTTGGTCGATTTACTCGCCAAAAACTAATTTTAAAAGAACGCGTATTTTAAATTTTTTAAGGTATACATATTTATAAAAAAAGGTTTAAAATAAATAGATAACTTAAATTGATAATAATTATATAATAACTTTATGATATATTTCACATTGACACTTATACGTTATTTTATTTAGTGTTATAAAATTATTAACCCTCAGTTAGGTCACAAAAATAAAAACAAATAAAAAATATTAACATCTTTTTTTTTTTAATCAATACTAAATGTAAAAACCTTTTCAAAATCACGTTGGAAATCAACAAACTTATAAAAATAAAAATATATTTAACATAATTAAAGGTTCTTAGTACACGGCCTAAGAGGAAAAAATAATAATAAAAAACAAAACAAAATCACTCGTTGTCATCATTATCAGTAGTAATAATCATTGAATTATATCTTGAAGCTTTCTCAATTGTGGCATGTATGGAATCACCCTCATTCTGTGTATGTCCTTTTTCAAGGAAAGTGTGTTTAATATCAATACTAAGCTGTTTAGCTGCATAGAGGTACATAAAAAACATTATCCTATTTCTATTTTGGCCAGTACAATTATTTGACCAAAATCTAAAGTCATCACAGCCCTCTTTAGTCTTAAGTTTAATAATATCGTAAATACAGCTAGCTATTTCCTTTGAACCCTTCATGGCTATTTGTTCATTCCACAAATAACAGGTACCAACCAAGTGCCCAATATCAAAAACAGATAAATTATGAACTTTCAATCGCTTACAATAATAAAATAAGCTAATTTCACCACTAGGAGCTAGCAACACTTTCTGTAAATCAAATGTAGCACAAAATATTTTAGGATTATTTTGTGCGTTATGTTTATCGTTCTGTTTTAAAGATCTAGACAATTTTTTGTTCTTGATGTGATTTTCAAAGTTTTCTTGTATTTCCGGCGTTATTGGATTGTTTTTATAAGATAGACAGACATGACATTGATCCTTTTTAGGTTTGTGAAATGACAGATTGATATTTTTATTGACCACATCTCTATACTGCCTTAATGACTCGCATTTGCTACCATACTTAGTTGAATCAAACCACTCTTTATATAAATTAAACATTCGCGTAAAACTTAATGATCCCTCTAAATAAAGTTTATTACTTTCTTTACGAAAATAGTGTGAATCAACCGGTTCGAATGAGTTCACGTGATCACAAATACTTTTGATCGTATCTGGGTCTGTAGATGTTTTATGGTGACTACGCCTACCTCTATTGTCTACTAAAGCAAAGCTACCGGTGTCACTTGATTTAGATATTGCGGTTCTTATCATCTTGGGTCCACAGCTAAGAGTATTTAAAAACATTTGTTTGCAAACAATTAACTTAGAATTTTGATGGTTTTGAATATAAGGTAAATGATAAATGTATGTAAATGATCTCCGAGATTCACCGTCTGTAATTGTTCTTTTTTATTTATTTTAACAACATAGTTACTAATAAAATCGTACTGTTTTGAATGGTCACCGATTTCCCAAAAATTATTAAAAATTTCAATTCTTGTGTCGTCATCTAGCTTTTGAAAACATTTCAATTTATACGTGTTTTGACATGGTTCTCCCAGTTTTTTTCCTAATCTTATCTTACCATTTCGACTATAGTAAGACTTTCCTGTATTTTTCAGTCTTTTTCTCTTTGAATCTATACATTCATGACAAAATGTTTCCCGTAATCTTCCGCTGTCTCTTTTTTTGTAAATCTTCTTTTTCTGGAACTTAATGGAACAGGAACCTCTCCGGATGAGTATTGTGAAATCGGAGAGGACACATTGTCATCCGTTAGTAAAGATAGAACTAATGGAATTGGTTCTTCATTACCAAAAGGGTTTATACTGCCATTGGGTGACGGCATAGGAGTATGTTCGCTACGTATATCGCTCATTTGTCATTTGAATTAGGTCTTGACTGTCACACCCATGAGAAGTGTGTCTAATTTCATCCAACGGGTTAGTAGTTGTTATAGGTCTATTTAAGGACACATTATCGACAGTGGGTTCATTTGGCTCATGGTTATTTAGGTGTGACATATCAGTATAATGTTGTTTATCCAGGGATTGAGTTAGTTGAACAGGTGCTATGGAAACATTTTGTGGCAGTGTGTTGTTTTGATGGCTTTGATTTAACTCTTTATCGTCATTAAAGATATCTTGCAACAAATTTAGATTTCTATAATCGTTTAATATCTCATCAGCTTCAAATGGTAATGGAGAAGCTGAAAAAGAATATGTTTGTACACTATGTAGTAATGTGGATAGTACTAAAAAATCAGTAAGCTACTTAAATCTCTTTCGGTGTGCAAGAATGGTAAATAAAACAACTCAAGTTAACTAATTTGAACTAGAAACTGAAAGAATAAAAAATAAAAATATATGGCCAATGTGTCTGTTTTCAAATTAAAACAAGTATAAGGGCCAAAGTAGCACATTGGCCCTTCTACCCAGAATACGGGATTTTTTTAAATTATATGTACAATAATTAACTATTGATTAGGTAAAAATCAATATTATTAATACATGATAATACTATAAAACAATGAAATACTTACAAAGATCAGTGTGTTTATTTTCGTCGTTTTTATAACCTAGTTGCTCACTCGATTCACTATTATTTACATTACCAATCGCTAAATTTACTAAATTCCGACTTCTACTATACTTAGATTAATGTTTGGACGTCATGTTACACTAAATTATATCTTATAACACACATAAAATTCATTAAAAAATTGATAAATTATTATTACAGCACGACATCGTTCCGTGTTCGGATTTCCCCGCGTATAAGTCTCGAATTACCGTTTTGCCTTTATACGTTTAATATTATGTCACATAAGCTCTTTTACAGTAGAAAAAAATAGTATTTGCACCTATAAATGTATATTTTATTTTAATGAAACTTGTTAAATAGACTAAAAGGAAGCATTTGACACAAAAAAGTGAAAATACTAAAATTGTTGCATTGGCCCATGTACGTAGGACCCATCGATATGTTACTCATTATCATAGTGTAATATTTAAGTCAAAACGGGGTTTGGCTAGAACACGTGAATCCTAACAAAAATTGCAGGTTTAAACCCGGGTAAGCTTCATTGAATTTTCATGTGATTAATTTTTGTTTATACTTCATCTCACGATCAGCTATTAAGGAAAACATAGTGGAAACCTTTATCTGTCAGATGAAATTTTACCATGTGTAGCCACCAACCAAAGCAATGTGGTGCGAATTTTTTCTCCGAGATTTAGCTGTAGATGTATAAAGTAAACTGCTGTACATGTGAAACATGGTAGCAGCTTAATTTATATGTTAAGCTATAAAAATTACCATAATCCCATAGCGCTCTAGGGAATTTTCGAGTCGCTTTTCCCCTTTGTAGCTCGAAGCAAGCGGCACATAATGCAGCGGCCGCTTCACCGGGTCCATTGGCTACACTCGCGCCTTCCCACTCGCACGCATTTACCAAGCAAATCCAGCACGATTCGATCACCTGTTGAAAATTATTATTAAAAAGTTTTTGTCACTAATATAATTTTACATGGTTATTAAATGTTTTATACTTACTTGAGGACGCGGTATTATGTTATCACCTGAAGTTGCTGCCGCTATACAAGCTTTGCATTTATTTGCCAGAACTGTCAAATTTATGCGATGATGCGGCCATTCACTTAATACAACATTAACTTGAAGCAATAGCACTTCCCATGCTAGTTGACGACAAAGTCGATACAATGTGGGATCTGAGCCACCACCTAATTGACTCCTAGCTTCCCCCTCTAACACTGAGAGAAGCGACAGGGCTGTCCGTGCACATCCCGCTTCAACGCGTGCTCGGGCCGCACCAGAAATAACATAACCGAAATCTTGTAGAAATCCCCGCGGTAATGCTACTAATGCATTGCTTAAACTACCCGGAGGTTTCCAAGATGGGCTTAATTTCCATAGAGGAGATGATGGGGCCATCATAGCCAATTTCACTAAACACATGCGAACGTCGTCAGCCGTTGAAGCTTCAATGAGACGTTTTTTTAATCTACCCATCTCCAATTCCGGCACACTCTTAAACTCAAAGTCTGGTGTTTCCCAATCGTCGGTAAGCAACTCACGCGGAATTTCAATGTTATCATCATCGCTGTTATTAGGATCACTCAATATTTCATTTAGATGTTCATCCGATATTAGCTTCCTTCTTATTGTCTCGGCGGCTTCCCCAACATATTTTTTCAAATACTCATCTATTCTATCAATGGGTATTTTGCATTGAGACATAGCTAGGTGAAGAAGGAATATTTGTAGATTTTTCCAATCATTTTCAGACAAATCTGACATTAATACTGGCGATAGTGCCCAAAATAGTAAATCTAAAAATTTAAGTCCCAAAGTTTTAAATTTATTTAAAAAGTCCGGATGGGTTGAAGGTATGCCCCCTTCAAGAGCATACCTTACAGCATTTAGTGCTGCAACTCTGTTTAAGAGATCTCTTGCAACGGTAAAGGCTCCACTTGACGCAGATCCTTGAATATCCAATTCAACAACCTCCCTGTGAACCATTGGTATTTCTCTTGATAAATTATCAGCCTGCAAAATTGCTATGATTCCAGTGTAGTGGTTGGCTATTGATTCTTGCAATTTCTGTAAGAGTGTTGGTTCTTCATTTAAAACTTCATAGCCCAAGTTTAGAGCTCTTATGTATCCTAAAATATCATCTTTAGCCATACTTGCATAATAAAATTCACCCCATGGCATAGCTTTATTTTGTCCATAGCCAAAATTATATATTTCTTTTTCTAAAAGATTTGAATTTTCTCTGCAACCGAGAATATGTTGTTTTGCTAAATCATGTTGACCATAAAAGAAATAGTTGTAGCATAGATCGAAATGTATCTGCATAGCTAATTCATATTGACTTATAACATTATCACCAGCATTCCAATTATGATTCATATCATTAGAATCTTCAGTGAGGTGAATAAAGGCTTCCATGACAGGAACTTTGATTTTTTTAGCTTCTCTTTTTCCCAGTGTTGTGTCATAAAAGGACAATATGCTATCTAAATACTTAATACTCTGCATTCGTGATGCCTCACACATACGTAATATTTTTTCAAAGTGTTGGTTCATAGGACTGTAGCTATTATCACCTTGGAGACCAGGCCTGTACAGACAAAAGTATGATAAATAAATTAATAAAAAAAATATATATATTGTCTGTAGTATGCCCTCTTAGTGAGTACTCTTAA
Organism: Vanessa tameamea; assembly: GCF_037043105.1. Lineage (NCBI taxonomy): Eukaryota > Metazoa > Arthropoda > Insecta > Lepidoptera > Nymphalidae > Vanessa > Vanessa tameamea. The sequence continues at coordinate 7,934,550 of NC_087313.1, read as the reverse complement.
ATATTTATTATATTCTATTTTTTAGTATTTGTCGTTAAAGTAGCAAAAGAAATACATCATCTGTGAAAATTTCAAGTGTCTAAATATCAAGGTTCATAAGGTACAGTCTGGCGACAGACAGACATTCGGCAGTGTCTTAGTAATAGGGTCCATTTTATCCTTTGGGTATGGAACCCAAAAAAATTATTTAAAAGAATGTGATAAATTTTTACTTACATGTGAACAAAAGACATTTTCAATGATTTAGAATGTAGCGTAGCTTTAACTGGAAATCTTAATACCCATCTATGATACAAAGTCAGGGCAAACTGAACTTGAGGTTTTTGTAGTAGTTCTGGGGAAATCTCCTGGAAATAAAAAAATATTTCGGAAATCACTCCACCATGTTAAAAATTAATTATTACTATAATTCAAATATTAAGGAGGATGTAGACAATTTAATAAAATTGCCGTTTTACCTGAGGTGGTACCGCAAAAGCAGTATCAGTAGCCATGTAGACCAGATCTTGCATTAGTTGTTGTTGGGTTTGTGGAGGTAGTTTTGTTTCAAATATATCTAGGATAAAAATTAAAATCACATGTGAATTTTTTTTATTCAACGAACAAATTAAATTAAACTTTTTTGGAGGTACCTAAATTCCAGTTAAGAGTTGCTGCAACTTTCAATGCAAGAATTTTCAAAGCCAGTTGTTTGCGGGTAAACTGGAGAGTTGGTGGTGTAACGGAGGGAGGGCTTTGAGGGGCATCCACATCCACCACTCTCTCACTTGTTGGTTTTGAGTTTGCATTTTTTGTATCCACTGTTAAGAACTCTTCAATTAATTCACACGCTGATGGCTCTGTTTGGATGAACAAAAACATTCAAATGTACAGTACAAAAATAATAAATATAAAGATTGAATAGAATAACCTTACATACGTCACAGTGTTTTTAAAATTCATTTACAAAATTTATTTTACCAAACAAAATTATTTTAGATGCAATATTTTTTATGCTGTTAAGTTGTAGAATTGTTCTACAAAGACTATAAATAAGAATAAGCGTCTAACCTGGGTTGGGTTTACTTAAGTGTGTCTTCAACAAGTTCTGATCTAATAAAAATTCAAACCACAACACTGTGTCTGGAGATATAGGCACAGTGCCGGGCCGCAATAAATCTACATCCATTTTACTCTCATGAAAATTTCAATACTAAGTATTATTTCTTGAACTAAGTATAATATTTAGTGTTCTTTATTAATATGTTTTTTTTTCTTAAAACAATACGTTTTGTCTAAACATTAATCGCTAATAACTATTTTTTTTATAAATTCTTATGTCAACTGTCAACCTTACTCTGTAGATTGATAAGGTAAATGTCAAATGTCATATTTTGCTTAATGACATTTGTTTTTATAATTATGTCCTCTTAGCCAGGCAAATGTGTAGTGCCACACAGCCGCTGTTTTACGACTCAAGCAATAATAATATTTTATTAGATATTTTTATTTTCGGTGAAAAATATTAATTTTATTTTAATTTATCTAAAACAGGTGATCCGCAAAGGCCACATGATGGTGGATAAGTGGTCACCATCGGTCATATCAATGACTATGAAATATTAACCATTCTTTAAACAGCCAATGCGCCACCAATCTTGAGAAGTAATATGTTATATCTTTGTCCTTGTAGTTGCACTGCCAGTCTGCCATATTTAACCTTCAAACTGGATCACAACTATACTATATTATATCAATATCAGTATTTGTTACATTATTGCTGTTTGGTGTTAAAATGTGTGATTAGTGGGTATTACATATCCAGACTTACACAAAGCCACCAACTACTACGTTACCATATTAACTGGGTCAAGCTAAATTAACATGTTTGATCACAAAATAGTACCACACACATCAACATATCCAACGGTAGCGTTTTGATAGTTTTGAGCGTTTAAAATTTAATATTCGACAAGTCTGGGGTTATTAATATTAATACTTAAAACCAATGAAATAGCTTAGTTATAGAAATTTTAAAGAAATTATAATACAGGTCGATAAAAGTCTGATATTTTTAGTCAAATACAATTTAAGTTATAGTGCTGACTTCAGATTGCTCTGCTCGATTATTGTATACAATTATCGTTGAGAATACATCGATTGTATTTGATGTCAAGTGTCGTATTTTTACCACGAGATCACAAGTTAAATTGCAAACATATATGAACGATAGACACATGAATTAGTATGTAGACGTAGGTCTAAATCTTTAAAAAGTCTATTGAAATAAAAATAGCCGAGATTTTGCTTAAATCTTGATTCATAAAAATCTCATATAATATACCTAGATAGTTAGTTCTATTGAAAATTAGCGATTAGACCATGGTTAGCAATATTTGATCCATACTCTTATCTAAGTAGGTAGGTACTCGATAACTGCTATGTATCGGCCTGTGGTGTCTTATCTTGTTATTGACAAATAGTAAGTGAAGCGGCCAATTGTAGACATTATAGTTCACATTCAAATAAAAAAAAAGAAAATAAGTTAAATAAATATTATACAATAAGCCTCCGAAAATATGTTGTAAGATTTTAAAACATACGGGAATTATAAGTGTTGTTTTAGTCTATCGTGACATTAACTTCCAACACAAAATTACATAAGTAAGTTGCAATGTTTTTATTATACAATAATTTTTAAAATTACTTATTTTGTATTTATATTTTTTTGAATATGATAAATAAAGTTTAATGAATTTTCAAGAGTTCAATCTAAAAGATAGTTCCTGTGCATTTACCTGCAGTTACTTACTGCCAAAATTATAATTTTGGTCATTTCGTAACCAAACAAAGTTCATGTTTTGAAAGTGTTTTGAATGTAAATCAATTATAAACCAATTTATAAATATATTTTTTTAGATGAGCTATTCATTCTAGTTATAAGCAACCCTAACATACTTTTGTTGTAGGCAATTCATTGAAGTATGTAATGGTTTAAATTAATACTTTGAAGACATAACAGTTCTATGTAAAGATTTTAAGCACAGACGTAATTAATTGATTGACTAGGAGAGAATTTTGTAGTATGAAATAATAAAATCTAGTTACAGTACATACGTCAATACATGTATTGTATTAGGTAATCTAATAGCTTGGTAGCAACAATTAGAATTTTATATGCGATGAATGCATAATCCAATCCGCATTGGAGCAGCGTGGTGGAACATCCTCCTAACTATCTCCCCGAAGGGAGAAAAGGCTTTAGCCACATGTTGAAAGTATAGCTTATTCATATCATAGGAGAAGTAAATAAAAATAAACAACTTTGACATTCAATTGATGCGATATCATTGGTCGAAATTAATAATCTATGGTATTCATTATGGATTCGTGAAAAAATTGCGTTTTTACGCTTTGGGAAGTTGTCATCGTATAGCGGCGCTATTATTGGATCGCATGGAAGATATAAATTTAAAGTATGTTTATTCTTTACTCCTTCAATTGGAATAGGCTATTGATGACAGACGGGTCACCTGATAAGTGGTTCCTCTACGCATAGAAATTGAAAAGATAAAGTTTTATTAAATTATTATTTATACAGATAATTTTGTCAGCCGTTTTGTCCCTTGTGGCTGTCGATATAATATCTCATTGTAGGCCTTCCAAATAAGAGTTATGCAAACGGTTAATACAAACCATTGATAGATCGACAATAGCTGAAGAGTGAGTTTTACCTACACGTACAGAGTTGTCATGTCAAAGGACTATCAGTAGATAAATATAAGTATCGTTTGTGTGAAATGTTTAAGTGACTTTAATAATAATTTAACTTTCAGTGGATAACAATTCATACGAGCAAATAGCTCAGAACAATGAGGTTTGTATTGAGATGGACTTGTTACGGGTTGGGTCAGAACCTGTCGGCATGCGATGTCCATACTGCCAAGAAGATGTTATGACTAAAGCTGATTATAGGAGTACCACAAAGACTCATGTCCTCGCTCTAGTCTTAGGTTTATTATTTTGGTAAGTTTATTAACCTACTTTTATTTTTCTTGTCATATACTTATACATATGTACCCTATTATAAAAACATTATATCATTTATCACGAGATCTTGAATAATAATAATAATTTAATTTAATGTTTTCATACGGAATGCAATTTGTCATCGTAACTTTGGAAGAAAAATTAAAGTGGATATAAGTAGTTATGTGGAATCGTGTTATATTTTGAATAAGGATATATGCATCAATAATTGTTTGTAGTGTAAAATGTAGCAGAGCTATTTATACTTGGAAATTGATGTTCTAGGATATGAAAAACCATATGATTTTATACATACCGTGGAAATTATACCATAAGCGCAATTTAATGTATTATATTCATTTCTTACATAAAATCGAAGCTTAAATTGAATACTAGATGTCGCGTTTTACTCTGTGTAACGAACGCGAAGTGTTAGCATTTATTAATATATCGTTACGAGTTTTGAATACATTTATGAGTTATCGTCTTGTTTAACTAGTAATAACACGATACTTATTGTGATTATTAAAAGAGACTTCCGGCATACACCGACTCTAAATAGCCTTTTGGCTTATTGTCAAATATTATATATTTCTACTAATTAATATTTATAATATAATTTAATGTGTATAATATAATATAATGTAATGTGTTACATTTATTATATTTATTATAACAATTTATATCGCATAGAATTTCAAATCGACAATAATTATCCCGACTAAGCCGACATCGGGTTAAGGTAATTAAATTTCTAATATAATGTAGTTGTCATAAAGTACGCTACGTAAATTCTGATTCAATTAGTGACTTTATTCATCGATGTTCTAATGCGATATCTCGTTAATGTCTGTCGTAATGTGCAAAAGGTCGTATTTAAAAATTAATTACTTATTTAAAACTGCAAAAAGCCCTATGTTAATGTCATTTTTAATCTACTTCAAAAAATAAAATTGATTATCAATTCAATTGTATTTTTTCTAAATATTTTTTTGCTATAGAGGTTTTGACAGAGGTCGCAATATGAAGATTGTACTAATAAAACTGTAGACAATAATCGACCTTTTACACTGATCACGTTGTCGTGATATTGTGTGAGGTGATAATTCTCGGATGTATAATACTGGTAGGTAGGTAACACTTGTGAAACATTTACCGTCTCTATGTTTGGTATTAGGTTGGTTTAAAATAACATTATGTTTTTTTTCTGTTCCAACGGTCATAACTTATCATAACGGACTTGGTTTTAACGCTTAAAATCCCATAATATATTAGGTATAATAATAGCGATTAGCGAAATATCCTATAAGATGTTGTCCTTGATGGGCTTTTATTCAGGATTTTATACCTGTTTCTTAGTATGTCATATATTAATCGAAACGGTTGTTTTTTTAAATATTATATTGTTTTTTTTTAAATAATATATTGAAAGTAATATTATATATCTTTTTCTATTTCTTATAAGTTCTTTTACGCGTCTTGCAGTAGAGTGGTCTTCCGGAAATCACGTAAGGAAAAAGCGTTTCCCCTCCACGCGACATTTCCTTCTATTTCTTTCATCTTATATGAACTATTTTTTTTTATTTAGGTAATTCATACGGATTTTTTATTAAAAAAATTTCGTCATTCATTGTCTGTTATTTAATACATAATATTTCTACCCTACTAAAGCAACTTCGTTCGAACTGGGTATTCCACGACACCTTTTTTTAATATCACAAATCAAATGACACAGGTTTGATCTCTAGAAATTTTATTATGAAGTTTGATGCATTATTATTATTCTATCTATCTAAACTATAAATTATCAGCAGTAAAAGCTAACGTTATTTTTTTACAGGGAAGATTTAAGTATATCGGAAGTTTCATCCGAAAATCGTTCTAATTTCCGTAAAGTTCCTACAACAACGGTAGAATAAAAATTTTCCAGTAAAATCATACAATGAAAACTGTCTTAATTATTTTGTTATGGAGCCATTCATTTATTTTGCCCCGGACTCCACTAAACACTGTTAGACAGATGGGAATAACAACTAGTTTAAGAGTTATCTGAACAAACCCCAACATATACTACTTATATTTGTTTAAAATCGAAATAGACATAAACAAGGTAATTGCTCACATGTTGGGATTTTTTGTTGTACCCGAGATATTCTGCAATGGTTTTTAATTATTGAATAAGAAAAAAAAATAGTTCTTTTTTAAATATTTGATGTCACGGATGACAATTGAAATAACTTGAGCTAGAATTGGAATGTCTAAGCCTAAAGTAATTTATCGGTATTCGATCGGAAAGGTACCGCTAGAATAATTACTAACGGTCTGTATTAAATAATTATTATATTGATAACTAGTTGTCACTAAGGGCTTGGTCGTCAGGTTGACTACCTGGTCAGGTAGTAATTAAGATATTGACTGTTGCTTCTCAATATATATTCTGTAATGTTTTGTATGTACGGAAAAATATTAATGTTTTTATGAGAAAATGTGTTTCTCATAACATTGGTACAAGGAACACAATCTTGTTACTCCTGTTACTCGACTGCATAGTCAGTAACTCTTTTGTGGGGCAATGTATATGCTTCTACAACAGGATCCCAGAAAGCGTTCAAAATGCTTCTGTTGGCAAATTTAAAAAAATTGTTTAAGAACGCTTGTTTGCGAAAGGTTTTTATACAATTAGTGAGTTTATGTTTGATAGCACACCTTGAGAATGAAACGATCGCCTCCTGGCTGTTTCTATTCATATACAATTATGTATCTACTTAATTTGACAAAAAAAAGACCCGCTGAGTTTCTTACGCCGGTTCTTCTCAGGCCAGAGTGTTCCTTTTTCCGAACCGGTGGTAGTGTTTAATTTGACCATCAATAAGTAAGTGTGATGCTTCTATGTTGAATAAAGGAATTTTGAGTTTGTCATGAAAAAGTAGCCTATAGTAAGTAAGTAGGGAGGGTTCCCTTGGTGTTCAAGCTTGCTTGGTTTGGCCATGGAAGAGCGATAGACAGACACGAGTTACTCTATTATAATATTAATAATAATTAAATGGATATTATTTTCATTATAGGTGGTTGTGTTGCTGCATACTACCATATGTTATCAAACGATGGAAGAACGTGGAACATTATTGTCCCAACTGTCGTCGGTTTTTAGGTGTTTACACAAGAAATTCACTATTGTAAATTGTTTTTAAGTATTTAAAAATTATCCCTATTTATAACTGTATTCTTCTATTATTATTAATTAATAAGTAAAAATAAATACTATAAATGATAATACATTATTTTTTATTAATCGATTTTTTATTGAAATAATTCATTTGCTTAGTTAAATTATAATTAAAAAAAAATTAACAATATTTTTGTTATTATAATAATAGCACAATGTTTGTCCAGTGATAATGTATTCAAAACGTTATTGTATAATGAAAGTCAGTATTTGAGACAAGTTTCACAGACCCTTTCTGAAGGATCTTTCAAATTAATATCGCTGTCTTTGTTTAATCTTATCAATAATTGCGGCAAAGCTTTGAAACATGCATGTAAGGCAAGTGTTACCATAAAATCGAATAAACTTTCGATTTTCCGGGAATATCCGAGGTGCACAAATTTAAATTTCACTATTTCGCAATAATTGGTATAATGCGGTTTAAAACAGTTAATTAAAAAACTATATTATATTTTTAATTTAATTAATGGAAATTTCATTTAGTTAATAGTCGAGCTATTCTGTACGATCAAACTTGGAAATCACCGCAGAAAAAGTATAATTTTGGAAAGTGACATGCAATATAATTATTTAATTTAAAGGATACATGCATTAAAATATACATATACTTATTCGTAACTCGCACAGAATAGCACTGCTTATATATTATATTTATATAAAATTTATCACAGAAGTTTTTTTTAAGTTTTACATAGTAATAAGATATTATTTTTTCATTCAGGCATTGTTATAAGCTTTAGCTAAATAAAAAATAACAATTAATACAATTTTATTTCATTCCAATTTCACTTCTGAGGCGAAAAAAAGCGAGGTATTTTATTAGGTTATAATTATAGTCCCTGTTTTGTAATCATAAATAAATACCAATTGATATAATAAAAATATATTACACTATGAAGCAAAATTATTTATATTTATTCGAATATCAAAATATATATTATATTCTTCTTACTATTAAAAATTGAACACCGGTTACACTAAAAATAATATTATGAGCGTGACATTTTAAGTTAGATAATGTGTTTTTTTTTCTTTCGAATGTCAAATAAGTGTTGGCAGAAAGAGGCATCGGTGTGAAACTATTCAGCCAGTATACAATTTTAATTAGAAATTTAGGTCGTGTATATATGTTTATAACATTAAGATCTTTATTGTTCTTAATTTTCTAATAAATAAATTACACATTTCAGTTTCAAGAAAATTCTTAATAATAAAAAATATATAATCTAAATAAAATTAAAAATAATTAAATTCGAGCGAACGTTTGTTAAACAAATAAGGAGAATTTGGTTGTATTAGATAGAGACATGAAACATAAACACCAATCTACACACAACCTTTCGATTAATATTTTTCAATAAAGTCCTATCGAAATTATGTAAAAAAATTATCCTTACTTACTTATTTTATAAAAAAAAACACATAATTCCGTAGAGGCTTACAAATGTTATCATAAAATTAAAAATTGCATTTATAAATACTATTTTTCAAAGTACCAAACCGAGTCGAGCGAGATAAATACCCTGTAGAGGTTAATTTTAAACTTGATCTACTTATTTAATGCACCTTAAGTACGCTTACAATTACCTAGATCAAGAATATTGATTACGAAGGAACGTGGGTGCCTATAAAGGCTCTGCATTGAGGACAGTAATGATTCGCTGTTTTACAGGACTTGATGCAATACGGAACCAAGCAGCCACAGCAGCATCTGTAATAAAAGAACGTAGATAAAAAATAATTATTAATAAATTAATTATTTATTAATAAATACAGCGTCAATTTTAGTACTGAAAATTTATAATATATTTTTTTAATTTTTCTCTTGAAATGTAATCTGATATATTGATAATTCGTTTTGTTTAAATCAACTATTTTATAAGTCATTTGTAAATAAAACGATTTAATTGTTTATCTCTACAGATTTCATAAATGATAAGAAATTGCATATTTTTTTGATAAATATGATGAATTAAAAGAGCTAGATTAGAGAACTGTTTTAATAATATATATATTTATTCCATTGCATTATTTGCATATATGTATGGCGAGCCGTCCGTAGTATCTTTTATTTACGCGAATGGTTTTATTTTTTGCGCTATACGTACTGCATGAAAAAATAAATATTGCATTGCATGTCGGAAGAATTCTCATTCCAAAGCTACCTCTTTTACTTTCACTAATAATCGTCATGATGGTCTTGTAAAATAACATTACCAAGGCACATTAATATAACCGAAGTGGAGATAGAAATGTGTATATTTGGATCTTTATTTATACTACTAAAAGAGTAGTATAAAAAAAAACTTACTTTCTGTCCGATTGGTAGCAAATTTTTTTAGGCCTGCTTTCTAAACATTTGATTTCAATCTAAAATTCAGATTGTGATGCTGCTGGGCAATAATATGCAGGCACATTAAAAACATTCGATTTTGAAGCGGTTTTCACGACTTTTTTCATAATTTCTTGTGAGAGAGAGTTTAAAATGTATTCATAACTTATTCTATAGAAGTATAGATTTGTTTACAAGTACCACTCTGACTACGTGATGTATGAAATGAGAATTCGTTTAGATACTATTGAATCATATGTCTTAAAATTGTTTACAGAAAAACATATATGCATAATACATCTATACTAATGTTATAAAGTGAAGAGTTTGTTTGTTTTGTTGAACGCGCTAATCGCAGGAAAGACTAGTCCGAATTGAAAAATAATTTCAGTGTTAGACTATTTATTGAGGAAAAAATGTGTAAGTGCTTTTAATAAATTATTTATTCATTCTCAGTATTTTAGATAATATAATATAAGTCTATTAAATCGTATAGCGGTTCATCTCTGAATACACGTTTAAGGAGGGGAGAATGCTCAGTTATTATTAGGTTCAGTTATTAGGTACTCTATGTTCTTGATACCCCTGACAGTATTTCTGCAAAATTTTGTAGTTAAATCATAAAAGCGTAAAATACAAACAAAATCACTTTGATATTTATAATATTAGTTATGATAACGCCCAATAACAAATTAAAAGACTTACCCGGCAATAACACAAAGAGCTGCAGATACGATATGCGTTCGATTGTTCGATACGTATTCTACCCTTGTCACTATTGACTTATTGCACGTAGGGCACACTGTACCAGTAGGTCCTGGACCCATTTTGATAGAAGCAGTGTTCGTTCTGGGGGCAGATGTAACCACAAGTGTGCGGGGGTTATCTGTGACCGGTGGTGGCGGAGATGGTGCGTTTGCATAGTAAGATGGCGGCGGCGCAGGATGAGGTGGCATCTGTTCGTACGGTGGTGGTAGGCCCATTTTATTTTCCACTGGAAATAGAACAACAATTTCTATTGAATCTCCCTTAATATGTAACTAATTATAATTATTTTTTATTGGTAAGTAACAATTGTTTTAAAAGTGCTAATGTTTATGTTATTTTCTTAATTATCTAGGAAGCACTGTAGGTTTATATCATTGATATTTTTAAAAAATTAAACATTGCTCACTATACGTACATTAAGCTGTAATTAGACAAAAACAGAAAACAAACAACCAAAGTTAACTAAAGATAAAAGTTAACACAAATAGTAATTTTTATTTGCCGATAACCAATTATAAAAATTAATAAGCTCCTCCTAATACTCTCAAATATTTTGAAATAAATGTATTTTGAAACTAGGTGAATCTCAGTAAATGGAATCTCTATCGATAAAAAAGTTTAAACAAGGGGAATCAGATGTGAAATTGTTGATATAGAACAAAATGCATGAAAAACATAAATTTGAATGCCATGATGAATGATTTTTTTCTTACGAGGATAGAATATGATACGTCGAAGGATCCACCTGTAAATCTAGCTGGATTCAATATTATTGAAATCAACCCAATCAGTATAGTCCTAATCGAATTGAATAATCGTTGGATACATAAGAAAAAAAAAGTAAAAGCTGGTTAATAAAACATTAGTGCTGTATGTCTTTTTTTTTAATTAATGTTAATTTTAAAAGCAAATTTTACCAGCTAACCTTGACTTGCAGGCAAGAACGTTTGTAAATGTGTAACAGAAATATAAAGGAATTTGAGAGAATTAGAATTACATATAATTCTACTACAAATGTTTATACATAAATACGAAAATATATATGTGATCTACTAAAAATGATGTGTTATGGGAAATAAAATAGGTAATAGATAAAAATAATTGTTTCATTCTTTGATTAAATGCTTCGCGTGAAGGTTTTCCTTGTTACCTCTGTTTAATTTATTCCAACGACTACTACTGTTTTCAGACATGATATAGATTAATTATATATTTATTCGGTGGTAGGTCTTTGTTAAAGTCCGCCTGAGTACGTACCATACACTCATCAGATATTCCACCGCCTAACAGCAATATTCAGTATTGTTGTGTTTCGCTTTAAAGGGCGAGTGATTTAGTGTAACTATGGGCATAAGAGATATGATATTAGTTCCTAAGTTTGGGGACAAATGGTGAATATTTCTTATAGGGATAATGTCTATGAAGGATGTAATCTTACCATCAGCTGGCTTATTTGCTAGCCTAAATAAAAAAAGGAACTTAATCATCAGGTTCCAGTTATTATAAAGTATTACGTAATTATTACGTACCCGTCATAAGTCGATGCATTGAATGCACATGTGATGGCTAATTACCGCATTATTACTTGCGGAACAATACGCTTGTTAAGTTCTTATAACATTATCAGATAAAAGAATATTATGTCAATACAAAATTGCTTTATGGTTTTAAAACAAACATCAAAATATACAAAAGAACAAAAGCTGCTAATTGCTAAGATGAAAATCGCTTTCACAGATATTTTTGAATACAAGACATGACAGATGTATTTAAGGAACTCTATTATTTATTATAAAAGGTTAAATTAATAGATTGTTTTTAATATTAAGGTAGATGAGCAATTTGGCCACCGGAGTGAGAGAGAATTTAAGTATAATCATATGTTATTATATCATGGTGATATAATAGCCCATCCTTCCCCCAATTTCTAATTATATTAGAATTAGGAACATTGAGAACTTAAATAAGAATATACGAATCAAAATTAAAAACAGCTACGACACAAATAATATTCACGTGGCATGGTAACTAGAATGCAAGTAGCATTTCTCTATTGAATCACATTGTTGCTCCTCTAGGTAAAATATGAACCAGCCTTTCTGTCACCAGGGGATACGATAAGACGTATAAAGATCGTAATTTACCCTAAGGTTCAAGTGTTTTAAAGAAAATCGACTGCCTAAAAAAAACTGAAGTGGAATGCATTCCTCTTTTGCAATGAAATAACGAATGATGGACCCTACGATACATATTATGAGAATTAAGCTTAAGTTTAATAAAATAACTGTAGCAAGCTCTTATTAACTTAACATTTTATCATGTGATCGAATCTAATCTGAAGAGGTTTACGTATATCATATTGATCAGATAAATAATTCCGACAAATCTCTATCGGTAAAGTTATATCAACATTATATATCAATACTTATTCATAATTAAGTTATAAGGCGATCTAATTTAGGCGATAATCTAGTATTTATTTTTAAAAAGGCATAAATGACACTGTTTGAAAACTATACATAATAATTCCAAAATTCGTTCAGGAAGTAACGATCTTACTGATGGTTATTCGTTATTGTGTTTTATTTTAATTTATTGTTTTCGATTGTGATGTTCTCTGGATAAAATAAGGTGTAGGCAAATCTGATCAGATGCCAAAGGCACGGACAACACGTCCGTACAGATTTGTTTACAAAACAAATGGCAATTTGATTGGATATGAAATTTACTATATCATTTTACTAAAAAGATTATAACGTTCATCTGAATTACTAAAATGTGTTAAAAAATCTTACACATTGTACCTACGCGCAGTTATGTCGAAACAACGATTAAAATTTGCACGAATTATTCAGGCCGTATCTAAACCAAGGTTTATGAAAACGGAAAGCGTTAAAGCAGAGTTAAATTAATATTGACATTGGTTGATTCTCTTTTTAATAATACGGATTGTTCTCAATAAACTATATTTGATTATAATTGCTCATTTCCTGATCCAGTTATGTTGTGTTTAAGTTTTGCTTTCAGTATGGCTTGTTTATACTTACTTATTAATCACTTATATTATTGACTAACTGACTAGTAACTTCAGAAATTACACGAGTGAAATCGTGTCGTGTAATTAGTTACTTAAGTGTTGTTTTTAATTGTTATTTTACTATGAAACTTCTTTTTTTTTTAAAAGGATCTATGTTCATTTCGGTTTCATTAGTCATTTGGTTTATGAATCGATTTTCTAGGTTAGGTTAACCGTTATAAAATTGTTGTAAATTCCAACGATAAATATATAGGAAATTAGGTCGTGGAAAACTTCAAAATTACGCAAAGCAAAGCAATTTATGTCAAGCTAATTTTTTTTTTCTTGTTACTAAAGAACTATTTACTTACTATAAATTATATACTCACTGTACATAATAAAAATTCTTTGTATATTTTGAATTTAATGTATAAATATGGATTATTAGAATTTAGGTTCATAAGATAGAAAAGATCACAATTACAAAATACGAAGGATTAAAGTAAAAATAACGTTTATTTATTTATTGCTTTACTTGGTGTTTACTTACTTGTGGCGTCCATTATGATGAAATAACCTTTGCACTGATTTCTTAATATTACAGCTGACGCACTCACTTTTACTAAAACTTATGTTATATATGGTTGAAGTTTTAATATTTGCTCCTTCAAGATGATTAAACGTTTAATAAAACTTTAATGTTCAATTTCTCTGTGTATCTATCGTTCCTATCTTCCATGTGTGGCACTTTGTGGAAAACTTGTTTACTTGATGACGCTAGTCGCGATTAAAGAGTGAATGCACTCCGGCCTCCGCAGCCCGCGGCGTGCGGCTATTGCCAGAGACTAGTGCGGGAAAGAGAACCTTCGCACGTGCGATAGAGACGCCAGACATGCGCCTGCGTCACTCAATCCCTTTCTACTCGCCTCAGCATACCTCCCAATTATATAGTCAATTAATAAACAATGCTCAATCCGATTTGCAAATGTCACTACTAAGCTAATATAGCATCCGCCATATTAGTGCTGCCTACAGGCATTCTGATGAGTAGTAAATCGCATTGATGGTCGGTAAACTCAGTCTCTTTTGCGAATTACTATGTCCAAATCTGAGTTTATTGTTATCAAAATAGCACAACAATGATATCTTAGTTCTTACAATGACTTGCATACAAATTATAAGAATCACTAAGGACCACACGCATTACAAGTATACAAAAAATAAAAAGTTTTTATTTTTATATATAAAAATGAGAACGGCATAACATAAAAACAACAAATGATCATTTTAATTTTCTTGTTCTATTTATTTGTAGGGTCTGTGTCGAATACCTTATCAGTAATGAATACATAGATTATTGAAAGATATATAAGACTGAAGCTTGTACCAAAGACCGCGAGATGAATTACAAACTCAAATTGAGATCACTTCGTTTTTAAATTTACTGGACAATCTTAGCTTAATGAATAATAATAACCTAAAAGTAAATCATTAGTCAACCTACATGTAACACTTGATGAAAAATATATCACTGAGATAGTATTATATGTATCGATGACTATGATGTCCAGTGGCCGATTTCGGACACGGCGGCTCATCTCAAGGGGGACTAGCCATTTACGCAGGTTATCTTGTGCACAAGACGTGTGTTCGGAAACAATGGTCTCATAATTAGATGGAAAGCAGATCCAATACGATCAGAAAGAATTCAGGCGCAAGAGTAACGACTTATCACGCTTTTTGAGGCTGGGGGTTTAAACATTTCTAACTTCCAGGTTCCGGGATTCTTAGTGCTTGTATCTGCCCACAAGATCAACGAGATGGTTAGTAAATTTGTATTCAATTGAATACATTATTAAATTAAAAAAAAATAGTAAGATGGCGAACTATTGGTATGTTACCGTAGATTTGATTAATATATTTTATATCTATTGTTATCTTTTGGGTTCTTCCTAACAGGGCTAAGCCAGTCGGGGTACGGGGCTCGAGAGTTATCTTCCTCGGCCTTTTCCTCACCGGTAGCCATGGTTACTGCTTCAATCCTTTAGGCATTCCATCCCATCCATTCCATCTCATGTTATCTTTTATTTTTTGAAAATGTGTAAATGGTGTTAAGTTTTTCGTATCATACGTTTTAGCTGCTCCCAACATGTTGGCAGCGTTCTACTTTACTAACATTGAATGGAACTATAACCTTGGCCTTATAAGACGTTATTCGAAGGCACGTAGCATACTACTCCTCTGAATCTTTAGACATTCATGAGGTGCAAGTAGCCGCCGATCACTGTTGTTGTCGGTTAAACGCGTCTATTTTGTTTTGGTTCACCATTGAAAGGGCATCGTGTCTTTCGTCGAACGATCCAGAGTGAAAGACTAGATGACTCTCGGATAGGCCAAGTTTGACAAATATTTCGATAAATATCTTTTCAGACGAAAAACATAATAAAAAAAAACCCAAAAACTATTTACAGCAGATATAGCTATAATATTGTCCGTATTTTTGTACAGTTTTATTAAGTGTGGAGTGGTAGGAATATATCATATTACTAAAAAGTAGTTAAATTGTCCATGCCTAAGTCTCATCAGGTTTTTGATTAGATACATATAATATTCAACATTACGCCAGAAGGCTGTATAGTAATAAAATCATTATACATATAGTGTAAATATTACCGAGACTAAGAACTCAATAGTTATACATAAATACACGTAGCTTATTGTAGGTTTCTCATACATAAAATCAAAGTGTAATCTAATCATGAATGCTTACGTTAAATGAAATACGCACAACTCCTTCTTGTTTTAATTATACTTAAGATAACTTCCACAATTTAGCTCCTACATTTTATAGAAGAGGTCTGTCCGGTCTTTTAAACTTTGAGCTCGATGTTGAAATAGGAATAAACTTAGAGTCACCATAATATTGATCATTTTGATAGACTTTGTGATAGTCACTGTAATCACCGAATCAATATATATACATATATATATATATATATATATACATATATATATATATATATATATATATATATATATTCGTATATTGTTATGTATTTGTTTCTATAATAAAATTACGCAGATACTTTTAAATATGTCAATGTTTATAATATTATAAATACACTAGCTGGTGCCCGCGCCTCCGTTTGCACGACTGAGGCACTAACTCAAAAATAAGGGTATATGTTTGACATGTGACTGTCATGCATCATAGTTCTCAAATAAATGAACCAATTATGTTTTATTTTTTTTAGTTCGATACATTACTTAGTATTTGAGAGTGTTCGAGATTGTTTGTTAGAGTCTTCGCCATGTACATAAAAATCGTTTCAGCAATTTAAAAGTACAATTTATTCTTGTAAATAGTTATCATGTATTCATCTATATACTATCAGAAAGAAAATGAAAGAGAAAACAGAAGGTGAAAGAAGTCGTTACGATCACATTATCTTATAATACTCGTAGAAAATATTATTAGTGACAGTAATGTCACGATATATACATTCTATGTGTTGCCGTTGGACGTTGTGCCGTCGAGGATTAAAGTATAGAGTTTTCTGAAGTTGCTAATACGCGACAGAGCCACATAAAGTTGGAAACTAGACACGTTTAAAAGTAAATGAAAAGTTTTTTGCAATTACCCTCTCATTGCGGTTCTTAAACATAGAGTCACCTTCGCCACCCTGTTAAAATCTCTGCTTGTAACAAGTTACTTTTAATCTGATACCGTTACATAGCCTTGATGGGCTTTTTGGTACTTTTCTAAGAAGGTTTATTATAGGTACGCCGACTTCCAGATTAGCCTTATGAGAATAACAATGTTTATTCCAGCGGCTTGGTCGTACTGCTTCTACTGATATACGGTTTCCTATAGTGCATTCATCCCAAATTATAAGGTCATCGTAAACATGGCAAAACCTTGTCTTGGTCGCTGTTTGTTGAAATGTCTCGGTGAGGTCGAAGTTGATCAGGATCTTAATCGTGCTTCACGTTCTAAGTTACTTCATTTGCACTGTAGACTGTTGTCTGGCATTTTTGAAAGCTCTAGCAATAAAATATTTGTTTCGCATGCGGCATGAAGACGCGCCTAGCGTTCTTCAGGTCTTTCTGTGAAATTTACAATACATTCTTACAGTTAAAATATGGCGTTACTTTCCGCGGATAAGCGTGCCTGGCGTTGTTGAGTATTCTCATGTATTCTCATTCGAAAACGCAGTTAATTCAGTCGCAATTCACGCTGAGCCTAGGTTTCTGCGGTGTGCAATTCAGCCTGACGCTCTGTGGATGCATCAACTCTAACATCATAGTCTTCTTCAGATTCTTGTGATCTATTTAGTCTCTTTATTTTAGGTTTTTTGCTATATTGAAAGACGTTCGATTGTCGTCGATGCATTTTTATAATGAACTAGCTTTGCCCGCAACTTCGTGCGCGTTTGAATTTAACAAAAAAGTTATCATTAATTTCGTAGATTTTACTATCTTATTAATTCTGTATTAGGCAGCTTTTGTGATATTAAGTCGTTAGTTGGAGGCACCCGATGTGACGGCGGAGAGGTGGCATGCGCGAGGGCTGCGCGCGGTACTGGATAGTATTTGGCCATTGCAATGTGACTTTATAAATAAGTATTTGGACATTGCAGCGTGACTTTGTATATAATTCTAAAATAAAAGTAGTCTAAGTTACTGCTTATTACATCAGCTATCTGTCAGTTAAGGTCGCGTCAAAATTGGTCTAGCTCTTCAAGAGGTTAGCCGGAACAAACAGGCAAACAGACAAAAATTGTAAAAAATATGCTATTTTACATACATATGCATTTAGTTAAAAGTGGTTATTTTAATATTACAGGTTTTGTTGGTTTTCATATAAATTTAGTTGTACTCAATTAACATATTCTGTAATTTAATTGGTTTCTCGGTAAAATCTACATTTTCATATCCTACTCGAATATTTATTAATTTTATAGAAACTAATTAATTAATTATTTAATAGAAACAGTCCAACAAAGGCTACTATTTAAATCATTTTTATTTCAGGCAGTACGGCGATCTTGGAGGACTTTCATTTGACCTGAAGAAAAAAACAGAAAGTACTTAAATAAAATATAAAATTAGTCATCGCATTCGTATCGCAAACAACAGTTGTATTTAAATGTAAAACTAATTTATGCAATTCTCAAGTTAATTTGATAATGGCTGTTGCACGTCAACAAGACCTCCTTAATGAAATTTAAGGGTCAGAATGTGATCCAGCATAAGAAATCATTTAAAAAACGTTGTAATAATCATACAATGTGTTTGACAAAAAAAGTGTTTAACGTCTTTTAAAGAATTTCTTACAAAATTATATCTAAACAAAAGAAGACTGGACTATTCTAAACACGATAAAGGCTCCAACAGGAAGGTAATTTTACATTACATATCCTGCAAAAAGTATAATCCACCTCGTTTAATATAAATTAATTTCAACTATGACCTATAAGGTAACGTAATTTTCTTTAAGGCATTTTTTATTCTCCATTATTTTAGGTAGACGATAACAAGCGATAGATATAATCGAAACATTACCTAATATTTTTATATTATTTGTGTTATTAGTAACGGATGACAAAGATCGTAACTCTCGATTGATTGTTAATCTTGTAAATAAATAATGTTATGTGAAGCCTTGTTTTTATTTGACGTCGATACTAAAGTTATGCACTGGTCATCTTAAGAATATCCCCTGCTTGACCACACTAATCTATGATTACGTTCATATTTAGAGTCCTATTCGTAATCGGATGACTATGTCCTGCAAGTGAATTGTCTATGAGAAAATCTAAATGTTCTTGATTAGTTTAAATATGAAAATAACCGATGACTGTTTGTTCAATATAAATACGGGCTTTTGTATGGGAATATTTATCCGTCAGTGACAGCTGATAGATTGATATAAAATTGTTTTAGATCTATTCTAGTGTTAGGTAGAGTACAGACCACAACCTAACTTTTTTTTTGATCGGCTACCTTTGTCACGTATGAATCACGATACGAAGAGCTATAGGCGTTAGAATTTAAGGTCCTAGGCCTTCAACTATTAAGTAAATTACTTCGGTAATGAAATGTTTGCGATGATTCTCTACTTGATGTCCCTAGTCGTGGTTTCAAGGATTATTGATCCAAAATTTGCTGGAGATATTGGATGCCAGCATGAGTAGGGATATCGCACGATATCGGTAACAGTCGAATCAACAGTGAAAACGCACCTCCTTCCGAATGCCTTCGAGATGTTGAACGTTACGTTTTTGTTCATGAATTTTCAGTAGTTGCGCCGTCTTACGAGCTGACTGTATTGCACTCCTATCGCTTGGAAAGCATGTTAAGCTGTTTATTTTGCGTTTGATCTCAGTCCGGTCGTGTCGCATGTCCCTCCAATCATACTATGAGAGTGCACCTGTATTTTCGCATATGCCTGCGCTCTATAATATCTACAATATATGCAGATGTAGCCAATACCCCTTGAGTGAATGCGTACGTGTTATCTTCTCATAATTATGTTTATTAAAATATCTTGTAACATCATTAATATTATTATCTTTACATAGTATAAAACAAAGTCGCATTCTCTGTCCCTATGTCCCTTTGTATGCTTAAATCTTTAAAACTACGTAGCGGATTTTGATACGGTTTTTTTTAATAGATAGAGTGATTCCGAAGGTTTTTGTATATAATACATAGACAATATAGTTAAGTAACACTGATAATTTTAAAAGTTTCTAATGTGATGTCGTAAATTTATACATTTTTTGCGCTTACATTGTAAACGCTGACTGAACCATACTAGATAGATCAAAATAATGTAGTACAGAATTATACATCTCAAAAATGTCTACAAAAAAGTCCGCGATGGTATATGTCTATCTCTTAAAAATAAACCACAATAAACATTTTTTTATCGTTTACTTTTTACGAGAAATAATGGCTTATTTTCGAAACGATTTTAAGCAATATAGCATTAATCCTTATCCAATTAGGTACCTTAAATAAATTGTTGATTTAATATTGATATATATGGCCCTTTACAGTATATGATTTAAATGAATATTTTCGAAGATATTACAGATTTAAAAATTGCGGAACGTAGCGTTTGCGGTGGTACCGGCCGGCCGGGACGGCGGGAGCGTGCTATAGACGCGTCGGAGGCCGCGGTTCTCCATGTAGCACTTTGAATTTAGCAGCGATCGGACGCGGTTATTATCGGAGCTCTCTAGCGAGGGAAATAACAATCCATACTTCCATACTAATATTATAAATGCGAAAGTAACTCTGGCTGTCTGTCTGTCTATCTCGCTTTCACGCCTTCACGCCAAAATAGAGTTTGACATTTCGTATATAGAATAGCTTGGAAGACCGTCATTTTTGAAGTTAGAAGTATGAAATTTTATTTTTGTGCCACTGATTAAAAATGAGTAGATACGTATTTAAGTGTGTCTGGATATTTTACGCCTAAGGGGAGAAATTGAGTTTGACATTTCGTATATAGGTTAGAATGGAAGTCCGTCATATTGAAGTTAGAAGCATGAAATTTTATTTTTGGGCTACCGATTAAAAATGAGTTGATGCGCATTTAAGCGTTTCTGGATATTCTACCCTAAAGGCTGAAATACACACCAATGTGGTAAACAAAGAGGTCTTACATTAACGTAGCATTTTACGTTAATTTGTAAATATATTCATATTCTACGCGGGCAAAGCCGCGGGTAACAGCTAGTAATATATAATTTGTATATTGTATCCAGCAGCGGGGCAAGACCGAAAATTTTATGTGAACACGATCAGGGTCTTAGCACATTCTGGGCCTCTAGAAATCCTGGATGAACTGTTATTTTATATGTATATCCACTTTAAATATAAAAGAAACATCTGTCTACCCTTAACTTTGGAGGCTCTTTAGAGGGAGGGCCAGTGGCCCCTTTAATCGCGAGACCGTGGGCGATGGCCCACGTCGCCTACGTCCTACGCCGCCTATGATTTGTATTACAATATTAAAGGTCATATCTCCTAAAATAAAATAAAATAAGTAAGAATTTAAATTATATCCACCTACTAATGTGACTAATTGATATTTTTTAATTATATTTTTCTTTACAATATCATGCTGTAGGTAATAATAGGAAACATAAATTGATTGTTAGAAATCCTTCTTGAATCAACATGTAAAATTTCTACTCTGCTTGCAAGATTTGACCTGCAAAAATAAACAAGTTGCAAGTTAAATAAAAGCTTCTAAAAATAAAAAAAAAACTATGTATTAAATTTTCAACATAAGGTCGAATGTAAAGTATTAGAATAAGTATAAGAGCGCCATCTGTAATTTCACGTTGAAAACAAATCCGCTTCGACATGCGTTGATCCTTCATAAGGTAAATATCACGGTAGGGCGGGCGGCGATATCAACAAAATCAGAGTGATATGCCACGAGAGGGCAGTATCATCTGAGTCAGGGGCGGAGGGCGGACGGGGTCGGTGTTGCGCGCGCATGTTACATAACGAATACGGAGGCTGTAGGGGCGCGCGCAGCGGGCGCGGGGCGCGGGGCAATCGATGCGCGCCCGGGGGGAGTCAGTCGAGCGGCGAGCGAGCGACATGGCGGCGCGCCCACCCCGCGCGGCGGCCCCGCGGCCCGGGCCGCGCGAGTAGGTCGCCATGCGCGATGCGGTATGAGGCAGCGCCGCGCCCGGCGGGCCGGCCCCCGCTAGCGGCGCCGCCCCCGCCATGCGAGCGCCGCCGCTGCTGCTGCTGCTGCTGATGGCGGCCGCGGGCCTGGCCGTGAGTCCGCTCGCGCGCCTCAACCCCTGGCTGAGCGCGTGCGATCTGGAGGAGGAGGGCGCGAGCGCCGAGTGCGGCGACGGGCACGCGGCGTGCGGCGGCGGCGGCGCCGAGACGCTGGCGGGGCGCGACGTGCAGCCGCTGTGCACGCTGGGGGCCGGAGCGAGAGCGCGACGCCTGGCCGAGCTGCGGCTGCGCGCCTGCTGCGAGCGCTCGCCCGCCTCCGCGCTCGACCGCAGCGCGCGCGCCGACGTGCTCGCCGGCGGGGAGCGCTGCGAGCGCACGCTGCGCGACCTCCTCGCCCTCGATGCGATGGTCGCGCGCGTGCACTGCGATTTCGCCACCATCCTCCAACGCTATGACTGCGACCAGTCCTATTCCGTACACACGTGTAATGAGTGCCAGGTGAGTGGTCATAACATGAACTTCTTTGGGACTAGTTGAAGAATTTCTATCCTCATGAGTGAAGTGATCAAACAACATCGGCATCATTGTTATATTTAACCATTTCAGTCAACCAGTAGAGTGAGACATGGAAGTTAATAAATACTCTTTGAAGGGATTAGAAAAGACAGACAAGATGAGATATACGCGGGATTCGCCTCAATGCTTTGACGATTATAGATATGCGTGTATCGATCCATTTGGGCAAGTCACGCTTCTTAACCTTACACGGTAATGATGATGTTTGTATCGAACTAAACCAAACTACGCATAAAAATCCTCATGTACATACAAATTATTTTTTCACTGGTATTGTTTTTATGATTTGCTTTCCAAACATCTTAACTTAAACATATCGTAAAATATGTTACATGTCAATATTCGTGATATAAACCTTCAAAAATAATATGGAATACTGACCAAAAACATGTCTATTATATTGAATTAAATAGCTCTAACAACATGTATAAAACTTATATTTGTTTAAACACAACTTAATCAAATCGCTAGCTGAATAAAAAAAAATGAATATACGTAAACGATTATTCTAATAATCCATCGGAACTACCAAGATTCGATATAAATAGTACCTATAGGTATTGAAACACCGCTATCCCATTTTACTAAAAATACATTTTATACAAGCTGAAAATGTTCTACTTATGAGTTACATAATCGTCAGGTACTGTGGAAGGTGTAAGGAATGTGAGAGCAGTTTCCGCAGACCTCATTTTATTTATTTAATGAAAACTTTTCGATCCCAAGATATCAATAAATTATAATAAGTGTACATATTATTTTCAATGACACGCGTTACATACTTATATTAGTGTAAGCACAACAAAATGTTAACAAAATAAATCTAGGTGGTCAAACATTGTAATTTATTTAAATAAAATACGCAATACAATAACTGAAATATATTTAAGGTTACATGAATTTTAATATGTGGGATTATCTGTATTTTGACACTAACAAAATACAGATAATCTATGAGTTTTTAATCATGTTAGGTTAGGTTTTTTTTTTTAATTTTGATGTCTAATAAATATTATCCAGTCAAGTTTCGTCACCGCATGCAACATACGACATTCAAAGATTTGGTCTCAGTTCCTATTGTTACATATGATTTGGTAGCCGCGCCTTTTTTCATCGAAAGGTATAGGGTGGCAGACCCAATTATTGCCACTGTTGAGATGTGGTCGAACTTCAAATAGTTCTTTTATATGACGAATAATCTACAAAATTATTATATTTATTGTATTTCTTATATAATAATAGATGGTAATATTTGAAACACTTTTAAAAAATCTAGTTAGTCAGAAAGGTGACTGGAAATAATATTAGTATCAGAGCTATCATTTGTCGTCAACTAAAAATGTATAAAACAATAGAATATAAACAGAATAACAGATTATAGTATGGGTGTAAAGAGATTGACAAATACCTGAATACAATAATGTGACCATGTTAACGATCATGTATTGAAAATGAGAATATTATGAAAATTATAATTTTCCTTAGTATATTGCACTCTTCGAAAGCGAAGCGTCGTTCCAGTGCCAATTGATAACTACAAACTAAAAGTTGCGACTCACTTAGCTTCAGTTTTGTTTGGTATTATTTTATTTTATAAATGCTATAAACGATACACTATGATTTGATTTAAATTCTCTGTTAATAATTGGAACAGTGCTAGACACCTTGCTTAACACCTTTATATTTATATATTTTTCTATTTCATCAAGTATTTGAAACAAGATTAAATAAGTAAATAGTTGGATTGTTTTGAAAACAATCTATCTATAAAAAAAATGTATAACATTATTGGAATTGTAATTTAAAATAACTTACAACATGATTAACTTACAGTATGGTATAATAACAGTATAAATAAAATTTTAATATTTTATTTACTTATTGTTGTATTAAAAAAGGAAGTATATCCAAGAAAATGTCACACTAAAAACTTCACATTAACAAAATATCCCCGAAAAAACATTTTATCTTTTTTAAGCTAAAAAGTTCAGATCATTCATCAACTCTCTACTAAACCCATTTGTTCTAGAGAAGTGAAATTTTGACAGATAGTAAAAAATGCAATGAATGAAAACAGATTTGAAACGAATGAAAATACAACTACAATTTTGGGAAGAATAATGTCAAAACAACCTATTACGTTTTTCAATCGCACACTTTGGATGTCATTTGAAACTTTATCGAAGCTTTGAATATTTTATTAAGAAAATTACACTAATAAAATATTGAATATTTTACTGATTATTATAGTGTCATTATTATTTTTTTTTTATTTAAGTATTTTTTAACTTCTTCGAAAAAATAGATTTGTAGAAACGTTGCATTTCTATTTGTGTGTTTCAGTTTTTCAAAATTGTTTTAAATGTTTTAAATATAAGTCAGTTATGTATTTAAAATGTAAATTATCTAAAGTCAAAATTTTTTGCATTTCGATCAAATTTCTTTACATAATGTATTGTGATTTTGAATTAGTTTATTTATATTTTTAATTTAAAGAATGATAATATATAATTGACAAGAGGGCCACCGCCTATCGGAGCATAGCGTACTTACGATTTACCGAACATACAAAAAAGTAGTTGAAAAAATAACACTACGTTTATTTTGATTTTTTATAAAGCTAACTTATTAATTTAAATTTTACATTACTTTTACTGTTTTACAATTGCTTAGTTCTGTCGCTGACTACTCAACGGTTTCAGTAGCGTCAAAATAAATATATCAATCATAGTTTTCCAATACGTGCATGTCTTAATCATTCATATTTTTTTCAACTTCGAGCAATAATTTTCAAACCTCAAAAACTTCCTATAGCTGTGACGGTAGTGTGTTATAATTATTTAATACTTTAAGGAATTAACCAAAGCTTGTTCTTTCGAAACTCTTTTTGAGAACTATCCCTTTGCAAATGTTTGGTAGTGTTTGTTTGATGATGTTTAAGTCATATTAACTTAAAGTACAAAAGATAAATTAACATAATTATTAAAGTAACATATACATACAAAGTAATAATATTATCAAATGTTATGTGGAGACTAGCCAACTATAACTACACAAGTGAATTCCTTATTGACTTAATCCAATAAAATAGCTATCTGATACAACCATAGTGAGATCTGAACGAAACTCGAATGACTTCACTATTATGTTCTGGAATGAGAGAAAATAAGGCAATAGTTATTAAAAGTGACTTGTTTATAATGACTCACCAATTACATGATTATTATTCTGACGAAAAAAAAAATGGGTAACAAAAATCCAAAGTTTTCGTTGGTCGGTTTTTGTTTTCTCTATCACATCAATAGTCTGTATTAACAAATAATAATATTTTTTATAATTTAAAAATAAACTTGCTGAAAAATTATAATTTCTTATGAATGAACTATTAAAATGGTATAGCTTAGAATTTTCTTAATGTACTTTTGAATGGGTGGGTACTTTGGAATAGTAATATTCATAATAGTCGAATAGTTGCTTGATGATAAAAAAAAAGGTATTCAATTGTTATAGTGAGTTAACAATGATTAAAATTTTAAGCAAGACTGAACGTGAGAGGCCACGCAGAATAGATTTTGTAGGTATACGAATAATATAAAGCAAACTTCCGTTCTCGTGTCTCAATTACACATTAATATATTTTTAATGCTAATGCTGCAATTCCGTTCTTTTTTTGTGGTCACCACCGCACATTGAAAATGGCGGTGTAAAAAATATTAACCATTCCTTACATCGCCATCGCCAATGCGTCACCACACTGGCTCACTCACCCTTTAAACCGGTACACAACAATACTGAACATACTACTGGGCTTGCATAAAAGCCCTATCACCAAGTACTCTTACAATTAGTTAAGTAAGTTATTGCAGTTATAATTGTTTTATCTATATTTAGAAAACATAACCCGAAATGGCTCATATGTTTCATTTTTTTTTATTTAATGTATAAATTATTGTTCATTTTTTATTTAATGTCTTAATAAAGTTTAAGATGCAGGTCCTTAACCCGAATATTATGAATAAAGTCTCAAACATCGTGAGTGTTTTAAATTTGTATGTACATACATTTTTTGGTATTCCAGTTAATAATCATGTTATATCTAAATAAATCTTCAAACTATCATAAATATTACAACAGTTAATATTAGGCTGTTCATATTGCTTATCAATCTTTTTCTAATATTTTTCCTAAAAAGGATAGAAGAATACTTGAATACATAATGCAATATTCTTTTAAAGATAATATAGAATAGGCCGTTGACCCTACCCGTTTACAGCTCGTCTGCGTGTCAATAACCATTTCCTATTCAAACTGATCACCTGCAGGCTGCGTTTCAGACGTCAGAAAGCTTTCAACCGTTTGCCGGCCCATTAGCTCAGATGTTTTAAGAAATATGCTTTTAATTATTTTTGTAAGTTGAGCCGAGTTAGTCAAGTTACTAAAATATATGAATTGCCGACGATTACGGACTTCATTTGTCTTGTTATCTTGTAAATAAATCAAATTTAAGGACTATTAAACATGGTCATTTGTTTATGATCGGCAAGGTTTTAAGATCATAAGCCAATAAAAGAAAGTAATGTAACAGCCTGTTAGTGCCGCCCTGCCACTGCTGGGCCTACTCTTCCTTTTGAAAAGAGGGTTTCTGAGCTTACTCCACCACGCTGTTCTAATTCGGCTTGGTATCACTAATATACACTATAATATCACTAATTAAGCACATTAATTCAGTGATGCTTGTCCGGTTTTTATATCTTTATTATCAGTTATAGCACTCGTCTTGTAATAAATGGGCAAATCCAGGCTCTCTAAAAGAATTTAAAAGTCAAGAGTCGCACTATTTTCCGTTCCCAGTCTAAGGGCGAAGTCTAACACAATTATGATGTTTTGTACAGATTATAATTCTTATTAAAGGCTCTAAAATCTTTATTTGAAACAGAAGACAAGTACACAAGCCACATGATGTTGTGATTGGTCATTGATGAAATATAAACCATTCCATTGGCTCACTACTTAACGGTCTAAATACAACAATTGTAAGCAAAGTATTGATGTTTGGCGAAATAACCGATGTGTGGGTGTTACCTATCGAGACAGGCTTTCACATAGCACTACATACATAGATTTAAATATTTCAAAACAATTTACAACTTTTATTTCTATTGTAGTAAATTATTTTTAATAATAACTAAAATATAGTTATATATCCCATTCAACGACGTTATCTATGAAAGGTTTTATGTATAGAGAGGAATATTATGTATAATGGGGAAAATTACATGAACTCGCCGGTTTCACCGGTCTATTTATTTTATTTAATTGAAGTATATGTTTAAAGTTGTATTTATATATATGATGTTTTTAATCAAATAATACAGTCCCTATAAAATTTAGTTATATATACAAAAATATGTTTAGCGAGAACCAATCAATGAGCTTCGCAGAGATTGAATAACAGTGGATAAGTCGTTGAGTTCTGAAAGCAAAGTACGGTCGTCGGTATTCAATGAAGTTTAGTGTTGCCAGTACCTGAATTGAATTTCGAAAAGAACATATCAACTAATCGTATACCTTACAACCTTTTTCATTTTAAATTATATAACAGTTTATTCTAAATCGTTTTTGTTTAAATCATGTTTTTCATTCTGGTTATTGACAATTTTTAATGTTTAAGATAATAGTTTCAAAATATATTATGATTTATTTATTTAAAAATATCACATCGCACCGTGTAATTCATGTTTAGTAAGTGGAGTAAGTAGGTATTTCATTACTCTTATAAATAATAATATATGTCTATGTCTTATTTTGCGTGAATGTCAAATCCATCTCTCTGGATGATCTGGCAGTGTTGGAACTTTCATTCAAAAACACGGCTTGGATTGAGGTTAAGTAGTCGTGCGCATGCGTGTCTTTTACACATGCGCCCTGCCCCAGTGCGTCGCAATGATTTCACCTTCCTCAGTATTTTGGAGTTAGAATTTTGTCAACTTTAATTTGTCGCTACAATGTCTGCAAGACGTAGGTATTTTGCTAAAGAAATTGTTAAATATCACTTTAATTTTCTTGTTCATGGTAAATATTTGTAATTCTACTACTATTATTTTTGTCTATATTCTTAATTTAATTTGATTTGAGCATTCGAATTAATATGTTTTATATAGGCCTGTCAAGGTATTTTTGGATCGTAATTCTTAGCCGACTTACAAACGAAGCAATTCAAATAGGACTTATTTTTGGGGTGTATTCATCGATATTATCGACTATTAAATTGAAGTCTTCTTTTTTTTGACAAAAAATTATCTCTAAACAAACTAGTAATAGTGGTAGAAATGTTATGTAGTTTTATTCTGTGTATATTACTATTTTCTAGGTATATTCGCCGATTTTAAAGGTTACCTTATAAATATATATTATAATAGTAGTGCAAAAACCTTCATTATATGTATAACACCTCACCTTATTGCCTCCACTGGTGACACAATGGCTGGTTCATTTTTTGCCCAGAGGATCGGAATTGCGATTCAACGGGAAATTGTTGCTAGCATTCTTGCCACCATTCCACGCGGTCATGATTTGTACAGTAGTTATTTTTAATTTTTATTTTATTTGTACATAATTAAGACCTTAATGTTAATATTTTTTACGTTTAACTATTATTATTAATAAAATAATAATATTATTATTAATTTTTATATCCGCCATATTTATAAGCGGGCAGTGTTGTAACGGTTTTAAAAATAGTTTTCTATTTAATTAATTTTAGTCTAAATTTGGTTCCGTTGAAGTTTGTAGTTTAAGCGTACTTTCATGTATTTCTTAATAAGGTTTTTTCTAAAATTAATTCTTAAAATGTTATAATGTAAACCCATCAGCATTTCGTAGTGTAGGTTTTGTCGAGAATTACCAAGAAGGATTTTAGCATTTTCTCTTTTTCACGAGTCAAATAACACTAAATAAATACAATTAAATTTTTATCTTTCTGAAAATCAACGTATACTACTCAAATTCCCTTTACTTAAATTCCCTTGTTTATCGAATTTTTCGCTAATTATTTAATTCCATTTGATGACAAAACTTGTAAAACATATATGAATATGCTGTGATAAATGGAGACTTTTTTAGTTTAATACTTTAATAGTTATACTTATGAATGTCAAATCATTAAATATCATCTACCATTGGCTATTAGTTAAACTATGCTGTGTCGTCTTCTTTCGAATGTCTAATGAGTGATGACAGAAAGAGAGGCATCAGTGTTTAACAAAATTCACGCCTCGAACGTTAGAGCCGGAATTATACATAACTGAAATAAATTTACGTCACAACATTTCTGTTCGATCTTAAATGCTAAAATTAAAAAGGAAAATAGAATGTCATAAAGATGGGTAAATATTGCCCACGTTGAGATTTCAAGTTAGGGTACTGCGAAACAAAGGAACAAAAGAAGTGGAGTTACGGTTTCAAACCTTTCAGCCGAAGAACTCTCATGAAATCTTCATTAAATCTGCACTACGTCATTAGCTGTCTTAAGTATGGCACTGTATATTTCTGTTATGATAACAATTTGAGACATTTAATCATTGAAAGTAAGATAAATGCTTAAAATGAAAACTGTTATAGTATTAGTTGAATTCCATACATAGTAAATTGTTGAACTTTCATTTTCACTATTTCAGTATTTATGGTGATGATTCATATAAAGATTCTTCATTTTTATGTTATAATATTTTTATATTATTATTATTAAAAACATAAGCTAAAATTTTAAAATCTTCAAATAAGTAAAACTTTTCATTATTTATATGTCTAGACAGACTGTGTAAGCTGAGAATGCGTCGATAAAAATAGTGGCCAACGGTTGGTCAATAATTACACGGACATTAGTAATGTAGTATGACGTTTGGCGAGTTTCAAGCGTAACTGTCACGCACACCAAGGTAATGAAGTCGGCTCGTTTGTATATATAAATAATTTAAGAGAAAACAAACATTTTCGTAAGGCACCTTTTCACAATTCAAAGCGGAGTAAGTCAGCAAAGTAAGTAAAGCACAAACCGTACTCGTGAGTGTTCCAGTTTCTGAGAAAGACCTTGTTTTGAGCTAAATGTTTTCCAGTTTAATACTCCACGATGTGAAGTCGCAGGTTATCGTTAAAAATATTGCACATTAGTAAAAAGTAGTAAAATTGTCTATATCTAAATCTCATTGTCTCAGTATATATAATATTTGACAGTACGCCAGAAAGCTATGTTAGAGAAAGGTCTATGACGGAATCTCTATAGTAATAATCAGTTTATTGTGTTAATACTAATAATATGATAATTATACAGTTATCGAAATTACTAGATCTGCGAATGGAACATGTTGGTTGGTATTTTTCGTAACATTTACCAGCGATGTACAAAATCTTAAACGGCCTTACCTATAAATGTTGTCGAGGGTTACTTATAAAGGATTACATATAAAGTGCGGTTTATGTCAAAACTGTGATGAATGACAGAGAGATCAGGATTGAGATAATTGAACAACTCCTAAAGATCGTTTCTAAGTATGTCAAATATCGTCATCATTATATATCGGTAGTCGGACCAACAAACGGGCCTATTGGTGGTGGTGACCACTGCCCATAACTTATCATATGGTGATATGAGAAATTATTAATATGCCTTTAATTATGCGCACCAACCTTGAGGACTAAGATGTTATGTACATTGTGCCTGTAGTTAACCAGGTTCATCCATCAAACCAGAACACAGCAACAGTTATTATTGCTGGTAGAATATATGATTAGTGGGTACCAAGGAAATTTAACCGAGATTGCCGAGTGGTTAGAACGCGTGCATCTTAACCGCTGATCGCGGTTGCAAGCCCAGGCAAGCACCACTGAATTATCATATGCTTAATTTGTGTTTATAATTCATCTCGTGTTCGGCGTTAAAGGAAAACATCGTAAGGAAACTTACATGTGTCTAATTTCAACGAAATTCTGCTAAATGTGTCCACCAACCCGCATTGGAGCAGCGTGGTAGAATATGCTCCAAACCTTCTCCTCAAAGGGAGAGGAGGTCTTAGCCCAGCAGTGGGAAATTTGCAAGCTGTTAATGTTAAATAAAATTAAGACAGCAAATATTCGAGCCAAAATTAAATACGTAAAAGAGAGGGGGTGTAATTATTACTTAAAAAAACATTTTGAACCCTTGAATGTTAAAACAACGAAATAAAAATATAATTTTTAAAATATATTCTTGAATACTCGAAGATACTTGCGAGGTTTATACTCACGACCTTTGGTGAGTGTCCAAAGTTTCTATCCTCATCTCAAGCCATCTTGGCTCACGCGATGATAAACAAACCTCACTTGTTTGCCAATATAACGAATTTACGGTTTACTAAAATATCGATAACCAAATACCCGTACATACCCGTATCTAAACGTACTAGCGAAACAAGCGAAGATAGTCATAAGGAAAAGCGCTCGTAGATCTATAGATCATGAGTCCAATCCCGAAAAAAACAAACAGTTTCCATAGTGCTAAAATAGTCTTTAAAAATATTTTCGTACTAGTTAAGAAAAGTATGAAAGAAAGGCTCAGGCGAGTAGACTCCACATCCAGTACGAAGAACCCAATAGAAGACGAAGTATTTGTTCCGCAAATGTTAGATATATTAAACGGTAGAAAAGTATTCAAAGAAAATTCTAACCTCTTATCGTATCATCGATAAAGATTTTATACGTAGTATTATTTCAATATCCTTACCAGGGGCCAATAAAATTCAATTCGTCCGGTGTAAGTGTTAGATAGGCAAATTGCTTATGGCGCGCTGACGTTCCCTTGCCGGAAGGAGTGACAGCGCGACACGGAGGAAAGTTTCCTGCTGAGAAACGATCGTTTCCTACAACCACCGTCCCCGTGTCGCCGCCAGTGGTTAATCTTATAGTTGACCTAGTTACCTATGCGACCCACATTAATATATTTCTAATACAATTATTATCGGTATAACTTGTTAATTGATTTTATTAATAAGGAAACCCCAATGGAATCGCCTTTGCCGTGTGTCCTGTAAACTGTTATAATGTTTTAGTTGTTTTTTACGTACATATATAACACATGAAGAAGAAATATAAAGATAGATATTAATATAGATTTGATTAGAATAGACCAGAGAATCATTATTGATGTACAGAGTAAATAATTAAAGCCACTATTTGCCTAATTTTTAGACAAAATATAAATGAGTTAACCGTCAAAATATACGAGTGACAGTACTATCGATATATAAATAACATTTATGGACATTAACATATAACAGAAAAATATATTCAGTGTAAAAAGAGTCTGAACGGGTGAATAACAATTTGATTTTTCTGTAAGTTGAAAACGATTCTATACCGTTTTCGCAGTTGAGTTCACATAGTGACCTACATTTGTCTGCTACATATGTAAACTCTTAGAATAAATAAAAAATAATAATTTAAATATAGAATCGATAAGGTTTTATTAATTTAACAAAATTATAATACAGTTGAAATAAAGAAAAACACATGGAGTTTCATTGATAGTAATAATTAAATAATTTCTTTTAAAGTCGATATCTTCAAAGTTTGTTTGATTAAAAAGAAATCAGTATTCGAATGGTATTAATCTAGATATAGTCTAGATATAGATAATCTAGATAAATCTATATATCTGTGTTTCAGCTTTTATTGAGAACAAGTAATAACAGAACGTAACATAAGATGACACACTCAAAATGTACCACCATTGGGCCAAGGCTGTCTGCTGTAGAGCTTATTCCAATTTTCTCCAATAAGTCGTTCGATACTCATGTTGCAGATTTTCATCCGACATATGCTTTCCTTCACCGTCGATCAAGACGAATCATAGCAAATCAAGTACACGAAAATTTATTAGTGCTTGCGGGTTTTGAATTAACAATAATCGATTAAGATTCACTCGTTTTAACCATTGGGACATCTTGGCTCTTTGTAATAGCATGTTATAGACGTTTCCTTTCCGAAACGAAAAGTGAGAAGACTATGAGTAGGTACGATCGTATCCTCTAGCTGTCATTTTAAATTCTGTCGCGATTCAAATTTGTATTTGTGAAATATTTCAATAAGGATAATTAGTAAATAGATAAGCTTTTGTAATATCGACTCTAGTCGCTAAATGCTCGCGAAAATTAGTAATAAAGATATTTGTGTTATATATATTACATACCTATATACCTATCGGCCTACTGACTCCGCTCCTGAATCTAATCACGAAAATATCTTACATAACTGTTTGACTTTTCCGGATATGTTCATTGCCGTATAATGTTGGTCCGATCTGGGATTTGTACCCTGGGTTTCGGAATCAGTCATATGAGCGAGACAATGGAACCAACGAGTCATATCATCGTCATCGATCATAAGTCAACGTTCCAGTCATACGTATGTAGGTACTCTAGATGTTTAATAATTGTTTGATTTTTCCGGAGATTTCACAATAAGTGGTTAATATATAAAATTTATTTATACTATGAGTCGTAATATTTCTTGCATACCATTTTATTATTCTCGCTTGCGTCGTATTTATATCTGACGACTTGCTTTTATATTACAATTGAGTTTGCTCATCGTATTTTTACATCGCTACAGTCTCGGCGCTGTAAGTTTTTCTAAGCTCTTGAGGTACACCAAGGTTTTTTATTATATTGGTTTGGGATAAAGTTTACTTTTAGCTTTTTATCAATATTTTCTTTTTATAATATTATCTTATTAATGTAGCTAAGGTATTGTATATATTATCAGTGTAAATAGGCTAATAATACATATAGAAAACTCTAGCAGACAATAATTTGTCCAAAAATCTAGTTACAAATTTATACCGCTCGTAAATTTTCCACATTGACGTCAATGGCCTCCTGTCCTTTTAAGGAGAAGGATTGGAACTTTTCACCATACTTCTTCCATGTATGTGTATCTTTGTGGCAGAATTTAAATCGCTATGTAAAGGTTGAAATTGTTTTATGACATATTCTCTAATGATCGAGTGTAAAATGTATTATAAATCACAGCATTACTTTCCCGGTTTTGTTCCCGCAACATTCAGATACGATCCACGCGTCCAATTTTCTGCGTCATTTCGGTTCTTATATATTATTTTGTATTTAATGGTGATAGCTTGCACTGTAATTATATTTTAGATTATCTTTAAAATAAGCTTAAAACGACTTTGTATACGTCTTTGTATTAGACCAACGGAGCTGTCAATATTTTTACTCATATATTCGATTTTATATTGTAGCACACCGCCGAATTCTCGGGTAGCTAGAGTAAATATATAAAAATGTATAAACCCCATTTAGTAGGATTGCTTAAAGCCTTACACTGTATAAACTGTAGGTGTATAATAAAGATTAACTGTTCATAAATTAGCATTGTAAGGTAAAATGGAGTTAGCGAAGAGGTATCTCGTCTGGGGTAAAAGACTCTTTTGGCTTGTTTGCGAGCTCAAGAGGCTCTCGAGGCAGAGGCGGAATAGTTGAAACTAAAATATTTATGTCATACGCTCCAACTGAAACAGCTCTCTTTACTAACTACGCTATGCTGGCCACCCATTGGTTTCAACGCTGGTAAGGGAGCGTTCAAATATTACGTAACGCAATTTTTGAAGATTTTTAACCATTTTTACCCTAAAGTCGCAAAAAGTTATGTTATAGTTATTATCTTTGGTATAGTTTTAATTAACTTTGCGGTAATAATACTAAATAAAACAAGATATTTTGTTTATTTTTTTTTAATTTTTGGCTTTACACATAATCGTTTTCGTCTGAGATCTGAGGTCTGAGATAGTAGAAATAGATCCCACAGGCTGGACATACTTTTATCTTTAGGTCGGATTGTACAGATGGACAAACCCTTCTAGAGGAGGTGATAGATCAACGAACACCCTTACAAGAAGTGGCGAAGACTTGGATGTTCCTTTGTCTAGCAAATTGGGTACTACGAGCTTGCTTGGTGTTTGAAGTATTGGGCAAGTTGGCGGCATGAAAGTATCCGCAAACACAGATTTCAATGCAATTGCCAATTTGGGAGTGTTGATTCCCTAATTTTATATTAAAAAAAAAACAATGTTACGTAACGTGTTGTAAGAAAGACCCCTCCCGCCCCTGTAACGCATCGTAACGTTATACGAGACACCCCCTCCCCCCCAAATTGCGTTACGTAATACTTGAACGCCCCCTAAGATTAAAATATAATTATACTATAAAATTTCAAATTACAAGTTCCATTTTTAAAAGTTATCTTTTTTTAATACTTATTTAACCAAGATAAAATAAGTGAAGAATCAATATTATAGATATTCCAAATCAATTATTATCAATACCAAAATAAATTAGTTTTCTAGTAAATGACTTCATAACAAAAAATGAAATAAACTTTTACATTTACATCAAAGATAACTAAAATAACTTTAATATTGAAATATACTATTTCCGCCTAAGATTTATCTATTATTATCATTCTCATTAACAAATCGATTTCTTACACGTGCATTTATGACGTCATCACGAAATAGTGGAGGTGATTAAATAACGTTACGTTACGGATACGTTAGTATTTGATGATTTCCAGGTAGGATTTTAAATTAAATTGTATTATCGTGGTATATTATTTTATTAATATAAAAAAGTAACTACTCAGTTTCTTGTTGGTTCTTTTTGGTAGTATCTAAATTCCGAACCCGTGCTACATTGAAAAATAAATAATGTTTAGATTTTGATTATTCATTCTGAAAATTTAGTCTATTTTCAATATTTCCAACAAGAATGTCATTAATCGTTTATTGAATAAAATTTATTTTTGGAAATTACTTTTGTAATTTTGTGTGCATAAAGGCTTTATAACATTAACAAAGCTCATTTCGAATTGGACAAAGTTGAAAGTTGGAATGTTTGACCCTCTCTAACGCCCGTTCCTTATTAGCATTACACTTTAAGCACATTAAGCAGAATGAAGGACAGGTTATCATTCAGTGATCGTATACTTAAGCAATTTCTGACAGATACCTAAAAAAATCATACAGAAATAGTAAAGTTAATTTATATATATATATATAAAATATTCTAATATCTATGTATATATATATATATATATATATATATATATGTATTATTTTTAATTTACTACGATATATATTTCAAGAGGATTATGTTATGCGAATCGATAAAGAAAAAAAACTCGATAGTTCTGTAAGCGTTCACTACGAAATTGCATAAGCTATTCTACTGTATTTAGCTTCATGTGTCTTCTATGTATGTCGCGTACTCGAAGCCTGTGAAACGAAAATGCATCAGTGTTTCGAATTCATAGACACGTTCTATCTCTTTCGGTGCAACTAGTTATTAAATTACTCGAACATTGTTTAATTAGACAATTTATGAAACTAGTCGTTTGTTATGTAAAGTCGCTTAAATTGCTTTTGTAATTGTGTTTTCTTATGATATAGCTTGGCGGACTGGCAAGTGGCCCAATTGATGGTAAGTGGTCAAACCATCTAGACACTAGCGCTGTAAGAAACACTAACCATTCCTTGCTTTACCAGTTCGTCACCAACCATGGAAACTAAGATATTACGTCCATTACACCTATAAGCACTCACCCTTCAAACTATAACACAACAATACTAAGTATTGAAGTATTGCTGTTTGGCGGAAGAATGTCTGATGAGTGTGTGCTTGCAACCAGAACGGCATGCACAAAGCTCAGCACTTTGTTTTTATACTCATATATCATATTGTGTTATTGTTGCTGTCTAAATACTGAAAAGTTTTAAAAATAATCTTGTATATTTCACAAAAGTTACAAGTTAATTAATCATTCGTACTAAAAAGGGGTCGCTTGACAACTGAACTTGATTTTGAGTTACCTTGTCTTTTAAAACCTAGGATGATATATGCTTAAGGGTTATTTAGTGTATTATCTTAGGCATTGATATAGTGGTCAGATGCGCTAAAACTTTTGTTTTCGCCACAGAACAATTCAATAATGTATAAATAAAGGGGTCTCACAGGGATGTCTTTCTGGTCCTTTTCTGTTCCTCGTTTGGATAAAAGACTCTCTTTACGTTTTAGGTAACAAACAAAATATTATTAAAACAAAATCTCTCACTGAAATAGTACATTGCTTAAATATTAATAACTTAAACTGTAAACGATTAAATATATGAAATATGAAATACCATTACTATAAAACAGATAATAAACATTAAAACCAATAAAAACTTAAAAAAACTAAACTGTAAACTTTATACAATAAAGTTATCTGTAAAAAAGATTTATGGTTATATATGGATTGTATAAAAAATATCTGAGTATTTTATACGGCCCCACAGGTAAAATCTCCCAGGAATAACATTTGTCACTGTTTCTGGCTGTGATTAGGCTTTGATCCATAGTTTGTAATACCACAATACTGAATTTATGTAAACTATCACCAAGTGAATTATCTTTTTGTAATACCTTTATTTAGCTTATTCTTTAGTTTGTAGCTAAATATATTTAACATTACTTGTAACAAATTTCAAGCATGATAAACTAAATTAGGTCGTCCTTGATTCGTTTCATATATTATTATCAGATGAGTCGAGAAAATATCAATTTGTATTCTAACGCTGATAGTAAAGTGTACCTTCATCAAATATGACTGACGGCAAAGTGTGATAGCGACCCGTGATCTATGCAGAGCGGCTATCGGTGCTAATGTCAGTTTTATTAATAAGATTAAGGGATAAGGTATAATGGGATATGCAATAATGCTTGTAAATATTGAAGAATTTGTCCAAGAAATTTATAGTTTCAATCACAATTATGATCAAATATTATCCATTTAGTGGACACTAATAATAATAAAATTACTACATTTATTTTCTACAACCTTCAAAATAAAGTATTACCATAAGTTGGTTTTCGAAATTCCACGACTACAATACTACGAAATACGAAAAGGGCTCACCTTTAGCATAGGTATTGGCAATATAAGAAGTAAAACAAGGATATGGACAAAAGGAGAGTTCTTATATTTGGCTTTTTATATTTATTTGATTCAAAGGCGTGTCTGAGGCCTATATTTATATTATCAGAGACATTAATCACAGTTTCGCTTCCGTGGTTCGTTGTAGGCGATACTGTGCTTCTCCCGATCATTAAGTGTAGGGGTCCAAAAGGGCTCGGCTCTTAGTCCGTTCTTATTCAACGTAGTACTAGATGTTGTCTCGGCATGCACCTAGGACCAACCTCCATGGTTGAAGGTGAAGAACGGCGGTCTGCAACTGAATGTGGCGGACGGCGTGTACTCGTATATGGCTTCCGGGAGACTAAATTCTAGCGCTATGTAAATAGGGCTTGAACCAGCCGTTAAGTCGGAGAAGTTTAGATACCTTGGATCCGCCCTCATGAGTCCGGAAGCATCTCTCATGACGTTCAAGCCCGTAAAAGTAGTGCTTGGGCCAAATGGCGAGCGGCGCAAAATAATGCCCAAGCTCAACCAGCAGATAAATGTATAATCATCCGACTGGTCCTTTTATCCGGAGGCGAGTGCTGGTCAGTACTATCTCGGCACATTTAGGAGCTTCATGTTACGGAGCTGCTGAGGTGGATGTGCAGTGTAACAGCTGACCGCAACTCGTTCATCCGAGGTAGTCGAGGGGTCCGAGAGGTAACGAATAAACTCTAAGAGCGTCGACTGTGTTGGTATGGCCATGTCGCGTGTCGACCTAATGACTATGATGGAAGAAAGTGCCTTAACATGTTTTTTCCTTGAACTAGGCCTTCCGGGCGTCCAAGGAAGCGATGACTGGATGTCGTGAAGAAGGACGTGAGAGCCAATGGACTTTATAGGTGACGCTATAAATCGTACCGTTTCTTGGACTACGCCTACTATGTATATTAATTTCAAGTTAATATTTATTTCATTTATCTATAAAAACTATGGATGCTCTTGCGACAATATTTCATCATCGTTATACTTATGACAACTCCAAAAATATTTTTGTTTATATTTTTCCATCGAAGTCATACGTAAAGCTTGTGATAGAAGCAATAATAATACTAATGAGTTTGTGTGCCCGATCAGTAAGTCGGTCAATTTATTGTTGAATTAAAATTCACCAAAAATTTTAAAATTATTTTTAGGATTTTATATGAATCAGGTGTCGCAGCTCTTAATTTTAAATCTAGCCGAAGCGCTAAAAACTCTAATGGCTGCGGTAGGACTGACGTAGACCACAAGGACGGATCGCCGGGGCTGCGTCAATGCCTCTATCTACTCATGTTTATTAATGTGCTGCATAAATTATGCTGTGCAGCAGCATTTTAGCCCCGAGGAAATCACCTAGCCTTACTTAGTAGAATGCTTTGGATGGTTTCCATATTGACACGAATTAAACGGCTTCATTGCAATTGCTCATACAGATTTAAAAGGCTTCACACGCAGGCTAATTAGTTCTTTCTAAATATTCTAATTTGATTGAAGCCCTGCACCCTGTCGCTACAAATTTTATTGCTTTTTCATACTAAAATACATTTAGTATGTAAAATTTAGTTATTTGGAAAAGTCTAAAACTGTATGGGCAACCGGTATTTTTAGTCTTTCCTTATATTATATAAAATAATATATATACCAAATAACTTTGTGGATACATGTAGATGAAAATTATTGAAAGTACCTTCAATCTAATTGATGAAAACATTATATGATACAAAATATTAATTCTAAATTAAAAAAAAAATCTTTTACAAAATACATAGACTATATATGTATATTATGTATTCGCCAAGACGACCCAACGGATAGTACTTGACGGAGTGTACTTATATACTTTGTGCTAGCTAGCCTGCGTCGATACCAACTACTTATCAGATGTTCTACCACCAAACAACAATATTTACTATTGTTGTGTTCGGGTTTGAAATATGAGCGAGACAGTGTAAATTCCCGGCACAAGGAACATAACATTTTAGTTACCAAGCTTGGTGGCGCTTCGGCGATCTAGGGAATTGTAAATATTTGTCATGAGTCTCACTCCCCCAAACATAATTAAACATATTTAAACATAACCCCCTAAAATCTCCAGCTGCGACAGCTCCTGATTTCTATGGATGGAGGTGACCGCTCTCTGTTGATAAATGTGTGGAATATCTCTTCAAATCTATCTCTTAGATATTCATCTACTAAATTGGAGCACTGTTGTGGATTTTTTCAGTTTAAGATGAAGTCATCCCAGCATTGGGATATCCCACAGGCGGGAAAAATTTACAATCGTTTAAAGATGACGGATTCAAATCACTAGGTTTTCGTGTGTTTAATTTTTGTTTATAATTTATCCCGTGGTGAAGGTACCAACCCACACTGAAACCTGAAGGAGCATGAGTCGGATGAAATTCTGCCACATGTATTTCAAAATCTGTAGCGGAACCGTCTCTTTAATATTAGTAAACACCATAAAAAATAATAATACAAAAAACCATTTTTTTCATTCATGTTCGTTATTAACCTAATGGATAAAGTTGCCAGGGACATTTGTCGCGTAATTGTCCCTTTTTAAAAGTATTAAGTAGCGGCTGAAACTTCTGGAGTGCGACCGCCACATACTTTTAGCTTTATTCAAAGCGTTAGCAATCGCTTAAGAGAAGTTTAAACTGGGCGCACTGGCTAGCAGTATGTAACGTGAGCTGGGCGTCCGAAAGTTGTTCATCATAATTAAAGGTCAGCAGCTCGGGAAATTAATATTCTCTTTCTGCGGTGGCCGGGAGCTACGGATAAACTTATGTGGCCGGTAGTGAGACGTTTTTAATATTATTGTGGTGTTTAATGAAGTCGGTAATTGCAATTAAGTTCCAAAATTATTTTCCAAATTAATTAATATTATTTTTGATCATTTCTGATTTGAGTAATCGATATGTTTTATCGTTCTACAAAAACAGATTATGCGTGTGCTACAAGGGATAAGTACCGTCTTTACAAAATAAAATGGCACGTCAAATTTCAAAAGAGTAATTAAATTATTATTTATTTTATTCACTGATTTAATATTTGAATGTATTTTTAGTTCCGAGAGTCACAAATGGCCAATATACAAATTTTACCAATTTTTTCTATTTACGAGCAAATTTTCACAGGACAGTGTGGTAGCTGTAAGGATTTCAAATGCACTTAGGTTCCATGGTCATGCAAAAACGAAGCAATTATGTAACGACGTCAACGGATTAGTGTTTGTGCTGGCGAAGCGCCAAGTGCACGCGGCATGGCGCAGGGAGGGGAAGAGAGCGCGGGCCTGGAGGGGGGGGGGCGGCGACAGTATAGAGTCCGGCCGGTCATGAACTGTATAGAGATATCGATAATAAGCCATCATTCGACAATCGAATTTATTAACAATATAAAAGGTTCGTGACTTCGTTTCAACGATTTTGATAATTGGTTTTGTAAAAATTGCTAGGTGATATTTCTTTCTTTTATTCAACTTAAATACTCATTCAGACGTCTATAGGTTTGAATTTTAATGAAATTTGAACCTTAAATAAATAATCGGAGCTTATAACTCAAGTAACGAGCATGCTTCACTAATAATATGTAATAATTAATAGTAGTGAAAATGTCTTGTGACCATACTGGATACCTAAAGAATACAGCTCGCGCCTTCTATTGGAAACACACTACAATTGATTGATTGACTGAGCATTGCTATGCTTTACATTGTTCTAGTATAAAGTGTACATAAGCCAGTATTAGTGTACAAGAGACATTGCAAAATTACCTCTGTTGGTTGGCA
Source organism: Vanessa tameamea (assembly GCF_037043105.1). Lineage (NCBI taxonomy): Eukaryota > Metazoa > Arthropoda > Insecta > Lepidoptera > Nymphalidae > Vanessa > Vanessa tameamea. Next base: position 7,892,093 of record NC_087313.1, on the reverse strand, counting down.
TCGCGCTTGGCTAGGCTTACACTGTCAATTGTTTATGAATTACGGTGATCATTTATTCAAGAGATAGTTGAAGAATGAGTCTAGGGTCTACTAAACGTCTTGAGTATATGTTTGTCCTTATATTACTGTCGTATCATTTACCGCTGCTCGACTTTGTGTATGCCTGACTTATACTTTGATATACGTACTTACTATTTTTTCTACTAAATAACAATGCTTTGTGTTGCTGTAATCCGGTTTGAATGGTGAGTGAATCAGTGTAATTACAGGAACAAGGGACATAAAATCTTAGATCCCTTAGTCTCCGGAGCAATGATGGAGAATTACAGTTTATACTTCTTACAGTGTTTACGGACGAAGGTCACCACTATCTATTGGTTGGCCCATTTGCTCGACAGTGTGCCTTAAATTAAATATAAAACCTTTTTTTTAAATTATTGTACTTAGATCAAGGCATATTGTACCTATTACAAAATACAAATCGCTTATAATAAGTAAATATAACTTTAGTATAAAAATATGTAGAAAGACTAATTTGTAGGGAAGAATAAATGGAATTCTTTTTAAATTGACTATTAAAAATATTTTGGTATGATTTTTGATGTTGTCTGTTAAAGCATTGAAGATTATTTCTTTGATCATATGTAAAATTGTTTCACCATTAAGTGTGCCGTTTTAAGAATTAACATCAAATCGTAATTTGTATTTCAGTAGACAGCGCCTTTGTTGGAATAGTTTTTAATTAATAGTGGAAGAGGTACAGAGTTCTACGATTCATTATTTTTTTTTTGTTCGACATAATGGAGGTTGAATTCATCCGCAATCTGTATAGAGATTGGAATCTGAATATAAATCTGCAATGTCATATATGGATTGAAATTGACATTCGTTAATAGTTTTGATGCAGTTTGCTATTTTTGTTACCTATGAAAAAATACGATATGTTATGCTTGGATATTTGTTCAATGTTTTGTAATGCTAGTTATTTTTTGTCCCACGGTTTGATAAAGGTCGCTGCTTTTGTTATGAAGAATTTAATTTTCTCTATTGTAAATAAATAGATTTCAGAATTTCTTCCATTATAAACGAATTATCCTTTTTAAGCATTAAATAAATATGAATAAAAATTTAGCAACACAGAAATACTGTGATTTTTGCTGATGTACTTTTATAACTGCTGCTCGTCCCAATTTCGAACGAAAAAAAATATACAAAATTATCTTTGCTACTACTATTTAACATCCTACATTAAATTTCCAAAAATGGAATTAAGTTCAAAATTTCAGCTTTCTAGAATTGTAATTTTGTCTGTGCGTTGATAGTTAATTAGAACAAACGATTTGATTAGAAGTATTTTTATAAATATTTTTTGGACGTTTTCACATCCAAAAAATTTAGACAGAAGTCAAAGCTACTGTGCCTTTTTATCTTTTGTATTGTATGCTTGTTTTTCATAGCCTACGGATAAGATCAATTTGTATTATATATGTGTTGACAAATGAAGCCTCATTTTGTAAATGATTAATTAATGAACATATTATATTAGCATTACTAAAAATGTATTTTCTACGAGCACTAGTTATTTCTTACGTACGAAGAACTTACCAACTCCAACGAATATCTTATAAAATATAATATATTTTTTCATTTATATTTTTAACAAGGCTACCATTATGTGGCACAACTTTGTACGCGAGCTTTATATATGGACGACCTCATTCGCGCGGACAACTTTTATTCGTTTCATATCTCGACTATCACACATTGTATTTTCTATTCCAAACTTTACAAGTCTATCAAAATTAGTTCAAAAGTTTTCTGGAACATGCATATGGGCGTATCGATTTCCTGACGATGGTAAGTGATTCCAAATCAAATTATTCCAGATTATGACGTAGTCCTGATATGTCTTGTCCTGATTTCGACCTTGGTGCCCACTCTCGGCAAAGACCATTTCTGCACCTGTGCAGGATAATATCTTCTAAGATATTATTGTGGACAAATGTCTCCGTAAATACAGATGCACTTTCTATTGTAGTCCTATAGGACATAAATCTGGCAGGACCGGAAGTAGTTCAGTAGTATATATTTTCTTTTTACTCGGAATTTTTATCTTTGCTAACATCAACTTTGTTCTGGAATAAAGTTGAGTCATTACATTGATTAAAAACAGAAAAGACATTTACCACGTCAGTCTGTGGGTGTTGGCTTGTCGTTTTTTTGTGCTATAAAAAATAAAAAAGGAATTTTCTATGAATGATAACTATGTTATTCAATTGTATATGTTATAATGTATTTTTAAGAGGCTAGTAATATTACATTTACAATTTTCAAGTATTAATGTAAAATTACAGTTTTATTTCACAAGTTCATTTTAGTAACAGAATAAAATAAAGCAGTTGCAAAAATCGAAACAAGAAAAATCTTGATACAGATTTTATAACAACTCCAACGATCACATTTTAGAAAAAGAAATAAATAATTATAGGTATAGTAAAGTAACAGACCATAAATATCCCACTGTTTGGCCAAGAACACCTCTTCTCTTTTTTTGCAAGAATTATTACTACCTTGGGAACAAAGATGTCATGTCCCTTTGGCGTGTAGTTACACTGACTTATTCGACCTTCAAAATGGAACATAACGATATTAAGCATTGCTGTTTGGCGGTAGAATAAATAATGAATGATACCTACTCAGACGGGTTTGCACAACCCCCTACCACCAAGTGTCTTTTAAGGAGACGCTTACTTATTCCGATATTCTGTTCAAGAGGCAACATTTGGCATATTATTCGACACAAGGGAGGTTTCTTCAGAATGTTTTCCTTAGAGGACCACGAGATGAATTATAAACATTAGTTAATTGCACGAAAACTTAGTGTGCGGATTTGTACCAACAATCTTCGTCAAAAAATCTATCTACTGACCTGTATCCAAATTTTGAAAATAGAATAAATAAAATATAAATATTTTATTTCAGTATCTTAACAAAACATATGTATCAAGTTTTACCCTCAACATAAGAGGACTATCCTTGAGTCAAAATACTCCGCTCTTCCATTAAAAAAAAACAAAATTAGAAATAGCCGTTAACATATTTTAGCAAAATTAGTAATGGAAAATATATGTATATCATATTATGTCATGTCATATCTATGTTACATAATGCAATATTTATATAACACGTAATCTAATACCCTTCATTTTACAAATGCTTAAGTGGATGAGGATTTAAGTTATCTAAATAAAAAAAAACTAAAATAAAATGCGTTACTTATAAAACTGTAAACAGTTATTTAATAAACAGTTTTTTGCTTATAACGCATGAAGCATACTACTTACTTCATGTTGAAAATGGGATTAAGCCTTCATATTCGGTAAAGCCGATGTTCCTACATGAAATCTCTACACGACCACTTTAGGCGTTCGCAGCGGTTGCTTAATCCTATTTTAACCAACTTTAAAGCGGGTTTGTTACATTGTTTCAATGTAATTGTTTAGTTGTCATAGACAAATCTATTCCATTATCTAATTGAATTAGCAATCATAAAATAGAAATCAAAATCGGAGTATAATTTAATAAATTGTTTTATAAAATTATCACAGTATTGGATTCTACCCAGAAGTAAATATCGTAGTAAGTAGTAATTAGGGGTTGTGCTTTGTAAACGGTATTTTCAAGTATTGACTCCGTTTTAGTTTCTGGTTTCGTTTCCCGCCACTATAACTAATGCTCGAGGCGTACAAGTGTTCTATAGATTAATGTGCTAAAAAGTTCCCTTAGTTGGTTCTTAATGATACCCACGTATTAAGATGCTGTGGTTCTTTTATATTTTGATACATAGAAATAAAAATATTTCGAAGCGTTAACCGAAGATAAGAGAATAGTATTCGTGTTAAGATGAAGGAAAACAGAGAAGAAAAGGACGCGTGTATCAGAACACACTACAACAGTGGGGTAATTATAATCTTCAAATCTCTTAAAGAGGATATCTTCTGATTTTACTTTCTATATAATTACGTATATAAGCTTTGTCCGTACATTAATATCAGTTTTTAAATTATTTAGTAGCAAATATAAAAATGTAAAATTGACTGAACTGTTTAGAATCCGCGAAAAATTCCAAGATCCAAGATTTCATTTAGCTTTGAAATTTAGCCATACGGATTATGTTTACACGCGATGAAATGTTATACCGTGATATAATAAATTTGTAAAAAATCAATTATAATGCTCTTGCTAAATTAAAAATATTAATGTATCTGAAAAAACTTTAATATTACAAGATTGTACAAAAAAGTAATTGTTACGTTTCATACAATCTCATTCTTATCCTATAATATAAATAATATATTTTCACATGACTTTGTATTTCAAATGTTGAAAAAGATTAAATACAAAGCTTCTTGCCGATTCTTCTTGGTAGAATCTACATTCCTTTACATTTGATACAATTCTGTAAAATGAAGATTCAAAAGCATTTGCAAATAGCCTATGTAAATAAAGTATAATTTGATTGACTGATAATAATCGTTACGTCAATTATGTGACCGATTATTTTGTATTCTATTAAAGTATATTTGAAAATAAATATTACTCCAAGTTGCTTTTGCCGGTCTCGCTCATATAGGATAGGATTGTTCTATTAGTTCTGGGGCCAAGGTATCATTGTGTAAAGAACAATTTGGTATTCAGTTTAGTTACAGTTTTAAATGAATGTTAAATATGACAACAATGCTTATGGAGTCGATGTTGCGGTATAATGCTAAAGTCATTTTTAAGTCCACCGCATTGTTGCATTGTTTCAATAAGGTTTTCATGTATGAAACTTAAATGTACCAGTTGTTTCTATTTGATGTTTCAACATTTCTAAACTACGAGCTCTTGTTGCGATTATGTACCGCTAGAAAATCTATAGTCTTAAATATAGTGCATTGTTTTACTTGAAATGAAACATTGATACTGCAACTGAAGTTGTGTGTGCTAGCTGTAGCATTGGGGCCCATTGTTTTTATACCAGATAGCCACTTACGCTTCAACAATTTAAACTGAATAGGCCGATAAACGATCTATACGTTCAAGTGCCTACGTGTCCCGTTCTACGTACGAATAAAAAAATATAACACATTAAAAAAAATCTTCCTTATTTATAGGCTCAATTGTTGACTTCGTGTCATTGATTTTAGAAATGAGTACATACGTACTTGTATTTTGAAGAAAATACACAAAATACAAGTACATTAGACATTTGATTTTGTTAATGCGCTGCCTACAACGGGAATAGGTAAGGTGTATTTTTTATTATTTAAATTGACCGCACCTACAGTCAATAGTTTAATATAATTTAAGTTCATTAAAAATATATCAGAAAAAAACAGTACAATTAGATTACTAAAAAAGTCAAGTATTTTTTTTTAATATATTGAATGTCGAAAGCTCAACTCAGAATGTTTAATAAACATTAAAATGTTTAAATACGGTTGGAAATATATTTTTAAATCAATTAACTGAGTTAGTAACTACTTCAATATATATAAAATAATTGTATGTCTATACAGGATCGTTCCGTTTGAGTTGAAATCATAAAAGTTGTTCTCATCTATTAATCCATGGTGGCGCGGCGCGCGGGCGGGCGCCGATCAAACAGGCCGGGAATCAATATGGCCGCCGCCCAGCTGATCCGTGACCTCTGCACCCCGCGCCCCGTTTCGCTCTACGCCACCCGCCGCAAACTTAACGCTTCCTTACGAATTTTTGTCATGCGATGTTCAGCGACTGTGTTTGTGATCGATTTCGTTGAATCAGGGTACTCTATTAGTATAATTATTCTTGATTCTTATTTTACATTTAAAATTTTACTTACGTTTATTCATTTAAAAACATTATTTTAATATGCATTAAAATTTCACTGTATATAAATACACTATACTTCTTCACAAATATTTTAATGACTTATATCGACTGTACTCTAGTGATCTATCCACACGCATATGACATCACATCACATCTTACAACTACTAACGCCCTAAGTCTTTTCTCAAGCGTTTATACAAATATCTCTCAAAATAGGAAGCGTAAATAGGAAGATAGATACGTACGTTTACCAGAAGCGACTTTGTAATAAACTTACTACTTGGTGGTAGATTTGTGCAAGCCCGTCTGGGTAGGTACCACCCACTCATTTTACCGTCAAACAACAGTACCCAATATTGTTGTGTTTCGGTTTGAAGGTTGAGTGAGCCAGTACACTACAAGCACAAGGGACATAACATCATAGTTTCGAAGGTTAGTGGCACATTGACTCGTCCGCCTTTAACATAAAAAAATATATAATAATAAACTTCTTAGAGATCTACAAATATAAAATTTAAATGAAACTATTATACAGTTTTGGCAGCATTCCTTTAAAAAAAGGTCCGGTCCGACAATTTTTCTCTGTTCAATTACGTTAACATAATCTATATTAATATTGTAAATGCGAAAGGAACTCTGTCTGCTTGTTTACTTTTTTAGCTCCAAGAAAGGATATAGGCTATTTTTTATACCAAAAATCTACGACAGCATATCGACACGCGGGCGAAAACTGGCAAGCTACAATTCAAAATATATATCACATATAAATATTACTTATCATAAATTAAATATAAATCGGTTTAGGAGTTTTTTGTTAGAATCCGGTATAAATAAATAAAAAAGCTAAACTATTTAAAATAGGTACTTATTACGCTACACAAATGAGAGGAGAGTTCGGCTATAGTTTTGTTTATTGGTTAAAAAAATGTTGAAATCAAGCGAACGAATAATAACTTGGGAACAATTTGTATATTCATATTGATATAGTTGAAAACTGCAGCGACATCACAATTTTTCAACGAAAACTCCAAACAATATTACTGTATATATGGGGAGGGCGCAATTTACGACCGTTGTTATTGTTTCTGTAGAGCCCGTCTAAAACATATTCAAAATGGTAAATGGAAGGAGGGAAGGGGACGTACAGCGGAGTGTTCAGGAAAAGTGGTGCCTAGCTTGACAAATTGTAACCACCCTCAGTTGTCGGTCCGGTTAAAACGTGACTTTATGCACATATGAGAATATGTTATTTTTATTTGTTTATATCAGTAATATAATGTCAGATATCTACTGTTGTTATTTATTTCCCCGCGGACCGTATCCGATATCATATCGAGGTGCAAATATTCAGTTTATTTTTAAATTTATTAAAAAAGTGCCTAATCGTAAATCATTTCCATGACTATAATTTCATCAAAATTTTATTAAAAAGTAAACAAGCTAGCGTGGACGACTTCGCTAGCATTTTTTTAAATTTATTTTATATAATATTAAAAAATATTAATTTTAATTCGGTATAGTTTTATGTCATTAATTTTTGGTATTGGAAATTTTTGGAAGTCGATCTACAACCAAAAACGATGGATGTAAATCACATAATTAACCAAATAAACAAACATTATGTTATCCTTTTTACAAGTACCTATTAAAAACAATGTAAATTAATTTTTGATGGTAATTAATATTACTGCGATAACAAGCCGCTTTATTGTTTATATAATTTAGTTTTATAAGAATTAGCTAATTCTGCGGCTTTACCCACGCGAAATTTATAAAACTTTACCTATAGGAAAAAAATCGTCACCCCCTCAAAGGTTCTACCAGGATTTTACCCCCTCGAGGGGTAAATTAAAAGAGTAGCCAATGTAATTCCCTAGGACTCATATGCATACCAAATTTCATTTAAATCTGTTTATCGGTTTAAGCGTGAAAAGGTAACAGACGGACTTACTTTCGAGTTTATAATATACTAGCGACCCGCCCCGGCTTCGCACGGGTGCAATGCTGAAAATAAATATACTACAGAATGTCTTACAACGTTGACAGCTTTTTAGTCATTAGACAATACAAATCGCTATATCCCTGCATTTTAAATTTGTAATAACTTCGAAAATATTCATTTAAATTACATGCTGTAAAGAGTCATATTGATCTATTAAAAATGCTCAATGTATTTAAGGTACTTAATTGGATAAGGATGAATGCTCTATTGTTTAAAATTGCTTCGAAAATAAGTCATTATTTCTCGTAAAAAGTAAAGGATAAAAGTAGTTATTGTGGGTTATCCCTAAGAGATAGACATATACTATCGCGAATTTTTATGAAGACCTTTTTAAGGTGTACTATACTGAAGTGCATTATTTTGATTCATCTCGTAGGGTTTAGCCAGCGTTTGCAATGTAATCGCAAAAAATGTGTTCATTTCCGACACCACTTTAGAAACCTAAAGAATATAAAATTAACAATGTTTCTTCACTATATTGTGCGTGTATTATACATATAAACCTTCCTTTTGAATCAATCTATCCATTAAAAAACCCGCATCAAATCCGTTGCGAAATTTTAAAGATCTAAGCATACATAGGGACATACAGTGGAAAGCGACTTTGTTTTATACTATGTGATGATAATTACGAAGTATATATGTATATCTAAAAGACGTGTATTTATATATCGTTCGTGAAACAGGCAGAACATTTAATAATTTAAAATATAAGTATTTTTAGATGACCTGATAGCCAATGCCTACTTCATCACAAGATCGATTCTACACTCGATGCCATTGTGTGGAGGGCCTTACAGCGCGATGCAGCTTAAGTATTTTTCTATTCAAACTGATACGAGGCAGTCAGCGCAAAAGCTAAAACTTTGTCACAACCAATTAATTTTGGTAATTATGAGTTTCGTACAATATATATACACAGCGACAAAATAATGTTGACAACAATTTTAGAACATTTTATGATTTCAACGAGTTCGAAATGTTTCTGAAAAGATCATCTGTCTGGAAAAGTATATCTGTGAGAATATTTCTAATTATTCATTTGTTTATAATTGAAAAGAATCATTGAAATAACAAATTTTTGGGCCATTAGCCCGCTTTCCCATTTTTATTTTCCTCTGACATGAGATGGGACCAATATGTCAACACGTGTGGCGTTCCACAAAAGGGCTCGTCCCTATTTGGGAATATTCCTTTTCCCGGAGGAAATTTCAGTTAGTTGATCATTCCGTTAAGTCTTTTCATATCATTACGATTAATTTCGCATCAAATAATAAACTTATACAATTATCTAAATAAAAACTTGCAGAAGACATCATAAGTAATTTGCCTTTGCTTTAAAACTTAAAATTGTATTTTTATATTCAAATATGAAGTTATAAATTGATAACATTCTGTACAAGGTTTAGCGATATGTATTGGTTTTGATTTTGTCCGTTTTAGAATCGTTTTAGTATCATAAAACTATTTAGTACCTTTATAGAATCCAAAAACACCTAATCCCGTTTAAAAGCAGAAAACTTTGTATGTTGCAATTTTTTGTAATAAACCATTTAAGATTTTATAAAAGGATTGTATATGCTTATTAATTCAATTGACCAATCAATCAAGTTGTAATGAATTAACTGTTAATAAAATATGAAAAAAAACCGACACAAATGAATTATATCATAAAAGAAACCGCATGAAGGCGGTTACCGATATTTTACGAGTTGTATCAATTTTCATTGTGGGTGATTATATGACCCGGAATTAATATTGGCATTAAGTCTTTGGTGTATTTAATATAAAGGCTTATTTAGTTTTAGGATTTAGATTGTAAGTTTAAAAGTATTAAAAGAATGGAGGAGCTTTAGATAAGTATTAGAAAAGGGCCAGACACATATGTTAAAAAGGTTTCTATTTCGAAGTAGGGAGCTAGAATATTTCTTTGATTGCGATATAAACATGAAAACTGTTAAACATGAATGATACTTTATTAAACTCTTACAAGTTACTTTAAGTCAACTTCTTATAAGATCAAATCGAATTTAATGTTACCATTGGTTCATCATACAAATTATACCAAGAAGAACCGACAAGAAACCAGCAGTAGCTACATACGATAGTTAAATTATATAAGCATGTTATTCAAATATAATTAAATTATTATCAGTATTGAAATCTGGGATATTTAATGACGTTAAAATGAACGCATTACAAAAAAAGGGCGTGGAGCGTGCGGTGAAATTTGTTAGCGCCGGGGAAGACAGTTACGGAAAGATCACTTGACCGTATCGATTGTTTACTTCTATTTACTATATTATAGGGCTGTATAATTTCCAAGGTTTTAAAATTAAATTATTTGTCATGCTAAATAATTATTAGGGTTTTCACCAAAAACTTATTAATAGAAGCCTGAAATCCAGACTTTACGTCCCCTTCCCAAAGTTTTAAGCATTAGTTTTTCACTTTTCTCCATGAACCCAATCAGGTATTGTCAAATTATCGTACTATCTGATTACGAGAGTGAGGGAATACAGAGTGCATCTGTGTTTGCGTACACACTTCTGGCTAATATATTCTGCGTAGATTAGAGCACCCGCCGTGATCAGGCAAAGTCACGCATTTGTTATTATCATAGTATAAATAAAAATCGTACGAGAATGCGTCCATTTATACCAGAAAGGCTTAATTGAAGCTCACTTCTAATTAATCGTTTATTTGTTATTTATTGTAATCATTTCTGTTTCCATATTTCGTGTAGTAGGTATTTATATTTGCAATTTATTTTATTTGTATTTTATTGTTTCGTTGTAATTCAACTGTTAGCATAACCTGATTAGCCTAACAGTTGAATTGCACAGAATGCCTTCCAACATGAATTCCGCCTCTGGTACCAAACATTATAATTTGCCAATAAAATTATTAAATAAATAAAAAAATGAAGCTAAGGGTAAATTTAATTGTTGGCAAATATATACTTCAGTTATTCATAAGGTATCATGGCTAAGATAAAACATTATGATAAAAACTGAATTACATGAAGTAGAACACATCTGTAGCAAACGTAAGTCCCGTATTATTTCCAAGCTAGTGTCTTCCATGTGTTCAGTTTCATTTGCTCTAAATCCCACACGTGTAAAATGTCTTTAATTATAACCGGTGGCCTAGTTGTAATAAGGGTAAAATTTTTAATTTTTTGAATAGCAATCTTTTCACATATTTTTTTAAAATGGCCTTACGTTGCATGTGAAACCTCATTAGAAATTCACTTAATTGGGTGCTAGGAATTTTCACGAGTCTGCGTAGTTAGATTACCTAGTAGAATATTGAATTATAAAAATAAAGAAGTAAAAATGGTCTATATTTATTATACTATACATACGAATTTGATTAATTTAATTTCATAATGTAAACTAATGTATGAATTACTTACTTCGACAAGTTTGATTTTATTATCGGTTTGAATGCATTTTTGTCTGCTATGTTAATTTATCAATTAAAAAAACTTTAGCGAACTGAAATATTAATAATCGTTTAACACATAATTAGATTAAGCATAGGCTCAAAAAATACTTATTTATTTATTTATATGTATACAATATCACTTCATACATATACATTCCATTGTAATTTGAGTGCTCGCTCCGTGTACAATTTTGAGTCAATATCAATCTCGATAAATTTAGTATAAACTAACGGTGCTCATTTATGTTCAAGTATTCGTTGATATATTTACGCTTATATTATATATATATACATTTCAAATGACTATTGTAATCGATGTTGGTTAGAAGTTTAAAGTAAAAAATACATTATTAGCTCATTAGTGCTCAGTTAACTCTAATTAGCTAAATAATTTATTAATTAATTTTATTTTTTTTTCATTTCGTGTTTACAATCGGTCTTACATAATTGATTTTCAGAAACAACCTTGCCAAATGATATTTAGAAACGTCGAAATTACAGCTTAAATATCGATATGATAAGTGTACTAAAATTTTATTACGCCACATGATTTTAAATATTATTATTTTTATGAACCTACTTTCTTAATTACACGAGCTGTGGCCTACGGTGTTAACGCATTCATTTTGATTTTATATGTTACTTTTATACACATATATCATCTATATACATAGCAAATACACTTATTTTTTAACCTCCATCAATACACTCCACTTATTTATAAGCATGTATATTGTAAATATATAATCGTATGTATATGAGTGACCAATTTTCCATGCACTTTTTAGATGAATATTGAAGAATAAATAATCATAATTTATGGTATATGAATTTTATATTTTTTATAACATCAAAATGATTTTATTTATACTTAATTAGATTTTGTAAAATGCATTTCGTTAACTATTTAATTTTATTGTAAAGCTCTATGTGACAACACAAAGAGGTTTTATTTAACTTGACATGTTAGTAAATGTACATGTGGGTTAAATCTTTAAACTGAATGTTAATCCAGTTGGATTCAAATGATTGAGCTGAAATTTTGCTTATGTATTATGTATTGGTTAACAACACTATCTAGTGTAAGTAATAAATTTTATTCGAATATATATGAAATGGTGATGTATTTATAAACAATCGTCTCATTCAATCACTCCTTTTTTAACTTAAAAACAAAACGGTCTTATGATAAAATAAACTTTTCAAGTTAACTGGTATTTACAAAAAATTTTCAAAGGTAAAATAATATCACGCACTGGAAAACACGTTAACTGAAGAATGAAAAACTTTAAAACACCGTTACCATTTGCTCTTATCACTTACGAGTTTTTAAATGAATGTTTTCTCGAGAATCAGGTTGAAGTGTCTACGTCTAGTAGTTTTTAATGTGTTTTCGAGAAGAGTTATAATTGCTGCGAGTCGTATTAGTTTAAGTGGATAGGGAAATATAAGGGCGGAAAACATGAGGTCGCGTCAGGTTTCTATTTAAATGACTTTGTTAATTAAAGTAGGAGGTTTAAGTTAAGCAACACTATTATTTATTACTCGTTTTAACGCAAATAAAGTAGTATCCATTATTTTAAATATGATTGAGAAATAATTTTAAATAATTAACATCGACTCGATAGAATCTACCGCCAAACAGTAACATATAAATAGTACATATCGTTGGCTTTTGGATTGAAGAGTGAATGAAACAGTGTAATAACAGGCAAAAGCGACTTAAAAATCTTAGTTGGTGGCGCGTGTATAGATTAGGTGACTTCATAGTAGTTAATTACAATTGGATGTAAATAACAAATATTTATAGTTAATTTAATATATATAATATGGCTCAATATATTATATAGGTAAAATCTATTACATACACTGTTGTAAAGAAAATCACATGAAATGTTATAAAGTAATTCTCCGTTTTATTGAAGTTCAGTCATCGGCATGTAAGCAATTAAATATGATACGGTTAACCAATCGATGGTAATTCATCAATTAAAATGAAACTTTCATAATTTTTTATAAAGGATTATGCAGAAATTATTTGAATGTCGATATTGAAATATTTATGTTTACTACGTAAAGTAATATTTCGGGATATATAAATGAGAAATATCAATGAATATGTTGACAATGTCAGTTTCCAAAATAGATAATGAATAGTTTCAATAAATGTTATAATAATATTATTTATTATTATCATGTCGTGTTTTAAATAAGGTCGGATGTAAAGGCTCTTATGGCTCTCTTTACGATTTAAGGAAATTCCAATATATCGGCATTGATAGAGCAACTGTATAAATTGTTTGTCCTTTAAAGAAATAATTCGTAGACTTTAAAAATAAAAAGTCCTCAGAATTCGACATGTGTTCTCTCAAATCACAGGCCCGGGGTTTGCGCCAGGCTACAAGGTCGTCCTTGGTTAAACGGATAATGCGAGAGTGATTGCAATTGACTCTACATAAACATTACGAAACAATAAAACCGTGCTTTAATTCGCCAAGAGTTTTCAAATGTGTACATGAATAGAGATAGTATAAAATATAATGGAAAATCTATAATCTGTATTGAAAATATGCCAATGCGGATAAAATCGCGGTGAGCGGACTCGACTCTGGGGCGCTGGTACACACGCTTGATAAGTTAGATTTAGTATTCAGCGCTTGTCTGAAATGATGTCGTACTGAAATAATTCTCAAAATTGCTTATTTTTATTCTGTAAATGTAATTTTGTTAATATCATGTCATATAATATATATTATACGACATGATATTAACAGATTCATCTTCGAAATAAAAAATCTGCTCCGCCGACGTAGATTGTACTATGATAATTAATCGGATCAATAATTGACCCTAAACAGTCTTTAAATTGGTATGAGATTTAATAAAATTATAAATATTCTGCACAAATAATTGTATACTTGATATTACATCGTTTAAAAAAAGCGTATTAATAAAATGATAGCTAAACAACTATGCTCCTGTTTAATGAAATTGATACGAAATATCTGTTTTTGTAAGATAATTCAGTAATAGTTTTTTGTTTAAATTATTATTGCATATTGCGCTATTGTTTACCAACTCGATGTTCGCCGTTTAATTACAGAGAAGAGATTTCATTATACAGCAGAGAAAGCGTCTCGTTGCCAGGCGAAATATTTATTACAGAGCTGAAGAGTGCACTCGGAAGTGACACGTGATTTTGTCCAATACTATATTCGTTTTAGATGGAAATATCAGATTTTATCAAGTGTAAGTTGGGATAATGTTTTTTAAACGTTTAGCTTAAAGTTCGCCTTTAGAAGGTGAGTGAACCAGTATACTACAGGCATAAAGGATATATCTTAGTTTCTAAGGTTGGCTGTGCTTTGGCCATGTAAAGAATGGTTAATAGTTTCATACAGTGCCAATGCCTCTAAGCTATGATGGCTACTGTCCGCCCGTCCCAACTAGTTCTGCCTCTCAGCTTCACATGATAAAAATTTGATTATACACTGATACGGCACATAACATCGTATTTCCACATACTATTTTCTTTAAAAAAGCGTGGAATTTTACTCATCGATTTTCAGTCAGCATATACATACATGTAGAAATGTATTCGATTGACATAGCTTTTGTAATAGAAATGTTGGTAAACCATAAGTACGTCTTGACGGTTATTGAAATCTTCATTCCAAACCGACCTACATACCATAAAATGACGAATCAAAGGTGCTTGTAAACATACTCGAATAAAAAATATTTTATGCTTGAAATTATTTCCAAAATATATTACATTACAATAGACGAAGTTGGCTATTAAAACATTTAGTAGAAAATGTATTGTTTCTATATTTATAGATATAAGAATATTTTTCTTACAATTTTTGTTTAGTTTTTGTAAAAGAATACAAATTGCATAACTATAAGAGATAATTGTGACAGAAATTCATTGAAATTGGACACATGCAAGTTTCTTCACGATGTTTTCTTTCACCGCCGAGCACGAGATGAATTATAAATACAATTTAAGTACTTGGAAATGGTGTTCACCGTATTTTGAACGTACAATTATCGGTTAAAATGCATGCGTTCTAACCAGGGCAATCTTATAAGCATATAGTTGATGATTATATCTTCTTGATGAGTTACCTACGGTGGATTTTCGAGGCCTATGGAGTGAAAACTGATAACTTCCGGATTTCTGGCAGCTGCTGAGAATTTTTCGACAAAAAGCCCAATTACTTTTTATACACTCGACATGGGGTTCGAACCTAGGACTTCGGGATCTGTAGCCTTTAAGTTACTCACTAAACGAAAGGGGTAAACAAAATATTCATAAAACTATGTCACTAAGGACTTGACATCAATCTTCAAAATGATGAGTAGTGCCTTGTCATTAAGTATTATTAAATGTAAGATCTATTCGCTGATGAGACCTTTTTAAATTGTCTTATTATGTCTAGTATTTCTTTTGTTCCAATCTCTTTGAAATTTTACCTAAGCTATTTTCGAGGTATTAAATAATAATATTTTTGTGGGTAACTTGGAGGTGGAGGAAAATAGGTCAAGCTTAGGTAAGTGGTCACATTAGGTGGCAAAGCTTTGTGTAGGCTCGTTTAGGAAGGTATAAGTACCACTCATTCATCGGTTATAGACAAACAATAATAGTTTTCATTGGTGTGTTTTGGTTTGAAGTTTGTGTGAGTTTTAAAGATATAAAATTAAGCTAAATAGTGACGATAAAAGCTCAGTTAAAACGTTTTATTAGATTTTGATGAAAAACATTAAAAGATAGAATATATGATACAAAATATAAGATGCCTGAGCAGTTGTGTCCATGCTAAATAGATATTACGTGACCCCAAAATTTTGTGTCTTGTAATTTTGCCATCTGGGGGTTTTCCCCTTCGAGCTTTGAAAGCAAGAATTTAAGAAAATTTTGTTATAAAAATTTACATTGTTTGTGTTATATGCACTTTACGTTTGCGTTATATTAAGTAAATATGACAATATTTATCTTGGCAAGCTGGAAAGAATGTCACGTAAGTGAATCTGACGAATTTGAAGATTTAGCCAGGAAGGGAAGCAACGGACCCACAAAAAATCAATACTTTGCAATAATTTTTCTAGTAAATTATTACATAAGTATTGGTCTGGGTGCTATGTATTATTTGTTTGCCCATTATATTGGTTATAATTTACTATTATTAGTAATAATTATCCTTACGGTATGCGAAATGACAGACGAATCTTCTTGCTACTTGCATACATAGATAACTAGTTAATTCCGTCTCTACTTAGTACAGGTAAACCTCATGCAAAGGTATTCAACCCCACTTCCCCCTTGAAGTTTAAATTTCCAAAAATCCTTTCTTAGTGAACTTCTACGTCACGAAAGTAGTAACTGCGCTGAATTTCAAGTCAATCTCACTTATGGCTTCGGAGATCTTGTAAAGAGACAGTCAGAGGTATTTCGCTCATATAACATCCATATTAAATATCTGTACACGTACAGATATATCAATACAAACACATTCATAGCACAATAGGTAATAAGTACAGAAATGAACTTTAGCTATTTCTAGATTTAAAGATTGGTCAAAAATTTAAATATAGCATTCAAGAGATATAATTTGAATAATATTATTACAACTTAACAATCTTACGGATAAATTATGAAACACATTTTTAATTGGCTGTACAGCACAGTTTTAACTAGGTTAAGTTAAGTTTAGTTTAACCATCCACTAACTAACGATAAGTTAACCATATATAGTTGTAATTGGTATTATTTTACGTATTTTAACTGTTATTTATTAAGTTGGAAAAAACATGCCTTAAATTTTGAGTTTTTCGTTCTAATAATGATAGTTCGTTCCATTCACGATTATTTCAATTTGAATTGAACTCTATTAGATATTCATTCATTCTCTGTATTGACAGCAATGAATTTTAAGTTTAAACCCTAGCTATGAAATTTCTAATCGTCTATATAAAGTTACAAATATGTTAATCTCATATAGTAAAAAGAATTGGCAATTCGTTGAGCTGAATAGAATCATAGAATAAATTTGGGGCTCACATTTGTACTCTCGTGTATTTGTCAGTTCTAACCAACGCCTACTTTCCTAAAACGTAGTGTAAGTAGGGGAATCTCCGTCACGTAATAACCGTGAAGCTCCCTCGAGAGCGCTCACAATGCGGCCTGTGCGGATTACTCAAACAACTCGAAAACTCAAAATCCATAGTATTCACTTTTTTTGTTACATCGCTTAAGAGACCGAGTGCCACTACATGATCTGCGTTTTATAAATTATGTTTTCACCCCTTTAAAATATTTTCATTTATAAACTTGATTTTTTTTTTCTCGGCTATTAGAACATGTGGATCTTAACTGATGATTTTGGATTCAAGCTCAGTCAAGCACTTCCAATTCACCTCAAGCTGTCAAAAAAATTGCGACGAAAATTGTATGTGTCGGATAAATCTACTACAATCTACTCGAAGTACATCCATCAAACCGTATTGACCAAGCTCACTTCCCAAAAATAAAGGTGGCATTTCGTTGTTGTTGCAAAAAGTTCGTTTGAACTAACCGCCTAGGTAAACATAAAAAACATACAGCATACATTACATTACATTTTGCTATACAATTAAATAATTGTTAAATAAGTTTGAATTCGTTAACAAAAATACCTGTTTTCTCTTTGATAAAGTCATGCAAAAGCCATTTAATCAATGCTTCACCGTTCGCCCCTGATATATAACAATTAATGAGATAATTTTTTTTATTATTATATTAATGGCAGTTCAACTATACAAGAAGTAAAGAGCATACGTGGTCTTGGCGTTATACTTGATAGTTCATTAAGTTATAGGCTACATGTTGATCATATAATAAAAAACGCATCTAAACTATCTGGATTTATTACTAGACAGTTAAAAATATTTAAGCAGCCGAGTGTAGCTATTTTTTTATTCAATACCTTAGTTCGAAATATCCTGGAATATTGTAGTGTAGTATGGAGCCCTTGCTATCAGGTTCACATTAATAGACTTGAACGTGTTCAATAGAGACTTTTATATCACCTCACTTACACTGATAATAAATGTCACGAACTTAAATCGTACATACAGAGGCTCAATTTTTACAGAGCAAGCTCACTTCATACTAAAAGAAAAATGAACGATATTATCTTTCTTTACAAGCTAATTCATAGGTTTACTGACTCGTCCGATATCCTGCAATGCATAAAATTTTCCATCCCTCGTTCAAACAGTCGCCTGCCCAACTCAAGGACCTTTTGTCTTCCTACCTCTAGAACAAATGTTCGTAGCCACTCGCCTTTATACCGTATGTGTTCCTCTTACAATAGTATTAGTTATTATTACGATATTTTTGCCGACCGTTCTATAGCCTCATTAAAAATTGTTTTAAAAAAAAAATTTCAATAGATTAAATAACTCAAATTAAACAAAAAAAAAAATGTATGCTTAGTATCTGCTGCTCTCATGGACTAGACGCTAATTGGTACTTAATATTAGACGCATGCCGTGTCTACTATCATGAAAAATGTAATCATGTGTATTTTTGTGATTGTCATTTTATTTTGTAGACCTTTAAACATAAAAAAAAGGCAACTGATAGTGACTTAATAATACCCGACCAGTTAATTGCTTATAAGTATCATAAACAAATTAGACTATCATAAAAACTGTACAACAACAGTGTAATCAGAGCATCTTCCATCCCCGATACAATAAGGCTTGTGAAATTTATGCTCTCAATAAATTCCTGAGTGTGAGCGCTGTAAGGCCAGACTGCCGCTTGACCCAAAAACTGAAGAGGCCGATCATGACGATAGCACGCGCCTTCCGGCCTCTGCCTCTGTCTCGCTAGTAACACTAATTATTCATTTTATTTGTTTAATTAAATATATTAACTTTAATACTATAAGTACATATTGTAATTGTAATATTATTAGTTTTCGTCCAGTGGTCGAAATTAGACCATAATAATGAATGAACATTTAATGTAAAAATATATTTCATTTATGAATTTTCATTTTTAGTGAAAAATTAAAGCTCGTCACTAGCTACAAATTAAAAAAAAAATTGGTTGAAAACCGAGAAAAGAAGGGAGGAGAACATTTTTTTTTTAATTTCGAGCACATTTTTAATGGCTTATAGTTTTTGTTCTAACGAAAACAAGCGCAAATACACAAGTATTTATGATTACAATCAAATATCACTGTCAAAAATACGTAGACATTTTTTTACCGAAGAAACTGTTTTCTTTATACTAACAGAAGCTCGAGGTTCAGCTTTTTGTTTTGAAGACATTCGTGTAATTAAGTATGTTTAAAATATGACCATTTAAAATACGTACATATACAATAAAGCCATGCGAAGTCAAAGTCAACCAACAAAGACATTCGGCATAACAGCTTAGGTCCGGTTTTGGTTGGAGGTTAAAAGAATATGTACATTTCTGACAGCTCCATTATATCAATGACCAATTACTTTACTTATTCTAAATTAAAAAAAAAGCCGTTTATTTCCTTAAAAACCACTCGAAGCATAATACGGTGATAATAGATATTACTACCATAATAAAGATGAATTTGAAAATGTAAAAGCTAATTTGGGAATCAACAAAAAGTAACTGCGCATAATGTCAGCGCAGAAGTTCGTATCTAATATCATTTAAGTTGAGAAATGAAAATTATTCAAATCCAATGTTATTGATTCGGCCGAGGGTTTAGTGGATGTTTGCAAGAAAAAAATAAAATGATGTTATTTAAAATGGTTTTAGGGTTTTGTACGCTACATGTACTACGACGAGGATGTTATCGTCATATTCATCAAAAATTGCCATTGAGACGATCGACAAGTGTAAGTACTTGTAATGACCTCAATTTTTAGAATGTTATACTTTATCGGTCGTTAGTATTGAGATCCTTTATAAGTGGCTCTGGTCTTAAGAATCGGTTCTCTTTTAAATTTTTTGCCTAAGTACATATTATCTCGATTCAGTGAATGTTACGTATACTTACTTTGTTTCATATAAACTTCTAACAGATAATAATGTTTTCAATACCTATATTTTAATTATGTCATAAAAAAACATGTAAACCTGCGCCACAGACTTACAGTCATTATTCTAACGAACATGTCTAAAATAATCTCATGATATTGATTGTCACGTTTTATTTTTTTCCCTTTTAAAATAATTAATGTACTTTTTCAGTATAAAGTAGAGATTTTCAATAAATATCTGATTTTATATTGACATACGACGCGCCGTCCTCGCTCTGAAGGCTGCAAACTCGAAGCGGGGGCAGGGACGTTGACCTCCCTCCCCACACATTTCTCTGACCACATTCCGCTATGCGATTATCAACCATAACAACAATTGGTTTAAGTCGAAATTTCCACATTTTAATGCGGAAGCTTATTGGAAAAATTCGTTCTCCATCTGGGATTCAGTCGCGAAGTGTAGTGAGTGCGAATTATATTCTCCTAGCTTGACAATAGCAAGTAATGTAGGTTACATATGCAGTACAATCAATATGGTTCATTATTTTCTTTGAATTCAGAATGTTACTTCAATACTTTTAATTATCTTTTATTATTTTTGATAAATAAAATATTTAGGTTTTTTTTTTATACAGAATTATCCTTGTATGATGTGTTTAATATTAATATTTTATTTCAATTGTTTTTTAATTATAATCCGATGGGAATGCAAATCCGACACGACCGGAAAAACCAAGAAAGCCTAGAATCGGATTTACGTGCTTTTCCAAGGCAAATGAGTGTATATACTTTCAACTTCTAGACTCAGGGATGCTACTGAGCATTCGACAGAAAAAACCAAATCAGTTTTTATCGGTCCGACCTGAGGTGTGAACGCAATACCTCGACTTTATATCTAGCCATTAGACTAACGAGGTAGTCGATAATATACTTATTTATTTGTAAAAGACTAATATTATGTTAAATTAAAAAAAGTGAAGCTCTCCTTAAAATAAAAAAAATGAATTCCTACAATTAAAAATAACGATTTCTTATTTAATATTCTATTTAAAATTATGAAATAAAATATTATATTGATCGCGTAGACGGCGTGAAATGATTGCGGAAATTGTTATAATTAATTAGTTTTTTCTTTTGTGTCCAAGCTTATACAGCCTCCTTGTCACGTAACTCCTTCCGCCACAAGATAAATGTTTTAAGGAAAATAACATACATAAAACATGGAATAATTTCACACAAGACACGTGTAAACATCGCGTTTAAAAAGATTAATTAGGTATATTTTTGGTCTGTTTTATTTTAAATTGTATATCTAATATAAAAATATACAATGCTTTTGGTTGCATCGTTTATCAACTAATTTGTGTGAATCAGTAACAACTGGGAGTAGATTAATTAACTCGATATGTGGGACATATTGAACAATAACGTCTATGCTAGATTAATTGATTATCAGTTGCGATAACTATTAACTATGACATGTTCCGTTAAAGCCGTCTCTAAACCTATTAGCGTAATAGGTACTTACACAAAAAAATTTACAAAAGAATAAAATTATTAAAATTTAATGTACCTTGATATATCCGGACAAATATATCGATAGAATTTCTATATAAGTATGTATGTACGTTATTAGATAGATGATTATTCAAGTAGTTTTTTTATTATTTCATTACTTTATTTGCATTGGAAATTATGATGAGTCGCAATATAGGATTTTACCGCATTGGGTTTCGTCGCTGTAGCTCTCGTAACAAAAGTTCTTGGCAACTAGCCCAAGCTTATTAGTCTTTAATATCATGCAATTTTCTTGAATATAGACAAAGATTTACTTGTAAAATATAAATAATTTGATCAAGTGATAGGTTTTAAGAGAGAGAAAATGTGCGTTCATCTTTGACGGTGGACGGTTTGTTTGAGAACAGCTTGTTTGAGTTTCGAGTGGAACTTACAATTTGTGTTCCATATTTCTATTTTCAAACATTTCAACGAGGGGTTGAAAATTCTACTTTAATACCTTATGATACAGTATTTAATTAATTGTAACTTATATTACGTGTTTCTATGACAGAATGAGTATGCATGGAGGGATTGCTTAAGCCAAGTTTGTAAAAATTAACATATTTACTTAATAGCATCCTCAAAATTTATAAAATCACAAATTAATCCATTTAAATAGTAGTTTTGATAGTGATCGAAATTCGACCATAATCAATATTGAAGATTTGACAATATTGAAAAAACATATGTTGGAAGCATGTTTCGAATATGCATATTTTCATCTGTTCTTATTTCCAATTTTTATTGATAACAAACACAAAGGCTCGTCAATAAAAGATGCCAAACAGATAAATATATACATGTATTTATTTATTCTATGGATAATATTACCGCCGATAAATATCAGTAACAGCCCGGAATCTGGATATTGGCAGTGCTTAGACTCCTGTGCCTCGGAAAGTACGCAAAGGCGTTGGAGCTGCGTCTGAATTTGCCGTCACATTGGATTCTGAGAGTGTCCTGTTCATACAAAACCACTCATCTAAAAGTAAAACTTCATTTAATTTAAATTTGAATATAGAATGAATCTTTAAATATGATCGTAAGTCTTTTCGGATTATTCGTTTGAAATGGTCACAGTTAAACGTTATCAGTATAGAGTAATAAGCTTAAAGCCGTGAGTACATATTATATACAAACGGATTTAAAGCCAAAGCGAAGTGGTAAAGATTAATTAATTATTGGAAATTGGGCGTACGAAGATTAATTAAAATTTTAATTGGCCTTTAATAGCGCCGCGGCGTGTTAATTTTTTGCGCTAAAAAAGTATAATATATGTTTAACATGGAAACGATTTTGATAGATTTATTCATAGTGATATTTGTCTTAGTAATTTTTCTATATTAACTTTTTTTTGATATTGTTAATTATAATTTTCGAAATAATTTAACAAAATAATGAAAACCTGCGCCAATGGATCAAATAACCTCAAAATTCTTCTATTTGACGGAAGAGGAAATCTTTGCTTTCCAGTACATTAAAGAACTGTTTAGAACTTGCTTTAATTGGTAGTAGGGCTTTGTGTAAGCCCGTCTGGGTAGGTATGGTACCTACCCACTCATCAGTACTGTAGCTGTTTTTAATTTCGAACTGTATATATATTTAAGGTTTTCTTATTCTTCTTATCTTTTAAATGTAGCCAAGAGCAGGATACTTCAGTTATGGTAATGACATTTACGAAGTAAGCAATAATTTATAGGTTCGATATCTGTAGTGCGGACATTTCAGTCTATTTCGTAAGAAATTAATTTATAATATAAATAATATTTGTTATTGTTTACATTCGAAATACATTATTTGTGAAGTCTAAGCGTCCGGATTACCGTGGTGAGACACAATGCCGAGGGTCACGCGACGCACGTGTGTCACGCGGCGCACGGGCCACAGACCCGATCGATCGCTTGTTGCAACTTAAAAGACGATAAAAAGGAGTAAACGATTCACTATTTTTTCAATTCGTCTTCATGAGGTTTAAGGGCACACTTAAGTTGTATTTTTACTACTTGCGTGATGTTATAGTCAAATATTTATCAAACAATTTTTGAACAACAAATGGCTGAACACATACGTTCAAAAAAATAACCAGGTCGTAACTCGATTTCGTATCTATGTGTATCATAATTTACTTTCAAAATATTTGCTTAACAACTAACAAACATATACACATACAAAAATACATACGTCGATATCCGTTCTATAAAAAAAGTGGATCTGAACAGCGTAGATCTCAAAACGTGATCTGTCAAATATACCTTTAACAATAATCTTCAAATTAAATATTACAATATTTGTATCAAAACTATACCTACTTATTAAATTAAATATGAATAAAAAAACACTGAAGTGGCAGTGGACAGGTCCATGTATGACAAAGGACCGAAGCACTATATATAACAGCTGTTGAGTCAGATCGTAGTCCAAGGATTGGTCAAGCTCCAGCCAGGTAAATCCGTAGCCGGGTAAAAATTATCTCAAGAAGGTTGCGGGACTACTGCATGTAGACTACTGCAGAGTAGCAGTAGGCAACGGAGCTTAGACGATGATAAAACAAAAATAATAATAAAATTTAATATCATAGAAAATACTTATTTTGTAAAGTGTTCTCGGTACATCTCAGTGATTCGATTACAGAAACCTTATTGTGGCAAAGTTTTCCCTCGAATAAACAAGTTGGAGATGTTAAACTTCATTAGGCAAAATATTTCCTAAGAAGTGTCAATCGAGAGAGGTAAATCATTAGACTTCGAGGCCTGACTTCTTAATGGGGATGTATTTAAACCCGGTAAATAATACCTTTAAGTAAAAACATACAAAATTTAATTTTGCCTTAATTGTTTCAATTATTATATATAAAAAGGCAAAAGATACAGAAAAAGATACTGAGGTGCAGTACCTTTTTCTCTTCTGTTTGTCTGACGACATTTTTTTTATATATTAAGTTATAGTAGAAAAAAAATGTTGGAAAGAGGTTTTCCTCAAATTTACAATAATAATAATGAATTACGACTTAGCGATTAAAAGTAAGATTAAACTATGGCATCGACAAGTTTTAATAGTTCATACAAAACTAACTAAACGATAAAACATGGAAACGCTATTTAATGAATTTGGTCGAGGATGCTTCAAATTTAATTGTGTGTAATAAAATATATGCACAGAAATTACTACGAAAGAGTAACTGCTGAGTACCTCGCCGGTACTCCTCGTCGTTTCGGACTGGTAGCCGCTTAATTGATATGATAGACTTGTAAAGGAGACTACTTGAAAATATATTTTCATTTAAAAATATTGATAGTAGCATAGGAAAGAAAAGTGCATATAAAAATTAATGTTTGGGTTTGTTCTTATTCTATGAATTCATGCATCGTTTATTAGATTGAGTTGAAATTTTATGGTACATTTGTTTTTGGCACTTGCGTGAATTTTTCTGAAGTAATATCCTTGTATGGTGACGACTGACGGTCTTATAGGATAATTGTGTATGTTACTTATTTTGGATTTAGTTAGAATAAATTAGTTGAAAGTAATATATATTTTCGGATGTTGTCGCCAAACCGCAGTTTATTTTTCTTGCCATAAATATTATGAGATTCCTCTATTGCTTCGTTTAATTGAAAGTTATAAGCAATCACAAAATTAGACATATTTACCCGCTGAGTTATTTTGGCTATTTAAGAGCATTTTTCCCAATCGGTAATTTGACAATCAATAAGTAAGTAAGTTTAGCTTTTATATCAAATAAAGGAGGATCTATACTAAATACTACGCCCTAAATTTTATATATTCTGATACCTAACCGATTTGGAGAATTTATATGTTGCTCCAATTCGTTCAGAACTACAAATAGAATCTGATACAACTTGCTG
Source organism: Vanessa tameamea (assembly GCF_037043105.1). Taxonomy (NCBI): domain Eukaryota; kingdom Metazoa; phylum Arthropoda; class Insecta; order Lepidoptera; family Nymphalidae; genus Vanessa; species Vanessa tameamea. The sequence continues at coordinate 7,866,338 of NC_087313.1, read as the reverse complement.
TCATGTATATGTTTGTTTGTTTCGGGCAGGTTCGAAATGCGACTTCTAAGTTCCATTTTAGTTGTTCGAGAAGGCAGTTTCGCTCAAGGCGAGAAGTACTGCATATTTGATGTGAGCGCGCATCGACAATTACTTGACGCTTACGTAAACGAGCCCCAGGCGTGAGTTAAGCTCCGTTCTCTCACGGCTTTATAGGTGATGTGTACAAATAGTAAATACGCCTTAGGATTTATTTCAGAGCCAAAATATTTCAAGAGTTGGTAAAATAAGTTAACAACAGTTTGATATCTCATATTGTTTTAGTGCTAATTGAGGGCAAAAAATATCGAAATATACTTTATTCCAGCAAACACAAATACTTACAAGCTATTTGAGTCGTCGATATAGGACGAGATTTTAAGGTTAACGTTGGTTCGGAATGTAGATGCCAACAAGAAAAGAAAATACTAGGTATACTTTTCCATCAAATCAAATCAAATATATGTATCTACTAATATCTAGTTATCCAGGACAAAAACTTAGTTTTTCTATTTTTTTTTCCAAATTAAATACATATTTAAACAAATATTTTAGCGGAATGTAAAACATTGCATTATTTTATTACATTTTATTTTAAGTCAAGGTTTTCACCGTAGGGTTACATGTGTTCAATTATGGTGAATAACAGTTGGAGTTGTTTATCGAATAAGATGTCGATCAACGTTACCGTTTAAATCGGAACTATACCGAGTTGATGAAGCGCTTCTATTGTCTGAGGATAGTTGTTTCAGCGGACTCCGGAGGGTGCAATATCTTAATTTGTTACCTCTGCTTCATTTGCATAGATCATTAGATACGACACGATATGTTGCTAGTTATTTAAGGAGGATTAGATATTTAGATATATATTTCATAGATAGGTTTGATTACTTAAATTTATTACCGAGATAATTTATATATAAGTAGACAGGGACAAAACGAATCTTATTCTCTTTTGTTTTGATTTTCGGTTTATTTTTGTTTAGTAGCTATAGACGAGCTTCAGTGTTATCAATTAAAATATTGAGAGATAGAGTATAATAATGAATGGTCTGATATTGACCACTTGGCGACACTGTAAACCTAAAACGCATGTCAATGACACGATAGCAGTTGCATTAATTTTATTGGATTGGGTTGAAAGGAGTTTAACGTAATCTCTTAAAGTAATAATCAATTATTATTAAACATAATTAATGAAAGCAATTTAAAGTATATGTTTTATACGAGTATATTGTATGTTCGCCGGTTACCCTTGTAATCTTGTATAGTGGCACTGATTTAATATTTTGCAAAAGCTATTTGAAGGGTCTGTATAAAAAGTCAGGCAATGGGAGTGGATGAGTGAGGTTTGCGAGAAGTTCGCGTTATTATGAGATGTCGCAGCCGACGGCAGGGACGCCGTCCGCATCACAATTGCTCGGCTTGATGGATTGTGAGAAACTGTAACATTGTTTACGCCTACAAACTTACGTGATGATAAGTAAAACAGGGACCCTTAATATAAGTGACTTTTATTGAATTATTTTGAATCTCGTGAAGATATCTGCAACGAATTCGACCTAAAGATTTTTATTTAAGTAGGTTTTTGTCTATGATTTTATGTCGTCTATTAATTGTCAGAATCGTCTAACATTTAAAATAAATAGGAGAATGAGTTTGAAAAATAATTTGAAATCGAGGATTATTTGTTTGCTTTTGCTTGCATGAAAAACTACTGGGCAATCTAATGAAAATAAAACTCCACACAGGAACTTTGTGCAAGCTCGTCGGCGATACACCACTAACTCGTTAGTTATTTTACAATCAAATATCGATACTTTGTACTAGTTTGATCCGGTTAAAGAGTTAGTGAGTGGATGTGCCAGGTATTAGGAATCGTAAAATAGTTAGTACCTATTCCTTCTCTCAGATATGTCAGCAAATTGACGATGAGGGTTGATTTGATTATTTTTACTGCATTGTTTATGGAATAAAATGGTGGTGGTGGGCGGTGACAGTCATATACCACTGAAACCTTCCTGCTTTGTATTAAAATAAAATAGGCTATACAAAATGTTTATGCGGGTGTTTTTTTGAGACGTGAATTATATGTCTAGAAAAAAATCGGGCGTGTTTTTGGATATTCCTTGGAAAAAATATTAATATATTAATCATTGTATCAAGATAATTAGATGTTTGGTGTGGCTTAGTGGTTAGGACAGGAAAACCTTAACACAACTCAATCACCGCGTGTTTAATTTGTTCTTACAAACGATTTCTTACGAAACTATCTGCCACGTGTGTATCCACCAACTTGCATTTGAACAGCCTAGAAGACTAATCTCACTAATACAGGCTTTCATATTAAATTGTATCAATATATTTGCATTCGCGTCTTTAAAAGCTTAAACATTAAAATGGTGTCGAACTTTTAGTAATAAACGAATGATAATATTATAAAGACAATTAAGCATTGCGCTACTGGGGGTTGAAACGAGATGATGCAAATAATTCAAGTTACAAGTTAGAAATCAAGCATTTAATAATGACATGCGTATGTAAAACAAAGGTAATGAAGTACGTTCCAAAGATATAAAAAAACCGTATCTACGAGCTAATGTCATTTTCATTTCTATTGACATTGCATGTAAGTGGGTAGAAGTATTTTTACGGCGTGCATTATTAAATTGCGTTGGTGTTATACATCGTTGAGCAATTTTAATATAGCTCCGAGTTGTATTGTAGGCAATATACAAGTTTGGAGCACACATGCACACGGCTGTAGATGCTACGTTCACAGTTCATAATCTATTCAACGGATTCGTAACTTATGGATGGTGCAAAGTGGTGAATTTCAGCCGGTTCTAAATATTAACTGTAATCCTATTACGAGAATCGAGGAACGTTTGTGTGGAGTAATTTATTTATGAGTGGAAAAAAATATCAATATTCTAGGTGTCTATGGTTTTTATTATTATTATTTATTTTTTTCCATGGTGATTAATGTTGCTTTTAAATGTAATAAAACGAGTTTCTGTTGAAACAATCTATTATAATCAAAGTATGTAATGAAAAAATCTTCCTCTTCAAATATATTTTTTTTATTGTACTGACAAAGAAGTGCTGTCTAATAAGTATCAAACAATGATGTTATAATCTTTATTTTGAAAGATTTATTCATCAATGTATCTCAATTTAAAGCAACATAAAATTATAGTAAAAATGTAAGTAATCGGTAATTAAAATAAAAAAGGTTTTTTTTTTTTTATATTTTCGAACATAGTAAATTCGAGCAGTAAAGCTTTGTACATTTAGGTATATGTCACCATGTCATCAGCTATTCTGCCTTAAAACGGCAATATTTTGTAATAGCAGTGTACACACTAGAACACAACAATTACACATACAAGGGTTATAACGACAAACATACGGTTGGGATGACTTTTAATGGGACAAAGCTAAATTTAAGGTTATAATCATGTGGACAAGAGATTTTTATAGGATAAAATATGAGTGCAATTTTACTCTACGTTGATTTAATGTCGTATAATTTAAAATTTAATTTAATATAATAACAATATATATTTGATTTTTTATAGCCGAAGAAATGTATTACTTTGTATTATCTTGTCTTATCTTGTAGTATCTTGTCGTATTTTCTCGGTAGAATCTACATTCCGAAACGATGGCAACTTTTAATTCAATTTAATCTTGTAAAATGAAGACTCAAAAGTTCTCGTAAGAGCCTCTTTGTATAAAGTATTTATTCAATGTATATATTACAGGAGGATTTATATTTTGATATTGTTTTTTTTCGGTATAGACATTTTCTCCAGTTGCTTTCGTGCTTTGATTAAAAAATGGCATCAAAATCCTATTCTACCTAAATTATCAAGTACCATATTCTGGTCTACCCTAAAAAGTGGTCGTGAAATGTATTCAGCATATTATTACTTATTGAAATAACAATATTATAAAATAATATCTTTCTCGCAAAATTTTAAACACGGCATCATAAAATACTATTACTAAAGTCGAGATCACATGACACATTATATAGTAGAAACGTAGGACGCAACGTGCACATTATATTCCCTGACTCTCACGACCACTCTTGGGAGGGGACGAAATACGAGACGAACGGAAAAAGTTCAGGTACAGGTTCAGACGCAAGTCTACATCATTTTCGAGACACGGTAGAGTAACGCTGTCAATTTCATAACTCTCGACTGTTACTGAGTGTTCCTTAACAGAAAGATCTAAGTTTTTATTGGTGCGACATGTGTCCAATACGTTATCCACTAAGCAAACAACATTACTACAGTATTACAGTTCCCTTGTTGCTTACTTAACGGTGTGAGAGGTCTCGTAGCCTTTTTGTTGTAAAGCTAAGGTTACATTAGTCGGTGCAATTTATGCAAATTAATTAGAGCAAAGATCACGAAATTAAACACGAGAAAAATTGTCAGTGTTGCTTGTCCTTATATGAACCCATACTAGGTAGTAATATAGTAGTTGTAGTAGTAGTAGTAGTAGGTCTTTATACTAAGCAGTTAGTCAATTTTATTAATTAAAATATTTAATTAATTAAAACATATATAAAATTATTGCAACCACTTCTATTTAAAATTTGTGAAAGTCGAATTTCTATTAGACTAAAATTACCTTTGAATTTCGCCATTACCTTCAATGGATGGGTGGCTGTATGGCGGAGGGTGGCTCCATTCACTCTCGAGGACTTGACCCAATTTTTTATCGTTGTGCTTGAGTGTAAGCTGAGATAGGCTATGATTATTGAAACGTAATTATGTGGCTATGCCGTTTATTATAAAAAAATATTTATATTTATATAACTTTAAACATACACACACAGCAACCTTTAGTTTGAGGTTAGCTTTTTTAAATTATTTAATTTTAAATGAGTACTGTTGTTCCTGTGTATATATACATTTACTTAAATTTAAGATATGGAATTTTAATTAATCATTACTCAAAACTTTATAACTACCTTAAGACTACTTTCTTGCACTTATGAGATTTTCACCGAGGTATTATGTAAACGCCTAACTCGTAATCTAGGCGACGTGCTCCGCAGAATTCACAGGCTATAAACGTTACAGCTTAGCCCCATATGTTGTAATCGTATAGCCTTTCTTAATAAAATGTATATCTAACAACAAAAAGAAATATTAAAATCGAGCTAATATATTCTTTCTAATCTAAGTTCTAGCACACAAACTTTCAAGTTTATATATTACTTATTATATGTACATATATGTTACACACAGTCGAACCAGTGTTTGGAGTAAAGTTCAAAACATATGTAATAAAAATTTGCGGTTAATTTTACGTAATCATATTAAACGTAAATTCGTTTTGACGGATTATAGTTATTCACCCATTCAAAATAATTCAAATGAGACAGTTGATTAAATTTGGAAACACTTGTTGCGTATTTTAGTTTCTTTTTTACCTTTTCCAGAACATATCTACGCTAGTTGAGCACAAAATATTCTGCCAATGTCACGTGTAGAAGAGATGACAAAAAATTACGATAAAAAATAAGTGAATTAGCCGACGTCGATAATAATAATCAAAGTTAAAAGAACATTAGTAATAACAATAGTTTTATTAATTATTACTGTTATAGTTTATTATATATTATAAATATAATAATCATATTATAATATATTATTATGATCGTAGGATTAAATTAAAAAATGCATATATTTAAAAGAAATCGCACTTGGGGTTAATAACTTCGGTTAATCTATATTAACCGTTAGTAAAGAATCTCTAGTTTTCAAATCAAGTCGATCGAATTTTATAAAACCGTAAACTAAGCTTCATAAATAACATATAAAGCTTAGATTTACAAATACTATTTTGTAATTTATTTGACGACATCTAAATTAATATATTTTTTGTAAAATTAATGCAAAATGATAATGAACTGTAATGACATCACCTCACACAAAATATGTATTCAAAAACTTTTTAATATATATCACTATGAATTTCAATCTAAACACCACTCATTAAAATAAGCTTGAGTTTTGAATGCTTTTAAAATAAGAAAAATGCAACGAAGAGGAAATTTCCGTAGCGTTGGGGAGCTGAATAGAGCGCCGCACTCATTGTACACCGGATCTACCTGTCGAAGGCCGTGCTGCTATTTGTAACAATTTGTTCACATTAAACTGTCATTCTTACCCCCATTCTGACGATCAATATTACTATTAAATGCGCTGTGTTTAGATAATATAATTTTTCTTGCCAAGTTTTATTAATTGTAAACATGTGTTTGACAATCCATATTATTTACATTTATAATTTTTTTATATCCTAGAAACAGTTCAAGCGATTGACTCCAAAATCTAATCAGATTTAAGTCTCGGTGAACTCTAACGAACACGGATCTCATTTGTGTGATTCGTTCTAGAGATAACGACAAAAATGTATTCAGAATGACTTCCAAGGAAGCTAACTTCAAAACGTGAAGATCCGATGAGAACTCAATTTTTGAAAATCGAGTTGTAAACAATAACTTTTCAATTCTTTAATTAGTTCTTCGATTTTCGAATAAATAGACATTTAAAAATATGGAAAATTAATATTACCACTTTTTTTAACGTACAATTTAAATTCTATTTTTTTAATTAATTAGAAACACTAAACAAGCAATGACAATTTAAATTTCACGTCTAAGGTTGTTTGGTAAACTGAATTAAGCCAGCTGAGTATTGCTGGCTATAATATATAAAAGAAGGCCATAGAAGCACGTTTAATCCGTAAGAGTTACAATAGTTAAAAGTTTACTTCATGGAATGGCTTTGTGCAAGAATGTGCAGGTACCACCCACTCATCATATATTCTACCGCCAAGCAGCAATAACTTGTATTGTTGTGTTCCAATTTCAAGGGTGGGTGAGCCAGTGTAAGTAGAGGCACAAGGCACATAATAACTTAGTCCCCAAGGTTGGTGGCGCATTGGATGTATGAGTAAAAGTTCTTACAGCGCAATTTCTTAGGCAGTGGTAACCACTTACCATTAGGTGGCCCATTTGCCCTATTTCTTAAAAAATGTTGATTATAATAAAGTTTATAGTCTCATAACTAATGAAATGGACTTATTATCTAAATGGATATTATTTAGAAGGCGGCGATCATAGAGTCGTATCGTTTAAGATTGCTATCATTGACTGAAATTGCATTTTTTTAAAAATATAAATTGCATTGACGATAATAATTGGGAAATATTCAATTCTATTGGTGCAAAATATTTACTAATGAACAAATTAACATATTCAATAATTTAGACGCTCTTCTAGGCTCAAATTCTAGAACGGAACTAATCTAGCTTTCACGACATTGGACCCACAGATACTAACAGGTTAAGATAAAAAGAAGAAAATGGCAGAAGATACACAATGAATTGCATAAGGTGGTAGCTTTACTTTAAATAGTTTGTTAAATGGCGATTCAAAAGTGCTTGTAAAAGCCTACTTGAATAAAGTATATTTTGATTTGATATGAAAACAAATTATCGATACAATTCTTTAAAAATATACATTTTATAAACCAACTCTGGTGATGTTTTACGTGATGGAAGCGATAAATCTCTCTAGATAGGTCTGGTACCTATCTACGCATCATTTATTCAACTGCTAAATAGTACGGGTTGGCTAGAGTTAGCCAGTTAGCAAATTACAGGCATAGAGGACGTAACTTCTTAGTTCCGAAAGTTAGTGGCACTTGGCGATGTATGGAATAGCATATATGAGCATATACCATTAATCCCATAAATGTAGATTAGACTTAATTTTTTACTATAAAACTCCTTAGTATTCGTACTCTCGGTTAAAATAAACACTTAATTTTCTACAACTTGCGTAATATTTATTTAAATGATTTTTTAATAAGAAATTCCTACTCAAATTTTGAAATAATTTTTAATCAATTTAAAAAATAGAGACAAACATTTAATATTACCTTTATGCCACATTTTTTTGTAAAAATTATACATAATATTTGTCAATATAATATAATTAACATTTTAGCGAAAATTATATGAATATGCACATATTCAAAACTTTTTATAATAATTATTAAAATAAATGTAATTAATTAATTAAAACAATAAATATTTTATCAAACTAAACAGAGTTCATAATTCAATCTCTTTTCCCGTAGAATTACTGAGAATTTTAAGGTTTTTAAGGTCATTCTACCGAAATAAAAAATGTAGTTCATAATTGTATCGCGTCATTACGGTGTTTTGACGACTGCAGTGAATCGTGTTCTGCATCTTAAAAGGAAATGTTTTTTAAATTAAAATATGTCAAAACCTTTTGTTTCGTTTCTATATTGTTTTATTTTTCATCTTGACTTCTTTAAACGACTGATTAATACTTTATTTTGTAAATTGTAGGAACTATGACAGTTATAAATACATGTTGCTTAATTATTTTAAATTATAAGAAATATAATATCCAGTAGAAATTGTTGAAAACAATATTCTTGTAATGCTTACATTTCGATCAAAATAACTACGTTATATTTATGTATGTAGGATTTTATAATAAAAATTATGAGATTAATCTTAATTTATGGGACTAATGGGAAAACCTATATATGTTATTCCATACATCGCCAGGCGCCACCAACCTTCGGAATTAAGAACGTCCCTTATACCTGTAATTTCACTTGCTAACTCATCCTACAAAACGGAACTATCATATTTCAGATCATAATAATTAAAAAACGTAAAACCTTTTTTTGTTAATACCTATCAATAAATAATTAAGCGATTAAATGGAAATTAAATCGGAAGGTTTAAAAAAAATTAAGCATCAATAAGAACAGCTGGAATATAAAGTAGCGACCAGATATAAATTTCAAATGCCTTATCAGTTCCGGGCGTGGCTGGCAGTAGAACGCCTGATCAGAGCGCGGGTATCCAGATAAGAGGATTATCAGCCTAACGCGCCCTGTAAGCCTCTGTTTATTTTGTTAATTTCGTTACCCGCTGCTAAGGACTCGTCGTTCGTTTTTATTCTCAATGTTTTAAACATAGACTTTCGTTTATTAGGCGCTTCTTTATCTTTTGATATTTCACTTATTATTTATAGATGAAATGTCATATATAGACCCGAGATGGCCCAGTGGTTAGAACGCGTGCATCTTAACCGATGATTTCGGGTTCAAACCCAGGCAGGCACCACTGAATTTTCATGTGCTTAATTTGTGTTTATAATTCATCTCGTGCTCGGCGGTGAAGGAAAACATCGTGAGGAAACCTGCATGTGTCTAATTTCAACGAAATTCTGCCACATGTGTATTCCACCAACCCGGATTGGAGCAGCGTGGTGGAATATGCTCCATACCTTCTCCTCAACGGGAGAGGAGGCCTTAGCCCAGCAGTGGGAAATTTACAGGCTGATTATGTATGTTATGTTATATGTTATGAAATGTCATTAATTCACACTCCTAATTCTAAGTAGAACTTAACGACGATGTCTTTTATGTTTTGATCATAGACAAGAACTGAGCCGGCTCAGTGGATAGCGCACATGGAGCACAGGCCGGTCTGAGTATTCGACCCCTTGTAAATGCCAAACACTATATCTTACTATATGTGTTCTTAACCATCTAATATATGACCGCAGGTTTAGGTTGACTTGACAATTTAATATTCGTCGCTTATTCTAGTTTTTCCTTTTGACGAGTTGATATTTCATGGTTGGTTTTATTCGTATTTAGTTTTCAAGTGAAAACTTAAAGAACTACTACTAAGTACATTTTAGTTTGCTTAGTTTATGTTTATAATTTATATATTAATAGACGATAAAGGAATAGCCTAGTACCAAAAAAACTTAGGTACTACTAAGGAACTTCAATTATATACATGTTTATATATTCGAAATTGATTTTTGTTTGAAATTCGATTAATTTCGTATGTTTTATTGTACTGTTTAATTCATTTCCACTTTATACCTATTCAGGGAATATACGTGAATTTTCAATGTACGCGTAATATATTATATTTTTGTTTATTCATAATTTACTGTTGTTTTTATAATAAAGCAATGATATTAGAGTAGCTTCTGGCATGATTCATTCAGCGTGACGTCGCATTTCCCTCTCTGACCGTCCCTCATCCATCAAAGATATCAAATGGATATCGTTTTTATGTGTAAGTCATTCTTCTATTATGTCCCATTTAATTGATAGGGTTCTGATAGGGTTCCACTTGGGTTCCGTACCTATAAGATCGAGAATTAAAAAAACTCTTTTATTTATTATCTATTATAATTACAATCTCTAAAATAGGGTAAAGGAACACATCAATTGGGCTTGATATTCTTTGAAGAATGATTAATCCGGTCGATGCTTTTCCGTAACTATTGTTAAAACTTTAACATTTACGGGAAGTTACTTTATTTTATACAGTCATTTATTTATTTTTTAAATGATGGACGAAAATAATGTAATAGGAAGAACTGACTACGCCTGTGGCAAAGTATATTTAAAAAAAAAAACTAAACGTTGATAAATAATTTTACCGTCATACTATTAACTTTATTATGACATTTATTGAATCCTTTCACAGATATATTCAATATTCATCTGTACGTATACAGGATTAATAAATTTACTTCCTGGTTTTACGCTTATGTGAGCTACATATGGCATTGACAGACTAAAGTATTAAAATTTATCGCCCAATAAAAATGAGTCATTCTGACTAGCGTCAAAATGACTCAGATCTGCATTAGCTGTCCGATGTAGCTATTAATCTGGCTCACGAGGTCAGCGGGACAATAACCCAAGTATTAGACCGTTCCTGTGAACCAATATAAATTTTAGTTTTAATGAATAATAGCTTAAAATGAATTTGTTGCTAGGCGAAAAAAACATTCTTTGAATGTCTTAAACATTTTTTTTATATTTTTTAATATAATCTATAAATAAAAAAAAATGTAATACAATTTAAACACCCAAAGAAAATCATTCATATATATATTAAATATAATCTCTTAGAGTAATAAATAAAAAGCGTATTTATAGCATGTAATTACAAATTTAATTTAAAAAACAAATAAAGGAAAACATTTTATTTATTTCTATTTATTACTCTAATAACTGGTTTCCCTACTATTTACTATATTACTAAATATATATTTAAACTTATTAAAGAAGGATCATGTTCGTTTAAAATTCCTTTCAATAAAATAAAAAATACAAAATAACCATGAACTTAAAAAATGCTTTTGATAAAAGAGCAGGTATTTTTAGTGCTAGAAAATGAAATATGCTAAACGCAGATGTGGAAATTATAAAAAAGTACCCAAGCAAAATGGCTAGGAAGAGATATTAAAATAAATTAAGAAAGTGTAGGACTAAAAAGATTATTCGACTTCAAATTGTGGGCGTATTAAGAGATAGTTAACATATTTGTAGCAACGAGCGCGGTCATAATGCTGGAAATATTTCATTATACTTAACCTACCTCGATTTCCTTACTGGTTATACTTTTAAATTAAACATACAATCTTACATCTAACTTTGTTTAAAAATTATTAAATAATTATATTAATTGGATTGTTTAAGTTTAATTGGATAAGCAAGACGTTGTAATGCCTAACTAAAAAATTACAAAACAATATAAATAAATCTTAGGTATAAAAGAAGACGACGTTTCGAAGAAGGTTTTAATATAAATATAATCTTCTTTTTCATCGCACGTCATGGAAAAACCACTGAATATTTTGAAATAAAATATTATGCCATATATTCAGTATGTTTCAGAGGTTTTTAGCTGAACATTATCATACAATTCACCGTATAAAGTAGCCACAGCAACGCGTGGCCGGGTTTGTTAGTATAAAGTATTATATAAAGCTTTGTACTTTCCTACTTTAAATTTAGACGAATGAAATCGTCATCATTTATTGATGTGATAATTTTATGTTCTTGTCTATTAATAACTGTATTATTTATGTTTAAAACATGTGTTCATCCTTTAAGGAAAGTATCATCAATCTAAGCATATGTAGGTACCACCCACTCATCAGATATTCAGAAAACAATAATACTTAGTATTGCTGTGTTCCGGTTGCAAGGAGGATTGAGCCAGTATAATTAAAAGCACAAGGAACATAACATCTTAGATCGGTGATAGATAGTTGGGTGGCATTGGCGATGTATGGAATGGTTAATATTTCTTATAGGGACAATGTCTACGGGCGGTGGGCATACTTACCATCAGGCAGCTCATTTGCTCGTCCACCTACCTGTAACACAAAAAAGGGAATCTTAAAAGACTTAGTTATATAGAATTAAAACTACATGCAGCATTGATCAAAATACAGTTTACCTTAATGGTTATCAATCTTCAATAGAAGACGGCTATAGAACTATTAGACTAAAAATAATAATATTAATTGTGTATCCGTCGACATATACATAAATATAATATATATAGTGAGAGATTTTGCATATTGATAGAATAATAGTTATATCTTAAGTCAAATATTCGGAAATTAATTGAGTCTTTCATTCGTGGTTAAAATACGTCAATCTTACCAAATGATTGCGGATTTAAACCCGGGAAAGTCACTGATTTTTCATGTGTTCAATATGTGTTTATAATTCATCTCGTACTCGTTGGTGAAGGAAAACGTCGTGAGGTAACCTTCACACATGTGTATCCACCAAAATTCATTCGAGCAGTACGGTGGTATTTCTATACCTTCTCCTCAAATCGAGAGGCCATATCCTAACAGTTCGATAGTTATTGGCTGATTATTGTACTTTAGTAGACAAAACAATGGCCTTTTTAGTCATCGAGTTAGGTGGGGGCTTTATCAAAATTATGAGGCGTAGAGCCAAATGTTTTCAGAAGCAAAGGATTCTATTACTGATAAATTCCTTACTTCAAGCTGATGATAAGACATCCTTAACAACACATACCAGAAACTTTAAATCGTCCAATCCATTTCTTTGAGTCTGGGCAATCAGGATCTACACTATTTCAATGAGGTGGATACGATTATAATCTATCAAAACATTTTTACATACTTAAATATTATTAAAATACTATTGTGAACTCGGGTAAATTTAGAACCATTTCTAGATTCACCGATAGATTCATCAATTGTTCAGAAGCAACTACGCCGTTTATAGAAAAATATAAATATCACTCTGGAAATAATATAAAAAGTTTTGTCAAATATTACTAGTATAATTGTTTTTATTTGAATTTGAATACTTTAAAGAAACGTATTATATAGTTTCCATTCGATTGAACGTTAGTACAACAAACCTCCAAGGACGGATCTAACAATTAACGTTCATTCTCTCTCGAAGAAACAAAATAAAGGATTTTATCTATTCGTATATTTCTGGCTAGGAATAGTTCACGGAAACACTTTCATATATCAAATAAACTATTTTATATGAATTCCAAACCTAAACCCGACGATGAAGGTGGGGTAAAGAAAACCTTAGTAATGGGTATTCCATTATCAGAAACTATTAGGTAGATATTGGTTGTGTGGCGGTTACTTACGTTTACTCACACGTAGATAGAGGTTAACGCACACTGCGATAGATAGCTATATACACGTCATATCACAGACAGCAGATAGGCGAATATATCGAGCAAATCATGCTATGATTGATTGGTGTCCCACTCCACTCGCGAACTGTGAGACAATGTCTGACATAGTGCTCATTTGTTCTGATTTTTTAAACCCCGCTGCACACTAATGAGTACAAGGTTATTTAGTTTGGATTTCTCCGTTACGTTTACTTTATTTTTTTATAATTTTATTCCAATATCTCACTTCGTATTTATTCATCTTGCTAAAGAGCACAGCGAACGGGCCACCTGGTGCTAAGTAGTCTCCACAGCTCGTGGTAATTGCCGTTGTAGGATATATTAACAAATCCTTGCATCGCCATTAACCTTGGGAACTAAGATATTAACTATATATTCCTTGTGCCTGCTGTTAGACTGACTACCTGACCCTTCAAATCGGAAAACAAAAATACTAAGTATTGCTGTTTGCCGGTAGAATATCTGATGATAGGGATACGGGCTTGCACAAAGTCCTACCACCAAGTATTTATATCATTATGATATACATAGGTATAATACTAGTACCTTTTATTGCTCTGCACATTATTTATACGAGATTGTAAGGAATTTTCATTTTAATAAAAGAAAAGAATATCCTTAGAACTGAATATCTTACTTTTCCTTTTAATTTGTTTGGTATACGCTACGTTTTATACGTGACACAGTTTTAAGATGTAAATTACGTAATTAATTATAAAAATTCGATCAATGCTAAGCCATTCGCGTCCCAGAAGCGGTAGTCGGAAAAAGTCTGGGACCCAATTAGTCTCACAGTCATTTCCCTCTCGCCTTTTATTTTACCACGTATATCATGGTTCGAACTATAAGTTAGTTAGTATAATTACAAAAATTAGTCTCAGAAATTATAGTATATAGTTTTCATAGTAATAAAAATAAATAGTTACTGGAAAGGAGGTACCCAACCACACCAGTATACTTGTGAAGAACATCATTTATTATAATACCCTGTAATTAATGCAAAGCAGTATAATAAATTAAAAAAAAAAATACAAGCATTACAATTTATTAAAAAACAAATACTGCTAACTAAAGTTTTTATCAATGTCAATACTGACAAAAATTACACATATATCACAATTGTGTTACTCTTAATGTACTAAGTTTTTCTTATTAATATAAGCAATAAAAAATTCACAGAAGTAATCTAAAATAACTACTCTTTTATTCCACAACTTTAAAGAACAATAGTCTCGATCTCCAGCGACTTGACCTTACCATGAGAGAAATTAAATGCTTCGGGCAAGCAACGTTTTGTATTTTGTTTTCATATAAATTTTTCTTAAAGAAAACCCATTCTTCTTGAACCTACATGAGATTCTTCTAGATTTTTTATTCGCCCCGTTTATGCTCATGAGTATAACTCCGTAGACCATTATGATTAAATTCTTTTATATTTTTAAATATTAATGAATACTAACTGAAACAATGAAATTTTCGCTTTGAGGTTATGAATAAGTATTTTAGAAAACAATAACTAATAACAAGAAATATGAAACACAATGTAAGGTATAAAAGGATTAATTTCGGAATTAAATCTTCTCTAACTGAGAAATAAACAAAGTAACGGAGTGACAGAACGACTCGAATTAAAAGCATGTAAAAAGTTTTCATATTTAAGTATCCGATGAGTGATACCTAACCAGATGGACTCCTATATTAAAAGTCCTATTAAGCGAGCCGTATATTTATCGAAGATTTATTTTCACCACTACAATACAAAAGTACCACAATAAACTTATATATTGTATCACTTATTCCAGTGCAACTATTTATAGTTATTCGTTAAAAATCAAATGTTAAATTTAAATAAATAATAATATCATCATTGCGGTTAGTTCCTACAAGATAATTGCAGACATAATTACTAGGAGCACGTGTCAATGGGTCATAAGATAAAGGAATGGTCATAAAAGGGACATTGTATTAGCTATTACGGTAATAGAGGACATTAATTGAAATATCTTGTGTGCACTCCTCGTTTCGGTATACTCGTATGACTTCATTTTAGGGACGTTATTACTTTATTCGTAACACCGTTTGTTTAATGAATTAGCAATTAATTGTTCACTTCTAATTTTAATATATTTCCATAGATGTATCGATATTTATTTTTTGTGTAATGATCGTTCACTCCAGTGTTTGATGAGTGAGTAACAAATTTTAAATTCTTTTGATTCTCATAGTAGTATTTATATTAGCATTGGCCTTCCTAACATTTTGGAAGCAGGTTAAGCTTTTGACCCTGTTTAACATATTTCATATCTCTTTCAAATGCTAAGATTTACTAGAAATAATTTTGTACAAATCACTCTCTAAAATGTAACAAGTTTAGGTTAAAGAATCCAACTTTACCTTATGGATTCACAAATAACATATTTCAATAAGTCGAACATATTTCGTTTGTATATGATTTTTTAATACTTTTCCCAAATCTTCATACTTATATAAACACAGATTTCATATGCATATCGTAATTCAAAAACGCACAATGATAACTTAACCAAACAAACCTAAACAACCCGTATCAGATCAAGAGTATCACCCGAATCCTACATATATAGTTCCGTAGTGGCTTTTATCGACTTATTTTAAGTTAAGAGCTGCTGGATATTAAACGGATATTTTTTAATTAAATTGAGTCAACTCTTGTTTACCTGCGATTAACGTCATAATAGGCCATGTTTGCACACGTAGAACACCCGATGTCCATTTATTACATCATAAAGGCGACGTGTGCATGGCGCTCGCGGTCGCTTGATACCTAATTAATCACCGACTCGGTAAGCGACGTGATTTCCTGCGGGATGGATAAATGCTGAATAACGATAAATGTGGGAAGGGCCCACTCGCCAGCTGTCACCGCGAGCCTCTCAAGCCCTGTAATGTCGGTACAACTCGTAAATCTTGTAACACAAAGGCTATCTTGTGATATGAACAGAGTAAATATGTGTCTCGCTCAATGGAAGGTTTTAGTAGAACTATGATTAATTCCCATACATTCTGTCAATATTTTATATTTAATCAGACAATTGTAAGAAGAAAGCAATTTTGCAAGAGTTATTGTTTTGTAGCTTTACAAATAAATCTGTGTTCATAATTTATCTCGTGCTCCGCCTTGAAACAAAACACTGTGAACAAAAATGTATGTTCCGGAAGAAATTTTAACATCAACCCATTTGATCTCTGAATCTTTTGTTTTAACAGTTAGAAGTTAGCATATTTAAGCAGTGTCCGATTGTTACGTACTGATCCATATTTAAGATAATAGTTATTAAATTCGACTACGACTTCTGCAAAATAAATCAAATATAATATTAAGTATATATAACTGTTTTTACAACGGCTTAAATAGATATTACCCACATAAATACTTACAGCCTTATAAACGTTGTTTTGAGGGTGTTTAATTAAACACTGATTTCTCTCTGATTGTCACCATTGTCTAATGACTGATGACATTCAAAAGAAGAATATATCCCCAAAACACCATTTTGGTAAAACCGTAACTGTTCCTCCAGAACTTAAATTCTTCATATGTAATGTTTTTCAACGGGAGAAAATTTAAATGACTAATGTTCTGTTACAGGAGACGTACCGACGGTGGGCGTGTAGCACAATGGTGCCACTTTGGGTGGAAGAGGGATCTGAGGACGGCGAAGAGGGCGGGCGATCGCGACGTGCGCCCGCTGAGCATGCGGCACGGTGGCGTGCACGACATCTTGAGCGCGTGGGTCACTTGGACCGGCGGCGCGGCGGAGGAGTTGTAGGCCGCTGGGTGCGGGCCGCCGCCGCGGGTCCCGGGCGGCCTATCGTTCGTCTCAAGCCATGCCTCTCCGTTTGCCAGCTCGTGGAGCAACACTGCCCCTATTTCCTGCCTGCGGACCGAGCACCTGCATATCCCACTCAATACGCCGGCGAACCCACCTTCCTATGCCTTGGTAATGCATTTTTCATAACTAATATCCAGTTAACATTTTTATATTTATAAGATTTATTTAAACGTAGTATCTGTTAAATTATAATCACAAGAGTTTAAACATGCAGTTTCCCAGCACATATTATTTATCTTAGAAACAGACATTACAGAACAATAAATGTGTTTTATTACACTAAATGTGTTTAGAAGCATGATATAAAGTGCGAAGTATTAGCGTAATTCTTGGCAAATGTGTGCGTGTATGTAGCCGACAGCGACGGAAGGCGGAGTATTAGCTCGATTAGCCTCCGCCGCTTGGCCTCCGTTCAAAACGAGAGAGCTCGAAACAAATGGCACCTTCTGCGAGCTGCACGCGCCATTGTTTCCCTTTCATATCACTTTGACCAATTGTTGCTTCTTGCTTCCACTCTCAATTATTTTTTCTCTTCCACCCACAATTTTCTGTTAGATTACTTTATCTACTAATCAATATTAGTGATATCAATAATTATATTTCATCTCTATTTACATTACATTAGCAGCCTGTAAATTTCCCACTGCTGGGCTAAAGTCTCCTCTCCCTTTGAGGAGAAGGTTTGGAGCATATTCCACCACACTGCTCCAAAGCGGGTTGGTGGAATACACATGTGGCAGAATTCCGTTGAAATTAGACACATGCAGATTTCCTCAAGATGTTTTCCTTCACCGCCGAGCACAAGTTGAATTATAAACACAAATTAAGCACATGAAAATTCAGTGGTGCTTGCCTGGGTTTGAACTTGAAATCATCGGTTAAGATGCACGTCTGTCTGCATGTCCGCAAGATGTCTATTTATCTGTATATTATTTAAGTACTTTCATAATATTTTATCAGAGTTAAAAAAAATGTAATTAATTTCAGACCCGCGCATACCAGAAACAGGTGCACAGTCGAATAAATCCAATTACGGAGCCGACGAGTGCTGTTACTGGTATTGCGAGGGACGGCTCTGTTATCGCTGCGAGGCACGGCTGAGCGAGCCGCCTCGGCCCGAGGCGGAGCGCTGCTCGCCTGTCGAGGAGCGCACAGCCACCTGCTCGGTGCCCTACCAGGCGCCCGCCGCCGCTGCCACAGCACCACCGCACCCCGTGCTCCTTCTAGCCTCTCTCGTCAACACTATCGCCACGCTGATTCGGACTCACTGGACACCAACCATACCTCTAGTGAATGTGCGCGATTCGAGGTTATAGTTTTACGTTAACGTGCGTCGCACTCCCACGTCCCGCGATCGCCGGACTATGATCGAACCTTCTATTAGTGGCGTACTTATGATAATAAATGGCGATAATGCGTTCAGCGACGCCTACGAGTCGCGGCGCCGGAACGCCGAGTCGTCGCCGCGAGCGAGAGGCGTCTATGTCGTCTCTATAGACTATAAGTTCATGTCTGTGTCCGTTTGTTTGATACACGTCTGTCACAGAAACACCAAAATAATGTTTTTTAAACGTTACTTATGCGTCGTTTTCACGAATATATATAGCCGCCGTTCCGGCCAGTATAATAATGTTTTTGACACGAATTGTAAACGACTAAATATATTTGCGTTAAGTGAGATGTAGATTTTAAATAGAACTACAGTTTGATGTTCGTGTGAATTTAAAACCCATATTACAATTATTTCACTTATTTTTGCTAAAATAGTTTATATAAAGTCGCTCAGTGTGAAACTGTTTGTAGCTCGTGTCGTGTATGACTACAACTAATGAACAAATTATCACATTCCTTTAAAGGCTACAAACGTGGTGATAGTTGCTCTAATACTAAATACGTCGCAATTTTAAAGATTTATCACCCAAACGCAGTTCAATGTGATGCACGTGCAGAAGCTGGCCCGTCGGTGACCCAAGTCAATTCAGTTGGCACAATAATCGTCATACAAGAGAACAGTCTTAAAAATTGGCACGAATTGCAATCGATGTTTCCCTTATATTAAAATCACTTTGGCAACAATAGTATATTGAATACGTAGTGTTAATTTTTAGGAACATTGGTAAAGAGACGGAGGCATTGAGACAACGTACTTGGTAACTAAAACACTATTTGAACCGAATAAAAAATATTTTTATTTATATATTTTATACATTCGAAAATATATCAGAAATATTGGAATTATTTCATTTTTTAACCGAATTCGATTTTTAAATTATTTAATTTCTTATATTGAAGCTGTTATTATTCTACCTAAATTGTATTGTTATAATTATAATTATTGGTGTAAATACCAGACACGTTGTTTTGCTGCTTGACCGTCTTTGTATGCCTGAGTTTTGACGATATTGTATACATATTGCTGAAACTTGTATTAGGATTAATTAATTAAAAGTAGTTGTTGTTTTGTAAGAAAATATGAGATAAACATATAATGAAATTTATATGTAATAGTATATCCGTCTTATGAAATAATTTGATATACCATTGAATGATGAATTACCACTATAACTAAACATGGTTAAAAATGTTTTTATATGAATTGACTAATTAATATATATATTATTGTATACATTATCGTGTTTAATGATAACGACGAGCCCTTAAAACGGGTACAGTCGTTGTCATATTTAAATAGGTAACACTATTTGTTATTGATTTGTTTTATTTTTTTAAAAGTATTAAATTAATAGTGGTGTCGTTGAAGATTTTGTGATCGGGTAATTGATTAAAATTAATGGTTATTAAGACTTTATTGAATGAACATTTGTTGAGAATATTGTCCTCGATCGGGGATGTAGTTGTTGTATTCGAAAGATAATAATATTAAATAAGTTATTTTTTACGTTTTTATTGTGTAAATATATCAAAAACGGTTTGTTGTTTCCACTCCCATACTTAAATGAACGCCACCAAAGGTGCTAAATGTCTATTAACGCTTCTTAGAGATTTGTTTTATTTCTCTCGACTTCAAACTAATAACGTTCTGTTTGTCGGTCTGCGTGAGGATGGATGTTACAGATATAAATTGGACAGAAGAATTTGAAGCAATCCCGTACCCACTCGGGGCGCACAGAGCCTCTCTGAATGTCTAAGCCATATCACTTCAAGTTCTATACACTAAGCACGTCAGATACGATTATTTTCTTAACATTTTGATCGATACAATCAACTCTAAAGCATTCATAAATTTTATCCGGTCTGAGGAAGTTTGTGACAAGACAGTGGGTCGTATTGTTTCAATCGAGTATCTAATTCGCAAGTGATGCCTAGTGCCTTCACCAAGTGAACGCTAATGATGTGTCCTCTTACCAATTAAGAAATTGTCTGGCACTATTCCATCCGAGAAAGCAATGAATTAATTTGAATATGGACATATTTTTTTAAGCTTGCCGATGAATATCTGTAATGGTGATAGAAAATACTTCAAATTCGTTTTATAGATGTAAGATTAAAATAGTTATTATTTAGTGACGATGATCGAGCCGGTAAACTTTTGTGTGAATGAAATTTTGAGAATATTTGCTTAGTCTTGAAGAAAAACCGGCGTACCCGCGACTATTAACAATAATATACCAACAGATATTGATTCTATATTTGTAAAGTTCAGAGTACAAAAACAATGTTAGTAACATTATGAGAAACGGTATGAGTTTTGCCAAGCAGAAATCGTATATAGAGAGAAATCTAGATGTAACCAAATATGTCTATCTATATATATAAATTATTGAAAATTATATAGACCTCGAATCAAATTACAATACTTAAAAAATCATACAACAACAATGTTTAAATTAATTCCTTTAAATCAATTAAACCAAATGCTATTATTGTAAGACGATTTTTGTTTTGAAATGATGTTTGTTTTTAATAATCAGATATAAATTTAAAATGTTTAAGCACACAATATATTTTATATTTGCTCGACACAATATAACATGTTTTCAAGGAGATAACTTAAGTATCATTATGCTAGACTCACAAACAGAAACAATCGTAATGTTTTAATTTTACTAATTAAAAGCATTTCAGCTTAGACTAATAACTATACTTAGTAATATCCCGAATAACTAATTAGGTACCCTCTTTACCTCCTTGTCTTGGAGTCTTGGTCTCTTTCAGGATATCTACTTGTATCTATGTATAAATTATCAAAATTTAGAATTAGACAATGAATTACTAGAACATAATTAATTGAAACAATTTCGAGCACTCGTTAAACTCACACATTGACCGTATATTCCTTCTTTTTGGATATTTCTACTCTCACTCTAATTAATCTTCACTTGGCCACTATTCTATTTAGAGTAGATAAATAAAGACCAAAAGAGAGGAGATCGGTTCGAATGTTGTTAATACTAAAAACGCGTCTCGTTTTATGTCGGCCTTTCATCAGCCAGTAGATCTTTAACGCAGCGTCACGTCAACGTAAATTTTATACTAAAACATGAATATTAACCAAACTAGAAATAGGATTTTAAATAGGCTATTATAGATTTTATTACGAGACCAGCTATTCCAATTCTAATTGATTTGTAGGGACACAAATTTAGCAATAATTCGTAGTGGTTACGGATTAATCATGTAGACTTCAACGCCACGAGTCATTCGAGTGACATAACAGTTCTTAGGGCGGGACGCGGTGTGCGAGTGCGACACGTGCTCTTCTACGTAGGATTAGTCTAACGGTTTGATGTTATGTTGAGCGTTGGATGATAGCGTGTACATTATGTTTTTGAATAATATACGTATGTTTTGATGTACATAAATAAAGTGTAAATGTTTAACGCACAAATACAAAGATAAAGCATTTTACGAAAATTATTATGTATTTAGCTGTAAACTATAACTCAACGTTTATGATTAGGAATACGGATATAGGTTTTTTCGTGCGTCTGCTGCCAAGCTGTATCATTTTATCGTTTCTTATTTCACAGATGAGTGAATCGAAGTTTGGTAGAGGCAATGTGAATCGCGTTCGTTTTGGCAGCACGTAGTCACGAAACCCACCTCGATGTAAATTATTGAATCCAATCTGGATGGAATTAATTAGGTTTATTATAAGTAAAGTTCACGTTAGGTTAACGCATCAACAATGTTGACTGTTACACACGCGCACAAACATCCAGTCATGTTCTTTCGGGGCTCACCGTCAATGCATCGGTATAATATAGGTTACTTCAGACAGCGTTAGATACAGTGCCCGTTCTGTTATAATTAATGTAAGGAAAACACCAAATTGTAGCCTTTTACATAAAATATATATATAGATATGAGTACAAATAGTCGTGATCGGTCATGTTGATGAGCAAATATTTTATACAAAGTCATTATTATTTTAATGCAATCGAAAAAAGTTAAAAGTGTGTTTAGGCCACGGCAGCGTGCCGAATGTTATGTGTTGTAAACGTGTGTAACCTGCGAGGAATGCAACTATAAAGTAATGAGAATAAAACAAAAGAAAACTAACTTTTTTCTTGATTTCATTGCCATTCATTTAATATTTTGTATAATTTTGATATTATTGTACCACCTCCATGAATTATTGAATGTTAATCGAGCCTTCATACCTAACGTAAAGTCAGCCACCGATTGTTACAGGCTTACTTTCGCCCTGGTGCGAACTTAGAGGAAAACTGTATTTTTCGTTGTATTTATGCGTAAACTTAGCGGTTGACTAACGATTCTAGAAGATTGGTTTCTCTAAGTAGCTAATATATATAATCACTGCCTAACCACTGCAAGTGCTAACCACTTCACCTTGTGGTGTGGTATTACAAAAGGCCGCCTAGAGTCAGAGACTATGCACACATTTAAAGCGTATTTTCACCTTAGTGAGATCGAAAACTTTAATAAATATGAAAAAGCAAAAAAACCGTAACAGTTAACAATAGCTAGCGGGTTACTTTACGTTAGTTGTAAACGCTTGCTAAAAGTTGATAGTCTTGCGTTTCATGTATTTTAATTATAATTTTATTTTATCTATTAATTTAGTAGATATCAATAATATTACAACATAAATCTGTCGATATTATTTTATGTGGCTTTTATATTTTGTCTATTATGAACAATAAAAAAATCTCGATCGAATCAACTTACATAATTTCCAACTATATGACAAAAAAAAACTTATTAGGCAAGAGGACATTTCAGTGAATAACTATAAGTTATAAGTTATTTTATGTAGATTCTTGTCTCCTATATATTTCAATAATAGTCCCTATTTGAACAAACCGTGGTCTAAGTGTACTTGTTAATAATACAATAGCTTAGCATTCTAATGGAACAATATTTATATGAAGGTGATAGTATTATATAACAACGTTAAAATCTTATGATGAATAGTCATAAAATAAGAATTTTACTTATTTTTCATAATCATTTGTACGCGACAGATACAGTTATATGGATAATTAGTTATTATGAGAATTTGTAAGCCCTGAATGATTGTTATAAATCACAACTGTCTTATTTGACGCCTTGGTATAATTTGCAATTTCGAAGGCCGGAAAAAGGTTAAAAAAAGGTTTAAAAAAAAGAGGTGTCATATCGGTTTTGAATGTCGAAACAAAATCGAAATAAATTTTAAATTAAAGGGACAGGCGAAAATGTAAATTACGTATTGGTATATAAATAAATGCGCAAACAACACTTATGTTAAGCTTATCTGTTTGATGTGCTTTAGCTGGTAAACAACCTCTTAACCGTTTTAGATATTTTCGAGGGTACTGCGTCAAACTTCGGTTCGTTTAATGACATTTTGCAATACTTTGAACAACACTAACGAGAATAAACAAAATATGTGCTGCTGTCTCGCGAAATTAAAACACACTAACGAATTTACAACAAGAGACATTTTAATAAGTGCAGTGCACTATTTCTAAGCCCCAGTCGAGCGTTATTCAAAGTGTAGATGTTCGTACCAGCATGTGATTATATATGAGTCATTTTGTATACAGTTCATTAGATTTTTTTGTTTTAAATTATAATTTAGAAGTATTTTAATACATTTCATTTATATGTTTCGCGTTATTTCTATTCTTTGTTATATTTTGTTTTAAATATATCAATATATATATATATATACTCATTTATGTGTCCTGAGTTCGTTCGTACGTTCCATTATGAACAGTCATATTATTTATCAGTTGTTACTAATAAGTTCTAGATCATATAAATATATGTAACTATCTATGTTTGAAAAAGCATTATTTCTAAAATTTCAGTCTATCGTTTAGTTTTGTGATGGTTTCATATATTATATAAAAATGTCCACAGGGCGAAAATTACTTAACTTTAATCTTCGTAATGTTATCCTTGAAATTGCCGGGATATAGTGAGAGAGGTAGTGTAGATATAAACTTTAAATTACACCATTAAGCAAACTCGGCGAGCGGCGCCGGCGAACACTGCCACAATACGAAGGCTATATATTGATATGATCTAGGATGTGTCGTAGATATTTCTCGAGTAGTGATCGTGTACTAATGTTACGTAAACTCTTATGTTTCGCCTTCTAAGTGATATAAGCGCGCGGAGGGAACGGGTGGGCGTGGGGCGGCCGCGGGCGGCGGCGGCGCGCGACCTGCCGTTCTCGGCCTACACGCACCGCGCCCGCCCTGCGCCTGCTACGCTCGTGTAGACGTCGTTCAGCACTCGAACTAAGATTAATATTGTTCGAATAATCGTAGACAGATTTTGAAGTTTAATATTATTTGCATTTTCCTAAGAGTTAGAACGATTGAGACAGTAGGTCGCACGACCGTGTTATGATGAATTGTGGAGATGTTTATTAAAAAAATACGTTTATGAAAATGAAATAAAAACAAAAAATATTGTCATATAAACTTGTAATTACTAACTTAAGAAGAATTATTGGAGAAACAGAAAACGTTAAATAAACCAATTAAAATACAACCATGTCTCTCATTTCCCCCGACTTTACACGGAGATTTGAATAAAAGTCGTTATATCATTAAATATTTTATTACAAAAATCATCGCTTACGTCAATATCACACTCGAACTTACATCATCTATTTATATTAAGTATAAAAACTATGACTTCGAATTAAATTATCGTTCTCGCAACAGTATAAAAGGACGCTTTAATCACAGCAGGGCGTTCGCTATACACAATATACCGAACGCGAACAGGCATACAACGCACGATCACAGTGGAGACGCGGTGGAGGCGCTAAATGCGCGCGTGGATCAGATTCAGCAGAGTCAGCACCGCCGCCAGTAGCACGCCAGAGGAGCGCCACGAGTGCGCCGCGCCGCTGCCACCCGTCGGCTCCCCCGAATCTGTACAACGCCAGCGCCAAGAGCTACATTAACGACTCAGCGGCTATTCCAGAGTGCAAGCGAGAGTTTAGTGCTTTACTCTATAACATGCCACGAACTCGATAAACACAAATGGAGTGATGACGGTGGAAAAAGATGCAATCGAAACAGACCGCGAAATCCGTCATCTCATAGCGAGTACGAATTTCGCAGCAAAGCAAAAGAAATGAACTGTAACCTACGATGCGGGTGAGTGATGACGCGGCGGAGGACGTTTCGTGCCCTCCTAATATATCGGAGCCCCGAGTCATTACTACAGTCTAGCTCCGCCTGACTGAACGCTGATCACTGAAAAATGAACTTGCGTTTAGCAAGAAATATTTTCTTTTAAGTTACCGATACCCGGGTGTGCAACTACACTACTGAATATATTTATGTATATACACTCTCTAAACATCCATGCATCATACTATAAAAACTACGTAGGTTATAATTTAAGATCTACGATGACTAAATTGTTATTATTATGGCTCTCAAACCACGGTAGACTAAAACAACGGTACCTGTGAGTCCATCATACACCTAGGGGGATGTTAGTCACACTCTAAACAATGAAAAAACTAAATTTTGCTTTTTACTCGTGTTAATTCAATAACATAATGTATTGCCCTACTTTACTTTACCATATAAAATATGTTTTCATAAATATTAAAGGAAATATGAAGAAAAGATTTTTTTATTGTGTCAGATACACACACCTGTTTAGTGGTATCGACAGCTTCACCAGGTAGGACTCATTGGGACCAACGAAAGGTCTAGGACTTTTCTCCTAATATATGCGAAACGCGCGTCCTTAGGTAGGTTAATGTCCGCGTTTAATAGGAATAGGATTTCAGACTCTTTTCGCTGCATGGGATAGCTTGCGTCTGTTTTTACTAACAAGGAAGGGTTGCCTGTGGTAAGTATGTGAACACAACCATTAAAGATGTATTCAAGCCATATTCATTCGTGTCTACTCTTTCGTAAACTAAAATTGAAACTTTTCTTTGTTACTTAAATGTAGCTAGTGCCTTTACCAAAACCTTTGCAACCAAACTCTTCTACGTTACTATTATTAAAGATCTAAGATTTATCTAAGTTAGTACTCGTCAATATAATGAACAATCATATAAAACAACTAGATTAAAATTATATTGCATTCAAACAAAATTAAATAAATCAATTATTTTTGTAGCTTGTCGCATAGAACAATATAATTTTATTTCTATTGTATACTGTTTCACTGCGTCTATTACATACGAATATAACAAAAGTGTATGTATTTATAAAAAATGTAAGATCAAAAGACGCTGAAACAGATACAAATTTCAATAAATTAAAGATAGTGAAATACCATCAACCAATCAGAAATCAGAGTAGCAAATGACTGATAAATGATGAAATTAAAGCCGCATGCAGTACAAAAGCGCCATCAAACACCAACTAGCAAGCATTGCAAATTAAAACTATCAAATCATGCATATGTGATATAAAGTAAAACGTACAGGCATCGCGTGAGAAACTCGCCGGTATTAAAATCACCGCTTATTTCTATAATCTCACTGGTATTCATATAATCCCCTATTTTACTAATTTAGTCTTTGTTCTTTATATTATTTGTCTATGTACAAATGTTCAGGAACTCTCCACCGAGGCTATTTCCTGAACCAGAAGAATGATCTGGGAGCGGATGATTTTACACCTAGAAGACAAAGACAAACACACACGTCGTAATGCGAACATCCCGACCACCACGGTTTAACACTTAGTGTTAAGTTTTGACGGTGACTGAGACATAAAACAAATACAATAATAATGTGCTATTCAATAAATACTTTCAACATGTAAACAAATACGTATCCAAACAAGAATTAACCGAAATAAAAACACTTTCGTATATTAAAATTGATAAATTAAATTCAGCATTGTACGCACCTTCCACCAAAACGTCACTTAAAGTGTTTAACATAAATACTTGTTTCGATGCAACACAAAACTATAATTGCTGGGTGTAATAAGTGCAAATAATTTGCTGTGTAATCTTTTAAAAATACTTTTTTTTAAAGATTTTTTGTTATAAATAAAAGAATGTGTGTTTTGTCTTAATGTATTGAACATAAAATGGCATTTTATGATTGATTTTAATTTGAATATTAAGATATGAAACCAATCCTTTAGAAGATTCATCGCCATTAAATTTCAATACATCAATATAAGTAGGTTCAGGCGCCCAGAAGCCGTTGTCTTCTCAACCATGACAATCGTGACCATCCACCGTCGACCACTGCGTACAGCAAAGCTTCAAGCTTTTTTTCGTTAGCTTAATTCAAAGCATCACTTTATTTATTGGTTAAAAATATTAAATTAAGCATATTAGTGACGTATGTTATTTTAGATCAGCGACGAAAGTAAATTGTTAGTATTTTTAATGTTAGTAATATGAAGTTTAGTACATCCAGATAATAGTTATGAGATTGTCTTAGATAGTATGGTATAGTTAAACGAAGGATCAAGCAAATAATGTACACAAGTATCTAAAAAATCAAGAAAAGTAGAATTGAAAGTTCAACATAGAAAGATCTTAAAAAAAAACAAAGAGAAAGATTAAAACGTAGAAACTATTCTAATACAGTATTTTAACATACATTTCGAGAAAGAAGATTCAAGAATGGAATTTTAAAACATACACATACAACAAACACAAAGCTAACATACACAAAATTATACAGTGGAAGACGGTAAAATTGTAGTCACTGATGTAAATCTGAATTTAGAACTTATATTTTTTTTATAATTGAATTGAAAAGGTAGCTTTTGAAATAGTCCAAATCAAGTAGTGTCATACAGTCAAACTACGAAAAAAAACAACAAAAAATAATTCTTACGAGTCGACCACTTTATGTACTAATATTGTAAAATATATATACAACTTTAAACAATCTTTCAGTCATATAAAAAAATCTACAATTCATGTTATGTAATATTTAAAAACTCATTTATCAAATTCAATATCAACAGTAGGTAGGTTATCTGGCAAATGGTTCTGACTGTAAGTGAAAACTTAAATCGCCAATGTTCCACCAACGTTGGGAACTCAGATATATTATCTCCTATGCTTGTAGGATACTGACTCATTCATCCTTCAGTATTGCTGTGTGGCGGTAGAATATGTAATGAGATGTAAACCTACCCAGACGGGCTTGCACAAAGCCCTACTACCAAGTATTCAATAATAATCATTTTAATTTATACATACATCACGATTAAGTATCTCCATTACCTCCTAAATTCGTCTACAAAAAACTTTTCAGTCTCGATTCAGTCTCAAATCTCATCGTCAACAGTCGTTTATCAACTTCCATATTGTTTCAGTCTAAGTCCAATAATATCTTCAGCCAATTCAGTATTGCAGTCTTCTCGTGTCAGATCAAGAGCCACCAATATCCCCTTGGATCTCGAAGTCCCCCGGCTGGGTGCCCGAACCTACCTGCGTCGAATTGTATGTCGCCGACATCGTCCTCCTCAGAAGGCGAAGGTGCGGAGAGGCGCGCGTTACCTCCGACGGTCCCTCGCGGCGCGCTGCTGCAGCCGAGCCACCAGTACGCAGTGGAACGCGGGAACGAGGGGTTGTCTGTGTCCACCTGATTCATAATATTGGTCTATTTTATTTCAATTTTACAAGAACTTTCAAAAATACATAAATAATATTTCAAATTCCACTACCATAAACTTGAATAATTTTATACAATGCATAAGAAAAAATTAAACTTAACCCAATTAAACTATAAAAAACTATTGAGATAATTATAATTCAATTATATGGAAATTATTAAAAACAATCGAATGTGATCAATTCAATCTAAACTTTTTGGATATTAAGTCATATTTTTCTTTCATCAAACTTATCTTCTTAGCGGACTTATTACATATTATTGGTCGCACTTACACTGAAAGTTCTGTCATTGAATCGCCAATAGGATCCACCCTTGAAGAAGTATGTGTAGCCATTAGTGTACTGTAGTGCTGCATCTATGTTATCAGGGATACCCTCCCAGTTCGATAAAGGCTTGGGGTAGGTTGACTTGACAGGAGGACGTTGAGCTGGGTCGAACCTCCAGAACTTGGAACCCTTATAGAAGTAAATTTTGCCATTGCCTGACCACACAAGAGCTGCATCCAAGTTATCAGGAATACCAGTAAATCCTAAAAACAGCAACAGACTCTAATTAAAAATAATACTAATTAATGTACTTAAGAGCCGAGCTTAATAATGACTATAAAACCGAGATGGCCCAGAGGCAAGAACGTGTGCAACTTAACATATGATTGCGAGTTCAAAACCCAGGCACTACTGAATTTTCATGAGCTTAATTTGTGTTATAAATTCATTTCTTGCTCGGTAATGAATGAAAACATCGTAAGAAAACCTGCATGTTTCTAATTTCAAGGAAATTCTGACACATCTGTATCCACCAACCCGTATTGGAGCAGCATCTTCTCCTCAAATTGAGTGGAGATCTTAGCCCAGCAGTGGGATATTTACAGGAAGGATTACGTTAATTTTTTTTACATAATTACTTCTTTATTAATTGATTTGTCAAAAAGTTTGAGTTCTTCTATCATTTGTATAGGATCCGTTTAAACCGTAAAAGTCCATGAACGCACTTGAAATTCTTACCTTCGCTTATATCTTTTGGGTACTCCCCGTCCATCTTCTGGCCGTTGTACCTCCAGTATTTGGATCCCTTGAAGAAGTAGGTTTTCCCGTTCTTGTAAGTGAACGCAGCGTCGATGTTGCCGGGCAGGCCGGGCCACGCGCGGCTGATGGCGCGCGGGTAGCCCGCGGCCACGCCGCTCTCCGTCAGCCGCCAGTAATAGTCACCTGGACCAGAATTATTCTATTCTAAAAACCTTTCTTATGTAGGTAGGCGGACGGGCAAATAGGCCACCTGAGGGTAAGTGGTCACCAATACCCATAGCCATTGGCGCTGTATTCCATAATATTCATTTTATCGTTTGGTAGAAAAAAATAGTAATAAGAAAAGATAAATTATAAGTTTGCAATTACAATTTCATTGCATCTTTAAAATATTAAAACATTTCAGTAACTGCTTCTTTCTTACCTTTGAAAATAAATGTAGAACCATCGGCAGAGTTAAATATGGTGTCGATATTAGGATCAGCGCACAGAGCGGGGTCTTCTGAGGATGGCTGTGGAGTTGTGATTCGAGGAATCGATGGGTTCGGTGCAGCAGCACCACCAATATCGATTTGTGTCTTGTGTCCGTAAAGTGCCTGAAAAAAATAGTGTTAAGGTAAAATATATGTAATATTATACGAAAATAAATCAAAGTCAACCACTTGTTCTTAAGTCAATTTTCAGATTTTTTAATATATTGGTATTGGTTAAATAAGGAAAGCAGACTTGGAAGTGAGTTAACTGATAATTAATCATCACCAGCTACATAACATAAACATAACATACATAAACAGCCTGTAAATTTCCCACTGCTGGGCTAAGGCCTCCTCTCCGTTTGAGGAGAAGGTATGGAGCGTATTCCACCACGCTGCTCCAATGCGGGTTGGTGGAATACACATGTGGCAGAATTTCGTTGAAATTAGACACATGCAGGTTTCCTCACGATGTTTTCCTTCACCGCCGAGCACGAGATGAATTATAAACACAAATTAAGCACATGAAAATTCAGTGGTGCCTGCCTGGGTTTGAACCCGAAATCATCGGTTAAGATGCACGCGTTCTAACCACTGGGCCATCTCGGCTTCATCACCAGCTATAGACATGAATTCATTTATTGATATGATGATCTACGTTTTTTTTATCTGTATTATTATTTATCTTTACCTGTATTCCTTGTATGTCATCCTGGTCAAGCTGGAAAGAGGGGTCAAATCCACGGTAGAAGGGTGCCATTAAAGCTGAGCGTACGTCACTGTGAGATAGACCAAGGGAATGACCGAACTCGTGAGCTGCTACCTGCAAATAAATGAAAGCTATTAATATTACTTAAATGCTGTTAAAATAAACAGTATTTGTCCGATATAGCTCCAGAATAACGATAGAAAACTTCATGTATTATTTCAGTAGCATCTGTTCAACTCAATTCGATGAATGGCGAAGATTGCATACAACCCAACTTAACCTTATAGGAGAAATAAAAAAATTGGTCAAACAGTTATGTGAAATATATAACTTTCTACGATTACGTATATTGTAAAAAAGGAGAATATTGGTATGATATTTGGTGGTTTTAAGCCAAAAATGACTCTTCTAAATGCACTCGACCCTTACTTGGAAAAGATTGGTTCCCCTTCTGGAATTAATTGACCACACTTCAGCGTCGTCAAAGTGAGCATCTCCACCATAGACCTGTTGTGAGAAAACAAATATAAATGTTATAAAATGATTAAATTTTTAATTAATCAAATATAATTTTATGTTTCTGTGCAAAAATATATAAAATATTGTTTAAAATATAAAAGAGAGAGACTTTGTTTATTAAAAGTCTATCTTTATAACAAAAATTGTTGACGAGAGGGAAATAAAAAAAAAAAAATTAATTAATTAATCATGTGTATTATTATCCGTTTCAAGACGTCCCGTTTCAAGACTTCTTCGTTCGAGCGCGATTTGGTAAGATACATTCAAACATACAAGCTTTCCCATTAACAGCATATTATGTAAGATTAAAAATTTGTTCTACTTTATTATAATAACATTTGTATCGTAATTTACTTTCTCCTGAACAATGTCACATCCGACTTTATTTAACGTAAATGTTCCATTGTCCATCAAATCGTCTTCACGCTCTATTGTAATGTTTGCGTTGCGCTGCTATGGAAATAAATAATTTATTCCTTTTTACCACACGTTGTGGTAATTATTGTTATAAATGTCGAATCAGAATGACATTAAACGACGCTAAGATAAAACGAATGCAATAATGAATGAATTATTATCGCGCGAGATCATATCATGCTTTATTTATTATTTGTTTTTACTAACTAATACACGATTAATCATTAAAATTCTGTCATAAAAGCTAAAAAATCTAAACGATTGAATTCCTTTTACTTCAATTGTGTGATGAAAAGTCTATTGTAGGATCACGGCACAAATGTAACATTAGTTATTTAAGTGTATATCTGTAGCAACTTACCGGAAAATAGGCGTGGGCGAGGGTACCACCGGGACCGTCGAAGGGGTCGCCGTCACCGTGCTCGCCTTTTTCGAATCTTTGTGAACAAATATATTCTTTAATACATACATAGAAATTAAAGCTTAAGAAAAAACTATGATTTGTTTGATAATTTCAAAAATATTGTCTGGGAATATTATGAATTACAATAAGGGAATCCTAAATTAATCTCAGAGACTGATCAGATTATTATTAACTTTACATTATTTTATTATATTCTTTGGTATTCAAAAAGGAAGGCAGGTTACCTGCTTACCATAATAGGCTACCGAGCTGTCCAAAGCCCTTGTAAGATAATACTTTTAAGATATTTTAGCATTTAATAACAAATTTTCAATATAAAAATTTACATCTCACTCCATAAAACAAAAACAGTTTAAAGAATTGCTGTTCAGCGATAGAATAACCGACAAATGTGTGGTACCAGCATTAAAAGATTTTATAAAAACTATTAAAGCAGTGAGCAACGATAGTTACGCAAGGCAGATTACCATTGTGTGACGAAATCGGACATTGGATTCAACAGGATTGGGCATTTTAAAGGTTGTCATTGTTATCAGCCATGTCAGATATTTAACAAATGGTACGTTTAAAATGGTCATTTACGTTAGACATATTGGTAACATCCCGTTTGAATTTTATTATAACATGTAGGAAATTTGAAAGTGTATTATAATTTCGAAAAAAATTATATAGTATTCAATGAAAAATACAGTAACAAAATTTAAATATTTAATCTTATTAAATTTAAACATTAAAGTTAAATTATGGTCTTCGTTGCTTTAAATTGAAGTTAATAGCAGCCTCAATCGCACTAAAAATAATACGATCTTAATTAAGTATATTGTACGGTTTAACTAATCATACAGTAAACTCTTAAAAGATTTTCGACTTCGACTTTATAAAATATGATTTTGCAATTATAATAATTTACAACTTTCTTTTTTACATCCGAACTGTATTATTAAGTGTGAATATTAAACAGTATGAAGATTGATTTGTCGAAAATCCGGATAACTTTTTTTACATCTTTGCCAATTAAAAGTACAAAAACTTCTCTAAAATACATTAACACCCTAGTTTATTACCCTGGTGACTAGAGTGGATAACTTTTCCCCATGAGAATAGAAAATTGCAATTCAATAGGAAAATGCTGTAGCTATTTAATTTTGATCTGTACATTCTTATTAAAGTCCTCAATGTAAATAAATATTTATATAATAAATTTCTAATTACCTGATTTCAATATGAACTTGTCCGGAGCGTTTCTGTGTAAAGGTAAGGTCTGTGTAGTCGGACCATACGGAGAAGGCTTTCGCGAGTTCAGTGTCGACTTCAGCGCGGTTCAGACGAGATGGATATTTCGAGATCTTGTACGTCAGGTTCTTTACACGCCACCTCGAACCTTATCACGAATTATATCATAAATTATAGAATATAAATAATAGCGTAAAAACATAGTAAAAGTCGCAATTGTGTCCACAATGTTTCCATTCTATTTACCTCGGTCGGTATGTTTCATAGCTTAGATTTTTTAATAATAAACGTATGTATTAAGTTAATGGAGTGTTATATGAATCAAATAAGATATTGTTTAAATTTATTCAAACGGTTAAGATTCGATTAATCTCCTGAACAAGAATCCTTGGTCTAAATGTAAGGAATTGATAGGCTGTGACTAACGCGTTGAAGAATTTATACATTTTTTATTCAAAGTACGATAACTGCCATAAGAACTTATACATATATACATAAGTTGGCATGTGAACACGATCTAATTATTTCTTCTTAGAAAACTCGATTTCCTCACAATATTTTCCGTGAACGTTAAGCGCGTAATGTAAATCTTATTATCTTTTTTTTTCTATTTATCAATAAATCACTGAATACTATTATGTTAATGATATAGTTTATGTTTTATACGAAGTAGGTATTCACCTTGCAACGCGTATCTCTTGGCACGACTTTCCCCAAAGCCCACTTTATCTTTAACCCCACATCGTGGCAACGACATTAACTTTTTCGTTTCTTCGTCGAGTTCACCTGAAAATGAAAACATATTTAATAATAAAGTAACAGCAGTCTGAACATTATGTGGGAGAAGATTAATAGCTTTTTCCACCACGCTGCCTCAGTACAGGTTTTTGGTGTGAGATGTGGCAGAATATCATTCGACATATCCCGATGAAAACACAATGTTGTTTCCACGGATTTAAGCCTAGGCTAATCGATTATGACCGACGTGCCATCCATCATGATATGACATCTCTTATTGGTACTAAATATATTAGTAAATTTACTATTAGAAAACAAAAACGACTTTCAGTTTTTTCGAAAGGTAATTTGAAACATGTAGATTCGTTCTCAATTACAACTGAATTCCTTGAAAAGATCAATGTATGTGTTTCAAAATTGTCTTATAATTAAATAAAATCTATTTTTTATGAGTTAAATACATTTATATACTTAACAGATGTCAAGGAAGTAATTAAACAATCATAGCAACAAAAACTTCAAGAGGAAAACGTGAACAATCAGAAACAATGGTTTAAAAGTGTTCTATAGTATAATAATAATTCAAATTCATCTATATAACAGATCGACTAAAGTTTTATTTATATTGTTGACATTATCCGAAAAACTAGAATAACTATTTAATAAAATTATTATTTCGTTGAGAGGACAAATACGGTGAATAGCATTTGAATAACGATAAAAATATTCGACTACATTTAATTTGACAAAGGGAATAATTTCATCAAAAATATTTTCTTTTATTATGTCGTTTAATTCGAAAAGTCATAACATTTAATATAGATTGCAATAAATGTATGCCATTATTCAAAGTAAATTAATACAATATATTTGTGCGCCAAACTAATATTCGTTTTCCAGTTATTATGTATAACTGTAATACCGCGAATATTTTATACTTTACCAATGTTTAGGAACTGGCGCGAGTATCCTAAATGAATAATTTATGTGTGTGTACTTCGTTATTTGGTTACATAATAACTGCCCCGTGTAGAGGGACCAATAAACTACTTTTCGTGTCAAATCACGTACGCTATAATGAAGATTCAAGTTCAGCCCACGTAATGGTATGGTATTTGAATAGTTGGATGCCAACAGTGATTTTGCAGACTGTAATTGCATTGGCAATGTCGTTTGTAACTCGTGACAGCGCGAATTAAAATGACACACTATACATAAATGTGCACATCCATTTATATTTTTCTGATACGTAAAAAAATAATATAACTTTTAACATGTGTCGTCAAAACTTAAATATTGAATAATAATGTCTCCCTGCATTAACATTAGAATAAAACGACGACAAAATCGACGCCAATGTCGTTGTCGTAGACAAATGAGCAGGACTAATCAACTTGCTAGCTCCAGATGCTATTGAGAATTTCTCTACAGGAAAACCCAATAACTTTCCGTGGCGCAACCGAACAAAATCTGGATATCGAGGTTCACGGACTTATTAATTAGCCACAAGACCATCAAAGCAGATCTGTCAAATGTACTAAATTGTACGCGTTCTTTTATATAAGAAACAATTTTGTCCTTACGGGTCTGCTCAATAGATTAAGCCTGTTATTTCAATGACGTTATATTATTTAACCACAATACAATTTCTGTCGAGGAAGTTCACGAAGCGACAAGGCCATGGTGCTCAGATATGGGTTACCATTGGGTTAATTACGTCAACCAGCAATTCAACAAATGCACTGTCACGCATACAAATCGTGCATTTTCCTCTTGAATGTCAACATTTATCGCAATTTGACAACGTTAAAATTTATAAATTAAAGCCACTTCGCGGTGTTTAACTTTCGATAAGTGTTACTGTTCCGCCCCCGTAGATCATAACGGGCTACTATTACCTTTCTCAATAAATGTGCTGTTTAACATAAAAATAATTTATCAAATGAGAACTGTTAAATCCTGATAAATCCAAACAGCTTACATGTATAATAAAATGTAAAAACTTTATACATACCAGTATTGTTCAATCCAGCAAAGCTTTGGAACTCCGATATAGCTCGTCTCCATGAACTCTCGTCCATGATGTGACCGCTGGAGGGATTCCGTACAGACGGACTGAGGTAACCATATTGCGCCAAATACATCTGAAAGTTCATGTCATAATCAGACTGCCGCATCCAATATTGGATATGGACCTTTGTCATGATGATGGGTATTAGTGATGGTGCAAATAAGCGAAATATTAGGTGATTTTAGGTCATTGCTAGAAAATCATATTTATATTTTTTATTTATTGAAAAACTAAGGCAGGCCGAAAAATGGTCCACTTGATATTAAGTGGACAACACCGCCCATATAAATTGGCATTGTGGATTGCTCACCCTTCAAACCGGCCCAACAATATAATGTATTGCAGTTTGCCATCTGGGTCGTACCTAACCAAACACTCTACCACTTATATTAGAAAACTACCATAAAACCATGATATAATAAAGTAAATTGCAGTAAAACTGTCTAGCTGTAAGCCATGGATGATTACTAGTTGCAATTGTTTAGATAAACATTGTACTTGATTGTTTTTTTTTAATAAATCTTCATGGCCTTGTTGAATCGCTCACTATGGAAAATAATAATAATATATTCATGGCGGAATTTCCTTTAATTACGGAACCCGTACTACATAACCACATAACAGACTAACGATGAATAATACCAACATATGAGTAATTTTAATGAATGACCGTACTGCCGCGTCGTGAAGTAATTCGGAACATGCATTTACTGATTTAAATTTATTTTTAAATTATTATAGAGAATAATAAAAACGTAATACGTTATCTGTGACAGTATCTAATAACGTTTTCATTAATAAAGTATTTATTGTAACAAAAGACTTGTGCATTTAAAAATTATATTTAAAACACACAACAGTAAATGTAAGAACACGCAACTTTAACCTAGCTACGGAGTTTTAATCACAAATCACAAATTATTAGTATGAATTTTTCAATCAAGTCAATGACTTATAAATTTTATAACAGGATAACAGGAAATATAACATAAAAGCAAATATATATAGGTATATTTATTTATTAGATTTTCCTGTATAATTTAATAATTATTTTCTGATCGATTTTTCGACCATAGTAGTCAAAAAGACAGGAAGTAGTGAGTAGAGTGCAAACACAGAGTGGCACTCTATATTCGCCTGTCATAGTCATTACTACTGCAAATTTCTTAAAAGAAAAACCTACTTATTGGACCGATTATTTGAACCCGGAATCTCATTAGCTGCAGTCGTATAAATTTACCACTAGTCCTGGCAGGCAATCTCTATAATATTCAATGTATGTATATTATGCAACCACTTTGTCATCGTTTGAAAATAAAAGTAGTTATAGATGGAGACAAGAAATGTTCCGACAGCGGGAACAATAGAATGACAAAAGAGTAAGCCTCACGCTACGAGATTATCAACATTCATAGATTAACCTACTAACCGTCACTGTCGGTATCAAGAGCTCAATGAATTTAGTAAAATTATATTTCAACCCGTAACATATTTATTCAAAAAGTAATTAACCTTTTTCCGACGATAAAATCTTAAGCGAATTCTAAACATAGTTTACTTATAATATTTTGTTCTACTTTATTTTATTATATACGAACATTTTCAAATATAACAAAATTTTGTATTTTGTGATGTTTTATATTTACAAAACGCTGTATTGTGTTAGATTTTTAACTAAAATTAATAAATCAAAGTAAGAAAATCAATCAATATAGTTTATCAATCAAGTTGCAAATCAAGGTGATCAAAAAAGTAAGTCAGTCAGTAGGGTAGTAAAAAAGTGAAAAAATATTAATCAACCCACGGCGACTATTCTGCTAAAAAGGCAAGAATGAAATTTTTAAGGCGACACATCACTTGGCTTAGCGTGTTTGCATAGTGATATGGCTTTCGCAAACGTGGTCCACACATAGACTGAACCTACAAATAACTCAAGGATGCCAAAATATCTAATATGCAATGCAACTGAGCGAACTAAAATAGTCAACGCAAATATTTAACTTTTCATGTGTGACAAAAAAACATCAATACAATATGTCATCCCGACCGATTCCGGTCATGGTAGCTGAACTCAAGGATTCAGCCAACTACAACACAAGTGTGTATGCAAACACAGGTGCATTGCAGGAATACAGATTCCTTCACTCTCATACTCCGATGGGATGGCAAATCTGACCCGACCGGGAAGATAGCAGGACCGCAGGACCAACGTTTACGTTTTACCCTTTACGTACTTTCCGAGGCACGAGAGTGTACAGACTACCAATTTCTTATGATATAGGTTGGCGGACGAGCAAATGGGCCATCGGATGGTAAGTAACCACTGCTCATAGACAATGACGCTGTAAGAAACATTAACCATTCCTTTCATCGGGAACTAAAATGTGATATCCCTTGTGCCTATAGTTACACTGGCTCGCTCACCCTTCAAGCCGGAACACAACAATACTGAGTACTGCTGTTTGGAAGAATATCTGATGAGTGGGTGGTACCTACCTTAATACAAATAAGCGAATGAGCTACGTGAAATGAGGTGTTGGCATAAGACTTTACGGCATACTCCTATCGCGCCAGTCACCAAACACTATCGTACAAAGCGCAAGGTTAACTCACCACTGTTTATTAAAGAATTTGATAAAGATAATAAAGCATGAAAAATATTCATCTAAAATTTCTTGTTTCAATAATCGTTTCCATTTTTCTTTAGAAATGCAGATACCAGAAAAATGCATCGCACCTATGTCATTTTATCTTTAGGTGTCTTAATGCCTACTGCATTTACATTTACTTTCAAATATAAATAAAGTAGATAAGCCAATTTGAGCTTTGTTTATCTAAGTAATAAAATTATTTATAAAAAATCTAGTTAATTTAATACATTGTTAACTAAGAATAAATATCTGTAAAATCAGTCATTGTTCTATATATTTTAAAATTTATATGCCTTTTTCCTTAGCAATACATTTGTAGAGATCTTTACATTATAAAAATTATAAACACGGGCGTCATTTTCCGATCGTTAACACCGGCTCCTTATAGGAGATGGAAGTTCAAGTCGGTGCCGTCCTTGAATGTGCGTGCGCAGCATGTCAATGGGGCATTCAGTCTGGTAACAACGTTCTTTGTCTCATCCATATCTACAAGCCGCGTGAAATAACCCTTGAAAATACTGACAAAACAATCTGGTTTTGTTGTATTCAATAAATATGCATAAATATGCTTCTGTATTTAAAAATGACGTTTTGATTTTAATAACAATAAAATATTAACTTTAATAACATTAGAACAGATAATAATAATTATATCCGATATGAAGAGGCAAAACTTAAATTTTCTCTAGAAAAAATAATACATTGAAGTATTATTAAATAATTCAAATTTGAAAAAC
This sequence comes from Vanessa tameamea, assembly GCF_037043105.1. Taxonomy (NCBI): domain Eukaryota; kingdom Metazoa; phylum Arthropoda; class Insecta; order Lepidoptera; family Nymphalidae; genus Vanessa; species Vanessa tameamea. The sequence continues at coordinate 7,825,794 of NC_087313.1, read as the reverse complement.
GAACGTTACAATTGAACACAAAACTATGATTATAAATATATAAAAAGGTCACATATTATTTTATGATTGTAACCTCGTATATTTATTTGTGTATATAAAGAAAAAAAAATCTTAAAATAACTGTCAATGACAAAGAAGAACGACTAAGGAATCAGGTGCGTTGTGTACTTTGGACAATACTAGGGGCGTTGACACATGCATTGTTCTCTATACATTCACGTACTGCACTTGAATAACTGTTAAAATTGTGACAACTTTTAACAGTACCTACATTACACATTTGTATTCAGCATTTTCTTATGTGAAGATATCTTTAGATTTAAAGGTATACATCCTATTGCATCGCAGATTAAACTAATACTTATTTTATCAAACTTTTTGCTGAAGCTATTTTTATATCACCGAAGTAGCCATCCAAAGGCCACATTAATAATAATGTGCACGATGTACAATAAATGATTAATGTGATCAAACAAAAATCACTAAAGCTTTATTTTCAATATCAAATATAAAAAATCGCCTTGATTGTAAATTGATTGTTGTAAAAACTACACGAAAATTACGACATTTCCTACAACTTAACTTTATTTGAGTATCGTTATTCAAGGAATATTCCTCAACAGTCGGAAGTGAATACCCGATATCTTATAGTAACTTATAAAAATGCAAATTATTTATTAATTCTATATGACCACTTGTTCGCAGAGGCCGTAAGTAATTAGTAAAGAACCGTAACAAGACATCATAATAACACGAACTTTGAGGATAATGTCAAGGTGGGGCAAAAATTTGGCACAAGCGTATCGAGGTCAGTATGCCCTCGTAACGGTCGCAGGCGCAGCCTCTGACGATCATGTATTTAAGTAAAAGGCTTCGGCATCGATCGTTACTTTCTTCAAACTATGTAATTTATTTTAATGAGAATGGTTTGACGTTGAAGTTTTTTCGCTTTACGTAGATATATCCTAGTGTGGTCTTCGATTAATAAAACAAAAGTACCTATACTAGTACCTATACTAGTTGATAAAAGACACCTAGTTAAGCGTGAATTAAAATGTTGTCATTTTATTTATTTATAATTATTTTAAATAAATATTAAAAAACCTATGACGTATCGTCTCGTTCATTATAATCCGTCCAGTTGTTAAGTCTTTTTGATAGATAATAATCTAAACAAACTTATGTATGATCAAATACTTTATTCAAGGTACACATGTCGAAAAAACTAACCGGCTTATACAAGATCATAAATAAGCGGAGGTTCAAGTGTATTAGATCAATTAATGGTAATATATTCAGGCGACCTTTAAATGTTTATTTTATAAAAACAAATTGAAATTTTATTAATATTCATTTATGTTCCAGGATAATTGATACATTATTTATTGCAAACTTGTGTTACCTACTATGAAATATTTATTGCGAAATATGTCGTATATTCATATATATTATATTTAAATTGAATAACATATATTGCTTAATATAAATATTTGTATTTTATATAAAATAAGTCAATAAACACCATGGTTGAATAAACTCCAAACTCATCAAGAGGATAGTAACTTTGCCCAGGTGTGGGTCAATTTAGTATAATAATTTTATTTTATTTCATCACAAATCAATCATTAACAATATAATTACTCAATATATTTGAGTTGGCCTACGTTGGCCGAGCCGAGATGGCCCAGTGGTTAGAACGCGTGCATCTTAACCGATGATTTCGGGTTCAAACCCAGGCAGGCACCACTGAATTTTCATGTGCTTAATTTGTGTTTATAATTCATCTCGTGCTCGGCGGTGAAGGAAAACATCGTGAGGAAACCTGCATGTGTCTAATTTCAACGAAATTCACCACATGTGTATTCCACCAACCCGCATTGGAGCAGCGTGGTGGAATATGCTCCATACCTTCTCCTCAACGGGAGAGGAGGCCTTAGCCCAGCAGTGGGAAATATACAGGCTGATTATGTTTATGTTTTAAGTACGTTGGCCGAAAGAGATGCTGTGTTTTTATCGAGTATTTTTTTCGAAATATTTTTAAAAAACCCGTTTATGGATGACCTTTTGAACTGATGAGAATTATTATTTATAAAATTAGTCATAACTGATCAATCACGTTTTAATACGTAATACAACAAAACTATGCGATGGCTATCTTATAAATGTTTAATTTATGTAAATTAGTAAACTAGTATACTAAGGTCTTTGTTCCATAAAGAAACACTATAATAAACTTGGTGTTTCTTTTTCTTGTAAATTATAATATTTAAAATAAAAGGATATAGTTGCGGAAAGTACTTCCGCCTGAACCCTTTTGTTTGCACAGTGCGTAAGACGTTGAATCATGGCTTACCTTAATCACGCGCCTCTATCGATACTATGGCAAACATATTTTATCATATAGTCATTGTATTTTTTCACACCCACTTCTGTAATGATAATGTAGCCGTTATTGAAAGAACTTAACTCAGAAATAACGATATTTATTTAGTATTCTTATATAATTTTATAATTAATGTTTACTCGATTCTCTGAAAAATATACCCAAATGAATCAATTTTGCCGCCGTAACAATTATTTTTGTTGCCAGTTTAAAAAATAATAGTATAACAACTAATGTACAAAGGAACCGATACTCGTCTATAATATATACATAACAATAATTCGTTAAATATTTAATATTTAGTATTATATTCTAATGGAGTCTTAAATTAAGAAGACTTTCATATTTATACCAAATAATCAATGGCTTTAAACTATAGACAATCTTATATTCTCATTAAGTGTCATTTGAAACTCAGACTGCGTATATACGAGAAAAAAACGACTTATATATAACACCGAAGAAAAAAGAGTTATTTAAATTTAAAAGGGTAATCAAATGAATACTTACGATAATTCATATATGACAAAAAGTTTTTCTTTTGAAAAGTGTCTGCTGTCTGTAAGATTTTGTCTTACTCTACAGTAATAAACTCATTATTTAAATAAAAATATAACTTAAATACAAAACAGTTTCTTATTTACATAATTTGTAAAAATATTATGCAAGGTGTGTTACAATAAACACGTGTAAAATAACATAATACAATAGTTACACGCCGATTACACATAGTACAAATTACTCCATGCGGGCTTTTCATGTTATAGTAATCGCAGTTCATTATACAACAAATAAACACAATATAATTTATCTCAATTTTAAATATAGAATAACTTATATTAATAAACAATATTGGACCTTCATATATTTTTAATTAATTTATGTTTTAACGGAAAATAATTGATATAGAGCGTCGTTTGGAGGTTAGCTATCTACCTTTAGTAGTTCTTTTTTTTTAATTATTTAACATGGGACCACTGTCTAGGTATAACCGATTAAATAAAAACAGAAAATGTGAATCTATTGATAAACGTATACGCAGAAAACATAAAATTATCATTTAAATACGGAACAATAATATTTTTTAAGTACTCTGTTTTGATTTGTTCATAGTATTTACCATAGTAACGCTATAGTTTAATAATACAATTATGTCATGATCAATTGAATTCCCCCGTTATCAGCTGATAGCTACTGTTGCAGCGATACTATATTAGGAATGACAAAATACTAAGGTGCTGCCACCTCATGTTCTAGGAAGTATGCATCTGTTCTAGGCAATGCTGATATGCTTTTTGGCGGAGTGCAACACGTGCAAGAACTTATAAATACTTCCTCCTGACTTTAGTTACGTTTTAAACATCGAAATTCTTTAATAAAAATGGCAATGTTTTATTAAATTGCTATGTGGCCTTTTATGATTAATTTAAATAGTTCTAAATAATAAAATACAACATATATAATAAAAATATATGTACATATCATATATTCCGCCTACACAATTAAATTATTGCTGTACAATATTTGACGAGCAATTTGCTTAGCCAACGTCAGTATTCCCTCCGTTTACAATTTTTTTTTTAAATTCCGATTGAAATCAACTTCCCACATACTTTAAATTACATTGTGCGTTATGTATGGATAATATTTATTTATACGCCCACGTTTTATAAAATAACGAAAAACAATTAAAATCAATGTTAATGAGATTCCATAAATTACTTGCTATTATTGTTCAAAATATGTTATTCGTATGTGTTAATGGGGTAAGTGGCATTCGCGTATTACCTGCACGTGTCTTTCGATATTACGTAGAATACAGATGAGTGAGATTTTGCAACGCCATCGCAAAACTCGTGGACTCTATAATATTCGTGGTATAATTGGATCATTTAAGTAATTTAATTGATAATTTGCTCTGTAATTGTCTAATAAACAATGAAATGTGTTAGAAATATGCACGTTGATTTTAAATTGAGATAAATTATATTGTATGGTTATTCGTTCATGTGTAGTACGTATAATTTATGCAGCCACAATTTAATTTATTGGTCATGTTTAAAAATCTAATTAAAATCAAGATATTTTTTATTCAAGTAAGTCCATAAAACCTCTTTTGAATCGTCATGATACTATGTACAATTAAATGTAAATGTAAAGCTACCACCGGCTCGGAAAATAGATTCTACCGAGAAGAACGGACATGAAACTCAGTAGGTACTTTTTTCCACCATAATTAATAATTAATATAGATATTATGTCAAATAAAATAAAATAACTTTGCCTCCACAGATAAAACACGTTTTTAGGGAAATATATAGCTATATATCATAGTTCATATTAAACAATCTTTCATTCATTACATAAGCACTAAAATGTATTACCTTTAAAGGATATTTATTCATATATATTTTTTTAATTTATACCATTTAATTGTTATAGAATCAATAAATTCCAATTATTATTGTTTATAATTACAATGCTTGTTATTTATAGAGACATGAGAGGTGTTACAAGCATTTGTAACATTTAAGTAAACAAAGGATGAATATCATGGGATTTAAAATTACTAGTATATAGATACCGTACGCAATAGAAATAAGCTATTTGACATGAAGCTGGCGAGTTTTTTAATATTTATTGCTTGTTTATGCAAAATAACAGTGAGGATATTTTTTTGTTAAAGGTAATCCATTGTAAGCACATATATTTTCAATTCACGATTCTTGCTGTTTTAGAATTTTGAAAATAAACAGTGTACTAGTATAGTAATTGAACTATTCATGTTCTACGTAAAGTTTAATTATTTGCACATTACATTCCTGAATATATAATTTTCCAGCTGTAAAGCTATTCTGTAAGAACAAACTAGAAACTCACTGAAGAATACGATCATGAAAGTTATAAATTGATATGACTATTATTATAATTATAACTTTAGAATACAAGTAAAATATTGTATCACTGCACATATTAACGTCGAATTTCCAAAAAGTATTATTTACGCGTGAGATACGAAGTGAGCTCTTACAGGATAGCACTCCTGAAGTCGGAAACGTCTTTTATTACCAACTAATTATGCAATATTACAAATTAAATCAAATATTATTGAACAAAGTTTTGTATAAAAAGGCACAGTATTTTATTTGATTGATAATGTAGTTCGCAGACTACTTGAGACTAAACCATTAAATAATTCGTCTGCCCATGAAATACACATGCAACGTAGGTATATAATTAATGGTGCAATTAATAACAATTATGAGACGATTGACAAAACATTAAAATAGAATACGTTGCGTGTAAAGTAGCATTTTCCGTAGAGTATAGATATTTTTTACCGCTCAAGTCGCCTTTTGTCCGATACACTCATGTTTTGTCACGTGAATAAGCGAACTGTGACTTTTCATAATTGACCGACCAATCATCTGATATTATACGTGTAATAAACAATTATACTATTTTACTAACAATCAACACGTAAATATATATCGCAGTATTATATTTCCAAATATAACACTCGTTGCATTTGTAACTAAATTGCGCCAATTTTCAAAAAAACGTTATAAATATCAACGGTTGATTTTTGTAAGTATTTCTAGTACATCATATTTGAACAATTGACAACGACCATGTAGAGAAAACTACATCATGGAATTACGATAAAAATGACTAGTTGTAGTAATGACAGAGCGTCGATGCGAACAATGAGAAGTGATCATCAGAGGACGGTGGCCGTGGGACGCGTGTTGAAGGTCGTCGAGTGCTTCCTGCGTGCGTGACGAGCATGCGCACTGCGACACCACAATCCAACACAAACCTCATATTAATATGCCACTACTAATCAATCTGCATTGCCTTAAACCGCAAAAAAATGCTTGAGTCATTTCGTCTGCGGCATGTCTCGCTAAAAGCAAACTCATCATTTACAAAAGCACGCACGAAAATATTGTTAAAGAACAATGTTTAAATTTTGCTACCATCGAGGTGACCCGGTCGCTTTTTGTACGCGGTTGATGCTATTGTCCTCTGATCTGGATAACGGCGCCTCGATATTGAGAACGCCTAATTTTCAGTTTTAGATACTATAAACACTGAAGTCAGCCAGTTTGTTATGTTAATCATAAACAAGTAACTGTCTATCTCAAGATGTTTGCAATTCTAAAAATACAAATACATACAAATACTAAAAATATATTTAATCAAAGCTCCTATCTTCATTTCTGCGAAATTTGACATGCATAAATTTCCCAGGAGTCGAAGTCGTGACTAGGGTTTAACTAACTTCTTTGGCGGTGTAACGTATTTTAAATAGTATATTTTTGCTCGTTTATCTCTCGGAACGGTGGGTACGGCACGGAGCGATCGCGAGATACCGAGACTGTGTAACAAGCGCATAACAAAAAGGTGACCGTCAACTAGATTACAGTTAGGTATGCTCATCGCGTATCCAATCCTAAAGCTCGTCGTTGGGCTTTAAAAACTACTAAAGACAATGGATATTACAAATGATAAATCTAATATATTGAGGAAACTTTAACGTTTACGCATTCCACCCATAAAAATTGTAAGTGCAAGACATTTATACGCTGTGCTATGTCCCAAGAGTTCATTGTTCTATGCTACGGCGTAGGAAATTTTACGAGAGATGTCCGCTGGAAGGGACACGCGTCGAATTTTTATACCGCATTAATCGTGCATGTGCCAGCGTGATAAAAACAAAGAACAACACTAGTTCCTCGCAATATCTTACGCCCATTGTTTCTACGATCAGGTATTTGATAGGAGAATGACCCCCTATAAAAGGGTAAGTTATTCATAACAGTTCCTATTGAAAATGACAGGAAATGCCTGGCTTGCGGTAAAACAACAAGCAACTCACTCACGTGACTTTAAAGTGCAACGACCTATTATATTTGAACCTTAAATCCCTATCGCGCATAACATTGTTCGTAGTCAACACATTTCGTGACTCGATTATATGAAAAGCTCTTCTTCAATCGCCGGTATCCTAGTAACCGTTTCAGCAATTCAATACTTTTAAGATTGACAGGTAATCCGAATGTGTTTTGTTTCGGAATAGTAATTTTATCAGTTACAAGAAAACTTGTCATTATACATTTTCATGGTAATATTTTTATACATTATAGTAACCTGTATATGGAACAGGAAAAACTACATTCATAAAATATAATGGTTTTTCCACATCACGATCTGTAATTTGTTACAATTAAAGGCACTTACGAAACAAAATCCTCCTTTAAGTCGTTTTCTTACTCACTAAGCACGACAATAATAATAATTAGGTGCTTGGGTTATCTATAGGTTTACTTTCAATTACCAATGTTTTCAGCGATAATTTTCAATAAAGATACGAGCAAATATAAGAAGCTACACGCCCTGCGCCTCTCATGCCTCCTCCCATTTTCCATTTAATCAAACTAAAAAATAAAAAGGACGTAAAGACTTATGAACCATTCGATGTTATTGAGAACAACAATTACCAAATTAAACGTACAAAATAGAATAGGCGAATCAATATCACTTCGACTCAATTAACAAACTATATATAATTACATTGTATATACAAATTATTTAAAAAACTATAAAATATCGTCGATATTTTACATCACTTATTCCGTCTTACAAAAAAATTTAAAAAAATGGCCAAAAATGTATACAGTATATGACCGACATATCTATACTGGTGCTGCCGATGTTTTTACGAGTATACATTATAAAGAGAATATGATCCGTTTTGAAATTGTACTTACCTACAATTAAATTTTAATATTTGTAAAATATGAAAAAGGTTATTAGAGCGCGGGCTTACCTTGACATCGCTAGCTTATCAGATTCGAGTAAAAATTTCTCAAATAAAGAACAATTGTTATAGCTGTTTTAACCTCGATCGAATAAACGGAACTGTTTTTTACAACTACGACTAAAACTTACACAATCGAATTTAAGGGCATTATTGGGAATTTTATTTTAAATTTAATCTATATATTCGTCATAACGCAACAGTTATTAAATTAATGAATAAACAAACGAAAGAGAATAATGATATTCTAAATTCAAATCTAAAATCTATTTTATCAAGATGAAAGTTAATTTATAAATATATTAAATATCTACAACCATATGTTGAATGTGACAAAGATTTAAGCATTTCCCCTTTAAATCACAATTTTGATTCTGCTCGATAAACAAATCTACCCTAATATCATAGTATCATAAAAAACCGAATTCATATTTATAAACATACCGCTAACCTAACTCTATCTTTCTTATGACCTCGAACTTGTCGAACAAGTCCCGAGACTGGTTATTGTGAGTCATATTGTACAATTTCTCAGAAGCCGTTTAGCACGATTTCCTACTGAACCCTAGGCATTCCTACCTGACTCACCATGACCGGCGGAACCACTTTATGTAATCTGTTCCGGATAACTAGCCTATTCGGAAACTGGTAATATTTATATCTGTCAATTTCTGTCAAATAATATATTATAAGCATATATACGTAAATTTAAATATTTTATTTTGACGTTTAGACAAATAAAATTAGTTTTTTCTTTTAAATATTATATTCCATATTAATAATTTATTAATATTTTATATACAGTAAGAAAATTACTGGACTTGTTTAATTTTAAATGTTCCTTTGATTATAAAGTGTAATAGAATGTAAAACTTAACTTATTAATGACGCAGACTTTTAAAAAGTATAATGACCAATACAAGCGATGTAAACATTCATATGTTTAAACATGAGTCATGTAGGTATTACGAAGCCGATTTCAAAACGAAACACATACGTGTGTTATATGGTACAATTTAAGATCTTTATCTTGTTAGGGTAATATTCGTTATGAATGAATGTTACTATCAAGGAGTTACTATAAATAAAGCCAGATTCCACTTCACACAATTTGAAGGTATAGTGCGAAAGATTCTGAGAATCATGACTCAGATTTGTCGACCCATAGCGAGATCATTTCCGATTTCGATTCAATCGATTTATGGATGATGTAGTATACACATTAACTTAACGGAACTTACATAAACATTACTCATTCGGATTAATTTAGTTTCCTTCTATTAAATTACTATCAGGCAGTGAAAAATAATTACTAATGTATAATATATATTTAATATATACATATAATATGTAGTTATCGCCCAAGCCTACTCTAGTTTTTTAGCTGTCATGTGTTGAAAAGTAGCCTATATCCGTCCATAGGATGCCAGCTTGCTACATAGCTTTCATCGAATTCGGTTGAGTATTTTGGTCGTGAAAAAGCAACAGATAGACTGTTATATTCGTTTGTATAATATTACGAGTAGTGCAGATTATAGCTATAACACAAACGACCATTATTTTTTCTTTAAAATATTATAAAGTTCTGAATGAATTGATTTTGTTTCATACGGGTTTTGTAGTACGGTTTATTGTAACAATTTTAACATCATAGTAACAATCATTTTATTTGTATTAACTATTGAAATGTTTGTTTATTAATCGACGTAGAAAATGTTTCATATGAATAAAATGGTAAAATAATATAAGCAGGTATGAAATGGCTGATACTGCTGTTTGATATAATCGAATGGGAGGACTCACCATTGCCTTATTAGTTTCTCCAAAAGCCGGTGCCGCACTACTCCTCGTCAGGAAGACCAGCGCTGACGCCGCAGCCCATAATATCCTCAAACTACTTCTCATACTTAGGAACGCCATGCTTCTTGACGGTAGTCTTTCTCTATTAATACTTGATAAGCTCATTTGTTCTTAAAATTATTTATAAAAATATTCTTTTTCTATATAATATATAGGCGATATGTCATTCTTATATATAAAATATTATTTTAACAGTAAAAGTTAAAATTATTGCTATAAAAATGGTATTTTTGTTCGATATGCTAAGTCGGTGATGTCTGATATCTGAAACAAAAACGATGCAATTAGTATTCGTGTGTCATTGTTGATGTCCAATAAATAATAAAGTTACGCTCTGAGATGATAATTTCAGGGGTCATAATCGTAGTTGACTCGTCATATCCGTGATGAATCATTCAGTTACTAAGTTTGTTTTATTTACGCTAAACGCGTGTAAGCCGCATTTTTTCAAAGCAATTTTATAGATTAGTAATGTAAGCAACACTATTTTTCCTAACACTTTTGACCTAGATACGCACGAGGTACGGGCTCGTCAAACATTGTTATCAAAACGCAAGATAACTTCAACCTAATCGCAAATCGTAGTATTGGGAAGTATTTATTCATTCAATTGCTGTATAAACACATTTCTTGATTACATTCTCGTTGTGTTATATGATTTGTAAGGCGGGATAAGCGTTTTGTAATAATATATAGCAGTTATGATTAGTTTATTACACTAGATAACTATGTCTATGTTAAGAGGAGTTGTCTTAAATGTCTTAAAATCAGTCAATAAATTGATATTGGTTTAGAATAACTTTTAGTACAATTTAAAACTCATAACAATTAAAAGTACATTATTATTTTATCAATATATATGTATATCCCGCGTATGTTTGTTAATGTATACGAAGACTAACTACCTAACCCTAGTTATTCTATTGGATATTCGTTGTTATATATTGGTCAGCTTGTAGTTATGGGTAAAATCCAGAATCGAAAAAAGTTATTTTCTGTTAATAAATTTACAGTAAAAACATGGCGATGGATATCACTGTTACCCAGAAGGGTAACAGTAGGGCACAGAAGTGCCTGCCTCATATCTCTCCAGTCGTTTCCACCATTTGATTACCATTTCATAGGGCTATGAGTGTGAAGTAATAAAGATAGCCCCGTAATAGCGTATTGCTTAATATCCTAGTATGCATTTAGATAAAATTACAAACCCAAAGTGAATATTATTATCATCGTAATTCGAAATGTGTTTGCGCTTCCAACGCAACATATTTATCTGATCTTAAAAAACGTAATATTTATTTGAACTTGTAATCTTTAAAAATTTAACACTTTAAACCTTAACTCTCAATTTCGTTAAATTCTTTGTCTCTGTCTTAAATCTAAAAGTTTAGACAAACTGTATTGGACAATTGTCTCGGCGATTTAAAACTTTGTTTTTGTATAAATTATAATATTGAAAACGTTAATTGTGGTAATCGATTACTTATTATGTAATTACCATACAGTTTGGCCTTTTCTACCAACGTCATATGACTTTGTCCGGCAGTCTGGTCGTTGCCTGTATAGATTTTGATTCATAAGAAAGATATTGAAGTCGGAGAGTTTACTTTCGTCCATCGTATCCTACATGGTGTCAAAAAATGAAAGCGTAGATCAATAAATAAAGTGTCGCCAGCGATTTCCCGCTCACCAGAGCGTGACGATGGAGGTTTCACCGACATTGGATTCATTACCTAACCGTATTTATCGAAACTTTTTTCTTTACTCTTGTAGATTTAAAATTGCAATGTAAATTTTGACTCCAAATTAAACTCATGCCTAATTATTTTGCGAAATTTAATAATCTCTATCTAATTTGTTTGACCGTATTGACTTGATCGATGTTAAGCAACGTAGCATTGAACTTAAACGGGCGTGAAATAATAACTCAATTTAAATGTTTTCTCTTATTTATTTTATGATAGATTTGATCTGAGATTCAATCCAAGGCTCATTGATTTAAATCTGTACATTGCGGTTTGTGGGATTTCTTTCATAATAAGTTATATTATATTCAATAAATGATTTCCTTATGTAATTGTAATATTATTTTACAATCGATCAATTTATCTTTATATAATATTAAACTTCTCTCTAATTTATATTTGTATGTATATTTTTTGGCATGGGTAGACCGATGGTAAATGGCAATATAATAATTATTTACATTTTTAAATTGTACTGGAAAAAATTAAAATTTCAAATTGATTACAAATGCATTGTCATATCGATTTTTGACTATATATATTTATATTGTAGTGTTTTATATATTCCTATGTTTCAATGAATTGAAACGTAATCTAATAGTAAAATACTATTTATAAATAAGGAGTAAGTATATTTTAAATAAAGTATTTCTCAAAATAATTTTATAATAAGTAAATGATTCATAATGTTGGTTACACATTAAATAGGAAAGTAACATGTAACCACAACATTTGCATTTAACGTGGGCGTGTATATTAAAAGAATATAACCCAAGCCTGAGTCATCTACAGCATCTTTATAAGAAACAATTACTATTCTCAAAAAAAAAATCAACAGCCCAAACTGCTCGCTCTCCAATGCAAATTGAAAACACCAATGATATTCAAGCTAGATTTCACGCTTGCGATCTAGGGATTAGTCGTCAGGTTATAATAGCTTATAAAGAAGATCCCTATGTCCTTCCTTGGAGATAAAACTTGCTTCATACCAAATTTCATGAAATTAATTCAGTTCAGTGGTTTGACCGTGAAAGAGCAACAGACAGACAGACAGTATAGATGTTGGTTGACATGCCGTATTCTATCTGCACCGCCGCTGCGAAATCTAGATTATGATGGATTGATGTCAGTAAGGTCATCCTATAATTGGAATCAGTCACGCGAAGTATTCGGAAAATCGGATACTTATGAAAACATTTTGTCGACTAAATTTGATACTTGTTAAGGAAAATTGTTGACAAAAATGGTTTGCAACCGCTTGTAAAGTGTAATGTCCTTTCCGGAAGTTTTTAATTTAAGAAGGTTTGTAAATCATTCCACTAAAAACATTGATACTATGTAGGTTTCTTCTCAATGGAAATAACCACCGAGATGTGAGGTGATTGTGATGATGAGAGATAAATTATAATCACAAATTAAGGATGTAATAACTTAGTCATGCTTGCCCAGACTCGGAACAACGATTTTCGTTTAACATCTGATAACATCTCGATTCATTTGCAATTAATTCATAATATTAAACTAAAGAAGTAATGAGCATCAACTTTGTTGAAAGTAAAGACAAAAAACAAGCTCAATATCAACTTAATATTGCCATTTTTAAAATTGCATTAATGCAATCCTAAGTGTGTAACTGCATGAATATTGTAAAACATTAGTGCATATTTAATGGGATTTAAAACCATATAGAATAATGTTTCCGCTTGTATATTTATTTAACGTTAATTTTGAATACGTTACTCAGTATTTACAAAGGAGACCTATGAAGCATAACAATGAGGCAGGACCGACTCTCTCGGGGATGACATGTCGCATGTTCGCATGCGGAGTCACATCTCGTGACCCTCACACATACTTTCCTACTTCCGTGGATTCGCGACAATACTAATGTCATATTAATCGTCTTATGAACAAAATTCATGCATTTATCTAGCAATGCCAACATGTAACTGGTTAATTAATTCAAAGAAAAATAGCCTCTTCACGTTTTATATGTTTTTTCAATGACACCATCTTGATGTGCTGATCGTTAAATATAGTTATATTTTACCGATTACGGTTACTTTGTAATTTGTATACATTTTTAATCGGACATTTAGTAAAGTTTTATTTTCTATTTTTGTTTTGTTTTACGAATAGTCGTAATAAAAATGCATCGTGTCCTATATATTAGCAATCATTAACTTATTTAATTACGATACTCAAATAAAATTCAATCGTCGGAAATCTAAACACAAAGGCGGTAAAAAAGTAGTAGTTATTAAGATATTTGAGTCCTCCTGCTGTTGTTATAAGAACTGAATCTATCTTTTTGTAATAAGTATAATTATGGACTTATATAAAAAAATGCTTCCTGGAAATATCGTATATTCATACATTTTAGCAGCTTAATGATATTCGTTTAGAAAAATAAAACATAACTTGTTTCCTGTTATTTACATACGTACTATAAATTTTGCGTCAATGACATTTGTACAGTGAGTCAATTTAGCTCGAATAAGAACTTAAGAAGTACAAAGGTACGGTGATGATTAAATTGTTTATGTAAAAAAAATATAATTAAGGAACTTTGAAAATGAACATTTCGAAATAAATCCCTGTCAAATTATCATTTAAACTAAGTTGCTCATCTTATTTAGTTTTAATCTATGATTTAAAATGTTTCTATTGATCATAAAATATACATCACTGAAATCACACGTTGTACAGTAAGTACATGAGATCCACTGTTATCAGTAAGATAACGGCTAACAATCTTATCCGCCAAATTATCTTTATGATATAGAAACAGACCTATTCTTTTCTTACTTCAGTACACTTAAACATCATTTTTAAATTATCCAAAACATTAATTAAATTATAAAAAAAATATGTCAGATAACTTGTCCAATAAATATCTCGTAGATTAGTATACGAGCGAAGATTAAACATATATAAATACATTATAACCGGTTTGCTGGTCACAATTTGTTCGCTTTGACGGCAAACAGTGGTCAGACTCGTGTCTATTAATGTTTACTCTTTAATAATTCATCTGACAACTATAATATATCGTGTCCGTATTAGTTATTCGATACATGTCATCAAGGGGACTGACCAGCGCATCTAGCATTAACAATATCGGCAATACAGAATACTTTAGCAACTACAAACACATTCAAACAATAATTTCATATTAAATCTAAACATGTACTCATGTAATCCTATTCAATATAACTATCTAGTTATTAACTTGTAGTTATTACAGAAAAATAATCAAAGTAATGTAAACAGCTCGACTTCAAAAAAATAGTAAATGGATGTCGTAATTAAGTTTTTATTACTGCGACGAAAGACAGTTTTTATGCGAATCAGTAGATATCACAATACAACTAAATTCCTCTTTTTTGTGACATTGTGTTAATATTTCAGATCTATCTAAAGGACGGACACTTCAGCTGAAAGTGATATGATATGGATGGAATGTTATCTACTTGCCTTTAAGTCAGATCCTGAGTTCACGCAATCCTTACTATATGAAACATCGGTTGCTTGTTTCACTAGTGCGATCACGTTCGTCAAAAATGAAGTCAACATTCACAGGGCACTTCAGTCACAAAGTCCCGCGGGTTCACTTTTTTCTTTGCAATTACACGAATTTTCAAAGAAAATGAGTGTCTCGTCTGCACGAGCGATCGTTGTGCCCTTGTGAGGCACGACCTATCGCTATTCGCGAGTTGGGGCGAGTGTGCAGCGCGCGAACCGCTCGCCTCTTATAAACGGCTCGCTCACGGTGAGGCCTCCGCCCGCCCCTTTGCCCAACTGAACTTATTTTACAGAAAAGCTCGCGAGTGAAATGTGGACTCTATTAGTGCAATGTTCAAACATTCTTTAAAATTCGTGAAATTATTATTATTATTATTGGTTTTATAATCATGACGTGATAAATATATTAAAAACCTTTTATTTTTCAATTTAAAAAATATTTACAGGAGTGAGAACTTTGAGAAATAAGTTTATGAATTAAAAAAAATCTACTGTACTAATAAATTTAATTACTATTAAATTTCGTTAAGGTAATAAATTCATTAAAAATACTGAAGTTAAAATCTATAGGCTAGGTCTGTTAAGTACTATTTTGAGTACATAAAATAATTTAATTAAGAGTTAGTACCTAATTAAGTGCCTTTTAAATATAAAACTATTAAAGTTGAATTCCTAGTTATTATTACCGCCATAATAGGTTATATTATTTTCGCTTTTTACTGACTCCTTAGTAAAAGTAACGAAAAAAAGAAAAAAAAATTAAATCGTAGTTTTTGTAAGGACGTTACATTAATTATGATATATTTAAAAAAAAAATCAATAATTTGTTACATGGATTCTGATACAAATTAAATTCAAAGTGCATAATTTATATGTGATGACAAAAATAAATAAATCAACTTATTAACAATGAGCTAAATTACTAATACAATGTAAGGTGTAAAAATATCACGCCATTAACATCGATCTGCATGCGATATAGAAAAAATATGGCACTTGAGACGCGTACAAACACTGTCTTAATTGTATTATAAATATTTATATTTTTCAATTTAACACTTTAACAATTTTTATTAAAATCATATTTTTTATTTCAATTATTAACTTTAGTAATTATAAGGTGCAATTCAATAAAGACATAAATATTAAGAATAAGATTACACAACACTCGCCGTCCAAAATATAGTCCAGTGGCATTGTCTCCATTATGATAATATAATTTCATTAAATAAGAAAAAAAAAAATTTTTAGATAGATTATTGTCAAAAAAAGAAATTAAATACGACATTGTTATGTAACATTTTCCTTAATATGTGGATTGAAATTAATCTTAAAGCCCGGATATAGATAATGGCAAGTCGAGTAAATAAATATAAATAAAATCTTAAAAAATCTTCCTAAAAATTTACAAAGTTCACGAAAAATCACTTCAAATAGATATTTCATTAGTCTTGTGTATTTCATAATCATATGAAACTTAATTAAGATAAAAACATATGTAAAGAATATTTTAAGTATGCCTAAGTTAACTTAAATAAATCGATAGAGAAATAAATCAAATTATACTGAGGACAAACACATCTCTGTGTACAGTACTCAGTACAAATTTACAACAGCACTGCTGCACGATAGTCGAAAATATCATTCCGTATTTTCTTTTTATATTAAACTAAATAGAAGCAGATTTAAAAGAAATTTTAGTGGTTATACTATATTGACTATTTATTTTACTCTAAAATCTACAACCCCTAACATATAGTAACTTAGTATTTAATGAAATCTTTCAAAATTATTATTTGGAATACTTTTATGGTACTGATATTTTATTCTGCTCGATTACTCAAATTAAATTTAAAAGTAATGAAAAAGAAACAGCTTCTATATTTTCCATAGCGAAGATACGGCCTCGGTTCGCTGCTCTAATGAGAATTGGTGGATAAATATTTGGTAGATTTTCATCCGACAAATGCTGGTATCTGTCACCTCGAAGCTATATTATAAACACAATTTATAGACGTGAGATGCTTTCGTAAATGTACCCGTAGTTACACTGACTCACTCACCTTTCAAACCGGAACAGAACCGTGCTAAGTAGGTATTGCTGCTTGGCGGTAGAATATATGGTATTAACCCATACGAGCTTACACAAAGCCCTAGCACCAAAATATACATGAAAAAATAATATTTTAGACAAACACAATATTTTACAATCTATTGCAAATTCAAGGTCAAAGGTTAATGTATCATAATTATAATGGCGTGTATAGAAACGCAAATATGAGAAGTAACAAGGTTTTCTTATAACTGGTCCCAGTATTAAGTATCACCAATATTAGGTTGGAAATTAAAACAATTTCCATTAAATTTTCCAAGAATATTTCAAATAGTTACATAATTTTTTTATACTTAAATGTACATAGTTATTATTTATTTTTTGGTCGTCCACAACCTTATGAATCCCACTGGTTAAAAGTAGATACTTTATCATATTAGTAAAAACAATACCATAAAACCTTACATTTTGAGGACAAGTAAGGTACAAATTAAAAAAATAAAATAAAACAAACGGTTTTTTTCCTTTTGGTAGGAGCTAGGTTTCCTTCATAGGCTTTCAAAGGAAATGTTTTAGTGAGGTCACCTAGGATTTGTTTAAAATTAAGTGTATTTCGTTGTAATTAGCTAAGGTCATTTCAAAGCATAAATCCATTAAATGCTGATAACCATCCTCTTTAAAAGACATAAAAATAATCGATTTTAAGAATATAACAAATCAATATTGATTATACATAAAACAAAGCAATTGTTAAATAAACTCCATGAGATTAAACAGAACTTTTTTATTTACTTCAAAACTTCGTCATACGTTCCGTTTCCTAATAATTTTGAAATCATTAACAATTCAAATATTCTATGAAACTAATATACGAACCGTACCGGTTTCCAAGTACGATATCAGTAATGTTTATCGTAACAAAGAATCGGAGTGTAATATTGTTGGTGGTATGTGCCATGACCTTCAAAGGGCCGTTCCGCGTGACGAAGCCATTGTCTACAATGAGTAAGCCAGGGTGGCTTCCCTGAACACTGGTGGAGGCATGAAGTCACCGGTGACCGAGTTCAAGGGCGTTTAATGTAACCCAACAAATACTATTGCACCATAGTCGATGACAATCAAAGTAATAAGAATTCATCAAACCATAAACTAAACGCCAGTCGCAAAGACGACGAATACTTAAATTACACAAAACACGGGGTTTGTGCTTCAAGCTTGGAACTTAAAGCTATAGCAATACAGTAATTAATTGGTAGTATTCGGCCTGATTATCGTCTAGTGAGCCTAGATACAATAATCCTACAGTTTGACGATTTCGTTTGTAGAAAAGACCAAAATGGAAATGTAATTGGAATGTATTCATATTCGTATCATCGTATATATAAGAAATAATTATTGAATAGAAACATGACGTCGATAATAGCTTATATTTGACAGACGATATATTTGGACGAAACCGCAGTTCCATAACGCTTCGATAGTTGAACGCACTTCGTTATATTCTCCTGTTCACTTCAGTTACCAACAGTTTTCTGACAACATTCTCATACATTGCCAAGTAATAATCGATAAAGACTTTAATTACACGTAAAAATTACTATATCAATTCATACATAGTGCTTTTTCGAATTTTAACCCGACCTTAACCAGAAACAAGTGCATTGCCGTTATTATGAGTTAGATTCAGTTTTTGCATTGATACAAAATACCCAAGGGTTATTACGTTTCGCGGAAAATGGTTAATGTTGGACTTGAGTCGAAAACTTTTATTGTAATTATTGTACATAATACATAACCTATTCATACAATCATTTATGTTTAATATGTCAATATATTAATTTAATTATTGTTATTCTATATAGTAATATACCGTGAAATAAAATTTTCCTACGGTCTATGAAGTCATTTATTAATTAAATATACAATAAACATTGTTCTATTCGGAAATAGTTAAATGCTAATTGTGGCCACAATAAACTCTTGATCTCTAAATAGAAAATATAGTCAACGTAATAAAGTTTTCCAATGTAATATTTTAAATGAGATTACTTACATACTTTACATAAATTATTTTATTTTGTTTGTTTATAAAACTAAATGTCAAAATATTAGTTTTAATTTGATTAAAAAAAACATACTTTTATTTTTAAAAACATTTTAAAAATATTCATTATTTTAGAATGTGTAGTCACTGGCATTAAGTACGCAATGCGTCTTAATCAGTTGTGTTAAAAAGACTGGTTTAAAATTCAGCTGCAAGATTTCACTCCAACATTCTAACAGGGAAGATAAATAAAATATTGTAAAAGAAAACTTTAAAGGATCTCTCTCGTTATCTACATTATATGTATTATATCTGGATAAGAATAAAAAAGTTACCTTCGAACTGAGTACACATTTGTACTTGAATTTTGTAAAAATTAACATAAACTTACGATCATCTTTGATGTTGATCTCAAGGACTGTATTCTTCAAACATTTTAATCTATCCTTGAATACCGTGGCCTTTGTATGTAACTGAGGTTAATACTTACGTGAAACACTCGCTATACCGTCTTATTAAGAAAAGCTTATAAGAATTCAAAGTTATTTGTAGAAATATCATAAAGCAGACTGAAATCTGTGAGCGTTCGGAATATACACACATACTTATTATCAGGGAGACCGTCTGCTTATTTGGTCTTAGGTCTAAAACGCAAAATAATTCAACACGAAACATTTCTACAGAAAACATTATCGGAAGACGCTACTTTTATATATTTTTTCCGTTAACGAAAACCTAAACTATTTAAATAAACTGCTCAAATTATTATAAATAAATATTATATCTCTCAACGCAGCGAAATATGGATCACTCTGTACTCGGACGAACAGTGTGATACATAAATATTTTTTCAACTAGTCAAGATTTAATTTTGACTACAAAACTCCTAAACAAATAAACCTTCGTTTGAAGTAAATAATATTTACCATAAGAAGTATAAATAATATGATTCGCATTAATGTGTCATAGTCGTAATATAAGACGTACGTTTATTGTCGTGTTGTTACAAAGTGCTAATTGCAATAGCTCAGTAACGAGTCGTCATGTCGCTAAATTTTGTTCTATCGTTAATTTTATTATTAGGACAACTTATTCGTCTATTTCATTAACTCGTTAATTATATGAGCTGTTGTATTATCTGTTTTTAAATTTGAAAAAAGCTTAAAAATGTTGCCATGATCATTGTCATCAAATTGGTGACAATAAACATAGCTTATTAAAAAAAAAATTGAACTATGTATGTTAAAAATAATATATATTATTGTTTTTAAAATTTTATTTTTAGGTTTAAATATAACACGGGATAACATTTAATAAAAACAATATAAGAAGAACAGTTCCATCTGACATAAATGCCTTGTATTATATGTGTAAAATAAAAACTAAAATCGACTAAAAGTTACAGAAGTTGTATATCTATATTTATAACTTATATTAGCACAATGCTAAAATACATTGAGCGCAGCTGTAAAAAAATCAAATAGACATTAAAATGTATTTTATTAGCCATATTAATAATATGAAGAGGTTTAATAGTAAGAATTTTGTATATGTCTGGATTCAATCCGATTAGTTTCAAATTATGAGTTTGATATTATGATAATTATTATAGTTTCTTGGTCGATATTAGTCGTAAGTATACTTTTGTAAGAAAGCTTCCAAAGCCATAACATTTATTTAAACAAACACTTTATTTGAGATATTTGTTGATATCTTTTTATAATTACCAATATCTACAGACGCCGTCTAAAGACGCCGTATTTTGAATGTGTTCAGTAGTGTGATTTGCCGCCATGTTTTTATTTCCAGACATCCTTTAAATACCAACTATAGTAGTTTTAATAAAATTTTGCGAATGACGTGATGTACTAAACAAATTAAACAGGTCTTACAAAGCATGCTGGTTATTAGCTAGTACGTTTATAAAATTAAATCAAAGATATAGAAACTCAAGACAATAATTAATATGTTATTTACAAGTCTTTGCTTTATAATGAATCTTTCATTATAATTACTATACCTACCTAATGATAAAATAATACCGGTTATACTTCTTATATAATAAGTAAATATATTATCATCAATCAATATTTTTAAACATTATACAAAACTTGAAGAAGCTACAGAATATGAGCATGGATAATTTGAGATCTCTCGGGATTATTCGTAATTTATTAACAAACATTTAGGAATGAGAAGTTTTCACTTGTGGTCAGAGGCCACTGAGCTATCTCGGCTTGAGTTTATAGTTCACACTGTGCTCGGTAGGTGAAAGAAAACATCTCTAGGAAATCCGCAATTGTCGGATAAAGTGGAAAAAGCTCCAAAACTGCTCTTGCAGTGGAACAATTATATATAGTAATAGTACTCAGAAATAACGTAGCTTTCTACCAGTGAAAAAAAATAGAAATTAGATCAACTATATATCTATAGACAAACTTACAAACAAAATTTTACAGTATTTTATAGTATTCATATAGATATTAAGATTATTTCAAAAAAAAGTCCCACTCACTCGACACACATTCTACAGTCAATCTGCAATACTTAGTGTTTGTGTGTTCCAGTTTGAAGGGAGGGTGAGCCAGTGTGAGCACAGGCACAAGGATCATACTTCAGATGGGCCATTTGAAAGTCCGCTTACTTATTTATTTTTTAATCTAGTAATATTTTCCAATTAAATACTTTATTTCTATTATTCACCAATCAAAAGTTAATAAATGATATAAGAAAGTACTTAATCGAAGATAACATTGTTATATGTAGAAGTGACACGCGATAAAATTTATACCTTATAACATTTTTTACATTTATGATTCAACAGTGCGGTACGTGCCTAACGGTTTATTTAAAAACAAAAACTTGTCTGTCACCCTCAATGTTTACAGTTAAAAAAAATATGTATTCCTTTTTTTAAAAATCTTTTTTTAGACTCTGTATCATTGACAGATCTAGGCCCTTTCGAAATAAAGAACCAAAATATATAAATAACTCTGCCTGACTGTTTGTTACTGCATTAGGATCAAGCACTGATGTAAAAAAAAATTAGAGGTTGTCTAAGGCCATAGGTGAATTAATTATAGGTTCTACGATTATAATAAATTCGACGCTAAAGATACGTATAACTGATAAAATTTAAAAACAGTTGTTCAATGAAAAATACTTGTAGATTTTTGAAGTGGATTTATTAAGCATTATTTAACCTGGTATTTCAAAGTAGGTTACAACTAATGATGTTTTATTTGTACAAACGCCCACACCTGATACCACCGTTACAGACACCGATTTATATGATCGAGTATTAGAATACTCGTTTCATAATTAACACCTCAGTTATGTCTGAGATCAAATATTGTTTTAAAGAAAACGTTAAGTTGTCACCGATAGCACCATAACGTCTACCATTCTTGACTATCGTAGAATTATGGATTACACAAGAAAAAAGGGCAATAACTTATAATTTTTCAGAATTAACGTACACAGAAAAAACTTATTAAAATAACCCTAAAATTATACTTTTGAATGCCAATTGCGAATACATTATTACTAGAACTAGCTTTTTCATAACATTACAAAACATTATAGTAAAATATATTTCTTTAAGATTACCTATAGAAAAAAAAATACAGAAAAAAATTGTGTTTACAAGAATACGTCAGAGTGTCCAAAACGATAACAAGCACGATTTCGCTGTCGGTCGACGGTCAACTCGAAACAAAAAAAAGCTACCGAATTCCTTCACGCTCTGAGGTTTTTCAACTCATGCGCAGATTCCTGCGTCTCCTTTAGCAACTTCCCAACTCTAATCTAAGTTAAAACTGTAATTAATCTCTGTTTTACTTAATACTCAATAAACGAAGGTTTAGGGCCCTATTGAAAATAATCTATTACCGATTTAAAAATATATTAATTTATAATCGGCGTTCTTAAACTCAGATGTGAGTGAACCGATACATAAGTTAGGGTTATAGTATTGAGAATTCCTGATTCGGTCATAAACCGACGGATTGTAGTAAATACATTCATCGGTGAATGATTCGAATTTAAAATCGAATGCGCGTTGAATACATGAAAGGATTGTGTGGTTTAAATCGTTACAATATCAGTGACAAGTTGAAAAATTATATCGCTTTTAAAACAGACTATTGCACAGACAGTGATCTGAAATGGTTTATCTATATTAATATTGTCTATGCGAAAGTAAATACTGATATACCGCTAAACAGAATTTTATGAAATTTGCTATGAAGCAAACTTGAACTCCAAGGAAACACAAAGACTACTTTTAATAGGTAAAACCTACGACAATCAGTAACACGCGAGTGAAGTCGAAGTCGAAAACTAGTTGTTAATATAACTACAACTCAGGCAACGGGTAAAGTAGTTATAAAATATATTAATAAATAAAACATTACTATTGATATTAACTTAAGAAGATAAAGATAATGAAAAACTAATATTATAATTTTGAATAAATTTATAATATTTGTAACCGGTACTAGAACTCACAAGAAGAAATTCTTACGAATATTACAAAAATAGAATAAATCTAGATATAAGCTAAGTATTTGGTTTTACTACCACTAGTTCTTTAAAATTATGTGTCATATTACAAGTTACTACATTCCGAACCGGTGGTAGCTTTACTTTAAATAGTTTCTTAAATGACGATTCAAAAGTACTTGTAAAAGCCTACTTGAATAAAGTATATTTTGACTTGATTTGATTGATATAGTAAGTTCCTCTAGCATCGATAAAAACAAGATTTTTTTTTAACTATTTACTTTAATAAATCTTATATTGTAATGAACCTCCTCCAATTAAGGTTAAAATACATATTTTATTTGGAAATATTAATATTTAATGAGTTCTTCTACATAGGTCTTTTTACCATAAAAAAACAATTGTTTTTGAAAACATGTTTTATACTACATACTACAACTGACTACGATAATAAATAAACATTTTATACAACACATTGCGAGAACAAAAATATATCAATATAATATAATAGCGATCATGTATAAAGACGGGATGTCTTTATAGCCAAATATTCGGTCCTTCCGACTCATCCTTCACTCGTGGTGACTCATTCAATCTACAGAGTACAGACTGACGTATTATTATCTGTCAAACATATTATTATTATATGTCACACTTGGTTGACGTTGTAATGTCGTAACAAATTGTTTTCATAGAATAAGGCTGTGCGTATGTTTCTGATCAATAGCTTATATCATTAATAATTTATAATAAACATAATTAGGGAGTAACTAGATGAGGAAAATCCCACTTTATCATAAATTGACGTGGCTCAATGATTAAAACTAAAATGTTGTGTATATTCAAACACTGTAGCAAGTATTTGTATTATTTTTTTAAATAATTTATGGTTGATTGCCTCGTTGATCTAGTGGCTAGATATATGGCCGCAGATGCGGAAGTCTTAGGTTCAAACCTCAAGTCAAGGCCGATAACAAGTTGTTGGGTTTTTAAGCGAATTTTTTTAAGTAATAGCTTGAAGCCTGGAAAATGACGTAAAGCCGTTGGTTCTGTGCCTGAACTCTTTCCAGCCGTGTCGGATTTGTCTTGTCATCGGATTATGACACTGGGTGAATAGTTATCTGAGTTTGTGTACACACTTGTGCACTTTAACATAATAGTCGTATCTGGTCTCCCTTTAGATCAGCCGCCGTTATCGAAATCAGTCGGGACGACATCATTAATTTATTACTTATATATCGATATAACAAGTTATTACAGCATATTACGAATAATTAATAATGCAACTTATAAAAATGAATATTGATATATTTCTCAGTTATTAATAAACTTTGATACCGTTGAACTGATTAAAACAGAAAGTTTTGTTATTTATTGAGAAGGGTATTTTACTCTCCTCGTTGGTGTGAGTCGCAACTCACATCATGTTCCATACCGTTCAATTGGACAATATCGGCCAGACCCAAACACAATGTTTGTAATTATCATGCCAATCTTGTTTGTGAATTGATTTATTTGGCTTGAAGGTACCGCTGTTTATAAGTGGGTATTCCGGTGTACTAGAGCGCGCTAGGTGCCATGGGCATTGGCGAGTTCCACATACCCCTACTTCATGTGGGGGAAACGCGTCACGTATTTTTCCAGCGAGATAAAA
Organism: Vanessa tameamea; assembly: GCF_037043105.1. Taxonomy (NCBI): domain Eukaryota; kingdom Metazoa; phylum Arthropoda; class Insecta; order Lepidoptera; family Nymphalidae; genus Vanessa; species Vanessa tameamea. Next base: position 7,800,203 of record NC_087313.1, on the reverse strand, counting down.
AAAAACAGATTAAAAACCACTTCTATTTATCCTACGGATCTGAAATTTTACATGTTGGTTTAGTTGACCATGACAATGCATTTTTATTCATGGTAAGCATAACTTGATTCTAGAATCTAACTCCTTAACGGTTAGCAGCTCAGTCCTTAAATTTCTCAAAATACGCATTCAATTAAGATAGACGCGTTCTAAGTGATATAACTATTGCACTAAGGATTGGCCCCCTGACAAGGGAACTGCTATGAAGACAATTTTTCACAAATTACAAGTTGTGCATTGAATCACATTAACCTACTTATCCTTATTCTCTGTAACCACAAGAAGATAAAGATGATTTGTGAAAAACTGTCGTTTTGGACGTCGACGAAACTGTTATCGGAACTTTGGAAGTAAAATTCAAAAGGACATAAGTAGTTAAGTGTAACAGTGTCGTAAACATATATTAATCATTATAAATAAAGATATATTAATCAAATTTCTTAGTAGGGCCCAATAAAGCTAGCTAGCTTAGCAAATCGGATGAAATACGAAAATTTAAAGTGTGTTTATCTTTATACCTACTTCGATTGGATTAATAGGTATATTACTTTACGTATACCAATTAATTCACACATGTCAGAAAAAAAAAAACATTTCTGTGCAATTTAATTCATTAAAAGTTTTATTTTTATTTTCAATTATTAAATAGCATTTCTTAATAATTATCGATAATTATAACTTATATAACTGATAATTAAAAAAAATATAAGGAGCAATTTTTCCTATATTAACCATTTATATTATTAAATAAACCTCGTGCATCAAGTTTGCGTAATAATTATTGTCACACAAATACACACATAAAGATTATATTATACACGTCAACTATTTTAATGTATATATAAAATCTATAGAGTCATTCTGTAATAACGAATTCAATACTCGCCTCAGAACACGACTGTGAAATTTAAGAAAATAATATGCGACATCACACTTTTAAAATATTATTAAAAGGATAATTTTTTTATTTTTTATGTTAGTGGTGGCAAACGAGCAGGAGGCTTACCTGATGGAAATAAATAAAAAATAAATAAATGATTCAAAATAGTATACCATCGTAAGTCGGTGTTCAACATTCAACGTTCACACAAGTGAAATAGGAAGTGAACCCTTACAGATAAGTTGGTAAGTATTTATGGTTAGTGGCAACTATATTATTATCTTAATTAGTTTTATTATTCCGTATATATCTTATGAAACTATATACGTATTAATTACTCAAAGGCTATCTGTTTTTTAACTAGTAACTTCAAACAGATAGCATGTGTCTACAACTGTCATACAATTGTAAACAAATATACACATGTGGTACTATTTCATTGAAATCTGACACGTGCAGGATTTCTTCACCGGCGAGCACGAAATTAGTTGAAACTTCCTAGGATAAACCCGCAATCATCCGTTAAGATGCACGCGTTTTAACCACGGGACCATCTCAGCTCTAGTATTTTACATGTTTTTATTTTAACTAAACATAGTTTTAGTAATTAATATAAGGAAAAATGTATGTTTTTGTATGTTACCTCAATCAACGATTCTAATAGCAGAGTACCACTACGATATTTAGTGGCTTGATACAAAGATAAAGTCTTGGAGAGCACCAAAATTTATGTTAGTTATTAAAAACCTTATTTATTAAAGAATTAGTTGCCCCTAGCGGCTTCTCTCGCGGATTAGAGGTTAGTCGTTAGCTCTTAGGCATAAAAAGAACCCTTTGTCCTTCCTTGGAGTTTAAGCTTTCCTTCTCTGCATTGCCAATTCATCCTTCCTATCGCAACACGTTCGCTTTTTAAATAATCTCGTAGATACCTTTAGCTTTACCAATTAATAAATTAATATCTCATGATAAAATATAAAATATGAAATATTATTCGGGAACAGTTTATGTACATCATAAACAGGTGGACAGTTAGTATTGGATGTGATTCATATAATTTATATCAAGCAAACATCAGCGAATCGCAACCTTCTTCACTTCTAGACAGAGAACTCTCCCAGAAGTGCACCAATAACCCCGGTTATCCTTCGCTTCCGGTCAAGTTCCGTCATCTTCTTCATGTCGTAAGATTATTTAATAATAGTGTTTAATCATATATCACTAATTGGTGGAAAAGTGTAGCTACTCATTCCCTTGACAGTTCATTAATCTTATACAAAAGCGCTTATAAGAAGTACACTTGAGTATAATATATTTTGTGTTTGTTTTATTTCCCGGAAATAAGATAAAAGGTATGATTTTAACACAGATTGTTTTTATTAGGATTCTTACTAGTAACGGTTTTGTTGTCTTTCAGTAGGTATTTTATTTAAAACGGTATAAAAATATATATTTATGTACAACAAAATATCAATAAAATATTTTTTATCTGGCTAAGGCGGGCAGGTAACAGCACTAAGAAAAAATAATGCCCACGTATCATTAAAAAAAATGTTACAGGAGGAAATAAACATAATTTGCATACAGTTAAAACAAGTTTTAACACAAAAATATGACCTCAAAACAATCACAATGGTATTTGTGTCGTTATTTTCAGTGTTTTGATGACTGAAACAAAGGAGCTATGCTTATTACGCTCAAAACTTTAACAGTAAATTTTGTAACAGTAGTGTTACATAAAGAGTGAATAATAGGCACTTTGTGACGTCCGGTGAATCATATGGCGCCGTTATAAAAATTTAGCGCAAGTATCATGACAATTAAGAGTATTAAGACGTTTTTTTACTATCGATACTATAACATGTGAAATGGTTATTTTTAGTTAAAATTTTATAAAAAAGCAATGCGACAAAAGAAAATGAGCTGCCCGATAGTTTTTAACGTGTGGTCGATAGTTTGGAACTTGGTCACCTTAGCGTTAGAAACTCGAACTGCAAGAAGTTTCATTTAACCAATAATGCTCCACCGATACTTAATATAATCTAAGGTGTAAACCAACGTAACTACAGGCACGGCGATATATTATGTCTCCGCTTTAAACCAGAACACATAATAAAGTTTAATGGATGAATAAATACTTGGTAAACCGTTGATGCCGAGACGTTTTTTACGTCATAGGTAGGCGGACCGACAAATGGGCAAATGTCAAGAAATATTAATAAAAATTCCCCGTACTCTTCAATGCGCTACCAATCTTGGTAGCCAAGATGTTATGTCCCTTGTACCTGTAATTACATTGGCTCACTCACCTTTTAAACCCGGAACACACCAATACTAAATAGTTGAAACATGTAATTTTTACCCGAATGCTAGTTCTAGCACATACAATTTATTTTGCGCTCAACGGTAAAGGAATGCCTGTCGGATTAAATTCACCAACCCGCATTGGAGCACCCTGGTAGAGTTTCAAACCTTCACCTCAAGTTAAGATGCAACTTACTCTACGCAAAAAGGTTTGACAAAACGCTACTTGTGGTAGTGTATAATTAAAATAATAAATTATTTAATACAAATAATATCAAAAACTGCTTGAAAATTGTTGTTGAGTGTAACTGTTTCTACCAATGTTCAAGAGATTTTATCACTTCCAAAAAGCATGCCAAAACCACGTGTGAGTTATTGTAGTTGGAGTATAAAGCGTAAAAATGTCATTCACCGCCTTTACAAAAAATACATGAATCATTGAGCCGCATTAGATTGCGAAAAATCAAATAATATAAATTCTAATGAAATTCTTCTTTTCCTGTACACATATTTTGCATTTTCCATTGCATATACAAAAACATATTTCAAATTTTTAACCGTTAGAGTAAAAAGACAAAATAATGTCAAAATCATGTTTTTAATACACAATAATTTTCATTCATACCATGATAGTTTATTTATTCTTAAATAGCAATGAGTCATAATGAAGTGGTTTCACAGTAAGTTGTTCAGTTCAATTTAAGGTCATTACGTCTGTACTGGCCGAGATTGAATAAACACAAACACGTTTTGTAGAACCGATTTCGAGCTTTAACGTGAATCTATATTTCGAGTTATAAAATAATTGTAAAAACGCCTATGACTAATCCCAGATATAATGAAAAAGCCTAAATGAAAATTTTAATGTTCTCTCAAAAATATATACATATGTATAATAGGGGCGATATAAGTACAATCATTCTTTAATCAGATTCGATTAAATTCAACAGAATTTTTTGTTTAGTTTGTGAGAAGCGACTGGTACTCAGGAATTGAAATATTTTCTTTTTTTAATGCATCTTCCGTTTTAAGCATCGATGGGATACGCAAGTCATAAGTAAAAGAGTTTTAAATAATATTCAATTATTATAATAATAAATGTGGTTAAGACTGAGAGACCTCTTTGCGTGCGCACTTGCCATGGAAAGTATGGCCCACAATCCTCGCGTTGCGCAGGTGTGTTTGGGAGCGCAGTGTGTGCGGGATGTCGCAGCGGAGGCGGAGAAGGGCTTTTCTAACCCAGTACTCGAAGGGCCTGAAGAAGATGGGGAAGAAGAAGGGGCTGAATTTGTGGTGAAAAACAGTGCCTACAATGTTACTTGCTTTTCTATTTGATAGTATCTACCGAGCTTACTTGAATAAAAAATATTATGATTTAGATAGGTGAAGGTGGAAAAACTTACTACTTACTTAGGCGCATCTCGAGATACCTGTGTCCCAGCAGTAGATAAAGATTGGCTGATGAGGATGAGGACAATAAATGTATAAATTAATAATAATTGACAAATTTAAATGTACGTTAGTCAATTAATTAAATATTATTGTTATCATATTTGTGTTTCATGTGTGTATTACAAGCAAGCAATGTCAAAGACCAGGACAACTGTTTTTATGCCATTATAATTGACTAAAAATTAGAGAAAACCCAAATTAACAACATTGTTTTAATGATTTTTAGTTTAATGATAAGCAACGAAGTTGCGGTTGCAATGGTCTATGCAACTGAACTTGTTGGGTTATATGTACCCCAAGCCTTAAAGTATTTTGTTAAAATTAGTGTATGGCACAGAGTCAATGACAAAATTATGTGACGACAGTTTTAGAGTAGTATTTATTCTTTGTTATCCACAATACCATAATTTATATGTTCTAACTAATTTTTTTTTTTTTCGGACGCGGTTCACTCTTGTATTATAGTAGATCAAAAATCACATTAAGTTCACAAACAGTTTTCCATATGTATCACACACTTAGATCTGAGTTCGTCCAGTTTTAAGAAAACGTTATTCTAACATAAAATAGAGGTTTCAAACCATTTTAATGTGATTCATTTGCATAATTCATCTCATGCATGGTATTGCTCACCAGCAAACATGTTAAAGGAGTCTCTTGCCCAGCAGTGACATATTTTCAAAATGTTACTTTGTGTTATAAGCGCTACACATTCAATGACACATAAATACAGTCACTATACTAAATTTATTGAATTATAATTTGGTTTTGGTTTTATCCCAATCAACATTCAATTGCAATTATTTTTTATGCTTTCTATGACGTGAGTAACAAACTGCGTCAGTACGGAAACCTCGAAGACTAGTTTTATGAATCAGTGATATTAAAATAAATACATTTGACCCACATGATAGTTGATACTGAGAAGTAAACGTAGTAGCACTTACTCAAAGGATTTTTACTTCAAGTGTCATTTAGATGTTGACTTATTTTAATCATTAGACATCTTAAAGTATTAAAAAAACTGGTATTCTCATATAAGAGATGCCTCTATCATTATAGATCAGAGATAAAAACTATTTATTAAAATATTTTGGGGATATGAATATAAAATTTTTCACTAATAGGTGAGCAGATCTGTATGATACAATATCAAAAATGGCAACCAATTGATCTCAATTGGAGAAAGCATTGTATAAGTTTTAAAATAAATATGTAGCGAAAAATGACTAGATGAAGAATGACTCACAGTTTTATCCGATTTGTGTCGGAATTAATAAGAATATGAACGCAAGCCGTTACATCGGTTGTACACCCACGATGCAGTTGAATGTTAATGACCGTCAAAGTTACTTTCACTTCGATAAAACAAAAATGCGTTTCTTTACTTCAGGCATACTAGATCGAACCAGAAATGTACGTCCTTTTTCGTCAAATAGTTTTTTATTCTTTTTTTTCGCAGGATATATCTTCGTAAGATAGATTGTGAGAGGGAGTCGGATATTGTGATTCTTACCGAATAAAATCCCTAAGATAGTCAACACGGATCGGGGAGGCTGCGAGTTGTTTCAACAAGCTTCCTCTCCCATAACGTGCTCCCGGCTCAAGACCCTCTACAGAAAAAAGGGATTTCTCTGAGATTTAATCTTGCAAATTAAATTTAAGCCATTAAACCAAATAACGAAATAATTAACTCAGCTTAACTTAATTATTCTTCGTATACGGCTTAAACAAAACTTAATTTATAAGTTTTTTCAAGAATATAGTTTTACTATATACTAATTCATCTCATAATCATGTCGGAAATTTTAAGACCATACAAACATAACCACACAAAAATATTTAGATTCTGTTTTTTTTTTGTCGTTTATCCTTCAACTTGAAGTTTTTTAGTAAATAACAGATAAATTGTCACCACTGCTCATAGACATTGGCGCTGTAAGAAATACTAATAATAATCATTCTTTATACCGCCAATGTGACTCCAACCTTTGGAGATAAGAAGTTTTGTTGATGTACCTGTTACACTGGATCACTCATCCTTCAAACTGAAACATAACAATACTAAGTTTTGCAGGTTGGTTAGAATACACGATCGTCGTACGAACCCAGGCGGGCTTGCACAAAACCCTACCACACAGATCCTTCTTAAGTCTTTGGTGAACATATTAGTTGTAAATTTTGAACAATTAAGTATTTTAATTAAAAAAAACATATAGACTGTTTTTTTTATTATATTAGTATATTATCAATAATATTTATCCATACTAATATTATAAATGCGATAGTAACTCTGTCTGTCTGTCTGTCTGTGTCTTGCTTTCACGCCAAAACTACTGGACCGATTTAAATGAAATTTGGTACACAAATAGTCTAAAGCCTGAAAAAGGACATAGGCTACTTTTTATTTGGAAAAAAGTACTGTAAAGGGTTGTAAAGGGGGGTGAAAGGTTGTAAGTTGTTGAAAGGATTGTCATTTTTAGAACTAGAAGTATAAAACTTATATTTTAGTCTGTACACTTACAAACTAACATATCATGACACCCACGAAATTCTACCCCTAAAGGGGTAAAATAGGGGTTGAACGTTTATATGGAAGTCCGTAATTTTATAAGATAGAAACATGAAACTTTATTTTTGGGATACTGATCTAAAATGAGTAGATACGTATTTAAGCGTTTCTAGATAATCTATCAATAAGGGGGTCATTCATTTTTTAAGTTGCAAACATGAAATTTCATTTTTGGGATACTGATTAAAAATGAGTAAATACGTATTTAAGTGTTTTTTAATATTCTACCACTGAGGTGGTGAAATAAGGGTTGAAAGTTTTTATGGAAGTCGTCATTTTATAAGCTAAAAATATGAAACTTTATTTTTGGGATACTGATTAAAAATGATTAAATACGTATTTAAGTGTTTGTAGATATTCTACCACTAAGGGGTTTAATAGGGGTTGACATTTTTTATATAGATTAGTCTAGAAGTCCGTCATTTTTTAAGTTAGAAGCATGAAACTTTATTTATGGGCTACTGATTAAAAATGAGTATCTACTCATTTAAGCTTTTTATTTTTGGGATACCGATTAAAAATGAGTTGATACGTATTTAAGCGTTTCTGGATATTTTACGCCTAAGGGGAGAAATAGAGTTTGACATTTAGTATAAAGGTTAGTCTGTTAAGTCCGACATTTTGAAGATAGAAGCTCGAAATTTTATTTTTGGGCTGCTGATTAAAAATGAGTTGATTCGCATTTAAGCGTTTCTGGATATTTTATGGCTAAGGGCTGAAATACACACGAATGTGGTATACAAAGAGGTCTTACATTAACGTAATATTTTAAGTTAATTTGTAAATACATTCATATTCTACGCGAGCAAAGCCGCGGGTAATAGCTAGGAATAATATATTTTCGGTAAATAAAAAAATATATATTCCCCATTTTGTTATAATTATATAGGAAACTAAAATGAAATTAAATTATAATGAAACAATTATATTACATCACAATTACAATAGAAATACGAGAATCTAATTATAAATCTTAAAAAAAAGCCTCAATTTTGTTTACAAATCTAGTAAATTAGTGAAATCCATATTCATAAAAAAACTGAAAACAAGTCTGGAATAAATGAATCATGATAATTTGTATTCATTGTGGCATTTCATTGTTTTTATGCGCATGAAGCTTACCAGGTCTGCCTGCGAATGTCTTCTCGTAAAGACTATGCAAGAATAACTATTGGCATCCTAAGCATCACAACCTTCGATTGTACCTACATTCATATAATTAATATCATTTCCGTAGCTCTCCGCACGCTTATTAACAACACGTGTAAGACTATTGTTTATTAACATTCACATTTTTTTTATAATTACCTTTTTGTAAAGCCACGAGCGTTTTTCGAATAATACTAATTTATATATTATAATGCTTAACGAAAAATCAATTCATAAACGGATCTAATAATGTAGTAATACTACAGATATTATTTAATAAAATCTACTTCAATGGCACTTATGTAAATATACTTCATGCAAATGGCATGATAGACTGAGAGCCAGTGTTCCGTAGAATTAAAGTATAGTAACAAACTCCATATAAATGCCAGGTACACTGTTTCTCACTGGGAATTATAGCGAATCAGTATGAATTAATATAAATTAATGTTATTTTAAATCATGGACATATAATATTTATACTGAAACCAACTTATACTAATTATCAAAATCGGTTTATAAAATAAAATATACGCGAATATTCTCCATTTCCGCCTTTTTTGAAGACAATAAAAATGATGATGGTCTTCTTGTCTTATGAATAACTATTTTAGAGGTTATATAAATATTAATCGAAAATCATACCAAGCAATTGTTTCTTCCATATTTAGTGTTATGATTATTTATATGCAAGTCCCTTTTATGATGACACCCACTCACCAAATATTCTTTCGCTGAACATAAATTTCACAATTATCTTGGTCACAATTAAACTCTAAGTGAGCTAGATTCATTAGAAGCAAAAGAAATGTCCGTTATTACACCATATGAATCGCAGTACATAGATGGTACAGGTGACTTACTCTTGTTACAATACCAATGATACGAATTAAAAAAAATAGCATCTTAAAGTAAATCTGTTACAGCATATATTTGGTTAAATATAAAGTCGTATCTAATATACCTATTTTTATAAAAACTTGCATATGTTTTGCATATATTTCTTATAGAAAACAAACAAAACAGATATAAATAAAAGCCGTAATTTATTGTTTCCATGCATAAAATATAATTGTCTTTTATCTTATGACTATCTATCTCGTCATTGGATGAAAGCCAGCTAGAAGGTGCCTAGGCATTATTCCAACACTTCCTAGTACTATAGCCCGCCATGCTAATTACAAACCTTCAAATGATTCCCAGTGCCGTATTGTAACCGATAACTCGGAACGTCGCGAAGCCTCTTCTACGAAACCGTGAGCCGTTGACCCCATATTCATCTCCGATAACACAAAGACCCTGAGGAAAATACAATGGTTCCGATGTCGCTATAATTTTAAGTAATTAGCAGTTAAAGTACATAATGAACTGTGTACTGCATATAAATAATACACAAAATACGTCTCAATAAAAAAATATAAAGAAATAAGACTTTAGACTTGAGGAAGCATTGTTTTCGTCCCGCGCAGGCGCGTTGTGTTACTTAAGGCGCGTTTCGATATGTTATATTTTAATGAAGACGAAAACAATTAATTTTATAAATGTAGCGCTATAATTATAAAGCTTTCAATACTTCCAGATATTAAATTTTATTTATAATCAAACTTACACTACCCCTACATTGCTCAATTTCGTCACAATGACCAATTGACAGCTTTTAACTTTATAATGATGATGCCGACCTGACCGACCTCGGCCATGGCTCGGCCATGAGTACCAACCGACTACACACGACATAATTATAGTGCACAAGTTTGCAAACACGGGTGCACTCTCTATTCCCACATCCGACGCGACCGGAATTAGTTCAAGCGCAGGACCAACATTTGACGTGTTTTCCGAGGCACACACTTTCCACGCCTCTAACTTCCAATCACTTTTAAATCGACCTAGGGTTTGAACTCAGGATATTTGGCCTTATGTCTAGCCACTAGGCAAACGAGGTAGTCAGAACTTTTAAATTTATATTAACTAACTAAATACATATGTATATAAACTATATGTATTTGAAAAAAGAATAACCGAAGAGTGAGAAGAATCTTATAGAAAATGTGTCAATAAATGTTGTAGCAGTTGCTTTGCCTTGATAATACATGGATCTTTTTCATTTGAAGGATGAGTGAGCCGTGTCATAACAGGCAGAAGGGACATAACACCATAGTTGGCGACATTTGTCTCAGTGCGAATCTACAAATGGAATTGTTCACTCATCAAAAAACCTATTAGACTGCTTACCTTCCTGTTATAAACAAAAAAATAAATATTTAAAAGGCTCGCCATAAAAAAAACGACGATAACGCGTCTTTACAACACACTACGCACAAGTCGGATGTCGCTAATTCCGTAAGCCCGCACTGAATTACTAATCAGTGACACCTAGCACCCATCAGTATTCCGCCAGCACCTACTGACCACTACGCGACGGCAAATCGCTAAAAATATAAGATAAGACAAGGGCATCTCATGGCTGATATAACCTTACATGAATCTCATAAAAAAACAAAATGTTTGTTCCTGTTGCTATAATTTAAACAACTATTGTCATAATTGTAGAGTCCTAGGTAATGCGGAAAACGTTATTTGATAATTGATTTATAAATAAAACAAAGTTTTACTCAGAAGGTTTTATTATAGCGAAATGAAATATGTATTTTATTATCTTTAAGCACCTTTAATGATATCTAGGAAGACAGAGTTTTTTTTTAGTTTACAGTACTAAAGTTAATATTGCATTAATAAAGCTATTATGATATACATATACTACAAAAAATAATTTAAAAAGTATTTTATGAAAAGCAAGAATGTCAAATATTTTTACATGCTATAAAATTTATGCTGCAGTCAAATTAATGAAAAAAAAAAAAAACAATTTGAAATGAAACGCCAACTTTTGATTAATCTTTATAAGGTTGTGGTAGCGTTAAGTACGTTGTACAGTAAGTAACAGCATTTTATTCCTACCTAAGATTATTTTATATAACGGTAAGAATATTAAACTGGACTTTCTTACGTATGATAATAAAACTTACTTAGATCATCTCATACTGTAAAAAAAACCTGTCCGATCGTTACTTTTCTTTCGTGTTTAGGCATTCCATTCCCAATTATTCTACTGGTCGTTATTGTCTCAGAATGTATATTCATTTACATTACTTATAATTACGGCAGTGTACATAAACATATTCTACACCAAATAAGAAATCTAAATCTTAAAATAGACCTACGACATACGTGCAATTGATGACTAATGAGATAATGACCTCGACAAATTAAATCTTATCATAGTTAGCTCGTATTTTAATTTACAAAATATTATAAGCCTTTTTACCTCTAAATGCAAGTAATTTTATTCATTTATATTCCGACATACACAAAAATCAATCGACAATGAATGATTTATATTTTTAATAATCTTAAAGATTAATAAGAAAATTGGGAAATCAAGTTTTATTTTTAATGTATCTTTAACCTTTAAGCACTCCCACAAGCGAGAGTTTTATCTAAAGCACTGTAAATATAACCCTTGTAGGCCGCGACCTTATTGTATAAATTATATAATAAATAACACAAAAAAATACTTTTACAAGTTCAATCACGCAATTGATAATTAAGAACACAGTTTAGGTAGTTAATTTGGCACTTAACGATGATAAGTACATCTTGGGGTACACCGATGTCAGAACGCATGTCACAAACCAACGATGATAGGCCAGTAATATCCGTAGTAACAATTTAGCTACCGATCGTTTGTCCGAGCAATTTTGATTATCTACGATCACAGTTGAAAAAATACAATACAAATATTTCTTTTTCGGTAGATAGATATCAGTCTCAGCAATTTAGCAAGGTGTATGAGACAGTGCATTCGTGACATCAATAGATATGTTAGTAAAATCTATTTATTCAACAATGGACAGCTTTTATTCCCGGTACGTCAATGAAGCCTCGTTGAAAGACGTCGAGATCGGCGTTGTCACTCATACGGTGCGCTAGAGCCTTCTCCTGTGCGAGTGGGTGCCAGGCACCGAGCGTGCACCCGGTGTCGTCGCCACTCGCGTGGTAGTGACAGCGACGCGTTGCGTGCACCGACGGTACGTACTCGAACATACGAATGCGGTTGCAACGGTGTATGGCGAACCATAAGCCTGAACAGTAATCATTAAAACCGATTGTAACTAATTCAATTATTGTCTAAATTAACGGAGTTTGGAATTTAATTTAATTCGCCATATTTTGATTTAAAAAAAATAAGTACCTTTACACTATAAAGCAAAAATATCGCTAGATGTTATATATATATATTTAAAGTGTTTTATTAAAGCGAACATATTGCAAAAGATAACGTCACCTATAAATCCAGATGAAGGAGGGTTCCTTCTTAAACGATAAGGTGATGAATCTTGGAGTACAGTCCACAGATCCCATAAAACTTGCGGATACAGAAGATGAACATCAGCTCCCAGTTGCGTTTCCAGCAAGCTGAAATACAAAACCTGTACGTATAATAATTGTGAATATTGTTTAATTACGATAACGGATTAACTTTTTTCGTGTGATATTTAATGTGGACTGGAATTTAATTTTTGCTAACACATAAAACGAGAAATTACTTTTTATACACTCGAAAAACAGGAAAATCTGGGTGACGATACCACTCGTCTAGGGGCGATGAATAATTCGCAGGATCCCATATCATTACGGAAATATTTTTGTACATCGGATCACTTAAAAATTTGTATTCTGGCTTAGTAGCGACCTGAAAATGATAAAAATGATTAAGTAAATTTTTTTCCCTATGTGATTTTAATTAAAACATTTTTTTTAACAATTATATTTTTAATCTTTCCGATTTATGTGTGTTCTGAATAAACCTTTTCCTATCTTTATTCTAATAAAAAAACAACAATCCTTACAACATTACTTAGTACAATAATTTGTATTGTTTCAGTTTGAAGGGCGAGTGAGCCAGTGTAATTTCAAGGGAAATAGCGTGTAAATTATACTTCACGCCTTATTGGTGATTCGAATTATTAATATTTATTACATTTCCAATATCTATGCGCTTTGAGCCTTACGTACTTATGTAAAAAAAAAACAATATCATTGAAAACAGAACGCACTTATAGATAAAAAATATTTTAATCATATTTTAATACTTAAAGTGTTAAAAGAAACGATATAATGATAACGGCAGTCGTTTTTATTTTTTATTTGTTTTTATGTTACCAATAATCTTAAAAACTAAGGAATCGATCTGTATGCATATCATATTTATTTTCCTCGATCTTCTGGGAAGGCAGCATTCAAGCATCATTGTTAGCAGAACAGGCGACAACTTGTTCAAGCCAGTAAGGCCGCATGAAATCAACCGCTACTATGAAATATAATATATAATATATTCAGACAAAACCAAGAAAACTCGATTTTTTTTTATTAAATAGTTAACTTTTATTATAGAATAAAAACTATGGAAATAATGGAAGGCTAAAGTTAATTATGAAAAGTAAAAACCATTAAAACAATTATTTATGATTAATGATGTTTTTTCTTAATATATATTAATTATAATTTAAATATTGCAATGTATCTGCATCGAATTATAAACGAAACCTAACGATTTATAGTGACTTTATGTTGATAATAAAAGTTTTGTTACTAATTCCTGTGTATGTATAAAACAGTTGTGTCTATTTCATCTATTTGGTTATAAAGATTATTTTATATGAAAAATAAATAGGAGTATTAAAATATCTTAATCAGTTAAAATTTTAACGCCAAATTTTAAAAATATAACTTTTCTATACTATATCTTGTTAAGATTTTTTTTGTAAGCTGAAATAATATATTGTATGTAATTTAAGTTACCTGTGAATTAAGAATACGGAATGTTGTTTTCGATCCAACATCTTCGGTGTAATTTTCTGTCGGCGCATTATTGAATCTCAAAACCATATCGTGAGAATCTGAAATTAAAATTGATAAATTCACTTGGAGAGAGAACTCACTCATTACACATTCGACCGAAAAATAGCTTAGTATAAATTGTTGTCTTCCGGTTTGAAGGATATAGACACATAAACCTTATTTTTTATTCCCAAGATTTTTAACACATTGATTATTTAAGACAGTTCATATTTCATATAACGCGAATGTGTATGTATGTATCTATACATTTACCATTCAGCGGACAATTGGAAGTCGAACTACTTATTTAAAAAAAAACTACGATTTAAACAATAAATTGAGACAGAAACGTTATTAAAATTCGAGACAATATCATTAGAAATGAAATTGTATAAAAATTGTTTGTTCTTTACGTAAGGTGTTAGATACATAGTAATCAAAATATTTACAAGCAATACTCTAAAAGTATTCCGTAACTATTATACTTTACTATTAAATAAAATAATTGTAATACTTTTTTTTCGAGGTCTTTGTATATTCTGATACAATGCCGTCCGATTACTGCCACTGCAATTCTATGTCTATCATACAAAGCATTAAAGACCTTGAAAGACGATAACTTATTTAATTTTACGCTACATTACACCGGTTAGGAAACATTGAAAATACCGAAACACCTTTGACAAATAAAAATACACATAATATTATGATTATTACTCATTATATATTAAGAAACCGAACAATGGAAGTAAACAAACCTATTTGCGATAAACGTCTGATAATTACAATCTATTTAAAAAAAAAAACAGTAACTAATTATCTATTATTGAGTTTACATTTACTTTTTAACATAAACTTAAACTAATGTGTTTATTCGTGATCGTCACGATACATGAAAATTTACAATATTTTATAAAATTTAATTTTTATTTTAAGTGCGGTATGTACTTTTTATGTTATAATTGTACAATGCAAGAACACTTACATAAGAACTTAACGTAAGTCAATTTTTATCTGATATTATTTATAGTAATTTTAAACCTTCAAACTTTTCCATTAAGTCCCATAAGTTTCTTATTTTCTGAAAATTATCGAAAACTTTAACATGATATTTAATAATATGATAATTAAATATTATGTAGTTCTTATCACAACATTATATATTTGACGTTAACTTTTTATTTAATTTACGCTCTGTAAATATATATGTCGTTTTTAACAACTTTATACACTCAGCAATGGGCCACTATACACCGTGTGTGGACCAACCCCAAATATGTCAAAATACAATGTCTTATTCATTTGAGATTTTATTATACATTTTTTTCTTTTTAACCCGGCGTAATTGTTGCTGGATATCTAATACCCGACAGATTTAAAAACCGTAATAACTTTAAAACTAAATACGCGCGTTATTGAAAACTTCGTGTTATCCAAAGCGGTCGCGTGAGCAAAAACATATTTAATAATAGATAAAACTGAGCGTTGACATGTAGATGTTCTACCTATTGTTTCTGTAAAATATGCTCTATAAAGCTGTTATTAACGAATACTAATTGAATAACAAAAAATATATCTTTTATTATCTGGTTATAAATTTCCAACAGCATCCGAGATTTTCCTATTCTTTAAATGCTAATAACGTATTAGCTTTTGTAAAAATGACACAGGAATTTTAATTGTTTATGACATTTTGAAACAGATCTCAAGCAGAAAATAAATAAAATGTAAATTAATTTGAATCTTGGCTCAATTTATTTTTTATATTGTACAATTAAATTCTATGGTTTTTGCTTTATAGAAATTTTTAGAAACTTTGTTAATGTATAATTTAATTAATACCATTTATCTTTATACTATTTATTTCCCTAACAAAAGCGATAAATAAGACTTCGTGGTTTCGGCCGTAGCCGCTATTGAGAATTTCTTTAAACAAATACCTTTTAACTTATATCGACCTGATCCGCAACTGTTACCTTTCTAAATATATTTATTCGCACAGACTTCATTGTGGAACTTCATAGGTACTACAAGTGAACAAAAAATGGTTATACAATACTGGCTGACCGCAGCTTCACACACGTGAAATTATATAAAAATACTGAAATGATATTATTACTGAAACATACCTTCCTTACTGCTGGATAAAATAGTTTCTTAATTATTAATATATATCGTTTCAGCAGTTTCGAAGTTTATCGATTACAAATTATTCTTTATAATAGATATAAGATGATCTAAATACAAATTAATAAAATATTTTATAAATAAATTTCCTTGATTTTTTTCACAATATCCTTTAGTATTTTTTCATGGCTAAGGCTATATAAATAATATATGCACGATAGCAAACGAACTATAAATTATGCACTGATTATGAACGTGTGGGCTGATGACTTGCAGTTAAGGTTACAATGTACATAATTTATGACCGGTAGTAACTATGGGTCTTTTGTCATTTTCTGCTACAACTACGTAGCTAGCTTAAATATGATTCTATTAAGGTGTCGCTTTAGTAAAATTGTCTTTACTTCTATACTAATATTATAAATGCGAAAGTAACTCTGTCTGTCTGTCTATCTGTTATTCTTTCACGGTCAAACCACTGAACCGAAACTGATAAAATTTGGTATAATGCAAGATCGAACTCCGAAATAGGTCATAGGATACTTTTTTATGCCTAGCACCTGACGACCAACCCCTAAAACGTGGCAACTAGTTTAATATAAATTTATAATTATTTTAATTTATTTTAAATATTTAGTTACGTAGTTATGCAAATAACCAAGTACATGCTGCTAAAATTGCTATAATTGAAGGAGCACAGGAGCATATAAAACAGTATAAAACTTGAGATTTGAATGTAATTTTGTGACCTACGCTCTATGTTTGAAATCTTTATTTTGATTTAATGAAATGTCATCTATCTCTCTCTCTCTCTCTCTCCCTCATTATCCCTATGTATACTTATTTTAACATATTCATTCAAAAAAATATATCGTAGTTTAATTCATTAAAAAAAATAACCCTATTGTGCTCAAAACAATTCTTACAATATTAATGCACTTATGACTAGATCCATTTATATATATTTTTTTATTTTACATTTAGTTATTTAACAAAAAAATATTTAAAGCTTTGTAACATGTAATAGATACATTTAAAATCACATCCAGCACAAATGTATATTATTCAAACGACCGATAAATTTAAACGTCACTACACTGACGAAAGGTCTTTAACTGTAGATGAAAAAACCAAAAAATATATATACATACATACATGTGACTGTAAACTTATGCACACCGTGGGTTTTTTCTACAGGAGTAAGAGGAATTACACATGTTTTGGTCGTCTCATCCATTGTCTTTTTCAAATCTAAGGTGTGTACTGTGTAATATGTAAAATAAAAACATCTTTCTATAAATCCTAATTGTTTGGAAATAGAGGCTATAATTGTACAAATACGACTGTTTATTCCAAAGTACGTTCGTCGCAGCTTTCGACTAAGGACAAAGACATGTGCAAATGACTAACACGATCCAACTAAAATAATATACCTAAGGACTTTTTTTATGAATCATCTTTTGTCGTCTTTACGGTATATGTTTCGCAGTACTTTAAAAATCTAATGGTATTCCTACGTAAAATTATAGATGGAAATCTTTTTATAAGGAAAATTAAATACTTAAATTAAATAACACTATTTTATTTTTTCAAAAAATATTTTAGGTCAAGGAAAATGTAAGTTTTTTCCTTAATTCACGTTCCGTTCGACACGATCATAAATTTTACATATTAAAATTTAATATAAGTACAAAATATATTAAAAAGAAAGTGTATAAGACAACGAAATTATTAAATAATGTACACCCTCAGAGTAAAATCAATAGACTAAAGTTTTTTGCTAATTTATTTATGTATGAAACCTAAACTAAGTGTTTTAGAGGACAATTCGTAGGGCCAGGTGGTGCAGTGCACCAGGGCCCCGGAGCTCAGGGGCCCTCTTACCGCTTTTTACTGCTGCGCCATCTCTAGGATACATTTAAACATATTCAAAAACTAAGATATATTTTTACATTTACCATTGTTATTTTTCATTCGGGGTACATTAATTAAATCATGAGATCATTACATTTCTATTAGTTTAGAATAACTACTGAGTTTCTTCCCGATATAACCTCCTTCGAACCTCCATATAAAATTTAATTTAAAGTAAGATAACGGTTCAAAAGATTTTGTAAAGAGAGCTTACTTGAAAGAGTATATTAAGTTTTTATTTTTATTCTGATTTAGCAGAGCAAATTAATGTGAAGATTCGTTTAATATAATAAGATTATAGATTATAATATAGGATCACATACATTACTCTGATCACAATGTAAGTAGTTGTCACTTGTGTTATGGAAAATCAGAAGTAACGACAGTACCACAAACGCCCAGACCCAAGACAACATAGAAAACTAATGAACTTTTTCTACATCGAATCGGTCGGGAATCGAAAGTCCTCGGAGTGGCGTACCCATGAAAACCGGTGTACACACTACTCGACCACGGAGGTCGTCTATTCTATACTATACGAATATTATAAATGTGAAAGTAACTCTGTCTGTCTGTCGCTCTTTTACTGCCAAACCAATGAACCGAATTTGACGAAATTTGGTATGTAGCTAACTTGGACTCCAAGGAAGGAGCTTTTTTGCCTAGCACATGACAACCAACCCCTAAACCGCGAGCGAAGCCCCGGGAACCCTAATTGAAAAATAAACTATTTATTTAATGAATAGCACTGTGAGCAACATTTTCATAAACTTTCTAAATATATAAATTATCAACTAAATAGAAAAAACTATCATAAATTATTTTAAATAATGCAGACGAAGATGAAAGTATAATTGTCAGACAAATTTGATTTCCGATTTACCTAGTAGCTATATCTTTCCAGATCAAGATAGAAGCTTTTTCTTAGTTTACATTGAATTTTCCAGTGGGGACGCGTGGGTTTTACAGATACAATGCAGAGGCGCCGGCTGGCGGCGCCATAACATCGCTTAAACAACCATATCAGCATATCGAGACGTTGTTTCTGCAAGCTTAGATTGCGATGATCATGAATAAATCAAGTGATCGATGCATAATAAAATACTTACATGGTATGATCACTATCTGACAACCATGCATAATGGTAGCCGGACATGAATGATCGCTAAATTAGACACAGGTAAGTATTTATAATACGTTTAAATTTGTGTCACAGTAGACAAATTTCAAATTAGATTAATAATAGGTACAATCAGTGGCTCAAGGAGGGTCAAGTGAAATGAAGGTTCCGAGCAGTAAGAAAGTTGGTGCTCTCAAACTCACAAACAATCTCCAGTTTAAAATATAGGTTGCAAAAACTCCACATGACGACTAACACCGATTTTTTTTTTTTCAATATTATATGTTAATTTAGTTATACCGTTGTCATTTACTACAATTTTATTTGCTGTCTTTTTTCTACAATATTAATTTTTTTTTTGACACTTCCCGCTTACTACCTTTCTACCCTGCGGTTGCTAAATACCACCAACAACCAACTTAACCAAATCCAAAACTTAAATTGCTGATCAAATTAAAAACACTAACAATTACAAATACTTACTACTTATGTAGGGACCTTGATAAGCATTTTGTTTAATTAGCAAATCAACAAACGTGATGACTTCTGCTATTGTACGTATTAGACATATGATTTCCTCATTTATATATTTTTTAATACTTTATTCACATTTGAACCTTATGATGCTTCCTTAACATATAGTTGATTCATATATTTAATAACCACAATTTCCTATTGTAATGAATAGTCGGTAAATAATAAAGGTACCTAGTTGTCTACTGTGATTTGCGACCGTGAGTAATAAGTGAAGTCCCGTGAACAATAATAATTCATGTAATTCGCATATGATTTGGGTCGTTCGTCGAACAGAGCCGCCTGCGCATGACAATGCGTTCACAAAGCAAAGATCCGATACGATAGCTGAACAATACCGGTCGATCACCTAACATCGTACTACCGATCACATCCTGTAGATTTTATCAAAGGTGTATATCATACAATGAGTCGAAGAATTTACGCGAAACCAACGAAACATACAACCCCGTTTACATAGCAAAATGGACACATCAAAAACGTTACATCGTCAAACGTTGTCTGTTGAAACATTCCACTTAAATTCGACCTTGATATTGTTTTAAAGAAGCTGTAGGTACTTTAAAACCGTCACTAAAACATTAACTTAAAATAATCTATTTGTCCTCGTTTTATGTTATTGCACTCTGCATAACGAGAAAAATGAATTAGTAAAGCTTGTTACCAATTGGACTTTGGTGTCGATAACTGTAAAGGAAATAATAACTCAATATGGAACACTTGATATTTGATTCAGCTTACGTACATGATGCACAAAGTTATTTAATAAATCATATTTCGGTCTACGCTAATGGAGCTAACGGCAACTTATCACCAAATATGATATTTAGTTACAAAAAAAATATCAGTTAAATATTATATTAATCAATACTTGAGTTTAATTTGTATTTAAATTTTATTTTCGGTTAATCAATCATTATACTCACCAATAAACTCTCCTAGACGTGATCCAAGAAGAGCTCCAGCACTTGTCACAATCGCACACGTATTAAACATACGATGTTTCTGTAACGGATCTTTCGGAATTCTATAACCCAAGCTCGCGAAGGGTTCATCTTCTGATTCAACTGTTCGCACAGCAACTTTCCCAAGCGCGCACAATATTTCCCCCCTAGAAAGTTGCTTGACATACCCTCTGTCGTATTTGACATCGTAAGGGTTCTGCGACTCCAGGCCTGATGTAAACACTTTGCTGTCACTCATCAACACTCGATGGAACTCTTTTAATAGTAACTCCTTGAATTCAGCCGTTTTCGACTCGCATTCTATTGTAGTCAGATCGTTACAGACGTATTTGTCGCTATCGAACTCCAATATCGCTTTATGTATATTTGGGAATCTCGGACTGCCGCGACTCTTCACCACGATGTTATTGGACGGACGAACCTGCGTCCCATATGATTTATTAGACCATTGTAACATTTGACCAGTTTTAAAAGCAACTACGGATCTTTTACGTACAGAATCAACTTTCAACAACGATACATTTAACACTGTATTGGAAATCATGTTTTCTGAAAAATTATCTTGATAACTTATTCCTGATATGCCATTTTTCTGAGGAGTTATATGAGATTTACTAAATAGTCTTTGTTTTTCTAAGCTCATCCAATATTGAGACCATATCAAGTATAAATAACCACACATTCCAAAACAAAGAAGATTTATAAAAATCCAAACTGACATCGCCGCTGCTTTCATGTTTATATCGTAACGAACGTAAGTTTCCTTTAAAACCGATCAATTACACACTCTCCAGGTCTCGATACTAACTACACATACAAGACGAATTACTATTTAAATGTTTATATAAAAATACGAAAACATTCATTTAGCAAGCCAGCGTTAAAGTCAATGGGTGGAGTACGATCAGCTGAGAGATTCCGAAAGAAATTCACGCATGCGCTGTAAAAATTGAGATAACTGCAGTACAAGGCTTGGATTTGCCAAATCTCTAAAGGTTGTAAATATATTCTATATTTATTATAACTACATGGAAAAAAAGACTTTTATGCTTAAAAATTCAATAATTATATTTTCATTATTTTATATGTTGTATGAAATGCAAGTATTGGTTCTGAATCGATTTAATTTACACTCCAGTATGAGTTTTTAAAACATTAATGGCGCAGACAACGTAACATTAGTATTTACTCAATGCCTATAAATGTTGTAATGCCTGCAATTGATTATGTTGTTTGTAGCGCATTTCAATAAACTTGGGTGAACATGATTAATTTAGTAAGTATATAAAATTATAAGAAAATGTTTTATTGATCCGAGATGGCCCAGTTGTTAAAAACACATGCTTATTAACTGATGATGGCGGGTTCAATTAATAATTCATCTCTAGCTCGATGGTGTAGGAAAACATGGTGGTCAAGCCTGCACGTGCCAGATTTCCATGATAGTCTGCCAACCAACCGCAAAAAAGAATCTTATGTTATCCCATGATCATGATAAACATAAACACAGACCCCATGGAAAATATGCCGCAGGTAATTGAGCCATTGATTTTATTTTAATTTCACATGATAAGATATTTATTTGGTAGGTAGGTAGAATAGGTAAGGTGAGTAAGTAGGTAGGTAGAATAAAACGCCATTATAAAGTATTCAAAAACTTATATTAAAAATGTACATACTGACTAGAATCAAAATATTATCTAGAAGTTAGTCAAAATTATTAAAATTAATTAAACTTAAACATACTTTGTACAAAATCATTCGAAATGTATCAAAAAAGCTTCAGACTGTTAAGATATTTAAGAGTGTGCGTTATGATAGTAATATTAATGGTTTATGTCTAAATATTTAATATCAAAGAAATCCCGGGTCCGATAAAAAGGTCCGTAAAAAACTACATATTTGATTCACTTTTATATTCATACAAATTTTAGTTGAAATACGTTTAATACAAATTATATTCTAAATATATACCTTTGTGTGACGCTGAATCTAAGAATTAATGAATCATTCAACTTCTAACTTTGTACATTAAAAAGGTTGAAAATTATTTAAAAACAATATAATTATACATACTTCTACTTCAAATCGAACTCTCAATTACATACATGGCAAGTATTTTCGAGGCTATAATCTATTCCAACCACAAGATGAAAAAAGACAAAAGAGATTGACGCGATATCAGTATTCAAAAAGTTTTCAATAATATTAAAATCATTATGGATTCGTTTTGAATACCGACGAAGCTGTTATCGGAACTTTGGAACTGAATAAAATCAAAGTGGATATAAATATTTAAGTGTAATAGCACCACTATTTTATTCATATTATACATAAAGATAATTAATTAAAGAACATTCTGTATATAGCAGAGCTATTAGAAAATCGTCAAAGTAGACGCAAATCTAAGGTTCGTTAATCTTTATTCCCTTCGATTGGAATGGGCTATACAGTCCATCATTTGCTCAATTTCAAAAGACAATGTGAAGTATTCTGCATAGGTGTGGTTTATGTGCTAAATTATTGTCTTTGATATGACTGTTAATTATAATTAATAATCTATATTCATATATAATAACTTTTTTTAATTACATGATAATGATATCAATATTTAAAAGAAAATAATCGAAATTAATTTCGATCGATTCTTTTTTAATCTGATGCGAATGTGTATATCTATAATTGATTCGAATGTCAATTGACATAAAATATTTATTGGAATATCACAGGCACATAAATCCGATCAGCCAAAGAGTTACTTCTAGAGTTCAGCCAACGATAGTTTATACAAATATCTATTAATTAAATCAAACAAAACCCGTCCACGGAACGATTACATATTTTTATTAAAATGCAAAAAGATAAAAAGTTCTTAAATATGGTAATATAACGCCATATCGCCATATACAATATCTATTAGACTAATACTTGTATACTCTTGACACTAAATTTACCTAAATTACCCTTCTTTAATATTTATGATATATTTCATATGTAAGTAATAATGCAATTAAAGTATGCGGAAAAATTAACCCACAACATAGTAGGAATATCTTCATTTTAATTTTATGATATTGATGTTGGCAGATCTTAAAGTTGTATTTACAAATCAATCATAGCTCACTTGAAGAGTTCAAAATAATTTAATTGTTTAGTTCTCATGTTAACGATCTTCCCATCTTGAATATCTTACAGAACCAGGCTGGTCACGTGTAAGCAAATTCGAATAGTGAAGTATGGGCAGTAAAGCCACACCGAGCACAATAGCTCCGAACGACGGTTTATGTAGAAACCTGTGAAAAAATTAAATATATGTTAATAAAATGTATACTTTATTAATATATAATATTAATATAGATAATACCAACTGTCTATCTAGAATATGCTAAACAATGCTGCGATACTGTCAACTTAATTGTGAGAATTGTATATTTAGTTAATATTTTGTTATAACTTTCACCGCTATGCACAAGAATCAATTATAATTGTAATTAATAAGTCAGTAATATTGGCACAGATTGTACTTGAAATCTTTATTATACAGTTTTATAAATTGCCATAACCGTATATATGATATGGTTCTGTGTATAAAATAACAATGACATGTATATTTAAAGTTCAAAATATTTTTTTTTTTTTGTTATATAATAACAATGTTTATATATTTATAGGAAAAAATGTTATTAGTTATTAAATATACTCTTAAAACAGTACAAACTTACAACAAATGTTGTTTAATAAAAACCCAATAAAGAAATATGTAGTATCAAAATTATATAATTGTTACTATAAATAGGTTATAAATAAAAGTAGCCAGAGAGACAGTATTTACACAAATTGTATTTTGATTTCTTTTGATTAAATACTGTACCAATAACATTATGTCTCTATTGTATAATTAATTATATATTAATAGACAATTTACCAGAACTTACCATGGTATTGATATTATTAGCAGTGTATATGAAAAAGATAGAACTAAATTAATCCAAAGTCTTGTGCAGCGTCTTAAACTGTTTGAAATCCACTTGCATTGCATGACTATAACAAAATACTTTAATTAAAATCACATAATCATATTTAAAAGATAATTTTTGAGTGAGAACACAAAAATACTATGATTCTTTTTATAATATAGGTAGTCTGGCAACTTGATGTTTTTGACACTGTAAGAATCACCAATTCTCCAATAACCATGGGATATAAAATGTTATGTAAATGTCTCTTGTGCCTCTAGTTACACTGTCTCACTCACCCTTCAAATGAATGTGCTGAATGATATACCAATAGTACTAGTTACTAATATTAACTCATTTATTAATACTAGTAACTAGTACTATGGGTCATATTTTGTATAGTCATTTCTAAGGAGCTACTAATATTACTATGCTGTCTTTGAATTAAATATGAATCTTAAGAGAAAACTTCAGTCCAAGGATCCCATTGTGTTTGACATAGTAAAATAAAATATGTATTTTATCTTTTTATAATATCAGTATGTAAAGATATTATTAATTAATAATCTAGTTACTTTCTATACATATAACTTATTCATTTAACTTACAAAGTGTTAGCCATTCTGGATGTAATGTCATTGCTGATGCAAAAACTTGTATTAAACCGAGTAGTCTGTATTTCCAAGTGTGGGTGTTTGCATGATGTTTCTCTAGATCATACAAATGTTTCAAGCTATACGAGCCTTTCCTCATGAGGGACAATGGGTCTGCAGTTGGAAAATTCTTCGGACTGTACGGTTGAAGAACACCTCTCTCAACCAAACCAACTGCTGTGTACTGTAAATTTATTACACATATTTAAATTTTTTGAGTTATAATTCTATTTCACCCAATTTCTAAGCTTAACTTTAGCGAAAATAAAAAATACTGCTCTTTCGTACGGGTGGTTTTAAAAAGGATAGCATGTCTTTTCTCAAAATACTACTGAATAAAAACACAACAGTGTCCAACAGAATTTGAACCAATTTATAATATTTTAAATCATAACTGAACTAGTAAGTATAAAAAGTTAACAAAAAACTATAATGGATAAGAGGATACATTGTATAAAGAAACAAATATATATTTTGACAAGAAAAGGGGGCAATATTGAAGACTTACAATGTCATCCTCTCGTCCCGCATAAGAGAAATGAATTCGTAGATCACCTATTTCATGCTCCAGGGCACTGTTCCCGTGATAGTAGAATCCAGAATGCAGTTTGATGTCACTTCGATCAGGTCTAGAATCGGACCATATTTCATAGTAATCATTTACTTTACGCTTTACATCTAAGCCTAAAATAGTTCAGTAGTTAGTTAAAATTTTAATATTAATAAAACATGTACTTATTATAACTTTTATAACTAGAGTTCCTGACAAATAAGTTCCTGGTAAAAATGATGATTGCAGTAATAAATCAATTATTGTATTTTTTGGCTCCTTACCCAGATTCATCCATCCAATTTTAACATATTCAGCAATGTGTGTTTCACTAAACATTGGCATAGAAGTTGGATTATGATGACCAGGTCTAATGTAAAACAATGCAGAGTCCACCACATAATCTCTCCAATCTTTATGATACCAATAAGTCTTTTGAGTTTCTTCTGCTGGCTCACTTAAGAAATTATCTGTTTCCCTGTTGTTTGAAAAAGTTGATTATATTACTCTTAAATATTCCATTATAGTTGACTATATAATAGGTTACCAGTAATTTTTTGAATGTTAGTCAAAATGTATTCTTTAGTGAATTGAGATAACATTTTAAACTTGTACACACAATTTAGCTTTGGCTGTTAATATTGGCTGAAATTAGTATCTGGATTAGTTTCTCACATTGTTTCTTCAATCCACTGGTACATTTGAACTCTCTTCCTCAACTTCACAGCCTGTACGTGAATGTTATAATCAGGTTCTGATATAGGTTCCAGTACTCTTAGAGGTCCTACAATATGTACTACTCGACCTTCATAACGCTCAGCTTCATCTTTAGTATGAACATCAATACTTTCAGCTGCAAATATCACCTCATCGAGCATCAGATTACTTTGAATAGTTTGATACTGAAATTATAAGATTTTTAATCACGACACGAAATAAAAGTGTTCTATGAAAGTGCTGATGTGATAAATAATAAGACAAGACTCTGATTAATATTTGTAATAAAACAATATGTTACAATTGCTTTTTTTTTAGTTCAACTAATTCATACCTCAGACCAAACTAAAAAATAGGTAACACCAGAGAATAAAACTAGACTGAGAAGTGTAGTGAGCCAAGTCTGCTTGAACTGATTAACAACAGCGATCCAACCCATCTACGAATTAAAAAAAAGATAATCAAACATTTAAAATATACTATATATATGCTAGTATATTTTAACAAATACAATTTAAAACTAAGCAATAAATATACAGTTAAGGGATCATACTTACATTGTGTTAAAATAAAATTAAAATTATAAGCTCGATTCAAAATTTACTAAATACTTTCATACTTTTTTAAACACCTTCAACTAAAAATAAAAGCATTTTTTCAATTAGTGTATTATTAACAATATCAAAACAAATTATGTGTTTTTTTTATTAAAACTTGGTTTGGCATTTCAATTTCCAATAATCAACTTGGTTATGTACTCTGTGCTCTTTAATTTTCTATTGAAAATGCAAAGATATAGTTACATACAGCCTTGTCATCTTATTTCAACTCAGAATTAATTAACCCTCGTCAGAATTAAGTTTAATCAATGATATGATATGTAATAAGACTAGTTAAACCAAATTTTCACGTCTAATTATTTTATTAAAATCCAAATAGTTTAATAAATCTATTAATAAATCAGCTTCAGATAAGTTAAGTGTCTACGGATAATCTTGGGTCCGATTAAATCAACCCCTACTAACCACTACTACTGCTCTTCAGGTTAAGTGTGTTGACCCTCATCAGCAAATAAGGAGACAGATTTTATGTGCTCGCTTTTCCATCATTTCTTATGGTATCCGTAGGTAGACTAGCAAATGAATCACCTGATGGTAAGTGGTCACCAACGCCCATAGACAATGGCGCTGCAAGAAATATTAACCATACATTGTATTACATAACTTGTGGCTGTAATTACACTGGCTCACTCAAACCAGAACACAACAATACTAAGTACTGCTGTTTGGCGGAGAAATATCTGATGAGTGGGTGGTTCCTACCCAGGCGGGCTTGCACAAAGCCCTACCACCAAGTCGGCTATCCTCATATTCTTTATTGTCAGTATTACACTTATTACTACTACTGTATCAGATTAAACAAATTATTCCACTTTTGCGACCCAAACAGTCGGATATCCCCATAACTATTAAACAGTATTAAAGGTTTCTCTGATGCTACTGTCTAATTTCAATAAACTTTTCGTCAAAATTGAACAACAATCGAAACTCTCACCAATCGGCTGCATTGATGCAGCCTGTTGGATACCATACCGCAGAGCATATGCTGGAGGCGTTCACTGCCACTATTTGCCGGGTATGCTTCGGACATTCATGCACACCTACTCAACTAGCTGAGACAAGAGTTTGTGATCACTCGCTGTGTGAATGTAGCCTAGACGAAGGTTCCGCAACCCATATTCTATTCCTTTGTCCTAAATTAATTCATCCCATTTACGACGTTCTCCCTCCTAAAATCCCTCGTCTTATAAATATTGAATGTTGCTTGACATTTGTGTTTTGTCAATTTAGTTCATTCTTATATAAATATGATAAATGTAATAAAATTATGTTGTGAATAGTCTAATCGAGTATCATATTTTATTCTACTTTTTTTTCTCTATCCTTCGTGACATTAGCGAAATAATCTCTTACTAGTCGGCATTGAAATAAGAATTGAATAAAGTGACACCTGACGTTTTTATTGACATTCGGACTTCGGTTTGTCATTTATAATTTGTAAATAAACAAACGTTATGAAGAGCTTGGGGAGATTTTATTGAAATGTAACATAATGAAAATACAATGTATTATAAAATAATAGCACAAACTTTTAAAAAAACAATATATGTATGTGCTTCACCAAACATATCAATATTTTCCAAATGTCGTAGATTTTACCATGATGCACCATTTATAAATCTCTATAAAGAAGTTTCTGGTAAACATTATTTGCGTATAATAATATTAAAAAGTAGATAACGTACTGAATATTCAAATTCCGTTGCAGGTCAATCAGTATCTGAAAACTTTCTTCTTGAACTACAGAAAAAGAATCCAAAAATTTTTAACCTATCTGATGAGCAGATAAAATATACTCTACAGATATTAAAGAAATTTAGTATAACTGCTGAAGATGCATGCTTTGATCCACATGTATTTTGCATGAACCATTTATTATTAGACAATTATGGAGAGATTTTAAGAGAATGTAACTTCACTGTTATACTCCCTAAACATATAATAAGGTGAACACAACATATATAATACATTTACATTTATCTCTATATTTTATTATTTATGATAATTTGTATATTACCATTTTAATTTTTAGATACCACACATTGGTGAAATCACGAACAATATCACAGTTAAAAAAAGAAGGTTTGCTAAAAGAAGAACTTAATCTAGAACAGTTGTTACACAATAGCTTTAATGATTGGCCGAGAGATGGAATAAAATTGATGAATTTTCCAGATTCCAGTACCAATATTTGTAAGTAAATATTAACAGAATCATTTTAATGCTCTAAAGACATAAGTAAAAATATTTGATTGAATGTATTCATATATTTTTAGTGACAATACGAATGAGCATATTGGAACAATACTTGCAAAATAAATTTAGCATAACTCATGAGGAATTTCAAAAGTACTGTAAAAACTATTTACCTTTAAAACACAGACCAATGTCTGATATCAAAGAAGCAGTAAATATAGCACAGAACAACATTAAATTTAACATTGATACCATAAGGAGAAATGGGTTTATCATATCATCTGATCCAGCGAATACAAAACTTATCTTGGAGCATGTTAACTCAATCGGTGGTTTAGATATAAGAGAAGCGATAAAAGTGGAACCTGCTATATTGAAAAACCATTATCAAGCAATTTTAAAAATAAAAAATATATTGGAGGTATGTTTTTATTTTTATGTTGTATTTAAGAATTCTTAAGCAACATGCATGTGCTGGAGCCAACAAACCATGGGAACTTATGTATGTTGTTAGAATATGTGATGAGTGGTGGTATCTACCCAGACTGACTTGCACAATGCTCTACCACCTAGTCATATGATATTTTGCTCCATGTAAATCTTCCTTTACCAATTCTTGAATAAGCTACAAACTTGGGTATGTTTGGCAAATGCTCTCTAAGTGACCTCTTTTTGGAGTTGATACATTAAACAACTAATATTAAATGAATATCATAACAATAAATATCATGAAATCTTAATATATTTCTAGTAATTGTAAGTAGGATTGAATATTTATTTAATATTGTTTCTTTTTTCTAGGATTTCAACATTTCAAATGAAGCACAAAGACTCTGTCTTAAAGTGTATTGCATGCGGCCTAACACGGTTCAAGAGCGGTTGGAGCACCTTGTAAAGCTGAAGGAGTATCAAGTGTTATCATCAAATCCAAGAGTGAGTTCTATTTTATAATTATTTTATTTTAATAATTTATGTATGAAAATAAAAAATGTGGCCATGAGAAAATATTTATATCACTCCTAGTATTTGTATAACAGTCAAATGAGATAAAATACCTCCTCCAAAACAGTCTCTTTTATTATTTATTTTCTTTAATTAATGGTGTCCAGTTAGTTATCCATCTTTAATCTAGGCTATCCATGGACATCTCTTGTTCCCCTTTTTAATTTCTTCATATGAAATATAAAACACCATTTTTCGGTACTTTTTTAATTTAAATATAATTTTATTGTAAATAAAACATGATTTACTTATCTATAGTTAACAAAATTCTCAATTCTACCGTAAATTTAATTAAATAATTTCCAAATAAATGGAAATCTAGAGCAGTGGTTTTCAAACTATGGGTCGCGATACTCGCGCGTTTGTGAGTAAGAAAAAGACAAGTGTTTGAAGGTGTTATTTTATAACATTTATCTTGAACACCTGTTTTTACTATGTACAGTTAAATTCAAAAGGCGTTACCGTCTGATCCAGAAGATAGAACTTATACGGCCGTATCTTGTCCATTATCAGTGTAGGTAAAAGTTTCACAGTAAGATAATGAATATGCGGTGTTAAAAAAAATATTTTGCCTTTGCCACCAGATTTTTTTTGCTTGCTTGGTATTTAAGAAGTTTGATAAACACAGATCTTGAGTAATAACTTTATTTAAGCTCTTTACTGTTCCAGGTACTTTACATGGTTGTACATGAACGGAAGATGATGAATCGCCTAGCAAAAATCCAAGCAGCTAAGAAACAATGCTACAGCCTCAATCACCTTGTTTCCTCCACTAAAGTGTTCAATACGTAAGTTTACAAATGTCACTGTTAAATTCTTGAGTCTATCTTATATACAGGGTTATTGGTAATTCGACGTATTCCCGTTAGGAGGTGATAGGGGTGACTATTTACGATAATTTTAATCCCCATATGCATGATGCAAAAATGAACCATTTTTGATTTGAATTAAACACGTTTTTTAGATTTTTTCAAAACAAGTCTAAATTGCAGCTTGAAAAATGTATTAAAAAAAAAGTTTCGATTAAAATCTACTTCCTTCTTCTGATTTATAAAAACGATTAAACACTGGATATTTTTCAATATTTAAACAATAATTATCGGTCCAAATTTAAAAATGCGAGACGGAAAACAATGTTATTTCAATATATTTTTTATGTTTTTCCCTCAAATATGCCTGAAAAACAAAAAAGATCATTATGAAACTTGTTCTGCAGATTATTTTAAAAATATAATCGTTTAATTAGCTTTCCGAAAATGTATAAAAACTAGGAATTTATTTCAAAGCAACCGAAATAAAATGATCAGAATGGACGCTGGTGGAAATTCGTATTCGAACATGACCGAATTCGTACTAAAGGTTGCTCTTTAAAATTCCCACAAATCAATCAATTTAAAATAATAACCAATGTAAAAAAACGAACTTACTTACTTAATACAAATTTAAAATTAGATTTAGATTCATAAACAGTTCAGTAGCTAAGTTACAATTAAGATATTTTGTATTATCATTTTAATCCTGTCTTATCCTTAATCCTGTGCACGTTATTTACGAAGAGGATGCTGAAAGAAGAGTTGCTTTCTGTAGATTCACGCTTAATGAGGATTTAGAAGATGCATCTTTTTTTAAAAAAATCCTCTGGACCGACAAATTCAAATTTGATCAAGATGGTATTACTAACTACCACAATAAACATTATTGGAGTGAAAAAAGCAATCTAAATACTACAGCTTACGAAGATTTTTTAGCAAAAAGAAGAGCGACCTTTAGTACGAAATATATAAATATAGATATATATATGAGATTCGAACATAGATAAATTTACAATTTTTTACTAATTGATTTTTACCTAATAGTAAAATATTCAGTTATTTACATATTTTTCATTTAATTATTCATATACGTCATGTGTGAGTATATAGGGTGGTACCTATTTATCCCTTCGCTGCCTTATATTACCAAAAAATCAAATTCCATCCCTACTTATTGTCAACTTTTACATTAAACAGATACCTGTTTTAATATAATATATGAAAGCAGTTTATAATTATCACAATATAAATTTTAGGTACATAAACAGTTTTGGCAACAAGGTCTGCAGTCGAGACGTTGCGGTATTGATAAGTTCGTCCCTACGCGTGGCAGGAATCACTAATAAGTCGGTGCTAAATAAATTGAAACGTCACAAATATTGGCTTCACACCGCTTTGAACGTAGTTGGCGAGAACATACAAATGCTGAAGAAGGGATTCGCGGATGACGTCATATTCGAAAACTGTCAAATACTCCTGTATCCCGTGTAAGTCATATTTGTACATATTCGTAGGCATGTGTTCGATATATCTAAGTACATCTACAATCGAATGTCGACGAAATATCAGATGTTATCGATTTGATGATGGCGGGTAACCGTTTTCAACACATCTAAAAAAACTATGAATATTTTACTGGTACGCCAATGCATTCAAAGTACGATAACATTAAACACATGAAATGAATTTACGGTTACTCTTCTGTGAGAAACGAATGTGAAACCGATTCCGATATCACGTTCGTTTCATCTCTTTCTCACAAACCGTACAACGTAAAGTTAAACAAAGACCGATGTCACAAAAATCGGATATCGCCCATGCTTAATCGTTAGAGTAATAGCAATACAGCCTATTGCAGCCGCAGTAGGAGTAAAGATAAATAAACAATTTTGATATTGAATTGACGCGATATCATTGGTCGAGATCTTGAATAATCTATGGTACTCATTATGGATTCGCAAGAAATTGGCGTTTTAAATGTCGGTGATGTTTTTATCGGAACTTTGAAAATAAATTATTAAAGTTTTAATATAAGCTGTTGAGTGAAATTGAGATGTAGTAATTAGTTGTGGAAATATTTAAAAAATAAGCTCTATTAGATCATATGCTCACAGTGTAATTGCGTCAGTAGAGTGGTCTTGACTTCCAAAAAAAATATCAAATATTTCTCTCTACACAGGCTGCAAAGAAAGATTTAGATTCATGTTTATGAAAACGCTCCCATCGAATGCTTATTAAACATTAATATATCTATTGATATTTTCAGACATAGATTTTTTTACTTAAACCAAAGCATGAGCTTCGATTTTATTCATAAAAAGATTTCTTTCGCCCTTACTAATACTAATATTAGAAATGCCTGGATGTCTGCCTCGTCAATAGTCTTCGTTTTTATAAGGAATTTGTGTTAATAATCCAACAGTAAAACCTGCATGTATTGAGAAAGACTCCGCCGCGTGTGTATGTCTGTCTAATCAGCATTGGAGTGACGTCGTGGAATAAGCTCCAAACCTTCTGCTTAGGAAGATATCTTTGTCAAGCTGTAGAAAATTTACAGGCTGTTACTTTTGATTTAGAAATATTATTTAATAAATATGTACTATGTGTTTTTTATGTCATATAGGTAGACAGACTGGCAAATGAGCCACCTAGTAACTAGTTACCATTGCCCATAGACATTAGTACTGTAGGAAATATAATTAATCATTCCTCATATTACCAATGCGCCACCTATCTTGGGAACTACGATATTACGTCCCTTGTGCCTGTAGTTACACTGGTTCAAACCGGAACACAACAATACAAAACATTGCTGTTTAGCGGTTGAATATGACATGATGAGTAGGTGGTACCGGTACCTACCTAGATGGTCTTGCACAAGCATAAGAAATACTTTTAATTATGTTTATGCTATTTACAGTTACGAAGTCGAGCAATATATAGATTTTTTAATGAAAATTCGCGATGGCGACGCTTCTATAAAAGGTACAAGCAAAGTTGAAGTAGACGCAAGTTACAATAATTTGAACTGGCACATATTAACGGACAACCAGATACTAAGTCTAGTTTTGTATGAAATTGAAAAGAAATATCACTTTAGTGGTGATGGTATTTGGAATAAATTGGATGGTAGCAAAATCAACACACACATGTTAAATCAGAAACTGAAACAAAACTCAACGAATTAAATGGAATGTTATAAATATACAAAACTTTAAGTTGTAACAATAAATTATTTATCTCTGTTGAAATATTGTTGTTTTAATTAATTACACTCTCACAAAAATGGTCTGATTCTGTTACGTTGTATGTAAAGCGGAGTTAGACAAAATTCCATAATGATTGATTTTTTTATTTCTAGAGAAGACCTTAATTTGTTGCAACGATATATGTATTCAATTTATCACGTGACCAATTACTACTGATCATTGGAAAATGACGTCGAAAATGGCGTATTTTAAGCGATTGACAGACGATTTAGGCGAAATATGTATGTCGACAAAATTGGTCGAATTGTCTTTGTCTAGCCCTGTACATATGTCATAATTTGACACAAAAGTTAGTGCTTTGTGTGTTTATAAAGCGTCTGGACATCTACTGGAAAAATAGAATATTCTATGAATTTTCGTTGGGAACAATTAATTATAGTAATTATTTTCGCCAACGCATGTTGACATAACAAATATTACCAATAACCCATTATCAAGTTAATAAGTAAAATGAGGAGAATACCAGACAATAAGTCATCAAAAAATACTTTATTTTATGTGGCTGTGTGTTGTTGCTGTATTTACTGTGAACTTTAACTTTTTGTAACCAAGCATTAAAGAAAAATATCCTTTCGAGGGATTTAAAAATTCTCTCAGAGGCAAAATAGAACCAATGAACTAGTAGTTACGTCCACAATATTCTCTTGAGAGTTGTAGAGTCAAAATCGTCTTGAATGTATATGAAAGAACAATCGTTAATTATTTATCAATAAGGAATATTGAAAAAAAAACGTGTTAAGGTTTCGAAAGAAAATAAAAGAGGTCAATAAGCACATTGTATTATTATTACTCGTCAACTTATTCTGCCTACACTAAAATATTGCTTTAAGATTTTAATTATCAAATATTCATGGGTTTACTTAACTATTTTTTTTTAATAAAGACCGCTGTAGCAATAAATACCCTGAGAGCGTGAAAATTTTTTTCTCTGAATTATTAGATACCTCATACATCTCTTTGGTTCTTTTTCATATGAAAAAAATAAATGCAGTAATGAATTATTTCAACTATTGACATTAATCAATACTCTAAACGTGAATAATTCCACATATTATTCTTTATAGCTATCTAAATAATATTATTACTGTTAATATATGTATTATTTGGCACATCATTCACGTCAATATACTTAACTATATTTTAGTCCTTCGAGCCGGACAAAGGTCTTTATGATATATAATATTAACTATTACTAACCTATTATCTTATAGCTACGTAACAAAATCTTAAAATTAATAAAAAAACATACCTACTATATTTATATAAAAAAACTATTAAATGCTAAGAAAATGGTTTTAGTATCAAAATATAAGCATTTTAACACTAAAAGCAACTAAGTTATCTTATAATTTAAATCTCTATATATTTTGTAAGCTGGGTCGAACCCGTAGATATACTTTTATTTAATTTATCGCCTTAATTGAATTAATAAAAACTATAAACAATAAGGCACAAGGAATGCACTCTGGTTAAATACCAATTTTCAAACGAATAGGTATTATGTACGTTTCATTTGTATCAAATTGGCAGTTTAAACAGACTAACATAACTATTTGTTTATGTACAAATACAACTCTAATAAATACCATTAAAATAAAATCTATTGTTTATTACATTTCGTTTATCATCCTCTCACTTACTAAACAACACATCTAAATTTAAGATTTTTCTTGAATAAAACTAAGTGATAATTTTAAATAACGCGTAAGGTGTACATTTTAATAATGACACCGTCAAAATTAAATCTACTTTTGTGCATTCTAAATTTATGCATCTCTATTCTAAGCTTTTATTAAAATAAAATAAAAATATCGTCCCTTTTATATAATACTCCTTTTCGAAATTGATCTACGCGCTATGATAATTTCGAAAAAGAGTATTTCAATTCAAAAAAGGGGGCAGCGACGTATACGGCTGACTCGGACTTGGTTCCATTTTGACAACCACTGGCTGTGAGAGTTCTGAATGGCGGTCCATCTCGTAGTGTTTCTCGTGCGGGACCATACCGCATTTGTCGTAATCTTCTGGCGGTGCGGCGTATCGAGGCGGCTCCTCTTGTAATGCACACGACGAGTACTTATCCTCGTGATCATGAGTGCGATAGTCTAACTTATCTTCATGACCATGTGTTTCCATTTGCGGTGAATGTGCAGCAATCATAGGATAATCTCTTACGCCAAGAGGAGGCGGACTACCCTCGCCATACTCGTATGAATGTCTTGGAGCGAACATCTGTCCATCGTGTCCATTAAGAACTGTAGTGTATGAGTAAGCAGCTGGCTGAGTGTTAAATCCAGGATATCCACTACTCCCTGAAGATAGCAAGTGATGTGAAGATAGTTCATATGAATGTTGGTAGGACCACGAATCTGCTGGCGCTGGTAGACCGTTTTGAGGAAAAGCGGGTAAGTTGCCTCCGATACTTGAAAAACCGCCGCCTAATGTTGTAGAACTCGGAGAACTGGAACCAATGTAACCTGTCTTCCGTGGAGGCTCACGCTTACGCCATTTTGCTCTTCTATTTTGAAACCATACCTATTTAAAAAATAATATGTACGTTATAACTTTAACATAATTCATAAAAAATATATTATTGACTGTTTTATGTAGTAGGTATCTATATACATATATAGAGTTACCCTTTTAGTATTTATAAACAACATTAAAGGAAAATTTACCTGGACACGTGATTCAGATAAATTCAATTTCAGAGCTAATTCCTCTCTAGCAAAAACGTCTGGATAAGGTGCGCGTTCGAAAGCTCGTTCAAGTTCCTCCAATTGATAAGCAGTGAACGTTGTTCTGGAAACAAAACAGAAGCACATATTAATTTATTAACGGAGACAATTATGTAGCGTATACAATTACATATTCAAAAATAAATAAAATTCTTATCATCCCGCGGCGCATCTACCATCTGACGCGTGCAATATGGCTGCGGGCGCACGCGCGGAAATTGATTGAGCGTGAAACTAAATTCACCCCTGTTGCGCGTGAGCACCTCTAATTGCTTCCCAATTGACGGCACTTGTAGTGTAGTACTGGCGGAATGTTATTAATAAATATTATTTTAAATACTTGTAAAGTGTGAAACTTTTATATTTTTTATTTTTTACCAGTCAACACTTTAGTGGAGGGTTAAGCTAACACCCTAATAAAGGAAATCTTATCGGCATAACAAAAATTAAGATCTCTCTTCGTATCACATCATCCAGATATAAGATTAGACATATTCGCTCCCTGGAGTGATACGGGTAATTATCGTTATGGGTATTAAAGGCGCGAAAATGTTTTGTTACATCGTCTGAGGGCTGTTAGAAAAAAAAAACACAGATTTTTTAAATAACTTGCAACGGAAAGAACGTTCAGTAAGTCGCGAACAGTATTTTAATATATTTCTCCATTCAAATACGATTTTATTTTAAAATCTAAATTAGGTATACTCATATACTGATGGTTATAATGGACAAATATAGTAATGGAATGCGAAACCATCTGTCGTCTATATCGCGTATTTAAAATCATCGTATTAGTTATGCAATGGGGAGAGGGTGATGTTTTATAAGTTTTATACTTTTTATTATGTTTAATTTATAACTTAAATACGTAGTACAAATGCCAATATTTATGTTTGTTTACATAAATTAAGGTTTATATTTTGCGTGTTGCAATTTATATTTATGCACGTAGGGTATTTTACCGTTTGTCTATTATAAATGTATGAGTAGCTAATTTGATCTATAAACTGTTTTAAGTATAGTTATATTAATTACAATAATATAGAGTTTTAATGTATTGATTTTTTAATTTCTTTATTATATGTTTTAAGTCTGAAACGTTTTAAGTCTGTAAAAATATAATAAAAAAATTAAAAATATTATATGCATGTATAGTAAAATACGTTACATAAGTCTTTTTATTTTTTTATAGGTAGGCGGGCGAGCAAATGGGCCCCACCTGATGGTAAGTGGTCACCACCGTCCATAGGCAATAGTAAGAAATAGAAATATTAACCATTCCGTACATCGCCACCAACCTTAGGAATTAAGATGTGTGTAGCCTGTGTAACTACAGGCACAAGGAACATATCCTTTTGCCTGTAGTTACACTGGCTCACTCAAACCGGAACACAAAAATACTGTAGTACTTTTGTACCGTACTTTACTTTAATACCGTACCGCCAAGTACGTTTAAAATGTAATCATTCATTGTTGTTTACATACCGTCAATTGTATTCTTGTTTAATGGTGTCAATTTGGCATTATTCATTTAAGATAAAGAAAAATTCATATCCATTATTTTTTATTAAATTTAATATTTTATTTTTATTATAATCCTAAAAGCTATTATTTTTACATATCTTAAAGCGATTTTAATGTTTATATTATGCTTGACGTTTTAACGTCGATTGATTAATTTGTTGACTATGTGGAACCAAGTTTATAAAAATTTCCAAAATTTTGCCGCAAACATCAATTTTGGTCGTTACCTAAAGAAAAATCATGCATAACAAGTGCGCGGTGCTACCAGTCAGAGGATGACCACGACAGGTGCGTCTTTCAAACATAATCTATGTATGATTTCAAATATCCTTCACTAAGTGCCCGACTTGTTATCATATAATAAATTATTAATATATTGTAATATTAATGGAGAGAAATAAAACTACATCAATATAAATATTCAACAATAAGCGCGGTAGGTTTATTTAAGAATTTTTTTAAAGAAACTCGCGTTATGATATCTGTGAACGGCGTAGTCCTTGCAATTTCTTTA
The DNA here is from genome assembly GCF_037043105.1 of Vanessa tameamea. Lineage (NCBI taxonomy): Eukaryota > Metazoa > Arthropoda > Insecta > Lepidoptera > Nymphalidae > Vanessa > Vanessa tameamea. The sequence goes on along the minus strand of NC_087313.1, from coordinate 7,760,695 downwards.
TTTTAAAAAATATTCCTCATTATTTTCCTCTTTGTAAAACGTTATGTATACAAATATTCAAGGTACCGTAGCACCAGATGTCTACGTCTTTGTAGCAAAAGATTCGTAGACATTATCGAAATTTATTGACTTACATGTTTTGAGTAATAATCATTTAGATGGGCATTAAAGCATAAATTATAAAAATAATATAAATCTTACGACATACCTTGTTTTCTTTTTCTTGATTCCATTGTTATCGCTTTTCTTTTTGTCACTTTTCTTAGATGTAGTTGTTGGAGGGGGTGGCGGTGGTGGATGCTGAGTGTGCGAAGTCGGGGCTGCTTCTACCGCTTGCAAAAGTAATGGTTCTTCTTTACGCTTCTGTTCACTACCGGCAAACACGGGTAGGTCATCCCGGTACTGCAGCTCACCGCCTGCGCCCACTACCACCTGCACTTGCCGATCCTTGCCAAACTCGCTGAACATATGCTCCTCGAAGGTGGGCTGCTCCATGCCTCCGCCGCCCTCGAAGGCGCACTCGTAGCGCGGTCCGGCACCGCCGGCGCTGTCTCCGCACACGTACATGTAGCCGTCGGTGGCGGGCGGCTGCGCACCCGCTACCTCCGCACCAACCTCGCTCGGCTCCGTCGCGGCCGCCTGCCTGCCGCTCGGACCTCGGGCTCCACGAGCCCGACTCAAGATCGAATTATCGATTCCGATATTAAACAATTGAAGCTCATTTAGTCTAGTCCGCGGGATTGACGCTCGCGCCGTTCGGTTCGTCGTGTCCGTCCCGGTTAAATGGCTTTAATCAACTTTAACGAACTAACCAAATTTGCTCCACGGTTGGTCAATTTATATTACCATAATACGACGTTCGAAGAAGAATATGAGCCAATGAGTGATGTGACCGAACTCGACAAGCGTACGAGGCGAAGTGCTATTTTATTTTATAGTAGATGAACAGAAGTGAGATATTAGATCGGACGAGGCGGGCGCATAGGACGATAGTGTAGCGAGGAGAGAGAGCCAATGGCGTCGCTCGGGAGCCACACCCCCGAAGCGATGCACCGCGTTGAGTCGCATCTCCCTCGCTGCGGAGCGGCGCGAGCTGCGGGCACCGACGTTCCGCAAGCTCCTGACATACACACCATGCGGGATTCCCACAAAGTGGCGCGAGATGTTGTTTGTTTCTATGCCACGTTAGGGTGCGAACGCCCACATAATTATTTTGAAGTTCATAGTATTTCATTGTAAATCCGTATCAATACCACTCACATGTCTATTTCATGATTTATAGCCGTGGGAAACTTGGTAAAAATTATACACTTATTAATCGCTGAAGCTCCTACTTACCGTGTTAGTATAAAGCATTATTAGTAATCTGAATAGTTTTAAGCGTCGTTACAGAAGAATTGCGCCTGAAAACCTTATCTTAACGTGAAGAGCAAGCTCGCGCTGCGACGCGGTGCATGCTAACTGAAGCTGTCGATCGACGCTTCCATCGCTTAATTATTAATTAACAGTTATTGCTGGAGATTATTAATAAAACATTCGCCCTGACTATTGGCACTTAGATTAGCGTTGAGGGAGTAATGGCGCATTTCAACAATTTCGGTTGTTATTTAATTGAAGTCAATTTAGATGATCAGAGTCTATTTAGGTTGGTGCTGGCACTCGCCAGCGGGATCTCTCCTTCATTGGGCTCATTGGTGACTTTCAGGCAGCACGAATTGCACTCGCTGATGCATTTTTCGACGCATTTGCACTCGGTGCGAGATCCCAAATATGGGTCACGAGGATACGTAACCGCTAAGATGTGAATTAGACATCGTTTTACTTGTACTCGAAAATGAACCATAGCAAAAGGACCAATGTGACGTATAGTTATGTAAATATGTGAATTTTAAATTTAGTGCCTAAATTGGGTTCTGTGAGCATAGAGTATGATTACCACTGGTGCTGGTGTAGTTAAAGTGTCGACTATCGACTGGAATTGAAGTGGCTTTAATATTAATCGTAAGTAATCATATTTTACTAATACTATATAAAGTACTGTAATTAATACATCTACGGTAAAATGTTTACTTAAATGGTCGCTCTTTTACTTACATAAATATTAAAGAGACATTGTTTTGTAATTTTTAGGGTATTGATACATAAGTATATACGAACGTAAAAAACGAAGGAAATTTTACAATTTCTTCCATTGTTTCATAGTGTTGCTTGAAATGGAATCTAGATTCTTAATTATAATGAAACCTTTAACAAAATCGGGGTGAGTGACTTATAACGATTACGTGCGAAAGTTTCAAAAACTAATATGATTTCGATAGTTTTCCTTCAAACTTAAATTTATTTTACTATCATTTAACATATAACTATTACTTTTATTAAAATCTAGACGATATCACGTAGATCTTTATTCGTACGAATTTACTATTAAATAAATCTTTTAATTCTTAAAAACAGTGACTGCTCTGTAATCTAAATCTAACCATAACCATAATTGAACATTTCCTAACTGTTATTCCCATTTTTTTATTGATAATTCCTGTCAAAAAGCTTTAAAATTTCAATAAAAGAAAATCCGTTATCAAACGGAGCAAAAAATGTTACAGAACTGATTTTATTTGGCCATTTGTATTTAGATAATAATAGTTATCCCCTACCTGTTACAATATTTATTATTACTTAAAATAATAATTTATGTGTTATATAAATACTTACATGAGTGATATGATTGAGTATTTCAGTTAAGACATAGTTCTAAAAATATAACACAATTAAATAAATAATATTACATTATTCTAGCCTTAATTAATATACTATTTCTAACAGTTAATATTATAACCTCTTTTCGGCTTTTGTTAAACAAACAAAGAAGAAATTAAATCAAAATGAAAACCCCATAGATATGTATTAATAGAATGCACGATGTATTATTTTTCGAAAGAGTAGGCATTTTCGACGAACTACAAGTAATGCTTCTAATGCTAGAAGCATTCATCATCCTTCTATTCTGAGTAAGGATTTTTATAAAATATTTAAAAAAAAACTTTGCGGTCAATCACACCCAAAAGTTGAGTAAATAGATGTCTATTTAATGAAACAGTTACTACAATATATATTGTCTTGAAAAAAGAAGAACATGGGATATTTTTTAATCTATTCTTGGTTTATAAGCATAAGTTACTAATTTTAATTTACTTATAGCAAGCAAATATTATATCTAGCTTAATCTATAAATATTTAAGCGAAATACCACTGACTAACTCATCATGAGATATCCGAAACTCATTCAATTGACTTGAAATTCGTCATAGTTACTCCTTTTGCGACGTAGACGCTCACTAAGGAAGAATTTTTGGTTCAAATAAAATGGGGGAATTGGGACGTGAGACTTTGTATGAGTTTTACCCATGCGTGTTCGGGACGGACAACTAAGAACTACAGATCATGATTGCTTAATGGTATGCATTATAGTGTTCAGCAAATTTTCAAGGTGAAAGTGTAGTTGAATACTTAATACACAAAAAACAGACATCCGATATATTTATAACAAATTATAAGTGTACATTTTTTCATAGGATTTAAAAAGTTAATATGAATATAATTTTGAAAATTAATTATTCCGCACGGAAAACAACTTTTGGATTCAGAATACAGTCTGATTAACTGAAACGATGTTAACTGTTATCAAACACAGTTTACTATCACTAGGTAGTCTAACTATTAAAATAATATTAGATTATTCAAAACTGTGAAATAGCAAATGCTTAACGGGTTAAAACTTTGTAAAATAAAGATTAAATCTAGAGTTTCTGGTAAAGTTTTTTTTATGAGATGAATCGTACCGTGTACATTTTTTTTCTCAGTATATGTTATTGTGAAAAGCTTTGAAAAAAACGTGCATAAATCTTTGTTTTTATAATCTATTTTATCAATAACATAAAAAATAGTCGATTTAGCGATTAGGGGTAGAATATTGTAGGAATGCGTTCCCTAAAATTACCCGCATCGTTTTACCAAACACATACTGTGTTAAAAAAGTAAAAGAAAATTATTTGGAGCACTTTGATGCAAAGATAATTTTTACTTTGGTGGAACATTAATCGATCCATTTGTTCGATCGATTTTTTACAATAACAAGTCGGTTATTTTTATCGATATCGATATCGCTTGATATACATTTTTTTAACTGTTAGTAATTGGTTACCTAGTGGTGACGGCTGGTGTCATAGACATTGACACTGTGAGAAATTTTAGCCATTCCTCACATCTCCGATGTGCCAACAACTTTGTAAACTACGATGTTTTGTCCCTTGTGTCTGTAGTTACACTGGCCCACTGACCCTTCAAACCGGATTACAACAATACCAAGTATTGCTGTTTGGCGGTAGAACATCTGATGAGTGAGCTTGGGTAGTACCCAAATGAGCTTGCGCAAAGCTTTACCACCAAGTAAACATTAAAAATAGACTCTTACTTTATAAAATTTAAAGTCGAAAGTCATCCAATGCCAGGTCACCCGATGTTACCTCTACCCATAGTACTGTAAGAAATAAAAACCATTCCTTATATCATCAATCTCAAGTGACATTATGTTCCTTGTACTTGTAATTTCACAACTAATGGGTGATGAGTTAGCGATACCGGCGGACCCGTGGTATTACGAATTCATCAATTATAACGGATAGTGGCACTTGCACAAAAACAATAAATTTTACTAGACGTAACATTGAAAATCGACATTGCTTTATTCAAACTGTCAAACAAAAAATATTCATATCTATATTTACTTAACTATTATTATCTGCACTACAACATACGCTGAAATTGCCTATGATGGTCATTATTTTCTAAATAATAGTAAGCTTTGTTTTGTATAGTTCTCGTTGTTCTCATTGCAAGCTCATGATATTATAGATAAAGATCAAAGATCCTTAATCCAAATCGCGTTAAGTTTTACGAAAAACATTATTGGGTATTTCGAAAAGCAGTCTGGTGTATAGGAGATGGTAGTTTTACACTGCCTTGGAGGTAAACATGTATAGCCAATTGCAGCCACAAGAAGTATTACGACAAATATTTACATATATTATTACTCGAAAGAGACATATCTTCGATTGAAAGGTTAATAAATAATCTAAGACATTATTTATGGATTTTTGAAAAATTTCGTTTTCAATGTCGAGAAAAAATATATTATTATTAATTTATTTCATCGGAACTACTAGGAGTAGTTAAGTGCAATAGTGTTCTGTTATAAATAACTACCTAACAGTCCCGGCTTCTTACGGGAAGAATAAGGGTCTACAGAAAACCTTTATATCATAGCATACATTTCTATTGGTTGGCATATTTTTTCGGACATCATATCACATCGGAAAACTTAAACAAAGCCTTTATGCATTATACACCAAAGCCTTTCCCACGAAACACTCCTTACATTAATGAAAATCATATAAAATCCGTTTGGTAGATTTTGAGTTTATCGCGTGCTAACGTGACGGGATTTTATAATACGCAGTGAAGATAAATTAATCAAGAAATGTTTTTAGAGCACACTATTAAGAAATCGCATGAGTGAAGTGAGTTTATCTTTACTCCTTCTTCTACTGGAATAGTACCTATATCAACCGTAACTGTAACCGTCCTTCGCCTGAACTCTCACCGATAGTGTCGATCCAACATGTAAAACTAGATTTTCTTAATTTGATAAACGTGATCAAGTCATCAACTAAATTAAGAGTTACATATATGTAGACATTTTTACAGAAAGTCCGCGTACTTTGTTGAGCAACTCATCTCTAAACTATCGCGATAGTTTAAGCCTGTCTACTTTTAGAGATGAGTTGCAGGAATTAGGAATTAAGCGTCAAAGACAAAAAAGCTTCCTTTATTCATTAAAGAACTAATGGACTTACATACTGATTATAAAAAAATATACCACTGGTTCGGAAACAAATAAAAACGGAAAAGAATTAGTAATATTATTTGCAATTATTAATATTTCTATTTGAAACGATCACCGTTTCACCCATATACAGAATTATTCAGAGGAAAACTTTAGGTATATAATTTACTAGATCTCCGTCCCGACTTCGTACCGATGAAATTCATACAAGATTATATGAATAATTAAAACTAGTTAGACGTTGCAAACTTCAAGTCCTTTTTTTTGAACGAGTGCAACTTTTCCGTAATATTTTTATTCATTCATTTATAAACAAACTAATTGTCGCGTTAGTCAACAGCATTTTTTCACCGACTAAGTTAACATATTAAGCTACCGACATCTCAAAATATATGCAACATATAAATATACTATATAGCCTATTCCCGCCTTGTAACTTTAAACTGAAATAATATTAATGTGATGTAGTTGTTGTTATACAGAAAAAAATATAAGTATTAAAAATATTATTACAATATGATACAATTATTACCTCGATACAACTGAAATACAACTCTATACAAAAATGGTACCTTTATGGAAAATTGAAATTGAGTAGAAGCTCTATTTCAATCTTTATAAAAAAACTAGCTTTATACCCGATGCATCATGCATATCCTATCGGAAAACACTGTAACGCTGGTCTGTTACATATAAACAAAAGCCTATACATTAATTCCTATATTTCAAACATTAAAAAAAGGCAAATTTCTGTAAAAACTTATAACACGATTTAACCTTTTTACATTTGATGATGAATTATCAGAAACGCTTTAATAGCTCTATCTTACTCATAAACAGAAAAACGTTAATAAATACAGTTTTCCATATTTCTAAATTGAAAAAATGACGAACTTCTATACTAAATTGCAATTAGAGAGGTGATGAATTTTCAAAAACCTTTAATATCTTTAACTCGTTAACATAAATCTAAATAGTAGTAGGTTTATTATATACTAGCTGTTACCCGCGGATTTGCCCGCGTAGAATATGAATATATTTACAAATTAACTTAAAATATTACGTTAATGTAATACCTCTTTGTAAACCACATTGGTGTGTATTTCAGCCCTTAGGGTAGAATATTCAGAAACACTTAAATGCGAATCAACTCATTTTTAATCGGTAGACCAAAAATAAAATTTCTTGTTTCTATCTCAAAATGACGGACTTCTAGGCTAATCTGTATACGAAATGTCAACCCCTACTTTTCCCTTTAGGCGTAAAATATCCAGAAACGCTTAAATATGTATCAACTCATTTTAAAATCAGTAGCCCAAAAAAAAAGTTCCCTGCTTCTAACTTCAAAAATGACAGTCTTCCAGACTATCTTATATACGAAATGTCACTCTTATTTCACCCCCTTAGTGCTTTAGATTATCTAGAAACGCTTAAATACGTATCTACTCATTTTAGATCAATATCCCAAAAATAAAGTTTCATGTTTCTATCAAACTTTCAACCCTCTTTTCAACCCTTTAGAGCACTTTTTTCCAAATAAAAAGTATGTCCTTTCTCAGGCTCTAGACTATTTGTGTACCAAATTTCATTTAAATCGGTCCAGTAGTTTTAGCGTGAAAGCGAGACAGACAGACGGACACGGAGTTAATTTCGTATTTATAATATTAGTATGGATAGTATGGATTGAAAATGGCACATTCTATACAAACCTCTTAGGAGATGAATTTTGAAAAATCCTCTCTTAGTTTGTACTTATCTACGTTTCATAAAGAACTCTTTTTATTTCATTCTGATAGACGGCTTAGGCTGAGTGTTGTCAGTGAGTCATCTTCAAATTTGATTTGTAAACAACCTATAATTATAACTATCCATAGTTTATACTACCACATCAAATAAGTAATTGATGTATTTAATAAAAATTATTTAATGAATCAATACAAAATCAATGTAATGTTACATATTGCAGAAAAAAATCATTATGTTTAAAACATTTTGACGTTTTAGCCATATTTTTATTTATCTTATTTAGATATCGAAAATATATTCTCGGTGATAACAAATATAGGCAAAGTGTTTTCTTTCAGCCAATAACTTTTATGCGATATTTTATCGTCTTACTGAAGATTATACGTAATAATCCTGTCTGTTTTATCCGTTCATTCAACTGTCGCCTGCTGGTTTAATGTTTCATGCATTCAATTAAATGGCGGTTTTTAACATCTTGCGACATCACACGACATAGTTTTTACTATTACTTGATGTATACCTACCATTATTTTTTTTACATTTTATACAAATACGACAAGCAAAGACTGTGCCAGACCTACTAGCACAGCCTTAATAAATAATATATAATTTTTAAATTAATCGTAAGTTAATATTGCTTTTCTCATCTAATGCTAGTATGTCCCACTGCTGGGCAAATATTTCATCTCAAGTTAAGGAGAAAGTTAAGACAGCATTCCACCAAGTTAACCAAGGTCCACTGCGGTTCGGTGTACATAAAACGAAATTCCATCTGACAAATGCCAGTCTCCTCGCGGTATTATTTTTAAATGTCGATCACTAGATGTATTACAACACACAAATTAAGTACATAAGCTCTCAACTGTTCTTGCCTAGATTTACACCCGCGATACCATACCTCATCACTAATATAACCAATTAAAAATATATATGTTTTTAATATTTAAGTGGTTATATAACATTCTTCTAACAATAAACGTATTTATTAGAAGTATAACATTTGAAATAATATAAAAACTTTTATTATCGTTAATTCATTTAGTACAATTATGATTTATTGCTTTTTATTAATTACTTTAACAACTTTTTAAAAAAAATTAGTCATATTGAGGCTGATTCCAAACAAACAATTGATACTTAGAACTTTTCCCCCAGAATCCAAAATGGCGGGAGACCTTAACATGAGTTCAAACTCTGTCAGAGTTTACACAAAGTTTAAATCCTTCTTTTTCATTTACCTTTCTTGTGAGTTTTCCTTTCAGCTAATAAACACAAAGTGTTTTATAAACACAAAGCACCGAATTGGCATAATTAATTATTTTATCTCGTATTTGAGTAGTGAGAGAAAACCTCACCGAATAACGGGAAGGAAGACCCAGCGGCGGGAAATTGAAGGGCTATAACAGTACTGGTACTATTTCAAATTAGTTATTCGTCCATTAGGAATTACTAAATGAAATAATATACCTTTTAAATTTGCTGTAAGTAAATCAAACGTTTATTCTAGAATTAAATTTAAATTATGAAACGGATACATTTCATAGAAATATTGTTTAATGCTAAACTTCATTTCAAATTAGTTTCATGTACCAATTGTCAAAATACAAGGATATCTGTAAAACAACACGAGAGTGATGAGTCATGTGACGGCGCGTAGGCGCTTCACATAAAATCTCTCTGTGGACGCAGCGACGCTGAATCTGCCGCCCGTTCAATTGAAAGCAATTGCTTTAATTGACTTCAATTGAAATGACCTCGCGCACCGGCTCCCACTTCTAGCTTGACACTTTTACATCTATCTTTTTTGGAGCTGACATAAAAGCGATGATATACGTCAGTGCCCCTAAATGAACCCAATAAAACAAGCCACTTGCGTACAATGTGTGTAATATGTACTTATAAAACATTCGTTGTTACATAAACGATTGTCTTTGTTTTATGGCAAATATTTTTATAAAAAATCTAAATATGACGTTATGTAAAATATGTTTTTCAGTTAGTTTGAAGTTGAGAATTGCGTTGCGTTGTTTATATTTTTTGTCGATTCTAATACAATGAAGAATTATTATTATTTAAAAAATAATACCATTGACGTTTATGATAAGTAACTTTATGCAAGAGGACATTCCTATAAAAATATGACATTATTATTACTGATTTCATTTAAATTATTTATTATTGAACAAAATATTTGAAAGAAAACAGTTTAATTTAATGAGAATATTAAAAGAAATTGCTCACATTTACTAAACAGAAACAAATGAAACAGCAATAAATTTCGATGAATTTTAAATCAAAAGAATAATGTTGATGTTATTGAGAATAATCCATACGATTAAGTACTTTACAAGCAGGTTTTAAGAAAAAACATTAATTTTAAATAAAACATACAATTAAATTGAGTATTATGGACCTATCTAATAATATATTACATAATACTCGTATAATAATTATTTACACTCAGTGTATACACGTGATAATAGGATATGTTTCCTATTATCACGTTATAAACAAAATTTAGAATGCTAATTAAACATTGTAGTCAAAAATAAAATGGACAAATGATGACAAAGTATCCCAAAAGGACTACATACATTTTTGGCACGTGTTCTGTCCGGTCCTCAATTGGCGTTAATTAGGAAATGGCGCGCGGAGCGGTGGTAAAGCGCAAATGTCTTGAACTGTGTGGGCTGATTAATGGTAAACGCATGGAATCTGACGTTTTCAAGAATTAGGTAATAAAACAGGTGTTCTAAAATGAAATAATCGTCTGTAAAATATCTATTTAATAGGCAATCCAAATTCATGTTTATTTCGAATGGAATGGATATCTTATACTGCGCTGTTTGTCAATCGTTTATTTTCTTTGGTAGACGATATTTTTATGTACAAACATTTTGGGGAAAATATACGTTTCATACGTCAAATTTCAATGCTTACTTATTAAATATCGAAGTTCGACAACTGAGCGAATTCTAGTTAGATATTAATAGATAAACATTCAGTTAACATAAACACGTTGAATAACCGAATGTGGAAATTACAGGTATATATATTATTAAACAAAAATGATAAGTATACAAAATCGTTTCAAATACTTTTTTTTCAAACGTAAAGTTATACCTAAAAAATCGAGTAGGTAATTTTACATTGGCCATTAATAAAACTTATATTTAAAGCTTAAATCTCTGTCTTAAATCAAATCAAATGTATTTTAATCAAGTAAACTTTACAATAAAGCATTTTTGAATCGTCAATATTTCAACTCTACCGCCTTTTCGGAATGCAGCTTCGAGCTTCAGCTAGCTAGATGAAACGGCAAGAAACTCGCATAGTTGCTCTTTTCAAATGAACAGACATACAATTATGTTATCCACAATTATTTTTCAATCAGTCTTGTGATGGAACCCGAGCCTTGAAACCAAGTTTTTTTTTTTCAAAAAGTGTTATTTTAATGAATAATAGGATTTAAATTTACTATTAATAAACTATTTTAATTTTAACATGGTATCTAATTATATATGCGTAAATAGTATGCCCTTTTTAAAAGTATACGTTTTAATTTATACATGAAAAAAGGTGATAAAAAGAGTGGAATTAGAATTTGTGAGTCTTCATACATGATTATATATGTATGATATAGAATAATGTAGAGGAGTTAGATAATACTGGTCCTTCTTGGTCCTGATCTTTAATCGCACATAGTACTTGTTGACCAGTCTTTTTCAAACCATCGTAAGCTGGCATTCAAGGTCTTCTATCTCAACTACTCTTCTGTATGTTTATTAATTTCCTACGCGTTTCTTTAATTTGAATATATTTGTGCCAATGATTCGTAGTTTTATGTAAACACTGATATAAAGAATACAATGGATGCAGTTGCTATTATTAATCAGCTATAATATTAATAGTAATCGTTTTTTGTACCTAAAAACCAGCCATTAAAGTTTACTTTGAAACTTGATTTTTATTAGTTTATACACGCATATTCTCTGCATTTTACAATGCAAACTTTTAGATAAGTTAAATCGTTGTATTAAGAACATTTATAAGTTTCATCTCCAGCCTGGTATTTAAGAATACGATCATGTTTCTTCCTTCCGCTCTCATGTTCTGCTTACACTTTCTATTGCGTACACACTATTTCCTAGCTATTTAAGTCATAAATTACTTTTTCAATTACATTATTATTTATTAATTTTAGGGAAACAAACAATGAGATAACACGTACATATACAATAACAACAACTTAGCTGATATATGTACATCAACTAACTTTCTACTGATAATATATTTATGTCTCACTTGGTTACTGTGGATGTGACTTGAGAACAAAATCCCAAGTAAGTAATACAAGACACAATGCTCTAGGCTCTAGAATAAGGTGTCGTTCATATGTTCCTTTCGATGGAAGTTCATAATATACTCTGTGCTTTACACAATGCATGCATATGCAATGAAAGCATAGATGGTGTTAAATCTTATTATGATATAACTTGACGTTACATACAAACATAAATATTATATTAATATGGTATTGTAATAATAATTTACAAATTTTAGATTTATGAAATATACTTTTATTTAATAAAGAAATAATAAAACAAAAGCATTCAAATATATACAAATTAAATAGTAATAGATTTAACGCATCGAAAGATTTTTTTCTTTCTTTTTATTCTTTTTACCCTTTCCTCCCCAAAACCGCATAAAATCTTTGCTAGAGCTACCCGCTTCGTCAGTTTCAGTAATAGCCTCAAGATCTTGTTTTTTATGTCCTACTCCGAACACCACATTACGCCTCGCGATACTTGTGCTTACTGTGTCGTCTTCGTCGTTTTCTGATTCAGGTATCATCATGGGTACATCTTCGAAACGTAAGCGTCTTACATTTTCTCTTTTGTTATGTTTTTCAATATGAACTTCACATGTAACAGGAATATTGTCAGGTGCCATCTTATTTGATCCATGATCATAAATGGTACTTTTTATCTCCTTTTCATTGCCAGCAATTATTGCATGTCGTCTATCAGTTTTGAAATCTTTCAGGTCATCAGAAATTGTATCGCTTTGCGACGACGCTGATCTCGTTTCCTTGGCAAACTTTATTAGACTCAGCTCTTTTGCGTAGTCTACGTTGTGATTGTTAGTTTGGATTTTAGTTAGGGAATCTTTAATAGCATCCACGTATTGCAGTTCGTTTTTAATTTCTTTGGGGTTAATTTGGTCACAACTCTCACCAGTTTGAATCGCTTCATCCTTTGAATTAATATGCGCGTATTTTCGTAACTCTAGTTCAGTGAAGGGAAACATGTACGTTGAGCCACTTGGTTTTAAATCATATTCCTTAATAATATCTTTAGAGTACCTATCTTCGTGTTTTCTTTTACAACAACAAAGTTCGATACATTTTCTAAAGATTTTTGTACACACATTCCCATCGACGTTAGCTTCTTTGTCTTCGTATAGAATGTCATCATCGAAATAATGTCCAGAAAACATTAAGTTACATGAAGCGTCATCCACATCCATTGGCGATCTCATAACAGAATCCAAAAACAATCTATAATTAACAATTAAAAATTAGATTTTAAAACGTAATTTAAAAACCGTATACAAATATAAATTTGCATTAAATTGAAAAACTTAAAAAAAATACGATAAAAATGTATTTGGCTAAAACTGTCTAACGTATTTTCAGAAGTGTCTGTGTAGACGAAGAAAGCTTCGGAGACTCCGGGCACACATCTCTTGAGCCAATAGTGAACGGTGTAGATCATCGTGAGAAGCACGGCTAGGAAGGTGAAAGCGGCGAGATATACATTATGTTGGAGATCCTTGGAAGCGCCACACAGGAGCTTATCTTCGTCATATATATCTAAAAGAACATATTCGACCATTATATTCTGATTGATGGTTTAGGAACAATTTATTAAGTGATTAGTATGTTTTGACAAAATTAAAATCTACTATATTTTTTTGTAACTTGATAAGACTTGTTGTATCAATATATTCCGAAATATCATGACATTAATACTTCTTTATTATTTTTTTTCTCTTATCTGAATCCCCATAAATAAATATCGTTTAGTTTGACGAAAATAAATGCAATAAGAAATATAATAATTTAAAAAGGAATATAGTCGTCATGAAACTAAAATTATACATTTTAATGACAAATATATAAAAACACACATTTTTTATTACCATAAGAACCACAATTTGGCACTCCATCGCATGCATTCGTAGAATCGATACACACTCTAGTACCGACTACTTGGCACTCCAGATATCCTGATGGACAGCGAGACACGCTGTTAAGTAAAGACTGCGCCGGAGTTGTAACCAGCATCATACGATCCAGCTATAAGTATTTCATCGTTTTTTACACAAAAAACAAGTTTGTTCTGAGTTTGAACTTCACATATCCTATATACCTATTTATTATTTTTCCAATAAAATTATAAGTGAAATCAATAATTAAATGGCAAACAAAAACTGTTCAGTGTTTTGTTAACTTTTAATCGAACGACTTTTTTGTCAATATTACCGATTAAAATAAGGTACACAAGTGTAACACAAAAAATAATAATTCAGCATGTTTTCCTCAAATTTTTAATAAATATGATGTCGCATTTCACTAGTTAATATAAAACAATATTTACATCATATTTATGGATATGAAATAGACTCATTTCTTCGAAAGCGAATCGTATTTTTGTACATAAGCAAAGGAAATTCTAAACGAATATTTTTAATTAAGTTACTTATATCCACATACTGTAAAATTGCTAACTGCGATAACAATCCGTGAGGCATTGAACAGGAACGTTTGTCGTGACTTCGTTTCGGAGAAGTCGCAAATATTGAACAAAACAGCACCTACATAATTTCTAAGATAACGTAAAGCCACGCGACCCTCGATCTGAAATAAAATTAGAGTTAATAAACTTTAATACAACGAATATATTATATACAATCAATTTAATTTATTTGTATGCGAATCGAGATAATGATATGATAATTAGATATTTATTTATTATTTATTTATTTATTATTGTTATTATACAGGTTTATTGGTAATTCGACGTATTCCCGTTAGGAGGCGATAATTTTAACGCATTGGAAAAATTAATTTGGACCGAAAACAGCTTCTATCTTGCGTTAACATTCGTATTTAATATTTAAAAACTCAATTGTTTAATAAAAATGGTTATAAAAATTACGTTATATTACTGCTAGATTTCCGGCACGACATTCTCATCGGAAATAACCTACTCCACAGAATAACATAAACAAAGAATAACATATATATAGATATATACATACGATGTAATAATATTTTAAAGATTTTTTGTCCTCTAGATGTGAGGTGAAATGTACCGAGTCACAAGACCACCACAAACCGGAGCAAGGGACTTAAAGTACCTAATCAAGGTCTATAATCGTGATTTTAACTTATGCCAATGTTTCCAAATAATAAAAAATACTTTATATTACTTAATATTCATTTATTACCTTTAAAATAAAATTTCGTGATGGTATTATTTTTTATTCATTACGATAGAAACATAGTTATATAGGTAAACACGATTAAATGTGGAGTAAACCAACCTCAGACAGAAAGTTAGGGGTATTATATGCATGTATATTGTATAGTATCGTTATAATTAATTAAATGAAGTCAAATTGGAAAAGGCAAGCAGTGTGTTGCTGTACGTCATCAGTGTTGTGAGATGGAACGGAAGCGAAGATATATTGTAAAAAATAGTTCTTTTCAGAGCATTAAATGTGTTTCAAATGATACCACATGCTGCTTCTTGTTTCAAATTAAACAGTTCTTAGTAAAGTTATTCGTATTTCCAAATAATGACATCTAAATACTATTAAACTTTCCTAACGTATCCGTACCTCATCGTCCTGTAGTTCAACCAATCGAGCTAGATCCTGTACATCAGATAATCTGAACATCGGCTCTGTGTCAGTCCTCACTGGACGTTTTGTTGTCAAATTCCGCGGACGAGAATTTTCTATTAGCAACGATTGGATGTAACGCTTTTTTCTTTTACTGCTATTAAAATTAGTACATAATTCGAAAATGATATAAAAAATCGTTATGTATTTCTTAGTAAAATTACGCTAAAAATCCTTTTACTCGTGATCTCGGCGGTTATATGAAAGAATATCGTGAGGAAACTTTTGTACATTCTCCAAGCTGTCACGTGTATATTCCCCAAAACTTTATATAAATGTGATGCATTATTTTGCGGACATACAAGAGCAAAAACTTACGTTTTCTTATCTGATATTACTTCTACATTTGTTTTATTAATTTTATTACTGTTAAGGAATGGTTCAGTCTTATTTAAAACAACAGCCATCGCGGGAGCTGCTTGAACAATATTATCCCAAGATTCATGATCAACCATAGTTCCTGTTTCAATTCTAAAACAATAATAATATAATATACCCATCTATTGTGACAAATACTTCATAGTATTAAAGCAACTCACAGTCGTACTGTTGTTACTGCACTATCATTCTTTAAACTCAATGTTGTTGGTGATTCCGTATTCCAAACAGAATTTCCTGAAACTTAGATTTTGTATGGATAAAAAACCAATAACATAATTGAATAACTTGTAGTACATATAAGAAATTATTGCGCTTATTAATACTTGCCTTTAATATTATTATTTATCTTAATAACGTTTTGTAATCCTTTGTTAAAATCTGTTTTATTCTCAAATTCTATGTCTATTTTCGTATGATTATTATCTTCAAGATTATTGAATTCTTTTAAACTATCTGTAGTAGAAAAATCTTCTGATTTGATATTTTTTATATTTAATGTATTATTACTTAATTCTTTTAATAGTATGTTTAACCGGTTTTGCGATTTTTTATAATTTTGTAATGGTCGTGCACTGTAATATAAAGTATGTTAGGAAAAATATGTATGACTGAGTGTTGTACAATAATATAACGCTATTGAATAATGTATTGGTATTCTTGGATTTTGGATGCATTCAGGAAGTAATAATATAAAACATACCTTAAAAAAATTGGTAGTGTGTCTTTTTTTGTAAACGAATTTAAATTCAAGATTTCTTTATAATTATTATTATTTAGTACGTAATTATTTTTAATATTATACGCAGATATATTTGGAACTAAATACACTGAAAATAATACAGAGAAATAAATATACGTGATATAAATTTTGCAATAACTTTTGTGCAAAACATGAAAAATAATAAAAACAGGCGAAATAATATAGTTAAAGAAGCCAAGATATGGGCCAATTCCACCAACATACGACAGTTAAGATACGTTCCTGATTGTATTGCGATCGAACTTCGCCTATTCCTCACAAAAATGAAATCGTGATTGAGACCAAATTCGATTTATTTATATCGGTTATGATACAATCCCGATTGTTTTCCAATTCAATATCGATCGAACTGCAACTGGATCGTTGTGTTTTTTGAATAGGAAAACGGCTGCAGGAAACGATGACGTTCGAAACGAAATAAATTAGTATATGATAAAGGGACAATTTGTTAATGGATAAACCCCAAAGCTTTTTTATCCCGTACGATGGTAGCGATGATGAAAAACATCGTAGGAGAAACGGCATATATTGAAACTGTTAAGCATTTTTTTTTTAATCTACCAAAGAGGAAACTCTTAAATTAATAAAATAATTTACCGCTTGAGTTATGGTCTATGTTCGATATATGGTGTAAAATACTCCGCAATGCATCATTTGTCACGTCTGTATTTGTCGTAGAAGTTTCATTAAAAATTTTCATTATATCATCCATGTACTTAAATTGAGCTGCGGTACGCTTTGAATCGAATGTCGGTATAAATGTACTACTTATAATATTAGTAGTATTCGAAGACAAAGGATTCCAACGACTGAAAAATCTAAAACATTAATTAGAATCAGCTCTGTTATTCTAATTTTTGAACTAATAGTAGGTAGAAGTTCTATTCCTATTATCTTATATTGACAAAGAGAGATTTTAAGACACAGAAACAAAGATAAATGAATTAAAAATGCCTTCAAACAATCCATCGTAAATGTCGAATGTATTCCTAACAGTCAGCTCACTCATTGGTGTTTTTTTACTATTGGATATATGTAAAATTTTGCTTTAATGTTGTCCTTAATTATCTGTATACGTATGTCTAAATGTGTAAATAAAAATGTTATTATATTCACATAAGACATTTGTAATTATATTAAAAATTGCTATACAGCAGGTTTCCATCCGCATCCCACGGGTATCAGATCACGACCAATTTTCTCTACCAAGACATTTACATTTTTGATACGCGTATCGTGTTTATAATATCATTTAAAATTTATATCTCCAGATCTTCAACAGTCAAAAGTAAATTGATAATGAATACCTACTTATGATAGTTATGACCAGTTCCTTTTCTCGCAAACGGTGCATTTTTCATTCCAAAATTATATTTTCTATTATCAAACCATTTTCCTTTTCTAGACGTCATTTTTTTGTTAAGACTGCTCAATATCAATCTGTAATTGCAATAATTGGGATATTCATCTAATTTGATAATTAATTGTGACAGGAGGGCTGGTTCGGTTTTAGCCCAAAGGATCGGAATTGCGATTCAACGGAGAAATGCTGCTAGCATTCTTGCCACCATTCCATTCCACGCGGTAAGATTTATACAATAACTATTTTTAATTCATATTTGTATATATATTTAAGCACTTAATGTTATCAATTTTTATGTTAATAAATAAAAAAAAAAAACTAATTTTAATTAAAATATATATACGAACTAATTAAGTCCTCATAACCGACGGCAGCCGTTCTCAACAGCGCATTGCCCTGTGCATAGGAGATGTTATAGTGTACAAATGGGTGTACAAACACAGATGCACAGGACACGAATGATATCAACTGCTTCACTAACGCCTTTTCTAGCTTTTTAAAGCACGCGAAACTAACACTGTCAACCTCCTGAGTCTGAGTCTTATTTGATAGAATAATCCAATAACTATATCTGATTCGACCTGGGATTTGAAGCCAGGGTAAAGAGCCCTTGAAGTCGGCCACTAAACCAAGGAGGCGTCTGCCTATAATATCGTATGATTAAAAGGTATCAAGATACCAGATAAAATAGGTAGGTAGGTTAAGGTATACCTAGAGTCTTTTGTGAGCCCTCGGAAGTTGTAGTCAAGTTCGTAGCGAGGGGTTCCGTCGTTGTAACTGTCACTGTTTTGTGGTCTTATTGAAAACTGAACCAAAGGCATTATACTTGTTTCGTACTCCACTCCATTCCTATTTGAGTGAAAACTCAAATAATAATTAATTTATTGGTAGACCAAATAAAAATTAAATAAAAATGTAAACAATTTTTTCTTTATTATATATCTAGTATATTATTATTTTGCGATAGGTCTTGTCTAGCTGAAATTAATGATCCCATTGTATATTTTAGTTTCAAAAATAATTTCACACAATAAAATATGGAATTTTACATCGTTTCATCCTTATACTTGATAAAAGGTACATAGTGCAATAAGACAAAATTCCGACATTATCAGAGGGAAATTTACCACTAAGCCCAATAAACTTTTTTATCATCCCGACCCGGGATTTGAAGCAAAGTCATCGACATCGGCAGCCTTATAATTAACATTTAAGTACAATTATTAATATATAAATAACCTAGGAGTGACGTCGTATATAAAGTCGAATATTTCCTCAGCATTGTACGTATGACGCAGCGGTCCACCTAATTGAAGATTTCCTGACACATTCACTAACGGCACTTCCATTCTTATATAGTCTGGCTCTTTGTCCGTGGGTTCTGGGAACGTTTGCTTCAGAACCTTTTGAGTAACATCTTCATATTTATGTGACCTAAAGTATCAGCATATTTTCTTAACTGCACAAATAATTTACACAAAGATTTCTTCAAGGCATAAAAAAATTACAATGTTTTACCGCAGAAATTATTATACAATAAACACATCGAAATGTATACTAAGATTATAATATTTTGACAGTGTAAATGTTAAAGTAAAAGTCCATATTGTTTACCTTTTAGTATTTTTACTGGGTGTTGTTTTTAATGTATAATATTTTGTATAATTTCTGGTTAGTGGCTTCATCATTGCGTCCGAGTGTGAACCCCAGTAGCCCCCAAATGTTTCGCCCAGCTCGTAAACGATAAACTGATCTCGATTATTAGCACATTCTTCCGCTAAACTATTCTCCGACAGCAGTTCAATTACCAAAATTATATTGTAACCGGATTCAGCTCTGTATGCAAAATAAATAACAATATTGAATTTATATATTATTTCTACAACAAGAATCGTACACATTGATTAATAAACCAACCTGACGCTCAAAAAACAGCTATAAGGAACTTCTAAAAGTGAAAAGTGCATGACGTGCGAGCTAGACTCCATTACCTGATTACCCAAGAATATGGACGGCATCACGCGTCTCTTGCAAAGCTCCGATAAGTCCGTTTGATGTACGAATCTACGTACAATAATTGCTAAATCGCTTTCATGATTTATATAAAGAACTAAAATAAGCGTAAGAATAAATATATTGTTCCCCATAATAACATACGATACACGACCGCACTCTTGGCCATATGGTTATCCAATGTCATTATTTTATTAGACTAAACATCTTATTTCTATAAAAGCAAATGAGTTAGGTTACCTATCCACTACACATGAATATACATTACGAAAAATAAATATATCATACAATTCAAAATATACAATGATTTTATTAAATTTATTTTAGGCGTCTTATATGTACAATGAGTAAGGTTACGAGTATGTAACATACATATTAATAACAAAAAAAAAGCAATATTTCTTTAAAATATTATACGTATAGATATTTTTAATCTTAAAACCATGATAGTAATAATCGCAATTGTGTAATTTAATTACTTTGAACGTTTAGAAAAACTCAAACAATAAATTAAGAAGATGACGTCAGCCGCTGACGATAGGGGTCGCGTGACCCGCAGCGTATAGTTTTTATACGGGGACAGACCACTCAGTACCGACATTATTACAATTGACTTTGTATTTTATTCAGTTTAAAGTTCGTGTGGAATATTATTATGAACAATAATAACACGATGAAAGTGGGAAGTGAAGTCGTTATTATACATAATGTCATGCTCACGTTTATTATGACTGAAATATGTAAGTTTGACGTTTTCATCCGAAATACGAAAGATTTCCTCATGATGTTTTTCTTCGCCGCCCAGCATGAAAGATAATTATATACACAAATAAAATACTTAATTACTCAGTGATACTTGCGGGCACTTGAACCTACAATTTTCAGTTAAGATTTGTGTTCTAACCACTGGACCACCTCGGCTTCTGAAAACGTACATTTTTTATTACATTACTTTAACAGCCTGTAAATTTCCCACTGCTGTGTTAAGGCCTCCTCTCCCTTCGAGGAGAAGGTATGGAGCATATTCCACCATGCTGCTCCAATGCGGGTTGGTGGAATACACATGTGGCAGAATTTCGTTGAAATTAGACACATACAAGTTTCCTCACGATGTTTTCCTTCACTGCCGAGCATGAGATGAATTATAAGCACAAATTAAGCACATGAAAATTCAGTGGTGCTTGCCTGGGTTTGAATCCGAAATCATCGGTTAAGATGCTCGTGTTCTAACCACTGGGCCAACTCGGCTCTGGAAAACGTAAAATCATATTCATTTACGGTACAGAAATATGCATTTTCTTTTATATAATATTATACATACTATATTGTTATCACTATATACTTTTTTATAATAATAAAATATTTAAAGGTAAATATAATAAATTTTACGTATAAAATAACATTTTACTATATTATTATTACATTTCTTTACATATTTAAAGTGATGTATCTCGAAAAGGTAGCCACGTAGGACTTTGATGAACTGGATTAAATGGATTCGTTTTGATTGGAACTGTAATCATCAACGATATTGTGTATAATGTGACCTTATATACTAAACGCTTCCTAGAAATAATCAGCTATTGTAAAAATAATTGAAAAGTGCCTTTATTTCAATTTTCAACAATGTGACTCTTGCCTACGAAAAGGTTTTCGACCACTAATTCAGTAGGATCGCAGCTGAGATGGCCCACTGATTAAAATTTAATTTCATAATAGCTTATATTTTTTCCACAACTATAGTAAAATTTGATTATGATGAAGAACAAACTGGTTTTACAAAACACTGTCAAAATTGTACGAAAGTTGAATTTTTTAATTGGTAATCGGGACTTTAATGTTACTCATGTCAAAAACAGCTGCTTTTAGACGTTTGTATCGTTCTGTCAGAGAACAAGTTGACAATGTCAAATAAATGTGTCGTAATTCGTAGCAATAGTTGGTTGAACAATTTCGTTAAATAAAATTCTGTAGATTTCTAAATAAAATAAACAACGAAAGTATGACACTAGCTGAATATATTACCTCTTTGTCAGCTAACCCATATTTTGGTGCCGGTTTCGGTCTATTTGGTGTTGGAGCCGGAGCAGCAATTTTACGCAAAAGCTTCCAAACTTCTGTCTTATTATTTCGCAGGCACTGCATGATAACACTAGAAGTACCGTGTCGTGATAAGTCTTACCAATGGCTATTACAATGGATAACTCAAAAGGGCGCAAGGCACACACAGCACCTAAGTGTCGAGACATCATTTCTTCAAAAAGATACTGGCCAGATAAAAACGAAATATGATTTTATACCAAGTGTAGGACAGCATTTCTTTAGGTAATAATTGATGCAAAAACATACTTATACAGGCAATTTACCTTATATGTAGTGAGCTCTAAGTTTTACAAAATATAATACCAAATTAAAATAGTATTTTTGTAAAGTTGTTTCATATGAATAATTAACAAACATTTCAAACCTTTACAGATATGGTAACACATGGATAAAGGTTGATCGTACAAGAGAACAACAAACTTTAGACCTACATTTGGGTATTCCCTGGGAAACTGTCACCCTAACTGCTTTTGGGAGAAACAAACAGATCTACTATAATATACTCGAAGAAGGTATGTACTAAAAATTATACATCTTAATATGAAATAATATACTTGTAGAAATTTAACAATTTTTTTTATTATTATATAATTAATTTTATTTTCCAAATATTTAATTTTAGCAAGAACTATGGCTCTCAAACAGCATGAAGGTATGACAATAATGTACACAGCAATGGGTTCAGATTGGAGGGCATTTGGTCATCCTCGACGAAGGCGTCCTTTAGAAAGTGTTGTGCTCAGAGCTGGTCTCATTGAGCGTATCCTTAAGGACTGTCTAGACTTTATTGATAATCCAAATTGGTATACAGATAGAGGAATTCCATATAGAAGAGGTAATATATACAACCAAAAATATTCATATACGAATGGACCAATAAAAACCTCTTCTTTCTATTTTAGGCTATTTACTACATGGCCCACCAGGTTGTGGTAAATCTTCTTTTATAATGGCTTTAGCTGGACAACTTGAATATAATATTTGTGTACTCAATTTATCTGAACGAGGTCTGACTGATGACAGGCTTAATCATCTTCTAAGGTAAAATGCATACAGTATTTATTTATATCATCTCACAGTATCGAACCTTATTTAAAATAAACACTAACATAATTGATATTATACAGAATTTTTTGACAAGTATATAAGAAAAAGTATTATTATATATGTCGCTCATTGCAGTGTTGCCCCTCAACAGTCAATAATATTGCTCGAAGACATTGATGCAGCGTTTATCTCACGAGAGGATACGCCGACACAAAAAGCCGCATATGAAGGTCTCAATCGTGTTACCTTTAGTGGTCTATTAAACTGTTTAGATGGTGTAGCATCTACTGAAGCAAGGATAGTATTCATGACTACAAACTATTTAGAAAGGTATTTTTTGCAACTTTTATAAATTTTTTGGAACATTTAAATAGATTTAAGTATTACTCTATCAGATTTATTTTTCATGACATATAATATTGATATGTGCAAAATTTTCAGACTTGATCCAGCCTTAATCCGACCTGGCCGTGTCGATATGAAGGAATTTGTTGGTTACTGTGATCGTGAACAAGTAGAACTAATGTTCTTAAGGTTCTACAAAGATGCTGCTGAACATGCAAGAACTTTTGCCACAAGGTAAATAATGATCAAATCAGCCGATTCCAATCAATTCCCATTGCTAATATTGGCACAACTCCCGTTTAAGAGGTTGAGACCCAATTAAATTTTTTAAATATTATAACATAACTAACATTCCTCTATACACTAAGTATCAATATTTAAATCTTACTAGCCCATCTAGGTACCACCATCTCATCAGATATTCTAACCCTGATCAACAATACCTAGTATTGGTGTTTACCGATTTGCAAGGTGCGTGAGTGAGTGTAACTACAGGCACATGGGACATTACAACTGTTACTTAGGTTGATAGCGCATTGGCGATGTTAAGAACGGTTATACGTTACGGACCGTGGTGACCACTTAGCATCAGGTGGTCATGTACACGACCGCCCATAGTAGAAAACGCTGTAAGAAATATTAAGCATTCCTTACACTGTCAATGTGTCACCAACCTTGGGCGCTAAGATGTTGTATTCCTTGTGCCTGTAGTTACACTGGCTCACTCACCCTTCAAACCGGAACACAACAATACTGGGTACTGCTGTTTGGCAGTAGAATATCTGATGAGTGGGTGGTACCTACCCAGACGGGCTAGCACAAATCCCTACCACCAAGTAAATTTTTCCCAACAAGCATTTTAACATAAATAAATAGCAACAATTTAAATTACTAATGATCGACAGTTCTTTGTACTGTCGAAGTTTGTTTTATGTATCTACATAATATATTAAAAATAACCTATAATTTCAGAGTAATGGAAAAGCAAAAGAATGTTAGTCCGGCACAAATTCAAGGTTACTTCATGTTTCACAAACATTCAACACCGGATGAAGTGCTATCAAACGTAGAAACAATCTGGACACTTGGATAACACTGTGATACCTTAGAACTAGTCATTAGTGTGAATAAAATTATTAATATCTTTAAATCATCTCATTTTTGTTTATACTATGAATTTTACTACATCGCTACTAACCGCTTGAGACCTAGAAAAGGATAGAGTCGCGAGTCTAATTAATAACAATCTATCCGTACTGAATATCTAAACCAACTTGGATAATGAAGACTTAGATATGTCAAACTCTAGCAGAGATTTGAAAAAGCGCTATGAGGCAAGATTGTATCGATCGAATATCCGGCTGATTCGGGCACTTTTTTATTGATTTTGTTCTATACAAGCTAACACAACTGCGTCTATTGCCTGGAGAGAACGTCACATAAATAATGATCAAATCAGCCGATCCCAATCCATTGCCATTGCTAATATTGGCACAACTCGCGTTTAAGAGGTTGAGGTTAAAGTTTTATAAATTATTTATTTAATATAAACTTACAATTTCAATATTAGGTAACTCACATATCACTGCCATAAAAAAATCGATACAATGTGTAATTCAATATAAAATAAAGCTAAAAATTAATAATAAAACAAAGTGAAAATAATCAGTATAATTATATTTATTACTTACAAAATACTAGAAAATATTTAGACTTGGGTTCTTAGAAAACAGCAGTTAAATTTAATAAATTTTTAAAACCAATTATAATAACATACAAGCCACACAAGTTTGTAAAGAAATGACTATAATTTACGCAGTCATGGTTTTATTATCTGAACAAATCAACGTTTTTTCTCAATTCCTTAATATTATAAAATTAAATTAAAGTTCGTTTTCTTCTTGAAATAATACAACCATTATATAAGTTATGCATTGTCCGACCATTTAAATCATTTTGCTTTCGTACCTAAATTATAATTTTTGTATCACATAATTACTCCCAAGATCTACCAATTCCATAACATTCATACGTTACAGCTTGACCTATAATAAGTAAAAGCAAATACACAACTTAAATCGAATTAACGTGATAAAATTATGGCGTTTCTTATCACGACGACGTTATTAACGTAACATTGGAAGTAAAATTAAAGTTTATATAAGTAATTGAGTAAAATATTGTTGTATTTTAAATAAAGATATATTAATAAAGAACTATTAGCTGATGCACGGGACATGTAAAGGTTAGGATGCCTTTAATCTTCACTCCTTCGATTTATTCGGGTTAACAAAACAAAATTTATTTGAATAGCTTACTGAACTTAATTACTATTTTTAATTCCGCACAATATAAACGGATGATAGAAGTTGGGATTTACGGACCTGTACTGTAAAACATAATTCTATTTAATAATTTACTACCATATTGGTAGGTACCTATGTTGATATATAAACTTGTAATTTGGAATTTAACTTAAATTATGATGAATGTTAAAAAATATTTAAGATAAATAAGAGAAAATAATGAAACATTATAATTACGAGGTTAATTAATTTAAAACATAATATTAAACCAGTAATGGTTAAGTTTATACAGCAGGATTCTTTCACAAATCTTATCTCAAAATTGTCATCTCTTTAGAAATGGTCAAAGTTCCCTAATACTTCATAACGAGTCCAACATAAACTACAATAGTTTATTTTATTAAATAACTTTCTACGATATTTATTTACATTTTGTAACAAAAACTTATTTTCTTTTTTTACATTAAACACTGTTATAGATTAACATGTAATTCTCGTTTTTGTAGGCTCGACATCCAATCTGTTTATCTAGCACAAAAACGAAAAAAGAAAATGTACAAAAATTATTAAAATCAGACAGTACATTTTGAAAATTCAATAGAACTGAGAAATCTTACAAAATGATAAGTATGTTGGAATATATCTCGACTAATCTTACTGGCATTTTCATAAAGCTTAGGAACAACATTTCCTTTAAATTCCTTAAGTATTTCCCACTGCCAATATGCGGATAGCTTAGCAATGTCTATGTGTTTTGAATTAACATCCATTACTCTAATGCAGAATGTATTCTGTTTACAATAGAAAGATAAACACAGTGTAACGGCAACACTAGATTCTTGATGGAAAACTAATTTGAATTTAATAAGACACGACATACTAACTGAAACAATATCAATACTATCTAATAAAACAATGTTATGGATTTGTAACAACTGTTGAAGATACCGAAATGGTGACTTTGTTTTGGTATGAGGTATTTCAACTGTATGCAATATGACATATTGCTCTTTATTCTGTGTGTTCCCTGATGATACATTTGAATTTGTTGGAACTAACGCGCTTGTATTAGTGTTTTGATTTATATTATATTGTGAATAACTGCCTGTATTAACGGAGTGAGAGTTTACATTCGTGTAACTTGTTTCATCATTTGTCACAAACATCCTAGGAGTATTTTTTTTCTGTACAAACTTATTTTGATTGTCGTTACAGCTATAACGAGTGGCCCAAGCTGTTGATGGAACAATAAGACTTTTTGGAACGGCATTTTGCGGCATAAGATCAGCTACAGACTTAACTTTTATTCGCGGTAATTGCGATTGAGTAGCTTCTGAATCAGGTTTGTTAGCAGTTTCATTATTGCTTTCTTTATCTTCGTTTAATGTATTAGCTAGTGAAACTGTTGAAGTTATAATTGGCATGTGAAGACTTCCACTCATATTATTTTCAAAGTTAGACACTTCAAGCCTAGATTCAGTATGTGATGGAGAACTAGAGTTTGTGAGCAATGTAAACAATTCCACCGGAGTAGCCTTCTTTGGTAATTGCTTTGGATTAGCAACAGGGTTTTCATTCAAGAGTTTTTTCAAAAAAGTGTTTTTTTCGGTTTCCTGAGTAGTGCGTATGAATAAGACAGAATTTTCTACTTTTCTCTCATATACATTGTTATCGAATGGTACAACTAAAGGCAAAGAACTGTCGGTTAATTTGGCACTATTATCGTAATTTGACTGTTTATTTAAATGTACACCTTCATTTATATCAAGTGTTACATCATTGTCATCTTCTCTAATATATTCTGGCTGTGAACTTTGTTCTTCTACATTTCGACTCTTAACTATTTTGTCAAAAAGATCTACAAAGTCAATTGCCGTGTAAGTATTATCAACATCTTTTAAACATTTCCAAGTATGATGAGTACTATTTTCGTTATTTTGTTTATCTTTTAATGTTGTTTTTATAGTAACATTCGCTTGACATTTTATTATACAATCAACATCAAGATCTTTTTGTACCATGTATCTTATAAGTCCAGTTGAATTTAGACCCTTTTTGTGGATTACTTTTCGTCCCATACTTAAAATTTTACGTTGCAAGACAGATTCGCCATTTCCTGTGTCCTTCGAATCCTTGCTACTCATATCTAACCTCTTTAAATATTTGTTGTAGCACATTGATATTATATTCTGTATAACCTTATCGTTTTCAATAGTAGATTTTTGAGGAATTACATTTTCGATAGTTTCTGTTTTATTCAAAGTGGTTTGGCTCGCTGTTGATGCACTATCTGAATCATCAACGTTAATGAGTTCAACTTCGCTTACATCTGTTAATTCTTTTTCATTACTCTTTGTGTAATTTTGTTTCTCTTCTTTCCTATGTGATTGTATGAGACTCGGGGAAGTGCTATTATTATCAATAACCAGCGTTTCATTTGAACTTTTTGAAAACAGTCGAAGTCTTTTACGTTTCTTGCGAGGTATAGAAAAGTCTTCATCGGATGATTCCGAAGATACACTTTTTATCTCATTTAATTTACGCGTATATAGGATGTAATAATTTTTGAGTTGACAATTAATTATCTTATCTTTGCCGTATACAACATTTTCATTTGAAAATGTCAAATTGGGTATTGAATCAATTTTATTCATTTTAATAATACACCTTCGAAGGACATTTGAGTAGTTTCTTAATAAGTGGCACTGCTGTAGATGATGTACAATACTCCTTTTATTTTTTAAAGATTTGGCGCAAAGTCTACATACAAAATTTTTTTCATAATCGTTCTTCCAAACTGACTTGGATTTGTTACCTACATTTTTTTTTACACCAAACAAGTTCCTATTATCTTTAGCAGGTTCTCTGTCTAAAGATGAATTCTGGCTAGTGGATACGATTATCTGGTTGTCTTTCTGTTTTGTTTTACTGATATGATTATTACTATCACTATCAACTTGCTGAGTAGAACTAACAGTATCTTGCTGTTGGTTTATACTGGGTGCAATAGGTTTATTCTGAAAACCAATATATAATTAATTAATTGAAAAACAATATACGTATTCAGTTAAATTTTATCTCTCTGCATATTGCAACAAAGCTATATTATGATAATAAGTAGAAACCAAACTTTTCTAAACAAATCAATCTATGCATACAATGTGACGATACAGATTATTTCGCAAATCTCTTTCATTAATTTCAATTTTATAAAAAAAAAAACGATTACAGAACAATATTATTAATTAAATTTAATTAGCTCTAAAATACTTACAATTCCTTTTATGTTTGATTTTAGACCGCATTGTTTTTCTTGAAAATTTTTTTTTATTTCTGCATATTGACTCAAAATGGATTCACATTTCTTACAAATAAGTTGCGGGAGACCGTCGAAAGGCTGCACCTGAAATATTAAATAATGATATAAACGCCAAATAAAAATAGGATTAATGTAAGAGTTCATTTCTGACTAATATTAAATATTGTAAAACTAGGTCTGTAATATAAACAACCGAGATCTCAATGAATCGACTCAACAAACTAAGTGAGTTTATATTACTGAGAATATTGGAGCGATTTTATTATTTAATTACTAAAGCTAAAATTTTATCAATTATATCAAAATATTCATCATTTTTTTTTTTATAGTAGAGGTGGCAAACGAGCAGGAGGCTCACCTGATGGAAAGTGACTACCACCGCCCATGGACATCTGCAACACCGGGGGGCTTGCAGGTGCGTTGCCGGCCTTTCAGGAAAGAGTACGCTCTTTTCTTGAAGGTTTTTAAGTCGTATCGGTTCGGAAAAACCGCCGGCGAAAGCTGGTTCCACAGAGTGGTTGTGCGAGGCAGAAAGTATCTTAAAAATCGCGCTGTTGTGGAATTTCGGACATCTAGGTGGTGCGGGTGATATTTGGAATTTTGACGAGATGTCCGAAGGTGAAATTCAGCAGCCGGGATTAATCCGAACAATTCCTCGGAACATTCCCCGTGATAAATTCTGTAGAAGATGCAGAGCGATCCAACATCTCTACGCAAAGCCAAAGGATCAAGCAGATCGGAGAGGGCTTGATTGTCGATAATTCGAGCCGCTCTACGTTGGATACGGTCAAATGGAAGGAGCTGGTACTGGGGAGCACCCGCCCAGAGGTGAGAGCAGTATTCCATGTGAGGCCGAATTTGCGCCTTATATAGTCTTAGATGATGGGCCGACGTGAAATACTGTCTTGCCTTGCTGAGCACACCGAGCTTTTTTGATGCCAATTTGGCTTTGCCTTCCAATTGACCGCGGAACTGAACGAGGCTCGAAACATCGACGCCAAGTATTCCGATACTAGCTGTGGCGGCTAACGGAATGTTCTCGAATCGTGGAGATACGACAAATGGTGTTTTTTTAGCAGTTAACGCGCAAACTTGCGTCTTTTTGGGGTTGAAATGGACTAGGTTTAGCCGACCCCAGTTCGAAACTTTGTTTAACGAAGAGTCGATTTCAGACACAAGTTTGTTCCGGTTTTCTTCGACGTTTTCCCGAGAAATATTAACACGGCCGGTGTATGAGGTGTCTACGGTGCTGTCGTCTGCATAGCAGTGAATGTTACTGATTTGCAACATGTCATTGATATGCAGAAGAAACAGAGTGGGTGAAAGAACGCAGCCTTGTGGAACACCAGCATTGACGAATTTTAAGTCGGAGCATGCACTGTCAACAACGACCTTGATGCTCGATCTGCCAAAAAACTGGTAATCCAATTGAGTAATTTCCCGGGAAGCCCATATGAAGGAAGCTTCGAAAGAAGCGCTTTGTGCCACACGCGATCGAAAGCCTTCGCTATGTCCAGACTGGCTGCTAATGCCTCCCCCTTGCTCTCAACTGCTTCCGCCCATTTACGAGTCAGGTAAACTAGAAGATCACCGGCTGAGCGACCCCGACGGAAACCGTACTGGCGGTCGCTAATCAGCTGGTACTTCTCTAGGTACCGCAGGAGCTGGCAGTTAATAATGGACTCCATTACCTTGGAGAACAAGGAGGTGATGGCTATAGGCCTATAATTGGACGGATCTGAGCGGTTGCCCTTTTTAGGGATCGGATGCACCAAAGCAGTCTTCCAGGAGTTCGGGACGACGCCGAATGCATAGGATTGCCGGAAAAGACGCGTTAAGACCGGTGCCAACTCGGGAGCACAAGTCCGTAGCACGATTGGAGGGATGCCATCGGGTCCACTCGACTTATGAATATCCAAGGAAAGAAGTGCTTTACGAACTGCACTTTGCCGGAATGTAACCTCCGGCATCGTGGTATCACATCGCGGGATTGTTGATGGTGACTTTCCTTGGTCATCCAGAGTCGAATTCGACGCGAAGAGAGAGCCTAAAAGATCAGCTTTCTCCATCGCGGTATGGGCCAGTGACTCACCGTCCTTGTGCAAAGCTGAAAAAGAGGGCTGACAGAAATTCCCTAAGACAGCCTTAGCGAGAGACCAGAATGCACGTGTTCCTGAAGGGAGGCGCACCAGTCTCTCGCCAATTCTGCCAATGTACTCCATCTTCGCCTTAGCAATCACGTTTTTGAAGGACCTAGAGGCAGTTATATTCCATTATGAATGCGCTGGTATTTACATCACTAGACGCCGATACGTTAACCCAGTCTTGGTAGCGTTCCCATTTTCGGCGTGAAACCGTTTTGCAGAAACGACCAAACCAGGGCTGGGACTTGCCACCGATGGGGACCGCAGAATACGGAATGAACAGCTCCATACCCTGAAGCACCACATCGGCCACAGTCAGCAACAACGCTCGGATCATATTTTTTGGCTTTTTATTAAGAATCTATTCTCTAAAGAAATCTAAATCTAAAGAAATCAACATTTTATTGTACTTTTTCAAACATAGTAGAATACCGTGTTATGATTTCTATGCATAGGAGTACAGTAAGATTTAAGTATTCGTGGGAATATTAATATAATTTTAGTTTATATCATCGGTGTTAATGTGGCAAACTAACGCATGCCACTGGGCGCCAATTTTACTAAAAAATTATCACTTTGTCGCAATCATTGCTGTTTAGCTGTTTTCCTACTCTACTAACAATCCAGTTGCAGCTTGGTTGAACGTATCATAACCGCAAAGTCCCGCAAAATGTATACGGGATCCCGATATTTCGGGATACCGGGATTGCATTCCCTAGTCAGTAGTGATGTGCCTGCACTGACCCATAGGCATGAACTAGCAAGTGAAAGACCTCAGCTTATTTTCGATGAGGACCAACATTAAAGATACAATGAACGCACAATAACTTACATTGATAAAACATAGTATAATGACAGTTTTGGTTTATGAATTATTTATCAAAATATAATTTCATTTTGTTGATAGTTTAAAAAAAAAAAAGAGTTGGTATCATATTATGGAAGAACAAAATATTTTTTAATTCAAATATTGTACCTACAGAACTTATATAGTGTACTTATAATCAATTTAAAAATTGTACTTATAATTTTTTTAAAACAGTGAGATATATTATTTAACAAATTTCGCAAAATTCTACCCAAAAAATTACTGTCATGGAAGATATTTCTTCAAAGACTTATGCAAATATATATCAGATAATTATTTGTTACTATGTTTATATTTTCTACTAGTGACTCACCACAACTTCACATTGGTGCATTTATTAATAAAGAAAATGATATGATATAAATATAATTTAAACCACATAGCACTCAGGAACAATGTAACTGTCAACCAATGAAAATAATTTGAGAATTGGAGTTTTAGTTCCAGAGTTTACCTTACATACAAACAAACAAATTTTACATCTATATAAAATTACTATAGATATTATGTTAATGTTTTCAATACAAGATTTGATTCTTAATGGATAAAATCACTAAATCAAAAACTTTTAGTCTTACAATGTTCATATAAAAAAATATTGTATTAATATTATGTGAATGTATTTGGTGATAAGTTTAATTGAATAAATAGTTTTGCTCAATTAAGCTTCATCTACAAAATAACATCATATTCAATTGTATGTTTAATATTTCGCTATGCAACATTTATACTTTATGCACAACACTTATTGCTATATCTGCAAAATATTTGCTAATTACTTTACTTAAAGAAAATGTACTTATATATATATATATCATAGCAGAGTGAACTTATTTTTTATTCATTTGCACAATTTCCTCTTCTAATAAATAGAGATATATATATATATATATATTTGACGACCTCCGTGGTCGAGTAGTGTGTACACCGGTTTTCATGGGTACGCCACTCCGAGGTCCTGGGTTCGATTCCCGGCCGAGTTGATATAGAAAAAGTTCATTATTTTTCTATGTTGTCTTGGGTCTGGGTGTTTGTGTTACCGTCGTTACTTCTGATTTTCCATAACACAAGTGCTTTAGCTACTTACATTGGGATCGGAGTAATGTATGTGATGTTGTCCAATATTTATATTTATATTTATTTATATATATATATAGATTTAATCATATAAATCAACAATTATAAAGCATATTAAGCTAACTATTACATATTACACAAGCATAGCCATACTAGGTACAATACAAATATCCCCAAGAAATAAACACACCCCCATATTCAATGGAAATAATAATTAAATAGTTAATTTTGATCAATCACAAATTATGAACTTACTTCAATGTCAAAGCAGTATTTGATCTGCACCTGTACCTGAGGCACTATTTGGTACTGCCCCATTTCATCCAGACAAAGTCGACAGGTGATGAATAGTTTCGGATCTACCTCTATCATACTCATTTTAACTCACATCTGTAACAAAATTTAAAATCTACATAAGCTTAATTTATGAAAATAAAGTTCTTTATAAGTATTATTAAAGATCTATCAATGCAGATAATGAGATAGTCATTTCCGTGAGTTTATTTAGAAATATAAAAATATATAAATTGAACATTATTTTCATTTAAATCTTTTGCATAAAATAAAATGATGCACAATTGTAATTAAAAAAATATTGAATTAAATAGTAGTAGTATTTTCAAACTACTGTAACCTTTAAAATATACTCACCAGTTTTACTATCTCAGATTCAAAATATTTTAAAAGATTATGTAAATTATATTTATTTTATTAAATTTACGTCGCGATAACAAATCAAAATGTATATATTTTCATTTGTGACATGCCACAATAACACTTCCGATACTATTTAACAAAATAAAATTAATTTACAAAACATTTCAGTTTCACATTGTTAGATATGTATTTTCAATAAAATCTCTGATCTGTCAGAATATATAGACAAATGGACAAAAATGCCATCTATCGACGAGTAGCAAAACTGCCAAGTACTCTTTTGTGTATTGTTAAATTATACCCCTGTCCACTATTAAGCTGTGAACGCACTGTGCCTCAAAGAAGTAGTGTGAACACACATGTGTGAAGTTATCATTTCACAAATAAAATAGCGTCCAGCATAGTGTTATTATAGTTTTTGATAAGTTTTAACAATAGTTCCTTTGATTACAATATTTTTATATTGTAATCAAAGGAACAGCGTTTTAAAAATGAGATGCATACATCCCAAAATAGTATCAATAGAATAACATAGAATATAATTAAATTTTAAGAAATTGACTCCACAAGATCCGATAAAAATTTCGAAGATAACATTAGAACTATGTTCTACAGTGGTTATATACAAGTTTTAACAAAAATTGTTAGTTTTTCTATTAAAATTAGTTTTTAAAATATAACCCTCGTCAAACCCAAAATGCCTAAAACACAAAATATTTCTGATCTCCATTTGAGACAATCACAATATCATCTAAAGATTGTATACGACCTAAAACTCGCAATAATATTGCAAGATCTACCTACAACCACTCAGCACAAAAATATTATGTTTATAGAAGACTCGTAGTATCGCAAGAAAAATCTTAGAGATCAAAACTTATTTAAAAATTGAAACGAGAAAATCATATGTCGCAAGATAACTTCGATTTTTTAAACATATGGTGCTAGTATTCAAATGAAAAGATTTATCTAATTAATAAATTGTTTCCCACCATTTTGATAATGGACAAAAAATGATATATTTCAAGACATTCCTTAAAATATGACACCGTTCCTATTGTTACACTCCTACTCAAACTTACAATGTCAGAGGTCACAGGTACACAAAACATCTTCTTTTGCAGTTATCTTACTAGTCGATCTAATATAACCGAAATCAACAACTATC
The DNA here is from genome assembly GCF_037043105.1 of Vanessa tameamea. Lineage (NCBI taxonomy): Eukaryota > Metazoa > Arthropoda > Insecta > Lepidoptera > Nymphalidae > Vanessa > Vanessa tameamea. The sequence continues at coordinate 7,725,522 of NC_087313.1, read as the reverse complement.
TAACTGACTAACTGAGGAGCTGTAAATTTCTTACAGCGTTCCACAGGGCAGTATTTTGGGTCTGTTTTATTATCACTATTAAGTTTATTTATAAGACATGATTATCTATTATTCACTATGTACGTAAATATTATTACAGAATTATTTGGCATAGATCCTTACATAGCCTTCTAGCGTACTGTAAAATATTACTTAACGAGTACTACAAACTACAACAAATGCAATGCCATATTGTCAAATGAAACAAAAATAACATCTCTGGCTTACTAAAATTTTTATGTATACTTTGATATTTATCTTTACTAATTGTTTCTATTATTTTCTTGAACCTTTCTTATATAATAAGCTGAATGGAAACTTATTAATTCAAAATTTGCCACTTTAATGTGTAAAATAAGATTTTGCATAACCAGCTAAAAGGTACGTTAGAACAGAAGAATACATTGTTTCAATGTTTGTGTGTTTGACACGCACTTTTCAGTTGACTTTAAGTCAAAAACAAATACACAATATTAAGACGTTTAAAAAAATATGTAAAAAAAAACTGAAAGTGCTAGACCGGAAATACTGACAGTTCCACTGGCTCACTCACCCTTCAGCCAGAATACAATAATACTAAGTATTGCTGTTTGACAGTTGGTGCCTATCCAGACACAAATGCTGCTAATTTGTGATAATTATATACAGGCAAACGGCCAAGAAGCTCATCTGAGAAATTACTCCCACCGCCCGTAGACATCTGCAACACTGGAAGGTTTGCTTGTCAACTTTAATATATGTGTAGAATTTTCTTGAAGGAGAAGTCGTATTTCGAAACCTCCCAAAAAAAAGTTACTACCATATTTATTTTTGAATGCTATAATATAATATATCTATAGTATAGTATGATATTAAATATATAGAACTGCCGTTATGCCTATAATTTATTAAATATTATAGATCTATTAAAATATATTTTTGAGTGAATATTTTTATTTTGCATTTCGTTTAAGAAGACAATAATTAATTCTTGATCTGAATTTTATGAAAATCCTTTACTTTGCTATCTATGAAATATAAGATTAAGAAAATGTTTAAAAATGAGAACACATATTTATGAAACTTAACGTTCAACGACATGGCAAAATAAAATGTTGCCATATAACATATATAGTTCTAATAGCGCCATCTTGTATCGAGGAGACGTATGATTGATGACGTATCACCATCTATCGACACTATTAAGAATTATTACGTAGTAAAATATAGTAACCAATAGTATAGCGACATTTGTACGTATTTGAGAGGAATATCTTTGTTAGCAAATTATTTTGACCAATCCAATGAGTCTTAAAAATTGAAACGGAGCTATTGCAAAAAAAAGTAAGGCCTAAAGTACACGTTACGTTAGGACAGTGTGGTCAGTGTGTTTGACCGACGGCATACGCCATACACTTATTATTTATGAGAGCACTATTCACAGATTGGCATATCGCTTAATCGGCGTTGTCCTGGTCGTTTGATAAAAATTGACGTAGATATAGTCCCGCACTATCAAAATGAAAACAGAATTTTGTCCAAGAACACAAAAAAGACAGTTCTAGGCGAAGAGGCGTTAGGAAAAATTTCTTTGAAAAAATTAACCAACTCTGGTAAACCAAAAGTGTAATAAGACTTTTGCGATTATATATTTATTGGTATTTATGTAGGTGTTTGGATGTACATTCAACTGTAAGCGTAATGTGGTGTTGTTGGTTTTTTAAAATTTTTACCAATATTTTTACTTATTATTCTAATGCATAAAACCATCAATCTCATATATAACGCAGTAGAAAATAACAATTAAAATTCCAAACAGCAATTATTGTATACCTTGTATTGTTGTTCCGTTTAAATGATTAGTCTATGTTATTACAGGCACACGGAGCAAAACCTGAGATGCCCATCTCGGTGCATTGCAGGTGTAAGGAGAAGCGTATATTTCCTAGTGCTAGTACCTATGATCAAATTATATCAGTCGAAATCAGGCTCATTATGCCTTCTGCCTTCCTGAAATTTACTTAAGAATAATTTTAAGACCCAAATAGAAACGAATTTTACTATTATTTTCCAAAAACACTTTCTCAGAAGTCTGTTAGAAAATATATATTTTTTGGTCCATGTTTCGAAAAAGAAAGAAAGTTTTAAAAGAACTGTTTTATACAAATAACCAATTCGTCTCTGTTACAGTTTCTAGAAGTTGATGAAAAGCCGTTTATGCCGTATAGTAACTAATTTCACCGGATACTCGATGACCGTACTACAAAAATCTTGAAACCAAAGTAGCATACTACTACAATTTTAATTCATCGAATGACTGCCTCGTTAATCTTAGAGACTCAAAGTTTTTCTAGCGAAAAATTCTCAGTAGTCTAACCTGGAATTACGAAGTGTGACATAGTTCCTTGCCTGGAAAGAAAATAAAGCCGTTGTTCCTACGCTTGAACCCTTTCGATCATGTCGAATTTGTCGTGTTATCGGTTTTTAAGAGTAAGGAAATAGCAGGCATAAGTTCGGACATAAATACAAATGCACTCTGAATTTTTATTTATGCCCGAATTTGTGCCTTATTATACGTCCAGCGAGAAGAAATAATCAGTTTCCACGCTTCCCTGCAGATATTCCGAGATGACACAGTAATTAGAAGATTTCGGGTACAAATCGGACGCTACTGCATTTTTAATTGTTTTTTTATTGTAATTGATATCCTGCTTGATGGTTAAGGGAAACATGGAGAGAAAAGAAAGCCTTTATATTTAGGATAAATATCTACCTCTGTCTGATCACCTGTATTGGAGCAATATTAAGTTCCAAAATTTCGACTCAAATGGAATGGGGCCCTGAGCCGAAGAGTTACATTTATGCCGCTATTTGTGTTAGATTTTACTCGTTTTCTTTTAAACACTTCCAAACAATTTCTAAAAAACATTACTCTTATACTACACACAGTACCGATGCAAACAACAAAAAAGGTATATCGTATATCCCCCGGTTTTCTTGAAGTAACAGCATGTAAAAATCCGAGTGCTGGGTTAATGTCGCCTCTGCTCTTACGGTTTTAAAGCTTAGTCCATATATTTATTTGTTAAATGAGCTTTATTTCCCATTTCAAATTAAATTTAATAGGTATATTCTTTTAATTGATTTCTTTAGTTGTTGTTTTTATTCTCCAGAGTTATTTCTATAATATTGAGTCTGTAACATACATATGATGGCGTTCTGGCCGATTTGGGTCACGGCGGCTAATCAAGGGAGACTAAATACGCATAACATGTTATAGTGCACAGGTATGTGCGAAAACACAAGTTCACTCTCATAATCCGATAGGACAGCAAATCCGACACGGTCGGAAAGAGTGCAGACGCAAGACCAGCGGCTTTACGTGCTTTGTGAAGCATGGGAGTCTACACACTTCCAAACTCGGTATTGTTACTGATAATTTTTCGACATAAATAACCCCAATATCTTTTTAACGGCTCGAATTGGGGTTTGAACCCAGAACCTCGGGATCTGTAACCTTATATTAGCTGGTATGAAACTGGCATGTCGGTATTTTGTTTTCCGTTTTTTTATCGTTTCATCTTTAGACTTTTCTCCTTTGAGAGTTTAGTTTTGTTCGAGTACATTTATATTGTTGTCAGCTTCACTGCTAAAATAATTTCCCAATTTTTTATAGGTACACGTTCAATCGGGTTTCCTTCCACTGCTATTGTTTTATTTTTTGCTTAAGTTTGTAACTCTGTCGTAGGTTAATATAGTAGGTTCACTGAATCAGCTCTTTTCAATCATCATCATCATGTTCAAAACCTTAAAAATGTAAGGCTCCTGTTTATTACATATATGCCTTTATCATTCCGAAAATGTTTTCGAAAATGATTTAAAAACTGCTATATTCATGATTTTAGGAGAGGGTGTTGTCTCACCTCTTCCTATTATAAATAAGTTCACATATAGATTTACTTGGTGGCAGGGCTTTGTGCAAGCCCGCCTGGGTAGGTACCACCCACTAATCAGATATTCTACCGCCAAATAGCAGTATTGTTGTGTTCCGGTTTGAAGGGCGAGTGAGCCAGTGTAACTACGGGCACGAGGGACGTAACATCTTAGTTCCCAAGGTTGGTGGCGCATTGGTGATGTAAGGAATGGTTAATATTTCTTATAACGCCATTAACTATGGCCAGTGGTGACCACTTACCATAAGGTGGCCATTTGCTCGTCCGCCTACCGATATCATAAAAAATTAAATAAAAATATGTCGATATGTATGGCGAACCATTTTTTATGTAAAATATGGTGATTTTATGTTTATTTAATGATTGTTGTGCATGTTCCAACTTTTAAAGAGTTAAGTGAAATAAAAAGTGTTTATTTTTGTAATTACTTATATTAAAATTATAACTATTTGTTATCGAGTGATTAACACCTTATTAAACAGAGTATAATTCTACATCCGAATCTGCAATTATAATGACCAAAAACAAGCAAATTCATAATAATAATAATTAATCTACTAGTCATAATATTTACCAATAAGGATGATGATGCCTCATGTCATTAAAATAATACAATTCTTGTAATTAATCATTCGTGAAATATAACAATTCATTAATATAATTATGGTCTTCCTAAATCACAAAATATTCACTCTGGGGACATTTCGCACAATGAAACATTAAGTAGTATCTCATGCATACTGCACAAAACTCAGTATGCACTATTTATCACAGCACTTGCAAAGATTGCAATGTCAAAAGACTAAAATATTTACAATTAAAACAGTTCATGCACAGTAGGAAACCCCAGAGGAAACGTCTGAGACTCTAAATTAGAGTAACGAATAACATTACATAATGATTCTCAAATATGTACTTATTATAAGTATTAAAAACTAGAATCGCTTATGTGCGATGGGGACGCTTTTTCTTGTTTCGGGCGCCGTTGGCGGGCGGGGCCTGCGACTGCGACGGGCCGCTGGACGAGGACGGCGGCGCCACGGGCGGTGTGGGCTGCAGCACCACGGTGTACGCGTCGGACGCGTAGCCGTTGTGTCTATGCGACGCCGGCGGCGCCACGTACGGCATGGGCCCGCTGCGTCGCTGCGGCCCCGGCGGCGGCACCGGCGGCATGGGCCCGCTGCGTCGCTGCGGCCCCGGCGGCATGGGCCCGCTGCGTCGCTGCGGCCCCGGCGGCGGCACCGGCGGCATGGGTCCGTTGCGTCTCTGCGGTCCCAGCGGCGGCACCGGCGGCATGGGTCCGTTGCGTCTCTGCGGTCCCGGCGGCGGCACCGGCGGCATGGGTCCGTTGTGTCTCTGCGGTCCCGGCGGCGGCACGGGCGGGATGGGCCCGTTCAGGGCCGCCCTCAGACGCTGCCGGATGCGTCTACGCGCGTTTCGCGAGAGAGACTGCTCGTTTATTATCTGATCGTTTTGAACTGTAGGCTGAGGTTCGGGCTCAGACGATTCCGATGTTCGACGCCCGGATGAGTTCTGATTGATCGTCGATGAGTTTTCGATTCTTGCTCGTATTTCGGCTTCCGAACGAACCAGAGCGTTCGCCTCCTGTCCGAGCATGGCGAACGCTCGGGAGAGTCTCGCCACGTCGTTCTGCAAGTCTTGGAGAAAGGGTTCCAAGTTATTGGCGTTGTTCTGATTGTTGCTCCGATTGGCGATCCTTAAGACGGCTCTCGGCTGCGATTGGTTGGCGAGCTGGTCGGGCGGCGTGCGTCGCACCGACAGCTTGCCACTGATCATGGCGGGCGCGATTAGTGCTCTTGCGTCCATTTCTTTGACCACTAAACAGTTTCCACGCTTTTTCAAAGAACCTTCACAGGATCTTACTGACCATACCTTAATAACAAAAAACACAATGTTTTTTTTTTTTATTCTATGAATGTTTTAAAAGAGCATTATTTAAAGAGATATTTACTTACACAATCTGAAAATATAGCTTCACGGTCATTACCACAAATGGTTATGGTATAATTAAACGCGTGAGCTACCCAGGGGGATGCGGCCATTGTTAACCACGCGTACACTGCGTTGTCTGTAAATGTAACAAGTGATTAGTATAATCATTTTTTTTTTTGGGAGCAATGTCACATAACCTATACTTAATGTTATAATTATATATTTATTTAAGGAACAATGTTTTTGACAAATTACCGGTCTAATTTAAAAAATATTTCATGTGTGAGATAGCTAGTTTATTGGGCAATGACCCTAAGGTATGGCACAGTTTTTTATCAAATAAAAAATGTACATTACACGAAAAATTTGTTGCAAGCATCATGACAAAACAAATTTTTAGACAGTAATCAAAAATCAGAACAGGAGGTTGAACAAAGATAAAGATAGAAATCAAATTAAGTCCAGTTACTATATTTCAAACACGATTCGTTTTTTAAGCAACTTTGTCCAATTTAGACTTATAATTTTTTATTGAAACAATTGTGTTAGTCATCTTAATATATTAACCCTACTATCCATTATTCCTACTGATCAGGAAATATAACAATACAAACAAAACCAATAATACTTACTACTTATTTCTATAGTCAGAAAAAATATACCCATGTCAGACACTCTGACAGCTGTCACTAACTTTCCAGGCACAGTTGAAAATTGCCATGCTTGTAAATACTCTCCATTTTCAGACCGACCCTAAAATTATTTTTAAGAATTAAGTAATCATTTTAGTTAAGAATTAGATCTTAAGTGTAATATTGTGTAAGTGTATGTGTAATATTGTGTAACTGTTTTTTGTTACTATTGCTACTTTCGAAATTGCTAGAAAAACGAGATAATTAATAACATGCAATATGTAAAAGAAAATTATTTAAATAAAAAATATGTGTTTTGCATGTGCAGCATAAAATAAATTTTAATATCTATGCCTAAGACTCGAATACGTAATGTTTGTGTTAAGCACATAAAAAAAATCAACTTGCACATAAACCTATATGGTATGTATGAGTGTGGGTACTGACCCCACTAGCCTAGAATAATCTTAGATAAAAAGGCAAATATGGCAGCCATTCATACCACATAAATAAAAAACAAGCACACGCTAATGATACTAAATTAATAAGATAACACAGTTATTACACCTCACCTCAAGTAGATCTGGAGTATGAAAATAACGAAGATGATTAAGTAAACGTGCACTCGGTAATCTTTCTCCATTGCCATTTTTACAACAGAGACAACGAAAGAGACCTTTGCAGGCTTGTGGTGGTCTTTGAGCTGGTTCCTATGAATTAAAAAAACAAAATCATTCACGCACTAACAAAAAGAAATCAATGTTTAGAATGAATATTCAAAAATGTTTGGATTTTAAAAATCAATTTTTTTTATTGTTTTTTAAAATTATTCAACCAATAACGAAAATGTTGCACAAAAATATATATATATTAGGGTGTCCCTTCTATGACAAAAAAAAAAAATTTTTTAATTTCGTAATGCATACCCTTTATTATTATAATTGCTAAAACATGCTCATATGTAATTGCATCTTTTTAACATGATCGCAACCCGTGCCGACCAAGCTACAAAGTTTATTAAAAGTCAATTATTTACCTGATAGTTTTATCCGCTATAAAACTAATATAAATATATATCAAACTATATATAAATACAACAAATGAAGTGAATAAGAATTGAAATAAAATAAACATTATTCTTTAGTTATAAACATAAAATAATAATAATCAGTCAGGGGTAACTGTAAGCCATCAAGTTTGCCACACACCAAACTCACACTAAAACATTATTCTTTCATCTTAGACAACGTAAAGGTTTAATTTCTAAAATAAAATTAATCCGGAACACATAACTAAGGAGTGATGGCAAATCAGCGACAATAAAAGGGTTAGTTTTAAAAGTGACCTTCTAAAATTAAAAATTTTAGTTTTATTTAAAATATACTAACATTTGTAACAGTAGGATTATTTCCTTCTTCATCATCATTGACTTCATTTTCACACTCCCCTGAAGTTGTTTCTTTAGCTGGTGTGCTGCTTTCTGAAGAGCCTGTAGTGCCTTTACTGCCTAATTTCTAAAAATACATTGAAATCATTAGAGCATGCAAACTAAATGTAATTATACAAGTCACACTTTACTATTATACAGCATAAAGATATCATAAATTTAGAAAGTTAACATACAAAAGCACGTAGTTTTCTAAAATTAGCTATTAATTCTTCCATTGCATAGTTGCGTGTGCCGAAGAACAGTGCCCGGCATACAGGGCATACGTCCAGACGCATCTTGCATCGGCCGCAAACATGGTGTCCTTCGTTGCATTGAAATATTTGACCTGAAGGTATTTCGTAACATACTGGACATTGTAAAAGGTCATCAAGATTCAGCAGAGATTCTGGCTGTTAACAAAATAAAAATTGTTAGTGAAAATATTATTAAAACATATATACCTATTTCTGCATATCAAAATAAACTGTCAAACAGTATATATAAGTTCTTAATTAGGTTCAACTTTGTTTAATGACAAAATTGCAGTTTAAATGTTGAAATAGTTTATAAGTTTGAAACCCTTAACACATAGTAAACTCTAAACAGATTATGTTAAACATCCACTATGAATAAATTATAATCAAGTGGATTATAATTGTTACTTACACAAATTTTAAGTAAAATAACAATAACATTATATATAACTAAATAAATAACACTATCATTACTTTAAACAGTATTTATTCCGACATTACGATTATTAATAGATATATGATAATAGTAATTAAAATAAAGTTATACACATTGTAATTATTGTATTGTGAAAGCATTGAAAAATAACTCAATTGTTCTGAATAACAACTTGAGCTTGATAAAGCCAAATAAAATCTTAACATAAAAATTTCTTAACTAGAAAGTATTACATAATGAAAGCCAATGCCAAAGTAAAATGTTTCTTTACAGAAACAAAGAAAAGTTAAGAAAACAGAGCTTCTTCATTGTATTTTTTTACTGTATACTGATCAAAATCTTAATTTTATAAAATTATTAAATAATTGGAAGATTATAAGAATGAAATATAAAAATTCTAATTTCATTGTTACATTTAAACATAATAACAGGTTTAATATCCACTAATAATTCATAATATTAAATTTACACACCATAGTTAATGAAATTTAAATTTACCCACATTATAATAATTCATTCTTATAAAAGAAAATGGCAACTTTTTAGCTATCTTTTATCTTAGTGTATGTTGAAATACAACAACAAGTCACTGTAAGGCAAAAACCTTGTTAAAAATCTTCTCAAGGAAACAAAATAATTTAAATTCAAATGGGTATCAATTTACACATGTAATTGAAATGTATTAAATATAATCAGCATTCTTTTTAGACTCTGTAGAATATTTAAATTTTATGATTAAAATAAGATTAATAATTCATTAATGGGAACTAAAAGTTGGATTCAAATTTAGCTAATTGCGCAATTTAGAAGATATCAACTCATAAAAATGATGAAAGTAGTATAAAACTTTATATATTTTTTGAATGCTATAAATTATGATAACTAAAATGTAGGGTATATAATTCTTTGCGTGTGGGCATTTTTACCTATTAAAACTAAAACTAGTAACCAATAGTCCACTTGATCGTTTATTTTTAAATAAAAATATTAATTTACCCTCATAGAAGAAATATTTACAAATTGAAGTAGCCATTAATAGTATTTTTAACTTTGTATATTTAAGACAAAAACAACATTTGGATGTTAACATAAATACCATTTGATTTAAGAGATCTTTACGTGGCTATTTATTTTGAGCCACGCTCAATAATGGATATTTAGAAAATATAATATACTGGAATAATAAATTAATGAATAACAATTTTAAATGAAAGGACACGTTTATGCAAAACACGTATATAAAAACTATCGACCAACCGACAAGGTTGAAACAATGGAAGTTTTCTGATTTTCAATTTTATATGAACAAGTTATACAAACCTTTATCTCTGCCTTTTCTACCATTTTATAAGTTTATATTTATTATGCATTAACTAAAATTAAACGCAATTAAACTATGAACAGAAAACACGATGTTAATATATTGAAACACAGCTGTGGCTGATACAAATGGCCGACTCGACAATTCGTGAGATATACATTACAAATATTACAATAGCTAGGCCAGTGTTGCCTAATGGGTTATTTCACTGTAAAGTCTAAGCTTTTTTTTTTTTTTTATATTAGAGTTGGCAAACGAGCAAACGTATTCCGATACTAGCAGTGGCGGCTAACGGAATGTTCTCGAATCGTGGAGATAAGACAAATGGTATTTTTTTAGCAGTAAACGCGCAAACTTGCGTCTTTTTGGGGTTGAAATGGACTAGGTTTAGCCGACCCCAGTTCGAGACTTTGTTTAACGAAGACTCGATTTCAGACACAAGTTTGTTCCGGTTTTCTTCGACGTTTTCCCGAGAAATATTAACACGGCCGGTGTATGAGGTGTCTACGGTGCTGTCGTCTGCATAGCAGTGAATGTTACTGATTTGCAACAAGTCATTGATATGCAGAAGAAACAGAGTGGGTAATAGAACGCAGCCTTGTGGAACACCAGCATTGACTAATTTTTGGTCGGAGCATGCACCGTCATGACCTTGATGCTCCGATCTGCCAAAAAACTGGTAATCCAATTGCAGAATTTTCTGGGAAGCCCATTATGAGGAAGCTGCGAAAGAAGCGCTTTGTGCCACACGCGATCGAAGGCCTTCGCTATGTCCAGACTGGCTGCTAATGCCTCCCCCTTGCTCTCAACTACTTCCGCCCATCTATGATTAAGGTAAACTAAAAGATCACCGGCTGAGCGACCCCGACGGAAACCGTACTGACGGGCGCTAATCAGCTGGTACTCCTCAAGGTACCGCAGGAGCTGGCAGTTTATAATGGACTCCATTACCTTGGAGTACAAGGAGGTGATGGCTATATGCCAATAATTGGACGGGTCTGAGCGGTTGCCTTTTTTAGGGATCGGATGCACCAAAGCAGTCTTCCGGGAGTTCGGGACGACGCCGAATGCATAGGATTGCCGGAAAAGACGCGTTAAGACCGGCGCCAACTCGGGAGCACAAGTCCGTAGCACGATTGGAGGGATACCATCGGGGCCACTCGATTTATGAATATCCAAGGAAAGAAGTGCTTTACGAATTGCACTTTGCCGGAATTTGACCTCCAGCATCGTGGTATCACATCGCGGGATTGTTGATGGTGACTTTCCTCGGTCATCCAGAGTCGAGTTCGCCGCGAAGAGGGAGCCTAAAAGATCAGCTTTCTCCTTCGCTGTATGGGCCAATGACTCACCGTCTCTGTGCAAAGATGAAGACAGAAATTCCCTAAGACAGCCTTAGCGAGAGACCAGAACGCACGTGTTCCTGAAGGGAGGCGCACCAGTCTCTCGCCAATTCTACCAATGTACTCTGTCTTCGCCTTAGCAATCACGTTTTTGAAGGATCTAGAGTCAGAGATATATTTCTTTTTGAATGCGCTGGTATTTACATCACGAGACGCCGATGCGTTAGCCCAGTCATGGTAACGTTCCCATGATCGGCGTGAAGCCGTTTTACAGAAACGACCAAACCAGGGCTGGGACTTGCCACCGATGGGCACTTGAGTATTTCCGATTTCTATAAACGGCTCATGTACGGTAGAGGTACACTATGCGTTTGAGTAAATCCCAAAATGTCCTTCCCAGCGCTCCTCTACTATTGCGGAAAGTGTAGGGCAAACAACGGGTGTAATAATTCTATAATTTCATTCCATCTATAAGCATAATATATTTAAGGGATCATATTTTTTTTTTAGATGTGGTGATATTTTCGAATACAACAACAATCTTTGAAATGAAATTATAATTTTATATTAACGAGAAAATAATTGGATTATCTTTTGTTATTCAAAAATAACGAAGTAACTCTGCCAAAATATAGTAGACCGCTGGCAGTAACAAATACAATTTCCAAAGAAATTGAACTATCGTTTTAACTTTTATATCACAACTCCTAAAGGAGTGCCTGAGTGAGTGGGAAGTCAAATTGTTTAATGAAAAGATAACGATAACATATTACAAAAGAAGTATACCATAATTAAAGTTAGTTGTCGATAATTTCCTAAATGAACTTATTCACGTAGACATGTAACAACTATTTTACCTCTCGTCAAAACAAATTCAGACGACTCTGTTTTTTTTTTGTATATGATATAAGTGTAACTATTCAATTTTTTTTTTCAAAAATATTTATTTGTTACAGACTCGTCCTCATCGTGTCCCCATGTTCGGAATTACTTTAATTTTATTTTGTCTACCTTCAACTGGTGATATCTTGCATAACTTTAAATACATATCAGCTGATTGTTAACGCAAATAAGAATATTTTATTCAAAATTTTCTTATGGATAAGACACAGAAGCGTCAATCTGTTTCTGTTGATATCATTTTAAACATGACAACTGACATAATATATAGTGGCGTATTCGTGACTCAATTTCTTAAGTCAGATAGTTGTCATTTGTCATTTTAAATATTGATATTATTTGTTTTTAAATAAATATAATGGGATTAAGTACAATTATTTAAGGATAATTATATTAAAATTAGACGATTTAAAATCTATTTGAGTTATGCAAATTTAAATAATGGATTCTAGAAACTTGATTTTTCTAGTTATATTGACCATTGGAATCAACGGTAAGTTATCTTAATTTTTTATTTCTTAATATACTTTGAAAAATTAGTTAGACCATAAAATGATGTTATTTTTAAAGCATTCGTAGCTTAACTATTGTGTTATTAGTTTATTTATCTCTAAAATTTAACCGAATATTTCAGTGATTACATGTGAAAGGCTTCATGAACAAATTTACTCATCGATCGAAGGTGGAGCTGGTTGTTTTAGAAGACTAAATGGGACTCACCAAGCAGGATGTTCATGTAATTTTTTTTTTTTACAGATATTGTTTCTCTCATATCGTAATAACTTTTCACAGCATATAATAATGAATATACCTCTTAGCTTTATAATTTTAATAAAATAAGCTATTTGTGAAATAAAAAAGAAATATTGTATTTTTTTTAAAGCTTCTCTCAATGGTGCAGTTGGAGTAGTACATATGATTCAGAATATAACTGATGCAGAATGGCTAGTATACAATTCTTCAGCTGGACCTTACATGGCAGTTGTCAGTACAAGTTTGTTCTATGATATTATAGAGCTATTCATGCAGCAACCAGATAATGTTGCTGGAGTCTTGTTATATGACAATGCAACCACGAGGTAAGAGACACTTGCAATTAAAATTATATATATATTGTTGCAAGTTGAAAAAGCTGGAATTAATGTCTTTTGTTGTGTTCATTTTCAGACCTGATGCCTTTAGTCAAGAATCTCGTTGTCCAAATCAATACTCTTCATGGTCTAAGAGTCAATGTCCGGCAACTCAAGCATCAAGTGGTTCTAAACTGGTATGGAATGAGAAAGGCACAAATCTATTAAGGAGAGACATACCTTTCCCTATATTTTTTTTACCACAGACTCGAATTACAGAAATAACTAAAATTGAACAATGTTATAACAAGTAAGTGAAAAACTGTAAATAATTAGTAGGTATAGCACTGCTTTTGTTAACTCAGGTGTAAGCCCAACTAGGTAGGTATTACCAAATCAGCAATAACAGTACTTAGTATTGTTGTTTTCCAGTTTGAAGGGTTAGGGTCAGTGATTCAGTGTAATTACAGGCACTAGGAACATAAATTCTTAGTTAAGTTATGGTGCATTGGTGAAATTATTAATCCTTACAGTGGAAATAAATAGTGCCAACAATTTAAAATCAGATACCTGTCCATATATGCCAGTCTTCCTACCTAATAGAAATAAAATATACATAGAATTAATGCTTCATGCTATAAATTTTCATAACAATCTCAATTTCAGATTTAACATCGATAAAGAAAACCAAAAAGGTCAAGCTCTGTGTTCATTGCAGTTGAATTCATTTATGTATGCAGCAGTCAACAGTGTTGTTTGTTTGAGAAGGTTAGCATATCATCATCTTAAGCCTAGAGAAGTTTAAAATTGTGTAGAAATTTATAAAAATATACATAAATGATCAATTGAGCCAAACGATAAAAAGTTAAGCATAATCATTATTGAAAATTTGAAAAAATATAATTTTTACTCTTATTTCCATTGTTTTTTATTTATAGGAGGAAAGCTCTCACACAAAAAAATAGAAAGATTGTTGACTAACAGAGGAAATGTTTTGATTTTACAAATAATCATAATTTTATGTTTACCAATGTTTTAAAAATTAGATATTCATATACAGTGTAATGTACTGGTTTTTACATTACAAAAAATAAATACAAATGTTTTGTCCATCAGGTCTGCATCATCCGCTATTTTAACACCAACTAAAGTATGCGATCCACTTGGTGATTACAATGTCTACTATTCTCTTTTTCCTCGTGCAAAGGTATGTTTTATATTTATGTTAACATTACTAAACATTTTTTTCAGTGTTTTTTAACAGATATTAAATATTTTTAGAAGGGCAGCACATAAACAATTTCAAAACTATTACATGCTGAAAATATAACTTTAGAAAATTATCAGAAAAAACACTTGTTGTTTTAATTTTTTAACAATATTAGACTATTTTAGTATGAAAAATGATAAATTATTCCAGGAATCTGAAACTAAAAAGAAACCTGTCACTTTGGTCACAGCACGATTAGACTCAGCATCTCTATTTGATGGTAAGTCATTCAATAATTTTTTCGTTCATAATACTTATTAGTATTTGTGGCAAGACAAAATAGACAAGTAAAATATTTTATTTTCACATAACATTTGGTAGTATATTATTTGAATTCTAAATATATTTTTTAGGGGTTGCTCCTGGTGCAGCTAGTTCAGTGGTGGGGATGGTGGCGCATATCGTCGCTGCGGCGACTTTAGCGCAGATAATTCCTTTGGCTGATGCCAGTTTATATGGTAAATCTCTAATAAAATTTATCTTTAATTAAATTCCAATATCCAATGTAACTGCGATAGTGCATATTTTGTATGAAGCAGAAAAGTATTGTTATGATTATAAATATCTAAGTTATAATAATAATAGTAGAACTGGCTTTGTATATTATTTTAAGCTAAATAAAATGCTGTAATACATATATAAGCTTTTGATGAAAATTTTAATATAAGAACTTAAAAAAAATGTCTCAATAAATAATAATAATCTCTTGTTATTGAATTTGTGTACACGCAAATATACTTCCTTCTAACACTTTTGAAATTCCATTGTAATAATGTCTAAATTATATCCATATTTAAACAACAAGCAACAAAAATTAATCTTTTAAAGAAATATTTATGAAGATAATCCCATTTTTTTTTATAGATGAAAATGTGTTATGGACTTTATTCAATGGTGAATCCTTTGATTATATTGGATCTCAGCGGATCGCTTACGACATAGCCCAAGGGGCTTGGCCACCGATCTCTCCTCTCTCCCCAAAAGACATTAACTTGCATATCGAGCTCGGCCAAATGGGGGGATCTCTGAAGCTATTCAAAGAAAACTCGTCTTGGCCGTTATATGCGTTTGCGCCATATGGTTCAGTTCTACCGGAACAGGTATTGTACACTTATTTTGTTGATCTACAAGCTTATCTCGCTTTCTACATTCCTTCAATGTAAAGAAATAGGTTATGTCACTTATCGGGCCACTACGATTCTTTGCTCAGAAATTTCTTTAAAAAATAAAGGCGTACACAATTTCGCAGCTATAATAATATTAAGCAGGCTTGATTAAATTTTCTAGAATATTCGAAATGATTGCATTATAATTGTTTTGATTTCAGATAACGGCATTCTTAGTTGAAATGGTAAATAACTTGAATCTAAATAATATGACGTTGGCCCCAATATTTACACCCAATTTACCGCCGTCCTCTTTACATTCGTTCCGAAGAATATTCGGTAATATAACGGACAATGACATGCCTGAAATATTGCTTGTTGATCATAATGAGACTTTCTCCAACAAGTTCTACCAATCTGCGTTGGATGATTATGAAAATGTTGGATACATGTATCACAATATAAGTATAAGCAGTGATGGTAAATGTAAGTATGGAATTACTTAAATCAGAATTCATTTAAGCTAAGGTGTTACGTGGGCGCTTTTAAATATAAGATAATATATATTTCACCGTAAAATTGTAAATAGAATATAATCTAACGGTATTTAAAATATGCTCTATATTTATCAATAATGCATAATGAGTTATCGCCCGCGGCTTCGCTAATTCGCTCCTTTTAGGGGATGGTCGTCAGGTGCTATGCATAAAAAGTAGGATATACCCTTGCTTGGAGTTCAAGCTTGCTTCATATAAAATTTCATCTGATTCGGTTCAGCGGTTTGACTGTGTGAGAGAAATAGAGCAACAGACAGGCAAACAGACATAGGCCACTGATGTTAAAAATTATATTTTTTTCATAAAATCAATTTTAGTATTACTATTTTGAAATGAATAGTCAAGCTTCGGGTGAAATCCATTATTATATAACGATATGCATTTTAGCTGTAATTAAAATTGATTGATGAAGTTTTATAGAATTGCTTGCTTAAAGAAAATAAGATTATTGTTTTTTTTTTTTAGTTTTATCGACGGATGAGTTGCTGGCAAATGGGACGATGAAAGAAAGTGATGCGCAAGTAAAGATAGCCAGAGTCGCGACGGCTCTTGCACGCACTCTTTATCAAAAAGTCGCAGGGAAACCTTACAACGGTGTCGTATCAGCTTCGGCTCACTTAGTAAGATCATTTTCACATAATTAATATTGTCTTTTCTACATAGTATAAAATGAAGTCACTTCTCGCCGTCGGGTTCGGTCGGATTTTAATGCGATTTTCATTAATAAATACAGTGATTCACAAGATCACAGAAAAACCGAGATTTCCAACTTTCCTAGCCGGAAAAGACAAGATTTTTTTCTTTTTACGTCTATACTTTAATTTTTAATTATAATATAGTCCTTTTTGTATCCGTGTGAAGCCGAGAAAAGTTTTAGTTATATAAACGGTAATTAGTGTCTTGATTCTTGAATGATTGATTACCAACGCACAGTATAAAAAATAATATAACCATAATTTGAAAGACACTGTTTCATAAAGGAAAGCAGACTAAGAATATATTTTGCATTATGATTTTAAGGGAGTGCTGAAGCCCCTCGATCATAAACTTCATTCAATCCACTATCACTGTGCAATATGCATAATTTTTAGGCATAATAATTCGTATATGTTATTTCACTTTACGACTTGTAGTGTTTAAATAAGTATTCATATTTTATGGGATTCTAATGTTTTAAGTAGTTTTTTGTTTTGAGTTGCATTGCAATGCATACTATTTGTCTACACTTGATTTTGCAATAATAGTTAATATAATTTACAATGGAATGGTCACGAAGTAACTATGTATTGTTTTTTATTTAACACACAATAACACCAGAAGGTCGTAAGATATCGTCGATTTACAATTCAGATTGACGAAATGCTGTACTGCTTCCTCCGGAGCCAAGCGTGCCGGCTGCTAGCGGCGGCGGACTACGCCAGCAGCGCCGAGGAGACGCCGGCCGAGCGGCCCGCGCCGCTGTACGTGGGCGTGGCGGCGTGGGCCAGCACGCCCGCCGTGTACGCCGGACACCTGCTGGCGCTGCTCACGGGCACGCACCTCAGCGTAAACAGGACCGCTTGCGACAAGTTTGACGAACCCGTAAGGATATGAATTAAATCGATATTCAGTATGACGTCCTGCTTCTTTAACTATTCACAAATATTTTTAGGGCTTCTCATACTACTGGCTGAGAGGATGGAATCACAGCGGTATTTGCATCCAGACTACGATGAACTTCAGTCAAGCCGTCAGTCCGGCCTTTGATAAATCAGGTATTTTCATTGGACGAGTTTCGCTTTCTGTAATTTTGGGTCGAGACTGATCTAATTGTAACGTTTCAGACTATGACATGTCGTCGGGCGAGTTTTCAACGTGGACGGAGTCGGTGTGGCAGGCGATGTGGGTGCGCGTGTTCGTGCGCGCGGGCGGCGGCGGCGCCATCACGGCGGCCGTGGCCGGCGTGCTCGCCACCGCCGCCGCCGCGCTCGTCACGCACTGGCTGCAGAGACACGCCGCGCTCGTGTTCCTCGACTCGCCCGCCTCCATGCACAGCGACGCCTCGGGGTATGACACTCGCGTTCTAAACTGTCCTGTACGGCGTGTGTAGGCGGACGGGTAAGTGGGTCACCTGATGGTACCACTGCTCTGAGACATGGTGCACACTGACTCACTCGCTCTTCAAGCCAGAACACAACAATATTTCTGTTTGGCTGTAGAATATATTGGAAATAAATAACCAATATAAGTGTTGTGGTGTGACGTAATTATAAGTTATTTTATTGTTCTAATTGTAATTTTAATGTATTGTTTCAGGATTATAAGGACAGTAAACTGCTAAGACGAATGTGGATGCTAGGAACAATACTATTGTATGTAGTATATAATTAAATTAGCAAAGAATAAAGAATTCCACAATACTAACTTTAAATAATACAATCAACTGATCACAATATAATTAATTAAAACTAATTTAGTCAGACCACAATTTCACATGGTAAATGCTTATTTTCGCTAATTGTTGACATATCCGAAAGATTAATTATGATTATTTCAGTATAATTTAGGCTTAGTCTCAATGTAGTTGCAGTGTCTTTAGCCAATTATTTGAAAATTAAACCATTGACACCCAACTAAATTAAAAACATATTTATTGATCTCTTGAAAGTCTATTGCCTTAATAATTATTTTGTAAATTGCATTAGTTTGTACCGAATTTATTTAAAACAATCTAATTAAATTATAAGAATAACCTTTTTGTTTTATTTTCCCCTGGTATTATCTTAATTATAGTTACATACTATGTCATTAAAGCGCACGACGTCGTTGTTTTAATATTTACACGCGAATCTTGCCTCTCCTCGTACCCTAAAAAAAAGTCTCAGTCAGAGCAAACGGTGGCGTTGACGATAAGTCTCAATATTGTCAACGCATTCAACACGTTTCCCTGGTACGAGTATGAGTACGAGAGGAGTGCTTTTACACCATTGAATTTTTAAACAAAATAGGTTTGGAAACATTCATATTATGTTCTAAAATAAACGGATAAATATAAGAATGAGTATTGATGAAATTATGTAACAGTTATGTGTAGACTCAATTGACTAAAATCTATTGCGTTATAATACGAATGTCATTTTCATAGTTGGCAACTGTCACGTGTCAAATTTCATTTGAAACTTGAAATGTCTTTGATTACAAGAGGCTTACGTGTTTGCTATGGTTCCAGTTTGCCGGCGATTGCACTGACATCGACTGCTAATAAATTCCGCCCCTTTTGTCGTACATATTCAGTCACACAGAAACAAGTGCCTAAGAAAATGGCAGCAGAGAGAACGTTGCCTCAAATATTTAAGTTTGTTGATAAGAATGCGGAATCTTACAAAGCTCTTTTAAAAGAAGCTGTTGCTATTCCATCAGTGTCGTGTGATCCTAAATATCGAGATGATTGTGTACGAATGGTTCATTGGATGCAGGATAAATTACAGGAAGTAGGAGCATCAACGGAACTAAGAGACGTTGGTTATCAAACGATTGATGACAAACAAATAAAACTACCCCCTGTTCTTATTGGTAGCTTAGGAAACGTATGTTATTAATTTATCACATCAAACCTTCTAATTTATCTTGTTCATTATCTTATTACTGTCCTGAATATTTCAAGGTTCCTACAAAGAACACAATTTGTGTGTATGGACATTTGGATGTCCAACCGGCCCTTAAATCTGATGGTTGGGAAACTGAGCCATTTGATCTGCAAGAAAGAAATGGTAAGCTCTATGGGCGAGGCTCTACTGATGACAAAGGACCAGTTTTGGGCTGGCTACATGCAATCAATGCATACAAAGGCATTGGTGAAGAGGTATGTATATATGATAATAAAATATAATAAAATGATTGATTTTAAAAACAATTAAAGATATATTTCATCTACAGCTACCAGTTAACTTAAAATTCATATTTGAATGTATGGAAGAATCTGGATCTGAAGGCCTTGATGAATTGCTAATGGAAAAACTAAAACCAGAAGGTTTCTTTGATAATGTGGACTATGTGTGCATTTCTGATAATTACTGGTTAGGCACTACCAAACCTTGTATCACATATGGTTTGAGAGGGATAAGTTATTATTTCCTCGAGGTCGAGTGTGCCAAAATGGATCTACACAGTGGTGTTTATGGAGGCACTGTACATGAAGGTATTTTGTCAATATTTCTTAATTGATATTCCTGTAACATTAAAGAGATAATAATTTAACTCTGATTATATATCAGCATTGAGTTACAGAATTATTTTCAAATAAGCAAAGCTAATTACAGGTTTGAATACATACATCATTGTATATCTCAATTTACATAGATTACAGCATTAATGATATGATAATTAATGTACAAGCTGGAAAATAATTCAAATATAGAATGTATTGCAACAGTCTTTCCTTTATAGGCGATAAATATTTGTTCAATGATAATGATAATTTTATTTTCATGCGAGTTACTCATTGAATTATATACATACATATTGTGTCACAAGTCATATTTGTATTATCAGTTGCATTCGCTCGTAATGTAGAATGGTATAAACAAATAAAATGTAACAATGAGACATATGATTATAAAAAGCTATTATAGATCTGTTCACTGATGCCTCCATATTCAATTATTTATTGGTGTGCATTAAAAAATATAATCTAATTTGTATTTTATCTGCTGTTCCAATTTTTATATTAGTTATTATGCACACTAAGACATTTTGTAAGCAAGAGTCTCACACATACAAATGCATGCCAATAATTTCACCTGGATGGGTGCACTTTTGTGTGCGAACAGATTTATATGAATACTTAATACACACTAGTTGCTCCACAAGGTTTCACCTTTGTTTATATGTTACTGCTATGTCCCTGTGAGTCATGGTGTAATCTTTCTCAATGAAAAGGCTACCTAATGGGCATACAAAAATATTGCCTCAAATCAGACTAGTAGATCCTGATAGCTGCATTCAAACAAAGGAAATGTTCAGCTTAAACAGAAAGATATATATATTTGGCTTTCATCCAGAAGCTTATTAATTTGTTGGGATGAAAAGTATGAGTAGTTGCAATGAATTTGTTAATAATCATCACTGTGAGTTGTATTCAAATGTATTCATGGTTATTGTACTTTGTTGTGCATTCTGGTGCACTTTTTCATTATTTTAATATGCTTTTCTCTATCTATTTTGAATTTTAAATAGGCCATAGATGAGAAATTTGATTATTCTACTATATTATAATATACTTTTATTTTTAGCTATGTCGGATTTAATTTATTTAATGAACACATTGGTCGACAAAGACGGCAAGATCCTAATCACTGATGTCTATAAATCTGTTGCTCCGTTGGTTGAAAGTGAAAAGAAATTATACAACTCAATTGACTTTG
The DNA here is from genome assembly GCF_037043105.1 of Vanessa tameamea. Classification (NCBI taxonomy): domain Eukaryota; kingdom Metazoa; phylum Arthropoda; class Insecta; order Lepidoptera; family Nymphalidae; genus Vanessa; species Vanessa tameamea. The sequence goes on along the minus strand of NC_087313.1, from coordinate 7,703,878 downwards.
ATCCTGAGGCATACAGGTTTGCATAATTAGCTTTACATATGATCCATTACAATAAGGTTCAATTGGAAATGGTAATTAATAAGAATTTATTTACAGAAACAGTTAAATATTTATTGGCCTGATCTGGAAAATAAATAACTAAAAAAAAATTAAAGCATACTCTACATATAATATTAAAATGTAAATATTTATTTTTGAGTATGTATTAAAGAAATCGAATAAATAATAGAACACATTATCATTGATTGTGTGTAATCATGTTAGCAACTAAATAAGATAAGCTATCTGTAAATTACACAAAATTATCTAATCACTTGATATTGTAATCAAAATACACTAAGATTTATGGATGATACACGTGGCTGAACTAATAATACCTTTTCGCGTTTCACGCCGACTTTACATTTTTAACGTTTCACACAAAATCGACCTTAGAACTCACTTCCCGCCAAAAAATAATTCTTTTTTATTTTAATTTTATTATCTACGTAGGTAGACGAGCAAATAGGATATTGTCACGGTAAATGCCCATCAACGCCCAAAGACATTGGTGCTGTAATATATATTAACCGTTCTTTACATCCTTAATGCGCCACCACCCTTGAGAACTTAAATGTTATGTTTCTTGTGCCTGTAGTTACACTAGCTCACTCATCCTTCAAATCGAAGTACAACAAAACTAAGCATTGCTGTTTGGCGGTAGAAGAAATGATGAATGGGCTCGCACAAGGCCGTACCACTAAGTAATGCAATTATGCTATTACTATTGAAAAATACAGGGATTTTGTATGCCTTTCAGACAATCAATTGCGGCTCATAAACTCGCACATAACGGGGTCAAGGAACAGCTCTTGATGCACCGCTGGAGATACCCCAGCTTATCATTGCATGGAATTGAAGGTATGAATATAAACAAATATGTTTTGATATATGTTTATTAATTAGTATGTTGGGCCTGTTTGGCATTTTAGATCGCAACAATAAAGTAATCAGTACTGGCAGAGGCATTTCCGGCCACTATCATAATAAAACACTATCAGAACAGTGGAACTTTCTACCACCACTAGCACCTCTTGCCAGAAAATTTTGAAATATTTACTAAAAATCATTGGAATAATTAGTTAAATTCTTAATTAAAACATATTTATGACTTTAGTTTTTAAACTAATAAAAAAATATCTTGTGTTAAAAATGACTATCTATAGAATGTGTAGAGCGATAAAACAGTTATTTAACAGGTTTTACACAACGATAAGAATAAAACACAGTACAACAATAACACTAGTAGCTTGTGATGTGTTTGAAATGCGAGTACAAGGTCAATTTAATTGAATTCAATGACCGAATACGAATCGAGTCTTCTCTAAATCGACTTCGGTTACTTTTTAAATAAGGAACATATGAAACAATATATTGTTAATCAATTAAATAAATGAGTTTGAGGATGATGTTTTTGTTCCATGTCAGTAATATTTTCACCATAACTAAATTAATTTAAAAAACATTACGTTTTAAATTTTTTTAAATTAATATATTGAACAATATAAAAATTAAATGTATTCATTGAGTCTTGATTGAGTGCTTTATTGTGTTATTAATAATAATATAGTACTTATGCTACAAGTGGAACAGTAAACTCTGTCACGCTTTCGCGACTAAATCACTGAATCGATTTTGGCGAAATTTGGTACGAAGAAAGCTTCAACCACAAGACACGATAGAGGCTATATATTTTTTTTCATTTAACCCAAATGTTTAAATTTGGGTATGAAAGTTAGTGTGTACGTTATAATTATACATTTCACATGGTTAATGATGCGTATTCAGCTAGTTCAATATATATTCAATTGAAAGCGCAATTTTGTGTAATCCGTCTTGGAAAAAGTGTCCCTCTCAAAACGATGGTATTTATATATAAAATTATTTATAAATAATATTTGACTGCAATGAATTTGATAAAGCCTACCCTTGGCGGCGGCAATGTAATCCCATACGACAACCCTGCAACCGCCTCTGCAGAGGAGCGATGACAATAGACAGCTTATTTATTTCAATCACAACGTAAAATTTTAATCGATAATTTTAAACGATGGATGGTTTGTGTGAGACGATATGGTTAGAAAGAATGTTACTTGTGAGATGACGTACGACGGAGAAGTATGGAAAAAGAACACGCTGCGCCGACCCCAAGTAAAATTGGGATAAGGGCAGGATGATGATGATAATTAATTTTCATGCAAGCATAACAAAGGAGAGGAGGTACTTTTCTAAACATGGATATTAGCATTTAGTTTCAAATTTGTGATATTTGAATAATCCATGTGTTTTTTGTACATTTCTCTTATTCTTGTTTCTATAAAATTTTAATATCTCATGTTATCTCTTGATAGAATTTAAATTCAAACATTATTTCCTTTACTAATTTAATTTTAGGAGCCGCATTCCAGCCCGGAGCGAAGACTGTTATTCCAGGAAAAGTAATTGGAAAATTCTCTATTCGTATTGTACCGAATCAGGAACCAGAAGAGATCGAGCAGCTTGTATTTGATTATATCAACAAAAAGGTAAAATTATTTATTTTAATTGTATCATAAAAGTACTTAGCAACATCTTCATCATGTCAGCCGGAAGACGTCCGCTCGTGGACAAAGATCCCCACGGATTTCCACGATGGCCGGTCGCTGATGGCCAGACCCATATCCAACGGCAACTTTGTAGGTATCTTCTGATGTAGCGTCTTCCGATTCGTGGTTGACACTCAAAAACCTTTCGGTCCCACGGGCCATCAGTACTTAGTACAAATGGTACGATTTCGAAATAGGAGTTATCTCATTTTTACGTATTTCTTCATCGGTTTTTATTTGTGCGTAACGAACATTAGTTCATCATTTTCACTTAGAATGGGCAATACACGACGGAAATTCATCGATGCTGTCGAGAAAACTACGTCATTTAAACCTTTACGGCGTCATAAAACATCGAACAATACCTAACTTTCAATGAACAAAACAAGACAATAAATTGTTTTAATATAACAAACTACTCAATACTTATTTATGATTAATATTTATATACAATGGATTGAATAAAAACAATGGTAAACATTAATGGACCGTAACAATTTAATAAATAATTGAATTTTAGTAATAGTGAAAAAAAACCCGTTATTACAAGCTTAACTACTTTTATCGTTATTTTACAAGTCATCATCATAAATCAGCCAGGGCGAGATATAAAAATGTCTTCCTGAAATGTTTCTCTTATTTATGTTCAGCTTCATTTTTTCTGATACTAAAATAACTATTAAATAAAGAAAAAATATGGTGAACCTAACTACCGACTACTTACAATACCTTCGAACGTCGTAAAGTATGATTAAATGCATGGAATGAACCTCCATGTTTCGATACGCTTTACACTAAACATGATTATGAAACGGCTTGGTGTGACCAGTGGGCGGAGCGTGGGTCGCCCAACAAGATGCGCATCACGGCGCAGAGTGGTCGCGCGTGGACCGAGAACCCCAACCATCCGCATTACCAGGCCGCCGCTCGTGCCACCAAGCTCATCTACCAGGTCAGTGCCGACTAAACTCTCGTCGATATTTTAAAGTTTTGCATTAAGGGACTTGGCGTTTGCTCTGGTATTCCTGTTATAAATTAAAAAAATATATTACCATGTAGACGGATCCCGACATGTCTCGTGAGGGCGGTTCCATCCCGGTGACGATCACACTGCAGGAGGCCAGCTCTCGCAACGTGCTGCTGCTGCCCATGGGCGCCGGAGACGACATGGCGCACTCGCAGAACGAGAAACTCAATGTGCGGAACTACATCGAGGGCGTGAGTACAATATTTATAACTTCATTAATAATATGCTTTACTGTTTAATTTGACCCTTGTGGATTATTTACAGCGATATCGGTAGAGATGACTAGTAGTTAACGTCGCTATCAAATAAAAGTCAATGACCCTTTCTTTTTTTATTAATTTTTTACATCCACTTCAATTCGACATTTATTACATATACGGTTAGATTAGTTTTTAAAAATATTTTTTAATAATCTTTGTGCCATCGTAATCGAGACTTCACGCAAATGCACATTTTGTTTGCTTACACTAAAATTTGCATATACATATATGCAAGAAACCGATTCGATAATCTTCCTTTATACGCATTAAATTTTAGTATAAAAATAACGTTTTCATAATACATACAGACATTTTTATTTTCAGATCAAACTTTTTGCTGCTTACCTGTACGAAGTTGGAATTCTTCCAAAGTAATCGAAGAGATCTTCTCTTCGTATCATTTTGTATTGAAGTCGGTGAACACTTAAATATAAATATCGTGTTTTCGTCCAATACTTTGATATTTCTATGATTATTGTTGTATCAATTTAGTGTCAGTTTACATATACCGTGGAGGTTTTAAATATATACCGTGAAATGTTCTTAACATTCCTTACTAAGTACAAGAAATTCTGTTCGCATTTTACTTTCAAACGGAAAGCGGAGTGCCTTATTTATCAGCATAATATAAACATGACATTAAGACTGTATTCGATTAATATTTTAAAATCTAACGTATTGTTTGTAATTTCGAACTTCATAATAAAGGCGAGCATTACTATTTCGGTCTAAAAAGGCTTATTTGAATAATTTGGTCTAAGCGACCACTGGTATGTGTTTTAATACTGTTTGCATAATATTTTTTTATGATTTTCGCTTTACTTGGTTAAGAACCTTGTATTTTTATATTATTTTATTCTGCATAATAAAGTTTGTTAATTTAGATATGATATTTTATTTTTTGACATTAGACAACAACTCTTAGAAGATTATCTTCACTATATTAACGTTTTGTGGTACTTTTCGTTCAAACCACTTCTACATACAGGTTGACTAGTTGATAAAAGACGACCATCGATATAATGAGCCAATCCTAACAATACTCTGCTTTTTAGTATCAATGTACTACAAAAGCGTACATTTAGAGCCCCCGCAGACCACCGACTTTATACCGACCGATAGTTTGGTCGGGTTGGCCTGCTAGTACGCACACCGAGCCAACTAAACAGTTCAATCGGTGATGAGTGCGCAAACTATCCAACAGTCGGCCGACTATTCTTTAACTATTTGCTAGTTTCTAACCAACTGTTGAAAAGAATGGTCGCATCGCACCGCACAATGAAAATTAATAAAATATTGCATAGAATTGTTATTATTGCTCTCATACACCGGAGGAGGAAAATTAAAAAGAGAGCCCGACAGTATTGGGTGCATCCTATCTTTAGTGATAGATTATTAAACGGAAAGTTTTACACTATGCATTCCAAATTACTCGATTACCCGAAAATTTTTTTCGCCTTTTATCGAATGAGCATAACTGGCTTCAACGAACTTGTCAAATTAATTGGACCAGGAATAGCGAAGGAGGATACAAAGACTATTAAGACTATCTATACCTGTGGAGGAGAGATTGAGCGTTACGATAAGGTAAGATAAACCACAAAACATACTTTCAATTTTATTTTAAATTCAAATGCCAAGTTTACAAGTATATTTGGGAATCTTCTGAAAAATTTGATTAATATGACTGGGCTGATATGTTGGAATCAGCTGGCGATGAAACATTTTGAATGGTTGTTTGTGCTATGGTGGGGGACGGTGTAGAATCTGGTGTATAAGCCTGTAATTGTTGTTATTGATATTACAAAAAGTACATGTGAGCAAATATGGAATATGCTTCAACCGTTATATATGCCAACCAAACAAGGAGATGACTGGATTAAAATAGCAGACGAATTCTACAGTTGCACAAATATTTCAAACATTATTGGAGCGATCGATGGCAAACATATACGGATGATACAGCCAGAACATTCCGGTTCATCATATTTTAACTACAAAAAGTTCTTCTCCTGCGTTTTGATGGCTTTGACAGATGCCGATTATAAATTTGTGTACATTGATGTTGGTTCTTATGGAACAGCTAGTGATTCGGAAATATTTAAAACATCAGAAATGGGTAAACGGCTTTCCTTCTGGAAGGCAATTGCCTAATGATGATATCGGAGATGTTATTCCATTCTCTGTCGTAGGCGATGAAGCGTTTGGACTTGGAAATCATATATTACGCCCTTATGCAAAAATAAATTTAAACTACACCAAGTATTTTCAACTATAGACATAGAAAAGCTCGACGCATTGTTGAATGTACTTTCGGGATTCTAGCTAACAAATGGCGTATTTTTCACCGTCCAATTGACGTAAATATTATTTTCTGTGTTAAAATTATTAAAGCTTGTTGTGTCCTACACAGTTATGTACGAATCAAAGATGGAATACATTTTAGAGTCACTCTACAGTTGTACCATGAATAACTTCAATACAAATGGAAATAACCGAGGAAGAAATAATATGAATAATGTGCGGCAATACATGGCGTCATCACCTGATATCAGAACAAACAGGGGAATCGCGCGTTCCATTTCACGCATGAAATAAATAACTGCATAAAATAAAAATCATTTATTTCGGATTAAAAATTTACATTCATATTTTTTTTAGTACTAAAATGACTCAATATTCTTGTAAGTATTTACTTTTTTTACTTATTATTACAAAAACCTTACAATTCAAACATTCTCAATGAAAATGACCATCACGAGATCGGGTATCACCATGAAAAGGAACGCGCGAATGGCGCCAGAACTGAAAATTCTGCTGTCGTATCTATCTACCGTAAGTAAATATTATTTCGATGCATTTTTTGAGAAAAGAACTATGGAGATATTATTGAATTCAAACCAATAATCTACCACTTCTACCATTATTTGCCTATTTCTTGGCCACGTCAATAAAGTACTAAAAAATGTATCGTACCTTGATTTATTTTATCTTGGGCACTAAGCTCATTGCAATCAGGAACAACAGCTTCACAAACTTCCCCCACAGTTTTTTCTTTACATTTATGTCAGAGTACTCTTTGAGGTTTTTTTTGTAAAGTGCAGGACGTTTTTCGACTTCCTCGATCAAAGTTAATATCGAAGATTCCGCAATAAGTGATTGAGAATTGGGCGACGCCATTTTGCAAAACACTCGCCGCTGTCGACCATTCGCTGTCAAAGCTCGGAGCGAAGTGAACTATCGGCTTAGTCGGCCGACTGAAAAATCGTCGTGTGTGCGCGGGTGGTAGGGAGCCAATACTGATTATAAAGTCGGCCGATAGTTTGCCGATAGTTTAGTTTGAATTGAATCGGGAAGCCCATCAAACTTGTTTATCGGTCGATACCAAATCGTCGTAGTGTGCGCACTTGCCTACATCTGCACCAAGTACCATTAAGCACCCGACCAAACTATCGGCCGATAAGTAATCGGTGGTCTGCGGGGGCTCTTACATTAAGCCAGTGTTTAATGCATAAATAAATGTAAGCTTAAATAAAAAATAGATAGTAACAATAATTGTGTTAATGCGAATGAAAAACTTTTAAATAAGGAAGCACTAGACATTATTGACGAATACACAACAGTATTCCTTTCCTTAGTATAAGCTTAATAAGCTACAACGGGGCCCTAATATTAACAGATTGGTTAGTAGATGAGTTTATTTGATGAACCTGTACTGGCTTAATAGACTTGACATAACAATGTCTTCAAAAGTGTACTGTGAAGAATTGCAAATGATGATGTTCAAGCTCACTGTCAAACAACCGTAATTGTGAATTGCTATTGTTCACTCCTGCACGACGAGGTTCGTCAACACTCCGCTCCATGGACCAAACTAAAACTATTGAATGGATTGATAACTTCGATCAACAATGCCATGTTAAGGACTGGAAACTCCGACGCGGAACTTACCAAACCTCGGTACAATAGATTAACAGTTTTTTTCTTAATTTCCGATGAAATCCGATGAGGCGGTTAGATATGCCTTTCATATGATTTTAATAGTAGATCATCAATTAATTTCTAATTAAGTGTAGCGACAGTAATGACCAATAATACGATAGATTATATATATGGCATTTACATGAACATTTCGTAGGTAAAATCTCAAAATAAGATTTCTTATCATAAATAGCGAACATTAGTTCATACATATTCTGTGGTTATTACTGTATACGATTACGCGGCGTTGATGTATGGCAAGATTTTCAGGGAAATACCGAATAACTAGAACGACTATTATCTATAAGTTTAGTGAATTGCATACCAACATACTTCAATGTTATTTTTAAAACATGTTGCAGTACTTGGAAACAATATAAATTATACAGTAGTATTTTAATACGAGAATAAAATAAGGATATAGGATTTTTTATGTTTGTCTGGGCAATCATTTTCCTTTAACAAATTTATTAAGCAAATAAGTACAGTAAGGCTTAATTGAATATTTCAATTACATCAAATAAATTAGCACAAAAATTAAGTAGGAAACGTTGTACTTACGATATTATATATACATAAATATATATATATATATATATTGTCTTATTTAATGTACATAGATCTAGGTAACTGATAAAATATTTTTATGATAAACATAAAAAATAAATAGATTACTACTATATACTGATGATAATTATAATAAAGATTTAATTCGCAATATCCGCGTTTACTTTTTGTTTGTCCGGAATTCAGCTGCATTAAGATAAACAAACGCATATTTAATAACAAATTAACACGAATAATAAATAGTTCAATATATTATACAAATACAAAGCATTTTTAATTGTAATAAATACTTTTTTTTCATACTTGTATACTCTTTTTTCCCTTTGGCCTATTTCAGAAGTGGTTATATCTTAAACGTAAGTTCCTTTGACACAGGCTGATAAAAAACTGGTCGCGGCATCAGAGACATATTTACCCTAAAAACATAGCAATGCCAACGATTATAATCGTTATTATATACTTATTATAATTATAGAGAATGGGCTGAAATTGAATAAATCTTTTATCGGTCTTGGAACTTTCACAAGGTCATGGGTTCAAAATTAAAGTTAGGTCAAACCAATTGATTTTTTTTGGCAAAAAATTCTCAGTAGCTGTCCAGAGCAATCCTGCTCGATCTCAGTACGGTCGTAATGTATTCTTGTCTCATCGGAATATATAAGTGCAATTGTGCAGACTCAATTTGCGGTGCCAGCCTAACTACAGGCACAAGGGACATAACATCTTAGCTCCTAAAGTTGGTGGCGCATTGGCAATATAAGGAATATTAATACATATTTCTTATACCGTAGATAGATACGTCTATTGGCGGTAGTGATCACTCAACATTAGGTGACCCTGTTAAAATATAAAATAAACGGTGCATCGTAAGAAAAAAAAATAATATAAAATTCTTTTTTTGCAGAAAATGTTTGATAACTTTTTCCTTTAAAGTAAGTATTAAAAGCATTACTCAACATTTTCATAAAGGCGTTTATTAAGATGGTGGCTAATTCTCGCTTTTCTCTATTTTGGTGTTACGCTTAGATTAATACAAAACATTCTTCGCCTACAATAACACAAAGTCACAAAAAAAAAGAATCTGCTATGTGGTTTTATATCTAAGTGCTATCTTTCCTGGATAACATGTAGTACTTATTAGTTTCCTAATTACTAACAAGCAATATCTCAACGGGGGTTAGTTTATCATGATTAAGGTAAAATCAACAATATTATTTAACGGCAACACAATTGCATCTTTTGTAATTACAATGAGGTCGCTGTTAACCTGGAGTCTGATAAGAGAACTAACAATAGATCAATCACGCGAATATCGCGGACTTTCTAACTTTTCTAAGTGAATGTCAGCGTTCCACTAACACTAAGGTCAGAAGTAAGACGATCTATTCTTCATGTTTATGGTATGCGAATTTAATATTACCGAATACAGTAGGTACTGTAATGATGGAAATATTCTTCTACATATTTATGATTTTTTGTATGTAATTAATTTAGCGTTTCATTGTTTATTTGATTAAATGCATGGTTAGTTAGTTTCAATTTAAAATTATCCTTATTAAAGAATTCACTCATAATAGCTACTTATTTTGCTATTTACATATATATGAAAAAAATACTGTGAAAAGAGATTTATCCACGAAAACACAAGTTTAGAAAAACAACTAATGTTACATATATTGTTGTTGGTGGTTTTTAAAGTAAAAAAATCACAAAAAGAAAATCAAAAAATTATAATTCTGGACCTATTGATTGGCTTAATCCACTTTAATAAAATATACTATGTTATTGTTTACGCTATAACTACCGTACTTTCACGTCCAGATCATTCAATCGTTTTTTGCTTTGTTTGGCCGCGATGACCTACTAGTTCGAATACTTAAATCATTAGGGGGTCGAATTTCATGTCTTGATTTTTTCATACAATTGATTTATATTTGTATTAAGACGCTTATAAAGTAAAAAAGATGGAGATTTTTAAATTAAGAAAAAATAACTGGCTATCTAAACCTACTTATCTACCAATATTTTGTTCACATATGAGGTTATTTTACTTACTTGGTTATTCAGTTTGTCACAAGAAACCATGCTCAAATCTTATGCTTTTTATTTAATTCAAAAAGAAGTTCAGTTAAGTTTTCGTTTTACTGATTTTGACTGTTAAGGCTTAACTTTTTGTAGATATTGTAAAATCATATGTAAACATAAATCTTGTAATTTAATGTTTGTTATGAGAAATTTTAATACTGTTTTTATTTTAAAATAACTCAAAAACTTAAAATGAAGTATAGGTATACTTAATGATATTAAAGATACGTTTCCGTTAAAGGGGTTTTCCTCGAATTATATTGAAACTGGGTCAAAGGGACTTGATTATCACTCACATAGACACGATATATCGATACGATACGATATATCGTGTCTAAGTGAGCAATATTAAATGTGCATAATCGTTCACATATTTACTATTTGAAGTATTTGATTAAAAAAAGGAATTTATTTCAGCTGTTCAGTTGTGTTGCCATTGGAGCCAGCGCAGCGCAGTTGATTCGAACACGAGCAATACCAGTTTACCAACACTAATAAAAGAGAATAGCGGCTGGTCCTCATTTAGTCTGCTTCAGAGTCTCACTCGAACAAGACGTTAATTTCGTGCGAAAATATCACAGATTTGTACCATTAAATCTAATCCTAAATCGAAAGAAAAAAAAAACTAACCGACCTGTGGATTAACATTTCAGCAAACAAATTTGTTACACATTTTATGGAATTATTATTTTAAACGTAATATAATTAAAACGTCGTCTGCACAACGGTGAGTCCAGTTTTTTTTTTTGTAATATCTATGTAAATATTTATTGAGTTTCTTCATACTATGTGACTTGAATATGAGACCATATAAATAATTTTATATCATCTGTTAGAGGCTTGTTTATTCGAAAATATGAGGCAAACGTCTATAATTTTGAGTCATTGTGCTGCTTGTTTCACTATCAGAATGTGTCACTTGAGCCTTATTGAAGTAATGGTTTAGATAACCTACCATACAATAACACTGATATTTCTTATTATTATTTACTTAAAATATAGTTTATTTCTAAGTTTGATAGCGTTAACCGTATACGTATACGATTTCTATTTTTCTTTGACGTATTATATTACAGTTAATTATTACAACATAATATTACATATTCTATATTTTGTGTAAGTACAAAAATATTAGAAATCCAAAAAAAGAGAGCGAATTACTTTTTGAAAAACAAATGTTTGGTGAAGTTTTTGTACCGGATTCTGTTACGGGCCTAATAACGTAATAGTATGAGTTACGTTACAGTAAATAGCTGTATTTTTCTTCGAAATATGTATGTTAAATGTAGGAGTGGAAAGTGTGCCGCAACCACTATCCCCGCTCGATATTTTATACCTTTAATCATATAGGTATTAGATGTACTAACAATACTTTGAATACTTCACTTGTGTTTACTTTGAAGTTTGTTTTACAATCACGGATACGATAGATAGTAGTTTTAGAGATAATACATTTACGAAGTAGATTTTTATAAAAACAATTTAAAAATAAATCAAGATGATTTATCATCGTTTTTAATTGTCAAATATTTTATTCCATACATATTGTTTAATATACATAATATTAAACAACTTGTATGTAATCAAACATCAAAAATTTTTTAACATTTCTCAAACTTTGCTGTTTTAAACCTTTGAATTACGGTAATAGGTAGTTATAATAATAATAATACATATTTCGAATTATTGGGTGTTAAGCGATATAAATCATTTTAATAAAAAAGTATGTAGGAATTTAGTATGTTATGTACGTTCAAAATTTACGATTTTTTTATTTTTTTTATTATATATTTCTCGACAAAACTTGCATGATGCATAGTTACCTTTGTAAGTTTTTTTTGTATAATGTCTTGGTATTTAGATAAGTAGATAATAACGAGTAATATCCTGTTTTCTATATAACAATCTGTGTGTGTAATCTTATAATGCCATTCGGTTTGGCCTTTCAACGGGAAGTAATCTCCTATCCTATTTTATCATGGAGTTTTTTGGATTCTTTGATTTCAGATACTCTTAAGAGCTGGCTAACTTTGTGAAGCTTTTGTGCATTCTAGAATTAAAAAACAACAATCATCCAGTTTGTTCCTCCACAAATCCGTCTGTCATTATATCCACGCTAAAGCTAGGTGTCAATATCTCAAGTTTCTAAGAAGGTACAAGTAAGCATGTCAAGACATGCTTTGGAAAATTTGGCAAAAAGTGTTATTATTAAATTTCTCAATCGCATTAAAATGCAGAGTTGATGAGCTAATTCAATATCTTCACGCGCCTTTAGTTTTTTCATATCATGGCTGTTCTATAGCTGCTTCTGTTATATCTGTTATATGCTATAAGGCTGACAGATTGGGTGTGATTGTCACACTTCTAAAGTTATTGATGACGCAGAAGCTCATACTGAGCTCCGTAGAATCTGCAATTTCATAATTAACGGGTTTAGTCCCTTTAAATAACAAACGTTTTGTAAGAAGGTATTACATTTTTAAGTGATTAAAAAAAACTGTGTTTAGGAAGATTTGTATATGATTTACTTATCTTTCGTTCGTCATAACGATATGGATTAAAGTTCAGATTATTATCAATCGATTAGGTCCAGTCAAGTAAAGTCTTAGGTGAATTTAAAAGCCTGATAGTGTAAATCCGTGAATTCTTGTCAAGCGATTGCCAACTGTCAACCGAAATCTTGCCAAAATGCTTTTTTGCAAATTTCTCATAAGCGCTGTGTGGTACGATAAAAAAAGTTAAAACCTTTTTGTAGGGCATTAATTTACTATAACTTTTACTTAAATGCTATTTTTTTCGAGGTATAGTCAGTTCGACAAGTTAGGTATATTCTTGTTACTTGCTTATGTCAAATATTTTGTAGAATATTAAAATTACTTTATCTATGAATTGAATTTCTAACTTTTTCCGTTAATTAATGAAAACTTAATGAATTAGTATGAACATAGAGATATTAGAAGCGTACTGATTTTTAGAAATATCGTAATTGACATTTAATTTAATTTACAAGTAAGATAAGATATAGGAAAGGTGTAGCACAAATCTTTTATTTCCTGGACAAACAGACGAAACATTCGTTGACATTTTGAAATTTCTATTTACTACAATAGTAAGTCAGATTCTGGGACAATTGTTTCTACGAGTTTTTATATTTTCAGGAAGATTTTTAACACAAAATAAGACATTCGGAAGCAGACATAATTAAATCGTATAGAACGCTAATTTTTAAACAAATTCGAAGCGCTGTCAGTTATGAGAAACGCTGTGCTACTATAGAAGCTGGGGCGGTCCTAAGTTTTTCTTATAGTATCAGTTCTACTGCTACATGAGCGAATCCTATAATCAAATATTATCCAGCTTCCTAACCAATAAAATGCAGTGTTACTAGTGAAGAACTTGCATATAATTTAGTCGTATTTTATTTGCTCTATTTTTATCGTTATTCTAACAGTTTCTAGTTGTGTCTGAAGATTAGTAAATTGTAAATAAAGGTAAGATCAATATCGACGTATCAAAGTCATCATGCATTGCATCTATGTGATAAAAATACGTATTAAATATCACGGATTTTTTAATATGAAAAGCACGAGCAAGGAATAGCTACTAACGTTGAATTAGATTGTTTGACATATTATTATTTATGACTACGTACGTAACCATTATAATTATGATTACCTATATAATTCCAAAGAAGGTGGTTATTATAGACAATTTTTACGATAATGTGTAAAAATAAAAAGGCAAAAAATATAGATAATAATAATTATAGTTATTATTACTACATTTACATTACACAGCATAAATACGCCCAACACACTTGCGAAGCTTATTTTATGTAATCGATATTTAAAGAAAAAAAAATTGTTGGTAATGCTCAATTTACACAAAACTTATGTATTTGACGAGTTTTGTTCGGTCGACTAAGTATAGCATTTTATATAAATATAAATAATATGAAGTTATTTTCTGCTGCATTTATTTCAACAGATTTTCGTAACACTGAATTTACGAATATTCCCAAGAATTTCACATTTTTAAGGGCTAGGTAGTTTTGTACTAAGTAACCTACGTAATCATTTATTCCATGAGAATATAATTACACATATGACAAATATTCAAATAATACTATTTGAATTTAAGTACCGAACTTTTTTTCAGCATTTTTGACAGCAGTCAAAATAATAATGTCACCGACATACGATGTAATAATTAAAAAAAACAACTATGTCTGCTATTGATTCGACGTCAACAACGTATACCAAACCCATCGAGACTACTTGTAAATCAGTTTGCGTAGGTATTGTCCATGGCATCGCTCTTATGCAAGTATTACAAACACGCCCGGACTCAATAGCGTGCGTAAGCTGAACAAGAATCTTCTTTAGTTTCTACTGAATTAAAAATAAAAGCGTTATATGATATAATTAGTGAAGTAAAAATAAATATAGACATAATCTAGATATTATTCTAAAACTTCACGGTGTTATTGTTTTATTGAAATGTAACATGAATTAAAGTATAAACATATTTTTTACACAATTAAAATAGGTCAAGGGCAAGTTGTTCTTGTGCCATCATTCTTTTATATTATTTAATTACCATATATAACTAATTATTTTCAGTAGCCCATCTCTCTATATACGTATGTGTGTCAGTAAGTTTACAATTTTTTTTTTTTTTTTTACTGTATGTTATTGACAGTTTAATACTTGCTAAATCACATTACAAGCAACGGTTAATTTGTAACGGAGCTGGCATAACATAATTTTTCTCTTTTTTGAAAGTGTTTACTTCAATGCAATTTTATATACTTTTTCAACGTATTTTAAGAAGAAATATATTTTTATTTAAAAAGAGAAGTTAACCAAACGAAACGGCTATCAAACATGGATTTAGTTTGGCTACGTCTAGTTGTCGTCGAATAAAACAGTTTAGACTATAATCTTAATTATTAAATAAAACGAAACCTTATTAAAATATAATTCTCGTGGAAAGAAGCCGGTGGGTAAGAGTTATTTATAATAATCAGTATACAACATAGTATTAATGAATGAGTTTAGTGCGAATTGAAACATATTTAAAATAAAAAAAAAAATTCATGAAATACAAAATTTTACTTAAAAATACACAAAATGATTTTATTTTTCCTCGATGTCGAATTGCTAATACAGAAAATGGCTAAATCCTTTACTAGTTATGATTGAATATAATAAGTATTGACACGCTTTGTGGTCCGGTTGTTGTGTAACGAATGTGCCGGTGACGTGTTGACTTTCTCCGCGCGCTGATCTGCAACACCAAGGGAAATACGTGCATTATGAAGCTATTGTCCAAGGATGTTTGGGATTCCCTGTTTGTATTAGTGTCATTGTCAGTGTATTAAAGAGTAATTGTAACACTTAAAAATGTCCTTCTTTTAATGTACTATTTCCGTTGAAACATGCGTGAATATTCAAAATAATGACGCATCCTTGTATCATTATAGTCTGACCGGATCTACTTGCTTCGTATATAAAGATATGCGAAGGTGAAAATAATTTGGAATGGATAAAAGATATTTTAAGTATTTTAATAAGGAACAATAAATAATGCTCGACTCATAACAATAATCTTAATAATTTTGTAATTCTATTTCATTTAAATCAGTGTAATAATTTATATGTATTATTGTCAACCTTCGGAACAAATTTACTAATATTTATCTAATAAATTAAAATCATAGCGTATGACATAATTTGATTTGACGACAATCAATTCTGTACGCTCAATAGCTCAACTATACACGAGCCGCTTTGTCGCATAACGATGAAAGTAGCAGGATCGTTCTGGGTTCTAGCGTTCTGGTATTCTTCTCCACATTCTTGTACAATTTTAATGCTTATTTGTTGATGAAAACAGTTATCCTTGTAAAAACACATTATCAGTATTCTCGTACTTTTTTAAAATAAAACTTTAATGTTTACTATAATAAAACTGTTGTGTGTCAGTATCGTACGTAAAGTGTAAATAGAATTCGACATAGTTAATAATTAATTAAAAATTCATACGTAACGTGGACACGACTCGGATGGGATTTCCCATGTAATGCTCAGGGTTAACGCGACCGTGGCGATACTAATGTATCGTGACAAATCTTCTACAAATGCACCATAAAGGTTACTTGTGACGTTTTGTACTGTTATCTTTGTTTACTCCTTATTGTAATTATATCTAATATAGAATAATATTCAGGTTGTTCAGGCGGCATTTTATATATAATTTTGTTGAAGTTAGTAGTCCAAACTATTCCTTGCGCTAGAAATGGGGACGAAGGTAAAGACGACTCACAAAAGGTCATGATCAAAACTTTGACGTTAAAGCGTCAATAGCACAACGTTTTTATGTTTAATATAATGCTATGATTCAGTATCTTAGTCTCTACCCCACGCCCCCCACGCATCGTAACACGACATCAGTAGAAAGTGACTATGAAATGTTAAAGACGAGATGAACACAACTACTTCAATTCGGCACTGGAAAAAAGTTTTAACTTTTTCAAATGGTTTAATATTATTAATTGACATTGCTACTTTGTCATCTATATATTAATACGTGAAGAGAAATTGTGACGTACATTCTATTAACACTAGGAACAAGAATAAACTTGTTACTCCAAGTACCCGATTACACAGGGTTAGTAACTCTTTTTTGGGGCAATGTATACGTTTTTACAACAGGATCCCAGAAAACGTTCAAAATTATTCAATTATAAAATACAAAAGAATCGTTAAAGATTGTTTGTGTGCTAAAGGATATTACAACACTAATGACTTTTTAGTTGACTGCACACCTTGGGAATGAAATGATCGCCTCCAGGCTGTTTCAAATAAGTAAAATATAATTATATTGTACATGCAAAATGGAAAAAAATATCCCGCTGAGTTTCTTTCGCCGGTTCTTCTCAGGTCCGAGGTGTTAAATTCCGAACCGGTGGTAGATTTTTGACTATTAATAAGCAAGTGTAAACACTTCTATATTGAATAAAGATTTTTGACTTTGACTTTGATAACTTGGTGCCCCTTTTTAAGGCTTTTGCACGGAGGAGTGTGCGATTCGCATCAGTGAAAGTTTTTATGGAGACGCAAGGAAAGTGTCTAACTTAAAAAAGCCAAAAGCTTATTTTGACACTTCCTTGTTTTTTTTTTATTGTAAAAATAACAAGGTTTTATACAGCCAAGCCTCATTTTCCCTATCTTTCGTATTTTTCAAATAACTTGAAAATATTTGCATTGAATGAGATAAAGAAAAGTCATATCAGCTGTGTTACAGAAAATCTCCAAACTTGTGAATTGTACTTTACCAAAATTGAAATGTCTTATTTAGTAATTGAAAACAATGTATTCTTATATCATACTTTTAAGATAACGTCTAATTTTTGTAAGCATAGTAGTAGTGCACTATGATTATTTTGAATTTTGAGAAATAAACGATTAGTAATATCTTTAAAGATATAATATGGTTACTGTCTATTTAAAATGTAATGTTTTAGTGGCAATTTTACGCAATATCAGTATGCATCATGCATTTACGTACATTATATATTAATATATATATATAATGTACATAAATACATACGGGAACGCCTTCATCTAATTTTCTCTTCTCACTTAAACTCTTTGGAGTTATTGAACTAGAATATTAATATTTCGACTTGAACGAATAAACTCAAATATGTAGAAAAATAAAGGGGGATTTTATATATTCCCAAACTTACGAGTGTTTAGTATTTTAAATCACAATAAGATTAGAATGCTGTTTTCAACAACGCTTGTTATAAGATTTTGTCTATTAACGATTTTATAAGCAATTTGATAACATAATTTCAATAAAATGTACATTCATATTATTCTGAAAGGTATTAATTATTACTTAATTATTAGGGAGACCTAATAATTGAAGCCGTTGGTCTCAAGTTTGAACTTCAGATCGTATCGAGTTTGAAGACAGGATTATGCTAGTAAAGGAATCGAGAGTTATTATATAACATTTCATTTCATCTGTACACAATGTTTATTGTTTGTAAATTAATCAACGTATAATATTTTGTTTCAGAACCAAGATGCTGAAATTAGGCGTACTATTGCTTTTCGCTCTATCAACATCTGTAAACAGTCAATGTTTTTACAAAGATGACTCCGCTAAGAAACCCGACCCAGCTGCTCGTTCAAGTTTATACAAAAATCAATTGGAATTCACGCTGAATCTTTTTAATACTATAAACAATGCTGTTCCTGACGACAACATTTTCTTTTCACCATTTTCGGTGTACCACGCGTTACTTCTGGGCTATTTCGCCGCGGGTGGGCAAACGGAGAAATCTTTGAAAGAGTCTCTACGCATATCTGATACAATGGTAATTATTTAATTTTTACATTGTTTTTAGGACGAGCTGGTCCAGTAAACACTATGTTCTGGTCGTGTCCGCGGATTAAAATCCCAGCCTGCACTGAGTTATCATGTGCCTAATTTGTTTATATTTATTCTCGGTCGATGAAGGAAAACAACCTGAGTAATTTTTTCACAAGTGTTTTTCACTCCGCACTAGAGCCGCGTGAAATAAGCTCCAAACCTTCTTACGAGAAGATGAGGCCTCTGCCAAGTATTTATATAGCTTTTATTTTATTGTTTCATACATATGAATTTTTTAATACAATATTTATTTATATATGTCACCGTAAAATTGTAAATACTGTTAGATTATAATCTATCTCGCGAGATTGTGAACTGTCGAAAGATTGTGAACCGTAACATACTGCTTATAATTTAACGCATTATTTTTCTCTAGATTATACTCTATCGAAGTGGGTAATTTCAGTTAAATTATAAACACTAACCTAACTGAAATATCATTAACTATCGAAATTTTCGATGTTTTATTTTGAGTAAAATCACCGTTCAAAATATTAACGCAGTTTACAATCTCGCGAGATAGATTACAATCTAACGGTATTTACAATTCTACGGCGATATATATATTTTGACGTGCAAATAAATTTAATACGTAGAAACTATGAATGAATACAAGTACCTAAATATATTTTTAGACTTTTAGTTTTTTTGCGTTAATTGACAATAGTATTTGTTGTGTACATGTTCAATTCAGTTCAGTTAATTCTATAATGTAAAAAAATGGAAGATAATAAATGTTTGCTCATGCTATGCCTTATTTTCAGGACAAGGTGAACTTGCTGATGGCATACAAAGTTGACAAGCGGTCGCGCGCGTTTAACAACAACAGCGACAGCTACGAGTTCACGAACGCTAACAAGATGTTTGTTGACAAAGAACTTCACTTACGCCAGTGCTTGCTTGACCTACTTGGCGAGGAACTCGAGACTCTGGTAATAAAAATATATATAAATGTTCCCCCTATTTTTTCAATTAACTACTTATACATTTAATTACTTCTTGTCTTCATTTGAAAGTTTATCCAGTCACAGAACCATAAAAATTTGTTAGCTTTTTAATGAATTATTGGTTAGTACTACTACAAATATAATTGTAATAAATGTTATGGAGTTATGATTCTCTTACAGGATATTATGTACAAATTTAAATGTAATAGTTATAATGTTCTATGTGGTAGACTATGGAGTTTTATTTGAGAAAAAAATTAAGTACTGAATTCTAAAGTGTTTCAAGGAGCCTACTTGAAATAAATATATTTTATTTGGTTATTTAAAGTACCAAATACGTACCTATATCGTAAATAGTATTTATGAATTAAATAATTATTTTATTCGTTGATAAATAGTCTATCAAAGTTCTAATAGACTTTTGAAACAATTATACCACAATAATACTTCTATTTATTTTAGTAGCAAAAGTGTAACCACTCAAATTATTATAATATAAAACAACTATGTTTTGTAAAATTTGATTATAAAAGCAAGTGTTGTTAGAAGCCTTAGATACATATCTTAGACGAGATATAATTTAAATACTTAAATAAATATAGAAATAAGTAGAGAGTCGAATGTGAAATCGGTAGTACTTTATTTAACTATTAAATTTTTATCTGTCGTTATTCTATAGAGACCTTTAGATCTCAATTGCTTTAGCAAGAAAGATTCAAATTCGGACTTCGTTATACTTGCGACACACTGCACTCAAGGCACACTAGGCTGAGTTAACAAAGCTGTTTTCTAGTAATCACTGAGTGCAAAACTCTTTAAATAATGTTAATTTTACTCATAGGCTACAGTAAAGAAAATTACAATTCAAATCCAATATGTCTGTTTTATGATATTTCTACTTGAAATCTTTAGTAGCTTGTGCTACCTACCCTACCCGTCACTTATTGACAAGAATTCAAAAGTCTTTTTACCATCAAACGATATTATTTTTTTTATTAATCCTATTTATTTTAAATGAAGTTACTCTGTATAATCAAAGTTCATATTACTCGATTCATTGATCATCGATGGTTTTACATGTTTATCTCTTATCATTTTCTTTTTGAATGACTGGTTTGTTGTGTTTCCTGGAATTTAAGCGATAAGCATGCCTTCATAGTAATCATTTGTCATTTTTTGTATATAATATACCAATTAATGAGAAGACGTCTCATGATGTCTTACTGAAATATCTTCCAAACAAACATAAATAAAACTTATTACTGAAGATACAGCAATGTTTTAAAAATTTATATTTAAATTGTAGTATTAAATAAATACTATTGACGTGACAAGCGTGAATTTAATGTTCTTGTGTTAAATAAAGCAGACAATATGGCATATATTAACCCGTATGTTATATTATTTACAGAACTTCCGGCAAAGTCCTGAACAGTCGCGGCAATATATAAATAATTGGGTGTCTCGCATCACGAAGAACAATATTAAGGACTTAATACCTGTAGATGGTATCATGGACACAACGAAACTCGTTCTGGCTAACGCTGCATATTTCAAAGGCGTTTGGGCATATAAATTCCCAGCAGAGAGGACGAAGAAACAAGTGTTTTTCGTGTCTGAAACGCGCCAGACCCTCGTACCTTTTATGAGGCAGAAAGGGATATTCCATTACAGTAACTATTTTTTTTCATTATTATTTTTTTTAATACTTACGAATAGTGGCAGAAATTCATTTTAATGAATAATAATAGCCTTATTTATTGCCAATACAATTTCTAAGTATGAGTTTTTTTTTAAACATTAAAAGCAGAAAGTTTTTGCAGTTCGATTATTGATTATATACTTTGTTTGCAGCGGTTAGCGATGACCTCGGCGCGCAGATTTTGGAGCTTCCGTACAAAGGCAACGACATCAGCATGTACATCCTGCTCCCTCCATACTCAATGAAGGAAGGTTAGAAACAAACAAATTTACGTGCTTAATGAAATAATGACATAGTTTCTTTCCAGTTTCAGTTAAATTAACTTAAATCAAATTATTTAATAGAGCTCGTTAATTTTTTATTTATTTAGATGTGGAATATTCGTATTGGATTAATTTTTTAGCTACATATTCTTCCAAATAAACTATAATTAAAAAAAAAATTATATGTTTGCCTGACGGTTTACGTTAATGTAATTTTATTGATTTTCGTGTTTATTTTTTAAATAACATTTTAATTTTTATTATATTTCCGTAAAATGTGTTTGGTTACAAACATAAAACATGTACACGAAAAGTACCGTGTTTCCAACTTTGTTTGTTATGTACTCATATTTCACCTGTTATTATCGTTGTAATTATTTATGTTATTATGGTTAGTATCGAATTTAGATTGAATTGTATGGTATGGGTAAGAAAGTAAACTCAGTATTGTTGTGTTTCGGTTTAAACGGCGAGTGAGCCAGTGTAACTACAGGCACAAGGGACATAACATTTTAGTTCCCAAGGTTGGTGGCGCTTTGCCGATGTAAGTTACAGTTAATATTTATTACAGCGCTTATGTCTATGGCGTGTGTGTGACTTACGATCATGTGGCCCATTTTCTCGTTCGCCTAACTATATCTAAAAAACAGAAATAAGTTGAAATTCGACAAAATTAATAGTGAATATAATTTGTTCTTGTTCGTAGGAGTGTCGAATATAATCGCCAACCTGACCCCGGAGCGTCTCTCAGCAGTTGTGGAGGAAAGTTACATGGGCCGTGAGGTTGTCGTCGAAATACCTAAGTTCACCATCGAGCGGCATCTGCCTCTAAGATCGGTAAGAGCCTCTATGTTTTCTGTTATATATATATTTATTTATAGTGGTAATATTGTAATTAGTTCATTAATTACACCTTATATCATTTAATTTACTAATATAGGTTATGGGATCGCATAAGAAATATATCTAAAGGCTATCGTGTCTGTGTGTTCGTTTTGTGCGTATCGTCAGACATTCTGAATGGAGTTTTCATGTGGTCTGCTTTGTCTCATACAAAGTTCTACCCGCACGAAAATTATAAAACTATCAATAGCAATAAAGCACATCTCAACCCATTATGAATTAAAAAGCCTATATCCTTGGCCGGTACTCGAACATGCATGTTTCTCCTGTATTGCGAACATAAACGTAATTACGGGACGTGGAAATATGTATATTTTTTTCTCGGTAATTTTATCCAAAAATTAGTTTTGCTTAATTAATGTTTTTCTAGTTTTATTAACGTAAACAACGATTTAAACAATAATCACAATTCAGAGGAAATAAACAAATATCATTTTATTTTTATCTATATTTTTTCCTGTATTATGCTTTCTCAAATATAATTATTATATATTGCAAAACGTGACTTGCTAATTTGTAAAGAGAAACACATAATAAATTTATATATATATCTATATGAATATGAATGTATAATGATTGATTGACACATAATTATGATATTGAATTAATTAGTGGCTATTATAAATGCTATTTCTATGCAATAAGCAGTCGTATTATTTTATTTTTATAATGTAATAAAAAATTAAAACGCGATTCAGAAGCAGGATGTAAGTTAGTAAAGCATAAAAGTATTTTACTATTTAAATATGTTTTTCTCTGAATTATTTCACACGGACTTTAACCGAAGATCACGTGACCAAATCTATGCTTTTCTTGTGTTAATTTATGAATTAAAATCGTTCGTAGAAAAAAAAAAAACATCATGAGATGTCTGGCGATCGAAGAAATGTCACGGTTTAATAATTATCATATGTTTCAATGAGTCTCTTATCTCTTTGTCGTTCGTTAAACTACACATCTTGTGAATATTGTTTTATCTATTCTGGATTAAATAAAATTTCTCAATATAATATAATAAATATATTTACAAAAGTATTATTAACATTGTGGATTTAAATTGATACACTTAAATCAGATTTAAAAACACTCGATATAAATCGTTGGAACAAGCGCTAAAATTTGAATCACTCATAACATTTTTTACCAATTTATAAAAAAATAACAAAGTCAAAGTAAAAATCTTTATATATTGTGGAATCAAAGACGTTCTTGATAAATGCATGTTTGAAATATATTAGGTGCACTATAAAAAGTACGCAGTAAGTTGTCCTCAAAGAGTGGGCATTAACCCACACGTGGGAACCACTAATAATCAACACATGTACAGTACTCTCTGTAATATTGGATACTCTACTGCACGTGTTTTAAGTGTTTCGATATTTCCGAGGCATGACGAGTGCTTAGGTTATGACGTAGTTCAGGACTACATTTTTTAACTATTACTCTTACAGATCCTAAACACAATGGGCGTGGGTGACCTGTTTAACTCATCGGCGGACTTCAGCACGCTGTCTGATGACCACGGCATTGTTTTCGATGACGCCGTTCACAAAGCGAAAATTCAGGTCGATGAGGAAGGTGAGTTGTACCAGATTTTATTTATATAATATATTTAAAAATGGAAAACTTTTATTGTATTTACCTAATATAAAGTGTATGCTAAGTTTTAGCTCAATATTAGACACAATAAAAAACTTACTAACATCAAAAATGATAAATGAGTCCTTCTGCATGTTGAAAATATCATTTATATGATTAATAATCAAGAAACAAGAAAAAACATAAAAACCCGTTTATTTTTATATAAATGTAATGGATATATTTTGGTAACAACATAACGTAAAATAATGTATGTGAATACAAATTTTGAGCACTAAAAGTATACGTAATAGAGTTTTTGGACAGATATTGCTATTCAAAAACTTTATTAATGATATTAGAAACATTCACAACTACACCGTAGTTATTACAAGCCACGTTTTAAGTTTTACCGATATACCGTTTTGAAGCCAACGCGTCGCTCGTTATCCATGTCAAGTGGTTCGTGGCACTCGTTCTTAATGGTAGAAGAAATAATATAATACATGTATAAAACGTGTATTTAAAAATTTGCAGGAACAGTAGCGGCGGCAGCAACTGCTATCTTCGGGTTCCGGTCGTCTCGGCCGGCCGAGCCGAGCGTGTTCATCGCCAACTTCCCCTTCGTGTACATCATCTATGAGCGACCCACCAACTCCGTGTTGTTCATGGGCGTCTACCGAGACCCCAAGAAGTAAACGAACGCAACCGGGCGATGGTGACATTCCAGTTCTATCGTAGTCACAATTTAATACTAAATTCGATGTCGTGCGAATTATTTGTAGGTACTTCTTAACAAAAAAATGTTAAAAATACCTATTTTTTGTTAGTTCTTTTGCTGCCTGAGTCATTTTATCTCGAGCTAATCATGTCTGTAGCCTTATTTTAATCGTCGTTTCAAGGTTTTCAGTTTTCCGTATTTAAGAATTCGCTATTTTGACTTTAATGATAATTTAATTTAAATATAACCTAGCTGTATATTTGTAAGGCTGAATTTTGGAAAAATATTTTGGAGTTTTTAGCAGTGTTACCTGTTGACGAGTTAAATAAATATTCGTTACTTTTAAGATTGAGAGTAATATTTATTTATTTTTATTTTAACTCTGATATGACATTGGATTTATTAGCGATCGACATTGTGTTGTTATTGTTAATTACGAAATAAAATTATGTTTTTTATCTTATAAATATATTCAAGTAAAAATAGTTTTAAGTGTAGTAAATTATTATAACGCGATGATTATAAACTAGAAAATAATAATTTTAAAAACTAAAATAAATGACATTTTATTTTTTTTACAAATGCAATTTTATTTTTTTCAAAATCCTTTTTTTACACGTACAATTTACATATCACAGATAACAAATTCATTCATCATTTAAATTTATATAACTGACATACTTAATAGAAAAGTCTTTACAATTGCGTTTCAGTTTTGTAAGAATATTTATCTTGTAACTTAATATAGTTTGTACAACTAAATTTATTACACGCTCACTTTAAAAGAAATATTCAAAATTTAAATTTCCGCCTACCTGTACTAGAACAAGTTTGGTCGCATTAGAATAATAATTGCATTAATGAGATAAAACGATTTCTCTGTCCACTCTGGCTTTGTTTAACACTTGAAAAGTAAATTCAATTCAAATAAAAAAAAAAAAGTTTTTATAACTTATATATTGAACATTATAATCTGTAGACCTTGATTTTAAAAGTTATTATTGGCATTTAGAAGTTTTATCGTTTTCTGATTAAGATTCTAAAAACATAGAGATTATTAGGCGATGCAAATATTGTAGATACTCTCCTTTAGCATATTAATCTAAGGCCTTTATATCTTATAATGACACGATAATCAGGTAGATGTTCAATAATGAAATTAATTCAACCTAATTTAATGCTATTCCTGTCACCACTCCACATGGTCATGATTTATACAGAAACTATTTTTAATTCTTATGTAAATAGAAAAGAGGTGTATAGTTACAATAAAATTAAATCTACAATTTTTATAAAAAAAAAACCAAATTATAACTTGTCCGACTTCTTTTTCTCAATATTTTTTGGTCTTATATTTCATATGTTCCATGTTAAAATACCTTAGAACAAATAGTATTTCATTTTGAGAACACTTTCTTGGAATCAATCGTACATTATAGGGGCGTACTGTGCATTAATCTACTAAACGTACATAGATAAGTATTCAAATATAATTTGAATACTCATTATAATTAAAAATACCCAAGTCAATGAATGAGAAACTAAATAGACTTTCATAAAAATTTAAGAGGTAATTAACTCGCCGGTTACTTACTGAGTCGGAGCAATCAGTTTCCTAAACTCCATTAGCATCGTTGTATGCGAAATGCGATAATCATTCATCATTTGCTTTAAAAAATATGTTCCTTTAACCGGAGCTGACCTTACTAATAACTACTGATTACATAGTGGAAAATCTCTTGCTATAAAATTGACGACCCATCGCATTTAGAAAGTTTGCGTGCTTCATAATAATCACAAACGGCTGTTTACATCTTTTAACAAGCATTCGTAAGGTTATATATCTTATAGATGCAGCGTGCGTGGCTCGATTCACTTGTCCAGTGTGTTGTTTGTTTGTTATTTACATTTACTGTCTTCGTAAGGAGATAAATACAAATGAAGGTTCCGTTTCCGGTTGCTTTCATGCATTACGCGGCATGCATTTAAGTGACAAGTATACATTGATGTATTTACAAGGTCTTAAATCAGATATGTTCTGAAAAAGTCGCTATTTCCATTTATTACAAACATTATCGTGGTACCTAAGAGTATTTTGAAGTTATTATCAATTAGAATAGCATCAAATGATATACCTTAGCACCTCCAACAGTTGATTGAACTAATATGCGTTGCGTTAGCACTTGCTGAGTAAAACTACATTATAATTATTGGTACATGCACCAAGGTACAAGGTAGCATAAGCATCGATAAAAGGATGTTTGATCTATATTTACATATATACATAAATATATAAAGCTAAAGTTTGTTTATTTTAATACGGTAAAGCCATTTATTGATAAGGTTTGTAGTCTATCATCATCCAAAATCATCCTATAATTGACGAGAACGTTTATTATTTTTTGTAAAATCTTTTATTAAACAAATTATTATTCATCTTGATGTCCCTAGACCCTCATGAAACTACATTATATACATATGGTTTGTGTGGACAGTGCACATTCATTTTTTTTACTTGGCTTTAACGCCTGTCAAACTGTGGGCTTGCTTACATTTAAAAACTGGAAAGTTTGTGTACTTGCACGCGCTACTCACAATTACTACCAGTGTAATTAAAATAATTATATTCGTCTTATTTTATAGACGGTAATAAACGGATTATTGAGGAAGGTCATCGATACAAATTAAAAATTTAGACTCAGCTCTGCAGCTTACGCGGTTAGAAAAGTTAACAGTATATTTTTAGTTTCATAGAATTATGTCATATGACATATTACTTGGGATAACACTACAGATAGTGAATCTGTGTTTTTTTTTACAAATAGAGCTGTCCAGTCTATAAAAGTTCTTGGAATTGGGCTCTCTTCGGGATGTTTTTAACAAAGTAAATAATTCACAGTTGCGTCACAATATATTTATAGATATGTTACGTATATTCACAGTAACATTGATCACTTTGATAGAATCAATGAAAATTATTGTATGTAGACGAGACGTAAAGATAAACTTATAACGCCAAGTTACCGACTCCGCAAAGTCAATAAATCCTTCTTAGGGCAAGGTATTCGTTTCTATAATAAAATATTTTTATCTTTACCAATATATAAATTAAAACCATTTGTTAAAAAACCTTAATAAATAAAGCAATAATAAAATATTTATTATATAGATGATAAAAAGCGTGTAGCTAATACTCGTTTCAGGCAGGATATACTATATACATATATTATAACTGTATTTAACTGACATAATGTATCTGAAATATTAGAAAAGAGTAACAACTCATTTTCTTGCCGGTTTTTCTCGGTAGAATCTTTATACCGGTGTTAGCTTTACTTAATATAGTTTTGTAAAATAACGACTTTTGATTTTTGAATGAATCTTTGTAAGTTTATCCTTTGTCTGTGCACTCCTAATATATTCATGCGATTATAGTGAAATTTGCTGAATTATTATACGCACGAGAACGTTCCTATTCCAAATAAACAAGATTTTTTGCTTTGTATGTTTGTCTTTCTATATAAACTTTCAATGCTTATACCCCTTTTTAACCTGTGCAAAAGCTTGACGGATAGCCAGTTTATAAACCTAGTCGCTACTACTTAAAGGAGTAGTAACTACAACGTTATATATATAGCCTATTCCAATCACATGGGTAGAGATAAACAAACTTTAGATTTAAATATTCCTTGCGATTTACTAACAGCACTCCTAGGTATATTATGCACGAAACATTTCTTGATTAATATATCTGTATTTATAATACAACACAATTCCACTTAAATACTTACTTTCAATTTAATTTTACTTCCAAAATTCCGATAAGAACTTCGTTGACATTCAATACGTTATTTTTTTCACGAATCCACAATGAATACCATAGATTATTCAAGATCTTGACTAATGATATAACGTCAATTGAATGACAACGTTATTTATTAGTCTTTACTCTTATCATTTAAATATAAAACAGACATATTCTTAGGTCCAATTTAATACGATTTAAACTGCAGGGTATAGCGTATATGTCCATAAAATATAGTTTTCTAATTATAATATATACTAAATTCTACATTTTTTTTACATTAGCAGCCTGTACATTTCCCACGAGGGCTAAGGCCTCCTCTCCCTTTGAGGAGAAGGTTTGGAGCGTATTCCACTACGCTGCTCCAATGCGGGTTGGTGGAATACACATGTGGCAGAATTTCGTTGAAATTAGGCACATGCAGGTTTCCTCTCGATGTTTTCCTTCACCGCCGAGCGCGAGATAAATTATAAACACATGAAATTCAGTGGTGCTTGCCTGGGTTTGAACCCGAAATCATCGGTTAAGATGCACGCGTTCTAACCACTGGGCCATTTCGGCTCCTTCAAATTCTACATACGTGTAAATAAAAAGAAATAAACCATAATTAAACAGTAACATATTCTTTGTCTGACCATAGACATACTATATTGACGATTAATATAAAGGAAATGTATAATTTTATACATAATGAACAAAATACCCCTTTCGGTCAGCAAATTTATCATTGTTAATTTACCAATTACTCTTGGAAAATTAAACTGATAGTAGATTCTCAGCAGTAAAATGCCATTTGATTATGAAGACGACACTCCTGAAGATGTCACCTTATGTGTCTAATAACTTGATCATTAACATAAATCAGTATTGACACATTAAATTACCACGATACTCCTTTAGTGGCTTAAGATAACATAATAATTTAATTTTAATTGAACAAAAGTAAGAAAACCGGTTGTGAAACTTTAGTCTAGTCGTACAATTTGATGAAAGTTAATTTACATTTTATTACATTTAAGAAATTAAATACTTGTTAAAAGATTACATTTTTTTTTATTTACTCACTTATGGCGAAGATATAGAATAAGCTTGAGGCTTGAAACAATGAGTGGAAAGCGGTTACTTACATAGGTAAATCCATCGGAAGCGTTGTCGATAGCATCGCTCTGCCCACAATGGAGCTAATTACGACGTGTGGACGCCGCGGCCGGAACACGGCCGAAACAATGCCCGCCCGCGCCGGAGACTTGCTATCTGACTTTATATGCGCCTTTTGTTCACTTGTCTTACTTTTATCACAATAGGATTAAGCGAATTATTTATACCATCCACGTACTAGTGTGCTATAGCCATACATAGCTGTATAATTTTGTGTTATTATTTTGCATTTGTTACCGTTATATCATTATACATTTTACTTAATAGATTGTTTTATTCCGCTGATGGTTTGAAAATGACTTCCATAATTATATATTTTTTGCGATTTATTTTACCTTTTTTTTTCTAACTCAAGTAGTTATCTATAATTCTTGTTCGTGATGCTATTGGCTTCCAATAGTATTTAGCTAATTAGTAAAATGTTTCATGCAAAGTCATCGTTGTTAAGTTTTTGTTAAAATATATTTCGTATGCTGATCACGCATTAATTATTAAATAGTTAAAACTTTCACTCTATTTTTAAATCATAAAGACTATTAATACTGTTACAAATTATGTAACAAAGTAAAAAAAAAAGCATAGAAACCAAATAAATTAAGAATTCCAAATCATTTTGACGGAATTATAATTGTAGTGTTAAAATTTGTTCAAAATGCATAGTAAAAATGATCAAGATAGTGCATCTACTTTTTAAATAAGTCGGACTGCGAGTCTTTGTTATTCTAGCATTCATGTAATAATTAAGAATTATGAAGTCGGCTGAGAACTTGTGCGGTTCTTAGTTATACGTCTTTATGTGGTTTATAGCAGAGGTCTCTCGATAAATATTGTAGTTCCGTATAGCTTAAATGTCAACGTAAATCGACAATTATTCTTAGTTATTTTTACGATATATCGTTTTAATGCTGCATTTAATTCAGTTTTATTTACTTTAAAATTATTGTTTTTATTGGACTGTAAAATGTCCTACTTATATTATTATTTTACTGCTTAAAATATTTAAAAAAGGATTACTAAGAAAGTTCTTCCCGGTGAGATTTTTTTTACTGGTTTTTGAATAGAAATTGTTCTGGTGGTTTACATGCACAAGCTTTGTTTATACTTCTTGCAGTATCAGTGTCTATGTGTGAAGGTGACCAGATAATGGAGGCGAATTTGATCCTTTGGCTTCCTAAATTTTTAAAAATAGGAGGTATTGTTATTATTAAATTAAAATAAAAGATGAAGTTTATTTATATTATAAAAACATTTTATTAGCAAACTTAAGTAGGAAAGTAAAAAATATAAGAAATTTAATACAAAACTGTAAATGTGTAAAAATTATGGTAGCTACAAATTTGTTTACGTTACATATAGAGCTTATATTGATACTGATATGGATGACCAGATTTAAGCGAACAATCAAATAGACAAATGCTTTAATTTCACGTGAAACTTTTGCATTCTTTACTAGTTTAAAATATGTCATTAATCTTTTATATATAATATATGTAATAATTCGTAAAAACTGACATTCCTTATAAATAATCAATACATAAAAAATCAAACTGGATGTGTGAGATAGACGCTGAATGCAAAAGATAGACACGTACAATTAAATAAGCATTGGAAGACCATAATAATTTTGTCCAGCTTCAACTTTTAAAGCTGTATCACATCCGCTGTTGGTGGCAGCCGACCCAATGACATCTCGTTTTGTATGGAAGTACCCTAGACTGTCTCTTAAGCCAACTGTGATACGGCCAAGAGCCTTAACTTGGCGACTGTACTATTTTCACTGCATTACCTTGCAACTGACATTGTATCAATAGATATACATTAGTAAAAATCACAGCTCGGGTTAATCGAAATAAAATTAACTTTTGTATTCCCATTTTCGTCTTAACCGTAATTCTATAAATAAATAATAAAATTATTGTACAGGACGGCTTCAGTTTAACGATGAAGTGAAACGTCATAATTTAGCAATCCACGTATTGAGCAACAATGAAAATTCCAAATAAATAATAATATATTTACAAGGTGTCGGCAACTTCCTTAACAATCACTCCATTACACTTCCACGACGTCCTCGAATTTAAGTTTCTATATTAAAATTAAATTACTCTTATTTCGATCAATAATAATAGAAATCTTATGAACAAAGAATTATTAATAAAATATAATAATCAACTCAGGAACAAATGCAATAATAATCGATTAAATTGAAAAAATCCTTTTCGAATAAGTATTCAAAAACCAACATAAATTAATATATTACATGAATATATTAACAACCATTTATGCAATCGCATATTATATTAAGGTAGCCATAGTTTCTTATATCTAATTGGTAAATCTCTCAAATGTTTCTTAATTCTTATAATATAATATCTATAAATTCGCTAACATTTCAAATATCGTCTAATGAGATACAAGAGAATAATTTTTTACGTCACAAATTAGTTCCCCACTTTTTAACCTCTTGGTTAAACGTACATATATACAAATAATGAGTATTGTTAAAGGAATTCTCTAAAGTTCTTAAAACTATTTTACAATATAAAACAGACAATATATATCATGCACTAATTTCTTTTAAATTTAAATATATCCAGTGAAATATGAAAATATATAAGTATTTAGAGATTAAGTCGTATCAAGAGTATTTATTTTACACATGTTCGAAAACTTCAAGTATCTTAATTGTTTTACAAATCAACCAGTCCCATCGAACATGCTTACAAAGGCAACATTTTAGTCATCACAAACGTTCACATAAACATTACACTTCAATACAAGTCATGTAAACGACTGAGCAATAATTATAATGCTTGTGGTAAAATAGTCTTTAAGTTACATAGAAACTTTTAAAGGCAGTGTTCCGTTACTTATAAAATAAGATCATATAACTTTATCGGAATTTACTTGGCAAGAAAATAGACTGAAGTAATTACGTCTACTAATAGTAAACTATTATTTCAATAAACCATATTCTATTTTTTTTTAATATACACATGAAAAACGAGTGAGAATGTAATGAGTATTCAAAGGTTTATTTTTGTGATATAATTTTAATTAAACGTTACTTGTGCGGTCATCACTTAACATAATACTGAAATTGTGACTCTGTATCGATACAAAAGGATAAAAAATATTTATAAGCTGCACAATTTGACCACCCGGACGTCGAGTTTCTTCCGCGTCGCCACATAAAGTCTGATTATCTTAAATGTAGCCCGTGACTGGTAGTAAAACTAATATAAGTTTATGTAACAAAAAAAAAAAAAAAACAAAAACGGTACGAATAATCGACTTAGGAGTATGATTAGTTTATATTTTATTGATTTTGACATTAGAGGATTAGAAATTATTTGGATATATAAATATCCAGAACAATACCGGGAACAATGAGTTTTATGTACTATTATAGTTATTTTTTATACCATACAAATATTTAGAACAATAATAATTGAATAACATATCTAGGTAATACGATAAGGCTAGCAGTTTGACGCCGCTGCGATACACAATTACTGCAGTGTCACGACACGATAGATACCTATTATAAGAGACCCACGTTTCCTGTTAAAGAGGTCGTTCAGATTTTTATTTAATTTTTCTACATAATATGCTTCGTAATCTCTTAATAAACGAGGTGGATTATTATTTATAAAATATTCATATTTGTGATTGAGAAAGTTGTATTCTATAAAATTTGTTCGGTCAATTAAAAAGTATTTAATAAAGTTGAAATTATAAGAAGTTTATGAATTAAAGATTGTTTTAAAGAAATAAAAAACATAAACTAAATTTCTTGTTATTTATAATAGGTACTCTTATAAATAGTAGGGCGCGGTGCTGCACGAAAGGAACAAAGAAAGACCAATTTGTTAGACGAGAAAGGGAGCACCATTTTAAAGACAGCGATTGAATCACTCGTATTTGAAATTTATAGCAATCTGGGTGCAATCAGGCCTCTCTCAATATCGGGCGAGAGATTTAATTTCAGGAATGAGTTACCCTTCACCGTACTTTCCGATGTATTGTATAGCCATGTAATCGATATTTAATTTACAACAAAAGAAGATTACCGAATTGATAAATGTTGTGAATAACGCTTTATAAAATCATATAATTCATTGTAAATAAACTATGATATAAATTGGTATAAAAAATAATGTCTAGTGTAATGATAAAGAGCTACAATTCACGAGTCAGTATGAGGAAAAAATGACTAAACTGAGAGCAAGGTGGTATAGAGATACGATAGTCGAGCGGTGAAAGATAGTTGGTACTGAATGTTCGTTCTTTTACTTTGTTTTTTTTTATTATTATTTTTTAGAAAGTTTGGTCGGTCGCGCCGTCGGAGAAATTATAGTGCGGGCAGTCTATTGGTAATCCTAAATTTGCTCATCATTGTTGGTTATTTATTTGATTACTTTAAAGTATTATCAATGAAAAAAAGTACATTATAAATATATATAATCATAAACAGTTCATGGATAGTTTTATGATATCAGGAACCGAACGAGTATTGAGTGCATATAGATAGCCTATAATGTGATGATTTGCAATCTATATAATATGACTTATTTAAATGGAATGTAAAGTTTAAACAATATTGTATTTAAAAACACTTACTTGTACATGTATATAGCTAAAACTAGCTAAAGCTAAGAGTAATCGGTAACGGGCGGAATTACATACAAATTAACAAGCATGATAACGGCTGAGAATCTTTACGTAATATTCTTGCCTTAAATGTTTAAATTATTAATTTATTTAGCACCTTACCAAATTCATCTGTGATATTTCAGCCTTTACGTGTTTGATTTAAAAATACACTCGCTATCAGTCATTTAGTTCAATTGACTATAAATGTGAACGGAAACATTAATACGGGATGAGCGGTTACCGCTGTTTGGTGGGTTTGGAGGCGCCATTAGCAGCGGCGTTTTTCTGTGCAATATGAGTCTGATAATGTTTTGCGAGATGCGCCTTTTGTCGAAAGCTTTTTCCACAGAGAGAACATGTGAAAGGTTTTTCGCCTGTATGTGTCCTTACATGAACATTGACAGAGTACTTATCCTTAAAGCCTTTCGAACAAATGGAACAATAATGTAAAGATCTCTCCTTTCTGACTCCGTTCGATGTAGAGGTTGCAGGTTGAACAGCTGTCCCTGACTGCACTTGAGTCGATGGTGGAGAGGTCTTGTTTGGAGGTCTTTTACTGTATTTTTTGCCAAGAGGTTTCGTGCTCGAGACCGTTGGCGAAGCTGTAACTATTTGTAAGCGTTGAGGTAACTGGACTTCTCCCGCTGGAATCATAGTTACTAATTCGCCGTTAACGTGGTGAATGTTGTACACGCTGCGCGTCGGGTCAATTGGTTCTACAGTACAGAATGGCTGAACTGATTCACCCAGTTCTGTTGCTATCCGTTTTAACTTCTCGTAATCGTCTGGATAACTGGTATCCAATTGTGAAAGAATAATGTCGTCAACACTTTGTGTTGAAGTAGGATTCTCTCCATTAGCAACCACAGTTGCGGTTGGTTCTTCTAGCAGTATAGATATATTGACATTGCTTGGTGGACCCATTGCCATTAATAATTCTGCTTCCGTGTCTTTATTATCTTGATACATTGATGGTACATCAGCTTTATTGTTATTGTTTATAATAACCCTTTTTAGTTCTGTTTCTGCGTCAAGTTTGGTAACAGTATTTTTTTGTATTGTACTATATCTTATAAAAGCTTTTCCTTGCAAGGCACTTCGCAATAAAGATTCATTTGATTCAGTATTTTGATCAGTCAATTTCCAATCATTATTATTGTTATTGTATTCTACTTCTAACAAAGTTGGCGCACCAATAATAGTGCTGTGTGATGAATCATCTTTTTTATCATTACTTCGAAATTCACTCTCATCATAACTGAAGGGTTCCACTTTTACTAAATTCCTTGTACTTAATTCTACGTTTGGATGTTCCGAGTCACCATCTTCATAGTTAAAACTTTCTACTTTTGGTAGAATATTTGAGTTAAGTGCGTCTTGACTGAAATCGTTAGGAAATCCATTCATATTCAATATCGTTTCAAGGTCTAATGAAGAGTTTTGTTCCAAATCTGTTGGACTTGACATTGAAACGTCTTCTTCTTTTCCCCAATTATATGTACGATTCGTACTGGTTTCGTTGATGTCTTGATTAAGGACAGTTAGTGTATATATTTGCCCGTCAGTATTATTACTAATTAATTTATTTGAAATAGCTGTATCGGTGCATGTGTGTGTCCCATTCATTTCGTTATCTTGATTCCAATAAAATTTGTTGAGATCTTCCAGCATAGCAGTCTCTAAGCGATCTCTGTCTCGGTCGACATTCCATATAGAATCAAAACTTTGAAGTGGATTAGAGCTAGTTGCAGCTGTCATGCTGTTGGTTGGCGATGATTGTACGTTCGTTACACTCAACAGATTATTGTTATTTTGTTCCTTAGGCTCTTCCGACAACAAAGGGTTTGATCTTGAATCTGGTGATTCCATGAATACATTAACTGATCGCATTTGTTGCTTATATTGCGCGTCAGTTATTTCATTCGATGTCACAAAATCAAAAAAATCTGATTTTGACAATTCTGGTGCAGTGGCCGTCATGACTACCGTTTCAATAGTTTAACCGAGAGCGATGACTCGGTATAGGTTTTTATCCAATACAATTACATTAAGCAATCACTTGCTGTGTTTCTTTTATTTTTGTACTAAAATAAGTAAATCTAAGTTTAAATAAGTGAGTTATATTTAACCCGATATGACTTGTACTTTTATTGGCAGCGCTAGCGCGTCGGTAACTAACAGTGTTTATAGACTCGGCTTGGGGTGCTACTCAAAAGTGCCCAGTGGACCCAAATTAACAGGCGGACCAATGGAATGTGCAAACTTAATCCGAACGTTCCTTTTTCCCATTATTCACCCCAAACCCGTACACTGCTCGTGAAAGATTTAATTCATCACATTCACAGAACGGGTAGTAACATAATTAACAATATCCATTATCATCAGTTGATGGTGAAATCCAGCGAAGATATCCGAGATGTTTATGTATCTGAAAAGAGAGAAAATAATAAATTAGTTTATTATCAATACCAAAATTCGGATATCACGATTAAAAAATTACTTGAGTTTATGTTGACAATATTAAAATAATAATAAATCGTATCTAAATGTTTAATTAATAAACTAGTCGGTTCGTGTGTTTAGATCCTGTATGAAACCAGGGCGAGCGAGTCACGCGCGGTGCCTACCAGGCATCACGTAACGCCTTCGCCCGCGCCGCGGCTCTCGGCAAGCACTATTATGAATAAAAGAAACAAAAATATTGACCATGTGTACATATAAAGATATGTTTTGAAGTGAGAATTTTTGCGGTCCGTTATTCTGATTGTTGGCTAAGCGATTGCTACATTCTATATTTTACTTGACTTTTCCTTATTTTGAGTCGATTGATCAAATAATTTTGTAGCTTCAATAGACAATGTTTTTTCTTTTATTATTGTAAACGTGTACGTGTGTAACTATTTCTTTAACTAATTTGCCTTATAAAAATCATTTTAAGTTATATCTTTTAATTCATTAATTTTATCAAAAAATTTTGCGCATTAAAATTATAAGCGCATACATTATTACACGTAAAATGAGAAAGGTCTGTCAAACGACACGATGAATTGGAGCAAGCCCGCGAACCGAAACACGTCGTATAATATTACATCTGTTAACTGATCCAATTATACGTCGTAATTTATATATATGCGAAATATTGTAAATTTATTATTAAATCTATATGAAGCGATGCCTCACGGACTGAGTTATTCAAACGATATATACAATTACGTTTGTATAAAGAAAAAACGAATAAAGAGGAGAGCAGGCGTTAGCCCGGCCATGGGATATTAACATGTTCTACACTTACATTTAGGTACGTTAAAATAATGATACAAATATTCTTAAAATTTAGTAGCTGCCGTTCTTATATGATTAATTATAAATTAAACTTTAGATGTTATTGTAATAATAATGATCTATTGTTTGAATAGCTAATAAAGTTTAAACACATTTTAACAAGGAAGAGATATTTAAAAGACGTTTTCATATAATATCATATCGTAAGATGCCTCAACATCGTACGCCGGTGCTGAGCTTATGTTCCTATGTTATTATTTATCATTTGACCCCATGCTCTTTACTAGATGAAATTACTATCCACGGTTAATTATCACTCGTTGTCGCAACTTCAATTTACCACAAATAGTGGTTAATATATTTTTGTTATCCACTAACATTGCTACATAGTAAGAGAAGTAAATTTATATAATGAGGATCGTAAATTAATCTATATACTCGTTTACATTACATTGGGTTGAAGCTCGTAAAATTCTGAATTCAATCAGTAGTTTACGTCATTGCATCACAAAGGTATTTAAAACTAAATTGTGTACCGCGTTAGCGCGTTACGACTCTCAAGGAGCTCAGATATTTGCTCATACGAGAAATGTCATATAAAATGTATTCAGTATTAATATTATTGGCTTAAATTCATAAACAATATTAAATAAATATGGCAATACTATGAGAAAATACGATTAATACTTTAAAATATTTTTTTTGTTAAAAACTTAATATCAGTAGATATATTACATAATTTTTTATGAAGTGAATTGCGTCGCAACCTTTGACAAACATTAAACAACAAGTAAACAAAATTATTACATTCATATATGTAGTAAGTTTTATCTCGTAATCATTGTCGGTTGGGATTCTGTTCTAACAGTTATAGTTTAATGTTTAAATTAATCGACATACTAACTTTAATAGTAAAGTAGTAATTATTCCGTGACTAAAACATATTTCATTTAGTTAATGTTATAAATAAAACCATAAATAGAATCGTATACATATACTTAAATTACAAACCATGTATTGGAGGGAAAATACATTAATCTGTTTATTGAACATAAAGCTACTTTTAAGTACAGTGTACATTCATAGTCCGAGTAATATTCGTTTTACTACGATTAACAAAGGCTGTAAATGGTTAAATATATTCGATTTTACTATAATTATATCTTCTTCTTTTCGTGCATCAGGCTTATTGGTAACTAATCCGACCTGAACCAGTATTATGGATACAGTGGAGTCATTTACTCATCACAAAAGCATTATCGGGGTTTTAGTTAATTTTTTTGTGATCATTTTATTAAAGAATTATCTTGTTCTAGTATTTTTACAGTAGCAAGGGATGAGAGTTTGATGTCTACTTCAGCGCATACGGGTTAACGAGCATTGCGCCACCACTCCGCAGTCGCCACGCTGCGCCTCAAACACAAGCAATTGGATCACGACACAATCGTTTTGTTATGCCACAATCGATATGAAAATATCACCATAACGATAATGCTTCTCGTTTCCATTTTACGATTTTCGTTGATGATGATGTTAATTATTTTGTACGTTGCGAAACGGAATTAATAAAACGACTTTGTTGTGTGTCAACGGCCAACACAATATCTATATTTTTTAAAAGTGAAACTTCGCTGTATGCTTTGACCAAACCAATTCTAAGGCGATTTTGAATGCATCGGTTCTGTGTAACGACTGAAAGAAACTATTCTGGTGCGAAAGGGATTTTACTTCTGTCATTTGTAATGAGAAGCACGCGTTTAAATATAATTGTCACATATTGTAAAAAAAAAATACAACAACGTTATTACACAAAAAAAAATGTGAAAAAGTCACGACCATTATGAGTCGATACTGATTTATAAAACCAAATTGTTGAAAATATACATTATACTATCAAATGTTTTCAATATCAGTTACATAATATATCAAATGTTCAACGCACAATATTCAGAACCCATTGGTTAAAATAAAATCAAAATGCTAATAGGTAATAAAAAAACAATGTAAGGTATGCTATTGCTAATGCTATTGGTCGAAATATTGACTATTTCTATCCCAAGGAAAAATCATTGGTTAACATAGGATAATCAAAACAGTTTTATATCCAACGTTCACGCAACCATCCACGACACTTCTGATCGTTTATATTTAAATTTAAGCACCGATTATATTTTAATAGATTCGATTTAATTATATAATTTTGTGCTTTGAAAAGTTTTTACAACGACAAATATACTTCCTATTCTTCTAATCAACACAAGTAAAATTACTGATAGCAAAACAATGGAACATAGTTTACCACAAAATGTCCTCTATTTGACCTATTCAATATTACAAAAACTCAGGTATATTGACACTGACATTAAAACAAGTCAGTAATAAAAAATATAATATCGAAAGCAAATATTCAGGTCCAAATTATTAATTTAATAGCAAGTGAAATAATATTTACATTATTTTATTCATTATATGTACATGCTGTATACATTAATTGAAATTATTATTTAAGACCGATAAATTCATGATACGGTATCATTTTATCAAACATAACTTCTCAAGTGTAATCAAATCCGCAAACCAGTAACATGACTCCAATGAGCTTGTACGTAAATTTAACTATAATTTTAACAATCTAGTTTGTAATAAGTTATCTCGCAATCTCACTATAAACAAAATACTGGGCTAACTATTGGTAAATTAGGAACGCGGGGTATCTCTTATCTTAATTAACATTGAGCTGCGACCTCAATCGTAACTACAATACTCCAATTTATCTTCAAAAGTGATCGAATGATGTCTACAAATTGTATTGTATATATTTACTGCAAAAATAAGCAACAATTAATGGTATAATCTCGATGGAAGCGATAGTGTCGCCTGCGCGGCTGTGGGCTCGCTGCGGACGATGATTTCCAGCCACGATACGCTCTCAACGACAATGCGACGGTTTTAATTGGCGCTCTTACATAGACATGTCTTACATCGACTTGAGAAGCTGTTCATTTTCGAAAACGGGACATCGAAATACACGCGCAGGTGCGCCACGAAGAGCGTGATTGGCAAGTAAATTTTCAGTTGTCACTGTGATTTATGTAAGAGTCACAGTTTATCAGTATTTATTTGAGTTATTAAGCACTTATTGCGCTATAATAAATGCAATATCGTACTGAATATTTAAATGAGCGATCTCGATTAATAACATAAACTATACGTTTATTACAGATAAAATAAAGTTGGTTATTTATAAACTTAAAAAATGTGATTAATAACATAAATAGTTCCAGTGATCCATGAATAACAAGCGAGTGGAGTACTAAAATGGAACGCTGGCGCATACCAGAACGTCATCACGTCAGTCGAGATCGGCCGCACTTGAGCGTGCTGCTCACCTCTGACATTTCAATGAAGATGACCGTTTGCTTGCTAAACTTTGATCTTTCTTATACACGTGTTTCTTACGATTTTATGTCAATTGTTATGTTTTAAAGTTCAATAGCAGTAAAAGTGAAACGGTGATGATGATTTCCTTATGCGTCATTTCGATAAATGTATGACGATTTAGTATTTCGAAAGAATTTTATTTTATTTGTCATTATCTTAAATTGGCGCGAAACCCAAATAAAACTCGCATAA
Source organism: Vanessa tameamea (assembly GCF_037043105.1). Lineage (NCBI taxonomy): Eukaryota > Metazoa > Arthropoda > Insecta > Lepidoptera > Nymphalidae > Vanessa > Vanessa tameamea. Next base: position 7,662,238 of record NC_087313.1, on the reverse strand, counting down.
GAAGTTGTAAAAGCCCCATGTATAAAAACATAGCTTCTTCAAATCTTGCTGATAACCAAACAAGTTACAATGTAAATTACAATTAATGTCCTTATTGAAATGAAAATTAATTTATGCATTCAAAATACGATTTAGAAGACAATCTAGAACCAATATTCATATCGTAATGTAGGTAAAATATTATTTAGTAATTTGTATCAGTTTGTTTATCAAAGTGCGACGTAGCAATTTAAGAAACGTGATAGCATTTAAGGATTCGAATATATGGTATAATTAATTAATACAGCTAACACGGTAAATTTTAATGCTTCCACAAATATAAGAGCAGGACAGTTGGGTACGACTATGCAAGGATGTATAATCCATTTCGGTCCTTAATGTTTGTGGATTACTTATGCGATCGTTCGGTAATTGGAGTGCGTCGAATTCTGACGTAAAATATGGTTGAGTACATTTAACAGTATCGGTGCTCGAGTTTCCCACGCGGCTAGCGGCTTGTCTGCTACTGGCATTCAATGACTACACTCCTATGTATGTATCTACATAAATGAATATCATACTATGACTCGTTATATGTACTTCCTTTGATATTTACGACATTACATTATTACAAGTTATAACTTAATTTACTTAAGCTGTTTATTTCATAGTAGTTCTAAGTAATTGTTTCATATTTCTTCTAGGCATTTGTTTTATATTATATCTAAGTATTTATTGATAATACATTTGTACCTAATATATTTCTACACACAGGTTGCCAAACGTATTTTTTATTATTAAAAATTCTATAAATTTTCCTATAAATTAATGTTATTTTATAGTATTTAAGACTTCGATTTCAAACAATTTCAAACTGTGATCGGTCGCTTGTTGTTACAAGTCAGAAACGGTTCAGCTTCTTACGAAATATCTATATAGTACGATTAGACCGATAAGGATCAATCACGATGCTGTGTCGAAAAGTTAAGATTGTCCTACATTGCAGGTGCACTTACAAAAAAGAGAAACTTGCGGTGTTGGAAAGAAAATCTTATTATCGACATAAGGGGCGATATTCGAGACGGCTGCCTGCTCCAGTTACAGAAAACGCTCCCCCGATTTGGATCCGGTTTGCTCTTGTTTCGTGCGAACCTACCTTCACTCTTAGTATTTAATCACTGTTATTTGGTACCCTTACACTTATAAAATATCGATATGTAATTGGATATTGAGAGGTCATTTTATAATATTTTTGAACTTCACCAGTTACTTTATGTTTGGTTAAAGGACTATCAACAGTACGTATTATAATTTATAACGAAGTTAATCGAGAATAAAATTGTTGAGAGTTTTTTAGATCTTTCGTTTTAATTTAAATGTGTTTTAAATATTATTAACAATAATTGAGATTATTTAAAACAAGTGAAGTATTGTACTAAGCGATGAGAGGTTCGGAACTTGTATAAAACCCTACCAACAAATAACTAAGATCATAACTATCAATCAGAACATAAAAGCAGACTTGTTGGCCATAATTCCGTATGTCACTTTTGTAAAAGGTCATTTATTTAGAAATTTTATACTTATTTCTTTATCTGTTACATTGTTTTTATAGGGTCATTTTCATTTGTATTAGGGTCAGTAAGAAGTAAAAAAGTTGCACATTTTATTACAGTTTTACATGAAACATTACCTGTTGCATCAAGGACATTAGTACTTTCAACAAAAAACTCGACTCGTTTACAACTACGGCTTCTCAAAACTTCCGCGTTAATGTAACATTAATTTAAAATGCACACATGGTTCCAAAGTTATTTTTTTAATATCTGCACACCATCAAAAGCGTAGTAAGAGCAAAAACTAAGCTTGGGATTCAATTATATAAACAATTTCTTAAAAGTGATTTCTAAAATATTTTTTTCCTTATACATTTATCAGGTGAAATTTAATCGGTAATACACACATTTTAATCATGTTTAAATTCATCGAGTCAAAATATACGGATAATAAGCATTTCGACGCCGAAAAAGTTGGCAAGTAATTCTATTCAATCATACGTTTAAAAGTATTCACTATAGAAATTCACTTAACCGGTCAATTACAATCGAATGGACAAAGCGATGTAAAGACCAATCAGCACCAAAAAAAAATTATTTTCAACACATTATTTATGACTCGGCATAAATGAGCTAGGAATACGAGGCTATGACACGAACGTCAATTTATTGTGAAGATAAAAGTATTTCTAATTGCTAATTAACTTGTAATTGTGATGAGTTGTTGAGCAAATTATAAATACAGAAGCAAATTGGCATCAAGCATTGACAGGTGAGAAGATCAATCGAGGAATGCATAATGATGCGGTTAAAGATAAAACAAAAATGAAAGTATTAACGTGCAATGTGTACAACTATCTGACAAATTTTTAATTACTTCAGTTATCTTAAAGATGATTACGTTACTTAAAATTTCATAGCTGGTAACCGTTTCTTGTTTTAATGAGACGATAACGATTTAAATTTAATTATTGAATTTTTAAGCGGAATGACCATTTAGGAATTAATATGAATTTAACAGTGTATTTTGTTATTTTAATACACTTAATATGCTCCTTTATTGAAACCAATGAATGTATAATCCTACTAAAATCATTTTGTGTCTTGCTTTTATCCGATTTCAAACACTAAGAATTGGATTCATGACGGACATGTTAAGTAAGTATAAAATATTAAACATATAAACTTTAAGTAATAATTACAGATACAAATCTAAAGATTTAACTTTACAGATGTTTAGCATGGCATATTACAAGTATCCATTTGACACGCTGTATTTTAGAATAATATATATTTACTAAAACAATAAATATCTGAACATGTTGAACGTTTTATATGAAGACACTCATTTAATATGCACATCTTCAACACGACCCTGTATGATTATCGCAAATAAAAATTAAAAGTGGTTCTTGTATATTCGAAATTTTACTGTTTTATACCTGTATATATGTTTGCGATGAGATTTTATTAATCTGATACCTTCAAATCGGCTTATTCAGATTATCCAGATTAATGTTAATATGCAAAGTGTGTAATCTATGCGCAGATAATAATGGATAATATTATGTTTTCAAAGTCTAGTTTCATTATTATTTAATGTGTTTTGTTTCGTTATATGAGTAATTGTATTCAAATTGTTTTTATTTAATATTATTTTAAAGCTATTTGTGTTAACATTGTCCTTTTGTAATAGAAAACGGATGTACAGTCAAATTACGTTGCTAGTTCAAAATCATATGATAGATATTTATTTAATTTAATGAATAAGAATTAGATTATTTTAGTAATATGCAAAAAATATTGTTAATATGCTAAAAATATCTCCACACTCTTATAGCTCTATAAGAAACGTTTTTCTATAATCCAGATTTTACTTATCAAGATTAACTTAAAGAAAGATCGAGATAAGCTAAAAAATAAATTATAATGACAGACGATGTATTTGAAAAATATTTTAAAATATAGAAACTTCATTACATGCATACTCTGTAAATGAGGAATACAGAAGATAAACATAAACTACTTACAATAAAAAAACATTTCAAAACAAAGATATTAAATAGACATACCAAGACATACACGTATTAAGTTTATATTTCCAAACGGTAAAATTCGCATGAAACAGTTTATTATTTCTAATTATTATCTGATATTAGCATATTTATTGTTAATTAATTATATAGCGGGTTAATTATAACGTTGTAATGTAAATGTATTAATAGTCACACAAGTCAAACGAATCAACAAACCCACTGAAATAAGTGATACCGACTATGACTTATTTTAAAAACTGTCGAAGTATTTAGACAATTCAACTTCAAGGTAATAGTTTATTTTAATACAAAACATGTTATTATTCATCATCAGTATTTGTGAATAATTCTAAGTTTACACAAAGGCAAGCTTTATTATTATATACGACCATAATAACTAATCAAATACAGTACTTTTGTTAAGAAAATTGCTTCGCCTAATAATTTTCAAGTCGTGATCTCACACCATCAGCTTATTTCGCCATTAAGAGTTTGTCCTTATTTATAGGTATTATCTCGTCTATCGGTCGGTGATATTTCGTAACACAGCAGTTTAGTACCATTTGCATATTCCGTGATGGTGTCGATGTTGTGCCGGCCTTATAGGAACTTACTGTATACCCCATCAACAAATTGAAGTTTTAATGCTGCAATAGATTGCAAGTGACACCCACAGAATGTTTAAATCGAAACTATTAAATAAATTGTGTTACTTTGTTCAGATGTAACATAAAACACAGTTAAGTAAATATTATTGAAAGTATAGCTATTTTTGAACACGTAAAATGAAGAAACTTAACATACGTTTAACTTTTAACAACTTTTTGCAATAATAATATGGACATTTGAAGATTGCGTTCGATTTTGCGATTCAATAATTTTCATAGCTTTGGATGCTGGGATGATCCAGATTCATGTATCCTTTCACTGAGAACCTTGAGATGGCAAACAGCTCGACGGCTGACCATTACCGATGCACCGCTTTTAATGTCTCAGCAAACGATTAACATAGATCGGTACCGAAAGATATACTGCATTCAGCCGCTAACATCTCGTGTTCTAATTGTATTTTATTCGCTTATGTTTACATTCTATTTCTAAATAACGGTAAATGTTATAATTCGTTCCATTTACGTAAATGTAATAATAAACTATAGCAGAGTCCATTGTTCCCTAAACATACTACTACTCTTGTACGTAATGAATTATGTGGCATATTTACGGATTACATTAATTAAGATTTGTGCGCGCTTGGATATTCGTACCTAAATATTCCATTTTATACATACATTTATCAAAATTGGAACCTATTAAATATTAAAAATGGATTACATTCAGTTTATCGTGAAGTGGAAACATAGCAATGTAAGTTTAAATTGCAAATATAATACGCATAAAATGAGAGGGTTATGATTTTTTAATGTTTAATCTTATCATGTAATGCAACGGCTGTAAGAACGGTAAATCATTGTAGTGTTTTTTTTTTTTAAACCTTTGGTTTGCATGTTAAAAAGTTTTAAAACTATAAGTATGTTCTGTAGGTTTAATTAACCTAACACTATTTATGTTTCCTTGATCTTCATAATATATCGGTATACCCATTGAAAATTAATAATGTCTTAAGGCACTTTCCATAGGGAAATCTATAGAACCATTAAGTTCAGTTATTCATAATTCATCCTTGGAAAATCCAACGTCCGTCAGTTTGACTCTTTCTTTATTTATTTTTTAATGCGGGTTTTTCGAGTCTGTGATAAAATCCCCAACCATTATTCGTAGTGCCATTAAAATATTAAAAAAAAAAAAATTATTATAATTTAGGAAAGGTATCTGAAAACAATGTATCACATGTAATTAGTAGATACATTACAATTAATTCTTTGTGCTCTTATTAAATACTCTTTCGAAACATTTCCGGTTAAAAACATATAAACCTCTTACCGAGAGCATGTTATATGGATAATTATTTGGTTATGTCCTTGTTTATTAACTTCAAGATAAAACAAATATAAGCTAAGAGATTATAAACATTTTTTGTGCACGTCTAACCGTGATTTTCGTAACTATTAAGTACTTATAAAAAAAACATATATTTAACGTGCATATATTATTTAACGATATTCGGTTTGAAGTTTCATGCTCTAGGGCAATATAAAATGACAGATCATCGCCACGTTGAGCAATGAATTCTGTAGTAACGATGCGCCTACCAAATCCGGTATTACCCAGCGCCTGTTCGCAATTTAAATCAATAAACAAGATCATTATTCTCATCGACAATGGTCCTTTTAATTGCCTTCTGTTTTTCTCATACAGATTAATAAGTAGGTTGTAACGAATGATAATAATAAATATTCTCTTTATATGCACTAAAGCAATTTGTTGACCTCTGACGTAAAACAATTCTCATTTTTTTGTGAATCAAGTAGAGAGCATTTAATCTTTTTGTAACAAGCTACTTATAAAAGTTTTCTTTTAAATTATAACAAAGAATTATTAAAAAGAATAGGCTTATTAGCGTTCAAAATAACTAATAACCAAAAATTATATTATAACAAACTTTTTAAATATATGAAATATATTTTTTCTTTAATTAGATTTTCTCGAAGACAATACTATTATTATACCAATATAGATTTAATATATAAATACGTCTTATATTATATATTAAAATCGCAATGTTTATATAATATATACGTATTGATAAAAAAAAAATTAATGTCTATTTAAAACACATATTTATCAATTTCAAAATGAATTAACATTGTACGATATAGTTAAATATAATGAGATATAAATTACCATAACATTATATATTTTGTTTGAATTTAATGCTAAAAGTGATTATCTTAAAATAGTGTATTTAAATAAATTAACATACTAGTTCAGATTAAAAATCATATTACAATAAGCAAAGAGGTCGAAGAGAATGAGATCTAGAATGGAATATTATTATTATTACAAATGTAACAAATTTTTAATATTATAGGTAAATTAAATGAATATTATATTTTTTTTTTATAATAAACTAAAATATTATGTAATTAATGTAATAAATATTCAAGCAATAATTAAAATTAATGTAGATTATCAGATATAAAATAATTTAATGGTGCTAAAATCAAAATTCCGTCACCTAAGACATAATATATTTTGATCAGAGTAATAATAAAATAAAAAAGTAGATTCGTAATTCGAATTATATACCGTACCGTGTATTTACATAATAATGCAACACATATCTGGCTTTATCGAAACAGGAGAGCATATAAGCATATGCAGCATAGATATAATTTAAATATATATTACAGATGGAAACAACGTTTAACTTTTTTTGTAAATATATATAACAAATGCACAATATCTAACTGCTACTAACTTTTTTAATATTAATTAAATCTTATGTTTAAGAGCTCCCGTTTATTGCAGGACAGAATGTCAATTGTCATTTGTCTGTAACACTTAAAATCGTGTTCAGTAATATAGTCAAATTACAATTAATACAAGACCGTTGGTATTGAGAAACCGGTATGTCATATAAATCGAAGGTTTAAAACTTTTTTGAAGGTAATTACACCAAGCATAAAGTGAAAACATTGTATTTATAAACTTTCCTTTGAGTGCTCCAAATATTGATATTTAATTTTAACTGGTGCAAACCGAGACCGACGGCTCAGTATTAAGTGTTTCGAACGATCAAGATTATACGTGAAAACTATATGAGTGGGTGAACTTAATATGCTTGTCAGGCAACGTGTAAGATCGCGCTCGGTAGCTGTCTGTTTGTTTGTTATTCGTTAAAAGTAAACGTAGGCTAAATATTCACATACACGTTAGCGGTGTATGATGGTTTAAGGTGACCAGGAAGGTCATTCGTGACATTTGAAACTAAACACCGATATTGCATTATTAAATTGGTTATACAACGTTGTAAAGCTTTTTATTGACTATAATACTGGCAAAATCGTAAAATGTTTCTTTTTCACCTTTATAAGCATGACTTTGATTAATTTATCACTTTCGTCTTTAGCCTAGTTCTCATATTTTCATGCATTTTTAGTTTTAATTTCACAACCAAACGAATACTGCACTAGCCTCATATCATGTTTGTTTTTTTTTTTAATTACATTTACTTCTTTCAATGTGGTATAATTTAACACGACGAGAAATTATTCTTGAAATAATGAATTTCTAATGCATCTTTAAGCGTTTTAGCAACACCGTAGATTATGATAATTCCGTGTATAATAACGATGCTTTCCCTGGAAATCAAGTTGATACGATGCGTGCGAGGTCGAAGCGTTGTGTACGACACGTCCATTACTAACGCTTCGATATTAACATTTGCAACCTCGAGTTAATATATCTCATGATTTATGGTATCCTAGTAATATAATTGCTGGAGCTGCGTTGTTTAATAACGAACACTAATAAATAGATAAATTCACCATGAAATTATCTATATGAGAGTTACTGTACGCTATTAAAAGTTTATGATCAAAGGGCGGTAGATTGAAAGTTAATTCTTTGGAAATAATTCGTTTCATTTGAATTTATACTCTGTTAATATGTTCGTTATACTAAAAAAAAATATTATAATGACAGATAATTCGTTGTTGCATTTACGTTTAAAACATACGTGAAGTTTATCTCAAAAGAAATGTAGGTTTAACATAAACTTCACGTCGGTTCACAAATAATTTTGAACGGGCACACAGTTCAGTCATAGTTACGTTGATGCATTACGATAAATTAGATACGGCTGGAACCAATCTCGACCCATAATCGGTTTTACGAAACACATCGCGTCTCCCCGAGTCGTTACAACGTCAGACTGCGCCAAATATGTTTGCACGGCCCCACATCAATGTTGCCGTCGTGTTAGTTATGTGAAAGTTATAATCACATGCTTAAACAGTAAATTGCTTTGGTGTAATTAGTCGGGCACTGATTTCGTTTCTCCAAAGATTCTTCCAATAACAAACTACATAAAAGTGATTATATAAATGGATCCGTAATAGTCGTGTTTTAGTGAGAATACAGAGGGCCCTTACTTTCATATTTTAACTGTCAATAACGATCAACATTGAGATACAAGTTGCTCTTTATTTGAAAAGCTCGTTATTTCGCCAATTATATGTTATTTGGTACAAGCTCTTAGATATATTTTTTATAATCATTTTATATTCAATTAGCACTGATAGTCGAATTTCAACGTACATATAATAAAAATTATTCGTTATTTTGTTCTTCAACACCTTTTCTTTATCTGCCATTGAGTCCCTTCTTAAGTTGGTACCATTACTTATAAACTTTGAGTAATGATTCCAACTTAGGAATCCATTTCTCGATATTCATTCAGTAATTTCCTTAATAGAAGGGTTCCGGCCAATACCACTTGAGTTCCATGATTTGGTTGACATTATATGACCATTCGTTCCTGTTTGAATCAATTCGCCGTTTCCTAGTGGGTCACAAAATTTAATTTATAAATTGATTACAAATGATATCCTTGTAGTAAATAGTAATAAGTAGTAGACAACGTGCGAATTAGATACATATGTTAAGTACGTTGTTAAAACACGTGAATCTTTACTTTGGTACTTTATTCCATGCTCGACAATGTGTCAACATGTGTCGTATGAAATTCTGCTGCTTTTGGAAAAAGCTCTAATTTTTCGCCGCAAGAGGAGAGAAAGCTCCTGACTTCAGCAGTGGGATATTTACAGGCAGTTACTAAATATATCCTAAAGTAAATCAGCTTCATTTAGCGATCGCTCCGTCTTTTAGTATGAAGTGTTATTTTATACCACAGACAGATATTTTTTAATATATTATTCCTATTTTTATACTTAAACATACACAGTCAAATTTACTTTAAATAGATATTATATATCTATTTACATAAAAGATATTTCGATGGTAAAAATATGTTAAAAATGTTTTAGGTACTGTGTTCTTTTGTTTTTATTCGACTATTCGTTTTTATTAGGGCTTAAATTTAACTATGAGTTCTTCGAGAAGACTAAAAAGGTAGTTGTTTTTTTTACCAGTACCTCAAATAAAAAATGGGTACTCCTTATAATGTTATTATTAATTATTAAAATAGAAACACGTGAAAATAAACCGAATATACATTACATCTAAAGGCATCAAGAAAAAATAATATAATTTTAAATCCTTAAAAAGTGCCACTTCGAAAACAGTTACTAGGTATATTTAAAAAATATTTAGAAGCTAATTAGGTAATATGTTAACAAATACAGTATTGACAATTCTATTCATTTACGTAAGTAATATTTACATTTAGACAAACGCATACTTGCCAAAATTTCACACGGTCATTATTTAAACAGTAGCTATTCTTAATATTGATCTATATATATTTAATTAAGTTTTAAATAGTTAAACCTTACGCAAAAAAGCGAATAAGCGATTTGTTTTTTTCTTCATACACATACAAGCCCATACTTATACAGACTCCACGATAAGTAAGTTGTGGTTAGTGATCGACGACCAACAAATGATAGATTGCGAGACATGACAAGATCTCTTATCTGAGTTTAAGTGAACCTCGTAAAAATAAGTTCCCTGCCGGTATTTCACTTATGATTTATTTTTAAGACCAATACGAAGATTGAACGTTGTGTTACCGACTATGATATATCTCTTATAGCTCTCTGTTATTATAAAGTTCAACATCTGGTTAGATATTAGTTACGGTAATTATTGAACTCTTTCAGCGACCAACTCGAAATTCGTAATGTTATCTTATAAATACTTATCGACCAACTTTAAGACTAAGATATTATATTAAGTACTTTTATAGTTTTTATTTAGTTGTAATTTTATTTTTATAATAACCGTCGTTTTTGGTGTATATGCCGATACACAAAAAACGACAATGTTAGGCTACAACAGTGTAGTAAACCAATATATACAAAAACACAATTAACAATGACACAACATTGAAACTAAATTAATTAAGGTAGAAAGAAAAAAGACAAGTCAAATATAACACACAAAACAATAAAAATGACGTATGATTGAAATGTGTATTTATATTCAACGGGAGAGAAGAAAATATAATCAATAATAAATAATTGCTAATAGCATTGATTTTATTTGACTGTATTATTGATTTTTTTGTCGCGTTCAGGAATAGATAGATAACAAATATGCAAAAATTACTCACAACATTAATAAAATCACTAATGAAGCTAGTTTTTGAATGACTCAAAGGTCATATAGTCTCATATAAATATTTATATTCCATCGAGCGTTTTATTAAAATGTTAGCTATAAATATTCGATTAACATTATCACGACATTTCATATTAAAATAATGTTTAGTTGATTTTGGGGGCTATCGAAATGAATTCTATTGACTCGAGCACGCGTGGGGGAATCCGTATTCCGTAAGCCGATCGCTTAACTGGAAAATCGATCTCAATCGCTTTTTCAACGTTACACGAAATCGGTTGTCATAAAAACTTTTAAGGTCACTTAATCGGTATATATGTAGTTTGTGCAAAAAGTTGAACAGGATTTCATAGTAAATCCGCATAACAAAGACATAGAGACGTGGTTCAAAGTCAAATCGGCTTGCAAAAAAATGTCGTGTCGTTGTCATTGACATCTCGCTGGCTCGTCCGGTGTAAAGGTGATATGATAACTTAAACAGATCAACCTTGCTATAATATATTATTTTGAATACTAATAAGGAACGATTTAATATCCGTTACTTTCTTGTACAGATTACTTTAAAATAACTAGAATGTTTTCTATGCTCACAAAAAGAAACGAACGAAACCAGGGCTTGAGTTGATCAATGACCTACATATTTTAGTTTTTTTTTTCTTTCAAAGTTCAATATTTTTTTACCAATAGCTCTTATACAATGTTTAATGTTCCAATTAAGAAAGAAAGTAAACTTGAGATAATTTTGAGTTTATATGACGCGGATTTGGACACAATATGCTAAACTTAATTATTTATAAACAAAAAACAATAATAGAAAATTATGTTTATAACAAAATAAAAGTTGTAAATATACACCGTTGTTGCATTCATTCAAAAAATATGAAGGCGATTCGGCTACATATCGTGATCCAGTGCAGTACGCGGAAACCTCTGTATTAACAATGGAACCGGGCAGCGCGTTGAAGTCTTTGTGTTCTTGAAGCACGACGTCGATACGATAAGAAATTTTACAACATTAAGCACAAAGGTTGTATTGCTACAAACATGTGCAAAATGTCTTCTATTGAATACTTTAGGTACTATAGAATTTCAAACGATATCTTTAGGTTAAAATAAAAAAAAATACTTAATTTAAATAGTCAAACTGCAAACAAACCAAATAAACCATTATCATTGGTGCTCCAGTTAAGTGATCGAACAAATTAATTATACTGATAATACCTGGAAACACGCATGAATCGAAGGTAGTTCCGTGTCGGTTGACGTCCGGCAAACCTTCGATATTTCCGAGCAAAACAGTTGAATCTAGCGGTCGCGGGGTAAGGGGACGAGAGGTGGCCAGAGGGGAGTAGGGGGGAGGTCCGCAGCGTGCTCGCACGCCGCGAGGTCGCTGTCTTTTTACTCGCATTACCTCCTGACATTCGATCTTAATGGAGTTGCCTTATTGAAATTTAAGCGCAACAAGTACCGACGTAATGGAATAAAATTAGGTTATCGTACCAAGAAAACGGTCCTCGAGTGGCCATCTTTAAACTCACGACGGCCCAATAAGAATCCGAAACATTCCACGTTTAGTCGGCGCTTTGAAAAATATATTCGTCTCGCTCGCGGCGTCAAGTATTTCAGCTGCGAGAGAGAAGTAGATATAGGAATGTACACCTATCGACGAATAGTCATTGTTCTTGGTCGTAATGGAACAAAATAAAGACAGAGCAGCGGTATTCGTGATTGCGAGACAAAACTATCGATATAGAGGTGTATGAACGAGACAGAAACTAAGGTTTTTGGGTCGATGTCCGGACGAAGGAACTTAAAATTGGATTTTCTGAAGAATAACGTTTTATTTAACACATGTCAATCATAATTGACCGATGTTTTGGTAGCTCTTTGTGGAAAGATAAGCGGAATTACCTTTATATAATTCTCTACATTCCATATATATGCTATAAGGTTGCAGGTATTAATTTAATAACGCAATTTTATAAAAGTAAGAATACTAATTCAATTACCGTACTTGCTGTGTAATAAAGTTTCTCATCAACTTATATATTATATATATCCTTGTAAATTATTATAAGGTAATTCAAGTTATAAATGTTTAAACCTAGGGCAACATTGTTTTTCTAATATAATTTATACGTACATAGAGCTTAAGTTAACATTTACCAGTATACATATGAATATTTATTATTTTATATACATAAACATTTAATTACTGTCGTTGTCTGTAGGTTTTATAATATTCAATGTTTTGTGAAATGTACAAACGATTATGATGATGTTTTTGTTGAAAGGGTCAACGTTCTTAAGGACTTTTTTTTTTCGTTCCGAATTTTGAACCTCGATTCCCGTAATAAAGCTGAGTCCACACTTTATCAACGATCGTTTAATATTCATTTATGCTTGCGATTCTAGATTGTTTTTTCTAATAATTAACGTTTTATGGCAGTGGAAAAAAATATATAATAAAACAGATATTAACTACTGGTTAGTGACTCATGTTAAAGGTTATGGTTGAACAAGATAAATGTATAAATATTATTATTACACAAATGTTTGAGATATATAAAGTATTTTTCATTTCAATATGTTTATAATCCAGGATATGGTTTATAGTCGAGAATTTATTTTAACAATTATTATTTTATTATTATGCATGATTATGATCTCAGCTAAAAGGTTTAACTATTTTAGATACAATTTATTTTTCTCTAAATAATGTATCCTTAATTAAATGTATTTATTAATGATTTTGAACATTCTATTATTGTCATAAACACTATATAATATTCTTTATATACAAAAAGCTTAAAAAATGTTTGTACATACGTATGAGTGAGGCCTAATGTCCACTAATTGCCACTAATGTAGCGGGACGTCTTCCTCCCAGAAGGCGCGTCCCGTTACGCGGGCGTCCTTGGCTGAGTTCTCTCGGCTTGCCGCAGCAGGTCGCTCTCAACCCGTTCTGTGCTATTGTTGCACTGTACACGTGTGTAGTACTAATACATAACAGGGTTGGGTATTCCGCCTGTTTATATTTACTAATATATATCCGTTTACTATGTTTACTGATGTAATAGTACTCCCTCTTTTCCTGGAAGGTAGGTGACCCGTTACGCGTCCTTGGCTGAGTTCTTTCTCAGCTGGCGGCAGGTTCTCAACCCGTTTTGCGCTGTTACCGCCTCCGTACACGTGTGTTAAGGTATTGGTGATATATGTTAGGGCTGACTATTAATAGAGGCGTCATTTAATTCATATTTTGGTCCGTTTGTTTCATTGATAAATAATATTGGAGAATTTTGTTATATGAATACTAATAAAGATGTCTTTTTACTCATTTAAAAATGCAGTTTTAAAGTACTTTTCATTTGTTTGTCATCTTTTCCCAATTGTACAAAAACGTACAGTTAATTTTTTTTTTAATACCTTACAATATCACGTCAGAGAAATGTTTTGATAACCCTACCTATGTGTTTATGTGTGCGTCACACTCACGCCATCGCAAGCCTCGTGTGCGTGCATTGAATTAGTCCTAACGGATATTACGGAATTTTGTTAGATAAATGCCGCAAATATAGACTAGCGTGAAATACACCGGCCGTGTATTGAATATCTTACTCTTTACTTTGCTTACCAGCTGCTATGATGCTATTAACTTTTGATCGTATAAACTCTTTTTTATTTGTATTTTAAATACAGAATATCGTGTAGTTTATCCATGTGTATAGTGTACACACAACACATTACTGATTTGTAACTGACATAGCTACAGGTAATCAATATTCGTTAGTATCAAGATATCTTGTTTCGCATATACCGTGTTTGAATTAACAAATGTGATAATTATCATAAAATGCAAATTGTATAGAAATATTAATTAAATATTATTAAAACCATTCAAATAAAATGATGAAATTCTTTCTTTCCATGTCGAAGACATTTATATAATTCTATTATTGCACCCATTAATTGAAATCTTGAAAAAAGTTATACTAATTTGTACGTGAAAGTTTAATAAGTACATTATATATATCGTTATTGTATTACGTATGTTTATTTTAAATAACACATAAAATAGTTAATTATTCACAATCATAACAAGCCAACTATAAATTAAACAACTATGTAAAGTAACACAAATTAATATAAATATCACATTATAATAAATTGTAGAAGAAATCATATATTTTTTTAATTGAATTTCAAAGCAAGAACGAAGGAATTTCGGATGAATTATTATCTCAATAACATTTTGTTATTGAATTCGCTTATTACACTTTATTGAGGCTGTAATGACATTTGTTACAATACTCGACCTTGTGACTTAGATCTTTGTTAACAATTGGTTCACGTGTTCAACGTATAGCAATTACGAAATTGTATCATTGAGGTCAGGCAAAAAATCAGCGCCACAGATAATGAAAAAAATGTATCCTTAATTATTTGACAACCGATACGGTAGACTAAAATACAAAGACTGATATCTAATATTAGTGTTTAAAGTTTGTTTTGTAAACGATACTATCGGTGAAGAAAAACATCGTACGGAAATCTGCATAGGAAGCCATTCTGTTCTACGCATAGTCTCTACCTAACAGTAGGACATTAACAGTTCGCTACTTTCACTTTTTAACGAGTTGTCGTACTTTTTGGTTGTTTTTATTATTTTAAAGCTCTTAATACGATGCGTATTAGCGGTGCATTATCGGTTTCGCAAGCGGCAAGGACGTCGATCGACTCGTGATTGCAGCAATCGCTCGAATAGGAGCTTATTTTACTAGCGGTCTATTCGACTCTGTCCACGACATAAATAAAAAATACTCGAACTTGTTACGATAAGTTTTCAATAATATGTTAGATTCTAGTGTCTAGTATATATTTTATTTATCGTCATTTAATAGTTTACTATTATTTTTAATGATTTAATAATAATTTTATCTGTAACCTGCCGACTAATAAAATATTATAAAATACTCGCAGAACTTGTAAAGCAAGGATAGAGAACACAATTTGTAATCAAGTTAACAACGCACGTGTTAAACGCATTATAATATGAGTCGTATTAATTAATAACATATTTTTTATAAAGTGATAAAAGATAATATATGTATAAAATGTATTCAATCCCAAATATCTTGCCTAACCCAAAGAACGTGTATACAAGCCGTGAATCAGATTAATCTACCTCAGTAGTAATAGGCTTGCTTGTGTTGTGTACGTAGACAGGGACAGCGATGTGGACAAGGGTACGAGTGTTAGTGCGGATCGTAGTGTGCGTTTACACACACCTTGCTACGAGGTTCAACGTACCAGTTGCCACTCCACGAGTTCCTTGTTCCACTTTACAAACACTGTGTTATTAACAAAGTTTCCGAATTAGAAAAAAAATCCAGTAATGATCCCTTAGTACTCATAGATAATTAATCATTGCAATATTTTAAAATAAACCAATATTATTGTATGATTTCACCCTAGCTGGGTGTTACGGGAATAAGCATCAATAATTTTAATTACAATGCTTTGTCTAATTTGGCAAAACGTAAAATAGAAGATAAATACAAAATAAAGGTTGTCAGTTATCATATTTAATTTCATGGCTGTTCTATTATCATATTATAAGTAATATTTAATTAGTTATTCTTTGTAATTTATTATTGGATATATAAAAGCGCTAGCTAAACTCTTAGTGTGTGTTCGAAATTTTATGAAATAACAATTTACAAGATGTAAATATAGTTAATAGAAATAATTTCGGACTAATTCGTTATTCCTCACATATTATCACAGATTAAATACGATTAAACAACATTACGTACTATTATTATTGGAGGTTTAATTTTATGCGATTTCATAAAACACAGACACTAAAAAATATATTATTTATATAAAATATTAGTATTAAATAAATTGGTACAGTGTCAGAGTTAATTTAAATAGCGTTAAAAATAGTATTATTTCGACATGAATGTCAATCGTTGCCTTCACAGTACAAAAGACATCAACGAGCCGACTTTATTTCATATTCACCGATATAATACTGATCACACGTGATAGTAGGTGCTATGGCATAATTAACCAATTGCATTATGTATGCTATAAATATTTTTAACAAATTTTTTACAATTTTTTTTTTAATTTAACTAAACTTCTCATCAAAAAGTATCACGAAAAAAAAAACAGAATTGTTAACTGCAACAACTATAGCTAATCTGTCATTTATTTAATTTCAATATAAAGTATACGTCGAAATAAAAATAAAACAAGAAAATACTAAATTAAATTTGATTTAAAAGTAATTTAATTATTTTAAATCAAATTGCATTTTAAACATTCTTTTCTCATTAGCAAATGTACACAATTGTGATTCAATTGAACGATGGCCTCGTTACAAATGTAGTAGTAAATTGATTTTATAATCTGTAATTATATCTTATAGTATTAATTAACAGTACTTCCTTTATTAAAAAAAGCTGATATGACATTTTAAGTATAAAAAAAAACATAAAATAATACAGATGTTTTCACAACATTTAGTTCTTTAGGTTCTTAAAATATCATTTTCAAAATTACGATATTGTGTATTTTTTGCTAAACGCTATATAAATAAATTTCCAATTAGAACGTTAAGAAAAATATTTGATAGAAATAAGATAATTAACGTTGAAGACATTTTAATGTTATAAATAAAAAAAAACTGAAATAATATTTAAATTACCGTTAAACGTACATGATTCTTTGACATAGTATTAATCAATATCATCCTATAATTCTTTTTTTCAACATTTGTATCACAACGTCATTAAATATTAAAATAAAGACTGTTTACATAACATAGGGAATGTTGATACATCATATTTTTGCTTTAAACATAGGTCGAAATTATATTTTAAAATCAATTCATATTTAACAAATGTATTACTAGCTTAAAAGATTAGGATTTAGGACTGAACCTGCCGCTCAGGTCGCCATTTAAATTGTATATTGTTTCGCTACTGAATATTTTTCTGATAATGATTATTAAATATTACAAATTATTCTTCGTATTACCAAATGTAGATTTCACAAAACTGAACTCGATATTAGTTGGCAATTTTTTTTCGGATCGAAGTTATATTTAACCTAAGCTGGCATATATTTTGAATAGTATACGATATATTCCTCTTCTCTTGTAAGAAAGTCTTCATGGGTAACTGTAATTAATCATAAATACAAATAATACGGAGTCATTAAAAATAAACATACAGTACAAAAAAGGAAACTCAAAATTACTCGGATATGTGAGTTTGTGGAGATTCATATAAACAAACACATTGAAATAGAAAAAAAAAATGTACAACAATATTCGTTGTTCAATTGTATTTATTATATAAATAATATTTAGAAAATTAGTAAAAATAAATTAAATATTAATAAAAAATATATTCTACATAATATGAGAGATCAATTAATTGATAGTTGAACTCTAACGTTAATTATAATATTTCACACTTTTACCGATAATTGCATTCATAATTTACAACTTGCCCTTAAACGGATAGAAATGCAATAAATGCTGCCGTTCATTTATCGTTATTATATATTATCACTTAAATTGATACAACATTACGGATCATCATTGCGGAAATCACAATGAAATTGACTTTCTATTTATTACTCAATCATTTTACTAATACGCATTACGCCGACTGTCAAAATCTCACGCTTTAATGCCGGATGTCCTACAACTGTCATGTATGATTATTTATTAAGGGCTTTACTAGTTTTTAAATATTTGTTGTCAGAATGATGTGCCGATAAAAGTTGTATACCTAATGAAGCCATTTTTAAGTTTGTCAATTGTTGTAATAAAAAATGTATTTTATTATCAATGGCGATTTTACCGGTTTGATTAATTGTATGACCTATCATTGACCAGTATTTTAAATTTTATCTTTTTTTAGTACAATCCGCTATTAATTGTTCCGTTATTTACCCTTTAAATGATTAAATATTTATTAATTAAATAAAGATAAGGTGATTTGATGTATTTCTCTGTATTATTGGGAGCAAACCGATAAAAATCAAATAAAGTCTTTCCAATGTGGTTAAGTCGTGACCCCCCCAGCTTGACACGGAATTTCGGCGCCAATAATGCACATTAAAAAACCAACATCTTATTCAGAACATCGTGGGTGTCAATGCAGTAAAAACGCATTTCACAAATTTTGAAGAAATAATAAAATGCAAAAATTTAAAAAATACATTTCGAACACAGATCTGTGTTTTTGAAACAACATAAATACTGTCTGTAAGTTATGACATAAAAGTGCAATTAAATGACTTGTCACATAAAATAAACATGTTAGACATGTCGGGTTTTATTTTATAACCTCTTAACTAGTGTGTGCAAGGCCTAAAAGTTAGTGGGTGTAGTGCAATGTGACACGGAAGTGTTGCGAACCAGTTTCTCAGCAGAATTCGACTGGTAATTTATGAATACAAAGAACTATCGATGAATATATATTTTTAAACATTTATTTTTTAAACATAATTAGCACAAAAATATGTATTAATTCGACATTTATCAAATTAATGATATCACTATTAACACAAAATAAGCGAAACTAAACTTAATAACTAGTTTATCGACATCGGTGTCATAGGCGTATCGTATGAATATCGAATATTTACTTAGAGTATCTACCATAATTATTATTACATCTGAGTTTATTCGTTATATTACATTTATCATTATTAATAAAAATCCATTTAAAATTATGCAAGCAATTCGGTATCGATTAAATTTATTATAATAATACAAAAGGAAACAGCGTGCCATGCGAATATTTCGATATCGATGTAATTGCTAACTAAACTTGATCTAACCTTTCCAACTATTAGATAGACGTTGATGACTATAGCAAACCGCTAGATGCCCTTGGCTTCCAAGTATCCAAGATTGGAATCACGGTCGGTGCATAGCTTAAATATTAAAATTATAAAAATAACTTCATACTTTTTGTAGCCTAGCTCTATGACATTAATACGACTTGTGCATTTTTTTCTCTTATAAATATGTTTGTAATAAGATCACTGCCTTAATTTATTAAATACATTATATATTTTAAAATTTGGAAACAATTTCCATACTTAAAAACTTCTAAAACTGGTGGTTTCAATTTAGATAAGCCAAAAGTTATATAAAGAAAAAAATATTGATATCAATAAGCCTTTAGAAAAGCAATTAGTACCAATGTGCCTAGATTTCGAACGGCTTATTAGAAATTTATTCTAATAAGCCATTCGAAATTGGAGACAACCAGCCTAAAAATCAAATTATCCCACTTTAAAAGCTATGATTGAAAATCGTCATTTTTCATAATTGTTTTTTTGAGAATGTAAACATTAATAGAATGTATAGTGCAAATTCATAAAATGCAAAAAAACATGTGAATCACGATATATAAATAAAAAGAAAAGAAAATAATTCAAATTATTTTTAGAAAGCGTTAATGGACGTCTACTTCAAATGGTATACTTTTTTTACATAAGCAGATGATTTGATTCTATTCGTGTAGTCTATACAGCCATGGGTGGCCTACACGCCTTGTCGACGTGTCAATCAAGAAAAGCAACGAAACGGTCAAGTTACTTTATCTGTTTGTTTATATAACATGTTATTTGCTTGATTCATCTAAATGAACTTTCAACACACATATATCGTAACAAATTGTTATTTTTTAGTTTTAGTCTCCGATTTATTTGCAGCTGTTGTAAATATACAATTTACGATAGAAGTTAGTAGAGTCAATTTATTTCTTATTTAATGTTGATTCATACTAAACAAAATATTTGATTTATTAACAATATTCACTTCCTTTTACT
The DNA here is from genome assembly GCF_037043105.1 of Vanessa tameamea. NCBI lineage: Eukaryota > Metazoa > Arthropoda > Insecta > Lepidoptera > Nymphalidae > Vanessa > Vanessa tameamea. The sequence goes on along the minus strand of NC_087313.1, from coordinate 7,641,600 downwards.
ATTTCTAGTTAGCTGTATACCTAATGTCAGAAACAAATATACATTTTGAGTCTAATCACAAAAGGATGTACATTACTTACGTATGTTTAACGTTTAATAATTTTCTACGTACGGATACGGTATGTATAAATGTAAACTACATATTCGATAATTAAGGATAACTTCCAACATTGCAAGCAGAAATTTTAATGATCACTTTCGTACATGGACGTGATCGCCACGATGCGGACGAAGCGACGTCAGTTCACGGATAATGACTACAAATAGTAGACGCAGCATTGCAGGTGATGCATTCGCTAATCCATTAACATAGGGAAATGAAGAACAGCAGGAAGATATTTTAATTGATTTTATTAGAATTACGATACTCATTTCACATACATTCAGAGCATATCGTATGTAGATGATTTATTACTAAATAGTTAACTTAAAATTGTTAATATGTACTTTACAGATTACACGGCTACCGTTTAACTTGCAAATTTATGTGTTGGGTAAATATCTAAATGTTAAGAAGGCTATTCGCGCACTTGATGGAAACTGGTGCAAAGCGAAGTGGTGCAAACCGCAGAACCAGTCCTGCGACAGGAAGCGGCCTCGACACCCGCCGCCCTCCGCGCACCTACCGCCTCACTTGCACTACTCTCCCCACTCCACTCGGCCCCTCGGCCCCCTCGCCCCTCTACTACCAGCCGCCGCGGGGCCACCTGATCCAGACAAAGCGTGTCCTTCGTGTCATTCTCGTGACGCATACAAGTGCATTGCACTAATAATAAGTCCGTTCCATGTCCGGTAACAAATATAGTACTATTCTGTTAAAAGTAAAGACAAATTTCTCAAAGACAATTCAGATTTGTATCGCAGTAATGCTACATCCATTACCAGTTATATGGGCTATCCGTATGCACGTTAATCAAGTTCTGAGGCCGTATCATCATCAATCAGCACTCCATAAGGAACTAATGCTTAGACATTTACAACTTTGCTTATTTACTGTGGTCATTTATATTGCAGGTTAAATTTTATTCGATTTAGACCTTTTCGACTTTATTTTTAACGATTAAATGCCAATTAGCAATGTTGGCGTATATATCTTAACTATAAAGATATATGGGAGAAATAATACTTTAGTATTGATAAGCTTATATCTTATACAGTTCCGTAATAAAACCTATTTGCAAGCTTAAGTCTACAGTTAGTACGATTAGTGTGTATCAACCTTTATTAAATGGTATTTCTTACAATAAAATCGTGACTAAACAATATCTAGATAGAAACGTAAAGCGAATTGTTATATAGAGAGTAAAAGAACAATGTTGGCAAAGAGCACGCGGTCGGGAAGCACGATAGCGAACGACAATCGAACAAAGCAGGACTGCGTCACAGGCGAGCTTGCGAGTCTCATCGGGCCGCCCAAAGAAACGATATCATAGAAAGTAGAGCAACTCATTTATTTATTCAGTGCAGCAACGGGTGCGAGCGAGACGGAGTCGCGAAACTGGCTCATTAAAATAAAAATCCGATTTAAGAGTGCAACTCGCGCGGAGCGAAATAAAAGTTTCCGACGAAATTTGCTCGAGTTATTCCAAAAAAGGTGCACGAAACGCCTCCGCTACGAGATGTCGAGATACAAGTGCGAAGAGAAACCGACCGCAATAGCCTCAACTACATGCGCAGCCTCACGACCGAGTGCTTTCGGTCGTGGACATGTTACACTATAATGCTTTACGGCTATAATTACCGATCCTACGCGCAAGCGCATTGGCGCATATGTCGATAATTTCTAGAGACGCACTCTCGTATCAGAAAACACTAACGCCTCTAATGTTAGAGCAGGTTCTTTCTTTTCCGCATTAATCTCTACTTCTGTTTTCACTGTACGAAGCGAGCCATTGTCTGAACATTACGCAGCCACAGCATTGCATTATCGGCACGATAAAAGGCAACTCTATAATCATCGTCGCGAGTCACGAGATCCGCACGCGCATTTGCTATGTAAATAACACCACACAACATTCCACAGTCACCGTTGTCTATTTTAATGGAAGTCGTTTAGAAAAATAACATTCAATAAACTATTATTTAAAGAGAATTAACTATAAATAAAAAAAATGATTAATCGTTAGTTGCTGTCTTGATTCTTGTTACATATTATGTATTGTCCTTCATTACTTGTGGGTTTTTAGTACGTAGCTATTAATTACAAAATGTAATGACCGCGCGCTCGATATTTTCAGAGTAATACACGTCAATTATTTAACTCGTGAAATTAACCAAAATCAAAAAGCGTCGCTGCCTTTCACCTCGCGGGTCCTTTCTAGCGTTTAATGTCTGAATAAATTTTATGATTTACCGACTTACGAGAGCAATACAACGTAATGGTCCATAAAAATGATTTCCAACAGAAATTTATTCACCTCAATTATATTTGGGAATTACTTTTTATTTATAATTTTATAGTAGGCCGTAAACTGTTGTATTTAAAACAATCAATGATACTCTTATTTGCCATTCACATGACCTAGATTAAGGTGATCAACAATTTGAATTAATTGTGTATACACAATTACGGGTCACTGATTTTAATCTAAAATCGTCTGTATCTCCTTATAATTACTAATATTATTTTTATTATTCCATCGTATAATTTTTGTTGATTGTATAACATCATTATAAATGTAGCTATTTATAATATTATAGTTTTATATAATCACAATCGATAAAATCATGATTATTGTTAAAGAGGATATAATTTAAGTATTACACAATTTTAAATTGAAAAGATGCAGAACGGATTCTTTTGAAGATAATATCTAGAATTGAGTTCACACAGATTGGAACGATAAGAACGTTCTAATTTGGATATAAAAGAAGTGCAATTGAGTATTAGAAAGTGATAATGAATCGTGACCCCACTATACGGTAAAACAATAATGCTGTCTCGTTGGTAAAGTGGATAACGTATTATGATTCAAACGCCGAGGTCTAGGGTTCAAAACCCAGATCAGTCAATGAGCGAATACTGTGTTAGGAAGTTGGCAGTGTTACACTTTCGTGCCTTGGAAAACACAGAAACAATTAATGCCTTTCTTCCATTCATTTTTGTCAACTCCTTATTAACAAAAGCTCATCAGAAATGAGTTACAGTTGTATTTCTTTACATTTTGTTAAGAAAATAATCCATTAATATTTATCTAACTAGCTTAGCGGTTAAAGTCAAAGACTAGTGAAAAGTTAAATCGAGTCGTCATGTTCATCATGTAGAGAAACGATGCACTGACCATTGAGATCACTTTTTATTTATTAATTTGTATAAGAAAGTGATACATAAATAAAGTTTCAACCCACACTTGTGTAGACACTACAGTATAATAAGAAGCAAGAGCGTTCTCATCATCGTCTATATAAACACAATAAATAATAAATGTTATTTTCAAAAAATAAAAATAGTTACAGTACCCAATTAAGAGAAAAATATTTACTTCTCTGTATGAAATTATACAATTATACCCAAGGATAACAAAGGAAAATATTTAAAATAAAGACTAGCTATTCCGCTATATGTTTATAATTATAAAAAAATCCAATCGTATTTTGTCATGGATCCAATTTAACCCGTTTAGAAGATTGCGAACTTAAATGCGGGAATGCTTAGTTTGTGGTTTTAACATGTATCGGATAAAACTTTACTAGGTGTATATCCACAAAGTCGCGCTGGATATGCCCGGTACTTTAACTTCTAAATGGTTCTCCTTAATGAGACGAATCCCTTTGCCCAATAGGACATTTTCGGATTTTTTGATGAATAAATAGAATTCTTAGTGTAGTTCGGTACCATGATAATATCGTATTTCAGATCGGAAAAAGTATGTACAGCACAAAATATGTATTTCTTAAACAGGGATAGGAGCAAATAACGCGACCTCATCGTTAAGGAGGTGACCAAGATCACCAGTAACACGGCACTTTTATGTTTCATTATTGGAATCAATTAATAGTATTAATTGTAATTAAAATAATTAATATAAAAATCAACTTCCCTGTCTTAATAATATGCGACGCTGTTTATTATTATATTAAATAGTACCGTTTTATTATTTCTTATTCTGAAAAATAATTTGTTTTTATTCTACTTGTTTTTCTGTAATACACCAAGTTATTTCCAAAAAAAGCAAATCGAATATTCGTAAATAAATTTGCAAACAACATATTTTTTCATACAATGTTTTTAGCGGTTATTCGCAAATATATTTAACTTCTTACGTAGCAGAAGCTTAATAATAATTTTGTAATTCGTATTTGCATACATCAATTTACTGTTTTGTCAGTTACATTTAATAATAAAAAAGATCACAAAACAAATACTCCAAAATAAAAGCCTGTTTTTTCTTTTACATCATTAAATTATAATATTTATGTCAATATAAATTATATATGTTCGGAAAAATTAGAAGAGATGTCAAATATTTCACAAAGGGCCAGCGAAACTCCAACCACACCCTTGCACGGCACAAGTTTCTATTCAAGTTTAAATCAAATGTCACTGTTAATGCTATATGCTTATATTCAAGTGTTTGGATGACTCACGCTCGCACTGCAAACTGTTTTTGTAACTTCTTTAAAAAGATTTTTAAGTCAGATTGAAGTGTTTCTCTAACCGAAAGTACCTTTTCTATAAGTCTAGACTGCAGGTATTTCGATAGAAGTGAAACTCAGTAGTTTAACGTTTTGTCCGTGTGTGTTGTATGTGTCTGTGTGTGTATCTGTGTTGCAAATTCTTTGCAAGAAATAAGTCTCAATAGATAAATTATATATGAGAATCTAAACAAAACGTTATTATGGGTGAATATTATATTGATAGACACGAATGCATCTTGTAAATATTTAAATGTTGTTAATGTATTCGTTTTTGGGATACATCCTTTAAACAAACAAAAAGCACATAAATCCACAACGACAAAGATCCGATTTAAAATGTATGAAGACCGAGATAATGCTGCGAGCATCAAGTGGAATGAGAACTAGATCTGGTCACGGAGCTCGTGCGGTATAAATATTATTAACATTGTCCTGGGTCCGGCTCGTTGCATAATCGCTACCGGTACCTGTCATTACATAGTATTTCTTGGTACTACAGTGACTTTAATTATATAGAATTATTCATTTATATTACTATTATACGCAAAAACTATTTTGATATACATTTTAAAACCATTTTGTGATAGAAACATGTTTACCCGGGTAACTGACAAGTTATAAGGAATTCTAACTATGGCGTATTATTTAGTTTTTATGAAGTTAATTTTAGCTGATATATATTATACATTCTTACATTTATAACAAGCGCGTTTCCAGTAAATATAATTAAATAATTAATCACTTCTTTAATGAAAACGGTGGACGTATTTGGCTGAGTTATACCAGTTTTTTGTCTCGATATAAGATTATAAATTCATTTATTAGACCACAACTTATTCTACCATGTCTCCAATTTATAACTCGTGATTTTAGTTAAATCCAAAAATGGAATTAATTTATGTGCATTATTGTGATATCGAATTAAATTTCCTAACAATTAATCAGTAAATCAGTATACTTACATTTCAGCACATCTTATATTTAGACATAATTATATAAGTCTATAAAAAATACCACTAGCAGTAATACTGTTGAAAGATGATAAATTAATTTGCTTTAATTATGTACAATATTATGTAACAGCTACCTAAATAATAATTTATTGTGTACCTGAGAAATACTTCCTGATTTCAAGCGACATGCAAGCAATATTAACTCTGGTTTGCTCTTTGGCATCATAACTTATATCTCGAGGCAGTTTATAACACCACATTCCAACTAAATGGCCAATGCTGCAATTAATACATGTAATCACAGTGTAAACGTTGGCGTTGCAGTAGAAAACTAGCTAACTATATTGCTATTCACGTGAAAAAACAGTGTACCAACTCACAACTACAAATTAAGGTTTTTTGCAGCCTACTCGTATTTATAATTTAGCAGAGAGAAGTATTTTTACTAAAAACCTTATGTTGCCCGAATGAAAAACAATTAAAATTTAGATCTAAACATAGTCGTTCAAGTTATTGTATTTTAAGTCTTATTACAAATCGCATAAAATTATCAAAGGCTTATAACATTAAAAACATATGTTCTACTCTATTATTTTACAATAACATAAATTGAAAAAAAAAAATGTACCAAAATTTTAGAAGCGGAGGTTTGCACACAAACCGCAACCGGATGTCCCTCGCCAGATGTACAATCACACTAACACAAACTCTCACGAATTTTTCTCCCAACGCTTTCACATCTTCCACTAATTATTATCCACTTTATCGGGCATCTTCAATTTGATTTACGTCTAGCTCTTACACAGCTCAATCGGTACACTTTTTCTTTTCGGCGAGGTAATTTACGTTGATGTTGTCAGTACTATACGCCAGTACGCACCGTCGACCTGCTTACGGCGACTTATTACTGAATCTAGAAATGGCAGTCACTAATTAGGAACCGACAGACAGACAGACGCTGTCTACCATCTCGTTATTTAATTAACGTTTAAACTAATGACATTTTTAGGTTTAAATGCAGTATTTAATAGAAATAGACTCATCGCTCGTTAAGTAATATTTCACACTTAGAAAGTTAACCTTTAAGCTGATACTTAAAAGATAAGTTATCCATAAACTGTTGTGTATTACAAAATAAATTAATACCAAGTAGAAATGCTGGAGTCATAAGTGTCTATGTCAGATTTAAATATGTATAGAATCTCCAAAAGCTCTCTTTTGTTCAAATTGTTAAATATTGTAATACTTAAAAAAATCTGCAAGAAATAATTCATAAAATGCAATCGGCAGATTTCTAAACAAAACAATAACCAGACATGATGTACGAATATATTTAATTACATTTATTGATATCTACTCGTATGTAACTGCAGATACAAAATAAAAAAAATACTTTTCAACCTCGAATTTTATGCTACACTTTTAACAACCGTAAAGTAAGGGCACGCCGATTTCGATTCTGAGAATACTCGAATATTATGATCAAGATGTGAAATCTTAAACCGTTAAGTATTTTAAATGAAAATTAACGCAACTTTTAATTACTCGATTACGGATATTGAAAGGTAATATTTTAATTTTCAATAATATTAGGGCACAATTTTGTATAGATTGTGTTTCTGATTACGGGCGCGGCTAATGGAATGATGCACCGATAATGTGAGTCGTGAGCGGCGTCGATGAAAGTAGTTTTGCACGTCGCTATGGCCGCTGACCCAAAGCTTCCTGCACCGCCTTGAGCATCACAACCAGCAACGCAGGCTTTGATTTTTTATACCACAAGAAAAAGATTTATTTCATTTCTAGCGAGAATCTTCTCGCTTAATGATAGCTCTGAGTTAATTTTCTGCACCGCCCATAAAGTCCGAGGATGTTAGCTAAACGCTCATTACGTTGCATTATATTAATTATATATATGTATGTATTCTATTTCATACATATTATCCTAATCAACAAAAATACTTCAACGATGATTATTTTAATCAAATATTATTTGTGTTTAAGTGTTTTTTTTTTATAATCAACAATTAAATATTTATAAATATTTTAAAGTTTTGAGAGATATGATGTATATATAAAATTGATTAATAGCAATGTCATAAACATCGATAATATATATTTAGTCATTGGTTTATTGATGACTTCTTTGACTATCAAATTGAATAGCAAACTAATTATGATTAACACCCGTCTAAGCCGAAAACAAGTTGCATGAACAAGTGTAAATAACATTTTATTCATTATCTCCGTCACAATAAGCACAGCAAACAAATTATGACTCGAGGTCAAATGGTCAATCAATAATGATGATGCATTGACAGGCGACGGCAACGGCTAAAGAAAGTGTGCACAAATCAGCGCGCGTTTAATTGACATACCGAAAATGAAATGTACGAACATATTATATTCAATTTGAAAAATAAGAGTGGTCAATTTAATCGACCACTTTAATTGGTCTGACTCGAGTTCATTGTTACGCGGGCTCATGATTTTATCTGTTGTTCTTTACTCGGGTTCGAGATGCGTGTGATGCAAACGAACAGTAACCGTAATACGGCGTTGATGGCACGCCACCGCTGCGCCACGCAGCCTCGCTCTGAGTCACGAGAGTTGGCTCGACGCGAGAGTCACGTCAAACGATCGTGATGTGTCTAGATAATAGCACAAGTACTGCTCCATTTGCATGATCTATGGGCAATCATGTTGATTTGTCATGTGTGTATTCAGACTTTCCATTTCTGTGACATCGTTTTATAAGCCCATAAAATAAAGTAAAGATTCCCTTTAATGTTTACAAGAAAAGACATTTGCCCAACATTGTTTTAACCGTATTACCACATTACTGTAAACCAGATAATCTCACTCCGCATATTTGGTATAGTTATGCGGCATTAAAGAACAGAACACCGTAATAATACTAAAGATTCAAAAAAAAAAAAGCGTAATTTATGCAAACTATGTGTGTTATCTTATTAAATGGACTAAAATATAATATTTAATATTCATCGACTGTAAGCTTAAAGCAAAATGAGACAAAATCGAGTCTTAAAATTTTTAGCAGGTAATATTTTATTTGAAGAAAAACAAAAACTTCACATCTTGTCCCAAAACAGTTAGTCACATAAAATAAAAAAATAAAACGACTCATGCCAGAAATATAATGTTGGCTAAGATATAATACTATTTCGAAACGAAGGTATCTCAGGTACATTAAGACTGACCCAATAAAATCACTTATTTTAGTTTATAACTGTTTGATCGAAGAAATCATCGCAGCAAATAGGCACTTGACCAACATTTTTTAAAATATCAAATCAGATACCTGCATATATAATCAATGATGAAACCAAACACTTTGCCATCAACGCGTAACTGCACATCACTCTTGGAGTAGCTTCACTTTGACTAAGACAAATGTTATTGACACAAAAAGAAATGTGACTTCTTAAAAAAACATTTCGTTATATATATATATTTATTTTATATTATATTATAAAATATAAAGTATTTAGTATATATACTAAATTAATAATTAATAAATTCTAAAAGCTTCTTTTGTCGTTGTCAAGTACTTTAAGCAGAAATATTTGCTGACAATAACAATATCAAATGGTTCTTTAGATCTTTTGACTACTCCTATCGTAAGAAAAATGTCTCTCTAAATACAAGTCAATATAAAACAAAAGCGAGCGTTTAATTGTAATGTACCGGTTGATCGTTATAGTGCGATAATATAGTAAGTCAGCCGTGGGTGCTGCCTCCGAACACCGAACCGGATCTAAATCTGAGATAAATCATGTCCGGACCGAAACGAGCTCACCGATCGGACACCGCTACACCTTTCCTGTATTACTCGAGATACTACAAGATCTAATGTCTTAGAACACTGGCATAAACTCTGAAAACAAACTTTGCTGACTCATTGAAGTAACTGATTTTGATAATGGCTCGTTTAATAGATAATTCTTTATCCGTATGCAAAGTGGAGCAGCTTAAACTTTGCAATAATACAGTTTATAGGTTTTCATTAATAAAATGAACATGTATATATACTAATTATTATACAATATAGATTAATGAATTCTTATAAAGTAGTTTATTTGAAGTATTGAATTGATTTTAGAATTAGGAAATATTCAATAGATGCTTTATAAGGTTTTGGTTTTCAATTTCCTTTAATATACAAAATAAGTAGGAATATCGGCACGCTATAAAGCAAAGCCGCTTACCGAAACCGACACAATTTATATTCTCAAATTTGGTTATCTAAATTGTCTGTTACTTATTATTACGTGCGTGGCCCAGTCACGTTACCTTTTGTTGTCCTGTTAAGTTATACGATTCAAAGTGAATACGAATCTTGTCGTTATCATCCATGTTGGATGATTCATCCAACATGAATATCAAAAATATTGTTATTTTTTTTTAGTAATAAAATTTAGAATTCAAATTAATTCCACACTATAACAAATATACTAAAAAAACATACTAGCATCTATATACATAGAGTCATGGATTTTGTTCGGGAGAAGTTTCATTTACATATTATTCAATTTCTAAAACAAAAGGTGTAGGAGTTAAATATGAATATATTATAAAAGCCATTTAATAATCAATTTCGTTTATGCTTCGATCAATACTGAGTTAATAGCATATTTGAAATACATAGTGTGAAATCCAATGTATTAATATTCTATTCATAATTGTAGCTTGGCGAGTCAGGTTATGTTAACGAATCGTGAGCAACACTAAAGATTGCATTTCAATCTTTTGGCGTTTTCTCGTCGTATAGAAACTAAATGAATGAAAAAGGACTCGTACAATGACGCCGTAGTCCACAGATGTACAGTTAAAAATTACGTAACTTTCTTCGCGAAGTATTGTAAGTATAGACTAAAGCGTAGTTTTAAATAGGTAAGTGACCCTCACGGTACACAACGTGCAGAGCAATGTAGCCGTCACGCGGTTCGACGGCGGTGCGTCGCGACCGCCGCGTCGTCGCCGCCGCGAACGCGGAGCGGCCACTGCACTCGCTTCGATTTCACTTTTATTAGCAATCTACTTAATTGGATACCACTGTTGCGGTTTTATTCATTCTGCAGATTCATCTCAGAAATATTTGGGCAGAGTACAATGCAAGTAAAGTCATCTGTACGTTGTGGTGTAGATAATTAGTTTTTACTATTACAAAATAATAAAACAGCAGTTACATTTTTCTTCGTTATTACTTTACTCTTGCTGTTTTTATAATCCTTTTATTTCTGTTTTAGTTAAGTACAGTTTTTAAAATTTATCCCAGATATTAAAGAAAACATTCCATTAGGAGATATATTATGTATCATCGTCTCTGCTGGTACAGGATTGATCTGTATAATTAAATAAAAGACAATTTCTTGATTGACAGCTTAATCTAAAAGATACTAATTTGTAATAGATATTTATTAATCTTTTATTCGAATAATCAAAGTATAGAAATAAAATTTGTTGTCAAAGTTATTATTAAATTAATTATACGTTAAAAATGATATTTTTACATCTGTGACTATAAAATTACGACTATAAAATAATAGGCTATAAATAATAATAAGGAAATTAATATAAAATAAATCCATATCAGTACTTACAACGAGCAAATATTTATATGAATAAGTCTCCGTGACAAATGTTCCGGCTCTACGCTAAATGTTGAAGGTCAGTCGAACAACTGGAAAAGTACACGTTGAATAAAGTTTATACCTAAATCTGCGATCGTAATCCCACGCTCGAGAGACCGATTAAAGAAATAATCAAGTTTTTATTAAACCCCAGTAAACATTGTACACCGCACAATGCGTTTGTATCAATCGCTAATATAACATTGCTGCTACATATTGCCTTTATTGGTATATTTTTAATTTCTATTTTAAACTATATGTTTCAAAATTAGATTTATTTTCTTATTTGGTTTGGGATTTTTAACATGGTAAATCTAATTGCCATTTATTATCCTGAGGACTATAAGAAGACATGAACAAATCGACTGTTTGATAAATGCAATCATTCCGTTTAAGATTATAATTGCATTGTTATATCGATAATAGCCGTTTTTAATAACAATTTATGTCCAGGAAAAATGATTAAAGCTTCACAAAATTAGAAGCCAAAACTTTTATATTGTTCCACTTACGTACTTACTTTTATTTAACTGTGAAAAATATGAAATCACACTGTACTCGCGAACTTAAACTTGCTTGAGATTGTCAATGTCAATGAGATGTCAATGAGATTTGTCAATAAAAATAAAATAAAGTTAATCATTAAAAAAAATATCGCAATGATTAAATATTGTTGCCATAGGTTAACCTACTCATCAAAAATGTTATCTGTATTCGAAATGAACACAGCGTTGAACGCTACCGATCAAATAAAAAAACAAATGTCATGATCGTTTCATTGAATGGCTAACATTATCCAAAATAACAATTAATATACAATTTATGTTGTAGTTTTGTAAACTACTACAGCAACAAAAAAAATTGTTAACAATAATCGACATCGCGTGCTATATTTGATAAATAATCGTAATTATATGTAAACTATATACTGAACACGTGTAAATTATTCAAGATTGTAATATATTAAAAATCTAATGATATCTTTCAACTCTATGACACGATTTTCGCGAGTATTGTACATTTTATCGATCAATTTCCGCATCGAAGTGTCGTTGAAGGACGCCTGATTGTTAGAAACTAATTTTATCGCTTCAAATTATATTGTGGTTTTTATTTAATGGATTTAATAGCTATATTATCATTGTAGGTTCAGACATGGTAGGGCTTTTTTAAGCAGGCTCACCGTGGTAGGTACAATCCACTAGTTATCACACAATGGGTTTTCTGGTGTTAAACTTCAATACGTACGTAAGGTAAAACTAACTTGCTCAACAAAACGGTAATAGCTCTTGCAAACAATTAATACGATTGCCAAAAAACGTATGTTATTTAATATTTCTGTTATTATGAGACCATATATTATCGTATTAAAGTTGTCCTATAATTATAATCTGTAAGAAAGAAATAAATGAATATTGGGTATGGCTATATTTTGATTTGAAGGTTTAAAGAGACAGATAAAGGGTGTTTAAAGCCGATTTAAAGTGATTATGATAATTTATACTATAATCATTGTTAATGCCTATAAGCGAAGTTACTTAAAAGCGGGTGGGCCATTTGTTTGACTAGTTTTCTATAATAAATTTAAAAAAAGATGTGATTCAAAGTTAATAAGTGAGAGTAATAAAAGTATTTAAGTATATTAATTTCTCCAGCAGATATCAATGGAGGCTAACTAACAGATATAACAAACGGAACTATTTTTAAATGTATGTTCATAAAGCTTTCACTTACACTCAATCACTGAATATTTCGACAAGAAACCAGTTCTTAATTCGACTAGTTAGGATATCTGCCATGGTTCTTAAAATTTTCAAACCGTATAAATTTATTATATACATAAACTTATCGGGTAGTAGTCAAATATTTATGAAAAAAATATTTAAATTTACATAAAATCAATTATATGTACGTCATTGAATAGAAATGATTCATGAAAACTCGTATTAATAATAATAATAAAATAGAAACCGAATATTGAAATATTTTACGTCATGAGTAGCGATAAGTCACCGAAATTAATTTTTATATTTCTTGAATTTTATTTTAGCTTTCAAATTCAGTGAAATAAAATATGCTTTGCATAAAATGCATTGACAACTAATATTTATTTGTTAATCATAACTATCACACTAATAGCTAAGTTTATTGATTGCACAACTCTTTCTGGTAGCCAATTTAGAAGTGCTGCATAATTTCTGATTAATTATTAAGTATTAGTAATCACCTATAATGTATTTTTTCACATGACTATAATCACATAACAAAACTGGCAAAATTTTCAATTAATTTTCAATTTGTTGGTTTGCATATTTCATTAATGCAGATTTTGTTGTTTTATAAATATATTTTATTAGTATAATTTACATTATATTTTTTTCGTTTATATCACTTGCATTACATATGGAATGGCATATTTATGACGTCCAACTACACAAACATTTATATAAGACATAAGTATTTTAGGCAAATTGCTAAATTCCACACTATTATACAGATAATTTAGTTTAAATATTTTGTGTTCGTGTACATTGTAATGATTCGACGAAAAATCAAACTGATAAAAACTCGGATGTGAAAATCATAGAAATGGAAATAATATTAATTAAATGTTGTTTAATTAAAAATGTTATGTAATTTGTAAGCCATATATTTATCGATTACTATAAGATACATAAAATATTGTTATGGAGACTTCACTTTTTAATATGGAGAGAACATTACGTACTAAATTTGGGTTTAAGCTTAGCACTGCCCCAATGTTGAATATTGACTGATCATAAATTTAATAGACAAACTGCAAGTGCATGGTACCTGTTTCAAGGCAGCAGGCAAAATTAATCAAACTCAGGAGTTTTGAACTAAGTTGGAATTTGAAATAAGGCAGGTCAATAACTTTTCTCTGCAAAGCACAAAATTCTGTCAATTTTTATATAAAGTGGTTTGAATTCCATGCCTCCAAAACAAATAAACTTAGCAATAAACACAAAAAGGGCGTTGTATTTGTGTGTTTATCATAATGATATTGTAGCCTTCTGATTAGCTTAGATAGTCTAAATTGAACTTGTGGATTAAACTTCACTTTGCTATTGCGAAATAATAAAAATAAAAACTTCATAATCATTTCAAAGAAGCTACAATTAATTCCGACTGTACTATACAAGACTTAGTATTAGTTCCATGTCTAATTTTTATTTACAAGTCTTAATCAAAATTGATTTTGTCATTAGTGCAGCACAGACAGGCTTTTGTAAAAATTAATCAAAGAAGTAATTTGTTTTTCATATTTTGAAATGCTGGCCATCAGACCATCATAATTTGTACAAATGTAATTTGTAATTTGATTGTGTTATGTGCGTATGTATGGTAAGCTCATTCTAAAGAAAACTTTTTTATTAATAATAGATATGTATATCGAAAAAGTTATTATACCATAACGCTATTGAATTGTTAGACACATACACTCTTTTTTTTTCACGATTTATTTATTTGTTTCCTCACGATGTTTTCCTTCACCGCCGAGCACGAGATGAATTATAAATACAAATTTAGCACATGAAAATTCAGTGGTGCCAGCCTGGGTTTGAACCCGAAATCATCGGTTAAGATGTACGCGTTCTAATCACTGGGCCATCTCGGCTCAGCTCGGGTATGTAAAATAAACATATATTTTTTTTAAAGTATATACGCCATTGGACATGTTCACACTATCACCTCACTCTCAAGAGAGTCAGGAATACAGCAAAGGCGCGACCAGCTTCCTAACTTTGGGTTGCTAGCTAAACTAACTTCTAATAAGCCTTAAAAGTCAGAATTCAAATCATACATTATGATATGTACGTACAAACTGACCATCAGACTAATGAGGTTGGTAAGTTTGAACATTATAAAGAAACAAAACCAGATGTAATTCAAATAAAATGTTTATGAGTTTGATTTTTCATTTATTTATCAATTTCATATGTTATGCTAGATGTTTATTGAACGCAGCATATATTATCTTTAGCTAGGGGTAAGGTAAAGTTCGCATTAAGTAAGTATTTCTGTTAACATTATATCCTTAATTATTTTAATTTTACTTTATATAGGCCATGCCATTAAGGCAATAGAACACAAGCGTTAGAAAGCGTTTCATAAGCGCTTCCAAACAAGTATCTAGTAAAAAACAATTATCCTATAGATACTAAGTATAAAATGTAGTTGTACCGAATACATGTTAATTTGTTGCGGAATCCGAGAGCAATAACCGACTGCGGTGCTAGCGGTATTCGGCGGTTTCTTTGCCTCTAATATTCGATAAAAACAGCCGAGCTGTATGTATGGGTGCGTATGCATAGCCAAAAAATGTTTGCATGTTGTTTTAAGCATATTTCGAAATATTAAAGCTTAATGTGGATATTAGTCACGCCTGTGACCAGACCCGCAATATTTTTACGAACATGAGATTGTATGTTTCACTTTAAATATATCTATTATTCTATTTTAATGATCACATTATCAGCAATATGTACTTATAATTGTTTAATCAAAGTACGTTTTACGTAAGTAAAACTTACTGTACCAGTAACCTACCAGTTATTTGGCGCCAAGCTAAAGCATACTTTAATTTATCGCGACAGATAAAATCAAAAATTAAAGTTATTAAGATTGGGATTTACAAATAAATTTCTCTTACGAAGAGAAAAGAGGACGGAAACAATTTGGTCGTATGTGATTTAAAGGAAGTTAAATGTAGACCATATTTCCTATTCAAAAATTTAAGACAGGATATCGTTAAGGCAATTCGTCTCGCTTCTTGCTATCAAATGTCAATATGTCATTATTCATTTAAGTGTATCTAATGGTTTCATAAACATGAAACGTGTGTGAATATCTCTTTGAAGCAAAAGAGATAAATTTTTAATTACATAACTGGTATCATAATGAATGGGTTTCAAGTAATCAATCATAAATCAATTTATCCATAATAATTTAATGGATACTCTTCAAAAGATGTGCCGTTTTCACTCAGGGTCAAAGTTTAAGCATTGTGCTGTTACAAGGACGAACAATTTCTACGCAGGAGTACGTCGCGGTCGGGTGCGCACCAACCTTCCGCCTAGCGTCTGCGCCCGCAAGGGTCAAGGCGGCCGGTCATTTCACTCCGATTTAACTTATCCACATCAATTACAGTTTTTAGTGATCTGACTTTTGTTGTCATCTTAAAAAATGTAGGTAAATTAAACGTTATTAAACGTAAACCGAGTACGATATTAGCTTCAGTAAAAAAAATGTTTGTGCCATTATGACTTGTCTACGATAATATTGGAGACAAGTGACCAACACATAAACACTTTTTCGAACATCCAGGTTAAATTTTATATTAACGAATAAAATATTCTACATAATTTAAATTAATTGAACCTAAGACATTATAGAACATTATGAAGAGTCCCTAATCAATTTTTTTTCTGATAACTTTATATTTGTAAGTTTTATAATTTAATAATTTTTCCACTACTTAATCCACCCACGTCACATATATTTTTGGCATAACTTATACATCTATGATCTTATCCCCAAGTTGCATGTTTAACCTGTCAAATTTGATTACAATCGGTTCAGTGGTCTCGCCGATAAGGTTACGGACTGACTTTCGCATTAATAATACTACTCTGATATTAAAAATAAAAAAATAAAAATAGTTGCGGCAATTAAGTATGAGACATCTCTTATCTATTTAATAGCAATACTTTGAGATTCTCAACGAGCCGCAGCAGGACCGTGGGACAAACGCGAGCCTTTGTATGGAGCACTGTTACGTAAAGCGAGCATGGTTCCACCGCATCGGCTCATGCTCATAGGGTAATAGATATTATTGCACGCCACGAGTTCGAACAATGCAAGTTACGCCCCTACCGCGCCCGCCGACTTTAATGGCATCTCTCTACTGCCATAGGCGAATTCTTGGTAATGTTGCTGAAATGCAAACTACAATATTGTACGCAGCTAAGTTAGATAAGCAGTCATATGTCACGATTGGATTTGTGTTTTCATCGGGCCTTAATATAAATTGATTAATTTTATTGGATATTGATATTGCTATTCTTGTGTATTTTATCTTATTAATAAATTGCAATTTTTTACAATATTAAAATAAAATAAAAGTAAATTATGTTAACGTTAAAACATCTGAATTGTATCAGTACTATTATAGTAAGTTATTACCAATAATTTATATAAATAATACGTAAAATTGTTAATGTTTTTTTTTAAACACAAAATTATTTCATAAGAGTTTATGCAATCATAGACCGAACGCGGCACGCGTTGAAGTCTTTGTCTTCACAAATACAATTTTTATCTTACTGAAAATTTAAATTGATTATATCTAATCGAGTTGCACTAGGCGACGGCAATGAACACAATTAGTGCACGATTACAGGATATTATGATAAAAGTCGTTAATACCTCTTACAAATATCACCAAACAATAAATGTACCTACATATATAGCGGTGACGCAGCGTGGATATATAAATCATTGATATTAAGTGCTTTATTACTTCCATATAGCATTATTGCATTTATTATAATAAAAATGCTTGTATGAACTGATGTTGAACGTATTAAAAAACATAAATATGCAACAGTTACCTACTCAGTTAATAGCTAACTTCACGTCATCGAGGCATTTAAGTCCTACGCCTACAGGACATATCTCCACGGAGAATTGAATCAGAAATGTTAATATCATAGCAGTTAAATCTTCGATATAATAATGAATAAAATATGCATATTAAATATTAATTTATTCGCATGATTGAAAATTCTAAATGAATACAAATAATATTTCACAATTTTGCGTAATATATTATTGCATACAATGAGATATTCATTTTTAGTTAAAAAAACATTGGAAAGTTAATGAAGCAAATCGATTAAAACAAATGCAAAAATAACCAAAAAAATTACTTCCATTTGAGCGCAACTCTAATTTACCTGGCTTCAACTGTTATAGTTCTTTTTTACATGGTAGTTAATTTATTATAAATATATTTACTTAATGAAATCATAAACGATATCAATTTAAAATAGACCGAAATTGTGATTGCAGGCACTCAAAAAGTTATTATCTACAGGGTCAATATAATTAATATAATGAAAAAATTACTTCTTATGTGAACGAAACTTTTTTTTGCGGAAAATATTCATACTTTTCATTACACGTTTTTTCTTAAGTTATGTGAGATTTTTTATTTTTGTATAGAATAGATTTTCAAGAAAAACTAATAAAAAGTGAGACTTCTATATTAGAAACAATATTCTATTTATATTTTGTTAAAGGTTGTATCAACACTTAATTCTTTTTTATAATTATTTAACCATTTTGAATGTCCTTAATGTTCCTGATAAGTTATGTTATGTTTTTTCATAAGGTTATTTTCTGCTACTGTGTTTTTATCGAGTAATCTTTATAGTACCTGTCTGATGTTACATTGGCAGAATCATTGCTGTCCATGTGATCATCATCAAGCCTTACAGCGCATAGCTTGAAAACTACTTGCTCAGAGCGCGAAATATCATTATTTTCATTATATAACTACACTTTGAACGAGAAACTTCTGTTTATAAAACAAAAATTGGAAATTATGACTAGTTATTAAATAAAAAATATATTATAGTTAAACGTTTACTTGGTTAAAAACAAAGTAATAGTATGTATAATACAATATATGTCTAATACAGCTTTCGCAAATTTCAAATATTTTTTTAACGAAGTAAATTGAATTTACACCTTAAATGTATCTTTCCTTCGTCTCTCTACGCCCTGCAATATAACGCCTTAAACAAATTTACAGATTTTATTACTTATATAAATAATAGATTATTTATTTAAAAAAAAAAACACAATTTTTTACACTGATTCGGGAACAGTTAGTAGTTTTAATTTAGTTAAAATAGTTTTTTTTAATTGTATCAAAAAATATACATGAACATTTCCTTTTATAATTTAACTTTAGAATTTGTTAATACAAAATTAAGCTTTTTAGTTAGATCATAATTAAGTTAGATGTGTTATTATTTTACTACGAGCAGCAGCCTTAATACATGTTAGATTTGTAAGAATTAAGATCACGAAATGTTTTAATTGACCAGTATTTTTTACATTAACCCAATAAAATATATAAATCGTCATATATAAATCTATAAATCTGGAAATATGTAAATCGTATAAAGCAAATATTATAATTATAAGCTAATTATAGCGATTGTATTAGCATTACAAATTTTATATAAATCAATCCGATATAATTTCTACTTGCGTTGTGTTCGCAAGCGCACAATAAATAGAGCATATTTTTTATTTGTAAAAGAAATAATGAAGTAGTAAGAATGAACAAAAAAGTTTCTATGAAACGTTAATTTCCCCGTTCGAGTTAAAAACAAATAAGGCAATTATCAACCTGAAATAGGCATGAATCATTTCCTTGATGTCTTGTTTCGATGAAGGAATCATAATTAAGTAAGAAAATTCTAAACTTGATAGTGCTAAATTTGTTTAACACAATTTGTATTTTCATAAATGTTTACATAGGAATTTTTATGTGCTTAAAAAATGATTTTGCCATTTTGTACCTCATTTTTATAAGACTGATATTTCATTTTATTGAACTGGCTCAATTGTCTGTCATTATGAAATTTCCCATCTACAAAAATTTCCATTTAAAAAACCTACAAATAAGTAATGTTAGAATTTATATGGTAACAATCAAATCCCTGGCTATTTATTCAGTCGATGACTTTTCTCGGTATCGATATGTAAGTATGAGGTTATGATTGTACATAGAATACCAATAGGCAACTAAACATTATCCCTTCCATAAATTACAAAATTAACAAATAAATGCAAAATAAGTTAGTATAGCATTAAGTTATTACAAAAATGTTAAAATAATTCAAATACATACACAATTATATGTGTGTTAGAATGTCAAAATCATTGCCGAAAACGCGGAAAGAATGATTGCCAAACGTGCGTTGCAACTTATTTAATAGCTGTATAAAATTCCAATGTGTAGAGATAATATAGCCACATGGCATAAAGTAAAACAAGTTTTTGTTCTACTAAACGTATTTATTATCTCTAAGTTTTAATAACTAGTTTCGTACTGTGGTTTTGTAGACGACGAAATTTATAAAGTTAAGCACTACTTTTTATATAATATGATAAACTTGTAATTTAAAAAAAAAGAAAACATACATATCGATATGAAGGCTTATATGTATAAATACAAAAGTTGTAGAAAAAATTTACCAAAATTTTCACAATGTAGAGATTAAAAATCTCATAGTTATTTTAAGTAAATAATTTTTGGATTTTTGGACTTTAAAATGTTTATGCATTGATAATTGTCGATAAGTTACCTGTTAACAATTATTGTTTTTATTACAATATTATCATGCAGATACATTACTATTGAGATTAGTCACGACTAACTCTATTAAGTTATGTGCGAGCGACAGGTTTATTAATACAATTACTGTGAAATGTACGAGTATAAAGTAATATTTAACGAAAAACTTACCTTCGACGATATAAAGGCGATCCAATAAAGAACCAGAATTGGGATTAGCACTTCAGTGTAATAAGCACGAGTAGTAGCACTTCGTCTCTAAGTTAGAGAACAAGACATGTAGTTATTAGTCCATAAACACCCCTTGGAGTACACAAAGCTTGAAATAATAAAGTCCTGGGTAAAGTCCAGGAAGGCGAGGGTGGTGGTGGCTTGGAAGTTGCGAAGGCCGGGCTACGGGGTGCCGGCGGCGCGCGGGTGACGGTCGAGCGTCCGGCCGCACAACGCGCCTTGCAACGGTAAACTAGCAGGCCGCGCCAACACAGCCTCTCCCTCGCTTGTATGAGTGCCTCCAACCTCCCTCCAAACAAATAGTACCGTACGCCGCACTTCTGTCTTGGTAACTTTTATTATACTTTTATTAGTGTTGCCGTCTGCGCCTGTGTGTTCTATTACACGAACACATACGTAGTCGCGACCCGATAAAGTCGTGTGGGTGTCGGAGTTGGTAAAGTACCTATGCGTGCTTTGATCTTACGATTCGGTATGCACGGCCGCGCTGCCGCACGTAGTACCGAGGCTTTATTTTACTTCTATAATATCTAGTCAATAATTTAAGTTTGGTGCTTGTGCAATAACACACGTCTCAGCGCGATCTACAACTAGGCCAGAACCGGTCTAGACTTAGCTCTAACTACGTATCTTCACTATAATTTTTAGGCTATTATTTTGTCTCGTATGCCTTGTTCATTGTTTAAACCAACCTTTTGTTTAACAACCTTCACCTACCGAAATTAGATCACGTACACAGATAGTCCAATAAGGTCATGAATCATGATATAACATTCTGATGAACCACGTCTATTCACCGCTATTATACTAGCCTATTGACAACTAAGGTTATCCTAGAGATCCAGATAATTGCAAGTCATGTTTTGCAACTTTAAAGCTTGTGGTAGTAACCCACGATTTTTTAATTTCTTAACATTCGAATATAAAATTTTGTAAAATTAACTACTAACGTTGATAACGCTCATATCATTGAGTATTTTTTAATATCTACCGGTATTAATTAGTTTCTCAAAAGTCAGATTCCTAAAATAGTTATAAAATACTCTTAATCAAAAACATATTATTATTTAGGCCGAGGTAATTAGAAATACTCAGTTTTATCCGTAGTCAATCGAATTAAGCTAAAGAATAGTTATTGGTTCGTTCAATTATTAGTTGGAAGTAAGTAATTATTTGTTGTATATGACCCTAATTACTAGATAACTTGGCACAAACGTCTCTCAATTTTATTATTTTAATATTCAGAGAGTTTAGTACAAACATTTTTGAATCGACAATTAACAAGATTAAATTCAATGAGAAACTACCAAGTAATTCGATTAAATTCTACCGAGTAGAAACGGTAAAAAACACGATAAGTTACTCGTTTACATCCATCAAATTACAAATATAAAATATGTATATATAAAATTATTTATACCTATATCCTGCATGGAAATCACTCCAACAACTCCATACTTTTTATCATACACTAATAAAATAATTATTCGCGCCGACTTCATACGGGTTTAGACGCTGTTTAATAAAGTGGCTAGACGTTTCATTAAATTACTAATTTTAAATAGTTGGTTGCGACAAACATACAATAGATTTGAGATCGTTGTACCTTTTTAATGTTTCGGAAAACTTTAATATAATTATAGAGGAACTAAGCCTTTGAAAGATTAGTTATGAATGAAAATATATATATTTTAATTATAATTTAACACATTGGAAGACCACCTCCTTACATATTGCAGTTGTAGTATGAAGGTTAAGTTACCCACTTTAGAAGGTTATAGCTCTCTGGTGGACATAAAAATGTATCTACAAATGTAAACCATAATTTTATTACAAGTAAAACAAGTCAAATTTTATAACGTCATAAATACGAAAAATTATTTATCGTTTTTATTTTATTTACTAATCAAAGTAGCAACAAACATTACAAAGTTTACTATGCTATTTAGATCACCAATTCAGGTTAAACTAAGTTATTGCACTTATAAATGTAATACTCTAATTAAATAAATACTTATAGGCATATTATTATGCGTCAATTATCAGTTAAAATATGTACGAGTTAATATGTATTTAAAACAATATGATTTATGGTTTTTATATTATTTTGATTAAATTAAAGGCTTACGTAATACGATACATAATATGATAGGTTTGATAACGATAAACATATTTTAATAATAATATATAAAAGAATGATGACAGTGTCATATAATGCACAGGGCCTAATAAACCATGTCGGGGCCCCTAGGCAATACACATCTTGAGGCCACTTTGCTCTTTTATAACTTCCTAAAGAATTTTTTTCGTAACGCAATTTTATTTATTACTATAAAAAGAGAAACAATAAAACTGTGAAAGAGCAACAGACAGACAAACAATCGGGCAGGGTTACCTTACTTTAGGTAATATTAGTATAGATTATGTTTCACCCGCACCACCTAGATGTCCGAAAATCCACAACAGCGCGATTTTTAAGCCTCGCACAACCACTCTGTGGAACCAGCTTTCACCGGCAGTTTTTCCGAACCGATACGACTTAGGAACCTTCAAGAAAAGAGCGTACTCATTTCTTAAAGGCCGGAAACGCACCTACAAGCCCCCCAGTGTTGCAGATGTCCATGGGCGGTGGTAGTCACTATGATTTTTGGTGAGCATCTTGCTCGTTTGCCACCTATAAGATAAAAAAAAATGGTTCAACCGTGGGGTCTAGTAATTTGCAAGACAAAAAAATAAAGCTATAATTTAGTATTAAGCATTTAAAACGTACTATACTTAATTCATGTTGATATTGATGATATAAGATGTATCACGAGTACATTAAATTATCTCAATTCAACATTTATCATTATCATTGCAATATTTATGTTAAAGTTAATTTTGCTAAATATAGTTGTAACCTCATAAATTTTCCACTGTTGTTTAAAGTCAGGTTGTTTTTCTGTCAAAAAAAGAATAAAATACATATCTCAATTTACCACGTTATTCTTGGATTGACGTAGACATACGTGGCTTAAAATTTCTTCCAACACAAGCCGGTTTCTCAACATTTTCTTCATCGCACTTAAACCCGCGACCTTCGCTCAAATTGATGTACTCGCTCCACTGAACCATCGGCTCTTATAAAATCTTTTTTTATTTAAATTATTAATTTCAAACACAATTAATCAAAATGAAATATAATAAATTTTATTTTAATTTACATATTATTACTATTATTTATAAAATGAATTGACATTTGCAAGTTATTGTAATGAGACCAGTTCTTGGAAATCTATATACGTAGTGTTCGACTAGGTCTGTATTTTTCGAAAGATGTGTATATTATCATTATATGTAGATGTAAGTATATTAGAGACTGTTGCTTTTATCTCGCATTTCTTGAATAAATAACATATCTATGTCTTTAAAGATCAACTAAATAAAATTATTCACCTAAGGGATAAAAAAAAACCTTATTAATTTTTTAAATAATATTTTTCTTTTTTAATATTTATAATAAACGAAAAAGGGCGGTAAATGAAAAGTTTGAAGTTTACGCCGGCCTAATCAAACTCAGATTATACTATGAAGAAGATTTTTGTGCGTTCATACCAAAATGTAAATTATAGTTTTTTGCAACTTAAATATCATTAAGTTTTAATGCTACGTTCTAGGAAGGCTTTCCTAGAACAATATACTTTAATTAACAAACTGCCTTATTGATCTATTGAGGACTCGAGTTTTCGAACTAGGATTTGTCCTACCCTAATAAAAGTTTTTTCCCTAAAAATATTCAGTAATAACTAAATTTAGAAAAAAAGGTATACGTTAGTGATCCTTTGTGACAGATTGCCATCACATAGGACTATGAGAGTAAGATAATTGAGAGTGCATCTGTACTCATACACACATGTTCATTTTAATTTCACATATACTAGAGTTAACGTCTGTACTCTATAGCCTATATCCGTCCGATGCCGAGAAGGCAGTCGATATCCGTCTGGAGGAGATTATCACGATCATTCTAGTGGACATTTCAAATTGAATTTTGTAATAAAATAGGTATTTCAACGCTACCTACAGATTTTATAAAAAGTAGTTTATGTCCTTCACATTTCCCTCTTTATAGGTTCAGGCTATATCCATACCATAATTCATCAAAATCGGCTTAATGTCTTATTCGTAAAAAGCTAACAGACAGAAAATTCACATCAATTATTCTTAGTTTAAATTTTACTTTAGTAACACAAAGTTATGTTTAAAAATTCAAAAGTAAATTTTTTAAAGTAATATTTCGACTTAATTATTTATGTATACAAATGAATCAATTGCCTACAATATTTTACAATACAACATTCCTATTGAAGTATTCATAATTATATGAAACAATATAATATAAATCATATTACATATTAGGAATGTATTAAATATAATGAGTATATCGTGATAACTTTATTTTTTCAAATTTTGCTATTAAATTTAGGTATGTCAACAAAAACTAATTACAAAAGTTATAACTTTAACATAACGTTTTTTTATTATTACAATACGGTATTTTTATTTTTACATTAAATTTGAAATGAAGTAGTAGTTTTTCAGAAATAATTTTCGGTAGTCTATGTTTTACGATATATGTTTTGTATAATCTATAGTAGGAATTTTGATACAAATGGTAGATTGTGATTTCATACACTGGCATCCCTGCCGGGTGTGTGTGCGGCATATAAATTGTGTATCTGTAATTTACTGTAATTTTAATTGTAAACAATGTGTTTTATAAATCATTCATACGTGAAATAATAAAATCCTGGCAGTTTCTATCCCAATGTTGTAATCTAAGGGTTCTTATTTACTTTTTGTATTGATGTAAGGTTCTCGTGCTTTGTCTTCGTGTGTGACAATATACTCAAAATGGCGCATCAACTGGCACCGTCTGTAAATTGTTCATTGGACGACATTGACCTCAGTGCGCTAAAGGTAAACTCTTGAACTTTAACATTTTTGGCCATCTCTATAAATGCCTGTAAAAAGGCTACTCTTGATTAAAAAAATATATATCAGGGAGCAATGATCTCACAGGGCGTGAATCATAGTTAGGGTTCAATAAGGATTATAATTAGCTTTTATCTATACATTCCTTGTGAATGCTTGGTTTCAGGACCCGGCTGGTATATTTGAACTTATAGAAGTTGTAGGCAATGGCACCTATGGACAAGTATATAAGGTATGTATATTAATCTCAATAAATAGTAAATAATCACTAATATAATGACCACAATTCTCAAATTTATCTGACCTATAAATATAAATCAGTTAAATACATAAGTATCATCCGTAAATTGAACCTTAATGATGAAAATTATGTTACTTTTATACTTTGAACTTTACAATTTAAGAGGAGCTATTAGTGTCAATGAACAGAATTAATTTTCATCTGCCAGCCTCCAATAAAACTGACATATTCTTAAATTACTATACACTAACTAAAAATTATCTGCTAAGTACATCAAAATGTCATTGAATTGTTTTTATTGAAAATTAGTATTACTGAAATTTACCAAATTACAAATTATTTTTAAAAAAAATGAAGATTAACATTTAAACCTATCTACTTCAAAATAATGTAATCTCATACTTCTGCTATCAGTCTAGATACTACATATAATTATGATAATGGGTTATTGCTTATAAAAAATATTAATTAAAATATAAGTTTAAAAAAAAAATTACAACTTCCTATACTATTTATGTAGTAGTATTTACATTATGTTCATCAACTTTTTCATTTTATATATGTATATTATAGGGTCGGCACACAAAAACTGGACAGCTTGCTGCCATCAAAGTTATGGATGTCACACAGGATGAAGAGGAAGAGATAAAGCTTGAGATCAATGTCCTCAAAAAGTATTCTAATCACCGAAACATTGCAACTTATTATGGTGCATTTATTAAAAAGAGTCCTCCGGGAAAGGATGATCAGCTTTGGTTGGTCATGGAGTATTGTGGTGCTGGTAAGTACAATATGAACTTTAAATAAAAAAAAAACTTATTTAATTACTTAAAATTATTGGTTGACCACTTCATAAAATAATTTTTGAAATTGAGTATGTAATATACTCAATTTCAAAAATTATTTTGTTAGGGTCTGTTATGCAAAGTGTATTTCGTTTCTTAACCATAATCTCATCTAATAAAGTTAATTATAATTATCAAGCTCATTGAGAAACAGCTTGAAATAATACAGTCAGTTCAGTTTTTATTGCTTTTAATTATATGACATGGTTAACAACCTCTAACTAAACTAATAAGATGCCTGTTTAACGGCTCATGGATACAATTATTCTTTGTGATAGTTCCTTTTAATGTTGAAGAATAACTAAATAAAAATGTATCTATATTTCTTAAATTGATTTTAAAATATAAAAATTAGCAATATAGGACTCAATTGTGTAACAAAAAAAAATTTTTTATTTTGCAATTAGTATTCATTGTACTTTAATGAAGATTAACATATTTAGATGTGAATCATTTATATCTTTTTAGTACATACTTAATTGATTAAAATAACTTACTGGTGAAGTTCCTGCTTTTTTTTTCTCTATAGAAATCACAATCATCACAATTTTGTTTGTTCACTTGTAACTGACTTGAAAAATCCTCCTTATATAAAAAAGATATTCTGTCGTTTGTATGATTTGTATATAAGCTAAATTATTTTTTAATCTACTTTCACTATGTTAAAACATGGGATGTAATTTTAGGTTCAGTGACAGACTTAGTCAAATCAACCAAGGGGCAGTCATTGAAAGAAGAATGGATTTCGTATATTTGCAGGGAGATCCTAAGAGGTCTTAGCTATTTGCACTCCAATAAAGTGATACACCGTGACATTAAGGGACAGAATGTACTACTCACTGATAATGCTGAAGTTAAGCTTGGTAAGTAAAATATATATCATGTACTTTGAAATAAAAACTGCTATTGATAAGTCATCCTAACCCATATGAGTCATCATTTCAAAAAATTGTGTAAATTATTAAATAAAAACTTTGCTACATAAGTTGAAAAATAAATAATTAAAAATGATGAACACAGATATACATATTATAAATGGTAAAAAATTATGAATAATTTTATAATCTCATTTTAAACATTTTTTCTGACTAATATAAAGGTTTTAAAGAACAGCTTGAATTTGTTATATGGCTAAAAATAAATTTACATCATTAGATTATATTTTGAGTAGCTTTATATAATATAATGCATACTCATGTTTCACTTAATATATTATCTTTGGTCTGAATACCGCTGCTAATTAGTGTACATCATGCAATTTATGAACAGAACATGTATCTTGTACAATTGTGACATTTCTATAAGAACTGATTATTGCAATATGTTTCATTCATTTCATGTGAAATTGTGATAGTGAACTATTTGAACATTGATTATTAGATATTGCCTGCTAAAAGCTAAAATGACATCATTTGATATACAGTTTTAAAAAATTTGAATAACAAATTATTTTCTTATATAACATTTTAATATTTAATTACAGTTTATTGTTTATATACCAATGAGATCACCTTTTGTATATTAAAATTCAGCCAAGCGTGGTTGTGCTTACAAAACCCGAAAAGTTTCGATTGATTCGAATTTATGATACATAGTTATATAAAATAATATTTATTATGAAATAATTATTTTGAATTGAATGTCTACATTATAAGATAACCCTACTACGAGGGTATATAAAGAAACACTCAAAAACCTTTTATTTTTTTAGTGAAAATTTGGCCGTTATTATATTGTATATTAAATCAACCTTTTATGTTCCTTTCCTGTTCTCAATTTGTTTATATACTACTAGTTGTCACCTGTGGCTTCGCTCTCGTTTTAGCGGTGGGTAGCCAAGTGTTTTGCATAAAAAACCATGGAGTTCAAGCTTGTTAAATATCAAAATTCATCAAATTCTGTGTTTTGGCTGTGAAAGACAAATAAAGATAATTTTGTAATATTATTTACACATTGTATTTATAATATTATTACACACTTTTGTACATATGTTGGGTATCAGTTTTTGTTTATGAATGAATTTTATTTATACTTTTTGCATTAAGTTCAGCATAACTTAAATATGGTTCCATCTCAATTTTTTATTATTAGACATTGTTAAGTTTTTATTTGAAGCTATCCTTGAGGGAAAATTTTAAATATTTTTTGTGATAATAATTTTTTTTTCTTCTCGTAGTTGACTTTGGAGTATCTGCACAACTCGATAGGACAATCGGCAGGAGAAATACATTCATCGGTACTCCATATTGGATGGCGCCGGAAGTGATCGCATGTGACGAGAACCCCGAGGCTACGTACGATAATCGCTCTGACCTCTGGTCTCTCGGTATCACTGCACTTGAGATGGCTGAGAGTCAACCACCTCTATGCGATCTTCATCCTATGAGAGCTCTTTTCCTCATTCCAAGGTAGTTATTTATAATTTATTGCTTTCCATTGATTTTATAATATTGTACTTATATAAGTCGTAAAATTTAATATTTTTATACAACGAATCTATAACAAGATAATATTTTTTTTAGAAACCCACCACCACGCTTAAAGTCAAAGAAGTGGGCAAAAAAATTTCATAGTTTTATTGAGACTGTACTTGTAAAAGACTACCATCAACGTCCTTATACCGAGCAACTCCTCAAGCATTCATTCATAAGGTGAGTATTATCTAGAAGAAAGTATTTAAAGATAAAATAAAAAACACTGCTTTTTCTATTTATAACTTTTTCTATATATTGAATGTCAATATTGTTCATCTTAACTTATTGAAGGAACATATAAACAATTTTTACTTTATTTTGTCGTAAATAAAAAAATAAAATAAGAAGTTTCATTAAAATTATCTGTAAATTAATAGAAAGTTGGAACATTAATCAAAATTAAAAATATCATGATCTACCAAGGTACGAATTGAGTTATATATCGGTTTAAAGACATTTATTTCTCATAAAGAACACAAAAGTTCACTCATAATAAGAAATTACAATAATTTTGCTTGAGGGTACATTTAAAAGTCTGCCTTATGAATTATATACAGTAAAATAAAATGTTGCGGGTAGTTATGTTACACAAACATGTTTAGGTAGGGGTTACATTAACTTATAAATTATTTTGCACATATTCCATTACACGATTTTTGAATATAGGAAAACTCTTGCTATTAATGATTAAGTCTGATTATTTATTATAAATTTGAACTCCTTCAAATAAAATGTTTTTCTTTCCATAGTTGGTTCTGGTTTTTGGAAGTTCTAGTTTATTACATTTTCTAGTGTGGTATGTATGTGTTTTTTTATGAAAGTGTAATTGTGAATGTGTTTTATTTGTTATTATTTGTATGTTAAATTTATCCTTTATTTTTTATATTTCGTTAGTTATCTTATTAAATTTTTCAAGGTAATCTCAGACAAATCTGTAGGAGAGTTGCGCGGATTAGACTCCTAATCTAAATCAAAAGATTACATTCATATAAATTATGGTTTTCTATTTCTCACAGAGATCAACCGACGGAGAGGCAGGTGAGGATACAACTAAAAGACCACATAGATAGATGCAAGAAGAGAAAGCAGGACAATTCCGTGCGGGAGGACTACAAGTACTCGGGCTCGGAGGGGGAGGAGGAGGACAACGCGGTGGCGGGCGAGCCTTCGTCCATCGTGCACAACGCCGCCGCGCACCAGGGCGGAGACACGCTGCGCAGGAACTTCCAGCAGATACAGGAGGGCCGGTCGGTGTCGCTTGAGCTATGTGCTATCCTTAAGTTACATATTATATCGATAAAATTCATTCATACTCAGCTTTA
This sequence comes from Vanessa tameamea, assembly GCF_037043105.1. Taxonomy (NCBI): domain Eukaryota; kingdom Metazoa; phylum Arthropoda; class Insecta; order Lepidoptera; family Nymphalidae; genus Vanessa; species Vanessa tameamea. The sequence goes on along the minus strand of NC_087313.1, from coordinate 7,610,871 downwards.
ATTTTATTTTTTAGCGCTGCTGCAGAAGCGCATCAACCTCAACCGCCGCCTAAACGCAACAGCAAACGTGAAGAACGTGAGGAAATACCAGGTAGGTGTCATACTCTCAATATGATGCTGTTTAAGCCATATGAACCCCAACAATCACTTAGGTCAATTTGATCTTGTTAATGGAATTTTCCAATGGAAGGAGAAATAAGGTAAGAGATAAACAAAGCTTTGATATATGTACATTGTACTTTTTCCATGCGATTTACAAGAGTAAGACACAATTTTTAGTATCATTGTAATCGAGTTATCCATTAATATCTATCAAAAAGTTTTGTTTATGAATAAAAAACCAAATAAATAATTAAAAATGTATCATTAGTTAATTAACACATAGATATTTACAATATTATTGAATGATTGAGTTGAATCTTTTATCCCGACTTGTTAAAATCTTGTCATCTCCTAATAAATGACATTCACAGTCAAAGTTGTTTATTTGCCTTATTATCCTTCAATTGGATTAGACTATATATTTTGTATATGTAATGAAAGCTACTAGACAAATAACTATTTTTTTTCATTTTTTACTTTGCAATAGAACCTGGCCCGCCAGCGCGGCCAACCATTCCACAAAGACTGATTGTTGTGCCAGACCCACAGGCACAACAGCCAAATAGATATAGGTAATTATTAAAGCAATGTACGTTATGTTATATTTATTTTAGTTATATTAACAATTCAAATATTTCAAAAAATACATCTCAATTTACTATGATTTCCCAAAAATGTTCATTGGTATTACGTCACAAACAAAGCAACAAAATAGTTATAAGTTTTCGTCCAGAAGCTTTAACAGTAGAATGAACTCTGGCGCGCAGGCCACTGCCGCCGACGCCGAAGTCCTCGGGTTCGTCTAACAGCTCGGGCTCCAACAACGGCACCCCGCCCGCAGGCGGCCCGCAGCCTCCGCAGCGCGGCTCTCATCACATATTCAAGCCCATGGTACGTCCCGTTTTACAACTAGTCAATCAGCTATTGTCTGAATTTTTTTTATTATTTTTTCGGCGTCTATAACTATTTATACATATCGATTTGAGTTGTTAGTTATTTGATATTTTTCTTTAGTTTTAATAATTAGCATTTTATGAAAGTTTAATTGTGTTTGTAAAAATTTTATAGTTTTTACAAATACAATTAAATGCTATCTGGTCATGATTGATAACATAAACTTAATTAATTATATGTAGAGCTATAACAGTTAAAATAATTAATTGTTTTAAGCATATTTTAGTGGTCTAAAATACCTAACATAGAATTGACGACACAGGATCCAGATTAACTTTATACATCTTTCTTTAAAGAAATTAAAATATACATAACATGAAAATTAAAAATTTAAGTTTAGTGATTGGGCTTCTTGGCAATTATAGGGGTAGAAATCAATTATATGAACTATATATTAAGAGGCATTGAAATCATGAGACTATCTTTGTGGAACATGTAAAGCACTATTCGATAACTTTCAAATTAGTTTGTACTAAATTTATTTATATAAGAAATAACAATCTTAAGTTCAGATGGTAAAATAAAGACTATATGGTAATTATTTTACCATCTGAACTTACTGAATTAAAATTATATTGTAAACCTAAGAAGAAAATTCAACACTAGCATGAGTATTCAAAAGTGGGTAATTTTGCCTGTCAAAATTCTTCTTGTCTATTATTGTTCCTTATTTAATTTACAATCTAACTTAAAATCTCATCGCATAAAGTTTGATTTATATTCAAGTAAAATTTAAACATAAATATCTTCTTTAAAATGTATGTTTAATATTTTATACCAATGTATATAGATTTTATTTTTGCTTTTGCAGCATATTACTAATTTTTTTTTTTTTGTTATTTTATCTTAAATCGGAGTATAATGTATACCTACTAGTAACACAATTAATAAAAAATAACTTTTCGAGTTTTCATTATTATATGAATATTTTTTTCTGTAAAATTTAATAAAGAAATTTTATCTGAGCAATATAATGAGAAAATTAAGAAGAAACGTGTATTTTTAATATGAAACAAAATCATTAATGAAATGTAATGCATGTTCTTTCGCCTTTTTATCATATTTGTGAACTTTTTATTTTATTAGCTTGTGTTTTTGTTTTCATGTCACGCTGTTTTTCTTTGCACATCCGATAAATTGACTGCAGCTTCCACCTCGAAGGCCAGAGGTAGGTTTATATTTGCTGCTTCGAATAAATTACAAAAGTGTAATTTATAATATAATCGATAGTGACGATTCTATGATGTATTTTCAGGACTTAGATAAGTTAGCAGCGCAGCTAAACGAGCTCGGCGTAGTTTCGGGCAATGAACCACCAAATCGACCCCCGCGAGCACCAACTAACGGCCAAGGTCAGTCTTTTATAGAACAGATACAAACAACCTCTTAGAATTTAGATACAGCATAAAGATAGCGAAAAAAAATATAATAATTAAAATAAGATAATATTTGTTATAATTTAACGGGGAGGAACACGCCTTCGTGTATGATTAGCACAAACACACAGCTACACCGTCGCATTATGAATATAAAAAACGAATAACAAGTGTTCGAAAAAAAATATTTTAAACTCAGTAATAAAAAAGTATATTCATTATCATCATATTATTTTTAACACATCTGAGCATGCTCATAAGTTGATATTAGACATGGTTAGACAAAGTTATGTTATATTAAATCTTTGCAACATATTTGCTAAAGAAATTCATTTTAAAATGAAAAATCGTACGAAAAATCTTATTGGAAAGAGATTTTATTCAATTTTAATATTCTATTTTTTTGTAAGCAGCAGGAATTGTACTTTAAAAAATTATACTTACTTACCAATGCATTTTTATCTGTTTGTATTTGCTGTGTAAGTATAACCTACCTTAAAAAATATATGTATACTTTTTTTTTCAAACTGTAAAATAATACATTTAGCTCGTTTCACAGTATTCATACCACCACTTCATAACATACATATATAATTGTATTTAACTAAAGAGTAATTACTGATTTTCTTGCCGGTTCTTCTCGGTAGAATCTACATTCCGAACCGATGGTAGCTTCACTTAATATAGTTTGTTAAATGACGATTCAAAAGTGCTTGTAAAAGCCTACTTGAATAAAGTATATTTTGATTTTGACTTGCGCCTCACCCGAACCGGCGAAGACCGGCGTGCGTTCTAGTAGCGTGCGCGTGCACGTGCACGTGCGCGTGCGCGTGCTGCGAGCCGTTCGAAGCGGTCCATACCGGCCACAGGCATGTCGAGGACACCAATAATCTGACGTAGCGCGCCCCCCCCCAGGCCCGCCCGTGGAGCGCGCCGCGCCCGAGCCCACGTTCGAGGAGTCGGACAGCGACAGCGAGGCGGAGGAGAGCGGCGGCCGCGTGCGCAACGACGGCACGCTGCTGGCCAGCGACCCGCCCAAGCCGCTGTGAGCACCACACGCCACTCACTCGTACACGCGTGCCTTTCGAATTAACCAATTGTCATCACTCGGCTATAGGTCATCCGGTTAATTTTTCATTCGTTGTATCATACGGACCGAGTGGCCGTCGGAACGAAGGTATCGAAAGTTTCTTCGAAATCAATGAGACGACCAAACATACGAATTTCATCGATGTCATCGTTTCGCTTTGAGTGTAATTTCTTTATTTATCTTAGACGTAAATTTAATTTGTACCTCATCCTAGATGACGTAGCAAACGACTAATCTCACGTTTTCCTTTCTTTTCTTTTATGTTGCGCATTATTTTAATTTCGCCCTCCATCTACTCCCCTTGGTTCGCTCCCCTTTGTTTCGGTTGCCCGTCAGTCCCGAGTTCTGCTACAGGCCGGGCCTGAGCGCGGTGTCGGAGGACGGCTGCGGCGGCTGCGCGCCCACGCGCCCGCTGCCGCCCACGCCCGACGACGACGACCCGCACGCCGACCGCACGCTCGTCAAGCGGGTGAGTGCCGCCCAGTGTGTGTCGGTGTTCTGTGTTAACTATTTGCATACTAGACTAAGGCGGTCGAAAAGGAAAATGTTCATTTCGTGCTTGCATATTCGTATATTCCTTGCGGTCGACTGATTCCTACCCGCGTGAGTTGCGAATCATATATGAATAAACATTTTCGTTTTGGACCACGAGGATCAATCAATAACGGTTTGTAAATGATCAATGTGTTATGTTAATTTTTGCAATATCTTATTGTTTTCGTTTGAATAATTTGTATTGCTTGGTCCCATTTAATTTCTGACCATGAATATTCTCACCTAACGTGTGAGCGTTAGTCTCAGTGATGGTGGGGTCTTGCATTTACCATATCTCACGCCAAAGTAAGATTGGTGAGCGATTACGAATACTATTAGAATTGTAATACATATCTTTGTTCTCTTTATTTATGTGCACTTTTTATACTGAACATGTTCGGAAAACATCAGAGGGAGAATGAAAACGATAAAAGACAGTCGGACATCGATGAAGCCGTTCTGCTAAAGGATTGGGACTTTGCCAGATTTTTTCCTTCGAAAAATACTGACGTCAAAGAAGAAAAGCAAGATCCGACAAAAGAGTCTGAACTCAAACGCGCGCAACTCCAACGCCAATCTCGTATTGAAATGGAAGATGCGTGGGTTAAATACAAAGCTATTGCGACACCGCCCTCCCGCCACAAACAGTTGTTCCAAAAACCGGTCGACAAAACTACTCAAGAAAAGTTATCTGACATACTTAAGTACAAGAAGGAGCAAGATGCCGACCTGAATGCCCCAAACAGGTTCTTCAGAGGATTCAGAAGAGAGAACTCTGACTTGTTCCCACTGTCCAGCACACGACATTCTGCTATCTACTATCCGAAACATGAAGCTCAAATTGGAGCTAGCAAACAACTGAGATCTAGCGGAATATTCAATCACTCGCGTAAACAATCCAACAAACCCCAGGCATCAGGGGAACCGATTCTGACAGACTTTATTAAAATGAACGACAGTTTAAAGAGAGCCCAAAAAAACCACTCAAAGATATGCGATAAAATATCTCCAGAGAAGAAAGTTACCGCAAACAACCCGATAGACGCTCTGAAGAGTGTCGCGGTGCTCATCAGGCAGGACAACGAAAGAAACAGTACGAGTCGCCAGAGCAGCGTGAACAGCGACTCGCCGGCCACGAGTATCTGTTTCACGAGCAGCGCCTCGTTCGAGAAGGGCACGCCCGACCTCACCGCCGACACGCTGCGGGGCGGCGACTCCGATGCCAAAAGCGTCGTCAGACCCCGCAGAGAAAAGACGGAATCCGATATTATATTCAGAAGGAATTCGCAATTAAACCGGCACACAGACATTATATCGAGTGGGCAGGAAGCGGTAATCGCACAGGATCAGGTAATTCACACTGCTCGGGATAGTTTGATTAATATATTTTTACTTACGTTTGGTATGAGGGTTCTAATCTATGATTATCTAACATAGTTGTATTGAACTAACCTGTCGATGCTGTATTGTATCATAAAGTCCCTTAAGTGATTGTGTAGCTATCGGTGTGGACTGTGGTGGATCGAATGATTTGTGTGGGAATGGTCGAACTGAAAGCGTTTTAATTAAATATCTATACTAAAAATATATATTTATGAATGTTTGTAATAGTTTGATGAAAATATTTTAGTATTTACTGTTTATTTGCTCACACGTCTTACATTTTGGCGTGACAGATTATTTTACGTATCTGTTATAGTAGTTTAGTTTAATATGAGATGTAGGTACATTGACTGTAGAAAAATACTCAATGGTTACGTAGATTGGTTATTCGTATATTCGATAAGTAGCTAGTTTCTTCTTACTAAACTAACTAACTTTGATATTTTGTACTCACAAACTAATCATTAATTAATTTACATCTGTGCGCGAATACCGACTTCCTGCCAAGATACGCAAAGCGTCCTCAGTCGATGAATTAAGTAAATTGTGCCATAAACAGTTTAAATTTAACAATATCAGGAATGACCGCCTAACGACTTCTCACCGAAGCTGACAAGAATATTCAACGTCTGTTTTGTGAATGTGTTTTTATTTACATGCATGTTTTTACGCTGCCGTGTTTGTGTTTGTCACGCTATGCTGTTGCAACGTTAAAACAATAACTAGCAGATACACGGACACCGTGACACTAGCCTGGATCTCTTTGGTAATACAATTGTTTAAAAAAAAAACTAACTATAAGTACATTGAGAATTAGTTATTTATTGGATATTTATATTGTTGTTAATGTAAAGCTATTGTCGCGGTGTCATTATCACACGTAAGTATAACATTGGGATCCGCCAATTATATTTTTTTAACATAACAATCTTAATTTTTATATTTATGAAATGGCGAAGTTGATTGTGAATATAATTTTTTGTAACAACTTGTAACGAGATCAGCTTCGATTTACGTTAATAAGTGAGCCAACAAAATTTAAAAACAATTTTCCAATAAATGACTTACAGAAATCTCCAACTATGTTAAGTTATGTATAATTTAGTCTACCAAATTTTCCGCGGCGAAATTTATATTTTAATGGAATTGCAACAGACGTTTAACCGTATTGACTTATTACTTTGTTAGGCTTACATTTGTGCAATTAAAAAAGTATTATTTAACTAAAAAACGCGGTCGTTCGGAAAGAGATGTCCCGTTTCATCCAAAATATAATGTTATATTTGTTTGTTAAATATTCTGGATTAATTCAATTCCGCTTAATTTATGCTAACATTTCATAGAAGGATATAATCACGTTTGTGACAAACATGTGTCGGGAATATTATTGTGGAATCAATTCAGACATGTTTTTTAGGATTATATCTTACTATCGCACTGTGAGTAAACCATATTGCAGTTGAAAAAAAAAGGATCAATTATTATCTCATAAAAGCGTTAGCCATATGATTTCATTTGTTCTGTTATCGTTAACTAAATGTAAATATAAATAATGGTTCTATATGATAATTTCGTAGACATTCTCAAGACATTTAATAAAAGTGAACGCCATCAAGCAGCTGCATCGGAACGTGGCTAATAGTAGTTACAAATAATCAATGCCCTTAATAGTGTCGTAAACTTAATAAATATTTAGACCTTCAGTAATTGGTGATTTCGAAAGTAAAATTGTATACAAAATTATTATTGGCTTAACTTTTTTACGCTTATGACAACAAAAAGTACCTTCTTAAATTCTTTAAATTATTTACTTAAATATATCTTAACGATGAACACGTAGCATTATTTACATGAAAAACTAAAAAGTTACGTGATGCGAATTTGAAATGCACCCAGGGTCGTTCGAGCGGCAACAACGAAGGCAATGGTTCGCGTACCAGCTCTGTGCTGCCCGACCTACTGAGCCAGGCGGGTCAGCCCACGACTCCACCACGCCACGACAAATCCACCAGCGAAGAGGTAATATCTCCAAATAATCCGACCAGCTATTTGTAAAATTACTTATATATATATATCTAGCATACCATCTCGAAATAGCCTCATAATAATAAAATTACTGCCTACAAGTCAAAACCCTTATATAGAGGCAAATTATTATATTAGTATATTGCGGACATTTATGCCAATTCACTACTTAGAACAGATACCCATTTCACTAAATCTGTGCTTTATGTTAAAGTTTTTGTGTGTAACATCTCGCGATTTTCATATTTATTTATGATACGGGGCTCCCAACATTATTTCGTAAGAGGTGCTTGCTTAACAAGAATTAACATTGATAAAATGTCGCTAATATCATAAATATTATACCTATATAAAACTAACCTCAAAAACGAGTTACAGGCGAAAGTTATAATAAAAATTTTAAATGTAAAAAAATAAATGAATGTCAGTAACAAATTTCTTAAATACATAAATAAGTGTTAGGAGTCCCTGTCCTAGCAACATGTGGTGCCAAGCTTTTAGTATATAGTATTAATGTGATAATGGTTGTCAATCATGCAAACACCCTGGAGCTACGGTCCGCGACCGGTTTGCAGACTGCTGTTATCACTACGTAAGTACGAACCGTATAGCAACAAGAATGCTTCAAACAGCATATCATAGAATGTTGTTAAAATAAACATCTCACTTCTTCTCTATGTATGCATACTATAGAAAGCTTCCATGTGTATTCATCTGCTAGATCATGTCTTTAGCCTTGAAGGTAGTTCGAAGAAATATTGAGCCAGCTTAATAACCGCAAGAGCAGTGGTACGATGGGGCCAGTTGATGAATTACAGAAATATTATTATTAGTCTGACCTTAAAATATATTTTAATGATTACAAGTATGACCACAGTATTAAAGATAAATCTTAAAGTAACTAAGATTTTATTAGAGCAATTACCTTATCCACTTTAAGTATTGAGAAAATTACTAGTAGAATTATTCGAATTAAATTTTTTTACGAAACAACCTCCATTCTTTCAAATTATTTCCTGATCATACTGAATGCTATAAAATCTTATTGAATGTGTCACAACATCAAAATCATATTAAATGTAAACACGTTGACAACATTTCATCTGAACAATTTTAATCATTGCCTGCTACACATTACTATATACCTCTATATTCTGGTTCGTCAAACATGTTTTGTAGATATTAGCAACGCTGCAAATAACTTTCCGATCATTGAGATGATAACTAATAAATGGGAGGTGGATTTTTTGACTAACCAAAAACATAAAATTTCGGATGTAAAACCAAAATAAAAAATATATGTACATTTCAAAAAAGTAAATCTATCATTATTTTGCTATGTTTATTTAAGTTTTAATTCAGTGTATTTTCTTTTCCAGTATAGGCAAGCCATTGCAGGAGGCACACCTGCTCCTCACCATCATCACCACCCACTCCCATCCTCTGTCCAGTCTACTCCTTCGAAATCTTTCGTATCGGGTGCCGCTTCTCCACACCCTCTTCAGCATTCTCCCTCGAACTCCTCTGTGGGTTCCCATCAACAGTTCCTCCCCTTGCAACAGAAGCAGCGTTCGTTCCTCACGTTCGGCTTCGGCGCGGGATCGACAGGCAGCGGCGGGACGGGCGGCTCGGGCAACGCTTCCCGTCGGGAGAGTCACGTAAACGTCAACGTTACGCCCACGGGCCACGATCTGTCGTCCGATACGCCAGAAATACGGAAATACAAGAAGAGATTCAATTCTGAGATTCTATGCGCAGCGCTGTGGGGTATGTCCCAAAACTTACTTATGTCTAATTTTAATGTTTCATTCACTTTGGCAATTACATTGTTTATGTATCTACTACAGGAGTCAATCTGCTAATTGGAACGGAAAACGGTTTGATGTTACTCGATCGTTCTGGTCAAGGAAAAGTATATCAATTGATCTCAAGACGCCGCTTCCAGCAAATGGAAGTGTTAGAAGGACAAAATATTCTTATAACTGTATCTGGAAAGAAGAATCGCGTACGCGTGTACTATTTGAGCTGGTTGAAATCAAAGATTTTACGCACTGATGGCTTAAGTGATGTCAGTACTTTTGATTTTTTTTTTTAATTTAATCTTTCAAATGTTTCCAAATCTATTATTTTTTTTTATTTTTGTAGCAAGTCGAAAGAAGAAATGGTTGGATAAACGTTGGAGAATTACAGGGTGCAGTTCACTTCCGTATAGTCAAGTATGAGCGGATCAAGTTCCTCGTCATTGCTCTTAAAGATTCTATCGAGATTTACGCGTGGGCTCCAAAACCATATCACAAATTTATGGCCTTCAAAAGTTTTGGAGAATTGCAACATAGGTATAAATATTATACTTCTTAAATCTTAGTAGATATTCGGAACTGAAAATTGTACTAATTATTATAATGGATTAAATTTTTTTTATGGAATTACATATTATATGGAATTATATATATACACTTACATATTTTGATAAATATTTATCAAAATATGTAAGTGAAATAAGTTTATGTAAAATTGTTAAGACAATCTGTTTAAATTTAAAAGTATTTCCAGGCCTTTATTAGTTGATTTAACTATTGAAGAAGGTACAAGACTGAAAGTAATCTATGGTTCAGCGGATGGTTTCCATGCTGTTGATCTCGATACTGCTAGTGTATATGACATTTATATACCGAAACATGTAAGTGATAATACATTAAAAATAATCACTAGTATACTGTGTCGAAATTTACTTTTGCACAAATTCTTCTAATTATTTTATCTATGGCTCAAAAACATACTTTGGTCTCTTAATATGACTATACTTCGAGTAATTTACCCCCATTCGTTTATTGTAAACACTAAAATATGTATGACGAATTGCACATGTAATATTGTTTTTTTATAACAGACACAAGGAGCGATAATTCCACATTGCATCGTTCCATTGCCTAATTCTAATGGAGTGCAGCTACTGTTATGTTATGATAATGAAGGCGTCTACGTCAACACTTATGGTAGAGTTAGCAAAAATATAGTGTTGCAGGTATGTAACTTAGTAATTCAAAATCAAATATGATGATATATAGTTTTTTATTATATTTAGAATTACTATAACAAATATTATTTATTTCATTTTAGTGGGGTGAAATGCCTACATCTGTAGCCTACATTGGTACTGGTCAAATAATGGGTTGGGGCAATAAAGCTATCGAAATTCGCTCCGTAGAGAGTGGACATCTTGACGGCGTATTTATGCACAAAAAAGCCCAACGGCTTAAATTTTTATGTGAGCGCAATGACAAAGTTTTCTTCTCGTCCGCAAAGGGTGGTTCATCTTGTCAAATATACTTTATGACGCTGAATAAACCCGGAATGGCCAATTGGTAGTGACAGGGCATGGAGGGCAAATAAACGCCCCTTTACTGTGATGCGACACTGCCCTTTGGACATGCCAGTATTTTATTAAAAAAAATCAATCATGTGCTTTGGCCATTCAGAATTCAAAGACTTGTGATAGTAACAGATTATAATGTGCTCAAAAGACAATCCACAAAACATTACAATTTACAATTTCGTATTCGAGAATCTTATCTTTTAACAATCGTGGCATTTTGTACTGAATACTGTAATTTCAATACAAGCTACTAAGGATTATATATTATTAAGCAATAACCTATAGGATTAATGTTTTGATATTGACAACTATTCATAAGTAAGTTAATATTGCTTAGGTTTTATGTTGTAGATGTTAATTTCTGTAAGAAAATGTAATTCAAATCGAACTATCAATTCATATTATGCCATATTATATTGTTTATAATGTTAAGCTAGTTGGGTGATGATTATAATAATTGGATACATGATTATGTTCATTAACAAAAATCAATGCCATGTCAGACTAATCGATATGACTATTTATTAATAACAAACTTACAAATTAAACTATTCAACTCTAGATGCTGTAAATTACTCTCATTCAATAAGGTTCTCTTAAGTAATCGGCACTTAGTCAAGTCACTGTGTATGTAATTATCACACCAAACTGCAATAATTTTATTAATGGATAAATCCTAAAAATTTGGTACTATTTATTATTTATTTGTTATGTACTATATTATTTACATGTATAAAGATGTAACTGTGCATATTGAAAATTATATATTTGATGACTTTTTATTTGAAATACCTTAGTCCAATAAAACACAAAATATGATGTTTTTTCTCTTATTTATTGCTACATACCATTAATTGTCTGATCCAGCCTCAAGAGTAAAAATTATTCCTATCTAGTAAGGAATTATTTTTTCTGAAACAATATACTTTTTCGTTAAAAATAAAATAATTTATTTCTAACAAACTACACATTGTCACCTAACCAACAAAATAGTGTCCGTTATACATAAAACTTTTCAGAGTAATGGAAGGAAATTTCATGGAAGGTTTTAGTAATTAGTGAAATATAAACATTTAATTATTGATGGACTAAGGATTAGATGCTTTTTACACTGTTTTTTTTTTAAAGGTATTTTGAGTCAAACAAAAAATTATACTAAAGTTTAGTCTGTTATTAATAGAATCTATTGAAAATAAATCCTAATTAAATATACAAGTCAGTGTGGTTTGGATTCTCTTTTTACTCATAAGAATGTATTAAGAGTTGTAAGTTATTTCTGTAAACACAAAAAAGAGCTAATTTCTATTCTTAATCTTTTTTATAAGAAAAAAAAGAAAATAAAACCCAATCTAAATGCACAATATGAAGTTATGCTTGCATAACTTCATGTTATTTCTACAAAACTACATCGTTAACCGAATACATACTTATGCGATTATAATTTATTTTATTTTTTTAAAATTACATATCAGCACTGAAACGCAACGCCATTGGCATTCGCGCCGAGCACTCACAAAAGGGGGGTATGTATAGTTCATCGTCGCGTGCCACACTCAATATACCCATTCTACATAGATGTACTGTGATTGTATACATATCTGTGGGAACATAAAGTAAAGTACTGCTGTTCGTTTTAATCTGAAGTGTCTATCTAGACACGCGGTAGCGTGTCAGACAAGTTCAAGTAACAGAACTGGCGAGCAGCACCGTGTGTAATATTACACGAACCATTTGGAGCCACTTTTGACCTCATAACTCAAAAACTTGTCAAAATATCAAATGCTCATATATTGAGACTCGCGAGATACATATGTGTTCCAAATTTCATAAACGCATCTCAAACGGTTATTTAGATATTAACGTCTAAAAATCGTCATTTTTATCACTGACTGACCTATAGGTCAAAACTATAACCTACTTCCAGGTGACCTAGAAAGTTGAAATTTGGCATGCAGGTAGGTAATTAGACCAATACAAAGAAAAAATCTGAAACTGGAATTTTTTTATCATTTTATTATAATTTTTCATTTTATTGGGTCTATTAGGAACACTTATATACTGAGTTCTTGTAATAACTATAAAAAAATATGTAAGAACCAGTAATCAAAACTTGACTAGTTCTCATATACAAATTATATTATAGCCTTCGCAAGTTCTAAGCCTGCTACAAATGAATTATAAACACAAATTAAGCACGCAAAAATTCAACGGTACTTGTCTAGATATGAACTCGCAATATCTGGTTAAGATTCACGTTTTCTAGTGACTGGACCATCGCAGTACTTAATGTACGTTAATACTAACTAAGCAATACTGAGCTGTCCTCCATTCTTCTTAGATGTTCTGAGTTATAATTTGTTATTATAAACACAAACTACAATTTGTGTACACAAACTACAATTTGTGTACACAAACTACAATTTGTGTACACAAACTACAATTTGTGTTTATGAACATATAAGAAGTAGCCAAGACAGACCTTAGGCAACAATACATTATCCTAAGTTATAAGAAGAAATTATATTTTATGTAGTTATAAATAAATTTCAGGAAGGACTATTGAACTTGGCACCCATTTAGATCTCACTTCTTTTGTCGTTGAACTCAACAACCAAGGTATATATCATAATATTGGACTTGGCTCTTATTTTTACATTTATGTTTTTGATGGGATATATCTATTTGAACTTACCTTTTATTTATATACTTTTAGTTATAAAAAATATAGTCTTCTGATCACAATACAATTTAACCAACTTCACAAAAAGGAAGTTATTAATTTGATTCTATTCTTTTATAATTGAGCTCAAAACCTTGCATTTATTAATTAATTTTACTTACCATAAATCTTATATAAAAAAAACATTAGTGTCCTTAATTTATTTTATTTATATATTAAACTTATAATTTAGTTTCTACTATACACTATCAGTGTCCTTGAAGCTTAGAGAAATGTATATGTTTGTGTGTATAACATCACATTATTATTTCAGTAATTTATTAGCATATAATTTTTTTCTATATAATTCAAAATAACTCCCTCCATAAAAATATACAGAATAAATAATGTAATAGCATCATGATGCTTTATATGTATTGACTCGACTATTAGTCATTGTGATAATATACACATAAATATGACAAAAATCGACAAGGGGCAATTTGAATGAACACTCTTAGTTTGAAACATTAGATATTCAAATAAAATCACTTCATTTAATTCTAATTAAAACAATAATATGATTTATTAATTTTCAAAGTTACAGGTAAGACATTACAGGTCTTCAGGGAAAAAAATGATTTTATTAATTAATTATTCATCAAACCAATGCAAAATATAAACGAGGTAATTTTGGAAAAATACATTTTACATAAATATATTTGTATCCCTAGTTGGTAAAGGTCAAAGTCCTCAGATCTCAAGTAAAATGTTTGGATTCCTTATGATTTGTTGCACCTGTTTATTAGTTACTTCAAATCAATTCATAATTTTAATCAAACAAACCATAATTCTATTACGATTTACATGAAAATAGTCCAGCTCTTGATAAGCCTTCGGTTTCCTTATCACTAATTGGGACTAACATCAAACTTGGTACTGGAGGCTGCATTTCCAAATCTCTTAAGCTATTAACTTTTACTTTAAGGTTACTACGTAATTTATTAATGTCTACATCTAGCTGTTTTTGATCAGACTCTAATAATGTTATTGTGCTCTCGACATTATGTTTTACAAGTATAGAGCCAACAGTCACCCAACATTTTAATTGCGAAGACTTTGAAAGATCTCTTATGGCTTCGCGGTTCTGATTTCTTCTTTTATCTAACATTATGATTTCGCGTTTGTCATTAATGATTTCTTCTGCTAATTTTTCAACTGCAACGAGGTATTTCAAAGTCTTGCCTTGATCGTCCATTTTAATAATATTATTTAATATTTATACAAATAACAGACCATTAATTGACCACTCTACTCTACTGTCATTATGACAAGATCTTATGTTATTTTTAGATTTTTTTTCATCTCAATTTTATCGAGCTTTGGTATTTATTTAAAATGCCTTATACATGATTATTCTCCTCTATTATTTTGATATTATATATTACTATCACAAGCTTTTAAAACTTTACTTATATTTTTTTACCCTTTTAACCAGAACAATGTACCTAGGGTTACCTAGGTTAGGTTACTTAGGTCCCTAGGATTACTTAAGTTGTACTGTACAATGAACAACAATTATCGAATAGTCGTAATAGCAAAGTGATAATTATATATTAATTATATATAATCGAAATTGAATTATTATAATAATAAAATCATTTTTATGTGCCCGTATATAATACTATAGTAATGACGTAAAAAAAGGATGTTACATTATTAAAATAAATTCTTTCATTCATCGACTCAAATTTAAATAAACAGAATCCTGTTATATTATATGAATACTCAATTTTGCCCAAAATTATATTTCTTCTCAAATTTGTTCCCATCAATATTTGTAATGCAGAATAGAATTATACTTCTACTTATATCTTGATGTTATTCTTTTTCTTAAGAATGACGTAAATTTCTTTTTTTTTTTAAATACATCAAATTAAAAAAAAGTAATCACTGGTTGTGATATATATTTTTTGTTTTCATAAACTTTGGGACCATTTTATATACACTGCGTTACCACTTACCTCACAAGTGTCGCGGGAATAAGCTCTTTGCCATCTAACTAAATCCAATTTAAATATTAATATGGTTTAATTAAGATCAAATTTCGTCTCATTTTTGATCGCTATCACAAACTAGTCGTAATAACGATGGATTTTTGCGTAAGTATAAAAGTAACATATTCCTATCCAAGTATAAATCCTTTAAAGTAATCACAAAATTTTAATATTTTTTCAATAAATTCCAAACAAACATTGTTCTTTCCATTATTATAATTAATAGTTTTTTCATAGTACTATTTATGGTTTATTTATATTGCAATAAATATTATTACGGTTGACGTCAGTTGGCAACGCCGAGTCGCTTGTAAATTTTTCGCGGCTTCACCGCTTCAAGTTCGCGGTCACCGGTAACGCTGTACTCCCGTAGCATATGCTCCCGCCATTTTGATTTCCTAACCCAAGTGACTGAACGCTTGTATTTTAATTTAATTCAATACAGCTAAAAGTGTTGACTAACAAATGGAATAAGTTATTTTTGAGTATATTGAGTGAAATTATTTTACTATTAGTATATTGTGTCGTCCTAAATAGTAAGTTATAATGGATGGCCCTAATCGTGGATTTCGCGGTGGAGGACGCGGTGGTCCACCGGGTCTTCGAGGCCGTGGAGGCTTTGACATGCGTGGAAGGTAATTCTTTATTTCAATATAATTACAAGGTTATTTTATATTACTTTCTAAATAGTCTTACCATCTCCCAATGTATTTAAAATAGTTAACACGCAGTAAGTATATACATTTTAGGTTAGGAGTCTCAAAATGTATTAATTTTGTGTTTTTTTTTTCTTTTCTAGGGGTGGTGGACCAGGAATGCGGGGTCGCGGAGGTCCTATGAGAGGTGGTGGTCCGCCACGTGGTGGACCGCGCGGATTTCGAGGAGGACCTATGCGTGGCGGCGATAGAGGAGGCCGGTTTCCACCTGGTCCCCAAGGTCCAGGACCTCATCCAGTACCAACAATTGAATCACGAGGTCCACCTCAAAGTAATTACTACTTTGGGTTTTAATTTATCTACTTTGTTAGTTCAATTCATCCTATTACTACAATATGTTTACATTGTATTTGTAATTTTAAAGGAGGAGGATTTAATAACAACCGAGGTGGTCCAGGAGGCATGAGAGGTAGAGGTGGCAGGGGCAGAGGAGACTTTGGACCTCGCAATGACAGAGGTGGACGAGGAATGCCCATGAGAGGTATGATTCATACATATATAATTCTTTTGCACTAAACTTCCATAACGTTGCAACGGTTTTTTGTGTGAATTTCAGCACTGGGTCCCTTATGTGGATATTATTTTAATAAAGAAAAAACAAATATAATTTTTATTTCATCTGTTGGCACAGAGTCGGTATGGTGAACTAAAAAATATTAATGTCAATATGGCTTTAACTTTAGCTTTTAAAATATATGCATTCATTTTTTTAAAAGGGCGTGGAGGAAGAGGTGGCCACGGTCCACCACCAAGTGGGCTTCCTGGCGGTCCAGGTCCTGGACCTCATGGACCGGCACTATCTTCCGGGCCAAATATTCCGCCACGAGCCGTTCCAGCTCCGCATCCTGTAGGTGCGCCTCAAGGTGGGCCACCATTTAAACGCGGAGGTGGACCTCTTCACGGTGGGCCTGGTGGTCCGCCAAAACGTGGAAGGTAAGCGTATAATTATTATTGTAGTCATATGTAAAAAATATTTTTATATTTTGTAGAAATTAGAATGTGAAATAATGTAATATTTCTTCGTATATGGTAATGTTATGTGATTGTGCAGATTTGAAGGACCACGAGGGTCCAATGGTGGTCGACCTCCACCAACTGGTGGCTATCAACAAGCACCACCGTCACACAACACTCAATCCTCCAATGGCTATGGACCACTATCGTATGTATATTCAATTTACTTAAAATGTTGTTGCAGTTGAAATATTAATAAAATGATGATCCATTTACACGATAGGAATGTGCCGTCTGATACATACATGACGCTAAAAATTTATCTGAACATTATATTTTAAACATAATGAAAATATCAATATGTAAGTATTTTTTTTATTGAATATTTATTTACTTCTAGGCATACTGGGTACCAGCCATATGAGCAGCCAGCGGTAGACCAATATGCCCCACAATCATATAATACTTCAAGGTAAATATCATCTCTACATTATGATTAATTGTATTTATTTTTTATGTAATAAAACAGTGATGGACTAATTATTTGAGATTATTTTACATGATGAAAATATTGACAAGATAGGAATTGCCGTCTTATACTTAGATGCAGAAATCAAAAATTCTGAGAAACTATAATATTTTAATGTATATTTTTAAATTTATTCTTTCTTTAAATATATACTATTGTTTTAGTTCATATCAAAGCAACTATTCTTCACAAGCACCAACTCAACCTAACTCAGGCTACAATTCAAGTGGGTATGGTTCTAATTATGGATATTCCACTGGTGGCCAAGGATATGAAAATGATGGGTATGGGTAAGTAAATTATTATCAATATCATTAAATTGTCGCATTCCACTAAAACAATATATGTTATAAGCTAAACTGCTAATTATTAAAAAATATTTAGTAATTAAGACAAACTATTTACAACAAATAATTAAATTCATTTCTTATATTATATCTTATATCTTTCTATTTCTAGATTTTTATATTTTACAGTAATAGTTTATTCTTTTATTTTATTTATACTTTTTTAATGCAATTGCTTAAAGTGTAATTTGCTTATTTTAGTAAAGAATTTTTAAATTAATTCATTTTAATTTGTTATAGCAATAACCCTGGTGGCGGTGGCGATGCAGGCTATGGGCCAGCTGAGCCCGTATATGGAGGTCCTGCACCAGCATATGATTCATACTCCCAGCCCTCTTACAACACCTACCAACAAGCACAACCACAATATAATAACAACTATGGTAAGTACAAGAAATGTTAAGCCAACAATTTGTTGAACATCTCATAATTAAGAATCTAGTCACAAAGACGATTTTGATTGTTAGTAGTCAACATTTTTGGCTTAGTAAGCATAAAGTACACATTAAGGTAAATTTGGAAAATTATTTAATTATAAATATTACGATTTTAACAAAGATAATCAAAGTTAATTATGGAAATTAGTGATCTAATTAGGCCTGCAAGACACTTTTTGAAGCCATTACACAAGTTTTAAATTAAAATTGAACATAATGTTAAGAAAATTATAATTTATAAATAATAGTATTTATTTGCTTAAGATAATTACAGTATTAGTGTCATATAATTAATAAGAATTGAAATCTATCATGTATTATTATTATAACAATATTAAATAAGCCAAAAATAATATCTTGTTAGTTGCAGAATCTTAGAATTATACTTATTTATTATTTATAGTAATAGCAACAGCTGCTATGGATGGATGTCATTAGTGAGATTTATTTTAAATATATTTATTTACAAAACACGTAAAAAAATCTGAGAATAATGTTTTGTTTATCGCAAAAATGTATATAGTTGATTGCATTAAAACTATAAGATAACTAAGATAAAAATAATGTTGAAATTTCAATTGACATATTTTAAGTATATAACGACCATAGTAATAAAAGGAAAATAAACATTATTATGTATGAATATTCTGTTAAAAATAGAATGTAAATAATACCCTTTTTTATACTTTATCTATAATATTTTATTTTACCATATTGTTTGGTGTAATAGGTGTTTGAAAACAAAACAACACTTAGATTGCCTAAGAAAATAATATAACATTAATTATAAATTAAAGCTTGATTTTATAATTACACATCACATAAAATTTAGCAAGAGGATAAATGAGGTGCCTATTTTTTTTAATTAATATAGTTTTGCTCAATCCTGTTAGTCAATAAAGAAATAGGTTACAAAACTTACATTTCTGTGTAAAAATTATGTTTTATTAATGAAAGTAGTTTATCCCAGGTATAACATGATCATACTTACAAATTAATTATAATATAAAGTTTCAATGGGCACTATTGCACTAAAGAAATATTAAAATTCAGATAAAAATTGGCATAGCATCAATATCTTTGTTATTGTTTGTATTACAGGCAGTTGGTGATCTGTTTGACTAAGAAAAGTTTGAACATCTATATGCAACTCTAAATATTAGTAGCTGGATCGATTAATTGAAGATTATTTTGAATTTGGATCAATTATGGTTTAATTTATTTTGTCATAAATTAGGAGAAACTAAAAAGTTTTAATGTTGATATATTTAAATATTGACTCAGAATAATATGATATGGCCATTGTTACAAATGACTTAAGTCACATTTTATAATGAACATATGAATTACTGACTCTTTTTGGAAAATACTGTTTTTAAGTCACAATATAATTAATGAGATTATTAATAATACGTTATGTATTAAAGCAATTTAAATTTGTAACCAATGGTATCAGTATGTACCATGTGTAGAAATTAAGAAAATAATTCGTAATAAAATTATAAAAGAGGAAATGTGTGCTCTTTATTTTTAATACTTGAAATCTTATCACGACAAATAAATATTATTTTAAAATATTAATGAAAGTACAAACAGGTAAAGGGTATTTTTGTTCACTGTAGCTTTCATTATAATATATTTTAATAAAATTTAAACGATTCTAATTTTCAGGTTATTTACTTGAAGGAAGCATAAATTCGTAAATTAAAAAATGTGTAGATTCATTTTATAAACTATATTTTTTAAGGCAATTAGTTATATAAATATATACCTTAGTTAATGTAAATACACAAAAAACGAGTGATGAAAATGATATTTTAATTCAATATATAATACCTTGAAATTTTTTTATTTTACCTGAAGTGTAACAATGAAATAATTAAAATAACTAGAAATCATTAGGAGAATAATGATGTTACATTTTTTTTATGATATTGAATAATAGTAAGTGCCACCTTTTCCATATATTTCAATGGAAATAATAAATTTAACATTTAAGGTAATTTAAGGAAAGTACAGAAAAATGCACATCTGCTTATTAAATAATTGAGGTTTACGTTAAATATTCTATTTATTGGTGCCAGTTATATTACTAAACAGTAAAACTGTCTACCCTATGTACAAATTTGTTTTGAATAGAAGTAAAACGCAAATCAATTAGTTTTAATTTGCATAGAACTAATATGACTTAAAAATATTACTTGTATTAGTAATGTTAAATTAGCACAAACTTCATGAGCAGCACCAGAAAGAATTTACGAGAGTAGTATATACTACGAGTTTGAAGATAATATTATATTGTGAATAACAGGTAATCATTATTTTCTAATTTATTAAATAGCTACCAATATTAATATTAACAGGACTTAAAATATATATTATTTAATAAAATATGAAATCAATGATCATAATTAATGCACACGATTCATTCTTATTATAAAAAAAAGGAAAGCATGTTTATAAGGAAGTTTTATATAAGTACCAAGGTCTTTGAGACTGACAATTGTAAGAAAGCAAATGAAACTATATAGTAAGGTTATTTTATGCCAAACGCTATATTGACATATAGATTTACGATCCAGCTAATAAGTAGGCAATTTCATAGAAACATAAGATATAAACATATCAACAAAGTACTAGGTCAACATCGCTATAAAGGTATAAACCTTAATTATACAAGACATTTAGGAAAGTAACATTTAATAATGATATCTAACTAAGAAATTTAAAAAAGTAACAAATAAGATGTTATATAATGTTTAATGAAATAAATATGGACCAGTCTTTAAATTTAAAATTATGATTATCTACATTTTTGTTGTATTTTTCAGAAAAAGGTTGAAAATAACACTATCTTGAGCTAATGTTCAATGAAGATTATTGACCTCTAAAGATGCTTTGAAAAATTTCTACAACCTCAAGTTTGATAGACTAGCAGACGGGTGAGATTTTTTTTTTACATTCGCATGTTTAACCTTTGTGCCGGTAATTTTTTTTATTAAGTGATATTTAATCACAGTACAACAAATCTATACATATAAAAAACTTGGAGTGTCTGTTTGTTATATTAAAATAACCGCTTTTTACTAAATGCATATGTATACACGGTACATATACCAAACAATTTTTTTTTTCCATTTTTTCTTTCTGTCTGTTTATTCCGGCTAATCTCTAGAACGACTGGACCAATTTTGACGGGACTTTCACTGGCAGATAACTGATGTGATAAGGAGTTACTTAGGCTACAATTTTTTTTTTGTTAAATTCAAACGCGCATGAAGTCGCGGACACAGCTAGTCTAAGATATAGATTTGCCATAGGTAAGGAAAGGTATGTCGTTAAGAAGACTACAAGAGCTAAGTGCCCTTGAGAATCGCACGCACACACTTACAAAATCGACAAAAACGGCAAGCCCGTGAACTAATGGTTAAGCGAGGTAACGAGGTTACGCCCAAATATTCTAATAGATGGCGCCAAACCGAGCGAAGTAAGATCAATCATAAATCTCATAAAAAATAGATAGGACAACAGAATAGTTTTTATTTCTTTCGATGTTAGTTAACAAATGATTATAAAATAAAACTGATTAAATTAAATTTTTAAATATTATTTTGTATACAATAAAATAGACAGTAAGTTTTAACCTTTTTTTTTTCTTTTATTTATATTATTATACCACAATTAGTTCTTATACTAAATATTAAAACATACCAATTTTTAACATTTTATAAAAGTTTGATAACCTATTTATATAATCAAATCGTAAGTGTTCGAAATCTGTAGTGTATTAACCGTGGAATTGAGTAATAATTATATATTAATATAGCGTAGTGTTTGTTCGTTTTATTAATATCGGTTCACAAAAACATATATATTCAATTAAAAAAAAAAACACCTAAATATTTACTAGAAATAAATGTCAAGTCGATTTGGTTGAATTATTGGTTAACTAGGTTTATTCATAAATCTCATAAAAATAGATAGGATATTAGAATTATTTTATTGCTTTTAACTGTTATTCGAAAATGATTAAAAAATAAAATTGATTTAATTAAACTTAAAATATTAGTACTACAAAAAAAAAAACATTTAGTGTTAATATTTTTATTAAAATCTTTCATTTAATTTCACTTGTATGTATGAATGTGTGTACATTTGTCCTGGAATCTTGCAATCAATATTACACCCACTTCCACTGAAGCTATGGAACTGAAAATTGGCACACATATTTAGTGTCGATGACAATGCACGATTCATGAATTGCTGCCATATTCAATCCAATATGGCGGACGTTACAAAAAAATAAAATTTTTGAATTACGTACAAATGACACTTCTAAATATTCTAGTTCTCTGGTTCACAACAATTACATGTTTTTTGTTACGACTTTACTTTTTTTTTATTATTAAAATTAGTTCATACATTTTTTGCATTATAAAACTTGCATTTAGCTCATGTAGTCCCCTTAAGTACACTTGCACAAATTTAATTCAGCATAAAGTCTAAATTATTTTCTTATGGTTATTGCACTGTAGTAATAACTCACACAACTACTCAAATTTTTTATGTGTAATATTGTATTTTTTTTCCTCCTATCAAAGCTAAAGTAGTAAATGTTATGGTCGCAGTACTGTTTTCTTCTTCTATTATTATTTTTCAGTTTAGTAGAATCAGTTTTATAATAATAATCATAATTGAACAATTTATGAATGTATTGAAAACTAGTTTTCGCCTGCGGGGCTACGCTTGCGTTTTAGAGGGTGGTTGTCTTAGGCATTAAAAAGTAGAATATGTCCTTCCTTGTAGTCTAAGCTTGCTTCAATCTAAATTTCGTCAAATTCGGTTGAACGGGTTGGTCGTGAAAGAGCTACATATAGACAGCTACTTTCGCATTTATAATATTAGTATAGATCACTTTATAAGTTACTTATTATATAAAATTGTTTCAGGTTCCAGGTGCAAGAATTCCGAAGATTGTAACTTGTTATCTTATAATTCCAGTAATAAAGACTTCAAAATAATGTTTTAATTATTTCTAAGCAATGTTAATGTAATAAAATAAATCGTCCATAATGACTCCATGGTAAACTTAATATTTTTCGTGACCATTTAATATTCACTATGACAAAGAAAGGAAAGAGAAGGGAGATATAGCATTCATAAATGATTTATTGATTTCTATAAAATAAAAATTGACAGGGTTGAACATAATTTTATTTTTTGAAGGTGTGTGAGAATTAAATCAGTAAGGTTGTTTATGTTTAATTTGTGTATATAATTTAAGTAACTATTTTATTTTTTTGAGATACAAAATGTAATCATTTCTTGAATTCTGATGACACTATCAATTTATAAATATTAATTAACTATTTTCAATGGTTGGATGTTCATACAAAACCTGTGTTTTATTAACAGTAAAAGGTGTTGAAGGAGGTTGAAGTTAAACAAGATAATTTAAGGAAAAGAAACATAATGTGACAGATATGACAAATAAATTGTAATTAGAAAGTTGATTAATAAAAGCTGTCTGTTAATTATTAGAATGATATACATGTGTATTCAATATTTTACATGCCTTAATCTAACGTTTTTAATAAGATAATATCAAAAATCTATGGAAATGTTCATTTTGTAATATTTTTGTTTCTAACATCAATAATCACCACTATATAAAAATGATGAGGATATTTTTAAATACGTTGTAATAATAGTCTTCTACTTATAAGAAGTCTAGACACCGAAAATCTTATTTAACTGAAATAATTAACAAACTTCTTTTAGGTGATGAATTTTCAAAAACGCTTAACAACTTTCATCGACTCATTAATGGAAGTACGAGGGGCGTTCAATGTATTCTCGGTATCGAGGTGATATACTAATGATAAGGGTAATTTAATTATCTCATTAGTTAATGACACTTTGAGGGTATAAATACAAAATTTTATTTAATTGCCACCATTAGTATTCAAGATATCATTGCGAAAAGACAACTATGATGACTGATTCGACAATGATGAAAAAATCGAGCATCGCGCAGTGATAAAATTCCTCACAAAACAAGGAAAAACTCGAAAAATTATCCATGAAGAAATGGTGGCTGTTTACCAAGATTCTGCGCCTTCATTATCTACAATTCAGAAGTGGTCAAGTGAATTCAAACGGGGTAGAGAGAGCATTGAAGACGGCCCCGCGCTGGTGGGCCAATTTGTGCCGCTACTGAAGAAAACGTCAAATTAGTCGAAAAACTTGTACTTGAAGATGCCCGTGTGAGAGTGAAAACATTAGCAGAAATGACTAAGCTATCCGTGGGTACCATTCACGCAATCCTTCATGAGCGCCTGAATTTGTCAAAGGTCAGTGCAAGATGGGTGCCGCGAATGCTCACCGCGCTACAGAAACAAGTGCGAGTTGACTGTTGTAAGGAGTTTTTGGACCTCTGGTGAAAATCCGCAAGGTATTTTCGATCGGATTGTTACTGGTGATGAAACGTGGGTTCATCACTATGACCCTGAGAGCAAGCAAGAGTCTATCCAGTGGCACAAAAAAGGATCAGACCCGCCGAAGAAGTTCAAAGTCACTCCGTCCGCAGGAAAGCTCATGGCCACGGTGTTTTGGGATTCTAAGGGAATCTTGCTAATCGAGTACACAAAAAAAAGGTCAAAGTATTAGTGCTGCATCATACGCAACCACCCTGCGTAATTTAAAGGAGGCAATTAAAGAAAAAAGACGTGGAAAATTAACCGCAGGTGTGTTGCAGCTTCACGACAACGCGCCGGTTCACAAGGCGCGCCTTGCCCAGGCTGCTGTGCGGGAGTACGGATTTGAAAAAATCAATCATCCACCCTACAGTCCGGACCTGGCCCCTAGTGATTATTATCTATTCCCTAATCTTAAAAAAGACCTTCGTGGAAAGCATTTTTCGGACGATGAAGAGTTGAAGGGAGCAATAAACGAACATTTTTCGGGCCATGAAGAAAAATATTTTTCGGAGGGAATTGAAAAGTTATTTTCACGAACAAATAAATGTATTGAGATGTTAGGGGAGTATATTGAAAAATAAAATGTATTCAGAATTTTCCGCCTTTTCCTTCATACCTATACCGAGATTACTTTGAACTTCCCTCGTATAAATACTAATTTACATTTATATAATATTTCTAAGGTCAGAAATGATATTTCATACCAACTTTCATTAATTTTCGGTGATGAATTTTGAAAAATCCGTAATGCTCCAAAAGAAACTGCTATTATCCAACCCTATATTTAGAGGCTTAGGTAGTGCTTTGTAAGTCAGTCAGTATTATTATTGAATTCAGGCGTTTGCCTTTTAATTGAATTTATAAGTAAGTTAAGTCACAATATACCTACTTATGTAGCTTTTAAAATTAAGTTGATAAGTTTTTATTGTCTCTGATGCAGATGTCAACCCGTCTCAAAATGAACTGACTGACGTCATAAACCATCCACCACTGCGTTGACGTCAAGTAGTGGTAAATGTAAAGGACCTCAACGGAGAACCGAGTTATTATGGAAAATTTAAATGAAATTTAAATATATTATACTCGTTATCAAATGAATTTGACTACTTATATTGTCTAGACTATATGGTAGGAACCCCACGGCAACCTACAAATAACTTTAAAGAGACTATAAGCGATAGTATTGTCTCGTGTCAATATTATCAATAGTATCCCAAAAGCTCCCCATGATCAATACTATCGATAGTATTGTAAAAACCATACTTTCTCAAAATAAGTAGGGCAAGTAACGAAACTATATTTAAATAAGTTTAATTAAATTAGCACCAGTAAAAAGTAGAAGAATTTAATAAATAGAAGGAAAAAAGTTCAATCTGTGGTACTGATTAGATTAAGGGAATTATGAAAAAATAACAATTGTTAGCGAGTAACCCTAGCCTCCATATGGTGTTACGTCATAGGATGTCATAATAAAATAATACATTATTACATATTATAATGATTCTAATCGAAACTATTTATTTTTCGTTATTATGTACTTATAAAATTATTGTTGTACTTAGCTGTTTAATGATTTGTTGAATTTTAAGTAATATTATTTTATGTGTCATGATATTTAAGACTGGCATAAAGACAGATATGCCTTCTTTTAAAAAATATTGAGCTGTTATTAAAAATAATTACACGATTGCGAAGGATTGTAAAATATAGATTTTGATGCATTATTATTAAACATGATTTTATTTTTTTCATCTTAAACTACACAATATTTAATATCATATCAGGGTCTCGATTGAAGGAACAGTATCGAGAACTATGACTTCGTAATTATTCTTTTCTTAAAATTAATTCGCTGCCTATCGATAACATGTATAGTTTTCTAGGTCAACTATCGATAGTTTTGAAACACTGGATTTTGAGATGACTTAACTTTTTATGACTGATCGAGGGACAAATAATATTTCAACTCAAGCGAAAATATCATCATTTAATAACTTAATAATTGAATATTAGAGAAAGATAAAAGTGGAGTATTAAAAAATAATATAAAGCTTGTCTATAGCTGGAGTAAAATCAAAGTATTTAAGTTTAGATACATATTATTTTTAGCTTTTATTAAACTATTAAATCAAGACTACTGTGAAATATTTTTTAAACACTTATGAAAGAATTTTCACTTTTTTATGGTCGCAAATCTAGAACACTCATATTTTGAAATCCTAAAATACTTACTATGGCCATTTTTAAATTAATAAATGCCATAAAAAATAGTATAGCGCCCAGTATAAATTTAGACTCCTTACTTACTAGTCCAGTCGTTACGTCGGGAAAAACGGGTGAGAAATGCAAATTAAAAAACATTTACCACTACTTGGTCAAGTAGTGGTAAATGTAAAGGACCTCAACGGAGAACCGAGTTATTATGGAAAATTTAAATGAAATTACACAAGGCCTTTTTTGGTCGACTATTTAAAGTTAAGCTTTTCTAGAAGTATATCCCCACGTCATATCTAAAATTTGGCTTTCTCGGCTCATTTGCATCTCGGCGCATTTGTTATTATTTAACGATTTTTACACTTATGATCAATTAATCTTTCTTATTAATTTAGTCTCAATGTGTTTTTTGTAATATAGCATTGTATTAAATATTATAAACAAACACATACTCATGAATTTGTATTAGAATAAGTTTACAGACCGCTTAAATTTACAAAATTAACCACAGAAACAGCAAGTTTTTGCTTTGCATAACCTTTCTCTAAAATTTAGTTTTAGGAGCAAAATTAGGAAATCAATTTTTATTTGACGGAAACCAATCAATTCTGATATGGTTAAATGAATTAAAAAAAATTACATTGCAATTAGGTATGTGTAGATATGATAATATTCTAATAAGTAAAATTGAAAGAAAAGATAAATGTTTGTTAAAATTATTTATTAATTATCTATGCTGTTGCCTCAGGCAGTGTTGTGATAATGTCAGAGTCTCCAGGGTCAGTGATGGCCAGAGTGCATACTCTGTAGTACTTTCCGCATGCTGTGCCTAACTCAATGTTGTTACCACTGTAATGATGGACTCCAGTTTTGGCTAATAGAGCGTAGTATTCAATTTCCGATTTCCTGGAACAATAATATTTTCATTTAAAAATTTGTTACTTTTTATTGTTTGGTAAGATGTCATTAATATTACCGTGTTATTGGTACAATACTAAAAAATATAATATTCACTTAATAGTTTATGCCTAAATAACAAGATGGCCTGCATTGGAAGATGTTTGAGAACAATTTATTTTTTATGTTATAGGTTGGTGGACAAGCATATGGGCCACCTGATAGTAAGTGGTCACCATAGCACATAGAAAATAGCACTGTAAGAAATATTAACCATTCTTTATATCGCCAATGCACCACCAACCATAGTTTCCAACTAAAATGTTATGCCCCTTGTGTCTGTATTTTCACTGGCTCACTCCCTCTTCAAACCGGAACACAACAATACTGAGTACTGTGTTGTGTAGCAGTAGAATATCCGATGAGTGGGTAACTACGAATATTATATAATATAATCATTAAACTAAATCTGAAGTAAAGGAGTAAAATCTATCAAGCTTAAGTAAAAATAGTATTGAGAATAAAAAATGTAGTAGAAACTTATTGAACTATTTAAGTCTTAAATATGAATTTCATAGATCTTCACCCTTTTTCTTCACTGGCCAAAGAAGTGGGCAGGTAACAACTAGTTAACAATATGTAATTGTAAAACAGTAATATTTGTGGATGATTAATAATCTCACCTCACATGTAGCAAATGGATCTAGACTACTCCATAGGGTTCCCATGTATATTATGATTCAGTAATTTTTTTTAAAAGCAATTATTTAAATTAAGAAAAAGTAACATAAGCTTATGCCCTTTATTAAATTAATGAATCACTTTCAGGGAAACCATACTTCTTTGTCCAAAGACTCCATATGCTTTCCAATAACAAAAGAAATAGGGAACTCTACTTCTCAGTAGTCTCACCTTAGAGGTGGAGCATTCTTGGCGATGATGACCAGTTTAGCTTTGCCTTGACGTAAAGTCTTGAGTGTTTGCTTGTAACCCAGGCAGTATTTTCCTGATTTCATCACCAGAGCCAACCGAGAGTTAATAGACTCGATGGTCTTTTTCTAAAATAAAAATTGTAAATTGTATTTACACATATTATATATACATTTGTTACATGAAATTAAATTAAAATGTCAATTTCTGCGCCTCCAAAATCTTGAAACACAAATAAGTATAATTAATATAACCTAAAAATGTATGTATCATTCTCAACCACACTAATTATTAAATTAGCTAGCCTATCGCGAGACACGTAATTTAGGACTTTGAAATTAAAAATTGGAGATCATTTATAACAGATATAATAAATAATCACACCAACAAGTCCTGAGCTGAGATGACCACGTGTTACTTACTTGTTTCTTAGCCGCGACCATTTTGATGGCGATTGATAACAATTACCACTGAAATGAAAATACAGTTTTATTTTAAACTGAAAAAGGTTATATCTTATAATCTACGATAATTTTATAAAATAATGTAACTAAAAACTTCACGAGACGTACCTCTCCACACGTTAGGTTGAGTAAAAAGAATGACTTGATGTAGCAACACAGATAAGTAAAAATGTCACTATGCTATGAACGAATGAAGTAAATCGAATGAATTCATATAATACTTGTTTTTTAGGGGAAAAAAATAATAACTTTAATACGGGTATTATGATTGTTTCCTATCAAAAATTTTATGCATAAAAGTATAAATAAGAAATATTATTGGGATAATAAATGAAATCCAGATAAAAACTGCTAAAATGTTATTTTAATTTGACATTCCGATAGCCGTCACCGTCAGCGTGACTACGAACACGATAGAGATTCAAGACTAATGAAACGAGTAATCCTATTCAGTTACTCACGTGTATATTAATTCTATGAGTTATTTTAATTACAACAATTCCTGTAACCGAAGAGTTACCTTACATTGATTGTTTTTTAATTTACATTGTAACTTGATTCTGCTTACGAGCTTATATTGTATGGTAATTGGTAATATGAATTCCACAATCCACATTATCCACAGTTATAACTTGACAGTCTCGTAGTACAATCGTATCTATTATTGCGGTATCGTATTGATGACGTCAAATTGTTTTGCCGTTTATTTAGATGACGCAAGTAATTTAAGTGTGTGTTTACACTTAAATAACAATTAATATAAAAAAATTAAAATAAATAAATAATTATGTCAGCAAAACCTATAAAGAAAACAAATAGTTCGGAGCCATCGGCTTTGGGGAAGATTTACCTCATAGCCTACAATGCTATACAAACATTGGGGTAAGTACAATTACTGAATCTTTCTGGTTTATTTTAGACATCGCGATTTAATAGATTTGATATATTCTAAGAGAAAGTTACAAAATATAATTATGTAAGTGAATTTTTTAAGTTTAATTACAACTGTTTAAATGTTAAGTGTTTTTAGAATTAAACGCGGCACTATTATTAGAATTAAAAAACTTATTAATTTAGTTATAATTGTAGAGCTTAAGCTAGTAAAACAAAATATATATAACTTTTTAATTACAAATTTACAATAATTTGTATCTTGAACAAAATTAGGTACTAGTGTCAACAATTAGTAATGACCGTATTTGTTAATATAAACGAATTGTTTAGGTAGTGGCTTTAAAGAAAATTGTAAAAAATATTCGTGTAAATTATAATTAGTCTTCAATATTTTAAAGTAGCAAAAGTAGATTTAACATATGTACCTACTTAAAAAAACTGCTATATCAAAATTTAAATAAAGTGTTTTTTGCTATGGTTTTGAAACTTGACTAAGTCATCGAAATTTGACCGCGTCTAGAGGTATAGAAAACAGTCATTAAACTGGACAAACCGCAATCCGACATCTTAAACTCGGCCAATGACCGTTTCGCGATCATAGCTCAAATTAAAAATGTGGAAGTGTTAGAAGATTTAAGAGTATGCATAACAAAGTAATAATATATATATATTATTTTAGCGAACTCTCTTCATTCCTAAACAGTGTTTTATAATGTTTACGTTGGTTTTTAATCGGTTTTTGTACAAGACCGTACGACATGTAATTTTTTTTAAGTCGTGACATGCTTTTATATTTTCTCTCAAATCTTCAATTAAAACCAACACGTCTGAAACGTTATGTCGTACAAAACAAGTCTACGTACCTACTTCATTAAAATATTTTAATGTTGTAGTAAGGCGAGGTCCGTCGTATGAAAAGGCTTCGTGACCATCTGATGAGCTGACCGACCTATGGGACCTCTCGAAAAAGAAAAACTTTATCTCGAAAAAGCTTATATTATAAATTTTTATTTTAGTTTTCTTTGCCAATTTAATAAGCGTATAAAAGTGATTCCTAAAATATAAAGTTTAATAAATATTGAGTACGATGATATATTTTTTCAATTAAGTATAAAAAATGGATGATCCCAACTAATTTTTCATTATCTTTAGGTATATTAATTTTAAAGACAGCATTTTTAAATAAATTTATAACGCAAAGTCAGCTTGAACGGTTGCGATCACAATTTTCTAAAACTATTTCACCTTAAACGTAATTAAAAAATAGAACGATGCTTTCACCGCATAATTAAGAACAGTTATAATTCGCTAAGTAACTGCATTTATTTATATAAAAAACATAACTATTATAATATTTGTTTACGGACTGACATTTATTTAGTCTTTCTTAAACAAATTTCGAACGCTGGTTTCCATATAATCGCCATTAAAACGGGTCTTCAATCTATTACTAAGTACATGTGATAAGCTAATAACTTACATTGACCAAAATTGCTTTGTCATTATTTACGACGATATTGCTTCATAATCGGTAATGTTTATAATTCAATGGAAAGAAGCAGTTAAAATGACATAAAATATAATATCCTTTGATCGAAATTCGGTCAAACGCTCTCATGTATCAGTTTTCACTTTTATAGTTTAATGGTATTTCGATACGAACAAAGATGTCCTAACTTTAAATCTTGGAAAAATCTAGACATCAAATTCAATGATTTTTGGTCAGCTCCGAGCCTTGAATTTGGAACATCTGTAACTGTGAATTTAGCTATTTTATCTAAAATGGTCAGTTTTTTCAACGTTATGTTATGGTGTAATAATGTATCGTGTATTTACTTTTAGGTGGTCCTACTTGTTATTGCAGTCGGTGACATACTTTTTAGACCGCGGTACATTGGATAATTATTGGAAAGAAGTGAAATGGACAATAATCATATTCCAGACAGCGGCATTGTTAGAGGTATGTGTGACAAATATAAAAATAAGAAAATAATTACAAACACACACGCACTCATACAAGCACTGTCATCATTATCTACATATAATATTTTATAGGATGACGATACTCCGCATTGATTTAACTTCAACATGTTTTATTATTCAGCAATATGCATACTATGTAAGAATTTATCATCACAATTACGATAATTTCAAGGTACAATATGACGTGGTGCAGCGTTCGACAGCGTTCGAAATATATCTATAGTCTACCACCATACGAGGAGCAAACACGGCTTGATAGTCGACCTTTGACCTAATAAACATCGCGAACTTGTATATATCACGGCAAACCCCCGGATGAGATAACAGCTAAAGTTATCTCAAAGTAATGTAGTCGTGTTTTTCTGGGCCAAAAGCCACTTTTTTTATAGTTACCCATAGTTTAATATTACAGATATTTCATTAATCAATGTAATTAATAATGTTGATTTATTTATATTTATAAAAGCAGCGTTGTTACACTCTAAAGACTGACACTCCACATGGGGAAACAATCGTAGTATATCACGACAAAAAACTTGTACAAGCGACCTAGTAACATCGATATGTCCCTTGGTATGTCTGAGACTAATCGTATTGTTATATAATTATTAATTACTCTTCTTCTTCTGAATGATAACTCTAAATAAGTAATTATCGTTAATAGATCGAACAAAATATATTATTCACTTATCTTAAAAGGATGTTTATTGCACATCACCGACGCGAAAGAAAGTGCTTAAAAACGCTTCCATAACTCTCAGCTATTTAACTCACTAAATCTTCTTCACATTTTTTACACAAAGTTGTGAAAAAATTGTTCGATTTTAAAAATAACTTATATGGGTAATTTTCATTAATTGTTTTGAAAAATTCATAAATAAAAAAAACTGACTTCAAAAATTTGCCGGCACGTCAACATAAACTAAAAACTTAAAATAATATTTATATAAAATAACAGTTGCTTCTGGTGTAAGTGATGTTTAATTGGCAAGTTTTCGGCGAATGTGCATTCTCTATTCCTTCACCCTTATAGTCCAAAGGGACGTTAAATCCGACATGACCGGAAAGAGTTGAGGCGCAGGACCAATGTACACACTTCCGACTTTTAGACTCCGGGCTCAGGTCGGAATTTTTTGATAGGAAAACCCGATAATTTTTTATTGGTCCAAATTGAAGCCAGGGCCTAGGATCTGCGGCTTTATATTTATCAAATAGACCAACGAAGCCAAGCGAATACCAACCGTCGGTGGTCACTCTATCGGATTACGAGAGAGAGGAAATAGAAAGTGCACCTGTTTTTTTGTATTTTTCAAAACGCTATTTAAAAACTATTTTAGTATTTTTTCTTGCGGCTCACGTTCTCTTTTTTCCTCTCTCTTTTTACTATATGAGCGATTGGGGTGTTCAATCTGGGAGTTTGTAACGTGCTTACCAAAAGTGTTGATTTTCATCGCGGAAAAGATTTATATGACAAAATGAAAGCTATTTAGTCAATACAACTTCTTGCGAATTTGTTTTGTAATGAATAGGCCATATATTTTAAATAAGAAAGTTAGACAAAACCGAGAACAGGAACTAATTATATTGAGCTAGTCGTTTATGAAGTCATGATTATAAATAGCTCATAATTTTGGGTGCTATTGTATTTTGAGGAATTCAAGTAAACCATATTTGTATTTTAATATCAGTGACTTGATTTATTAAACTGAATTCGAAAAGGTATTTAAATAATTATCAGACATTTTAATACATATTTAAATTTGATTTATAAACAAAATCGCGTTAAATGCATAATAAGACATGACTTGAGTATTTGCAGCGCACAGTTTACGCAGTTTGTTTTCTCTTACTCGAGGACTGATGTAATTATATAAGTGTTCCCTCAGTGGCTAATATTCGACATTAATCATTGTTTAAAATTTGATGAAAATATCTTGTCTAAGATACATTTGCATGTTTTTTCTACTGATGTCCAGCATATAAATCCGTTGACAAACGGAAGAAAATGGCATCGAATTATTTCGGCTTTGTCTGTTTGTTTCCATGTTGTTAGTTGCTTAGATTATTTTCAAATATCTAGATAGAGTATTGCAATACAAAATAAGTAAAACAGTCGGGCCAACTTTATTACCTTGGAGTGTGTCACACTTACTCTTGACACTCGCCAAACGTCCTATTAATTTATTAGAGTGCACGTAGTTAGTGCCCAACTATTGACCACTGCTGTTCGGCCTGGTCTCAGTCCGTTTGACGTTCTATCTAGACATATAAATTAGTAAGGTTATAGGTAAGGTTAGTGGTTACATACACTCCATAATAAATATGTACACGTAACATTTTGTTTACAAAACTCTTGTTTATGTAATTGCTATAAAATATAAATACATAACGCCTGACACTCATCGAACACTACGATTTAACTCAAATGAGAATGATAAGCAGTATTTAATATATTTGATATTATGTTTATTTCTTTATATATTTTTTTTATTAAAATTAGCCTGTTATTGTAATTTTGCAATTCAGTTTATTATTGTTATTGTATGTCTCAGAAAATTTAGACTACCTATAATACGATCACTTATACCATAAAAACTAGGCCCACCTTAATCCAATAATTCCAAGCTTGTCGTGTCGGGGCGCTGATTCGCTCCAAAGCGACGTCTTTTTTTTGACGTGGGGAGAGTAAATCGCCCGAATACTGCTTGCACCGGGTACTTGTGCTAAAGATGGGGTCTACAAAAACATACTATTTAGCCCTGTATCTTTAACGTTAAACATTTCGACTGTTCGAATGATTTGCTCCTTTGTCTATTAAAATATTTAGATAAACTTATACTTTTTGTCATAAGCATACTTCCAATCAAATTTTTACCATAAAAGTAAAATACAAATGACCCTTGCTCTTTTGCGGTTGTTATTACGTGTATTTTGTATTTATCACACGTAAAAACATTTATTATATATCGTTTGTAATAGTTGTCTTAAGGTGCGTACAGACTAACTACGCGCGGCACGTTTTCGTTCTTCGTAACGAGCGTGCGTCGATGATCTTACACTTATGAGGCGTTTCGGATGCGCTTCCGTACTTCTGCAAACGTGGGACCAATACGTTTATCGACTCTGAGCTGCCTCTGTCTGGACGTACCCTTACCTTTAAAACGATAACTAAACAGTTTTATGCATTATAT
Organism: Vanessa tameamea; assembly: GCF_037043105.1. Classification (NCBI taxonomy): domain Eukaryota; kingdom Metazoa; phylum Arthropoda; class Insecta; order Lepidoptera; family Nymphalidae; genus Vanessa; species Vanessa tameamea. The sequence goes on along the minus strand of NC_087313.1, from coordinate 7,575,280 downwards.
AATATCTAACACCTATATGTTAAAAGGCGACTATTTCGTAAACCGTATAAGAAATTATTTATTTAGGTTCGTATGTGGTCACCACTATCCCTAAAAATTGTTACTGTACAAATATTACATAAATATGTACTTATAATACTATAAGATATTCCTTACAACGCCATTTCGCCACCAACCTTGGGAACTAAGCAGTTATGTTCCTTGTCCTGTACCTACACTGGCTCAGTAAGTCACTCATCTGGCGCCAAAATGATGAAACATTTTTTACATTTATTTTTTAATGTCAAATAGATATACATTACATACATTAGATCAGTTAGAATTGGAGTTTGTCGATAACAATTTACTTCATAAATGTTCGAATTGTGGTGGGCTCTGATCAGAAGATATATATCTGAAATTACGTGGTAAACACTACCTTGTGCACAGAAGCAGTTAAGCCCAAATCCGGGAGGTCGCACGTTAGATCCAATTACGTAAAGGACAGTGCGCTGCTGTTGGATTTCCTCTTGGAATGATTGTAATAAAAACAGTAGAGATTCGATTAAACTATTGCCAAATACATGCCAAAGCATTTATTTTTTATATAAAAAGTCAATCATTTTCCATCTTTTCATATTAAATTTTTACGTCAGGAGCGAAAAAATTATACTTACTTGTTTCGAGACTCTCGTAATGTTAAATCTTCAGCACAGATTACACATTATTTAAATATTTTTTATATTAAAACACAAAAATTTTTTATACAGCCGTAGCGCCGCTTACTGAACCGGCCAGTAACTTGTTTCCGCTCTCTAATTAATTCTTTGTTAAATCGTAACAATTTAGTAAATTCCAATGAAGAATCCTCTTTAATTTTCTGCCCATCTACGGCTGGAACTCTTGAAAATGATAACGTAACCGATTATGATGTGCAGCTATCGTCCCTTAAGCACTGGGATAAAGGTCGGATTACGCTCTTAATACACGTATATGTATTTATCAGTAATTAATTTAGTTGCTCAAATAGTTGTATTTAATATTTACTTATCGCGATATTCACCTATAACTACTAAGATATATATTTTTTTGAGTAATACAAAGGATATTTTAAAAACTTTCCCCTTCTGTTTTGATATCCCAAAGTTATCACTCAGATAAGCATTTTTTTGTACGCAAAGAAACATAGACGAACGCAAAACAAAAAGTTTCATAATATAAATTTTGAGATTTATTTAATTACAAGTTGACACCCGCGGCTTCCCTCGATTTTTAGAGATAGATCAGACAGACAGAGGTAATACATATATATATATATATACGTAATAATAATCGATAATGCACGATTTCCCAAAAGTACGATTTTGACGTTTTCGCTTTTCTTATTTTCCACTGATGACTTTCCACTGGGCTTATGTATTAGTTCGGTAGTTTCGTGTGGATCAGAATGAAACTCAGATGGAATTGAGTGAATTAATAATTTTATTATTAAAAGTATAGTTTTCGAGGGACATATTGAAAATTGACGAAAGTATCGATTCGCGTCGCGTGAGTGTGATGTGATTAAAATAGTCTAGATATATATCATACGAAGATGTTTCTTTTAAATTGTATTACGATAGAGCTTGTGTCTATTACTTATTTAACGTATAATTAAATTAACATGCCAGGTTCAATAAAATTGAAATTTTGAAATTTGAGGTATTCATATGTTCAGACTAAATTAATTAGTTATTTAAATGAGTTTGATTTATAGTTTTCAAGTTCACTTATTTATTTTTAAATATTGGAGTCTGTTTACTTCGTTCATTTACTTACAGGCCATTTTTCATAAACATATTTGATTACGTTTTGTTATTTATTGACTTTTGCAACTGCGTCATTCAAATGTTTATTTTTTTTTTTTATTTTAGGTATTACACGCCGCGATACGACTGGTCCCTTCCAGCGTGATCGTCGTGTTGATGCAGGTGTATTCACGGGTTTTCCTCGTGTTCGGAGTCTTGCTGGCCACTAATGGCGCTACAGTCAGCCCCGGCTTACCACTCTGTGTCTTAGCTTGGTCCATAACAGAAATAATACGTTACGCGTACTACGCTTTCAACTTGTTAAACACCGTACCACAGATGCTATTATTCTTCAGGTAAGTGTGCTTAGATTACTTTTATCATCAATAAATTATTATCAATAACTTGTAACGTCAATAATGGTTACTCCATTTGTATAAGTTGTAAAGTATGGTATGTATGTATCTAACTTTATTGAATCGCTTTATTTTCAACTGTAAAATTATATATTGAGTAAGGTTTGCGTACTAAAAGTAAACAGATTATTTAAAAAAATAGAGGAGTCGAGGGACACTTGGTTGGAACGAAGTCGCTTTCAGCATATATTATGTATCTATTAAATAACAGTGAAATATAAATAACATTCGCAAAATATTATTATTAAAATTTCGTGCGAATTAAAACATTAAAAAAATAAGTTCAAATAATATTGTATAAAGGAAGAGTCGCCTCGAGCAAAACGCTTATTGCTTACGTGACGAACTCAACCAGGTCACTTTAAGCCGCGTAAAAGAACTTCGTTCCAAAAACTGCTGAGTATTTTGGACAGTTATTATAAACTCGTTGTTAGTCCATTTTATTCCGAAATAGTAGAGGATTTGTGACGGTTAATAAACAAATGCCATATTGCATAATTGAATACAGATTTTCAATTTGAATGTTTAATGAAGGAAGACAAAAAAGTATTTGTTAATTTACATCTAGTTAACCTTGCATTAACATAAAGTCAAATCAGGGATCACTGTATTTTTAATCGTAATACAAATACTAAAACTTAAAATATTCAGCGATTAAATTTAAAATGTTTCGCTACACTATTTATTTACACGGCGATGGATGGGGCCAATCTTGGTATACGTGTTTTGGTATGAGTAATCTAGTGTACAGGGGTACTAGTGTGTGTAGGGTTACAGGAGTTAGGGATGTAGCAATCTTTATTCTACGGCATCTCTTTGTTTAGGGAAGGTTATTTAAGCTTGATTAATTTACAGAAAACAATGCCACTCGCCATTAAATATCCCTTAAATTTTTGTTAATATAATATTAAGTTATATTTCGTTAATGGCATTTATGTATTCGTTATTAATTTTATACTAACATTTTGAAAACAGCAACTTAGCAAATTGTAAATTCACGTTAATTTAATATTTTTTCCCATATTAAATAACAATATTGTATTATAAACTGTGGCCATTGACAAGTACGCTGTGAAAACTCCTCTACACTGAATGTGAAAGTTTACTAATGTTACTTATCATGCAAGTATCACAAGTCTGTCATTTCAATTTTGGGGGTTAATAGGAATGTTACTTATGACCTTTTTTTGTTACCATAGACCAAATTCTTTTTCTTTTTTTTTTCAGATATTCAACGTTTCTCGTGCTGTATCCTCTCGGCATAACCGGAGAACTTCTATGCATGTATCACTCCTTAGATGAAATATCAGAAAAACAATTATTCACCATATCTATGCCTAACAAGTGGAACTTTATCTTTAATTATTATTATTTCTTAGTATTCTACATGCTATTATACATCCCGCTGTTTCCAGTTCTCTTCGGTCATATGCAGAAACAAAGAAGAAAAATGTTAGGCGATGGTTCGAAAAAATCTGCATAAATTTAAAGAAAATAAATACATTTTTATTCTTAAAACCTTCTATTTATAATTTCATCTATCAGAGTTTAAATAAAACTCATTTAAAGTTTTTCAATTATTGTCTATGATTTATTAATAACCTTACACAAGTTTAAGTTATTTTATTGTTTCATGTTTTTTCTTAATTTATTTTGTATTCTCTAGTTGAAGTCATTTGGAACTGAAGAAGTAAATAAAAAAATATGTAAACTACAAAAGTATAAAATAAAATCGCTTTCCGCTGTCTGTCTGTCCCTATGTATGCTTAGATCTTTAAAATTACGCAACGGATTTTGAAGCGGCTTTTCTTAATAGATAGAGTGATTCAAGAAGAAGGTTTATGTGTATAACACTCGCATAATACTTTTTTTTTATTGGTTCACCAACAACATAAAATTTGTCTATATCTATTACAGTTCGAAGCTTATAAACTACCAAAAAGAAAATGATCGTTCTGAAAATGATATTTAATAATAATATAGTAGAGCAATTCTGATAATTTGAGAGGTTTCTAATGTGATGTAAGTAAACACATGTTTTTGCGCTTACATTGCAAACGCTGGCTGATGAACCCTACGAGATAAATAAAAATAACGTAGTACAGTATTGTACACCTTAACAAGGTCTAAAAAAAATCCGCGGTAGTATGTATCTATCTATTAGGGATAGCCCTAACCATTTTTAAGTCTAATTTTTAAGAGAAATAATGGCTTATTTACTAAGCGATTCTAAGCAATACAGCATTAATCCTTATCCAATTAAGTACCTTAAATACATTGTGCATTTAATATAGATCAATGCATATTTTTTCAAGATATTACAGATTTAAAACGCAGGGACATAGCGGTTTGTATTGTCTAATGTCTGAAAAACTGTGAACGTTGTGAGCCATTCTGTAGTATATTTAGTATCAGCATTGCCCCCGTGCGAAGCCGGGGTGGCAGTGGCGGACTAACAGGAAGGGGCGGCTCGCCCCGGGCCTCCAGTCTTGGGGATCTGGGTCCAGTATCCGCGTTCCTGATCAAATCCTAAACAAGACTTTAAACATGTGCTTAGTACCTACATAATTTCATCAAGATCAAAACACTACGCCCTTCAGCCATCTAGATTTTTTACGCGGTACTAATATTCTTTTAACTTTGCTGAACGCGTCCAATACGCTGGGGGTACGCTACGCAATCCTCGTCTTTGTAGCGGGCATTTTCTCAAGAATCCCTGATAGAATGAAGTGTCCATTTTCCCTCGACCTGGCATAAACCCAAACTGATTTTGGGTAATCTCTTCTCGCAATCTTCTCTCTATTACCTTCTCCTATACTTTCATAGTATGTGACATGAGCTCTATCCCAAATGGTTGTTGCAAAACTGTACATCTCCTTTGCTTTTGAAGATGGGCACTAGCGAACTACTGCACCACTCTTGTAGGAAGGTTTCTTCAACTGCAACAACTTATTGAAGAATAAAGTATACTTCACCAAAGCTTTCCCATTTTTCATGCTTTTGATTGCTGTCATTATCTCATCCCTGCTCATTTCTCTTACTAATCCCTTATTTTCTTGTGCCTTTTGGAGAATACCTTTCCAGTCATTCTCTTAATTCATAAGCTTTTAAAAATAAACCTTCCATCGCTCTTTTATTTCCTCATCTTTACATAAAACCTTACCAGTGTCATCTTTCATGCATTTGATATGTGTTATATATCTCGATCGTCTTTCTCTCTCTTTCGTAATTCGGTAGAGTTCCTTCTAGCCTCTGGGGCTGTTCAGTGAGTTGTATAACTTCTATTGTGCCTTGTATCTCTCAACTGCTACCGCCTTCTTTGCTCTCCTCTTAAATTCCTTGTAAACTTCCTTTTTTTCATCTTTCAAACTTGCATTCACATTTTTTACAACCTACCATTCTTTAAATGCCACTTTCTACTCTTTCAGTATATTTTGCACTTCGTCATTTCACCTTTTCCTGTCGACTCTCCAAATACAACTTTTGCGACCTTCCTTATGTACCTGGCCATCTTATTCACTATTTGGTTCCTAAATCTACTAGCACATTCATCATTCTGTAACATACGTCATCTTATCTTTGGCCGTGTTTTGCTGTTTTTGGGTGACACACTTAAATTAACTTCCTTCACCACAAGCCTATGTTGGGCGACTAATGCTTCGCCTGGCAGCTCTTTACAGTTTTTGACACAGCATAGACTCCTCTGCCTCACTAGGAAGTAGTATATCTGTGTCGCGACCAAATTTTAATACAGATAAGGTGGAAAAATATGATTATATTTTCATAACTAATTATTTATCGAATTGACAACAAAAAGGTAAAACGGAGTGTGTTCTTTTTTTTAATCACAATAATTAAGATTTATATCATGCATAGAATTTTGATACACCTACGACTTTATAATCTAGAAGATTATAGCTATCAATAAATCAAACGTTTGTATAAAGTGAAAAATAAGTGATAACCACACAGTTCTAATTCGGAAACAATAGAAACATGAAGACTACTTCTAAAGCTTTAGTTCTATTTTTTTTGGTAGTGGCGGCAGAGGCTAATGTTATTCAGAGCAAGATAACTGCGTAAGTATTAATGCGTATTTTTACTAATTTCATTTTAATTTAGATTATTCAAAGTTTACTTAAAAAATTAAAATCAATAGAAAACATATTATAGGTATTATGTTTTTAATTATGTTTATGTTTTTTTTTTTATTAATGTTCATGCAATCAAGTAGGTGGTTTTTCTACTTTTAATTTTTAATAAGTGTTTCAGTTTTTATATTATATAATTTTCTATGTGCGCTACTGAAATGAAAAAGCTTCGCACACACCCTTATTCCAATTTAAGGGTTTATTCAAAATAATATTTGATCGCCATTGTACCTATCAAACAAATACATATATAAATCGGTCAACAATCGTTGAAACGATGATTATAAAATTAATGATGTCCGAATAGATAGTTTTGTTATTATAGAGTTGGGGCGTTTGGTGTTTAATTAAAAAAATAAACTGGAACTGAAATAAACAAACAATTTCTTAGGACGAAGGTTCTTTTTAACTTCTGAAGTTGCTTTATCTACAATATAATATAGGAGATAAAAAGTATTATGCATTAATAAGTATTTTATGTACGCTCGATACTTGACTGAGGTCTCGCTATTATTCTCTTTATAATGAGTTATTAATAGAGACGGCTAATCAATTGGCAATTATTATACAGTAGTTACAATAGTATTTAAAGTTTTTGTCATGAATAGTTCTTGACGTTGCGTCGAGGGTAATTATAATTTATTATTTACGATTCAATATTCTTTTAAATACTCTGTATGTTTAAATATATGAAAAAAAAAAAAATAAGAATCATTCCAATATTTCGTAAGTTTAATTTGTTTTAAAGGTTGGTTAGAAATTAGTTGTAGCTTTTGATCTAAATTATAACACAAAGTTGGAAGTGATATTACATAGCAGGAATATAACTTTGCTTAATTTATGAGCTTTTTAAATCGTTCTGTTAGCTATTAGGTACAGAATTGCGCATTCAAGCAAACAATTCTTAATCGGAAAACCAGTAATAATTTCGTTTATAATAAAGATTTTTTTCTCTATTGTAGCCCAAAATGGAACAACGGCTTATCAGCGAAAGTAAACGACTATGTCGATGAGACTGTTTCATTGATAAGACCATTTTTGCAACAAAATGGCTTGGATCCCATGAAATTGCCAGAAGTAGAAGAGGGCTTTGAAATTGTTAGTATAATTTTCATTTATAATTATGCTTTTTATATATATGGATATTAACAGAAATTATTGTAGTCGAATATTGTGATATTAAATATCTCATACAAAAGTTTATTTTGAATTCGCTTGGTGGTAGGGATCTGTGCAAGTCCGCTGGATAAGTACGAACCCACTCATCGCATATTCTACCACCAAGTAGTAATTGGTGTGTTCCGCTTTGAAGGATTAGATAGCCAGTTAACTACTGGGGCATGGGACTTAACATTTTAGTTCCAAGCTTGGTGGCATTGTAATTGGTTAATATATCTTTTAGTGCCTTTGTCTATGGGCGATTGACCGCTTATCATTAGGTCACCCTTTTATTAATCACATTAACGATTTGAATACATTTCCAACCAATTATTTTATATTTCAGAGGATAATATTAATCACATACAGTGCGTGGCTGAAGCTCCACGATGGACAGATGACAGGACTTGTTAACGTCGCTCGCTCTGGAGATCAGAAAGTCAACTATTTCCAGAAAACCCTGCGCGTACGCGTACAATTACGGTTCTCTGACCTTGAAGTGAGTTTATGTTCTAATTTTAAATGAATACTTTACCCTATCAATAATACATATACAGTAGAACCTCGTTAAGTCGAACCTTGATAAGTTGAAAACCTCCAAATCACGAAACAATGTTTTGTTATATACCTTCCCTTCAATAACTTCAATCAATCAAAATTCGCCTTAGTCGAAATTCTCTAGAACTCGATTTTTTTGGCGTCTCCCTTGATGACAACTTATTACATATACTATGAGAGTCTACTGTAGTTAAATTAATTGAATTAAAAAATTATTACATAATAATAATTGCGATTAAACTCATACATTTCATGTCCCGAATTTTCATATAGCTTGCGAGTACGAATTCAAAGACATGAAACTAAATACTTCGTTTGTTTCGGATCTGGGGTATAACAATATGTACATTAAAACAGGGTTAACCCATTACATCATAAGTTACTGCATACCATATTACAACATGCCTTAATCTATTTGACTGATTGTGTTTAAATCCATCAATTTGTCTAATATATTTTTTAAGCCGTTATATTACAAAATAATATTGCTTTAGCGATCATTTTGTTGAGCAATAGTAACTATAGATTTGTGATAAGTAAGTAGCATTATTTCTCAATATTTGACCTCCATTACGATAATGAGGTATTTGAAACTAGACACACGATAATAAATACTACGTACGATGTCGTTTCGATTACGGTACCTGTACGATGAAAACTTCTGTTCGTTTGTGTATATTAAAGTCTGACTACCTCATTATTGTCGTGGCAAGCTAAGGCCGTTGATCCCAAGGTCCAGGTTTCAAAGCCCGACTCGAAATAATAATCAAAGTGATTGGTTGTTCTGCTGGGAAATTCTCAGTTGCAGTCCGGAGTTTGGTAGTTGGCAGTGCTTGTTTCAGAAAGCATGTAAAAACTTTGGTCCTGTGTTTAAAGTTTTCCCGGTATATTTATGTTTGCGCACTTTCTCCCATTAATAAGCTATGCTCTATTCTTCAATACAGATTCATTCATGTGTTTTCTAATATATGTATTGTAGGTTCATGTATAGAAGCAGAGATAACAAAAATATATCGAACGGATTAGATAAAAATATTTCAGACAATAATAACAATTATAATAAACCTAAACGTACAATATCATCGTAATATAATATCATTAAATCTTATCAATTAGTTATTTATTAATTATATAGATTAATTACTTACATTAATAAGTTAATAATCAATATTTTTAATTGTTTAAATGTAAATAATAGAATATTAGGTATTAGGAAAATAGCGGTTCAGGAGTAATTGGTGTTCGATAATATAACTATATCTTTAACTTTTACAAAGTAAAACAATTATAAATAGATAAAATAACCTTTTTTAGACAAAATTAACAACAAATCTATTTATATTCGACACTGATTATGTAATAAAATTATTTTGTTCTCTTATTCTCTGATGTAACCGTATAGGATATTTTGTATGTATTATTAAGTAATCTTTTTTTTTTGTTTTTAGTTCGCCTATAGATATTTAGTTAAGGTGATGAACATAGGACCAACTGGTGGAATTATCGGATCGCTTTCACACTTCGACATTATCGCTGACGTTTTGATCGATTTCAATACTGATGAAATTCAATTACAACAGTTCTCCATCGCCGAACGCGGGTAAGATTTCGCAGTATTCATATGTATTGCTTTTTTGATTTATTTAAGTAATTGACAAACACAATAAACAAGTAAAAATGATTATACGTATTATATTTCTTATGAAAAAAAATGTTTAATTTATTATTATATGAAAACAAACGGATAATTTTAAATGAAACTTGTTCGCTTGACCTAGACCCCCCTCAGTACCCTGAGAACCCCCTCTAGGTGTTGGAGGCCCGCATAGGCGGGCCGACCGTCAGGGCGTCACGATAGCATGCGCAAGCGATCCCGTGGCGCCCGCCGAAAGACGGAGAGGGTACCGCTGGTTTTTTAGTGGGTAAACCGGCGTACTTGGGCGCACTCGGCGTCCAGGGCTCCGGGGATTCCCACACACTCCCCCACCTTCCATCACGTGGGGGAAGCGCGTAACGCGTTTTTCCAGCGAGAAAAAAAAAAAGAAGTGGCACAGTGTTACAAATCACTTTTTTCTTTTTTTGTACCGATTTTCGGTTTAGTTCAGCTAGTTATTTGCTAGATGTTAATGAATTTTTTTAGCTATGAAATAATCGATGTATTTACGGTTTGTTTTCAGACGCCTGCGTGTGCGGCTAACTGGCAACATATTGTTTGACTGGCTACTAAATCCCCTGATAACTATATTTACGACTCTCTTCAACGGTATTATAATGACTGTGGTAGAATTAACCATTCGCAATGTGACTCGTGGTGCCATCGGTGCCATTAACTCTAATATCCGTGAAGTTATCGATTTTATTGAATCGTTTTCTAATAATCAAAATGTATTATTGTAATTCATAAAATAAAAAAATGCAAAATAAGAAGATGATCTTTTCCTTAAATATATTTAATGATTCCTGGAGAGAGATTATAATCAAAGTCCCTGGGATAACAGTTTAGAGGTGAGTGGCTGCGATGATTGTCTTCCCCTGTGAAAAGATTTCGTGCAGGTCCGTTGGGTACTGCCTACTTGGCAATGATGATGATGTCCTTCTGAGTGATATCTGCTGCAACACCCAGACTCTCTGGAAAACTAACTCTAGTGTTAGCGACTAGCCCTAGCCTCCAATACGGTGTTACGTCATACGTCATAATTAATGATATCACATTATTATATATAATGATTATAATCGAACCTATTTATTTTACATTATTATGTACTTGTACAATTATTGTTATAATTAATTGTTTAGTAATTTCTTAAACTTTAATTAATACTATTTTATTTGGCACACTGTTTAAGACTGGCACAAATACATATACATACTTCTTATTTTTAAAATGATTGAGCTGTCATAAGGGGAGGACTTGGATGATTGTGAGGGATTGTAAAGAAATATAGAGTGATTGGAACACCATTGTAAAACATAATTTTATTTTGCCATCCCAAACTACTGAAATTACACTAGCTAACTGAGCAGGATCAAGTCAAAATCATAGTAAAAAATCCTAATTCGATATGCGTTACACTGGCTTAGATTAGCAGCATGTAAATTTCCCACTGCGGGGCTAAGGCCTCCTCTCCCTTTGAGGAGAAGGTTTGGAGCATATTCCACCACGCTGCTCCAATGCGGGTTGGTGAAATACACATGTGGCAGAATTTCGTTGAAATTAGACACACGCAGTTTCCTCACGATGTTTTGCTTCACCGCCAAGCACGAGATGATTTGTAAGCACAAATTAAGCACATGAATATTCAGTGGTGCTTGCCTGGGTTTGAACCCGAAATCATCGGTTAAGATGCACGCGTTCTAACCACTGTGCCATCTCGGCTCGTAACACTTGCTTATTGATGGTCAAAAATCTACCTCCGGTTCCAGAAAGAAATCTCATACCTGAGTGCTATTATATATATACACAGCGGATTTTTTTTAAATATCATATTCTACAATTATTGTTTTCATACAAAAAAGTATTTTTTTCGTTATTTGAAACAGCCTGGAGCCGAACTTTTTACTCCTGCAGAGCTTTTACGGTTAGAGCATAGCAACTGTTGCCATTAAATATTTATTGCCGATTTATATCATATCAAATCAAATCAAATCAAAAAAAAATCAAGCAAAAAATATTTGATAACAACAGTTGCTATGCTTTTACCGTAACATGTTCAAGGTGTGAAATGAACTAAGTAATAATTAGTTTTATAATTTCCTAAGGCAGACAAACACTGTAATGAAATGGAAGGCAATACAACAAGTACGTTATTTTTATTATCAATCTTTTTTATTTTTGTCTCCGACCTGTTGCTATCGCGATACACCTCTTCACCTTGTTATATTTTCTGATGCCATGGGCAAGAGTCTCTCTTGCATAAACTAGCGAATGACGTTTCGAAAAGAAGGATTCGGCTATTTAATTCATCTCACTGGATAATCGGATGTGACGTCACTAATAGTCAAAGGAGGGCTTGACGGACAATTCCAGCATTAACTGGGATGGCATAGTTTTTGCTTGGCTTGGCTTGGCTCGGCTCGGCTTAGCATTTAGTGTAGTGTTAGTAGAATTTGACAATCAATACTTAGTGTAATAGTACACTATACAATAAGTACATAGTTCTTATGCTGAATAAAGATATTTCAATTTTGAATTGTAAGAGTGGTAGTTATACTTCTAGCAGAGCCAGTGTCTCTGAACTTGTAGGATCACTTACCACGTTAAAGATCATTTTAGTAACATAGAAATATATAAAAAATAATAAATAAATCGTTACAGTTATTCTAAACATGTTTATTAATACTAGTGTACATATTATTTTGATTTCATATTCATTGAAATAAAGCGAATTAAGATGTATTTTCAAATATTCCGCTAATCTTTGTCTATGTTTTTTTTGTTGGGTTTGGGTTAACCTTTTTGTAATGATAGTAAAGTGTTTTAATCCTCCTCTCGGCAGCTTTTGTCTCTTCTATTTCCCGTTTGTATGGTGGAAATAAGTGTTTTATAATAAAAGCATATAATCCCGTAATATGCTGAAAAATTAAAAATGCCTTTATGAATGTGTTAAGCAAAGTTTTAATACTATTTACTGAAGTGAAACTTTTTAGGCGGCGCTCCGATAACCGACAGGTGGACAAGAATTGACGAGAAAAAAATTAAGGAGTCATTACGTTTGCATCAAGACACATTTAGGTACATTTGAAGAAAGGTATGACGAGCGAAAAAAAAGACAGCCATCTTAAGAAGTTTCACTTCTATCACAAGTATGGTGTTATACGCGCAAACGTCTCTGCATACATATTTATGCTTTTAAATGAGACTCGTTCATGATCATATGGCATGTAAATATAGTTTGATGAAATGTGCGAAACACGCGAAGAGGGTGTGAACATACTGGAATGGTAACATTTAATTTTAACAAGTTTAACTTACGACAAAAAGAAAAAGAAAACCCATCTTGTATATATGGAGCTGGTAAGTCATAGGTGAAGTAAACATGCGATACCGAATACCACTGAAGAAGATTCTCGGACGTGGCGAATACTCTTCAATGTGGATCAATATATCTTTAAACAAATGTTAATTATATTTAAAGTAGATCACTGTCATCAGCAACATTATTAGTAGCAAGGCCGGATTTAGTGGAGGGCATCCAGCTATACTCGACAAGATTAGTGCCAGTACACAAACATTTTGATGAATTTAACACACAGCTGACGTTTTGATATTATAAGCACGACGAAGCATATTTAAATAGTATCGTCCGAGTACTCTTCAGCATCCGCTATCATGAGGGGAGGGATGACCGGATATGAGTAGGCTACGGGGTTATCCCCTAACTTATTGGTATATCTTATCATAAATTATTGGCGTATGTTGTCGCTGACTTTGTGGTACATATTTTGGATATCTACACCGTCCAGGGTCGGCGGAAGTTAGGCTGATCTGGGAAACGTAAGCGGAAACGTAGCACGCTCACGTTCAGGATGACGCAGGTACTTACCGGGCACGGATGTTTCGGCAAGTACCTGCACGGGATAGTGCGGCGGGAGGTGTCACCCTCCTACCACAGTGGGGTGCGCCAATGGACTCGGCGTACCGCAACCCTGTCTGAGTATGCTGCGTGGGGTCCCCAGCGGCATTCCCTGGCACAACTTTTTGCGGAGATCTCTCGCTGCTGAGCGTTATCAACGCTATGCTCAGTAGTGAGCCTTACTGGTCGAAAATGCGTTCCTTCTGTGAAAAGGTCATGTCGCAGAAGGAGGAAGCGGAACGGGAGCGGGAGGTGGACGCTGCTGCACACCCGACCCACCGAAGAAGACCGGGGAAGAGGAAACAACGCTACGCTACCTTCTCCCCCCGCCTCAATAGGCGCCGCGGGGAATACGAAGGTTTTCAGTACCCCAGGAATCTCCCCTAGGAATTGGAGGCCCGCATAGATGGGCTGACCATCAGGGCGTCACAGTAGCATGCGAAAGCGAAAAGACGGAGAGGATACCGCTGGTTTTTTAGTGGGTACTTCGGTGTAGTAGGGCGCACTAGTGTCGTCCTGGGCACTGGCGAGTCCCACGTACACCCCACTTCACGTGGAGGAAAGGCGTAATGTATTTTTCAATGAGAAAATAATAAAAAGGGATAGCGCTGTTTAGGCATATTTAAGGAGCAATCACGTATAGCATTCGATAGCGTGGCTCAGGAAACGTTTTTATAGATTTATCAAAAGAGTATTATAAAAATAAAAACGCTTACTATAAATATACTACACAGGATACCATAAATTTATATTAGGATTAATAAAGGGTCTTTTCTGATTTTCAAATTACTGTAAAAATAAAAAATAAAATTATAAGTAGCTACTGTTCTTCTTGTTTGCAAATTATATGATGATTATTAACTCTAAAATTTATGGATTTTTGATCCTGTAAACGTTAACATTGATTATTCGGTTTTGAATGGCAATAAAACAAAATGTAAAGTGTTTCTGGATGTCGAATGAGCATATGAAGTCATCTCTTAAAGGTGAGAAAGGATTCTTAAGGAAAGAAGTAAATTGGGATAACTAATCGAAGATGTTTACGACAATATTCGGTTTGTATATTTTAGATATATTTATAGTCTGTAAACCATGACTTGTCTATCGTTTTGCCTTTTATTCATTGCTTCTTCACGGAATATCTTGAAAGCTAATCATGGCCGTAGACAGGTACCTATTCATTCCGTGCTGTCTTTTAAAATAAGGATAAATTAAAAAATATACATAATTTTACAAAAATACAATTTAAATAAAACGACAACCGACGACGTAGATGATGAGTTCGTCACAATGAATTTTCTTCAAGGTCAAGCAAGTCGTGACTGTTCTCTGCTGTTTCTCAAAAATGTTTTCAGCCTCTTCAATGAGGAAAAGTGCGCTCTAATGTTACCGTCGACGCTATCTGTTCACGTTACTACGTTACAGTTGTGAAGCTTTAGTGGTAGTGGTTTAGTGGTCTATTGGGCAGTCACTATTTTTGACCACTTCGCTTGCCACACTGTAAAACATCCTTCAAAATTTATAACGGAGAAAAGAGTTATTTAGACTGTACTATGCAAGTCACAATTGCTGGCTCTAAGCTTCTGTGGCATCAGTAATGATAGCGACTCTACTACTGAGTTCAACTGGGTACAGAAACTTTCCTTTAAATGATTAATAATATGGTCAAAAACTGGGATAAATGAAGCGCGTCTGTGATATCCCTCGAGAGTGTCAGCAGCTACGTTATTTCGGTGTTGTTGGCATCCCACTCTCCTTGGGGAACACATTACTATTTAGTTACTTTTTTTGAGTTTACATTGTTTACATACCTTGTTTACATTTACAAAGATTGATCATTATTGTTAGCCGCTTGCCAAGTCTCCCTATTTATATGATAAATAGGGAGACTTGGCAAGCGGCTTTATCTTTTCAAAGTAGTCTTTGGACCCATCGAGTTTCGCATATTGCTATTAATGTCTTGTATTTATAATCTAGCATAAGACTTTTGATTGTTTCTGTCTGTACAGTCGAACAGTGATAATGCATAAAAAAAATCGTAATTTATTTTTAAATTACTAAACCGAAAAAAGGCAGGCTTTCTGAAAATTAATGCTCGTGGAAATTTTCATCTTATTACAGCTTCAGCACCACTGAAACTTCCGCTCATCGCTGATGCACCATCAGAACCTTTATCAATTCACCTCTAGATAAATATATAGAATAAATGGATAGATATCATTTATTTTTCAATCGGTTATATATGCAAAATGTGATGCCTTCTCCAGTAAGATCAGAAATATGGGAAAGTTGTAGAAAGTCCTCACGCAACTTTGATCAAGTTATATGTATTTGTAATATTCAGTTCTAGAAATGTCTAATAGTTTGTTTCAATGATTGATTTCATCAAGCAGTACAGAAGAAAACTAACTTCCTCCACGATATATTGAAGATATCCTCACAGATGGTTGTAATTCAATTTTGCGCAAAAGCGCTGGTATATTTAGCATTTTTGTTGCCATGTTTCAAATGCGACTTCAGTGTTTCATCTCTTACGGTGAGTCTAAAGCTTCCGTTTCGTCGCGCGATTTTGATTTCAATTGTACCAAAAAATGGGTAATCCAATTATTGTATCATAAATCCGAAAAAGATTCGGTAAGCTCAAGTGTAAATAAAATTACAAATAACAATTAACACAAATTCATTTTAAAAATACAGTTATTTTATATTAGAAGAAAAACTGGGCCTATTAAAAAATTTAAAGCCCCTTTCCAAAAAGACACCCAATGCCGCCCCCCCCTTGCCTACAGCTGTGAAGCTAATACATCATCACATCAATTTCGCAATATGGTCCTTCTACGCTTGCGGCTAGTAATATGTTTAACAAGTTAATAAAAGTATTGATTGTCTATGATATCATCTTAATGTCTGTGTATTAGTACACCAGAAGCCAAACATGAACACGAAACTAAAAAATATAGAGTAATTATTTTTTCTACATCTCTTCCATGTTCCACTTACCATTTGAGTAACAATAACTTGGTGAAAATACGAATGTCTAGAACAAACCAGATTATTTAAGTCATTATTCATTTAAAATCGTCTACAACAACGTCATAATATGTTATTAATCTGCAAAATATACTTACTGTGTCTAAATAGGTGATAATATTTTCGAAAATATGTTTCGTGCGGATTTTTTCAAGTTCCATATAATATCTCAAAATAAGTCTTGTAGTAAATATTAAAGTAGCAACCTAGTAGAATGAAACGGTTTTAGTTGATGGTAGAGTATTGTGCAAGTTTAATAAGCTTCCACTAATAAGTAGTAAATATGAACAACATCAAATATTAAATTCACATCGGCCGCACTGGAAATTATAAATCTTGCACTGTCGCGTCAAAACCAAAATTTTTTTATATCCTTTTGATCACAAATTATACAGACTGTTATAACAAACGGAAACTAACGTTGGTTATTATTGACGCGTATGCTATGAAGGTAAATATTTTATTCCATACTCCTATCCCAGGTTTTCTTATATGTAATGGACGTCTACTAGTCATTATTAATTGACTTGCAATGTATCTAAAAATAACGTTAGGTCATATAATTAATTTATCAACACAGCAGAGCAAAGATCACTTGACATTGAATTGTCATTTGAGTGGAATATATTTTAAATAAAATTATATTATTAATTATAAACTGTTTATAGTGCATAACAGAGCAGAGCTATTAGCAAATCGCATTGAATATGTAAGTTGAAGATGTCCTTATCTCTTCTCTATCTTTGATTGGCATAGGTTATATAGAGCAGAATTATACAACACGAAATAAAAAAATGCTATAATGTATCTGTAATATATTTTAAATTTATTGTACCTTAACTCAAAAAAATTTAGAAGGAACATCAACAAAGGAGCTAACGGACAGGCCACTACAAACAGTGTTGCCATGCAGAACTGAAATGCTAGAAAAAAAAACCATAAATCTTTATAGATCACCTGAGTACTTTCACAATTGTATTTAAAGTTTATTATGATTTATCTTTACTACGTTTAACTTCTAGCTTTGCCTGTATAAAATAAAACAGGTAGAATTTACTTTCACCGATTTTTTGAATACTCTATTTTAAAAATTGAGTTTAAATAGAAGATTAGAGATGATTTATAATCAATCAATAGTAATTCACTCTTTAGGGTTCGCATGTGGGGATGATATTTTAGTTTTTATTTCATGGTTTCCAGTTATTAATACTAAAATAAAATAAGATGACATAATACCTATAAAAATATTTAAAAAAATTACCATGGAAGTGGTATCTCCTCAACAGAAAACCTTCATCCACATTATTTAAAGTGTATTCACGTTCCCAACAAGGAACTGTATCGTCCCTACTACGAAAGAAAAATGTTCGCAATCTGAAAATTTAGTAATAGGTATAAGTATAAGGGGATAAGTCTTTTACTATTTTATAATAAAACATTGCAGTAAAATAACTTTGTAGGGTCTGGCATTAAATAAATGACATTTTAAAAACCAGCAAATTAATGCATCCATAGCATAATGTTATAAGTCTACAGTAGTTTGATTACAAAATGACAAGAAATTATAGAACCAACCATAGGAGTAAGACCAATTGTAATATATTTTCTCGAATTACAATAATGCAGCGGTTAATCATTTCATTTGCGTTACTGTCGGACTGGCCTCATGGAAACGCAAAACAACATAGTCAGAATTACTAGTTGTGACTAGGTCCCCAATGCAAATGGACTAGTTAACCAATGCATTATCTTGTGTATTGCATTTTCTCCTAAATAACGACTTTTTATAACAAATGAAAACTATAATACTTAATAATACACTTACTTCATATGAACTATTTTCTGCCTTTTTCTATATCACATTTAAATTAATATCGCTTAGTAATAAAAAAATAAGTATACAACATTCTTCAAAAAAAGGAATATATGTTATCTGTGCAAATTTGGCACCCTAATTCATCATTAGAGTTTTTTTTTCTATCAATTAAGGTCAGTTTCATTTCGCAATCCTTAAGATGAGGTGCTGAATTTGCATAGGTAGGTATATCCTTAGGATAATGAAAACAGTATACAACAGAATGAAGTAAATAATTATATTACCTTAGAATAAAATTTAAAGCGTGAAAGACTACTGATTTCACGAGCAGCGTAGCCGTCATCAATACGCTAAGTTCGATGATACATGTAAACGGCCAGCAATATCTTAGACAATGTTTCTCTACCGCCCATGGCGATTGAGTCCAACGTAACAGGTAGTCATTTACTATTACCATTGGACTTAAACGCAAATGGCGTATACAACGTCCTAAAAAGAATCTAAGTTGTTCCTAAAAGATTAATAATAATAATTAGTACTTATTTAATTTAGATAAATATAATCTTAGCCGACTCTTTTTCTACTCTTTGATCTTTGGAATTATTTGTCGACATAACTTTATTGACATTATACATATACATTTCCTATCTAAATACGAATGATTTATTTAAGTTTAATTCATATATACTAGTCATTTTTATCTGTCCTCAACTGTAAATAGACCGTCTTATATATTAATATACATACCGTCTTATATATGTATTAACATATAAATGTAATGTGAAACTAACAGCAAAATATGTCGTTCAGGAGAAAATTCGAGTTTCAACTTGCAACCTTTGTTTACGATCGGCGTATTATTTTACTAGATGAGATATGATAGTATATAAATGTTGTAAAGCTCAAACTAAAATACTTACCACTAACCAAGCAATATATCCCATATAAGAAAATATTGATATAAAGGAAAAACCAAATTCTTTCATAACTAAAGATTCCTCATACGCTTTGTATGTGCTATGGTTTTCAAACCGAACTATGACAGTAGACAAAACATGATATATCTGAAAATAACAATATTATGTGAATTTATAAATCAGTAAGCTAAATTGGCTATAATTACTTAACAGTTTACTTATTTAGGTATATATGATGCTACTTTATTATATCGTGCTTATACGTAATCAATGCTTTATTTAGTAAACTCGCGTCCTTTGGAGACACCACACCAATTTCATATAACACAATAGGTTAGTATATTGGAAAAGCAGAAAAAATTCACATTTTTCTATGCTGCTCGTCCGGTTTGAACCGAAATTTTCGATTAAGAGTCACATGCTTTTGTACTGGACCATAATGACTTAATTATTTCATAAGTTCATCCATACAGTATTTGAAACGTGGAATGAAGAACATTACTGTTCTAATTGTGTTATACGAAAACTTAGTCTTTAATTTGAATTGGTATTATATGTTGAACGAATCCTAAATACACACCATTTCCAAAACCGATATCGTCAGTATGTTCCTTGTTTGAAACATAGCTAATATTCTGTAATCCCTCCTCTTCTCCCGTCTTCGTCGCCAAATCTTGCTGTTGTCGTAAAAGCGATCGTGTTCTATCATAGTTTTTCTCATAATTGCTGGAATCGCCCAAAGCTATTGACACGAATTATTATTTAAATTCACACGAGATTTTAATAAAAAATTAATAATTATTATTTAAGTATCAAACGTTTTTAACTTATAGCGAAAGCAATGGAGTTCGAACAGACTGCCTCTTTGCACAGAGACGGTGAGTCATTGGCCCATACCGCGAAGGAGAAAGCTGGTCTTTTAGGCTCTCTCTTCGCGGCGAACTCGACTCTAGATGACCGAGGAAAGTCACCACCAACAATCCCGCGGTGTGATACCACTATGCCGGAGGTTACATTCCGGCAAAGTGCAGTTCCTAAAGCACTTCTTTCCTTGGATATTCATAAATCGAGTGGACCCGATGGCATCCCTCCAATCGTGCTACGGACTTGTGCTCCCGAGTTGGCTCCGGTCTTAACGCGTCTTTTCCGGCAATCCTATGCATTCGGCGTCGTCCCGAACTCCTGGAAGACTGCTTTGGTGCATCCGATCCCTAAAAAGGGCAACCACTCAGACCCGTCCAATTATAGGCCTATAGCCATCACGTCCTTGTTCTCCAAGGTAATGGAGTCCATTATTAACTGCCAGCTCCTGCGGTACCTAGAGGAGTACCAGCTGATTAGCGACCGCCAGTACGGTTTCCGTCGGGGTCGCTCAGCCGGTGATCTTCTAGTTTACCTGACTCATAAATGGGCGGAAGCAGTTGAGAGCAAGGCGGAGGCATTAGCAGCCAGTCTGGACATAGCGAAGGCCTTCGATCGCAAAGCGCTTCTTTCGAAGCTTCCTTCCTATAGGCTTACCAGGAAATTATGCAATTGGATTACCAGTTTTTTGGCAAATCGGAGCATCAAAGTCGTTATCGACGGTGCATGCTCCGACTTAAAATTCGTCAGACGATAGCACCGTACACCTCATACACTGGCCGTGCTAATATTTCTCGGGAAAACGTCGAAGAAAACCGGAACAAACTTGTGTCTGAAATCGAGTCTTCGTTAAACAAAGTCTCGAACTGGGGCCGGCTAAACCTAGTCCATTTCAACCCCAAAAAGACGTAAGTTTGCGCGTTAACTGCTAAAAAAACACCATTTGTCGTATCTCCAATATTTGAGAACATTCCATGAGCCGCCACAGCTAGTATCGGAATACTTGGCGTCGATGTTTCGAGCCTCGTTCAGTTCCGCGGTCAATTGGAAGGCAAAGCCAAATTGGCATCAAAAAAGCTCGGTGTGCTCACTCAGCAAGGCAAGACAGTATTTCACGTCGGCCCATCGTCTAAGACTCTACAAAGCACAAATTCGGCCACACATGGAGTACTGCTCTCACCTCTGGGCGGGTGCTCCCCAGTACCAGCTGCTTCCATTCGACCGTATCCAACGTAGAGCGGCTCGAATTATCGACGATCAAGCCCTTTCCGATCTGCTTGATCCTTTGGCTTTGCGTAGAGATGTTGGATCGCTCTGCATCTTCTACAGAATTTATCACGGGGAATATTCCGATGAATTGTTCGGATTAATCCCGGCTGCTGAATTTCACCTTCGGACATGTCGCCAAAATTCAAAATATCACCCGCACCACCTAGATGTCAGAAAATCCACAACAGCGCGATTTTTAAGACATTTTCTGCCTCGCACAACCACTCTGTGGAACTAGCTTTCGCCGGCGGTTTTTCCGAACCGATACGACTTGGGAACCTTCAAGAAAAGAGCGTACTCTTTCCTGAAAGGCCGGCAACGCACCTGCAAGCCCCCCGGTGTTGCAGATGTCCATGGGCGGTGGTAGTCACTTTCCATTAGGTGAGCATCCTGCTCGTTTGCCACCTCTAACATAAAAAAATATATATAAATCTCGTTTTTATACATTTTTTCATCTAAATTTGCACTGCCTTTAAATTTTCAGTTTTGTAAGATTTGGTCGTTGTTAGAGATACCTACAGGCATCTTATAAGCCGTCTCGATGTGATTATATCCTATGCTATGACGATTTGTGCATAACAGTAAAAAATTATATGTATATTTTTTTTTGTTAAGACATTATGAAATCAAATAAAAAGAGTTTTACTTACATAAACTAATATGAGTCCTTTAGTGAAAATAAAACGTAATAATTTATAAAATCGGTTTTCATTATATACCAATCCAGTTATAAGGGATTTTCCTAACTGCCTATAATTTCTTTCATATTCTGGCCTAAAGAAAAATAAGTATTACTTGTTCTTGAATCGAAATTGGTACCCTTTGTAAATTATTCAACAAAACATAGAGCCATACGTTATTGATTATGTGTTGCTGATATGTCGTTTTATTTATTTGCTATATAATTAATCTGTGTAGTGACCAGATTTTAGGTCGCTGATCGTGTGGTCATATCAAGAAACATAAAGCCGTTGGTCCTGTCTTCCTTTCGGTCGTGTCGGAGGGCTGTACCATCGCATAAACAGAGTGGAAGAGCAGAGTGCGCACTTCTGTTTGCGTACATATACTGTTCACTACGATATTATGTCCCGTGCAGTTTGCTAGTTCCGCAGGAGTATGGTCGGTATAGCCAACGGCCGGATTTAATAAATTATAATCTTACGTACTTTATTAAAAGATACAAATAATTACCGGTTTGCGTTTTTGTAATATAAATCTACTCCATTGAGTTCCCATATCCACTTTAAAAAGTATTCTTTACGTTTCCAAAGGGTTATAAAAGTAAATGCTAAAATATATATTGTAATGAAAATATGATATTCGTACAAATAAATGTTAGCGTTAATCACTTGACTAGCAAAGCTTTCGCCACTTTTATACCTTCCTAGGTATCATTCGCAGCTTCGCTTGCAGTTTTAGGGGTTAATTGTCAGGTGTTTAGTTAGGTTAGATAGCCTATGCCCTTCATTTGCCTTCAAGCTCGCTTCATAACAAATTTCATCAAATTCGGTTAAGTGATTTGACCGTGATAGAGCAACCGTCATACATACGGACAGAGTTACTTTACAGCATTTATATTATTTGTATATATATATAACTTACTTTAACGTTAATTAATATTTCTATACGCACCCCACAAAACAGTGAAAAGGGAAAAGTAGCCAAGGTAGGGATGATCTAAAAGAATGTTAATGTCCATAGAATTGCAGTATTGAGTTAATCTTCTATGCGGACATCTATGCCATTCTTCGCACTGTGGACACATTTTGTAATTATATTTCGGACGACAAACTTCCTTTCTGAAAAAATAAAAACGTTGTTACGTATTTTGACTTTTTCGATCTACAATCAAAACAAAAATGCTCTAATTTCATTTAATTACTAAGGAGTAAGTTTACTATTTACTATTTACTATTACTTTACTACTTTATAGTTTACTACTTACTATTTATTTAGAAGACATGCTGCGCCGACCCCAAGTAAAATTGGGATAAGGGCAGGAGGATGATGATGATGATAAGTTTACTATTTTAAAACAACATGTCAATAACTCGCTAATTCTCAAAATAAAATGATACCTATCTAACTTATTATAAAACTAAAAAAAAATATTTTAATATAAAAATATATATAAAATAAAACCTTAAATTTTCTTCACCGACATAGAATGGCAACACAGAGGTAATAATACCGGCAATTGAAGCTACAGCCAGCGCCGTGTTCAAATATCCATAAAACGCAAAGTAAAAAGCAATCTAAACATAACATAGTATAACTTATTTACGAATTTTGGTATAAGTACTTCGACAAAATACAAAAAACCGCTCAGGTAGGTAATTAACTTTTCATTTGTTAAACTCGTATAAGATTCTTTGAAGTGAATATTTCAATTGCAACGTAAAGTTGACCTTGAAATGTTTAATATATTATTACGTTCGTTTATATTTTTTTGTAAATTAATGGTATACATTTTTTATATATCCTGTTTCATTGGGCGGCTGCGTAGTATCCAAAATTTTCTTTTAGTAAAATACAAGTTATACTACCAATGGACATTTTGTAAGCTCGATTATCTTATAAATCTTAGTTCCCAATATTAGTGGCACATTGGCGATGTAAGGAACGACTAATATTTCTTTCAGCGCAAATGTCTATGAGCGGTAGTGATCACTTACCATGAGGTGGTGCGCCTAATGATGTTATAAAAAAAATATATAATTTGGCTTAAAGTTTATACAATTATGACATTTCTAAAATTTATTAAAAGCGAGATTTTATATATTATCTATTATACTCGTAACTTAAGCAACATGATAAAGGTAAAATATTGAGTTTTCAGCATTAAGGATTCAGCATATATTAATATTAGAATCTAAATTAATCTTGCAAATCAGGTAACATCTATTTAAAAGGACGTGGTCGATTTGTAACTTAAATTACTTAGTTTTTCTCTGCTCTTCTAACAGCCGAATTATCAATACGTTATTTTATAATGTTAATTGGAAAATCTTCTAATAGCAGAAGATGTATATGCATAATGGCAGCGACTTTCAAAAAAGTTTTTAGTATATAATGTTCTGAAATAAGTAGATGCCTTTGGCAGTTTCGATCATATAAAATTTAAGTTTTGATGTTTTAAAAATAAAACATCCAATCAATGCAACACAGAAAAAGATCCATTTGGATGCGGAAAATCGGCAGCTGTGCTGTGTGCTTTGGGAGAGCCAATAAATATTCTTAAGTAAAAACTTTGACTAATGTTATTATAATGTGTGGTTTAATTGTATTGAGTGACACTAACTTTCGGTCCGAAATACTCATGAATCAAGTGCAATGGTTGACTTTTAAATATATTTTGAAATCCTGACCATTCGTAATACAGTATCTGCAAACATTAAAAATATAATTAAAAATACGTAAAATGTTAGTGGTCATGTTAACAGTCACAGAATACCGCCAGTTTTTCTTAATATTAATATGAAATTTCACAGGTAATTTCGCCTCAACAAGGCACTCAACTATTCTCACTGTTCTTATTGTTTTGCAATTTATTTTTTATTAGCGACCCGCCCCAGCTTCGAATGGCAATACTGGTACTAAATATACTACATAATGTAATTTTATACAAAGTTTCATTTTGTCATTAGACAACAAACAAAACCGCTATGGCCTTGCATTTTAAATCTGTAATATCTTCGAATATATACATTTAAATGACATGCTGTATAGGGCCATTTTGATCTTAGTACTTTATTGGATAAGGATTAATGTTGTATTGCTTAAAATCATTTCGAAAATAAGCCATTATTTCTCCTAAAAAGTAAAGGATAATTTATTATGATTATCCCTAAGAGATAGTCATATATCATCGCAGACTTTTTTAAAGACCTCTTTAACGTGTATAATACTTTAGTAAATTATTTTAAACTATCTTCTAGGATCCAGTCAGCTTTTGCAATGTAAGCACAAAAAATGTGTTTATTTATGACATCATATTAGACACCTCTTAAATTATCAGTGTTCTCTAGTATATTGTGCATGTATTATACATGTAAAACTTTCTCTTGAATCACTATCTATAAAACCGCATCAAAATCCGTTGTGTAATTTTAAAGATCTAAGCATACACAGCGACAGACACAAACCGGTAAGCGACTTTGTTTTATACTATGTAATGAAGACGAATCAACGTACAACAAGCAAAACGTGTAGTCTATAAGAAATATTTATATTGTTAATGGAATTTGGAATAAGCACATAAAGGAAGACGCCATCACCCAAAGCATCTGTTTTGTACAACAAACTTTCCTTTTTAGTTAGATTCTGTTAATGTTAATCAGTAACAAAAACGAACAGTCTACCGTACACTGAATAATAAAACGCACGCACGCACGCACTTACACACGCACACACACACACACATACTCGATAACACGCTTAAAGTAATTATTACTAAAATAGGATTTAAAATCTACGGTAGAAATATCCATAAAGTTTTTTATTACCCTTACTTGATGAACTTTACTTTACTTTTTAAAACTTAAAAACGAGTTTTCCATGATTAGGTAATATATACTTTTTGTCTAATGTATGAGTAATCATACCTGTCGCGCATTTGATCCAACAACAGATTGGTCAGGCATAAAATGGTACGGACCATCATGAAGTGCATAAGCGTCCAATAATATGTTCCTTTCTAATAAGCTAAAAAAACCATTACGACACAAATCAGTATTAAATTAAAAAAAGAACTTTATCGTTGTACAGTTTGGGGTAACACTATACACTGAAGAGTTCAATGAAATCAGGGTTGTGTGTTATAGTTTATATTTGGCATGGGACATCAGGACCCACGCCAATGCAATCTCCTTGCAGTCTCCACTAAAGCGTTGGCAGAAGAATTAGTCGTAGCCTAGGATACGTTGCTATTTTGATAGTCCTCAGGCGTTTTCACATGTTCCTATTGGATTCTCCTACTGGAGTTAAATGACCTTCTGCTACTACTGATAAGACTACAAAGGTAAACAAATTTTCACGATCTTACTAATGGACCTTATTTAATTATTTATATTCTGTATAAATAATATTATTGCAACTGTCTTATATTTGTTTATAACAAATAACTGTTGGTGTTTTTGATAATTCAAAATAGTGAATTATGGAATAAAGTACCGAGGCCTCCATAAGAGAGAGACCTCCACTTTTATTGTGGTGTAACAGATATATTGGTATAACACATATAGTAAAAAGCAAGTAAGTATAAATATTTAATAAAAAAATATTTATATAAATAATTTCAAAAATGATATAGTTATGTAGAATATTATTTGGTTACAAAATTTTAGTCGTTGTATGAGAATCTATTATTTATGCACTGTTAGTTGATTTTCCTGAAAGTTTGGTAAGGGCTGTTATTATCACATGACATAGACCATGAGGAAGGCGAATATAGAAATTGAACTAAAGAAAAAGTTTCAAGATCTTGTACTGTCCTTCCTCTATTGCTCGTTAAGCATATCGAAGATGGCTGGCCTTACATTTTAAAAGAGCTCATGTTGCTTAGTCATCGTCGCAAAAAGCTTGAGCTCAGCAAATAAAAGATACTTTAATAATGAATACCCAAATATCGCTTCTATGGTACGATTCCACTGTACGTGATTTTTTAGGAATCCTTAGATAGTTGTTATTTTTTTCAATTTTGAGATCAATAAATATGATTTTTGTTTATCTATACTTGTTTGAACTTATTGGATATAAAAACATGATAGGAGCATAAAAATATGTTACTCTGCTCATGCTCTTACTAGCAGGAGATTGCAGTAGGATCATGTGGACACGGGGGAATCGTCGTAGATAATTTAAACGACGAAACTTAGTGTATTTAACACACAGAGCAAAAATATTTAAAGAATAACCATTTCATATAAGTGTTACCAACATAAATAATTTATGTTCCATATTACGCTTGTTACTAACAAGGTTATCTAGCAAGCTTACCGATTGATACCATAATGATTGGCTTGGTCACCAAAAGGTAGGTGTAACAGAATCTTGTAAACTATAAGACTTCTTTCAAAATAGGAGTACCCGTTACTTTTTGAGTAATTATTTCTGTTAAAAAGAATAATTAATTAACTACATATTATAAAATATATAGAAGTTTAATTTTATTTTTGTTATACAACGATTATATTATTGCCTCAATTTTGTTGATTCTCAAGAGTGACCAAGCAATTGCAAACTATTCTGGACACATTATATAACACAAGCGTGGACGCAAATATATCTGCACTCACTATTCCTTTACTCAAATGTTTCGATGAGACGGCAATAAACACTTACCTACAAACTTTACCCACATCTTACTTTCTACCATCAGCTGTGTTTCGGTTATAAAAATGATTAAGTGAATATAATTAATAATAATAGAGATGTTACTTATAATCTTAGAGCACAATTTTGGCGAATTATTGACGGTTTGAGAAATAGCTTATATTTCTATGGTTAAAGGAATTGCATAACTTCTTTTTTTAAGGTAGAAGGTAGTTTGTTTCGAATTCAGATGAAAACGAAATAGATATTAGTGCATACCGTATTAATTTTATCCAGTCCGTTTCTGTATTTTTCATACACGTCAATATGGGGTTCAATGAATCTAGATGATTCTCAACGAAATGTCTCTTAACACCAAATATTTCTCCGTAATCTTTTATTACGTGATCTGGTGCGTGAATTTTCATAAATAATAAGTTTTTATGGGCTGACATCTAAAATAATTAATCCTTTTATTATTTTTATTATACAACATTCTATTGGTTTACGTAGAGTAAAGCTCTAAGCAGAATGACTTTTTTTAATACATATGTTTTTTATGGCATCGGTATACAGACGGTCAAATTGGCCACCTGATAGTAAGTGGTCCACCACCCATAGACATTATTACCGTATCTAAGTTTAACAATTTATTCCAAAACTGTGTGATTGTATATAAAAAAAATGGTAATGCAATAGAATTGAGGACATTTTTAATAATTTAGTTTGTAAAAAAGCCAGTCCCTATAGTTTTACTAACGCCTGCGAATCATACCGTTATTAAAGAGAAAACTTACCACACCGGGTTCTACTTCGACTTGTAAGCCTGTCTTAACAATATTTGTTAGAAAATCGGTCTTTAAGGTGTCTGTAGCTTCTGCCAATGGCTTATCTTCAACAACCAAGACCAGATCTATACGCCGTTTATTATCTCTGAACATTCCGGTGATTGCTACCTTCTCTATTATTTTAACCTATGTCAGAAAAAACACTTAGAACGTTTACATTGTTTAGGTATTTATATAAAATAAAGACAAGTGTGCTCGATGATTCGAGTATATATGATAGGCTTGGACGAATAATGTCCAACTATATAATATATACCCGGTCTAACACCGCTTAGTTTTTATGTGCTGTATTTGTGCTTATAATTCAACTAGAGCTCTGCGGTGAGGAAATCTGCATGATGAGATTCCGCCATCCAACAACCCACATTGGAACAGCGGGGCAAACTAAGATCCAAGCCTTAAAACGGGCCTAAACCCAGCAATGGCATATTAATAAACTGTTATGAGTGGCAGTTGGTACTCTGTTGCGGTACAGTAATTAATAGTGATTTAAGGTTTATAATCTCAACAGATATCTAATTTTATAATCATTGTAAAAATAGGAGGTATATTTACAGGTTCTACTTCTTCTTCTATAGGTTCTTCTTTTTCTTTTGGTTCTTCCTTAATTATTTGCTCAACGTTCCCATCAGCTACGCTTGATTTATTTTGATTGAAAGCATTTTCATGCATTAGTTTCATTCTGTGCATACTATCTTTTTCATTTATGAACTGCATTTTACAAAATAAAATTTGTTTGTTATCATAATAATAATATGAATAGGTAAGTTTGACTTATCTTTTTACAGACTCAAGCTAACATCCAATTAATAAGGAACTTTCACATGATCATAGGTATACATTATTTCATTTTTAGAATAAACTTCCCTTTCAAGATTAAACAAACGCTGCTAAAACTATAATAGATACAGGAATAATCTGTATAACGATATCGCTAGGAGACTCAATAAAATCTAAAGGTAAAAAAAACACATCGGAGTTTGTTTAATTTATTTGCCAAAAATAAATAACTACGGATATCCTTTCTATAAATAAAAAAAAACATTTAAACTTTAGTTAGCAAATACGACTAGTTTCTCCGAAAGATACGATGTTAACAATAACTTAAGAAAATTTAATTCCCGTAGAGACCTGTCTTGTCTCTAGTTACGTACTATATAGAATGTAATAATTTAATTAGTTATTAATGCAAAAACGCTACCTGAAATTTTTTCGTCGGTAATTCTTCTCGAAATGTTTTGTATCTACTGCATTTATTTGAATCCATTATGACTAATATTGTATCGTTGAAATAAAAATAATCAATAGATATTTATATATAAAACCATCGAAAAGAAAGTATTAACAAAGTCCATTTCCGAATCCTATCAAAATTGACAATAGAATTATTTTAAACATTGTCACATAAAACGAGAAAAGAATGTAAAAGGGAAAAGTTTAGTTGACATATAGTTTCAAATGTTAAAACTCTAATAAATATAATTTACTTGACAAATATTTTACACACATAGGGCCGATTTGTAGATTCTAAATTCTAAACCTATCCAAAGAATAAAGTAATTTGGCTGTTATCTGATAGGTGGTTGTCTGAAAATTATATTATATTAGCGAAAGAGAAAGCTGATCTTTTAGGCTCTCTCTTCGCGGCAAACTCGACTCTAGATGACCGAGGAAAGTCACCACCAACAATCCCGCGGTGTGATACCACGATGCCGGAGGTTACATTCCGGCAAAGTGCAGTTCGTAAAGCACTTCTTTCCTTGGATATTCATAAGTAGAGTGGACCCGATGGCATCCCTCCAATCGTGCTACGGACTTGTGCTCCTGAGTTGGCAACGGTCTTAACGCGTTTTTTCCGGCAATCCTATGCATTCGGCGTCGTCCCGAACTCCTGGAAGACTGCTTTGGTGCATCCGATCCCTAAAAAGGGCAACCGCTCAGACCCGTCCAATTATAGGCCTATAGCCATCACCTCCTTGTTCTCCAAGGTAATGGAGTCCATTATTAACTGCCAGCTCCTGCAGTACCTAGAGGAGTACCAGCTGATTAGCGACCGCCAGTACGGTTTCCGTCGGGGTCGCTCAGCCGGTGATCTTCTAGTTTACTTGACTCATAAATGGGCGGAAGCAGTTGAGAGCAAGAGGGAGGCATTAGCAGCCAGTCTGGACATAGCGAAGGCCTTCGATCGCGTGTGGCACAAAGCGCTTCTTTCGAAGCTTCCTTCATATGGGCTTCCCGGGAAATTACTCAATTGGATTACCAGTTTTTTGGCAGATCGGAGCATCAAGGTCGTTGTCAACGGTGCATGCTCCGACTTAAAATTCGTCAATGCTGGTATTCCACAAGGCTGCGTTCTTTCACCCACTCTGTTTCTTCTGCATATCAATGACATGTTGCAAATCAGTAACATTCACTGCTATGCAGACGACAGCACCGTAGACACCTCATACACCGGCCGTGTTAATATTTCTCGGGAAAACGTCGAAGAAAACCGGAACAAACTTGTGTCTGAAATCGAGTCTTCGTTAAACAAAGTCTCGAACTGGGGTCGGCTAAACCTAGTCCATTTCAACCCCAAAAAGACGCAAGTTTGCGCGTTAACTGCTAAAAAAACACCATTTGTCGTATCTCCACGATTCGAGAACATTCCGTTAGCCGCCACAGCTAGTATCGGAATACTTGGCGTCGATGTTTCGAGCCTGGTTCAGTTCCGCGGTCAATTGGAAGGCAAAGCCAAATTGGCATCAAAAAAGCTCGGTGTGCTCAGCAAGGCAAGACAGTATTTCACGTCGGCCCATCGTCTAAGACTATACAAGGCGCAAATTCGGCCTCACATGGAATACTGCTCTCACCTCTGGGCGGGTGCTCCCCAGTACCAGCTCCTTGCATTTGACCGTATCCAACGTAGAGCGACTCGAATTATCGACGATCAAGCCCTCTCCGATCTGCTTGATCCTTTGGCTTTGCGTAGAGATGTTGGATCGCTCTGCATCTTCTACAGAATTCATCACGGGGAATATTCCGATGAATTGTTCGGATTAATCCCGGCTGCTGAATTTCACCTTCGGACATGTCGCCAAAATTCAATATATCACGCACACCACCTAGATGTCCGAAAATCCACAACAGCGCGATTTTTAAGACATTTTCTGCCTCGCACAACCACTCTGTGGAACTAGCTTTCGCCGGCGGTTTTTCCGAACCGATACGACTTGGGAACCTTCAAGAAAAGAGCGTATTCTTTCCTGAAAGGCCAGCAACGCACCTGCAAGCCCCCCGGTGTTGCAGATGTCCATGGGCGGTGGTAGTCACTTTCCATCAGGTGAGCCTCATGCTCGTTTGCCATCTCTACTATAAATAAAAAAAAAAAAGGTTGCGTT
Source organism: Vanessa tameamea (assembly GCF_037043105.1). Lineage (NCBI taxonomy): Eukaryota > Metazoa > Arthropoda > Insecta > Lepidoptera > Nymphalidae > Vanessa > Vanessa tameamea. Next base: position 7,543,225 of record NC_087313.1, on the reverse strand, counting down.
AATGAGTTGTTTACTGAAAACGATGGCTAGCTTTGTTATGTAAGTCGATGTTATACTTTAAGAATATAAACTATTTAGATGTTAATAAGAATTACACATTAAGTACATATGTGCACATAAGGCGAGATATAAAAATACTTTTACTTGGGGATACATTCATGTATTTCCGAATGCCGAAAACGAGTATAAATCAAATGAGTAATCTTTTATTTTAAAGTGTTTATTCCGTGATGTACAACATTTACAATCTGTAAATTTCCTACTGCTGGGCTAAGGCCTCCTCTCCGTTTGAAAAGATTTGGAGCATATTCCACCACGCTGCTCCAATGCGGGTTGGTGGTTATTGCACAAAAAAAACATATTTTATTTATTCGTTTAAATCTCATTAGAATCGTTCATTTATATTTTATATATGATAATGAGTACTATGGCGGAGGACGTGATAATAATACAATTTTCACAATTTTATGAAAGGACCTTATTAGCACTTAATTATCATAATTATTTATTAATCTGCAGTGCGATTCTGTAAGAATTCACTTCGTATCTCATTCGTGAATTGTTGACAGCGTACTTACAGTAATACGCCATTTTGATACGTGTAACCTATAAATTTAATTATTATTATAGCCAATGTAACATATCACATTCTGACATTTCACACTCGTGTTCTGAGGTGAGATTCGAGTTTCTTGTTACAGAATAGCCCTGCTGAATTCGATTTCATTTCCGGAATACTCCTTTACTATTAGGACTGCCTTGTACTTTACTATACTCGCAGCACTAATCAGCACTTTATGCCTTCCTAATTTATCGTTGTTTTATATCGCCAGTGTGTTCCTAGCAATACGTTTTGTCAGCAACGGAAAGTATACATGTCATGTCCCTTGTGCCTGCTGTATTACTGGCTCATTCAAACCGGAACAGAACAATACTAAGAGATGTAATTTAGCGGTAGAATATCCTGAGTGGATGGTACATACCCAGACGGGCTTGCAGAAAGCCCTACCACCAAGTAGATAGTATATTCCTATTTGTATATAAATATTAATTTAATCTGTGTGATGTAGTTTTTATTACAGCAGGATGTTTATATACCTATAGTTAAGGCTTACATCAATGCCCAGAGCTTACTGAGATTACATTGTAATAATGTAAACCATTTTTTAAATATATATATAAACAATAAAACAATAATTACGGTAAATAATGTTTTATTTTAGCCTCAATGCAGTGTTATGTAGCTAAAAAACCTTTGCGGATATAGAATTCCTGTTTGATTTGTTTCTCCTTCTTGATAGTTTCTTTCATATCGTCAGTCATCGAAGGAATTAGAAAATGTAATAATATTGTAAATAGCAATAAGAAGGCCTAGAAAACCAGTAATATTTTTGTTAGAAATTATTTTATGTTATATAATCGCTTTAGACTATTCCAGTAATAGGGGAGAGTGGGTAAATAAACTTCTTTGACTTCGAATATGACTTCATAGGTGGAGGTGAATTCATGAAAACTAACATTTTAAATATCATTGAAATTATCATCGGAACTTTGGAAATAAAGTGGATCGATAGAAACACTAACGAGGCATGCATTATTTATTGTGCGTGTGGCACGAAAATACTGTAGCTTAACCATGTAATGTATTCCACGCCGTTGTTGCAATGTCGCGGCACAGGAAAGAAGTGTATTATTACACAGGCACGAACAATGACAGAATGCTGATATGGCACCAAATAACGCGATAACGGATCATAACAACAAAATTGACCTAAAGTACTAAGTAAATAGGATTTGTTTCAGCATTTTTCAAATTCACCGCTTATAGCATCACAATTAAAAAAATAAAACAACCTTGCGGGATGAATTATAGTGGAAACTAGGGGATTCGGGGGATACATCACACAAAAGTATCACTAATTAAAAAATATATATATCGAAGTAAAATTAGATCACATTGAATCACAATAAAATTTTAATTTACCAGGATTAGAAACAATCAGAATCCTATCGAGGGTTTATATTTTATAAACAAATAGTTTTCTATTTGGTAAAGTAAAATATAAATTCTCGTGTAGTATATTTAAAAAATATATTTTATAACATTACCTCACATAAAATCATGAATTCAACTCTGTAACACCTTACGGTCCACCAAGGAACCAGTGTAGGTTTATAGTAATTAAAGTTTCCAGTTGCCCAGAAATCTAAAAATATATATTATTTTGTTTTTGGTAATAAAACAGCAAGTACAAAATATGAATACCAATAAATATGATATGATCAAAAATAATTGAAAGTACTTGGTACTAGTTCGACAATTTTAAAACACCAATGTTTATGGCATAAATATATAATTTATGGTATATTTAATTTTCTGATTAATATTATAAACTCTGCAAGAATATAAATTTATCGGACTCACTGCAGCATGCCTACTTGACGACAATCAACCTTGGGAATCATTCAATCTATCATTTTGCTACTACGGGCTTACTAGGGCTGCTCGACTCAAAACGATTGCAGAGTTCACGGCGCTCGATAAATAAACAAACTTACGACTAAATATTTCTAATTAAATTGATGTATTATTTATTTTATTCTTTCTAATTAACATATTGATAAAATATATTAGTATTTAATTACTACTACTAAATACTTATATACGTTTTACAATGTGTATTAAAATATTTATCAACTTTTTCTTGTTATCTAGTCGACCGTGCCGGCCTCGTACGGATTAAAAAATATATCTTCCAAAAATGTTTAAAATAAATATGTTATATAATTTGATAATAGAATGGATAGAACATATAAGTTCCCAAGGTTGGTGGCGCATTGACGATAGGTGGCAATAACCACTTATCATTCATTTTTCCCTATGCCTATTTATTTTAAATAAAAAAGAACATATAAAATAAAGAAGCCATTGATAGGATTAGAATTTTTTGTGTGAAATCCGAAAAACGGATATACGAAACTCACCTCTTTATAATATGCCGTATAAAATGCTACTCATCATATTTAAATCGTATCATCGTATTGAAATTTTATACTACGTACCAAGGGTAGAACAGGTTCTGAATGCTAACACTTCAATAGAATATTTGTCTTTTAAAGAATTTAGTTGATCCAATAGCTCTGTTCGCTTGATATATGTCTAGAAATGTTGACAGCTTTTAGAAACATTTTTTTTTTACTGTGTTAATGCGGTCATCTCTGTCATTCATAAATATTTTATATCTCAAACAATTTGTTTTATTTCTCTAATTAATATTTAATCCACGTCTAGACTAACAGTCGTAGTTATACACACTAGTTTAGTTTGTAGTACCTATATAAGTTTATTTTTTATAATTAACAACATATGCTTTATACCTTGCGATTATTGTATTTGTAACGTATAATAACATGTTTTACTTCCACATCGCTAAGAATCTATTAATTAACTATAAGATTTTGAAAGTAGTATAAAGAAACATTCTAAAGACTGCAATAAGATGACCGTTGGGCTTACAATTTGGAAGATCATAATAAACATGAGGTTTAAGTAACCAAGTCGAAGATATTTTTAGTGGATTCATTAAAAAAAAAGGCTTACTTCAATATGTATTTCACCGGTTATGTGTTTATTATTCGTGAACTCGAGATAAAATTGCAATGCATGTTGTTTAAGGAAATATCTTGATTGTAACACTATAAGAGATGCCTGCGAAACAATTTTTGGTTATTTATCAACTACAGTTAGTTATTTTATAACCCGGTGGTATTCTCCATTAATTAACGAATGAGAAAATATTAAGATATTTCAATGATATATCGAAACTTTTACTGAAAGAGTTACAGTGACCAAAGTATCATTCGAAAACGAAAGTCCACCGTGGAGCAGAGTGCACTGTGGTGGTATTTGCAAACCAATATCTAAAACGGGAGAGGATTTTTTTTTACAACAGTATTCACAAACTGTAAATTAACTTTTGCTGCGTATAAAGATGAAGAAACAATATTCATACATTATCATAAATGGTATTTTACGCCTACATTATACATTTTGTAATATAGTATATATAACACTTTATAAAATAAAAATAGAATGACCTTTAGGTATAAAAGTCGTCGTTCATTGCGTACTTGATAATATTTTTAACTTTATTTTGTTTTCATAACGGATTTTTTTTGTTTACTACTTCAACTAAACTTTACTAAGTATATTTTTTAAATTTGATTACGTTCAATAGAGGAATAACATGAGCTGCCATAAAAATCAAACGGTGCCAAATGCCGGGCCCTGATGCATTTATCAATAACGGCCTTCGATGCCATAGAAGAACTCTTCGTGCTTTATACCTGAAAAAAAATATATTCTGATTCTGAATATTTAGACCTATTCCCATACATGAAGCGAACAAAATGATCTTATTAGTTTATATGTGTCTTTCGAGCTGGCAGGTGAGGTTATTGATTTTGATATTCAATAGGAAAGTGAAAGATTAATGAAAATTGGATTGGAATTTTCTAATCAAGTCTTATTTTATATTTAATAATGTAATTATTGCATTAAAAACACACTTACCTTATATCCCATATACTCATCAAAAAAATTAACAAAGTAACTATGGGACATGTATAAGAGAACAATGTGGCCATAGCGAATTTCATTGCTGAAACGAGATTTTGAAGTGAAAACTTCTTAGGGCACGTTGAATGATTTTCGGCAAGAAATAATAAATATTGACTTTTAAATTTGTATACTTACTGCAATTAATTTAAAAATCAACAAAAATCACTGTTATTCCTTATTTTCAAGTTTTTCAATGCTGTCGGCAGTCCCCATGACTGTCTTAGCTTTTTAATATAATATTATTGTGATGGTCGCTCCTATTGTCGTCAATATATAATTTTTAATTATTAAGAAAGTAAATTTACCTAATGCACTGTAACTGTTATGTATAAATATTTCATTAAGGTTTGGTAATTTGTATTCCCTCTCCCAGCATGGTATATTAGCATCGAAGACACAAAGTTGGTCGTAGTCTGACATTTTACTGCAACAAATTATTACAAAGATTATTGTACACTAGCGTTCGCTCAGCAGGCGAAATTCGATTGTTATTCATTGCTCGATAGTCTTGTTAGTCTAGTGGCTAAACTTTTGCCGAAGAAATCCGTTGTGGAGTGATCCACAGACCTCGCGATCGTGACGGAGCACTACAACGTCCCCGACCACTCTCGCTGGTTTGGTGAAGTAACTAAAAACGTTGCCGCCTATTGGGCGGGCCCTAATGGGTGATGTGTGTAGAAGTTAATGGGGGTTTCTGACGAGAAATTTGCAGTAGCAAACTGAAGTCTGAAAGTTGGAAGTGTGTAAATGGTGCCTCGGAAAGCACGTTAAGCCAATGATCCTACGCCTGAACTCTTTCCTGTCGTGTTTGGGCTTGTCGGATTTACCGTTGCGCGTCGGATTATGAGAGTGGGTAATTTGTTCTACGTAATTAGCTAGTCAACCTTGAAATTGTTCAAGAGGACTTCATTCTTTGTTAATAAAAATAACATAAAACATAGGTAAAATTACATTTCAAGGTTAATAATAACAATAGAAAAAGTTTAAGTAGAACAAGATTATTTTGAAAAGCATTTGTATCTGTGAATCACTTACTAATATAGGATAGTAGGAATTTTAAAAATGACTTGTTCTAGAACAATCATGACCATCACAGTCACGCATACATCATCGAAGGAAGTCCCATAACCATTGTTCATCACTCCAAAGCCTTCTAGCGAATGATAATTATCTTTATCGAGATGGTGCGTGAATATTAATACCTGTAAAGATAAATTTGATGCGTCATATAAATAAAGGGTCGTAGGTTATATACGCGCAGTTCTACTTTCTCGGAGTTATTAAAGATAGTTTTAAATTGAATGCAAGTAATTAATTGCAATAAAATAATTGTGATAACAATTATAATTTGCAATACATGATCAATAATTTCTTCTTTTTTACCTCTAGTACAAATTTACTCACAAATTTAAACACAATTTAAATTTATAATGAAATAATCAATGTAAAATGAGATAAAGTGTGAAGTGGTTTATAAAGTAACACTTATGCGCGCGCAACATAAAAAAAAAACTGTGATTACTTTTACATTTTTATATTATTTTAAGCATTTCTTATCTTTAATCACATGAATTAAAACTAAATCGTAGCAATTTATAATATTTACAATAAAAATTGGATTTACTTCAAAAAGGTACTCACTCCAAGACACGTGTAGCAAAATACTAAACTATAGGTTGAGAGGAAATTAAATCCAAACATCTTAATAGCGAGAGATCTATCGTATAATGCGTATGTGTCGTATTTTTCAAGTTCCGTTGAAATGTACGATAGTATCATAACACCCTCAAACAAAAAGCGAATGTTATTATCGACTACAGCCGATTCGAAACGAAATATATTTTTAAAAAATATATTATTTTTTAGTTAGTCTATAATAAAGTATTTAATTTTGTGATTCTTAATTAAGCTAGTACAGGTACCAAAATATCACCTGTACTTTTGCTATCAAAATTGATATGATACCAATGATTATGCCTCTGATTATATACAAAATTCGAACAATGTAATTTTATTCGACTTTTCGTGTAAGTTTAAGCCCGTATAACAATACCAATTTACAAATATATCATATCGACAACGTCAGTGGATTGAAAATGCGTCACAAAACTTGGGAATTAGAATGTTATGCCCTATGTGCCTGTATTTACACTGGCTCACTCATCTTTCAGACAACACAACAATACTAAGTTTTGTTGTTTGGCGGTAGAATATTATATGAGTGTTTGTTACCGCGTTATCAGATTGTCACCAATTAGGAAACCAAACTTAAGATCTTAAAGCATTTAAATAGATTATTATTAATTACAATTTATATTATTATTAAGAAACACAACGAAATTTCTTAAGTATTAGAGTATTTGGGTAGCCTGTATTGCTTCAATTGATATATATATTTCTAACAAAAAAAAATGATAGATATCCATACAAAACAAAAAAAAGAGAAGATGTTAAATTGACTTACTATCTTTAACAGAAACATGAAAGTTGTGTGCATTGATGCTGCCATCGCTATGCGTTTATTTTCACCTTCCTTCCAACCAATTAAGTTAGGGTAACGTTCCATGTGACGATACCAATGTTTGAAATAACAGAACTTTAGCGATATAATAAGAATAGCCCATAACTGAAATATCATAAATACTGTAAAATTAATATTTTTGGTAAATTTTAATAACGTAATAATGTAGAGCGGTTATATTATACTGTTACGAACTAGTATGTAATTAAGTTCCGTCGGTGAAAATAATAAGTGATTTATTTGCACTGTATACGAAATACCAAAAGTCAATATACTCGTATCTAAATTGTTCACATAGGTCCAGAATTCGCGCTTGAGCCGCAGGCGTTCCTTTTTCGTATCGCGGAGATATATTCACTATCGCTTCCGAAAGCACTCGACTACTGCGCCACTTCGAACGCAATCTTTAATATAGCTTATATTTACCATCGATAACATTATTGAAACATGTACATAACAATAAATAAAAATAAATAACCATGACCTTCCGCCGTTTCGAAGTATATAACGCACTAAATAAACAACACGACTGTAATTTATAATAAATAACTGCTACTACTTAGCATGTCTAAAGGTCATTAAACTTTCTTGAAGTACATGTTGTTAAATTAAGTTATATTCTAGATCTTTCTTGATCCAATCCATAAAACACATTTATACCTATAGAATGCTGTATTTACAAAATAATACCGTGGCAGTATTAGTGGTCTTAGTCATATTAGTCCCGAGTATGTATGATATCGTGCCCTATTTTCTTCCTATGTACCCCTCTTTTAATGTGATAAGTAACGTCGTTAATCTTTTTTTAAAGAGTATACTGTTTTCAATGGCCAGCTTGTAGTTTTGAAGACTTTCCACGTTCATGAAGCGAGTTGTAGAGCCTCATCCTTCCTTCTGTACAACTGTCGGTATTCTCATTTCGATCGTATTGAATCTCCGTGTTCGTTCATGACTTTAGCTTTTGATACTGTCCTTTAGTTTCACTTAAAGCAGATCGGTTACTAAAAATTGGGCTCTACTTATGCACACGTAGTACATTTACGATACCAGTCCACGACATTTTTTTATTTAAATATTTTCATAAAAGCTGATATACATTCTATTAATACTAGAAATACAAAAAAACTTGTAACCACAGCGCTCGAGCCAGTGACCTTTCAAGTTCAGATGATGACTAGCCGGATAGCAGCTCTTACTTCTGTACCATTAACAAATGCTTGTGGTAACAACCGTTGATGAATAAGCAAACATTATAAACTATTATTTTTTTATCATCTGTAATTAAGCATTCTCCCACATTTCCCAATTTCGAATTGCGCATTGAACAATTATTGATTCACACGTGACCTTGGTAAAATAATCTGCGGCAACTAACACAAATAAAAGCCAAATCATTTATTTTTTTTGATAAAAACGTTGTTTTACAATATTGATATCTATGGTTCACCAAAAACTCATTTGAGTTTTACCGTATAGTCTGGTGGGTACAATTATATTAAACTAGGTGTGTAGCCAATTGGATATCCCGTCATAAGCCTACAGAATATTCTTACTTGAACACGCGCTATATAAAATATTTTCGTAAATATGTATTTACGAAAACATTTTATTATATGATATAATATTTTCTTTAACCGTAGTAACCTAAATCCTATTTAATTTAAACGAAACTGAATGTACCAATGCACAGGATATTGCCATTGTGAATAATATTATGAATCCTCTTATAATAATGACTAATATATTCTGATAGCCCATTGATAAAGCAGACAGATTTAATTTTATGTAAAATATTCTTGGGTAATGTAGAACTTCAGGTCTGAAAAAAAGGGTAAATATTTCTTTAAACATGTCACACGAGAAGCTCTTAAGGTGAAATGAGTGTTTTGTGCATTTAATCATTCCTAGAATAATAATTAGAATTGTGACTTTAATAAGACTGGCTTTCTCAGATAACGGTGGGGTAATACATAGTATCGATGTTTGGCAGTAGAATAATGAAATCGATGAGAGTTATTTACATTTACAGATCGTTGACTCTGGTACGTTTATTTAGTATAATATTATGAAACATACGAGACTTTTTTGTTTACGTGACCGTTGTAGCTACAAAGCTATTAATCATTTTCGTTTGAAAAAGCACTTGTAGATACATATGTACATATATTGAAGATTTTATGTCATAATTGTTATTTCGTTCAATTAATAATTTTTCGACCTAATCAAACATTTACCAAAAGGTAAGCGCGTGACTTACCGACGTAATTTGTTTATACATTTTTCATTCATTTCCCATATCCACATGAGGTACGTTTCATGTCTTTTCCAAAGTATTACAAAGAGGAGAGCTAAAATTTGATAATAATTAGAAATATTCTATTGTTTTCTCAAAATCAATGATTTTAAACTGGTCAGTCGATTGTCGAAGTAAACTTTAAATACTACTCCTGACCGTAACGTTTCAAATTTTGTATCTGTTATGCTGTACAATGATATATACTGTAACAAGTACTTGTAAGTATTTGGTTAAAGCGATTACATGTTTATTGGAGTGAATTGCGGAAAATTTAACTAATGCTACAATGAGGATTTTTTAACCTTTTTGAATATAAAATCTAATTATTCCGTTTTTAAACCCAAGAAAGATATTAATGACGCTTAAAATTGATAAAAGTTCGTTAATTAAGACATTAAATAAATAATATTATACTTATTTATTTTAACAGTTTACATACGGATCAGATATATATAGTTAAAATTAGATTTTTATTAGAAAGTAATTTTACGTAATATGTATTTTTATGTATATAACAAAAAGTCTGTGAGTATAAAATTTAATGCTTACACGCAAAACCAATTATACAAAAATAATCTCACGTCATAATAATTATTTGTTGAAAGGATTTGATCAAAACACTCAAAACGATTTTCCCGTAAAATTTGAGTTTTGTGAATACTTGATTATTGTATGGGGACGTCGGTGTAGACTTTTCCAATCAAACCAATAAAACATCTAGTTTAAATGTAGCGCGTCATTCTTGGTGCTAACTAGATTACTTGAATAATAAAAAAATATGTTATACTTACCACAAAATGAGACAAAAAATGCATAATAAAATATGTTTTCGGTATCAATTCTCGCAATAAACTGTACTTCCGGGCAATAGTCATAATAGTGAAGAGAAGGACAGAGGGAAATGTTTCGACACTCATTGCAAGTTTTTGCGTAAAAGTCCGTTTGGTTTTGTAAATCATCACAAGCAACCTTCCTAAAAAAATAGTGGGAGATCTTTGTAGATAGTAGATGAATTTACTTGTTTTTGTTAAATTTCAACAAAGGCATTCTTAATTCAAACTTAGGGCTTTAATATAGTTTTTTTACTTGTATTCCATTTTTTGATAATTATTATCAAAATCGCGTTTATTCTAATGAATAAACTTAATTTATTCATTAGAACTTGTATCTTATTTAAAAAAAAAGGAAGCATAAAGGTTTTTTTAACTTACGTAAAGGGATCGGGTTTAACTGTTGCAAAATACTGATCGAATGCCATCCATGCACCGACCACCGTTATAATTGTTAGCATGATGTTGAAAAACTCGTAGTAACTAAAGTAGAAAGCAACCTTACGGAAGAAAAATAAAATACATTCGAAAATATTTTTAATTGTCTCAATAACCTTTACCGAGTAAACTCACCCTTTCACCAAAATACTCTTTTATCATATGAATCGGTTGCATCTTCCATATATTGATAAAGCCAACCCAATTATAAAAAAGCACCTAAAAATTATTGCACGATCTTTATTTTCGTAAACTTTTACATTTTATATATTTATATAAGTTCTTATTATTATTATGACATAGGATTATCGTTTCATTTATTCATAAAGCATCAATGAATTAAGACGGCATACTATCTCGAATAAATGACTTTGATATGAGAATGTAAATGTTTTTCACGATAATTGGCGAAGTTGAATGATGATCAAATATAAATCCGTTCGAATAAAATTTTCATCAGAACGGAACAGATCAGAAAGTCAGCCATATAAATTATATAATTTATAAAAAATCGGTTGTAAATAAAAAAAATATATAAATAATATTTTAAACAGGTACTTGTCTTGCGTTAATATATTCAGACGCTTTCTGTTTCGGTGTAATAAAGTATGGCCCATCATGTAAAGCAAATGCATCTAATACAATATTTGAATTAATTAATCTGTAATCAATGGTCTTTATTGATTATCTATACATTATTTCAGAATAGAAGATAAAGCAGTTTAAAATTAAATATAAAATAATTTTATAAATAACACAATATTTTATTTAGTAATTAATTTAAAACTTACTTATCTATTCCGTAATGATTTTCATGTTGACCAAAAGGTAGCTGAAGAAGAATTTTATATACAATCATGCTCCTCTCCAAAGTTGAGTAGGTACCAGGTCCAGGGTATTGATTTCTGAAGAATTAAATTATGGACGATTATATTAGGGCCAAATTATATTCGTGGCGCATAAATAACAATTATTTTTGTGTATAATATGTTTGTATATTTATTAATAATGATACTATGATCTTACCGTATTGTTTTAATTAGGTCTCGCTCATGGTTCATTCCAATGAAATTGAAATATGGGTGAACGAAGTCAATATGATTATCTTTAAAGAATCTGCGCTCATTAAAGAGTAGGCCGAATTCTTTAATTATTGAGTCCGGAGCGTGCACTTTAACGAATAGCAAATTCTTATGTTCCGTCAACTGAAATTGTTACCGTAATATGATAAAAAATTGGCATTTTGTATTATTATTTTGTTCTATCAATACAAAAACAAAAATAAAGATATATATAGTTAACGTTACGATGATCGAATTTATTAGACTATAGAATACTGCAACCGACCCCTTGTAGTCCGGTGCATTTTTGGGGAGGAATGCCTTGTAGGCTAATAAATCCTATAGCTACTAGGCCGCAACAAGTCACAACATTTTAACCATTACGAACACACATTGACTTTGCTTTGTATGTATTATTGTTAAGTTGGATTATATATATGGGGTGCCGGAAAAGACAGGGACTGCATTACAGGGGGTCCATTATATTTGTGTGGAATATAAACGTGAATGTAACGAACCATAGTGGTCAATCTCAAGAATTAGACAACTGTGCAGGAGGTATATCCTATTCAGCGTTTGTCGGAAAACGTAAAAGATGGTTAAATCCATCGAATGCCTTTGTCGTTTAGGACGCCAAGTGCATCTGGGTCCGATGCCCTCACACTGACTTACGCTTTGTGATGGCGGTGGGGCACATCCGTGTTAAATGGGTCTCCAAGCAAGAGTCGATGCACCAGATAACAGAAACCTACACTGCTATCGGTGCCCCGAGAATCGCGCTTTTTGCGCTGAGTCGCCTGGGCCAATGCCCACTGTCTCTGCATCAAAAAATGCACCGGACGAAGGGAAAGGAGGTTTCTGAAATGCTAAGTTAGCGCTTCGAGTCGAGATTTTGGACACCAATATTCTACCCTGGATCAAGCTCCTCGATAGGGCGTTCGGGCGTCCATACCAATTGGTACTGTCCGGGATGTAGGCGGTAGCTCGGGTCAGCAGGGCGTTGACGATAAGTCTAGATATCATCGACGTATTCAATACCTGTGACGCTTGGACGATTTTAACCCAGTATAATAAAAGTTAAAAATAAATTATTAGGACTAAAACACTCGCACCAGATACACTCAAGGTTAAACAATAATACGTGCGTTTATTAAAAAAACAATTAATTTAGCTCTTAGTGCTCAAACGTATGTCTCATTCACATACAATGTACAAGTATTTTATTTGTATTGTAAATTTATAAAACACTTTTTTTCCTAGTAAGTACCTACCACGTACTGTAATACCAGCAGTCGTAGAGGAAATCTTAGGAGTAGGGTAAGGCACAAAACAAAATTATTACTCTTTCTTAGTTAAGTAAGGTCACGTAAATAGTAAACAAAGAATGCATCTCATGCTCGGTATTGTAAGTTGACATGGGAGCATATGTCGAATGAAAATCTGTAACATGGATTAACCAACCCGCATTGGAGCTGCGAGTTGGAGTTCAAAAGAAAAAGAGGCTTAGTCCAAAAGTATTTATGTAGTTTCAATATGACAAACTTACAGTATGTAGATATGTACCTACAGATTTGATTTTTTTCTTAAATAAGCTGCTTTTGAATGAACTTTAGTCTCAAGGTTTAGTAGAATCTTCTTTATAGTGAATATTTACAAAAGAAAAAAAGTTCCTTAAAGATATGTAGTTTTACCTTTCCTATTTCTACTTCAAGTTCTAAGCCCAATTTTAGAATGTTCATTAAAAATGTCATACGAATCTCATGCAATTTTTCACTGGCATCTACCTCATTTATTACTATGACGAGATCTATTCGTTTCTGACCTTCATTAAAAAAGCCTGTAAAAGCTGGATTCTGCTATAAAAAAAAACAAAATAATGTCAGTCAAACAAAAAATTCTAATATTTACCTATAATGATGTTTCGCATAAAACTTTATATAAAGAAGTTTTATAATATCTATTAAAATTATAAAGATTACAAAACAGCTATTACTACGGTTTCAATAATAGTATTTACCTCGATGTCCATGATTCTTCTACAAAACTACATACAAAAAACGCAATAAACACTTCAAAAACAGGCTACAAAATGACTTTTGTATTACAGAGCGCTATTGACATTTTAATGAAAATATTATTTTTAAAACAATCTTTCTGCTACGGTAGGGAAGAAAGAGTTTTACAAGAAGTAATTTTTCATTATAATCTATATCTTCTATACATATAATAAAATTGGAGTGTCTGTTTGTAATATTAAAATAACCGCTTTTTACTAAATGCATATATATGTATATACCAAATTACCTTTTTTTTCAATTTTTGTCGGTCTTTCTGCTCGTTTGTTCCGGCTAATCTCTGGAACGGCTTTACCGGTCTTGACGGGACTTGCAAATATGCAAGCTCGTCTGGGAAAACACTCAACAGCCATTCTTCTTTTTGATTCGGTTATACTATCTAAGCTAAAAATAATCCTGTCACGTAATAGGTCAAGTATTGCAGTTTACGCCCCCTCCCGCATGAATTATATCCTGGGGAATTCTTGAATTATAGTTAGAAATCGTTTACGATAAGCATATCATGTAACAGCGTTTTTACAATAAGTATTTCAGGACGTTTTAAGCAGTTATCGTTTTTCGCGTAAATTAAAACGTTTTGACACAATTCCGGTATATATTAAAAACGTTAATGGCACACGATGACTCGATTAAAACAATTAGATTAAAATAAAAAAAATAAAACAAGAGTTGAGTTATAGCATAGGTCATAATAATACCAATTTGAGAATTAAAATTAAAAACAAATTTCAAAGCCTATTTCGAGTATTCGTTGTAGATAAAGAAAAACAAACCTATGCCAACTATTTCAAATTATTACACAAAATAAGCCACATAACTTACTGTTTTCCTATATACAGTACACCGGTGACCAACTCCGCGTGATTCTGTACGGCTCACATGATGGAATACCAGGCACACACCAGACTTACGGTACGGTTAGTTTAAATCTGTTTGCACAATTGCACACGAGTGATGTTTTGGAACGCAGGCTAAAAATCATACGTCAGTGTCACTGTCAACGTCAAATCGATTGTCAAAAGTAAATTGTAACGCACGTGTTGTTGTAATTTTTTCTTATTTTGTTCATAAGTTTGTGTATTGAAAATGGGAAAAGCTAAAAAACTTAAACCATCCCAAGTAGCGAAAAATGTAGCTCTTGCTGATCAAATCGAAGCCTCGAATTCAGTAAAAAATAAGAATAGAAGTAAAGAAAAAAACAGACATGATGATGACGAAGATGTAAGGAACAAAACAAATCTTGAGCCATGCTAGGGTTCTGTACAATTATATCATAACGTATTTTTTCAGTTTGTTAACGCAGACTTATCCAGTAAAATTTTGAAAGCTGCACGTAGGCAGCAAGTCGAATTGGGCAGTGGAGGTCCATCATCTTCAACAAACGTGCTTCCAGTATCATTCATTGGTATTTACTTATTAATTGTTAATATATTTTGTTATTTATCTACATTACATATTCATAGTTATTTTGAGTAGACTTTTTTTTTTTATAGTAGTAGTATTTGATAGCAGTAGTTTTAGAAATAATAGTTTCATAATAGAAAAAGGTAAAATTTATGAATAATTTTATGTTATTGTAAGTAACTACTGTACCTACCAAATACTACACATTTTTATGAGACTCTGGTATATAAAGTCAATGTTTCTCTTTTCTGTATATATGTTTTTCTTCATAAACATCCATAACACATTTAAAGAAGAAATACAATAACAATTCTAGATGCAGGATCAGATAATGAAGAGGGTTCAGATAATGATGATTTGGAGCCAGATACATACTATGACAATATTGAAATTAATGAAGAGGATGAAGAGGCGCTTAAAATGTTTATGTCGGCTAAACCTGAAAAAACAAGGACATTAGCAGATATTATAAAAGATAAAATCACAGACAAACATACAGAATTACAAACACAGTTCTCTGATGTAGAAACTTTGAAATTGCAAAATATTGATCCAAGGTATTATTTAATTATATCACAATCTTTGATAAGATGTTTATCACTCTCATGCAAATATGTACATATAGCCTATTGCAATGGGCAAACAAAAAGTAGCTATAAATAAACATTGAAATCGATCTATATTAGTTCTATAAACAGCTCTCGATTAAAATATCTCTATTTATGAAATTATGCTAGTCCACTTACCGACTCATAAACATTTTAATTTTACTTCCATGGTTCCGATTTTTTCACAAATACATAATGAATATAACAGATTATTCAAGCTCTCGACCAATTATATTGTGTCAATACGTGTTAATTTGGCATTTGACCTCTTGTGGTTAGAATAGGCTATAGAATGTTATTGATATTTAAATTTTTAAATTATTTTTTAATTTATAAAATTACTTTCATAAATAAATATTTTTTCAGAATAAGGACAATGTATCAAGGTGTCCGAGATGTTTTACAAAAGTATAGATCAGGCAAATTGCCTAAAGCATTTAAAATGATACCACATCTACAAAATTGGGAACAAATATTGTACATAACAGAACCTACAACATGGTCTGCAGCAGCAATGTACCAGGTATATGTTATTTTACATCACTCTGGCTATTGTATTATATATTATATAAGAATAAGATGTAGAAAAAAGACTGGCTATCTCTATTAGGCACTTTATGTACCTACTCTAATAATTATAGATTGCAAAAGCATTTACACAATCCAGTTTTATCTATATTTCATCTAAGTTGAGTTATATACTAAAAATAAATTATATATATGTATAACATTATAAGAATAAGTTTTCTTTGGTGTTTTCTCTGGTAATATTTATAAAGTATTTATTGAACTAATTATTAACTGTTATTTATTTAGGCAACGAGAATATTTGCTTCAAATTTAAAAGAAAAAATGGCACAGAGATTTTACAATTTAGTACTCCTTCCTCGTGTCCGAGATGATCTTGCTGAATATAAGAGATTGAATTTTCACCTATATCAAGCTCTAAGAAAGGCATTGTTTAAGCCAGGAGCCTTTATGAAGGGAATATTATTACCTCTGTTAGAAGTAAGTTTAACAAACTTAATTTATTTTATACTAGTATTTAAGAACAGTACTAACAAATTGCATGGAATATGTAAAACTAACATTTGTTTATGATTACTCTACTTACCCTAGGAGTATAGTGTAGAACTGTAGAGTAATAATTGTTATTAAATTAAATTTATCATTATCATTAAATATTTAACCTATTTCTTATGTAGGCTGGTGATTGCACATTGCGTGAAGCTATAATAGTTGGTTCAGTTCTGGCTCGGAACTCAGTACCGGTTCTTCACTCTAGTGCTGCTCTTTTAAAAATAGCAGAAATGGAATATACTGGTGCAAATTCAATATTTTTAAGAATACTTTTTGACAAGAAATATGCACTACCATACAGAGTCGTTGATTCAGTGGTTTTTCATTTCTTAAGGTAAATATTTCATATTCTTAAAATAAATATTAGACTGGCATTGCTGAACAAGTTTTAAAATTGACAAGTCACAGCTAATAGACATTGCTTGAACAATGTCCTAACATCAAATCATTGATTACAAAGTAACAGAATTTAGTACAGACAGAAGTTAAGTTTAGTTTCAACTTAAAATCATACAGATTTTACGAAAGTGTTCATTAGGATTATAGTTACCATGAAAAGAACAGACGGAAAAAAGGATTCATATTATTTTTCAGTTTTTATGCACTCCAGCTAAGAGCACCATGAAGCTACGTTATATTATATTGAGATCAAGCTTAAACTGTTATTTAAGTTAGTTTATATTTAAAATTGTATGTGTAGGTTGGTAACCTTGTATTATTATTTCCTTTTATATTTTAAGGTTTCAAAATGAGTCTAGATCTCTACCAGTCCTATGGCATCAGGCCTTACTTACTTTCGTTCAAAGGTATAAAGCTGATATTTCAACAGAGCAACGGGATGCACTTTTAGAATTGCTTAGGAAACAGTCACATCCTACAATAACTCATGAAGTAAGTTTTAATCACAACACAGCAAGAAATACTTATATATTATTTTACTGTTTTATTATTAATCAAATTCATAATTTAACTAAATCTCATAAACAAAAACCACAACAAGGTTCTCGAAATCAAATATAATAGTTAGATATATTAATATATCTATTTGTTACTTCATTAAGGTTAAACTATTGATTAGATCATAATGAATATTTTACTCTGAAGTTGGGAGTGGGATTTAAATTAAACATGCAAATCAC
This sequence comes from Vanessa tameamea, assembly GCF_037043105.1. NCBI lineage: Eukaryota > Metazoa > Arthropoda > Insecta > Lepidoptera > Nymphalidae > Vanessa > Vanessa tameamea. Next base: position 7,525,152 of record NC_087313.1, on the reverse strand, counting down.
AGGACTCCAAATATTTATTTGCAGGTTCGACGCGAACTACATGCAGCCAAATGCCGTGATATTGAAATTAATGAAACATTACAAAACTGTATGGCAGTAGAATAGTTATATTTGTAAATAAATTATTAAGTCGGAATTGAAATATACTGACGGTATAATAAAGAAACTTGTTTTAATTTATTTTTAGGACATTCATAACATGTATCAGATGGTACGGTTGTGCCCCCGCCAAGCGTTTCATCGTTTTTTTTAACCCTTTATAATTAATAATTATAAATATCTGGTATTATTCAACCCTAACTTGGGTTGAAACAAAACAAAATTCTCGGGATACTTTTTCAATAGCGGATTTATTAAAGATATAACGTTTTGATTGCATAGTTCTTATACTTTAGAATTTATTGATATCTAAAAAACCCTGGTTTCTTTACAGACTCACTTTGCACTCAAAATTCTTAGGGTATTTCCTAATGTTCTAGAATTCTAAAATTTGGTATGTATGTACAGTCGGGGTAAGAAAAGGTTCGTCACCTTAAGATCTATTTTCGTGTGCTCAGTATGAGCGATAATCTGCGTTACCGATTGAGTGTGACATATTGCGTCGCAATGTCATTATAAGTCGCATCTAGCAAATAGTATAATAGCGTATAAAAGCTATAATAATAATAAGAAGAAGTCGTCAACCGGTATGATAATTAACAACTTTTCACGAAACCTCATAGTCCTTCGTGAATGCTCGTGTAACATCGGTGATAAGGACATTGTTTTGTCTCTTATAAAAGAGAGTGCATAGTAGTAATCCTACTTCCTACTAATATTATAAACGCGAAAGTTTGTGTGTATGGATCTGGCTGATTTCTCTGAGGTATGAATGGATGTTTGTTACTCTTTCACATCAAATTTACTAAACGGATTTGGATAAAATTTTGCACACAGATAGAATATGCATATATATAATGTATATCCAAAATGCTGGAATAGCATTTTGGATACTTTTAATGCCGGGAAAACATAAAATCTTCGGGAACCCGGTTGAAACCGCAGGACGGAAGTAGTAAATAAAATAGTAATTATGGTAAAATTTATTCATTTAAACAATTTTTATTTATTTTATTAAAAACGAGTATATCCGCCATTCGTATCAATCACAGCTTGTAGTCACTGTCGCATTGATCCAACAAGGCGAGAGCATATGTCGGTTCCTCTGAAACCCTCCCAGATACTTCGACAATGTTCTACGATTTGAACCAAGTTGTCATACTATGTTAGTTTAATTTTATAAGCAGTTGTCTGTTTAGTGCTTTAGATTCAAAACGTACTAAGAGTTTACGACTTGATAAAGGAATGAAACAGACATTTGTTCCAATCAATTTGTATCGAATTGAGAAGTTCAGAAGTAATATCATGGCAAAGCTCTCATATTTACAATTAAATGATAATTCTAATGAGCTTTATAACAATTTTTTTAAATTAATTAAAACAGAATTTAATGCCACATTTACTTCCAAGACAGTCTATTCTAGGAATTTTCTTAAATTTAATGATTGGGCGACTGTCGGAATTCACAAGAGTAGGCAGAGGTTGTATGAACTTTATAGTGAAAGATCATACAACCGGTCTTTTTCATTTATCAGTTATGTTAGTGCCTACTCTAAACTGTTCAAACGTGTATGTCATACAGCTAAATCATTGCATATAAAAAAAAAAATTATTGACGCACCTGATAAAATTAAAATGACATGGAAAATTATTAATTGTGAAACTGGAAGAGTCAAAAATAACATCTCCGACTTTAGCTTATCTATTGACAACAATTTATTTTCCTCAGATCGGGATGTTGCAACTGTTTTTGAAAAATTTTTTGCTGACATTCCATTTTCGACTACTAACTCATTAAATTCCTCTCCTACCGTTGCTGAATCATTATTAAAAAACCACGTGGAAAAATGTAATATTAGCTTTAAATTTAATACAGTAAGTGTAAGTGATGTAATAAGTTCCTTCAGATCACTAGATATTAAGAAAACGGCCGATCTGTGGGGGATCTCTGTCAAGGTAGTCAATTCAATAATTGATGTAATCGCACCCTACCTTGTCACTATATTTAATAAATGTGTCCTTAGTGGCGTGTTTCCTGACCTCATGAAACATAGTAGAGTATTACCAATATTTAAGTCAGGTAGTACATCAGACCCCAACAACTATAGGCCCATCTCTGTACTACCAACTCTTAGCAAGATCTTTGAAAAGTTATTACTAAATCAAATGCTAGTACATTTTAACAATAACAAGTTGCTACACAAGAAACAATTTGGATTTACAAGGGGTCGCTCGACAACTGACGCTGGTGTTGAGCTCGTTAAAAATATTTACAGGGCCTGGGAGGAGTCACAGGATGCCTTAGGGATATTTTGTGATTTATCTAAGGCCTTTGATTGCGTGCAACACGAAACTTTGGTCAGGAAGCTAAGTCATTATGGAATTAGGGACACTGCACTCAGTCTTCTGATTTCGTATCTGAGCAATCGGATTCAGAGGGTTGATGTAAATGGAAAGAGATCTCCCGGGTCTCCAGTTACTGTGGGGGTCCCTTAAGGATCAATTCTTGGACCATTCCTCTTCCTTGTTTATATAAATGACCTGCCACATCTCCTAGGTGATAAACTCGAGATAGTATTGTTTGCTGATGATACTTCTTTAATTTTTAAAATAAAAAGACGTCTTTCAATATATGACGATGTGAACAATACTCTCTGAAATAGTAAATTGGTTTAGTGTTAATAATTTAATGTTAAATAGTAAAAAGACTAAATGTATTAAATTCACTACTCCCAATGTAAGATGTGTCAAAACGAGTGTATGCTTAAACGGGGAAGCATTAGATGTTTTAGAATCAACAGAGTTCCTTGGTATGACAATAGACTCTAAGCTCCAATGGGGCCCCCATATAAATAAGTTGGCGAATAGACTCAGCTCTGCAGCCTATGCGGTAAAAAAAATTAGACTTTTGACTGATGTGGATACGGCTCGCCTTGTGTACTTCAGTTATTTCCACAGTATAATGTCGTATGGCATCCTACTCTGGGGTAATGCAGCTGACATTAATACTATTTTTGTACTGCAGAAGAGGGCTATTCGTGCAATTTATAACCTGGGCCCAAAAGATTCGTTAAGAGATAAATTTAAAGAAATTAAAATAATGACTGTCGCTTCTCAATTTGTTTTTGATAATGTTATGTATGTACGCAAAAACATAAACGATTTTCCCAGAAATTGTGACGTACATTCTATTAACACTAGGAACAAGAATAAACTTGTTACTCCAAGTACCCGATTACACAGGGTTAGTAACTCTTTTTTGGGGCAATGTATACGTTTTTACAACAGGATCCCAGAAAACGTTCAAAATTATTCAATTATAAAATTCAAAAGAATCGTTAAAGAGCGTTTGTGTGCTAAAGGATATTACAACACTAATGACTTTTTAGTTGACTGCACACCTTGGGAATGAAATGATCGCCTCCAGGCTGTTTCAAATAACTAAAATATAATAATTATTGTACATGCAAAATGAAAAAAAAAAAAAAAAATATCCCGCTGAGTTTCTTTCGCCGGTTCTTCTCAGGTCCGAGGTGCTAAATTCCGAACCGGTGGTAGATTTTTGACAATCAATAAGCAAGTGTAAACACTTCTATATTGAATAAAGATTTTTGATTTGATTTGATTTGAATGAATTTGAAAACTGACGAAGATTTTCTTACTCTGACTGTACATACATAAGCTAGTATTAGAACAGTTACAACGAAAATATTAAAATAATAAAACATGTAACTTGTAGCCCCAAATTCCTTAAATTGGGGGATGTAGGTTTTTATGAGTCTTCTCCATTTTATAAAGAAAAAAGGCTAAGATAGAGAGTGGGCTATAATTAAAGGCGCCTCTGATATGCAAGAAATACACCCCAAAAAAGTTAAAAAAGTTGACACAACCAACTTACACAAATAAATGAAATCCCATAGTTATCGGATAGAGATCTCAAAAATAATATAATATATATTTACTTTTATCAATACATTTTCTAGTAAGCAATCTGCTTGTTTTTGTAGTGTTTACAGAAATAACTTACATCATTTTGATGGGTGAAAACAGCTTTTAAATAATTTTTAACAAATAATTTGTCAAATATGAGTAATGTTTATTTAAGATTTTTTTATTATTGAAAAAATATAAATAAATTCTAGTAATGAGAGATTGTGTTTCCTCACTTAATTTTATTTATTGTTAAATTTGTATTTATTGTTATGAAAATAACATCAATTTATTGACATAATACTACTTTACATAAGACAATATGTTTGTATGTCATTTTCTTTCCACAAGTGATAAAAGCATGTAATTTAAGCTGTTTGCTTAAATTTTTCTCCCCTCTTGGATTCTTAAGCTTCAGTAGATTTGAACATTTTCTCTGTTCCTTAAATTATGGACTGATCACTGTGGTTAGATGCATATTGAGTCACAAAAGCTTAAAAGATTGCCGATAGTAAATTGAGTGAATTATATATTTAATTTCTGAATGATATATCGAATGTCTTAAGTTATAATTATTGTATTAATTAAATAATAAATAAATTCACTTCATAGTTGTAGGTGTATTATTTTATTTAATTATTATTTAGTTTAAAAATTTATCTCAATTTCAAGGAAGATAGGTGGATATATTCAAAACAAAAGTTGTGTTAAGGAATCTTAATATTCACTATGAATAATAAAATATTTCCAAATACATAAAAATGTGCATATACAATATATTTCTATTTAATGACATGTGTTTAATAGATGATTTTTTTTTTAGTAAATTGGTATTTCATTTTTATAAATTTGGTAATGCAACAGGGATGTCTACTTGACTAGTTACTAAATAAATTGGTGGCAAAACCGAACTACCACAATCACATTTTCTTCCTGTCAAAAAGTCAAATGATCCCAGTTTACATCCACAATTTTCACAATGCAATTTTCCTCTAGTCCATTGCTCTGCTTCAACCTTTTGACTTATCCATGTAGGTAACTGGTCTTCCAGTAAGTATAAGATGTTCCTATTATTGTAACTAACACATGTTTCATTACAAGGCGCTACGTGTGTTTTTAATTTTTCCAGCAAAACATGTCGGCATTTATGGCATTTCACTCTTCCAGAAGTGTTATGGTTGGCCATTTTAATTATAAGGAAACATTAGGTAGGTATCTGGTTAACTTAAAAGTTATGACAATGTTTAGGTTATTTTTTCAGAAATCTATAAAATTATTTCATTAATTTATATTTGGAAACACGTTTGACGTTTACAAGTAAACAAATTGTAGTTATAAGTTTAAGTTATAAGTTTAAGTTACATATAGACAAAAATCTTATACATTTTCAATTCTTAGTTTAATGGCTTTTAGTTGTGCCGACTGCCGACAGGGCACAGATTATTTCGTCAATGTCACGTACTTATACATTTTACACTTTAAGCCTTACAGACAGCTGACGCTTGACAATTGACATACAGATAACAGAGTCTGAGCAGTGAGCACAGCATCAGTCATGTCGATTAATTCTGACCAGTGTTACTAACTTTAACTAAAAGGTTTGCTAGTAAGTAAATATAAGTTATAAAACAAATAAATCTTATATATTAACAGCGTAAGCCGATTTTTGTCCCAGTGATTAGTGGACAATAGCTGCACGTAGAAGATCGGCTATGGTCTTATTTTGAAGAGCTCCAGTCGTAGATGTGCAGAATTAAATAGGATTCTTGATTGCAATTTACTAAATTGTTACAATTTATAAAAGATTAATTTTAGGGAGAGAGAGAAAAAAGTATACGAAAGTCCTTTAAATAAATGCGAAGTTTTGTCTAAGTTTAATTCAATGAATTGAAATATGTAAATATAATCATTGGCAAACTGTTTTTTTATTTTATTTTATTTTAATTCCCTTTGTTATACTTAATGTGTATATGTGTATATATACGAACTTATTTATTTTACTTATTATTTATATTATAACGATTAGCAAATTATTGACAAGTGTTTTTTTTTTCGTTTAGGTTAATAATCTTAACATGATAAGTGAATTATTTTATATCAAAGCAAAATTAACCGATGAAAAGATGAAACATTAATCCCTATAGAAATAAAAGATGAGCAAATGACTATATGTCCATATGCTAACCAACTCTTTCACAATAATAGTAAAATAAATAAAACAACAACTCGCATGTGCGTGATATTTTTATTTTCACTGAATTTATTTACGTACTCAACGAGAATTTTGCGCTGTTCAATATTCATTCAACTATAATTTGGCTAATGTGCTTTGGTTTAGTTACAATGACTTAAGGACACGTATAGCATTTTACAGTTCGTTCATTAATGTAACAATAACGAACAAATACCTATTAATAATAATATGGTATAAAAAGTACTTATAAAGCATTAATTTTAGTTACTTTTTAATTAATTAAGCTGTTAAAATCGTTCAGTTTGTACAATAAGAAAACTTCAGAAGTAATATTAAATCATAATCGTTGTAATATTTTACAAGCTAGATGTAATTTGTTAGATTCTAAATTTCTATCTGAATAGGAAGCAAGCGATGATACCATCTATAGAAAAAGCTTAAATATAATAAAAGTAAAAATACCCGACCGCTTTTTCTAATAATGTCGTATACATTTATTCTAAAAGCGGAGTGATATTTGTGATTATTATAAATGTGTTTAATAAAATGATACTATCTTATGAGTGCCATGTTGAGTTACGGTAGTGTACTATTATCACAATATAATATATTATTTGGAATAAATATAAAAATTAAAATTTACTAAACATTGCAGTCGGGTTGTACATTAAATAGTCATTCAAAGCTCCGTATTATTTATGCAAAGTTATAACAACTTAGCTACCGTACCCTGACGTAATAATATTAGCAATATACTGTGTTATAGCCTTATGCCGTTATGTTACAATTTTAAAGATATTTGTCATATTCGAAGTTACAATCAGGGAATAAATTAATAGGTAATAATCGTACATCCAACAGCGAAACATTTATTTAACGATTGTATGTAGTGTTACTTGTATGATTATTATCTATTAACAGTTCCTTAAATGCTGATAGATTTTTATTATTATTCTACATTCTCATAAATTTCATTTAGCCATCATCATCTAACTATTTATATTCGGAGCCAGCACTATGCGACGCACAGTAACACGCAACATGCTTAAATCTTTTGTGTAACAAAACGTAATGAGCACATATTGTAAATGATAACTTCAGGTTATTAAAAGTTGTATTCACAATTTTATGAAATTAATTATCAAAGTGAAATAGATGAAAGAAATAACAATGCTTATATAAAAGATAGTAAAATATTTTACATAAAATTACAAATAAGTAAGCATAAATATGATTATTATGTTTTTAGTGAATCTTGTTTACGATGTAAACTATGTATTGATTATTTATTATTGTGCGATATATGTTTGTGTTATCGGTTTTAGTTCTGTTAAAAAAATCTCTAGATGTGTTATGTATAGGTACGTAGGTTTTAAGTTTTTTTTTCATTTCGATTTTTACACTCGACAATACGCCATATTATTGGGTGTCGTTTGTTTTTTTAGTTAAATAGTAAATCGAAAGGTCCATACATCGACTCACGCAGTGTAGTGTGTAAGTATGTTCGTAGATATTACTTATGTTGGCGTTCGCAGTTTGCACACGCAGCTGTCCACGCAAGAAATCACACACAGTTCAAGATTCAATTGCAATTTGATGACTTGTATGTAAGCTAAATTTAATACGTCCCGAGGTTGTATTGTCATGGTAACTTAATTTAATATGAAAACCAACTCATCAACCAACCAACGGTGTGTGTTGTTTTATATTAAATTTGTTTTGTTACTACTAAGTTGTTCCGTAAACAAGATCACTAAAAACATAAAACTTATTCTCGTTATTTTCTCAATGCAACAGTAAAACATAATTAGACTTTATTATTTATATAAATATAAAATCAATAATTGATTTTAAAGAATTCATGAAACATATTATTAGCGATCAAACTTAGTATTTACGTGTGCTTATTTTCAGCTTAACAATATAAAATTTCGATCACAGACAAAATTACTAATTATTATTATTATGCACGCACGCCTTAACTTTGCGCTTCAAATGTTTTTGAAATATAAAATACTAAACTTATCAATATAATACTCTAGAACAATATAAATGTGTGATTATTCAAAGCTGAAACAACCAGTTTTTTGTGACTAAAATTATTTCAAGGCATCAATTTTTAAAATGATATACTGAACAATTTTGCATAAGTTCACTTATGCTAAGGTTTGCAGCATTTATTTTATAACCATAATTTAAATGTTTATAATTACAGTGATGTTACTCTTACACAGGAAGAGTAAACAGAACTGTCATTGCTGCTTGAACAAGTCAACTTACAAGTACACTATAGTCTGATTAAAATAAGTATGTACAAGTGATCAATGCGTTCGTATTACCAGTCAGGGATAGAGGTAAAATTATGTAAGTTTGAGCCTTAGGTAAGAGTTTTCAATCGACATTATTAATTTATCTTAAAGAAAATTATCTCAAAATAGCAAATTTTGATCGCTATTTTTGATGATTTTCTATGTATGATTTTTTTTAGGTTCATTCTTACAAAAGAAGGTTTTATACAAAAAAAGAGCAACTGATCATTCTGAATACGTACACAGATAAAATACAATATATAAGGAAACATGGAATATTTAGTTATTCAATTAGTATTTAAAGTAGGTTTAATAGATTAACGAAGTTGATGGTATCGAATTTCATTTTATTTTATATCATGGATTTACGCTTGCATTGCTAAAAAATACAATACGCTACAATCAGTAACGTATTGTACTAGATACTAACTATGAATGATAAATCGAAGTGACATAGTGCCGGTCAAAATTCTAAGCATAAAAGATAAATTATAAATTTAATTTAGTTCATTAATAAATATGTTATAGTTACCACTACTTTATATTCCATTTTAATTCACTGGCAACAACGCGTTACTTCAATTAAATTAACAAGAATGGACTGTGCAATATTCTCACAAAACCACCTGTTTTAAGAAGCTGCCAGGTTAACACCTATGCCCGGCTTCATCCAGGGTGCAGGGGGTGCAAAAAACCTCGCCTTGGGCTCGCCGATAATAGTCAAGTCTTAGATCAAACGTGACGATCTCTAGAGATCTCTTAGATTTTTTTTTGGCGGACATCGAAAACATACTACTTGTACATTGTGTGCTTGACGGGGCTGCCAACACTTTTGTGTAATATCTGACAGGATAGGGGCACAGTGCTCGAGGCGAAAGCCAGTGGCAGTTTATGTTGAATTCTCGAGAATAAATTCAAGACTGATATCTACAACTTATCTTGCTTCGTTTCCTTCGCACTGTCCTTTCTGTAATTACTTACTGAAATCAACTCAGTCCAGTTTATGCGTCTATGGTCAAAACTCATTATATAAAATATTGCATGTATTCATAACCATCTCGCCTCTTTGTTTTCCTTTGGATTATTTTTTGCTATGCGTTTATAATACTGTTTCAATGTCTGTAATGTCTTAATGTTATAAATTAAATGAATGAAAAGGTATTTTGAAAAAAGTTAATGTAGTATGAGACAAAATAATAACTACTTTTTTGATATACAGTACGAATACCATTTTTGGAAAGAGGAACATTTCTCGTAATGTTGATACTTTTTGATAATCATTTGTAACACTTTAAAGTTGCTCTATAGCTTGTTAAGATAAAATGAAAGTGTAATGTATTTCAATCTTTGGTTATTTATATGTCTAGTTAGACTGTCAAAGCTGAGAACGCGTCGATAAATAGTGATCAACAGTTGGCCAATAACTACATGCGTACCTGTCACTCACACTAAGATGATAAATTTTTAGTTCTTTGTTAGTGCGACACTCTATCTTGATATATAAATACTCTAATATTTAAAGTATGTTCCATCACGTTTATGTAGTAAATTTTAATTTTAGTAATATATAAGAACCTAAATGTATAATTAATTAAATAATAAACCAAGTAAAATTAATCTTCCTTAAGCTTAAATATATTTTCAATGTTTTTGAATATTATATGATATGAGTTAATTGATTAAAAGTAATTTGTTTTCGCCAATTTCTAGAATATTGTACCTAATTATTTTAGGATTTTTTATATCTAATTCATAAGTCTTTACTTAACCGTATGATTAATTATTTATCTATAGGACTGTTATTTAGAGGATGTCTCACTGTATATGAAAACAAAATCATTATTTAAATAAAAAATAAAATGTCATTTGCTTGCTACATTATCGGGATTCATAGCTAGTAAGGATTGCGCACTGCCGCGATAGTAACGGCACACAAGAATAGTCGCTGTCGATACGTTAACGAGTATCAAGGGTTTTGTCACACAGTTTGTGCGAGTGGCCACATTCTTATTACCACGTCTTGAGTGGAGAAAACAAACAAGTTCTTAATTTTATCGAGAATTATGACATGGAGTCAAATTCACGGAGCCGCGAGGCTCAGAAATTACCAATAACTTGGCCTTTTGAACACAACGTATTTATCGTCTCAATACGAACCGAATGTTTCGCTCGATGATGTAGCCATGCAAGAAGTGGTTAAATTAATTTCATACAATTATACGACAAGGCATTCCATCATAATAGACAACCAATCTGGTAAAACCTATGACAATAAAGAAAAGATTTATAACTAGCGGCAAATCTCATACCGTCTGACGCTCGCGCATTTTTCACGCACAAATTTTAGTGCTATACTCTTAATGGTTGAAAACAAGTGACAAAATATTTGTTAAAAAAAAATATTACTTTGTATTCATATTTACTATTACTTAGTATAAGACATCGTCATTTTTTTTTTTCGGACTGTGTATTGCTTTTGGCCCGAATGGCCTCCACGGCAGAGTCATCGTGAGAGGAGGCGAGTAAAAATACCCAAGCCGGGTGTTGAGAGCCCATTTAAGGGTTCAGAGTACATGCGTCTTGAGGGCCTCTTCTGAGGACCGACGCCATCGACGTGGTAAAGATGAAAATATGTGCATTATGAGTCGTCATACGGCTAAGCGTCGACGAGTCGAAGCGAATTAGGGACCTCGACCTCGCCGGCGGGGTCGGTGTGTGTAATGTGTGAACGGGATCGTGTAGAACGTGCTAAGACTGTGCTAAGAGATAAATACAAATACATTATATTTATCTCTATATATATAGAGAATTACGTATCCGAATCGTAAGCGCCATAAGTACGTATACACGTATGTAGGTACGCACGTATGTATAGTGTAGACTATAATAAGTATGTCCGCCACTAATAAAGCTTTTCTTAATTGCCTTTGACTATGCTTATTGGTCATCTATTGCACATCGACTGCCATCGGCCAATCACTATTCAGAATAAAGTAAAATTAGTTAATCCTTAATCAGAGTTGAAGATTTACGGATACCCAAAATTATAAGGATTTACATAAATTTTATAAAGAAATAGAGTTTTCAAAATTTATCTGCAATAAAAGAAAAAATAATGTGATTATTTTTTAAAATCTTTTTGTAACACGAAGGCCCCAATGCAACAAGCATTATTTCTGAATGATATTTTCATAAATTGATTTATTGTAATGTATGGTACGTCAGTACCTAATGAAAAATATTATTTTTGATTCATAGTTGTATTTATAGTCAGATTGCTCATCTATTTGTTGGCTAATAGATCATTTCAGGTAAAAAACAGAATGTGTGATTTCTATTAATGACACCAAAAACCTCGTTTAATTTTTAAGTACTACCAATTTTTTGAGTAAGTACCAAGAGAATAGAAACAAGCGCATCAATTTTTTTTTAATTCTAGTACTAGGTAAGGTAGAGTTAGGTTATTAAAGTGATTTAAACATGGAATAAACTTTCAAATGGGCTAAACAAAAGTACCTAAATAGTACGATTCAAACATTTGCATTACAAGTAACTACGTATATATCTTATGAAACTACACCTACGAAAGCAAGTAGGTTTCTAATTAAAGCGAACTATAGTATTATAGCAAAGCAACGGATATTTTTAAATAGTAAAGATTTGAGTTAAGGTGTACATACTACTTAGTACGATTTGCAATTGACCGACTTACGTTCTATATATTCTACCTAACAATAATACTCTACGAATTACGGTTTAATGGAATGTAAAAAAAAAGTATTAAATAAGTTTTTTTTATATTATTTTTAAAGTGGCTCTATTTTTTTAATTATTTTTTTTTTTACAAAAAGAAACACAAAATGTCTTTATTGGTTTGTGAGTGACGTAAATTAATTCAAACCTACACAATATTCATACAAAACGATTTAAAATGGGTCGAAAATATAATAAAAAATAGCTTAAATAGTTTATTTTATGTTTATGCGCGTGGGCACATTATCTTCAATGAAGTAAACAGTAAAAAGCTCTATCTTATTATTGAAACATTTTTAGCTTAGCACGAAGTAATTATAACAATTTTTTAATTAGACCTTTAATTATAGTCAGGTAATACGCGTACCGTGCGTAGTATTTAAAGTTTTTATATAATTAGTTTTGAAAACTCCCTCTGTTTTGTATAAATATTGTAATGGATTTACAAAAAAAGTATAAATTGAATAATGTTATTTTAGTGTTACGTATGAATCTTTCAGCTTTTTGTTTAGTCGTACAGATAAATATTAAAGTTATAGGTAATCATTAGTTATTTTAAAGTAATAATTAGTATGATCTTCTTTATAGATATGATATATGTATTAAATCTGACCGTATATGTATAGTACAACGTAAGGTATTAAAATGTTATAATGTAAATTATTGAAATATTGTCTTTATGGACCTTGTTTAGATGTACAATGTTTTGCATAGGACAATCTATGTGTTATTCAATATAGTAATTCTGCAGTTAAGACTAATTCATTTTCCATTGTCATAAAGATTAAAGACAAAATGAAATTGTATATAAATTTTGCTATGTACGTATAAAATTAATGAATATGTTACGATTTTTTTTTCTACCTAATAAAGTATAGATCTATTTATTCACGAAGGGTCGCTCATTAAATTATCGACGTGCTTTAGTATAAGTGACTTTTATGCTAACTGTATGTCTTAGTGTCTGTATTTATAAAAAATAGTGCTGCTTTTTAACGTGATTCAGCCAAAATCCGCTGAATAACTTGACATTAAATTTGTACCATTACATGCAAGGTATTTCAGAGAAGGTTTTTAGCTAAACATTGTCATGCAATATAATTCAACGTTATACGTTGCGTAGCCAATGTAACGCGTGGTCTGCTAGTTTGTAATAATTAAACGACACATTAACGTGGGGCGCGTCGTTGATATGTCTTCTTATAAACATAATATTAGACTCGTAAATATCTTAACCAAAACCGATATCCCATTTACAAATATCTCGTCGCGTAAACGTCGACAATACGGTTGCTCTGTGATACCGCAACGATGATTTTAAAATGACGCAAATTTATCTACATATCTTGGAAATAGTTTCTTGGTAACACCTATTTTTGTAATTTTATAATAGATAATACCTTCGCATAATTAAGCACTCTCGCGTTGATATATTCCTAAAAGGCTTAATAATGGTCAAAGTAAGACATAATACTCCAACATAATAAGCAAGATTCGATTTCATTCATTGATAGAAATTAATAGCTTGCTTTGTGTGCTTTCTGTTGAACTATATGGCTCGTGTATGTAATTTTTCAATCACGATAACATACGGCAAAACGAATATGAAAAATGAAACAGGCTTTATAAATGTAATACGTATACGATGTTCTACATATGAACGGTCAGATTAAGCGAAGAATCAAAGTAAGCTTAGATTTGTGGTGGTACAGCTGCTGAAATGTTAGTCTTGAGATCTGCCCTTACGATTATGTATTTTTATTATTGCTTATATAATATATTGGCGAAATGACTTACTTGGTAACTATGATTATATAATTAACACATAAATATATAATTTTTGAGCCACAATTTAGCAATAATTCACACATTGAACGAAATTACGTGAAATACGCTCTTAAAAGTTGTCGTTTATTTAGTTTTAAATATATTTATTATTGTTTTATAATTATGTATATTTAATAAAATAAATAAATTTAAATAAAAAACTCTTACTAACAAGTTTGATTCATTATTAAATTAATTTTATGTATGACTAGAAAACAATCGTAATCAAAAGTAGTCGTTATTCAGTCAAAGTTTGGGTAAATAAATTAAAAAATAGTTTGATAAAATATCCATGGGTACGTAACATCGAAATTTATATGGTACATACGTCTATAATTATGACAAGCAAATTTTCATAAACGCACTTCCACAAGGAGCATTCCAAAATGTTTGATCAAAGTAGTGTTAGATATTACCTAGCTACAATGTAAAGGCAAGGAGCAAGGACGGGTAGAAAGCGTTTATCGTTTACTCTCTTCTGGAAATACAGTTCACGGTATTACGTAGTATCTCAGTCTTATAACTTCATTCTGTGCAGCTGAGTTCAGATCTAAACTTATATTATCATTTAGATCCATGGAATCCTTCGACTGGGTTGAACGTCGACGATTGCAGATAGACTAACGAAAAACGAAATCCATAATATCTTTAGATAGTGCTATTGTATATTATAAATAACCACTCGTCATTATGTATAATGGTTGTAATCTACAACAAAATTAAAGCACCCGATGCATTCGCCGATTATTGCAAGTCAAAACACTCATATATTATACAAATACGGTTATACTAAAGAATGCGAACATTTTTTCGAACTAAGGCCAATTTTTATTCGACCCAAACTTGGACACTATTCAGTTACTTACTACGGCATCAAGCCGTGTAATTTAAATACAAATGGACTCGGTGCGAGCGACCAGCGTCGGTCCGCTCGATAGATCGCGAGGACGTGTCGATATAGGCGTCGACGAAAGTACAAAATTGGTCCATGCGTCGGGTCGGGCGCGTCAGAGGAAGGTCCTTGCGTCGTCGCGGCGCGCACGCGTGATGCGCCGGCAGAAGTGAAAGCGCGGCCGCGGCGCGGGCATGCGCGTGCCGCCGTGCGCCGGCGCGGGCGGCTCGGGCGCGGCCGGCGAGCCGCCCGCCAGCGAGCCGCACGAGGCGGACTCTGCGAGCGAGCGCGTCGATGGCCGGGAGCGGGGAGCGCTCGTCTCGCCTGCCTCACACTACCTGTAGAAAGAGTGCGAGTGCGGTGGCGGTGGCAGAGCTGGTGGCACAGGCGCGTGCGGCTCCGATGCTGATCGCTGGACTCCCGGCGTACGCTCGGTGCGCTCTCCGCGCCCACCACGTCCTCCACGATCCCGATCACCGTTCCAATTCCACTCCCATTGACTCTGAAAATAATATATTTCATTTAATATATTATGACAATTTCGACAGTCAAAGGAAGACGATATTATAAAATAAATAAATAAAAATTATATAATAATCTAATCTGTCGATTTACCTCCGTTGTTTGGGGTACAGATAGTGAGGCTTTCGGTAAGGGTTGAGAAGGGGTGTGAGCAGGTTGCGCATTATGATGTGGTGCCTCGCGAGCTTGTAACAGTTGCAAGATGCGTCGCACGTCTGCGGTGAGACCCGTTTCTAACACGGCCACCCGTCTGCTTAGTTCTTCTAATCTCGTCAATATCGTCGCTACCGACGCAGCCGTAGCCGTGGCACCTACATTTTGATACTGCGGTGATATTACATCCTGCAATGAAAATTAATAATAAAAACGATGACTTAGGAACGGAAAGGACGATAGAGTAAAATTTATAACAATGATTTTATTTACCTGCATAGCGTTCTGTACTCTTTCGGATGTGAAGGCGAGGGCGGTCGGTCTACCCGTCTGGTGTAAATTGACAGCGGAGTGCGGCGCTGATCGAGACGTGCGGCTGACCGACTGCGGCGCGCTAGGAGCTAGTATGTCGTCGCAGGAGACGTGGACGGGTGCAGGCGCCGGCGGGCTGGGTGATGCGTTCGTGTAGTACGAACTGGGGTTTGTGCTGAGGCTGGAGACGGGCAGCGTGGCGCTGTGGGCGGGCGTGCTGACAGCTGCTTCACCCGCCGCTATGCCTCCCGTCAGCGGCGACGTGTCATTGAGAGGTCCTACAGACGATTGCCGACGCACCGCGGCCCTTCCTCTATACGTCTGAGGCGTTGATTGGGCTGGAATTTATTAAAGAGTTTTTATTAAAATAGGAGGTTATAATGATCTGTAAAACAAGGATTCAGACGATATACAACGTAAATAGATCTGTTTTAATTTAGATTTATTCACAAGTTTGTTTAATTGAGTAATATTAAATTATGTAGTTTTATTTTCTGTATCTGCATATTTAACATGGAAAAATGGCTTTACCTTTTAATTATAATTTTTTGTTTAAAAATTTTAGTAAGTAATGTAGAGTAAGTAACGTAGTCGAATTTATTTATATACATGCAACTAAAGATCGGTATATGCATACTTACAGTATTTGTTGTGCAGCGGCTGGTGGGTTTTATGGTGGTAGAGGTCTGGGAAGCTCCGTTTTAGTTGCGCTAGCATGCCTGCACACAAGGGCCGCGCTCAGAGCGGGCGACGAAGGAACGTGGGCACGTCGCATATTATATATACAAGTATATATATATATATATAGATATATAAGTATATTCACAAAAAAACGGGACGTATTACTATAACTAGGTTTTAAATAAATATGCCAGTGTTAACAATCCACGTTCCCACACCACCGTTAACAATCGAATAGGAGTAATGTGGGACCAAGCGTATCACATGCTGCCTCAAATTAAATCAAGATATTGTAAACATTAAGTCTTTCCCATATGTATTTTTTTTAAGAAAATTATTGTATAAATGATTTGTGTGATAATATGTTATAGAAGTAAAACAATTTTACATTAAACTTCGTCCTCATTTATCTCTTGTTAATTGAAAGGCTTTGTGTCAAACTTAAGTTGAATGTAATAATAGGGCTACCTAAGAAGGAAAAAACGAGCTTAGAAGTTGATATACCATTCTTGTAGAGACAAAAAATATTGATTTTAATAATGACATCGATAATATAAAGATTTACTTTAGCAATGTCTGTTAAAATTATGTATGACTTTGATTAACACAACAAGCAAAAAAAATATTTAACAAATTACTAAAATTTAACTGATTTCCTATTCAAATGATCGTTTAATGTCTATGTCAATACCAGAATGGTTGTAAATTAAAATAGTTGTACGTAGGTTGTAAAGGATTTTTTATATTTAAAAGGGACTTGCACATCGTTCCATATTTCTATGTGCATCTACTCTATAGTCTTATTAACATTATATTATAAAATATACACCGAGCACGACTAATGAATAATTGCAATCAAAGTATGATACGAATAAATTGAGATTGACAATGTCGACTTGATACAAGCGTGGTCGTGCTTGGCGTTTTGAAATAAATTAATATTTTGTAAATACTTATTACTACATTCCGATAGCATATTGTTTTCAATTACCTGTAATGGAGTTTAAAGTTGTAGAACGTTGTTTACTAAAGTTAAAATTTAGAGGTGTGACATCTTGGCCGGCTTTGTCTGCCGAGAATTCTAAAATTCCACGACTCGGCGGCGATTCTGTATCTTCGTCACTACACTGAGAATCCTGAAAATAATTAGACACAAAATTAAATGTCAATTATATTTATTAATGTTGTTAAGCCAAGTAGATTTTATTGAACTGGCCTTATGTTATAAATTATCAAACTATCTTGTACTTTAGGTAACAATTCTATTTATATAGAAAAAGATAATGTAGATCAGCTCATCAAAGCCTTTTTATGTGCAACATAAATGTTAATACTATCTGGTGTAATTGTGCCACAAAAAAACACCTAAGCAAATTTT
Organism: Vanessa tameamea; assembly: GCF_037043105.1. Classification (NCBI taxonomy): domain Eukaryota; kingdom Metazoa; phylum Arthropoda; class Insecta; order Lepidoptera; family Nymphalidae; genus Vanessa; species Vanessa tameamea. The sequence goes on along the minus strand of NC_087313.1, from coordinate 7,507,102 downwards.
TGAAGACATATTTCAGTTCGAATTGGTACAATAATTATTGAAAATATTCAGTACATTATGAAACGATTGATTTTATTTTGCCAATTGGGTAGAGCCGGTAGTTCTGGGTGGGTAAGTGCAATTTAACATGTATGGTGCACAGGAGAAAGCCCGGAGCACGCACCACCTTGTCAGCGAATGTCTCAGTGTGGGGGCGGCGAGTTGTGCGCGCGTACGCTTCACGGAGCAATCTGGCGTCGCAAGGGTTCTCGTAGCGCATGCGCCGACGTGGTTCGATACCACCTAATTCTTCCTTTATAACATAAATAGTAAAGATCATTATTTTCATATAGCTAATTCAGTTATTTGAACACAACACATACTGGTAATAATTGCAAACAACTCATGTGAACCACAATTTAAACTTGCTAAATGAATAAGTTAATAAAACCTAGTTAGCCAAAAATATTAAAAGGTTATGTAATTGTTAATTGTAAATGTTCGTATCTATTGAAATTTATATTTTTATTTCGGTTGATAATATTATTTCGCAAATCGCAATAATAGTAAATGCCTTTAATATGAAATAATGTGTTCGTAGTCAGTAATTTATTTAATTGAATTAAAATATTAACGTCTCGCATGTTGTAGGTAATTTCGAGGCTATTGACGAAGGAGGCGCGGAACTCCGGATAGAAGTCGAGCACGTCCAGCAAGTCGTCTCTGTGCACTCGGTGCAGATCGCAATAGGTGAGCGCGCGCACGCGACAGTTGCTGCGGCCCACTGTGCTGTGTATGCACGGATTCTCCCCGAATATATCATCCTTGCCTGTTAGAAAAAAATTTACAATATTCAAATATTTAAAGTTTATACTCTTTGCCCTATTAGTCTGTATCATCATAATCACCAGGGCGAGTACAGAGATTTAAACAAGACCTTGAGAAGACTTAGAATACGTTCTGTGACTATAATACGCATACTTATGTCGTCGTCGACATCGGGGGTATGAGTACAAAATATAGCATTATTACACGAAACAAGAGACATAGCACATTAGTTTCCAGAAATTACAATTTGTATGATAGGTGAGCACTGAACACTTACCATAAAAGTAAATTGCCGCTACAAGTACATAACATAGCAGTCTAACATCCCTATCTCATTAGTAACTATTCCACGCAGATTCAATAGCGTTATGGGTCATAGCGATATGTTATAAAGTCTAAAGTGTCGGACTGGCTATATAGTCGACATGAAGTTTGCCAACCTAACCTGAGTTGGCTCTCAACCCGACCAACCACCCTTCCGATTTACATATAAAATGGTTCATACATACATATATAGAGAAACGGTACGGAAAAAAAAAGTGTGACCTCGAATTGGGACCATCTCTGATAGTAGAAATATAACCCTTGTCAATTAAGGGATTATCTATCTTTAGATTTAAGATATTCTTGTAAAATAATTCGACAAATTAATTGTATTCATTGTATTCGTTTAAAAAGTAAAAAGTAAATGTAAAGATATATTAAATTACAAAAGCATAATAATGTATTTACCTAAAATTGCCATAACGATATCATCCTTTAAAATTTCAATAGAGCCTCTAGATATGAAATATAGAGATGTTAGAACATCGCCACGATGAACTAATGTTTCCCCGGGAGGTGCGTGCGTTGTCTTAAATCTTAGTGAAAGCGCCCTGTAAATTATTACAAGTTAGTTTGTATGTATGTAAATTATTACAATGTAGTTTTAGTGAAAACAATTGTTCTATGAGAAAAAAAGTTAATAATGTTATAGAGTCTATTTCAACGGTTTACGTGTTGCGTAGAAATGTTAATATCGCAGGTTTGATGACGATCTGTTAAGGTATTGTCACCACCTTCTAGTTCAAACTTGTCGCTTAAATGGAGGGGTGAATTGATAATATTTCTAATATCATCAATCATCAATTCAAAATATACGCCTTAATTTCTTTAAAAAATGAATTAGCAATGATAGAAAAATATAAATGTTGTCACCTTAAGCAACCTGGGCTGGCGCCGTCAAACGCGGCGCAATTCGCTAATAAATTTCTATTCAAATGAAGACAAATGTCGGCTTGTAAGCACTCTGGGAATCCTTTCAAAACACTCGAAGTGTCAATCCCGTTTGTATAACTCCACGCATGTTGAAAGTATTCTTCTAATCTTTGCCGCAAGGGATTAGTAATCTGTAAAAATTTAACGTCAAATTATCATTGAAAATAGTGAAGTGAATGGACTAATATAGTGAAACTATTTCATACCTGATGAAACCTAATGAACTCTCGTACTCTCAATATTTGAGTGTGATACCTGGCTGTCCCCGAATAAAGCCTTTGGATTATGGCGGATACGTTACCGAAAATACTAGCGTACATAAGAGCTGTAAATTTGACATTAAACTTATTAACGTGGTTTTATGCAATCGATTAAAGTAAATTTGAGTATTCGTTAATAAATAATGGTTTAAGTTTTGAAACGTTGCCAATCATCTGGTTGTTTTAGTTAAAATCTTAATGTATTCATTGTTATTAAAATGTATTTTTTTTTGTTAAAATATATTTAAAAAATAACGTACAGCCTACGAGCATGACGAATATCGTAAACCCCTTTTCCATATCCGTGTTTGGTGCTACATTGCCGAAGCCGACGCTCGTTAGGGACGTACAAGTGAAATATAGTGCTGTGATGTAGCGAGATCTGACAAAAGGAAAACATAAATACTAGTATTTTTGACAATAAAATTAACATGTATTTATTTAAAAACGTCCATTACCTCATCGACGGACCAGTAGAATTATCATATGAAGCTTGGACATCATTAGCGAGAGCATCCAACCAACCAATGGGAGCATGAAGCTGAGGTCTCTCCCAGCTCCCGATCGCGTACCTGAAATGTTAAATACGGTAATTTAAATAATATATTTTTATCTCAATATCGCCTTTGTTTTACCGGTCTTACCATAGACAAGCGAGCCAGTGCGCAATAAGAACAAAGGTAGCCATAAGTAGAAGGAGGACGGCGGTACCATATTCAGAGTATCTGTCGATTTTACGCGCCACACGCACCAGTCGCAACAAGCGCGCTGTTTTCAGCAAACCGATGAGTGTGGTCGTCTGCAAACATATACAGCACACTAAAGAAAGCTATTCGACAGTCACTAGAAGCAATTTCCTTAGCCGCATACCGAACCCAAGCATTATATGAACGTTCGCGTATTACTAAATAGCATTAATGAGGCTTCACAGCGATATTCACTTTAATCAAGCGGAAATTTGTCTATGGATATACGATACGAGCATCTTCCGAGCTCAGCCATACAGGTATTGCATTTACAAGCATTGTTTCAAACTATAAAATCAGCTTCTTTTAGGTTGCGGTGCATAAAAATTGTATAAATTCTAATTATTTTGTTACATTCAACTCAAATATATCGTTGTTACTTTCGTAATTACTAAACTAATAATATACCAAGGCATTATTCTATTAAACTGTTATCGATTTTTCTAGCCTAATTTGAATCGAGGACACAATCATTACTACCTAATTTAAATAGGCTTATCATTCGTGACGGCGTTAAATAATATGATTGTCTTAAAACTATGCGCATAAATACAATATAATATAATATGTGTTATTGATACAGGTGCATAATGACGAAACGTGTAGATTTCACAGCTCATGAGGGGGTCAAAACTACGCTATAAATAATTACAATTACATGACAAACACGTAGTTCATCCTTTAACTTACCCATTAACTAAAACCACTAAAGAGGTTCATTTCAGTTATCTTAGCTTTTATTAATTAATTAAATATTTATTGTCGAATGTTTTTAATAATTTCTTCTAACGGGACAGGTTTAAGATAAAAATGAAGGAGGTTTTCGATATTTTTAATTGGATAATATAAAATAATATAATCAAACAGCCTAATCATAAAATAGTACGTTAAAAATTAAAATCGTATTATTTTAATGAAATAAATATAAAATAATTTTGAAAATGATACTATAACTGCTTAATGTAACAATATACCCTATATGCCACGTAGGTGGGTGCCACATGAATGCAATATGTATTCGATACATAATATTTAGTGCTTTATGTTGTGAAAATGCAATTTTTACAAATAATATTCGTCTGGGAAGTGTGAGCGTATTTACTACCAAGCTCTGTGCACTTCGTGACTTGTACTTTAACTAGGAATTAAGCTCATGATAATGTTTTGCCTGAATTAAAAGTGAACACAATATGGGGTTATTCTACTGCAGGATTAAAGCTTATCTCTTATGGCCTTCCATTATATATTTCTTATTGTTAATTCGGTATTTACATACCGTTGATATCAAGTGAATATGAACTAGCCTATTTATTTTAAATCGGCTGTATATTAATTTTCTTAACAGCCAAGTACGAAGTTATTAATATACAACTCGGGATTATAGATATTGTTATTGATTAAACTTATTTATTATCTTTTTATTATTAGATATTAATAAAATAGATAAAATATGATTTCGTATTGAATTTATCCCGTTATTTTTATTTGTTCACTTTACGTTGTAATAAAGTGTAATATTGCATATTAAAAGAGGGTATTGTATCATGCTAGCAAAGATGAAGGCCTTGATTACCTTGGCTCTAGTTGCGTTCTACGCATCTGCAGGAAACAAACGAAACTTGTCAATACTCAATGCTATATAATATTTATCAAGCTACCTTGCATAAACAAAGATCTGAGATAAAATTTCCAAAGTCTATTTTGCCTTTATGCACTAAAGGTAGAGCAAAAGCTGTGGCTACTATCAAATATTAATGCGGATATTATATTTGGATAGTCATCTAGTATTCGCCCCATTTGTTTATATTTGAATCGTAGGTGGCGAAGCTCGTGAATTAGCGAGTGAGCACTTCATAGATTTGGCGCTGTGTAAAATTCAAAACAACTTTGCTTATGGGAAGCGTCCTCATCTTCCATTAACGCATTCGCTTAGTGGATTTAAAATGGCTAGTGGAAATCAATTTTAAAGTATAAAACTAAAATGTAAGAAAATAGAGTGGCAGCAACATAAAAATAGTTCACAAAGATGGTATACCTCATCACTTTCCAGCCCCTGCTGTAACAAGAAACGTTATTACAAATTCAGTACGCACCCACCTTGGGTTATCCATACCGACTTTATATCTAACTAAACAAATGACTTAATTTGGATCATGTCAGTTAAAACAGCCTACAACTAAATACAATATATCATATAAAAAAAAATTATAGTTACACAAAATAAAATAATTTTGAAATAATAAACATCAGTTATAAAAAAATAAATCAGAGAGGTAATATTGACGTCATAATCTTAGACCTTAAATAAATATAATCAGCCAATTGATTCAGAACTGTAATGTGGGGCTTTGTGATCGGCATATATCGTTCAGTAGATTTGTGTTATAGTTATATCAATAGTGACAGCTGCGTTAACTGCATTCCACTACTATACGTGAATTGCTAAGATTTTATCCAGAGCTTCATTTGTCCGAAAGTAATATTTGAGACTTCGTTCATTTAAAATATAGTTGGTAGGCGTTCTGATTTATATTTCTTTCCCTTTAAGTAATCTTCGTGAAAATATAACTCGACCTACTTTTCTAACGACCCATTTTATCATTCTCTTAACAGAGTGAATCGTGTTCCGCGATTTTAATCTTACATAAAAGGTATGTATGGCTAAGTTTTTTTTTTAATTACACTTTTATTGCATCGGTCTACTGCTGGAGTGTCAAACCTTACAGAGTTAGTATGGGATAGGTAATGGTTTTCAATGTTATGTTTCTGACTTTCTGATTTTCGGACAATTGATCGTCTGGTCGCTATTAGCCTCTAATTCAGGCATTTGTTTTAGATTCTATCACTATTTTAGTCATGTGTTCATGTGATATGAAATCATAGGAGTCGGTGAGTGGGTGCGAGGTAAAGGCAGCTCACTTCATCGGTGTCGGTGCCGAAGAGAAGTAGGTCGAAGGGGATGGCTGCGACGAGGTCGATGACGAACCATCCTCGCAGGTAATGCATGGCGATCTTTGCGGGATCAGATTCCACTTCGTCAGCTGCGTTCACGTACGTCGTGCGGAAGTTGATAAGGATGTCTATTATGAATGTTACGTCCACTGAAAATAAAACGAAAACTATTGGGAAACCCTAAAAATTACGAAGCAAAATGTATCTCAATTTGCATACTACACACTGATATATAAAGTCTAAACTATGTCTTACGGGATGCCTTATTAAAAATGGTTTTGGTACGAAAAAAAGCCTACGAATAAAAATTTTGTAAACTAATGTGTAAAGAATTAATAATGAAATTACCTATCATATCAATAACTACGATTGGGTCCTGGCCAAATCCACGAGATCGTTTGTCGAAATCTGGCTCGTTCAATTGAAATGCGGCCACGTACGGCGTAAATATTGCGGTGTAAATGACCAATATCAGAATCAACCAATCCCAAGCGGCCTGAAACAAAATATTTCAATTTAATAATAAAACACGTTATCAGTATTGGCAGATTTTTCTCTACCATTAATTTTGTTTTGTGGGAAATAAATTTAAAAAGGGTTATTCGAGTTACGAACGAATAATTTATTGACTTTTAAAATTTTAAATGTAAAATATCTAAAATAGATAAAAAAAAACATTTAAAATTTTAATTAATTGTTTTTTTCTAGAGACAAAAGAGTTATTTTGTCACTAATATAATTTTTTTAAGGTTAAACAAATGTAAATTAAATATAATTACTGTTTGACTTAATTAAAGGTGCGCGTGTGCTAATATAAAATTGTTATCAAATCAATTTACTCTAGTAATTTAGATCAGCTGTAGAATTGGTAGCAGAAAATATTAATTATTTGTAAATATTTAATATATCGTCATAAAGTAATTTAAAATCAGCATTTTTATTTATAATTAGTAGGTAGACTTGCAGTTGAGCTATCTGAGAGTTAGTTGTCACTACCATCCAATGTGAGAAATATGGACCAACCTTTACTACTAAGTTGTATCCCTTGTGCCTGTAGTTAGACAGGCTAACTCATCCTTCAAAACGGAACCCAAACATGCTAGTTATTGGTGTTTGGCGGTAAAATAGGCGAGGAGTACCTACCCAGACGACATGGCACAGAGCCCTAAGCCAACGTTTTGTTTCCAATTAATATATGTACTATTTATGAAAATTTAATATTTTTATTTTTTGTAGTGAAATAAAACCCATTATAAGCATAGTTAAATATTATTCGTTTTCTGTAAAATTGCTTTTAAAATAATAGCGTGTAAGGTAGTTTGTGCTTTTGCGTGTTGGAAACGAGGTCGATGCGGCAAACATTTTTTATTTACCAACGCTAACTATTAACTGAATTCCCTAAACTACTGCTTAGTGGTTATTATAAGGTAAGCTTTTTTTTAACATAAATAATTCAAAGTGGACTATCGAATAAAGTAAAGAAAAAAAATGAGCGGCGAAAGATTTGTTCGAACAATCGCTTTGTATTGAAAACGGACAATTTTCTCTTATTGCAGTGACAGCAATGCAATAGATTGAACAGACAGAAAGCGATTTGTTTTGACCTATAATAACTAGAATACGTTTATCTTTCAGGTCAAAGAATTTCCTTGTACTTTTTACACCGATAATAATTTTATTACGACAATGTTTTTTCGTTACGCTTGTAATATCAATAGAACTTCACAAAATTGTGACAGACATTTAAAAAAAGCATTGGTACACTTTATTGTAAATTTTAACAGATGTAGTTGATAAATTATTACACGTATAAACTTTTTAGTGATAACATTTCGTTCATTGAAATATTAATATTAAAAGAAAAGCAACTTAAAATATATTTAAGTGATTTTTTTTTTATTTTCTCGCGATAACAGTGCACTACCATTTCGCTTCGCGTTCGAGATGTGGAGTCGATGCAGTGTGATGTCGATCTGATAGATGTATATCTGGCGAACGCGGAACTTTAGATAATTCATTGATATTTGATATACGATGGAAAAATTCAACCGTGAACAATCATTTCTTGTCCGTATAAAAGTTATTCTCAGTAGAATCTATTGCGGGTCTTAGGGTAGGTTTATGTTGTCGTTTCAATTGTGAAATAATGATTCAAATGTGCTTTTAAGAGTCCGGTTATATATTATATTTTGAAGATTGATTATAATATTATATTGGAAATAATTAATTAAAGATAACTTTAATTGCACTTTGTTGCTAAAAATATATATTTCACAATCGAAAAAATTGCGTTTATATAGCAATAAATGAAAAAGAATAATATTTATTTCAATCTTATTAACATGGATGCATTTTCAATTTCGTCACATTACAATTATCAACAATTTAAATAAACGATCGTCAATTGTTCATTGTTAAAACGCCGTATTACTTATTATACTAGTGTATCGCTCTATATCCGTTGTATCACGTATCAGGCTGCTTATATTTTCTATAATCAAGTTCATATATTATCAATAAAAATATATTTCCAATTAAATAACAATTATCTCCGTTCTGTTGATTTATTTTTTACAGATATGATTCATTGACCCTGGCAAATTAATCATAGGAGTCTTATTTTAAATTTTAAAACAGAACGAACGAATGTGTTGAAACGTTATACGTTAATAACAAAACAGTTATTACAAGTATGTAATTTTAAGCTTCAATACCCCATTATATTAATGCACTCGCGATTTAAATGTCGCAGGGTCGAGGGTTAGGGTATTATTTAGGGTACTCCTAAAACAAGCTCAACTCCAGTTAATGTCTCCAGACATAAATAGGTTATCATAATAAATATCTGGAAAAAAAAACATTGCTAATATACTAATTTAAAAAAAAAAAAACCTGTGGGTGAAGTTAGCCTAATCTACTTTTTGGACGATAATCTTTCTTTATACTTGTTCCTGTATTTCAATTTGAAGGATGAGTTAACCAGTGTGCGTACATACGCGAAGGCCATACCAACTTCGACCCTAGTTAGTCTTTAGTTATAGCGCCTTTCTTGAAGTATCGTGTCTAGGCGGAAGGCCCCTTACGATCACGTGGTATCGCGTATCGTCAGACTTACTAAAATAAATTGAACTTACCTTATAAGGAGAATGGTGGAGGATAGTGCAGGGGTGTGAAGGTTGCGTGGTTCCCTTGTGGCCGCCCGTCGCGCCCAGTGACAGGACCTGAGGACAATGGAGTCCATGATACGTAAATGTTCATAAACACTCTTCTAAGATAATACTATCTCAAAATCATTTTATTAAAATAACCTGTGAATACCGAGAGCGTTCTCGAACATTATATATTAATATATTTCAATACGTTTTCATATTTAATTTATAAATATGAAATATTAATAGAAAATAACTTTATGTTCAATGAAGATCTTAAATACGATCATTAAACTGTTAAATTTATCTGTATTAGATTTTAAAGCAATAATATTAACTTACTATAAACTAAATAGGTACTAAATCAGATCTTACGTTATATTCATATTTGAATTTCCAAAAAAAACTTCATATACGCAGATTTTCATTGAAATATTTCCGTGTTAATAGGTCTATATAGGAATGCATACGTTTTTGATATCAAGAAACTTATTCTTTTAAATGTAGGTACGGTAAAGTTAAAAATAAAGAATTCTAATTGTGGCATGTTCATACTTAGCAAAACTACTAAACTAATAAAGGTGTCTATATGACATTCAATAACAAATAATCTATGTTATCTATCATCCAGACAATGAGCAGGCGTATTTTTTAGCTGAAAGCCTTATAAAATAAAACTAAGGTAAATAACTCATTTACTTAAAAATCTCACATGAAAACATGTTTACGCCAACGGCTTATTTTTATTCACAACGTATAATTTCAAGTTTTTTAATTTGTTTCAATGAAATCCAGATAATCTATACACATATTATTATTTGTAAAAATACTCTATTTATATCCTTGTATATTAGTCTATTTTATATACCTACGAAAAGTAAGAATAAAAATATTTTATAGTTTGTATAAAGTTTCAATCCCTCGATTGGAACACGGAGCCGTTTCAAAAATGTGTCGAAAGAGGTTTTTATATAAATTAAACACAATATATATATATGTATATTCGATGCGTACATGTTTACCAATATATATATATAAACCTATATAACAAGTAAAAAATCTGTGTATTAAAAATGTATTAACATTTGATATAGATAATAAATTATAATTCAAGGTTTAAAAGAGATTTTGACAAATTATAATAATCGTTTTTTAATACCACGTAGGTTCTTCTTTCGCGTTACAAGCATTATAACTTGAATAAATAACCCAAAACAAATTTGCAAGTGAATTTGAATATTGTAAGTCTAACAAAACGTTAGTTCGAATTTATACAAACTATTAGATAATTGGTGAAACTATAAATATTTAAAGTTCCTATTCATTTAATCATGAACGAAAGCTGACGCCCGACAGAGGTTGTTCGGTCAAATCCTCGTTTAAAACGTACATCCCAAAAAATAAAATACTGTCAGTTTTTCCCGAATTTGCTTTAAACCTTTATAAAGGTTTTTCCAAAAACAATTTTAAAAAAATAGAGATGAATTTATACAAATCGGTTTAGCTGTCCTCGAGTGATGTGTATCTGACTAAGTTTTGTTATAAATATTATTAAATAGAAATATAATAGATATTATGAAATAAAGATAGACAAATAATAATTTACGTTTAATTATTGGAAGGTTTATAACTTGTGAACTAGTTTTGGCGTTCGTTTTAACTATGAGAAAATTGTACGTATTTGTTATAATAATTAAAAAAAAGTTGACGGATGCCTAAATTATACTCTTTTACTTTATTGGACAAAATTAAAAACCTTATCCAAGTTTAAAATAATTTGTCAATGACAGATTAAAAACTTAATTTATGTTTAATATGAATATTATGAAGTAAAGATTTAAATATTTTGCTGAAAATTTAAGGAATTTTAACATTGTGTTCTATGTAATGTAGTATTGTACAATTTTAATGTTATTCCAAAATTATAACATACTACTTTTTTATAAGGCGGCAAATGTAAATTGGATGTAGTTGAGCAATTAACAGAGAAATCTGAATTAATTTCTTGATATTTTATATTTTTTGTAAACTATCGTTTTTAATTGCTATATTCCTGAGGCCGACATTAGGCATAAATGTCGAATAAGTCTTTGATCATACGTCCAATGCGCCGCCAAAATAAGAACTACGATGTTATATCCCTTGTGCCCATAAGTACAGTAGCTCACTCAACACAGATTATTACTGTTTGACAGTTGAATAATAAATAAGTGGGTGGTTACAATAGTGTGCTCACACAAAGCCTAATCAAATAAATGTTTGTCTTTTGCAAGAAAATCTCGTTCGTGATGGACAGCGTTAGTTGTTCAATTGAATTAAGAGTATATGAATCGTGTGATGGTGTCTTTACGAACAATGTTTTAATGGTGATATTATATTATCTTACTCGATTCGTCATAATTGAGACATATTGCATAATTTGAAATTTTAAAATAAGCGTACCTTTGGGACAACCAGTTAGTATTAGATATGTCATAGAGATATTCCTCGTTATGAATAAATAGCATTGCTTGGTTTGTTTCTGTAGATACGATAGTTTCTTACACTTTACTTTATATATCTTATCCATGAGATGAAGGAATTGCGGCGCTAATTAAAGCAAAACTTTAAAAAATATTCAAACAATGTACTGAAAAAATTCGAAGCATTAACTACAATAAGTATGCTGTTCAGTTAATTGTAACTTACCTTTAACGCCATTATTTAGAGATACACATAAAACTACTTCTCTCCTCAGCGGATTATGTGAATGTACAAAATTAAATCGTTAGTAAATATGTATACAGTGTTATTAGTTCTTCTTTAAATATATTTGTGAAATATAAACTGTAAAAAGAGAAGTCGAAATAATATATATATATTAAATGAAATATATTTTAGCATAAGACTTATTTAGTTAGCGTCGATATGTTGAAATAATTCAGTTATGAACAAAAAAAAACCTAATACATAAAAACATTGGCCTGAAATACAGTATGCCCTTCATCGCGGCTCAGAAGGATAGGAAATTCACAAAATTTTGATATATTTTTGCAGCAAAATAAAGAACATTGACACAATTAATAAGCTGAAGCTTTGTGAGTGTAGAAATAAAGGATATGTCGCTTTTGAAATCTCATGAGTCAATGAGTCATCTTTACAGTACTTCCAATCTTTTATCAGCCAGAGATACGTGAATTACCTCCTTGCCGATGGCGGGCAACCCGTTGAGGCCATTACAGGGTGGTTCAAGGCGAACGACGCTTTTGCGGGAGCCACGAAAACTGGTGTCGCGCACACGCACCGAGGAGCGCCAAGTGGAAGGCGGTGGTTCGTCGCGGGAGCCCCGCGCGGAGGCGGCGCGTCGCGAGGTGGTAAGCGCCGCGCCGCCCGCGCCGCCTGCGCATGGCGGCGTTACGATCAACGGCACGTCGGGGGGCCCGCGTTCCTCCATGCCGCTGCCGCGCCAACGCTCTCACCGGAACCCTCCGTGCTCCGATGCTTCCAAATGCTCACATTCCAGCACGGCTCGCTCGTAGGCCGACGCCGTCTCCAGGAGTGCGATTGCCGTGTTTTGCATAGATGCGCGCTTATCTCCACTGGCTCCGCTAATTTCGATACGTATTTACTTTAGTTTAACTTAATTTAAATTAATATAAAATCTATATCACGAAATTATTGATATGTTTACTATGGTATGGTTTGAACGAATATAAGTGTCATGGAAGAATTTGGACGTCGGATTTTACATTTGTGCGAATTGCATACGATATACTTACTACGATAATCTTTCGTTACCACTGTGGTCATATAATGTAAATGGAAATCTATAAAACTAAACGTATGTATATTTAGTGTTTTAATGACGTAGCCAACAGTCACGCCGGTCGTTTGTGTTCAATTTTAAGGTTTTCTAAATGTTAAAGTGGCGTTATTAGCGATTTTTTAAAATATTTTTGTTTATATAAAAGTCATATGAATTTATATTCAATCTATTACTACAATATTGAGACAATAGTCTAAGACGTAACTATGTGTTGTATAGTCTGTGAATACTTCATGTTTTAATATGTAACTAATTCCATACTATGGCGCATTCGGTGAGAAACGTTTAGGTAGAATATTATTTTAATGATTTTTATTTACGTCTCGTCAATCCAGAATAGTGCTATTCGTTATAAAAGCGTTAGGACTGAAAGCGGTATACGAGACTGCGCCTTATTCAACAGCGCGTCAACGGGTGGTCGGCCTATTTATCGTCTTTGCGCCTGTTTCACGTTAACATTTCCTAGCTCGGATACATTAGAATTTCATCTCTATGCTAGAATACTATCGTTTAATTTACGACTGGCAGCTTGTGGAATAAACTGTAATAGACTTCAACTTTTACATGTAGCATTCTGTATCACAATAAGTAGCACCTTTTATCTTTATAAAGCTGTAGAGAAGCTGATGTTTAAAAAAAGTTTTATTATGAAATGCGATATCTACATTAAACTTTTCGTGGTTCTCTATGATCATAGGGATTATAGGGCTTTCTTTATATCTATGATAATAGAATAAATTTACACGAAAAACGTATTTTTGATTGGATGGAATCTCATGAATAAAGTTCGGTGGAAAATGAAAATGCAGCGTTGTGGCAAACATGAGAGAGGGTAAACATCGAAATTATTTTCGCAGAAAGAAAAATATATTTGCTTTTGAATGATAATGTATTAGAAATTTGACCTATTTCCTCTTTATGATGTGATGATGTAAAATTATGTAACCGAGGGAAATAAAATCGAAGTTATTTACAATTGAATTGTCTTTGATCGAAGATACAGACGTTTGAAGTAAAACAGAATGACAGGCGCAAAAGTACGTAACATACGTTACGTAACTACGTGACGTATAAATACTCGAATATATACATACATTATGGATTAATAGTGTTCGATCTTAATCTTTTTGATTCGTGTTCTACGTAGTACCCGACTGACAAAGAATTTAATAATATTTGAAAAATCTTACGACTTTAAATTATTGTTTAAAAATCGGAATTATATTATTTTATGGTTTAAAAATGAAAATATTTATCAATTATTTAATTAGAATGACGTTTACATGAAATTCTCAAAATCTATGCCTAAATGCTCGTGCCTGGTACTGCTAAATTATTTAGGATATTTTCATGCTAAAACTATGTACCTACTATTAGTATTATACTGCAGATAAACTACGGATAACTACAGATTAAAATAAAGTGTATTGTGCAGAGTTGTGCTGTTTTATGTAATAGTTATATAGTATGTATATCGTTTTCTCAAGACATTTCGGAAATAACTGTGACTTTTTGATTTTTTTCAAAGGTGGAGCTATATTCTCTTTAAGATTGACGTAAAAATCGTATGTTAATGTTATTTCCCCTAGTTAATTAATTTTATCTTATAATTTGTTTCAGTTAAAAGACATTAACTACTTAGTGTTTGAAAGAGCTTAAAAGCAAAGCGTTCTCGTAAAGTTCAAATAAATTCAGATTTTAAAATGAAGTTTCACTACGGAACATTTCTCCGAATTATTTCGAATGTAATAATGGCAAATGCACTTCATTTTCTAAGGATTTTTGAAAGGAAGCTCCTAAATATTCTATTATATTCTACGGATACAATGACTGCAATACAAGGCTGCCAAAAGCAAACGTTAGTCGAAAGTTTCGTCTTTTAACTGTATGTACAAAATTATGAATGAAGTCGGTGTTCATTCAAAGAGAAAGCGTAGGATATAATAAATCTAAAATGATTACACATTGATGGAATGAATAAACTACCTTTCTTTACTAAAGAATAAGAGGTATAACGTAGACAAAGGAAACCATACCATGGTAGTCATAACTCCAAGCATGGATCGCGTTTTATCACAGTAATAGCAAAAAATACAAAAGTAAATTAAAAAATAAAACGCCAAAGCTCGCAACTAAATTAACGATAAAAAACACCTCTCAAGAACCGACGCACAGTCCACAGTATGAACTAAGCACAGGACGGCAACACTCGATACTTAATTTTTACGATATGCACAAGCTGTTTTTGACCACTTTGATTATTAATTATTTTTGTTAAGCCCCGTAGCTATTCTGTAGCGCAACAAAAGCTGCAAAGTTTGACCGCAAAATGATAATAACAGTTTTTCCTTTTTAATGCAGCCGATCGATTAAGCAAGCACTCGACTCATTTAATATACTTTTGCACATTTTATCGGAAACCTAGAGAGAAATTGAATATATTTGTTGCATAAATCGCGTTAACGGCATAAATCGCGGCGACGTTCACTAGAGGCGAAGCCCCAGGAACGGATATTTAGATAACAATTCGATGGCAGTGTGAGAGGCGGCAGAGTCCGCAGCGTGGTCACCGGACTTAAACTCGACGGGGGTGTGCGGCGCACGCAAGAGGTCGCTGTGCGCGCGTCGACGCCTCGCGCCGCGGCGGCGCCCAGACCGCCGAGCGCCGCCTGCCGATCGGCGACGGAACCGCCCGAGTTACCCGAACAGCGTGACCTCGCACAACCTCCCTACCACCCATCGAACGTTTCAGCAGAAACGCATTGTCGCCATGCCGTGCGAGTGTGCAGCACTCTATACTCCACCAATCATGTGTCTATGCCCTACTAATTCACTACTACATTCAAACGACTTCGAATAGTTTTATTTATGACAGTTATAAAAATGCACTGAAATGAACATGAGTTGACAAAATATAATAACTCTGAACGATATTATCAATAATAAATGATATTCTCGATAATGTGGATATTATCAATAATAAAATAAATTCTCATATTAATGTGACATGACATTTTAAACGATTTTTTGTTTTGATATTTATTATATGCTGATTTCGAACTGAAAAATAATGTTAAAATTCTAGCTGTAATTCATCACGTGTCCGCAGGCGACGAAAAACATCGGGAGTTTATTTCACCTTCCGTTTCTAAAGAGGCGAGCAAATCCCTTACACTTTATTAATTATGTACTCGCGCACGAAGTGTTCCGTACCATTATTATTATTCTTTTTTTTTTAATTTTAATTTTGTTATTTATTATTATTAAAGTAAATTTACAATTAAGTTTTTTGTGAATATTTCAAGTGCCTACCTGTTACCATGTATTGATATCGAGCAAAAATAGGCAAAAAATTGCGTTTGTTGTATGGGAATATTTTAAATAATTATTTTATTTCGTTTTAAGTATTTGTTGTTATAGCGGCAACAGAAATACATAATTTGTGAAAATTTCAAGCGTCTAGCTATCGCGGCTCTTGAGATACAAAAGCCTGGTGACAGACAGAGGGATGGACAGACTGGGAAGTATTAGTAATAGGGTCTCGTTTTTACCCTTTGGACACGGAACCCTAAAAAGTAATAATGTTTAGTTGTACAGATTGACCAGCGATATTAAATAATAATAATTAATAGATACAAATACTTAAGACGCAAGGCAGTGTAGTTGGCAGTAACTGTCACTTGATCAGTACATTTCTTGACTATTTTTAAATTAGGGCATTAGAATTTCAGCTTAACAACTTAGACAACTTTATTGCAGAGTACCTTAAACTACTTATTATCTCATTGAAGCGAATCAAAAAGCTTTTAATCTTTGAGATCGTTAGCCTAGCTGCCTAGTTATAAGAAACGTCTTCATGTTACTTTGCGCTTAACTTTTGGTAATTAACAAACATTTTAGCAAATAATTAACATCGGGGTAATAACTTCAATATCATTCACAGAGAATAAAGATTTTCAAATATATTTTCTCACTTTGTATACAAAAAATATGACGTAAAATTGCACTAAAAAATTTTGTTATTTGACAGCGATCAAAAAACGAAACCGTTCACCGTGAAATTGTAGTTTTGTAGAATGTCACAAACAGAAAACTGATATTGGCCCTTTACACTGCGTAAATTAAACCAATACAAAAAGAAAATTGCAAAAACAAACTCAAAATAACTATATAATATATTTTGTAAATAACAAATCTTTTATTTAATAAAATGTAGCCTTCATTTGTCTCTCAATGAATGTGAAACATCAAAATTGTTATTAATATAATTTATAATTATAGAATATAAATATATCAATATGTGTATATTTTTCTTTTTATTATTATAGTATACTGGAGAGTGAAAACTGTATCAAAATCCGTTCAGTAGTTTCTTAACGGATCTACAGAATTCTGCCCTGGCTTCACGCGTTTGCAATTTATTAATAATGAGAAATGCACTTTCATTCTAAAACGCTTGTTTATGTATGTATAATTGTAATGTCAAAAATAAAATTTTGTGCACGGCTTAAAGATTCAAATTTGGATAATATTAAAGGCCAAGGTCAAAATTTTGTTATTATGGATCCGAGACCTGTTTCGCAGCGAGCGATATTTTTGGATGATATCTTCCATATTCCAAGTATTCATTCCATTTTATAGTAAGTCAATTTTAATCTATTTTATATAATATTTGTAAAAGCGAACGATTTTTTCGTCCAACGTAATTTTGAAATAGTGTTATTTTCTAAAGTTTCATTCGAATGATATATTGTAAAAGAAAATCTTAATCCATATTAAATGCCCAAGTTACTAACATATTCATCTGAATTACGATTAATAATAAATTGCTTCGCAAATAACCTTATGCCGGATGCGGGGACGAAATGACTTATCGTGGAACAGATTTGTTCCATTTGGTCCATCTGAGTAATACTTTTATTTCGTATTAATTCGGAAAAAAGGAGAAACGCAAAATCTGGTCAATGTAATTACTAATAACTAATCAAAATTAAAAAAAACAAATGAATACAGCAAGCTATACGCAAAGTCGGGTCCATCCAAATTACCGGTCACTCTACCGCCAAATTGTAAAGCTTTGTGCCGGTTTGAAGGGTGACTCATGCAGTCAGTGTAATTACATGCGCCAGGGGTATCTTAGATCACGTTGTCGGACACGTTGTAAGTGTAAGAACTAGTTTTAACTTGTTACGATATCAGAATACTTGGCCGACCACTTTTAAATTTATTATCACTTACCAACAGAAAGCCCATTTAACCGTGTGCCTTCTTAAAAAATCCAGATTTTTTTTAAAAATAATATCGGTAGTCGAAGAGCAAATGGACCACCTGATTGTAAGTGGTCACCACAGCTCATAGATATTGTTGCTGTGAGAAATATTAAACATTCCTTACATCGCCAATGCGCCACCAATGTTGGGAGCTAAGATTTTATACCCCTTGTGCCTGTAGTTACACTGGCTTAATCCTCCTATAAATTAGAATACAACAGAACAAATATTTGCTGTTTGGCGGTAGAATATCTTATGAGTAGGGACCTACCAGACAGGTTTGCACAACTAAGTGAGGTTTTCTTAAATGTTAATTGATCCTACTTTAAGATGTATGTACTCGTACCTCTTATTTGCTCTGACTCCTAAACGTAAGCTAAAAGAATTATGATGTACTAAATTTAGTCATATAAGACATATAATGTTCATAGTTACTTTATTTGATAAAAGGTGTCCCTTTATGAGTTTTACAGTCAAACGTTTTTTTCTATTAATTATAAGCAGCCGTCAGTTTTACACGAAAGTTTGTATTACTCATTAATAAAGTTTGGGGACACGCGATTTTATGTTAATATAATGGTTTACTCTACTAAATATATCAAATAGTAGCTGAACCTGCGGCTTAACCTGCGCGAAATTTATAAAACTTTACCTATAGCAGACCAACCGTCACCTCCTATTTTACTCCTTCAAGGGGTGAATTAAAAAAGTAGCCTTTGTCCTTCCCCGTACTCGAACTATCTCCATATCAAATTTCATCTGAATCGGTTCAGCAGTTTAAGCGTATTTTTAATATTAGTATAGAATGTATATAAATCAAAATCAAAATATTCTCTATTTACACTTTGAATCGTCATGTTACACTGTAGAATTAAATTTGAAGCTACCACCGGTTCGGAATGTAGATTCTATCGAGGAGAAAGCAAGAAAATCCTCTTTTCCACTATTTTAATTACGAAGTATGTCAGAAAAGAACATTTTTTTTTTATATATTCTGCCTAGAAGTCAATAAACACTTTACCATATACACACACATCTCGTATTAAGTAATATGCCTTATTTATCAATATTGTTTTATATGAGTTTTAAAAATACATTTTTTGTACGTTTTCATGAATAAAAACATACAGGTTAGAATCGAGCATCTTAATTGATGATTACGGGTTCAAATATAAAAACCAAAACCTTTGAATTTTCATATGATTAATTTGTGTTTATAATATATCTCGTGCTGAAAACAGGATATGTCTCATTTCAAAGCAAATCTGTCACACGTGTAGCTCCAAACTTTTACAACATTATTTTGATCTATCTTGTTAGGTTCAGTCAGCGTTTGCAATGTAAACGCAAAAAATGTGTTTATTCACGACATCACTTTAGACTTTAAAAAATCAGTGTTTCTCTACTATGTTGTGCATGTATTATACATATAAACCTTCCTCTTGAATCAATCTATCTATTAAAAAAACCGCATTAAAAGCCGTTGCGTAATTTTAAAGATCAAATCATAAACAGGGACAGACAGACAGCGGTAAGCGACTTTATATTGCTGATCCAACGGACAGTTTCGCAGTGAACGATATTTTCGTTGTATGTACATAATTTGGAAACGATGATATCTTCCAAATTAATCATTTGAATGATCTTGTGTAAAAGATAATTAATGCATGTTAAATGCCCTAGGTTACATATTATTCTAAACAGAAATAATAATGGATTAGAGAATCGTTCAAAAATCGTTTCACAAATAACGTATAATTTTTTTTTATTATTTCTAATAGATACATTTAGTTATAATGAACCTTAGAAGATAGGTATATGCTATTGGAATTTTTTACTAAATTTTGTTTATGTATCTCTTAAGGTTTAGTCAGCGTTAGCCATTTAAGCGTACGAAAACAGTTTTTTGAATAAAACCTCGACATATTTCAGCCATTTTTGTACAAAATATTTACAGATTACATATAAGAACCTTCCATTTATCGGTCTTTCTACTAGTGAAAACTGTATCAAAATCCGTTGAGCAATTTAGAAGACGAAAGCGGAGTATATTATAGACAGAAACAGAAAGCTATTTTTTTTACAAGCTCTCTTCGCGTGATATTTCAAATATTTGCACGCCTGTGTATTTTTTTGATTCAATCCATTTGGAATGATTATAAATGAAAATAAACGCAATAGTGGTGTCATTCAATATGACATTATTAAATCATTCAGTGTAAATAAAAAAAAAAGTATTTTAAAGACAAGTAAATGAATTGTGTGAAGTAAGTGACATGGGTTTCTTTCAATTGATTGTTGATATAAAATATATTTTGTTGGTTTTTTAACATTTGTGAGTTATAATAAAATATAGTGTTCAGTATGTGGCAGAGATTAAGTGAATAAACAGAGGTGCTTTTTCACTTCAATAATAGTATTTGTTGTCATCATACCTCTTCCAAAAGGGGTCCTACACATGTTTCTCTGCTACCGCTTGCTGCCGTGTCGCAGGGAGCCTACAAAAATTTTTGAATTCGAAAATTTAATAACTTGAATATATGCTATACAATATTTTATAATGAATATCATAAAATATCACGTATTCATTATAAATATTTTTTTTTTTATTTATAATGTTATAAATTTGTAATCATTTAATTATAATTTTGTGTCATCAATTGTGTGCTCAATTTGAATTTTAATTTGACAATAAAACTGATATATTTATTGTTCGAGGACCTGATAATACCGTTGGTGACGACTTTCAAGTCGGTCGTCCATAGCATAATCATCGTGATTAAATCTAGAAATGTTTTCCAAAGAGGTTTTCCATTATTTAATAAACATATAATCTCTTACGTAGTTGTTAAAAAAAATATAATATTGTACAATATTAGAGCAATATATTTCATCACATTTATACAGCAGTTGTAAGCCGGCCATATCGGTAAATGGATTGCCGGTTCTTCTTGGTAGAATCTACTTTCTGAACCGGTGGTAGCTTTACATTTAATTCAACATTGTAACGTGACCATTCAAAAGAGCTTTTATGAGCCCATTTAAATAAATAGTATTTTGATTTTGTTATTTTATTAATCTAGTCATAACCAAACTTTCTTATAGGAAACATCCCTGTTACTAAAATTATTATATACATTTTTATTAACATTACATGATACAATTTTCTTTACCTAATGGAAAATTACGTATATATATTTTAATAATTTTCTTCCCAAAGAAAATATTAAATAAATTGTAGTACGAATATTTCATAAAATAAAAGCACTTCGACAAATCTTATATTCAACCTTGAGAACGTAAAAATGATTTCAATAAGATATTTATAACGTATTTGTACATTTTCGAGAGACACTATAAGAATTTTAATGTTACCTTTTTGCTTGTCTATAATTAAGAAACACATTAACGCAAATTGTCGAACTTCCATTTATACTAAGAAAACGTTTTACCATTTCATTACACGAAAATCGCATTTAAAATGATTTTTCATATAAAATCGTGTGTATCTTTGAAGTTTCTTGTCGGTTCTTTGCATATATGTACTACATTCTAAACCGGTGGCATTTGTTTACTTGCTTGAAATAAGTAATTTCTGTCGATCGTAATAAAATAAAAAACACAAAATAACAAATCTATATTAAAAGAAAGGTTACAAGTTAAAGTAACATCGAACTTATTGCACCACTTTTGGCAAAAGTCTTCTTTCATATCTTCTCTCTCCTCTCTCTCAAGGAGAAAATTACTTCACCACAGAAGCACATGTGGTAAACCGAACTGTACGCCATATTAATATTATTGATTTTTTTTGTACGTATATAAAAAAATATGTTTGTTAGCAGTGCTGCAAACATACCACGCGCTCATAATTGGTACAGAAACTATGTTTAATACGTAAATAATCCTTATGTAAATAAATGTATTTTACATTATTATTAGTATTATAAACGCGAATAAAGAATACTCAAATATATTTATCCTTAAGTCTACAGTTACAAGTTTTCGATCTTTTGGAATATGTCGGTTTTGGAGACTCAGAAAAGTACCAATGAATGTTAGGCAGAATTCTAGTTCAATAATGTTATACATAATGAAAGATTATGCATGCATTGCTTTTTTGATTCGATAATGGTCTTAGTTCCTATGTATCTTGTACCTTTAATGACAGCGAGCCTACTCGACTATGTATAGTTTTACAAAGGATTCTTAGTGGTTGTATAACTGTTGAGTGGTTACCCACTCAGCCATTTACATCTGTAGTCTTTGTAGTTTACTCGATAGGCTTGAGACTAAACAGAAACAAACGGAAAAGTAACAGAGAACGTTTCAAATTTTTTTTTTATAATTAATATACTTCATTGTATACTACAAAATTATAGTACAGTTGCTTAGGAGTAATAAACAGTTTCCCGTCCTTCCCGGGATGAGGTTGCTCTATTACACGGACGACACCCTGGTCATGGCGATAGGGCGGGACGCGGCCCGCCTGACCGAAGTCGGAACGGCTCTCACTGTGGACCGGATGAAAATGCTGGGCTTGAGGGTCTTCATATCGAAAACGGAGGCCCTTCCACGGTCTCGAAGAGTACCTCGGACGGACGGACGTTCAGGCCTAGATGAAGTACCTGGGCCTGAGCTTGGACGAACGATAGAGCTTCAGGCAGCATTACATCCAACTAGGCCCGAAGCTCATCAACGCCGCTGCCACCCTGGGCCGCCTCCTACCGTATTGGCGATTGTATGCCAGTACCACTCACCACTCACCACTCACCATGTGAGGCAAACGCGTAATGCTTTTTCCAATGAGAAAAATAAAGAAATAATAAACAGTTGCGATTTATTTCTTTACAACCTATTAAGAGAAATGTAAATATATAATATAAATAGGCAGGTGTGCAGTATATACGTAACTTACGGACAAATATTTAACTAAAAAATACTATCTAATACATATATTTTTTATTTTTATTTAAATATATATAATTTTCTTTATTTATTCTCATTCATGTATAATAATTTTTTAAATATAAAATACAAAATATATAAAATATATTTAAAAATATAAAATACAGAGGCCAACCAGTGGCGGGAACAGGGTCCAAGCCACCGGTGGTCAGGGCCCCAGAGAGAGGAACTTCCTCACAATACGCGCCGTGCCGAGGACTACTGCCTTCTGCATCAGGCCCTTGACCCAGCTGCCTAACGAGAGCCTCTTAAGGTGTTGGTCGAGGCTCTTGGCCATTAGGCCATTCGCTGAAACGACTATCGGCACAATAACTGCTGTATCCACATCCGACATGTCGACAACCTCGTGAGCTAAGTCAAGATATTTTATTTGCTTATCCTTCTCAGCCTTCACGAGATTCTCGTCATGAGGGATGGTGACGTCAACAATTATCGTGCGGTGCTCTGACCGATCTATCACCACTATATCAGGCTTGTTGGCGACAACAGTCCTGTCAGTGATTATAGATCGGTCCCAGTACAGTGTGATACGACCATTCTCGAGAACTGGGTCGGGCACATACCTGTAGTATGGTACCTCTGATAACACAAGACCGTATCGAAGTGCAAGTTGTTGATGGATAATCTTGGCCACTTGATTATGTCTGTGCAAATACTCTCCGTTGGCAAGACGAGAACAACCGGAAATAATATGTCTAAGGGATTCACCCGGAGTGTGACACGCCCGACATATGTCCACCGTGCCATCCCTCACAATATACTTCCGGTAATTGTTCGTCATGATAACTTCGTCCATAATTGCACAGACAAAACCTTCGGTTTTACCGAATAGGTTGCCGGACCGTAGCCAAGATACGGACGCCATAAAGTCCACATCGGGTCCATGAAGGGCCCGATAGAAGCGTCCGTGTAACTCCTTGCTCTTCCAAAAATATATATTAATAATAATAATATATATTATTATTATGCATTATTAAAAAAATCTTAAGATAATATAATACATTATATAACAATACTGTGAATTAAACGCTGTAATTAAATATGTTTTACAGGCGAGTGATGTATACATGTGACTGAATTTTAAACCAGTCTAATAAACATACATACATATATTCGTGGAGATGTTTTTGCTGTACGAGACTCAGAATTAACATAAATTAAGTATATGAATGCTTAGTGGTGCTTGTCTGGATTTTATAATTTAAATATTCTTTATTCCAGTAGGCTTTTATAAGCACTTTTGAATTGTCATGTAAAAGGATTAAACTAAATGTGAAGCTACCACCGGTTTGGCGTGAAAGTAGAATGCAGAATATAATAAGTGGGTGGTACCTACCCAGACGGACTTACACAAAGCCTACCACCAGTATCCACAAGTTTATCTAAAACTCTATCCCATATTCGATTTGGCAATGAAAACAATATTTTTTATAATTATTTTTAATAAAATATGTGGTAAATATTGTACTCCTAAACAGTATCACTTAGTATAATTCTGTTGCTTTGTGAAGGGTATATCATTTTCACTTTTATCACAAGGGACATAACATCTTCGATTACAAGGTGGCTGTTGCATTGGAGACGTTAATGATCTTTAAAAATTTCCAGTGTCAATTTATATAGACCGTAGTGATAACCCAAAATCAGGTCAGTCTTTAAAAATCTATTCGAAAATAAGTCACTGTTCAAAGCTACACAGTTGTGCCTAGCTTTGTTTTTGTTGACACTGACCTGACATTTACTATTATATATATTTTATATTGTCCTTGCTTTAAATTAATTCAATAAATAATTTAAAAAAAAAAATTTAACATTAGACAGATTCTGTTTTTTTTTTTTTTTTAATTTTTAACATAAACATACTTTTCTATTCATGCTATAAAATGTAATTTCCCCTATGCGAAAATAATGCTCTATTAAATAATGACCTTTTTAAACGCACCCAAGTGAGATAGCGATATTTAGAGAAACGAGTTAAGACTATGCTAGTCAAGTACAGATAAGAATCTGCCCTATATTTAATGGAGGGTCGAATTTGAACCCGAAATTATTAATCACATATTTAATTAAAAATAAAAATATTGAATTACATACAACACTCGCCGACTTGATAAACTCCTTCTTGAAATTGGCTAAAAACTTCAATCAGAAACCTTATATCTTAAAGATTATTTCGCGTTAACTCGACTAGGGAGATAACATTGAGTTATTCGCTTCAAAATTGTTATCTCTTACGTAGTTGTTAAAAAAAAAAAAAATATTGTACAATATTACAGCTATATATTTCATCACATTTATACAGCAGTTGTAAGCCGGCCATATCCGGAAATGGATTCGCCGAACATAAAATATTACTCAAATACGAGCAGAAAACTGTAGCACTTTTTATTACTTGTAATAAAATATTTTCTGCATGGATATTCGTCGAATAGAAATCGGAGTTAATTTTTAAGTTGTATACCGTATTCTATGCACTACTATGAATTATTTAAATTAAAATAAAATAAAATTTATTCCATTTTAATTCAATTGTAATTTATAGCGAATCTTACAAATTGTCCACCTGAGTAGAGTCCACCTGTAAGAAATATTAACCACTGCTAATAGGCTTGCACGAAGCCCTGCCTCCAAATATACCTACAATAATTCTATCTATATTTTTTGAATACAATTCCAATATAAATAACAGCCGTCAAATAATAGTATAGTGCGACTTACTGGGCCTACTCTCATTGCAGATTTCACAGCTAATTCCACCAGTCAGTTGCTGGATACACATGAGAAATTCATACGACACGTGTAGTTTTTCTCACAAAGTTTTCCTACATCGCCGAACACGAGATGAATAATAAAAGCTAATGAGGCACGTGAAAACTGAGTGATGTTTGACCGTATTAAAACTCGCTACCTTTACTGGGCCATCGCGGTTCTTAATTTAATTAGAAATTAAACTATTTGTTAAATACTCGATCAATTAACACTTTAAATTTTAAATACCTTCCTAACTCGAATGATGTTGACAGATGAAATTAATTGATTTGTTAATTACTTAATCATTAAAATGTTGGAAACCGACTAGTGATATGATATATTAGCGCGCGTATCCTACTTTATAGTCGCATAACACTTTCTGACATTTTACGTATTCTGAAGTAAGAGTCGAGTTTGTTCTTACAGAATAGCGTTACTGGTAGCTGGCTGGTAACGCCCCGCTGGGCTGGTACAACTACACAAGACTGCTGGTAATGATTATTTTGTACACAATATATGATTAATTTGATAGGAACGATAGCGAAAATATCTGCTATCGTTTTTAAAAATGAGAAGGAGATACTTTTATTTTAGCAATTAAATAAAAAATAGCAATTTAATTAAATTTAAATTACTTTAAAAATTATATACAATACAATCGAAACACAATCGGATTCTTGAAGTAAATCTAATCTTTTATTGTGTATTATCATTTTAATATAACCAATCAGGATCCATCGGTTACCAAATCAGTGCCATAGATTGTTTGATACGTGTGGGGTGTGTGAAGTCCTTGACCTATCGCGTGCTTATCGAGGTTGGTTCAGCAGCCCTTGGCAAACGTCTAACGACTATACCTAGCCGAGCTACAATGAATACACTTTCACTTAAGCGCGGTTGCATTTCACTCAGTATTTTCAAGTGTCAGACCAACACTAAGACAAAACATTCTATTTAAAAAAAAGTAGGTCCATGTTAAGACGTTTATTAACTTTGCTAAGATGCTATTATGGGACGTATTTGTTTGTATATTTTTTTTTTTTTTTTTTGTGATAATATTACTAGGCGAAAACTAGTCAGAAATAAAGACATTTATTTCTCACTACTTTTTGCACGTGGTTCAGCTCGCGTTTAGGGGTTCGTTGTCAGGTATTATTTACACAATATCTTTATAAATTAAATCATATAATATTCTGATGTATAAGCTATATTATTGTAAAGTTTCATTAAAATTTATTCAATAGTTTTGCGTGAAAGAGTAACAAGCATCCATACATACAAACTTACGCCCTTATAATATTAGTGAGGATAAGAATCTTATATATCAATAGCGTAAGCCGATTTTTGTCCCAGTGATTAGTGGACGAAAGCTACACATAAAAGATCGGTTATTGTCCTATTTTGAATATCTTCAGCCTCAGATGTGCAGAAAATTAAAAAGGATAC
Source organism: Vanessa tameamea (assembly GCF_037043105.1). NCBI lineage: Eukaryota > Metazoa > Arthropoda > Insecta > Lepidoptera > Nymphalidae > Vanessa > Vanessa tameamea. The sequence continues at coordinate 7,479,694 of NC_087313.1, read as the reverse complement.
TTGATTGTAAATTATAAATTATTACTATTTAACAAAGAATTAAATTTAGACAGCGGGAAAAACATAATGGCCGGGTAGAGAGCGGCCCTATGGCTGAATTAAAAAAAAAAAAAAAAACGTGCGAACGGACGTCGTCAGTTTACAATGAAATTAAATTAAAAAAAAAACATGTCATAGGTTTCGAATATTTGTAAAAATATGTTAAATTAACGCGAAGATTCGCGTGCGACCCACTAGTACATATTAAGGTTTAAAGTGAAATCTTGAATACTATAATATATTATATAGCTACGTTACTTTACATCCGCTGGTGCTCCTCTTAGAAGTGTTACAGCTTTAGCCCAAAGAGTCCGAATTGCGATTCTAACAGAAGAAGTTGTCGCATTGTCGCATCGTTGTGCGTTCATTAATAATTTATACAGTAATTATTGTTAATTTTGATCTATATTAATTTTAATAATACTATCCCTAATTAATATGCAATCAATCTTAGTATATTATCTTTGAATAAATTATTATAACAAATTACCTCGTTGGTGATATCGCACCAAGGTTTTAAGTTGCAGATTCCGAGTTCCAGTTCGGGGCTAATAATACGTTATTGGGTTATTCCGTCAAAAAATTTACTTTAGCAGCCCGAAGATTAAAAACATCAAGGGATATTTTATTTCCTACGTAATATTTGTCGGATTAAATAGATCTGAAATAACACGTTTCCAACTTTCTTATTCCTTCCAATTATTTATGTTAATGGCAACCATTATCGTCTCATCTTTGCAAAATTTAGTTTTACGAATACGCTGTTTCTACTTTGGGTATAAGTGAAAATAAGTCCATAGAATAAGGTAAGTGTACCTTCATAAAGGTTATAAGTAATAGGATCACTTCTAAGGCGTTCTATTGATTCATGTGCGTATATTATAAATGGCAATTTGAAATGGAAATAAAACAAATGATTTTCTGATTTTCCCAATACACAAAGTTTTTGTCTATTAATATGATGCGTTTTAAAATTTTACAACTAGGAAAATAAATGGATCTAGAAGAATAACTTCTAGAACAGCAAGTTTTTATATGAGTATTATGTTGTTCATGTTGGATTTAATAAAATTGTATGATTACCTGAAATTTAAATAAGTTGATTAGGATATTTCTGACATAAAATTAAATCTTATTTTTGTCCTTATGCTATGAGTTCAAGAATGACGCATTTGATTAAACAGTAACTCTGTACAGTTGTTGCTTAAAAATCATTATTTTATGCAAGGGGACTTATTCGCCTTAACATAGATTATTGAATTAGATTAGCTAGGATAGCCAGTTCCTAATCTATACTTCGTTTGATGACTATGTTATCGTACACTGAGGCCTATAGTGTTCTAGATCAACCATATATTTGTTCATTTATTTTTTGCAGATAATTTAAAAAAATAAATAAATAATATTGTTTATTGTTTCTGGTATAGACAAAATCAAGAGGTGGCGCGCGGTGGTATCGAAAAATGTTGAATTAAAAGTATTGCAACGCAAACCAGGTGCCAGCCAGTTTATGATTAAAAAAATGGCACACTGTGATAACGCTATCAAAGGTAATGTATAGGTTATAAAGAATTTAAAAAGAAAACATGGAGTCATCATGACTCGCATTATTGTATCAATCGTGATAAATGCGTGATGGTAAATAACACTTAAATTGCCAACACCAGATTATGGTTCGTTGTAATAGAAACTTAACTATTTCAGACTTTTAGAATCGAATTGGATATATGATTAATTAAAGTTACACGATATATTTATATAAGGTTACCTATATTTTTTTAGTTATCTATACAATGCAGTGTTTTTCCTTTTTAATGTAAAATCCAGCACTGATTTGCATCGATATTTTCTCGTATTGATTACGTGAAATGTCGTTTAATAATATTAAAAAATATATAGTGCAAGAATAAGTTAAATGTTCCCTTATTATAGTGTTACTTTTGGGTTAAATCTTGTGATAGATAGTTTAGAAAAAAAGGGGAAATTCGGAATGTATATAGTATTTATTTTTTTTGAGAAGCAAAGGAAATTTTTTATGTAGGTTGACATAATATATTAATTTAGTATTTTCGGTAACGATTACTGAGCAAAAATGTAATCAATGTAACTCAAATTAAGTCATTTTGTATATAAGTAAGCTTTTATTGAGTGTTTTTAATTCTAGTAAATGTCAAATGATTCAGCGGGATATTTTATAATTTGACATAGAAACAATATTTAAAAAGTAGATTAATAAAAATACCTTAAAATTAAGGAATATTGATTTCCTTAATTTTAATTTAATAACTGCCACAAAAATTGCTGTCGAACTACGGCTGAGAATCAAAGACCACGTCCCTGCTCATCGGAACGTTATAGCAAAATTATTCTAAAAATATTTGTTACAGGTATGTTACTCTTATTTTCTTTTTAAATAAGAAATGCCAACTTTGGCAAATCACGCAAATCACTATGCCATGCCATTTCTTCGATTACAAATATGTGGATATTAGTGCCGTAATATATATTTAACTTAATGCGACATTTTGACATTTTCAATTACTTTTCAATTACCTTCACATCTTTACTTCACTATTACTTATAGTGGCATGTTTTAAAGGGTAAATAATTAAACTTGTAAATAATCTAAGCATCGTTTTTGTTTTGAGCAACATTTTCCTTCACGTTTTCCTGCAATTTGTAGGGATGCTTCTGTGAAAAGGGACTTTTGTAAGAGGAAGCCGGGGACACGCTATCTAATTTGACCAATGATCGTACGCGGAACTAAAGGTAGCAATCAGTTATTAAGGTACCAACACATTCTGAGTATTTGTGTTTTGATATAATATTGGCGCACGGGCTACCTGATGGTAAGTGGTCACCGATTCATAAACATTGGTACTGTAGAAATATTCTTCTTCATATCTCCCATGCGATAGTTGGTGGCCAACCTTGGGAACTAAGACTTTTTCATCTTAATTATTGGTTCTATATTCATGAATGTAAGATTAGTGTAGAGATACAATAAAAGTCAAGTACAAGTCTTGTTGTTAATACCTTTGTGGCGTTCGTCTGGTTTACTGATGTATCACAGCCTACAATTCTCATTATTTTTCCTTATTTATTTTGTGAACATATTTATGGTCGACGAAATTCATATGTCATGGATTCTCATGCTGCGCGAAGTTTAAGGTTATGAACTAAAGTTATCAGCTGTGAGTGAAATTCCTTAAATTTATCGCCAATGAATCTTGAATCTTAATCTGATATTGACTCATTGCATTATATTGCTTTAAGTATTTTAAAATTTTCAGATAATTTAAAAATGAATTAAATGCAGTGATTATCTCGAAGCAACTTGACTCAGCGTTTTTGTAATTTCTTGCAGGGTATAATTCATTTGGATTCAAGCTAAATTCACGTGCTTAAGAACTCTTAACTTCGGCAACTGCCAAAATACAGCCTGTCATTTTAATTATTTTGTTCATCTTCTATAATTCTAATTATTCCACATGCTTAAACTCGTTAGGCAGAATATTTTTTCAATGTTATCGTTTCGTTTTATTTTTCCTTAATTCGTTAAGAAAGTTTTACTTTAAAAGTCAGTTCACCAGTTTTTTATGTATCCACAACCACATAATTTGAACCTGATAACACTTGATAATCCTTGAGTCGAGGATGTTGAGGAAAATGTAGTCCTAATTTCTTTCATTAAGATAATGGATTATTTTACTTTTGTAATTACAGTATATGATTATTTTGTCCGTCCTATTTTATTTGGAAAAGAAAAAAAAGACGTCTAATAATGATGCTGATGATGAAAGCTCATGACACAATGTTTTACGCAATAATTTTCTTTTTAAACGTGATTCAGACACGTTTTTATTCAGGAATGGTTATGAGAAAAACGGAAAAGTTCAACACACAACGTAAATTGGCAAGGTGAGATCGTTATAAATCTATCCTTATGTGAGGGCAACCCTTATAAGAAATAAGTTTCGAACAAGTTTCTTGAACTATTGGAGGCGGAGATCGCAGCTGCTTCGTACTTGGAATAACTTCAGAACAATTTAATTTAAAAATAAACTTCGAAAACTAAGCCTTTATTTTAGGTTATATTTTATACTTATACTAGATTTTGTGTTGTCGCAGGTACCAAACCTGTGTGCAAATTTCAATGATGACCTTCGATCGATTGAATTGAAATGACTTTAAAGTGAAATGCAATTTTCGGTCCACACACGCAAATAAATAAGGTAATGAAAACTTATTAAACCAAAAAATATTAGTACTCTTTAGATCTCTACAAAACTCATCTTGTCTCATAGTTTTATCTTTCACATTTCAATTTCAAACCCTAAAAAAACGAAACCTTCGTTTTAAGCTTGAATGCCAGCATTAGCTTTCTTATTTACCAATCCTTAAAACTTTGGATCCACCTTCAATCAATATAATCTAAAAATTCTTAAATGCAATTTATTTTAAAAATTATAACGGTTTTGAGTAAATACAGTAATAGTCTTGGCTATGTAATTGAATTAAAACATAACATGTGTAAGGTGATTTTATTCCGTAAAGCCTCACCATACCAGATATTTTAATACCATACTACAGATATTTAATTTTATTGAGAAAAATAGGAATTTCTATTTCACAGCATGAGATATTATATTCATGTAATCATATGACAATTAATGAAATTATTTACTATGTCAGAATTGTTTTGCCTTAATATTGGAACCCGAATTTAGCACTACAAGTTTGAGGTGTATAATAAAATAAATATTTACGAAAGTTTTACGGTATATTTACTACAATGAAATGCATATCCACAACCGAATCTATTACGATAGAAATTGTGACAAAAATTGTATATAAACATGCGAAGGATAAACTTGTAATAACAAGTTTTCAACTCTTATAATGTGTTAATATTAACATTTACCGATTAATAAATATAATGCTTTTATTAAATAAATATTGCATATTATTATTCAATATTATGTAATATTTTCCGCCACTGAAAAGGCTGAGTGAAGTGAACCTTTATCAAAAGATTTTTTAACACCTCATCTTATTGCTCCCACTGGCGACAGGAGGGCAGCCACATATCTTGACCAGATGATTAGAATTGCGATTCAACGGAGAAATACTGCTAGCATTCTTGCCACTATTTCACGTGATTATAATTTTTACAGTAATATCATTTTTAATAGTTTTTTTTTGTATATAAATAAGGCCTTTGTGTAAATAAAATATAAGTAGAAAATATATATAAAGTTTCTATTCGTTGAATCTCATTTAGTTGTAGTATCATGAAGAAAAACTATTGATTTTCTCGTTGGTTCTTTTCTTTACAACTTATACTCTGAATCAGTAGTTCTTTTAAATTCAATTTAAGCCTGAGACATGATGATTCAAAAGCACTTTTATACAAAGTATAATTTGAAACTATAACGTATATATAAATAGTTAAGGTTTATAGATTGCGATTTATGTTCTTCCACTCTTCGCCCACAATTCTCGTTCAAAGTTCGCAAAATAATATTCAAGATAACTTACAATGCGTAATATGTAATAATAAGTCCTTTTGAGTTGTTTACCTCAAAGAAGAACAGTCGGTTTCTTCCGGAATCAAATAAGTAAATAATCACCAAACTGTTTTTATCACAAAAACTGCAAGACGAGGAAACCTAATATAAAAAAGGTATCAACCTGGTAGGTTCTGATCATTGACCTGGTATTTGTTATTAAATGTTTGCTATCAACTCGTAAATAGATATCATATGGCTAATATGATTTTAGTATGCGTTGACAAGTTCAGTCCGTTTTTTGGGGCTAATGGTAAAGTGAATTACGCTGATGATTAAAATTGGCTTATGGATTTTTGAAAATGTGTATGGCTTTTAGAAATAGGTAATCGACTAGAATATCAGAAGTTGAAATAGATACGTTATATGAAACAAGCGTTATATGAAACTTATGTTTGACATGTCTAATCTTGTGATAATACAAAACTTTATGTCGACTTTCTCCCAACTCATTGGTTATTTTTGTAAAATGAGAAAGCTATACCTTTGTTTTTGGTAGCCTTAAGAAACTCTATTAAAAAGAGACAGCCTTACAAAACAGGAGCATGATAAAAATGTCATAATTTCGTATAAGGCATTTGCCTACAATTAACAAACATTTCTTTTGGTATTCGCTGTTTTACGTACAGCGTTATAAATGTTTATGATATAAGAAACAAAAAATATTATCATTTCAAGATTTACAGCGAAGTAATGTTTTTTCGCAAAATATAATAAAGCATGGTCGTTAAAATGAAATACCCTAACATCTTTGCAAACTTGAGTAACTCATCTCTACCTATGAGGCGTCTTAGAGAGTGTTTAACTTAGCTAGAGGCGGAATGTTATTGAGGATGAGGAGCTCCGAATGTAATGTCTGAACTCGATACCGCATAATGACGAAGTTGCAGATTAATTACGTTCGTCGCAAACGAATTTAAATTTGAAATTTTTCTAACCTTGTTGGATAAACTGCGGTGTAGTTCATAAAGGCTTGGATGCATTGATCTTTGTACATTTTCTACAAATTAATCTTGATCGGGTATTTTGTTTCTTAATCAAGTTAAATTATAAAGATATCATATTAACAATTTTTACCCGAGAAGGTTTTAATAAAACCAATGTAATCAATTAAAATATTATTAAACGGTGTTATATTGTCGTCACATCGTTGTACAAAAATATATTAAGAGTTGCTTTGGCAAGCATCCAATTTTAACAAATATATTTTTTTACAGTGTACTTCATTGCGTGTGTACACTATTTAGCCATAAAAAAAATCTAGATTTTTATTTTTTCAATTTACTATAGTATTGCTTTAAAAGAAAACATGATCACCATCAACCCAGTAAAAAAGCTGTAAAGCTACGCGGGATTATTTAATATAGTAATAGTAAAATTTAAACATTAAATATTTTTGTCACAAATGTGTAATATGTTTAATGAAGATTTCATTTTAAAATTGGAACAGACAATCAATTTAACCATAGAGGTTATATGCAAAATATTAAAAGAAGAATAATAAGTCTATTAGAGAATAGATTATAGAAATCGACTTACCACTTTCTCTTCAACAATGTCGTTATTGTTGTTGTTGCTCCCATGTTTTAAGGCACCGTTTTCCATGACCACAAGTAACAGCCAGGATAATTTATTATCTATATATTGAACACTGTAGTCCTAATTTTACTTATTTATAAACATATTTCGATATTTCTTTAGGGGGTTTGGTTATATACTATAATTATACTTCTAAATTGTCACAGCCTATGTCTATAACTATTGGGATACACGTCATTATATGATAAATCATTTTTTGTACAATACTTTTGTTTCGATATACATATTTATACAGAACGGCCAAAATATTGCAATACCCTCACAAAAATTATTGCGATTTCACTAACGAAGATCATTTGTTACTTGTATTTGTAATAAATTACACAATCATTAACATCGTGCACCTGCAGAATTTGATGCAACTAAGCATGATTCAGTAATTTTTTTTTTTCTCGGTAACAAAAGTCTCTTTGTGGTTGCCGATTCAGAGCAAGATATAAGATATTTGTAAATATCAACAAAGTTTTGAGATTGAGTATTCTTTAACTCGTCCGTTGCGTATCAAAGTTACTTTACGTTATTTTATTGTCGTTTAGGATGTAAGTTATTATTTTATTCAACGTTATCTATCTCGCTAACCGTTTCAAATAATAAGTAATAATAAATCGATCACATAACTTCCGTTGCTATGTTACATTTCTTTGTAAACACTGTCCTTTGTCATATGGAAAAAAAGCACACACAATTAACAATTCGCAACCTTGAATATTTTCTTCACTTTTTAAAATATTAGAAATTATTTAAACAACTGCTCCTTCACAGAACATTAAGCGAAATTAAAAAACACAACCTTGTTGATAAATAATATGCTGAGAAGCAATTTCGAAGGCACTATGAGTGTATCGGGACACATGATATAGTATCGTTGGAACATTAATATGTTAATAGTTGGTAAGCATTAGGCGCATTAGCGTGGTTGGAGTCGGGGCGGGCGGGCGCTTGGCGGGTCGCGTCATACTGCGGCGCGCGGCTCGGGGCGCGGGCCGCGGTCGCCGCATACCCGCACTCCAACAACGAACACCATCGCTCTACGCACCATCGCTTATATTGATGGACCTTGGACTACATACATTTTTACCACCTTCGAAAGGCAGCATTAGGTCAATGAATATACCCCCGTTTTATCGAATACCGAAATTCTTTTTTATACGTCATTCGTTAGTCGTACGTAATTTCGTGTATTTGACCTTATATTAAAATACCTGAACTGGTATTTTATTTGTATTTGTTTCTTTTATTTTTGTTCATTACTGCATAACTAATTACCATTGTGCAACATCTAACGTTAATAAAGAATGTGGAAACGTAGAATGAATGACTGAAAAATATCTAGATAACATTTAGATCACGAATGTTCATTTTTGAAAGTATACATTTAGGTACAGTAAGTTTTTTTTTGTATTGTTCCAAATATCAATGGAAGCGAATTCGTGTAAACAGCTCTTTGTTTAAAATTATTGTACTTAAACCTATATTAAAATTAGCAGAATGGCACAATCGAAAAATAAACCGTCGACTTAGACTAGAGGTTGCGGGTTCAAATTCGGACGAAAATCGTCGAGTTTTTAGTAATTTATTTGTTTAAAATACATATCGTTCTCAGTTGTGAAGAAAAACATCGTTATGAATCTTGTAGATATATTATTTATATCGTATATCTACGAATATATTTGACTAATTGTGGGACATATATGACTTTCTAAGAAATATAAATGCTTATTATTGACATAAATGATTAATGACTAGGGCGTAATAATAATTCATAAGGCAATTAGAGCGATCGTAGCTTTGTCAAAGGGCTCATACACGTATTCTTTTAGAATTTCAAAATTTATGAAATATTTATCTAATAAATAATTATATTTTTGGTTTCCTTACCCAATGGGTAAAACGGGACTCTAACTAAAACTCCGCTATCCATCTGTCTGTCACTAGGCTATATCTCATGAACCGTGAAAGTTAGAGTTAAAATTTACAAAGATCAGCATCAACATTTAATATTTGTTGTTATGGCAACAACAAATATTTAAAAAACAGAATAAAATAAATATTTAAGGGATTTTTATAGATAGTCACGTGCGCGAGTCCGACTCGCACTTGGCCGGTTTTTTATTATTATTTTGTATGACTTGTATTCACAACTTGACATCTGAACGATGCATTTTTCACCATTTAATGAGGATGAAATAAAATTCAACTTCATTAATTATAAGGAACCCTTCAAAGTAAAAATTCGAGGGCCACAAGATGTTTGTTATGAGAAAGTTTTCAAGTACCATTTACAGCGTAAAGCCTTCTGCGACCTAAATTACTCTTACATGAGGTTGCACAAAGAAACAAAAAGATGTTCTCACACGTGCCTCAGTCGCATAGTGACCGAGGCAGAAGTCCCTTCGCAGTGTTCATCCAATTTATATTATACTAACAAATACAGACATGGTCCTTTCTGTATAATGTATTACTAAAATTAATTTGAAATACATAACAATTCTTTATTTGAGACTATACAATGTCACTACAATAACGTTAACTTAAATAAAATTATGGAAACAAGATACAACCTTTATAAATATAAAATAAAACCTATTGTCCCTGAGCTATGTAAAAACCTGTATTTTAGACGACTGTTTTTAGGAGAGCATGTCTCCTAAAAACAGTTGAAACATTTTATAAACTAAATAAATTTTTATTATAAATTAAGATACGGTAAATTTAACAAATTACTTATATCCTTTTACTTAAATTAAATATATATATTTCAATTTACATCTCACTTTTAACTTGTCATATATCTTAATCAATTCATAATTCAACAGTTACATATAGCCATAAGTTGTCCTGAACTGTTTTACTGGTCTTTCGAAGATCTACAATTTTCTATAGAAATTTATATATTTCGTATCGTTAAGGATCTGCGATGGCACATTGGTCAGAATCCTTTAATCTCAACACGCAATCTTCGGGTTCAGACGCGGGAAGCGCCTCTGAATGTTCATGTGTATTAAAAATCATTCATTTGTGTTTAAAATTCATCTCGTGCTCAGCGATAAACATCACAACATACGTGTGAGTAAAAATCGCTAACATATGTACCAACCTCATTGAATCAGCGTGGATTAAGCTCAAGAGGAGAGGAAAAAGGAAAGAATGTAAAAGTTACCCCGTCTGTATGTCTCTTTCACGGCTTAACTACAGAGTTGAATTTGATAAAATTTCATATGGACCAGGCTTGAACTTCAAAGAAGGACATAGTATACTTTTTATGTTTAATACCTGACCGATCCCTAAGCTAATAAACGAATACTTACATATTACTTATTTCTTTCAAACTCAAACTCAAATTCCTTTATTCAACATAGAAGCATTACACTTACTTATTGATGGTCAAATTAAACACTACCACCGGTTCGGAAAAAGGAACACTCTGACCTGAGAAGAACCTGCGAAAGAAACTCAGCGGGTCTTTTTTTATTTTTGTCAAATTAATTACATACATAATTGTATATGAATAGAAACAGCCAGGCGGCGATCGTTTCATTCCCAAGGTGTGCTGTCAAACATAATTTCACTAATTGTATAGTAACCTTTCGCACACAAGCGTTCCTAAACATTTTTTTTAAATTTGGCAACAGAAGCATTTTGAACGCTTTCTGGGATCCTATTGTAAAAGCGTATACATTGACCCACAAAAAAGATACTGACTATGCAGTCGAGTAACAGGAGTAACAAGATTGTGTTTGTTCCTTGTACCAATGTTATGAGAATCACATTTTCTCATAAAAACATTAATATTTTTCCGTACATACAAAACATTACAGAATATATATTGAGAAGCAACAGTTAATATCTTAATTTCTTTAAATTTATACCTTAATGATTTCTTGGCTCCTAGGTTATAAATTGCGCGAATAGCCCTCTTCTGCAGCACAAATATAGTATGGATAGCGGCTGCGATACCCCAAAACATAATACCGTAGGACATTATACTGTGAAAGTAACTGAACTAAACTAGGCGAGCCGTATTACCATCGGTAAATAATCTAATTTTTTTGACCGCAAATGCCGCAGAACGCAGTCTACCCGCCAATCCTTTTATGTGGGGGAGCCACTGTAACTTGGCATCAAGAGTAAGGCCAAGAAATTCAGTTGTTTCAACTGGATCCATCGATTCCCCATTGATAAGTACATCGGGTTTTACATTTTGCACGTTTGGTGTGCAAAATTTTACAATTTTAGTTTTTTTATTATTCAGCCTAAGATTATTTACGCTAAACCAGTGTACTATATCAGACATAGTATTGTTTATATCGTCATACTGTACCTGTTTCCTATTAATTTTAAAAACCAAAGAGGTATCATCAGCAAACAATAGTATATCATAGTTTGTTCCCAACAAGAAAGAGCAAGTCATTTATGTCTGTATATATGAGGAATAGAAACGGTCCAAGAATTGATCCTGGGGGTCCCACCCCCCTACCAACTGAGACCCCAGGAGACCTTGTCCCTTTAACGTCAACCCTCTGAATTCTTAAGACAAGAATTGTTAAGATAAGAAGTCAGAAGGTCGAGTGCACATTCTCTAATTCCATAGTGATATAGTTTCCTGACCAGAGTTTCATGTTGAACACAATCAAAGGCTTTGGATAAGTCGCAGAAAATCCCTAAGGCATCTTGCGACCTCTCCCAGGCTTCATAGATATTTCTTGTAAGTTCGATACCTGCGTCGGTAGTCGAGCGACCCCTCGTAAATCCAAATTGTTTTCTATGAAGCAGATTGTATCTATTGAAATATACTAATAATTAATTTAGAATATTTTTTTCAAATATTTTGCTGAGGGTTGGTAGTATTGAGATTAGCCTATAGTTGTTAGGATCTGAAGAGCTCTAACATCTAGCTTTAACATCTAAGCGGAATCATTTTCATAATATAAATAAAAACGCAATCGCAAAAATCATACCAAAGAAAAACGAATACGTTCAATGCGTTAAAAAGATAAATAAAAAAATGTCTAATGCCATTACAATTTATTGTGTGCGTTAATAGTGATAACAATTATACGATTTGGCCTTAATTCATATCATCTTTATCATTTATTTATCAAATCTAGTAAATGTATCATTGTAAATATATTTTACAATCATTTAAATAGATAATAATAAAATATTTAACATAAGTTTATAAGGTATAAAGTTGTCAACTCATTATTTATATTAAGTCTTCGTTTTTTCTTTAATATATTTTCTGAAGATCATGAATGTGACGTGACCAGAATTTTTATGTAGAATTCTCCGATGATGTATCCACTTGGAAGATTTCCATTTTTATCATTTTCAAAATGAATATTTTATATGTAACGCATGCACTGAAAAAAGATATCCATACTTGTAATTTAAAACAATTCCAGGCGCAACTTTCTATCGTAGTTAATTAGAATTTGTGCAAACATCTAATATACTAAGATTAGATAGGGCTTAAGTTCTATCATTATTTGTTAATATTTGTTATGATATACAATCTTAAGATGAAACGTCCTTTAGACAATCTTTGATAGTTACTATTAATAACAATTAATTATCTCAAAATAACTGATAGATACGTACTTCAACCTTTGGCCGGTGGTTCTACACGTGTTGACCTGCCACAAAGGTAGAAAGGTAGGTAGGTAGACTTACATACACTACCACCATCTGCACCCCAATAAACACAACAAGAAAGAAACACAATAATATTAAGCATTAGGATTGGTATTGTTTAGTTCCGGTTTGAAGAGTAAGTGGGCTATTGTAACTTCAGGACAAGGGACATAACGTCTCAGTTCCCAAGGTTGGTGGTGCATTGGCGATGGCGAATGGTTTTTACGACGCTAAAATCATTGAGCAGTTGTGGCCACTTACTGATATCAGGTGGCCCATTTTCCCGTCCACATATATATGCCTTAAAAAGTTGTAGAAATTTGTGCTGATTCGTCGGGGTGTATTCATATTAATCAATAATTCTACCAACAAACAAAATACTACGTTCGTTCTGATTTTAATGTGAGTCAGTACAAGCAGAAGGGACATTACAACTTCGATGTTGAGGTTGACAAATGATCACCAAATGATTTGTTTTAAAAACAGCAAAATGTTATCTGTCTTCCTACAATATAAACTCAAAATAGTAACGCTTTTAATGTATTTTATCAGTGCGATAATATTATTTCTCGATTCTGCATATTATAATATAAAGCCTGGTTTTTACATAGTATATAATAAATTTATAAAAAAACTAGCCATTTACCTGATGGTATCCCATCAGAAAACACTATGATGTTGATCTTTAAAAACCAGAAGCCCAAATGCAGAATTCAAAGTACGTATTTTAAAAAATCTCTTGTTTTGAAATGATTTTCGAGAGCTACTTTATAACAAATTTTAATACTACACTAATATGGCTACCACTTGTACAACAATTTAGTCGGGTAGAAAATAAATTACGATACCACAATTATGCTTATTTTAATAATAAAATAATTATTCCATAATTACTTCTTTGATTTAAATATGGATAAAATTCCTATTTAATTTTGGTGGTGATACTGGCCACACTCCCTCAACCTTTCAAAGTTTCAAGAATTTTCAATTTCGTTCTTTTTGCATTTTTACATCTTCGGTTTAACATCGAATTCAAACTTCAAATTCGATATACTGAATATATCGGTGAGTTACCTTAACAGTTGAGTTTCTTAATTTGTGTTTGATCATTACTTCAGTGCTTTAATAGCATATATATTTTCAGAATATATTAATAATGGAGTTTTTAAGTTTGATAAAAACTTTATACAACATATTTCTACCGACTTTAAAAAAAATTGTAAGTCTTTAATTATTGTTTTTGCTTAAATGCTTTGGTTTGCAATTCAGAAAGTCGTAGTCATATTTATTTGTGATTTACAGTGATTTTTGACCCATTGGAATGTTTCTCCGGAGTTGAAATCGTCATTTAAAGTAAGCAGGACTTTAAACCTCCAGAAGGTAAATTACTGCTTACATCCCCCGTTAAAGGTATTTATCTCTTGGTTATTTACTGGATTATTGAACCTGTATATGTCGTATTGTAGGAGGTTTTTTTTTTACCCACCACATGGATTTGAAATATTAAGTGTGGACGGCTGCAGTTTCCTGGTTGAGTGTGTCCAGATATCTGCTAGTACAACTCCAAGGATGGCATGCCTGTTCCCTTAGATATAAACAATATCCACATGTAGATGGAAATTTGGTGACGTACCCACTTTAATTTTTTATACAAACTTAGTTACACCGGCCTGGCGAACGGTGTACTAAATAATCAAATATACAATCTTTGAATCGTGAGGGGCGCCTAAATTTGAATATTTAATAAGATAAATTATAATACATTGTATTTTCAAACATTCCTTTTATCCCAGGTGACCCACGCTGAGTCTAGCTGGCATATTTTTTAATTATCTATAGTACAAAAGCTGTAACTAAATTAAGTAACTAAACTTATTGTAAGATTTATAAATTTTGGTTTCTACAATTAAATAGTTATATAACAAAACTGTTTTCTTCAAATCCATACCCACATTAAAAAGGTAATCAACAAAAAGTATACATTTTTATAATGTACTGTACATTATAAAAATGTATACTTTTTGTTGATTTCAACTTGCGTAGACTCGCCGGCTGCATCGCATATCCAGAGCACGTCCCATAAAGCTAGCGCAGCCGCTGAAACTATTCAAGTACTCGAGTCCCGCAAATACTGAGTCTTATAAGAATTCAATTGCTTTTAAAACTTTTGTCTTCAGATGCCAATAAAATATTAATAGACCTAGAATATACAAAACTGAATCACACTGGAGATAAGAGCTCATCTAGCTTTCAGATTGAGCCTAGCGAGTTAGAGAGGTAATAGGCACCTGCCTCCTATGATGCCCTAGGTCTATCGTTTGAATACCTGTATCTGATTGGACGTAAAATAATATCGTCATACTCCTAAAGAAGGCGGCTATGCGTTAATGAGTAAGGATTGCTCGGTATAGACGACGAAAACGGCGTTGCGCCCCTTGATCCAGGAGCTTAAAAAATATAGGACGCAATCCTAGGGCCGTGGATACGTGAGATGGAGGTTTCGCGTAACTTATTTAAGATGCTCCTGAGGAAAACAGCAGCCGGGATAACCCTGCGCTACCGTACGCCCTAGCCAGGAGGCCAGGGTGGGGGCATCAACTTCACCGAGAATAACCACGATAGGAGCACAGAAAGGGACGGTCCGCGAAAGCGTTATGTCAACACGATCACCAAAGACGGCCATTGCAATGGTTTTAATAGACATGATTCAAATAACTTCGTTCTCACGCTAAAATCCCGGGTACTTGGTGTTTGGCTTGAGGGTCTTGTGTTTTTGTAATTTGTATAATGTATATCTAATTTAATTATTTTTTTTTGGTATATATCTGATATTCATATCATCAGATATTCTGACATTCGACCGCCATACAGCAATACTTAGTAGTGTCGTGTTCCAGCCTGAAGGGTAAGGGAGATAGTGGAACTACAGGCACAAGCGATATAACATATTAGTTTCCAAGGTTGGTGACGATTTGTTTAATATTTTAAACAGCGTCAATGTCTGTGGGTGCCGTTAGCCACTCACCATCAGCTGGACCATTTGCCTGGCTTGTAATTTCAGAAAAGATAGTGTGAGGTACATAGTCAAAAGTTAAGTTCCATGTTATTTTTTTAATTTAAAGACAATTGCTATCTGTGTAGGTATTCCGTATTTGCAAGTAAGTAGTAAGTAATAGTATACTGCAGTGGAACGCCGCATGTACGCGTGGGTTCATTCTATTAGCGTGTGGTAACTCCGTACGTAACCTTGTGCCGATACCGTTGAGTTTCGTGAGCTATGTCTTTATCCTCCCCGAATTATTAATATAGAATTAAAAAAAAAAACATTTAAAAAACAAGTAAAACTGAATTCAATAGTAAATATATAAATAAATTAATAAGATATTATGCACTGCATTGTAACTTCCGCCCGCGGAAGGAGTTGCAATTTTAGATATTTTTTTCCAGGACAAAATGTAACCTATGTTCTTTTTCAGGCTACAATTTATTCCTGTAACTAATCCGATTATCCATTTATCCTAACTTTCGCATTAATAATATTTGTTAGGTGACGTACAAAGTTCCTAATTACAAATGTACACTATAATTATTTCTCGGAAAGTAGCTAAAGGCTATTTTATAACATATCTTAATTAAAAATCCTTTAATAGGAGTATTTCTTGAGTAACCTCATTTTTGGTATTATCTTTACTTACTGGCCATGACAGCGTCACTTCATAGAGGGCTTAGTTGTGTAATTCCACTGGTTAAAGTAGATATACATGTGAAAGCTCCGTTAGAAGTATGCTTTAAGGGAATTCCGATGAAAACTCATTGATGCTCAGTCCGGGTTAAGTACTCTAAAATCGTTCAAAATGCACATACTAGCAACTGGTTCATCTCAGCTTAATATGAATATACTTTTATTGAAGTCAAAAAATAACCTAATTCGTTTCACTACAAGATATTTTAAGTCTTATTCCACATTTATTTTACTAAGTCTTTCACGAGTTCACGAATTTGACTAACTTTAAACTTTATTTTATTTCTATTTGAGTCCCCTTTGTATTCAAGAAAGACATTCGATTTATCACACTTCGTTTTAATGTAGGGTTCACAATTGAAAACAATTTTTAAATTTACATATACTTTATTAAATTGATTACTGAAAAAAACACCTAATTAGGTAATTTAAATGAATGCTAATTATAGCTTGTTAAATGAATACAAAGGTACATGGTATTGAGTTCATGAAATTAATGTCAAGTATATTAAACATTTAGGACAATCTTAAAGAAGAAATGGTAACTTCCCTAAGAATAGAGCTAGCACTCTGTCAAATGTTTGCACAACATAATTCTCAGAGACAAATTGTATCAATTTGGTGGTAGTTCCGTTTGGTCGCGATACGATTTATTCTGCTGAGAAATTTAATGGCAATTATTTATTTGGAGTTGCACTAACGAATTCTTTACTGATGTTGTTACTGATCTGTCTATTAGTCTGTATAGCTTAAATTGTCATAATTATTAAAATGCCAAACTTTACCGTTTACGGAAAAAAAAAATCGCGTGGTTGTTTTTGTAAACATTTTGTTGTGCACAAATAAAAGTGTAGAAAGTTGGGACTAATTTCAATGGCTTGTCCAGTCAACCTTCGAGAGGAGAATTAAAAAAAGGAGTCAGTTAAATCGTAAAGTATGAATAGTAAATCATAAAGTAATAAAATATATATAATATAGAAAAGATTGAATACTAATCAATATCTTTTATATTTATTAAATCGAGTCATGGAATGAACGCGATTATAGCAGATGATAATAAAATTATGAGCCTCCGGGCTTTATAAATTCACAACAAAAGACTAAAGCGAAGTACTGTAACAAACCGCTACCAGGATGAAATAAATAAGAAAAAAATTCGTAGGTAATTAAAATAAAGCTGAATTTATAAATGTTTACTCTAGAAATAGAGTAATAATATATAATAAGCATTTCCAGTTCTAATCTATATAATCTACCGCTGTGCCGCGTATTGATTACAAAATTATCTAGTAGATTCAGAATAATGCGCGTCAGATAAAATAATTTGGGTGTTCAAAAAACTGATTCGAAATAGAAATTATAAACAATAGATTTAGACAAAACTGTAAGGTAATTAAACATCTTATAACATTGCATCATTTTAAAATATTTGCTGGTTTTTTATTTTTTTATTTTGGAACGTTAATGTAATTTATATCCATGTGCTATATATACAAAATCGCTTTATAATCATTTGATTATATATTTTTTTATTTAGTTGAAATATTGAACACTGACAAATTTGAGGCATATGGTATAATGTAAGGTCAAGGAAACCAGAATAACACGAAAAACAAAAGACACAAAAACATAAGGGGAAGGAAGACGATGTCTCAACATCATAGAGTCCCATGAAAACTGGTATAGTCATTATTCTTAAAGTTAGGTTGTGATGTTGCATTTTAATAAAATCAGACAGACGTATTAAAATAATGTAAATCCAAATTATAGAAAAGATTAATACTACTTCTACGCCTACATACTGGAATTATGATATTTCGAAAACAAAATCGAACTATGGTAAAAGATATAACCGTTAAACACTGCCACAAGAATTAAACAGCACATATATTAAAACAGTAGTACTTTGTATTGTAATATAAAGGTATCAAGACGTAACTGCATGACCTCAGTACAAGAGTATATTCATCAACGACCATGCGATCTTCCCATAACCGTTGGTTCGATCAATTGACAATTCCCTCGTCTGCTTAACTAAAATAAATTGTCTCAAATACTTTTTAATTATAAATTCTTAAAATAATGATATCAGCACATTTTCTCGATAAAATCTTCCACTGTCATGTTGTATGGATTAGATATCGCTTAATAAAGATTACTGTGCCATTAAAGTAGAGCGAACCGCCTCGGAAAAATAAAACCATTCCTCATACAGTCTGGAAATGTTGAACGACGCGCGCGCAACTCCATTCCGCTTGCGATAGACAGTAACCGTGATAATAAAATACGTTAATGTAAATAAATAAATAAAAAATGGTGACGATTAAAAATGAGAAACAAACAGAGGACACCGAGAAACCAAAGAAGAAAAGTCCCCCTAGTTTATTTTCTCGATTATTTTTTCTGTGGACGTTTCCCTTATTCTATTATGGAAATCGTCGTGATCTGGAAGACGAAGATTTAATTCCAGTAAAATCTGTATATAATTCGAAAAATGCTGGTGATGTTTTGGAAAGGTAATAAAAATTATTTTCATTTAAAATTTTAATATAATACGAATAAAACTTCATTTTTTGGGCATTTAAATAGTATAATTATTATAGTAATATTTTTTATCAGTCGATAGAGCCTGTTAACTGTAAACACAGATAGGTCAAATCCAATTAAGCCCTGACTTCTTCTTTGATAGAAATACACATGAAAATCTATACGTTTCTTAAAAAGGTCAAGCGATGTTTTAATTAATTATGTAACTAATTTAAAACATATAACGTATTTTTGCGTTATCACAAATGTATGGTACATGAATGAAACTATAAGTTCTGAAATATCTAAATCCAAACACAATGTATGAAGAAACCTTTACATATCACATAGTACATTACTCTTTTTCGAATTAATTACTTCGCTACGAAGACGGCCTACTATGTATGTTACATGTGCGTTTGACAGATTATTTTTATAGTTAAATAACTCACACGTAACTTTTATGAGCTTTGCTTTTTGATTACGCGCTGAAATCGTAATTCGATAAATTACGTGTTAACTTTATTTCATTTATTTATTTAACCGACATGTGGTTCTTACATCAATGAATTACACACAGTACATATATTAATTATTATCTTTGTTATGATTATAATCATAGGTAAATAACACACGTAAAACTTTTTAATAATAGTGAAACGGAACAACTTAATAACTTATGTATTTCATTTGAGAAAAAGAGTAGTTACTGAGTGTCTTGTCGGTTCGATTCAGTTACACTTACAGCTCGAACACACACTATTGGAATAATAAAGTTCGTATATTGATTTTCATTTTAATATCATACGGCCAGTCTGGTTACAAAAAATGAAACCTTAAAATGTACCTAAAATAAAAAATAATGTGTCTAACATCAAATGGAAAAGGTACCGTAATCTTTATGCTAAATGTACATCATTAAGAGTCACTAAAAAGAAGAATGAAAAAAATAATATGTTGCACAAGAAACGCTAAATAAAAATATTAGTCTGTAAAAATAAGGCCTTTTTGCTTTAAGTAATCTATTAGAGACAAATTTTATCATGAGATAAATATAATAATCGGGATAGTGCAAACGCTATCTAATATAATATATACAATCTAAAATTAATTACATAAAAATACGACGACAAGGTTGCGTGGTAATTGCTTTTTTTTTAATTATTAAGACGGCAAATACTTTATTTATTCATAATCGTTTTGTTCTTAATATTGATTATGATAATTTATTTTTTTTAACATTATTAGTTTTACTTGGTAGGACAAAATATGTAAATTGTATGTAAATTTATTTTTCCCTTTAAAATATAATTGATAGTCATTATGAATTAACTAAATGATAATATTGTAATTTGTTTTAATTTTAAATAACTCATTAATTCAAAATAATTTATGGTAAAGTAAAAAATTATAATAATTTTATTCACTTTAATCACACTTCGGTAGATCTAGTAGCTTATCAATGACCCACTGTTGGGACAAAGGCCTCCTATTCTCTTAAGAAGGTTTGATTAGCCCACGGATAAGTTAATTTTTGGATAGGTGGAATATATTTGATTTTTTTTCCATCGTGTGTTATAATAGACTTATTTTCCATTTCCCCGATTATCATTGATAATTATCAACATATAACATCATGGGGAGGGTTTTATACTATCCGAGTTCTATATCATGACGGTCGATATATATACAGAGGCAGTGCCTAGCGGTTCTCCACGTGGTCGATTGGCGTCATTAAATAGCTGGTGTACCAAGTCGAACTTTATCGATACGTATACAAATTACATATCGATTAACTACGACTTGTTACATCAAACAATCCAATCGATTTACCTTCACAACGACATTCGTCAAGACGGAGTACTAATACATGGAAAATCACTTACAGAGCAGCCCTTAAGCTGAATAAAATGACTAAATTACGTAGTGATACTGGTGAAAAAATAAAATGTTTTGTCGTCATAATACACAATCAACCGCCTTAACCATTCGATTTTATTTGTGGTGAATCAACCCTCCATCAAACTCATACCCAATGATTGTTTTCATCAGGCGGTCGACTGCAACATTATTTTCTCCTACAATTATAATATCGATACAATCACCTTACTTCGATAAAATAAATGAATAAGTAAAACTTATCTTGATGATGAAAATAATAATGATGTCACAGATAACACGTTTGTATGATTCTTGCATACATTCTTATTACTTATGTAATTATTTTTTAATTGTGTCTGATTCATAAGTATAATATGCAATTATAATATAAAATACAATATTGTTTCCTTTGTGATATTGTTAATATTATAAAGTTGAAGAATTAGTTCGTTTGAATTTCAAGACAGTATAGGTCTCAGTGCATAAAACATAGTCAATCAAAATATAGATCGTGTACTACCTATCCTAGCTAGGCTAATTCAATAACCTATGTTAATCCTCTCCCAGAAAGAAGAAATAATATACATATACATACAATAACATACACCGGAAATGTCGCCTAAATAATTACAAGAAATATTATAATTAAGATTCACACGAAGTAAAATATGTTTAAGTAACTAAAATAGTGAAATGTAATTTTTGTATTTATATGTAGGTGGTAAGTGTACTTATGTGTGCGTGTAGATGTGTGTGTGTCAGTTGAGATTAAGTTATAGAAAGAATATTCATTCTTCTGTTTCATTGTACGTACTGTTTAGCAGGACTTATAGATGCTTTTATATTACACTGAGCTAGTGCTAAATTATATATAAATCGAATCGCTTAGTAAAATCATATTTCGCAGTAGGTAAGCAACAAATGTTATTTTTGCATCGTTTGACAATAGTAGTGTAAGGAGTCCTTTTCTGCTGGTATTGAATTCAATTTAAGATGTATAATCGTTTTACGCTAAAGAATTAAACTATAATTTAATCCTTTAATCTTGTCAGTTTGTATGTAACATATGTATCCAATATGTATCAAATTGCGTAAACATGTCGCTATACTTTTTAATCTGTATTATTAAATGAGAAGACTTTTATGTGTTACCATACTGAAAAAAACTATTAAGCAGAAGATGCAGAGTATATCGGTGACAGTTGTGGTATTAAGTAATTTGTAGACAACGTCTGTCGGTTGTTTGTTTGCATATTATATTATAATAAAAAAAGAAACGTATCCAGTCAAGCATCAAATAAAATAGTTATTATTCGTAAACATTCACTAATTATGTAAAATTTGAAACAACTTATTATTTAAAAAGAAAATTAAAACAGGTTCTTAATTTAATTAACAGGTATTTTTATTTGTTTCACAGCATAATATTTTTGGAATGGCATAAATCAAGAAACCAAGCTTGGTTAAAAAATTATATTTTACTGCCAAAGCACAATTTAAGGCGACGTCATTATACTTATTATAACACTGGCATATTTATATCATTGTATTAAAGAAATACATTATTGAATGGTAATTGGAAAATATCTACTCAATGCAGCAGCATTTACAATATGGGACCCTATTATAGACAGTCTGGTTTTATCTAACAAAAAGCTCTTTTAAAATGCCATCAATAAGTCCGAACAATATTTTTTATTTTCAATTAACAAAATTCAAAACATAAACATCAGAATAAGGAGTTGATTATTTAATATTAAATGTTGTCACCATATATATGTACATAATATACAAGAAAATACATTCAAAATGATTGTTTACAGATTGTTACTTATTATGATTAATAACTATTGGATTATTTACTTATTATGAATTATAGTTTACTTAAAAAATTACAATTAAAATACTTAACACTTGATTTGGCTGAAGGGCTGTGTGCAAGTCCGTCGGGGTCCACTACCCACTAAACAACAGTACTCAGTATTTTAGTGTTCCGGTTTGAAAAATGAGTAAGCCAGTGTAACTAGAGGCACTATGGAGATAACATCTTAGTTCCCAAGGTTGGTAGCGAATTGGCGATGTAAGGAATGGTTAATATTTCTTAGAGCGCCATTGTCTATGGGCGTCGGTGACTACTTTCCATCAGGTGTATTAAACCGCCACAATATTTGGGAACTAAAATGGGACACAGCTTCTTAATTCCCAAGTTATGTGAGCATTGTGCCTGTCGTTACGCTGGCTCACTCACCTTTCAAACAAAAAAGACAACAATGCAAAGTATTGCAGTTCTTCTGCAGAAAATCTGATAAGTGAGTGGGTGGTACCTACCTAGACAGGCAGACACAAAGTCCTATTATCAAGTAAAAACCTCTTTCTGTTTTTAATTTCTAATTTGAAGCTCTCGACCTCTAAAAAACTCTATAGCACTTACAGAATAAAACAGACATTTCTACAAAACTGAAATTCCTAATAATCATGTTCCTTAAAAGAATCAAAAGCCTCTAAAACTTAAATGAAGTTTGAGTTCCAGATGTACTACAAACGACACAAGGCATTTTCTTTCAATATATATATGAATTTTTCGTATGTTAGTTTGCGGATTTTACAATTTCAAATATCCTATGTGTAAAAATTCAAAATAATATACAGATATTTAATATGTTTTTTTTTTTACAGAAATTGGCTACACGAGGAAGCGATGGCAAAGGCCGGAGGGAGACAGGCATCGTTTGCAAAAGTTATATTTAAAACTTTTATATGGTCGTTTATACCTGGCGGAATTATGCAATTTATATGCATTTCATTGAGGTAAGAAACATTACATTTCAGACATTTATACCTTAACTCTGAAGAATATCATCCACCATTTAAAAAAAAAAAATTGATATATTTTTTTAAAAGCCGAGATGGTTCAATAGCCTTGGTAGAATCTTAACTTACTAAATTTAAACAATTCAATTTTAACGGCATGATAAATACATAATCAGTGGATAGCGATTATTCAGGTTTGCACAAAAACCTACCCCCGATGAAAATATCACTTAATTGAATCTTAGGTAAAGGGAATACCTAAGATTCAAAACATACTTATATCGAAAAAGTTATACATTTTTATTTTTTATTATGAAGAAAAAATATACATTCCTAAAAACTTCTGTTAACTAAAGTTTTAGTAAAGCCATTAAAAATATTTGCAGTACTCTTATACGTTAAATATAACCGAAGACTAGATTCCCTCCCTAGTCGTGTCAGCAATCGACATCAAAATAAATATTCATTAAGTCGTCAGCAACAACATGTCGTCAAAAATTAATGACATACGCCCTGTGTCGTTACAAAGCCTCACCAAACCGCGCTTGTTTCAAAACAACCTCGCTTTACATTTTTGTAGGACGGGAACCGTTTTTATTTCGTTACCAAACATTACACGAACGAGAAATTTAAAAATTATACGCGTAACATTTTGTAGTACTGATAAGTATTTAAATTATTAACATTTGAGGTCTTAAGCGAAAATTCGTATATAATGCATTGCCTCATCATTGTACTTTATAGATCCAAAATCCAATTAAGGCTTTTTTTGTACTTTTTTGGCAAGCATCTTATCGAGAAATATTCAGTAGCAACTCGGGGTTAATCATTTGGCAATGTTACATCTATGCCATCCGTGTTCTATCTACGGTCGGGTCAGGTTATGAGATGCACCACACACACAAAAAGAGACTCCTAATTAAAAGTGTTTTTTGTTAAATACAAGTTTATTTCTGATCTGTGGCTGCATGTGCTTTTGGATACAATTAATGACATTCATTTCAAGCTAATTTAATCCGACGCCGTTAAGTGTTGACTCATTTCGATTTTGCATTCCTTTACGATACTAATACTTTAATTTTATTTAAAATTGCATGAAACGGGATGTTATGCGTATACAACATCGTGCCCAAATTAATATTTAAATATATTATTACTACCTACATTAAAAATATATAGACGACTTCCGTGGTCGAGTAATGTGTACACCGGTTTTCATGCGTACGCCACTCCGAGGTCCCGGGTTCGATTCCCGGCCGAGTCGATGTAGAAAAAGTTCATTAGTTTTCTATGTTGTTTTGGGTCTGGGTGTTTGTGTTACCGTCGTAACTTCTGATTTTCCGTAACACAAGTGTTTTAGCTGCTTACATTTCAGAGTAATGTATGTGATGTTGTCCAATATTTATATATTTATATAGAGGAGCTATTTTTATTTAATTAAATAATTAATTTTATATAATTTAAACCCAATTTATTTTAACAGGACAGGAGCACCGTTACTGTTTGGTAGTTTATTGGAACATTGGTCAGTCAATTCTGAAATGACTCGTGAAGTCGCTTCGTATTACGCAGCTGGTTTGATATGTGCGAATTTACTGTCGGCCTTCTTCAATCATCATGGTAATTTTTACTGCCAGCAATTTGGTATGAAATTGAGAGTCGCCACCAGTACTGTTATGTTCAGAAAGGTAAGTTAATGTCAATTATATAAATCGGGATATAAAGTTCGAAATTCGAAATTAAATGGAATTAAATTTTATCTTTAAAAGGATCTTACACAAAATTGTTTTAATTTTTATTTTTTATTTTAACGCCATATTGTGAGTTAATTTTAATTTTGCAATTATAGGACACAAGTAACGTTTAAACAGCCACACAAAATTAAACCAATAATTTGATTGATTAGAAATAAACGTTCATTGATATTAATATTATATCTATAAAACATTCGTATCATATTTTTTTATCATAAAATCACAATATAGCAAATTACATATTATTCATATTAAACGAAAATAATATTTAAGCGCTTAAAACGTTATTACGTATTTATCATTGACATTACGTGCTTATCTGATAAATTAATTTGCTTCGCACCAAAAAATAAAACTAAATGTATATATTTTAGATTATGCGAATGAATAACGGATCGCTAGGTGAGACAACGGCTGGGAAAGTAGTCAATCTGCTCTCGAATGACCTCCAAAGGTTCGACCTAGCGTTCCTTTTCATGCACTACGTATGGATAATTCCGCTGCAGCTTGCCGCTGTATTCTATTTGGGATACGCTCAGGCTGGATACGCCGCAATCATTGGCCTGACTGCGTTGATAGTCATCGCCTTACCTATTCAAGGTACACTACATATATAAAATGACTTATCTTTCATTATACATTCGCTTTCCGATATTGAAGAATTCCAATCAAAGTTCTAACATTCTTTAAATACTAAGAAATAAAGCCAGTTTTTCAATTCGATATTCTAATTTAGAAGTATATATTTTTTTAATGTAAGTGATGGAAATTTATTTGACGTGGCAAAGAGATTTATTTAATTTTAAGTACTTATTTGCATTTTAATAAAAAGGAATGAGAGTTGGATTTAAGAAAGTTTTAATTTAGTAAGTCCATGTCCATCTTTAGTCTACTAATTATTATTGAAAATAGGTCGAGAAGCAAGTTTTTGCCGGCATAAATCCAATACCTGCTTTCTCCGATAATTTGTCATATAGCGATCTGCTTTTCTGTGTCTTAGTATCACGTAATTAAACTTCAATGACACTGTGAATTAAGCGTGAACCATAAATATATCAATATTAATATTGTGACATAACGGTTACGAGTTAAATTTTCAATAAAGAATTTGTGCTATGGAACCCGATAAAGGGATTACAATAGTAAGTTAAACTCATCACAGAACCCGATCTTGAAATGTAGAAGAGTAATGTCTTATCCAATATTGACCGTAATAATTACAAAATTTAGAGAATACAAGGATCAAAATCGTGTATCACCGTGGATCGAGTTTCTACGTTTCTTGTCATGATATAAAATTACATTATTAAAGAAAATCAGTGCTGCTTAGTTTGTTTGATTAATAAAGGTATTAACTGCAATTAAGATTGAGAGAAACCTTGTAACTATATACATATTTTAAAATTTAACGGCTCAAACATTATAGAATTTTGAAAATCTTTCAAGTTTAATTAACGTCGCGCACAAATAAGTTTAATTTCGATAATGATTGATTACTATAGTTTAACTTACGATCAACGAAACAAATAATATATTTGTTATGTATTTTCAGGTGTTATCGGTCAATTACTCGGAAAAGTAAGATTCCGCAATGCCGAAAAGACGGACGAACGTATTCAAGTTATGAGTGAAGTAATTAACGGTATACAGGTAAGAAAATTATGTTAAAAAAATAAGTGAATAATGAAATATAATTTATAATTAATAAACTTTAAATAAAGAAGTAGATCGTGATACTGTCTGGAAATAAAAACATGCAGGCTCATAAAAATAATGTTTCTCCAAAATATAGAAAAGATATACCAGAAGTATAGATAAAACGTCTAATAATTTATTATATCATTATTTAAACATTCAGTAATCGTATAATAAATAGTATTTAATAAGAATATTACATTTTGTTAATAATTCATTTGGGTCACCTTAGAGAATCACATAGTATGGTTTTTTATCGAAATGTTTGTATTTTAACTTTTGATTTTTTCTGAGTTTGTATCGTAATTATATTCCTGTTAATAAATAATTCGGGTAACTATATTACCGTCCAAACTTCTGCACTTTGACAAATTAAAAACTCATAAATATTTTAAAATACATTTCGCTTACAATATAAATATAATATTATTGTATAGCAAATACAGAACGGAAACAAACAACTCTTAGTTAAACAGATAATTTAGTATTTACTTAATTAACAACAGAGAAAGAGACAGGTGATATGAATCAATAAAAATAACAGATAACTCCGTCTATAAGTTTAACAATAAAGATTATGTCTCTTATTTCGTAAGATTCAGTTAACAAATTGATATACATTATTTTTACTCAGTGTTAAGCCAAATAAAATAACTTATACGTACTACAGACTCAGTAAATATGATGTATAAATGTAGCAGAACTGAGTCAATATATTACTAAAGATTTAAAAAATACTATTACCTAATCACGACTAAATTACTGGATAAAATTTTATTATGATTGTGTTATGGATAAAAAAGATTATTTGCCCCGGAAAATAAAAAGCTACCCAAGGGATTAACCTTTATAAACATGACAAATGTCTGCGCAAACGACACTGCGGCCATTTAATATTGGACGTGTGGTGTATAATGGGTTGCGAAAAACGCCGTGCAAATGCACATTATACGGGTAATATCGTTAAATATATTATGGGAAACTTGAAAGGTGAACTGAGTTGGAGCACTTTGTGACGTTTTCATGTCATTAAATTTATAAATTTTTGCAACCAAGGAAAATACGGGTTGATGCAAGTTTGGTCGATATTCTTCCAAATGTGTATTAACTACTCATAAAACATATTCTGTGTTAAAATAAGATCCAATCTGTCTCTTTAGAGGAGGAAACTTTTGCAAAGCATTTGGGCATTGACGGACTACTGATTTATTTCATATACAATTTTCAGGTTATAAAAATGTACGCATGGGAAATACCATTTCAAAAAGTAGTTGGAGAAAAACGTAAAAAGGAACTTAAGGAGGTTGAAATAGCAACAATCTACAGGACTATCTTTCTCGGCTTCATGATTTTCACTGAGAGAGCCGCAACGTTCATCACTATTCTGACTTATATATTATTTGGAAACGTACTCTCAGCTAACGTTGTAAGTATTAATATTGTCCACTTTATTTTGAAATTCGTCTTCATCAAAATCACTGTACTGAATCAAATAACATGTAAAGCAGGAAGGAATTATCAAGATAATTACGAACGGGTAAAAATATCGTGACATTGTTTTATCTGTAAGGTTAAACATAATATTAAGGACATCATTATAATATTTTCCCTCCAGACGATACACATTTCCTTCGACGTTTATTTTAGTTTAGTTCCATCACTCATTACACATTCTTATACTAGAAAGCGATGTTTAGAATTGTTGTGTTCCAGTTTGAAAGGCGAATGATCAAGTCAATTACAGGCTTAAGGGACATAACTTCTTAGTTCCTAGGGTTGTTGGTGCATATGCAATGAACATTATGGCAAATATTTTTACAACGCCAATACCGAAAGGATGGATGATAAGTGGAGATCACTTACCATCGTTTCTCAATTAGCACTCCACCTATAAATAAATAATAATACCGACAGTGAATCGTTTCATAATATAGATATATTATAAAACACATAGATTTAGATAGCTAATAATAACAGAATTTTAACGAATAATAAACGTGTTCAATGAACGTAACGTACACATGACTTCATCAGCGGTTATGTTTTAATAGAGTTATGAGATATCTTGAGCTATAAAAGTTGTAAATCAACTTGACTTTTATGATGTCTAGTATAATGTTTTCTTCAATGAGATCGGTTATCAGTCGAGAAACTATATCAAGGCTATTGTTTGTAAAGAATAACTCGATTGGTTAGTAATTTGTCAACAAAACTTTGTAACAAGGAACGTACTTGCAAAATTTTAAAATAGCCATCGACAGCCTTATTATAAATCTATTTAGAAAAACAGCAATCGAATGACTATTAAAGTATCATCGAGTAACTTTATATTATGACTTTTGTGGTTTTAGGTTGTATCAACTCCTTAATAGTACATTTCCTATATTTTGACTTGAATTCACTTTCTCATAAATTTGGAATATAATACCAATGAACACAATACAAAGTTTAACCACAGTAACTCTACTACCAAAAAAACCGAAATAAATAATATTTATAATTACAATAAGGAATATTTATGCATTTGATAGCATTTTCAATAATACAGTAACACTATTGAACCTCAATTGCAATTTTTTTTTTTTATAAAAATAATATATTTTAGAAAAACAGAAATGTACAATTCATTTTTGTTTTTTCTGAAGATAGTTAAGGTTAAAAGTTAACAATTCAAAACATTTGTTTCTCTTAACATATGTACATAATATGTGTATTGAATAATCTTATTACGTGAAATTGAACAAGGCGTTAATAAATAATTTCGTATTTAATTTGCATTCGTGTTACAATTATTCTTATCGTAAATAAAATACTTTCATAAATTATGTTATCTTGAACGTATTTTGAGACAGCACACACGACAATATACTCTATACAACTTCCATATACTACTTATATACAACTACTAACTTCCATACAACATTAACTTATTAAGTTACAATATTTAATATTGGGTATATTTTTTTCGTGTAACAATAAATACCTTATATTAGATGATAGGAAAATAATGGTCTTTCTTTTTTATATAAAATAGATAGACGGACGAGCCACCATTGGATGGATCTTTTGATTTGATATTGATACAGTTCTTACACATATCATTCGACCGACTGTGCTTTTCTGTAAAAACTCACTTCGTATCTCATTCGTGAAATGTTTACATCAATTTACAGTCATTTATATATAGTCAGATGTAACAGTGGTTTAATCTTAACAAATATAATATCATTTGTATTTTTTTTTCTATCTTTACTCTTAGTCAACTCACACATACTAACGAAAGCACTTTCGTCACTCACACGCACTAATTTATGCCGATAATTATACGTGGATGGACGCACCTTCGTGAGTGAATCGATCTTTACGCTATTTGGATGCGTACAGATTGCGTGTATCTTGTGTCATAATTATTATCGACAATATAACACTTTTTGACATTTCGCTATCGTGTTCCGCGATGAGTTTTAAGTGTGTCCAAACAGAATAGCTGAACATTATTATCTAGTCGCAATGCTTAATAACTTAGATTGGAGAATCAATAATGGCATGCATAGAATTTATACAAGTGTGTTTAAATATTGATCAAAATAATCACTGCAACTTGCCAGTAATGTTAACTTTTCTATCACTTCTTGAATCTTTAAATAATACGCTCTTACGAACAGTTAGAACTATTAAAGGCCCATACAATTGTGTATTTTGAAGGCCAGAGCCCGTCTGGCGAAGTACAGCGCAGAGCATGCTTGTCTACGCTAGACGATCAACGGAGATGAGTAAAAGTCAGGTTGATAACGAGCAAATTTTTTGTTTTTCCTAAGTTTATATTACTTTGAACACGTTTTGATTACGTCTGCGGATGGAGCGATTGTTAATCACCATCCTGATAAAAGCGATTTCTCCAAATCGGTACGAAATAAAATCATAGAAATATTTTCGTACGAAAGTTTATGTTGTATTTTATTTGATTCAAACTTTCTCGGCCTCCCGGGCAGCACGCCTAAGATATTCCATTTACTTTCATTATGTATTCAAAATTAAATATTTTCTGAAAAGTTTCTTTCTTCTTCTTAAATAACAATAATGTTAATGAAAACACAATATTGTGATATTGTATTTTCATTATAATTATTGATTGACAGTAAAATGCGCATCAGGATGTCCCGTGTGTCCCGGACTTTAATATATTCTACAACTAATACTAATAATTGATTAAATATACTATAAAAATAAGATATAAGTTTTAATCGTGATAAACGTGATCAACGAACAAGGGCGAATTGCATAATGATAACACACTCATACGATACTTATTATGATAAATGACAGAACACAAAATGATCGCAAAGCAACATTTGTGGTTTACTGAATCTTATCGCTTATTTATTTAACAAAGACTTATTACTGAAGAAATAGCAGATTACGACTTGTCGTATATTGTTATTTAAACAATGTAGTTGATCCCGGCAAATACGCTACAAGCTAAACATATATTTAATATCAGTATTATACTAAAAATAATAAAGCAACGTGTTTTTATAACGATTATGACCGTTAAAGTAACTATTTTATTTTGTTAATTAATGAGATCGACAAGTATATAAAACACATGGATCTTAAACGAAGATTGTAGATTCAAATCATCGTCTCTTTGATCGATGGTGCAGGAAAACATCGTTTGAAAACATGTATGCATGTATGTTTCAGGTGAAATTCTGTCACATGTAAACAGGTTCTAGAGCTGTGTGGTAACCTCAAAACTTTCTCCTTAATAGTGGGGTGGGGGGTAAAGGCAGGATAAAAATCTACAGCATGGGATATTTATGGGCTGTCATCTAACATAGCGTTCAATTATATGATTTTTTCAAAGATATGTCATAACGAATATTAATTGAATTTTCCATTCAGCGTATTAATAGAAATTCAATCAATAAATTTAATTATTTAAACGAAACGATCAAACCCTATAGTAACTTAATATTTTAGACTTTCATATTGAAGCCTTCGCTGTATCACAATAAGGGCTATTTTTAAATATCTGTTCCGTATAAAAGTGAAATCATGCAAACGTTTTGAGTGGCAATATGAGGCGAGTTTCGAATACTTAATGAGTTACTAGAACAAAAAAATCAATTTTGCAGATTTACCCGTTGCAGCAGTTCATAAGCGCAGCGCAGTTGAACATTACATTCATTCTGCCCTTAGTGCTGTCCTTCACCGCCGAGCTCTTCGTGTCCTTAAGAAGAGTACAGGAGTTCTTAGTCCTTGGTAAGAAAAGGTCCTATGGAAGCTAAACCAAATACCTTAAAATATTTTTATTGTTATAATGGTTCGCATCAGCTCATCTGGGTACTCACTCATTCTACAGCTATACATTAATACTTTGTGTACATTTATTTCAACACAATATCTTAGATCAAATGGCTGTTGTTATAAGGAATAGCATTTAAACGAGCCAATGTATAGGGAATTTTAGGTATTCAATTTGATCCTCTATCAGTGCGCAAAAAAAATACAAAATGTTGTTTATACCAGCGTTTACAAAATATTTTTTTAAACTCTTACTTTATATTCTAAAACACTTTACCAAGGTCTAATGGCGGTGGTAACACTTACTGCCAGGTGACTCATTGACCACTGTTTTTACAGGGGATTAAATTTTAATTTCAAAACTTACTTTACGTTCTGAAACACCTTTTCAGTATAGAAAAACTGAAATTTATATAATTTATGTTAATTATGACTTATTTTCTTGAGCATTGTACTTTACATTATAGACTTCAAATACTTATAGATTTTGCTTTTACGTAAAATTGAAGGTTAGTAATAACTTAATGTCAAAATTATTTCGTCGCCAGCGACTTTGTCTGTGTATTGTTTTCTTGGCCCGGGTAACATAAATGGTTTATTATTAATCAAATGGTAAACCATGTTTTTCCATTACCTTCACAGAGCGCATTCCATTTGACAGTGACATCTTAGTCTTGACTGAATGCTGGCTACCATGTAAAAATAATACATATATTCCTAATATCCAAAACTACACTTCACTTCAGACAGTTAAACATTTAAATCAAAGTGACGGTGTTGTTGTCTACGTAAAATCCGATCTTTCCTTTACATACCATGAACATGATTTTCAAAATTCAGCCTCTGGCTTAATAATTATTCTTAACTCCAACAATGCTATTCTTTGTATATATCGATCACTATCTCATGGCAATATTGACTCTTTTATTTCTTGCCTCAATATTATTGTTCCCTGTCTTGATAAATACAAATCAGTTATAATTACAGGCGATATTAACATAGATATAAAACCGTCTTTAGATTCACGTTCCCAGGATTATCTTAACACCCTTGCTTACCGTGGCCTCCATCCCGCTCACACTTTCCCAGCAAGAGGCAACAATTGTTTAGATCATGTCATATTACGCTCAGAGTCTCCGGCCAAAACACTCATATTTAATTCATTCATCACTGACCATTCTTCAACTCTCATTGGTCTTGCAAATCGTAATTGTCTTAATCACTCGAGTTATATTACAAACAAAATATTCAAAACAAATTGCGAAAAATTAGACAATGTATTGAAAAGTCTAAATCTTCACTCTATAACCTCTATTTCAAATCCGGATATTGCTACTGATAAACTTGTTAAGTCCCTATCTTTAGCAATGGCTGAATCTACAACAGTCTTAAAGGTCCCAAGAAGAAAGAGAACATTAAAACCATGGATCACTCAGGGTTTATTGAAGTGTATTCGAAATCATGATATGATGCACAAAGAATCTCATAAATTTCCTAATAATGAATTTCTCAAATAACATACAAACGATGCAGAAATTTTTGTTCAAAGATTCTAAAAAAGGCAAAAAGATTATATGACACTCAAGAAATTAATAAAGCAGGTAATAACACTAAGAAACTATGGGAAACTCTTAATAAAATATGCTTTACTTCTAAAATTAAACAGCATAGTTCACAATTATTACTGAATGATTCTACTCCGCTACAAGCATGCAATAATATAAATGAGTTTTTTGTCAATGTCGGTTATAATCTAGCTGACAAAATAAATCATAATATTGATGATACAATTTTATCTTCACTCGCACCCTCATCAAATAACCTATCCTCTTTTGTTATGGAACAAACAGATTCTGATGAAATTGTTACTATTATAAAAGGCTTACGATCAAATTCCACTACTGGTTGGGATGGCATTTCATCAGTCATACTTAAAAGGTACTCACAAACTCTGGCACCTATCCTATGTCATATTTTTAATCAATGCTTCCACATGGGCATCTTTCCAAGATCATTTAAGAAGGCTATAGTAATTCCTATATTCAAAGGTGGAGATGTGAAATCCATAAATAATTACCGTCCTATTGCAATTTTAACAGCCTTATCGAAGGTTTTTGAACGTTTAGTTTATAAAAGACTTGTTTGCTATATCGAACAATATGATCTAATTTCTTCCCAACAATTTGGTTTTAGGAAAAACAAAAGTACAACAGATGCCGTCCATGAGCTTACCAATTATGTAGTCGAACATCTCAATAACGGACACAAAGCTTTGACAGTATTCCTAGACCTTACCAAAGCATTTGACACCGTTTCTATTCCCACACTACTATCGAAACTTGAGAGACTAGGTGTTAGGAGTACTCAAAACAATTTTTTTCGCAGCTATCTTACTAATCGTTCTCAAATCAGCAACCATGTTAGTGATGTCGATTTCTTACGGCGTTCCACAGGGTAGTATTTTGGGGCCAATTCTATTTCTTATTTATATAAATGACCTTTGTGGAATACATATACCCAATGGACAAATTGTCTCTTTTGCTGACGATACCGCTATTACCTTCATCGGTAAATCTTGGACTGAACTCCAAACTATAGCCCAAAATGGACTGAACTCCGTCCTGCATTGCATCCACTCTCTGCACCTTACAACCAACGCTACAAAAACTAATTTCGTAACTTTCTCCATTCGTTCAAACTCTCAACCAAAAACTCCAGTATTCCTCAAACTTCACTCTTGTTCCAATAAAAACAAATCAAGCTGTCAATGTCCATCTATAACCTCTTCTGAAAAAATTAAATATCTTGGCATTGTTCTTGACAAGCATTTAAATTTTAAAGATCATATAGAGTTACTAACAGGCAGAGTGCGCAAATTAATTTATATTTTTAAAACACTAAGACATGTTGCTAATTTTTCACTGATTAAAAAAAATTATTATGCATTACGCCAATCTCTCATTGTATAATGCATCTCATGTTGGGGTGGTGCACCAAAAACTACTATGAAAGCCTTAGAAATTATTCAACGTGCCATCTTAAAGGTGGCAACTTTTCGGCCACATCTCTATCCAACCAGTCTGTTATACTCAAATTGTGGGGTTCTTAGCGTAAGAAAATTATTCATATTAAATTTAATTATATACCAACATAAGAGGATTCCGTACACTGCTATTGTCAAACGACGCAAAAATAACATTTGTTGCTTACACACTTCAAAATTTGTTTTCACTAAACGATTCAGTTTTTATCTTGGTCCTTACTTGTATAATAAGCTGAATGCAGAACTGCTTATATATAAATTGCCACTAGCTCAGTGTAAAAAAATGGTATTTGCGTTCCTGCTTAACAAGACGTACGATGAAACAGAAAAATATATTACTTAATATATAACCTAATTTCAACTGACCCATACACACTTACACGCACGCACACGCACGCACACACACGCACGCACACGCATATACAGTAACATGCACAAACATTATTTATTTTATAAATTAAAATCGCACACTTTGTACAAATAACAAAATTCACTTCATTTTTGTATTAAACAAAATTCTAAAAACCTAATTCGTGTTGGGTAACCATTTGTTTCAAAAAAACACAGGCTTCCATACAATTAAAAAAACATTTTATCCATATATATATATTTTATAAATATTTCAATTGTATTATAATTTTCATCGTAAAGTAACATTTACTTACGCCATAAAAGAAAATATTTTTTTAATTCCGTTCTCCTGTCTAAACTAAGCTATTACATAATTCAAGTTATTTAATATTTGACATTGTTAAAAGACAACGGGTCGTTGGCGACAAACGCATTTCATTTGCCAAGATAGCTTCAGAATCACACTATCTATATAATACGTATAACACGTCTTAGTATTCCAATAAATATCAAGGTTATTTAAAAAAAAAACAGTAATACAATATCCCAAGTCGGAACAATTAACGTTATTGGATTTTTTTTTTTTTTTGAAAGCTACTAATTTTTATACTACCAGTTACTTGTCCTGGTTTTGGTAAACTTTATACTACTCTCACAAGTGTGTTTTGGTAAACTCTATACCCTGCTTCGTTGGCTAATCTGCTATTAATAACGCTATGGCCGATCATTTAGGTAAAAATCAACTAATTCGAAATATATCAATATATCTTACAATAAGATGTAGCTTAGTTTAAAAATGCATAGTAAACATTACTCATAATAAAAATGTCAAAAGACGCCGCAGGCGATGCGAGACGTTTATTTGTTTCTACATTAATGGCTGTATTTATAACTTGCAGAGGACAGACCAGACTTGACGGCGTTAATGGCGGCGCCAGAGTCGAAGTTATTCCGCAACGTCATGGGCAGCTTGAAGGAGTCGAAGAATTCTCCCATCCGACCACTCTCTTACCACAACAACACGGATAATACCCCTAGTAATGGTGTCAATGGTAAGCATAGAAATTGAAACTAATTTAAATTTATTAATCATTTAATACTGTGTGAAGGCAAAATTGGTTTTATTTCATATATATTCTTAATGTTACTGAACCATGTTTCTTCGAAAGATTCATTCTATTACATATAATTGGAGTAGGAAAATATAACTTTGTAATATTTTTTTTCCAAATATTATAACTTGACTCTATGGTACTGGTAAATATAATAGTAAGCTGACGACACCACTACAAGGACTATTCATTTAATTTCTACGCATTTATATTTTGAATAAATCTTTTCACTACGGAAGTTATTATAACCTGGGTTCCTTCAAATGAGGCGTGAATAGGCATCTTGCGAGCCGTCATGGCAAGGGCGGCCAGTGCAGTTCATTCTTCCAGACTGATCTGCCCGCCTTCGCGCTTGGACTCCACTACCACTTACCATAAAGTGGAGTGGATTCATATGCCTACCTGGAAAACAAAAAAAATAAAGTTGTTCCTAGTTCGTACATAGTCAAAAATATAACATCATATCAACTTATTTATTAGGAAAACATGTCTTGTATATAATATTACGTAACATAAATTAACGAAGGAACTACTAATCATAATAAAAATAAAGATTAACAAAAGTTATTTAAAATTACTATTGAATTAAAAGAACAAACTTCTATTAAATCAATGTACGGAAACGAATTAAATTAGTACACCGTATTGTAGCAAACAAAAAATGGTGTGCAAATTCAGTTCAATACTTGTTTGACGGAGCTGGGTTCAAATGTATTTGCTGTACCAGATGTATTCTAGTAAAAGCTTGGAAAATATTTTTTTGACATTTGTATTTTACTTAAATAAAACATTTCATTACATTCAGACACTGTTTATTTAATATTACGGCTACACATATGTTTTAAATATTTATGTTGGCGCGTGTTTTAATCGTCGCAAGCCGGATGTGTATGGCCTAAGTTGTCTAATAGTTAGTTCTAAGTACATACTTAGATTTTTTTACAAGTACTGCTACATAGCAGTACTTGTAAAATATTATATAATAAAAATACTAGGAATGCAAGTGAATTAATTTGTGTAAAAGTGAATCGTTTCACAACACAACAGTGTTTATGTAATACTAGCTGAAACTACGGCTTTACCAGCATGTAATTTATAAAACTTTACCTATAGCACACAAATCGGCACTCCCCAATTTACCCCCACGCGGGGTAAATTAAAAAACTAACCTATGTTCTTATCCGGACTATCTCCAAATCAAATTTCATTTAAATCTGTTCAGCGGTTTCAGCGAGAATGTAATAAAATCAGAGTTACTTTTTCATTAATAATATTAGTATATATTGTACAGTGATATTACACTGTAATACATTTGTTTATCAATTAACATAAAATATAAAATGAGCATTAGTAACGAAATCATAAAATATGACAATCTATAAAAGATTATATCGATAGTAAAAATCCGTGGAATAAATGAACTTTAATTTTAATAAAGGACATATACATTTAATTGTATCTGATTAGTACAAGTAATTTGTCAATGAAAATGATTATCTAACGAATTTGGTGTCTATACCCAAAAATCCATATCCGGTGGAAGTTTTAAGTTTAATATATCCTGTACAATTTCGTTTAAATGCTACTTGTAAGAGCCTATGTTTATATAGCCCTATATTATTTCATTGAATGAAATATAATATTTGAATTTTCATTGTATTCAAAACTGAACTTTTCGAACCAGAAATTAGCAGTTTTAAAAAATTGAGGTTACTTTAATTTGTATTTTTCGTGATCGTGACCTTTCAACCGATTGAGTTAAAACTTTGTACAGTTGTTGGCACTTTCGTAATGGTTTCTGGCGTAGTACCATCAACGTAGAGGCGCGAGTCATAACAGATAATAGCTAAGAAAAAAATATAAGCATTGCGAAATATACAAGCATTAGCTAAAATAAAATCAATTAAAAGTATTTATGTCACTGTAAATTTGTGTGGACCGTTTGTAATAAATCTAGAAAGATTTATTTAGAATTTCGAAATTTGAAAATATATTTTTACTAATATAGAAGCATAGAAAAATAAAATTAGATTTGCTTACGTGAGTTTATACATTGTCAATCTGTGACTGCTATTTGTTAAGAATTACTTTTTTGTTTTTTACAAATGAACGTTACGACCAGTGCCCGCATTCCCGAAACACTAAACGAATAAAGTCTTTATTGGATCTCCCTCGAGACTGAAATGCAGCAATTCTGCTCCGTCCATTTATAAATTAAAATTCTATTTAAACTTAATAACACGATGTTTGCTCAGTTGTAAAATATTTCAAATACAGGTTTTCTTCCAACTTATTTTAGTTAAATTAGTTTTGCACTTATTTTGGAAAATCAGACGATAATTTCTAAAAGACATTTTTATTGTTTGATATATATAAATAAGGCTCGTTGTGGAAGTGTGTTAAAAATTTTCCTAATTATATGGCGTCTTAAAAATAATACCTTGCCACTAAAAACCTTCAAGCAAGCTTTCAAGCATGTTTAGCCTTACGATGTATGCATATAGTTACTTTGAAATTTAAAAAGAAATATATAAGTATTCTTTACTTATGAATGATGAGAAAAATATTTTTCCTTTATTATATTTATATATACGTAACGTTAAAATGAACTCTGGTTAAAAAATGAGTCTACGATTCGTAATTACGAATAAGGGAATGCTGTTAAAAATCTGGGTAGCGCAGTTGCGAGCATACTTTAATTATAAACTTTTATACTTACATCTATATATTAATATGTGAATACAGTAAATTGAAGTACTTATTAAATAGAGAACGAGTGAATTTTACTAACATTTTATAAGTACTGTATTTTTTTAAGTAATTTTATTACGTTTGCATCTAGGCTCAGTTGGGAGAAAATTCCGTCGAAGCATCTCACTATCCAATGATACGGTGGTTGAAATTCGTGACGTATCAGCGAGCTGGACCGGGGACCCGAATTTCATGGCGCTTAAAAACATATCCATGCGAATTCGAAAAGGAAAACTCTGCGCTATTATAGGCGCTGTTGGCTCTGGCAAGGTAAGCACGATTGATTGTGGAGATGTATAGTGAATGTAAATAATTTTAATATACATACATACATACATACATTAGCGGCCTGTAAATTTCCCAGTGCTGGGCTAAGGCCTCCTCTTCCTTTGAGGAGAAGGTTTGAGCATATTCCACCACGCTGCCCCAATGCGGGTTGGTGGAATACACATGTGGCAGAATTTCGTTGAAATAAGACACATGCAGGTTTCCTCGCGATGTTTTCATCAATCATATCGTCTTTCACACAATCCATCCATCGTTTCTTTGGTCGTCCTCTACCATCATATATATATTCCTTATTATATAATCCTATTTACCCCTCCGATTAAGCGTAAAGCTAGAAGTAGGGACGACAAAAGCCCTAAGGGTTAGTATCGATATCGAACCTGCAATTTCCACATCGCTAGGTTAGGTCTATAAATTTTAACACCATTGGCACATAATATTTTGACCCAATTGATCAAGCAACTTTTTTGATAAACACTTGCATTGTTTTCACGAAAATAACTTGCCAACAATAAAGCTGTATGGTAATAAATAAAATTATTCTTTTACTCGAGTACGAACACTGTGAAAGATTTAACCTATTTCTTGTACCAACAAATCCTTATAATAACTAAATAAAGTGTAAATACAAATAAAACTTTCTCTTGAATCATTTTATCATATTCCGTTGCGTATTTTTAAAGATCTATTCATACGTAGGACCGGCCAGAAAGCGGGAAGCGACTTTCTTTTATACAATTTTAAAATAAAACATCCATCCTTATAATAGTAAGTAGTTGTTTTCAATAATTCTTATACTAAAAACCATTTAAAATCCTTTTGCCATAATTATTTCAACTTCAATAACATTGGACTTTCATACAAACTGCCACTCACTGTTTTAACCCCAAAAGGGGGTTGATTTCTAAAGATACATTATTTGTATACCTCCACACCATCTAAGGAGCATACATTTTAAATTTCAAGTCTCTTACTTGAAAAACATAGGCCTTTCATACCAACTTCCAAACCCCGTTTTACCCCCTCAGGGCTGCAATTTCGTAAAATTCTAAGCGGATGTCTACACCCTATAAAGAACCTACCTGCCAAATTTCAAGTCAGTAGGTGTTATAGTTTCTAAGATTTCGTGATTAAACAGTGAGTGGTATTTCGTTTTTTTATATATATAAGATTTATATATTTTATTTTTAATTCCACAGAATAGCTTTTAATGCGTATATGCATTGCTATTCATTACTTTGGACAACATCCAAAATATATATTTACATAGTAATGTAAATCAAATTAGAGTTTGCTTTTGCGATGCCCTTAGTATAAATTGTAATCTACAATATGTAGAGCACCAAAACTATGAATTATTCTGTGGAAACGTTATGCACGTACATAAGTTGGACGTATTAAGTTAGTAAATTAGAATAGCCGCAGACACTAGACATATGTGCTCAAACGTGACGTAAATTATCTTATTTAAGGTCTTTTCGAAATATTTGTATTTCGAAAAAAAAAAACAACTTGTATTTTTTTTCAAATATACACATATTTTTGTCTTGCCGACTATTTTCGGAAACTCATATTCAATGTAATTTTGTATCGATGATATCGCTGTCATAAGAGCCTATTTAAATAAAATATGTCGCTGCTATTGATCGTGTAATTGAGGTTAATATCATACAATATATTTGTTTTATACTCACGATGATTTTATGCTTGGATCCGACTAGTAGCGTGCTAGTCAAATCATTAAGAAATGATATCGTTATAAATCAAAAGGCAAACTTAGACCTGAGAGGCAACGCTCGAAGCAAAAAGTCAAGTTAATCTAATTATATATTTATATACATTGTAATGTTCATTCCTATAAGTATATACATAATATGATCCCTTTACTTCATTTCGTCTGCGTCTATATGAACTTTATGTAACATTCTGTATGCGTTGGTTCAAAATAATTTATTAACGTAACGTCGTTATACATATATCTTGAACACATATGTCAGAATTCAAAGGTACGGTTTGAGATAATTTTACATTCCATCACGAATGCATGAAAAATGGTAATTTCGAACTCGGACTGAACAGGTAACTCAGAGACTGGGGATATCGTTATCTAAATTGTATATCAGATCAGCGGATACGGCACGTAAATAGAGGTGAGAGGTGCAACTGTAATAT
Organism: Vanessa tameamea; assembly: GCF_037043105.1. Classification (NCBI taxonomy): domain Eukaryota; kingdom Metazoa; phylum Arthropoda; class Insecta; order Lepidoptera; family Nymphalidae; genus Vanessa; species Vanessa tameamea. Next base: position 7,437,419 of record NC_087313.1, on the reverse strand, counting down.
TTTGTTATTGGAAAACGGAAAACAGCGAGTCAAAGAGCAAAGGCATAAAGCATTCAATACGATATGTTAATGCGATTTGTTGGAGGAATTTGTAACAACTTTTGTATACTTACGAAGAAAGTTCCAACCTCAGGTGGCTTAATGTCAGACGTCGCGGCTTACACGTGCTCTCTCTCATCCACGCTATCTGAAACTACGTTATACTTCCCAAGGTTCAGATTCATCTCATAAACTTTTTTTGTGATATTGGTGGCGGACTGGCAAATGGGCCTGACATAAGCGCTGTAAGAAATAGTAACCATTCCTTACATCACCACTGCGCCTTTAAGGCTTACCCTTCAAATCGGAACACAACATTACTAAGTATTGCTGCTTGGTTAGAATATATAATGAGTGCGTGGTACCTACCACCTAACCCACCAGACCTAACGTACCTACTAGATGGGCTTGCACAAAACCACCAAGTGAATTCTGTAGTCTCTTTTTTTATTCATTCCACTTTCTTCCTATACCTTAAATACTTTTACTTTGAAAACTTAAAACTTTTTCTTATCCTAACCCTATTTCCTTTAAACTTTATTGCGTCCTTCATTCAGTATTATTAAAACACAGCTTTATATTGCTGACATTGTGTGTATAATTATGTATATTATAACTATATATAAACGACTCTAGCTATTTATGCAAGTCTTTAGAGAGTGATTAATAGTACAATGCTTTGTTTTCTTCTTTCGAATGTTAAATCAATGATGAAAGAAAGAGATACATAAGTTTTAACGTAACACTCGCTACATAGCGTTTATAAGTCAGTATATATTTTTATTAATGTATATCATATAACCGATGTACCTTGCAAACATCTTTCTGTGAAAGATCCTGGTAAGCCTAGGAAAGATCTTTACTTTAGAGACGAAACCGCCCTTTGCATCACATTGTAAATCTTTAGCTTTATTCGTGGAAGTTTATTTTAATAATAAGTATTAGTTGTATAGAAACAAAACAAATGTAATACTTATCCATCACCTGTCTATTTCGTTCAGTTTTATTTAAAAAAAAGTAACATTTGAACTGCAACATGTAAATTACAATGGAATTGAATCGTTATATTTTATGACTGTGAATATTACGTTATAATGGGCGTTAACGCCAGAAGATACTCGAATTGTATGCAAAATTGTATTAGAATCAAAACCATTTTTATTATTGAATAACAACAATAACATTTATAATAAAATAAATTAGAAATATTTTACAAATTTCAGTATTATTTTTTATATGTACATATATTTTTAAAAGTTTTAAACGCAATTGCTCATAAAATTGCAAAGATTAATCAATATGTAATTTTCAGTCTTCAATTCTGCAACTGCTGCTTAAAGAATTACCAGCGGCAAGTGGTACTCTATCTGTGTGTGGAGAAATTTCATACGCGTCTCAAGAACCGTGGCTTTTCCCGAATACTGTTAGAGAGAACATATTGTTCGGTCTGCCATATGACGCGGCCAAATATAAAAGGGTACGTATTCATTAGTTTTGTTTACAAAACTTGTTTTCTTAATCTTATTATACTATTATCGTGTTATAAATCCGAAGTCAGAACACCACTCCTAAGTTTAAATGTGTAATTCATTTTATATAAATTATCTCTGAGCGATGATGAAGATAAACGTCATGAGGAAACCAACAGATTGTGTCGAATAATATGTTCTTCAACCAGCGACAGAAAAGAGCCTTTTTCTCAGATTCAAAATATTATAGGCATTTTACTTTAAACATGATTCAACTATCTTAAATTATAATTGAGTTGCATATTATTGAGTTTTCCAATGAAAAAAAAAAAAGAATTAAAATATTCTCAAAATAAATTTAATGCGAAGGCGGAATGAAGGCGAAAAATACATTCATTGCAAGGAATTATGTTATTATTATTAAACACAAAACTATTGAAACGTATAATTTCTTTACTGAAATTGCAATTGAACCCTGTGAATATCGATCTTAAACGTTAATATATTCCAGGTATGCAAGGCATGCACTTTAGAAAAGGACTTCAAGCAGTTCCCGTACGGGGATATGACGCTGGTAGGGGAGAGGGGAGTGTCGCTGTCGGGAGGGCAGCGAGCTAGAATCAATTTGGCGCGGGCCGTCTACAGAGAAGTAATTGATTTTTTATTTAAGCTCGAACGAGAGCAATATGTTCAATGCTTCCAATTTTGCCTCTATTGGATTCGACCGTTACAGATTACGTATCTTTTGCATAACACGTACAAAAACATTCATTTATCGCTGAATGCTTAAATTAAGAAGGCTATTCAGTGACTATTAGTCTTTTTTTATTGTATGTTATATTCAGCCAAACAAATTCTATAACGATTCAGTTTAGTCTTGACAATCAGAAAAGAAGAAAAAAATTTGTCATTCTCAATTGATAAATCGAATCAATAATTGATTTTGTTATATAAAACGCAAGAAAACTCCTTTATTTAATACATTATTAGAATATCGTCATCGTCGTCATCACCACCGTGCCTCTTGTGGTAATTTTTAAATAATTGACCGAATCATGAATGATAATTCTAAGAATATTTCGTCAAACGAACTAATCTGTGTATATCTGTGTCATGACTTTAAGATGGTTGTATCATAGGGTTATTGTCAAAGCCACGTTGGTTATTTTTGATTTTACTTCATATATTCATGCGCTGAAAAATCAGCTCGTCTTGTCTTTGTTAGTTATAGTTACAATGAAAACAAATAAGTCAAAGTGAGGAATGATACAAAAGGCGGCCATGTTGCTAGAGAACGACATCTACTTTTTGTATTACGTATATTTGTTTCACAGAAGTACTTTATTTACATAATTATTCCTTTCATTTAATATTAAATTACTCTACAAAACATGACTGCTTGGAATAGTAGCTATAAATCTATAATTGATTTAATATAACCAAGATAAATAAAATTATACGAATACTGTCTTACAAGTTATTTTTCAATTTAAATACATCATTCGCATATCGAGGGTCGCGACCCAACATAGTTAAAAGAAAACAACATGACGTACATATCTACTTATACCATAAAAGATATCAAACCTCATGTAAAAAAAAATATCGATAAAGATAAACTGTAGCCATAAATTTCCAGCTTCAAGTCATTGCATCCTTCCTGGGGGAAAAGTAATCTCGTCGAATGCGAAAATATGAATTTATTACATCCAAAGAAAATTGGATTACATTGCAGGATATTTGCAATGAACTAGTTCCGTCAACATAGGGACTATAAGGTTAAAAAAATAATAACGTCGAGTTCCTTGCAAAAACAAAATCGATTATCGGTATCGTTTGTTGATTAACGTAATACTACGGGAATGATGTCATGTGATGTGCTATGCTTGCACAAATTTTTAAGTATATATTTTTCAGTAATATATTTATAATGTCGCCTGAGATTCATAAAGAGCAACTGAGAGGGAAATTAAAATTGATGATTAGACAAATATTATATTGCAACTTTATCTTTTAGGCCGATATCTACCTCTTGGATGATCCACTCTCAGCAGTGGATGCGAACGTTGGCAGACTACTGTTTGAAGGTTGCATCAGTGAATATCTGCGTGGAAGCACCCGAATATTAGTGACACATCAACTACACTTCCTTAAAGCCGCAGATTACATCATAGTTTTGAACGAGGTATATTTTTTCCTATGTTTATTATTGGTGGTCCAAAAGTATCGGTTTTATCTCTTAGTTTATTTTATTATAGAACTTTGAAATGTTTTATTAGACTTTGATAATTGTAATAAGTTTTCGTAACAATAAGACTTCGATGTAAACGTTAGATTTAGACATTAAAGTAAATTTTATGACAATAAAAGGTTTTGCATATGTCTTGTAAAAAAATCAGAGCGGTATATAATATTTGCTTAACCCATTTAAATCATTGGACACACTTTTTGTTAATAAAAAACGATAAATTAAACAATCAAAATTATTATTTAGGGTGGAATTGAAAACATGGGCACATTCGATGAACTTGCGTCATCCGGTAAGCAGTTCGCTCAAATGCTGTCTTCACTGCAAGACGGCAAAGACAAAGATGCTGACAGTGTTAAATCCGGTGTAAGTAAATTAATAAAAGTAAAGCCTTTAAATGTCCTACCATTGGGCTAAGATCTCTTCTCCCTTTGAGGAGAAGATTTAGCATTAATTCCACTAAGCTGCTTTGGTTTGGATGATACGCATGTCGCACAACTTCATTGGAAGTAGACACATGCAGGTTTCCTCGAGATGTTTTTAATATAGATCGCATGATGAATTATAAACACAAATTAAGTACATGAACATTCTGTGATACTTGTCAGGGCTTGGACCCGCAATCGTCGGTTAAGATGCACGCGTTCTTCCTCCACTCCCACCACTCCATAATAATAATATATAATGTAATAACCACTCAGCTGCCTAATAGTAGCGTTGTGACATAAATACTTTAGATTTATCATATATTAAATGCGGCTTATAAAATATATTCTTTTCCAGAAATTAGACGAAAAACCAGCTCTACTTCGAACCATATCGACGACTGAAAGCATTGACCAAGGTGATCATTTTTTTTCTTAAATAAACATACATTGGAGGTCCAAGAAAACATGCGCGTCTTTAGTAAATCCATTTTTTAATTACTTGTTTCTATTTAAGGTGAAGTATTTAAGGAACAGAAAATGGCAGCAGAAGAAAGGCAATCAGGAAACTTGCGTTGGGAAGTTATGTATGCTTACTTCAGATCAGGCGGAAGCGCCTTGTTCATCCTACTCAACGTTATTATGATAACGATAACAGCAGCTAGTGGAGCTGGCTCAGATTACTGGATCAGCTACTGGTAAGAATGCGCTAGTCGTCGTGATGCATCTGTGCAAGTTTATTGGCTTGATTACAGCATTACAACAAAACAAAACACAACACAACTATACGTATTGTATTTACATACTGCATCTAAGTAACGATACATAAAATTAAAGTTATGATTTTTCTTATTAATAATAATTATAGTCTTAAACATTAAATGAAAAAATATTTAATATTACATTTTTAACTTGTACTCAATATTTGAAATTACCATATAATATTTATACTTTGTACCGAATTGAAAATCAATAATTATTTAAAATGTTGTCTTCTCGTATTATATACTTGAAAGAACATACATATAATTACATTATGAATTACATTTAGCGATGATGTCAAAAATATAATGAATATTTTTATAATAACAGTTGAAGTTATATCAAAATAAATGTACTTTTAAAATGTTTAATCAAGAAATAATCTCGTATATAAGGCGGCCTGCTAAGACGAAAACATTTTGGCATCATTCAAGTTTCATTTTCCATCTATTGTTAGTTCTTACAATCCGAGAGAAAATGACATAACAGCGACAAGGTTCGCCGCGCGGGACTACACGACTTCACTTGACCTTTGAAGTTGAGACACTAAACAAACAATGCGAGGGCGACTTCTAAGTTTGGGCTTAACCCTCACGATTGGCTTACAACTTGCATTTTCTTTATTTTTATACGTTAATACAATGTTGAATAACTCTTTCGTATATACGTATTTGTTTATTGTACTAGTTAATAATTTTCAAATTTTGTTAAAGGACAAACCAGATGGTGTTATATGAAGTAGAGGTTGGCAGTGATATGGGTCAGTCTCAACTTTTCATACTATAATTACTGATTAAATAATAATATTAACATATATCATCTAATATCAACCATGTCAATTTATTAGGTCTTTGTTGCATTTGGGATAAAAAAAAGCCTGCGTTCCGTTTGCTGAACTTTGCCGAAAATTTTCACTTTTATTTTTAATATATATTTCTTCCTCCAACAGACCCCGGCCTAGATGTTCAAATTGGTCTTTTTACTACCGGCCAATACCTCCTCATACACGGCGCAATCGTGATTATATGCATCCTTCTCACTCACATTCGTGTCATCCCCTTCGCAAAACTCTGCGTCAGTGCCTCTCAAAATCTCCACGATAGCATGTTCTCCACCATGATCAAGGGTATCATGAGATTCTTTGACACCAGTTCTTCAGGTATAATAAAAAGACTTACTATAAAGTATTATTTAGCGTTTGTCTATCTAGATGTATATACATCCGGTGATATCTTTAAAATTTTATATAATTCTAAGTCTCTCAAAATTTGTATAAGCTAATTTTGTTTATTGTATTTTTAGGTCGAATTCTCAATCGATTTACAAAGGACATGGGCGCTGTGGACGAAATTTTACCGAGGTCGCTATTGGATGTTTTACAAATATACAGTACTTTGCTATTCATAATAGTTCTCAACTCAGTCGCATTGTATTGGACATTAATCCCGTCAGCTGTGCTAATGATTATTTTTGTTTTTCTTGTTATGCTATATCTGAAAACAGCCCAGGGTGTCAAAAGGCTTGAAGGAACAAGTAAGTGATAAAATTAATAGAAATTTTAAACGGACTGAAATATTATCACTGTTAAAGTATATAATACCACATATAATATATATAATATAACTTAGGAAAAAAATGAATTTCAGCAAAAAGTCCTGTTTTTGGGATGGTAACTTCTTCTCTCAGTGGTATAGCTACAATACGGTCAGCTGGCGCAGAAAAAAGACTTGTTGATGAATTTGATGTGCATCAGGTATGTTTATCTACGAACAAAATACCTAATAAACAAAAAGTGTTGTGTAATCTTCTATAATATAATTATATTTCAGGACCTACACTCCTCCGCCTGGAACTGTTTCCTTGGTGGCGGATCAACCTTTGGATTTTACTTAGATGTATTGACCCAAGTTTATCTTGCAATCATTATCTTTGTTTTCCTGTATATTGACTTCGGTAAGTTTAAGAAATAGTATATACCATAGCATTCTTATCTCAAAATACTGAACATTGTACGAAAATCTGACCTGCGATAACCACGATTATAATATTTTAAAACTATATTGTTAATTTGCAGGTAGCATAATCGCTGTAGGTAGTGTAGGATTAGCCGTCACTCAAACGAACATATTGGCTGCGATGTTGCAATATGGTGCACGTGTATTGGTGGAGTTCTTGGCGCAACTTACTAGCGTTGAGCGTGTACTAGAGTACACCCGCATCGAAACTGAAAACAATCTCTTTGACGGACGTTAGTATATTAATCTACCTCTGGTCTTTCAATTTCAAAACAACGACAGATCACCATTTAATAGAATCCCATTATAGTAATTGCTCCTGTAAAACTTATCATTAAAAAATAGTGTTGTATTCTAAGCGTATGTCTCTTTTCTTGTTTAAAGAAATAGCACTACCTCCTACATGGCCTTCTCAAGGAAACATCACGTTGCAAAATGTCAATTTGAAGTACGCGCTTGATGAATCACCCATTTTGAAAAACTTGAACCTGTCTATTGAAAGTGGATGGAAGGTAAACAATAATTATAAATGAATGTAGCAAGTATTACTTGAAATAAGCAAAATACTCTGTAAATTGTCAATATAAAAAAAATATTACAACATAAATAGCAAAACACATCCCTTGTTTTTTTAGGTTATAAAAGTACATATTTATATCCGCAGGTTGGCATTGTTGGTCGCACTGGCGCTGGTAAATCTTCACTAATCTCAGCTTTATTCCGTTTTGCCTTTATTGAAGGTAAAATTGTAATAGATGGAATAGATACATCTCAAGTTTCTAAGCAGGTTAGTAGTATAATCACTAGTCATGTAAATAGTCACTAATATTGAAATGTTTACTCATGAAACAAGATTTTTTATCGTCATAACTATTTTTTAGGGCTTGAGATCAAAAATCTCGATCATTCCTCAAGAACCAGTGCTCTTCTCTGCTACTATAAGATACAATCTCGATCCCTTCGATATTTATAGCGATGACGAACTTTGGCGAGCATTGGAGCAGGTATGTATAAAAAAAATTATGAGAAAAAGAAATTACATTAAGATATTTTATTTATCGAATTTTACAATTTACAGGTTGACATGAAATCAGCTGTGCCTTCTTTGGACTTTAAAGTGACAGAAGGAGGTTCAAATTTCTCTGTCGGGCAAAGGCAACTCATGTGTTTAGCTCGAGCAGTTTTAAGATCAAACAAAATACTAATCATGGATGAAGCTACTGCTAATGTCGATCCACAGTATGTTTAAGCATAATATTATTATATAATGTCAAGACTAGATATATTTCTAATAAATGTTCTTCTATTTCAGAACCGACAATTTCATACAGCAGACGATTCGTCGGCAATTCGCATCGTGCACTGTTTTGACCATCGCTCATCGTCTTAACACAATCATGGACTCTGACAGAGTTTTAGTCATGAGCAGCGGAGAAATTATTGAATTCGACCATCCTTATAACCTCCTCTGTGATCCAAATAGCCACTTCACCTCGATGGTCAAGGAAACTGGAGACAAAAGCAGTGAAAAACTACTACAAGTTGCTAAGGACGCATATTTCCAGAGTAATGTACAAGAAAACGCAAGATGATGATAGTCACAAAATGTATAGCATACGTATGTGATAAAGCTATCAATTTATCAGCACTATATTTCACTAGGCAATAAATTAATTTAATAATTAAATTTTTAATTTTAATGTTGGACTGGGTGAATTTTACCGAAGATTGACTTCCAAGTTTGTACTTTCGAATTGCAATACTTTTTGAACCTGCGTGTTCATAAAAGTTATCGAAAAGTTTGTAACATAAAAAATAAGTGAAATTCGTATTTAGTAATAATAAAAGTAATAGTTAAATATAAATGTAAATATTATACTTTATTAAGAAAAATTAAAAAAAAAAATAAACATACACGTTTATATAAACACTTATTTATTTCTTCTTCCTAGTATTTTTTTGGCGTTAATAAAGCATATGAGTTCGTTTCCAAATATCATAACATATTTTCCCTTTAAGAACAGAGTGCTGACTTTGTTCGTATAATTCTAATCTGGGATTCAATGTTTTTCAATAGTTTTTGTTCAAACCTATTTTTTTTAATTTTATGTCGACCGTCGCAATCCTGTCGTAGACATAGCCAAGGTGTATAAAGTAGCAAGTATAATGATGATTATGTACAATATTATTTAATAATCATTCAATAATACTTATTGATGACAAAAAGAACAACTAAAATTTGTGACCAAAAAATCAAGTGTTTTTTTTTTATTTGAACAGTCTGTAATATGCAAATAGAATCATTTTACGTTTTTACTTTTATGTCCCATATGAATGCAGAGCCTTGTAATTACCCCATTATTTCTTCGTTTTTCCGATGATTTAAAACACCAGCTTCAGAGGCCGATATGAGCGAATGCTTTTGTAATACGCGCTGATAAGCAAAATTTAGTGAATAAAGTTGCTAATTAACTAAGGGCCTATCCCTTAGTTAACTAAAAAAATCTACACTTGAATCCTTATCCATATGAAATATAAGGCCATTATGATTAGACCATTTACTTACCTATCATAAAATAGAAAACAATCGACGTCTTGGATGATAGCAGCGATAGATTCGGTAGTACAATATAATTGCAATAAGAATCAATCCCAAAAAAAGTCCACGGACCCTATTTTCGTTGAAGAGTTGATTCCAATCGCGATCAACGCATGTTTTACAACGAGTCATCGTGCCTTATTACATTTACGACAAATGGTAAACGTAACTTGCTATTTTTATCTTCTTATTAAAATTTGATTCTGAAATTAAATTTACAGTAAGTCAGTGTCGACACAGTTAGTTTGATATAGAATCCAATTGGTCCCATTACATTCGTTTATGGAATCAATAAAATGATAAAATACAATGTAATATCAAGAACATTTAAAAGACAACATTATATGTAAAAATATGTTTTATCATCACAGGGCAACACTGATTTAGCGACATAAAATTAATTAATCAAATAAATTTTAGATAACTTTGGCCGGCTGAATTCAAAGCAATAATGCTTTTGTTTAATTCAGTCTACTTTTTATGATAAAGACAATCCGTTTATACATGAAATAAAATTTTATGTATTTTTGAGTTTTTATTGTAAACGTTTATAAATTATAAATCTATTTAATAATGAAAAACAAAAACAGTAATTTTGTACAATTTTATTGGTTGCGGTCCAATAAAATTATACAAAATGTTTCCAGCTGTATCATCCTTGTCCTTGTTTTTTTTTTCTATTACGAGTATTTAGAATCCTGGTGGAACCGTTTCCCTTGGTTTTAGTAAAAAATACCCAGGTTGTCAGTAAATTTATATAGATTACGGTACAAATAATGCTATGTACGTTTGGGTTTCTTATTTTTGTTGTTTTTATACATTTTCATTATAAGTACAAAATTAGCAATCATCAAGGTGGTGTCTTGGACTAATCCATGTCATCCATATATCAAAAGGACGCCCTAATCCTTGACTGGACGATCCTTGACATCTAATACCTAAGTAACTCATGAAGTTTTGCAAAATTCCTATGGAACCCAAAATTTGTCTTGTTCACGATTTTTCCAAAACAGTCCCGATAACTTTGCTTAACAGAATCATCTCTTATCCTTCGTTGTATACATATGTTATTAATTTAATGAGAGTACATTATTAGAAAAAGTGTATTTTTACAGAAAGGTTAATCATGAGCCTATTCAATTAAAATAATATATAGGCTGATTACTTGTATAGACGTAGTCAATTATATCTATATTGATTCTATAAATGAATGTCAAAAAAATTTTACCCCTCTGTTATCTTTTAACATGTTCCTCAATGTTACGCTAAAATACTTTTATATACATTAACTTGTTAGTGTGATTTAAATAACTAGCTAGTTGGTGTTCAGGCTTTGTGTTAGCTCATCTGGCCTACCATCCACTCATCAGATATTCTACCGCCAAACAGCAGTATCCAATATTGTTGTGTTCTGGTGAGTGACGCACAAGGGACATAAAAAAACTTGAAAAGTAACTTACTGCAAAATATTTTAGCAACTTCAGCTTAACATCGTACTTGGCACTCGTACAGTGACCATGATAAGTACATAATCAAAACTATTAGTATCGCAGAAATGTAGAAAACATGAAGATTTCTAAACATAGAAAAATATGTTTGACAGCAACTCGTATCACTTTCGCAACAGCCCATTTTATATGTTTTATTTTGTAGAATATATAGTAAAAATCATATTATTATCAGAGCTAACAAGGAATTTATTATTTTCATCTTAATGCAATTTTACGGCTAATTTTGTTGGAAAAAATTGAATGTCATTTTTTTCTTTTTTCGTTATGACGTGTATATGAGTTGTGTGTTGTGCGTGAAGTGCAAAATATTCTGCCAATGTTAAGTACGATAGCAACAAATGACACGTAGGGGACTACTGATCGATTATTAAATTTGAAATTGTTGATAGACAACTGTTTATTTTAGGAATATATGCTAGATGAACAAGATAAATAAATTAGATGCAGTAACGTACTTAAATAATAATAATAATAAGCTACCCTAATCAACTTCGTATGGACATAATCAAACTGTTTTTATTAGTAATGAGATGAGATATATACTAATATATCATAATACAATGACTTATCTATTCGCCTTAATTTTGCTAACCCATCTAACCGCTCGCTTTATTTATTTAAGTATCTTATTATATCCCTAACTATAATGGCCGAAATTTGAAAGCGCATACCAACGATATTTATTACGCATGTTAAAAGAATTTATGCGTTTTAAAATCATTGGTGTATTTTCTAATGTCAGGAAACATTTAAATGCATTTATTTTAATCATCATAAATGTAGTTATCGCCATTATTTAGACGTATGCTGTTGCTGACTTCACGGATACTTTTATTTGCATCATTACGCGTGCCTATAATACATTTTTTTTTCATGTGAGAAGTGGCAAACGAGCAGGAGACTCACCTGATGGAGTGGTTATGCGAGGCAGAAAATGTCTTAAAAATCGCGCTATTGTGGATTTTCGGACATCTAGGTGGTGCGGGTGATATTTGGAATTTTGACGAGACGTCCGAAGGTGAAATTCAGCAGCCGGGATTAATCTGAAAAATTCCTCGAAACATTCCCCGTGAAAAATTCTGTAGAAGATGCAGAGCGATCCAACATCTATACGCAAAGCCAAAGGATCAAGCAGATCGGAAAGGGCTTGATCGTCGATAATTCGAGCCGCTCTACGTTGGATACGGTCAAATGGAAGGAGCTGGTACTGGGGAGCACCCGCCCAGAGGTGAGAGCAGTATTCCATGTGAGTCCGAATTTGCGCCTCGTATAGTTTTAGACGATGGGCCGACATGAATGAAGAAGACAGTACGTCTTGCCTTGCTGAGCACACCGAGCTTTTTTGATGCCAATTTGGCTTTGCCTTCCAATTGACCGCGAAACTGAATCAGGCTCGAAATATCGACGCCAAGTATTCCGATACGATTCCGGAATATTCTCGAATCGTGGAGATACGACAAATGGTGTTTTTTTAGCAGTTAACACGCAAACTTGCGTTTTTTTGGGGTTGAAATGGACTAGGTTTAGTCGACCCCAGTTCGAGACTTTGTTCAGTCATTGATATGCAGAAGAAACAGAATGGGTGATAGAACGCAGCCTTGTGGAACACCAACATTGACGAATTTTAAGTCGGAGCATGCACCGTCGACAACGACCTTGATGCTCCGATCTGCCAAAAAACTGGTAATCCAATTGCATAATTTCCCGGGAAGCCCATAGGAAGGAAGCTTCGAAAGAAGCGCTTTGTGCCACACGCGATCGAAGGCCTTCGCTATGTCCAGACTGGCTGCTAATGCCTCCCCATTGCTCTCAACTGCTTCCGCCCATCTATGAGTAAAGTAAACTAGAAGATCACCGGCTAAGGACCCCGACGGAAACCGTACTGGCGGTCGCTAATCAGCTGGTACTCCTCTAGATACCGCAGGAGCTGGCAGTTTATAATGGACTCCATTACCTTGGAGAACAAGGAGATGAATGCTATAGGCCTATAATTGGACGGGTCTGAGCGGTTGCCCTTTTTAGGGATCGGATGCACCAAAGCAGTCTTCCGGGAGTTCGGGCCGACGCAGAATGCATAGGATTGCCGGAAAAGACGCATTAAGACCGGCGCCAACTCGGGAGCACAAGTCCGTAGCACGATTGGAGGGATGCCATCGGGGCCACTCGATTTATGAATATCCAAGGAAAGAAGTGCTTTACGAACTGCACTTTGCCGGAATTTAACCTCCAGCATCGTGGTATCACATCGCGGGATTGTTGGTGGTGACTTTCCTCGGTCATCCAGAGTCGAGTTCGCCGCGAAGAGGGAGCCTAAAAGATCAGCTTTCTCCTTCGCTGTATGGGCCAATGACTCACCGTCTCTGTGCAAAGATGGAAAAGAGGGCTGACAGAAATTCCCTAAGACAGCCTTAGCGAGAGACCAGAACGCACGTGTTCCTGAAGGGAGGCGCACCAGTCTCTCGCCAATTCTGCCAATGTACTCTGTCTTCGCCTTAGCAATTACGTGTTTGAAGGATATAGAGGCAGAGTTATATTCCTTTTTGAATGCGCTGGTATTTACATCACGAGACGCCGATGCGTTAGCCCAGTCTTGGTAGCATTCCCATTTTCGACGAGAAGCCGTTTTGCAGAAACGACCAAACCAGGGCTGGGACTTACCACCGATGGGGATCGCAGAATACGGAATGAACAGTTCCATACCCTGAAGTACCACATCATCATCTGGCGAGAAACAAACCTGCCCCCATGGGTAGGATGCAAAGAAGGACCGCATCTCATCCCAATCTGCTTACTTGTAGTGCCACACTCAGCGGCAGCCCACGAAACGAGGTCGTGAGTACTGAACAACCGGCACTGTACTCCGGACGAGACAGTGGTCCGACGAGCCCAGAGGGGGACCGACGATAACCTGGTAGCCATCCGGGTGGGAAGTCAGCAGAAGGTCCAACGGAAAAGGTATATGATCCTCCACGTTTGGTATTCGCGTTGGCGAGGTGACCAGGTGTGTCAAATCATATGCTAAAGCGAAGTCGAGAACAGATCTACCCGCATGATCAGTAGTGCGTGATCCAAGCCATTCGGCATGGTGGGCATTAAAATCGCCAAGAATTACGATCCCTGCGGATGGGATTTGCTGCAGCACGGAATCTGTAGCCATTTGGACATGCTCAACCAGTCGGTCGGTTTCGGCATTACTGCTATGGGACCTATAAAGGCACGCGTAGATTCGCGGATGGACGTCGCAGTCTACACGCAGCCAGATAATCGATAGGTCCTGCCCTTCAAGGCTGCCTAAGAATGAAAAGTCGTATCGGTAGGAAAGGATATCTGGGTCTCGCTAAGAAAGAGCAAGGCCGGCTTTGCCGTCTCAAGGTGAAAGTGAACGGCGTTTAAGTTGGAGTTGAGTCCCCTTACGTTGCAGAAGCCCACAGTGTGGGTGGTAGGGGTTGCCTTATGATGCCTGCTCCGCTTGCCTCGAACAGTGGCGAGCGCAAAATTGCCCCCCCAGAATTCGGAGGGCAGCCAGGGCATCACTGCTCAGGTGGTGTACGTCCTGAGCATGGATGCCCAGAGAGGGATTCTCCACCGCAGTCGCTGATGGTACCCTCCTGGGGTAATGAAACCAAATTCTGCACAACCATTATACTTTTGGGGGGAGGGGGATCGGGCCTCCGGGACTCTCACATACCGGACGAACCGCGGTAGAATAGCTACCACTTTACGCCGATTTTAAGTGAGAGAGTGGTACGTCCCCGGGCGTGCCGGCCCTTTCGCCTGCAACCCGAAGGTATGCAGTGTGGCACTACCAAAAATATGCATTAGTTATGTTTTAATCAGCATTGTAAATCATTAGTAGCGCTGTAAAAAACATTGAACGACTTTTATAAAATATCAAATTTTACATTGTTTTTTTTTTCTTAAATGTGAACACGGAATAGCGTATTAATTATGCATATCATCAACATCAACTGCAGACACATTGTAAAGCCCTTGTTTTGAACGATCATATTCACTTTGTCTCAAAATGTGCAAATGTTTAAGCAACACTTTAAAGATTACATTTAAGATCAGGAGTATCGTTCAATCTCAAGAGAGATGAATATCCGCATCTATCGAGCGCTTTTGTTATAAGCCCAAAGGTAAGCTGTGATGAGTACCATCGAACGTGATCGACGAGCCCATAGGGTCTTCAAAAATACCGATGATAATTTTGAATAAGGATCCCTTATATCCTTTTAGCTTTAAACAGCTAACAGCAGGCTCCAGCCCAACCATTGACGCTAATAACAGAACTTCAAACAATATATTCGTTAAAAGTGTGATCGTAACCCATTACGACGTAGAAGATATATCTTTAGAACCTATTTTCAATTTGAAGTAAATATGTGTATTTTTATCATAATTATACGTCCTATCAATGTAATGAAGGTTCCAAGGTTACTTTTCTGAATTTCTTGAAATATTTTATATAAGTAAAAAAAAACGAATTTGAATTCAAATTAAATAATTAACTTGTTTAATCTTGCCAAATATCTACATGCACGCAAACTGCACTATGCAGTAAATTCTTTTCGTGTATACTTATTATTCATACATGGGGATTCGTAGGTCGACTCTGGCGTTACCCCAAACTTATACGGGTTAGCGCTACTCTCCTTCGTGGCAACCACACAGCATCTCTTCTTTTTAAATACCGTCACTCACTTGTAGAATAATATCCAATTTTAGATGATAATAATGATAAAATGTGTAAAATAAAGTAACAGTATTTCTTATACTATATATTCATTATTAATTAAAAAACAATTCAATAAAAATCATTTATGTACTGTTCTAGAACAACATATATTATGGCAGTATTTAATTAAGTATTTATTTAATCACGAGACTTCTGTTTGGTATTTCGCCTTGGCTGTTTCGTAGAGAACATTACTCATACCCTCCCCAGTCTCTTTAACCATATAGTTGAGCAAGCTGTTGGGGTTTGAGAGTAGGATGTATGGGTGATCAAACTCTGCGACGCGACCTTTGTCCATCACGAGGACGCGGTCAGAGTCCATGACGGTGTGCAGACGATGCGCGATCGTGAGCACCGTGCACGACGCGAACTGTCTTCGTATAGTCTTTTGGATTAAGACATCCGTTCTGAAATTTAAAAAAATAATATTTCGATTCAATCGCTAAGCATTTCAATCAAAATATATATTTAATTAGTCTATATGACTCGAATACTATTTTCAAATAATTTTTTTTTCAAATCATAATGTCAATAAAAAACGATATGATATTCCTACTTAAATCACAATTGAATTAGATAAGTTCGACATGACATGAAAATATATTGTAATTGGACTGTTCTTACTGAGGATCAACATTTGCCGTGGCCTCATCCATGACGAGTATCTTGTTATTGCGTAGCACAGCGCGTGCGAGACACACAAGCTGACGCTGTCCAACGGAAAAATTGGTCCCACCCTCTGTCACGTGGAAGTCAAGTGCTTGCACGGCGTCCTTTAGTTCCACCTACAATTTCATCATAGTAATACACATGTGATCATATTGGGTTCACAAAATAATATCCGATTGGTTTTATAAATCTGTTTATCATAATCATGTGGTTAATTTCTAATTTATCTGATACCTTAAAATAATAATGGTTATTTATACTCAGGGCAACCTAATGATGTTGCCCTCAGTATGAATGTGGACTGCTATGAAGTGACTTAACACTTTCAATTCAATACAGATGTAGTCATTTCGTTATTAAAAATTCCAGGATGTTACGAGAATGGCGAGCTCGACGTTCGACCTCTGACTTTTGTTTGACATTTATAGTTCAGTATTACTATACCATTACTTGTAGTGGCTCTATTTTCCTTTGTTACTTTTTATTTATTAAATTGTATTTAACATTTATTAAAATGATATCAAAACATATTTACTCAACTCCAGAAGAAAATTATTATAATATATAAATATTCAGATAATCTACCGCAGTACGCTCAGTATTGTCGTGTTCCAGTTTGAAGGGTGAATATTTAATATTTCTTACAGCGCTAATGTCTATGGGCGGTAGTTACCACATACCATCCAGGAGCCCATTTGCGCGTCCGCCCATACGAACAAACCATACCCATAACAAAAATTTAATAAGACCAATGATATGTTCAGTTTTCTACTAACTTGTTCTAATGCTTTCCAAATTTCATCGTCGCTGTAGAGATTGAACGGATCCAGATTGTATCGCAACGTAGCAGAGAATAGAACCGGCTCTTGTGGTATAACTGATATTTTCGATCTTAAATCCTGCGACAAATTTATACCATTTAATATAACCTTTTCACGACACGTACGTGTGTTATGATTTTTATTGTAAGCTGGGTTTTGTGAAAATGTAATACATAATACTTTTTCAAATATTAAAACATTTATATCTTAACACGTCACGGTAGTATTGTATGTGTTTAGTAAATTCGTTTTTAAATTGAATCGGTAATAGATATTAAAAAAAAAAACTAAAATGATTTATAATTCTTTTTATATTTACTAATTTTATTTTTGCTTCTGGTATTCCACAACAACTCAAAGAAAAGTTTGAATATAAAGGCAATATACAATTTCACCCGTCGATATAAGATGTATTAACGTATTAAATAAATACATCCCTAAAAAATGTCCATGTTCAATTATTTATAGCGTTAATACATTTGATTTTATGTACAATGTGTAGTAGTAATGTTCGCATCTTGTAAGTGTCACAAAAAATAATTTAAATGTGAAGACACTATATGTAACCTTTTTAGAGATTCCACAGGTATCGATACCATCGATCTTAATACTGCCCTCGATATTTGAGAGTCTGAACAAGGCAGCCATCAGCGACGACTTACCGGCACCCGTCCTTCCGACGATACCAACCTACGAAACAAATCAAATTATAATATTATATGTTGTATATTATGATGATAATCGCATCGTTTTTCGTATGTTTTTCCCCGAATAAAAACGTATGATACTACATTTCTATTATGATCTATGAACTATTCAATGAACAAAAACAAACAGGGGCGTGTATATATAATAATTAATTACAATAAAATAATAATAATCTACGTAATAATAATAAATGATTATAATATATTTAATTTCCTCTTTTTTCAACACTACTATAACACTTATTCACAAATTTAAACATTCACAATATAAAGTTCTCTATTTCGAGCGACTTGACACTTTATTGACGCTTTAGCGAGCAACTTCATCGACTAATTTTTTATCACCATGCACGAACGTCATATTTTTTATAACACGCGAAAGGTTAGGAGTTTTAAGTTGTCTGGCGTTTCATCTAAACACGAAAATAAATAAAACCAAAAATTATGACATACCTTCCATCCACTATTTATTGTAAAATTCAAATCTTTAAGAACCGGTGGGTCTTCGGCTCCATATTTCAAACTGACGTTTTCGAATTGAATTTGTCCATCTGAAGGCCAATTCGGTGGTGCTTGAGTCGCTGAAATTATAAATTGCCTCATAAGACTATTCTTATATTTTTATTGTACGTACGTACGGTACATTAATACGAATGTAAAAAAAAAACAAACGCAAATTGCAAAAAACGTCCATTCAATATAAATATGAAAAAGTTCTGCTGATATTATTTCCGTCCAGGCGGTCAATGTCAGGTAAGTGAAAAAAGGTACGCTAATTCAGGTTTGCACTTTGTTCTAAGCTGTCATTCTCATACTCCGAAAGAACGGCATACCCAAGGAGGTCAGTCGCAGGACCAATAACTTTGCTTTCCGAGACACGATAGTGCAACGTTGCCAACTCCTTAACTTCGGGCTACTCCTAAGAATATCTTGACCAAAAAACTCAATAAATTTTTATTGGCCTGTCCTAGCTAACCACTAGACCAAAGAGACATTACATAATTTACATATAATAAAATGACCAATAGAGGAATAATATACATACACATTTAAAAATAATACCAACATAAACATTGTAGCAATCATATTAAATTATTTTTCATACGTGACGTACATAATATTATGTCGCAATCAATGATATTTACTAGAAAATCATTGGTCGCAATTATAAGTGCACGTGTACACATAAAAAACGTTATCGTCTTTGTAAATATAACTCAAAGCAAGTACAAACACGAATATAAAATAAGATAAATAAATAATTAGAACACAAATCACTCAGGAATTAAAATAAACAACTTATGTTTGTACAATTGATTCATCTGATCAAGATTAGGTTTGTAATGTGTTTTTATCTTTTTTAAATATAATTACAGACTAACCATAAAAAAAAATATCGTTATATGCGTTTTTTTTGTAGTTACATATTGCTATATTAATCAATGTTTCGAAAATAGAATTTTAAATGTATATAACAAAACATTACTTTTCAATAGGACTAAATTTGCTATCTATAATGACGTCATAACTTTTTACTTTTTCCTAATTACGATGACGATGCCTTAGTTATTATTATTTCAGTCATTTAGGAAATATTATTGCATAATATATTTTTTAATACAGACCTTGGAAATTCTATACTTTGCTTATTACTTTTTACTTATTAATTTGATGGAGCGCCAAATATTTTATTCAGTATCTTTACATAATTATTCAATAATATAAGACATGTTGGAATATTTACGACTTTCGAACCACAGTCGGGTGTTATAAATACAAAGTCATTTTACAAAAGTACACAAAAATATATGAAAAAATTCTCATCGAATCCAATTAAAATCCTTTGTTCAATATAGAAACATTACAATTACTTATGGATTGTCAATTTAGAAACAACAACAAGTTCGCAAAAGAAAATACCCTAAACTGAGAAGAAACGACAAAAGAAAATCATCATTTACAAAGAAAAACATTTTAAATAGTTGGCATTAAACGCATCTCAGAGTCGTGCATGTTCTTCTAAGGTTGAGGAGATTTTCGACACAAAAAACAGACAAAAGCATTGAAAATGTGCTTGAAGAAATTTTCAATATAAGGCACCGATATATTGTTAATATTTCGTTGTTACCTACTGAAACTAAAATATACCTATCAAAATTATTACTCGCGCAAGACAATCATATCAAAGTTTCAATACGTTAATTACGGTAAACGTTATCGAATTAAAAAAGTGTTAATAGTAGTCATTATGTCATTAGTAGTATTAATTACCAAAAAATTATATACATAGTTAAGGTTACGTGTAGATGGCGCCAACGCCGACCACACGTTTATGTTTTAGTCTAAGGACCGTGTACGGCACTACTGGCGTGCGAAAATGTTGTGTACATTACAGTGACAGCGACGCCTAAGCAGCTATTTCGATTGGCATTCTCTGTTACATGTTTTAGTATATCTTTAAATTGACCCGAGATGACCTAGCACTAAACCAATTGAATCTTAAGCAAAGATTGCGAGTTCAAACCTGAGCTGTAACGCTGAGTTTTCATGTGCAAAGAAACCATCGTAACGATACTTGGAGGTGCGAATGAAAATATGCCTTATGCGTATCTATCGTCCCGCATTATGGAATAATCTGAATCCCGTTTTAAAAAGGAGAAAAAAAAGCCTTAGCCCAACAAAGAGTCATTTACATTAAATGTTCTAAAATGTTTTCTGTCAACTAATGACATTGATATTATTAATTATTTATTTTTTAAAAAAATCGGCAAAGTTAATTATATTGCCCCCTGCATTGTGATCTCTGGTTTACTATTCAATGCGGGAATTTGCGGTTAAGACGCGGCGTCGGTGCGGCGCCATGTATACTTAATACGTGAACGTTAAAAATTGTAGTAACATACAATCTTTTTAACATTTGTTATAAAGGAGGGCAATTAAATTTATTTGATTATATGGGAACTGTGCTATAGATGTGTATATAAGAAAAAATGCCCGCAAGAAACAAAAATCAAGTGAAAAATTTCGACCTCGATAGACTAGATAAAATACGAGCACAAAAAATATAACACAATTTTACTTGATGTGGTCCCAAGAATTTCGGAATTACCTAACCTAACTACCACTATGATTTATTTTGATTCTAATCATCAACACTTTTATTGTTATACTAGCTGTTACCCGCCCGCGTAGAATATGAATATATTTACAAATTAACTTAAAATATTTCGTTAATGTAATACCTCGTTGTATACCACATTGGTGTGTATTTCTGGATAATCTACCCTTAGGGTAGAATATCCAGAAACGCTTAAATGCGAATCAACTCATTTTTAATCGGTAGCCCAGAAATAAAATTTCATGCTTCTAACTTCAATATGACGGACTTCCAGACTAACCTGTATACGAAATGTCAAACTCTATTTCTCCCCTTAGGCGTAAAATATCCAGAAAAGTTTAAATACGTATCTACACATTTTTAATCAGTAGAAAAAAAAAGTTTCCTGCTTCTAACTTCAAAAATGACGGATTTCTAGACTATCCTATATACGAAATGTCACCCCTATTTCCCTCAGTGGGCGTAAAATATCCAGAATCGTTTAAATACATATCAACTCATTTTTAATCGGTATCCCAAAAATAAAATTTGTAGCTTCTAACTTCAAAATGTCGGACTTAACAGACTAACCTTTATACGAAATGTCAAACTCTATTTCTCCCCTTAGGCGTAAAATATCCAGAAAAGTTTAAATACGTATCTACACATTTTTAATCAGTAAAAAAAAAAAGTTTCCTGCTTCTAACTTCAAAAATGACGGATTTCTAGACTATCCTATATACGAAATGTCACCCCTATTTCCCTCAGTGGGCGTAAAATATCCAGAATCGTTTAAATACATATCAACTCATTTTTAATCGGTATCCCAAAAATAAAATTTGTAGCTTCTAACTTCAAAAATGACGTACTTCCAGACTCCTATATACGTAAGGTTAACCCAATTTCTCTCCTTAGGCGTAAAATGTCCAGAATCGTTTAAATACGTATCAACTCATTTTTAATCATTATCCCAAAAATAAAATTTCTAGCTTCTAACCATAAAAATGACGGACTTTCAGACTAACCTTTATACGAAATGTTAACCCCGATTTCTCCCTTTAGGCATAAAATATCCAGAAACGCTTAAATACGTATCTACTCATTTTTAATCAGTACCCATAAATGAAGTTTCATGTTTCTATCTTAAAAATGACGGACTTCGATACAAACTTTCAACCCCCATTTCACCCCCGTAGGAGTAGAATATGCAGAAACACTTTAATAAGTATCTACTCTTTTTTAATCAGTATCCCAAAAATAAAGTTTCATGTTTCTAACTTAAAAAATTACGGACTTCCATACGAACGTTCAACCTCTATTTCACCCCTTTAGGGGTAGAATTTCGTGGGTGTCATGATATGTTAGTTTATAAGTGTACAGCCTAAAATATAAGTTTTATGCTTCTAGTTCTAAAAATGACAATATTTTCAACAACTTACAACCTTTCATCCCCCTTTTCAACCCTTTACAGCACTTTTTTCCAAATAAAATAGCATATGTCCTTTTTCAGGCTCTAGACTATTTGTGTACCAAATTTCATTTAAATCGGTCCTGTAGTTTTCGCGTGAAAGCGAGACAGACAGACAGACAGACAGACAGGCAGAGTTACTTTCGCGTTTATAATATTTAATAATTAATATGGAAATATAGATTGGATGAGTGAGCTAATGTTATTTACTTTAAATAATAGGAAAGGCTAAAAATATTTAAAACAAAATAGTAAATGATCCTAATAAAAGTAATTATATAGACTATTTCGTTCATATTGGCCTAAGTTCTGACCATGGACGTAAGTGGGATCTACCCACTAAATAGGACGATCTCATCTAAGAGATCAACGACCAGTTGCAGAGGTATACGCCATTCCTTAAAATGACAATAGCAGTACATCATATATTATAAGTATGTATAAAACATTATGATAAAATAAAGAATAATCTGTGTATGTTTATATACCTTAAGTATAATATGTGTACCATAATATTGTTCCCTATGATATATATTATTTCTATTACATATGTACTAAAGAGTGTTTATTCTTAAGTTAATTAAAATTAAAACATGAAAACTTTATTCAAGACAAAACAGGTATTCCAGACATAAAATATTTACTAAATAGTCAATCTACATTTTAGATCTAATAGACATTTAAAATGTAGTAGTAGACCCCACTTAGTTAAAGATAAATAAAAACATTTAATATCATGGTTCGGTTATTGTTTTTAATCAATATAAAATAATACAGTCTTTTTAAGGGTGATTTTTTTTTTATAATATAAAGGCGGCAAATTAGGCACCTGACAGTAAGTGGTCATTATCGCCCATAGACATTGGCGTCGTAAGAAATATTAATTACTAGTTTTCGCCGGAGACTTTGATTGATTTGAGTTTTAGGGGTCAAGTATTATTCACACAATATCTTTATAAATTATTGTAAATCTTCATCAAAATCCATTCAGCAGCTTTTGCGTGAAAGATTAACATACATCAATACATACAAACTTTCGCCTTTATAATATTAGTAAGGATTCCTTACAAAACCAATGCATTACCTACCTTGGTAACTAAGATATTATGTCCTTTGTGCCTGTATTAGTTACACTTGCTTACTCACCCTGCACAATAATACTGAGCATTGCTGTTTGGTGGAAGTATACGTGATGAGTTGGTGGTATCTAACCAGACGGGATTACTACAATTTAATAAGAATTATACTTAGTTTAATCTCAACTCACGTCCATCTTCCATATTTTCCTCGGCAGGTAGCTTGGAGTACTCCAGAACTCGTTCCACAGAAGTCATGTGCCCGAGGAGATCGGCGGTGACACGCGCCGACATTTGTAGCATCATGGTTAGAGTCATGGACTGGCTCACAGCTAAACCCACGCTGCCCACAGCTATCCAAGAACCTAACGTGGAAAACAAATATTACCTCAAAATATATGTATTCCAATAGGCTCATAATTTTACAATTATTAAATTGACGGTTCAGAAAGTAGAGACTTAAGATACTATTTTATTCGGATTACATCAGATAGGTAAATTCTCACTTAAAATTAAATTTCATAAATCCTGCATGAATATTAACATAAACTAACTAACTCCATAACTTAATACGAATGTGTATTTTTAAATAATTAATTCGGTAATGTAGTACTATAAAAAATATAAAATGTGACGATAAATTTAGTTAAATAAATATTCAAATACAGAGTGTGTAAAAATAAAAAACTTGTTTATGAAAATTAAAACTCACCAAAATCTATTAAAATAAATACTGCAAGTATAACTCCAAGGTACACGAGACATAACAAGTCCAGGAATAGCCCAAAAGCACTTGAACCACCCAAGAATGTATATAAGGCGCTCGAATTGAGATCCTAAAAAAAAAAAAGAATTACTACACTAAAAATAAAGATGAAACAACATTTGTATAAATAATGATTAATTTCTAAAATATTTAAATATCTTACGTTACATATTCAAATATCTGACCACAGATGAAAAAGTTATATAATTTTGCATCTGTGGTCAGAGATTATGAAACTCTAAATTAAAAAAAGATACAAAATTCCTTATCTATTCAAATAATAAGGGCATATAAATAATAAATAAACAAAAGAACATATTCTAGTCACGATTACCACATTATCGGTCAATAAAGATAACCTTAAAGTCATAGCTGATAAGTTACCTGAGCGTCGTCGAACATTTTAAGCAGCCTGTATTGAGAATTGGAACTTCTAACAGTTGATAAGCCAGACATTGTTGAGTTTATCATACTAAAAACGGGACTCTTAGCTGTTGAAAGTGAGAAAGATTAATTTATATTATACTTTATTAATCACCACTGGGTCCGTAATATATACCTACCTATGCTATCATCATATAAGCAATAATGCATCATATAATGAATATTATATTCATTTACACAAAATATAAAATTTAATAAAAAAAGTTATAATTTTTACGATACTAAACTCATATGTTACTCAACTAGTAATTATAATAAAACTCACTAGTACTCTCCAGCCTCTTAACAGCCTGGGCTGCATTTAAGTACCATTTCAAGAGTATAACGAATATGAACA
Source organism: Vanessa tameamea (assembly GCF_037043105.1). Lineage (NCBI taxonomy): Eukaryota > Metazoa > Arthropoda > Insecta > Lepidoptera > Nymphalidae > Vanessa > Vanessa tameamea. The sequence goes on along the minus strand of NC_087313.1, from coordinate 7,412,228 downwards.
GCAGTACTGCTGTCGGTATTAATGTCCAAGGCAGCGCCAATGCGTTCAGTACTAGCACGCTCGTAACAAACAGGTACATCTGAATCGTCTCGAGCATGCTACGGGGAAGCATTTCATCCATAGCGCCCATGTCCTTGGAAAATCGATTAAGAACTCGACCTATAAATATAACGTTAATTAACTTATTTAATACAACAACAAATGAGTCACCACCAAATGATTGCTCTTGAAAAGTTGATAGCTTACCTGATGGATTCGTATCAAAGAACCTCATCACGGCCGTGAGTAAATTCTTAAACATCGTGTCATGTAAGTTTTGAGAAGCGCGCATTGCCATGACCACGAAAGCTGTTATTCTTACGTGTGTCATAATAATTATAAATAATACAGCTCCACCGTAGATCCAGAGATATAGACCAGTCGTCAATGGCCCTACTTGCGTGCCAAGACTGGTGTCTGAAGGAAAATAAAATAACTTGGTTGGAATTCGGAAAACAAGTGATGACGTAAATATTAGTAAAGATTCCCAGTTACGAAAGTTAAACGAAGCAATTACACTCAGTATATTTTTTAAATGACGGCAATTGCCTAATAATTGAACCTTCACTAAATAACAATGTAAGTACAAACAAAGGTATATTAATAAACAATGATTAAAAACGATCTAAATTATAAAACAAATTTAACGACGATTGACCAAATTGAACCCATTACTTAGAGTATACAATTTTATAAGCCAAAAAAAATCCATACTAAAATTGTTTTAATCGTTTAGTTATTCAAAGAATTTTTTCCTAATACCTGTAATATTTAACTTTATTATGAAATACCCGTTGCTATTGTTAGCTTAGAAGGCTTTAGGTTCCAGGAACCTGGGTTCAAATTTGAGTTTTCTTAAAAAAATATATTTCCTCAATGAACCCAGAACACAGAAGTTGGCATTGTTACGATCCCGTTTCTCCAGTGCATCGGATTGCCATCCCATTGGACTATGAGTAAGAGATATATGTGTTAATACACAACAAAATCTACCGCGCACTTGGTCAATCACTATTAAACATGATCGCCGTGTCCGAAATCGGTCAAGAAGACATCGTCATCACCGTTGCCTTGTAAAATTAAAAAAGGAACTATAGATAAAATATATCAACAAAATATTATTACAAACACCGAAATAATAATGATTGCTAAAACCACTATAATCATTATCTTCATTTAATCATCTACATACATTTATATTGTTAGTTTATTGCAAAATATCATTCTACTTCACTATCTTCTATTCTAGACGATTCTAATATTATATTCACATGATTAAATAGTGATCACTTTTATGTTTATCTCTAGCAGGATTTCACGCTACACTTAACTTATTTTGATTAAATATTTGGTTTTGTAAAATTGAAAAATTTATTGATTCAGTATAAATCCCAAAGGCAAAAAAAGAATGACAAATAAATATTAAATTATATTTGTTGTATAAAATCAAAATATGGCTTCAATCCAAATATAATTCAAAGGTGTATTATAATTTTTAGTCCATTATTTATAATTTAACCATGCCCGTTATCTACCATTATACCTACCATTAATTAGGAAAGGATTTTTTTTTAAATTTAAATATAACTTCATTTATATGTCCTTTTAATAGGACATACTTTTAGACCCGCATTTTCTATTCGTTTGAATTATTAAATACATAATTTCATATTTCTATTACTAGTAAAGTAATGTCTGTTAGTAATCAATATCCAATATATATATTTTATTAGTCTCTATAGTCTCTGAATCAAATACAAAACAACATGTTGTATCGAGTTACGATCAATCTCGACATCAAGTTGTAGTAAAAGTTAATCCGTCAAGATTGTTCAGTCGAGTTATAAATAACATTATGATTTATTACAAACGAGATTATTCGTCTTTGATCGCGAAAATGTTCGATATTGGAGTAAATTTTCTTGACTGTTTTTTACATTTGCATGGGTAATAAGTATGTATATACATTTTACAATACTTCGTGTGTGCACTTTAAAGTTCTCATGGTTCGATTTTCTACAATTGTAGATCAATAACAAAAAAAAACTGATTCAGCAAAATTAAGCCTAAAATCAAACTGTCAAATCTTGCCCTTCAAATTGTATATAGAAATACAAATATTAACGTATTATTAACATTACTAAACAATAGTTGCTATCATTTATCCTGAGGGATTTGGGAAAATCCCTATCACGTGGAGTAGGTTACATAGGTATCGCATGCTCATTAAATTGTCTGAAAAACGAGGGCGCCATTGTTTCCGAGTAATTCGTACGATAATGATGAAAATAATATAACAGCAATGTTCTTAATATTAAAATTGATAGCGAGTCTTATTTGTACATATTATATAGTTAATATAATTAAATTGTAGAATTTGTACATCGTTTTGTTTGAACACGTTAATTTCTGGAACTACAATTCGAATTTAAAAAATGTATTTTTACATTTGTTAGCCCAATTCCTGAGGGATATACTTAAATTTCACGCTGGGGACGGAGCAGGAACAATTAACGCGAGTGTAGCGACGCTCTAATTTAATTATCTATACTGATATTATAAACGCGAAAGTGACTCTGTCTGTTGCTCTTTCACAGCTGCACCACAGAACCGAATTAGATAAATTCGTGGCAAGCTTGAACCAAAGAAGGACATAGGCTACTTTATTATGAGCAAAGCCACGATGGACAACTAGTGTATCAACCGGTATTATAGCGGAATAAACTTCAAACCTCAAGAAGAAAAGACGAATTAGCTCGGTAGTATCACAGGCTGTTTCGAATTATATTACCCACGAAAAAATATTGAAAGAGACGAACTAACAACCAAATGCATAATAATTGTAATAAAATTTTAGATATTGGCAATATATTAAAGAAGATTTAAACTTTAGGACGTACCAGGCTCCTCCCCAGGCGGCAATGATTGCTCGTACTCATCCACTTGATTTGTCCTGTGTATCGAGAATTAAAAAAAAAAAGTGGTATTTCTCTATGATATTTATAGCATATATTCACGGCTGAATTGATATAACATAATTTCTAGAGATCTAAAATAATCTTGGCTATTTGCTCTTTTTACTTTTCCTTCCATTAAATCTATACTAATATTATGAATTCCAAAGTAACTCTGTCTGTAAGTTTATCTATTTGTCTGTTTCTCTTTCACAGCCAAACCGCAGAACCGAATTTAATGAGATTGGGCATGAAGCAAGTTTGAACCCTAAGTAAGGACATAGGGTACTTTTATATCTAGCACCCGTCGATCAACCCCTAAAACGCTGATGAGAAACCTGCTGGCAATAACCAGAACACTATAAATAATTCATACAATGATTATATTTCTTACCAATAACTTAGCCAGTAATCTGAGAAAGTCGCTCCAGCCTGAGTTAACAGCAATGAGAAAACCGCCATGAACACGATAAGCCAAGACTTAACTGATGACAGATAATTCTGAATAACTGCCCATTTAAGATTTCCTTTTGCCCTTTCTTCTGCAACCAAGACTTGTTCCTTTTCTTCCCGAGTGTCTTTATCATCACTTCTAACTGACATTCGTGACATTCCACGTTGAAGCACTGGTCTGCGTTCATCCTTTGTAAACATTTAGCCATATATACTGCCACCAAATAGCAACTCACGGCTCACTCACGCGGTATTTTTGTGTTCGTCGGTTTGAATACCGGAACATAATAATACCGGGTGAGTTAGCCAGTATAAATATAGGCTCAAGGGACATAACATAATAGTTCCCAAGACTGGTGGCGCCTTTTTGATATGAAGAATGTAATATATGATATATGAATGTATAATAAATGTTTATTAAAGTGGCAATGTCTATGGGCAGTGATGAGCACTTACCATCAGGTGGCCCATTTGCCGAGCTGTCTATATATGCCATAATTTTTTTTTTATTCAATGTTAATAAATATTGCTCTATATAACATGGTAGTGTGTTCACCCTAGTTGACAGTTCCTGTTTTTACAACATTGATAATTTTTTGAAAAGTCATAAAATTTTGTCCCCGACAATTTTGAAATACAAACTCAAAGTTCGCCGACATTCCTAATAAAAATGCGACACGCAATCATTACAAATGCAGATAAATACAAACATTGTTTATTTCTACTAAAATGAATTTTAATGACGATTTAACACGCTTATCTTATTTTCAATAGCAATAAGAGATTAAATTGTCATATATCGTATTACCAAAATAATTAAGGTAAGTTTGAATCATACGGTCGACATAAAGTCACGAGTTCATGTGTATAATGATTAATTCGTGCAGTCTAATTTGTACTTAGTTTCGTTGACAGTTTAGTTGATATAAAACTTAATTATTTCTCATTCTTTACCAGATCTCGAACCTTCCTAAAAAAAAATTAAAAATAAATCCTGTAACCAAATTTACTGACCTCTTGAATGTCCGCTTCAACTTTATTCTCCTTATCGTCTGATACCAAAGTAGAAAACTCTATTTCAGATTTGACCAAATCATCGTACGAACCCATGTTTTTGATTGAGCCCTAAAATAAGGTAAACCAGTGATCATAATAGTCTCACACATCTCGCGGACAGATAAATCTGGTTTCTTAATTACCTCATTTAAAACAATAATAAAATCTGCGGCCTTGAGGAAATGTACTTGATGCGTCACTAAAATGCGTGTCCGTCCACTCAAGTATTTCTGTATACATCCTTCGAACAGCTGTCGACCGACTTTAGCATCAACAGCTGATAACGGATCGTCTAGTAAATATATGTCAGCCTAAAACATTTAAAATTACAATGGATAAAAAAAAATCACAAAAAAACTCTTTGAACATAGCAATGACAAATAATGTACTACTACTACGAATAAAGAGTCGTATTTACATTAAATCCCTGCTAATATTATAAATACAAGAATATCCTTCTTTCACGCAACAACAGACAAATAATCGAGAGATACGGGTAGTTAGTTATATGATAGTTCATAAACCGGATTTTCATCCCGGAAAAATGGGCGTAACCACAGCTTATACTAGTCACTCTATAAAATGATCTTGAAAACCTGTTACAATAAAACATTTATATATTAATCAAACTTTTTTAAAAATTGTAATTGTAAAATTAGTACCAGTAAAATGAACTGGTTCTAATTAAAATGTATTACAATAGGTAGCAGATTTCCTATTTTATTGTATATATGAATATAAACGAATACTAATCAATAAAATATTGATATATAACCTCGCAGACATTTCTCTGAATATTTTGGAGTACTACAATTCTTATATACAAAGTTCATGCGTAGGAAGCGATAATACTAGCCCCCAAAACCACTGATACAGTCAATTTTTTTTTCAACTACATTGATAACTTTAATGATTTTAAAAATAGAAACATTAAGCCTATTCCAGCTACAACAGACAAAAGAATAAATGACATATGACATCGTATTGACGCGATATCATTGGTCGAGAGCTTGAATAATCTATGATATTATAAAATTTGCAAAAAAATTGGCGCTTTGAACGTCGAAGAAGTCAACTATGGAAGTAAAATTAAAGTGAAAATAATTAATTTAGTTGATTAGTGTTGTATTATTAATACATAATTGCTTATTTCCAATGCATAGCATTGTGTATCCGGAAAAAAAAAACACACGAAACTTAAATTTATATAATATTAATATAATAATTATACGTAACATTTCAATCCTACATTCCGCTAAGTACAGTTTTGCAGTTAATATCGAGTTCATGACATTTAATTTTCGCTGTACGTGCACCTGTCGTGCACAGTTTGAACCGCAGCCGCTTCAGCATCGCTCATATTGACTTTCACGAAGTTAATTTATCAAACTATCCAGTGTTATATGTTTTATATCCAAAGCTGCCATGTCTGCATTTATTAGAAAAATTTATTTGGCAAAAGGATGACATTATTATTATAAATACGAAAAGAACTCTTTCACTAATGAGTTATTGAGTCTTATTTAATTGTTTATCACAAAACAATAATTATTACTACAGAGTCCTCCGGCATACACTTTACTCTAATATAACCTTCTGGCGTATTGTCAAATATTATATATACAACGACTAATAAAAGACAATGAAATTTAGACATAGACAATTTTACTGCTTAATAATATTTTTTATATTCCTAATAAAATTCAGGTAGAACTATCATGGACATCTGATGAAAATAAAGTCATTTGACGTTGACGTAACAAGATATATGTCTACTTAATAATATTATAAAGAGGTAAGGTTTGTTTGTTTGTAATCGATAAAGTATGAAGTTACCAAACCTATTTTATTAATTCTCCCACTATTAGAAAATTACTTTCAGTAACGTTAAATATTTTATGTGTCATAAGATGTCAGCCAAAAAAAATGGTATTTGTAAAGCAAATCAGCAAAAAAGCGCTACTGAGCTGCTTTATCACGCGCTTGTATGTATGTATGTATGTATACATGTAATCATATACTCTAAAACTGTATTTCGCTGGAGCGAAGCCGCATTCACTGCTAGTTGTTGCCGTTTTTTAAATATAAATTTTTCGTTTACACAAATGAGCCAGTTTAAAGAGTGCTCTCGTTAAAACAGTGTGATTATCTACACTATTCTGACTTACGTAACAATGCGAGTATAATTAATACGAAAATAATTTTACATGAAAAAATATTACCATTAACGTATATTTTTGATAACATATAAAATGATTTCAATGATTTTCACATAATTAATAATAAATATGTATATCGTCCTATTATATTTTCATAACGCTAAATCTATTCTGTTTACAAACGCTTTGTCCTAGAATCAAGCGAACAAAGAAAAATCAAAACATAAAATGTATTAATGTTATTCAATTTAAGTGTCACTTACCTCTCTGTAAACAGCTCTCGCTAAATTAATTCTAGCCCTCTGTCCTCCCGACAAAGACACACCTCGTTCGCCCACCAATGACAGATCACCGTATGGAAACTGCTTGAAATCCGGCAAAAGGGAACATACTCGACAAACCTGTGACAAAATTAAACTATATAATTATTGATTTCATAACATCGCTTATTGCCTGTAAGTAATATCAATTTCGTGACGATAATTATATTATAAAACTAAACAATGCTATTAAGCGTAATAAAAACTGCATGTTGCATGTTACTTAATTCGAGAATGAAATATAAAATTCAATGACACACTTTAAAGATCGATTAACTTGATGGATTTACTTTGCATGGCAAATACTTTCTTCATATTATCTAAATAACAAAAGAACTGGCTATTTTTAACAATCCGTATTATTAATATGTTCTCTGAATACTTTGTGGGATCAATTGAATTTTCAAATTTACAAATTAATACAGATCCGAATCTTCTGAGCTATTCTGTAACAAGAAATTCGAAATTCACTCAAGAACACGACCGTAAAACGTAAGAATGTTATATGCGTCAGTGACTTTAATAATTATAAAATGTATAGGTTACACAAGTGAGATACAAAGTGAATTCTTACAGAATCGCATTATTGAAGTAAAAACTAAGTATCGGTAATTATACCTTTAACTTAATTTCGATTTTGAAGGAGTATGTTTTCAGCAACATACTTATTTTTAATTTTGACTTAAATTTATTTTTATGATAACATTATTGTCAACTCACTATTATACGACATTTAAGACACAAACATTTGTACACCTACCGCTTACTCATAAGCTTTACTTATCAGATTCTCAGTTAAACACAGATTTCCCTGTTTCTTTGACAAGTGATTTACTATTCAAGAGAAAGTTATTTATAGATTAATCCGACGTAAGAGGTAAAATTTATTTTTTATAGCTTGATTGCGCATAATATTAATATGATTTCTTATTACGAATTTACATTGTATAGTTATTTCAAAACAGCTTAAAAAAACAAATACATTGAAAACTACACGAATTTTAGAATATTGTTTTATAACAATAATCTGTTGAACGTTCGGGAAGAAACATTGTAAGTAGAATCTATGTCGGTCTTTATTTAGTGCATTACTTATTGCTTAGTGTGATTAACTTGTTTTCATTGCTGAAATCGATTTGCTTTTAGAACAAATCAAATTAAATTGCTTTATTTAACATAGGAGCACTATTAACGCAAATTAAACACTACCACTGGTTTGAAAATACGAAAATTAAACAGCAGTACCGTTTTTGAAATAATCACACCTATGTATATATTATAATAGACAAACTTATATAATACAATGAAATGACCACATTCTAAATATTAAAATTAGTAGTTATAAAAATTATCACTATATGCACGCATGTTTAACACTATAGTCTAGCTTTATTTTTGTATAATAATATATTGAATTTGTTGACTGTTATTAGTTTTGTGTACCAAATAAATAAATATGTAAAAATATAGAATAATACTAACCTCATTGTACCTGTTTACATCGTATGGCAATCCAAATAAAATATTTTCCCTCACTGTTGCTGGGAATAACCACGACTCTTGACAAGCATACGACATGCTTCCTTTAATAGTCAAATTACCACTGTTCACTGGCAGTTCACGAAGAAGCACTTGCAGTAATGACGACTAAAGGAAAAACACACAGTTATGCAATTTCAAAAACTTGCTAAGTTAACAGTAACAAATATAGTACATTGAAATACAAGATCAGATTGAAATACGTCACGAAACAAAACTATGTAAACAAAACACACTAATATTTGTGTATTTAGAAACAAAACGAAAAGGATTTGAACTTCACCTTTCCCGATCCAACAGCTCCTATAATAGCACATAGCTTTCCCTTCCTTAAGTGCATAGTTATGTTCTTGAGTGTCACATCTTCGGGACTTTTAGACGCATTCCATGAAGCACTCACACCAGACAGTTCAACTAGGGTTTCACCTACTACTGAAGTGCGTGGACTAACTATAAAACAACTTAGTATACATTGAAAAGTACATTTTAAATCCCTTAATTCGAACTTAAGTCCCAAGACACTAAATCAGAAATTCAGAGATCTTAAGGTCTTACAAAGTTTAGTGAATAAAGTCTTATGTTAGTGGAAACGCTCAGCAAAGTTTTATGCTCTATTATAAGGATTACGTTTCAAAGCGCCCTACCCTACTTATTACATTATTATTAAATACATTTATATGCTATTATTTTGATCGTTTCCAAAAAGCAGCAAATTCTTAATTTTAAACTTATTATTTAAATATATCAAGAAATGTTTCAAAGTCTTTAATAATATTAAAAATATTTGCTTTACCAATAGAAGGTCTGTAATTTTCTTTTGAGGAATATTTTCGTACTACTATTGAGTTTGAATCGATGGTCGTCATTTTTCCGTTAAAGTCGACTGGGACAATAGATGCTGTGTGTTTCTTTAACATTGATAAATCTTCTCTTTCATCTAAATTAGGAAAAATACACGAAAAATCATCAAAATAATTTCAATAGAATTTCGAGAATATATTGCAATTTGTAATGCATTATTTATATCGATATAATTACTTACCCTTTATTAATACATTCTGTATTCGCCCTAAAGAGACTTTTAGTTCTGACAGACTTGCAATTGCAAGTGGTAAAATAAAAGTTAAATTCATCTGCACTATCCCAAGAAATACTTTGATAGGATATATCTGAAATTAGTGTACAATTCGTAAAAAAATATTCAATTCCAAAAATATTCAACAACATTTAATTCTTTATGCAATATAAGTAAGTTACCGTATCAGCTCTTAGTAAATTGCCCGAAAGAATGAAAGTCAACGCCGTAAGGAACAGAGTACTACGCTCTGCAAACATCATGAATCCTAAAAAGACGCTGCGAACGAATATTGACTTCTTAAGCGCGGCGACCTCAAATGCTCGTGCCACTTTTACCACATGCTGAAACGACTTCTCCCAGGCATACATTTTTATAACCTGTATGGTGAAGAGTTTGTGTAAATGATTAAAAATTTTAACAGTACTCTTAACGTATAACATTATATTTGACATTCGTTTACCTGAATTCCATTTATAATTTCACTCATTAACTTAATTCGTTTGTCAGTTCTTTGTGCTACATTCCGTCTAATAATAGCCGTGAGTTTTGTAAGACCAGCTAGAATTATACATTATTTTATAAAATGCATGACATAGAATATCCTTACTCATTAAATAATCAAAGGTACCTTGTATAGGTAAAACTAGGAGAACAACACCAAAAAGTCCAACGTACGGCGCAAATCCACCGGCTCCATACAAAAAGTACAACACGATGGCTAATTGTACTGGGACCAACCATAAATAATGCAGAAACATGAATGGCATATCAAAACGAGCCACATCATTTGATAGTATATTCACCACTTTTCCAGCTGCTACTTCCGAAATAGACACTTGGTTCATACACAGTATCTACAGAATTCAACATTTTATTTGAATAATATCATCTTATTGTCATAATATCATATCATATCATCATATCATTCATGAACTTACTTTTCTATATATTAGTGATGAGCACGCTACTTTCATTTTTAAGCTAAATCGAGTCACAAACAAGCTGTTATGATGCTGGCTTAAAGCACCGACTAAATTAAGCGCTAACATTCCAATCGCATAAAAACCAGCCTCTTGTCTTGTTATAGATTGACTTGCATTAGCAGACCAGTAAGATAGAAGCTCAGAAAAAAGTAAAGGTTGAACAGTCCTGTTTAAAATAATTGTAAAACAACGATATAAATATTTTTATAAATATAAAATAAAATTATAAAACCAAAACATTCAGTGGAAATACCTTGCCGTGGCATTGACCAAAAGAAGACATGCTCCAGGAAGATATGCTAACCAATACGCCTTTATGAATGCTTTCCAAAGTGACGGCTTACGATTCTCCCGCAGAGCTCTATCGTATTCCTCTAGCCAATATCTAAATTAAATTAGAATCATAAGCCTTTATCTGTTATTATACAACCAGATGTATCAAACAATTAATATATAATAGTTAAAAATTGAGAAACTGAGAGAAGTGTATAAACAGAATTATGATTATTAAAAATTATATTAATTAAAATTTGAGAAGCTGTAAAATTACTGCAAATAAAAATCTTTACCTTTCCAATCTTCCTCCAAGCCTGTCGGAATCATATTGCTTGCTAGGAATTATTAGGTCATTTTCTTCTATGTCCCTTTTATTTCCTTTGAATAGAACTGGACAAATCCAACAAATAAACAGTCTCGATACTATATTTGGTTTATTTCTTTTTTTTACTTCACCTGGTTTTTCTTCCATTTTGACAGTATTTTTGACACTGTCCATATATATAATTTTTGAATTTATATTGGCACTTTTTATTTATGATGTTATAATTGAAACATTAACTCCGTTATCCGTTTGAACACACGTTTCATACATAACAGACTACTGACTAATCTATTTACCAACTGATAACAATGACAATCAATTTCGTATCACACACAATTTTATTTCTACTGTAAAAATTAGGCGATATAAATTCTCTTAATCTAAGTCGACTTATAATAATATCGAAAAATCAAATAAAAATAATATAGTTTTACTATTTATTACATATTAAATAATACAAAAATATTTCGATGATAAATAATACATCAATTTAAAAAACTGTGTAAGGTCTAATTAAAATAAAATTCTTCCTTTGCATGAATTGGACAAACTCGTGAGCTCAAAGAATCACAAATGCACTTTGATTGAACTAGTTTTTGTTCAATACTCTCCACTAACATTTTTACATGACATATGGGTACCACTTTACAATTACAAATTCCTGGGTCCTTTACGTTACTATCTTTATCGTCTTTATATTTTTTATATTGAGAAATTTGATCAGTGGGAAGATACAACGAATCGTAAAGCGAATTTTTCTTTAATACATAATCTGTTTCATCATATTCATTATCGTCAATTTGTCGCGCATTACAATCATACCAATTTGATGAATCTTTTTTATGTTTGGTGACATTGCTTAAGCTAGTGTTATTTGAAGTATCTGTTACACAACATGTCTCCTTTGAATATTTTAAGATAATTTCTTCTTCGTTATCAGCAGTGATTGTTTCCACATCACAAGAACTTGTTAAATCTTTCTGCTCACAAGCACTACCGATGCTTTTATTTATATAAAGATGTTCTGATCTTATAGAAGTGGGTATTCTATGCATGATATAAAATAAATTGTTGGATGGATTTTCTTGTAATGACTCCGATATACGATCATCTTTCTCATAATTTGTTTCCACTGTGGATTTATTGCAATGACAAATGTCAACTAGGCGAACACACGAACAATTTGATTTATTTCCACTACACTGTTGTGTGCATTTTGGATCTGCTATTTTGGTAACTTTTCTCTTAGGTACTTTCAGTTGTTCTTTTACTAAATTTGATGAAATACTAGCCGGCGTGTTATTGCTTATTTCCAGTGCCTGTAATTTATTACATTTAAATTTTATATTATTAGTTATTGATTGATTCGCATTGGCAGTCGCATTTAAATCTAAATAACATGGTTCACTAAAAGTATACCGACATTTGCAATCAATTATGTAGCCTCTTTTAAATTCACAAGAAACTTTTTTCTCTGCTGTATTATTTTTTTTTAAATTGTTGTACTCACACGCCTCACACGATTTATTATCAACAAGAATAGATATTGCCTGAACAGACGTATCTTCCAAATTATTTGCATGCTGGTTACTTGTTTTACTAGTATTAAATTGAGCAACCGTATCATTATATTGCAATATTGATTCAGTCATCTGTTCTTTTGAGTTTTTTAACAAAACATTTCCGATACTTTTTTCGTTTATACATTTGCATTTATCTCTTAAACGCTGAAAATCATTATCAATCAAATTAGAAACCTTATCCAAAATAGCAGGTAAACTGTTTTCTATACTACTATCGTTAGTAATACAAGAGCACTGAGCTCGCTTCATTTTGACCTTTAAGTATTCTTGTAACAAACAATAAGCTCTTTTCCAACTTTCTTCATTGACGTTAAGTCCCATGCATTTACAACTCAATCGATTTGTATTTTCTGAAACTACTTCCTTAACTTTAGTTAAAATATTTGAAAATAGTACTTTTTCTTCTTCAGCTGTAATACGTTCTGATTTATACGAAGAACGTTGAAATTCTACTAATTTTTCTCTTAAATGCTCTTCAAGTAAATTAAAAGCATTTAACTCTAAGTCTTTATATTCATCCTTGTTACAACAAACACATTTTGTTTGATCGTCATTTATTATGTCTGGCGTATTTATTAAGATTTTATTTTTATCATTACATAATATATTTGAGAGTTTCGAGTCTCTTTTAATTGGTGAATATTGTAATTCCGAATTTGTCAGATTTTTTAGATATGTTTGAGATCTTGGTTTTACTTCTAAAGTATTGGGGCTATCTTTACTAAGGTTAGGAAAAGTAGAAATTGTATTATTTTCGTCACTTTCTTTAGTAGTTTTAAAAACATTTGTAAGTGTAACTCCCAAAAATTTTACATAATAGTCGCAATCGTCTGATAATAAATCAGATTTTTTTAAAACATCTCCAACATACGAATTCCTACATTCATCTAAATTTTTTACTTCTTTATTTGTATTAATGTTTGGTAATTCTTTGTCAACATTTTTGAATCTAGAACCGGTCTGGACAGAATAAACTTGTGATTCCTTTTTAAAATCAAGTTTACAACTGTTTGGAATTTGTATTTTATGGGTTTGATCCGATTTGATTACTTCAGATGTTTTCATACATATATTTGGTCCGTCGCCATATTTTGGTTTATTATAATTATGGTTTGTATATTTGAAAGAATTATCATTACTTTTATCTAAATTAACTGCCCCTATATATTCAGAATCTGTTGTATTCGGCAAAACATCGTAATCCGTACCCTTATCATGACCATCTTTATAAGAATAACATTCCGGTACAAGATCATTGGGATACGTAGGTGGAATATTATTCTCTAGCAATATTTTGTCTATTCCATGAACTGTTAAATGTACGGAAGACTTATTTTGTTTTATATTTTTCCATACATTTTCAGAAAGTTTTTTGTCATTTGTTTGATTTTCTTTGCTTTGGTTGTACAACATCGCTTTATAACTTACGTAATTTTTTTCTCCTTTCCTGTTTAATAAAGTTTCCAAAAGTTTTTCAATTGAAGTGTTAGACGGAATTTTATGAAAACAAACACATCCACTTGGACAACTAGTCTGCGTTGGAAATTGATTGGCTTGAGTATCTGCATCTTCTCCTGGTGATATTTGTGATATTTGGTAACTAGGTATGGTATCCATTTTATTTTTTGACATATTTTGTTGAATTTTATCCTTCTGTGGAGGATCTTGCATCGAGTTATCTCGTGTTCCACATAAGCATAAATTTACAGCAAATGACTGTTCAATATTTTTTAATAGTTTTTTCTTTTTATTCTCTATACCTCCATTTTGTTTAGGCTTATTAATATTTTGTTTTATACTATAAGACACCCTATTCTCAGAATGATCTATTTGCCCTAAAGTTTTGCCATTTTGAGGTGATGTTTTTGTATTTTCACTAATTTTTTCATCGGCGTCCTTACTACGTTTAATTTTTTTGTTTGTTAATGGAATACCATTCTGTTTCTGCAATTAAAAATAAACCAAAGTAACAATGCACTATATGGTTAAAACATGACATGTAATAAAGTAATAGATTTTTTCTATACTTGTATAAAATATCTTATTTGTTATGATGGTTTTTTTAGTAAACAAAAACCTATCAATCTTGATTCTTTACAAGATTCAAGATTCGTAAGCCTTAGCAAATACTACAACATTATATTTGATTGTACAATTATCAATGTTGGTACTATGCAAAAACATATGGTTAAATAATTATTATTAATTTCCTTAGGACAATCCTTAAGATTTTTCAACGCCAATAATTGCATATATACGGGAGTTTCGATGGCTTAGGCTTATACCGTACTTACTAACCGAAGCTCGTTTGACTATTCTTGCTATTTTCCCTTCCATCAGCCGTAGATCTTCCTTTTTGACTGACTCCTTAAAATTAAAAAAATCTTGTTTAGTAATATAATCTGAGAATACACTATTGCTATTACCTCTTTCAGCTTAATACCTTCCTAAGATCTTCAACTTGAACCTTAAGTTGAGTGACATCTTGTAATGTACGTTTAAAGTATGAGGGTGGAATCTCCGTGTTTTTTCGAGCAATCTGTGTGGTATTTGGTCTTTTAACGAGACACTGAAATACTGCTGCAAAAACGGAAATAAATAGTTATTTAACCCAAATTATATTTTCATTATAGCATGAACGACAGAAGAATTATAAAAATATTGCGACAGAGTATTTCAAAACCAGAAATCAAATCAAAATATTATTTCAAGTACAGTTTGTTTAATGTAATCTAAAACTACCCCACCGGTTCGGAAAGTAGATTCTACTCAGAAGAACTGGCAAGAAACTCCGTAGTTACTCTTTTCCACCATTTACAGAGTACGAGTATGTCAATAAATATACAGTCGTTTCACTGAAACCCCAAATAAAATATACAAACAAGACAATCTTTAACAGTCAATTTCTGATATTGTACACTTATAATTTGTAAAATATCCCAATTGTAGTTGACAAACAGATGTAACACTATTATTATTATATAATTGTAAAACAACTTCAACGTTCTTTAATATTCCCATATTAAATTAAATAGCCCAAAAAAAACTTTTGCCCGGACTTGATAAATAATAAACAAAGCAATCATTTCTTCATCCATGTGTCTATTTTCATACTTGCTTATTTTTTTATTATTCTGAATAAAAACTATTTCGAGTGCATCAGGATGATGTCACATAACTGGATGGCCCACCATTTGGCCCACCATTTGGCCACCACCACCATACAACAATTTATAGTACCATCCTTGCTAAACACAATTATATATAAAAAATACACTAAATAATTTGACTATAGTTAACTCTTAGCTGTGTTGTAGAAGTATTATAATTATATACTAATCCATCTGTATTTAAAAAAAAAAAAAAATAGAACAAGAAGAATATTTTTATTAATCATTATCATCATCCTGTTCTCCTCTGGTACTGGAGCCTCCCCAATGGCACGCCATTGCCACAATTTCACTGCCAGACATTTGTGTATATTTTCATCCTACCTAGGTAGAACCTCATTATCAATCCATCCTACACTACGCTTGCCAAGGCGTCGTCTCCACTTCAGAACACGTCTGTTCGCACGGTTTTCGGTTTTGCGTCACATTTGATCAGACAATTGCCACTTCAGCTTACTAATCTTTTGGGTTATGTCTATGACTTTAGTTCTATCGATCACATTTGGGATTCGATCCTACAGAGAAACTTCGAGCATAGCCATAATAGCAATTAAATAAGTGGATCATAATATAAAATGTTTTGAAATAAATTATAAACATTAACTATTTTAACACAATTTAGTAGTGCGAACATAATAGCAAGCTAAGATAAATAAATAAACATAAATAAATATCAAATATGTCACAGCATCTCAGAAATATGCGAGAATAATACAAAACTAAGATTTAGATTAATCACTTCACGCAATATCAATTATTAATGAGCATCCAAAGAATTGCCTGCGCTTCATAATAAAACTAAAGTTATTGTAGAAACATCTACATTTTCATTCCTTCTAGATTACTAACGAAACATATCACTAGTAATTACTTACTACAAAAGGTAATAATCACAATTGAACGCTTATGTTTAATGCAAGAGTACAAGGAAAGATTGATAAACATTGAATGTTATGAAGAAAACGTTCATTATGAGGAAGTGAACAATACAAGTAATAAGGCCAGTTAAAATACTATACATGAATAAAACTGTTCCACGCTTACATTGAGGCTGGCATTCACAGGGAGGTGGTCCTTTAGTCATAATTTCTTTGGCTCTTTTTGTAATTTGATCAGCTCTCTCGTTAAAAAGTTGCTCTGCCAGTTTCGTAGCTATCTTCTGTGCTCTACGCTCTATATTTTGCTCCTGCCAGGAATCGTTTGCATTCATGCTATAAGACATTACTTGTGACCGATCCGCGCAAGATCTACCAATCCACTGTAGTATTAAAAAAATAATTAATTATTGAAAGTTTTAAGACAAACCTGAAAAGTAATTTCGATTTTTTCTTTATAGTCTCTATAAAACACAAAAGAACCCTATTTAAATAACGATTTAATAAACTAACTTTTGCGTGGTATTTTTCAATAGACGTAGCAATAGCAATGTCTAGCTCTCCAACGAGTAATTGCTCAAAGAAATTTCGCAGGTTTGATTTTACAACACTAGAACGGTCCCAGTTATGTTTATCTTCTAGACATTTAAGTAACTGGCATGGCATCGTTGATCCAGATCCACCTAATTCAGACTGGAGTCCTCCGAATAAATCTGAGAGTAAGCTAGATAAGAGTTGGGTACGAATGGAAGTACATGAGCACGTATCCTGGAAAATATGTACCGTTGAGTATATTTAACTTCATCTTTAAATAACTTATAATAATGACAAAAAACAAAACACTCGAAAGTCTCTTAAAGTTAAATGCTAGACGTAACCTAGACTTAATAGAATTAAAAACAATATATACTAGTTGTTTTTCCTCAGAAGTGCATTGACAAAGGGCAGCAAGAGAAGGAGTTCGCTTCACTTCTATCGCTTCATCCAGAGGAAATTTGCATCTGCATTCTATCACTTTTTCCTTAAGTTGCATTAGTTCCTCTCTCTTCTGCTTCAACTCATTAACTTTCCCCAGCATGCGATTATCGCACATTACCTTGCAACCATCCAGATCTTCCAATAAGCCTTCTTTCTCTGAACGTAATTCTTCGAGCTATAACATTTGAACTATTTGTAAAAAATGTACAAGTTCGTTTATTATTATTTATTTATTTATATTTTGGAAACAAACAGTGCTATTAATAATTATAAATGTTGTACATAATTAATCCTTAAACCAAAACAGTTTCCTATGACAATTAATACATAAGTAACTTTCAGAGTGTAGAAAGCATATTAATAATTACTATTATAAATTATACATTATCATTATAAATATTAAAATTAAAACTTTAAATTGAAAATAAAAATTATTGCAATATATAGTTAGGTATGTTAAAATATCATTGAGATTATGTGATACATAATATAGTAAGCCTGTAATCCCGAATACTATGCTTCAAATTTTTCGAGTATTTACCTACAGTTTGCCAGATTAATTTATGTTTATGGTTACTACTCTTCTTCATATTACAGACGTAGCGTAATTATAATAAACATTAATGTAAGCATTTAAAGAACCCTAAAAAATGCTGAATAATGTTTAATGTTCTCAAAACTAACTATATATAGGTATGTCTGTACGATTTGAATAAGGAAGAATTAGCTGTCTCTTCTTCTGAGACATTATTTCTCGGCTATATATTTAAAATGTTTACAAATGCAACCAAGTATCACAAACAATGGGAGATATCAAGATTGTCATGATCGCCACGAACCAGGAACGAAGAATTTGTGCACTGTTTATGAGTCTGCTGTAGCACTGGCCTAAGAAATCACTCGTCGATTTATTCTGACGTAGGTTTAGTTCTAATCACACAACTGCTGCTAAAACTTCAGTATCAGTATTAGCACGAGTATGTTACAAGAATGGAATTTCGTGCCTTAAACTTTCATTAATGACTTCAAACTATCCTCCGACGGTTATAGGTAAGGTTGTATAGTAGATCAGAAAAGGTATAAAATACTTCCAATAGTTTTAAATTTTGTACGTAATAGAATAACTCTGATAATGAATTATCGTGACAATTATATTGTCAAGAAAATTCTCTTCCTTTAAACGCGCATTAAACTCATATCTAGCTAATTTATACTTTTTTTCTATCATTTAAATGTGAGTTGCATTGTCAATATTTATATCTGTTCTATACGAAACTAATCGGAAATAGGTGTGTACAGTATATAAAGTGTGTCATTTGATTCGTTGTAAGTCCCACATAGATGCAGATTAAACAAGTTACGTCTAGAATTTTAAACATGCATTATTAGGGAAGGAATAAACTAACTAGACATGTACTTATGTTAAAACTCAATGTCATTATTTAAAAACAAATACCTTGTAATAACATGGTGACGCGTATATATATATATGATTTTTAAATGTTAATCTTACTCGCGCTGTTTCATTGATTAATTATGTAATAACAATATGTTTATTTATTTTTGGTTTTTTACCTGTAATTTAATTTGGTTAACCTCAGACTCGCCAGCCAAAAGCTGATTTGAAACTTGTGTAATCTGTTCCTTAAGCATACTCAGTTCCGCGCGTAGTGCTATTTCTGCTTCGTGCGTTAAACATCTTGCGGACTGTATTTCGCTTTCTAGAACTGTTACTTTTCTGCGAACTTGGTCCTCTTTAAACTGTTTTAAAAAATATATTTTAATTGATTGATTTCAGATGTATTTTCGAACGGTTGCCGTCAATGGTTTTACATTCTATTCTAATTAAAGAAGGAGAAAAGATACAAAAACAATTTTGACCCTGAATTCACAATAGTAACTAGTAAACGTAGCTTAACTAGCAACATTACTAAACACATACAGAAACATCTTTTGTCATTTTCACTTATAATTATTCATTTGGACAAATTAAAAGAAGTAATAGAAAACTTCAATAACCAGAAAAGTAAACAAAAATGTTTATTCGTCCAACATTCATTTTAGGAGAATTTGGTTAATCTGTGCGAATCATTGTTAATTCGGGCAAAAATAGCACTTTCAAAAGTGTATTTATATAGTTCAACAACACTGATATATTGGTTAAAATTATTTGTATTATGTATTAGAGTACAACTTTCTGCAAATTGTATGTTTATCAAAGGTTTATCTATCTTTACTCCTTCTATTGGAACGGACCATAGGCCATGGCCTGCCCCTAAACCTATTAGGGTTCAGCGCAGTGTGACCTACCCATGAAGGTTAAATATCATGGCACCATATGGGTGTTGCTACGTGCTCAATAATAATTAAGAGGTATGGTAAAAAAATCCGCTAGTGAGCTCATACGCCACTTACGGTTTTAGATCGGATCTATTGGAGCGTTTCTCGAGCGTTTTTCAGGAATATACTCGCATAGTAGTATATCACCATATATCACCATCATAAACGGTTTATGGTTTCTTCGTATTACATAATTGTTTGAAATAAATAAATTATATCAAATAATTTGTAGTAACTGTTACTCGTATTATATGAGATATTAGTTCAGCTGTTTTTGGAGGCCTTGAGAAGGCCTTTTTAATTTATATTATTTACAGTATTACTAATTTTGATAGTAATACCGTTCATATAATATATTGGATATCGAATCGCTGTTTTTCTAAATACATGTGACAATGTCAGAATAACATATTTTAATATTTTAAATTGCAAGTCTTATCATCAGTACATGAATATTTAAACAAACAAACATTAACATTGTTATAACTGTTTAATTTACTTGAAGATCTCGATCCATTTGAGCTGCTTTGCAAAGCTCTTCCGCTAGTGCACTATCACCTCGCGCTGCCTCTTCACTCAGTCGTAGACGCACACAAGCGCGATCACACAAATCATTCTCGACCAACGTTAGTTTATCTCGGTCCTCCTCAGCGACCAGTGCAAGGTCTTTAACATTCTTGGCCAAGTCAGTGCATGCGTTCTTGTATCCGTTGCGTTCATCTATTGTCTTTTTTATCTAAAATACCAATGTTTTAATTTTTTATCTCTATACAATTATATCATATTTATATGACATTTAGATAAACAATAACACAATCATCGAGGCACGGAAGACATGTAAATGCCAAGGTTTGATTCTAGCAGTGACAGCCGGTTTTCATTAAAGTTCCGATTAAAGTAATTTAAGGCTATGGTAAACACATCAGTATACGGTACTTAAAAAGAGCATTCCATTAAATATTTTATGATACTTTAATGTGAAGCTTATTGACGAAAATATGTCATAATTTTCTAACTTGTTTAGTCGTATCGTCTTCTTTCTCTAACGCTAATCTAAGACGACGTTGGTAGCCAAGTTCCAAGTCTTTCCAGGCGGCTTCAGCACGTTCTAGCAGTTCAACCCTTTCAGCTTCACGACGAGCGAGTTTTGCCGCTCGGTTTCTTAGCTCACACACAGCTGTGTCCAAATCTGCTAAGCGTTGCACACAAGCCGAATCCATGCAGCACGCCTAACAAAATATAACTTAATTTAATAGCGTTACAAAATATTACTGGAAAAATAAATAATTTATATTTTTTTCGTTAAATGTTGCAAACTATAGACTTCAGTCTGAGCAATATTTTTATAGAAAGTCACAATTATTATAGAAGAGTGCAAGATAATGTAAAATAATTAAATATTAAACACAAATATAATACTACCTAGTCAGTTTTGTAGTAGACTGATTAAATTAATTAATCGAACACGATTTAATTACAATTACTCACGGCATCTATTTTGTTAATTATGTCTTTTGAATTTTTCGGCGTTTTTCTGGTAGCATGGTGTGAACAAGGTGTGCTCTCCATGCGCATAATAATTTTCGTTTCTCTTGGCAGTTTAACCACGGGTCCCATTAGTGATTTGGTGTCAAAATATTTGGAGTCAATGTCTTTAGAATACACTGGTTGTTCGAGATACAAATCTTTTGATTTGGAAGATACACTTGTGTTGTTGACAGAATCAATATTCGTGTTATTTAAATTCTCGGAAGTTTGTTGAACGGGTTTATTACGATTCTGTTCGATGAATCTAAAAAATATATAATATGTACAAAACAAATTACAGTCACAATACTACGCTAAAACATTTAATTTTTTAGATGAGCAATAAATCAATAATTTTAAATCATTTCGTCTTGACGTGACGCCCAACAGGTGGAAAACATAGAAATTGATGGTTATTGAAGGAATATATAATTAAATAAATAATAAATTAATATGACGTAAGAGAAAAAAATGAGGTTCGTTAATAAAATAAACATATTATTCTACAACTAATACATAGCATCGAAGTATTGGTATACTATACGCGCCAAGCACATATAAGGTAGTGAAGATCAGCGACGGAGAGGAGGCATGACATTAAAGTACATCATTCCGCCGCCGTCACGGTATACACGTCGGTCTTACCCCCGAAATGCATCAGTAATAGAAGCTTCACTTCAAAAAAATATGTAGTTTTAATATCCACTTAAGACATCTTCTTTCTAAGAAATCTTTATTCTTAGTTCTATTTTGGCATTGCTCAACTGTTTAATTTTTGGTATGTCTAATAAAGTGTTTAATAAATAAATAAACAGTAACTGAAACGGCTACTATGAACTTGAATATGAATATTATAAAAATATTTTATTGTTGAACGCGTCAAATATTTTAAAAAATTATCTGGCGTTATCATTTCCACTTGTTAAAATTATGTAAATAATACATATATTTAAATAAGATAATATAATCAGAACAACTCGCATTGCGTCAATTTAATAGTTAAGTCTATTACGTTTATTATAATTTAATTGGCAATGTAAAAGCCAAAGACACACTTAGAATAATGCCTCGTTATAAAATTACACAACCGCCCGCGTATCTTACCATTAAGAGTTGTAATTGTATCTTACCGTGACATTATTCAAAGGCTTGTTAATTACAAAGCTAAAAATAATCAATAACTCCTCAGAAATCAATGAAAACTAGTCATCCCGCATCAATTAAATATCGATTATCACTATTAGGGATCGATAAGATTAATTGTGAGTAAAAGGAAAAAACGTCAACATTTTGAAAACATACGAGTTTTATATAATTAGAAAAAAAATAATATTTTAATGATTATATATTATTTTCAAATTATTCATGAGATCATCTTCAAAGCATAATCGTTTACAATGGTTTATAATTGTCACCCACAAACAGAGCGTAATAATAACCTTTAATTACCTTCATTGTATTTGACGGCACTACTTATGACCCTTTACTCGTTTAGGGTCCGCCGTAAAGACTTATATCTCCCGGTCGTAACGCGTGTTCTCTTGCATATAGCACGCTTTTAAAAATATCGTTTTTTTTTATGTTTGGACTGCATTAATTTAACTCGTAATCATTATTAAATATGTATTACAACAGATACCATATCTTTTTGCTCTTCAAATAAAACAATGGAAGGTGTTTGTTTATGAACACAGATACGAAAAAAAAGCTTATTAAGTCAACGACTCAATTTTTTCTTTATTTGATAAGGAATTTAGTTATAGTTATAGAAATTTTATATTAATGTATATCGATGTATGATAGTCAAATATATTCACAAGAACTCTTGATAAATTTCACATTTTTTTTTATTATAATTATCGATAATGATGCAGATGACCTCCTAGACGATTTCGGCCACGGGCGGTGGTCATCCAAGGGAGACTAGGCCACTGCACAGAATGTGTACAGTGAACAAGCATGTACGTAAAGACAATTGTAGTAAGAAAATTGTAGTCTTAGTATATCCTCTCACTCTCATAATCCAATAAGACAATAAATAAAACACAACCAAAAATACTTAAGATGATCCACGGCTTTATGTGATAATTGTGGCACGGAAATGTGCTAAACTTCGGGCTAATACTGAAAACTTCTTAATAGAAAAACCTAGAAACATGATTGGTCCTATCTAGGTTTTGAGCCTAGCATTGAGATCTGTAAGTTTATAAATCTAAGAAATGGCAAAATAATAATAATTAACGTATGAGATACCAGTAGTGAATAAGCAATTATAATCTAAATAATAAACTACGTAGTCATAATTTTCACCATTAAGATAATATATTTTTTCATTAGCTATATTAAAAATTCTAAATACTTTATGTAATAAAATCATACTGATAAAGGCTGTCAGTGTCCTTGTGTCCAAGCTGCTGCCAAGCTAATATCGCGCAAGTGAGATGCCGCTCCTCCGGTGTCTGTGAGATCATTTCGATCTCGTCACGCGACTCACGATCGAAACGCTCGTGCGCCGAGCGCATCGCATGCTGCATCAGCCAATATATTTCAATGAATAATTTAAACATCGTACTGTTTCTATATCATTTTGAAATAGTTAAGTGTAAGACGTAATCATAGTAATAATAAGGATTAAATTTAAAAATAGAAACTACGATTTAATATGTTTTTGAATATATACTTTTTTCTCTATTTCGTTATGGCGTGTATCTGCGCTAGTTAGTCAAAATATTTTGTCAGGGTCAAGTATGAGAAAATATTTGTAGTGGTCGACATAGTTCGTTGTACAAAAATAACAACGAAATAGTTAAAATGTAGGTCAACAACCTAATGTTCATAAAATCTAAGGGTTTAGCCGCGATTAAGTAACAAATAGTTACTTTAATTTACGTTGTATTATGCAATACTTAGTTTATAACACACTTTATTATTATTTTAGGCTTAAAATTAAAAATAGACGAACACTTATTCACCCTTAAATCCATACATGGATTCTTTTCAAGCGCCTTGGAAATATTCCAAATAATAAGAGAACACATCGATGTTTGTTTAGTTGGCAACGAAAACGAACCAGTTTGCCCGTATTTTCTAGGGCTTTGAGCCTGCAAACAATATTTTTTGGTGTATTGTCTATATTACACGATATTCTACTTTCACCTGTCTATTTACCATTTTCATTGAGATACTGTCTGGTTTAGCATTAATTTATCACTGGCGTAATTTTGAATTTGATTTAAAACCTGTAGTTTATATGAGAAAATTATATTGTTGACACATTTTTCTAGAAATTTGTTGCATACTTCATCTTTGTTTGACGTATCATTAATAGAAAAATCCCTTTAACCACAAAGTTCGAATACTTCTGGTCACAGATACTCTAATTAATATCTACGATTTAAAATGTATGTCAAATATGTAAGTAAGTTAATGTTAAGATATAATGCAATTAAATAAGATGGTAAAAACTTATTTAATTATAATCTGAAGGATCGCCACGATAGTATAGTTTTTAAACGAGGTTAAACGCAATTATTGCCATACAATTGTCGAGAAACACGTTATGGAGCTGGCGATTCAATTTGTTATCTTCATTAAGATTAGATTAACTAAATATAATTATTAATCTAGCCGAGAAGTTCGGCTGGATAAAACAAGATTATGGGTTCATCCGGCCGGAAATTCATCTTGTACTTGGCAGAGAAAGGTAGGTGATGGATTCTGCAGGTGTTTGATGAAATCTACCTCAAAAAATATCAGACAGAGTTGTACTATGCTATCGTATACTGTTCTGAAGGCCTTTTTGAGACGTTCTTATCTACTTTGTTTTGATTTATCCAAAAAGTTTTAGCCAGCGTTAGTCATTCAGCACACGAAAATTGTTTTTTATTTTCTGTATTTTATTTTCGTATTGTTTTAGCTATTTTGTACATCATATTTTCAAATTATATATAAAATCTTTCGTCGTTTATCGCTCTTTCCACCAGTGAAAACCGTATCAATTTATTTTTTCGGTTTAAGAATTTTATTGTTCCATAGATAATGTACATATTTACTAAAATTAGACTTAAGACTTATGTCATTATATTTTTTGCATTTTAGAGTTCACAGACAATTACTTTTTTTCTTATTTATAACCTTGTACTTTGTTACCTTGCGATATTAAAAAACTAAATTCATGGGATTGTCACTACATACGCTTTAAAGTGATTTAGTGGTAATGTACTAATTATAATTTTTTCGGACTTAAGGTAGAGAACCTTGGCCTCTCCTACTTGATAGACATAGGCATTGCGATACACGAGAACATTTGTGCAGTAGAAATTATTATGCACCGTAGTATTTTATTAAAAATCATTGGCAATAAAATGGCGGTGACATACTTTCGATGGTGCTATTTAGGTGTTTTTTTTTAATAAGCAAGCAATATTGTATGAATACATTTTAATATGTATCTGATATGTAGATCCTAATTACATACAGGAACAAAATAATATAAAATATTGCCGTTAAGCGGAAGTTAAGCCGGTGAATCATTGTCATCTACCGACTTGTGATCTTATGACCGATTAATATGAAGGACTTTTATATTGATACAAAGTCAGCGTTAAGATTTTATTCGCAGTTTTCAAAATGTGTATTGCGGTAGACAGGCAGCAAATTGAAGATTCGTTTATCTAAAGCCTACGATTGATACTAGATTAGACTATTTGAAATAATAAAATAAGAATAATGAGTAGGTCATTATCAGAATATTTATATAAGTAAATATTCAATTTATAATAGATTTATTTTGTATTTCATTATTCAAATAGATTATTATATTTGAGCTATAAAATTATGAACACTATAAAACGCGGCTTTGATCACGATTTGTTTAAAAAATTTATATCAATGCGTGTGTAATAACAATAATACCTAACAGTTTGAACAGACCGACTGGATTAGAGTAGTGATGAGTGTTTATCCCCATGAAAGTCCAAAAATGTACTAAATTCCTTTCTTAGTGCAAATGCGTGTTCAAATATTAAGCCTCTATATTTAAATTGAATAATGATATAGTCAGGGGGTTGTATTTTACATCAATATAAATAATAATAATTCTAAGAGTTATTATTATTAGCTCGTCGAAATTGTCTGTATTGACTGGTTTGAGCTCTTAAAGTCTATAAACTTTATAGGAATAATATTGTCCTCTAATTTTAATAAAACATATATAACTTTAACAAAATAGAAATAAGAATTTTTGATTACACTATTATATTTGAGTTACTTGTCATAGTGTTATTCGCTGTAAATTTGAATTCATAGTAGTTTGTTCGTACATATAGTATTCTAAAGTTGCTCTTGAATCAACATAAGACGTACCTTTAAAAATAATATAAGTAATAAAAATAAAAGTATATTATACTATATTATATTATACCTATATCATAAAAAAAAGAAAAAAAAGTTAAAAAAATGTATTTAAAGTTAGATTAATAATATAGGTTATAATTATATAAACTACAATTCAGTAACTTTGACAATGACGTGTTCAAACTCAAATCGTCTTCAGCTCTTAAATAAAAAAGTATATTTATAAATTATACTCTTGCATAAATCAGGTAATTATTCAACCACGAACGTTACGTTAGGCATTATAATAACGATCGTTACCAACTGATATAAAAATAGTATACAAAGAAAAAAATATAAGTACAACACTAGAGATCTTGACGAGTTCTATAGATCTATATAAGATCACGACTCATTTATCTTTAGACCGATATCCGCACAATAATGTGAGGCGTATACACATATACAATATACATACATGTTTAATTGAATAATATTTACAAAAACGCTTTTTATTTATATAATTAATGTTTCTAATACTTACTTGGTAGTAGGGCTTTGTGTAAAACTTTCTGAGTCGGTACCATCAGCTCACATATACTCGTACTTAGTATTGTTGTGTTCTGCTTTAAAGGGTGAGTAAGCCAGTGTAACTACAGGCACCAGGGACGTAACATCTTAGTTCCCAAGGTTGGTGGCGCATTGGTGATGTCAGGAATGGTTAATGTTTCTTACAACGCTATTGTCTATGGTGACCACTTATCATCAGGTGGCCCATTTGCTCGTCTGCCTACCGATATCATAATAAAAAAAAGTAATAGCGTATGTAGGTATGTAATATAACGATAATTAATTTCAAATGCCTCAAATACTCTTACGCAAACCAACCTACCAGAAAAATAGCGTAACAGCTATAAGATCAAACGAATCATGAAGATTATAGATATAGAAAACTCAAATTCTTAAACATAATAAAACCAGTTGATAATATATATCAAATATATTAATATTTCATTTTACACAAACTAATTTCATTGAATAACATTATGAACAATCTCAGTACACGTAGTATTATTTTTAAGTAAGTACTTAGTAACACAAATTCCTTTCATTACTAGTAAAGAAAGTAATTGAAGTTACTCGAGTGTGTGCTAAAAAAATACCAATTGTAGTAATGGAAAAGTTTCAAAGCTTAAAAGTCTTGGATAGAAATTTTAAGCAAAAAATATCCTTGACATTGCCAAGTAGATAAAATCTGGGCCAGCCAAATATAGGAATGCAGCGGCTTATTCTTAAGATGAAGACTACATACGACTCCGTACGTCGGAGACATACGCAAATAATTGAAAGTTGTATCGAGTCTCTGGGAAGCGAGTAACAGTGAACCGTTATAATTGTGCTTTGAGGTCACGCTTCTAAATACTGGACGAATTATTTTATTCATACAGCAGTCGTGTGGACTTCAAATTATGTCATCGAATAATAAAATACACTTATACAAATACATACTGTCTCTTTATTTGCTATACATTATATATCAATGTTATAAAACCACTAAAACGTGTTTCATGACTTCAAAAGTATAACGAAAAATAGGAGTTTGAACACGTTTTCTCTTAACTTAGTATCCCATTAAGTCTCGAGAGCCTATCATCTCGACGTGACACAAAAGAGGAAAGCAGTAGAGGAAAAACACTTAATTAATGGTCCTTTCGCATAAATTAGATCTCTGTCATAAATTGGTATTTTTTTTTAGGAAATATTTACTTATTACTTTAACGAATTCGATTTAAAACCTCTCCTCGATCAATTTTCATTACTAGCTTTCTTAAGATTCAACGGAATGATATATTGCGAAGGTGATTCATCATTGCAATGTTCGCAGTGAATACATCATACCTAATAAAAAAACAAAAGAGAAGGGTCGATATACCCGAAGCAGGCGGCGCCGCCGGCGCGGGCGCCACCGGCCGGTTCCCATCGTTAACGGTCCGGGCCTTCCAAGTATAGCCAGCATTAGCTGCAATGTGATGCGAGTGCTACCACACTATTTTTAGCGCAAACTCCGTGTCAACAAGAAAGCTGCATTCATACGTCGGGTGTCAAGGCCCATACGTCCTATTACCTGTTTAAACTAACGTTCAATGGCACGTCTTTTACATAATAATGTCAATGTAATTACTCATTACTTACCTTTATCTATTTAACCACTAATCAATTATATTATGTTGGTATTTTTTTTAACAAAATATATACAATTTTGGACTTTATATTAATAAATAACCGAAGGTTTTTACGTTTTTAATGTTTATTAAATAATCGAATACAAAAAATTAAGGAATAATAATTTTAAAAAAGTATTTCGATTAATTTATATTCTTTTTAATTTTTGCCGTACGCCTTATTAAGTAACAGATTCTTAATATATGTTTTTATGTAGCAATATTTACCTCTTCAAATTATTTGTTAACGTGACGTTTTACTTTTCTTATCACAATAAGATATCTTTATCCCTAATTATTTATTAGTCTTATAATTATGTTTATGTAAATTTATATTTCCTTTTGCTCTAAAAGAGTAGCTTCAATTCTTTGTCAGGTCTTGTCGATAGAATCGATTTTAGGAAACTGCGGAAATACTCAAAGCAACTAATGAAAGGCTATATGAATGAAACTAGTAGATGTTCCTAATTAAAATAAGCAAAGACTGCAGTGCAATTCTGTTAGAATTCACTTCGTAATCGTCACTCATGAAATGGTCGTACGAACCGACTTACGACGACACGGCATTGACTTTTGTCGCTCATGTTCTGCGGTGAGTTTCGAGTTTCTTCTTACAGAATATATCTACAGATGGTCTTCGGTAAAATATATTGATCAATAACTATTTAAATAATTAAAAAATAACACAATTTAAGTAATATGTTCGAACTTCTATATTATAATTGTGTTCATTCGGTCACAAAACATAAAAAGATTGATGTCTGACATAGTATAAACCGCCGTTTACACGCCTATATTTTTTAAACAACAAATTATAATGCAGGGTTCATTAATAAACAAAGTGATTCAAGAAAAAGTTTATAGTTTATATGTATAATGAGATATTTAACTTTCCTATCCGGAAAAAAACAAGAATTGATTTTTTATGTTTGTTTTACAATCTAAAAGTATTCGGATCTATTTTTACCCATAGGACGGGTAACTAGTATACTAATATTATAAAGTCGAAAGTTTTTTTATGAGGATTGATAAATCTAAAGACCCTAGGATTCTTATTTGGTAATGATGTCTGCGGTAGATATTCCGTTTTTGAGGTAGCCTGTAGGTTATATTTTAATTCCACTCTTAACAATAAAAACGTATAAGTAACTGGATGAAAATAAGTCAATTATCAAACCCTTCGATGATTAATTTGTTCTTAAATTTACTGCACCATTATTTAATAGCTACAAGTGGACCCAGTTGCACACGAGTAGAACAATGGTCTACACGATTAAATTGAAGGACAAGCATACTATCACAAAAACCGAAGCAGGCGTACGCAGTAATACGTAATAATTATTAGATAGATTATTGGATATTAATATTCTAATGGGCGTCTCATTTTAAATAAAAAAAAAATCAACCCCTAATATTTTAATAAGGGTAGTAAACTTCAGGATTTGTCATTTATTCTGTGTATATCTTCGCCAACTGTGAATCGTAATGAATAAATTATACTTTTGAAGTTGATCCCATTTAAATCCAAAGAAAAATGCATTACTAAGAGGAACTAGGAGAGCAGGCACTGGGAGGGGTCATCAACTTCAGCACAACCAAATATGACAGCAAATATAGAGGTATCCACCGTCTTATATGAGGACCACGTTAAAATTACTTACCAACATTTACTTACACACCTAACAATATGTAATACGCAATATAAGTGAATTTTATCAAGCCTTTACCTTTAAATAAAATAAAATAAAACAAAGGCTTTATTGCAATAGACGAAAAAATTACAGAATATTCAATTGCTCGTTTTATGAGTCATTTTTTAAATTTCCATACACAACATTGTATAGGAAATATTATAGTAGAACACGACGAAACTACGTATAATGTATCATTAAGTTCTACGTCAATTTGTTTTATAGTTATGTAGCTGTGCATGATTCTTAATATCAAACAATAAAACTTTCCTATTAAAGAGATATAAAGATATAACATAAACGTATTTCATTATAATATGATGATAGGAATATTATACCTATAATATTGAACGGTGGTTTAAAAAATATGTCAAAGTTTTTCATTTTATGTTCATTGAAATGGCACATAAAACAGGTTTCAACGAAAAAAATGATAAATTAAGAACACCTTAGCAGGATTCGAGTTACAACACTGAATAACTGTACCCGTTATAATTACATTAATGCTATTCAATTACACTACATACATAAATAATGGAGCATAGATAATACATAAAAATGGCCCAGAGACAAATAAGTAAATCAAATCGTAAAATATTATATAAAAAGTAATTTAAAATAACAAGAGAAGATTAAGATAAATCTATAAGTACATATATATAATTATATATTATATAGATAATGGCGCCGTAAGAAACATTAATCATTCCTTACATCGCCAATGCCCCACAAAGCATTGTAACTAAGATGTTTTGGCTCTTGTGCCTGTAGTTACACTGGCTCACTCACCCTTCAAACCGCAACACAAGAATACTGAATTCTACTGTTTGACGTGAGAATATCTGGTGAGTGGGTGGTACCTACTCAGGCGGACTTGCACAAAGTAAATAATAGTTGAACAAAAATAATAAAAATTATAAAATTGTTATTTTCTTAATATAAACGTATTTTATTAATTCAATTTTATATTTCCTAAGATTAGCGCGTTCAAACATAGAGTATCTTGCTTTATAATATTACTTATAAAGATATATTTTTTAAATATGTTATCTTGCAGACAGTAGCTGATAATATAACAAAGGCATTTAAATATACAGCGTGATATAAACTAACCTTATATAAGCAGATGAATGTAAATTATATAATGTGTCAGCGTAATTGTAAGCAGAATCAAAACCTAAACACGGAAAATATATTCTTAGTACTGTGATATACATATAATATAATACCATAAATATTTCTTGGAAATAGTATTTTATAAAAAAAAGAATAAATAAAGTACATGTAGATTTAAATTAAGTTTCGAATAAGGAATCTATATAATAAAAACTCTTTTTTGGTATCTAGACTCTTTTTGGTATCTTTATTCGTCCGCGTGACATTACAATTTGTCAAAAAATGTCAGAGAATCGTGCAATTTAAAAAGGGTTTTACTAAAATTCGTTAAAAATAATACTCTCGTAAATTATTTTCTGATTAAACTATAACTTCGAAGTTGTAGTGACATCGGTCCGGTCCAGTAAGTTTAGTTGAATACAGAATTTCTTTTTTAGCCCGACTGCCTTTAATTATAGGTTAACGTTATGAAGTTATAAAATTTAAAACGGTCAAGCGTGTATCGCCGTGCATATTAACATTGATAATATTTTAAAATAACTTTTATTTCAACTAAGACTTTAGAATGACAATACCCGTGAGAATTTTTTGTTTCGTTTTTATTATCAAGGCTCGTGAGAATAGCGACAAAATAAACAAATAGAATTACTTATAAATTTACATGTGAAATAATCAATAATTTACGATAGTGAATAATATATTTTGCATTTATAAAATCGTAAATACCATAAAGTAACAGCCTCTAAATATCGCACTGCACTAAGGCCTCCTCTCCCTTTTCAGGAGAAGGTTACTACCACAAAAACCATAAAATGAAAAAATGCTAGACAATATTACGACGATTTTTAAAAAAAATATAGTTAGTTCTTATTAATCATTGTTGATTTATAAATAACTAGCTAGCTGTTCGTCTCGTCACTCGTCAAAGTTCAATCAGTATTAGCTTAAATAAACAAACAAATAAAAAACATGCATCTTTGTAACACTATAGGGTATGGAAAAAAAGATTGGAGGTTCCATTTTTTCTACCAACGCTATAAACTTACAAATAATATACTTTATGAAAACTTTGATATTTGAAAAATCTAAAATACCTATCTGATAATTAAGTTGACGTTAGAATTCGTTCTTGAGATATTAAATGTATGAGAAACATTCAAAGACGTTTGTGTTGTCTTTTATATAATAAAACAGAGCCACGTTTAAAATGTTTCTAAATTATTTAAAGAAATATCATATTACACTTTAAATTACATATAGTTTAAATAAATACAATCCAATGTTACAATGAATACTGTCACAGTGATAAGTTCCTTAATAAAACTATTATTCTACCATAATTGAAAATCATTTTTACCGTAGTAATTGTGTGTAGTATAAGCCTAAAATAACGAAGCGATAACGAAATTTAATTCATTACAGAACCCTAAAATGTAGCTATATATATGAATGAATAGCAACCCATTTGTGTTGGGCGCGGCAACCCTCTTCTAAAGTGATTGTTTTTGGAGCGGAATCCACCGCGCTGCACCACTACAACTTAGCGGTGGAGTAGGCCTCGGTATTTATTTTTAGATACGCGAGCTTCCTAATGTTTCTTTACCGCAAACGCGAAAACTTGCAAATCTTGCCAAGAATGGACTTAAGACGTGCGAGAAACTTATCTTTATCGGGCAACAAATGGACGATTAGTGTGTTATGTGGCTGTTATGTAACAAAGCGGGTTTAGTTTTGTATAGCTTCGCATTCAGTTCTATTATGCATTCAAAGTGCAAGTTTAATATGATTGTTTTCTGTTTACTAATATAATTATATTTTTACAATCGAAGTGTAAAATGACGGCAGTGTGCCGTCAGAACTCTTTGCTGGTCACAATTACAGTTTACATCAGTAAGATTAGATCAATTTTATTCATGTTTACGAGTCACTTTATATGACTATGTGGGCCTTCTACTGAGATACTATATATACAATTAGGTACCACCCACTCTCACAGGAATAAAACTTACCTAACTAATCGTAATCTATGTTTGTGATCATAGACCAAAACACTTTTAATTAACATCTAAAATTAATTGATTCGTAAGTCTAAATATTTTTAAAACGGTTATATTTCTGATTTGAACGCCCAATGACTTGCAAACCAACCTGTATATGTACCTATATGTTCATAATAATAAAAATTTACAAAGTTATAAATGAGTTTTAACATTTTTTTTCTCATTGTTACAAATCAGGTTATAGACGATTATCGGTCATCTTTGAAAGCAAAGAGTTTTTACTAATTAAAATATTTAAATAAGCATACAACTACATTAAGCAACTCACACTAACGAACGTGTTATGTAACTACGGAGCTATATTTTACAAAATTTAGAACGAATGAAACTGAATATAATACACGTGCACATTCGAATGACCTTAATCAATCTCTCTATACATTATTAAATGTAACTTGTCAGTTGATGAGACATTTTTTAAATGCAATTACTGAAAACAATTGAAAAAATAAACAAAATTGTCGATGGTATTTTTTCTTTGTTGTAAAGTTATAAAACGGTATCGATTGAATTAACCATGATAGCATCAATATAACATTTTTTTTGCTACCCAAGTGAAGAGTCATACTATTTTGTTTTATAATAAAATCGACCTAATTTTTGATATCGTTAATTTCCTTTTCTATGAATACATACATAGTAAATGTTTGTTAAACTAGAGTACGGGGGTACTCTAGTTTAACACATTTACTCAAATAACTACACTACATATATACCTATTTTTATTAATAATTGTATAATTATCACTTTTGAGTTTTTGAGTCTGGATTAATTATTTATTCACTATGCCTACATTAATTTTCACTAGAGTACTCCGCTAGACAAATATCATATATACTAATCAAAGACAATGAGATTTAAACATAGACAACTTTGCTAATATATTCCTAATAATATAATTTAATTATTATACAGAATAAAAAATTCTTACACGCATAGCAGTTGAAGTAATTAATATTTATTATATAATTAATATTTAGTTATTTATCAAAAAATTCCCAGCCTGCCATTAAAAAAGGAGATTAGTCTAGTGGCTAGAATTCCGTGGGACCAAAGGTCCTGAGTTTAAGCCCCATGTTAATGTTGAAAAGTAATCAAGTTGTTCTATTTGTAATAGCCCGGAGTCTGGAAATTGGCAGTAATTACTGTCCCGTGTCTCGGAAAACACGTAAAGCCATTGCGCCTGCCTCTGAACTCTTTCTGGTCGTGTCGGATTTCCGGTTCCATCAGATTATGAGGTTGTACCGGTGTTCACGTACACACTTTTATATTACATAGTCTCCCTTGAAAATGGCCGCCTCCCGAAATCAGTCAGGAGGACATCATTCAATAGATGCTTAATATCAGTCGACGTTTTGATAATAATATGTAGGTTTATTGTTTGAAGTACAGAAAAAGACGATTTTATTAAAGTACTTATTAACTTTCTTAAAATATAAACCTACTTTAATAAAAAACCTGCGGCCTTTTGGAGTGCAGTTATAACACTCAATACTACATACATACTGTAGGTACAATGCAAATTATATTAACTCTTCGAAAATTCTTTATTCACAGCAATTTTATTTGAATTTTAACACTGTTTATTGAGTAATATTAATTTATTCTGTAATAAATTATTTATAATAATATTTTCATTGCCACCAATAAAATTTTACAGTAGTAACAGTCTATAGGTACCCCACTGCTGGATTTGGGTCCCCTTGCCTTTTGGGAAGGTAAAAAGCTTATAATATCACGCTGCTCCAATCAGACTTTTATCTGACTTATGCGGATTTCAGCTTCTTATTTATTAATACAATTTGGTTTTAAATAAATTGTTTCATTTTAACAATATAATTTATTAATTCTTATAATTTTACCAATAATAGGATGTATATTCTATATATGAATGTTGTTTTCGCACTAGTCTTAAAAATGTAGCATAAATTGATTGTTATAACCGAAATAAATATTATAGGTTACGATTTGAATTGAAAACGTAACCTATAATGTTTATTAACTCTGACAAAGCTATAGATTATCAAAAATAATAATTAAAGAAATCTCGTTAATCCGGATGGTTTGATTTTGAAAAATATTATATGAAATCACCTGACACGTCATTATCATATGATGAATATGATTTTGATACACCGTACGATCAGACACGCCGACTGGCATCGTCCGGTGGATTGTCAATAAAGCTCATTGTACACGCATTGTCACCATTCAGTATGATGACCCCACTGCATATAACAATAACGTCTCAATACAACAATCGCTGGCGACCGGAAAATGTAGTAACTACTTATCAACTTGTTAGTAACAGATATTTCCATCTCTCATACACATAAAACACGTACAATGACATACAAACACATGTTGTGTACAAAAATTACTCGTTTCATACCAGAATCCGAATATTTCTTATAACTTACATTTCCTTTTTTTTATATTTTAAGTGACATAAAACTCACTCGTAACTAACAAAATACTTTGCATGTATAGATTTTTTTATGTGATTAAATTTTATATAGCATTACGTGTCAACAAAATCGTAACAATTTGTGACATTGTAAAAGAAAACCTGTATACATTCAATTGTTGTATTCATCTACTGTTGTCGTATTATTGAAATATCCTGTACAAAATAGCTGCACGTTGAATCACTCATTTAGACTCGTATAAAGAAAATGACTTTTCACTGCATATTGTGTGGCGAAATGTTGAAAACAACATTTTAATTGATTGATTCAAGTACTTCAAACTTCAGCAAAGTCAATATAAAATTGAATACACGATAGGCATTTTAATGCTTAATTACGTTTAGATAATATTTTTTTGGTCTAAATTCTTTGATATTTAAATAACGTTACTTAGCGATCACAAGTACTAAATATGTATGTAACAGTGAACAGTGCAAAGGTTTTGACAGCTAATAAGTAAGAGACCGGTTCCTTCAATAGATGGTTTTCGATAAAAAAACCATACACCGAACAAAGGAATGACCGCTTCTAATACGAGCGCTTGACAAGCGTTGAGTCATCGCAGATCTTCTAGCTAGACCTAAAGAAAATATTTGAAGAAGTGAGATATGTATAGATTAGGCGCCTTCTCGTTGTCAAAGTACGCAGCATTGTCTGAAGCGTCACCCTAAATTTCTCTGAGAATATTGTTCAGACTGAAGACAAGCCAGCTACGCAGAAGAAATTGTAGAAAAACACGTGTACATTGGCAATCTTATAATCCAATGGAATGGCAATCCGATATGACCGAAGAAAGTTCAGACGCAAACCTGTGTAAACTCTGCCAACTAGACATTAGCAGTTACATTGTATATTTAATACATTACCCGTACCTCACCGTAAACTCACCTTCATAAATATCAACATATAATTATTTGTAAATGTTGTCTGTCGACTCGCAGTTCGCTCAATGCAGCCGTGAGACAGGGGCCGTGTCTGATACCATTATTCTACTGTATATACAAAAACAAAAGAGACATGATAGCGGTATAATAATAGTCTTTAATTACAATTAAGTACTGTGTATATATTTGGTTTTGTGAAAAGTACATGTTATGGTGTTTGTTTAAGAAAACAATACTATGTACCAATATTTATGATGCTTTACATTGATATGATAAATTTACACATAGAATATATTAAAGAAACATGAAGAGATCTTTTTCGTTATATATTTATATATTTTTTTAAGTTGTCTAGAAATTTATGATAAATATATTTTCTTGATATATAAGTATATGTGTACGCGTGGTGAGCCAAATCTATTTTTAAATAAATATATGTATATAAAATAATATATATCTGTTTATATTTATTCTTAATATTTCTCCACGTACACGTACTACCTGATAAATTAGACCCAGAAACAGCATAAGACTTTATAAATATATCAATATATAGTATAAAACAAAGTCGCTTTTTGCCTCTGCTGTATCTCCACTTACTTATTAAAAACCACTCAGCGGATTTTGTTACGGTTTTCACTAATAGAAACATCGATAAACGATAAAAGTTTGCATATTTGTAATATTTTGTACAATATGGCCGAACTATATGGACACTTAATCCAAAAAACTGTTCTCATACGTTTATTAGGGACGACTCAACATTTTTTTTATAGAATTTATATAAAATAATAAATAAACTTCAACAAATAAATATACCTACTAGTTATGTCCTTGCTAAACACACTTTTAATTTTCTTTATTAGAAAATTGCTCCCGTGCGAAGCCTGGGCGGGTCGCAAGTACACAATAATCAAAAAAATGAGGTGAAATTATGGTCAAATATCGAAATTGATTATTATTAGAATAATTAAATAAAACCTATAAATAAAATTGGTATAAAATAAATAAAAGTGTTCTGTTACTAAATAAATATATTTTTCTTATTATTACAACAAGACGCTGCCAAAGACTTAAAATATACGCGTCATGCACGCACACACAAAAGAGTAGAGAGTACTCACGGAATAACAGAGGTTCATGCCGTATACCGTCACGACATACGCGTCGCGTAAAACGCGCCAATAAATGTAATACTTCAACAAACAGTGTGTTTCTTACACCGGTTCTTCTCAGGTCTGGGTATTTTCATTTTATAACCGGAGGCAGATTTTACTTTGACTATCAATAAATTCGCGTATTGATCCATTAATGAATAAAGAAAGTTAAATATGCTGTTTATATTATCTGAATGCTTAAATTCATATTTAAATTTCTTAGATGTTATGAAATTTCAAAATGCATGATTGATATATCATTTCTTCAAATGCTTTAATGGTCTCATTATTTCTTGCTTATATTTAAAAAATACTGTCTACTTACCTACCACTGAAGTCATGATCTTATGGAATATTTAAAATACAAGAATATTTTACCCCTTGAATCATTATTCCGATTATTATTTAATTAAAGTATTCCTGTTTTTACCATTTGACCATCTTCGTATTATAAAAAAACTGTGACAAGGCAGACAAGCTGATTGGTTATCTGATGGTCAATGTCCATATCAGCCAATAGACATAGATATAATCTTCAAGTTACTTAAAAAATAATTATACTTAGAAATTGCTAAAAATGTATTGACTCTTTTGTAACAGTCTTGATACTGAAATAATAGCTCGTTTTCCACCTTCTAATGGTCTCACAATTGAAATGATCCTAGGAGGAAAAATGTGCATTATCTTCAAAAGCTCCGAAGCGAAGTTAAGTGTTAATGAGGCTGTGAAAAACAAGAGTCATTGGCGAGTAAGACGGCGTTCAAGTGCTGTAGGTTCATATAAACGTGAACACCTCGCGGCCGCCACTCAGTGGAAGGAGGTTAGCGTTCGGTCCGTGTCGTACTCTGTAAGGCGCTTTGCGCACGCGCATCCGGCCCTTGCGCAAGTATCGCGATTTAGTTTATTTGACAAGAAATATGATCGTTTCACTATTTTAATTTTTCGTCAAAAAGGCGTTAACGTGGACTTGCTTCACTCATTTTTTATATTTGTTTTGTGTTTTCCTTTTTGAATCAATATGGTTAGTGGAAATAAAAGTCCCGACAATCCTATGAAAATACCGCCGAAAAACCGTGAAAAGAAAACAAATAATTATAAAAGAGCAAACATATTTTCGAAAACATGGTTCGTATGGATGATGCCTACATTTTGGCGCGGCTACAAGCGGGACCTCTACGACTCTGATCTTACGAAACCCAAAGACAGCCATCTCTCCGACAAGCTCGGGGATCGGCTGGAGACGTAAGTATTTTTCATAACCCTATTTATGTTAATACCTTATGAACATGAAATCCTAAATATAAAGTACTTGAATATTATTTTATTTGTTACTCATTGTACTGTAAATATTAACGAATTCAATTTACATCTGTTGACCTCACATTTACAAGGTAATATAAATAGCGCCATTTAACTTGGAATACTTAAAGTAAAAAGGATCGTCATTACATTTTGAATACTGAATTTTTTTATAGTATATACCTAATAGGTTTTTATAAATTCTTAACCAATTAAAAAGATAAACTTAATATTGAAATAATTACAAGTCTCTTACGTTTTTAATTTTAATATATATACTTACAATATAAGTTACATTAATTAAATAATTAAAATTTAATAAAATGTATAATTTTTCACTGAAGTATGTTTTATTAATAAAGACATTGCTACACCTTTTTTACCTACTAGCAAGTTCTAATAAAAGTATAACGCAAGGAATCGTATCGAACCTCCAATTTTTACATAAATACGTGGTTACACTAATTTGAACAATTACGACTTAATACTAAAATATATATTACAGTAAATGCGTATGTCATAATATATTATTCTAACCTACGCAACGTAGCAATAAAAAGTGTCGAATTCGTGTAATCACGATCTCAACCTTTATAACATCACAATCGTGTTGTAGCTTCGTCTTCGCACCTCAAGGATCATTAATAATACACTCAGTAATAAGACACAAATAAGGAAAACAATTGACTTTAGTAAATATCATAAATAAATTTAAACAAAAAAAAATATACTATATACAATATTCATTATTTAATTAAATTCACATATTTATCTCAAATAAGTTTCGACGGGGCTTTAAAGATAAAGTCTGAAGCACATTTTAAATTCAAGTTACAAAAAAAGTAGAACGGCTAAGTTAATCCCACGAGCTTTCCAATCGTTCCCTAATTAGCATGACAGTTAATGGCATAAATATGGAAACGAGAAAAACATTGGACTATCTGATGGTTCTTGCATACATTACATTCTTTTAAGATATATCATGTTAAGCTTGAATTTTTATATATCTACAAATAACTTACTTGAAATTATCATACAATAATATTTATGTTAAATAAAATTAATTTACCCCAAATTGATATTTTTTTTTTGACGTATTCGTTTCCTGTGTTCAATCAGTGCAAATTATAAATAGGTTTAAATTTTTGAAGCTTGAATTTAATAATAGTTAAATAGTATAGATAATATTAAATGGCTCCCATATCACAAAGTAAACCCGAACATTCTATAACATTTTGCGGTTGTATTATAAGACGATAATCAAGCAATACTTAACACTGCAACAAGCAGCATTCCAAGGTAATTTCAGTCACTAACACTATATATAAACCATTTAAATGTTATATAGAATCAAAACTTTCTTTTTGAAAGACGTAATAATATATTGAACGTCCATATTGATCATTGAATGCGATAATGTTCCATGTTCCTTAAATAATCTTATTGCTTCGTCTAAAACAGTATTTTTTCTTTTCAAGTTAAATGTTTGCATGTATTGTTAATCTAAATAAAAGTTTTGAATTTTTTTTATTTCTCAGTATATAGCTCTTTTTTAAATGAATTTTGGATAGTTATAAATATTATAAATAGTGAATAATTCTTGTATCAGAAACAATTTAGAAAATTAAGCAATTTATTTATATCGATGACAAAAACCGCATTATTAAAATGACACTACGATAATATTATTGTCAAAAAATGAGTATTAGTATTTCAATAATAGAGAATATGTTATGATTTTGTAATTTTCGTTCTATTTGATTTTTATATTATCATTATTAGATAAGTATGTCATTTACTACTACTCACACATTTTGACGATGAAAGAATAGTTTATCAGGAAATGACACAATCTTGTATGTCACTTTTCTTATTATTAGGTATTTTTTTAACCTAATTAAAGTTACTTAACCTACCTAATAAAATTTACTTAACAAAAATTTTATTAGGTATTTATAATTCATATTTAAAATAAGATATATAGATATACGTATATCAATTTTAAATCAATTCTTGAAATAAAAAAATGTGTATTTCGTAAATATCGAAAATAAAAACTTTATTGTAACAGAGATTCATACTTGGAAGTGTTGAAGACCTGCTTTTAAATTTATTTTCCCGAAATAATCGTGACAATTTTATCGCTGGTCAAGATATCCTTTCCTTCAAATAATTCAATATATTATTTTTACCTTAATAGTTGTATACACGTTTGCAATTTGAAGTATGTATTTCGTTATTCCTTGTTATCACAAGCAACTGATTCCCTTAAAAGGTAAATAATTCTAATCGAATGATGATTGATTAAATCATTGTTCGCTACTTATTACCCAATAAAGGTCTGTGAAGGTCACTCACTCATCTTACCTATAAGCTTTTTGATATTATATCGTGTTAAAATTTGTGCCGTGTCGTTCTAGCAGAGTCAAATAGAATCTCAAGGGTCACTGTGTGTCCGACCAAGGGTATTTTTGTTAAACACGTAAGCCACAGAGCCGGGAATCATTGCAGCGACATAGGCATTTTCAAGGAGAGCAGGCAGTCTGCTGTCAAAGTTTGTCAAATTCAACAGTTTGCAACGACTTCAAAAATAAGATAAAGGCTAAAAAATTAGGAGACTATATTCAAAATAGTATATGTATTAAGACCATAGATTGTAATTTTATTACAATTACGGAATAATCGCTGAACGGAATCTAATTAAATAATTTATATTACATAATAATAAAGATGAATACCGTAATAACTTTTATCGATAAAATATTACAAAACAAATAATTTAAATTAAAAACTAATTATATAGTGATTGTTTAGGGTTTTTATTATATAATTACAAAGTGTTATTACAAACCTTCTATTTTCTTGATACCACTATAAAATTAATGAATTCATAACAATTTATGAGGCTCCTATAAATAAACGACCAAAAGAAGCGTATTCCTTGTAGGAATGAATAAAAAACTAGATCCAATTCCCTTGTCTCTGGTTTATTTATAACTGGCTAAGATTGCATTACCAGGATCTGGGTGCGTTAACCTTTAAGCTTCGCATTTTTGTACTATAAACATTTTATAACACATTGAAATTATAAAAGAGAAAGATAGAAACTTAGACGCATTCTATCTCTCAGAATAAGCACCCGAAATGTTTTATATTAGTGTAGAAGGACAAAAGAGTTATAAATACAGTAAAAACAATAATATTCAGGCATACTTTTTACTTCTTATTGTTATTCTTCAATTTATAATTGAACAAGCAAAGACGTAAATAAATGATTTTTAAACAAAAAAAAGTTTTAATGTATTTTTAAACAAACGTTTTTTTTCTGACAATTACAATGAATTGTACCTATTTATTAATATTTGCTTATATTCATAACAAAGTGAATTGTTTTAAGATTGTCTTTCTTTTAAGTAACATATTTTTTTTAAATTTTGATTTTGGTTGTGCAATAACCCACCCAATAAGATTTTATCGAAATATGTAGATAATTATTGTACAAATATATGACCAGTGCATACACGAATATTATTTAAATAAGAAGATTATTTACTTTTATATTTATGTTAATAACATTAACAGGGAATACAATTTTCTAAATAAAAAATATATAATTTCTTATCTTCATTGACGCATGGAATATATAACTATAATTATGTCATTCATATAGGTTAACGAACATCAATTTCTATGTAAATGAACTATAAAAAAATAACAATATTGAAGGTCACTTTTGGTTACGAAAGCGAATAAAAACACCAACCTATGATACATCCATGTATGTGTGTGTGTTTATCACTTCGTATTACGCAAAAAATAGCAGCCCATAACAAATTGATATTCTAAATAGAAGCGTCTTTGTTTAAAAGTTTTATACTATTTAAATAATTATAACCTTCTCAATATGTTCCGTATTACTGAGAATCGTACAAAAATATAAGTGATGGTGATATTTATTTGGGGTTTGCCATAAACAACATTTTGGGTTCAAGTTCAAAATGACAAGAATACGTGTTCTGTTGAATAAAAAAATAATAAAATTATGCGTAAAAGGTAATTGCGCTTATAAAATGAACAAACTAACTTTAGCAAATATGTCATACAAATTGTTTAAATAGCTTAATGGTTATGACAACCCGCTGCAATATTGTGATTGTAGACGTAAATCTTATATGTTTTCAAATAGGAATTTCTTAGAACGTTAAAGTAAATATCTGTAGAATTATATAATAAAAAATAAGTCAGCTTACACACACGCACAAGTGTAATCTATTCTAATTCAATCACAAATATAGACCTAATAAATATTACGAAATAGAATATAGAAATAACGAAAACCTTAATTAAATATACTTGTACAGATTAAAAATAATTACAGCGTGTCTTAATCAAGGTTGCGTTGTAACTTTTATAGTTTTGTAAGAGTAAAAAAGGGAATTTACATTTTAACACTGAACAAATACTATATTAATATTAAAAATATTATTTTAAAACTTGTTTGTTGAAAAAATAAAGTTCAAAGTATTAAAGAAGAGAAGGTCTGCTTGCTTTTCTATATTTTATAATAGTTACAACTTTTATAAAACCACCTTGGGCCAGATTAAATTATTTCTTAAGGTTTACCTATTCGATCACAAATAGGATATGCGGATTTGGTGCAGCAAGTCGACTAGACAATGCCCGGTGAAGCTGTAAAAGCCAGTAGGGCCAACAGAACGACAAA
Organism: Vanessa tameamea; assembly: GCF_037043105.1. Classification (NCBI taxonomy): domain Eukaryota; kingdom Metazoa; phylum Arthropoda; class Insecta; order Lepidoptera; family Nymphalidae; genus Vanessa; species Vanessa tameamea. The sequence continues at coordinate 7,367,619 of NC_087313.1, read as the reverse complement.
AAAATAAAAACATCGACTAGATGGAGAAGCACCTTTAAATCATACGTAACTACGCGTTAATTAATTCACAACTCGAGGGGGTAAAATGGGGGTTTACATTTTGTGTATAGGTAGTTTTATAAATTTCGTGCGTGTAAAGCCGCTGTTTAGCTAGTTTTTAAAATAAATTCAAGAGTCACTTGAGTCCGATTTCGTAGTCAGTGGTGGAGCCAGTTAGCGATACTAGACGCCCCTGTGAGACTTTTTACTAAAAAAAAAATCTTTCATAGTCAATGCAATACTAAACTTAGGAACTAAGAAAATATACCCCTTGTACCTGGTGTTACGCTCCCCCATCCTTCAAACTGAAATACAACATCTATGTATGGCACAGTACTTTCTGAGATAATTAGCAATGCTATAATCTGATGTTCAACTTTTAAAATTTATAATATTTGACTAACAGGATCGACTTTAAAGGTTCTTTACTTGTAACCCAAAACCAATGTGCTACTGCTGTTTAATAATTTGTAAGGTATTTAATAAAAGTATTTTCAATTTGGTTTCATTTGATTCGGGAAATGCTAGTTGAATTTATGTGAGCTATAACTTGTTTAAGTGTAGTAAATATTTGTAGATAAATAAATTTCAAACCTTCTATTGATATTATTGAATGACAGATCTAATGTTAATTTGTAACATTATAACGTGTTTGCGATAAAATGCATTTATTTGTACTTGAACTTCTCCAGTGAGTCTAGAAATGTAAATGAAATGTCTTACATTTAAAACTTATAACGCAATACAGCGAGTTTCCTGTTTAATTTAACCGACTTTCCGGGTAATTGTGATTACATGCTATTTCATTGGGTAATAGGGATGATGACAGCGGCACTTCGATATCGTTTCTGTGCCACACAGGAACCGGAGAGTCATTAATCAATTCAAGATTGTACTTTGGACCCGTTTAGTGGAACGCATTAAAAATATGTGTAAAAACAAGCAACGTGCTATTTAAGTAGTTTTACTTATATTTTGTGTTATTTTTATATTCGTTATTGACATGTGATAAGAAATTTATTGTTGTGTCAGACTACCTGTTCTTTATTTCAATTAAAATGTAAATTTCTTTATCAAATAATTCGTTTTCTTTTTTCGTCTGTATTTACGGTTTAAATATAAAATTTGCAATAATTTATTTAACTAAGCCGGTATAGCCGGTAACCATTCTATTTAACCTCTGCTTTATATCGACATCGACGTTCGTATATCTGCAAATTAAATAAATATATATATAATTAAATAACTTGACTTCATTGGAAAAAAATAATTTTGCTATTGTCAAGTTATATTAGCTTTACAAATCTTTAAATTTATTTCAATATATTTATATTTCAATTAAAATTCGATAAATTAAATTAAAATATGTATTTTTTTTATTTAAATACTTATATAATAAATAAACAAACCATTATTATGTAAAACGTGGATCCTCTTTTATTTGCAATAATTTGAATTATAACACAAATGAAGTTAAGTATCAATTGGAGTCACATGCCCGTCCTAATTCCACAGAACGGAGCGCTCGGCTATTGTGCGTCACGGTTAAGTAGCTGAGATCATGATGAAATTATCCTATCTATGTCTACATGTCATAATACATCTTATCCATTCCCTGAAATATTTCGGAAAAAAATATATAAACGTTAACAGTTTATTCCATTTTTTTTAAAAACAGTTGCTCATTCCTCCTTAAAGGACTATAGGCCAGTCAATAAAGCCCGTGAAGGTCAAGTAATTAGTATCATTATGATTTTTTGATATGTGGTTTGAGACGTTAAAATAATAACAAATTAAAATTTTCAACCCTCTGGGGTGAACGCTAGGGGGTTGAGAGGGTGAAAAGCGTTTTTGCTTATAACTTTGTGAAAAAAATTGTTAGATGGTTGAAAATTGGACAGAAGGTGTAAATAATTATAACTTACCTTGTATTAAAATTTCAACCTTTTTTGTTTAGTGCAAAATAAGTTATTATTAAAAAAGAATGTTTTTTGTACCTTATTTATTTGAACATTTGTACTTGTAAAATTACCTTAGCGTTGTTAGAATGTGTAAAATGAGAATGTGAAAATTTAGGGTGACACTTCAATTAATTACAAATTAACAACTTTCTATAAACATTTCAACCCGTTTAAACAAGTTTTTACCACTGTTCAAAAAATCATAATGATACTAATTACTTGACCTTCAAAGGCTTGATTGACTGGCCTACTAGTTGAAAATATATCAGAATCATTTCGTAAGTATACGCTAAAAAAACTATGGGAAACGTCAGAAATATATATCAAGACAAATACAATATTTTGGTAACACTCGATTTGCGGGAATTTGACAAAGGTACAAATTAATACAAAGATGGACGAACCAAGAAGTGCAATCACACACCGAGTCTGTTTCGGTAAAAACTTCTTCACTGTATTTAAAAAGTCGAGGGTAGGTATACTCGACACAAAGGCCTAGAATCTGTGCGAATGGGAAGTACTAATCAAGGCGACGAGCGTCTTGTTAACAGGCACATTATGTATACAATATACTAGACTCTACTTAGTCACTCTGCACGTAACATTGATTTATACGTACCGTGAGCAATTACTAAATACCAGGTGATGCGAGATATCTTAATTGAATGCAACCCATATGCACGATTTACGATTAAAATTATTATAATTGTAAATTAAATTATAAATGTATTATGATCGTTCTAGTAATTTGACGTCATGAAAATTGTATCGAAGTAACCATATAAATAATTTATTATTAGTTATCAAGAATAAACAAGTTATATAATTGTGCATTTAAAGCTAAAGCTTTAGATTTTAGCTATTTATAAAGTATTGGTTATCTAAATATGCGATCAACAATTAATGTTAAAAATATTCTTTATAATAAATTAAATAAAAATAATATAATATACTTTGCTTGCGATTTTTTTCATTACAAAGTCGGCAACATTACCTCTAAATATTTATTGACAGATATAAAAAATACCTATTTCATCGATTTTTGTATTGTATTCCTTACTTAGTATGGACATTACTGACACTCATATTATTTGTGGACCGCAACTTTAACTACAATAGCAATTTTCAAATAACAAAGAAAAACCGCGATTATTGAAAACGAATTCATATAATTTAGTTGTATGTATGTAAATCATCTTCTCGCGTGCACAAATTTTATCTTACGCGACTTTGGAATTTGATTTTTTTATCTATTATGGAATTCTAATATAATACAGTAAAACCTCTTTAAATTTAGATTATATTTAAATATTTGTAATGTTGGCTAAAATTTGAAAATAAATAAAATATTGGAAATGAATTAGGTAACAGTTCTGTTTTAAATTGAATTCAACTAATTATACGTTTAGTCTTAATCATCTCGAGAATATATTAATAAGAAATTGAACCAGTTTGATACAACACACCGGGTTCTCATGATCGCGATGTATCGTTTGAATTATAATTTATAATGTATTATGTAATTATATTTTATATTAATTTATAATATATTACCCATAAAATACCTGTCTTACTAAACATCTAATTTTTTTCTTCAAATAGCAACATTTATAACGGAGTTATGAAACAATTAAATACCAATAACACAGAAGCTATTATAAAATCTTAACAATCCTTTGTGAACGGTCGGGAGTATTTGCTTTAGCAAGGGTTGCGGTAACGCGTCGAGAGTATTCGAAAGGAAGAATGACACATCACAGTGCTTATTCAATTATCGAGATGAGATCTCAAGTTTTCTTCAATTAAATCGTCTCGATTCCAGCCTAAAAAATGCGTTTTTTACTACACAACGAATACTATTAGACTATTAGTGAAGTTACAAATGACAATTAATGAGAAGTATTTGGAGACTGTTTGATTATTATAGATAAACCCTTCCAGCGTAACAAAATTGCGACGTTTGGGATATAAAATTTTGTCAACATACAGAGATAATAAAATCTTATGACAATATATTAATAGAATATTACATCAAGTCGTCTTATATATAAAAAACAAAGAATAGAATTCGACGATAAGAGTTTGAGCGAATCGCGAAAGACCGCATTCCGACACAACCAGAGAGATTTCTAATTAAAGACCAACAGCTTCACGTAATTTACGAAACACAGGAGTGCAATATTACGAACTTCTAAGCTCCAGGCTACCATTAAGATGTGATAGACAAATAAATGTAATACTAGCGCATTAACTGAAATTACAACTGAATATTCAATCGTTATCCTACTCATACAATATCAATCAGATTATAGAGGCTTTGCATGCCTCAAAACATCCTCACAATTTCTTAAGACACTACAGGATACTTTACAGTACGGCTGAATTTCATATTCTAATTAGAAGCTTGATAACAGAATGACACTTGACCTCATTACAAATCGAAATCGTCAATCAAAGTTTATGATACTCGCTTTACATTAACTAGGTCATCCAAGCTCTTTTCTTATACACAGAGGATCATACTTATGGTTTTTACAATTTATTTTAAAAAGGGATAACTTTCGACTATAGAATAATGGCATTAAAGACGCATAAACCACTCGCGAAGCCGTCAATGCGTCGCTTAACGTGATACCTAAGATGTTATGACCCTTGTGAGTTGGCATTAACCAGACATACTCATCCTTTAAACAATATAACAATAAACAAAGTATCGAATGTTTGCGTTAGAGTAACTGATGAGAGGAGGAAGGAGATTTTTTTTTTTAGAAATAATCACAACTGTTTCATAGTTTGTAAAGAGTTTTTAAATTAAAATCGACGTCAGTGTAAATAACTTCCGCAGTCCCTATGTAATAATGAGAATGGCTAATATAGTGATTATACTACATACTCGTAAGTGAACTGGTCATCTGACACGGAGTGACCTTCAGAAACAAGTCATATGCCACATCCTTGTTTATATTATAATTTTTTATCGACTACTCTTTCTATATGCTTATGTTTTGTAAACAAAGGTCAAAAAACCAGCTATACCAGCTTAAAAATATATTTTTTTATTTTGATTTCGTTCTGACGTATTCGATAGGCAGGTACGCAAATAAAGCATAGGGGAATATTTCATTGTTTTTAAAACAGCTGATACAATAATTATGTTAAGTCATGCGAATTTTTAAAGATGTTATATTAACACATTCACATTAAAATTACCTTAAATTTTTAAAAATATTAATAAGTATTTACACATTAACACAAAGGTAACGTTTTGGATTAGTTGGTAATAAAAATATAATAATCATATTAAATATAAACAATGACTTAATTCTCATAAATAATCAATTTTACTTTATAAGTGACTTAATTTACTTGAATTATTTCCTCTGTGTAATAGTCACAAATGCGTTAAACTAAAGGTTTCACATTAAGTCTAAAAGAATTGATAATTGTATTGGATTAGCTTATATCCTTAGTATGCAAGAAGCGTGCTAGTAGGGTGCATGTTGAATCTAGATCTTAAAAAATGCATAACACGTCTACCTACATGAGGTACACGAATACCAGACTTTCACTCGGTCGACCATTCATGGTATTATACATTAAAACAAATGATTATATGTAAACGAAATTTCGCTCCTCATATTTCGATTTACGGTATATTTACTTAGATAGATCCAAGATTGTTCACCGTTCGTAAATTTTAACGAAGGTCGCAGTTCAAATCCGGTTAAGTACCACAAATTCAGTGGAAAGTTTTCATGTGCTAGATCTGTGTTTATAATTCATCTCGTGATCAGCGGTGAAGGAAAATAGTGCGATCAAAACTTTTTAGCATTTAGACACGCATTACACGCGACTACCAACGTGTATGTTCACCAACTCACTATTTCATTATGGAGGAACTAATTTGGTAGACTATTACTATACTATTTTTTATGGCTGAAAATGACAATTTCATATAAAGAATCCTTAAATAGTGTTAAAAGCAATAGCTGTGATAAGAAAATACTTTTAATTAGAAGTATTACAAACATTATAAAGTAAATAGGTTAGATACTTGACTATTATATAAGAATCAAATAAAACATAGTTTTAAGTTAAATAAGACTTGTTTTAAATGTTTAAGAGAAACTTTTTTAAGCATTCTCTCTGAGTCTGTATGAGTCGCATTAGCCAAGCATTTGTATATGCAGTGTGGGCACCTCTGACGTCGATTGCAGCCAAACCACACCATTTCTTTTCAACGTTAGAAAGAACAAAATAAAGACCGGACCGGCGTGAATAACTTTTATACCTTTATTTATTTCAGTGCGGTCGTGCACGCTTCGCTATTTTTTTCTTTAGGCAACGGATTCGCAAGAATTTAAACATGATTGGTTTACCTTTATTCTTAGAATTAACGCAAATGATAATAGATACCAAGAAAATGGCTTAAGTTGAACACACACTTCTTGCTAGTATCGTATTAATATAACACGCGTTTTGCATTTACAATCGTTTAACGAACTCGATAATTTTAAGGTGCTATAAATTTACTTTAAATATTTATTGGAATGGTGGGAAAGGTCAGCCTGAGCCGCAGCTCTAACGATAATAACATAATCAATAATAATTAGATAGATTGTGTAAACCATCGCGTCGGAGCTAAACAGGCACAAGGCAAAGAAACGATTGCTTGTGACGCCATAGCGATAGATGTTATTTAAAAAATACTAAATTAATAAAAACATATACGTATCGGACTAATACTATAAATGCAAAAGTAACTCTGTCAATCTGTCTGTCTGTCATTCAGCCGATCGTCACGAAAATAAACTATAATCTGAATGAGGACATAGTCTAATGAATGACGTGCCTTACAAAATGCAGATCGAGTCACGGTGACCGTATAGTAATTTTTCAAATGGTGTTCCCATTGTCAATTTGATATTATATAAACGTTAAACATAAAATATTACTTGATTAGTTTGTTATTATATAACTTGCTTATAATATTACCGTCGTCCCTTGTGCAATTCGAATGAGTGAGGATTAATGAACTCCCCGAACATCGAAACATCGAATGCGGAAACTGCAATATGTTGATAAACATTGCTACAGCTTTAATTGAATTATGAAACGCGACGTGATAACTTCCGAATTGTGGGAAAAACAAGAATATTGTATAATGTATTATAAATTCCACTTTATACATACTTGTAGTGTTTATAATGTGTGAAAAAAATACGACAATTTGAGTCGCAATTATTATGATTATCGTCATAAACCCAAGTGTTTATACGTACTTGTGTACTTTTAATTATAACACACTCGATAACTACTGTATCATTTTGTTAAGGGCGAAGGCTATTCCAGCTAGAACTTACAACACACAGTCCCTAAACGTTGCGAAGTTTATTATTAAGAAAAACTGATTTAATAATGGTCAAAATGTTCTGTACTGAATAAGAAATATAATTAGAATCGAATCATTCCGTTGTCCAACTTAAAATATACGAATAAGTTTAAAGTAAATAGCTTGGTACTTATCACGTCTGTTGTCCTAACTTATGGAATTCTTTGAAATGCCAGATGAACACGGTCTTTTAATTTGTTCAGAATTATTCGTTTAACAGACGTAAATGTGACGTGACTAGCTGTTGAAATAAGTTTTTTACATATTCATAAACTATTATATACTAATAATAAATCTCTGTGTAATTTTAATCGATACACCAATTAAATTTCGAAAATTTATTTAATAAAATACCACGTCATAAAGATACATTCAATATTGGTTTTCAAATAAACTAAAATATATTACTTACCCGCGTATGTTTCCCTGCTGAGCTTAAGGGGAAAAAACTTTACAGTTATTCGTCAGAACTTCTGTTGACTGATAATGCGATTTAATCACAATTGCGAGATAAGCTAGGACGTACATAAATATAAATACATATGAAATGTCAGTGGTGCGTGCCCGGATTCGAACACGGGAACGTGTTCTAGCAACTGGACCAACTGTATTTGTTCTCAAATGTTTCTCGTGATTGGCGCGAATTAAATTATCATGTCGAACATTACGAGTATATAGAAATCCTGGCAAAGCCTTGTCAAATAACTTATATCGTTATGCCATGTAGCACTGCAGTTCCACATTTACGGGTTTTTATCATAAATGTTAGAAATACTTATTTATGCAGTTACATTTATAATATTATTATATATTTAATAAACTCATATTTTGTTATTGTATCCGATTTCATAAAAATAAGTATAATCGATTTCAGAAAATCATTCGTATGGCTTTAAAAATTAATACAAGATGTTTTTCCGAGTAAAATTAGAAATAAAAATAACGGTAACCGATTAAAAGTAAATAGACGATTTTTGACAATTTTAATTTTATATCAACCTCAAGATTTAAACTCAACTAAATATAAAACAAGACATAAAATGGCTTATAAAACTAAATAAAAAATACTGTGTAATAGTGTATTTATTATATACCTAAATATACAAATTATAATAATCTAAATATCACTGAAACATTCAAAATCGGAATATAACCCTATTGTGCTATGTTACGACTAATTAGTCTTTGAAAAATACACTATAAATATTAATTACCGTCATATACAAATATAATTAACTTATTTAAAAATCTACGTGGGCTCCAGAACAGTGCGCCATTGCTTTTTAACTCGTGACGGTTAATAGTTATACTAAGTGCCATTAATATGCCACAATCGCTAACAGATGGAAAAGTAAACAAGATACCGGTTATAATTCTTATTCACCAGTAGATTGATACGCTTTCACTCCCTATATTTACATATTTCAATGCCAACATTGCTTAGAAATATACATATATCTCATTAATTATGTATAAAAAATTTACTCTCACATTTAATAACTTCATTTCGTTACTACTATTGTGAAAAGTCAGTTTTAATTAAATTCGATATTCAAATTTTGAAGAATAAGTTTTTTTTTAAATGCAGCCAAAAAGAATTGAAGAAAACATAAGGAATTCATGATTAATTTTAATGCATTTATTTTGTTTCATCAATATACTAAATATTATTTTACTACAGGAAAAAAAAAATTACAATATAAAAATAAACTTCTATGATAAAAAATAAGAAATTGCAAAATTACTCTTATCGCGGTCTTCTAATCGCCTGTTTCCCGTAACCCTGCTGTAATTATTGAAATATATTATTTCTTTAACATAACATGACACTGGTGTAGACAATTTAAAAGCAATATTTTCTAATATAGAAATCAAGTTTGATCATTTTATTATGAAACTTTTGAATATTGAGATCTTCAGATTTATAATCTAGCCAGACGAAGCAAGCAATAGCAAATCGTTGTTACTGATTAATTTAGTTTAGGTACATTATGTCTCATTCATTCATTCTATTATTTGACAGTGGAATATTTTTGTATAGCCATATATTTTAATTCACTTATACCTAACTGTTAATACAAAACATCATTGAAACACGAAAATAAATATTAGGAGGTCAAACAAAATCTGACATCGAAACCCGATCAGCTTCAACATGGTTTCATTTTTTATATTTGTACATCACATCGGTACATCTACAGATAAATATCATACAATATGTGTTCAAACATTCATGAACATAATTATTCATTTGCAAGTGAAATATAAAACGATTGATTTTAATCAACTATAATTAAAAACTCAGTCATCATACGACAATAACATAGTTGCTTTAGCTTAACATATAATTTATCTTTTAAAATTATAATTTAAAAAGACAAGATGTAAGTTAAGCGAAGATTTTGGGATAAAATCTTGCCAAGCACAACTGACATTTTGGCATTTTGTTTGTGTTTATAATTCAATTCCTGTTCACTGATGTAAAAAAACATCGTCAGGAAACCTACGCGTATCGAATGATATTCTGTGACATATATCAACTGAAGCAGACATTCAGTTACTTTACTGATTACTTTTATGGAATTAATAAATATAAGCTTTAGTAGATGTTTCGATAATATTATAATAACATAATACTGATCTTGAGATATGCTATTAAATATTCAATAATCATTTTATGGATGGTCTATTGTATGTATTTAACTATACTAATATTATAATTCGTACTACGTCTGTCTGTCTGTCTTTTACTCTTGCAAGCTTGAACTACAACGAAGGTCATAAGTTACTTTTTACGCCAAATATCTAACGTCCGACCCGTAAAATGCGAGTAAAGCCACGAGCGATAACTAGTAGTTGATAAATTGTGTTTTTTTTACTATCAGTATATTTTAAAAGTTAGGGCGTCGTTCAAGCCCGTTTGGGTAGATCCATCCACTCTTTAGATATTCTACCACCAAACAGCTGTACTCAGTATTGTTATGTTCCAGTTTGAAGAGTGAGTGAGCCAGTGTAACTACAGGCACAAAGGATATGACATCTTAGTTCCCAAGATTGGTTGCGCATTGGCGATATAAGGAATTATTAATATTATTAACTGCGCCAATGTCTACGAGTAGTGGTGAACATTTATGATGATAAATAATCAAGTAGCATTTGCCCGTCCGATAGCTAAATAAAAAAATTATGTTGGCAGAAAACAACCAAGGCTTATGGCAAAATATACGCATTTAGTATTAGAAAGTATAAAAACTATCTAGATCTCACATAATTGTATTAAATAACGGTTGCTAAAGTAAATAAAAAATAAAAAGTAAAAAAAAATAAGTGTTAAAATTAACTAATATCTTGTCGTTTCCTTTCAGTATAAGCGAATTGATGATAGCGGTTGACGATTAAAAATTACTAAATATATTTTACTTCAAGCATACATCAAATATTTCCTATGATAACGCAAGTTGCGTATAATATCAAGTCGTAAAAATAATTAAACTAAAATTAATTATTTTGTTTTGTAAATGTCATAAATATACTTGCCGTTCTAGTTTCATTTAATCGTACAACACAAGGATTTCGTGAAATTGTCTATTTGAGGAATGAGTTGAGACCACTGGGACACAGAGACTACAAAATATAGAATTCATAGAGCATTTATTTTAATAAAAAATTACTTAACTAGTCTATATTGCGGGCTTAATTTTTAGAAAGAAGAATTATTTTAAAATACGATAATTATAATCTAGACATTTATTCGCCTACGTTAAATATAAACTTACGCTGAAACCATTGTAGTATAAGTAAAATGTTTCTGATTGTTTCATTGACGTTCAGATCACTTTAAGTTCACTGGAAGGAAAATTTATAAATAAATTCTTATCTTTGACCCAATTCCTTCTAAACTTGAAACTTAATGTTTAATTATTGAATGTAGAACGGAAATTATACTCCATCGACAAAAGTATTTAATAATAATTAAGTACATTATTTTTAAAATTACATGCCACATACTAGTATGTGGCATGTAATTTTGTCTCTCACTGAAATCGTCACGTTTCTGTGACGACGGCGGTGTCGCTCTACTTTTTTGAGAGAATACTTTAGAGAGAATAACTTTTTCGGAGAATACTCCTAATGTATTTTTTTTTCTTTTATTTTATAAATTATTATTAATCAAGAACATTTACACCCATTACACATATTTAAATTAAAAAATTATGTATTATATAAAAAAAATTTAATATTATCATAGTTTATACGTCATTTAAGGTTTCAGATACTGTAAACAATAAAAAGTAAGTTAATTTATTGTACTTTTTTATATAAAGTTAAAACAAAGCCTATAAATTTCCAACCACTGGGAACAAACAACAACAACATAAAACATATTTCTATATATAGCTTAGCATGTCAACGAAGTCATAGGAAAAAAACAAGGCGCTCTTCAAAAGCTTACTGAAACGAACGAACGCTGACAAAACTAATTTTTAAATAAAAATTACTGATTGCATTGCTTTTTTGGCCAGTAGGTTAAGATTTATATTACAAGATATTTGAACGCGTGAGAAAACTTAAGGCGGACGGTATTATATAATAAATACATTGTACGTAAGTACGTTATTTTCGTAGTCCAATCCGAATGGGTAACTAGTCTGCTATTAAATCGGATTGAATCATTACAAACCCATCAAGGATAACGTTATGCAATCATAATTATATACAGTTAAACTTGTAGACATTAATAGGAAATAATCTTGACTATAACGATAACAATTATATTGATCGTTTAACGAAGTGCGATACAAGATTCCTTTAACACATTGAATATCATTAACTGTACAAGTTACTGTACAGACGAACTATGTACGTAGGTACATATTAAACAAACATTCACGATCGTCATCGCGCAGGGTAACGAATAATTTTAATTGATATCAAATAAAGCATTATTTTTAAAAATATTATGAGTATGTTAAATTAATTTTAAATAGATAAATTTAAATAGATTTTTATAACTAACATTTACTCTAATCCGAGCGACAACTGCTTACTTTTCATATACTCAATTTATACTTACTCGAAGATAAAGTAAATCATCGGGAAATAACCTGCATTGTATCGATAATCGTTTGTACACACACGTACATCCACAACCTACAATCAAGTAGTGTGATGGGATAAGCTCTAAGCCTATACGAGCCCCACCTTCCAACATTTACGAGGTGTTACCTAATTTTATAAAAAAAAGACTTAGATTTGTAGCTTTTATAATTTAACTATTTATAAAAGGATATGGTCGTGATGTACTTACTCAGCATTATTATAGTAAAAATATAGCGCAAATTTAAGAAAATAAAGAACATAATAAGGTCAAGGAACGCGGTTGATTGGTAAATACACGGTAATTAATATAATGACGATATGAATGACATCGTATGGTTCGAGGTGCGCTTGCTATGTTAGCTTTACGTATTACAAGAAACGACGCATTTGTAGCCACGTGGCAGTTCTGTTAACGATTATATAGCCTTGCTCTTTTTATTTTATTTACATTTTTATATACTCTAAATAGATTAATAATATATACACAATGTAATTGTTAATTTTTTTATTTTAAATAAGGATATTGAATAAGTAATACTAATTTAATATAAACACATAAATTCCTATTACAATGAGGCTATTTATGTAGATTTATTATATTGCATAAGAGAATAACTACTGAAGTTTTTGTCGTCTTTTCTTTGGAGAATATATAATAGGTATATTTCGATTTTTATTATAATAATAAAATTGTTTTTACAAGTTATTAAATACTTATTTATTCCAAGTTCAGGAAAAAATGTATTACTGACCACTTCAATATATCTCAAACATTTAATCATTCATTTAACAAATAAACTAAGAATTTGGATGAACCAATTAATACTTATATTATATTTAAAGTTATTTGTAAACAGAAAATGGCTAGAAGAAATAGCATTAGCCAACAAAAAAGGAAGAAAGCCGTCTCTTCTCCGCGCGATGACCAAGGCGTTCTGGATGAGCTACGCACCTTCCAGCTTCACTTTTCTCATTCAAGCACTCATCCTTAAGTATGCATTTTGATATAGATAAATACATGATATCTAATACCTTCCTAGTTACAGGAAACTCTACTTCCTCGACTTCTTCAACAAGGTTACTGGCAACCTGTTTAATGAATATTTTAAACACTACAAATAAATATATACAATTTTAGATACGTTTAAAACGATTGATGAAATTTTATTCAAACGTGTGTGTCAATTTTAGGCCGTTCCAGCCCGTGGCGTTGAGCATGATGCTGTCATATTGGGAACCGGGATCTGACATGACATACGAGCAAGCCATTTATTGTGCATCCGCTGTCATACTCATGTCTCTGTTGATAGCATTCCTGAATCACCACGGAACTTATTCAACTCAACAATTTGGAATGAAAGTCCGAATCGCTGCTTGTTCTCTAATTTATAGAAAGGTTAGCCATTATTAATCCTTTTAAGTATTTCGAAATGTTCATTCCTATTTTATCGTATAAATATACATTTATTATTCTTTAGGTAATGCGTATGAGCTCTGGTGCATTGGCTCAGACGACTGCAGGACAAGTGGTGAATCTTTTATCCAACGATGTGAACCGGTTTGATTACGCTTTCATCTATACACATTTCATCTGGATACTGCCACTGCAAGTGGTCGTGGTTTGCTATCTGATCTACGTTAAAATTGGATATGCTGCTATTGTTGGAGTCATTGGGATTGTGTTACAAACAATTCCAGTTCAGTGTGAGTATATACCTGAGAAATTTTATACCGGATTTATCCTTTTGTTTTTTTTATGTTATAGGTAGGCTGATGACCTGATGGTAAGTGGTCACTACCGCCCATAGACAAGAGCGCTGTAAGAAATATTAACCTATCCTTACATCGCCAATACGCCAACCTTGGGAACGATGTTATTTTCCTTGTGCTTTTAGTAACACTGTCTCCCTCGCCCTTCAAACCGGAACACAATAATACTCAGTACTGCTACTTATTCTCTTCACTATTTTATGTTGGAATACACAAACAAACCATATGGAATAATAAATATGATGGAAACAATCAGCGGCGTTGGTTATTAACTATTATAAACTGCCCAGATATTGAAAAATACTACATTTGAAAGTTCAATCCTAAGTTAATAAATTCAATCCTAAACAAGTTCTTATTTGTTCGGATTATTTTTGTATAATTATTATTATAGTAATCCAAGATAATGATAGTATCGATATTTTATGAATAATGTTATTCGTGTTTTTCTTATTCAGCATACATGAGCAAATTATCAGCAAGATTGCGAATGAAAACCGCTTGCAAAACTGACGAACGTGTACGAATCATGGATGAAATTATTAATGGAATGCAGGTATAATACATTCATAATAATTTATTTATATACAAGAAAATTCGCTTTTTACGAAACTTATTATATTCTTGTAATATTAGGTTATCAAAATGTACGCCTGGGAGAAACCATTCGAAAAGGTTGTCGCGTTGGCCCGTAAGAACGAAATCAACTGCATCACATCAGCGTCATATCTACGAGGAGTCTACCTCAGCTTCATGGTCTTCACAGAGAGGCTGACTCTTTACATCACCCTTCTATCTTACTCCCTATTCGGATATCAAGTTACAGCTGATATTGTAAGTATTGTTAAATTTATTGTAGAATCACTAGATAATCTATTGAGGATAAACACGTTATAAGGAATCGTATCGAACACTTTAATTGTAACACGTGAATCAATTACATCAACTGCGTATTATTGTGATATACGTGTTACGATAACACTTCGCTTGTAATTGTGTACACCAAAACACAAAACGATTTTATTACAGGTTTTCCCATTGGCGCAATTCTTCAATACACTTCAGGGCACGTTATCAATAATTATGTCAAATGCTGTGTCATTTTTGGCAGAAGCACTGATTTCAGTTCAACGCCTCGAAGCGTTCATGCTATTAGGTATGTGAGGCCTCTTGGCCTCGATGCATGCCTCGTTCAATTGCATGTTGATACGTAAAAGCATGTTATACTATGTTCAAAAAGTCCTTATTATGACAGGCACTCGTAGAAAACTGAATAAAAATCTGTGTATATAGATGCTAACCCTATATTAAGTTAGTCTATTTTTAATATAATATGTAATAAGTTGTAAATATATTTATACATGTATACATGAAAACGACAATATTTTATCAAAACATTGAAAATTATCTGTAGATTGATGGTTTCCACAGGCTTTCCCGTTGGCTCAAATGTTCAATATTCTCCAAGCTACGGTAGCTATTTTATTACCAATGTCTCTATCAATGTTGTTAGAGTCTTATACTTCTGTTCGACGAATACAACAACTATTAGTTTTGGGTACGATTTTAAATATTATATTGTGAGTGGCTCTTGTGAAACGTTAAAAGTGTGAGAAACGTGTAATATTCAAATAAGCTGTTGTTTTTTTGTGTTATGTATTTGCTATTTATAACTAATGTGTTTATGTTTAACGCTTTTGAGTACTAACGACATGGTGTGGAATTTTTTTTTGCAATTAATTTATAAATTAATTAATTTATTAAGTACAATAACTAACTTTAGACTTTTTGTGTGTTTTCCGGGTTTTATGAATAGATTAATTTTGGAATGTTATGAAAACTTATTGTACATACGAAGTATTTAACTTCACATAAACATCTTTTTCAATAAACCGATTGTATTTTTTATCATTTTTGCTTTATTTATGAATGAAAATAAAATCAAAATATTATCAGTGTTCAAATATTAATATGCTTTAATGACATACAAACAGATGAAAGAGAAGACCTTCGTAGTGTTGCGGATGTAGACATTGCAAAATTAGTACAAAGTGTTGAAAATAAAAAAATAAAGAATCTTGGCGAATTAGACCTTTGCCAGAATACTTTTAAGAAAATAGAAGAAGAAGGAATCTACAATCCAGGTAAATTATTACAAATTCAGTTTACTTATTTATTTTACAAATCTCCAAATAAAGATACACACAGTACAAAAACTACTAAAATGCTATACATTGACTTGGATGCTTCCTCAATGTAAGGAGACCAACGCATATACATTTAAAAAATATATATTATTGAAGTTCGAAAAAGTCCAATTACAATAAATTAACGATAAACAAAAACTATGAAACACAAAATGTAAGATTCATGTTTTAAATTGGCATTTTTATTATTATTTAACTTTTTTATATTAATTTGCTGACTTACAGCTAAATGAAAATTGTATAAATCTCTTTATTATACTATTTAAGAGTATATTTTGACAAGATCTTTTAATAAATTAAAAACTGTTTAAATTTATATTTAATATAGGTTTTGACTGCAATGAAAAGGGACTTATAGCAAAACCATTAAACGCAGCACCAGTTAGCCCAGACGTTGGTTTACTGATTCAGGATGTTAGTGCTAATTGGATAGAAGATGGCCCTGTAACATTACGCAACATTAATTTGACTGTTCCTAAAGGAAAGCTTTGCGCAATAATTGGGTCTGTCGGTGCTGGAAAGGTACCCTTCAGTCTTTTTTCTACAATTTTTCTTTTCTAATTATATCAGAAGTTAATTTATTATGTGATTTTACAGAGTTCAATATTGCACCTATTATTAAACGAACTACGCTCGACTACTGGAAAGATACATCTATCTGGGCCATTATCCTACGCTTGCCAAGAACCCTGGCTATTCGTGTCCACTGTGCGACAAAATATATTATTCGGTTTGCCGTATAATCCTAAAAAATATAAAGAGGTATAATTAATATACATTTACTTGTGTTAGTTTGTCTGAAACTGAAGAACTCTTAAACTTGCTTATTGTATTCATTTCAGGTTATAAGAGTATGTGCACTTCAGAAGGACTTCCAGCAGTTTCCACACGGTGATCAAACGCTTGTCGGTGAAAGAGGTGCTTCATTATCTGGAGGCCAAAGAGCACGTATTAATCTCGCCAGAGCCGTGTACAGACAGGTGAGACTAACAGCAATAATAAACTGTTTTTGTTTAAATTAGTCTAGATGTGACTTGATTCAGGCGCACTATCAACTTTTTATTTGACGCCCTTTTCGATAATGTTCGTCTATTCCTGCAGCTGTTTAGTGGCAAAAAAATTAGTCTTAACGACTGAACGAAAATTTAATCATCTTAATTTTATTTATTAATCTTCTAACCATGCACAATTTCTTGCCATATTCATTACCTTTCTTATATAGACATACTTTTGATATTTCAGGCGGATATTTACCTACTCGATGATCCGCTATCAGCTGTGGATGCACACGTCGGACGACAACTGTTCGACGAATGTATAACAGGATATCTGCGCCACACCACCCGTGTCCTCGTAACTCACCAGCTCCACTACCTCAAAGCCGCAGATTACATCGTTATTATGAACAATGTAAGTTTAAACATGTTTTGAATGTAAGAAATATGTATAAAGCACAAAATTTACTGTACACT
Source organism: Vanessa tameamea (assembly GCF_037043105.1). Taxonomy (NCBI): domain Eukaryota; kingdom Metazoa; phylum Arthropoda; class Insecta; order Lepidoptera; family Nymphalidae; genus Vanessa; species Vanessa tameamea. The sequence goes on along the minus strand of NC_087313.1, from coordinate 7,349,678 downwards.
AAAGAAACAATTATCAAACGAAAATGGGTCTTACTATTTAAGTTAAGATAACATTATTTCTATGACTTAACAATATTTTCTTAAACAGGGCGCTGTGGACGCCAAAGGCACATACGATGAATTACTAACCTCCGGCAAAGACTTCGCTAAATTATTACATTCAGTTCAGGAAGATAATGAAACGAACACGGAAAAAGAAAAGCCTCCTCCAATGTCACGACGAACATCCGCTAGGGTGAGTAATGATATAAACATTAAGTATAATTGAACAATTAGATATCCAGCTTCCTACTACGAAATATACTTGCGTATTAATTTTTTTTTTCAGCTATCAACGACAAGACGGCCATCTCTGTCAGAATCTACTACAGGCTGTGAAGGTCCTGCTCAAGAGATGGAAGAAGAAGAGAGAGAATCAGGGTCCATGGGATGGCGAGTATACGGAGCCTACTTAAGAGCTGGAGGACAAAAGGCTAGATTGGTCTTTATGGTACTACTGCTTGTAATTGGACAGCTATCTGCAACTCTCTGTGACTACTGGGTTACTTATTGGTACGTTATTTAAAGTAATTAGACATTTTTAACTAAATTATATAAAGAAGAAATGCAAACCTACTTACGCAAGAACAACTTGGAACTTATTCCACGATGCTGTTTCAATGTGCGCTACTAATAAAGTTTCAAACAATAGGTGCAATTTTCCCTACGAGGTTTTTTATAAACAATCCCGAAATGAATCATAAACACAAGATAGCCAACGGGAACCTAAGTGGCGCTTGCTCAGGATTGAACCCGTCTTCTTCAGTTAAGATCCACGTGGATCCGCTAGGCAATCTCTGTTCTAAATGTCTGTCTCTCTCTGAGAGAATTACTAATAATTATTATATTACAGGACAAACGAAGTTACTCGTCTGAAAGAAAGAGAAACAAACAGTACTGTTAAAGATTACGATAGAGTCTCCCCACCTATGAACTCAACGTTCTCGCTCACAAGTTACTTCTCTGGCATCGAAATCCTACCAAGTATGAAATTTTACTAAACGTTTTTTTTTACGTAATATTGAAAAGGTATTATCACAAGTTGTTATTTTTCAGATTTGAATATACACGCTCTCATTGGACCATTGGATACATCTCAATACCTATATGTGTATACGGCGTTAATCATATGCTGCATCTTCTTCATCACTGCTCGTGCCCTAATGTTCTTCAAAGTTTGCATGACTGCATCAAGAAACCTACACAATGACATGTTCCACTCTATGCTTCGGGGCGTAATGCGGTTTTTCGATACCAACTCTTCTGGTAATATATTAAATATAATCTATATATATAATATATTAATCAAATAGAGACATTTTTTTATAATAATCTTTTTATTTTTAGGACGTATATTGAATCGTTTTTCGAAGGATATTGGTGCGTTAGACGAATTACTGCCACGATTTCTCCTCGAGTGCATTCAAATTTACCTTGTAATGTTCAGTATATTGGCACTAAACGCTGCTGCCTTGGTCTGGACATTGTTACCCACAACTATAATTCTACTGTTATTTTACGTCATACTTCAAATTTATTTAAAGTCTGCTCAATCCATAAAACGTTTAGAAGGAACTAGTAAGTAAAATTATTTGGGCACTCTCTTCCTTACAATTATTCAATTAACCAATTAATTTATTCTTGATATTCTATTAACAGCAAGGAGTCCTGTATTTTCTCACATGTCCGCAACATTGAATGGTATAAGCACAATCCGGTCTGCTGGAGCACAGCAGCGGCTAATTCAAGAGTTCGATAGATACCAGGTTAAAACTAAGTGCATATTTAAAAACAACATAGAAATAAAAGATATCCAACATTCTAAATATCAATATTATAACACAATAGATAATAGTTCCTGTTATGTTACTGTTTAATGTTTTAAGCTTGATATGAATAAAACTAAGTACAATGAGAGAAAGGACAATTTTACTTAGAGTAGGAAAGTAAATCAACCACGCAATTGTAATGTGGTCACTGTATCTTATGCTATTATCACTATTAAGATTTTTGTATTTATTAACTTTAAATAACACTGTGTACTTAATTATTATAAGAATTCCCCGGCACAGACCTACTCATAAATAGCCTACTGGCATACTGTGAACTTTTAAATAGATAATAGAAGAAATAATGAAAACAAAGACAATGAGTTTAAGACGTAGACATTTTACTACTTTTTAATGATTTGATATATTCTTAACATATTGGCACTATTAGCAAATTAAACTAATTCTTGCATCGTCAATACGCTACCGACCATAGTATCCAAGACGTTATATTTCTTGCGTCTGTAACTAAACCGGTGATGTTTGTCAGCTAGAATGGAGACGTCTGCCATTCCACCGAAAAAAAAATTAGCAAGATAGTACTCTAAAAATATTCTTTTTGTTTTTAGGACATTCATACCTCTACATGGAGCAGTTATTTGGCTAGCGGAGTTACGCTTGGTTTTTGGCTCGATTTCATATGCGTGATCTATTTAACAATCGTGATAGTTGCTTTTCTCGTTATTGATAGCAGTAAGTATTATATTTTACCTCAAAAACCAAATTTTCGTATTTTATTAATATTTCTTATGTGTTCATTATTTGATATTAATTATAAATAATATTTGACTGACTATATGCATACAGAAAATCCATATTAATATTATAAATGCGAAAGTAACTCTGACTGTCTGTCTCGCTTTCACGCCAAAACTACTGGACCGATTTAAATGAAATTTGCTACACAAATAGTCTAGAGCCTGAGAAAGGACATAGGCTACTTTTTATTTGGAAAAAAGTACTGTAAAGGGTTGAAAAGGGGGATGAAAGGTTGTAAGTTGTTGAAAGTATTGTCATTTTTAGAACTAGAAGCATAAAACTTATATTTTCAGCTGTACACTTATAAACTAACATATCTTGACACCCACGAAATTCTACCCCTAAAGGGGTGAATAGGGGTTGAACGTTTGTATGGAAGTCCGTAATTTTTTAAGTTAGAAACATGAATTTTATTTTTCGGATACTGATTAAAAAGGAGTAGATACTAATTTAAGTGTTTCTGCATATTCTACCCCTACGGGGGTGAAATGAGGGTTGAAAGTTTGTATCGAAGTCCGTCATTTTTAAGATAGAATCATGAAACTTCATTTTTGGGTACTGATTAAAAATGAGTAAATACGTATTTAAGTGTATTTTTAATATTCTACCACTAATTGGGTGAAATAAGGATTGAAAGTTTTTATGGAAGTCGTCATTTTATAAGCTAAAAATATGAAACTTTATTTTTGGGGTCTGATTAAAAATAATTAAATACGTATTTAAGTGTTTCTAGATATTCTACCTCTAAGAGGTTTAATAGGGGTTGACATTTTTTATATAGATTAGTCTGGAAGTCCGTCATTTTTTAAGTTAGAAGCAAGAAATTTATTTATGGGGTACTGATTAAAAATGGGTAGATACGTATTTAAGCTTTTCTTGATATTCTACCTCTGCGGGGGTGAAATAAGGGATGAAAGTTTTTATGAAAGTCCGTCATTTTTTAAATTATAAACATAAAACTATTTTTTGTGCCACTGATTAAAAATGAGTTCATACGTATTTAAGCATTTCTGGATATTTTACGCCTAAGGGGAGAAATAGAGTTTGACATTTCGTATACGGGTAGTCTGGAAGTCCGTCATATTGAAGTTAGAAGCATGAAATTTTATTTCTGGGCTACCGATTAAAAATGAGTTGATTCGCATTGAAGCGTTTCTGGATATTCTACCCTAAGGGCTGAAATACATACCAATGTGGTATACAAAGAGGTATTACATTAACGTAATATTTTAAGTTAATTTGTAAATATATTCATATTCTACGCGGGCAAAGCCGCGGGTAACAGCTAGTACATAATATGTGGAAAAAATAAAAACAAAAAAGTTTAACAAAAACAACATTTAATAATGTTAATATTTATCAAACGTTAAGATTTTTTTCGTTACAGAAACTATATTCTCTGGCAACGTGGGACTGGCGATATCACAGACTCTCATCTTAACGGGTATGCTCCAGTTTGGAGTGCGGCAAACGGCGGAAGTGATCTCGCAAATGACTAGCGTGGAGCGAATTCTGCAATATACACATATTGAACGGGAACCCCAATGGGATAAAGGAAGTAAGATAATTGCAAATAATACGTCGTTTACTATTGTCGGTTTCTTTTTTTAAATTCTATTTTTAACAATTTCTTTAAAACAATGCGATAGTGAAGCCTTAAGAATCCATATCCGTTTCAGCTAAAGAAACCCCTAAAGGCTGGCCTTGGTGCGGCCGCGTCGAGTTTCGTAATTGTTACATGAAGTACACACCTGAGGATTTACCTATATTAAAAAATTTGAACTTAATCATCGAAAGTGGTTGGAAGGTATGTTTATACACGCTTTAAAATCAAGAAAGGTTTGATATTGTTATCTGAAACATATACAAAGATAACACCCATTACAGCTTATTTCAAATTAACAGTTACAGGGAATGTATTGTTGAAAACTTAATAACACAAATATTTTATTGTAATAATTTCCGTAAATATAAAACAATGAATTTATTCATGATTTAAATTTGATTAATCATTATACATTTGAAAATATCATTTTTTTTTTTCACAGGTTGGCATAGTCGGTAGAACGGGCGCCGGTAAATCTTCACTGATTTCTTCCTTATTCCGTCTCGCTATTGTAGAGGGTGAAGTTCTCATTGATGAGGTCGAAACCGGACATCTTTCCCTTCAGGTACGAAATACAAATTTTCTTTCATATGACCTTTATATTTATTAAATTAGTATAATGAATATAATTGCATATATCTTTCAGGAATTGCGGTCTAAGATATCAATCATTCCACAAGAACCAGTTCTGTTTTCTGCAACTATTCGATACAATTTAGATCCATTTAACTGTTATGATGACGAACAACTATGGCAAGCTCTAGAAGCAGTGAGTATTTCGCTTCGTATTTATTAATTTTATTATTTAACAAAATGCGTATAATAAGATAATAGAATATTCATTAAATTTTAAGGTTGATTTAAAAGCAGCAATCCCAGCTTTAGATTTTAAAGTATCTGAAGGTGGTTCTAATTTTTCACTTGGTCAAAGACAACTGGTATGTCTGGCCCGAGCTATTCTTCGTGGAAATCGCATACTTGTGCTGGACGAAGCTACTGCAAATGTAGATCCAAAGTAAGTTTACTCTTAATAATTAATTAATAATGTATTTAAAAATTACATAATAACTTATTTCAAAAATGCATATATTTCAGAACTGATGAATTTATCCAGAGAACCATACGAAGACGTTTTTCAGACTGCACAGTTTTAACAGTGGCTCATCGACTAAACACCATTATGGACTCGGATCGTGTTATGGTGATGGATTCTGGACGCCTAGTTGAGTTCGATCATCCATATAAATTGCTTAGCAATCCTGAAGGTTACTTTACAAAAATGGTAAAAGAAACCAGTGACAAGATGTCGACACAGCTATACGAAATTGCAAAGAAAACATTTCTTGACAGCGGCGGCGTGATAGAATAAAATAAAATGTTAAGTTTACTGTAATTAGTATTATAAGATCATTGTTTTGGAATGATGCAGTTAGGTACTTAGAATTATGATTGTTATATTGTCGAGGGTATGAACAGCAGCCAACGCATTTATTTCAAAAGGTTAAATAAAATTGTTGCCATAATTAAAAATAAATACCTAATTTAAATGTTATTAAATTATTTTCTACATTTAATATTAGAATTTATTTTACAATAATGTTCATGTAACGTGTAAACATTAATTATAATAAAAAAGGTCTAATGTCGATAAAGACATTATTTCCGAATTATTAAAATCGATCTATAACTATGATGATGTATTACGATTTATATATACTTAAATTTTATAATACAAAATATATTATTTTATAGATTGCATGTAGATCATAGAAGCTAAACAAATCGTTTTACTTTTCAACGTATATCTTATGGAATTTTATTGCATACGTTATTTAATCGATATACTTCCCAATTTAATATTCACAATCTAAATACATTTTTGTATATAACGGCATGATATTCCAATTCAGACTGAGTAATGAATGAAAATGAATGAAAAATGCTTTGATTGAAAAATCAAAGGAAAATGTAGCTATTAAGCAATGCGAAAATGTTATTTATTTTTATTAAAATTACTTTTAATTTTTAAATTTATTTGATGATATCAAATAGAAATTACTAAAGAATGTAAATTGTGATGTGGAAGTTTTGCCTCAAACAAATAAAAATAAGCTTTAAAGTGTAATTCTTTTATTATGAGTATGCCAACTTAATTATCTTCGCACCCAATTTATATGCGAAATCAAGCAATTATACATTTATTTATTTTTTCATTTGATGAAGTTCATTATGTGGGGCTTACAACTATTCTTTGATTGTTATAATACAAAATATATATAACAAATATAAAATAAAGTAGTTCCGACATGTAATAGAGATGATATGCCCACTGGTTAGAACGCACGCATAGTAACCGATGATTGCGTATTCAAACCAAAGCAAGCACCACTGAATTTCAATGTGCACAATTTGTGTTTATAACTTATGTCGTGCGGGCGCCGCAGTGAACCAAAAGTTCGTGAGGAAACTTGAATGTGTCTAATATCAATGAATTTTCGGTCACATACGTGTTCATTAAACCCAGAGCACTCACATTCTGCTCAAAGGAAAAGCAGGCAGACAGGTATAGGCTATTACTTTACCTTACTTCTAAAGTAGCTCCTTAAATTTCTCAATGCTGGTCGAAACCATCATCTTCTTTTAAAGAGAAAGCTGATATAACAGAATGTCATTAAGTATGTTGTAATTGAGATTAACAACGACATTTAAAACACTTTTACACACACATTAAAACACTAAGTATAAAAACTAAAATAGTATATATTTTAGTTTATATACTTAGATTATTTGATACAAAGAAAATTAAAATGGTACAATAATAATAATAAAACAAAATCAAGATACTTATTTATTTAAGTTGAAAGGACAATTAAAACCTGCCATATATAACACTTGGTGGAATAAAACAAAATCTTAACTTGATTTTATAACATACATAAAGTATTAGTTACAAATCAAGTATCTTATTACTCAAAAATAAAAACAATAATAAAACAAAATAAAGTATTAATAAAATATTTGGCGCCAAATTATCCTAAACTGTATTATATATTAAAAATGGCGGTTCAAATTTAGAAACTAAAAATGTAAGTATTTTGATGATCATTGAGTTTTTTTTATTTGCGCTATAGCAAAGACAAAGCAATATAATGTATTAAACATTTATGTAGTAAAACCTTTGTTAACAATCAATTCCAATTTTATGCAGGATACAATTATTAAAATAATAAAATTTTGTTTAGTTTAACTGATAAATATAACAAAATGTAAAGAGTTGTACTGTTTTAGTTTCTTGCATTTCAGGTATCTTTTAGATATGTAAAAAGTAAGCCAATGTCTTTCTTTCTTATGTAATTTCAATAGTTTTAAAACAACATAAAATAAAGCATCTCAGCAACTGTTTTAACACTTAAATGCAATATTTTAAAAATAAATACATGCATGTAAAAATTGTGTTGTAAAAGTTACGGCCACAATTAACTATTTCACACATTAAATATAACAAACATTACAAGCTATGCATGGAATATTTTGAAAAGTTTAATTAACAATGTATTTTTATGCACTTCTATTAAACATGTTGACCATATTTATTATAAAAAATACTAGTGATTAATTTAATGTGATAACCTACTTAAATTTCCCAACATTTTTTCCACATAATATTCAATAATTGCTAGCCTTATGTCTTAAAATTATTTTTAAAACATAAATCAGATCCTGCAGATATGAATATCAAAACATAAAAGTGAGCAATTCTAATTCTTGTATAAAAAGCCATTGTAATCAATGATTAATTACAGATTCACACCTGACATATATTGTTATACCATTAACTATTATTTTGTTTAAGGTCTTTATTCTACATCTGGTAAATCTTCTTCTTCGATAGAGCTTGAATCATCATTCTCATATTCGTCTCCAAAGTCACCAATTTTATTTGAGAACATATCATAATTTTCATCTAGCTCCGTACCACTCTCATCTTCATCCTGCCACCGGTTAAAATCTACTCTAAGCCAGTGGTGTTTCTTTTTGTCACTGGTCAAAGAAGGCCAGTACGTCTCATCCGGCCGCTCTTTAGCTAAGACAACCTCAATAAGCCTGCCTTTATTTACATGAGTACTCTTTTCTGGATCTATTTCTGCATATAACGGTATTTCAACTTCGTACAATTTCTGTTCAGGTATACAAATCCCTTTAAAGGAAATAGATTTTTTCTCTATTTTAATGTCTGGTTTTTCACATTCCACATTAAAAGTTAAAAACACAATGGCATTTCTCTGTGCCCATGAAACCGAAGGCGGAGTTGCAATTGCTTCCATACTCATTGTGTTTAAATAGGTTTAAAATACTATAGTTTTAAAAATATTATAGTTTTAAAATACCTATTGTTATTACGTTAAATATAAACAATTGATACTTTTTACTTTCACGCCTATCTTAATTAAATTAGATATTCTAAAATACTACCTACAAATTACTGGAAGCAATGCGCCAAATGCCGACAATTTATAAAGTATTATACTCTGTGCAATGTGGTGCTGTCAATTGGCTCTTTGTTGTAAGTAAATTAATATGGAGTGAAAAAGTAAAGTGAGATATCTTTGTGCAAAAAAGTGTTCCTCGAAAGTCAAAATGTATGAAATTTCGATAGCACTTCTCTGAGAACAAACATGGAATTACTCGCTAGTGGAAAATATAATTACAGATAAAAAATTAGAACTTCAAAGACGTTATTTTTTAATATTCCTGTTAATCAATTTTATAAATCCCAATTTATAGTAAAAAAATGTGAATTTTAGGAAAAACCTTATGGTGTGAAAACAACCTTTGGCGTTATTATGGCAATTTATGAAACACTTATTTTATATAATTCTGTTTGTAAAGATTTTACAGGTAAGACCATACAACATAAGACACATACTTCTCCTTTACCTCTATTCATTTTATCATAACGTCACACAGGTCAAGTCAAAGTCAAAAATCATTCTTCAGTATAGATAAGTTAAGGAGTTAATTCTGTTAAGGTAGCAGGAAGAGATCAATGTATTCTTTGTTTATTTTTTGCTAATTTAACTGTTAGTTAACTTATCCGTATTATTCGAATAAAAATATTTTGCGTTTCTAGTTTTCTTATTGAAAAAATACCCAAAAGCTTTATATTTTATATTGTTCGTCCTACCTTATCCTTTAATTTAATGTTAAATTCTTAAATGTTGAATTTAATATTATGGAACGTTTCGAAATGTTGTGCATTGGACATCATGACCACATGACAACATAACCTTAAGTTAGAAATAGTGAATTTAATACAATCTGTTGTTTTTTTGGTTAACAGGTTTAATTTAAGGTTATTATAACACTGAGCCAATGTACTTTTTCAATGATTTTTTTTTCAACTTTTATTTAAAAAAAAAACGAAGCAAACAATTATATCTTGTGTTTATTGCCCAAAAGACGTGGCAGGTCATATATACAAATTACGAAGAGAAACACTTACTGGAGCTCTCTTAGATCTCTTTCCATTTTCTTATGAATCCTATTGCTCATATACGAAAAGAGAACAATGTTTCATGGGTGAACAAAATTAAGTCCAAACTGCCAAACACGGTACTGTCGATAGTTGGTCTGGCCCTGGTCTGGTCTTGGACTATCGATAGAGCCATTTATTTCTCTATTTTATTCATTATTCTCTGATAAACAATATCGTTCATCAGAGAATCATAAATAGATTTGATAGTAAATGATCTGGGTGTTTACGCACCATACGGTCTTTCATTTTTTTTAATTCGGCCAAATTGTCTATTTTCTTTTCTTTGTATTATTGTCAGAGCAATTAACTTACGTGTTAATGGACTACAATCAGCTACGTTAGTTTCTTAAATAAATAGCAGAACACCAACAAGTTTTCTACAAGAGACATACAATTTTTAATATTGAGGGTATATTTTCATGTTTTTTCTTAAATTGAATAAATAAAATATTACCAGCAGTAAGTGTTACTATTTACTAATATTGATTCATTTAAATCAGTATTATAGATTTATACTATTTTGCTTCAACAAAATGGAGGTATTAATTATTCCCATGAGTAAAAACTTTTTAACTGCGCAAATTTAATTCAACTTATTTAAATAAAGTGTCGTTACTTGGAAATTACTTATCTTGAGTTAGTAATACTATTGAAAAATCACTGGCTATCGGTAGAACAACACGTAACTATCAATAGTATTTATGTATTTTAAATTATTTATATAAAATGTTTATCGTAATTCCGCGTGATTGGGCGTTATTATCTTTCATTCTCTATTATATTTTATACTTTTTTAAAAGAAACCTTCATCCTCTAATTTACCTTTTTGAGAAATGAATTTAATAAAAAGTAGCTTATTCCTTCAAGCTTATTCCATAACAAATTTCATTACAACTGTAACGATTTCAAATCAAACTCAGCCAAAACTACCAAGCATTTCGTATAAGAGAGCACTAAAATGGCTAAAGAAAAGTCAGCAACAGTTAATTTATCTCTTTTATAAAAAAAACTTACAGTAACCATTTCAGTTGTTAGCTTATGGGTAATAAAATACCGTTGGTGAATATAAGATGAATAACCCCAAAATCCCCAGTAACCAAAATCTGGTTTGTATTATCGCGTCTTATCCTTCAATAGAATTTTACCCTTTTAGAAGAAGAGTACCACTACACTGTACCATACCTGTGGCGTTTGAAATGTGAGTATAACAAAAATAAACTACGGAGATATGTAAAATAAAGACAATTTATAATATTAATTAGTAGAGCTAGGCATAAACAAATTACACGGAAACCAATTATTTTGGTGTTCAAAAATTATTATGGTTACTAATTCAAACAACGATTTAAATACAGAGCCGATGTGGCCCAGTGGAAGTAGAACGCATGTCTCTTAACTGATGATTGTGGGTTTAAGGGCAGGCAAAAAAATCTTGAAGTGAAGGTTATATTAAAATGAATCCAACTTTTAGAAATCTATATTAAAAAATACTCTGATGACACTGATTACATTTACTTTTTATAAAATACAATCTCTGTTGTGCAAAGTATAGAATTTTATAGGAATTATGAATAAATTATAAAAATATATATATAGAAAATGATTAATATTACGTATTCCCATCAGCGCTCTGACTTTCTGTTATAAATTACCTTTACTTTTTTACGATAACAATTTCAGTTGCCCGAGCACAAGGACTTGATATTAATTAAAGTGCACGCTCCGGACGCTATAATTGAAGAATTTTGTCCATACTTCACTGAGAGGTTTTTTTAAGGATAGTCATATGGAAATTATTCAACCATTTTGCGATCTCGGAATGAAATACGAGCGAGAACTAATTAAAATAGTAGTGCTAGGACTTATCAGCAAATTGAAAATTAATATTTTGTAAGATCTACAACTATCAATTAAATCTGTATATTCAGTTATAGTCTGTAATCATATTAATTATTATGCCTTAAATTTAAGCTCTCAGAAATTCATATGAGCCTAATGCTCTAATGAGCCCCAATGAGCCATTATAATAATAAAGTGTGACGAACTGCCTTCGGACCCTAAAATATATTTTGGCGCGCCTGCATATAGTATATTTTATGATGAGCTTGACTCACAACTATTGACATTAAATATATACATATATATTTATTCCGGATCTTTGAGGTTTTTATATTCTATACGTTGGTCCTTATTATATTCGGACTCAGGACAGGGTTAAATATATACATACTTTGAAATATAAATTGATGCTTAAGGCAGTAAAGAAACCTTTTGAAGGTCTGTCGATCAAAATCAAAATATACTTTATTCAAGTAGGCTTTTACAAGCACTTTTGAATCGACATTTAATAAACCATATTATATATTACATATATGTAAGTGAAGCTACCAAATCAATTGTCAATTTTTTTAACCGTCAAAGTCAAGTGCACTGAAAGTCAGTTATTTTTATTTACAAACATTAATAAAAAAGAACTTTGTTTTAAACTTTAAATTAACTGAGAATTATTAAATTAGGCAGAACTAGAAATAAAATATTATAATAATAATGAGCTATCAGAAAAAATCCTCATCCTCGAGAAAAAGAGTTCACTACAATTCTGATTTCAGACAAAATAACCACAACAATCTGAGTAAGCCCTTAATAATCGGTTACATGAGTGTCGATGTTAATCGCCAGTATATCCCTAATTTGTCACAGCTTAAATATCTTAACTCTATTTCGAACGGTCAAACTTATCTAGATTTAAACCATAACATAGATGTTGCTGTGAAACGCACAACTGATGAGAACGACGAGAAAATTGATCTGTTATTGAAATTTATTTCGCATTATAGAGAATATATAAATACTACATACAAAATTCTTGACTTCATTACATATCGAAGAACATTAATAAGCGTAATTTGTAGTGCTTTCGGTGTTTCGGAATCTTTAACTATAAGAGCTTGTTTGTTTAGAGGCACAATATATTTATGTTCCGTTGAAAATGCTGATGAATTGTTAAGAAGAAAATCGCTTACTAAAGATGAAGAAAAATATTGTGCCTGGGGATATAAATTTGAACAATATATTCTATCAGGTATAAACTTATAGTGTTACAAAAAGAAAACACTCATAAGATTCTTAGAGATTTTTCTTAGATTAATAATTTTAAAAAAATTATTAAAAATAAATATAGCAAGTTATTACAATGGGATATATATATTCTTATATTGATTTTTATTTGTTAATATTACTATTATATTATAACATATAAATATTCATTTGGAATAATACAGTGTTCCAAATTAATATTAAATGCTCATATAAGTCACAAAAAATGTGTTTATTATAAAATACATTCATTTCTATTTTGATATTGGTATGAATGCTTGATTTTGTTGTTTTAACATAAATTTAAATTATTATTTATTAAACAAAAAAATTACTGTTTACCTATTCCCTTTGTGCCAACTCATTAATATTAAAACTTGCTCAATCAAATTAATTTAACGCAATTGTTTTTGTAATAGTACTATTATGCTTCAAAGATATTTCATTATCATGCTATTGATTTCATAAATGTTGTTAATCTCAAATTAATTATATATGCATTATAATTAACTGCCTATTCAATCTTATCCAGATGAAATAATCATTTTATTTAGTTCATCTTTACCTCGGGCTCAATTTAAACCAACTATTAGTCTGACCGTTTATTAGGGGTTCAATTACATACACAATTACCAATTTTTTTTATATACATAAATTGAATAGAATTCTATACAGAAGAATATTTCATTTTAATTTATGTAAACATTGTCAGTATTTTTCATTAATATGTATATTATGAATCATAATGATAGATATTATTGATAATAAAGATATATTTGAATAGATTTGTATTAATTCCAGTATACATGCCTGTTCTCTTGCTAAACTTCTTTCACCAACAGATGTTATCTGTGAGATTGCTGTAGAGGACAAGACCATATTTACAGACAATTATTTGTCTTAAAATGTCATGCAATAAAGTTTAATTGAATAAATTATTTTCAGATCAACCTAACTTAACTCCTAATATTGAAAAACCAGTAATTGAAAATGAAGAATTCTCTTTATTCTATTTTACTACACTAGGTAATCTTAAACTATTGTATGGAGCACAAATTGATGCATTATTAGCTAAAGAATCCACTACAGAAAATCCTAAGTCAAATGATTTTGAAACTAATTTAAATTATTTAAGAAGTAATAAATTTGCTGAATTGAAAACAAACAAAGAAATACAAAACATTAGACAAGAAAGAAATTTTAAGTATGTGTAGTTAAATAATTTCATTTATTGAATACAGATAAATAATATATGTTTAAAGCAAAAATATATTTAAAAATATATAAATTACTATAATAATTAAAAATTTACAGACGATACAAATTACTTAGATGCTGGTGTCAATGCATCTTAGCAGATTTAAGTGGTTTATTAGTAGGATTTCGCAATGACCAAGGTGAAGTCCAGAGATTACAGTGGTTTGATACTCAAGATATAGTGATGTACTGTAAGGTATGTCTCTAATATGTTATATGTTCAAAGTATTCATTCTTAGGCTAATTCTTTACAATTATTAAAAAATATACCATCTCATTCATGCATACCCCAAATCCTGTGTTATTTTTTATGGGTAAGCTGGAGTAGCTGTGTAAATACACAGAAAAAAAAGTCTTTAATACGTAACCGTGAATATTCGTTTGGCGCCTATTCCACCACGCTGCCCTGGTGCGGGTTAGTGGGTACTCATTTGGCTTACTTATAGACTTTCCTCCGATGCATATAATCTTAAGATTAGCGCCTATTCCACCGCGCTGCCCTGGTGCGGGTTAGTGGGTACTCAAGTGACTTTCTTCCGACGCATGTAAGCTTAAGATTGGCGCCTATTCCACCACGCTGCCCTGGTGCGGGTTAGTGGGTCCTCATGTGACTTACTCATAGACTTTCCTACGACGCATGTAAACCTAAAAAAATACATTAGAAAAAAAAACTGTTTGACTATGGCAGTCATAAACATTTATTATTTTAAAAACTGTGTTTTTTACAGAATCAATGGAATCCTCAACAAGCTCTAAATTTTCTACATTACTTCTTATCATATGTAAAAGATAGCTTTGAACCGTATCGAAATCAAACAGAACCAGTCGCACTACAATTTGTAATGGATACAGATAAAAAAATTACCGTCGATGAATGTAACAATGACATCTTACCTAACTGGTTTACAGCCAAAACTTAATTATTAACAAGGTATATAGTTAGTACAATCCAGGATGACGCGACACTTTTTTACAATCGTTACAGTGCAAGTGCAATGTAAGCTGCCATAGAATTCATTCTATAGATCTATTGCTACGCAGAGTATCTATATTATATGTATATACACTAAGTTAAATGACAGAACGGATTCATATTCAACTGGAAATATGCTCTACTACATATTCCCGATTTAAATTAACGATCTTATTTATTCAATGTGCAATATTTGTATTATACCTTTCTGATATGTTTATTTTTAAATAAAAGTATTATTATTCACGATTTAAACCCGTGACGGCTCTCTATATAAGATATTAAATTAAATGGATATATTATATTATACCGCGATATTATATTAATAACGATAACGCACTTCAATTTTTTTTAAAGTAGTATAATATCATATATGTAAATCGCACTTGTGTTTGGATCACACCAAATGTATATTCTTACGTCTGTTGTCCAAAATAAGTTTTTAAAAATTACATACGCACATACCAAAATATATAATATGATATATATACTTATAAAAATTCAAATAAAATAAATTTTTTTTTTTATGCTAAGTTATTGTTTTATTTAACACAAGTTTGTAATATAAAAAATACTATTAGAGCTTGTTAGACCCCAATGAATCACCATTTTTAGTAAAACTAAAAGTTGAATCAAAATATTTCAAATAGTCGTCTTCTATTTCTACAACGTACCAACATGTATTAGCCCAAACGATCCTGTTATAAGAATAAAAAAACATTTAAATTTGAAAGGAATGTTTGTGATTGAATTGGGGTCTAGGTGATATGGGGGCCATGAAAACATGACCATTTAATAAGTAGTCGACCTTTGTGCTTTCTGAAGTTGTCTTTATTTTTACTTAAATCGTTTTAGTTTTTTAAAACTTGCTTCAAATGGAATGTTTTTTGCGAATAGCCTATTCTGGATTTCTAAAATCCTAGTATGGAGGTCGGTATTTTTTTCGAACCACCTGATGGTAAGTGGTCACCATTGCCCATAAACATTGGCGCTGTTACATCGTCAATGTGCCACCAATATCGGGAACTGAGACGTTATCTCCCCTGTGCCTTGTACCTTCATCGGAACACAATAATACTGAATATTGATGTTTAAAGGTAGAATATCTGATGACTCGGTGATACTTACTCAGACCACCAAGTGAATGTATATTAATTGTTAATTAATTATAACACCTCAACCTACTTTAACTTGATGATAGTAAAAAACACAACAATTGACAATTTTATCCTGACAATGTCACTGGAGTAAAATTAGAAACCCTTTCAAAAATGTACGATGAAAAAAACATGTTACAACCCAAAAAATAATTATAGGCATGATTTCAGATACATACATTTCGAGTTAAATTAAAAAGAAATATGAAAAATATGGAATAAACATACAAAGAAGATTCTTCAACCTAGTGAAGGAAAATGGGGCAAGTGGATGAAACAGTGTCAACTCCCAGGATGGCTAAAAGTTCTTCTGGTGCAAAGAAATCATCTGCAAAGACCTCTGTACAATTTTTAAAGGAACCTATTAATTTCTGTGACCCTAAAATACAAGGCATTTTACTAGTGGGACTCTTAGCCGTTTTGGCATTAGCGCTTTGGTTTGGTTTTACGCATGGATGCTTGGGAACAAGACGTCGACGCAGGAGACGTTCGTGTAGTTGGTAAATAAATATTAATATTATTTTATAATAAATATTAATCTTTAAAAATAAATAAACATTTTGGTGACCAGTCAGATAATTGATTCAAACTTGCCACAAACAAATGTTAATAATTGAATAATTTAAAAATTTTTTTTCAGTTATTACGACTAATCAAGCTAATGACATCTCATGCGTGTTTGTCTTACTTTTAATTTAAATCATTGTAAAAAATAATAAAGTTTATTTGCAATAAAATTTTACTGTTATTGTATATGCCGTTTCAAATTCGTGTTCTTGGTGTTTTAATAATAAAATGATTGTTTTATTTAATAATATATTTTAATAGACAATAAATTTGAATACAATTTGTATTTCAAGAACTGATGCTGGACATTGAAGGTGTAACAACAAAATTAAATGAAGCTCGACGACGATCAGTGAGAAGACCCAATCATGGTGGTTAAGGTTTCTGAAAATTGCAACCCAATTGTATTGCAAGTACAAATAAATCCTTAGTTCTTCTATAAATTTGTAAAATAAATATTATTGTGTAAAATAAATATTATTTCTCTCAATTCTGTATATTTGCAGATAATAAAAGTAAAAATTGGCCTTGAGGCATTCATACATTAAGTAATTATTATGAATTTACTATCATCAAATACTGCAAATTATACTCCAAATTAACACAAATTGTTACAAGCTAATATATATGGTTGAAGTTACATATAAATTATTATTATTAAGTAAAAATCTGACCTATGGAAATAGATTACTTTACTTGGTTTCTTTTTTATAAAATTTTCAGTGTTCTCAATACCATTCATTTTGAGTAGTTTCTTCCCACTTCTCTTCTCCTTGACCCCAATCATAACTTTCTTCACCTTCTTCTTCGGCATTTTCGTTTTCTATTAATAATTATTATTTCTTGTTAAATCACTATTATTGATTGTACAGTCTATTCCAATCACAAGAGGACAAAAGCCAAATAAACATTCATATCATATAATTGGTCTAATCTATTATATTCATTATGGATAGGGAATAAATGCCGTATTGAAGGTCGACGAAACTGGAATCGAAATTTTGAAAGCATTGAAGTAAATAAGTAGTTGAATGTTTTATTATAAATAAAGATATATTAGGAAAGAACTGATAGTAAAGCACACATATTGTGCACTGCTGAGCTTAGTTTGTTTATCTTTATTTCTTCTTCGATTGGAATAGACCAGTGATTCCCAAAGTGGTCCAAGTGGACCCCCAGGGGTCCACGGGAGACTTGCTTGGTGTCTACGTAGGCGTGAATAAAAAATGGGGGTCCATAAGATGTTAATGGTGGTCCACGAAAATTTATCTGCTTTTTACAGTAAAGAACAAAAATGTAAGCATTGTTTTAAGTACCTAACTAAGCAGATAATATTTTAATAAGGCGAGCGACTGTTACTTGTCCAAACTTACGTATTCGATATAACGTACAATTTCGTGTACTGACTTGCAAAGCGCTATCCGCCTGACAATGCTTAATGCATGTTCAGACATGAACTTGATCACCACTATAAATACTTGATGCCAAAGGTACCTACTCTTTTTTTTTTCGTCATCAGTTTGAGGGAATCACTTTCAAAGTTATCAACATGATAACCGGTACCGGTAACCGAGAAGCTATCAGGAAACCGGCTGTCTTGGTATGGGCATGTTATGCGGAGGAATGACGGAGGAGGAAGAACTATGTTGTGAGAAAGGTTTTGAGAATGGGTGTGGATGGATATAGAGGTAGGGGACGACCCAAGAAACGATGGATGGATTGTGTGAAAGACGATATGGTTAGAAAGAATGTTACTTGTGAGATGACGTCCGACAGAGAAGTATGGAAGAAGAAGACATGCTGCGCCGACCCCAAGTAAAATTGGGATAAGGGCAGGAGGATGAGTTTGAGAGAATTACCAACAAATTCATAGATTTTAATTGCTGAAATACTTGTAGGATTACTAAGGCTATAATTAAAAGCACCAATATTAAACAAATTTCAATTTAGTTCATATTTTAGTGTTTCTCTCAAACTGTGGTTACAGACACATGCCAATAGGTGGTCCACGAGAAAAATAAGTTTGGGAACTACTGGAATAGACTATATATAGTAGTTTGTTTAGCAAAGGCCTTAAATTTCTGTTATAGAAGAAAAGTATTTTTTCATAACATTTGAGTCACATTAAAGTCCATGCTTACATTGGAATGGAAGCATTTTTTTTTGTTATTTTTAACAGATATGAACACACAATAGTTAGTGATCACCTCCGCCTTTGGACATTGGTACTATAAAGTATTCGTGAACCGCCAACCGTCCTTCCAAATCGAATTAGCAATACACAGCATTAATGTCTGGGGTAGTATAACAAATAAGTGGACGACTTTTGTCAAGCCTCTCTCATGATAAGACAAATGGGCTCGTACAAAGCTCTAGTTTATTCTTTATGCGAATACTAGTAAAGTACTAGGAAAATCTGTTATCTATACTAATATATTATAAATGAGAAAGTAACTGTCTGTCTGACCTTTGCTCATTCACGGCCAAAAAACTGAACCGAATTTGATTATATTTGGTAAGGAACAAACTTGTGCCCCAAGGCATAGGCTTACTTTTTTATACCTATAACCTATTGATACACCAATAGATTATATTATATAAAAACTAAATTACACCGGCGCCTATTTGGTAACTAGCTTAGTTTTATCAAAAATATTACATTATTATTAGTCATACCTTCCATAGTAGTGTCTTCAGTTGGTTTCTCCTGTGATTCTGGAAATTATAAAGAACATAATTTTAGTTTTGTGAATAATATAAGTATATACAGACTTAGCATTACCCTAGCTAAACAAAAGATAGACCTGTCACGTTAATTTATCAACTTTTTTATAATATTCATTTTAAAATGATAAATAATGGCTTCATTTTTATTTAATAAAGTAGAAAGTTATGCTCATTGTTTGAAATATAGAGTGCATCTATTAGATCGAGTAATAATAGTTTATCTATAAAGCGTCATGTTGTATATTTCGCTAAATAAGAGTTTGTGTCTTTACGTCAATTTGTAATTAGCTAATATTAATAACTACCGCGAAAATGAACTCCTAAACTCCTAAACATTTTACACATGTGTGTGTAAAAACAAATGAGTCGCGGCAAAACGGTAACTATTACCTGCGTAGCATATTATTATAGGTTACATGCAAAAACAACACTAGAAACTTCTGACAAAAATTGGTAGTATCATATTATGTAAATATATTAAATCATTTCACTTTAACGTATATATAAATAAATTAATAATATATAGGTCATTCTTCTTAATCGTACGTGAGTTTTTATTTTTTTTTATAATATGTTGGCAAATGAGCGAGGCTCACCAGATGGAAAGTGACTACCATGGCCCATTGACATTGATGACATTGGCAAAACCGGGACGCTTGCAGGTGCGTTGCGTTTAAGAAATGTATAAGCTCTTTTCTTAAAGGTTCCAAGTCGTATCGGTTTGGAATAACCGCCGGCGAAAACTGATTCCACAGTGGTTGTGCGAGGCAGAAAAGGCCTTAAAATGCGTCGTTTTTGATATTTGGACATCTAGTAATAAACCGATCGCATTTCAAACAGTAAAATGATATTTTATTACAATATTAGTACAATTAAAACTCACGTATTCCATTTCCGCCCTTCATCATTTTCAAGATGTGCTGCTTTTCCTTGGAGAGATGTTTCTTTCCGTTCAAGTGCATCGTCATTTGTTCGGAGCATGTTACTGACGTCTGCAAATTAAATTAAACAACGTTATAAAATTTTATCTCAAATTGATTTAGGTGACAAAAATTATTATATATTTAGTATACTATTTAGTGAGTGACAAAACGAAAAAAAAATGTTCTATACCATAATTTATTTGCAATAAAAAGAAAGTTACAAATTATTGATGAAACTACCTTGCATATTTCACAGTACATATCAGGTTGGATAACTTTTGGAACTTTCTCGGCCGCTTCATCCTCTTCAATTGGTTTTAAATTTTTCTTTTCGCGGCGGATAAGTTGATCCCTAATTACAGAAAGATTAAATGTAAATGTGTTGTCGTGTGCGCGCCCGCAGTACGGACGGGTTCGAACATTTCGAGTATTTGTTACGTTAAACTTATGCCGTTTTATTTTAGCATAAATATATATATACATTAAATGATTTGGTAAATGGCAAAATACATTGATCTACATTTTATATAAAAATTTACTTTGGCCCATTTAACCAGGCTACAGGCATATAGTAGCCGTTATTTTTAAATTTAATTTAAAACTAAACAGATAACTTACACTCGCTCTTCCATTCCCTGTTGAAGCAAAAATGGATTCTTGGGATTCTTGCGTCCCTCAACGATCCTATAAAATAAAACATTTTTCCTCGTTACAAATCATTAATCTAATATCATCAGTTTAATATAAGGTAATTATGCAGTTTCAATATTCTGTCGGGGACATTGATTGTCGATGACATGACATTTGCCATTAATTCCGTAAGCTAGGAAATTTTGAAGATCCCAGAATACATGATAAAACAAGGCATATTCGAATATTGCGACGATTATATTAGCAATACAGATTGCCTGTTTTTTATTTCATTACATTACATTAACAGCCTGTAAATTTGCCACTGCTCCTCTCCCTTTGAGGAGAAGTTCTTGGAGTATATTCCACCACGTTGCTCCAATGCAGATTGATGGAATACACATGTGGCAGAATTTCGTTGAACTTAGAGACATGCGGGTTTCCTCACGATGTTTTCCTTCACCGCCGAGCACGAGATGAATTATAAACACAAATTAAGCACATGAAAATTCAGTGGTGCTTGCCTGGGTTTGAACCCGAAATCATCGGTTAAGATGCACGCGTTCTTACCACTGGGCCATCTAGACTCTTATGTAACTGTATAATTACCAAATCTAAATTCAAAGATCTATATTCAAAGAATTAATAAACGATAGACATACGCTCTGTGTGGTTTCCCAGCATAATGAGACTCAGAATGTGTTTTCGAAGTAACATGAACGTCACACAATTCACAGTACAGCTCACGTGCTTTCAGTGGTATCTGAAATGGTAACGGTTTTTAGTAACTAAATAGCGTTTAACCCACTTTTAAAATTATGGTTCCATGTACAATCTAAAAGCGAAAGTACCAACACTGTGATCTCGACCACGAAGGTGTTTTTTTTATATATTTTTAAATTAAGTAAGGAAAAATTACTAATATATGTTTTGTCTTAGATGGGAACAAAAAATTGGTCTCGTAGATACAAGTCGGGTAAAAAGTCATCCATATTTTCCATAATTTTATATGAATAGTTTACATCTGCATTATGCGACGACTATCTAACCAAAACATAAAACAACTCGGACAGATAGACAGGTCTAATACCGACCCATGGGGTATGTTCCATTATAGAATTTCTTAGATGATAAAAAAAGTTCCAAGAAATACTGGCAACATTTATATATTTAAATTACTGGAGGTAGATTTAATAAGACAGAAACTTCACGTCTTCAACAACGTGAAGATCGACAATTTGTTACAATATAAGTTTCTATTTTGACGACGGTGTTCACATAAATCTCACTTGATCTTATCTGTCCGCAATCACGAGGCAGCCCAAGTCTTGCGAACAGCATTTCAAGTGAGGAGCAATATGTTTAGAAAGATTACCATTATGTGAATCGGATGGTCGCCAAAATCACTACTGAAACATTACGTTGACAAATTGTCTAGTTACCTCTTTGGTGCGACGGAATCCTATCTCGGATTGTTGTGTTAACCATTTTTTCTGATTCTTCAAATGATTTTTGGAAATGTAATGAACGCGAGCTGTAAACAAATTAAATCGAAATGTTTCGTACAGTTGGAAAGTTTAAGACTCATATGATCGTCATCATTTTCTTTTATTACTTTTATTCACATAACTTACACATAGCAAATGATTCGAAGCTTTGAGCGCAAAGCCCACAGAACTCCGGTTCCATCAGCTGCAATAAATCACGTGGCAAATTCCTCACGTATTCTTTTGCAACACCGCAGCCTATTCATTAGTAATAATATTAATTACATAGTTAATTATTAAACAATTAAACCTTTTTTGGTATCTTATGATACTAACGTAAAAGATATCTTATTGTTTTGTCATCCATCGGTAGTCTACGAATTGGTGGTCCTCCAGGACCAAATCCTCTTCCCCACATGAAATTTCCTGGATGTCCCTGAGGCCCTGGTGGTCCTTGTGGACCTTGATAGAACGATGGAGGTGGACCTTCCGGTATTGGATAATAACCACGCGGACCGTAATTACGTGGAGGCCTAAAATTACGGCCGTATCCACCACCTGGTGGACCATAGCCCCCGCTATAATCTCCATAAGCATTATTATAACGATCATTCCTGAAACAATTGTAAGTCAAAATGTATTGTTTGATAACAATTAAATATATTCTTAATCAATAATATAAAATTTTAACAAAAACAACCCAATTCAAATTTAAATGAGACTAAATGAGAAGTTATTTTCTTTCAAACAAAAATAGAATTTTCCAAATTGTTTATGAATGACAGAGTTATAAGTAAAAAAAATGCTGTATAACTAAACTGGTAACCTCCTTCTTATTTTGAATTTCGTTAAATATCAAAATTCCTTATTCAAGGAGACTCTTTAGAGTCATGTTGCATGATAACTATTAATCATTAAACTAAATTTTATTTTTTTTATGCTGACATTGGCTTACCCTCTAACAGGCACAAGGGATCTATTTAGTTATATAACTTAAAATATGGCTATTAAAATGTGATAAGATTAGGGAAATAACATACACCATAACATTGTCCAATATGTATATCCATAATAATTATACACAATTTATATTAATATAGTTTTCGTTTGCTAGGTTAATAAGATAAATTAGGAAAAAAGTTCTTACAATTAATGTTATAAGAAAAATTAACGATAAGATACACACATTCCCCCTACAATACATACATATAAACACAAATATAGGTTGCCTATTCCATTAGAAGAAATGGACAAACAGACCATAGCTTTACATATTCCATGCAATTTGCTGATATCTCTAGACTCACTATTATACACAAACAATCCCCATTTAATATAACTTTATATAAACAACACTATTACACTCAACTACTTATATACACTTTAATAACAATAACAACTTAGCCAACATTAAAAATAAAATTTTCAAGAATGCATAATGAATACCATAGATTTTATTCAAGACCAATGATATCAAGTCAATTCAATTCAGACAGCCAATATTAAGGTTGAATAGTCTACACACACATATATACAACCACACGCACAATGTTTGGTTTTTCTTATTATTTATTTGGCTACTATTAATCATTATGATGTAGCAGTACAAAGTTTTGATGTTTGGAGTAATTAATGAACAGAATTCAGGCATACTGAGAAAGCCCTAACACCAATTATGATACGGACCTGTAATTATTACGGAACTTTTTAGGAGGACCAAATGGCCTTTGTAGTTGTTCTGGTAAGTTTTCCTCTTGACACTCTACATCTATACTATTTTTGTCATCTCCGATTTCAATAATTTCTGTATCATCCATTATGCTAGAAAAAAATGTCTGTTTAACAATTACATTCAAAATTTTACAATGATTGTTTATATTTTGTCTTTTAAATATTAATTATATGCTAAAACTATTTCTATGTTATTATTTCTAAAAAAATATGAAATCATTACTTTTTTTTATACCTTCAATTAAATTGAATCTTTCTGCTCTTCTTATATTATTGTTGTTTTAAACATACATGTAACACAATTATTATATTAACATGTTAAAACAAGATTAAGAGTGTCCTGTTTCTAATTAATATAAAATATAGTTCTGGAGAAAATCAATTATAGAATTATACTTCTTGTATAAAAAGTAGGTAGTTAGTATTTGATTTTGAAGAAAGTAATATGTTCTAGTTTTAGAAATTCTTTACTGCTACTAATTATTTTTTGTCTACTTGAGTTTGTGTACTAACAATGTTGTCTAAAGGTAAGTCTTTCATGGCAAATATAATTGATAGAATAGTTTCTGGACATGTCATAGTTGAATCAACAATATTATGATAGTCATTTTTATAAACATTTTCTTTGATTGAAAATAAATTAGACAAACCTATATATCTTTCGCTTAAAGCAACTATTTCGTCTTCAACAAACGGCTGAAAATTCTTTTAGCCTTTTACCGTGTATTTACTGAAATGAATTAACACAACTATAACAAATTATTTGATAATTACTAAG
Organism: Vanessa tameamea; assembly: GCF_037043105.1. Lineage (NCBI taxonomy): Eukaryota > Metazoa > Arthropoda > Insecta > Lepidoptera > Nymphalidae > Vanessa > Vanessa tameamea. The sequence goes on along the minus strand of NC_087313.1, from coordinate 7,324,583 downwards.
TAACTACTGATACTGATAAAACTTATGACAATATTTGATTTAATTTTTAAAACATAGTCTTTATCTCTTATGACAATAAGTACATTAAATTATAAATTATCTAATATTTATAATAAAATAGATACCGGTTAACCGGTGTACTTGTAAGAAACTGAAATGAATTATTAAAAAACTTGCAAATGAAAGCCAACACCACAGAATTCACAGATAGCCAGTAAACACAGAGTAAAACCTTGTACTTAGTCACAGACTATATTGTAATGAATCATTTCAAATTCTACTAATTTTTATATATTATAAAAATGCTTACAATAGATTATATAAAAAATGTACTTAATTTATTTTTTACAGATATATTCGTATAACATTATACCAAAGGTATTTTACCAATTATACCCAAAACAAAAAACAAGAACATTTCTCTAAAATGCAGTGTCGTGTGAGGTGGCTTGTTTTAAATAGTACGATAGAAAAAGATGATAGAGAAGCTAATATTTGTCAAAATCGACCAACAACCCACTCATTGGGTATTCTACCGCAAAACTTAGTTTTGGTATACCGGCTTAAAAGGTAGAAGTATGTCCAGTGCACTATTAAACCATTCGATACATAACTGTTTCATTAAAATGAAAATTCTTTAGATATATATTTTATTTTTTTAATATTTTGGAAGATATGAAAAGTATTTGAATATCGCAAAGATTTTTTTATCATGTTCCGATCATTGTTTATTGGTGCCTGGTGGCTCCAATTCCCAATTGGGATATATTTGGGTCTTAAATTTGCGCAGGCTATTAACATGTCAAATTTTACGTAAAAATATTTGATATCAAATCGCATGAAATACGTAATTATCTTTTTTCCTACTTCCATTGGAGTTTTAGTATTTTAATTTTTGTACTTATTATCAATACCCGGAAAATAATCAGATAAAGATTTCATAGCTTTCTTAATGTTTAACTGACAAAAATAAATGATTTTACGAATTTTACAGGAGACTTTTCATCGAAACCCACTTTAGAAATCCCTTGTGACATACTAAACTGTATGAAAGTAATATGTATTGTGTTTATCCTGTGGATGCATGTCAAAACAAACATAACTAACACTGACAGTTACAAGTTACAAATGTTATTCACGTCATTTAATCTGCGATTTAATTCTTATTATATACTGTCATAACTGCATGTATATGCATAACCTATTGTTAGTCGTAAGGATAAAAACAATTTAGTTTTGATTTTGTATTTATTATATAGGATTAATTTCAGTATGAGCTGTTCTAGAGGAAATACGAACAGAACAAGACCACAAAAACATCAAAATAGAACTGTATTTAAAAACACTTTGCATGACACCAGTAAGAAAACTAAACTTTTAAATAATTTAGAAGTGACTGGAGTGTGTGAACGTTGTAAAGGAATAATAGAATGGAAAATAAAATACAAGAAGTACAAACCTCTCACAGTCCCAGGAAAATGTGTTTCATGTGAACAAAGAAATATTAAGCATGCTTACCATGTTATGTGTAATAAATGTGCAACTGAAAAAAAAGTTTGTACTAAATGCTGTAAGCCCTCAGAAGTAAGTATAATCGATTATATAAATAGAGATACATCATTATTTACCTCAGATCAATTTGTAGTATTATTAAAACTAAATTGCAGTTGATTGTTGAAAAAAAAAGTGAAGAAAAAGTTGTCGACAATGAGATTAAGTATCAGTCAATATTAAAAAATCTCTCTGAAAGAAAAAGAAGAACATTTTTGAGGTAATAAAATCATATAATTTTTAATCATTTCTCTTTTAATCTTTATCATTTAAATAAATCTATCTCAAGAATCTAATTACTTAGTGTTTTGAAATATGAATTATGGAGGTTAATTCTCAATAGTTGGTGATATAACAATTTATTTCATTTTAATATATATTCTTCTAAAATTACTTTTCATGAGCGATTAGAAATACCAGAACCAGGTTAAGGTGTAAATCAGTTTGTACACTGTACACAGTGAGTGTCTGATAAAATATAGCTAAAATAACCAGAATTTCAAATATTTAAAAATACATTGTTAATAGGGTTTGTTGTATTTCTGATCTAATATTTGTTGGTGAGCATAAGTGCCACTTTCCTTGAAATGGTTCATGTATTTGCATATCTTTTCATTAGTGAAATTATATAATTACAGGCACCTAAAGAAACAAGAATCTGAAGGTATTGAAGTAACTAATTTGGATATAGATGCCTTTCTGTTAGAAATGGGTAAAAACGAGTTTGACAATGACTCAGGTGATGATATAAATTTCTCTGATTTAGAAATCTGATATAAGATATAGTATATTGTTTGCTTGTTCCTGTTCTACACAATAAAAAAAATAATAAACCATGTGTTTTTAATAAAGGTTTTTTATTAACAATTCCAAATTTTCGAAATAATTATATAGATAAAATTTTTAGTATTTTTATTAATATAATTATTGTGATTATATTTTCACACCTAATTATTAACCGGGTATATAAAATCTGCTTTAAATAGAACAAATTGTACAAAATGGCATCATTATTGCATTTTTACTTTACACAATGTTTAACTTAATTTATCTCTGTACAAAATATTAAAAATGTGTTTAACTAAAAAATAAATAATATGATTAATTTACCTTTATATATTAATGGAATTATTTATCAAATAATGCCAAGTTGATGCAGCTGAAAAAAAAGTTATACATTTAATTATTATTATTTAATGCAGAATAAATTCAATATTAATTAATTTAACTTAAGTATATTTTATTAATTGAGAGACTAAATTGCTCATTGAAATAGTTAAACAAAAATATAAGGTATGGGTAAAAAATTGTTTACCCATGACAACTTTTCAAAATGTAATAAACAATAACTTACAAGGCCTTGTCTTTCTTTTTCCTTTTGTAGTACCATCTCTGTTTGTTTATCATCAAATTTGACTACTGCTGATAATACTTTTGCTAGAGTTACGGAATGTGTGCCAGAACCTGTAAGATATTCATATAGAATATTCTTCAAATATTCTAATTCAGTATTTTCCTGAAGTGCATGCAAATGTCTTAAACTAACAAGTGCTTCATCTAGTCTCCTTTCTAATTTTTCATTAGATAATCTTAATTTTTCATTATTGTTTTGCATATGATTCATGTTCTCAGTCACTGATTGATTCATTTGTTCTAAATCAAATAATTTCTTTTCTAATCTATTTTTTGTTTCTGTCAAATTATTATACTTATGAACAATGTCATTATTATTTATACAATTGTTTTCTGTAACTATGCTTGTTTTAGGATATGACTGTAATTTTATTTGGTCTTTTAATTCAAGATTCTCTTCTGCCAATAATGAGTTCTCTCTAAGCAAGTCATCTATTTTATCTTTTCCATATTGAATTTCATTTTGAAGACTTTCTATATCACGAATAAACATATCATTTTTGTCAGGAAAACTATCATTGGTCGCAATGACTTCCCGTAATTTGTCATTGAGTTGACTATTTTCTTTAGAAACTTTAGTCATATAAGATTGGAGGCCTTCAATATCAGACTGCAATCGTTTATTCTCATCTTTTAGCGCATCAACCTCAATCACACATTCATCATGTTTTATTTTAATATCCTCCAACTCCTTAATTTCTGATTTATTATGTTTAAGTTCTTCTGATATTTTGTTATTAGTGTTCTTTAGGAGTTCTACATCTTTTTTGAATTGTTCAATGATGTCTTTGCTCTCATTAAGAATTTGTTCTTGTTGATTAAAATTATCTGTTTGTGTATTTTTTGCATGTTTCTCCTTTTTTATATTTTCTTCAAGTTCAGATATCACGGAGTTTAAGTGGTCTTTTTCAATTTCTATTTGAGTATGAGATTTGCGAACTTCTTTCAATTCTGATTCAATATCAGTAACATTCTTGGAAATAGTTTCAGATAAGTTCTTAAGTGATGTATTTTCTTGATTTAGATCATCAATTCGTTTTTCTAAGTTAAGTATGATGTTTGTTTGTTTTTGATAGTCTTCTTTAAGTGTTGATAATTCATTGTGTTCTGCTGTTAATGTGTTGAATTTTTTTAGAAGTTCATCATACTTGTGGGATGCATCTTCAAATTCATTTCTAGATATTTCCTTCTCATTTTCATTTTCTTTTAATAAACTTAGAAGTTCTACATTTTCTTTTTTCAAAACATTAAGTTTTTCATCAATTGTATTTTTTTCCATACTATAATTTTTAAGTTCTTCATTCAATTTTTTGGAATCATTCATGTAATTATTCAATTCCTTTTGATAATCTTTACTTTGATTTTGTAAATCTAGAATCTTTTGTAAGTGTGCACTATTTTCAGATTGCACTTTCTCTAATTTTGATTTTAATCTATCGTTTTCTTTCTGCAATTGATTATAATCATTGTTTAGGGTTTTGTATTGATCGGTTATATTTTGAACATTAATTTGTAAAGAGACATTAGAAAGACGTAAATCTTCACATAACCTTTCACACTGAGTAATTTCATTTCTTGCTGTGTTATTTAATACAATCATATTTTCGTTAATGATTTTATGTGTTTCATTCATAACTTGTTTAAATGATTTTGTTTCTTTCAAAGTTTTATTTAAATGTTTTTGTAAGGTAATAACATTAGTTCTCAACTCTTCACAAGATTTCTTTACCTGTTCTCCTTGAACTACCTTATCTTTTAATGACGTTATTTCTGATTTTAATTCATCTACAGTGATATTCAGCTGTTCGTTAAGTGTTTGAATAGACTCATGGTTTAATAAAAGTTTTTCAATTTCTGTTTGTAATTTTACAAGTTCCACCCTTTCCTCCTGAATCTCAGATTCTAAGTTACTACATTTTAATTTCCACATATTTATTTCTTCTGTTTGTTTCTTATCATCTTGTAATTCTTGGCTGTTTGACAAATTTACTTCTTTTTTTAGCATTTGTAAATTGTTTTCTAAACTGCTGATTTGTGTACTTTTCTTCGTATTTTCTTCAAGTAACTGTGTATTTCTATTTTCTAAATAGACATTTCTATCAATCATTGCCAATTTTTCAGCAGTTTCTTGCTTCATTTGTAGTTGTAAGCAATTGTACTCTTCATCAGCCTTATTCTTAGTTTGTTCAAGGTATTGATATTTTTGTGCAAGAGCATCTAACTCAGTTATTAACTCTCCAACTTTAGTTTTATCAACATTTAGTTCATTAATATCATTTCTTAACTTAGAATGCTCTTCTTCCAATTGACTTATATTGTTTTTATAATCATTTATTATTATATTAAGTGACTGAATTTCATTATCACTACTTGCTAAGCTATCTTTTAATGATTTTATTTCAGTTTCCTTACTTTCTAATTCTTTATGAATACTTAGTTTATTTTCAGCTAATGATATAGCATACTCCTCTTCTCTTTTACTTAATATTTCGATTTTTTCGTGTAACTTTTCAATTTCTTCTTGTGCATTTTTTAAATTTATTTCAACAATAGACATTTCTTTATTTTTTAAAAATTCAATAGAATTATTTTTATTTTGTAATTCTTCGATACTTTCGTTCAGTTCATGAATTCTTTGCCTCGCTTCAGTTAATGATAGAGTCGCAGCTTTAAGCTGTTCATTTTCTTTAACTTTATTTTCAAGATCAGAAGAAATTATTTGCAATTCTGTAGTCAATTGCGCATTCTTTTCTTTAGTAGATTTAAGTGATTCCTTATACTTATTTAACAATTGTTCCAATTTTTCAATTTTATTATTTAAGGCTGTCGTTTCTATTGTTCCGGTTTCTTCGCTGGATTTTTGGTCATTATTTAAATCATCAGTAACTAAATTAATTAAAGGTGCATCATTATCATTTTTATTATTTGTAACTTGTAGTTTATTTTCTGTTAAATCAACACTCTCCACCATATTACTATTTTGTAGAAGACTTAATTTTGTATTAAGTGTTTCGATTTTTATATTTTTCTCCTCAATTTCTAAACGCAACGCTTTTTCAAGGTGTGCCTAAAAATATGTTTTTATTATATTATATATGGTTAATTTAAACAAGAATGGACTAAAAAATATAAATAATTTCATACATACTTTAGCACCCTGTTCTAATGAACATTGTTCTCTTAATTCAGATACTCTTCTTAAGGCTTTATCCTGCGTCTCTACTAAGACATTCTGAAAGAATTAAATGTTTTCGTTAGCATTCTTCCTAGTATATTAAAGATATTTTTAAATGTGATTTTAATGTTATTTTACAAAATATCTTGGAAATTATTGTTCATAAAATTAAGTTTTTCCTAAAAAATATCTATTTAAAAAACATTGATTTGCCATATGCTTCTCATAAAATATATTGTAACCATAAATATCATTGAGTATTGGAACTTATATAATTAATTATCATGCCACTTATTAATACTTTTAATTAAAATATTAACCCTTGCTTTTGCATTTTCCCTTTCCAAAAGTTTGTAATGACGAGCAAGATCCGCATATTGAGTTTTGTATTTAGTACAACGATCTTGCGTACGGCGGTATGCTGCATACAACTGTTCTTTAGTAACTCTGTCTAGGTTAACTGTACCACCAGAAAAACCTTTCTCTTCAGCTTCACTGGCTGATACCTCCATATCTGACTGCAATTACAAGAAGTTAAAAATATAATTGTTACTATATAAATTACATAAAACATTTGATAAGACTTATAAGACAGCATGCTGGAAATTGATCTTGAATTGAATTTGACTTTTCATCACGTAGGACATGACCTACTTTGAAACAAAAGAAGAATATTGTTTATTGACCTGTCCCAGGTTCCGAACCTGGAATCTTATGGTCCATAGCCATATAAGCTAGGTACTTTATGAAGCTCACAGTATTATAAAAAACACAAATATTACCTAAAATGGATAAATATTTCTAAAATAAGATTCTTATGTTGTAATCAAGCTTATAAATATTATAACAAACATATTTATTGTATGTCCTACCTGCAAATGATACATTGATGGACTCTCATAGCTTGGCAATCTAAATGATATATCGCTAGCAAATGAGCTGTTGGAAAGTCGTCTTTGTCTCTGATTTTCCTGATGCATCTATAAACACAAAAGTCTGATCTTTAAAAGGGCCCTATCTTTTTAACATAACAATTAAAAGAATAATATGTAATGTTAATGTAATAATAATATCCAAAGTACTATTGTACATAAGTACTATATAAAATCCAGTACCAAGAAATTAAAAGATGGAATTCAATAGATACTTTTGATGTATTTCTGATGTATTTTTCATATCAAATTTAATTATTTTACAATTATCTTATAAAAGATAAAAAATATGTTTACCTCTTGCTTAAATTGAAAATCTGATTCAATATTTTGCTGACTGTTTCCCGGCTGCACAAGAGGCACTTCTTGATAGTTATTAGGTTGATTGTATGTTGACACCTTGGTTTTACTCATAGTATCTAAAAAAATATTACATTAAATATTTACAGCAGTAACTATAAATGTTGCTTACAGGGTGATTAGATGAACAATTATGTGTCTTCTAGTGAAACAATAGTTAATTAAAGCCTATAAGTAAGGTCCTAATTACAAATAACGAAAACATAATTTAACACTAACCATTATCACCTATGGAAAACAAATCATTATTTGTTATGTCAGATATGCTGCTTGAAGCAGATGTAACTGCAGCCTGAAAAATAGAGATTATAATAAAGGATTTACTAAGGCAAAATATTTAACTTGATTATAAGAATTTTATTAAATTTTAATTATTTTCATTCACAAAGTTCCATTTCATTAATTATTGCAAATAATGTAATACTTTTTTTCTATTAGACAAATACTTATGACATTTTTTTCAATTGTTATAGTCAAATTATTCATTATAAAATGTTTAATTTGATAAATAAAATAATAAGTCTATATTAATCCTACCTGCGCAGCTTGTGCAAATTGTTGTATCCTTTGAGGAGATGACTTAACTTCCTCAGCTAATTTATCTTTAAATTTCTTGAACATTTTTTAGTATTGAAATACTGCTTTCAATTGTAATGTGCAACTTAATTATAAGTATTAATTTATTTATCAAATCTTATACATAGTCTACACATATTATACTATAAAGCATATAAATATTAAGTATATAATATTTAATTATTTATACTAATTAAACGTATTACACTCTTTTAATCATCAAAACGTCATTAAAAAGACAAATTTGACAATGACGTTTAGTATAGAATTCATCTGTATCGAAGTACAAAATTATATTGCTTACAATAGTAAATGCATAGTTAAAGTATTCTTGTTTATATGCCACTGAACTGTAGAAAAAAAGTCATGTGCACGTTAACCAGGAATAGGGATAGTCACTAGAGATAAGTAAAAGTATACATAACGTAATATGTAGAACAGTGCACAGAATAAAACAACTTTAACTTTACATTAATACTGTTGATTGTTGATGTGTACATGTACATGATACGTGTGGTTTTTCATAGAAAATTAGTTAAGTGGTACGCTTAATAGACTGATATTATTAAATTTTATTAAAATTATTTACAAAGCAATTGTACTTTATCATTTAAAAAATCAGTTCATTGATTATGTAAAAATATTATTTTTTATTTATTTTGTATGATTTCTTGACAACTACAACTAATTAACTACTTTGACGTTATAAAATTTAGAATGACCTTAAAAATATTGAAAATTGTTTATTTTTACATAACTTTATTTACATTAAGAAATTAAAATTACTGTACGATACATTATAAAAAAAGTTAGAGGTATCTTTAGGCACCCGGATAAATAAAGTCGCTTTCGCTATATTTTATGTATTAAATAATAGACACAATGATACAAATTAACAAAGTTTGATATTAATTAAATAACAGCAAATATTATTAAAAAGCCCGTGTGAGTTTAAACAATAAAAAATAGAGCGAAAGATAGAGGAGCATAATGCTTTTTCCTTATGTGACGATGTCAGCCATTTCACTCTACTGTAGAACACGTAAAACACTTAATTAAAATCCTGGTTAGAAAAATTCAAATTGCACTCACACAGTCATTTTTATCGATAATACTTATAAAGGATTAATTTTATTATAAGACTAAATGATTAATAAGAAATCAATTAAAAAACCAAAATCCATTACTTTTAACCTAAACTATCGATACTATCGATAGTATCAATAGTATCGCTGCAAGCAATTGTATTGCTTCAGAGAACTAGCGATACTATTACTATTGCCGTCATCAATAATATTGCTGACGGAGAGCTATCGATACTATCGATAGTATTGATCAAACGATACTATCGATAGTACTACCGATATCCTGAATAGTTTTCGAGGTCAACTATCGATAGTTCTGCAACACTGATGTATAGTATTATACATATTTACACTTTCAGCTTTATTTCAAACATAAGAGGAGAAAAGTCAAATAAACAACATTTCACAGATTTGCAAAAAAATGATGTTTTTAACGTCGACGAAACTGTTATCGGAATTTTGGAAGTAAAATCAATGTCAAGCCGGCAATGAGCATAATATGATGTTTTTCTAAAACTGAAGCATTTTTGTATCGATTTACGATTACAATTTATAAAACGGTTATTCAGGTACCCGTTAAACAAAAAAAAAAAATCAAAACATGGCACATTTATTTTAAATATTTTTTTTCTTATTTTTCTGATAACCCCCATCAATTGACCTATCGCGCATTGCCCGCTTGACGTTAATCCTGGGACACTCTGTATAAACTCTCAGTAGTCCACTGAATAGCTGAGCTATTAGCGAATCGCATGAAATATGTAGTTCTACGGTTTGTTGGGAATGGGCTATGCATTATAATATATCATTCATAATTTAAGCCACTGTCAACCAGCAGCTGTTGGCATTTTGTAGATGAAAAATTTAATATTCTTATCAACTCAATCAAGAGTACTTAGTGACAGACGACAGTCCAGAATATAAAACCTCAATTATTTACGGGATCCGAAATCATTTTGTAAATTTTACCTTTTGTTTCTTACTTGAAATTTACCCCTTTGGCCTCTTGAGGACTGTACCCCCACCCTAATTGTAAGTATTTTGACACTTGACAGATACTTTCAATTTTATTCCATAATTCAAAATCATATGAGTTCGGTTCTTACTTCTTACTTCTAAACGCCATAAATATCATAACCCATTTTGCATAAGTTAGATTTAAAAACCCGCTTAAAAATATATTTTTAAAGTTAAAAGTAAGTGTAATTTGTGTTTATTATGTATATACCTACTAGAAGATTAGTTCAAATTGCTGGATGGGGTGGACTTATTGTAGCAACGACTGGATTTTATTTACAAAATAAAATTGTGGATAATGTGAGAAGCGGTAGTTATTACAAAGACGCTTTAAAAAAATTGCGAAGCCACCCAGGAGCAGTACACTATCTCGGTGAACCTATTAAGGATAAGCGATTCAAATTAAGTGACAGTCAAAATAATTACTCCGATGCAGCATCAGCTAAATTTTGTGTTCCTGTATCAGGACAAAAGGAGCGGGGATATTATTATTTTTGGGCGGAAAAAATCGATGACACATGGTGTATTGTTAGAGCAGAACTTGAATTAAAATCAAAACCTGATGAAAGATTAGTGATAGTTAAGCAAAGTTAGTGCTAGTGGTTCCAATTTTGTAATAAAATGTTATTTTTTTATCTTCGTTATATTGTAACATGAATAAAAATAATAGATGTTAGGATTTATATGTTTCCTATATATAATTAGTTAGTTTTAGAAGGTTTTTGTTGACAAAAATATATATTTCGATATTTATTTCAGTTTTTATTTCCTTTTTTAAGCTAGAAAAATGATGTTTGTTGGAACATCGCGAGAAAAGTTTTTTTATCACAATACATTGTTATGTCTAGTTAAATCACTACAAGATAAAAATATAACAGTTGATCTTCGAAATGATTCATATGTCTGTGGTCAACTTACATCTGTGGATGGGTAAGTAACAGAAATAAAAAAAGTATCTGCATTTTATCCTTTATTTTCATTAAAGGTAATGAAAGTTTTTTACGTCTATTTTATAATATATAACATCAATTTTTTCATATTAATATTAATTATATGGCAAAAGCTTTTATAACATTTTCCAATTATTCCACAGTTCATCATTGTGCATTCAATTTAATATGCTATGCAAATAAATGATTTTATTGTAAATTTAATATTTTAAGGGAATCTTTATTTAATGAAGAAATTTAGAATTATTCTACTCACATGTATTAGTTAGTATTACAGATATTATAATTAGTTTTATATTTTTCATATTATTTTAATATGAAATAAATTATTGAATGTGCTAATAAAGTGCTTTTCCTAGACTTTTACCACAATTTATTAAAAAATAACAAATTTATAGTAAATGATTATTGCTCATAAATCTAATTACATTAAAAACATTTATGAAAGTATTTACAATTTTCATTACTGAATATTAGTCACAAAAAACTTTACCTGTAAATAGTGTTTAGGAGCAGATTACTTGAATAATGCTGTTTTCTTCTTTCAAATATGAAATCAATGATGACAGAAAGAGATAAATAAGTGTCTAAACAATTGCTAAACAACATTTTTATGTAAGGCCAACATTTTAAAACATTTTAATGTTTCAACACATTACACACAGTTGTACATACCAAGACTTAATAAGAATAATTGTTAAGAATAAAACGATTAACCTATATTTAATATACAATTTGGAAGGACTATGATAACTAAGTTATTAACATATATACAACAAAGTATTAAGATTAGGAAAGAGATAGGGATTACTTTTAGGATTAAGTAATAGAAAAACACAAGTTATTGTATTATTTAGAACATAAAGTATGATTAAAATGCCCACTATTATCATTACAGCTACATGAACATCTCAATGAGTAAAGCTGTGTATTGTGATTCTCAAGAAAATGAATATTATTTTGATAATTTATTTGTACAAGCACGAAATATTAGATATGTGCATATACCAGAAACAGTAAGTATATCATTGATAATTTAACTACTTGATTTCTACTAGTAATGAAACATTATTATTTTATTAAATTGACTATTTGATTAAAATGTTTCTTATTTTAGATCTCTATCTTAGGAAACATAAAAAATGAGTTTAAAAAAGGAAATGAAAAAGATCCAAATAAAGAAGATAAACCTGTGAAATCAAGAAAAGCGAAAAAGGCATTACAGCAGCACATGAAAATTGTAGCATCATTAGAGAATTAATATGCTGTTAACTTTCTTTCTAACATTTAAAAAACATTTTGTCTGTACTAACATAACAAATCGAAATTAATAATTTATCAAAGATGATAAATACTTAAAATAAAAAATTAAATGTTTGTAATTATATTTTATTTATTTATATTATCTGATATATTCTTAGGATCGGATGGACTTGAACTATTTGTGTTCATTTTATGTTCATTTTTAGATTCTGCACTCTGTACTTTGGTATGGCTATCCTTACCGTGATAGTTATCTCTGTAGTTATTAGATGTAAAGTTCTGTTCGCTGTCATTATGAGACATTACTCCATTATCTATGAAAAATAATTTCGGTTTGCTTGTGCTGTATTCATCTATTTTAATATCACCGCTGTAATGGTCATTTTTATTGGTTCGTTGATTTAAAAATGCCAACTGGTCACTAGAAAACTTCTGTATACAATTATTTATGATTAAATTTTTGAAATCGTAGTTTCCCGATTTTTTCGAGTTTTGCATAGTATCGGTGTTGTCATTAATTTTAAAAGATTTGTTTGTATCGTCAAACTTTGATCCATTCATATTTTCGGTTTCGATTTCCTCTCGCCTATTCTGTTCCACAATTACAACATGCTTAAAAGGTGTTGCTTTATTTGTAGCAACACTTCGGATGTTAGTTGGTCGGAGGAAAACGTCATCTTTGATTTGTGTAGTCGGAGATGACTGTGAAGCGGATTCAGGTGTTTGACTACATAAATAATTTGATTGATTTATATTTGCAATTATGGATGTTGGACTCGGTGAAGATTGTGTTACATTTGGCCTTTGTAATATCGGTGGAATTGATGAACCTGTAATAAATTTTAATATTTAATTTTATTTACCTTATAACAAACTCGCTTCCTGTACCTATAGACTACATATTCATTAATTAAAAAGAGGGGGACTAAACCATACCTGGAGGTTTGTACTTGGCGAGTTGGGCATAAACTTGCTTGATGCGCTCGATGTTAACCTGCGATGCCTTAGCGTGGTCGACTATCGGCTGTGGGTAGTCTCGTCCAATGATACAGTTCGCAGCTTGTTGCACCGCTTCCGGCGCCATCCAAGGCTCGTGAATATAACGAGTTGGTAAATTCTTCAACGCTGGAATATACTTCCTAAGAAACCAAAGAGAAAATGTCAGTTTTAATACATGTTCAAGTTGTTTCTGAGATATTTGGATTAGTATTTTAGATATTCATAGTGATCATACCACGTTGAAAATACACATAAAAGCCACAATAGTTACACTGTTTATTTGTAAGAATTTACCAACCATAGTCTCGAAAATTATATGTACTATTCGTAAACAGAATGGAATACGACCTTTTGGAACTGAGTAACTGATTGCCATGACAATAGGACGCGTGTTCTTTACTTGGGTGTTATTGTAAATTAATACTCCTGACTTTCAATGGTTATGATTATACGATTATTTCAATGATTAAACTAAAATAATTCGGGCAATTAAACACAAACGTACAAACACCTTACTTACATACATACATACCCAGAGATCTTTTGGCTTTACCAGACTGGTGATTATTGTAACTTCTTTGCTAACGTTCCCTTGCTCGAGGAATGTAATTTATCGATATACGGTACGGTTCCATCACATTCTAATAGCGATAGGCGCGCTGATATAGTTGATTATTCTTTGTCTTTTGTCACAATGTGTATAAATTGAAATAAAAAAAAAAAAGAAATAATATTTAGTATCTAATTTAATAACCGGAATATTGTTTTATTGTATGATTTGTGGGTAAAATACTGGATTTTACCAGGGATTCAGTTTTTATGTGCTTAATTTGTGTATAAAATTCATCTTGTTTTCAGAGATAAAGGAAAACATCGTAAGGAATACTGCATAAAATGGCAGAAATACACCAAACCCCATTGGAACAATGTGTTGGAATAAACTTCAAACCTTCTTATAAAGTAATAAGTTCCAGTAATGGAGCATTTACCTTTAACGGATAAGTGCTAAGTTTCCCCTTAAGGATATCATACCAACGACACCAAGGACCACTTTTCGCTATTAGAATCTATTAAAGTTCATCAAGTTTCGAGGGCCGAGATAGCGAAGATAAACCGTTAAATAGGTCATGCGCGGCGGTGAAGGAACACCTTCATGTGGCGGATAAATTTCTGCTAAATGTTTCACCAGAGCAACGTAAAATAAGTTCATAAGCAAACCTCCATAAGAGACAAGGTCACCCAAACATAGGACACTACCGACCTGCTGTTACTTAGTCTATTTCTAAATTATTGTTAAGCGACTATAATATATAAATTATTATATGTGAAGCGATGCGAGATTTAACAATGGTTTTTCTGTAATTAAGCATACTATACACGTGAAATTTATAAAAATACTTTGTACATACACAAACCTTTGGAAATGAATAGTTATCACAAGGGACGGCCTTTAATAAATGTTTTTTATGAATGTATGATTTGTCGAATTATATTTTTCCTTCTGCAGTCTATGAATATTATCTAAATTGGGACAAGCTTTACACAGACATTAATCGAAGCAACGAATATAAATGAAATCTTTGTAGAAGATCATTCGAAATCCTACCAAATTTTGGAAGATGTCAGATGTCATTATTTATTTTCGAAAACTCCTTTTTCACCTTTTCTCTGAAATTGCAAATGCTTAAATTAAAAAAAAAAAAAAAACCACTTACAATTTATAACTAAATGCAATTACGTTATTGAAACGAATAAAAAGTTATGAAGAAGGCAAGCGAGTTACATAAAATTTTGTTTAAAATGTAAGGCCAGTGAGGCTATTTAGTTAAAAATAAATTCGAAATTCATTCATTTAAAAAAGTATAGCACTTACTCTACATAGAAAAAGCCTTCCTGCTCTTACATTTAAGATTAATATTCACAAAAGCTGCTCCGAAATAATATGACATGTAACATTGATTGTTTATATAATCCAAAGTGATAAATTATATTAGCTGTGGTACAATTAATTTATGAAAATAGTGCTCGTATAGTCCGACCCAATTAAAGGAGGGAAACAGGTAAATAAACAACTTTGACCTTAAATTGATATAATTACTTCAACAATATTATAAAATTAGTGTATGATTTATATAAAAAAAATATTCGTTTCGATAGATTTATATTAATATTATATATAGTATAGGACAACTTGATAACTTTCAATAATCACCCGTGCACATAGACGAATGTTGTAATATGAATAGTACATACTATACTACGACCTAAGTACTGCTATTAATATCAGTTTTATCTTTACTTTTTTCTAATAATATCTGTCAGTTTATCATATGTTTACATTACTATTTATTTTACTACTGGCCATTTGCATTTGTGTATCAATTATTTGTTTACCATTTTCCCTGCTTAAAGTGGAATAAACTATACTCTTATACTCTATAGAATCTTTGTGATGTATGAAAACAAAATGGCCGACTTAATTGTTAATGCAACACGAATGGTGAATATGAAAAATGCTTTTAAAGAAAACCATTAGGCATTATTTTTTGCGTAAATTGCTAATATAAGGTACATACCTTATGAAGTCACCATTTGGATCAGTTTTTCGACCAAAGCGGACGGGACAATAGCAGTGGAAAAACTGCTGGAAGAAAGACGAGCACGACAGCCACATCCACATGCCCGCGTTAACTGACCAATCCGCGTCCAGGAGCAGCTCGTCAAATACCTATATTGGCAGATATGAAAAAATACTCATCAGTCTAGTGGCTAGATTGTATGTTTACAGATCATACGGTCTTGCGATCAAAACGCGGATTTGATGTTTAATAGTTATTGGGTTGTTCTGTAAATGAATCTTAGAAGTTACACAATGGAGTATGTTATACATTGTATTTAATAGTTATTGGTACGGAGAGCACCGTAAATTTTAAGAAAATTCAAGAAAATAAGTAATAATGCATATAAAAAAATTGGTTTCGTAATCCAAATCAGATATTTACGTACCAAGTTTAATAAAACGACTGTTTCGAGTTTAGAATTCGCATATTGTATTATTGCCTCAGAATTACAAATGGCGATCAATTAAAAAAAAAAAAACATATTCGAAGTATAAAAATGCAACTCTATACAATTATATCTTACTGTGTAAACGTTATATTATACACACCATGAATGGTAACTGAAAAAGTTGTGGTTCGTTATAGAAGTTTTTATAAAATTTCAAATGTAACAGAAGACAATGTACTTGCCTTCATGCCCTCCTCCCATGAGATCCAGAGGTCGCCCCTCGTGAGGAAGCAAGCGGCTGCGTGTCGCGCTAGATGATGTATCCAACCTTCCTCTCGTAACTGAATCATTATTGCATCTATCCATGGGAAACCAGTTTGGCCCTAAAATATATTTTAAAAAAGTTGTCTAAAGTTTGCCATTTTTGAACACTAGACCGATCGATACAAAACGCACCGTGATCGAGATTCGAACATATTCATTATTGGAATTAAAAAGGAATTTGCATGTTGGAACATTTTTATTTAATTGAAAATAATACAGATCATCAACAGTTGCGAAACAGAGTAGAAAATCTACTATACTGTTTAATCTTTGCTTATTTATTATATAGATTTCGGTATTACCGAAAAAAGCTTTAGTCTGAGGTCGTAAAAAAATTGCACTTTGATGCTACTATTACCAGCTTTTATTACTAACGCTCGTAGTTTTGTCGGCAATCGAAAAAACTGCATTTACTCTCTAAATATACATATGTATATAAGAATGAGTAATAATGTTTTAGCTAGATGTAAAAATAAATCTTTTATAAAATATTGTATAGATGACGTCACTATGGTAGCAAGGAATGGTGCTATAAGGCAAGTAACAAATTCTTCTAACTTACATTTGCCCATTTCACGAGAGCTTCTTGATTCTTCTCCCAAGGGATTTGTACACATATCGGGTTCCCTTCCATTCGATCAAAGTTGGGGTTCTTAGTCGCAGCGCAATAAAAAAATTCCCTCCATAATATCTGGCCGTGTAACGATAATGGCGGCAAAACTCGCTTGACCCGTGTATACAGCTCGGTGAGTTGATAATAAAATAGCCTCGTGGATAAGCATCCAAATCTGCAAATCCGATGATAAATTAAGATTTTATTTCGTCCAATCTGCACGTGGAAAACATGCCTTATGAACCTAATAATAAATATAAAACCTAAAAATAAAAAGGTTAATAGTTGTCGCGTCAGTGACGAATTGGTCAAATGATCTTTGGTCCAACAGACAGGTCTTGCAACTCTACTGTTGAAGGAAATTCAGATGGCGTTGCGATCGAGGGATCTATCAACAGGTATTAGTTAAGCTTATGGACCACATATAACTGGACCAACTTCAATGTTGCCATTCTAAAAAATAACTAATTTATGATTTGCAACAATATATGGATAATTAACAAAGTAAACATGATTTCTAAAATCCTAGATAGGTAATAAAAATATATTTAACCTTAAGTAAGGTGATAGTCCTGTCTGACTAGCCAGCAGAGATTGCGGTGTCATCTTCGGTCGTCCGAAAGAAGCTACCCATGCTTTTCTCTCTAAATGCCTCTCCAGCCTCAATAAAGCTTCTTTCTCGCCGCCGATCCAAATTGGAGGCTTAAGCCCTTCAGTTTCAAATCCTAAAAATAAAATATATTGTTTTTGTTATTTTTTTCGTTTTTTGTAAATTAAAAAAAAAAATAACTGGCTTGAAATTATTAGGTAATGTGATAAAATAAAATCTATTAAACATATAGTTTTAATTTCGATCGTTTAATCGTACAACATATATGAGAACACATCATGACCTACCCTGGAGAACCTAGTGCCTAAAATATAATAACAGTGAGTCAACATATTAATGGCCATATTTCCATTGATCTACGCGCTGGCTTTCGTTTAAAATGTTTTTAGCAAATAGGTCAGATTATTGTGAAATTAACCTTTGTACAAGCCACCCCAGCAGTCAGAGGCACGTGTACGCGCACGTGATGTATTCTATATTGTATTACAAAACAAAGTTTGTTTTCAAAGTTTTTTTTTAATATATAAATGAGTACTTTTTTATCTGTACAAATGTTATATGATTAAAACATAAAACACATTTTGGTTACCATGAATAATAAATTTGTGTTTATAATTCATCTCGTGCTCGGCGGTGAAGGAAAACATCGTGAGGAAACCTGTATCTAATTTCAACGAAATTCTGCCACATGTGTATTCCACCAACTCGCATTAGAGAAGCGTGGTGGAATATGCTCCAAACCTTCTCCTCAAAGGAGGCCTTAGCCCAGCAATGGGAAATTTACATGTTGCTCATGTAAATGTAATGTAATATTTAATTTTTGGTTAATTGCTGTATACATATTTTTTATTAGATTAATAATCAAAAATTTAGCAGTTAATATGTTATGTCCCTTGCAGATGTAATAATAACATGAGGGAGTAGAAATTCAAATATTTGTTTAAATATATTATATCAATATTTAAGACGTTTATATACTGACCAAGTTCTTCGAGGGTGGGAACACCGAAGCGATCTTCATGATCGTCCGCGAGCGGTGTGACGGCGCCATTGAGCATCTCTGCCGTTATGGCGGGCTCGGCCGGCGGCGGAGGAGGCATGCTAGCGATCAGTGCTTGGAACTGGTGGTACGTTAACGGTGCCTTGCCTTCGTTACGTTCTATAATGCTGAAAAAAGAAAACATTATCATATCCGTATTATTAATCAGTGTAACAAAACTAATACGAGTGTATTTATTTAGCAATCAAATGTAAAAAAAAAAAACATTGATTATACTTTGTTTCACAAAACAATGTGTCTATTTATAAATGTCATTCTCATAGGAAGGAACAACAGTATTTGTATGTTTTCCTCTCCACGGTAAAGAACAACAAAGTTTGCTGTTAATTTCTGAAAATAGTTTAAAAAAGTTTTCATGAAAAACGCTAACAATTCTATTAATGAACAGAGAAAAGTATTTCTGTTACATTATTTGTTTACATGGAACAATTTTCAGTATTGAAAATAATCTTATGCTTATACCTAATAGAAATGAAAATTTACTACGACGTAGTTATTTTTATCTTCATTTATAATTTATTATTGAAACCAAATCCTATACTAATATCCTTATGCTTTAAAATTACAACAGATTTTGATGCGGTTTTTTTAATAGATACATTGATTCAAGAGGAAGGTTTATATTCATAATACATACACAATATAGTAGAGAAACACTGACAATTTTAGAGGTTTCTAAAGCGATGACGTAAATAAACACATTTTTTGCGCTTACATTGCAAACGCTGGCCGAATCCTACGAGATAGATCAAAGTACCTTAAATGCATTATGCATTTAATAAAGACCAATGTAGCCCTTTACAGCATGTAATTTAAATGAATATTTTCGAAGATATTACAGATTTAAAATGCAGGGACAAAGCGGTTTGATTTGTCTGATGATAATAAAGCTGTGAACGTTGAAATACATTCATGTAAGCATTGCACCCTTGCGAAGACGAGGCGGGTCGCTAGTAGTAAATAAACTATTATTTGAATCCTTAAAATGGCACAAATTATGAAAACAGGCTGCGCTGGTTTGGCCACATCAGAAGATCTCCAGAGTACATAGGAAATTTAGTGACCAATCTTAACGTTACAGGGTCAAGACCTACAGGGCGACCAAATTCAGATGGACAGATGTGGTCAGAAAAGATCTCAGTTCCCGCAATGTTACTGAAAACGATACGTCGAATAGAGCGAAGTGAAAGCAAAAGACTAGGAAGGCAGACCCCACTATCAGATGGGAACAATAAATGCGCAGGGGAGAGAGAGAGAGGAGACATTTTCCTTATTCTCTTAATAATTTAATAATAATAGTCACGAGTCAGAATATTTAGAGAAAATACGCGGCGCAATAAAGATCAATTTATTCTGCCGTCGCAACTAGAAGTAAAACATACAAAGTATATGTATATAGCAATAAGCTTGTAAAAATTGTTCACTGAAAACAGTAGCGTAGTGGGCATGCTTTTTTAGCATTAGTGTAGATTTTCCGAAGTCTTGTAACCTAAATTGTAAGACAATACTATATTAAAAATTAAAAGTGAACAAAAATGAAATGATTACGGTTGTCTTATATTTAGCTGTGCTCGTTTCAGAAGTAAAAAACCACTTTTTTTTATTAAACAACCGGAAATATTCTTTGTTTGTTAAACCCTACTTAATAAAGATAGAACATTTTATAACTTCTACGTACTTGTCCAGCTTGTAAAGAGTGTGTGAGACTCTGGAAGTAACTGTTATGCCAACTTCGCGACATTTGGTCATTATGTTATGGTCCCGAACGCGGCCGTAGGGCTCGGGGTCCTCCTCGAATGTGAGTGCAGTTGTTCCCCATTCCCGAAACAATTTCGGTAACGCATCCGCTGGCTGGCCTCTCACGACAAAAAGCCGCGAATTCAACTTTTTCAAATTGTTGTCTAAATCTTCTAGGCATTGTAGAAGAAATCTATAATGACATAATTTTAGTTATGAAATAGTCACGAATATTACACAATTCGGACGACACTAAATACCGGCCTAATCAGATTAATGAAAGAAACTGCATTATCGCTCTTTCTAAGTTCGCACATTTATCAAATACCTACTTTAATGTATTACACAATACAGTATGTGCAAGCTTCAATTTATATACACAGTTCGATTATATTTTGAGTAGATTTTGTAATAGTTAATCCAACTAATTAGTAAATAAGACGATTAAACAGAAAGGGGTGATAGTTATCTCTTGCGTAAATGTTACTAAAACTAATCACATAAATAAAAACAGAAAAAAAGGGTATTAGATATTGCATCAATAAACAATGAAAAAAATGCAGTAGTAATATAATACGTTTTACATACCTCCATTTGTTGATGCCGACATTGGACGAACTTGCGAACCAGGGATCGATAATGAAAACGCATCGAAACGTTGCAGCGCCCGTGAGACCCTCCCGTAAAGCCGGGTTATCGTGAAGTCGGAGGCCCTTCCTGAACCAATGCACGGTGTGCTTCCCTGATTGACGCCCCGATGGCGTGGTCACTTGAGCCACAATAGGAGTCCGCGTGCTCGACCCTGACTTCGTCTCCGCGGCGGCCGACATAGCTACGTCACCGACATTACTGTCTAAAATCAGATGTCTTTTTTAAAAAGACAAATAATTAATAATAATATAGAAAATGTTTAGTCGGCCTTGCGTCGGTTATCTACAAATTCGATACATCTTGATCATTCTATTGAAAAATAACAAAATTTGAATATCAAATAAACCTCTCAAATGAATATTTCCACTTTGAATTAAAAACATAAATATGAACAATAAAATGATTTGTGACTTGCCTTTCTACTATGGGTGTTTCATAGATACTTATCAGTAAATAGTATATATAACACCGCGTTTACACATGCGTGCTCGTGATTCGCTTCGCCATTCGTCGAATTCCTTGACGAGAAATTCGCGTGGCTTTAGGCTGACACGAGTGACCGATTACACATTAGCGTGTATTCATTTCTACTTCAATTTGACGAAATGCACTACGTTGTCATTCTAGCGACTTTACGATTGCAGCGATTATATCATAATATAAATATAATTAATTACTTGTTAGAAATATATTTAAAAAATGTCTAAAAAACAATTTAGATTAGATTTCGCTATATATATTTATTATGTATTAAATAACAGAAACAATTATATAAATTAACAACGTTTGAAAATACTTAAATGACAATGAAAAAATTGTAATAACAAATACCGTATTAAAAAAATGAGTTTAAAGAACATAATAATAAAACCGTGCGTAACAGAAAGAGACAGAGAGAGAAGGAAAAGTCGCCGGAGACATAGCGCTTTGTCCTTACTTGACGATTTCTGCCAGTTCAATATACCGTAAGTCGCGTAAAAGAACTTCGTTCCAAAAGACGTTGAAATTCTTTCGCCAGTTGTTCTCAGATCCGAGGTTTTTATTTCCGACGCAATGGTAGATTTTTGACAATCAATAAGCAAGTGTAACGCTTCTTTATTGAATATTTGTTTTTAACTTTTGTTCACCTCACCAATCTATTTGAACCCTTTGAATCATATCCAAGCCGCTCCCGACGCGAGCGTAACGGCAAAACACGAGGCGAATGTCGAACGCACCATTGACATATTCGTGGCTCGTGCCGCCCTTCTTGCCTCGTCGTTAACGCGAATGTGTAAATGCGGCTTTAAAATCATGATTTGAAATGTATGTTTTTTAAAAATGCAAAGATTTATAACAAAGCTAAAAAATTAAAATATTACCTAGTGTGTAATTTTTGTTACAATAAAAAAGTAAAACTGACGAAGTGAGAGTAAAAACATAAAATGTTTTGTTACACACCAATTGTCCCTTTTTATAAAACAAATACTAATCAAGCTAAATCATATGAAAAATAGACATTCCAGGTGACCTGTAAAAAAAGACATGGTTTATAAAAATACTTTTTCAACAAATATTTTTTTATAATGGTACTAATTCTGTTAATCAATATCTCGAATTATTTCTCATAAAGGGTTTAAGTATTTTAGTTCTGATAAATTAGTTTAGGAATTGAGTGCATCAAAATCAACACCATTATGTTAACATGCCAGGTATACACACATAGTATACACTTACAAGTTGCATTACTGTGTGGCATGTCTATAATATCAAAGGCTTTTTTAAATTAAAATAAAATACTAATAGACAAGCATAATCAGCAGCAGTTTGTTAGCTAATGGCAATCCTGCCATTCCATATGTGCCTTATGCGGTTTGTCAGACATTATATGCTTTTCAACATATATACAAAATAGTGAGCCCGGAAAAAACTGTTACTTGCTGTTGAAGTAGGTTGTTAGTTGTTTTCATATATCCGTTACTGTGCAATGCAGGATTTTTAGCCACAAGGCAAAATAAACTTGTAAAAGTAAAAAAAGGCAAGCTACCACCGATTGTGTTTGTCTTCTCATATTTATATCTTGTTTTGTTTGTAATCATTTGTTTTAATAATCATGGAATGTGTGCTTTGCATGTTACAGACATGCTGCAAAGTAAACTGCAATGTGCGGGTTCCCACCCTAATGATGAATATAATTATGGTGGTATTTAAGTAAATTAATAAGATAATAAGATTTGAAACAGGAATTGCTAAATGGCAAGAGTCAAACCTAACTATGAAATTTATAATAAAAATTTAAAATTCAACTGCATTCTTGGAAATTGTATGATTTATTTAATTTCTATGACAATGAATCTGAGAAAATAGATACTTTGTTGTATGTTTAGTTTGCTAATGTTATTTATATGATAAAGAGTGTGATGTAACAAATTATTTCTTAGCTTTATAAATTAGATAGCCACTAATACATATAATACAATAGCTGATGTACTATTATATTTTTATTATTGTGATGTATTATTCCTTTTATTAACTGTATAAATATAGGGATAACTTAAAATGAAAAACAAAAAACATGTATTTGGAGGATATATAAATTTAGGTACTTGATATTGATGATTAAAAAAAAATAGCTACTGAATATCATGCCTGTATTCTAAGTAGAAATATACATCCTGAACCTGATATAGATTTTTTTTATGAGTACTTATTATAATGAAGATGTTCACAAGATATTTGAACAAAACAATTCTTTTTTTTTTCAATTACATAATTTATTAGGCGAATTTTTATGTTAATTACAAATTTCTTTAAAGAGTATATCTTTTAAAATAATAAAAAAATCATTTTAATATTACTGCTAGTAAATGTTTAACAGAATTATTTAAATTCATTTAAAATGCACAATTTAAAAACATTTAAAAACCAAACATGATTTATAGAATTTTAGTTTAACGTAGCTTTTTACATATCAATAATATGCTTACCTAGCAATTCGATCCGCAGGAGTTTTTAATCCAAGGCCTCCAGAGAAAAACATAGTAAACACTTACTCAAAATCTTAAAACGCTCATTTCAAATAATAATTATTTTAAAACAATAGTAACAGAAAATGTTAATGTTGAGTTATATCACATCGCTATGAACAAAACAGTTTTTTATATTTTGCAAATTTATATCACTAAATATCGTCTTTTAATCGTTTTAACACTTGCCACTTATTTAATCCTAAAAAAATTAAGTGTAGTTAGAATGGACTTTCTAGAACTTCACTAAATTAAAACTGAGTTGATTCAACACAAACAGAAAAGAGCCAAACTCGAACGCAGTATATAGATTAATGATAGAATGTCAGAATAAGAAATCAGCCACGCCGCTTGCAACGTGACTTCTATGTACAATTACAAACGTATATATAATAACACTCTTACGTAGTATGTACCAAACAGTACATAATAACTTTGGTATATATATTATATACACAATATGACATGCCTTTGAAGTTTGAAGTAATTTCAATAAACAATTATTTTGACTTTACTTTTTTGTACAATAATTCTTACACCGCAGCCACACTTGCGATTATATGTGATGAATTTTAAAAAAAATCTAATATATTTTTAAGAACAATTTGAAAATTTCCAAAAAATAATAATAATGTTTTTTAAGTAAAGGAGGAAAAAAATTTCATAATTATATTGAAATGTTTGCATCAATGTGTAAGCGTGTAGTACCACCGTTATATCAGTTTTTGATTGATATATCTTTATTTATAAAACAAAACCATTTCACTACCAAAATTTCGACAACAGCTTCGTTTCGGTTCGTCAACGGTTTTAGCGGATCCATTGTTCATATCATTGATAATTAAAGATCTCATCAATCAATCTTCTTCTAACTGATGAGTTGGTATTAACCGACGGTCTTCCATAAAGTATCAACTATATAATTCGTAAATATATCATTATAGTTGAAAGTATATTGTTTTGTTTTATGTAAAACTAACAACTGTTCCTGGCTATAGACGGGTATCTTTTTATATGGAACTTTTATGTTAAAGAATAAACAAAAAAAACATTCTTGCTCATCTTTACTTTAATATGCATGTATTATACACAAAAAAGCTTTCCTTTTGAATAACTCTGTAGCGTTGTTTAATACTATGTAGAAATGATAAAACATGTCAATTTTTTCATATATATATATATTATATGATTTAATAGAAAAGATTTAAAAAAACTTATAAATAAAAAATATTATGTTTTAAGTAATTCTCGCATCCTTGTAATTAGTATACTAAGTGTAGCTCGACACTCATTGTCATTCGTCAAACACAAAAATGTGTAATGTGTATATTTGGCCTTATTCACTTCTGGGCAAATGGCAATACCATCGTTATAACATTAATGTCAATCTCTTTCTGAAGTTTCCCTCATTGAAAATGTACGTTTAAGTTGTTCTTAATATTTATCCAAAGTTATCATTGAGCATTTTGCTTTTTTTTCTTTGAATCTTATTGAAATAAAGTGTAAAAAATACACACTCAAAACATAATGATATTATTTCGAGAAAATATTAATGTAATAAATATTTTCAGTGGGGGTTGACGAGACGTGACAATGGGTCGTGTTATTCGGGCTCAGCGTAAAGGTGCCGGTTCGGTCTTCGTATCACACACTAAGAAAAGGAAAGGTGCACCAAAACTCCGTTCCTTAGACTATGCAGAACGTCATGGTTACATCAAAGGCGTCGTAAAGGTACAAAATGTTTTTCAATAATAAAATATTTTGGTTTGGAGTCCATTTATATCTACTAATTAATATTTATTTACAATTAGGATATCATCCATGACCCTGGCCGTGGAGCTCCATTAGCTGTTGTGCATTTCCGTGACCCCTACAAATTTAAGACCCGCAAGGAACTTTTCATTGCGCCAGAGGGTCTCTACACAGGCCAATTTGTTTACTGTGGAAAGAAAGCGACTCTTGAAGTTGGTATGGTTAATTTCTACAAACTCCAAATTCATTTAAATTTTACAACTTCATCACGCTTAAACTATAACCTCAAATAACACTAATATCAATATATTTTTATATCTCTCGCTCTAACCTTATTGCCATGCAACAAAACCTCTTGATTTTAAAAATTTTATAAGTTTGTGACATACTTTTTAAAATCCAATGCATGACTAATTTACAGTTATTCTATTTGTATTTTATAGGAAATGTTATGCCAGTGGGTGATATGCCTGAGGGTACAATTGTATGCAACCTTGAAGAAAAGATGGGTGACAGAGGTCGGCTAGCTCGTGCCTCTGGAAATTTTGCTACCGTCATTGGTCATAATCCTGATGCCAAGCGTACTAGAGTCAAGCTTCCCTCTGGAGCCAAGAAAGTTCTGCCATCTAGCAATAGAGGAATGGTTGGTAAGTTGAATTGAAAGTTTCATCATTAATTTGAAAACAAAATGTTTATATATTACTATAGCTTACTATGTTCGATAAAAGAACAAATTATTCACTATGATGACTTTCACTTACCTACTCTGAATATGCTATGATTACACAGAGGCTCTTTCTGATTAATTATTATGTTTAAATAATAACAAACCTAGCCTTGAAAATATTTATAATTTAGTTTAATTTTTAGGTATTGTTGCCGGTGGTGGCCGTATCGACAAACCTATCTTGAAGGCTGGACGTGCTTACCATAAATACAAGGTTAAGCGTAACTGCTGGCCATATGTACGAGGTGTGTCCATGAACCCTGTGGAGCATCCTCACGGAGGTGGTAACCATCAACACATTGGTAAGTTTATTTTGATTTATTTTTATTGGTTTCTAATTTTAAAGCTTAGCTGGTTATCTAAGTATTTGAATTCAAATCATTTTAATTTCAAATTTACTTTATACTTCCATAAATTTACTCTGAGCCCAGTGACCATAAACCAGAACCACAAAAGCAACTACTAAATAAATTGAATTAAATTTTAGGTAAGGCATCTACTGTCAAGAGAGGCACATCAGCTGGTCGCAAGGTCGGTCTTATTGCTGCTCGCAGAACTGGAAGAATTCGTGGTGGAAAGACAGAGGCAAAGAAGGAGACGTAAATGTCATTTTACAGAAAATAAAACTTACAAAACTAACATGTTATTCTTTTATTTATAAAATTCCCATTTCATTGGAACAGAAGCCCTTCTTGGGACATATGCAAACAAGTTATTGGTTTATTCATGTTAATAACAGTAGTATTGTCTACTAAAAACATGAAAACATGCTATCAATTTTACTATCAGATATAGTAGAAGTAGCATATCATTGGTAAAAAGTATATTGATAAAATTTTATTATGTTGGTATATAATAAATATATCTTCATTAGTTATAAGAATTTTGTTTTTTATATACGCGATATTAATTCCAAACACGTAAACATCAATGGGCAGCACGCGTTACAGCACCAATACAATCAATTGCAATGAAGTGTTGCCAAATAAAAACGCAGAGGGCAATTGTAGTTTTCAATCTTTCTTTGTCTTAATCTTGCCCTTAAAGGGCACAATACTTTAAAAATAAATTGAGATATAATAAACCTTATGAATTTTTAAATAAATGCAGTTGAGAAAATGAAAAGGTCGTCCGCCAAGGCCCAATAATTACCGTGTGCCTAGGGGAACGGAATGGGCTAAGGCCGGACTGACTGTAGTGCTTTAATATTGATTATGTTATGGAAATGATAATCTAATTTCGATTTATGGTCTTTAAGTATCAACATGCTATATAAGGATGATATACGTTTATCGTCAAAAAATACTTTTTCTTATTTGTATTTTACTTTTAACTGACATTTGAAATCTTACTACATACTAATATGATTTTACATACGTCTTATTATCTACTGTATCATTAATTAAATCCGAAATTTCTATTTCACTATCATCTTTTTCAACGTGTATTGATTTCACAAAAGTTTTATTTTGAATTGGTATGCTGTCGGTATCATCAAGGATAGAACTGCCGAGACTAGTATTACTGCCACCAAAATTTGTCATTTTTTGTACCGGTGCTGTTAAAACATCAACTCCGCCAACTAGAGCAGTTGAAAGAGTTGGATTACGACGAGTAAGTTGCGATTCAATCGATTTTTTTAGTTCAGCAATTTTGGGGCTTGTATGTGAAGTGACTTGAACCTTGAATGTTGATGTCGGATGTTCATTTTCAATGCTGTAGAAAAGAACAGTAATAAAATAAGATTTTAAATTAACATGGTTATTTTTATTACTAACAGTATTTAAAACGGGATATTTACCATGTTTTTTTATGCAAACCCTTGAACAATAATATAAAAAATTCGCGAATCGATACGGTGAGTTTCGTTTGTAAAACACGGGATCGAGTTTCGAGTGTAAATAAAACAAATAGTAGGGGTGAAAGTGACAGTGGTAGTGGTAACCAGTGTTTACGCAGCAAACGTACGAGAAAGGAGGTAGTCCGATATGGACACTTCTAATGCCGTCAACATCTACCCGCAAACGTCAGTCTCGTGAACAAGACATTCGTAGATAATGTCGAAATATCGAGCTCCACCAAATAAAAATAAAAAACATGGTAAATATCCCGTTTTAAATACTGTTAGTAATAAAATAATTAAAAGAATATAATTATATATATATACATACCTCGATATATCCCACTCTTCAGTGTCCAAATTCACGATTCCAGATTCGATTTGTTCTTTATTATCGCTTTTTTCTGTAATACTTTGTGATGGTGACGCACTCACAGATTTCATTTGTATTGCGTCCATATCAAAAATGACTTTTTTTTTATTCAAAGAAGATGTAGAAGACGCATTTTTTAGAACTCCTTTTGTTTGTTTGAAATTATTAATGTTTTCTTCGGAATAAAACTTTCTTGGCGATGAGACTATAGACTCTACTGCATCACTACTATCATCGATATTTTCAATAATTGCCTTTTTGTTGACATTGATTTCTTGAGCTTTCATTTGATATATATCATCAGATTTAGGCTGAGATTTATCGTCACGATTGACAAAAAACCTGTGATCTGTAACGTATTGATTTTCAGGTATATCGGTAGGGCGTCGTATTGGAGATTTCACGAGGTTATTAACAACCCCTGCTTTTTGCTTATGAGTGCGCTCTTGTTCCAGTGACTGAGAGTTGGAGTCGTCACTTACATTGTTCACATCAAAAGCTTCAGAATTTTTATTTTGTGTTAATGATTTAGATGATTGATATTTAAAATTCCTTTTTGATTTTGAAACTTTTCTTCCAGTTTTATTTGGGGAAATAACGCTGTGACGTTGGATTATTGGACTAGTATTGGCAGATACGGGAGGTGTTTTTAGTAATGATAAAGCTTTCATGGCAATATGATTGTAAGATTTATTAGTGTTATTAATAGATTCATTTGATTTTACAAGTGATAAAGCCTTAGTCTTAACGTTAGTAAAAACTGATGATAGACTGAATGTTTTAGGCGACTTGTTGGGTGAAATATAGTCATTTCGTGGAGAAATGCTTTTATTGGCCGTAGATTCATCTAAATGAGCCATTATTGAATGTAATATTTTTTCTCTTACTGGAAATTTCTGAAATTAAATTAATTAACTGTTTAAATTATTATAATCTTTGGTGATTAATATAATTTGGTGCTTATTATATATTAATCGAGTTTTACACATTTGTGTTATAATTTTTTAAAGACATATACATATATATAAATACTTTACAAAATATGTTATTAGAGACCTTTGTTTTAGTCTCCTGTTCTTTTTGTAAGAGAGTGCGTTGTTTTCGAAAAGTATTTTGCGGCAGTCGATTTCTTAACGGGTCCACTCCAAGAGATATTAAACGTTGGTTAACTTCCTCTGTTACTTTTGCCCTCACTATTTTCATGGGGCTGTAAAAATATTAAAAAGTATTTCTCTACAAAATTAAAATAAGTCCATCATCAAAGATGCCTTTAATAAATAAAATAGTTGTATTTACTAAAACGTGTTATATTTTGTATATTTTTTTACCTTGTTAGTAATTTTAATGAAAAATAAGTGTTCATAATAATAAATAATTATTGTCAGTCCGAGAGACAAATACCTGCTAGGAATGTGAACATAACTATTTTCCTTTTTTGAAGCTGTATGCGGGATCGAATTAATTTTATTTTGAGGTTTCTTTTCGGATTTATTTCTAGATTTTCTGACTGGATCAATGTCATTAGAATATTGTGTACTTTTTTTTGAGATTTTTTTTTTCATAGTTTGATTTTGGGATTTATCATCACTCGACGAATTCTTGACTACATTTTTCATTTTAATTTTTTCGTCACTTGTACTTGAACTTTCACAAGTACTTGTATCATTCATATTAAGAAGTTCCTGTGCCTTTTGTTGGAGCTTAGAAAGAGTAATTAAGTCGGCTGTAGGTGTCTTTTCTGCTATTTTTGCGCTATCCACATCATTTGTTTCGATTATTTCTTCATTTATCTGAAATTACAAATGTAAATAATTTAAGAGAATACTAGCAATATTTCTTTTGTTAATAGATAAGATGTGATCTTACTTTGTTCTTTTGATTTGATTCTTTTTTCGGGGCTCGGCTTAAATGTTGATCTAATATATCTTGTAACTTTGAAGATTTATCTTTTTCTGCATCAGCTCGAGCACGATATTCGCGCGCTTCGTTCGTTACATCATTCAGTTTTTGTAATAATACTTTATATTCATTTGATTGCTTTTCTGCTTGTTTTACCCAATAGACCATTTGATTCTCAATCTCTTTTCTTTTCTCTTTCTCATTTTCACCTTCCTTAAGAAGTTCCTCTTTCAATGATGTTATTTCTGAACTCTGCTGTTTGATTGTTGTCTGTAGTTGTTCCATTATTTTTAAATCATTTTGAATAGAAGATTGTTCTTGCTTTTCTTTATTACTTATAATATCAATAATTTGTTTGCGTAAAAGTACTATTTCTTGATTATATTTTTCATACTCTTCTTTTTTCCAAGTATCAATCTTGTCTTGCATATTTACATCCGTAGATACTTCAGCGTCTTTCATCTCTTTTGTTAGTTTTTGATTGCTATGTGGTTCAACTTTTTGGATTATATTTTCTGTAACTTCTATTTGACCATTAGAATTTCGTGTATTTATAATTAAATTTTCCATTTGCTTTAATTTTGTTTTAAGTTCTTCTATTTCTTCATTTAACTTAGAATTAGTATTTTCATTCGCTGTAATCTTCTCAGGTGCCTCAGTTGTTGGAATATTTATAATATCTGCATGTCGTCTTGACATATGACTTTTTAAGTATAATTGATTTAAAAATATTTTTTCGCAATAATTACATTTATTGTATTGTAATACATCGGTGTGTGAAGTGGAACTAAATATGTCTCCTTTGGTATTATTTAATGTTTTCAAAAGCATTGTAGCTATATTTTCATTGCCGTAATGTAACGGCGTACGTATAGACTGTTTGCTTTTTCTTTTTAATTTTCTTATTTCTTCATCTTTTTCTTTCAAACTTCTTCTAGTTGTTTCAACTTCCTAGAAAATAAAATATTAAACATATATTTCAACATTAAAAAGATTTTTATTAAGACTGTATTATAATTCGGGGTCGCTCAGCCGGTGATCTTCTAGTTTACCTTACTCATAGGTGGGCGGAAGCAGTTGAGAGCAAGGGGGAGGCATTAGCAGCCAGTCTGGACATAGCCAAGGCCTTCGATCGCGTGTGGCACAAAGCGCTTCTTTCGAAGCTTCCTTCCTATGGGCTTCCCGGGAAATTACTCAATTGGATTACCAGTTTTTTGGCAGATCGGAGCATCAAGGTCGTTGTCGACGGTGCATGTTCCGACTTAAAATTCGTCAATGCTGGTGTTCCACAAGGCTGCGTTCTATCACCCACTCTGTTTCTTCTGCATATCAATGACTTGTTGCAAATCAGTAACATTCACTGCTATGCAGACGACAGCACCGTAGACACCTCATACACCGGCCGTGTTAATATTTCTCGGGAAAACGTCGAAGAAAACCGGAACAAACTTGTGTCTGAAATCGAGTCTTCGTTAAACAAAGTCTCGAACTGGGGTCGGCTAAACTTAGTCCATTTCAACCCCAAAAAGACGCAAGTTTGCGCGTTAACTGCTAAAAAAACACCATTTGTCGTATCTCCACGATTCGAGAACATTCCGTTAGCCGCCACAGCTAGTATCGGAATACTTGGCGTCGATGTTTCGAGCCTCGTTCAGTTCCGCGGTCAATTGGAAGGCAAAGCCAAATTGGCATCAAAAAAGCTCGGTGTGCTCAGCAAGGCAAGACAGTATTTCACGTCGGCCCATCGTCTAAGACTATACAAGGCGCAAATTCGGCCTCACATGGAATACTGCTCTCACCTCTGGGCGGGTGCTCCCCAGTACCAGCTCCTTCCATTTGACCGTATCCAACGTAGAGCGACTCGAATTATCGATGATCAAGCCCTTTCCGATCTGCTTGATCCTTTGGCTTTGCGTAGAGATGTTGGATCGCTCTGCATCTTCTACAGAATTTATCCGGGGAATGTTCCGAGGAATTGTTCGGATTAATCCCGGCTGCTGAATTTCACCTTCGGACATCTCGTCAAAATTCCAAATATCACCCGCACCACCTAGATGTCCGAAAATCCACAACAGCGCGATTTTTAAGACATTTTCTGCCTCGCACAACCACTCTGTGGAACCAGCTTTCGCCGACGGTTTTTCCGAACCGATACGACTTGGGAACCTTCAAGAAAAGAGCGTACTCTTTCCTGAAAGGCCGGCAACGCACCTGCAAGCCCCCCGGTGTTGCAGATGTCCATGGGCGGTGGTAGTCACTTTCCATCAGGTGAGCCTCCTGCTCGTTTGCCACTAATGACATAAAAAAAAAAAAATTATTGAATAATAAATTACCTTAAGTAAGTTTGTAACTTCTTCTCGCATTACATAAATACTACGATCCAGATAGTTTCTACAAAATTGTTGGTATTCGACTGCTAATTGTGATAAACGAAATATCTTTAGTACACCTTCATCTAGAATTCGAACATCGAATTCAGATTCCAAAACACATCCCAATATCTGAAGATATTAATATTTCTTTATATTAAATCATGATTAGACAAATAGGTTCAAATATACCTACTAAGTAGCTACAATATGGTTCCTATACATCAAAAAATAGGTTTATATGTGTTTCTCTACTGGATTTCACAGTTAAATTAAAAATTAAAAAAAATAAAGAGCATATTTAACCTTGATAAAGATTTGTTTGGTAGAAACTTATTAGGCACTTTCACGTAAAGATTTGGAATTTCTACGTCAAAGTAGATACTTATTAATTCAAACAAAATAATATAACTAATTTGAATACTTTAAAATAATATCTTATTATTTGATTTCTCATAAGGTTTGTTTATCCTTAGTCCTTCTTCCATTGAAAAAGGCTATAATTACTTACATCATTAATGTGTTGTTCTAGTAGTCCAAATTTTCTATCTCTTATTATAGAATCTATATCAACCATTTCTGAAAAGAGAGACTTTATCAAATCAATTTTATACTAATCAATCGTTTGAAAAGTAAACTTTTTATCAGATTTTTTTTAATAAATACGCGTTATATATCCATACTGTGTATATATATAATGTTATCAATTAACACTTCCGGCCCTACATATACGACTAGTTCGGGTACATCTTGATGATTATTTAATAAGTATAGATTAAAACTTTTGTTCTACAATTTAATTAGTAATTTCATAATCAAATAAATGGTTGATTTATATTTCTTTATACTTGGAACATTTTATTATATATTATTCTATTCATTAATGGCGCCTTCCGAATTCAATTAGTTCAATTAATAAATAGTGCATATTGTTATTTATATTTTCTCAAATTATGTCGATTAATTAATGCTATAATAATTTTGTTTTATTATGTATAATGTAAGGATTAAGCTACTAGAATCTTATTTTACTGATCTGGCTAGGTATAATCTCTGCTGCTTATCAACTTCCGGTGTAATATATTAATCTTTAATATTTAATGTTACATAATCGGGTATTATTAAATAATATTTGTCCGTAAATAATCATTAGAATAATTAAGATAAACAATGTTTAATATTATCGTTTAGTTTGTGAATTTAGTATTAAATTAAGACGTTTTAGTATAAACATAGCCAGTTGAAATATATCGGGCATTGGTATTGTAACCGTTCTAACGAGCATTACGAGTGTTTCTTTATATAACGTTTCGTCATTTTCGCCGCCACCCTGATAACCCACCTTCTATAATATATATGTAACTGTAGTAATATTTAACCTCCTTGTTTTATATTATCATTTTATAATTTATGTCATATTATGTCACTCTTACGAACTATGTACTTTTATTCTGGTGTTATCTTATTACAGTAACTACAGAATATATTTTTATATTATATTCAGCGTTTACATGAAACAAGTTGTGTGACTAATATTTATTTACACGATTACTATAGGAATACTAATATTATGACGCTGAAGAGTTTGTTTGGGTTAACGCGCCTCGGGAGCTACTGGTCCGATTACAAGAAATATTACAGTCTTAAATAACGCATATATCGAGGAAGGTTCTAAGAAAAAGTCCACTTCTCTTTATTCTTCATCTATTTTTTGAGGTTGGCTCACTCTAATATTTCTTATGGTAATCAAATTTGTTCTAAAATAGTTTATTATTTGCTAAGGTGTTTTATAACACAATATTTAGCCTTATCCAAATAAATACAATATTCATATAAAATTTATCCATTTACATCATTTGATTTCGATAAATATCTTAAAAGATATTAAAATAACACCGCAACAAAAAAATGATCAAGTACTAGTAAATTATATTTACCTAAATAAATTATCGTTTTTACATTTTACTTAGTATTTTTGTAGTGTTGAGATTATCTAGTATTTTTTGTATGTGGTCAGTTTTACGGCGAGTACAGTGTATTTAAAGTTGGATATCCAAGTAAAATATTACTCGGAGTCCTCAATTACTTAATTGTTAATAAAAACCTTGTTTGTTTAGAGCTAAGAAAAGATTCAAGTCAGTTATAATTAAACGTCATGATACTTATGTAAATATGGGTAAGTAGGTTAAATCATGAAAGTGTATTTTTAACAAGTTTATCTAACCGATTGTAATGAAATTTTACGCATATTTTTAGGGATATAGATGCTGCGCCGAATGGTGTTTATTAAAAGTTGTTTTTAAAATTTGTTTTTCACGTACAATTTAGTTGAAAATTGAAAAGAAAATAAGTATGGATATTTTTTTGGAATAATATAAAATTAATTTAAAAAACATTAATAAACTTACTTATTTTGTTCCATTCTATGTGAATGCGTGGCTTGTGTGTATTAAATGTAAAACCAGATTCCTCCGCCAAGTTTGGAAAATTGTGATGGTATGATGTTTTATGAGTCATAATTAGGCTTTATATTTTTAATTTCTCACACAAGACTTTCATTTTCCTATTATTTTTAATGATAATCTAATTATTTTTAACTTTTAAGGCACACACATTGATAAAGCAGTGAATGTCAATGTTTGTATTTTAGTTGCTTAGCGACGATTGGCATTATTTTGAAATGTTGTTGCAAGGTTTTCGGATTAAAGCTTTTAACCAATTGTATAAATTGTATTGCTGTGCTGTGTTATTGTATGAAGTGTGTAGTTATAATATGCAGGTATAATTATATGATTAATTTTTTGTTCAATTTATTTTTACTTTTTTCTTTATGATTTATTGACCTTCTTTATGTGTTTTGTATAATGTAAAAATATTTTCGTAAAATTATTTAGCTTCCTAATTATTTATACATATATATATATAGAAATTACATGTTTTCTTAATAATATTATTTTCTTTATGATAAATAATTAATAGTTATAAAAGGATAAAGGGTAAAAAATTAAACAGTTCATTTATGTGGTCATAAACCACTTTGCCAGTCATAAACTTTATTTGTCCAATATACATTGCATCTTTTCCGTCGTTTAGATTCCGTTGCGTTACCTATTTACTAATTGGGAGCAGTCTCATGGTTCACAGGGCGGCCTAGCGACATTGTTCCCTTTTATGTATTTTTTTTGTATTTTTTATGCCGCCGGCCAGTGTTACAAGCAAAGACATAAGAAATGTGTGCAATGTTCAAATAGACGCACAAAACGCGAACTCAAAATATGCTGAAGTAAGTAACAAACTAAAAACTTTAATATCCGAATATTTTGAAGAGCTCGCGCTCTGTGCTCGAGATAACTTTGTACAGTAAATTTTCACGTATAAAAATAATAAAGAACATCGCGTTGGCAGAATCATTTTCCGAACAAGCGTAAGGCCATTGGTAGGTAGTCGATCTTGGACGTCGAAGTGTTCACGCTGATGGTTTTTCTTCGGTGGCGGTGGCGGCGGAGGCTACCGAGGCGTTATCTTCGGGTGAGGGCTGGCAAGCAAGGGCTGGGAACCTCGCGTACAAAGCCGCACGGTATTTCGGGTGGCTATTAAGATAATTTAAACATTAATTTGTAAACTGTTTTAATTTAGATCATTAGATATAGTTTAGTTTATAGTAGTTATTGTGTTAACTTAGATATTCTATGTTTTTGTTATTTTTATCTGTTTTAAATATCATATATTGGATATATAAAATCGAATATTCATACCTGATACCGTATACAATAGGATTGTAGACAGCATTAGCCTTGGCGAAGACAGAGCCCCAGATAGTAGCGAGAGGAGTGATCGT
This sequence comes from Vanessa tameamea, assembly GCF_037043105.1. Classification (NCBI taxonomy): domain Eukaryota; kingdom Metazoa; phylum Arthropoda; class Insecta; order Lepidoptera; family Nymphalidae; genus Vanessa; species Vanessa tameamea. Next base: position 7,287,455 of record NC_087313.1, on the reverse strand, counting down.
GGCAGTTTCGAAGATACCAGCATAGTTGATGACAAGGTATGGAGTCCATGCCATGAACCACAGTGAGATGGTCATTAAAGCAACCTGTATTTAGAATGAAATTGAGTTATTGTTTTTAAATTTCAGTCATATTTTTTTAAATAAACATTTTCGTGTGATTGTACCTTAGCCAATTTGCATTCAGCGCTTGTGTTGGCCGCATCAGATGACCTGAGAGAAGCAACGTTCATTTTCTTGGCCTGTTCCCTCATCGCCTTCTCGTGAGCTGCTACCGCCTGGTATAACCATTGAAGTATTGAATTAATTGGCGTTCCGTTGCATTTGATTTCTTAACATGCAATATTTAAATTTATATTACTGTACCTGCACAATGAAGAAGTAGGAGTAGATGATGAGGAAGAGAGGCATGAAGTAGCAGAAAATGGAGTAGATTAAGATGTAGCTGCGGTTGAACCAGCTCTTGTCGAGGTAGTCAGTTCCACAGGCGGTCATGTTTCCCTCAGGTACATATCTTAAATAAGAAAATATACATTATTTATTTGAAGATTATTATATTAGACATTATAATATTTTATGATTTAATTCTTACCGGCCCCATCCGAACAGGGGCGCAACGGTCCATGCCAACGAGAAAATCCAGATTCCCAGCACTCGAAGCATAGCGCCATTGATTGTCATAGGTTTGGCGGCAATTCCTTTTACGATCACGTTGTAGCGGTCGAAAGCAATCATCGTCATGGTCCAGATGGAGGCGCATCCGAATAAGGATCCCGCACACGCATATAGCTGACACGCTAGTGGTCCTAGAATAATTGTAAATTATGTTTATTAAATGAATTCTTTTAGAAGTAAAGCTCAAGATATATTTTACTAAGTGAGATTGTCAATTTTCAATCAGCCAGGTATGAACTATTCGATTATTTCAGCTTATTGTCAAAATTTCTAAAACAAAACTTTACTTACCGAATACCCATGTCTCGTTGTAACTGTTGCACACCATAGGAGGTGACATTACACACATCATGAGGAAGTCCGAAAATGCTAAGTTAACGACGAGGATGTTTGATGGTGTTTTGAGGGTCTGGAAAATAATATCATAATTACAATTGTGTACAAATTAATAAATTATTCACGTACGTTTATAAATAATATCACTCTGTTTTAATCACCTTTGTGGTTGTGAAGATGTAGATGACCATTCCGTTGCCTGTGATGGAAACGAAGCCCAAAACCCCGATCACAAATCCGAGGAGGCCATGCCATAGCGGATTCATGGGTGGGAATTGGTACCTACAAATATTGTTTTTATTTAATGTGATATTTAGTCAGATGATCTTTGTTACTAAGTCTTGCATCAAGAAACAGTAAGTAAGAGTAGTTTTTGAATTGAAATTGAAGATGTTACCAGTGGGGGTCAATTAGATGCAGCATTTCTGGTAGGACTTTGTCGACGACAGTCTCATTGCTGCCGAAGGCTGCCATCTGACCGCCCCACGCCTGAAGAGCGGCCGCACCAGGGTCCAAGCTTGTGATTGCCATTGTGTTCCTAAAAGTATGTGCTTAAATCTGCAAAAAAGGTTGCACTTGTTAAAATAAAAAAAAAACGGTAAAATAGATATTTTATAAAAAAAAAATGTTTAAAAGAATTTTTGTTTTAGCACCAACATTTCGATTTAAAGTTTTGAATTTTTAAAACGATGGTGTTAAAACGACTTATTCTTTTATGACTCACTAAAAAAGGGAATAGAGTGGGTAGATCGCCCCGAGATGGTTAATACCAAAAATACTGAAGAAAATCGCTTCACGAACTACTCCAGTCTTTAGTTTGCTATAACCAATCTCTGGCGAGGATGCCAAGGCGTTGCGGAGGCTACTCGATCTTTCGGACGCTACACTTGTCTTTTATAATAAAAGAAGGAGGATTAAAATATCGTCATGAGGAAATCGATATTCATAATTAGATATAGATAATAGGGTGAATACATTACCTCCTAAGTGTCTAATACAGGGAGGGCGTTCTGGTATACCTATTCGCCTGTTGTTTTACTCATATTAGCAATCCCTACAATTGTTTTACAAGTAAAATATAATTGTTAAAAATTCGTGAAATATAATTGATTAAATTACGTATTTTTATACTCTTAACACATAAAATTAGCTGCTCGTCCCGTTTTCGTAAAATCGAAATTTAGAAAAAGTTAGCCATCCCATTTTCATAAAACCATTCTTAGTGAAGGTTTACGTTGCGAAAGTAGTAACTAGACAGTATTTCACGTCGGCCCATCGTCTAAGACTCTACAAGGCACAAATTCGGCCACACATGGAGTACTACTCTCACCTCTGGACGGGTGCTCCCCAGTACCAGCTCCTTCCATTCGACCGTATCCAACGTAGAGCGGCTCGAATTATCGACGATCAAGCCCTTTCCGATCTGCTTGATCCTTTGGCTTTGCGTAGAGATGTTGGATCGCTCTGCATCTGCTCTGAATTGTTCGGATTAATCCCGGCTGCTGAATTTCACCTTCGGACATCTCGCCAAAATTCAAAATATCACCCACACCACCTAGATGTCCGAAAATCCACAACAGCGCGATTTTTAAGACATTTTCTGCCTCGCACAACCACTCTGTGGAACCAGCTTTCGCCGGCGGTTTTTCCGAACCGATACGACTTGGGAACCTTCAAGAAAAGAGCGTACTCTTTCCTGAAAGGCCGGCAACGCACCTGCAAGCCCCCCGGTGTTGCAGATGTCCGTGGGCGGTGGTAGTCACTTTCCATCAGGCGAACCTCCTGCTCGTTTGCCACCTCTAACATAAAAAAAGTGCTATAGTTTCGGAGATCTTGTTGAGTGAGTGAGTGATTTGAGTCTGTGGTATTTCGCTTACATTAATATAAACAAAAAATGTTTTCTTTAAGGTAATTGTAATTTAACCTTTTTTATTGATGTCCAACACATCTCGTTAAATTTTATTTTATTTAACGAATCTTATGCTGACCTGTCGTCAACGTTTTTATCCAGCACACATACTGATAAAACTGACCTTTCTTTTATTTTGAAGTTTAGTTACAGACTTACCTATCCTGCGTAAAGATATACTTCAAATAAGATATGTAGCTAGCTTGTTATGTATTAAGAATAACGAGCGATCCATACAAACTTAACAATTTTATAATATAACTATACCTAGATATATTGATAAATGTAAATCTAGTTGTAGCTAATACTGAGATGTTGTTTTCGTATCGTATAATATAAATAATATTTAGATTTAATTTTTTATTATATATAATGTTCTACATAGTTCTAAAGAAAAATTAAAAATTCAAAGCAAATATGTTTTAGTACATCCCTGGACTTTCTTAAGTCGGCTAATATGGTTATGACACCACTAAGTATAAGTATATGGAAATATAAGTCTGTTAACAAGATTATAAACATCGGTAGGACAAATGTCGAGATTGCACAGTGACTCAAGTGGTAAGTTCTTAAAAAAATTGCGGATACAAATCTGTAAGCGTTTTAAAAAATTTAATCTGAAATTTTATAAGAGTAATCATTTTCCTTGCTTATGGATTGACAAATTGAATTCAGTTTTTAATTTTCGTATATGAAACCTTATATAAACTCCCACATTAGACCGGAGGAAAACAATTAAATATTTCATAGGGACTGTATACAGAACTCTATGTAATGAAGATAATTTGGGGTAAAAAAATAGTCATGTCTCCAATCCACGTGTTGCGGTGATGTGTTGTTGATGTTTTGAATAGTGATTTTGTAAGCTTAAGAGTAATATTAAATAAAAAAAATATTATTTTAAAAGTCATTATATAGTTTTTTTAAGATACCATAGTATTTATATAGTTTGTCTTGGTTTTATTTTCAATTAGACGTGTAGGTGTTGATTGCGTTTGCAGTGTTTTATTTCATGTCTTAAAAATGCCAACTAAATGAGTGGTTACTATGCTATTAAGGTCGAAAAATTTATCTCTTTTCGTCGAAAAACGTTATCTGTATTGTCAATAGTCAGAGCTTTGAATTTGTAAAAAAAGATGCTACTATTTTATTTGTTGATCTGAAATTCTTGTCTGCCATTTTCATAGATGTTTATATTATTTATAATAAGGAAAAAATTTAGAAATAAACATATAGTATGAGTTACTACGCACTGACTAATTTATTAAAATTAAAGTAAATCGATTTGTTTTGAATTGAATTTTAATTATTATTGATGTAAGAACAAATACCAAAATGCTCGCCAGCTCCCTAATAACAGACATTTGGGGTTTGGCTCTTTACTTTTAACTTTTTTCTTCTTTTGTTATCTATTCAATTTTAGTTTAACTTCTTTTCATTTTCAAAATCTATTATTTAAGTAGGCTGATTTTCTTAGCGTTTATTTAGTCATGATATACAACATAATAAATAGTTTATTTCATTTTTATTAGTCACATGTTTTTATTATTTTAGAAAAATATTTTACGTAAGATACTGTCCACTGATCTTTTAGTTTATTTACATAGATGTGTACGTCAATAGTGTTAAAAAATACGTTGTTTCGAACAAGCAACGTATATTCATCATTAATATAATTCATTTCTGTATTTAAGTATTCGGTATACGGCTACTATTTGGTAATACGCTGATTACCAAATAGTAGCCGAATATTCATTACAACTTTACCAATACCATACATACATATTTGTGTAATATTTATTTGAGTGTCGGTCTACAAAATAATCAAATAAATTAAAATTTTGTTAAGATTTTTTATAGGTTGATTTATTAGCAGTCAATTTTTGATCAAAAAAGTTCTTAAGATAAAATTAACACTAAAGAATACATTAACTATGTGATAATTTATATAGTTAATGTCAAACATACACACGACAAAATATAAAATAAACACAGTGACATGGTAATTTTTTTTAACAATTAATAGTGCCAAGTGGCAACATTTGATTTGTAAATGTCATTATTAAAAAGTAAATGTTTTAAATTGCTGAATACTGTTGTTGTTAATTGTATAATACAAATTTTGGTATCTAAATGAAAAGTTTTATTTCTAGAAGAGATGGATACTGAAGATATAGAATTAAGTGAAGATGAAGAAGAAATTACAGCTGAGACTGTTTTAAAAACTCTTCAAAATGCATGGCAAAATGAGCGTTTGTCTCCAGAAATACTGCCCCATCATAACGACATGGTCGAATGTATGTTAGGACAAATACAACATATGGAGCGAAATATTAATAAACTACCCAAAACTGATCTTCGCTCATGTATTCATAAAATGGAATTAAATAGAATTAAATATATTATTTGTAATTATCTTAAAACTAGGTTAAATAAAATAGAAAGTTACTGCATTGCCATAGTCAATGAGGAAAAGCAACGAATAGAGTCTGGAACGAATTATTTAACGCCTTCTGAATTTAGATACGCCCAAGAATATGTATTAAATATGGAGAACCATTTAAAAAATACTGTACTTGATCATGTTCCGGGGAATATGCAAACATTTGAATTCAATAAAATGGCTATTTATCCAAATTATCAATCTCATGTCTTCCTTAAGGCTAATGAAACGGTAAATGGTATTGTACTAGAAGACCTACTAGGTGACCAAGATGAAGAGATAGACTTAGAAGGTATGTAGAAAGCAACAATATCAGTTATTACTATTTCTAGATACTTCACACAAAACTTTCTTTTTTAGTATATAAAATTGTAGACTCCTCTATAATGTTATAATAATAAAGTCTCCCAAGGAATTGGTTAGTGAATTATCTTTGCTTGGATTCTCTCCAATTAAACACTTATCTTAAGACTTAATAAAATAAAGATTTTATCAAATATCTATTATGAGGAGTTTTACTCATATACTACTATAATGTAAGGAAATAATTTTACACTAGTCTTAATTAATTTTTTTTTTTAAATATTTGGTTAATAAAATTATCATTTATAACATATTTCTATGTATATCTATTATTACTTTATTTTTTTCAGAGGGTTCACAGCATATACTGCAATACAAACCGATTGCAGATTTAGTAAAAAATGGCAAAGTACAACTTGTATAATTTAGTATATAAAAAATAAAAATTGAATAAATTTGTTTTTTTTTTGTTTTAATTTACCTTTATTCTCTGTAATCTGTAAAATTAAGTAAAAACAAAATAGATGTGTACCGTTTTGAATAAAATTAAACAAACATATAAAAATAATATTTTTATTAAAACAATATACTTATTGTCATAGACATTTACAGTAACATAATCACACTTTCTTAATATATAAATTATGTAGAGTAAATATTCAAAATTCTTTTCTTTTTATATATATAGGGATAATAACATTTATGTATATCCTTTATATAAACATTGACTGTTTGCCTCAGCACTTTCGATCAGTTTTCAGATTTTCTAATGTATGTATTTCTGAATAATAGTTGAATATTTGTTTGTCACCAGGGTTGCCACATATTCACATCTAGCTGATTATGCTTGCTGTTTACAATTATGTCCAGACAAATATTTCTCCTAATTTGTGAAGCAGTTTTTATAAATATATTATTCTGCGCGTAATGCAATAGCATACAGCACTTGCAGAAGCAGACAATTATTAAATATTATATGTCTAGCTTTAAGAATCACATTTCTAGCTTTTAAGGCATAGTTTCCGGACTAAGGCAATGTTGAGTCTGTTCCTAATCTTTTATATAAAACCATCACTATTATAATTGTAAATGCATGTTGTATGCTTTCTTGTAAGTAGTAAAAAATAAATATAGATAGGTAGTTATTGTAAATACACTAAACAGGTAAAATTGTTTAAGTAATTCACTGACATTTTTATTAAGTACTTTGTATATGTATTTTGTGACGAATAACACATTATATTTGGTCCATTCTACATGTACTAATATAATATAAATAACTCACTAAATGTTTAATTGTAAACTTATCTTAATTAAGTAGTATAAATAAATATACAAAAATAGTGTGTTACATGTTTTTTAATAGAGAAGCTAATTTATATTACACATTAACATTTAAAAGCTTTGCAAAATGTTCCTATTTTTCTATATATTTTTGTATAAAAATATAGAATATGGTTATGGATTTATGTAGACAGTATGTGTAATGCCCAGATTGGAGTAAGCTCTGAATGGGAGAGAAGGCTATTTCCTAGCTGTAGAGCATTAACAGGCCACTACTGTATTTGTAATAGGACAGTTGTTTTATTTTCTAGGTAGGAAAATATTTTGCTTCAGTTCAATATAAGGTTTTTAAATTTTTTATGTCTAATATTATAAAACATTTTAAAAGGCACAATCAGAAATTAATTTTAACATTCAAATTACTCAGCTTAATTTAGTCACATTATTGCAAGCTTAAGTTTAACCGGTAAGGAGCATTCAGATGCTTAAGTGTTTTATAATTTACTTAGTTACAGAGGATGGTCATCAGCGTCAACATATTTTATATGTTGTAGATAAGCATTATGGGCCAATTCGCGTAAGCTCTGTTCAGAGGCCGAACCTAGCTGTTTAACCATCTGTAAAAAGTGTCCATCTTCATTTTGCAGCAATTCGTGAGGGTGACCACACTCTACTATCTGACCCGCCTCCATTACCTGTAAACAAAATAAAATAATTATAGTATTGCATTAACTTGTGCAATCATTTTTTACTAAGTTTTTATTTAAACAGAATTACGATTTTTACCAGTGAATTTAATATTGTTTACTCCTTTAAAGACATTCAAATGTTACCTACATCAGTTGTTAATTTCAAATGTTTATTGATTATATGAACCATCAAAGTTTAACTATTTCAATAAATAACCAAAACTCTGTTTTAAATATGTTACAAAGTTAAAAGACCATTAAATTGTTAATATATTCATTTCATTTAACAATTTTCAATGTATGTATAAAATAAATGGTATGGTAATTTTATTTTGCTGATTTTAACAGTAGTGTTAATATTACGAAAATAATTTACAAAAAAAGCCCAGACACGAAAGTCTGTAGAGATGAGGATCATACAAAAAATCACTTCAGACTGTCTCATGTCAAATACAGATTAGAGATCAAATGTCAATTCGTCAAATATAATCATCATCCATAATTTTATATCAGTAACATGAACTGATAACGATGTTTGTAATAGAATATAAGTACATACTGTGATGTATGTGAGAGATTCTATCATCCATATATTTATGAAATTTTTAACAAAATACATACAAAGGTCATCATATCATATATAACATCACATCATACTCATTTTTCAAAATCATAATATTCTTTATTGAAGTAGGTTCATAAATGCTTTTTTGACTAGTTCGGAACGTAGATTTTACCGAGAAGAACCGACAAGAAACTCAGTAGTTACTCTTTTCCACCATTTTAATTACAGAGTATGTCAATAAAGTACAATTAAATTTTTATATGTCCTGCCTAGGAATCAATAAATACTAATTCCACGCTTTTTTAACTTTAATATAATTTCATATTGAGTAATATGCCTTATTTACTAATATTTTTTTGACATGAGCTTTAAATTTTTAATACATTATACTAAGAAGGGTGAAAAATAATAATACGTCCAGAAATAGGACTTACTAGGATATTAAATACTTACAACAACACGGTCAGAGTCCGCGACGGTATGTAGGCGATGCGCTACTGTGACAACTGTGCATTCGGAGAAGTGTTTACGTATCGATTTTTGAATTAAGGCGTCCGTACTGTGAATAACAAAATTATAGAATGTAATGGTGTTATTGCGTGTTGAACGTATGTGGCTAGAAATGACCAAGATTTGGCAATTGTCTCTTCATACTGATTTCCATAAATGTGACGTAATAAATAAAATAAAAGAAAAACATCATAGCTTATATTTCCAGTTTTTTGCTCAACAGCATTACTATAGTTAAAAATAAGAATCTCTTTGTGTGCATGTCTATTCATTGATACAGTTTAATAATTTAATTGCTTATGCGTTTACTTGACGGTAGGCCTTTGTGCAAACCTGTCGGGATAGGACAACCCACTCATCGTATATTCTTCTGCCAAGCGGTATTATTTAGTATAACGACAAGCACAGGGGACATAACATCTCAGTTCCCAAGGCTGGTGGTGCATTGGCAATGTAAGCAATTGCTGAAGTTTCTCACGGCGCCAATGTCTATGTGCAGTGGAGACCACTTAAAATCAGGCGGCTGATCTGCTCGTCCGCCTACCAATACTATAAAATATGAATAAGGGAATACTATCTTTGATATAATTAAGTACCTAACACGTTATTTATCTGGGTAAATTTGACCGGTAATGACTAACATTCATTTTCATTCATAACAAAGATATTTTATTATTTGGTTAACTTGATTTAGTATTGAATGCTAAAGCGATAAAGCGCGTGATACGGGGCTCTGTCCATGACGCAGTACGCACTTGGGGTCGACGTTGGCGGTGGCCTCGTCGAGCACGAGCAGGCGGTTGCGCGCGAGCGCGGCGCGCGCGAGGCACAGCAGCTGGCGCTGGCCCGCGCTGAAGTTGGCGCCGCCCGCCTCCACCTCCGACGACAGGGACGTCACGCTCTGCTTCAGCTCCACCTGGGGGACGGTCGATTTGTTGTTAACCGATTACAAAAAAGAGGAGATTATATGGTTTACTAGTATGTTTATTTTTTTTTCGATTATTATAAAACGGCTAGACTTTAAATGATTTAAACTTTATAGGTCTTGGTATCAAATCTTGTGGCTGAAAAACATTTTTGCAAATCGGAATGAATGATTATTATGATGGTCATCAATATTTGCTTTTCAATTTTGTTTCGTTTCTCAATAACGATAACGTTTACACGTTTTGACTATAGGGGCTCGAAGCGGAGTGGTACTTTTGGGAAAATCCAGAAGCAACAAAGACCTTTCTTCATGTATATTTGTATCATAAATGATAAATCGTTCACTTAAACGTGGTTTTATAAGCTGTTAATTTAATATTAGATTGTCGCTAGATGTCACCAGCATCCCTCTGTCTGCAATATTTTCTTTGATGAAATTTGTCTAAGATTTAATTGCAATATTGGACCCACACATACCATAATAACGGGTGACGTTTAATTAAAGTTTCTAATACGCGCTCTATCCGTGACTTTGTGTATTTTATTATTGATCGCGTTAGTGCCATCCCTCTTAGACTCATATGAAACGTACAAACAGCAATAATCTAATGTCGTGGTTCAGATCCAACCAACCATGACATTTCTAATTGACCTCGTCAGGGTTTATTTTTAATTTAGTAGCATTATAGTGAGACTACTTTATAATATTTTTACCTGTTCCAAAGCTTTCCAAATATCAGCATCGGTATATTTGTCGAATGGATCCATATTGTATCGCAGGCTCGCTGAAAACAGCACTGGTTCTTGAGGAATAATGGAAATCTTGGCTCGTAGTTCCTACAAATGCAATACTTAGTCATATAAATAAATTAAAACACTTAATTTTCTGGTATATTCTCGCACTTGGCTGCCAGTTTCAATTAAATTTCTAATACAATTATTTTTTTAGTGATAAAAAGTAGTACTAATCCAATAATACTAGAATACTGTAATTCTCATTGAAATTGATATTATATTATTTAATATACGATAAAAGAGTGCATATAATTATATTTAAAAGTTAACTAAGGAAACGATTGTTATTTTATAACAATCATTATCGCAACTATTAAAATCGGACGGCAGTAGATAAACAGTGGAATAATTTCCATTTTGCAAATCTTACTCTTATAATTAGTACATTTTATTTAATAAAATTCTAGAATGAATTTTAAATTAATTCAAGTGCCTATATAAGAGTAGTCTATTTAAACACAAGACTCAATATTGTTTATAGTATGTTTACCTTGAGAGCTATTTCCCCAGTGTCGATATCGTCGATGTAAACATGCCCGTCGATCGGCGCTAAACGGAAGAGAGCTGATATTAACGACGATTTTCCTGCACCAGTTCGACCGACGACACCAACCTGATAAATAATTATTATTTCGTTACAAGCTTGTATAATTTTAACAATAAATTTATTTTCAAAATAATAAAAATATTATGTTACTGATATTTTTTTAGTTACACTCTGTATCCTAAAAATACGACTCCGAAGTCATAATAAAAGCCACACGCAACGACTGTAACTATAACAATAATTAATTATAGAAACTGTTATTTTCACTACGGAATAACGTAATTGCAACCAACCGTTTCGAAAATATTAATAAAAGGCAGATAAAAACTGAACCGTTATCATTATTCCTGTTAAAAAAAATAATGTTTTTTTGGAGTAGACCATTGAAGTTATATTTAAACATTTACGCACTTTACAATCTATACAAATCCATATAAAACTATGGAGGGTGTGAAGGAAGTCGCATTGTTAAAAAAGTAAAACAATAAAAAAAAACAAAGGGCATACATGCGTTCATTTTATTTTATTCATCGAATAAATAGGCGTAGTGGATTTTAATACTGTAACTAGAGACCTGCCGGGCAGTGTTAGTTATTATTGATTACAGTTCGGAGGATATTTTTTAATTAATCTTTATTATATTAAATCCAGAGTAATATGGGCAAGTTATCGTATCGTATCATTTAGTCGTCTCTTGAAAATATACGACGAAACGAATTTGCGCTGAATTCATTACAACAATTTAATTTGAAAATTTATATCAATTATATACATTTTCAAATTAAGTTTATTTTCAGTTTTAATCTAAAGAGGATTCATGTATTCTAAGAATGTTCATATAGAGATTACATTATATAAGCATGGAGATTAAAAATTTGATGGTTCTATCAAGCTGTCTGATTTTGATGACACTTATCAGTTAATATGTTGAATATTAGAATGTTTCTACAACGCGACTGTTGAGACATTCCTAGAGTTTTTTACGATATAATTTTATGCAATATCCCCTTTATTTACACAATGGTTTGGTTTACTCTCGAATGTCAAATTACTGATATCAGTGAGAGATATCGGCTTAAAACTATGTAAGTATGCAATGCAATGCTTATGCTTAAGTGCGTATTTATTATTGACAGTTATAAATCCAAAAACTTCCTTACCTTATATTAATTTTGAAAAATGTCTGTATTTAAACTTAAATATAAGGTATAAAACTTAACGTAAACTTCTGATATAACTCTTTATTGCTGTAAAGCAAAATACCTTATAAGAATATTTTGAAATCGAAAACAAAAATACGCAAATCATCAAGGCTTGGTTTTTCAAAAAGTGTCGCATTATAAATAAATTATGAAATGAAGTTAAAACTAACCGAATCTTTAAGCCGTGGAATATTTTGATTTATTTCTCACAATAAAATTACGAATCAAATAATTTTTTTATACTATTCTTATATACATTATTATAAACGTTATAAAATAAATTTCCCAACTGAATACATTCGTATTGAGCGCACTTCTCATTTTTATATTTAGAATCTATACATGTGCGAAGTCAGGGCGGATCGCTAGTTAGTAATATATGGATAAAACATATATTCAATTATGAAATTTGTAATAGAATCGTTTGTCCCCGAGTTAAATCCCCGACTCTTGAAATATATTTAAGCGAATAAAATTCATTAGGTACTGTAAGAATATTTCAAAAAGGAATGTCGGATTGCCATCCCCTTAGATTATGGGACTGAGAGAAAAGACATGTGTTCTAGCATACGCCTTCGGGAACGGCTGCAGTGATCAAAGTGGTTAAAAAGGTCAGAAGGTCATTATTATAATAGTTCTTCCATCAATTTAAAATCTATATTTAAAAAAAAATTATATGGATGAGTTTACCTTCCATCCACTTTCGATGACGATATTCAAATTCTTAAGCACTGGCTCCGCTTCCCTGTCGTATCGAAGATAGAGATCTTTGAATACGAGACGAGCGCGTTGAGGCCATTCCTTCGGTGGCGAAGGACCGTCTGTCTGCTCTTGAGGAAGCTTTGTAAACTGCAGGACTCGCTCCACACTCGTCATCTGAGATATCACTTCAGTGGTCTGCTTGATGCCGTACTGCACCATGTTTACTAATATGAGTCCTTGGCTGATAGCGAGGCCAACGTTACCGGATTTAGTCGTACCTAAAATGATAACATTCGAGCAACTGATTGCTTTTTAACTTTAAAAACTCAAAACTAGTAACGTTAAGGTTTATAGAGATATGCACAAGTGCGGTTTAGTAATTATTGATTATATATGTATATATATTACAATTGATTATATATTGATTATATATTATATATTTATTCTCCCGAAGTTTTTCAAACCGTCGACCAAGGTATGGCGATAGATAAGGGACGGAGATTCGGTACGATTCACTGGGTCACCTCGTTGTTGTAATATAAAAAAAATAGTAAAAATGAATTAGTTTCTTTTTAAAATGGTCATTGACCTTAAATTGCAACTAAATAATTGAAATGATAAAATAATGATATTACCGTCATCTAGCAGTAAGAACGTGTAGGCGACTATCACGACATACAATGCTGAGATAAGACTCAACCATATCGAGAATGCCGTGTTTGTTATGAGGGTCAAGTACCTGGAACAGACAATATTTTTTATTAACTTCGCAAAAATAAAAGATTTCTTTGTGTATTAAATACTTTTTAACGATCATAACAAATATATCTCATTAGGGTTGAATATAAGCTTTATATTTATTACGTAACATTTTAAAGGAAACATATATAAATAAATATATTTTTAAAATGGGAGGGGGGTTGGTCTTTTTTTATTATTTACGGGTCAAAAACTAATAAAAATCGTCTTATATAATAAATTAATGGCCCCATACGAAGTAGTTTACTTTACCAAGAAATTTAAGAAATGTTAAAAAAGAAAACTTAGGGTATACCAGGCCGCGGTGTGTACGTCCTGCTTGTCGTCGAATTGCGCGCGCAGCAAGTCCTGCGCCCCGCACGCGCGCACCGTGCCCAGCCCCGCCATGGTGGCCGACACGTGCGAGAATACCGGACTGCGCGACACGCCCTCGATCCTTAACAACATGAGTGCTCGTGTAACGTTATATGTTGAGCATATCGATCGCGACACAAATCAACGATTGTCGGCTTGCTGATTTTTAACAGACATCATCATGTTCATAGTAATCACTTTACTAGAGCGTAACTTGTTTCTAGTTAGGCTAAATAGTTCGGCTTCAAAATTTAAACCCGTTCTACATATTACAAACTGATTTAGACGGGACAATTTACCTCTAGAGGTTAATAAAACAAAAAAGTGATACAGAAATCGATCTGAATCGTTTCTGTATGTAGTAACAGGGTTATCTTGCTGCGAGCATGTTCAAGCCGTTATCAGGAGTATTCATATTTAAAACGAGATTTTGAAACTTGTTTTAATGAGAAAACACAATATTGAGTTGGGGATTTACTATAATTAAATAGTGCAAATATTATAAGTGTGCCGCTGTGAGTAATTCTTCGCAGACAACGGCTAATGCACTGTGATTGTGAAACTGTAAATACATATCAATAGAGAGTATAAAATTTTAAAGATAACAAAATCTTATTGACAATAATAATACTTTTCAAACAACATACGGCCTATTCCAATGGAAGTAGGAAAAAAGATAAACAAACCTTAGATTTACGTATTTCATGCGATTTGCTAATTACTCAGCTATGTTGTACACTATAAAGGGTTAATGATTAATGTATTCTTATTGACAATACAACACTATTGCACTTAACCACTTATTTCCACTTTAATTTTACTTCCAAAATTCCGACAACAATTTCGTCGACGTTCAAAACGCCATGTTTTCGCAAATCCATAGTTAATATCATAGATTAATCAAGCTCTCGTTTATTTGGCTTTTTTTCTGTTATGGTTGGAATATAGTATAGGTATTGATAATCTTCACTAACCTTTTAATAGCCTGTGCTGTGGACAGGTAAATTATAGTCCATAGATACATGAAAATACCACAGAAGAGTGTCGTGAGCAGCATATAAGGATTAACAATGGCAACCATTACTAATATCCCGAACATCACCATGAACACCTATATAAAAAAAACATTATACATATAATATAATAATTAAAAAGCTCCGTAATAGTTAAATGGTATGATGTCCCAATTTCGATCACAATTATGTCAGCTATTCCCAAGACTAGACTAGACTAACCACCTGCGTGCGCAAAAACCACTTTCTATTCCTTTTCTCTGCCAATTTTCTGACTACAGTGCAGGGCAATAACTACTAAGAATTACTCGACAGAAAAATCCAATAACTTTTTAGGCCTGAAACGGGAACCCAGGGGCTCGGGTTACTACTGTAATTTTATGAATGTTGGATTTTTTTATTATTTAATAATTTAATTGTTTGTATTGCGTAGGTTCCCCTGAAAGGGAAAATAAGTAATAAATTTTGCAGATATATATACCTGTATACTATCCAAGTACATTTTAGGTAACATCTCATCAACTACTCCCATATCCTTAGAGAACCTGTTAAGGATACGTCCTGAAGGATTGGTGTCGAAGAAGCGCATCGTCGCAGACATGATGTTACTAAACATCTGATTATGAAGTTTAATCGAACTGCGCATACACACCCAGAGGAACAGCAGGGACCTAAAATAAAATGTGGATTCTGATGTGTTAATATAATATTATTTATCAAAGTCTAATAAAACATGACATTTGACATTTTATACTAGTGGTTCTCAAACTAATAATTCTTGTCCATAAAATTAAGTACACAATTTAAAAACTATTTCTAAGATCCCGTAGCCCTCGCAGCTTGGTGAGTAGGAATACATACATACTCACTACATAACCCACATTCCACATCCCTCCAATGTGCCCGATATAGACAATGAAAAATCCCGGCTTAATAAAAATGGAGGCTCGTATCCTACGCTCACGATACGATTTTTAATTTGCTTTTGATTTTTCATAAAGATATTTGAAAACAATGACCTTTTTCTCATTATGTCTTTTGGTTGTTATAGGTATCATATATCGACTAAACATAAATTGTCCCTATTTGCGACGACCTTTTATGTTATCCATAAAAAAAAAAACATGCAAATTCATGTATTTAAACATTTTCCTAATTACTAATAGTATTTAAAACGGGATATTTACCATGTTTTTTATTTTCATTTTAGTCTCGTGAACAAGACATTCGTAGATAATGTCGAAATATCGATCTCCACCAAATGAAAATAAAAAACATGGTAAATATCCCGTTTTAAATACTATTAGTAATAAAAATAACCATGTTAATTAAAAAAAATTCCTAATTCTTTTTATTTCGACCTCTAGACGAATACCCGCGAGAATTACTTCACAATAACATAATAAAAAAAAAAATGGTCAAAATATTTTTACATAATCAAATACGTATGTGGAACATCAAATCAATATGAGAAAACCAACTAATGTAAAACTGTAAATAAAAAAATTAAGATATTGGTTGCATTCTTAAGTCCTTGACGTTTTAACTAGATATGTGTATGCACAAAAAATTACTGATATACTGAGACAAGTATCTATTTCATTGGCTAGGATGTATTTGATATGTATAGCTATCTCTTTTTGACACCAAAGCTATAAAACACTATGCGACCGGTGCGACTTCTTTTGCGGCGTCCTCGCCGTAAATAAACAGTATTACATCATGATCTGTTGTAAAATATTTACATCTCTGAGTGACAAACAATTATACCTATACTTATAAAATCGTCTGTTCTGACCGACCAACGCAAAGGCAAAGCTACTGGGTTTACTAGTAGTAAGTCAAAAGTTGAAATTTAGGTGTTTTGGTAACGGAAGCATCCGTTAAGAAATAATTATTGGTAATCTTTGTATTAATTATACCTTCACGAAAGCGAAATGCTCATCTAATTATTCACAAAAAAAAAAATTACATAAGGTATAAAATTGAAAATAAATCAATGCTTACCGTCCGGTCGTCAGAATGATACATCCCAAAATAGCGATTGCCCAAATATAAATATAGTACGAGTGATCAAAGGGTTCCTCGTTTAATGCAATGTTTTGTATCGTTATTGCTGTCTTCATCATAGTGCCGATGACTGTTAGGTTTGGATTCATGGTGCTCGTAGATACCAAGTTATCCAGAGGTGATGTAACATTTGTTTCCAGAATATCATCGTAACTTAACGAACTATTGCTCGTAGAATTTGAATCGCCGCTACCAATGTCAGCCATGAGATCATCTCTTGCGCGTCTCAGTTCAACATCATTCATCCTGAAATGATATGCTGCTAAAGACACTGAACGGAATTCATAATAATGAATGCTGTCTAAGGAATAATTAAAAATGCTTAGCAGTATTTTATTTAACAATTCAATATTTGGACTACATTAAGTTGCCCATTTTAAAATGGTTTGCATTTGCATTGATATTCAGTGATAGAACAGTTGATACGTCCATCCCATATAAAGGTGGTCGATATTGATGGCACGTCAAGAATTTACTTGATAAGATTATTCGTGGGAACATAGTTATCAATATAGAGTTAATATATTTTTACACGTCCATGTCTCTGTTTATTCTCGAATCTTACATTTAAATATCGATAGGCTTTTGTTCGGGATCGTTTTAACCTTGAGAAAGATACGTCTACCAAGATAAAATAATAATTATTTAACTGATAAATAAAAAACAATACCAGTGTGTGAGCCAAAGATCGCCAGCTGATGTGATGATTTGGGCTAGGAGGATTGATATCATGGTAGAAATTAGAAGGGACCAGTTCCCGCCCGCTCGGAAGTATTTCGTGTATACCGACCCTGATACACGCCCTACGAACAAACATTGATGCTTAATGAGTAGGTTAGGGTAACAATCGAGATAAGATGTGATAAAATAATACTGACTATCATCGCCATTACGATTTCTTGAAAATTTTTGAATACAAACTCTTTAAATTGTGTTGAAGTTTTTTTTTAAATTTTGGTATATAAATGAACAAACCAAACAACTTTTGATTGTCCACATAGAAGTACAAAAAATGATTAAAGCTTCAATAACACGACAATTATGTGATCGTCGTCTCAGCGACGCGTCACGCAGTTTGATCATACGAGTTAGAGTATAATTAAACAACACGGAGACAACGTACTACGACCCGCTATTTTATTTAAGTGACCTAGTATTGAATCACATGGGTAATCTAAAATCACGTGGCATCTGTGTGGGAACGAGATGAATATATATTAAATATATATAAATATTTACTTTTTTACTTTGTCATACGAGGTAAGTCCGGTTCGCAAGCCATATTCATTGTTCAATAACATAATTCCTAGACTGCACTCAATTAGGTATAATTTAGCCATGTAAAAATAAAGCGTTATCTGATTACCTGTTAGTAAAGTAACATTGAGTTATGACATAAGTCACGATTACATATATTTTATGAACCATAGACTTCGTTGACGGTTGACGGACTGACTTTTTAAAATATTAACAAACATTAGTAAGTGCTTATATAAGTATAAATATATAATAAATTTAATTATTACTTCAATTAAAATAAATGAGTGTAATAAAACCTTGTTCTATTAATTCAGCGCTTTCCTGTTGTTCGTCTTCCTTTTCTGGCGAGGCTTCCGCTGTCGTGCTGTGGCTTGTCCGAGACTAAATTTGAAATTAAAAAAAAAAAAACATTTTAATTAAATGTATTTATTAAATTCAAACTAAAAAAGAAAATTCTTTTTAATCTCAATTTTATTTTCAACAGCCTCAAGGATGTACATAACTATATTATATTTTTGGTTTGATAGTATATTCTCATAATATTTTGAATGCGAAAGTTAAAGTTTCTTTGTTAATTCAACAACGAATCCATATACAATATATCCCCTCAGCCGTAGCCACTGAAATTTTGTAAATTCATTTTATATTTACCACCCTCAAAAGTGTGTAATAACTTCTTGTTCTAAGTTTTAAATAAACAATGAATATTAATTATTATACAACAAATATTAACTATAGCTTTTAATAATAGTTCGCGTTTAGAGTAAAATATACAAAGATTCTTTTCAGTACCTAATAGATTATATCCATTACAATGTATTTAATAACGACTGCGTGCTGTTGCACAATACGATGACGTCATAACGACTTCAAACTTATCGATTTTGGAGAGTATATTTTGTTTCGTATGTTTATCAACTAATATTGAAATTTTACCACAGATATCGATGATTTAAGTATTGTCAAGTATACATTTCACGGCCACGAGACCGTTAGAGTGTGAACAAACTTACTAACTTTCCCATTATTAATAGTTACTATCTTTCCGTCCATATTTTGGGACATCAGTTAAACTGAGTCTTATGTTTTAATGAAACAGTAAACAGACAGTACTATGGAAATACATTTCAATTAGTGAATTTAAATGTAATTCCGAATATGCGAGGAACAGATAGTAATAAATAATTACTTGGACTGAAATACTCCGTTGCCGAACTTGTACGCGATTCTCTTCCAGCGGTGCGGGTTGATCTTCATCTTCAAGCAGTTCTTCGAATAATGGGCTCTTCGACACTTCTTCGAAACTGCCTTGAGTTTCAATTTCGCCCTGTATAAATAGAAATACTTATTATCCATAAAATTTATAATTTAAATAAGACTTTTGTATTTTTATTTTTATTATTACAGGATTATAAGACTTATATTAAATTTTACGAAAACGTTTAAATAGTTTATTAACGTGGTCAGATAATTTTGCAATAAATCAAGCCATTTTTAATTGTTATTTAAAAGAAGCTCTAGCAACTTTTATTTCTTGTATATCGAATCGATAGTAGATCGAAGTATATCGAATGATAAATCTTCATTAGAAGACAGTTACAGGTATATTTAGCTAGAATGCACACTAATAGTCAATGAAACTAAAATCTTGAAGTGATTATTTTTAGTTAAGAATTTCTGAACAAGAAGTTCAGGTTCAGGAAGGATGGTTCAGGGTCTAGTAGCTAGCTTATATATCTTAAGATAACCTAGCGTCCTGGGGTCCTGGGTTCGAGTCCAGGAGTGGGTGGGCCAATAAAGTTATTGATTTAATTTGTCAAGAAATTCTCAGAAGCAGTCTGAGAATTGGAAGACAGCAGTGTGTATATACAACACAAAGCTATCTGTTTAATACCCGCATTATCATACCAGACGATAATTAGTAAGTTATCTTTGTAAACATAAGTTTTATCTTTAGAACGATTAAAGATTTTTATTAATAAGATTACATTATCTGATCAAACATATTAAAGCAATCTTTGTATTTATTTAGTTGCTCGTATAGCTATGTTCCTCGTAGATAATATGTACGTTCCTGCAGACGTTACATAAGACAACTTACGTATTTATTTATAGTTTTTTAAACAAAGTAAGCTTTTAAAATATTGAATATCATATTTGGAAGAAAAATATAATTACGTATGAGTAAATTTTATTTACTTATGGTCTCCGGAATGTAGCCATATACATTCAAATGGATGAAAGAGTAGGGTTCAACAAAACTAAGAATTACAATTAACATTTACCAAGATAATTTCTAATAGCTCTGCTATATTGTGCACCACAATTAATTCTTAACTATTGTATCTTTATTGAATCATATATTATATCTAATGATATCGTATCAATTTAATGCCAAAGATGTTTATTGGTGTTTAAGCCTCCTGTGATTGGAATCGGTTACAGCTGTAAATAATGTTTTTGTTATTTATTGTCAAGATTTCGTCGATTTAAGCACAATATACACATTATATATATATAAAAACAATCGATCTAATATAATATTTACAGTGGTTTCTAGGTTATCGAGTACTGAGATATTAGTTGATAGCATTGTATCTCTATAGGAGTGCTAACGGTGAGTGTTTTATTTATGTAAATACATGAAATGAATATCAAGTACGTAAGTAAGTGTTGGGCGCTATTACGTCAATATAGCATGATATGTAAAAATTTGTCAAAAATTGTTGCTATAGAGTAACGCGTTTGTATAGCTGTACAATTTTATAACGCCATAAAACTGTAAGGTCCGTTAGTTTATAAGAAATCAAATTGTAATGTGTTGGAAAATTGTGAACGGAGCAATCACATTAATAACAAAACGCATTGCATGACATGACACGATCAATTTTGTATAGCCGATATTTTCTATCTGTTAATTTTATAGTTTATTTATTCATAACTATCATATTTGAGTAATCTCGCTTAATTAAGTAAAAAACGAATAAGTTTTATACAATACTTGTTTCAAGGTTTATTTACAAAATAATACTATCATATTATAACACCATATACAATACAAGAAATACAACCTTATTACTTGTATTATTCTTTTTTATAGTGTTGTATTTGACAGCTGTCAATTAGTTTAGTCGACTCTGCTCTTAATAGTAATATATATATATATATATATATATATAATATATAATAGTAATAAAAAAAATATTATTTTTAAAATAAAATTACATAGTATACTAAAAAATATACTAGAGTATGTTAGGTTTGACTCAAATATATCGACATTGGCCCTTGATTATCGATAGTACAATTGGTAATCGAGTAAAACATTACATTTTTATTCGATCATATATCGAATCGATTACATTTTTACCGTCAAAGGTTTATTTTTATTATATTATTATATTCGGATACAAACTCATAATAAATACACCAGTACACAGAATATTTATTTATTATTTGTTTTATTTTATAAATATTATAGTTCTGAAGTTAAATATCCAATTCACAAAAATCAGCTATTTCAATCCATGCGCGACTCTCCTTTTTCTATTTTTTAATAATGCTTTTGCGCGGGAAAACATCTTGTATTATATTGTAAAGCCATACGAATGACGTTCTTAAATCGATTATACTTTTATGAAATCAGATATAATAACAAAATATGAGTTTATTAAATATATAATTATAATATAAATGTAACTACATAAATAAGTATTTCTAACATTCGGCCATTCTGACTATAAAGTTTGTCCCCAAACTTACTCATCTCAACTAATCAGTTGGCGTCACGCCCCTCATTAATGACTACGGTAGCATTGACTGTAAAGATTAGCACCTCACCCCTCGTCACAGATTGTGACCGTGTGAGCCTTCCCAACCACCACAGTCCTAGCCAACTCCCGCAATCACAACCGTGCATGACTTCCCAACATAAAAAAAATCTTTTCTCTTCTATCTTGTTGGCATTTCACCCCTCATCACCTATGTGACCGTGAGAAACTTCCCAACAAAAATCTTTTCTCTTCTATCTTGTTGGCATTTCACCCCTCATCACCTATGTGACCGTGAGAAACTTCCCAACAAAAATCTTTTCTCTTCTATCTTGTTGGCATTTCACCCCTCATCACCTATGTGACCGTGAGAAACTTCCCAACAAAAATCTTTTCTCTTCTATCTTGTTGGCATTTCACCCCTCATCACCTATGTGACTGTGAGAAACTTCCCAACAAAAATCTTTTCTCTTCCATCTTGTTGGCATTTCACCCCTCATCACCTGTGTGACCGTGTGAAACTTCCCAACAACAAATAATTCATCATCACACTAATCAACATTTTTTATACATTTATATATATTTTTATTCCTTTTATAATATTATATTTTCTAAAATCTAATTTCTATATTAGTATTATATAAATTATTATCAAATCCAAAGATCAAAATCACAATCATATTTTGTAACATTATGCATTTTCTTACACACTTTAAATGAATATATAAAAGACAAAATATATTATTACAATCCAAACAATAAAAGTATTATTATAATCTGTTACAATTTGTTTTGAACGTACATTCATTAAAATTATATAAATTCATATTTATTAAGATCACCCAAATTATAAATTTAATTAGAACTAAGTTCACCATCAGAACTTCCTTCATTATCATCATCATCATTATAAGACATATTTATCCAAGGCTGTATACGATCAGCTGACCAAACATTACTATACCGGCCTTTGGTTATATTTGAACCTGGAATACTAGAAACCTCGTATCGATCATGGTCTAAAACATTTGATATACGGAATGGACCAGTAAATTTGGGTAATAGCTTTCGACTTTTACCGTCATTAGAAGGACAATTTTTTAAAATTTTTACTAAATCACCTATTTTGTAAACTTTAGCCTTCTTTCTAGTCTTATTAAATCTCAAACTTTGTTTTTCTTGGTCTTTTTCGATATAATTATTTATTTCCTTTGTTATAGTTTCTAAATCTTTATCATTTTGTCTCGTATCGGAAACTGTATCACCAAGATTACCTTCACCCTGTCCTAACAAACGTTTACCAAATAGTGCTTCAGCCGGAGTTTTTCCTATTCCCTTATTAATCGTATTATTTAATCCCCATTGTATTTTATTTACTACTTGGTCCCATTTATTCTCTCCTAGTCCGTCATTATATGTTCTGAGCGAATCTAAAACTGTCCGATTATATCGCTCTACTTGGCCGTTGGCCCTTGGAGCTGAAACTGCATTAAGTATGTGAGAGACTTCGTATTCTATGCAGAACCTTTTAAACTCGGATGAAGTAAAACATGTACCCCGATCGGAAATAATTCTGACAGGATATCCAAATAAACTGAAAACATCTTGAAGTGCTAAAACTGTTGGTGCCGTCTTTGTATTTCGAAGAGCTTTAAGAATACAATACTTTGTAAAACCATCTACAATTAGTAAAAGATATTGATTTCCCTTAGCACTTTTTATAAACGGGCCTAAATGGTCAATATGGACCGTATGGAATGGTATGTCAATTTTTGGAATGCTATGAAGAAAGCCTTCTTTTGGACCCGCCGGTTCCTTACTAAACGCACAATGCAAACATGCCTTTACGTATTTAGAGACAAATTTTTTCATTCGTGGAAACCAAAAATCACGTTTAATTTTATCTAAAGTTTTCTCAGTTGAAAAATGGCCTATCTCATCATGGTTACGTTGGCATATTTGCCATCTTGCACTTTTGGGTACTACCCATTTTAAATCTTCCCCTACTTTACGATACAAGCGATTATTTCGTATAACAAAATTTTGTTTTATATCAATTAAGTCTTTATAACTACTATCTTCTAAAACAGATCTGATGTGTTGTATTTTTGGATCTGATAATTGCAAACTAAGGAGCCAGTCATCTTGAGATATTTGCAATACTCGAGTAAAGTGATCATAAGTCTGAGAATCATTTTCACTAAGAATAGGATTGCGACTGAGTGCATCAACATGTTGCATCGAATGCCCCGGTCTATACTCTATAGAGCAATCATATTCCTGAAAAGCTATCCACCAACGAGCAACTCGGGGAATAAGATCTCGTTTTAAAAACGTAGATCGTAAGGCATTGCAGTCTGTAAGGATTTTAAAAGTTTTGCCTATAAGGTAGGGGCGAAATCGGTTGAGGGAGGCAACAACTGCAAGGGTTTCTAACTCGTAGGCATGTAATTTTTCCTCGTCAATTGTAGTCTTGCGACTAAAATAAGCTATAACATTGAGTTTAGACCTATCATTTTCCTTTTGTAATAAAATTCCACCCAAACCTAATTTAGATGCATCACAGTGTAGTTCAGTAACATAATCGGGATTGAAAATACTTAATATTGATCGTTGCACCAACTTTTTCTTTAATGTTAAGAAGGATTCGTTCTGTTGTTGCTCCCACTTCCATTTCACATTTTGTTTAGTAAGATCTGTCAAGGGCTTAGCTAGAATAGCAAAATTTTCGATAAACTTTCGAAAATAACTTGCTAAGCCTATAAACTGACGGACTTCATGTACATTCTTTGGTTCTGGGAATGAATCTACGGCTGTGATTTTTGACTTGCCAGGTTTTATTCCATCTACGGATATTTCTAGTCCCAAATAATCTATTACTGTCTCAAAAAATCTACATTTTTTAATATTTAAAGTAAGCCCAGCTTCACGAATGAGTTCCAGGGTTTGTTGTAACTTTAAAAAACAGTCTTCAAAATGTTTACCCGTTATTAATAAGTCATCCATATAAGCAATTGCACATTTATTTTGGGATTTATTAAGTATTTTGTTAATTGTACGTTGAAAAATTGCAGGACAATTAACTAATCCAAATGGAGCTCTACGAAATTGGTATAGACCATCAGGAGTAATGAAAGCTGTAAGATGTCTACAGTCTTTCTGAACAGGAATTTGATAGTAACCGCTCGCCATGTCTAAACTAGTATAAAAATAATTTCCACTAAGGAGATCTATCTGGTCATCTATTCTAGGTAATGGAAAATGATCCTTTATAATTTTTCTATTCAGAGCTCTATAATCCACACATAATCTATATCCACCTGTCTTTTTTGATACAAGCAATATTGGACTCGCATATGATGAGTCAGACTCTTCGATTATTTCATTTTCTTCGAGCTCCCTAACTAGCGTTCTAACTATTTCTTTTTCTGATTGACTTAGTCGATAAGGACGATAAACTACCGGAGTTTCATCAGTCAGTTTTATGGTCAACTCTGTTACGTTAGTACAACCAAGCTCAGAGAGGTCTTGAGCAAAACAATCCCTATATGTGTCTATAAGTGAATATATTTTCATTTTTTGTTCGTAAGTTAAATTAGAGTTTAAAGTTATTTCTTCGCGAGGAATGGGTTTCAGATTCGTTCCTATTTTAAAACAGTGTACTTCTGACAAATATCTACAATTTTTATCTTGTCTTATTAAATAAAATCTGGTTATAACAAGTTAAATCGTCATTATTAATCTTTGACAATATATTTAGTGAGTCTTCTGTCTTTGTAATAATCACATTAGGTAACTCAGTAAAGTTTTGCCCTACTAACATCTGCGTATGTAGAAAATTGTTAGCAACCACATATGCCATAATGTTTGCTTCTACGGAGTCTAAACGTAATAAAAAATTTGTTTTCCCTAAAGGTTGAACTCCAACATTTGCTATCCCACGTATAATTGGTAAATTATCAGTAGAAATATTTAATCCAAATTCAGAAGTAGTTTCGAGTCGTATAAGCGTGCAGTCACTTCCCAAGTCAACAAAACATTCAATTGTAAATAAAGAATTTATTACTGCCTGTTTATAATATTTAGAATTTTTTACGCTTGTACTTTCTGACAATAATACACGTTTTTCATTGTTCAACACATTGTTAGTTTTCTGCGGACAGTTTGAAATAATATGACCGAATTTATTACATCTATCACATTTTAAAATTGGTTTAGAGCACTGATAGACTCTATGCCCTTTTTCGTTACAATTAAAGCATAACGGTGAAAAACTATCATGTTCAGAATTTAACTTTGTATTTTTGATACGACATTGTATTGTACGATGCCCAGGTTCATTACATTTATTACAGAATAAATGATTATTTAGTTTATTTCTATTTAAATTAGAATTACGATAAATATCTTTGTGTTCTTTACAAACGTCTTTAAGAAATTTTAAGAGATCTTCAGGTTCTGTAAAACGAGCGGATGACGCTCCAGCACGTATTGTACGATCATCTATACCGTGTATAATGCAATCTACTGCCTTTTTCCCAAAAATATCACACGCATTTATTAAATTTATTTTCTCATAGAAATAATCATCTAAATTATCTCCTACCCTCATTCGTTTTTCAAGCATTTCTGTTAAAATTACTCCGAAGTTAGTTTCGGATGGAAAAGCTTTTCGAAGTAATATTTGCCACTCTGACCAGGTATGCAAGACAGTATTTTGACTATTATACCAATTTTTAGCATTACCAGACAACTTAGGTAAAGCAAAATGCACAATATGAGATTCACTCCATCCGTATATTTTTGCACACTCATTTACTTTTGATAACCATAAATCGATACGATGATTCTTTACAGATGGGTCAAATTCCGGTAACAAGTTATTATTATGCGGTAAACTAGGCTTTATTAATGTTTGAACAAATTTAGCTAAATCACTAAAGTTAAGTATTGCATTCGAGGAATTTAAATTATCTGCCTCACCTAATGCATTCAATGGCATGCGCTTTGGTACGGTCGATGACCTCGGAGAAAAAATTGCCTCAGGTACGTCATTGATCGATTGTTCCTGAACTGGACGGGAATGTCCAGTCTGGAACTCACCTTCATCGTTAACACTATCTCGTCCGGTCGCAGAATAGACTCTTGAAGTCGCAATGTCTCGTCCGGTCGCAGAATGGAGTCTCGGAATCGTAAGATCTCGTCCGGTCGCAGAACAGCTCAATCTTCTTCCAACGCCATCGTGTCTCGTTGCATAACTGTTTTCAGTCAAATTGATGTAATCTTGTCTAGTCGCCAAGTCTTTTGTTCTATTGTTATTGCTTTGTATGGGACTTGGTGTTCTTGTTCTATTTCCTCTATAGTGGGTATTCGTATCTTTTGTAGTATGGTTTTTCTTCTTTGCGTTACTTTTATTTTTTCTTGAATTTTTTTTATTGTTATGAGAAGTATCATCGTCTTCATCAGTTTGTCTTTTTCGCTTATCAAATGGATTGCGAGATCTTGAGCGTGGTCGTTTATAGCGATGCATTTTTAAAACGAAATTTATCCCACTTCTGATAATAAATACACCAGTACACAGAATATTTATTTATTATTTGTTTTATTTTATAAATATTATAGTTCTGAAGTTAAATATCCAATTCACAAAAATCAGCTATTTCAATCCATGCGCGACTCTCCTTTTTCTATTTTTTAATAATGCTTTTGCGCGGGAAAACATCTTGTATTATATTGTAAAGCCATACGAATGACGTTCTTAAATCGATTATACTTTTATGAAATCAGATATAATAACAAAATATGAGTTTATTAAATATATAATTATAATATAAATGTAACTACATAAATAAGTATTTCTAACACTCAGGATATCTTATAACTTTTAGTGTTTCCATAAACATAATATTCTATTGTAGAATAGAGTACACTTATAAGAGTAAAATAATCCGGTATATCATAAAAGTTTGTAATTTATAATTATAGTAGAGTAGCGATGCTCAAAACAAACTAATCAGAATCGACTCGAAAAAACTGATTAACGAAAATATAATAAAATAAATCACAATTTGAATCAAGCATTCCTAAGGCATGCAATGTGTAAGAAAAAGTAATTATAATTCAATATTATGACGATTTTTAATGCGATATTAACTCCGATGTTCTGATGAGATACACACAATGCAAACATCAATTATTTTCTTTATTAAAATTCTATACTTATGTCGTTTTTGAAGTGATAACTTCTTATTTAAACAGCTTCGTTGTGTAACGCGTTACGGCACCAGTCTGTCTGGTATCCCTTTCTCTTACGCATATAGCAGCGGTAGGAAGGCTCTTCCTCTCTCACTCTAACCCACAGCGCTAGCCGTATTTCGGACGGACGAGATTCTCAAGTTAAACTATTTCAATATGAAATAGTTCAACTTAAATCAGTTTAAGTTATCACTTCTGTCGGCCGTCCTGAGGTGCACACGTATTTTTACTACTAGACAATTTTGGATCATGTCCTTTCGATAGTATATAACCTTGTCATATCTTATCTATTCCGTCAGATTAGGGTAGTATGTTTTTAATTTAAATATGCTTACCTAATCCTTAGCATATGTATACAGTGACATAAAACGAAACAAATATTTAAATATGTTTTGATACCTATTTATGTCCCAACTGCGATATCAGTTAATGTTAAAAAAATATACACTTAGTTATCGAGCTCAGTTTGCAAACGACCAGATTAAGAGTGTCACCCATACACACACTAAGCTCATACTGATAATCCAAGCCTGTTGAACAACGAGCCACGCCAAACAAACCATGAACCACGTATATTTATAAATAAAACAAATCGTATTCAAGCTCATTGTTATAGTACAGTCACAATCAGTTTTTTTTTTAATGTTAACCTGTATACATATTTTGATGCTTGACCTGAAAATCAATCGTTAACGTTTATACGTTAACATAAAATGATATATATTTTTTTAAAACTGCTCAATGAGTTTTTAGGTTGTCTTGGAGAAAAAAATTAAGATAAGTGTCTTCCGGTCTGAATTTCGGCGATGGTGGCTGAAATATATGGGCACCTCACTTTATTCCCGTTAGAGTGATATCATAATCACTCGACCCAAGAAGAAAATATTGATTATTAAATGTTATTTACTTACATTCCGCAATATGATAACTTTGTCCGCAGCCTTAAGGTGATGCAACTGGTGGGTAATAAGAATTCTCGTAGAGTGCCGCAGTAGTCCCATGATGCATTCAGATACTAAGTGTTTGCCGACATGCGTGTCAACAGCTGATAGCGGATCATCCAGGAGATAAATGTCTGCCTGTGTAGGTGGAAATTAGGCATTGTGAAAACTTGCTATAATTAAATGACAAATACTGAAAAATGATAAAATGTAGACGCGACCGGAAAATGCTTATTCATATTTAGAATGGTTTATTGTATCGTAAATTGTGTTATAGCGTCATGTTATTTAGCGAAGGCTACGTATAAATCATCAATTTCAAATGCATCTTTATTATGTCTAATCACTGTAATATGTGAAAATGGTAGATTTATCTCTGCAACGTGATCGTGATAATTTATCACAAATTTTTTTTTGATGATTATCGAGACATTCTTCGTTCTGAAAGTTTTTTTTTCATATATTCCAAAAACTTTTCTTTTTTTTTACATATAAATCAAATAGATTTATGTTTCAATTGTCGCTTGATCCATACATGTCATATGTATATTGTTGTAAACATATTTTTAGCTTTATCTTTTGAATATTGTAATCAAATACACATGATGGAATGAATGAATGGATGAATAGTTTTCGGTAGTAGAATTTTTTTCAAGGCATTCTCATGTACATTGTCTACCTTTTTCTATTGGACTGAGATAAGGCCGGTTTTTTTCCCTCATGACACGATATTATTTAAACTTGCATTAAACTTTAATAATGCAACATATATTGTATATGTAATTATAATGTTTTAAGAAGTTAGTTTACATATTTGGAAAATGTATTTCAAACAAACACTCATTTTGCAAATACGATTAAGATACAAGCTAAATTTTCTTTAAAGTAATTCAATGGCAGCACATTGGCTGTTGTCAGTCAAACTTTGGCATTATCTGAAAATATATAATGTACTAACATTTCTGTAACATGCTCGAGCGAGTCCGATACGTGCACGCTGCCCTCCGCTAAGACTAATTCCGCGTTCTCCAACCAGCGTCGCGTCACCTGATGGTAGTTGTTCGAAATCCCTTATGAGAGCGCATGCCGTCACGACCTGTAAAAAAATATTTTTATATTTTTGGGAACTGTGAACATAGTTAGGTAACCTAGGTTAGATACAAATACATTTTAATAAAAACAGTGTACAGTGTGTACGTACACGACTGTGCCTCGGAAAGCACGACATATACCTGAACTTTTTCCGGTGGTGTCGGATTTGTTAAAATTTATAAATAAGAGATTATTTTTTTTGTAAACTAGCCCTGTACCCGATCTAACTAAACAATAACTTCCATATAACTATTCACGGACGAAATACTCTAATAATAATTTCATTCTATATTTTGCTCATTTACAGAAGCGGATTTACCGATTGTCATAGTTTCAACATTCTATACAAAGTTTCACATCAAAATTGTCTGTCTTTGGTGAATTAATGGAATTGACGATGAATTGAAAAATTAAATACTGTCTTTATTTCATTAACATAAGTCTAAATATCGATTTCCATATTTCTAACATCAGAAATTACGAATTTCAAAACAAACTGAATCCACCTACGTTTCATAAGAAATTCCTATGCAAAATTTCATACCGTTAAACCCACCACAAAACATTTTTCAGTTTATTGTTTGTACAATACGGTTATATTCTATTCTTATCAATTACACCGTGACGTCTCTAGTTTTACTGAAAAATATATCGGGATTTGTCATGTCCATTCGCCTTAAATGTTTGTCATTCTATGCTTCTATTTTTGTCTTTTGTGACCATGTAATGTTTTCGTTACGCGCAGTGGACACATTCTATTGCTATTGTTAAGATTTTTAAATTGAAGTTCGTAGCAAGTCATTGTATCTAATTTCAGAATAAAAGGTTGTAACTTTTCGTATGTAAAATATAGTAAATTTAGTCGTGAGTCAAAATTTTCCGAGTATTTTTGTAAATATTCTATTCGACAATGCTATGGCAGACCCTAATTATTTTCCCTAATTATAACCATACGGCCTTTTTTATGGTTAAGATGTATTCAAAAAAGGAAAAGAAAATAAAATCTTATTATGAAACCTATATCGTTTTTAACACTTGCTGTCACCTCTTACGTTGATGCCTAGGCAGTACTCATCGCAATAATATCAGCGCGAGAAAAGTTTGCCTTCGGCCTATAGCGAATGTACTTGAAAATATTGTATCGTCTTGTAATGTATCGCAAAGTCGCAAGGATTATTGCTTGAAAGGTCTAAAATGTTATAGTTATCTATATCGAAATTTCATTGCGTTCGGTGTTCAATTGAAGTGTGGTGGCGCAAGCGAAGCTCATCGCGATAAAACCTTTTGATGCACGAGATATTACCGACAGCGGAGCGAAGTGATTCGTCCAAAAGGATTAAGTCAAAGTCTAAAGTTTGGCTAATCACGACAACGCGAATATGTAATCGAAATATACTTAAATCGTCGAGCGGAATTTTATAAAGCATATTTGATAAATATTCGTAAGTTAAATAATCTTTCAGGCTTCGTAATTATTATTTCAATCATATTAAAACAAATGTATAGACACCTTCCCCTTATCATAATACTATCTAATAGTATAGTGCCGGAATAAAAAACATACATCGCTTACATCAATTATAATATTAAGGTGTGAAACATTTTTAACAATGAAAGCTTGAACCGAAGTTACCTTAACCCATGTAACGGCTAAATTACCCCAAGTCTTTTATTCAATATGTGTTTAGTATTTACAAAGCTATGCCTTTGTTTATAATTAGAATATAAGTGGATGACTATAGCCAAGTTCATGTTTAAAAGTAGGAAACTATTTATACATACAAAATATTTATGTTATGGTAATAAAATAGCAGTAAAAGCTCTTATTTTAAATACAGTTTTAGAATCCATACATCAACAGAGAACAGACCTACAGTTAGTGGTTAGTTAAACAAACAGATCGTTACATTAATATTAATTTTATTTAAATTAACTTTGTAACAAAAAAAAAGTTTAAAAAGTGTAATAATATTATAAATAAAGAATACCTTTGGATTTCAATTATCACGATCGCGTGAAATCTATTTATTTTAAATTTAAAATATGTTGAATCTAGCCTCATGTTGTTTTGATTTGTTCAAAAAATAGATGATGTTTATTTTACATTGTCATAATTACTATTTTTTTTTCACGCATCGATTGTACTAATTTTGTAACTTTAAAGAACTTCATAACACATTCAGCTCACACCGAACAAAATATTCGGCATGTATTTGAAACTTTAGTTCGGCTTCATAAACTCAATATGAGACTTAAGAAAGAAAATCGATTAACAAAAATTTGAACACTATAAATATATAAATTAAATCAATGCTCCTAAACTCTACTCGCACTGCCACCCGGCAAGTGATACCGTATTACCGATGACCGATGGCTCTTGACTCACGATAACAAACCTCATGCTATCGAGTAAATATTTCATACATACCTACTGCCGA
Organism: Vanessa tameamea; assembly: GCF_037043105.1. Classification (NCBI taxonomy): domain Eukaryota; kingdom Metazoa; phylum Arthropoda; class Insecta; order Lepidoptera; family Nymphalidae; genus Vanessa; species Vanessa tameamea. Next base: position 7,254,619 of record NC_087313.1, on the reverse strand, counting down.
GTACCGATTGTCGATCGTATACTTTACAAATTCGTACTATTGAGTGATTCCCTGTGCTGTGATTGGAAAATAATTATATTATAATAAAGGAACATAATGAGCCGAGATGGCCCAGTGGTTAGAACGCGTGCATCTTAACCGATGATTTCGGGTTCAAACCCAGGCAGGCACCACTGAATTTTCATGTGCTTAATTTGTGTTTATAATTCATCTCGTGCTCGGCGGTGAAGGAAAACATCGTGAGGAAACCTGCATGTGTCTAATTTCAACGAAATTCTGCCACATGTGTATTCCACCAACCCGCATTGGAGCAGCGTGGTGGAATATGCTCCATACCTTCTCCTCAACGGGAGAGGAGGCCTTAACACAGCAGTGGGAAATTTACAGGCTGATTATGTTTATGTTTATGTAAAGGAACATAATCATTTATACTTGTCACGTCAAGTAGTCTAAATATAAAGCAGGTAAACTGCCAAGTGCAGCTATTTATTTCTACATAGTATAAAACAATGTCGCTTCCCGCCGTCTGTACGTTCTTTTAAACCTCGCAACGGATTTTAATGCGGTTTTATCGATAAACAGAGTCCTTCAAGATAAAGTATAATACATATTAAGCACAAAAGATCTCCCCGCCTAATTTTTCTTTTTATCTTTGTTCTTCAATCTAAAAAATGTATATAGACCATTACTCTACCCGTCTGAAGCAGCGACGGGTAGTTAGTATAATAATATGACATATAAAACCTCCGAAACGCGCTGTATCTTCTGATATATGTTTTATGTATATTCGTTTAATAGTTTTATCAGTCACGTATTATAAAAAAAAAACCATTACTTTTTTTTGTAGATACATTTTGACTTAAGTTTTAGCGCTACTGTCTGCGAATGCATATTAGGGATACGTGGTTTGCTTTATAAGGAATCGGATGTGATGTCACTTTTGACTAATGTAAGGTCAAAGACTTTAATAGTATAGCTGTAACTCCAATATTAAAGCATTTTAGTATTATATCATGTTTGGTATTATTGTTACAAGGTTTGCGGAAATAATATATACAAGTTTATACTTCTACATTAATATTATAAATGCGATAGTAGGTCTGTCGGTCTGTCTATCTATCTATTGCTCTTTCACGACTAAACCACTGAAATGAATTTGATGAAATTTGGTATAAAGCAAGCTTGAACTGAAAGGAACGATATAGACTTTTCATTGTGTAATACCAGACGACCAACGACCAAAATGCGAGCAAAGCCGCGGGCGACAACTATTGGGCTTATATGGCCAAATGATTGTACATCGTTTAATAATAATTTCTATTAGTTCTGTTTAATATATATATTTAATGTATATATTGTAACTAACAGTGTACCTTAGCCTTAACATGTCTACTTCCTAACACTAAATGCAAATAAAAAAATAATGGTACACACTCAAGTATGACGAATATTTAATTGAATTTTCGTTTACTTACAAGAGTTAGTATTGTGTTAATTGTCGTTTAATATAATTAATCAAATATTCTTATCCGAAAATGTTGCAATCATACGTAACTTTTAAACTAAGGTCACGGGTTCATGTCCGGCCAAGCATGACTGAATTATTACGAATATATATATGCGGTTCGTACGTACAGTTCGCGTCATTATAAGCGAGTTAAATACGTCAGGAAACCTATACGTCTCGTAAAAAAACCATCCAAATCTAGAAATGGCTCAGTGTTGGCGGATAGTATGCCCAACATTGTTCGTAATTCATTATTATTAATATAATAAACTAGTATCGCCAAATATTTTCATGAATGAGTAAAATAATGACTTATAAGTCTTTGTAGTTTGTATAACATCATAAGTTAGTATTAATCATAATTAGTCCACTGGTAGCTGCCCTTGCATCGCAGACTATCATTATACTGTTCACAATATTGTTGGTTCATACATTTTCGTTGTGTAACTTATCAGAAATGGCTGTATATTTGTTAGAAATGTAACTATACAATACGTAGCCAACTATTGTATTATAAAGGACAGAGAAATAATTATATGTTACCTTCTTATATCTCATGCGGTCGTAAGGCAAACCGAATAGTATGTTCTGCCTGACGGTGGCCACAAAGAGCCACGGTTCTTGGCTCGCGTACGCCAGCCGCGCTCCGCCGAGAGATACGCTGCCATGAGCCGGCTGCAGCTCTCCCAAAATCACTTGTAGAAGAGACGACTGGATGAACAGAAAAATATATATTTATTTTAATTTTATAATAGAAAATAAATAAATGTAAAAAATTTCTAAATATGTCCTATATGGCGAGCCTATTACGAGAACAGATATAACGGTCTCCGATCACATTAGCATACGTGTTGATCTAAGAATAAAGCTAAATAAGTATTTATATTTAAGTATATAAAAAAAATAGGTACTCATTAACCTATTTTTTCCATTTTTTAAGTAATAATTGTTGATAATGATCCTGTTCCAAGACAACTAATGTTTTTATCATGAAATCCAAATGAACATGAATATAATTTAATTATACATTAACATATAGTTGATAAAAAATGGCGAATTTATTTTAATTAATGTTAACGTACCCGTTGTGAATGTTAAATGACTTTCAACGGCAATATTTTATTAACTCATGTAACAAATATATTGCGAAATTATCTGTGTCCTGTTGGCACAACTAACAGACATAAAATTAAAAAAAAAATACCTATAAAATAAGTGTTGGTTTTTACTTGATAGTTTTGACGAGAAAGCATTCACATGTACTATACTATATATACTACTTATGTATGATTTCTCGTTAGCGTGGCAAGTTCAAGGTCGGTCTCCTAAGGTCTAAATTTAGATGTCGCAACAAAACACTTGAGGAATGGAGCGTAAAAAGTCAGTATAAATCGTAATCACGATAATATTAAGTACCAACATTTAAATACGTAAATAAATATTAAAATAACCAAATAATATTTACACTCCATTTATAACCTAATTGTTCCATTAATTTAAATAGTATATCTAAAATATCTTAACATCTTCACGAATCAGGGAAGATATAGGAAGAACGAAATAGGAAAGTACACTTTGCATATTAACATGAGGTTATTGGGAACTTTTTTATATATTAGACTGATTATTATGAATAGATTGACCCCTTGGGCTATTGTCGTCCCCACTTCTAGCACAAGCTTTAGGCTTATGTTTAGGAGTAAATAGAAATATTAATAATTCCTTAAAATGTAGCTATTATATATAAATATATATACTATTAGATGTACCCTCATTTTGTTAACACGCTATGCCAAGTAAATCTATAAAATGACGGGGCCTAGCAATGATCGGGTGACTTTTTTGTCCCGACATCGCGCAGACCAGACCTTCGCATTTGCTGAGTAAACGTGAGCTTGGTATTGGCGCAAAATACATACATATTTATGGAAATCTGTAATATTGAAATATTGAAGATGACATGGACAGAAATAAAAAAAAAAGTTATACTTACTTTGCCTGATCCAACTAAGCCTGCAACTCCAATGAACTCCCCGGGCTGTGCCGTTAGCGATATATTCCTAAGCGTATGTACAATGGGGTTGGCTTGCCAGCTTGCGTTCACATTCGAAATGACTAAGCCTGTAGGTTTCAATTTCGTATTTGTATTTTCTTTCTCTTTGTCTGTTCCATTGCTTAAAATATTAGCAATTATGCCATTTGATTTAGGTTCGTCTATTTCCAATTCTTCGAGAGTCAAAAATTCCTAAAACGTTTTTATTTAATCATTTACTACATTCGAACATCATTATAAGTATTGCGTATATTTATATATTACGTTTTCATCGATTATATGTTATTACAGTCTGTTCTAACTACATGAGGAGTATTGACAAATAAATATTCCCAATGGATTCGTGGAAACATGGCGTATTAAATGTCAATGAAGTTGCTATCGAAACTTTGGAAGTAAAATTAAAGTGGTTATAATAAGTGAAATGAAATAATGTTGTTATAAATAAATATATAATCATCTAATACTGTATATAGTGTATAATATATCAAATAAATTAGCAAATGGTATGGAATATGAAAATTTAATTAATCTTCACTCTTTTTATTGAAATAGTCTTTAGGTATTGATAGAACTATTAATGCTAACTTAATAAACTTAGGAGAAAAAGAAGGAAAATATTTTAATAAAATACCTCAAGACGTCTTATAGACACTTTAGATTCAGCTAGAAACGCCAGCGCCATAGGAAAGAATATGTTACAAGCCAGTTGTAACAAATTATAATATTGAACGAGAGAAAACGTAATGCCCGCACGTATTTCACCCCCTGCGACCACAAAGGCAACGACTGCTGCGAAGAGAATGAACCGCTCCGTGAACACGCTGAGGGCTGTCGAGAAGCCCTTAATGTAGGACGTCCTTAATATGAACTTTACTTCATATCTGAAATATATAAGATGTTTTAAACGATACTCGGTTATTTATTTTAAATACATTTCATTTTCGAATTAAAAACTCTATGAATATGCATGTTTCGTAAATTTTTTGGGTACTCTTGTTTCTTGTCTACAATTGTTTAATGATAACATTAAGCTGACAAATAGAGGAGAAAAGGCACTGACGCTTTTGGTCTTTGCCTATTTTTATGAAAGTAGTTTAAATACAAACGATTTTAAAATCGAGGAAGTTATAATAAAGAAAAAGCAAATACTCAAACTACATGTAATAACAAAAAATGTATTCGAATATTAAATTTGTGTATGTATATATTTAATAATGTTTGCTGGATGACTCATTGGCTTTAAGGTTGATATCATTATGCAAAGTATAATGGCTACTGATATACTGAGTAACTTATTCAAATCATATTCATTTTCAGTATACCTAATGTAATTAGAATTTTTACATACTTGCGCAATTTATCCACCAGTTTCTCGAAAGGTTTTTCCCATGCATACATTTTTATTACTTGCACCCCATTAACAAGTTCACTCATAACTTTAACCCTTTCGTCTGTACGTTTTGCTATCTTCCCTCTTAAAGCACCTTGACGACTAGATAAATATGCTAAAAACAAACAGCATCAAATCCATTTATCAGATAAAGTTATTTATGTAATTCCATAAATCTATGATTCTTGAATACATATATAAGATGTTCGTGACTAACAGTAAACATCGAAGTTATTGAATAGAGCCATTACCTCAAATTACTATAATCATAAGTTTAACTTTATCAATATAAAACCTAATTACGGTAATGACTGAGGCAACGAACTTTAATTTATAAAACACGTTATAGTAGTTCTGTATCGTACTTATTATTGTTACTGGTTGATAACGCACGAACTACTGGTACTGTAATGGTAAAGTTTATCATTTTTAAAACATTTTTTTTTATTGTTTAAAGTTATTGATTAAGTGATTGTAGGTTACGTAGCCGTGTTATATTATCTGGATGAATTCAAAATGACCTTGAAAACAAATATTATAAGCTCAAGTTAAATACCTTGAACAACTACAGTTTGTAGGAATATGACCGTAAGGGCAGCCAATGTAGCCCAGCCGATGTGCTGCCAGACTAGGTAAGAAACAACTGGAACCACTATTGGCATAACCCAAATGTAGTTCAAAAATAAAGCGGCTATATCGAAACGGTTAACATCGTTCGACATTAAGTTTATTACTTGTCCCGGCTCTGTTTTACTTAAGCCGATCCGGTTTAGCTTCAAGATCTAAAAACGGGAAAAATAAAACACATATTCAATACAGGTTGTTGAACCGTTCCGAGTTTTGCAGCAGTTTCAAATAATATCACCGCTGTTTCAAAATAAATTCCTATGTGTTAAAATATTCGAGTGTTGTTCCGAAAGGGACATTTCGATTAAAATATGTAGATCTTACAAACATAAAAAGAGAGTTGAACATAAAGGGGCCCGAAAAAAAAAAAATTTTTTGCTATAATTTGTTGTGTCTATTTGTGAATATATTTCCGTTTGGGAACTACGAGTATATCCAATTATTTAAATATCAAGATGCTTAGCTCTATTCGCCTACATTAGCATTAGGAAATAAATAAACTTGTAATTATTACTGTTATAGTAATAATTACAAGTTTATTTACAAGCAAAGGAAAAATTTATTACAATAGTAGGTTACTGGTGAAGGTTATAATATTATAAAATACTAACCTTTCTATATAACATTGAACAAGCAGCTATTCTTACTCTCATCCCAATAGAGCCTTGAGCTAAAGTTAGGTGGTTCAACATCAATGCGGTAATTATCGTCAAAACATTCATTGCGAAATTATAAATATGAGCATTCCTATACGTTTCTGGAGTTTTATCTCCGGAAAAGTATTCTATGAATAAAGCTAGACAATAAGGTACCATCGGCCTAAAAAGAAGATTTATAAATTTATAAAACATTAAATTAACAAAAATTGAATTCTTATATGACGGAGTTATTCCCGATCAAAAATTGAGAACTTCGTACATTTTTAAGGTCGGTTGAAAAGGAACAAACAGTCCTAGTGGGACATAAAAAAAAAAACGATTTGATCGATACGACAGAGTTCATGATATTATTCTCGAAGTGTTTATGGTTTGTTTGCAAAGTCAGTATGACTTCGACATATTTTTTTGTGTAAGTAACTTGTAAGTTACCACGCTATATTCTTAAAAAGTACTAGTAAAAAGTATAAAGAAAACTTACCATAAAATTATAAAAAGCAGGCCTACAAATAAGCCACACATCATGTATTCGACCCAGAAGCAACTTATAATTGCTCTGGTGAGAGAAGGTTTGCCTTTTTTCGTGTGATGTTTTTCCATTTCCTTATTCCATGCTTCCTCAAGCCGATCGCCTAAGCGACCAGAGTGATCACCTCTACGAGCTTGCCATAGATCATCTAACGTTAATCCACTTTTGTAGCCCCTTTTGAAAAGTCTGAAGCTCCACCTGTGATAAGGATATATTTTTATTTATTAGGTTTGTTTAAATACGGATCAAGTTTAATGCTAGAATATTCGGAACGGTATTCGAAGTAAATAAGATCTACAACCGCGTTTAATGGAAGTTTAGACAAATAAACAACTTCGACCTTGAATTGGCATGACATCATTGGCCGAGATCTAAAATAATCCATGGTATTCATTATGGATATACATTATATTATAAGAAATTGTCGTTTTGAATATCGTCGAAGTTGTTATCAGACCTTTGGATAAAAATTAAAGCTGTTTTAAGAAGTTAAGTAAAATAGTGTTGTATTATAAATATAGATGAATCAAGAACTGTTTGTAGTGTAATATACAGCAGAGCTATTAGCTAATCGGACGGAATATGTTAATCTTGTTTGTTTAGCTTTACATATCCTGCCATTGAAATACAGATAGTATCAGTAGTATATAAGTATTTCCAATCTGTAACATCGTTTTTCTTGAGCAATGTTTTTCTTGGAATTCTTAAATGTATAAAAACCGGATAAATTTATACATCTGCAATAGAAGCATTAGATTTGATTGACACGTAAATAATGAATACTTATCTAGACCACTGTTATTTATATAGAAGAATAACCAGTTTTACGAACATAGTATACACAATCTATAACGACTTGATATAATTTTAACTGTACAATATACTTTCCTCGCAACTACTTTAACCGTGACTAGCTATCCTTCGCATGGGTGGAATAAGCGTCTACATAAAATGTGTGTATCGTAATGCATATAATATTTCTGCCATTGATGATAGCCGTATGAAAGTAGATTTGGTAGTTTTAGAGTTTATCATGTTTGGCAGTCAGAAAGACACGGCGGGGACTTTGTTTTATAGTAGTTTTTTTTTTAAATAATAATAAGGGGTCTAATAAGGGGGATAGACTCCAAGCCAACCTCACCTGCTCGTGGTGCACCCTACTACAAACCAACGAGGCAATGGCGACCGATCGATGGCGGTATATCCATCAGGGGATCTATATAAAGCTTTTAGGCGTGAACGTCTTACTGAGGTTTAGATAGTACAACTGGCATTAGCACAGGATGTCGGTTACAGGACGGTGGCGGAAAAGTATAAAGTATACCAACGGCGGCGTCCACGGATTCAGTTAGGAGTAAGCTTACTGTGCGCTCATCAAATTTGGATTAGTATGATGAGTTCTCTTCGTCCAAATTAATAATATCATGAATAATAATCCTTTAAATAAGCCCCTAGTTCCGGGTAGCTCCTTGGGGGATAAACATACATAATCAGCCTGTAAATTTCCCACTGCTGGGCTAAGGCCTCCTCTCCCGTTGAGGAGAAGGTATCCCTTGGGGATGCTGATGATAATAGGCAGTTAACCAGTAGCGCCAGGGGCAAGATGAATCTTCTCGGGAATCTTTATCTATCAGGCGACCAATGCTAGTGTCTCGGACTCCGATACCACTAAATCGATATCGTCGTTATTAGCTACGGACGTTGTTCAGGAGGCAAGCTCCGAAACGTCTACACCCGCCAAAACTGCTGGTTTTTGGCGGTAACGTACACGTAGGAAATGGAACGAAGCTATGAATATATTTATCTTACGCACATATTTCATTCTAACATCTATGGAAACTAACAAAAACGGAAAATAGAACCTCGAAACGAGAGCATTGAAAGAGTAAAAAAAAATAAAATAATAATTTATTCTCTCCCATATTACATACATTATAGTTTAAATGCGTCTTAATAATAAGTACAATTGTATGTAGGAGACAGGAGCCCAAACTATGTTGCCCTTTACCAAGGGTCTCCTGGCTCCCCCCCCCCCCTCTAGGATACCAACTATTTTTTTTATAATTTTACATGAAATGGGAAAAAGACCAAACATGACACATTATTAATTATTAAAAAACAAATAAATTGAAAAGTTATTTATTTTCGTGAATTTGTTCTGTGTGCATGCGCGGGCGCGAGTGTGTGTGTGCGTGCGCGCGCGTATGAGTTTGATGGTTCTTGTAGTTTTTGGTTATCATTAGCCAATACAATATTATTTTTTCTGTCTCTTCGTGGTCAAGTTTTAATAGCCAATCCGTTATTTCTTTCTTACATGAGAATTTAATTAAATTTTAAATTGAAAGTAATTTATTTATCTTATTATACAGCCTTCCTACTTTAAAATCATAAAATAGTTGCAAAATAAGTTTCACAGACCTCATAAGATCTTCTTGAGTCAACGATATCTATTAGTGATGTATTTAACATTGAGGGTTTTTTTAGAATCATATTTTGTATGTAAAGTTTTCTAACAGGCAGAGCATTTGCCTCCTTGTATAAATTTACAGTTGAGAATAAGCGAGGCTTAGAGAGAGCTACTTTAAGCAACATTCTCTGAGCTCTTTCTACCTCAATTATTAGCGTTTTATTGGAGCCACCCCATACAGATTTGCAATATGCTATTAAAGATTGGCATAATGATATATAAACAGTCTTGATGAGCGTCCAGTCAGCGATATTTATTAAATTTTTAAAAATAAATGTGAGTTTTCTAATTTTTTGACTTAATTGCATTAAATGCCCTTTAAAAGTGAGGTTTTTATCGCTTGTTATACCTAAGTATTTGGTTTGATACTGTTAATAATGGGACAGTTATATTTAATGTGTTTTTATTGATTACAGGAATGAGCTACTAATTGATGTAGAATTGGATTATGATAAGTGTTGCGCATAGAAAAGGTTGTGTATTGAATTTTATTTGGATTTAGAGTGAGGGTGTTTAAAGCCATCCAGTGAATGACCGTATTAAAACCCTCTTGTGCAAATTCCATGTTTTACCATGAAATGTAAGAGTGTGGTATCAGCGGCATATGATATTATTTTACAATTGCTTAGATTAAGATTACAGAGCTTATTTATATAGCACAGAAATAGAGTTGGGCCTAAAATTCTACTTTGGGGAATTCCATAGATGATAGGACTCTCATTGCTAATAACATCATCTATTTTAACCTGCTCATTGCTAATAACATCATCTATTTTAATCTTGCAAGTGATTTTCAAAAAGTTGTAGCTGTTTATCTCTTCTCTTATACCTAAAGCGTCATAATCTGAACCATTTTATTAAAAGACACTGTATCGAAGGCCTTTTGAAGATCAATAAAAATTGTTAGGCATTTTTCTTTATTGTCTAGTTTGTCTACAATGTAATTCGTAAGGGAATTAACTGCATCTGATGTTGATTTTCCTTTCCTAAAGCCATATTGTGAACCAAATAGTAAATTTTGTCTTCCAAATATTACAGAATCCTATTATTTATAATTTTTTTAAGTAGTTTAGAGAGGGATGGTAATATCGAAATTGGTTAGTCATAATATGTCTATATGTCTTTTATCTAGGTCCCAGGCAACTGTTGTATCAATTGATATAAGCATATTGATATTGATTATCACGTTTTATTACACGTTATCGTAAGCAAAGGAGCAAGGGGAAGTAAAATAAATAAGTTATTTAATATCACGTTATCGTAATCCTTATGATTTTATTCCGAACGAATATCATTCTTATTTAACCAGTTAGCAACCATCAAAATATTGAATAACGTAAGAACCGAAGTTAGCTAGTTGATGAGTGACAAGGACGGATATATATACAAATCGACCGCAATACGAAGGCGCGACAAGTTTATAATTTATATCGTTAGCGATGGCCGATACCGATTCATTTTACTGCTACAAACATTAAAATACAGCTTAGATTTCTTTTTTAATAATAATTTTTAATTGGTTATAATATGGATTATAATATAATATAGAAATATAATATAGAAAGTTACATAATGTTCGATAAAAATGTTATTATTTTATATAGTAACGTATTAACAAAAAATTTAAAAGAATTAATTCATTTTAAAGAAATAAAAAATCTTAAAATATAGATCAGATTTATGCAAAGCAACACTTAATTTATAGTTTTGAAAATAATACAAGAGTAAGATATTATTTGGAATTATCAAGTTTTTTTTCTTACGACCTGGCTTTGTTTAAGCGAACTGTAATTGCAACCAATTTAGTATTTATGACCTTTTGCTTTTGCCTACTGACTTTTGATTTGCCATCAACACGGACTACGCTGATTGAGCATTACTTTTTCGGTTTGAAGATTAAGATAAGATGTTATGTTTAATTATATTTGTATTTAATGCTAAGAAATATATTTCAAGTTCAAAGTCGTTTTAGATATAAGATAAAGTAAGAGTTTCTTTGAAAGATATATGAAATTTTATTTATTCAAAACCTTAGTATTATACAATACGTTATGTCTTGAAAATGCCATTTCATTATTGAAACATACAATGTTTCTTTTTATTAATGAGGGAATAAAAATGTATTCATATAAATGAAATTGTGAGTGTGACTTCGTTTTCTTGACGTTTCTATGACTTATCACTGAAAATAACAACCTCTTTATAAGTTAATAAGGCTATTTGCGAAATGCCACGATGCAAATCAAAACTAACGACCTAATTTTTATTTAAGCCTAAAAATGCTGCTATCTTAAAATTTGAATATGTACCTTTCCTGCAATTTATATAATATTTATTTAAAAAATTACGTAAAACCAATGAAATTTATCGTTCCTTAGCATTCTTCACCCATTAACTCAATAATTTTCTCTTCACTAGTGTAACTAAAATGTCATGTCAATTCAAGGTCAAAGTTGTTTATTTACTTTCTTTCCTATTCCCATTGGAATAGAGTATACATATATCTATTACATATTGGGCTGGCTAACCCAACCCGCAGTTTCATGCTAGTGATGAAGAACGTGACCCAAAAGTATAGCCACATAAATGGATTACGTACATTCATTTAGTGAGGGAAATGCAATTTCTTTTGAAGTCTTAACAAGCATTTAAAACAAAATAAGCTAAGCTGACGACTATATCCGTATTTATTTTACACAGTCATATCATCTATCTACCTGTTTCTACGGTCGCAGAGCCAAAAGATGATTGAGAGGCTGATGAAAGCTGCGTTGTTTATATACATGTGTTAAAGAACGGGTTGTACTGTAAATACCGAAACAAACGAGTAAAATCGCTTCAAAATGAAAAAAAGAAACGAAATAACCAACATAAACCTAAAATGTCGATCACTTATTGAATAATTTTGAGATATTACATTATTATTACGTGCCATTTCAACTACGCACATCGTGCAATTATAAAATTAAAGAAATCATTCAGGCTCTCTGACAATTTAAGAGAAATAGGCTCAAAAAGATTTGATATATCTGTTAATTGTTCACTGATAAGCTATCATATTTTTCAGTGTTATTTGAAATGTCATTATCATGTCATTCAAGAAGGAGTTTTAGCTCTAGTCTAGGATTAATAAATAACCGAATGTGATAATAAATAAGATAAGTTACATCTTTACACTTATCATCTTTATCATTTGTTAGCCTTTATCCCATGTTTGAGGTCGTTGCATTGAAGTTTATAATACTACTTATATTTATACGATCGCATCTCATTCAAGATAATAGATCTTTACGTTTTAAACCATATTTTTTGTTTTTTTAGGGCAACAGTCCAGTAAATAGAAAATAAAGACTATCTTATCAGACCAAAAAAAAGCTCCCAATGTATTATAAACGTCTATTACACTAGCATCTATGGTTTAACTAAAAACGAATATATTTTTTTATCGGTAGTAATTTGACAGGTGCCACTTGCATACTTTTAGTGCTAAACAGTATTTATAAATTCGTTGTAATGCTATGTTCTTTTATAAAGATGTCAAGGCGAGTGAAAAATCCATATTACATACCTATATGGAACTGGCATTGATTGTGTAGAAATTTATCTTAAGTAGTTCGTGTTCTTTGTTTTAAATAAAGTCTTTATTACAATAACATACAGTCGGCTTAATTTTTTTGATGTATAGTTGTTTAAAAGTTAAAATATTATCACAACAGTTTATAATATAGACTTTATATAGATTGCATACGTCGTCGTGTTAACCACTTTGACCCACTTAAGTGGTGACTGGTGATGACAATGCTTTTATCTCCGTAAACATTCCGCTTGTCGATTGATCATACCAGTCATTGTTACTATATAATAATTTATAATGTCATGCGGAATTATTACATAAGAATATTACCACAAGTATAAACATTTAAATTGAATTTTGACTTGATTTTACAAGTTTACAAAACCAAAGTTTATCCGAAATCATGAGCCGTTTCTCCTGTGTCGCCTGTGTCTCGTGATTTTATCAGCTTTAAATGCAGACCATACGTGTTTTTCTTTTAGTGTCACTCTGTATTACGTTTAATAGTTACTGTTAAGATCTCAAAGGCCGTAGAGCGAAGGTACATAACCAATAACCTTCCTTAATAAACAGGCTATCTAAAACTGAGCTTTATTCATTCAAACGTTACAAGCCGTCCAGCTTTATAACGTACTTTACCGTTCAATACAATTACAAATGCAAACTTTACCTACTTCAATATAATGTGCAGAAACATTCATACACTTCCCAGCTTCGAACAAGTAATATCGGGATGCACCTGCTTGAACTGAGCCAATCCATCGTGCCGTTAGCAACACTAATTTTATTTCATACGCATCATATATCATGCAACATGTTTAATATAAAACTTTTGGGTAAAATAAAAAAAAAACAAACTGAATATTTATTTAAATAATTCACTTAAATATAGTGGATTTCGTTAGGAATAATATTTTGTGAGAAATATATTGAAAATACATAAATATTTTTTAAAACTTAAAAATGAACATTGACTTACAAGTATCTATAAAAGATTAATCCCAAACTTATTAAGTTATTTATAAAATTATTTTCAACTATTTTTTAAAAAAAATATTAATTTATTTATTTATAGACTAAACCCTTTCGGATGAATAAATCTTTAACCTACATCAAAAATTAAAATCAATCAGTTCAGAAAAAAAGCTATAAACGACATTTTTATACTATTTATTTTAACTTCAGTACATCGAAAATTTACGTAATTTTATTAGATAATATTAATATTTATAACAAATAATATTTTAATAGATAAGATATTTTAGCTTTAAAACACATTAAATTAATGAGTTTTCTTATTTATACGTAATTACTTTTATAATTAAATTTTACCCGATATCGGGGACTTTGATATTTATTTGCTATATCTTGTTTGGAACCTTGCAAAAAAATTTGCAGGTTTCCAATGACCTGCAAATTACACAAATATCAGTGTGTGCGGTAACACTGGTATGTATTTATTTGACAACAATTGAAATACTTTATGTATGTGACTCAGTATTTTTGAACCTAGGGGCGGTCCCTCGCCAAGAGCATTCGCCTGTTTTGTACCAGACAACGATTACTTTTTGATACGATTGCGATAAAGTGACAATCAACTGGCGCCCTGATTCAAACATCACAGACATCAGAAAAGAATTGAGCTTTACAACAGAACGCAATCTATAATGATACAATTGGTAACATTACATGAGTGATCGAGAAGATTCGAACAATACAGATTCAAGTCACTGCAGAAAAAATGCTCAAAATCGAAGCTCAGACTATATTTTATATATACATTAGAGGCGATTGCTCGTCCGTTAGTGAGGCAGTACTGTAACGTCTACAAAATAATCGTTATTGTAGTAAATAAAATCTTTGAGACTTGTTTAATTTCAATTATATATATTTTTAAACAATCAATTATTTTTCTTCTTACACGTATGCCTAACTAGATGAAGCCGCAGCTTTAACCGCGCGAAATTTGTTAAATTTTATAGCACGGAAACCTTCACCCCCTACTTACCCCCATACAAACTACCACTCCATTGATTGATTTCCCATACAAACTGCAGTCAAACCTTTAAGGGATGATTTTCGTGATAAATATTAACCAATGTCCTTTCCCGGGGTTAAAATTTTCATACCAAATTTTATCTCATTCGGTTCAGCGGTTTAAGCGTGAAGAGGTAACAGACAGTTATTTTCGCATTTTTAATATTAGTAGGGATAAATTCGCCCGCAGAGGCAACCTAAACATTTAAGGTGGATACTGGGTTAAATCAGCGTCTTATATCTTAGCCTCTAATCTATACATAAATCATACCCAACAGTATCGAGGAACTGTTTTATCCACATGCCGACTAGGATATGGTAGGAATCGGGTCACTTTTACACACTGGATAGTGGGTCATCCTCTTTCCTGATAACCTGATTAGTAGATTCTAGGAACATGGCCTGGTGGCACTCTAGCCAACGAATAGAATGTATATTGCTATGAATAGGCGTAACTAATTAGAAGTTCAAAATCATTATAATTTCTTTGATTAGTGAGGTCACGAGACGAGGTATACAAAAATTTAAAGATGAATAAAAATAAATTGTAATTTATAAATATTTTTTGATTTCGTTAAATACGTGGATCGTGAAATATTTGATTTAACTATAGCTGTACTATACGAATTTTGTAATGTCGTATCTAATCCTTATAATTTAAAAGGTTAATAGAAAGAGACTTCCTCGGGTTCAGTTACTATGGAGTTACTATGGGGATAATTCCTTGCACCTTTTCGTCCGTCATTTTGTAGGGAGCAACCGTCAAATAGTATTATTAGCAAACTATAACATATTTTACATAAAATAAAATATTAAAAATTGCAGTAAGTAGGAGATAGTTGCTGTTAATTTATCACACCAAACGTATACATTTAAGGGGACTGTACTAGTCAATGATCATTTTATCATGCAAATGGATTCGTTTAATTTATAATGTAGAATTTTTATTTTATCTAAACATATTTAATAAGTAAAAAGAGTAACTACGAGTTTATTTGCTTTGATAAAATCTACATTTTAACCAATTTGAAAGCTTTAAGGTCAAATTTAATACATTGTAAAATAACTTAACCGGTCTACTGCAATTACGTATTAAGTAGGCTATATATGTATATATTTTGAATTGATTGTTCATAATAGGTATGTCATAACTATAAAAATTCGAACAATTTTAAGCGAATAAATTAGTCTTATTTTGAATAAGTACTGTTGCGTGAGCTAAACGTGCGAGGTACAATAATTTTGATAGGAAATTCAAATTGGATAGATAATTAATCATTTCTCCAAATTATTTAAAAAGATAATTTGTATTTTTAATAAAAAATATTGATTTCACAAGCGCTAGCGCGACCTTGTTTGAGAAAGGTGGAAAAAAAGAGGATTTCAAAAAAAAGATATATGGGTAAATTTAAAATCAGTGGCAGAAAAAGTGACAATAAATTTTGAATTCTTCAAAAAAATAATGTTTGATTTAAGAGTTGTGGTAATGACATGACATACACATAATATTGTAGAATGCAATGTCGTGGTTGGCCGCGATCTTTTGCGTATATTTTCAGGATTTTACGTGATTGAAACTAAAGTGAGGTGAAAATTAAAAAACTCTGTTGCCATCATACATTTATTCCTAGTTAAACAACAAATCATATTTACTCCCATTCTTAATACATGGAATCACAGTATTTATTCTTAAGTACTAATAATAATGTAAATGAAATACACTCTGTTACGTTCTATGTCTTAACAGAACTATTTTTCTATACAAATTACTTACATTGACTGAAATTATAAGAACATACCGATAATACTATGTAATAATCTAAATAGTATAACATACAGAAAATATAAAATCAAGTGTCCGTTTTCCATAAAATTTCAAAATTTGGTCTTTATATTTAGGGACCTAAAAGTAACAGAGTGGTAGATCGAGTAACATAAGATCGCCTTATACATTAATTTTAACGAACTACTATCACAAAACCTTTTATATTTAATAACTTTCTTAAAAATATAATATATCTAGGAACTCGGTACTTATTACCTAATAATATCATAAAACTGCCGAAGCCACGCTGGCGAAAACAACTTAACTCTCAATACTTCTCGTTCCCACTTCTTCTGTAAATACTTGATGTACCTTCATTGACCCATCAGAGGAACGATTTGTGTTGGAATTTCTCTCGCGATTGTTTCTAGACATTTTTAGTTTTTTTGCATAATCGACGCTCACACGTAGGCAGGTCTTTTATTTTTATGATGTCTATCTTAATCCTTTCTCTTCGTTTATGCTACCTTTTCTGGATTTAGTTTGCGCTTTTCTCTGTGACGTCGCTGCTTTTCAGCAGCAGTAAGAGTCATAGCGATGTATTGTAGTATTATCTAGAGCAAAATTATTCATTTCTTATATGATTATAAAATAATATTGACTGCTATAATATATACAGACACACCGATAACGACCTATAGCTACTAACAGTTCTCTAATGACAACTCTGTTACCAGTCTACTACTCTGTTACTACTACGAGGTAACAGAGTTGTGCAGTAACAGAGTAGTAAATTCAACTCTTAGAGTAATTTATTCTTAAAATAAAATATATTTTGACAAAATAAAAACAGATTAGACAATTATTCCCTTAATGCTATATTTTTTTTTTTATGGTAGAGGTGGCAAACGAGCAGGAGGCTCACCTGAAGGAAAGTGACTACCACCGCCCATGGACATCTGCAACATCGGGGGGCTTGCAGGTGCGTTGCCGGCCTTTCAGGAAAGAGTACGCTCTTTTATTAATATGTCATTTATTAAATTATATAGAAATCTCTGAATACTTACATTAAAACGCCAGTAACATAGCGGACACAGAATAAAACCACGCAGCTCACACCGCAACTAACGGACGACCGATTCGCATCCTCCGCGTTCTACCCGCCTCGAAAAGAGTCGAAGCAACAGAACATATTTTGTCCCAACCGTTGTGAACGGAACGGGAGCTCCATCGCTTAGTATTTGTCTAATTTCCATGGTAACAGAAAGGTGCGACAATTCGGAACCGCGGGACTAAATCTTAAATAATCATAGCTTATTCAATAAATTTATTAAATAGGCCAGTTTTTTTTTAGAGGATAAACCCGCTTTATTATTAAAATTATTAAACAAAACAATAATAAAATTTTAATAAAAATATATTACGATTTTAGCAAAGTGCCATGAGGTGTGGGACAAAATTTTCTTGTATGTAAAACACCTCTGTTACCATTAATTACTACTCTTTTACCTGATAAAAAAAGCGTTAAATCAATAATAATTCCGTCTTTCTTTTGAAAATATATTAATTAATTTGTGCTTTAACTAAAACATGATTTTAATATTTTAAAAATATTCACCAATATTTTATAACAAACAATTTTTGCTTGGGGACGACTTTTTCTGCCACCGATTTTAAATTGACCCATATAATAATGACGACCAATAATATCTTAAATCATAATTATGTTCGTATCTTTTTTATAGTATCAGATTCGAACTTGCAACACATATTGATGCTAATTTAGCTCTAATTAAACGCTAATGTCGACGCATATTTCAAATAATAATGTAAAAAAAAAATTGCTTTTATTGTCATGGTTGATAAAATCATTATAAAACCTATTCTTAGTTTTATTCTTTGTATGTTATCAAATTTTAATTTAAAAAGTACGAAACACTAAATATAATATTTTGTTATAAAATAATATTCCTTTTATAGTAAGCAAACGTCAAGTTGAAACAAACAAAGTTAACTCACCATAAAAATATTTTTGATAAAATATTGGCGTTATCATGAGGATTTTTCTCTTTCAGCACTACTTTTGAATCCATGTTGTATGGTGTATTTTTTTAAAAAGTATTACAAAAACATTCTATTTATATATATTTTTGTTATTTTCACCAGTTGACCACTACCAGAATAAGTACACACGTATTAAGTACATTAATTTATGTTGTAAACATCAAATTCACAAACTATACACTTTATTTTATATTCACATCAGAGATTTTTGAAAATGAAGGTATTATTTTATTTTTTAAATAAATCACTTTTGTTTGCGGATTAGTACTGCAAAATGAGATGGAAATTTAATAGCTTTTAGAGGATTCCACGAAAATTGACCACACTGTAATGTCGCCCAGATCACGTCTTATTTCACAATTTTGATGAAATCGAAGTTCCATTCATTATTTATAATACGTTTACGTAATAATAATAAGTACGACAAATTTTTAAAGTCAAGTATGGGGATTATATCACAGAAAGAATGGTAAGTAGCGGGCCGGTCCGGATGAACCGGTATATGTGCACGGCGCCACTCTGGCGCTCCGGCACTAAGTCACTGACGAACTGACGGACCGCGGGCGGGAGCGGTGTGCCGCTCACAATTCACATCTCTCGCTCTACGCTTCCACATGATCCCGGTTGTTGCTGAATCATTGGCGCTGTAAATAATTATAGATGCTTGCCTCTTAAAATTCATTGTAATGTGTGAGACTGCGACATACATTTATCTAAAACACCAAATTAATTCAATAAAATAATGGCTTTACAAACAGACTAAGATACATAAAGATTAATTACTGCAGACCTATGAAAGTTACGAAAAATAAAACATATTTTTATTATACTTAAGAAAATTGGGGAAAAAGTATATAATGCATATATATAAGTATATAATTATATAATGCATATTTTTATTATATTTAAGAAAATTGGGGAAATAGCATATAAAGTAGGTACCTACTTTAGAAAGCACTTTATTTCTTTTTAGTACCTAATAGTAAAAAAAAAGTCTGGTGGTAATGACCTTTGAACGTCGTCTTTGAAATCAAGGTTGAATTCAATTACATAAAATACCTGATTTGAATGGTCTATAGAATCTGATTAAAAATTTGCTCTAGCGAGAGCTTGAATAGTTTATAATATTCATTATGGATTTTCGAAAAAATGCAAGTAGATATGAGTAGTTAAGTGTAATAGTGTTGTGTTATAAATAAACATACCTATATTAATCAAGAACTGTTAGTAGGTAGTGCACATTATAGCTAAGCTATTAGCAAATCGCATGGAATACGTAAATCTACTTATATATTATCTCTTGTGTTTATCTTCATTCCTTCATTGGAATAGGCTAAATTTTGTTCTATAAATACCGATACTTTAATTTATAAAGAATATTATCATTATATAATTTATTACGTAAGACGATTTAGGGAGGGACCATGTCTTATGTTTTCTTACAAAGGGGTGGGAAGGAGTCTCGATAGTTCTTACGTAAGATAAAAAAAAATGCGCAAAGTTAAAATTATTTGAAAAAGGGTCGATTGTCGAGATTCGCTCGGATGCGTTTTTTTTTTTATGTTATAGAGGGCAAACGAGCAGGAGGCTCACCTGATGAATTTAATACCTTTGAAATTACGAATAAAAATTAAAAAAATTGATTCTTTGAAACATAGACATTAAAATAAACCAAACTTGTATTCATTTTTTCCTTTAGATTCTTACGTAATAAATATTAAACAGGTGGTAGGGGGTCGGCCTATTCTTATTTTTTCTTATAATAGGGGGAGGGCGTCAAAAACAAGCGAAAATAGCCTTACGAAATAAATGAATGGCCCCTAAGTACATGCAGAATCGTAAGAAACTTCATGCAAATAGTTATACATTTATATCAATTAAAATTGTACAACAAAAAATACAAAATTATATATATAAAAATATATAAAAAATATATAATATATTATATGGAAAAATAATAAAACTTAATACATACCCAGATACCTACCTAATTGTCCGAAACAAAAACAATATGATACAAAATAGGGAACCAGATAAAATACTAGAAAATAGGGAAAACTTTCGAAATATTTGCACTTTAATTGGTTTGAATCACATGTATTTATGTACGTATATTTATTTAGACTCGGATTTACCCAAGCAAACATTGTAAACCGTTTTCCTCTTTTAATCCAGCGTGCAGACTGCAAAAATGCCGGATGCCTCGCCGATTAAAGGTAAATCTTGGACCAACAATAAGGCGCCCAAACAAAACAACAGGTCAACGTTTAAAACTCTTAAATGTGCCCATATAGCCTGTCAAAATAAAGCTATCTCAGATTTAAAATAAAATGTTCAGCATTAGTACAATATCTATAGCCAATTTCAATCGAAGTAGGAATAACATAAACAAACCTTAAATTTACGTATTTCATGCTATTCGCTAATAACTCAGATAACAAGTAAATAAATAAATATAAATAATGAGATATTGTTCACTACTAAGATTTTTTGATTAAGATATCTTTATAATACAACACTATTAAACTTAACACTTTAATTTTACTTCCAAAGTCCCATAACAGTTTCATCGAAGTTCAAAATGCAATTTTTTCACAAATCAAAGATGGGCTTGTTGCAGAAATATTTTCAACGCAAGTGGAAAAGAACACATTTCATATCGTGACAAATTATACGTGGAAAGAGAAAGAAGAAATTACACATGATATAATTACTCAGTACTGCGCACATACAGCGCAGAACTATTGAGGTTATATGAGGATTTCGTTGCGACTGGCAGATTGTTATAGTGCACATATGTGAACGCAATCACATATGCAGTATATTTTTCTTGCTCTTCGATAAGATTGAAAAGAGAAAAAGTCAAGAAAATGCGTACGAGCAGCGGTTTATGTGCCCTGATTTCCTATTTTCCCGTTTCCATACTACAGGAAATTCAATAATTGTAATTCGTAATTTTGATGATTATGATTAATCGCTGTTTTTCACAATGTATTAACATATAAAGCAAATAAAGACGCAAACTCTTACTATAATATTATAGTATGTAGGTACTCGTTAAGTTGCAAGAAAACATAAAAATTGAATGGCTGCACATAGTGCAAGTAGAATATTAAATGAATTCGATTTTCCACGAACGGAATCTACAAGAACAGCTCCGCTAAGTTTAATTATGGTGTATTCGGAATAATGTCAAACAAAAACGATGCAAAGTGGCGAATACTTCAGTTTCATTGTAGGGTTATTAATATCACCGATAGTCCTAGTCTTGACCATCATTTGCGAGGCGCTTCATACGCGCTACGTCCAGGACTTTTGTCACCTGCAGGGATTGCAAAAAACTGATTTAAGAGCTGTATGAGAATAAGCACAAAACATATGGGTTAAAAAATACGGGTAAGAGGTCTCAGCTCAAACAGATTACAATTATTACTACACTACTTGGTGGTGGGGTTATGTGCAAGCCCGCCTGTGTAGGTACCACGCACTTATCATATATTCTACCGCCAAGCAGCAATACTTGATATTGTTAAATGTTATAAGGGCGAGGGAGCCAGTGTAACCACAGGCACTAGATACATAATACTTAGCTCCCAAGGTTGGTGGCACATTGGTGATTTTAGGAATGGTTAATATTTCTTACAGCGCTATGGGCGGTGGTGATCACTTACCATCATTGGTGGCCTATTTGGCCGTCCGCCTACGTAGATCATAAAGAAGTTGGATGCTTCAACGACGATTTTTTTTTGATATACAACATACAAATTGCTTAGTGTCAAATAAATTAATGAATATTGATTAAATTAACTAACATATATATTATATAGGTGTATTTTTGTTATTATTCTTATTATATATTTTAGTATTATTTTTTTTGTTGTATTAAGGAAAGGGTCATGTAATAAATATTAGTGTAATGCTTATTAAACATTTATTGTTTTAAAATATAATAACTATTGTTTGTCTGTCCATATAGATTAACTATATAATTAAGGTATTTTAAATATTATTTATACTTTTTATTGTGAGATGGCTAAATTGAATGGCAACCCAATGGTCAGTCATCTCAACAAAAAGATATTGTATTGTAATGTGACAAATTATTCCATTTTAGATTAAACTGCTAATAAACACTGGCTCACTAATCCTTTATCTCAACACAACAATACAAAATATTTCAGTATAGGGGTTGAAGCACTAGTGTTGTATTTGTATAAGATTATCTAGTCATTTAATACAAATAAATTATAATGCCCTTTGCACTTTTCGGACATGTTGGCTTTTTGATTCTTTAAGCGCTTCCTCCAACCTATTTGTGAGATGGACTAAGTTGGGCAGATCAGATTGAAGAAGGACATGGTTTATTACATGTTGACATTGACTAGCTGTCTTAGCACCTTGAACTGAAGACACAATTTTCATTGAAGATAAACCACTTTTTTGCTTTAAAGTTTCATGTCTAAATTCCTCTTCACTTTGACTAAAGTTTTTAGGGCTTGATAATACAAAATCCATGGCAACCATGGGCCTTACTTCATCCATTGCACTCTTTGAAGCCACCTGAAGTGAAGAAGTATTTCAATCAATTTTATTAGCATTAGTAAGAATATGTATGGAAAATTATAGATAGGTCAGAATATATTCAAAATCTAACTCCACCAAAATATATTATAATTTGATTAGATGTTGAATTATTAAAAAGGTATATGAAAGACAAATATATAATATCTGTTGTTGTAAAATCTACCTGCACTTCAAATCTCCAAGAAAGATCTTGATAACTTGGATCTTTTTGTTGTAGCAAATTTAATGCTTCTGATAATTCTCTTTTCTTAGCATTATATAATTTCACTAAAATTTGCTGTTGTTCTTGAGAAAACCCTGCTATAGCCAGTGAAGACCTAAAGTTTGGTTCTGACAGCTGAAATTATTTATAAGTATTTGTTTTTAA
This sequence comes from Vanessa tameamea, assembly GCF_037043105.1. Classification (NCBI taxonomy): domain Eukaryota; kingdom Metazoa; phylum Arthropoda; class Insecta; order Lepidoptera; family Nymphalidae; genus Vanessa; species Vanessa tameamea. The sequence goes on along the minus strand of NC_087313.1, from coordinate 7,230,996 downwards.
TAAATATTATAAAAATACTTTACTTTTTTTCTAGTTTAGATATATGTCACCTACATTATGTTTACATCCTTCCACAATTAAATAAGCCAAAGCATAAATAAGATTTTGTACAACATTCACCGGAACATCCAGTTTTTCTGTAAAATAATATATAGTTAATATCTAACAGAAAACAAGAAGCAAATATAAACACATATACATGTTCTACCTGCAGCAATGCCACATTTTTTTTCATTCATCCCATTATTTAGATAGTCAATAGTGAGTTTGCAAAAATCAACTAAAACTGTAATGCAAAATATATTAATAATTTATTTACATTTTATAACATGAAAATATTGATGTTTGTGATGATTATAACCTTGAGTAGAATGTTGATGAAGTAAATTCAAATGTTCTTTTTGTAATTCACTCAAAAAAATTATCATTATGGAATGTTTTAAATAAAATGCAAAGTATTAAACTAATAAATTTTTGTAAATTATTTTCGAGTAAAATTGTCAATTTGTAACAAGTCAGTATTTACCACTCTGTTATAAATCTACAATTAATAAATAAATATAACATTTCAAGAATTTAATTAGTGACGTAAATTTTTTATATCAAAAAATTAAGAGGTAAACAAGTTTTTATTATTATGCTGATTTTTTTTGATAAGTTTGACATCTGACAACTTGAACTGACATTGTCTTTTTTGTCCTTTATTGAGTCTGTTCAGTACAGTAAGAAGAAGTATCTTATATAGAACGTTCTTTGCCGTTTGCTGATGTGAATCCCAACTTATTTTACCAGCAGACTACATAAGATTATCTGTTTCATGATATTAAATACAATAATAATATAAGGGCTAATAATATAACATTGCACATATTATTAAAAATTGGTACGCAATAAATATATTCAAGCCCGGTAAAATTTCTATCTAGGTAATCTATCGAGATAATAGAAATGGTAGAGATGAATGTGATCGTTAGTGATCGAGGTCATTCGAAGTGCTCTTCTTGAAATCCCAGAACTGAGCAATTTAGATTCTGTCCTGAAAGTAGCACTAACATGCACAAAGCAATAACTAATTTAATTCGAATTTTTACATAACGATAAAAATGTTGTTTAATTTTGTCCCAACAATATCACTAGACTAAAAACACCAAATCAATGATCAAGGACTTAGAATATTTTATTTACCTGTTATGTGCCGAATCTTGTTTTATGAATTAATTAACCTTACAGGATTTTATCATTTTAAATATTTTGAAATTATTCAAAGTTACTAAAACTAGCAACATTTGAGCCAACATTGCATGGACGAATTTGATAGATTGTCAGTTTAATTATTTCTTTTTGACATTGTTCGCTATTTCTTCATTTCTCTGTTATCATTTTGATATTTTGAGGTTTATAAAGTTATGAATACAGAAAAAGAATATTCAACATGGCTTTGAAAAAGGTTAAGGGTAACTTTGAAAGAATGTTTGATAAAAATCTCACCGATTTAGTTCGTGGGATCAGAAATAACAAAGATAATGAGGTACATATTATTTGTTTTATATCAATTATTATTATTTAAAAAACAGAGCAAACAATTAATTTAATTAAAAATAATCTTCAAACTTCTAGGCAAAATATATAGCGCAATGTATGGAAGAAATAAAAGTAGAGTTGCGACAAGACAATATCGGAGTGAAAGCTAACGCTGTCGCAAAACTAACATATGTAAGTAACAAAGTATACTTACTGCCGTGAATTGTTATTCGTATATAAATATATGTGATATTTACGTAGATTATCTAATTTATTGACTCTATCGAATTATTAGATTAAAAAAACTACAAATCATATTTAACCAATATTGAAACGTACTATTTATTTAATTAAATATAAATATTTAATTAATAATAATATGACATTATCTTTTTTATTCTTACTAATAAATTTTTCAGCTTCAAATGTTAGGATATGATATATCATGGGCGATATTTAATATAATAGAAGTGATGAGTTCTAACAAATTTACTTTTAAACGAATTGGATACTTAGCTGCTAGTCAATCATTTCATGCAGATTCTGAATTGCTTATGCTTACCACAAATATGATAAGAAAAGATCTGAATGCTCAAAATCAATATGAAGCTGGGCTAGCACTCAGTGGTCTCAGTTGTTTTATATCCCATGATTTAGCAAGAGACTTAGCCAATGACATCATGACACTGGTTAGTACATATTCAATTAAAGAAAATAATCAAATACCTTTCTTCAAGATCAATAGATGACAAATTGTATATTTTAGATGAGCTCAACCAAGCCATACCTCCGAATGAAAGCTGTGCTAATGATGTACAAGGTATTTTTAAGATATCCTGAAGCCTTAAGACCAGCTTTTCCTAAATTAAAAGAAAAATTAGAAGATCCAGATCCTGGTTAGTATTGTTTCATAATAGTTACAGTCCAAAAAATCTACAGATTGTCTTTCCTCCTAAAGAGGCCGAGGCTTGAAGAGCATTATAACACAATAGGGCAAGATCTCAACAAACATAATAAGCAGGTAACCTACAGTGTTGCCTTATCAATGGGCATGAAGGGAATTATAAAAACAGAATAAGATTACAATTTAATTTATCTCATAAAATACACCATATGTATAATGTATAATTCAGGCTTAAGTATAATCTGATATTGTGTGATTTCTACAACAATAGGAGTCCAATCAGCTGCTGTTAATGTTGTCTGTGAATTAGCAAGAAAGAACCCCAAAAACTACCTGTCCTTAGCTCCGGTATTCTTCAAATTGATGACAACATCAACTAACAATTGGATGTTGATTAAAATCATCAAACTGGTAAGTTGACTGAATTATTTGGTCTAAGAATGTATATTATGTAGAATGACTATTTTTATCTTAAATTATTTTTAAAAATAATAAACTATTACAATAAACTTAAAATTCATCTTAATTAATAATAAGTTGTTATTATTGAATGACCCATGTTCATAGTACAAATATAAGGAATAAGAATTAAGGTAATCTATAAAGTTAAAGACTGCTTTACTGAAATATAATATTAATTATACAAATCTATAGGAAAGTATTTTAAATCTACTAAATGAAAATAGTTTTTATTCTTATAGTTGTCATTGTTAATTTTCAACTATAGTTGAAAATTATATTTGGATTTGAAAATAATATCATTTTATTTTTAAACTGCATCTCAAATGTTGTGCCTAAAGGTGCCTATTTGAACAATGCTACTAATTCAAAACTGATAAAGCCTAAAGTTGCCTATTTAAACAATGCTACTAATTGATATATAAATTGAAGGAGCCACTTTCTACCTTATTCCAGCATACAGAATCTCTGCTGGATAGATTCCCAACAGCATAGGTGGTTGGTGAATTACAATTTATCATGTATAGTAATAAAGCTTATATATACTACAAGACTTGTGCTTGTCTAGATACATATATTATACATGTAAATGATTAATTACTGAATAATACTTTAAACATTAAATCTTAAAATTTAATTGATTAAAACAGTATGTGTTAAGGATATGATATAACTTATGTTAACAATTTTGATTAATTGTGGAAAAAAAATGTTTTACATAAAAATATTGCAAAATGTTTAAAATGTTTGTCTAATATCTTATTAATTCTTCACAGTTTGGTTTAATGACTCAGTATGAACCCGACATTGGGAGAAAGATTACTCAAAGCCTCATAGACCTTATTTGCAGGTATCCTTGTAACTAGAAAATGATAAGTTAGCAGCTAGTACCATTCACCACACCCCACTTGAACTGTATCGAGTAAACACATTCAGAGAGAGGCTTCCTCATATGTTGCAGCTATTGCAAGTCTTGTCGCAACATATTCAATATTAGCAGTTTGGTGTGTAAGCTTCCTCATGCCATCAAATGATGAACACATACATTGTTATTACCATTCATTTAAATGAAACATACAAAATGAAAGCAAAGCCTCGAATCTTGCAAATATTCAGCTCAATTGTTAACCAACTCACACTAAGTTACACAAAATTGGCATGCCACACATTTTATATTATTTTCGCTGCTGCTAACAATGACCCCGATCAAACGAATAGGAAACTAGGAATGAGACAATATCTCTTGTATGAAGTCAATACACAAGGACTTCCCTGTATCTGTACCAGGGCTCATGATCTTAGCTCTCGCATAAGCTAGATTTATGTAGCATCATTATATTTGTTCCAGTTTGGTGCCTTAACCCCATTAGAGCCCCGACTTGGCAAGAAACTGATAGAACCATTAACTAATTTAATTCATAGGTGAGTCGGAGTCACAGATGCTTGTATACAAGATCATCTATTTATATTTATTTGGACTCTATGGGGTGAAGGGAAGCTAAAAGCGATTATGATATTATTTATAATTAATATTAATAATTTATAGGTATATTCTATAAAGATACCCGTCATTGCTAGAGTTTAGAATGTGCTTAAGAAGCTTCTTCTAATGTTATTGTGAAAAAGCTTTATTTAATTTATCTAGTTATAGGGGATAGACATATCGGCTTCGTTTGCTATACGAATATAGTGTTTATATAATTATGTAGAGGCTAGAGAGCCGTTTAAGTCTCATGTATCACAATAAGCTATACATAGATAAACATATAGATTCACGCTTTTTTATTTATTATTAGAGCACATTTTTTTCTTATAATTGAACCTTTGTCCACTTTATAGCACTGATAAATTTGTAATATTAAATTGAATTAAAGTTATATACTTATATAATCTTTGGAAATTATAAAAACAGACATACAGTAATTGCTATATTCAGTGTTATTGCTTTAGAAAATATAATAATATTGTTTTCCACCCGCGCGGCGCCGTCGGTCAGCACGACAGCCATGTCGCTGCTGTACGAGTGCATCAACACGGTGATCGCGGTGCTCATCAGCATCAGCAGCGGCATGCCGGGACACGCCGCCTCTGTGCAACTTTGTGTGCAAAAACTAAGAATACTCATCGAAGACAGCGACCAAAACTGTAACTACATTTTTATTTGATTTTTAATATGTTTAATAACCGTTTCTGCTTTCTGCGATCATTCTCTACGGAGACTAGCCAACTGAGCAGAAATAATTATAGTGCTCAAGTGTGCACACAAAGCATGACCGAAGTAAGCGTGGTCTCGACTTCTTGTCACCCCGCTTTGATAGTGTTCCGTGTTGTTACACGGAAGTGTGACTAAAGCAGAATATCTCGCAATATAAAACATTAATTTGACTGGCCCGACCTGAAACTTGAACCCAGGAACTTGTGGTCTGCAGACTTATAAGCTAACCATTCCACCAATAGGAAAGTCTCCAATAATAGTAATAATAAATAAACATATAACTATATGGTCAATAGTTTATTTAATACATTGTTTATTTCCAGTAAAGTATCTGGGACTGCTGGCGATGTCCCGAATACTCAAATCTCATCCGAAATCCGTACAAGCTCACAAAGACCTCGTGCTGGCGTGTCTGGACGATAAAGACGAATCTATTAGACTCAGAGCGTTGGGTCTTCTATACGGAATGGTAGGCATACACAGGCACATTAAAGTCATCACGCTAAATGTACATGTATCACGTCACTTGGTAAATAATGCACTTATATTATTGAGTGTGATGGTTTAAATAACAATTATTGCCGCGTGGTCGTAAGAGCCAATTTATTTTGTAAGTTTTCCTATCAATACCATCGACCAGTTAGCGCTTGGACGTTGGGTGCCGTCGCGGGTAATCAACCCCGTATATATTGTAGCCAGCTTGTCGAATCCTATTTTTACGGAATTCTTATTAACACACTGTGCAGAATTTAAATAAATGGGCTTCTCGAGCCAATGCCGACGATTTGCCATCATGGCCTACTTATTACACTATTATTTTAAAACTTTTTTCGGATTGTTAGTGTTAAACACGGACTTTTATTCTTTAAAGGTTTCCAAAAAAAATTTGATGGAGATAGTGAAGAAGCTGATGATGCACATGGAGCGCGCCGAGGGCACGCTGTACCGCGACGAGCTGCTCACGCGCATGATCGAGATCTGCTCCCAGAACAACTACCAGCACGTCGTGGACTTCGAGTGGTACATCACCGTGCTGGCCGAGCTCACGGAGATGGAGACCAGCGCTAAGCACGGTACGCCTCGGGCGCTAGAACTCGCGACTCGCATTCTCTGGCTCGAAGCTTAGACGAGCGAGTGAGTTTTCTGCGATCGTAATATTAGGTCGTCGTCCTCGACCGAAGCTAGTGTGCTAGATCAACTGATACATTATCGGAGGTGCTGGTGCACGTCGCCATCAGGCGAAGGGTAACGTGTGTGTGTGGCAGGCTGCATGATCGCGGCGCAGCTGACGGAGGTGGGCGCGCGCGTGGCGCAGACGCGCGGCTTCGCGGCGCGGGAGTGCGCGGCGCTGTGTGCGCGCGCCGCCGCCTCGCCGCCGCGCGCCGCCTCGCGGGAGGTGCTCTATGCCGCCGCCTATGTGCTCAGCGAGTACTGCACGTGAGTCGACACCCGTATAATGATGACGATGTTTTTTTATTTATATCAAAAAGATCTCCTGAATGTGAGCGGTTACCTTTGCCCAATATGAGGCCAACCATTGGACCATATGCGTTGACCTTTCCCTTCCCCTTTAATCGTACCGGCCCTCATATCTTCGATCCAACTGTGACCCGACACTGTATAGTATATTGAAGAGATAACGAGATGGCGGTGTTGCAGCGAGGAGGACGTGATGCGCGAGTCTATCTCTGCGCTGACGCTGTGTGCGAGCGCGGACGCGGGCGGGCCGCACATGCGCGCGCGCGCCGTGTGCGTGCACGCCGCGCTCAAGCTGGCCGCCAAGCTGCTGCGCGCCTTCGAGCTGCGCGGCGACCGCCGTTCCGTGATTGCGGTCAGTCGATACGCACTCTTATCAAAACAGTAACTATTTAAAAAAGAGAGAATAAATAAAGAGTATGCTTACATTATGTTTCTATTTTGTTTGTCGTTTTTCTAACTGAAAACATACTAAAAAATAAATTGAATCACAGTAAATATTTAACAATTCATACAGCCGTTTCGTTCTCATTGCATACTCGTGTACGCAGGTGCTGCACGAAATCCTAGCGGGCGTGCGTCCGCTGCTGTGCAGCGAGGACATGGAGGTGCAGGAGCGCGCGCACAACACGACGGCGCTGATGTCGCTGGTGCTGCGCCGCCTGCAGCCCGCCGACCCCGCGCTGGCCGACGCGCCGCTCGAGCCGCCCAGCGACACGCTCGTGGACCACGAACAGAGGTATCATCGAGTCATACTAAATAAGCTATATTCATTTTGGGTATTAAATAGTGACCCACCGAAGTAAAACCGACCAGTAATAAAATTAAATCGATATCAATTGAAAGTCACAATACGTACATTAATCTCTGGAACTTGTCCTAATATAAATATCTTAATAAGTATCATTGTGTCATTAAACATTAAAATATAATACGGGAAGAATTATATCCAAATAAGTTATGTTTCGTGTTTAATTTCTAGCAATGGACTAGAAAAAAATGAAAATGGGGAAATTAATGAAGAAGAATCTAGTAAAAGTTTGAGTGGTGGGCTTATTGAAGAAATTGTTAGCCTATTCGAAGGAGAACTTAAACCAGTAGCACCTAAGGCACAGAAGAAAGTACCAATACCAGCTGAGTAAGTAGTCTTATGACTTGCATTATTTATTTAGTCAATCTGCTAATACAAACATTATTGATATAATCCAGGATTTTAACCCATCCTGTACGGTCCTAAGGGCCAATTCTACTAAATTATACTGTTATAATACGTTATAGATTCTATTCCGACCCAATTTCGACTATTTCTCAAAAAACATAAACCTCAGCTTAATCGTAACCGAGGGCCAATTCTGCTTATTAGTATCGGTTACGATACGAGCCCGATTATATTTCGGTGCAACTTCGACCGAACTGTAACTGGGTTGTTGTGTTAATAGAAAACGGCTGAACGGCAACGATTCCGTTTCGATTCCAATATAATAAAGTGTCATTTTGTTAGAGGAATTGGCACCCTGCTCTTTGTCTGTCACTAGATTTACATTTAGGTCCAAGTACATAAAGGTTTCTTTGATTTTTTTTAGTTATTGTTATTTAGGATATTATGAGTTACTTATCATTTAAAAACGAACCATTACTAAGTAAAATGATTGAGTACCAAAATTTCGTTTGCTTACAGCTTAGATCTGAACCAGTGGTTGTCACGAGACCGCTGGTCGTCCGACAGCTCCAGCTCGGAGGGCGAGGACGAAGGGACTGCGCTGTTCACGGCGCCGCAAGTTGACGCCAAGCCCGTCACGCAGTTCACTCCGGAGGAGCTGCAAATGGTAATCACGACGACAAATGATATTTAAGTTAACACTCTAACTAGTGTATCAGTGTGAAAATTTATATATGTAAATAGTTCAATTAGTTTAGTTACTAATTAAGCTACTGATCCGTTTTTATTAATCCAAACTATTAAATTAAATTATTTGTTTATTTATGTTCCAAACAACTGCTATTTATAGTAGAATTGTATGTGAGCAATGGTAGACGGTCATTTCGCCCATATACATTGGAACTACTCATTACTGAGTCATTAAATCATCAACCAGGAACTCTAATGGGATAATTTACTGCAATAATCACTATATCACAATTACTATTTTTTTAAATAAATATCTATGAAAGACAATAAACTTAGAAACAGTGTCCACTTATTATTATAATTAAGCTAAAAATTATTGTTTACATATCCAAATTTTCAGTTGCGTGAAGCGCGCAGACAGGAGCAGGCCAACAATCCACACTACCTGAAGGATGACTCGCCGCGATCCTACCAACAGGATGATATACCCATTGCTGAGATTGCGCTAGAAGTGCCTCTCCAAGTGCAATGTGAGTTCAATAGACTATATATGACTCATAGTCAATTCCAACGACAAGAGGAGTAAAATCAATACACAAATTTGACTTGTTTTGACATGACATCATTGTTCGACATCTAAATAATCTATGGAATTCATTAAGGATTTACGAATAAAATTCCAAGTTGAATGTCGGCGAAATTGATACGGATTGTTGAAATTAAATTTCAAGTAGAAATGTTAGTCTTTGCACTAGTGCTGTGTCATATATAAAGATGTATATTAATCCAGAACTGTACATCTCAATGAATATTTACATAATTTTTTTTGTCATGTCGTTGGAGTATATATAATATAGCTTAAACAATAACAGTCTATGTAATCATTATGTTTCAATGTATTTTATGTATAATCTATTTGTGATTGTAGCCAAGAGATCTGATAAGTACTTAATTACAAGAGAAAATTCGAAGAAAGCTAAAAAGGAAAAGCGGCCTTCGAAGAAACGAAAGAATAAGATAGAAAGACATTTCTCAGAATCTGATAGTGACGGTGAGTGATATTCATGTCAAATACTCCGCACATAATCTGTGAACTTATTCCCAACCTATCAAACGTAGAGTGAATACGCTCAGACGGTGGCGACGTGCGGCGGAACAGTCACAGATGGATTGCCGAAACCTCCAGTGGTTTTGTATAACTATATAATTTATACCAGCCTGATAAAAAATAATCGAAAAAATTTCCAACTACATGATAGTAAGCCATAGTAGGCAGTAAGGTGTTGGTAGATATGAAGTTGCTCATTCTGTGCCAACAGACGGCGCGGACCGTGTGGGGCGGCCGGCGGTGGCGGAGGGCGGCGAGCTGCCCGACGGCGCGGCGCCTTCCGACGACGAGCAGTCGCTGCACGACGACCCGCACCGTGCGCTCGACCTCGACCTTGATCTGTGCGTCACACACACATAGAACACTATTTCTCACTTGATAGATTAAGTTTTATAAGTCGGATTGGTTCTACATTGGTTGGAAATATTTCCTCTGGTAGCTTTTTGTATTATAAAGTAATGATGAGTGCGAAGAAATACCGCGTTTCGGCTAATGTCAAACACTTTATCATAATATGATATCCAAACGGTTTTTATGTTAACGGTAATTTCTACATTTTTGTATAGTTCCTTCTATTTACTATATAAGATGTAGTACTACGATATGTTACATATTCGAACTTAAAGATAAATAGAAAGGTGATTTTCCAGAACATACGTTCGAAACTATGATAACATAGTTAAGCCTTCAATAAAAATGTAGTTAATATATAGCTTAGCTTATATTTTTATATTTTAGGCCTTTGCGTGAAGAAGAATTGCTGTCATCTAGGATACAGCAGTATCCTTTACCAGAGAGCGGCTTATTGATTAAGAAAAAAGAATCCAAAAAGAATAAATCTTCAGAAAAGCGATCATCAGAAAAGTCTTCCCATAAGAAGAAAGTAAAAAATTCTAAGCGTAATAAGGAAATAGACTTAATGTTACCTGAAATTGCGAATAATAATGATCTAGGAGACAATTTACTCATAGAAACTGGAGAAGACAATGCTCCTAAAAACGATCTAACAATCGACGATGCCTCTGATAAAAAACAACGGGAGAAACTTAAGACTGAAAAACACAAGAAGTCAAAGAAAGATGTAAAAGACAAGGATTCTAAGAAAAAGAAAACTTCTAAAAAAGGTATGAACTATTCAAATAATATTAAAATACTTATGTCTTTCGTTTTTCATTGTATTTGATATTAAACGAACGAAATTTAATTCCAGATAAACATGAAACTAAAATTGGATATGAAGAAGCTTTAGGTATTTCCACGCCTAGCAAAGAAGTTATTTAGTGTACGGCATAAGCAAGTTTAAACATTTTCCAAGATCCTTGTCACACGCTCTCAGTGCAATTGTTTATTTGAACAATTAGTTATATTAGTTAGATTCATATTATATAAATATATTATAGGCAATGTTTTCATTGATCTTAAAATGAAACATGTCCATTTAAATAAACGTATATTTCTATTGATGTAGTAATAAATATATATAATCATGTACAGTTTTATTGAAAGTTATATAAATAAGACTTATGAAATAAAAGCCATTCATCTACACTTGAATACCTAGTTTTATATTTGGTTCAAAACCGTTTATACAATTATTTTGAAGTAGACATTTTCAAAAACATTAAATTTATGTTACATATAAAGAAATAAAGTCTTCAAAAAATATATCCGCTTTCTTCAGCATCTGGGAGAATTCAAGGACATTCTGAATTGCCACCTTTTGCACCAATGTTTTTATAAGAAATGGATACCTATAAATTAAACATAAAAATATTTGAAATGAAGATAATTGTTAATTTATTATAGCTTAAACTTATAAAAATTGCTAATAAAATATATGTTACTTATTTAATTGTGATAATCAAAATAAACGAAAAGAATATACACAAATATCGATTAACATAATTAAAATACATAAAAATAAATATTAATAATACTCATTAAAAATAAAGATCATTTTTGCAAATTTACTTACCAAATTAAATTTTGTGATGGTTGACGAAACCTTACTCTTTAAGATGTAAGTATATAAAAAGTGAGATCAAGGCTTACATAGACTATTTTTCTGTGTGACTGATTTATTATGTATAAAGACAAACTGTAGTAAAAACTTATAAAAGGGCTATGATTTCAGTTTTGATCATATAATTATATATAACAACTTTTTATAAAATAATAATCAACTGCTCGGTAAAAAAAACTACATTCTATGATCCAAATAAAATTTTATTTTCTGTGTAACCACTGTTAACAGACAAAAATAATATCACTTAGATAAATCAAAATATTAACTTATTGTACTTTAATTTAAGAATACCCATTGATAAATACATACATGAACTTCAGGTCAGTTCATTATATACAAAGGAACATAATATGTAGTACATTTTGTACTAACACACGATTATTGCGCTGATACACGTTCGAGGACACACTAAATGAAGGGTCCTATAAATTAATGATTCAGTATTTTACAGATAAAACTACATTCATTATGTAAATGTCATTTTTATTAAAGGTTAATAACTTACAATAGAGGGTAACAACAATACTATAAACGTTTAAGAATGCTAAATAAGCTTCGAAAAATATAAATAAATCGAAAATAAGGTATGATTAATATTGGCAGATACAATTACAACAATAAGCTCAATAATGAGTGTGATTACTTAGTCTAATGAACGCAATAAATAAAATAGTGAAAGATGCAAGTTTGCTGAGAACAAAAAATATGTGTTTTAAAATTACAATTGTTTGGTATTTTAATAAATTAACTACATTTTAAAGAACATCGTGCACTTATTTTCTAAGTGTAAATATTTTCATTATAAAGATAATGGAAACTTAATATGTTCAAAGGTTGAATTAACTTTAATACAATAAAATATGTAATAAATACATCAATTAAAAAAATAAATGAAACATTTTGTTTCTACTATCTACATGTCACTAATATGAATAAATAACAGCTCATGTAAACCAAAATTATGAATGGCTAATAAGATGTTACTAATTTATTCAGAACAAACTTGTTCGGTAATATTATTCGAAGAAAGTTTAAATATGAGATTAATAGGATGTAATTAAATAATTCTACTTTCTATTACATAAATTAGTGCACAGATTTATGGAAATTTCAATAAAATATGTCACATTGAAAATGTTCGCATCGAATGCCAAATAAGTGTTTTAAGTTATCACAAATTATTTAACTTAGGTTGGAGATAATTTGGGTAGTTATATATAACACGATACGCGTAGCAATATTTTATATTGCATTGAATTATTTAATAATGTAACATTGTTCTAGAATTATTTCTTAGTCACGCGTAATCTGTGCACCAATCGACGCAGTATGAGTAGATTCACTGACTACGGCGACAATACTGTTTACTTCTCGAGCATATATTTGGGGATGTCGAACTTGACCTCGACGCCGGCCTTCTTGGCGAGCGCCACGATCTCGGAGAGCTGCACCACGAGCTTGGCCGCCTCGTCCAAGTCGTCGCGAGGCACGATGCGCAAACCGGAGTCTGCGATCAGTTTTCTCGCTTCATTCACTTTTGTACCCTGTTAAATCCACATTTTTGATTATAACTATTATATGTGGCGTCAAACATAAAGAGAAAACTTGGACAATGAACTGCTTAAAGAAAACTATATAAAAATAAATACATCATTTTATAAAATGTTAATACAGAAAGTTTATTCTCGTTGGTAATTATAAACAATCTATATGAGACCAAAGTCTAATTGATGCATAAATAATGGAAGCATGAAGTGTATTATCTGTAATGGATCGTTAATTACTACTTCGTTAATGACAGCTAATTTCGATTTAGCACAATATACAATAGTATCTAGAGGATAATTTAAATTTCACCTCAAAGCTTTGAAATAATTATGATATGAACATTGATGCTGTGGTCATATACTATATTATTATTAAAAATATATAAATCAGCCATTATAATTGAATATTTTATTTACCTGAAGACGAACAATCACAGGAATTTGAATGTTGAGGTTTTTAGCGGCGTTAATAATACCCTCCGCGATGACGTCACAGCGCATAATACCTCCGAAGATGTTCACCAAGATAGCTGTTACTTTCGGGTCTGATAAGATAATCTTGAATGCTTCCTAGAAACAAGGTAGGTTTTATGTAGTCATGAATTGTTTGTACGACTAGACAATATTTAATATAACAGCTAACGGCATTTTCGTGAACTGCAATCAGCGACACAATCTAATTTATTAAATTCAAACCAAATTACAGAAATTACGATTATCAATCGTTTTTATATTATATATGATTTTATTTTAATATATTTTTTTTAATTTAATTATTTTACTATTTACTTAAATTTAATTTACTAATTTACTGAACCTTCATAAGATTGAGATGTAGCCATATTGTTAATATGGTTGCATCTGCTTTAAATATAAAAAAGTATGCTATTAGTCAGTACCGCTACGGCTTGCGCAGTGGCTCCGCCTCCAACATCAAGAAAGTTGGCGGGGTCCCCTCCATACAGCTTAATGATATCCATGGTGGCCATCGCCAGCCCTGCACCGTTTACCATGCATCCGATGTTTCCTTAAATTTATAAATTAATAATAATAATGTTAATTTTATTGTTTCTGTGAATATTACACCTAGAGCTATAGCCGACTTTAATTTTCTTTTGCATCTACTTAACTTCAAATATCTGAAAAACATTAAGCTTTTTCAGATAAACATTTTATACAATAATATAACATTTAAAAATGCATTTAATAATCTATTTAATAACTTACCATCAAGTGCAATGTAGTTGAGGTCAAACTTGGCAGCTTCAATTTCTTTAGCGTCTTCTTGAGTGGTGTCCCTCAATTGAAACAATTCCTTTTGTCTAAACTGGGCGTTGTCGTCGAATCGGAATTTTGCATCCAAGCAGAAGACTGGAAAAAATATTTCTTATAGTAACATATTGCTTGATATAGAAATGAAACCATATAAATTATATAAGATCATTTTATCTGTATCTGCTTACATTGCCCTGTAATGGCATCTTCGGCGTAAGGATTTACTTCAATCAACAGAGCGTCTTTCTTTAAGAACAAGTCATACATTTTCTTAATCATGTCACAGGCTTCACTGGAACGCTCTTGTAGACCAATCTAAAATAATTGATCTCTTTAAAATATAATAATGGATGTAAAGTCTAAGTTTAAGTAAATAACAGCGGCCAGCAGTAAAATGTTTAGCATTGTGTACGTAAAATGTTTTCATTATGGTTACCTTTTCAACCACGCGTGCGATTTGCTCATCAGTAATACCAGTAACAATGTCAATTGGTTCATATGTAATTGCATCTGGGTTCTCGGCGGCCACGTCCTCAATGTTTACACCACCTTGGGATGATGCTATGATAACAGGACCCTAAAATATAATTTAAATGATCTTTATTTTAAATTTAATTTAATTTTTTTTTAAGTGTTCTTTAATAATATCAGAAAGTTGTAATACCCTGACAAAATGACTGTAAAAATTAAAATTTTAGTTTATTATCTTATCTAAATTGGAATTTCACTAATAATAAGTAGCACTGTAGACCCTAATGCTGAGCAAAAGATTTCTCTTGTTAAAAGGTGACATGCAGGTCATGATAATATCCTTTGAGCGGTGAGTATGATATTAATTATGAATGTAAAACTATCTGTACATAATAATATAAATTATATTGACACATACATACAGATTGAATAATATTTTGTGATGGAATAGCTAACAAGTACTTAACTATAATTGATTATTACATTCCGTACATGATCAAAGTTAATTGTTATTGAAGATCTTAAACAATGAACAATTTGCTTCATTGATCGACAAGTAAAACAAACAAACATCTATAACATAAATGCTTGAGGTTATTATTTTAATTGCATACTATTAATAATGTACAAACATTATATAGTGGAAGAAAATGAAGTTCCAATCATGAACATATATTAAATTTGTAAATTACAAAGTAAATATAACATTTTACCTCAATATATTTATCATAGATATATAAGTATTTACACACCTCGATTTATATAGTCATACTAACACAATATACTAACAAAATCCATGAGTAGCATTAAAAAGGACAATTTTATAATGATGATGAATGATGCTCTACAGTGAATTATATCTTTCTTTGATTGGTGACTTTCATATTTTTACAATTTTAAAGTATTGTAATAGACAGAACATTTCAAGTGCTTAGAAAGATGTATGGTTATTTTCTATTGCCTCACATCTAAAAAATATATGATAATTTCAATAAAATAATTTAAAAATAATTAAGTTTTTTTTGCATAAAATGAAAATGAATATTGCCAAAGATGAAATAAAAGGTAAATTACATACATTGAAACTACGCTCCATCATTATAGCAACATAAAACTCTCGTCGGGGAAACTTCCTCTCTGTAACCATAACCATGTTACAGATCCTCCCTGCTGCACCCGTTTGCTTTGTCACCAAATATTGCTGAAGCATTTTACCCACAATATCTCCAGCTACTTCGGGTCTACAAAATAAGTAAATATATTCATATTAATTAGTAAAAGTTTTATTTGGGTAATAGATTTTTATTTGTTACATAATTTAAATAACTGACTATATATAGAAATGGTTTCTTAAGTATTTTGCTTACTTGTCAACCATTCGTACACCACCTTGCAGGCCATTTTTAAATGCACCCTTTCCTCTACCTCCAGCAAGAACCTAAAAATTATAACCAATAAATAATATTTATCTGATATAGACTCAAAACCAAGTTTAAGGAAATTATTGTTAATTTTCATTAATCAGCTTCGGCTTCGAGAATATGTAAAAGTATACAAAGAATCAATTTAAATTAATAACATTTCTTTAAGATTACCTGTGCTTTTAATACAATGTCTTTGGTGTTAAGTTCTTGGGCATACTTGACTGCCTCGTCCTTGGTCTTAGCAATGTTAAATTTAGGCACAGGAATGCCATGATCTCTGAGCAATGTGTAACTGACATACTCATGAACATTCAGGTTTCTAACTTGCTGCTTGGATGGTAGATTGTTGGACGTTGATGCTGCCAACAGCTAAAATTTTTTAAAATTTAGTGTAAGGAAACATTTATTCAATTATAAAAACTGTTGTTTGAATCTGTTATATTTGTCGATACAAAGATTTTATTTTTACATTCTCAAATGTGTATAGAAATCTAATTTATGTTACTACATCAGTATATGTATGATAGTATTATTAAAATCTATTCAGTGATAATTTCTCATGTTTATTAAAGTTTTCATAAGCAAATGTGCCCAAAATTTAATGTCTTTGGTTTTTAAGGGTTAAAAATGAAGCTATAGAAATAAAGAAAAAAGGTTTTTGTATTATAAATTATGTTATTTTAGAATAATGACATTATTTTTTTTAATTTATAGTTAACATTGTTTTTGAAGACTGATATACTAAATATTCTGAATACTGATACATTTAACCATATGTACTAATATCATTATATTATGGACAAACCCAATTTAATTTAGGAACTTATGTTAGGCAGAATCTGTATCATGTTAAAAAGTAAGATGGATATGTAAATTATTAATAAAATAACTACCAAGTTAAAGTTAATGAGAAGTTTACAGAACTGTACATAAATTAAAGATAAGTTGTAAAAAAATCTTTTACTGATATAAATAAATCAAACAACTTAGATTGCGCATTATTATTGCAGATTTGAAGATTCATTGTCAAGATTTTTTTATCAGATTATGACTGTTATAATCTTATATAAAAAAATAAACATTGTCTAGATGACGTAAGGTCTGTGAGCTGAAAATGACAAGGTCAAATTTATAATTATATAAATAGAAGACATCAAGTACATATTTATTTTTACGTAACAAAACAGAATCCGTAAAATTTAAAATTAGCGGGACTTTCTGTGTATAAAACACTATATAAGTGTAATCTCTAAGACGTAAGACATAACGACATATAATTGTCCTGTGTATTACTTATTTCATTGATTTAAAAAATATGTATGTAAATTGTTACCAAAAATTTGAAAAATAATATAACTAATGACTTACCTTTTTTCCATTTTTTATAAATACAGTTTCAGCAAGTCCAAAAGAACGAGGTAGTAAAGTCGCCATTTTTCCCTACATATAATTATGGTATTGCCAGTCGTGTGCGTTGGCAAAGAAGTAAAGAACTGTCAGATTTCAACAAAATACAAAAATTGTTAAAAATCAATAAACAACAGCTGATGTCGCTAGTGTACAATTTAAATTATATTTTTTATGTGTCAACACAATATTATATTTAAACAATGAGCCCAATAAAAAATATAATAATAATAATAAAAATGTAAACAATTAATTTATCAGATTAAATAATACAAGATAATCGAACAGCAATATTCGGAAAATCGTGTCATTAAAAGTTATTGCTGTTAACTTAGAAAACATGAATAACAATTAATTATTCTTAATAATAAAAATAATAGATAATATGTATAAAAAAAACGACAAGTAGAGAATATATCATTTTGCTACTTTGACGAATATAATTATTGGTAATTTTTATATAAAATAACACATTAAAAATAAGTAAATATTAGTAAAAATAAGTACTAATAAATCGTTTTATATTGGATACGGTGCATGTTGAATACTCAATAAGTTATTAAAACGCCGAATAGACTAGGTCTTATGAAATTTCTGATTAATAATCTATACTGACTAATATCAAGGGTGAAATTTTCGTTATACATAGAGTCCGAAATTTAAAATAATTTTAAAATACACCAATGATTTAAATCAGTTGATCATTTGTTTTCCTGCCTTTCGTTTTTTCTTTGAAAACAATGTTTCCATGACCATGCTCATCAAGATGACTTAAAGGAAGCGATATGTCTCGTTGGAAACAAACAAATGAAAGACCAAAATATTCATTTTTTTGTTAATGACGGTCTTCATAAATAATCGGATCTTACCGATATACTGGATCTATGACATTAATTACCATATATTTAATCTTTGAAATAGTATTGGACAGGCCATTAGGCTAGCTCTTTCGCTGCTTTTGTGAACTCTGTCAATGAACAATTTTACATTCTTCACGAATGAGACAAAGAGAACAGTGATATCGCCAAAAGCCGGTATTGTGTCTTGCGCTACTCGCATCCAGTGATTTTCCACGAACCTCACCAGATTACCAGTAATAGGGGGCCTGCCCACGCTACGTTTTACGTTTCGTGTTCGCCACTCGAGAACTTTTCTGCCCCAACGGCCGTCGGTTCTATCTATGTGCCCCGTTCACTGCCACTTCAGTTAATACTTCATTTTCACTATTGACTCAGTCTCGTAGGTAAACTCCGAGTATAACCCTCTTCATAACTCTTTGTGTGACTTTGAGCCTTCTTATGAGTAAACGACCACGTCTCTGTTCCGTAAGTCATCACTAGCACATACTGGTCGAAGACGTTCGACTTGGGACACTGTGGTTATTGGGATAAGAAGATGTAACGTAGCTTCGCAAACTCTGCCCAGCCTAGTTGAATTCAGCGATTCACCTCTTTCTCAAAGTTGGACCTAGTTAGATGGTCTATAGTAGGTAAATAATCGTCTTCATCGTCTCTCAGGAGCTCTCCAACCTTTACTTGAGTGGGTGCAGCAGCAACGTTCGACATAATTTTTGTCCATATTCATTTTTAGACCTATTTGTTGAAAGACTGCTGAGGTCTAAAGCATACTGCCGAGGTCTTTCAAGGTCTCAGCTATTACTATTGTGTTATCGGCAAATATCGAAGTGAACATGTGTCCTCACCATTGATATTGATCCCAAATCCTTTCCAGTCCAGGACTTTGAAGACATCCTCCAAAGCAGCGGTGAACAGTTTCGGAGACATCACGACTCTCTGCCTAACGCCTCGTTTTCGTTTTATACGTTTCGAGTTCTGATCTTCGGACCGACATGGTTCTCATAGACACTTTAAGTCCACCCTAGTCGACACACTCTTGATTTACACTATGTTATTCACGATTGCTTTAAATGAACAAGAAAAAGGAAATTGTTCTCCTCACTAGGAGACAAATGGCAATCAAAGGCGGAAAATAGAAAACAATGGACAAAGTTGGAGGAGGCCTTCACCCGCAGGGGGTTTCTCATCTCATAAATGTAATAAAAATAAGAAAATTATAATAATAAAAAAAAGAATGTTAATTAAAAATATAACTTATATACAAATACTGTAATATATATATATATATATTACTGTAATTGAAAATGAGAAAATAAAAAGGCTTATTTATTTATTTATATTTATTCACGAGGGACTTGTGGACTATGAACCCAACACCTTGGGACAATTTGTATCCGGGAAATAAAGCAAGTTACCGGACTTCAAGATTATCGTGTCCTCTCCCTCTCTTTGGACTTCAGACAATCCTATATCCCAGTGTAACCTGCTCAGTGCTTCTTCCAGTTCTATGATCTTTTCGTCGGTCCGCAGTGTGCGAGTGTTCTATGTTGCTTGGGCCAGAGGTCGTCGGTGGTAACACGATCTCTGTCAGGGATTCTTAGCACACCTTGCCCCACAACAGTGGGGCAGTAGCTGTGGTAACAACCACAGCTATCAACAAGGCTGGAAATAGCAGGATTGCAAGGGGCAGCGGCCGCGGTTGTCTTTTTCATTTGGGGGACGGATTAGAGATACAATAATGAACTTATGCCATGATAAAATTTACTCGAAATCGAAATTTTTTATGATTGTTGGTCACTCATGTTTTCATATTTTTTTATACATTTTTTTTTTTATTTACCATTTTAAATGGCATGACTTATGACATTGTGTTACTCAGGGAAATATAAAGAGCATTAGAATTATAAGAAAAACAACAATGATATTCAAATTATTTTTATTTATTATTATTGTACTAATTAATTTGGTTAAAGTGGTTTGGTTAAATCAACTATATTTTTATGTTTTTCTTCAGACCACACACCATTTCCACTAAAATAATGATTTTTTTCAAGCAAATACAATATGAGACTAAGTTTTTGTGATTGGCTTAGCATAGTTAAATCTATTTGTTCATAAGGCAATGAGGCTAACCACTTATTTTGCTTTTCACTTGGTTCTAGTAGTTTTAATGATTCTCTTATTCTATTCCAAGGATACAACAGAATAGGGATATTTTCATAAATATCATTAACAGAAAAATCCACACTCAGCTGTTCATAAACATATTTAACTTGAATAAGTGGTATATTAATCCAAAATGGATGCCGCTTGAGTATATTACGTATATCAGTAATATTAAATGAATTACCTAGTGACTTGCTTATACAAAAGACTAAATCTTTGCCTTTTCCCAATCTATCACCTGGTGCTTTCTCAAAAATTTCATAATGTGCAGAGCTGCCAGAAAGTATATTGAGGCTCAAGCATTTCTTGTTGTTACTGTATAATTTCATCAGTCTTCTTGTTGCTGTCTTGTTATAGTAGATCATTTTCAAAAATCTCGGGTGGCCATAAAATGTATTAAACTCTGGTATAGTTTTAGCTTCTTCTAATCTTTCTTTAATTGTTGTAGGACTTAGTGTATATATTTGAAAGCACCTCATTTGTGCCTCTTTACTTATTCCATATTCTTCCAAAGTTTTTCTTATATCCAATAACGTAGAAAACTTTATTACAGCTAGCTTAGGATACATTCTTAATATTTCTTTTATATCTATTCCTCCAATGGATCGAAAATTATATAATATGTTCTTCAAGTTTTCTGGATCGGCATGTACTAAATACAAGTTAGATTTAATTTTTTTAATTGGAAATAGTATTTCACTGAGCAAAATATTCAGAGTTTCATTGATTGATTGAAGTGGACGATGTCGTATTGTTGGATATGTATCAATTCCTCTAATAAATTCATCCGGACTTAGATCTAACATAAGCTCAAGGTATCTCTGTATAATTTTTATCCTCAATGAATGTAAAGTAAATTTCTCAACATCTCCATAAACTAAAGTGGTCAGAGATGACGGCCATTGGCTCATATAACTTGCGAGTCTATTTTCAATATTAAATGCTTGAGGTATCATTCCAGATTGTTTTAGTTCCCCTATAGTTTTTCGTTTTACTAATGTCAAATATGAAACTAAATATTGAGTTGAAATATTGTTTAGTCCGCATTCTTCTAATACTGTAAATCGATATTTCAAGGTGATTGGCAGTATACTGCAGAGCGATGGTTGATCTAAAAGGACTTTGCTATTAAACCCTAGATCATACAATGTACCTACTAGGTTTTTGATTTGATCAACATCTAATTTCTTTATAGCAGGATGTCTTATTTGTAAATATTTAGCTTTACTTTCACTTATCCTAAGATATTTACATAAATAAATTAAATTATCTTCATGAGAAGAAAAATTTGATCGCATGGTCTTCCAAAAGCATGGGTCATATTGATATAATCTTCTTAAAATCGTGTGTCGTTGGTTTAGCATTATGCTATTTAAATGAAACCAATAATATATAAATAGATGATTAACATTTTACTTCATCATGTCTTAATTCTTACATCATAAAAATTAATACAACAAACACAGTCGTCTGTCACATTGACAATTTTACATTAACGAATAGTTATTAGATGTCAAATGTCAATAATAATAATGTACATATTTTTCTGTAGATAACTTTTATTTCACTAAAATTTCAGAAAGATTTTTTTTTGTTTTGATTATATAATATACGTTATTTATTAGCAAATATCAACTGCTATTTTATATCTATAGATGGCAAACGGGCAGGTGGTTCACCTGAACTTTTTTTTAAATAAATTTTTGAAGCTGAATTTTTTACTTATTTTGAAAATAGCTAAAAAAACGTGATAACTCAAAAATGGTTCTCTTTTGCATTATGCATATGCTAAATGCATAGGTTAAAATTATCGCAAATAATCACCCCTGTTACCTCCTAACGGGAATACATCGAATTGCTAATATACCTTGTATAATAAAAATAATAAAGAAAATTACAGAAACAAATCAACATGAGGGTGAATTACTTCTCAACAAAATATAGGATTCCATTGGTAAACATTATGGAAGAAACTATGAAGCAAAAACTAGAGCTTGTTATTTGTAATAGATTGTATGAAGCAATATCTTTGCCCTGTCGAGAAATTGACAGTTGTCAAGTTGTCAAATTTGTTTGGTAGTTGTTGCACTGGATAGTGGATACGATTGGTACTATAGATTTAAATCGAAGTACACACCCATTTATATTTTTTTTGTTCTTTATTGTTTTATTGTGCTGAAATAGTTTCATGAGTTAACTTTAACATCACCACTATGGTATCTAAGTCTAAAACTGGGTTGTTTGCTCTAAGTTTCTTTGGATTAGCATCTTTATTGATAACCATAGCTTTTGTTAGTCCGTACTGGTTAGTTACTGATGGGAAGTTGAAAAACCCTAAATTTATTAAAATAGGTAAGCACAATAAATGATCTTCCGTTATACAAAGATACAGTGAGTAAAATGGACACATTTTTTAATTGGTTACAGGTTTGTGGGAAGTGTGCTTCAATGGGTTTGAAGAAATTCATCATTGGTATGACACAGTTTTTAAAGGCTGTTGGTGGATTTTTGAAGAAGAATATTACATAATACATGACATATTACTACCAGGCTTTTTTATTGCTACACAATTCTTCTTCACAATATCTATGTGTTGTGTTTTAATATCACTTTTCATATCATATTTGTATATGAAAAAAGATGAAGATGATGATAATTATGTTACTTTACTAGTAACTTTTGGCACAATTCTTGTTATTGGAGGTAAAGTATAAATTATAACACTTAAAATATATTTAAATAAATATATCATGTTACAATGATGCATTTTTAGGCTTCTCAGGAATCATATCAGTGGTCACATTTGGAGCTAGAGGTGATGGACGGGACTGGATGCCTAATTGGGAACACAATGATCTTGGCTGGTCATTTGCCCTCGGAGTTGTTGGGGTCATCTTTCTCTTTCCAGCTGGCATATTATTTCTCATTGAAGCCAGAGTACGAAAGTACAAGAGATTGCATGAGATGCAAAGTAGAGATCCATCCTCTTACAGTATGCGTGAGAGAAAAGTAGCCTACCCAGGCCACACTGATATTTAAATATCTTAAGTTGGTTTTTATTTTAAGAAAAAAACATTTTTGATTTTAATAATTGTTGTTGCAACTATTATAACAGATTCCGTCCAATCTAAGAATCTCATTTTAAGAATTTGTTGTACATTAAGTATCTAAAGAAATTTCATTACTTAAATAAAGTCCCTCCTTTATTAAAGTTGTATAAAAAATAGTTTCTGCAATAATCACAGCATTATAATTTAATCAAATTACAGATCTACTATTTGCCAATTTTGAATCACTTTTACTATATATAATATATATTATATATAGACGATATATAAATGTATCTTTAATATGTGCCACTGATATTTCATAAACATAAAATTCTTATTTAAACTTATGAAATATCAGTCTAACTGCCAGTTTATTTAGTTATCTGACAAATACTGAATACTCATTGGTTACCTATTGCATCATAAACTGCTATAGACCAATTAGCATTCAGGATTAAGTAAAATTAGTAACTTTGACATTGTCAAGTAATTAAAAAATGAATTTTATCGAAATTATAATGCAGGCCATAGAAATTATAATGCATAACCATGCATTAAAAATAAGATATTTATTAAAATAATTGTAGATTGCAACACATAATCTGTAATAATGTTTTTTTGGATATGGTCTGATAATTTTTAGTTTTAAAAAACATATTACAATATGTACCAGCCTATAATATGCATTTACTTTTACACACATTTTATTATCTTTGTGCTTTTACTGTTATATGAAAAAAATACAATCAATAATATTAATAACATTTAGCATGCTTCAAAATTGCAATGTGTGCTTAATACAAAATACTTAAAAGACCTAATGCTCAGTTACTTTCTATTTTTAATATTTTCTCAAAATATAGTATTTTACATTGTGATACAGTATTTTTGTACTTATGTCCATTTTACATTTGTATAATTGTTTATATTACAAGGTGTAAGTAAATATAGTTTGACCATTAAATACAGTTCAATAATAACAATTACATATATGTTTACAGTGTGTAAGTTCAAATACAATTTATTCTTTATTGTGTAATACTGTTGTTGTTTTACCTCTACTGCTTGTGATTATTATTAGCCCCTAATATATATACATAAAAGATATTGATTATTAATGCCACCAAAATATGCAGTCATCTTTTCAAAACACAATGTAGTTATTGCCATTCAGCACTGAATTCACTAGCGAGTGGATAAGTATAACAATTACCTCTGAATGAAGAAATAGGTAAAAAGCAATGTGTGTAATATAATATATAAAATTAAAACTGTTTGACATTGTTATGACTAATTAAAATATAAGATTTGTATTTTTGTATGTAATTTACTGAGTGATAAATATATTACTTATTAAAATGAACTACAAATTCAATGATGTAAACCTTATATAAATCGAATATATACGTAAACATACTTATGAGTCTTCGTCGTCAAACACGATTTGGACTTTGTTTTTGTTCATCGGAGCGAATTTTATTCTCTTTTTTTTAAACAATTAGCTTATCATTATTTTTTATTATTATTTAAATGGAACAGTATAAAGTTACTTTACTAGCTACCCGCCCTTTAAAATTTATACAAAGTCCACCCAGATAGTTTTCAATTTCTACAAAAAAAAAAAACATTTTGTAGCGGATGCTTATATTATAAAATAAATCGATGTTATAAACGTCAGTTCTAAACTCTGTAGTTTGGGCCATGCGTTGATAAAATCACTCAGGGCCAACGATTTTATAAGTAGGTATAGATTATGTAGACTAAAAATATGTTCACGTAAATTACATGCAATTTTTGCAATGCCTACAATAGAATCATTTCATTTCAATGCACTATTATGTATATAGTTTTATTGTAAAGTTTTAATTTGTTTTGTAATAAATTAGCGACCCGCCTCGGCTTCGCGCGGTGTAATTTATTAACAATAACAACAAAATTATATTATCTCTATACCATTATGTAGATATCTACCAGAATTTTTGTTTTCGGAATT
Organism: Vanessa tameamea; assembly: GCF_037043105.1. Lineage (NCBI taxonomy): Eukaryota > Metazoa > Arthropoda > Insecta > Lepidoptera > Nymphalidae > Vanessa > Vanessa tameamea. Next base: position 7,205,248 of record NC_087313.1, on the reverse strand, counting down.
GGTTCTGGAGAATTTCCCTTTTATAAAATTAGTATAGATTCACTTAACACATATCGCTATATTTTGCCCAATTTACACAATATCTTTATAAATTATAGCCTGTGTTCTGAACTATAAGCTATATTATTGCAAAGTTTGAACAAAATGCATTCAGTAGATTTTTCCTGAAAGAATAACAAACATAAAAACATCCTCACAGACTTTCGCATTTATAACAGTAATACTGTACTTTATGAGGTTGCAATATTTTAGCCGGGATGATCTAATAGATAGAACATATGCATTTAAACCGATTGCAGTGGATAAAGAGAGGAGCTCTATTGATACGCTTTTCTTTTAAATCATCTTGTGCTCCTCGGTAAAATAAAACGTGAAGAAATTGCATGAGTAGAATCAAATTCTGCCACCTGATCACTGGAACAGTTTGTTGGAAAAAGCTCCAAGCCTTTTTATTAGAACAAGATCTTTGCTCAGCAGTTAGAAAATTAAATGCCGTTACAAAATTATTTGTAAGAAGAGTGGCGATGGTGACAATGGTGAGAATATGAGAAGACGATTTGTCTTAGGTTATATTTTATACTAATTTATATAGTCATTTATAAATGACGAAATTGTAATTCATAATTATAAACACAAAGAAGATAGTTGAGAATGTAGTTAATTAATCTAGAAAGACCAAGCACTATATTTAATTGTTTCATTATAATTATGTTTATTAAATGTACAGGGCACAGTTCTTTTGCTGAGTAATGCCTCTTTCGCAGCACTAAAACCAAAAGAAATGCTTTTACATTCATCCAAGCCTAAAATTACACCATAAATAAATCCACTTGAAAAACAATCACCTGCCCCAGAAACGTTTTCAATGTGGTTTAACACTTCTGCTGAATACAGTCGAACTTCAAACTCATGAGAGTTAATTGGCGACGAATCGGTGATTTCGTTTACAGATTTAATGGTGACTACGCCTGCTGATCCTCTTGTAACCAGTAATAAATCGACAAATTCTAACACAATTTTTGAGAGATTAATAATTTCCTCTAAATCATTACTTTTCGTTATATTGTTTTTTGGTTTCAAAAAGTCAGCCATTGCTCGAAGCTCCATTATATTTGGTGAAGCGTATTTAACACGATGATTGCTTGATAGAGCTTTTATAGCTTTTCTTCGATCTGTAGGCTCAAAAAACACTGGAAAAAGAAAAAAGTTTAATCATTATTAGCCATAAAAGTTAATTTTCATAACAAAAACTTTCATAGCTACGTAGTAGATATCTATGGTTGAGTATATGTCAAATTTTGACGTTTATCTTTAAAATTTTAATTACATACACATACACATTTGACAGTCAAATCAACCAAACCAACTGAAGTAACTGACTTGACTCCACCCTACGCTACAACTTATTTTAGTTACATTGTATGACTGTATGTTAACATAATACATTATACAATATAAAATATTTCATGAAACAAAGTTGTAATATCGTTTCGTTAATAGTTTAACAACAAGTTTAGTCTTACAGTTTACAAGTTAACATAATTATTTTTAAATTAATGTGTTGTTCGTGTAACTTCAAAAATAAAGTTTTTATTAAAGTGTATTGAATATTACTGAACAGTTAAATTTAACACTGAAAGAAGTATAAGTATTAAACCAAGTGAGTACATAATTTATTTAAGTATTTATAAAATTTGTACATTCTTAATTTTTTTGCTCTTTGGGGACAAGTTTCAAATGAATTTTATAAATAACTATAATGTAAAAATACATAAAGCAAACTATCTGTTGTGTAATGACTTTTATTTGTATTATTTAAGTTTTGTTATTTAAGTGTTGTTGTCAGTATTTACTAAGAATAAATATTTTACATATCTTAAATTACATTTATTTAAAAAAGTTTAGCTAAAGCTTGTTAGAAACGAGCTTGTATAGCTGCAGATGCAGGTACTGGGTTTTCTGTTCAAGAATGACACAAGTAGTAGTAGTAGTAGCCTTATGTATGGAAATTGGTAGAGCTTTAATTCCTGTGACTTGGAAAGCATATAAAGCTGATGGACCATGACTAAATTTTTTCTGTATATTATAAGATTAAGGGAATAGAGTGCAGCTGTGATTTCACACACACTTGTGTTCTCTTGTGCAAATGCAATTGCAAGAATGAGCGCTATGCTGGTTATCGAAATTCACATGTTGAACAAACTAATAAAATTAAAGTTTAAAGAATTAATAAGTTTTTCTTAATCCTTATAAAAAACTTAACTAATTAAGACTGGAAAATTCTACTCATCATTTTAGTTCAATCAGTTGGATACAATTGGTTTAAATTTCAGTGGCATTATTTGCCATATTGACTAACAGCTAACAAGTGATGTAGAAATTTGTAAACATTTTGGATTTGTTTTGAATCTTTGGCTTTTGTATTAATATAGTTATTTCTAATAGGAAATGTGAAAATCAAATAGAATTTAGTCATGGAAGTAAAGAAAAATAATAAATTTTTGGGCTTGATGTTACTGAAATTGTTTCTATTAATTAAATGGATTAATACTAACATTTCGAAAATAAAATATATCATGTGATATATTGTCATATGACTAACATAATTTAGTTTGTTAGACTCATGAGCAAAAACAATGTTATCTTGAAATACATAGAAAATAAGTCTTTACAACTAATAAGTTGAGGTAGTATTGCTCTTAATAAAAAATATTCAATTATTATATGATAAAACAGCCTTTTTTATGTTATATTTAGTATTATTGAAAATATATTGACCTGAATTTTTGCCTTTTTAAAGTTTTGTATGGTACCCTGTGATAGTTAATTTATTGTGTTAGGTTTTCAGAGTAGTTCTTGGTGGTCACTTAGTGATGCTAGTTATTATTATTATATCATGTTAAATAATAATTGTATTGTATGAGACATGTCATTTTAAGATCATCATTGTAAGTTCACCTCAGTAAATAAAGGTCCTATGAATAATGTCTTAAAAATATACATACTTGATTTAATAAATATATCCAGGGAAAGAGAAATATGTACGATATATTGAAAGATAAAATAATATATGTTTCGTTTGAGTACAGCCATGTCCCTCCAACTCAAACAAGGTGTCAAAAGACAATTATGTATATAATATAGTAAGAAAGGAGGGCTCAAGGAACCTGGCACTTTTCAGATTTAAATTAACAATAAAAACATTAAAGGAAATGATAAATTCAATTGGCCTTGAATACCAAATTCTGACATTATTTTTTAATTTTAGGACCTAATAACCAATTTTTTTTCTTTTTCTATATTTTTTATTTATTTTAGTAAAAAAAATATTTTATATTTATAGTATTAATAACCCAAGTCAAATATATTGTTTAATATTAATTTTATATCAATTTTAATAAGTATATGCTCATAAGATTTTTTTTGCATTAAAAATCAAAAATTTCCCACAGTTAACAACGCGTGTGAACTCTTTAGCATTGTGTATGTAGCAAATGTATGACTGCTAGTCGTTTCGTAAGAATTGCGAAACTTTTCACGTTTGTTATTCATCGCAGTCTCATAACCTTGGTTTTGAAGTAAAATATCTACCTTTAAACCTAGCACCATTAATGGCGTGTACCAAGGCTTTTAGTTTGCTCTAGTTATATTTTTCAATTTGCATGAACATTGTTTTTCACTAATTCTGTTTATTAATTTGTATACTATAATATTGCTTAAAAAGTATTGTTTGAAAATATAAAACTAGTTTATTTCATATTTTATTTTACACTACTTTTAAACAGAATTATATTATATTTTAATATATTTAGATATTTTTTTTAAAACGTGTATCATCATCTCTAATAAATAAATAATTAAATAAAATAAATAATTTATGCCTCAAATACATAGTCTTTGATAATTTAATACTTTGATAAAGCTTTTCTAGTATAGTGTTGGTTATTTATTTTAATGCAATATTCATGGGAACTACCAGGTTGATTTGAAACAGATTGGTAGGAATAGATAGATTATATACTTTCTCATTAAATGAGCTTATTGAGAAAGGTATATAGAGCCCGAAGCAACAGGTATTGTTTATAATAATAGAAGTTGCCAACTTGCAAAAAAATACCCATAAACGCAAAGATAATAATGTACTAAATACGTAATATCGATATATATATCTTCATAAAATTCTGAATACAGTCATACGACGATAACTAGTTTTTGTTCATTAGTGTTACTGCGAGGTTATTTCACTTTATATAATTTGAAACGTCTTTTATTACTCACATTGCATATTCCGTCATTATAATTACAGGTCAAGTTTAATAGTAGCGGAAGACAACCGATGGGAAATCTAGAACATTGAGGTCATTATTCTTTTGAGTACAAATAAAATATTTGTTACAGACAAAAATGAAGAAACGAAGCTTAGCTGGTAATTGTGGGATAGTCGTTTTTGTAATTGCCCTTGTGACTGTGGCATTGGCATTCGGCACGCCCAACTGGCTCGTTAGCGACAATAGGATACGAGGAGCTAAAATGGACAGGTGATTTAAATACATAGATTCCTATATCATAAATTCATTAAATAGTTATCGTTTTTACTAATATTACAAATACCATTAACAATCTCTACAGTGGAGCATCGCGTTCGATACGTTCCAAACCTTTTGCTTTAAATAAGAGAAGTCCAGACGTGATGCAGTTACGGACTTTTAGTTCCCACTCAGATGTACCATTCTGTGACAATTTGTTCGATACTTATTTATAATTTGTAGGCTTGGTTTGTGGAGTCACTGCTTCAGATCTCTACCGGATCCTCTAGATGTGAATCAAAGGCGGTTTTTTGTCGGGTGTCGTTGGGTTTACGATCCATTCACAACTGGCTATGACAAGATACGTGGATACCTGTTGCCCGGTTTGTATTCATGATGATTAACGGATTATGGTACATGAAAGACTCAGTTCAAACATAAAACAGTTTAACATAATTAAAAAACCTTACGTTCGCTTCGAATGTCGCGTCCAAATTAGTCGTACAGTGAAATACGTGTTAAAGTTGCTTTCGACATCCATTTTCTATGTAGCGTTTTAAGTCTTAACGCACAACTTGGTAGCCAAGAAATCATTTGCAAACAATTGTACAAATCTAATCATTAAACCTTGTTAAAATGGCGGATCAAAATAAACCTGTGTTTAGGTTTTTTCTTACCTATTTTAATCATAATATAAATTATTTCTTTTTCAGGATTTATGGTAGCTACTCAGTTCTTTTTCACGCTGTGTCTGATTGGAGTCTTGATATCAACGATATTAGTCATATTCTTCTTCCTATGTAGTGGTCCAAATCAACACAGATATGTACTTTTAATTAAAGGTATAGGATACATAATGTTAGGAGCAGGTGAGATAAATTTATTTAGTTTTATCGTTTTTAATAGTCAACATTTGACATAAATAATTATGTTAACCATTTTTCCAGCAATAAGCGGTGCTATAGCAGTTATAGTTTTTGCATCACTTGGAAATACTGATGGATGGATGCCCGATCATTCTAATAATTATTTAGGTAAATATATTTTACTGTTTTTTCGGGAAATTTAGAGATAATTCAAGACTTTTGACGCGGCTTTGTTTTTAGCCAATTTAGACAGTACTTGTTATTACGGATACTCGGTAAAATTATAGGTCAAATGTTTTCGTTATTATCCCATTTATGTCGATTGCAACTTGAAAGTGTAATTGAGGGAAATATGGAGGGAGTCCAGCGCAAGGCCGTTTCTTCAAATGACTACCTTTGTTATTACTGAATGAGTTTGACCCGTAGCTTAATACCCGTAGTTTAACCGTAAAAAAACATAATGTATGTTATATATCCCTTGAGAATTTTATCTTTCATTAAATACTAATTATTATATACATTACTCAAGACTTTTGAAGAACTTTTAGAAGTTATTAAGAATAAAATGCGTAAAATACCATCTGTTTTTTTTTAATTTCATAAAAGAAGTTTTGTTTATTTTTATAAATTTTATTAAACGAATACCTTATCATTTTTTAACGATTCTTTCACATATATTATGACCACAATACGTGCAGTCGCGATGCATCAGAGGGTGTTGCGTATAAATCAGTACGTTGTGTTGTGACTTGTGGCGCTATGGTTCGCAAATACAGGGCACAAAATCGAGCACGGTCAACGTATATTCACATCTTAAATAAACAGTTCTAATACTAAAATATTAAATTAAATAATAATAAACCATTCTTTTATTTTTATTTGAGATAAAATTCAAGTGCTGTATTATATTTTGGTGTTATATTTTTTTAGGGTGGTCGTTCGGCCTCGGTGTCGTGGGCGTTGTAGCATGTCTCATCACCGCAACCTTATTCCTCACCGAAGCGAATATACAATTGAAAAAACGCAACCGTTTTAAAGAGTCCCAAGCACGCTTCGAGTTGGAGAACGAGTCGAAGGCGTAACGATAATCACTGATTATATTTCTAATAGGAGACTCAATCAAATTAATACAAAAACTTATAAAAATAAATCAAAAGACAATTAAAGTAACCAGAATTTTTGTGTTTTATATTTTTAAAGTATTCAATAAAAAAAATGATCAGCCATCTAATTTGATTCTGTGCCTAATCAGGAGCTGTCACTAGGTGTTTTTTTTTTTTAATTATAAGTTGGGCTGAAATAAAACTGTTAAATTAAAGTGTCCTTATTAAATATTTAGGTATCATTATATTGATCTAACAAATTTTGTCAATGTTAGAATGATCCCGCAGTGTTCTCATATACTTAAGAATTCCACCTCATTTTAATGATATACCATAATAAAGATATACATACTTTACTGTATAGATTTATTGATATATTATTAAGTTAATTCTTAGAAGTTGATAAGTTGTTATGAATTGTAAATTTTTATTTACTTTAAAAGTAGTAATTATTAAGCTTTTTACAACTTTCTGTGTAAAAGTGTATAAATTAATCTTAAATGAGGTGATTTTTTAATTAAAATTAAATATTTGACAAAATCTATAATAATTGCCACCAATTTATTTTTAAGTATTTTTTAAATTCTTTTAATTGTACTGAAAAACTAATTATTGTATTGTTATATGAAACTGACAACATTTTTTAGTAATGTAAAGTTTATCTAGAAAATAAATAAAAAAATAGACGACCTTAATCATAAGGTCGTCTATTTTTTTAAGCGTCGTCTAATTTATAAGCTTGAATAGTTCATTACATCAGTAAGGAACTAGTCGAGCTTATAAACTATAAAATTTAAATTCGTTCGACTTATAAGCACTTCGCAGTGTTTTTTAGTTTCCGTAGACACAGCAAATCAGGTAGATAGATAGATAATAAATAGTTTTAAAAGTCCGTCCATTGTTCACTGTATTTTTACAAAATAAGCTTACATTTTTATTTAAAGTTAATGGTATTTCGGTGTTACAGTTATATTAAAACCATTCATTATATTTTTATATATTATAATAGAATTAGAATGAAAATTGTGCGACTAAGTGAAAATATGCGCAATTCGACTGCCACATGTGCGATTGAGTGGCTCTTAATTGACTGTCATAGTTTAATAGCTTTCGCTTAAGTCGTAAGAGTTTTTCTATTCTTTTTTTATTTACATATATAACTTTTATTTTAGTTTATACGAACCTCATAAAATGATCTGGTATTCTATTTGATATTTACTTATCGATTTAATTATTTTAATTAATATAGCTTTAAATATTGTAAGCTTTGTAATGATTGTATTATTATAAGGATTGCCAACATTTTTCGAAAGTATTATTAACTATTTTATTCTTTTTATACATTTACATCTATATTTGTTTTAATGAATTTCCATTACAATTGTATAATCTTAAGTTATATAATAAGGCACAATCAAATAAACGTCCAATTATCTGGTTAGTTCAAAACTATTCCGTCCACAAGTTCTACATATCTGAACTACTTATGATCTTTATTTACATGTATCATTTATATTAATTTTATAATAAATTTTCGATTTTATTTTTTTGTTTTATTTCTTTCAGTATCGCATATGCGCATATACGCATAATGTCATCGAGGTCGAATCAATTGCCTCATTTTTATATATCTAAAAATAATTTAATCGCAATAAACTATGGAAATGTTGTAATGTAATGTTAAATGAAATCAACGATAATAAACGAAAACTTTGTTGTTATTGGATTTGTCAAATACCCGTGTCTGTAAATGGAATAATAAAAATACGAGGCAATATTGTGTGGCGTATTAAATAAATAATAATATAAAATATTACAGATAAAATTCTTCAGACTAAAACACACACGATACACGATTTTAACTTTGACGTTTCATAAATTCAAATCAATTTGTAAAAAATACATTGGTGAAGGCATATTATTCAATACACTACAACATCTGTTGACTTCCAGGCAGGATATATTACATACATAATATACATATATAATTGTATTTAACTAACATGATTGTATTTTTAAATGTTGAAAAAGAGTAACTACTGAGATTCTTGCCGGTTCTTCTCGGTGGAGTCTTCATTCCGAACCGGTGGTAGCTTCACTTAATATAGTCTTGTAAAAGCCTATTTGAAAAAAGTATATTGTGTTTTGATTTATGACTTCGCATCGTAGTACGTTGCGACGTCGGGTCGTAACGCATTCTCGTAATTAGGAAAATGTCACATGTTGTGATAAACGGTACGATGCTGTGTCGTGAAAACTAATGATTCAAACTTAGTGCGGTGCTGCATATGATTCTTAAATATGACGCACAACATTAATGTAGAACAATTGATATTTCTCATGGAATATTATTTCGCGTTATAGTACAAAACTGAAAAAGATTACCAAGACGATAATATGAATAATAGGAAAACATATTCGCAATTTTTTCTTCAAACTATAACGTCTACGTATTAAAAACTTGCCTTGCATTACGATGATATTAGAAAACTAAAACGTAGTACGCTACGTTTTAGTTTTCTAAGATACATTGTAAATTTACAATAGACGATATCATATCATACGGTGATATGTTGTGACCCTAAGAGTATTATACAAATTTATTTTTAAAGTTATACTGCCATTTTGTAAAACAATAACACTAATTGTTAGAGTACTATCAAACGCCATTAAATAATTATTTTTTTTGTGAAGGTGATGCTAGGTAAATTAGGAAAAATAGACGTGTGATTTAAATTTACAATATTAATATATTCCTTATGATTTACAGATGACAAAAAATCACTTCAAACGTGATATTAATCATAAATCAGTTAACTAATATAGTTTATTTATGTTGTATATAGTAGCTTCTTTTTCCTAAAAGTAAAGGGAAGGAATAGGTAGGTACTCTAAGCTTAGACTATTACTATAGATACTAAAGGATTTAGGTACATACCTACGTAAATCTTTTATTTATTATTTCTATTTAATTTATTAGTGCATTAATATGCTCCTAAGAGTGTGTTCCACTAAGCACTCACAAATATCACGCAAATTAGCGGTTTTCCCCATTCAACTTTATTTAAATAATTTTAAAAATATAATTAACTTGGCACTCGACAGTTAGATATTTGTTGATGCAGGTCACCAATGCTACAGAATCTACTTCCGATTTTGAAGAGTTAAATGATATTATAGAAAATTCTTTACTTTTAAAACCCAGTAGCAGAGTTGAGCTCGGCATGAGCGAAAATAATGACGTTATTACTGATGTATTCACCACGAGTATAACGACAGTGGTACAAATGTAGAATGGCCTAACGAACATTTTGATCATTGTAACGACTCTATGAGGGCCACCACTCACCAATAAGAAAACTAAGTTGTGCTAAATTGCTATCAATTTGCTATATTCATTTAATATAATGTATTGCGATTGGAATATATTGAGAAAGTGTAAAATAAAACTGATAAAAAATATCTAAATAATGTATGGATACTAAATAGATTTCTTACATAGTTATCACTCTTGTTTTTACAAGTTACTTTGATAGTCTATTTAAAATTGAAGTGACATTTCGATTGTTATGGATACGTCAAGCCCATAGAAATTAAACCGACAAAAACAACATCTGTCAAAAGTCAAACTGGAAATTATTTTTCGGTCAAATTGATGAATTATAAGCTCGAATATATATACATATTATACAGCCGATATATTTGTTAATAAATGAGAAGTAATAATTGCTAATTATAACAATGACTGCGGCTAATAATGAATATCCAAAGGCTTCAAGTAAGTTGATTTGCGGGCACGCCCTTTAAGTTTTGATTAAATCGGTGTTTCTTATTCAGTTTCTTTGTTCACAATTAATTTTAACTCTTATTATCAAATAATGAACTAATACTTATTTATTATTATAGATGCCACCCTGATAGGAGCGACCATTACATATGTTGCGGGACTGTTTCTGTTGTTGTCCTTTGCTGGACCATATTGGATAGAATCATATTCGGGGATGTTCTCTTCGTTTAAACACATGGGCTTATGGGAATACTGTTTTGATCGCTTCAGATTTCCTTCCTATCAGTATGATAAGTATTTTGATGGCTGTCACTATATTTTTGGACAAGTAAGTTTAGAATATTAGGTAGAACATCTTTAAAAATTAATAGTATTAAAATATTTTGAAATACAAGCTTTTGTATACATAATTAAGTGGTTTATATTTAAAAAGTCTGTTGACTCGAGGTGCTCCTTTGCCTGGAGCCAATTCTGGGTCTGGAATCAATTTGCTTGGAATACAAATGCATTATCATTGGAACTGAACCTGAGAACAACTTCAATGATGCAGGATAAGAGGAAGTGTTTCTAATTTAGCTTGCTAGATCGAACTTAAACAAACTAACAAACAATCATTTCGAGTTAAACAAAAGCTTGTAACTGTAAACTGTAAATATATGTTATATTGCAATTTACAAATAAAAACTTGTAAATGTACTATAATCAGTACTTATATTGATTAACTTATATTGCTTGCAGGAATTATATGTCATCCGGGAATGGTTGCTGCCGGCATGGTTAATGGCAGTTCAGACATTTGTGACACTGGCTTTGATGCTGTCTTTCATGGCACAGATACTACTGGCATGTGTGGTTGTTCGCATGCCACTTAGAACAGTGCTGAGATATGAATGGATATTTGTATCCATTTCATTTGTAATGGTTGCCATATCTAGTAAGTTTCTTCACTCATCATTTAATATCTATAATATTTAAATCAAAGATTTAAAATATTTATCATAATTAATATTTTATTTCTTTTGATTTATAAAAGAGTTATTGTTCCTCTTAACTACAATTTTATATCTTATATTACTTCTATGATAAAAGCTAAAAAAGTTCAGGTTACATTCTCCCATTACATCAAAACATTAAAATATGATCTATGCTCCATTAGCTCAACTAAATACCAATATAATTTAACAAAAATGGTGTGTACTGATCCAAAATATACCAAAACACGAAAAAAAATTTGGCTACAACCAAAATATAACTTTACACTACATAAACTGATATAAATTAATCATTTTTATATTATTTCAAGGTGTGTTTCTATTCCTCGCTGTTGCAATATTTGGAGGCAACTGCTACCGTCGTGATTGGTTGCTGTATCCTTCATTCAATGTTCTGTCTTGGTCTTATGCATTTGCTGTCATTGCTTTCATATTGTTTGGTAAGTCTTTAATTATTTTTAAAAAATTACTATTCTATGCTTCGTTATTGTTGTTATTGATTTATGTCACAAATAAACCATCTTTGTATACAGTTATATATTAAAGAAGTATTATTAATTTATATTTTGTAGGATTGGCAGCAGTTCTTTTATTTTTGGAATCACGTAAATTGTACGAGCTGCGATTGGAAGCTAAAAATCTAGTAGCTCAAATGCAACACAGCCAGCCTGAACATGCTTTGCATCAGTTGCGTGATCAGCTACATCAACAACAACAACTTGGGTACTTTAGGAACTAACCATTATAATATATTCTACTATAAACAGGTTTTATTAAAATAAATAGTTATGAAACTATTGCCATGTAAACTCAACAAAAATATTCACATAGTTTGGTTGTGGAAATAGTTAACACAATGATTTACATTATTTTTGACCTTATGGTGCATTTTTTCTGATATATATAGTAAATTGTGTTGGCAATTTTTTGTGTTTGTGTAACAAAATATTTGCCAGTTTTCTTTTTATATAAAATCAGCCTTAGATAATCTTGCATTAGTTATGAATTAGGAGTCTTTAAAATATTAATCATACTATCTGAAGACAAAACTGACTTAAACTTGTATTTGTAGTATTAAGATTTATATACTTTAGTAATATTGGTAAAATTAGGACTTGCTATTGTAATGTTTAATTTTGAGTTTAAGTTTGTATATCACATCAATGCTGAGACGGCTCAAAAGATATATTTTGAAGGTATATTTTATAGTTAAAAATAAGATATTGAATATGAAGTGACAGCTTAATCAAAAAAGGAGTAAAATTATTAATTTGTATTTGAATAATGTTCTTGAGATTGCAGTGAAATGATAAGTTGGTAACAATGAAGACACAACTTTCAGAATTTTAATAAAAGATTTATTATAGTCAGAAGACAACATATATATATAATTTCAATTAAACTTTTCAGAAATGATGTCACAACATAATTTTAATGACTAAAACAATCAAAATATATCATGCTATAGAGAAATTGGATTTTAGTTCATAATAATGAATAAATATTATATTAATTATCATAACATCTGGTCCAGGTTTATAAAGACACTTATTTCCATGAATCTCATTTTGCAATGAAATCCGTCCATAATGTAAAAAGTATTCGATTGACATTGTATGTATAAGGTTAGACTCATATTACATATCAATAAGGAGCCAAGAGGGCCTAATGATAGACTGTCAAACAAAATTGTTGCTCTATTTCGAATCTGACACGTCTAACCATCACAACATATTGAGTAGTATGATGGAATCTCATAATTATTCTCGTAAAATCGGTGAGGAGCCCTTAGTCCAGTCCAGTGAGATTTTATAGGTTATTGTATGATTATATAATAGACTACCATCATCGATATGTTGTATCTCATTACAAACACTGCCATGGCAATAGAATGTGATGTGAGTCTTAATGTTAGTTTATCTCTTTTTATTAATTTGATAATTTCTTAAGTATGCATTTAATGTTTTAATAAGTTAAATTTATATTAGTTTTTTATACTTTAGTTTTAGTTAGATGTTAAATTTGTTGCTTAAATTGTCATTTAAAGTATTTAAGAATTATGTAACATTATTTACTTAACCTTTTTATTTTTTTTATAATTTTGTTAAGATAGGATTACTTGCATACATTAATTTGACATATGGCAATAGATTGCACAAGGTTTTGGCTATGGCAAGGATCGATTAGTAAAATTATGAATATGAGCTTTGTTGTCTATTAATATTTCATATACTAAACGCATTCCAATAGCTACGTTTCATGTCAAAGAGGACATCATGCATGAACTCCCTATTTTTTATAACAATACTGATACTTAATGTAATGATATGAAAACCTTTTTATAATATTAAAAAAATATTTTTATAAAACAAAAATTAAAAGTGCACATTGACTGTATGACATAAGTTTTCTAGTATTAAAAGTGTATTTTCGTATATAACCTTTTTTATTTTCATTCAACCACCATGGGTGTTTGAATGAAAATCCCATCACAATATTTAACATCTCAGTTCTCAAGGTTGGTGGCGCATTGGCGGTGTGAATGCTTAATGTTTCTTACTGTGCTAATGTCTACGGGCGGTGGTGACCACTTACCTGCCCTGTCTGTGTCTGACAATTATTAAAACGCACAAAATAAATTAAAATAATTTTGACAGTAAATTTAAAATAACTTTTCAGGTAATGTGGTATATATGTAATTACAAATCCACGTAGTTAAAAAAATAAAAAATTTTTTTTTTAAATAAACCTGTATAAAAATATTATTTTTAAATATGCATTCTGCATGAAGATTTTTGTTTTCCTGTAAAAAAATATTTAAATTTTTTGCAATTTTTTAAATTATTAAAATCAGCGGAGATAAACAAAACAAAGTAACCGAATAATAAAGGGAGTGAGCATACATAAATATTATAGATAATAATTAGTGCTTTATTTGCGTAAGTAGGAAATAAATAAATATCATGAAATGCTCTTAAATGCAAACTAGATGGTCAACAGAGTGAGCAAATGTATCTATATGACAGTATATTGTCTTTGTATTAAATAAGACCACTTATGTGGAGCAGGAAAAGTGTCTCGCATTGCCACATGGTAGAGGAACAACTGTCAATGATAAAATAAATCATTTTCGATTATTTAATGGAATGATTGACGCTAGAAGATTTTTCAGTAGAATTGCATGCCAGATCTGATCAAAAGCTTTCGATATATTTTAACAGACAGCTTTGGAAAGCTTTGGAAAGCCATATTGACTATATAGTTAATATATTTATTAAAAAATAAAGTAAACTTACCAGGTTTTTTGTATTCGGTGCATAACTTGAGAACGTAGTCCATAGTGGTAGCTGGTAAATTGCCGTCTAGCACAACGAGCGGTGCATTTTTTAATACGTTAATATGTTTATTTATCTGTAATAAAAATTGGGCGCTAATTACTTTTGGGACAATTATAATTATTAAAAACGTTGAGCAGGGATGGCTCACAGGTTAGAACATGTTAATCTTAACGATGGTAGCAGGGTCAAAGCCGGGCAAGCCCCACTGACTTTTCATGTGTCGAATTTATGCTTAAGTATAATAGGTCGTGCTCGACGGTAAGTGAAAACATCGCGACGAATGTTTTGTTGTTTTCTTTACTGCTTCATTGCTGGTTGGTGGTTACACATGTGTCGGATAAAAGTTTGCCGCATGTGCATTCACCATACAGCAGCGAAGCAGCGTAGCGGAATATGCTTCGAACCTTGTCTTGAAAAGCTGAAAAGGCCTAAGTCCAGCAGTGGGACATTCATATGTTGTTATTCTATTATATTTATAAAATTTACATCATATTTCGTTCAGGTCGAACTGCCTCACTTTATTCATACACTATTACACTTTATTCAGAACGATTTGCCCTCCACTCCATTAACAGTATATTCAAAGCTCCATGCGTACGAGTAACATTAGCTAGTTTATATTAAGTACCTTATATTGCTATTCATACATAAATATTACTTACAAGATCAATAGTAACATGATTGTGAATATCCATGTCTCCCAGTCCCATTATACATTCGCCTTTCTTATCAAACATGGCTGCGTATATTGCTGTCCGTGCGTTTGTTATAATGCAACCTATTAAAAAAAAGTTTTTAATATAAAAAACCTACTTCAAAAATTTTATATAATTTGTTATGGTCGTTATTAAACTAAGGAAGTATCTAAAATATCTTAAGTTGTTTACTCATGTAAATATATTATTTGGTAACAACAAAATAGTGGTGTATTTTTATATGATCGGACTTTTTTTATTCTATAACATTATCTTAATATTATTTGTATATAGATCGGCACAGAGCGACAGATAAAAAATAATGATGCTTGAATGACTGCCAATTTCTTATGTTGAAATGTGAAGGCTATCGCTAGAATTAATCGCAAACGCAAAAATCACCGTCAAACTGTATGATATTATAGACGGTTAAACAGTACATAGCTTAGTAATTAAAAATATAAATCAATCTGTTGTGATTTTATATATTTTATAGTTATCTTTTTAATTATTTAAATATTGAAAAAAAGTCATATGTTATATTTCAAAAACTGTTCACTAATACATTGACTGGTATGGATTAGTAGAGTTAATGTAACGACGACTCCTTGGCCCGCCATCTGTTTTCCGATGATTTTGTCATAAGTGCAGAGACGAAATTTAGCGAAATGCTGCATGTTCATAGACGGAGCGCGCGTATTCTTCCTCGCGTAGCTGTCTACGCGTCGTAGTTCCAGTCGCGAGACATGGCTAGAGCCTGTTAGTGCTCCCGCCACTTTAACGCTTCAAGGGCATTAGGAAGGTCACGCTTTTGTCACTCTGACGGAGCGTCTGGGTCTGTATTTTCATAGACTCCATAAACGCACTAGAACTGTTGCTTTATCGTAGGATCTAATGCAGTGTCCCGGCACTATGCGGATGGCTATTCTTTATTTTTTGGACCTTAACTGTGCAGCGGCGGACGTCGGACAATCTATGTGACCAAACAGGTGCCCGATAAAGGGCCATCGATCGAACAACACTGGCTTTATAATGTCCATGCATGGGATTCGTTAATTCAATACTCAACTTCTCGATCCAGGGCACTAGGAAGTGTTCTTCGATGCCCAAGCGATCGTCCAGGTGGAGGTTCAAGTAATTTCTGTACTTGGTCGACGTACGATGTGGGCGATTTCAAACAAAGAAGTAGTTCTTTGTTCAACGATTGCAACTCGTCTATATCTATCTATCAAGCCAAGGATCAAGTTCTATAGGAAGAACTTTGAGAAGAAACCAATCGAAGAATGTCGTTGATTTCTTTGTCCTTGCTTTAAAATCACGTAAATAATAATCAATTTCGAATACATAAAAATATTGAACTTATTATTAACTTATGCACGAATATATTGTTTTACCTGTTATCAGTGATGTGAAAACAAAATGTTTTCATAGTACTATAAATGATAAATAATGGAATGATAATCAAATCAATTTTTACATAATTTATGCTTCTTTGGAACTTTCAGTTCACGTTGGGTATATTTTATTTAAGAAAATGAGTGACTGTCATAAATTATTTATAAATAGGTACCTACTTGTTTTTGATTACTTTATTCTTAATCCACGTACACATAACCTTATAATTTTTAAAAAGGGATTTTTTTTTGATAAATATGGAAGTTACCCGCAATAACTTATTTAATAATTCAAAGAATTAAAGTATTGAAAGTATTGAGTTTTAGTTTTGAGGAATAAAACGCGTAAGAATACACGTTGAAATGACTATGACTACTAATGAGATAAAACTTGGAAAGCCAAACTATAGATTTAAAGTTTATTTTTTCCGGTGTTTGGAGGGAGCATAGCTATTCCCAAGTCTCAGCTACATAAGCACCGTTCTTAATGAGCGCCATATTAAAATTGGTATAAGTTTAAATAGCCTATTACACAAAAGTTATTTAATTGCAATTATTTACCGTCCAATAATAATCCAGGTGCAATATCTTGTATGTACTGTCCTTCTGCATCGTCTCCGATGACTGTAAGAAGTCGCGCCCGTCCGTCTCGTAGCCGCCATAAAGCTTCTGCCATATTTCTCGCCACGCCGCCTGCACACTGCTCCGTCCTACAGGCGTGAGTACTGCCATCCAGCTAAAAGATTTACCAAAGGAAATTAATGTTACAACATTTTAAAATATAATTCATTTTACGTTCGGTTAGTTTGATTTAGGAAGGATATAGATATAGATATTATGTAATTATGGTTAATAGTTGCGGTATTGTTAATTATTATTATTGTTACGTAAGACTTATTTTGTGATTTCTGTGAATCTCTTAGCAATATAGCAAATCATTTAAAACTAATAAAATTGTCTATATTTAAATATCATGGTCTTTGTGTAGTATCTATTATATTTGAATTTGCAATTGCAGCACGCCAGAAAGATATGTATGTGTAGGTTTGTCGTTAAGATTTTTTTCTATTTGTTTCAAATTAAAGGATGTTTAAAGATTTTTTATAATAATAAATCCCAATAACTAGCCATCCTAGGAGAATATGTTAAATTTTTAATACAATAAAAATGACCAGACATTAAAATACAGTACTTTGTAAAATAACGTTGATGAAACATAACAGTGAACAGTACTAAATTACACCTTTGCGGGTAAGGTCTATGATCTAACTACGGAAAAAAAAATCATTAAATGATTATTTTTAATATATATTTTGCATACGGTAATTATATTCACTTGCATTAGCGATAAAATAATAATGTCTCAGCCTAAGTGTTGCTTAAACTAAACATGAATATAATACGTTATTTTTTAAAATAAATGTCAATGCGCTTGGGTATTAATTCATACTATTATGCCTTGACTTTAAGTACTGACGATGCAATTAAATATTCTTAAAGCTATTATTATACAGTAGGTGACTTATGATGTTATCCGTAACATTATAATATTCTTAAGACAAGTTAAGTCAGTTTGTCAGCAACTGTAGTGTATATTATTAAAAAAACTTTTTTTTGAATTTTATACTTTTTTGTTTGTAGATATTATAACAAGTTAATAGTATAATATTATCTGTTTACCTATTATCTATTATAAAATATTCTTATTCAGCTTATGATTTTAGGTACCCATTATACATAACTTAGGAATCAATATTAGGTACATACTATTATAAGTTTAACAATATAGTATGATGTCGTTTTATATTTTTATTCCTTTGTTAAGTTTGTAGTGCGCCCTTAAGCTAACGAGTACGATAACGCAGTAAAATATACAAACGTAGTCTTTCCCGCCTTGCAATGAAAATCGCATGCAAAGATAGAATTTTATTCAAAACAATCTAGGTCCCCTCGTGTTAAGGCACCATTTTGTTTTGCCTAGTATCGCACTAGCATGTGGCGTTGACCGCAGAGATGGTATCAACCTTTGCACGCGATACTGGAGTGCGCTAGTGGATTATGCAATCCACGTATTTTTGTCCCTATAATAAATAAGAATAATTTATGTTGCGCTAAACCCTAACTTATAAAAGTTTATGCGCACTGACATTAAATTCGCAATGCAAACAGGAGATTTATTTCAAAATCGTTAAAATGTAACACGGTTTTAATTAAGGTATGAAAATTTTAAATTTTAAGTGTTATTACTAATAGTTTCTTATATTTAAACATACGCTCTGTGAATGTGTTGAGCTATCTATTTGATTCAGTTTCCTTAAGAAATATTTATACACAAAATTAATAGACTTAAAGTAAAGTATAACTCGTTGAAAAATCATTTCATATATAATATTTTTTCTTAGTTAAAGATTGATATTATTTCTGTGTGTAAATTGTATACATTATGTGAGTACTTAAATAATCTATATTTACATAAGACGGTAAATTAAACTGTGACGAAACGCTGAATGTTATCTGCTGGGAATAGGCTATCTGTTTGCATAAAAACCTTATTACGAGCTATATTTTGACATTGACTCTGAGAATTGATTGCAAATTCTCAGTGCTCAATAGTCACGTACTTTCCGCCTAGGGAAGTACGTGATTATTATAAACAGCTAATATTTTTTAAATATATGTATGTATTTGATTATATATTTGATACTAGTACTTCTATCAGTAATACAAACGCTAAGATATATATTTTTTTATTTATACAAAAGAATTTGATTGCCGTATGGAATATGAAAATAATCGTTGAATCTTTCTTTATGCGTTATATTAACGCAATGTATTTTAATTGTAATTTTAATTTTAATGTAATTTTAATACGCGTATTTTAATTAGAGACAAAGTGTAACTATTGAGTTTCCTGTTGGTTATTTATAATAGAATCTATATGACAAAGCGGTGGTAAGCCTCAAGTTCAATTAAATTTTGTGTAATGAAGTTCTTGGACGAGTATTTGGATAAAGTATGCTTTGATTTTTATTTAAGTACTATTATTATTATTTTGTTCTGTTACGTAGTAAATAACTAATAATCCTATTTAGCCCTCCAATTAAGCTTAAAGCTTGCGCCATGAGTGGAGACGACAATACCCCCAAGGGGGCCCAACGAACCAGCAACTTTTTTTTACATCGCTAGTCGGCGTAGACCATTGCGCTATTGACGCTTGAATTATATTATTATCGTTTTACGGTTATAGTGGAACAGTCATACTGTAAAGGAATACATTTGGAACTTTTGAATGGGGTCAGACGTCGTAAGTGTTATTTTAAGATTAATTGTTATTAAAATATTTGGTTTCACGCATGTTATTAACCGAATGCTCATCATTTTGCAAAGACATGATGATGATGGGAATCTTTGTTTTCCCATAAAATGTCGAGCGTTCTTTGATAAATAATTTAACTCTTACCGATATAGCAAATAACATTAAATGAATAAAACAGAAGATAATGATGAATAAATTTACATCTAATTAATTCAAATCGATGATAGTGTTTGAGCAACTATTATTACCACGATAATAGATATCCAATACTAATTAATGGTTAATTTGTGTGAACGTAGGCTATGCCTATTGTAATTTGAAACCATTACCATATACGTATGTACGGTATCAAATAACAAATTAATGAGCAAGATTGATGAGCTAGGTGATGTCAAGCTTTATAGAGTGATTAATCTGTTTTGTCAACGGTATCATAAATATTATATCTGATTAAAAAATGTCTTAGCTAGCTGGTATTGTGCTCATGTGTGATCGCAATCCTGCGATAGCATTTGAATTTAAATTGCGTAGTGTGATATAGGACTAATGACGCAACCAACTAAGAATTGCTTCACTGAACTTATCAACTTTCTCGGACCTCGAGATCTGTACTTATTAGCTAGCCACTTAACTAACTAATTAGTTAGGCAGCAACACGTAAAAGCTACTTGAACTCGCTTACAGTTTAGAACAGTTTACGGGAAAGTAATTACGATTAAATAAAACTAAAACATTATACAGTATGGTTTATTAAATAATTAAAACATTCAAATATTCGATAACATCTGATGAGATTAACCAATTCCGTGACCGTGCTAAAATAATACTTTTCTAGATTTATGTGAAATCAATTAAAAGTTCCTTAATCAATTATAGAAAAAAGGTTTAATTAACATTTTAAAACTTAGTACATAATTGAGCTTGAACTAAATTAGGTTAAAATGGTACTTTTTCAAAATTTAAATTTATCGTTACTTCGAGTTATATATTGTGATAATCTATATACGATTAGCAGAAAATAACAAAAAGTCTACCTAATCTTAAGCACTGTTAGTGACTGTACAGGTGCTTTGTTTTGCAGTGTGGTATGTTTTATTGCAATTAAATACAAATGATTAGAAAATAATAATAACGTTCGCTTTGTTAATGATTACTTTATAAGGTTTATTGCTCATGTCGATTGTTTTTTTAATTCATTTGTATGCCTAGCCGCCCGTCCCGACGATGAACAGGTAAAATAAATATTTATCTATTATGTACATATATCTATTTTACACAGGAATATCCAAATTTGGTTGGCACAGTGGTAAAAATTTCTTAATATTTTTTTGGTCTATAACTAAAACTCAATTAATTAATGTCCGTCATTATGATCGATTATAATAAATTTAGTATATATTAACCATTGAGATAGTATATATATAAGTCATGAATAAAAAAGTATATATATTTTGAGGTGTGTGGGTTGTGCTCCCACAACTCACACCTCACAATATATATACTGCTGCAGGGTGTGAATATTAAGAAATTTTTTTAACTCAAAAAATATAAAAACACATAAAGGAAAATAAAGGTACAAAAACTGGATATCCTCAACAGTGCCACCTACATATCGGGATCAACTATACTAGGTCCCAGTCCCAGTGGACTCCATATGGCCACTCCAGTCGAAAAACTTTCGTTAAAATCGGCCAAGCAATAGGAGCAGGAGAAGAATTAAAAAAAAATCACGCACGCCGAAATTTTATGCACTGAAACTGATGGTTGATCGTCCTAATATCTCTGTATGAAGTATCATCGAAATCTTTAGTGTCGATTTTGGAGAACTAAAAGGTATGTTTACAAATATCGCTCGTGTAATAGTTATTATTTGCACGTGAACGAAATAGTTTCTACTACAAAAATACTACAAGCGAGCGCAGTTATATTTAACAGCGAGTGTTTGATATTTGAGATGTAATCTCACGGTTAAAGCTTGCTTTGAGTGTCGTATAAAAGGAATATATAAATAAATGTAAATGATACCTAACGTAATTAGTGATCCTTATTTCGATTATACGATTTTTTTACACGATATCAGTAATAAGTACCACCCACAACATATATTCTACCGCCAGACAGTAATACTTAGTATTATTGTGTTCATATTTGAAGGGTGAGTGAGCCAGTGTAATTTAGAGACATATAATTTTAGTTCCCAAGGTTGCTGGCGCATTGACGATTCAAATAATGTTATATTTCTCACAACACCAATCTTGTTGAGGCGTCTACTCACTACTAGATAGTTTTATTTGTACGTCTGTCTGTCTATTTCATCATAAAAAAATGTAAACGATTATTACAATTATTACGATGCTTTGGTCTATATCAGGTACGGCCATTCTCATTACTCAAGCACATGATGCGGACACGTTGTGTAATAATAAAAAAAAATTAAAGAAAAAAAAATAACCGACATCAAATTTTGAAGTAACAAACAAAAAAAAATATAATTCTTATAAGACGTAGTTCTGAGGTAAGAAATATAAAAAAAAACAACCGAATCAATTACCTTCTTTTTAAAGGTTAAAAACGGTCCCGTAGCTAATCGTGAGATACGTGTGGACCATCTTTAGTGTTTTAGTAGGAACAGTGTAAGAATCTATAGCCTATTACAATCGAAGAAGTTATGAATATAAACAAACCTTAGATTTACGTATTCCATGCGATTTGGTAATAGCACAGCTATATTGTGCGCTACTAACAGTTCTTGATTAATATGTCTTTGTTTATAAAACAACATCATTCCACTTAAATGCTTATATCCATTTATAATATTATTTCCAAAGTTCCGATAAAAGCTTCGTTGACGTTCATAATGCCATTTATTCGAAAATCTATAATATCGTCAAAATCTAAATGTGGAAAATAGAATTTTATTTTAAAAATATGTATATCTAATATATGTACTTACTCTTTTAAGTTTATAAGTAAATGAAAGCTTTTTGACTATTTTGTGCGGAACACTGAAAATATTGTTCGTAAACTGTAGCTGGCAGCAATTTACATCAACTACATTTTTACTTAGATCATAAAATAACGTTAACGTTGAAAGCGGTATTTTACGTAAAAGTAATAAATATTTATTCACAAGTAACAGCTTGGAGAAGACGCTTGTCTTCTCCTTTTGATGAATTTGCAGACAATTTTGAGTTTATTCCGTCACAGTGTGACAATGCAGGATGACAGATGAATTTTTATGAATTTTTACGATGTTTTCCCATGCATGAGATTATAAACACAAATTAAGCACATGAAAATTCAGATGTACTTGCCCGGAATTGAACCCG
The DNA here is from genome assembly GCF_037043105.1 of Vanessa tameamea. Lineage (NCBI taxonomy): Eukaryota > Metazoa > Arthropoda > Insecta > Lepidoptera > Nymphalidae > Vanessa > Vanessa tameamea. Next base: position 7,181,902 of record NC_087313.1, on the reverse strand, counting down.
GAATTATCGATTCTGACCATTGGAACATGTCGGCTCATAACACAAACCTTAAATTTTTGAAAAATTACACAAATAAACAGTTTTCACTCTTAGTGTAGAGTACGTGTATAAAAAGTTAAAAGTCGTATTAGATTTTATAGCCGTTTAGTTTCAAACAAGAGTTTAACTTCTAGCATTAAATTGAACGTAAGAAGCTATTCAACATAAAATGTGCTCAATCTCATCATGATGTGAAGCTTTCTATGTTTAGTACCCGATGCATAAATTAAAAGACTTAAAATAGACTCCACGCTTCGCAAGAAATTTGACGTTAACAGTTCATCTCGCTTTCGCTGGAAGACACCTTACGTTCACAGGATTACTTGATAATTGGTCTTATATCACAACGTTTTCCTCCGTTATCTTTTTATTTCCAAGGGCAAATGTTTTATTTTTTAATAATATTATTTTGATATTATGTATTGTATTTGTAATTTAACATTGCTAACGTTTTATATATTACAGCGAGAACAGCAACCTCCATTGTCGTAGTGTAGTACGACAAAAGTACAGTATTTTTAGACTTTCTTAAAGCTTCGTTGTTTCCGATCATTAATAGAGTGTATTTGGTAGTATTTTGGCAGCAAACAGTTGGTTTTTCAATGGTTTTTGCAATGTGGGAGGGCGCTAGGGGGCGGCGGTATCGAGCGTGGGCGCGCCGCCCCGCGCCACTGAAGCCCTAGAGTGTAGAGCCAGTCCGCCGAGAGGCACCGCGCGCGCCCGCCGCTATTTTCTGCACTCGCGAAACTTGTTTCACCCAACTAACAATCTAGTGCACATGACAATATAACTTTTATATATTACCCAAGCGATATTCACGGGCACTGTCCCACGGCGGTGCTGCTGTTGAAGCAGCTGACTTAGACTTTATTTAAGTTCGTAGCCGTCGTATTATACCAAAATCGGCAGACCTAGCGACTGAAATAAATAGTGTGATAAATTGATATGATTTGTGACAGCAAATTAGTGATTATCGAATAAATTGGTTGGTGGTAGCGCCACGTCTACGTCATGGTACGAGGTACGTGTGTCTTAAGAATTTAATAAGACGGCTTTTTATACGAATCGAAAGCGTTTTTAACGAATGTTTCAGTTGAGCCCGTATAAGATGAACGAAGGATAATAAGAAACACTAAATTTGAATGATATATATCTAAAATTTTAGGATTTTACGTAGTTTTTTTACGTATATATCATAGAACTTTTGTTTAAATATACATGAACATATGCTACAAGTTAACAGGATTAAGCCAACAAATGTGAAAAGGATTATCTGTTATTTGAAGGACCTGAATGAGGTCCTTTTTTTTAATTTGAGATAATTGCAAAATAAAGTAAACGTTGTTATTAAAAAAAAAATTTGGTAAAAATAGAATATCATCTGGATACACATTCTTTTTTAATACCATAATTTCATTGTATGTTAAATAAGTTTTTAATGACCAAGATTCTTAAATCTGAACACAGACAGCCAGTTTTTATTACTCGGTATTTTTAAAAATAATTTATATACCATTTCTATCATAAATATCAATTGTTCAATCATGTAGTTCATTCAAATATGAAAATTGTAGGATCTGAGGAGGATGGCTAGGTTATTGTATTATTCTTGTTATAACTTAAATCAGACCTGAGAACCTGCCCAGAAGCGGAAATAAGATCAAAGCATAGTTTTATTATAAAAATAATTATACTTGAGAAATAATTTAACGACTAGTTCGGGTTCTATCGTTATTTATTATATTGTGATAGAAATAACAGACGTCGTGGATTTAATCTCAACAATACTTTAAAATCTATTTTTAAAGTAACGATGTGATTTATTAAAAAATAAAATACTTTGTTACTTTAAAAGTACGTAATGTTAATGTTGGAAAAATACATGTCGAACAATTTATGTAACAATGTCTTCTCTGTATAATGATCTTCGTTTTTTAAAAGAATGGCCACGACACGAATTTTGTGATTATTTATATCCAAATTATTATATTTTTAAATTTTAACACATTCATTCCTTTATAAGTTTTTTTAAATAAATTAAAATGTTAAGTTAGGATTTTTTATAAATAGAAATAAATCGATAGTATTTATTGCGGATTACCACATCGCCCATAAAGATATTCAAAGTTTGATATAGCTTATAGACTGTAATATTATGTAATTTAGATATTGAATTAAATTTAACACAGAGCATTATAAAGAAATTTATTAATAAGAGTCCAATTTCTTTGCTTAATATTTTATATTGCGATATTCAGGTATTTTATGATATCGCCGGAGAAATGTTTTATTTATAAATATTTCTGTTTAATTTCAGAACAGCATTATAAATTTGTGACGTAAACGAACGTAGAGTTATGTGACCTAATTCTACTTATAATCGGTTTGTGGAGATCAAGTGCAATCAGCTAAATTTAAATGATAACAAGACCACTGTTACAAAAATATACTAAAATAATGTTATGACTTACTTTGTACAGAAAAGATAAAGCGGTTCCAAACTGTTAACATTAAAAGTATTTTTTTCCTGATCCATACGGGAATAGATCTACTCAACTACGAAGACGTGACTTTCACGTGAAATTAGTTAATTTTTAATAAAATAATTTAACTTATAATCTTATTGGTATTTTTTCGCCGACTTTTACTCTTAGGTAATATAGGTAATGGTATTAGGTAATAGTATTTACGCATCTTAGTAATAATTAAAAAAAAATAACCAAATGTCAAACTTATAGTTCATAATTATGGCATGGCAACTTATCTATAACGTAAAACTGTATAATGGAATATTGAAGAGATTTATCTCACATCGTGTAGGCCTTTGTTAAGTTTGTATCGTGTCAAAGATAAAATGGATACGAGGCGTCTCTTAATTTGTTATGTTAATGTATGGAGAAAAATGTTTTGTACTCTTTTTGTTTATAATAATAAACATTTTCATTAGGTTACTGTAAGCTAAGAATATTATGAATAAATGCATATGAAGATATATGAAATCATATTCATCATATCATAGTGGATGAAATAAAAAACATTGTACTCACTTATTATTATTACGATGTAAAGATGTCATTCAAAAAGTACTGCGCCTTATACAAAAAATACGTCCGTTTTAGGCACCTTAAAGTTTTTAAAAGGTAAAAGGCAATTGGAGACTAACAGTAGTTTTAATCTCAAGTCAGCAAGCGAGTTTAATTTCCTAAAACTTTAACGAATTCCGGAAAAAGGCTCTCTCCTGGGCACAAGTTGTTACAGTTCTCATTCTGCCATCATTTCAAGTGTCTATATATAGCGAAGGGTACGTAAATGTCAGGGTTTAATGAAAGACTACAACGAACGTTTGGACAAACATTTGGTAGTTACATTTTTATAGAAAATATGTTACATCTGAAAATATATGGGAAAATAAATGGTTAATAGTTAAGAAAATTCATACTCTACTTAAATACTGAATAATGCTTCTTCTTCATACTAAGCGACATTAACGAAATAATCTCGGCCCTATAAAAGACATATACAAATAAAAGACATTAAACTAAGAATTGAATTGAAATATGTGATTCAATTATTATACTTGAAATAAACCTCGAGATTATATACGCGGTGCTTGAAATACAAGCATCCAAAATATCAATTCTATATTTAAAAGTTTTCGAACTATATAAATGAATGTATTTAACATTTCTCCGAACTAAACGGTAGTGGTCATATTCCATGTTTTTAAAAGTTTCGAAAGAAGAGAAAATTAATAAAAATAAAGTAAAAATTATTTTATAATTTTAACTAATGAAATCAAATTAGCGTTACCAATTAATCAGCTTTTCGTGTAAAGACAAATTTATAGTAGCGAGTCAATAAAAAATTGATTTTACAATAATATTTCATAAAATAATATTAAAATGTTACAGTCTCGAAAGTAGTTATGTTGGCATGAAGATATTAAAAATTCACACCCACACGTTCGATGTGTGGGATCATCGGAATACACTTATCCATTTTAAATTGAACAATCTGGTGCTATTGACAGATTGAAAGCATATTCACATTTCTTTATAGAGTTTTGCGGTTATTTTATGTCTTGATTCTTTATGAAGACTGGTATTGTTAGTTTAATGTTAACAAAAGTGTTTTAAATATTTCTTTGTACTGAGTAACTGAACCATAGTTTTTTTTTTAAAGTTGATGGTTTCTGTCAATGAACTGTCATAATCAGACATGTTTTATGATGTTAGGTTTACGTTGCCATGCATTTGTAAGCAAAAGCTGAGCCATAGATTCTGTATCTGATATCCTCCGTCGTATCGGAATAAATGTATCTTCAATATAATAGCGGTGATTACGCACTTGAGTACTATAATATCTTTTCGCGAAGAAATACCGTAGCCGAAATCATTCAGGAGGATATAATTAATAATAGACTTTTATATATGTCGAATTTAGATGAAGGAATAGATAATGCATGAATTAGTCGTGTATAAATCCTTAATTTCGAAAGCAATGGAGCTAAATATAAATCAAAACAGGCTCGGGTCAAAATGTCTGTAGATATAGGAAAATGAAATGCATTAAAAAATAAATGTTTTATTGTTAAAAGGTGATAGGTCAAATGAAGGCAAAATACAATTAAGTCGCGAGGAAAATGTTAATACGTTGACATGTGGTGTAATCAAATTGCACAGCCTAAATAAACGTGACGGGGCGAAGATAATCTTTTTTTTGTTAAATTCAATATAAATGAATGTTGTGGTGTAAATAATGATGTTGGGGCTGAAGTTAAATCGAGGCATTATTAAATTGCAGCTTTTATACCTGACGTTGGACTATTAATAGGTAAGTAATGGCGAACACATTAATCGCGTGATGTTGAAGAATGATAAATTGTTAAAGTTTTATTGCCTGGAAATGCACTGGCCTTATAAATGGAAGATTTAATATTTATACCTACATTATTCAGATATATTATATTTTTAATATTGTTATGGTTTATACAGGTAATATGAAATGTTCATACCTTAAAAAAATGTCAAGTTAAAAAATTCATGGATTGTTTTGATTTAATCCCCGTAATAAAACCAATATAAATTAAATATACTATACTGTGCAAAATTTCAGCTCTGTCGGTTGGTTACAACTGGTATTAAATTCAATTCTGAGTTCCGATGCTCTCATACTAAGGGGTGAGGTTAAAAAAAATGTTGTATAAATGTTGACAACAATTGCTATATTTTTAAAAACATAAATTTATGTTATTTAATAAATAATATAAATGAATGATTCTATGTTCAAAGAACAAAATAATTGTAGAAAATTTTCGGTCTCTGTAACTGCATTATCTTACGCTCAAACAATCAGATTGATTTTCAATTATGGCAATAATTAAAATCATGTTATGTCAGTTCATTACTTTATCTTGAAAAGCTGGTTTTCGGCGTTTTATTAAAAATAAGATAGTTTGAAACTCGAATATATTTGTTAAAGCTACTGGCCGGTTTTTATTTTTGTTTTTACTGCACGTCGGTCTTTATCATAAAATCTTTTCAACTTTTGTTAATAATGTCCAACTCTCTTCGGATTTTTCCAAGATAAGTTATAATAATACCATGTGCACTTTTTTCTCGTTTAATGTTTGTACGTCTATACATAATTTATAAAAAATGTATTCCTTAGTGCAATAATAAATAAAATATGATGTATATAAATTGTCATTAAAGTTACTGATACGGATCTAAAGTTACTCAAGAGATTTTTTTCATAGGAGACATCATTGTCTCATCTATATTTGCGACTTATTTTTGTTTCGCAGTAATCATAATAGTATAGTAGAGTTAAGGATGAGATTGTAACTTCACGTTTGCGACACCGCAAATTAATCCTTCCTTTGTTTTGATTCGCTGGTGAAACGCATTTACACATTATGTAGGAATTACCGGCGCCGAGTGCACCTGAGTACTCACAAAAAAATTTGGCGGAACCCTCTCCGTCTCTTCGGTGGAGCCTACTTGAATTAAGTATATTTTGATTTTAAGTCATTTTAATTGATGGGTTATAAATGTAAAACTACTGATACGAAACTAAACTGTTATTTTTCATTTTCAATCATATAATTCAACTAATTATTTATTATATAAATAGTGAAAGTAAAATTTGGAGCTTATCCCACCGCGTTGCTCCAATGCGGTTTGGTGGATACACACGTGCAGAATACCTCACGATCTTCTTCTTCACCGCGAGCACGAGATGAGTTATCTGGGCTTGGACTTCCAATATTTTTTCACTGATATAATTATACTCAAGAATAAAAAATAAAATGTCAAAAATAAATTGCGGTTTGTTATATACCTACACTTGTGATAGAGTATGCACGGAGATGTTCTGTGAAGTAGTACTTCCCTTAAACGAGTCAGGCTTTGGTAAATACAATATCAAAGGCTAATAAGCATATTTATATACCAACGTATCGCTCGAGTTCCCGTCGATCTGTTCCTTAATAATATTCACTGAAGCGAATCTAACGAGAATAACATTTTGAGGTTTTATTTTCAATAGGATTCTAGTAAAAAGTAATGTTTAATTGATTTCAATTTGTCAGTATACGTAATATTTTTATGTATGTTTCGGTTATAATTTTTATGAAAGGATTTTTATGATTCGTTTTGCCTTGGGTTCATCTTAATTACCGAGGTATTGAAAATTGTTACTTTTTGTATTTGAAGCGTACGAGTATATTCAGCCAAAGTTATATTGGTTTAGATATTTTCCATTTTAAACGTTTAAGAAAATACTTTTGATTTGTCGTATAAACGAAAGTATTTTCTACCAATGAGAATAAACAAAATTTCCTTTTCGAAAATGAAATTACAAAGAATATTCATATATCGTTTATGGAAATAAACGGATTCTATCATAAACAATTTTTTTAGTTATCACCTATATAATATTTTATTGTAATATATATCTAAGAATGTTTTTATAATAAAAGTTTTAAATTTGTTAATAGGCAATCTCTTTGGAATTTGATTATATTGCAAGTATTATGTCCTACTTCGTTAAAAACATTCCGAAAGAAGTCTCGAGCTCCAAGATTATAACAATATTACAAGTAAGACTACCAATATTATAAACATCTTCTTTACTTGATGCAGTCTCGTATTTATTTTTTAATTTGTTCCAACTCTATTAAACCTTTGTTATTAGTTCTCGTTTGCAAAACGTTTCTAAATCATATGATTATACTAGTTGTCGCCTGCAATCTTGTTTTAGAGGTTGGTCGTCAGGTGTTAGGCAAAATAAGTGGCCTATGTCCTTCCTTGAAGTAAAAACTTCCTTCAATTTTCATTAAATTCTATTTTGTTGTTTTGGTCGTGAAAGAACAACGTACCTAGTTACTTTCACATTTATTATATTATTAATGATAATGATGAAATGTCGTATTTAATTTGTGTAAGTTTCAAATAAATTTGAATACAATTGTATACTTATTCTACGTTGTAACAAAAAACACATCGACGAATAATAAGGATATAATGTAATTTGAAGATTTTAGTTCATAAATAATAAAAAGGAAAGTGGTAACAATGACCTTCTTTCACTTTATACTACCACGCTGCTCAAGTATGAGTCGGTGGTGGTGGTGGTCGGTGGAACACAGTATAAATGTTTTAAAAATTTCATCCACTAAGTCCAATAGTGATTTCCAAATGATCATGTTTTCTTCGCCGTTAAGCAAGAGATTAATTATAAACACAAATTAAATACAGTAAAATTCATTGGTGGTTTCACGGATTTCAACCAATGATCTTTCGTTAAAATTCAGCCACGGTTAGGTTAAAACCAATCCTTTGCGCCATCTCAGCTATTTTAACGTACAATTTTTCAAGTTTAAAAAATACATACTTTTTTTATAGATGGATACCTGCGATGGTTTTATTATCGATGGTAACAACGAAAAGCGATCTGAAGTATAGAAATAACGTTGAACGATTAATTGGATGAAATATAGTATAAAAGTTTTAGCTCGACTTGCAATTGTGTGTTGAGAGGAATGTATTAATAGCTAAAGGTCAGCTCATCAACGCCATTAAAGTTATCCACGGTTCAATAGAGCGAAATGTCACGATATACAATATCAATGCTAAATAGAAGTAGCTGTATACGAAATTCAATAAAAACATGTACGTACATGTTATGTGCTGCGCAGCTGACGGCTCCCTGGGGGGCGCAATTCTCCGCCTTGGAATCATGGATGGATGAATAAGTAAGCAGTAGGGCGCTTTGCTGACGCGTTAAACTTACAGCCAGGGTTAAAGATTGTTTGAAAATGATGCATATTTCCTCGTTATTTGTTATCAATAACTGATCGGTGGTTTGACTTTATTTTTAACTAAAATTATACCTTTGTTTTTATTTAATCTATATTTCAAATTAAAAAGTAATAATATCAATTTATCATATTTTGTACTCTCGGATGTTCTGTTAAATATTATACGGGTGCTGTTATTTGATATAGCCTGATGAGAGGTTAGTCCAAGTAAAATATTTTTATGTCATGAAAACAATATTTGAGATTATAACATTTTGAAAACCGATTTTTTTTAAAGATGTAAGTTTTAATTAGTTTTATTAATAATCTAAAGTTAAATTGGTTATTTTTGTTCTCATTTAACAAGTAATATAATGTAGTGAAAGTGGAAACCCTGTTGTAGTCTCCAAGTTGCATATATAATATGTCCTTCCTCGTACATGACTCACCAATTGTTTTGCGTCAATATTCGTCTCTATTGAATTGAATTATGTAAGTTTATATAACACATATTGAATGTTGGTTTAAATACACATAAAACAAGACTGAACACGTGAATCCTGACCGAATTTTTGGTTAAAATCCTAACAAGTAAAACTTCATATGATTTTATAATTGACGAAGGAATCAACGAGGAAACTTGCATGTGAAGGTTGAAACCGAAGTCAACCTATTCGAATATGTTCTAAATTTTCTCCTCAAACGAGAGGAGGCCTTAGCCTAGCAGAGGGGCAGTTACTATGAATTATAGGAGAATTTTTTTTGCCAATAACAATCATGATTTTTGAAATAATTTAAACGTGCTTCATGTGAATAAATCTTTATATAATAAGTAAACACAAACAATATCCAGAATCAATATTAGAACCATCTTTCTCTGACATAAAACGATATCAATGAGATGACAAAAAGTTTTACGGGCGCTGTTCTAGCAAGAAACGTTTGATAGTTTTGGATACGGTTAGCGAAACGATCATTGAAACTTTATAGAACTTTGAACATATTGTTCGGTTATATCGTTGATATATATAACAAATCTTCTTTTACCGTTCCCATCAGTAAACTTTATTATTTACTGTAAAAAAAAGTATTTTCTTTACGTCGGAGAAAGCCTTACAAGCTTAGATCATTGCCTGTATACACATCCATCCTTCTATAAAAAAAGTATGATAGCTATATAGCTACATAATGTTTTGTTTTTTTTTAAATACTATATTGTAGATGAAAGATAAAAACCGTATTTCACTATTCAATTCAGTTCATTAGTAAGTACGTTGTGTTCTTATTTTAAATCAAGCTATTATTTAAAATAAGAACACAAAGCTAAAAAAAAGTAAAAGCAAAATAAAACAATTAATGAAACAGGGTGAGAACAAATAAATTTCCACTTGAACAATTTCAAATCGAGTACTTCACACCAATAACTATTTACAGAGATGTAAAATCAATAGCACGACCTGGGCCAAGGCGTAGATCAGACTAAAGACAATTTAACCTCAATGTGAACTTTAGCTTTATTACTGATTGTTCGGAATGCTTAGCAATTATTTTATCTACTGATTCAAATATGGTTGAAAATTAAAAAAAATCGCTCCATTGTTTTGTTAGAATATTAAATTAGATGTTGAAATGAGTCTGTAAAATTAATGCAACCTTTGTCCCGATCCTCACAACAATATGTTTATATTCAGTTCAGTGATTATTGTTTAAAAATAAAGATAATAATTGTCGTTGACAATTAAAAAAAAAATGAACTGAATATTCGATATTTGAATGAACACGAACCGATTTTTTTCCGAATCTTATTTAAAAATCTTTATATTTATAACAGTAAAAAAAGAAAATGAGTTGACAAACAGGAAAAAATGTTTTGAACTGTTGTGTCTTTTCCTATTTATATCTATATCTATATTATTATATAAAAGAAAGTGGTGTTAGTTACACTATTTATAACTCAAGAACGGATGAACCAATTTGGCTGAAAATTGGTGGAGAGGTAGCTTAGAACCAGAAGACGGACATAGGATATTTTTAATTCCGTTCGACCGCGTTTCCGTGAAATTCACTATAAAACGTAGTATAACAAAAACGCATCTGACATGGAATAACAAAACACAAATGACAGCTAAACGTAATTTTGTCTATGGTTACTTAACCATGGTAAAAAAATTGACAATTATAAAAATGATAAACGTAATATAAATTTTGTAAGAAATATATAATCACGAGTAATTTGTATTCTCTTTGAATCATTATTAACCATGCCGTGACCAAGACGATCGAATCTTTCGCGACAAAGCCGTAATGCAAGAAGGATACGAAACATTGCGAATGAAATGACTGAAGAAGCACAAGGAATTGCCCGTGAAGAGCGCCGCGTTAGTATGGCTCGACTTCGTGTTTCTCAAACACAATAAAACAAAGCGAGGCAGCCAGTGAAACATATAAATATTGTACCATTGATAGTCCGTAGTGACTCAAATGACGTAATAATGTAATAATGTAGTATTTCGGTTCTATTCCGTACAATCTATATTGCGAATCGATGATAGATTTTACCTTAAATATAAATCATTACATAGTATAAAACGAAGTCGCTTACCGCTGTCTATCCCTAGGTATGCTTAGATCTTTAAAATTACACAAGGGATTGTGATGCGTTTTTTTTTAACAGATAGATTGATTCAAGAGGAAGGTTTATATGTATAATAAATGCACAATATAGTAGAGAAACATTGATAATTTTAGAGGTTTCTAAAGTTATGTCGTAAATAAACACACTTTTTTGCGCTTACATTGCAAACGCTGGCTGAACCTTACGACATAGATCAAAATAATATACTACAGTATTGTACACCTTAAAAAGGTCTTCAAAAAAGTTCACGATAGTATATGACTATCTCTTAGGGATAACCTACAATAACCATTTTTGATCCTTAACTTTTTACGAGAAATAATGGCTTACGTACGAAGCGATTTTAAGCAATACAGCATTATTCCTTATCCAATTAAGTGCTTCAAATACATTGTGCATTTAATATAGATCAATATGGCCCTTTGCAGCATGAAATTTAAATAATTATTTTCGAAGGTATTACATATTTAAAACGCAGGGACATAGCGATTTGTATTGTCTAATGACAAAAAAGCTGTGAACGTTGTCAGACATTCTGTAGTATATTTAGTATCAGCATTGCTCCCGTGCGAAGCCGGGGCGGCTCGCTAGTATAACATAAAACCTTCTTATTTCAATTATAAAAATATATATTGTATCATTCCAATTCAGATTTATTTTTACCTTTTATTTTTTATGTTATATAACATCGTTTAGCTAGATATTTTGCAGTAACAATAACATAAAAATATTCAAAGATAGCTAACGAGTTCACTGAACTTGAATCTCAGTATTTGTATTTAGTTGTCGTTGACAATTGTCGATTGTTCATACACGGCCGTATTAAGTTTATTGTCTGCATATAGTTAGACTTATTGGTACTGAAACTTAATTTAACCTACATGTAGCATTTAAACTTACTGATAGTTGGGCTTTGTGCAATATTTGTCGTCAGAAACATCTTAATATATGCCTGTATATTGATTGTATATGATAGATTGATATATAATTTTAAGTGGTCGCACTCGCCCAGAGATTGTATTTAACCAACCCTTACATCGCCAATGTGCTACCAATATCGTGAACTAGGAAGTTATGTCCATTGTGCATGTATTTACACTGGCTCACTAACCTTTCGAACCGGTTCTATTTAGCGGTAGAATAAGTAATGAGTTGGTACCTAACCAGATCACCAAGTAGATATTCACTTGTCATTTACCCTAAGAGCCATATTTTATATTCATCGTTACAGATAGAAAATTACAATTACATACTAATAGATGTATAACATAAGATTCCATGATTTACGGTTGATTTGGTGTAACGAGTTTACTTATAGGCGAAAGCGACCACTAGCCATCAGATGGCAAAATGTTCGTCCGGCTACCATTTATAAAAAAATAAAACCCACGAGGTATTCGATTTTAATTATCGATGGATACATTTTCTTCATGACTGAGCTTTCTAGGGACCGTGCCACTCTGGAACGAATGGCTGAACCAGTAAGCCATACTTAATCTTAAACTCGAGCAATTCTGTTTGGGAAAGGGATAAATTGTGTTTTCGATTAGTATTGTTACGATAACTTATTGTATAGTTTTATTTGTAAGGAAGGAACATTTCTAAGGAGCTTATTTAAACCTGTACTAATAGATGAGGGTACATTTTTTTTGTAACGCCAAACAAAAAAAAAACGATTAAACCAGTATACATAACTTGTATCAGATGATGCAGTGCGTTTCAGAGAAAGTGTTAGTATGTAATATAATAGTATCGTTACAATTCAAAGTATTTTTTCTGCATTATTTATATTTGTATATCCAGAGAGCCCGTATAATTTTTCGAGGATTTTTTGTATTTTTCGCTCTGTTCATTGCGAATTTAAATTATATTTCTTTATATATCTAAATAAACAAATAATGTTATTAATTATTATTCAATAATATTACTATTCGATAATTACTTATTTTGTAAATATTTTTCCTGTTGTTTTTGCATTGTCTGAGTAAGATTAAAAGTAAACCATTATTTAAACACGTTTATTGTAAATAAACATTAATTAGCGTCAGATAATTTTATTGTAGTATAAAAGTAATGTATTCCAAAATTAAAATAAGCTCACTTTGCTATACGTTTCAAAATGCAAATGACATTTTAATTTTTACCTAAAGACAAACAATGTCTTAACCGAAGATTGCAGGTTCAAATACGGGCAAGAACAACTGAGTTGTCACGTAATTTATGTAATTTTATTTAGTTAGATAATTAACATTTTTTTATTAATTCTTTCTTTTTTAAAAATTCAATTGGCTTCTTTAAGACATTACCATCTTTTATTTTAATTACGTAAGTTAATGATTTACCCCGAATTTAGTTCCAGGGCAGTTTGGTCTTAAGCCATAACGATTGTTTTTACATAACTTCGTACATATTTTATTCTTGGCCACACTGTTGGTATAAATTGACTGCACTTTTTTTAAGTGAACCTTCTTTAGTTTCGTTGTGAATTGAAACTCGATAAAACGAAAATGTGTCACGACAAAGAGACAAACAAAAGAATAACAATTTAATTTAATTATAACATCGCGCCTTATTACTGTCCCCACTCGTGACATGAGGGTGGTTCATTTTTTGCGCAGAGGATCGGAATTGCGATTCACCGAGAAATGCTGCTAGTATCCATACCACCCTTTAACGCGGTATTGGTTTGTGCGGTAACTATTTTCATTTTTTATTTGTATATCGTTAAGACTTTAATGTGAATATTTTTTATAAAATAAAATAGCATTTTTTTTAATTAATAAATTTCACTTTTAACGTAAATCAAATCAAATCAAAATACTCTTTATTGTACACCAGTAAACATAAAGTTGAATCACATTTAAGAAAGATGCACAAGTGGCGGCCTTATCGCTAAACAGAGATTTCTTCCAGGCAACCTTAGGGTAGAGGAAAGAAACAGATATAGAAAGAGGTAGGGGTGTACAAGGCAGATATAAAAATAATATATGACTACATTACAGTGAAATAATAACATATTTAAAATAAAATAATGTACAGTACCTGGTAGCTAACAAGCGTACATATATGTATGTATCTCATTAGATATCAATTATATATAAAATTAAACTAAAATTCTCTCGAACTAAATACAACATTAAAGTGCAAGTATTGTTTCAACATAGTTTTAAATGAAGCAAGTGATTGTGCACGTCTTACTTCAACGGGAAGAGAGTTCCACAGACGAATAGCAGACAGAATTTGTATAGAATGAAGTCGAATGAGGAGGAATTTTTAAAAGTAAATTATCTTCAGAACGAAGCATTCGATTATGAGTAGTATGTAAAATTTAAAATTCTCCTTTATATAGAGCGGAGTTGAAGGATGAAAAAGAATTGAATAAAGAAGATGGAGAATATGAATATTCCTGCGATAGCGAATTGGGAGCCACTTGAGCTTTTTGCGAAAGTCGGATATGTGATCATATTTACGAACACCAAATATGAAACGAATGCAAAGATTTTGAAGACGCTCAAGCTTGTTTAATTGCTCCTCTTTTAAGTCAACATAGCAAGTGTCAGCATAATCGAGAATTGGTAATATGAGGCTCTGTGCAAGCGAAATTTTAGTGAGAATTGGTAGAAAGTTTCGCAACCTTCGGAGCGACCCTACAGCAAAAAACATTTTTTTACTTAAGTTACTTATATGTGGTTCCCATGATTAATGTTGATCAAAAATAACCGTATGTGAATTGAACTCACATACTTTTTTTCTTTATACACTAACACGTTTGTCTAGTTAGTTAGTTGTAGCTTATACTGCCGTAGATCGAAATGTCCTGGGTTCAAATCTCAGATCGAGTGATTAACAAGTTTTTAGTTTTCTTTGTCGAGATATTCTCAATAGCCCGAGGTTAATATATTGGTATTGATTGGATCACGTAATGGTCCTTTGGTCCTGTTACAGAACATTTTCCGGTCGTGTCTAATTTGTCGTCCCATCGGATTAAGAGACCGAGTGAATAGAGTGTGCACTTGTACTTACGCACTATAATATGTCCTTCGGAGTTGGTTATTCTCTGTTGTTATTTGCTGTGGTAGACATGGGTCTGGGGATATCATCAGTATCATAAATTCGAAATTCAGTGTTCAGTGCTCTATTGTTCAGTAAATCATTCTATTTTCGAATATTTATGAGCAATAAATCTCTCAAAAAGTCGGCGTTATATAACCTCCTTTAAAAAGCCCTCGTTGTTAATTATGATACTGTGTACAATGTTTATAGTTTATCAAGCGTCCAAAGCCAAGAGTTCATTGTTAAAAGTTTATGGAGATGGCCATTGTTCGTGATACTGCGAAGATGAGTTAAAAGTAACATCTTCTTCAGAAAAGGAAGTAAAGTGTGAATCTTATAAAGCGATTTGAATAAGAAAAGACGCAGTTAATATATTTCTTTTGAAATTAACTTTAATGTAGGCTTAGTGTTTATCGTATCAGAAAGTTTATTAAGAGAATACAAAATAGTTTATATTTAGACTGAAACAGTAAAAATACAAGCTATTGAGTTTAATTTTAATCCTCATCAAGATATGCAAGAAATATTACCTCGATTTTAGGCAAACTAAGTACGATTCACTATTATAGCAATTTTTAATGAAGTTCAAGAGCTAGACTAAGGCTCAGGCACCCTGCTTTTGAGTTTGTAAAGAATATAAAGGCAAATTACATTTATTTTAGGTTAGATATTTAAAGAAATAATGTATTCGAATGTCAAAGGTATAAAATTCAATAAAAATAACTAGATAGAATTTATATAGTAGGTTTAGCGAAAATCACAAAGAAATAAATAATTTATTTCTCGTCTTGAACTTTGTTTTCGGATAAATATCATAGCGTGGGTGTACAGGGTATTTATTGTAGTGTGTTACCATCAGCAAGCAAAGTGCCGCATCACTAGAGCGACTGAGATGTGGCTTGGCGACTCGCCAAGCCGCCTCGTTGATCGCAAGCTGTGTCTAACCGCCACCGCTTTGCGTCTTCATACAACAATTATCATTGAAGCCTTGATAGAAAAATCTTTATGGAAACGTATCTTTATATTTGCTTTGCATTTTTGTGTTTATGTGATAAATGGTTCATTAGAAATCAGGGAAATCAAGGCGACGTAGAGATGAGTTTCATAACTGGATATCTCCACTCATCGGATATACTTTGAACATCACTATGAATATTATATAAAATACATTCAAATATAAATATTAAGTTTATAATTTTAATTGAATAAACTTTAAATAATGATTATTTTGTACATAACAATTTCAGATGAGAATATTTTCTAGTTTCATACTTTTTAGTGCGTAAATTTTCACTAGTCACATTTTAGGTTCTCAACCTACGGGTACCTATATATGCGTTTGTTATGATATAAAGCTGATTATAAGTCTTTACTTTATCGTTTACCATCAATATTTACATAAGGTAGCCCATATATATATATCAAGAGATACATATCTGTTATTTATGAATGACAGTTTTGTTAAAATAATATATATTTTTTTACAAATATGTCATACAATTGCTATTCCTAAAGGTTCGTCTTTTCCACAACAACACGACGGTGGTCGAAGTTTTATTAATTTGAAATAAATAAGTAATATAATATAATTTTATATTCAAGGCACAATTATAATTATGAAACTAGTAAAATTACGAGTATTTGAATACAATTTTATAAATGATTATATTAATTTTATCGACGGCAATACTGATAAGCTATCTGTCAATTATGGGGAAGCGAAATTGTAGGATTCGAGCGTGCTTGATATCCAATATTATAATAACTTGTAATGGGTTATTCTTATTACATAATGCAAACTACGGTCGCTGTGGAACCAGAATCAAAAGTATACTTTAATCTATTACAATAATTACAACTCTCAATGAAATATTTTTTTGATTTTGAATGACGACAAACTTAATATAATAATTTTAGAAAATTATAGCATGATTAAAATAACTACCAACGCCATCTATCAACAACAAAATAAAGTAACTGTTTTATTAACATAAATATGAACACTTACAGTTACAGTGACTTCAGACATTTTGGGAAATTAATTTAAAGCTACAACCGATTCCGGGTTTAGAAACTACTGAGAAAAATGTGTAAGCTACTTTTTCACAAGCATTTTTATTATAATACTATTTAGGCGGCCGCGAAAATGGACCACCAGATGGTAAGTGGTCACTACTGCCCATAGACATTGCGTTGTAAGAAATACAAACCTTTCCTTAGATCTCAAAAATGCGGTACTAACCTTGGGAGCTCAGTTGTTATGTCCCTTGCCTGAAGTTATACTGGCTTATGTACCCTTCAAACCTGAACACAACAATACTAAGTATTGTCGTGTGATGGTAGAAGATCTGATGAGCGGGGGTTACCTACCGCGACGGGCTTGCACAAGGCCATACCATAAAGTAATAATAACGAATTGTAACTCAAAGTTTTCTTATCATTACCCTGTATGGTATAGTTAGTCTGTATAGTGCATTATGTCAAGGGATATTAAAAAGTTTTTATTTGAAATGCACCTTTTTCTTCGAGAAAAACAAAACTCACTACAATGTGCGCTATAGCTTGACCTTTAGTTTTTCACCGTTCACCGACTTAACCTATCACGCTGCACCACTGAGGAATTCAATGGTATTTTTTTAATCAACAATTCTTCTTTCTGGTTCTCGTTTCAAATATTTGCCTATAATAAACAGTAACGATAATAACAGTATAGCAGTTATTTGTCCAGTAAAACTAATGAAATATTATACGAGGTAAAAGAAAAATTCACGAACAATACACATAAACTCTTACACACACTCCCACATATTACGTATATTTCCAAACTTATGGATTTTTTTCGAAAACCGAACACATTGAAATAGTTTTCAACTGGCCAGTTTAAAAAATAAGAGCTTGATGCTAAAATAAATAAGGAAACTACGATTAACTTTATATTTTTAGTTGAACGTATTTTTGCTGACGTTTCCAGAACTTAAACCTAAAAAAAACATTGAACGGAGCTCAGGGACTTTTTGTATGACATTTTTATATTGTAGTAAAGTCAGGTAACATTCTGTGAATGTTCCATCGCTGGGCTAAAGCCTTCTTTTCTTTTGATTGCGCGTATGTTTGACACCGCGTTGCTCCAATGCGTTGGACGATGTTCATGTGGTAAATTTCATCTGACACATGCAGATTTTTTGACGATTATTTCTTACATCATCGCCTACGTAATTAATTATAAATACAAATCAAACACATGAAAATTCAATGTTGCTTGCTTGGGTTTAAATCAGCAGACATCAGTCAATATTCAAATATTTTAACAACTGGCTCAATTCATTTCACAATAGTGTTTCAGTTTTTTTTAGTAAGTGTTGGTACACAGTTTAAGTATTTAATTTTAATAAGCGGTCAGAAAGAAACAGGTGATGACAATAAAACCGTAAATTAATATTTACTTCTCGTTATATTGGATTATTACATATATTTTTAATAAAATAAATGATGATCACAATTTTTAAAAAATTTTTTTAGTGACATTTTCATAGTTATTATATTAATATATTTATTTATATTTCTTATAAGTAAGTCAGCTACAAGCTACAAATATATGAATATAAAAATGCATATTGTTCGTTCGGCATAGATTTTCTATATTTATTTTTGCCATATGACGTTGGTAAAACCTAAGGTCGAACACATCACTTAGTTAAACAGGCCCTGTGCACGCGAAAACGTCTTTGTGGAATTTAAACACGGAAGTGTTCTTTGTTTGACTGTTACTTATACTGGTTTTTGATTGAATTTTGTAGGGTGACTATATTTGATACTATGAGGAACAGCGAAATATACCCTAAGAAGACTGGGGCCCGATTTTCATAAAAAAAATGCTTTTTGATTTTTGAAAAGTGAACATTTCTCTATAGATTTTGAGTTAAAGCACATTGTATTATTATACTAATCGATACTGGATTAAAGCCTGGAAAGAGATAGCATATGTCATTATTTTTTGGATTATAATGAACTGATTGATTTTATTATATTAAGTTCCCCGGGCAAAATTATTCCCATACAGTACCAATATTAATCGGTCTTTGTTGTGTGTCTAGACAGCGGTACAAATAGACCATCAGACAGTGAGTGATAATTACAAAAGTTGTCATATTTTGACCTTTTTATCGATAAAAATGTCCACGACAAACTGATTCAAATATTTCACGCATACCATGACAACGTGAATGTGTTTTATTATTGGTATGGGACGGGAATGTTTAGATTGAATTATATTTGGCACGGAGCTACTCGCTACTAATGCATGAATGTACATATTTAATTTCGTAAGGCGAATATTACACGCGGCGTTATAAAACGCAAATTTTCATTTCGCTGCCTTATAGTATTTTGGTCGCGGATGTTAGCTTCCCTGCATTTATTAGCTGAGTATTTGCTTCGAATATTTTCAATTATGTTTGAAGATAGTAAAATTGATCAGTATTATTTTATAACCACGCCAGTTCTTTTTCTTTATTACCTTTTCAACTCTATCGTTTCCATTAAATCACAAACCTAAATGCTTTGTTTTAATTTCATTATTTTTTTCTTTATAAAAACTGTATATCTAATAAATATTTGAACATTAATTGTTATGAGTGTTATTATATCTCGTGTTTTACCGGTACGAATGGAAAACGATTATTTCTTATCCGATAACGAATGGTTACAGAGAGCATGAATGCAATTAATTGTTAATTACTTATGTTTTAATGTTAGTCCAGACCGTCGTGTAAGCACTATTAAGTAAATATTATAAATATTTTAAAAGACATCCTGATTTATAGCTAAGGAGCTGGCGTGCAAAATTTGTATATGATTTAATCGCGTGGCAGACATTATTAGTACTGACAATAGTTGATACTTTTAAAGATTTTAAGAAAGAATGCACCGACTATGCCACTATAAGAAGCAGACATGAGAAAAATATATAGCATTCCATTTTTCTAGTCTTTCGTTGTCAATAATCGAACAATTCAAGTCTACACATTAGGAATTTTGTTTTTATTAAAAAACAACTTACAAAATAGTTTACTAGAAAAATCAGAGCCCTAATTGTCTTTCTACTCGATTTTCTTTGTTTCTAGGGTGATTTTGATTTCAGCCTCAGAGATCGACATATGCAAGTAATTTATTATGCGTTTTTTTATTTTTGAAGCGCTATAACTTAAAAGCGCAGCAAAATTGATTGTTTTTAATCCTGAACTTTAATCGTTATCGATAAGAAACATGAGAAAATCATATACCGGAATGATCATTAGCAGGGAACTTATATATTTTATAGCTAATAAAATATTGCATAATAAATAAATGATATTTCTATTGAATGTTTATATTAATTCATTTTTACGCAATTTATTGAATGTTTTGAAAATAATTTAAAATTAATACAGATCTTTGTTTTAATTTAATCAAAAATTGAAAACAACTTAAGATTTGGCTTTAACATACGTGATAATCTTATCGGGAAATAATGGTATGTGCAGATTTAAATAATAAATCTCAACTCTTTCAAAACAATTCGAAGTTGAATATGTTACGTGGAATAGTTACGCCAACTCTATTACTATGGATACGAGAAAAAACATTATCGACTCAAAGTAGTGTCCTAAGAAGGCCTTCTAGCTATAATCTATTGACATCTCATTATCTCAATTGATTCAGGCAACGTCTATTCAGAGGTTCCGTATAAAAATGAGGCTGGCGTGTAATCGGCATTGACCCAGTGTCAGCGAAGAAGTGGGTTAGGGGAGTGTCGATGAGCCTACGAAAGTCCGCGCCCGAAATTCATCAAAGACATGAACGACAATAGTTTTTTATACCTAACAAAACATTCTTTTGTATTTTTACAGCATTTAGAAATATATACCTTTTTTTTTATATTTTTGGTTTGTTTGAATGAGTTTTATAAAATGTATATAAGGATTGCAAGTTACGGTTTGAAGTTCGAAAGTGTTCATATTGCAAACAAAAAGTTTTAGATAACAAGTAGTGTGATTTATGTCTTAGATCGGTTTACGTCACTCGAACTACTGGAGACGTGGGGCGCGCTTACTGCTTACATCGAAAGGGGTCGTATCGGATTCTTACATTAGTGTCACGTCCTTAATTTAAAGCTGAAATATTCACTATATAAAAAAAGTTAGGCTTTCTATAAACTTGTGTAAAATGCCAAGAAATATTATATATAAAAAAAAAAAATATATATAAAAAATATAATATAAAAAAATATATTCATATTTAGTGTTCTTCTTGTTCTTATGTATTCTATTTATATATTTATATCTTTTATCTTTTCTATCATTCAATGTTAAACTGAATACAGCGAAGACATTATCACTGCAACTACTTTTTTAGTTCGAAATATTGATTTGACGTGATAATGACTAAAAACAAAAGAATAAATGACGTCAATCAAATGAAGAAAACAGAGTATCTATGAAAAAAAAGTATACCATCTGTTTTTCAGAAGCATTTTCTTTCACAACGACGACAATTTGCATTTACAATGAAAGACATCCAAATCAATAATATATGTAGGGTGAAGGTATCATTAAAGCGTCAGTAAGTTTCAAAATGCACTGCTGCGATTGAAAGGTGATTTAAATATTATAAGTCATTTTCAATAACGACTTTAATAAACCAACAACTATTAATATATAATAGCCCCATATCATGCCCGTCCATTTACTCGGAAGCAATATAAAAAATTCTGTGTCACTGTTAAGCATATAATTATTAAATCTTAGCTTAAAAACTAATTTGCCATAAAATATATCCTTACCAATAATCTGGTCGGGTCAGTTGCTGTGTGGTATAAGGATAAACCAACAAATATAGTTTGCATTTACAATATTAAATACGTATAAGGTATTCGAATTTAATATTGATCTAATTTAATTTTAATTAATTAAGTTTGAATTCAGAACAAAATGGGGTTTTAATATTTAAAAACCTAGATCAGAAAATCAGAGTCCGCTTGCAGTTACTTCAGATCGATACCAGATTAAATGTCGGGTATTGTTTTTAAAAAACACGAAGCTAGGCTATATCGTTGTGTAAAGGAATACGGAGACCGCGACGTTCAAAGTACTCTGCTTTGTAATATTTGATTTGACACTGTTAAATAATGCATGTCTCATCACTCACGCCCTCATAAATGATTCAAATATGATTCAAGCGGAGTTTCTTAGCATTTTCTTCGCATTATACTTTTTATGGGACCACATTTGCATCATTTTCTATTTGGTTTCAGTACTTTTTTCACAGAATATCTATATATAAACAGGCAAATACAAAACAGTTCAGTACCATTTTCTCCTTTGTTTGTCGATTGGTTTCCTTTTTCTTACTTGGTAGCTATTGTCAAGCTTTGCTGTTAACAAGAAAAAAAATTGAAATAAGAGTAGGTAGTAAACATTTATATCGAAACTTGCAAAAAATATGTATTTTTCTGTAAATTATTCAAAAATGATTTTGGTCGTATTTCGACAGCCCAGCGAATACAATTTATTTTTAAAAGGAACGATTGATATCATTCTTCTACATATAAAGGAAACTGATGTGTACTCAATAGTATAACCGCTTAAAGGAGGTTTTTTCCATTAGTACAAAAGTATTTCTTTCGTTGAAATGAGTCATAGTATAAAGTACATAAATGTCAGATGTAACTATATAAAAGATAGGTCATTGAGGTCACACGTTCCAGTGATACGGCTCCATTCTATAAAATCTATCTCACTGTCAAATATAACCACAAAATGAGACCGGACACGCAACATTCTTTGTTTATTTTTGTACTTTAACGTGAAATTTGTCGTGTCACGAGGCGTTTTCCGGAAGCCTCAATCACTTTGTTAAACTAACAGTTGCCTTATCAACATGTTATAAACTTAATTTGCGGAAGGAGTAAACAAATTTCGGTTATTATGGAAGACGATAAAATCACAATAACGTTAAAAATTCAACACGTAGAAAAAAATAAATACATTATTACTTCTTATGTTAATCAAAAAGCGGATTATGTTTTTAAGTAGGTAAAACCGTTGGTTCTAAGCCTATGCGGTCTATGGGGTCGTGTGGATATGCCGTCTCAACGGATTATGAGAGTTCCTGTGCTTGGACACACACTTGTGCACTATAAAAAATGTAATCAATTAATTCTTATTAAAAAGGTTATAAATACTTTCTAAGATATTAGTAACAGAAGAAAATGGTAGATATAAAATATAGACATTAGATACCTACGTAGTTTACGCGTTTGGCCAGGAGATATTTAATTTAGTCTGTGAGCAATACATACATTTATACATTTTATGTATATCCATAGACGGCGTCCACTCCGGGATGATTGAAGAGCTCGAGCTTACCTAGTCAAAGGCTTGGAGACAATGCTACAGGATAATATAAAAGCGGCGAGTTCATTTAATAATCTTCATATAAAAGAGGTTTAATTTTGTTTTAAAATTGCATTATATTTGACGTAATTTATTCATTATAAGAATAAAACATTTCTTTCCAAGCATTTTGTGTAATATGTAAAATACGTACTGTTTCATTGGTATAGTGGCTAGATTTAAGGGTTACAAGTTCGAGGTCCCCTGTTTTCAAATTGGATTTTGAACACAGGAGGTCGATTTCTTTCGAGCAATTTTTAAAACAGTCTAAAGTTAGAAATTTCTTTGTTAGTATTAAATATCCATGTGTCCCAACACACATATAGACAGTGGTCTCTCTTAGTTCATGAAGGATTGCCGTCGCACATGTTAGTGATTCAATAATATTTTATGCGCGAATAGTCTTTAAGGTTAGGCACCGTGGTCTCAATTTGGTCAGGAGTTACATATTCGTTAGCAAAAATAATATGTTAATTTACATTTTAATCTTTGTTTGTGGCATGTTTCATTGTAACAATTGCAGCGGTGACAAATAAGCTTATAAATAAAAAGAAAGCGAAGGAAATGTTCTCAGTCGTTAATAAATTTGTAACAAAACTCTTTTCAGTTTTCTTTTCCGCCCCGCTTCAAATATCAGCCAGAAACTTGGTAAATTAGTTCTGTGTTTTGAAAAATGACCGTCAATATATCAAGCGAATAAATTAATGTTTTTTTTTTACTTGTTTCTATTTATTGATCAAATTAAAACGAATTATCTAAGCTCCATCAAAATAACGAAAGATCCATGTGTGTGCGTGTGTGACTTGAAAGTTTCGCCAAATTCGACATAAAATATAGGTATGTCGAATTTAAGAAGACAGGTTATTTATATACTTCAATTTGGTCGTAGTCTAGATGCGATGCTAAAAATAATTGCTATAAATTCTCTAAGTTGCGAGCAAGGCATTTATCTCCAGAGTAGGAATCGTATATCTCTAAGCAATTGAATATAACGATCATCGTCTAACCAACTCCTTTCCTTGTTAGCAATTTTGCTAGAATTTGCTAGTGGATTTTATTTTTTAAAATAGTTTTCGTATACCCGTTTTACGATTGCAATCGGTCTTAACTAGTTTTTGACCAATTCAATAACTCTTTGGATTAATAGTATTGGATCTGCAGTACACATCCTAGAAAACATTAAAACTTTGTGGGGTCATCTTAGAAAACATTAAATACTCTTTGGGTAGGTGCCACCCTCTCATCAGATATTTTTCTGCCAAAAAGCAAACAGGATCGTTGTGCCCCGATTTGAAGCCTAGTGTAACTACAGGCACAAGGGATATAACATCTTAGGTCCCAAGATTGGTGGTGTTTATCAGCGCCAATGTCTATGGGCGATGGCGTTGTCACTTACCATCAGACTGGGTTTTTGCCCGGCCAAACTTATTGTAAATAAAACAAGCAAAGCTATTTCTACTTACGTAATGATTTTGCTCTTAAGATTTTCTTTCATAAGACTTTAGTATTTATATCAATATTGTTAATAACACAATGCCAAGAGAACCTTCGCCTTATTTTATGTAATCCTCTAACGAGTAATGTTGAACGGACCTGTGACACCTGTGACACTGCACAGTTCATAATTATCGGTGTCGGTATCGAGCAGACTCAAAGAAGTATATACCATACAATATCTAAAGCATGAAGCAGTAACTACGAGTAAAAAAAACGAAGTTAAGCAATATGCTATTAAAATTTTAATAAAAAAAAAAAATTGTATTGTTGGGTTCCTGTTTGAAGAGTGAGTGAGCAAGTGTAACAGGCACATGGGAGATATTTTAGTTCCTGGTTGGTATTGATGATTAAATTTGCTTAAACTACCAATGTTACCATCAGTTTCTATATGCCAAACTGCTTGCGATACAAAAAAAAATGGAATTAAATATATATATAAAATGTATTTTTCTTGTGAACCGTAATTGTATTTTTATTTTAGATCGACATTTTAGTATCAGACAAACGTTAATCTTATTTCATTGTGCTGGAATTGTTCGAGCAAATTGGGAATGTAGTGAGATCAATGCAGGAAACCGGATATATGTAAGAGCGGACTGACGGATATCCGGCTGGATTATGCTCTACTTTGTTAGGTTATTTTTAGCGGACCCTTGTAGCTTTACTCGCTTTTATCACATTCTAATGTTAGTCTTTTAGCAGATTTCTTTGTTCGTACTTACTTCAAAACACTTATTTATTTTCCTGCAGTTAATACAAGTTAACTTAGTGGCAAATGACATACTAAAATATTATTATATTTTTTATGTAAGACCTTATCATTTAAAATCAAAAATCGAACAATGGATCAAAGAAAGAAATATATTCAGCTTTTCTTTGTGTGAACTTAAATGAGTTTTCTTTGAAAAAGACAAATAAAATAAAGCCTTTAATAAAAAAAAATCATAGTCAAATCAATAAATTTATTTAAATTCGAATAGCGTAATTAATGAATTGATAAAATCGTTTTATTTTCACTAGAAGGGTCTACGGAAAAGTCATTTAAATCAATTAATTATTTATGATAGTTGCAACAGTTACTCACTTCTTGGTAACTTTAAGTCGGACCGTTTTAATAATCAATATCCCTTGGTGTAGTTGAATATGTACCTTGTATTTATCGAAATACGTGTCCTTGATTGAAAATAAGAATTTCAAAGATATTGTTTGACTAACCTGTTATTGATATCCGTGATCTTCGATCTGGATTGACACTCGAACAACGAGGCTAAGGCTTGTCTAAGCAATACATACGAGGGAGCGTTTTTATATTCGCGGAATGGGGTATATAGGGGGGGCCTAAAAAAACAAATTATTTTTCCTTTTAAATATATTCACCTGCAAGATGGTTACATTTTAGAGATCTTTCAAATAATTTATTCATAGCCTCATAAACACTTCATCAATACACCATCCTTGTGTTCGTTGCAGAGGTCCAAAAATGTACGTTCACTCACGCGCCAATACGTTGTTTTTGCGGCGGCTTGAGCATTTTCGGAACCCATCTTGCACTGACCTTAGTCATTCCAAGATGATCATACAGGATTTTAAAAATGGTTGTATCGGATACTCAAACTTTTTCTGCGAGTTGTTTTCTTTTAATCGATCATCGTTGAGTAGAATTTTCTCAACTTTTTGGATAAGTTCTGGCATGGTCACCTCGATGCTTTTGCCCGGCCTCGGGTCGTCTTCAAGTGATTTCTTTCCTTGTTTAAATAAATTGTGCCACTTGAACACCATGGTTTTTCCTGGGCAAGAATTGCCGTAAGCCGATGACATCTCATTCAGTATGGTCGGAACAGATCTTCCTTGTTTGGTAAGGAACTTTATAACGGCATGATATTCGGTATTTTCCATATTTCACTTTTCACTCCCGATTATATTGCTTGGTTGACGATAGCTCAAAAAGTAATTGTTTAATAACAATGAAACCTCGTATTTATACTAATTATGAGTCACTAAACACGTTATGATCTTAAACAGCTTAATCACCCCCCTCCAACACTCTCATTCCGCGAATCTAAAAACTTACCCTCGTACTAAAGTATTGCTTAGGCAACTTGCATAATTTTAAAAACTCTTTTTTAAAATATTTTAAACACAAATTTAAATAGGTATACTTAAATATTCAAAGGTTCAGGTAATGTAACCGGTTGGCAAGCGGTTCCGTCTGGCGCAGTACGAGTATAAGCTTGTGGTTTATTTTCATGACTATTTTTTACTTGGCAACACTGGTGGTATATGAGTGAGTGGGCTTAGTTTTATTGCTATAGCATTAAAGTGTCATGCGCTGCGACAAGTTTGGATTTAAAACATTTTTACGTTAACTCTTTAAGAACTCAATTCTTTGACGTCAATTTATTTCAAACGACCGCTCGCTGTCAACTACTGCAGGAGTCGACAGCACAGATTAAAAATGCACAATACTAACGTTGGACGCTAAAACCAATTTATATCTTTTTTTCCTGTGTAGTATGCTGTTGAAGTGATTATCTATTCGTTTAGTTAACAAAATAAATTTTAAAACAAAAAGGTTTACAAATTCGAGGCAAAAAATCTAATTAAAAAAGGCTTAATAGTTAAAAAAATTTTTTTAGGAATTCTATAGGAGTTTTTTGGTCACTAATTTGGGTTTGCTTTCCGAATGCTCCCGGAAATGGATCTCGTTCAATTTATCAACCAAGATAAACCCAATACTATTTATGGTGTTAAGGGGAATGTTATAATGGGGTAATGGGAGTTTTCTTAGCGGTGAAAAATCTATATAACCATTAGGATTACTTTATTTAGGACTTACTGAATGTTTTTAATTAAAAAACGTCAATTAAGTCAATTACAATAAAATTTATTTATTGTAATTGACTTAATTTGGTTTTAAACTACATACAATATTGTTATTAATTGATCTACTTTGCTTTTACTTTTTATTTGGTTTACGGAATTTCGAACAAGATCAAATTAGAACAATAATTACTATTATTAAATACTGTTAATAGAAAACGGTTCGGGAAACTATATTGTTTATTAAAGTAGAACTTAGTAACTTGTGACATGCGCTAATTATACCTGTCGCTCAATCAAAGCCATGATAATGGTTCTGTAGCAATCATAATTGCATTAATTTAACATTCGAAGAATCTGATATCGGAAATTGGAATAGCTTAACTTTTAGTTTTTTTTATTGGCGAATTGTAATTATACCTAACTTATACTAATGTCTTCCTGATTGAATTTTAAACTCTTGGTAGTACCTCTATTATTGTATAATCTACTGCCAAATTGCAAAAGATTTGAATGACTAGTGGCAACAGACATCACCAGTTTTAAGGACTGCAACACACTTCTAAGCCTTCTGATATTGCAGATGTATATAGGCGGTCCATATACGTCCATATTTGTGTATCATATTTAATATTGGACAAGTGTGTGCGCAAAAAGTAGTTTCTATTCTGCCACTTTTGTTACTTTTGTCTTATCTCACTATACGATTGAAGAGAGGCAGATACGCAGATCAATGGCTTTACAAACTTTGCGTGGTCAAGAAGTGTAACACTGTCCACTCCCTGCGCTGCTTAAGCCATTATAAAAACGGAGCCATTAACATATACTTATAATAAACATAGGGAACTAATATTATGTTTATTGCATAATGAAATATGCTTCAATTTATGTCATAGGTATGTTTTGTAAAAATAATAAATAGTTTTTTGTACATTTTTATTCCTTATTTCTACATTGAATTGAATGGAAGGTCTAGAGTTATAAAGCTAAGCGTATTACAAGAAATTCTTTCGACGCTACTCTTAAGATAGTAAAGTGGAGAACGGTAGTTTCATAAAAACATTCTAAAAAAGAAAGTTTTCTGAGTCGTAAAATGAATGAGACTGTCTTGAGCAACTGTCCCAAGATATTAAGGAAACGGCTGCTGAAGAAAATATTTCACAAAAAATACTTTGAGATTTTACAAGCTGTAATTATGTGATTTAAAAAAAACCTTCGGTCATTTCATTTTATAAACGACGAGCTATATTCATGACTGTTTGTAGAATCGTTTGATATGGAAATGAGGTTTTTGTCTGTTCACAGCAGTTTTCACTTCCCTTAGATAGACGATTTTAAAATCACCATGTCGAGTTTCATTAAAATCGAGTAATATCTAGTGGGCAGAATCGAACAATAATGTGCCTTTTTAATTATATCTGCTAGTGGACCACCTAATGGTGAGTAGTTAACCAGAAACAGATATTGGAACCACCATAATAACCATTCTCTACAACGTCACTGGGCCGCCAACCATGGGAACTAAGATGTTATCTCTTGTGCCCGTAATATATAATACTGGCTCATCCACCCATGATACTAATAACCCAATAATATCTGCTGTTTTGATGGTAGAATAAAGAATGGTGATACTCAGACATTCTTGCACGAAGTTCGACGACGACACGAATATGTTATCGATAATCTTATTATATAATTTTCATAGAATTGCTTCAAAATGTTTCATATAATGTTTTTTTTACTGTTTTAGTGATTAATTTGGTTTCGATTGTTTCAGATTGGAGCATTGTCTATCGGTCGATTGGTTCAACATAATGAAGTTTTGCTTGCAACACAAAGGATTAGTCGAAAATCGAGGTATCGTAATATGTACAAAAAATGTGCAAAAGTGTTAACAAGTTAAAACTTTTTGGTATCATTTTTTAAATGACGTACGATGTATTCGAAAACGAATCCACACTAACAACGTATCGATAAAATAATTTCGTTTATTTTTTAATTTACATAATTAAATCGGGCTTATTACTCAATAAAAGACTGCATAAGATGATAAAAAGGCATGGATTAGTAATCATAGATATCCATTTAATTAACTAAATAACTTGATGGAATCGATTAACTAATGAGTTTTTGTCGGTTCTCCTCGTTAGTGACGACGATGATGATGTCGTCCTGATCGATTTTGGCCACGGTGGACTATCTCAAAAATGTAATAAATTCTTATCGGTCCACATGGTGTTTGATCCCCTTGACCACGGGATCCTGGCCTTATATCTTGCCACTAGACCAACGAGGCAGTCAACTCTTGTCAAATTGAGTTAATTTTATGGGCCTTCTGGAGTAAAGAATATAGTGATTTGATTTTCTAATTAATAATTTAAACAAAAAAATAAATACTGCGTATGAATCCTTATCCCATATATTGATAAAAGTCCTTGACATTATGTTCTTCAATTTTGAGCATATTATATTACAATTATTACATAATATTTTCTTTAGAGCAGAATTGACTTAATGGTTACAACACTTATGATTGCGGGTATTATTATTTTCATAGAATAAGCCCGTAGCAATACTGATGTGACACAGACTGTTACTTTACTCTACACTTTAATTAGTAAAGAAGGTAAATTACATTTCAGGGAAACAATAGCAGGTCAACGTTTAATTATTTCTCGTAAAACGATTATGACTATATTTAAATGTATTAACATTGGTTAGAGCGTAGTTGAATTAAATATATTTTGATTTTAATATATATATATAAAACAGATTATAATATTATTAATAAAAGAATGATAAAATTAATAAATATTCTACAATAATATATAATTCATATTATATCAACCCAAGTCAAGTTAAATATACATGTTTTTTATACCTGATGCTTAACAACTTCTTACAAACATGATTTGTTATTCCTTCAAACGTCAAGGATTATTTATTTATGGCTTGTAAGAAGGAAATGTTTAGTTTTTACTTCTGTAAACATTGAAATATATATTACTGATTCGAATATTTTATCGTAGAGCGAGAATAGATGAATTGAATACTTTCGATATATAACTGTTTTAAATTTCAGGATGTAGTTTACAAATAATTAATTATATGAGCTACAATGTTTGTTTTGTAGTTATCTTTTTAAAGATAATAAAATCAATATTATTTATTCAAGGCTTTCTGAAAAAGCACATTCGAGTTGAATAAAAAAAAATAGCGATGAGATATAATATGTAATGCCAAATATATCAATTTTAGATATCTGTTGTTATTTTGAATTTAAGTATATAAAGTTTTCTAATCAATTTACTGAACATCTGTTCTGTATTATTCTGGCTGTTTCCGTTCGTTATCTTTTAAAAAATAATCGCAAGAGGTGAATACCGGTGGAGGTGTAAACAAGCGCTTATTAGTATGACAAAGCATCTACCTCACGGAGACAGAGATACAGTTTGAGATGACGATAAGGCACGAGCTTTACTATTAGGATTTTTATCTGCGAGCCGCGGCCTCGTTTCAAGCGCACTAGAAAAAATCCCCATTCAATCGTATGTTATGTTTTTTGTTTAATAGGTGCTAAGGAAAACAAATTGAGAAGGTCATGTTTGTCAATAAAACGTCGCGGTTGTGGCTTGGGGTATACGTTTAACGTCATTATAGGAACGCAGGTCAAATAAAATAGTGATTCGGTTTTTTTTACGAGGCAGTAACCTTGACTTATTTTCTGTAGATAAGCGAAAACACTTTGGGTGCGATATTCAAGGAGGTTCCCACCACCTTCCTTCCCACGCAGGAACCTTGTATGACTTAACTTTAGGGATATGTAAATGGTAGCTATTTATCATATTTATAATAATATGAGACGAAAAAATAAAAACTCTTTAGTTTTTATTGAATATAGCAAACTATTAAAAGTTTTTTATTATTATATTTTTTTGAGTTTCTTTTATTAGCCATGGCCAATTTTAAGAAATATCTAATATATTCATTCGGCCCTCTAACTAAGCCTATAGCTTGTGCTAGGAAGGTAATCTGCGATATATATATATATATATGTATATATCGCTAGACGGCCCGAAAACCATTGCGTTATTGGCGCTTCCAAAGTATGTATAAGCTTTTTATATTATTATATTAATTATTACTAGCATAAAAAAGGCTGCTACTATGAACTATTTATAAAGCAAATAATATAAATCTACACGATCAAAGCCTATCAAATACTACTGAATCTAGAACATTGGTACTTTTTATAATGAAAGCGTAAGTTAATAAAATATAATAATAAGGAACTTAGTAATTTAATTTTGCCATTGGTTTTGCTAATATTAGTTTATTGAAAAGAAAAATTAACTGATAAATTGGTACTTCCCGTCGTGTAGAGTTTCAATGACAATAGTTAAATGTTTAAAAACAAAACACTTTTGAAAATTACTGTAATTAAAATCCGATATCGAAGCAGGATTTAATCTATTGTTCGTAGTAATTGCTTTCTTTTTTAATCGTAAATAAATTGAAGCACTTTGTTAACTTCCTATTACGAATAATTATGCAAACAGTTTTGCATAATGGCCACCTCTTGCATCGTAAGCGCGATTATCTCTTAGAAATATTGCACAGAAATTTATCACATTCTTATTGCATGTTCTTGAGGATATAATGTTGGAAACAAATCATAGTTAAAAGAATCTGAATTGTATATATCGTGTAAAAGGTCGATTTATGAGTTTTGACAAGATATTAAATGAACTATCATTATGAGGACACGAATAAAATTAATCTACACTCGGCTGTTAAGGAAAACATCGTATATGTATGTGTGGAAAATATGATACTATGATATGTTTCTTGTAACACACATCCTTACTTATCTATCACACCTAAGCTCAAACGTATAGAGCATAGCTGTTTGGTACAGAATTAGTTGTGAGTGGATGGTGTTCGCCGAGACGTAGAGCTAAATCACATCACGGGTATCGGTAACATTCGCCCGTTTTAAATATACATACATTAAGGGTTACAGATAGAGCCACGATACATTGCCTCATGTCATGAATATTACTAACGAAGTTGTTAAATCTCACAATAGTTCAATTAATTTGCGATAATATTTTATGGATAAGCTAATAAGATAATTATGACAGTAATTACGATATTCATTCTAAAACACTTTTTCACAATTTTTATAAATACTTAACAACAGTGTTCCTTATTCCGCAATGAAAACCCGAAACAAAGGATAAGAATATTGGAAATGAACATAAGTGGGACTGGAAAGATGCTGATGTTTAAGAGAAGTCGATACATAAGTGTACCAGTATGTAGAGCTACAGACAATTGAACAGAGCCTTAAAGAAGCCAAGAGCTATATTGTATTGAATACAACAAAGAGTTTCATGTTCTTTTCTCGTTTGGCTTTTAAATAAAATAAAGCAATATTTTCAATCGTTATTTTTAGGTTATTGTTAATAAGTACATCAGAATAAGTTAAATATAATAAGTCTTATTTAAAAGAGTTTCTTGTCTCTTATTGTTACGGAAAAGCTTTCAGCATCTCATTCTATAAGTAATTGTATTTATTGCGATATTATGTAAGTAGGTTTGTTTATCGAGGAAAAAGATGTTAGGCTGTACGTGATGTTGGTGAAATATTTGGAAATGTTTGGTTTTCGGACAATATTTTATATATTGATTTTAATTCGGTTTACATCAATGAACAGTGATTCAAAAGGAAAGTCCGTATGTATAATTTATGCTTATCATCATTATTATATGAATTTCAATTTTATGAGCTGGAAAAATAGATTTTATTTCTTTAACCTAAAAGTTGTATATAAACTGTTATTGTACTCAAGCCGGGATGGGTAGTCAGTATCCTATACATAGAGACGCATTTTTAAACGATAGACAGATTAACTGGGTGTAGTATTATGAATTAAGTTATTTTACGAAAAAACGACTTTGCTAATATTCTTATCTATACATGAATTAATATTTTATAATTTAAGTTATTCATAAAAATATGTAACGGGTACGGGTTGCTCTATTGAGTAATTTGATACGTCTGTATTTTATTCTGTAAAAAGTAATCTAGCCATTGTCTTGTAATAACTTGTTAGACGACAGAATGGCTATATATTAAAACTTTTTGTTTATATTACTAACTACTATTCCAAGGTTAAAGTATTCGTGTGTTGTAAATTGTTGAACATTTTTAATCATCATTACATAGTACAAAACAAAGTCGCTTACCGCTGTCTGTCCCTATGTATGCTTAGGTCTTTAAAATTACATAACGGATTTTGATGCATTTTATTTAATAGATAGATTGATTCAAGAGGAAGGTTTTTATGTATAATACATGCACAATATAGTATAGAAACACTGATAATTTTAGAGGTTTCTGAAGTGATGTCGTAAATAAACACATTTTTTGCGCTTACATTGCAAACGCTGGCTGAACCCTATGAGATAGATCAAAATAATGTACTACATTATTGTACATCTTAAAAAGGTTTTAAAAAAGTCCGGGATGGTATATATCTATCTCTTAGGGATAGGCCACAACAACCATTTTTTATCCTTTACTTTTTACGAGAAATAATGGATTATTTTCGAAGCGATTGCTTAAAGCAATACAGCATTAATCCTTATCCAATTAAGTACCTTAAATACATTTTACATTTAATATAGATCAAATATGGCCCTTTACAGCATGTAATTTAAATGAATATTTTCGAAGATATTACAGATTTAAAACGCAGGGCATAGCGGTTTGTATTGTCTAATGATTGAAAAACTGTGAACGTTGTAAGACATTCTGTAGTATATTTAGTATCAGCATTGCACCCGTGCGAAGCCGGAACGGGTCGCAAGTTTATAGTGTTTTTTCGATATTCAATTAATATATTCATCATGCTATGTAATTATAAATATTTGTATAGATAGTCCACAGTTGATGCAAGGAATGGTTAATACATTTCTTACAGCGCCAATATCTATCGGCACAGACCGCTAGCATCTAAGAAGAGGACATACTTGTTGATAAAAAGTTTTTTCAAATGAAACCTAAAAAAACATGGTGTTGTTGCATATGGTCCCGATAAGGGAAAATAAAGCTAACCAATAAATCATATTAAGGGCTTTTTGTGTTCACCGCATCATCTCCATTCAATCCCACCAGCAGTTAGGTTGGATTAGTATAGCAAAAACAAGCACACCAGCAAAATATCTTGCATAGAGCGGGCTAGCGTCAGGCAGGCGGCTGGCTGTAAAAATCTGCCAAATTATTTTCTTGTAGTGCTATAAAATATTGCGCAGACCCCAAATAAATAAGAAGGCAACATAAATATGATCCAGATTATTTATATTTTTTATGTTCTTTCATTTTACTTGGCCTGGTATCGCGTGTCTATTGCTCAGATATTTAGCGTGTTCTGGGTCAGATCGTGGTTCCATATTGCAGTAACTATGTATCTATTCATAAGACGTTTTAAAACTAACGACGAACGACTTCTACAATTAACTGCAGTTTTATCTATCAAATAATTCAGTAGTTGCCAACATTTTATGTAATATTTATTTTTCATTTGTCACTATTTGTAAACGAATAAATAAACTTAATCTATGCAAACTGCAGGTGAACGACTCACGTTTCAATTGTATTCGGCATTCACAATGATTCAATAGACGCATTCAATAACTTAGATTGGTTGGTTATATCACTTGGTACAAAGTATCCGCCAGACCGGGCGAATTCGAATTTATTTTGCTTGCCAAGTTTCCTTGTCATTAAATTGTTTGAGTTAATCTTAAATACGGAGGTCTTTAAGCTGCTTATATTTATGTACGTTTTTAGTAGTTTTCTTTGTAACGAATTATTCAAAATACAGATAATAGGAAACTTAAATAAACTTGATAATTGTAACGTAATTTATTATCCAATTTATAGGTTTAAATAAGTATATGTTTAAATATCATAAAGAAGAAGTAGTAGTGATGTCAACATCTCGTTTCTGGTTTAAGTTAAACAGAGTTGGAAAATAATAATTCATATCTGCAATGTTCTCAGCTTATTACAGCTTAGTCGACTCTGCCTATTATAGTATGGGCATGGCTTGTTAAGTATTGATCAAATACGAACAGGTTACACTATTCTCGGTACAGTCCTAGAAAGCTAATAGCTCACACTATAAATGCTAATAATTTACTATATTAATTCATAAGCTTAGTTTGGATATTGTACTTTTGTAATGTTATTGTTAACGATATTACTTCCTGGTGTGTAATCGACAATAGCAATATCAGCCAGTTACGCAACAAAATATACAAGCGGAAATTGTTTTCGTTTCCTAATGGACAACGGTGTTACGGCTTAATTGAAATTTTGAGCGAAGGTAAATTTTTAAAACGACCCATGAAATTTAATTTTATATCTCCCTCGTGTCAGGGTGAAATGTATTATTTATAGCGTACATTTTCCCACTTGGTATCTTCGCAACGTTTATACAAATTTACGTTCATCCCCCCCGACGTACGTACTCATTACAAAGTGACGAATACACACGTCTATTAAGACAGGTTTCTGTAACGTAGTTACACATTAGATATTAATTTGAGAAAATAGATATGGTCGTAACATGTAATCGTAAACGGATATATTAAATCCGAGCCCGATAGTAAGCCATCCGGTTGTTATGTTACAGACGATTGCGGGTTGCGGGAAGAACCGGGACAAATATCGCTGAATTGACATGTGCTTAGTTTGTGTTTGGTTGAAATTGAAACATCATCAGGAATATTGCATGGGTCGGATGATGTTCCACATTATTGCAGCGTTGTGGAATTAGCTTCTATCTCAGCCCAGTAGTGGATCATTTACTTTTATTTTTATAATAGAGCCGAGGATCCCCGCACCTGGTGATAGTGAGTTGCCTACTCCAATAACCATTTAATTTTATCGTCACGGTGCCACGTTGACATTAGACTTTCCTGATAAATTCGGTATTTAAGTTCATCTATATTTTATGCTTAATTAATCTTGAAGGAGCCGAGGGTCGTGGTCCTAATGATTTGGAATGTTCATCTTTGATCTGTCACGTGTCTGCATAGTCAGGAATTTTACATCTGTGACATTTTCAAAGTGTCATTTGGATTAAATTTACGATAAGTAATTAAATAGTTAAAGAATACTTTAAAATAGAAGCCGAATAGCGTCTGTCAAGCGTTTACTTTTAGCTTTTTTTGTAGCTTTTGCTAGCTTTCGTTTTATCAATAAAAAAAAAATCAGATATAAAATTAGCAATATCCAAATTCAAACATATGTTTACCTAATTTTTTTAATAACGATTGTTTTCGAATTTAAACCACGAACAACTCTTTTAAATAACAGACAATTGTTGGTTATGAGAGGTGAGTATAATTTATATTAGAAATTAAATTAATTGATAAATTATTATTGAAAGTTTAATTCGATTATAAGTAAATTACTTACTATGCAAGATGCTCTTTAACCTACATTAAGGCATTGTTAAGCAGGTCAATGACTTTGAAGGAGTGCTTATAAAATATCTTATTTCTGCCTTTGTTAGCGAGACAGTAAAACTAGCATACCGTGTTCCAAAATATAAAGCCAGATGGGAAAAATTTAACATTTCAAAGAAAATAATTTACACACAACGTTAAAATAACAAATGCATGTTTTGCATCAAGAAACATATTCTCAATAACAAGAGGTTTAAAGAATGATATGATTTTATTATTATTAAATTAAAATATTGCGACGTAATTTATACATTTTTATTTAATGTTTATTTATACCTAACTTTACAAAATATTAAATATAATGAGTTTGTCTGTTTGTTTTAATGCACATTACACAAACAAACTCTTCAACGTTTGGGCAGCGTTGCATAATATGTGGTGGTCACGAGCTTACTGAACAAGTGCAAATGATTTGGAACTTTGGTCAAAATAATTAAAACGCATAAAATCGCATAAACGATACGATAGAATATAATGTAAAATAAAAAAATCTATTATTGTTATTGTATTTGAAATTTACGTTGTAATTTTACGAAATTAAAATTTTACGTCTTTGTTTTTTAATGAGGAGTTAGGAAGGTCCTTGTTAACGTCATCTTTTCTGTCAGGTTTAGGCTGGTGATGTGTCACTGAGAGTGCTACAGATAATTAATTAATTATATATATATCACCGTAAAATTATAAATACCTTTCCATTATAATTTATATTGCGAGAATGTAAATGGTCGAAAGATTGTGAACTCGATTCAATTAACAAACGTAAATAATATATGTAGATAGTTTTGAATCTTTGAGTTTGGTTAGAGATTTTATAATTTAACTGAAATTCACTTTGATAGACCAAAAAATATTGAGTTTCATAATATATCCTATTATTATAATATATATATCCTATTATTATATTCGGTTTTCTTGTTAAAGAAAAAGCCGTTACATAAAGGTAGGCAGACGTGAAAAATCGAACTTATTAGAGAGTTGAACAGTCACTTGCGCATGGCAACACGTCACCTATTTTAGACGTATTAGTGTTGTTTCTTACAATCACATAGCGTGGCGACGCGTCACGTAGCAATGCTTAAACATTCGATCTAACCCGCTGCATATACATCAAAATCATTGATGTTTTGCTTTTTTTTTTAAATAAATTTATATTATTACCACGTAAGCTACCAACACGACTTATGACTTAACTTCACCAACGCGTTTACGTTAAAACAATATAATTTTATGGGGTTTTGATCATATATATTGATATATGGATGATTTTGAAAACTAGACTTTTACGTAACTTATTTATAGTGACGAAAAAGACTGATAAAAAAAATATGCTCATTCTCCGTCAATTTTATTGTTATTGTGAAATATATTTAGTCGTTGTTGACTTGTAATTAAAATGTTCTACAAGAGTAACGCTCACAAGTATCTTAATAAGGCTACAATGCCCGCCTCGGGAGCTAAATGTAATTTGGTTGTTCTCGAGTGCCTCTCTGCTGGTGTACAAAATTCATTCTAGTGGACTAGGGCCTGCTTCAGCTTAAAACATTGTATTGCTTTATTTTAATGACAATGGATTTTTGCATCGGTCTGTTGTTTTAATTCGACCATTGTGGTTATATTAATGATGTTATATTTTGTTAACATAATAAAATTAAAATAAAGTTTTACCTTAAAGGCATTTAGCATATAATCACAATTAAAATTTACCGATATGTTACCACTGGCTTGGAATGCAAGTTCTACCTAGAAGAATAATTTGTTCAATTTTTATATATTTTTCTATATCTTGTATAATATCAACGAGTACTATCTCCACGAGTTTTTATTATCTGTAATATTTTTTTATCGAATAATATTATCTTGTATAGAATTAATATAGTAGATATAAATCTGCAGCCTTATAAGCTTGTATCCAGCCGGGTTTATGTCTCAGAACCGGCAGATTTTTTTTTGTCAATAACTATTTCCTTATCAGCTATGAATTTGAAACCTGCTGGATCAAATTTCACTCTCAGGCTCCGGATAACAAGTAAAGTCGTTGGACATGTGGATTAATTCTTTATGATCGTGCCGACTTGCCGTCTTATTAGTTTATGAGGGATATAGATTTTATATCAGTTTGCGCATACTCTAGTACACAATATTTTCTGTGCATTTAGATATTCCCCGTTGAGAATATCCCATACATAAATTGACCTCGTAAATATTAATTTTATATTTCCCAATAAATATATTAAAAGTTCATGTAAAAAAATTTGCATAACATTTTGCATAAGTTTATACACATAATAAAAAAGCTGAATAGTATTCGATGTTTTTCCTACAGGATATATAAATATAATTAGTATGCATGTTTTGATTCTGGAATATTCTTCTCGGTAAAATCTGCATTCCAAACTAGTAACAGCTTTTAATGTTATTTATCTTGTAGAATATCAATATTAAAAATAATTTGTAGTCTCCATGAATACAATCTATTTGATTATGATTTTGAAAAGTTTTTTAATATTTTAATGTGTATATTTAATTGAGATACGTATTAAAACAAAATTTGCATTCGCTGACTAAATTTCAAACTTTAAGTGCAAAATAATTAAAGGTTTGAATATTATATTATGCAAACATGACGTGGAGTTTATAATGTTAGCAAGTACAGTCAAGTTCCCGATGATATTGCTGACAGTGAATAGAGTTAACGTACACGTAATGAGAGCCGATGTTCACTCGTCGACATCGGAACTCATTTTCATCGCTAAATGAGCTTTGATGACACACTTTAAAACTCAAGCACTCTCTCGCATACGTTGCATGGTAACGATCATTTAGATTTGTCACAGAAATGTAATTAGACATTTTAAATTTTTTTATACGAGCTATTAATGAGTATCAAGACGCAGATGAATTAATAATTTGTTAAATATTTAAATTATCTTACTATTATGATTTTTTTTAATATTAAATATATCTTAGTCTTTCTAATATTTTCTAAATTTCTTAATAAATTAAATATTGTTGTTAAATATTGTTCTTTATCAGATCTAATACCCTACGTAGCTTACTACAGGCGAACTAATGCACCGTAGCGCAGGTGTAGCTAGCGTAGAGCGCGTCAGAGTGCAACGTACCATGATCTAGGGATATGTAGCATGTATTAATGCACCGTAGCAACCACTGGTCTACGTTGTAGTATTAACGATACATCTAATTTTATTTATATGACATGATTTTTTTTGCATTATATTTAGAAAGCAGACGAGATGTTTTTTACTCGATGATATTCATCAATCTATAGACACAAGCAGTACAAGAATTATAAAGTTGAAAATGTTAATTCGCTGCTAACCATTGGATATGTTAACGACCCTAGTGCTAGTAATTGCACTGGTTCATTGACCTTTTCAATAGGGTTGCAGCTTTACCGTGTAGTTATGTGTTGTAGAATTAAAGATGTTTATGTAATCTAACACAGACGAGCTTGCACTAATCCCTGCCACCACTTTTCTACGATAGTACCTAACATTACGGAGCTGAACTAAGATAAACTGTTTGTATGTATCTACGCATACGTTTACTATTACATTTTGTAATGAGAAACTAAATTAAAATGTTAACAAGGTATCATTTTTTAATTATTAGAGCAAAATTCTTTAAGTTAAAAGGAAAAATTTTAATTGAAATTCAACGAGTAATTGCTATTAGCATTCGTGCTAACATTCCGCGCCGTTATGATATATTATATACTATACACTGATAGCTGAATATAGTACATGAAGAGCCGAGATGGCCCAGTGGTTAGAACGCGTGCATCTTAACCGATGATTTAGGGTTCAAACCCAGGCAGGCACCACTGAATTTTCATGTGCTTAATTTGTGTTTATAATTCATCTCGTGCTCGGCGGTGAAGGAAAACATCGTGAGGAAACCTGCATGTGTGTAATTTCAACGAAATTCTGCCACATGTGTATTCCACCAACCCGCATTGGAGCAGCGTGGTGGAGGTGAGGAGAACCTCAACGGGAGAGGAGGCCTTAGCCCAGCAGTGGGAAATTTACAGGCTGATTATACTGATATCATTATGATTTTGTAAATATTTGGTCTTTTTTATTTATAAGAATATTATAGTACGTATGTTTGTTATTTTTTTTTTATATTTCTTTATTCGAGCTGTGGTAAATCGATAAAAATTAATATAATAATAACGTAATCGAAGATCGGCATTTTAAATACGGGTAGTAACTAATCAAATCAAATCAAATCAAATCAAAAATCTTTATTCAATATAGAAGTGTTTACACTTGCTTATTGATTGTCAAAAATCTACCACCGGTTCGGAATTTAGCACCTCGGACCTGAGAAGAACCGGCGAAAGAAACTCAGCGGGATATTTTTTTTTTTTTTCATTTTGCATGTACAATAATTATTATATTTTAGTTATTTGAAACAGCCTGGAGGCGATCATTTCATTCCCAAGGTGTGCAGTCAACTAAAATATTTAAACGTCATTTTTTATGTACTCTGAATGAAATATTGTGTGCCTATAATACGTATAATATGCATATATATTATAATTATGCCTTACATTCAAATTATATATATACATTCAATCCACAATGGAGCAGATTATTACTGTTACTGTTCGTAACTGTTTAAAATAAATTTTTACTCGCATTACTAGCTTTATTAACGATAACAGCATATTAATGAATATAATTTTCTAGGAACTATTGATTTTATGTGGAGAATGAAAATGTTAATATATTTATCTGTAAATGTGTTTTATCCTCAGTATCGATAATAATGTTCGGATGATGAATGTAATAATGAATCACGTGATACATATTTTACAATTGTAACGCATCGCTTTGTATTTGATAAGGTAGTTAAAATCAACGTTATGGATTAATAAAAATATGTTCCCGTTGAAGGTTTTCCCAAAGAAAAAGAGGTGATGATACTAATTATGATAATAATCATTTACTGTTTATATAGTAATATTGGCGCTGCCTTTTTCTTACGCTTTAAAATTCAAACTTAACAATATGCTTGCATATGTATATATTTTTAAATTGCATATTAAAACCTTATTTCGTTATACTACCTAACTTAAATTGTAATCCTGTCTGGTAATAAAAAAAGGGCGCACTAAAATAACAAAGACAAATTAAAAATAAGATACAGCATAGACACGGACGAATCTGTGGAAATAAAATATTTAATAAAAAAAACGTGTGTACGCAATGCTGGTTTTTAATAAATACACAATTGTAATGAATAATAAGATAAACATGGTGTTTTTGAATAATACCGACATATAACGTTAGTGCCAAATGTTTGCAATAAATTTTACACGGAGCCAAGGTTTGTTGGACGCATCGTCTTATTGCATCTCTAAATTCTTATTTAAAAATCATTTAAAGGTTTTTTAAAAGCATGAATTCTTTATAAAGCAGCTTATTTTCCATAATCTGATGCAAATCGTATTCGCCTAGATTATTTTGACTTTAATTTCATAAACCGAATGAAACAGAGATGACACAAAAACAATCTACAAAAATTGCCACTTCCTATCTCAAGAAGGTAGTCAGCGTATTTAAAGATGTTATTTTTAGGTTTTATATTCGAATGTAAAAGAAATGCTAGCACAATAGCGGAGGCATCCCAATTGCATATTTAACGAGTTCTCGCCAACTACCCGGAAGGTACGCGCGAGTTGACATTATAATTGCTGTGAATTTTAGTGCAGCTAAACTACGTTCTATTGAGACATGAAACGTTTTACAAAATAAACATTGAAATCGATGTATTGAGAAATAAGAACTCTCATATTCGTCATCATAGAAATCATTACTTAAGAGCGTAGTTTGTAAGCGTGGGAATTAATTTTAGAACACACACATGGGTACTTTTCAATAATACAGTTGCATTGTGCAGTGTATCGTACGCATCCCCGGAGATAATTAGTTGCTTGTTTTCGGTGCAACGAATAAATTAAATTTTCATTGCGCGTTCATAACGTAGGATTTATAAAAATACATTTAATTACGAGTAATGTATTAGCTATAAGGTTGTCACTCGTAAACGCAATTATAAATTATTTGTTAGCATAGGGTGCGGTCAGAGTGCATTAAGATGCCAAATATTCATTATGATTTTTATTGTTTCAACTGCTTTCGTCTAACAAAATAATAATAATTATTTTCTTGATATTTTAAGGTTGGTAGATATACCGAATTAAATTAAAGTAAAGACAATTAAAACAATTATATTATTATATTATTTATTATAACAATTCAACTTACAATTACGAACTAAGCTAAGGTAAAAAATTTACTTAAAAAATTGGTAAGTAGTGTTTCTAAGGTTTCATACCTTATGGGTAAAAACGCGACCTTATTATTAAGACTCCACTGTCCGTCCCTCTGTCTGTCCGTACGTCTGTCGGTCACCAGGCTGTATGTCATGAATCTAGACAATTAAAATTTTCACAGATTTTTTTTTAATTGTTACATACTGTTTATTTTTTAATTAGTCCTTTATTTTTTTTATGTGTTCGATAATTTTCTTTACGTTTTCCCATTTAATTCTGAATTAGATAGAAATTAAATAGATAGAAGCAAAGATGAGTAAAACAATAACCGGTTAGTAATACTTACTTACTGAGTTCATCTGGTCTCTTGAAAAGTAAAAATTAACAATTGCGTCCCACGACACTCGCGCGCCACCCTTATGCTAACTTGTCGATGTGTGCGTAGACGTTTTGCGAAATTATAAGAGTCGGCTCGAAATAAAAATTGACGTGCTCTCACCTTGGGCTCTGGGGAGGGACTGAAAATTTATTGACAGCGATGTCGAATAATAA
Organism: Vanessa tameamea; assembly: GCF_037043105.1. Classification (NCBI taxonomy): domain Eukaryota; kingdom Metazoa; phylum Arthropoda; class Insecta; order Lepidoptera; family Nymphalidae; genus Vanessa; species Vanessa tameamea. The sequence continues at coordinate 7,137,725 of NC_087313.1, read as the reverse complement.
GTCAAAACCGTCAAATTATTTTCTCCATACTAAAATGTATGGACGACGAATGCCAAAAAGTAAGCAATATTTAAATAAAAATTACTACAATATTGTGAGATATAATAGAAATTGAACACGGTGAACTTATTATTTACACTTTTGTGTCCCCATTTAACCAAAAATACATGTATAAACTAGCCGCTAAATAGCTTAAAAAACGTTAATAGAAAAGGTCGATTTCAGTGTTTGGAGTGATGTTGACGATTAATTTACCAGGTTATTGATACAAATTTTATAAATATCACGCGGTGAAACTTGAGATCTATCTATTAAGATACTGAATGTTTTTTTTCATCCATAATCAATGCTCCAGTTTTAAGATATTTCGAAAATAGTAAGCGCTATTTAGGCGTTCCGCAAGGACTGTCCTCTTAATACTAAGTGCAACGATTGTATTTGTATTTAGATTGTGACAATCTTTGTCTGAGAAAAGTATTTGTGATAGAGTAGTTTTTCAAAGTATCTATGTATGTACATAGTTTAAGTAAAATCTTTATTTTATTTAATATATTTTACTTCACTTAACGGCAAGCCGTCTGGGTAGGTATTGAACATTCATTACCATTTATGATATTCTATCGCCAAACAGCATTACCTAGTATTATTATGTTTAGTTAGCTCCCAAGGTTGGTGGCGCATTGGTGTGTAAGAAATGGCAAATATGTCTTATAGCGCCAATGTCTAAGGGCGGTGGTGAACCCTTACCGTCAGTGGAATTTTGCCCATACGCCTATATTATATATAAATAATATACCTATTATTACGTGAATATGTATTCATATACATATATATGTTAAGATATAAATTGCTGTAATCATATGTGGTAAACTATACTATTAATTATATGGATATAACAAAGGTAGATGTTACATAGTAATAATATACATATATAATATTTCCAAACTTTAATTAATTATTCTAATTATATTTTTTTATATTAAAAACAGTATTTTTGCTTGAATCATAAGTATTTGACAGCAATATATATGGTTCCAATAATCGACACAAATGGGGTCGTCTGTTTCCAGCGTGAGAGCGCTTGGGAGACGTTGCTATTGGGACAGTTTTCCTCACTTAACCTTTAGATAGAATCATTGTACGTGACAGAGGGTAACTAATTTTATACGTCAGTATCCTCACTAACTTTGCATGACCTTGCTTCTAAAGTATTTTTATTAAGCTTAATTTAGAATTTACCACAACACCAAATATATATTCAATTGATTTTAAAGCTCGATAGCATTTTAAATAAATGATGAAAAACACATATCATTATATTTTAAGTAGGTTACAACATCGAAAATGTCAAATTGGGCTAAGGTATTCCATTGTTGTACACCATGTTGCTTCAAATCTGATCGGTCAATTGGCGGAATTTCATTCGACACAAGCATGTTTCCTCAACGTGTTTTTCCTCATTATCGAATACGACATAGATTATGCATATTCTTACATATTCTATGCGCCAGAAATCTCGCGAGTAGCAACAACAACTGAACAAAGTTACAAATCTATCGGATGAATGGCATACGAGACAAACAAGAAACATTCATTTTATTTACAACTAGCTGAACCCGCGGCTTTTCTCCCTATTTACCCCCTCAATACCTATGCCTGGTACTCAAACTATTCCCATCCAAAAGATCATCTAAATCGGTTCATCGGTATAAGCATGAAGAGGTAACAGACAATTACTTTTATTTTATAATTTTAGTACGGATATCTAAAACTGTTATAATAGTCTTAATATTAGTATCGATCGTTTTCAATTAGTAAATAAGATTTATACTATAAATGAGATATACATTTCCAGACTTTAATTAATTTTGAAGATTCAAAACCAGTTAAGTGATGATTGTGATATTAAAATCCGACCGGACCGCGGGAACCGCAAATAATTTATTATGTCAAATGGCACTGACACTGCGGGTAAGCAATGTGGCGCTTGTTTCATTTCGTTTTATTTTATACAAAATATAATTTTAATTAATTTTAAAGGTATTCGTTTAATTATATCTTATCGTAGATTATGTGTCTTTATGTGTATTATTGTAGAGACATGAAAGCCGAGTTTGTAGTTGAGTATAAAAGTAGAGTATGATCTGTAAGATAATTTATTTTCGTAAAAAAAATTTACACTTATATTAGTTAAAAAAATTATATATTTTAATGGATAAAGATACTACGTTAGATCACACCTTACTGTTTTATTTTAACGTTATTTGTAGTCCTTGTAGAATGTAAAAATCCTAGAAAATTAAACTAGACTAAAAAAAACGAAAATAATTGTATATTCATATTAAAGTTCACGTGAACAAAGCTCGCAGGCTCAGCAGTTCCTTAATAAATACACCCCAAAGACAATAAGCAATATAAATCAGTAGTTTTCGAAGACACTTGGCGCCTGAAGAGCCGGCTACGTCACATTGTCAGACGAGTATATTAGATAAGTAAGAGACTACACAATGAAATAAAAATATATACATACATACATGTAGCGGTATTTTAATTTAAAAGGCCTTCTTTCATAAATATGTGTCCGGCTCGGACGCTCGGCGCATGTTAAACATTTAATTGAATGATTATTAAAATCATTTATAATCGAAGAAAAATTAAAGCCTCTAAAGGTCCTATTGCTCGTATCCACTCTCTTTTAAGAAGAAGGAGAAGGAAAACATCGTGAGGAATCCTGCATGTGTCTAATTTCAATGAAATTCCGTCACATGTAACCAACCAGCATTACTCCTACTCCTTCAATAGAAGAAAACCAATAAATAATTATGAATTAAAAATGTTAAAACATAGAATTACGTTAATAAGATAAACATACTTTTTTCGTTATTATAATAACATATAGCAACGAAGTATGTACTATACGCGGGTCACGCACACAAAAGTAGTAGAGACTGTCGACGGAGAGGCGGCATGCCGTGTGACGTCACGGCATACGAGTAAGTCCTACCCAAAGGCCTTATATAATATAATTTAAAATAAACTTTTAATCGTACGTTTGACACTGGAAAGTAAAGATATATTCGAAGGGCATTAATACCAAACAATTCTATTTCGAGAAGTCTATTTGGAAGTAGTTGAATAAACCTGACGCGTTTTAATATGAACGCAAAGAACGATAAAATATTCCATGAATTTTAATAAAGACCAAAATACACGTAAGGAATGACTGAAGCGGTACCAGTTCATATGACCTTATTAAATCTTACAGTGTGGGAGACTTTGGTTATCTTCGTCGATATAAATCATGGGGGCGGGGGACTCCTTGCTCCACCCCTGCGGGTGGTCGAGGCTCGAGGGGACTCAACCGGACTCCGTTTATTTTTAACTTACACTTGAACATTATTTTTATGCTGGACACTTAGCTTCGCCGGCCCGTTCCGTTGGTATAACAACCGCTCGGCCCTTATTATTAATGCTACAATTATAATTTGTTCCATAATTTGCATTTGTATTTTCGTAATATACAAAATGTTTTAATATTTGCAAAGATATACATTTTTTAACCAAAATATCCGCGGATTTTTTTTATGTTATCATTTTATAATCATGATTTTTATTATTTTAAATATTTCGTTTCATTTAATCTGTACTAATACTATAAATGTGAAAAGTAACTCTGTCCATATGTCTGTTGATTAACTAAAATTTGGTATAAAGCAAGATTTAACTCCAAGGACGAACTAAGGTTACTTTATTATGGCTTATATCTGACGAACAATCACTAAAACGCGAACGAAGACGCCGGCGCTAACTAGTTATTTCATAAAGCCCTATTTTGCGTTTATATAATAATAAAACCGTAATTTTATATTGAATTTTATTTTCTATACAATTTAATAAGAATTTGGTTATATTTTCTAATAAACATCGTTATCTCGTGGTCCGATCCGGGCGTATGGTTTTCAACCGTGTCGTTGTCGTATAATAATATCAATTTATAACGATGTCGATACACGTCCGTAATTCGATCTTAGAAATATAAATACACCATAGAGTTTTATTATAAAACCGAATCTATTGAAGAATCGAGTATAGGAAAAAGTTTTTCCCTTATCAAGGATAATAAATTGCCGTGAGCCCAAAATGTGATATTTGATCGCAACTCCGAAAGATTTCCTTCGCGACTTCTAAAGCTGATAAGTATTTGATATATCCACCCTCTTTTATATCGTCGGAACGAAAGGTGATATTTGAATATCACTGCTTCAATCTATCTCATCGTTTCGTAGGTGCATTTATATAACTTTTACACGTTAACACGTTTAACACGTTATTTTTTTTATTTCTTGGAAAGAAAAATATTTTTTATTAAAAAAGTTAAGTTTTCACTTTGATTCTAATACGAAGGAAAAAGTATAATACAAATTAAGTAATTAAAAAAATTTAATTAAGCATAATTTTTTTTTTTTTTTAACTTTAATTAAAGAGTAATCGTTAGGTCTGTTGAGGGTTTTTATAACGATATAACAAGCCTGAAAACCAATGAATTTAAAATAAGATGGTTAATGACATTTTAACAAAATTTTAGCTCTTGGGATCTTGAAGCAGTACATAAAAAATATTCGCACTCCTTATATTATTAAAGGGTGACAGACGAACCTATATATAGGTATAAAGGTATATTATGTATAATTCATTAGATACAAATAACACGAGGGAACGGAATTCACAAATAGAATTCCGCAAACAAATCGCATATAACGAGACTAGCTAAAAATAGAACGAGCTCAATCGTCCTTTTCATTGAATATCATAGGTCACTCGTGTGCTTCATTGTGTAGATACTGGATAACGGTTTCAAGAACTCGATAAAACTTTCCACCGCCACCTCGAAGGTGACAACACGCAACATCGAAGTAGTTAAAACACGCACACATATAGTCATTGTTGGCTATAAACAGTAAACTCTAGCTTTTATTAGTTCGTAAAACGAGATTATAATGTCTTCAATTTAACTTTCATTCTATTTTTTTTTTATTTATGTTTATATATTGTTCATGTATTCGATTAGAAAAGGTGAAAAACTATTATGCCTTATATGTTTATAATTTTTTGTGTATTCTTGTCTCTGAAAGTAGATGAACGAGATATCAAAAACCAGATAAATGCGACCCTGAATAGTGAAGCTCTCACATGTCTCAGACAATAATATCGATTTTTACACAAAGCAGTTTACCGTAGCTCACGGAGAGATAGATGAGTGTGGCCGAACACATTAGATAACAAGATTCAAAATGTCGATCATTATAAAATGATTATACCAAGTGCAGGACTTCATCAATTGCTGTCGTACTACGCTAAATAGATAAGACTGTACGGGTACCAGATCTGACGTAAGAAATCGTAGGAAATTAATCGGAAGTTCTTTGTGTAGATTACCAATTGCCATCCCCATGATAGTCATAGATTGGAATTCTTCAAGCAAAAATAAAGGCAAAACCTCTTGTGACTTCAACTAACTAACTAAAATCAAGCAATCAAGCGGCTCTGGAGAAAATGAAATGGGAACGCGAGGGCGCAAAGGGGCACAGGACAATGACGTTAAAAGTTATTGACTGATTTTTAGTTAATACCGCGCATGATGCCAATATATTCAATCAATTGCACAATATTATTTAAGTATTTTAATGGTACCACTTCTAGGATAACTGCAAAAATAGAATAACCAAATCTTCTGAGAACATTACTGCTACATCCACAGATTTCCAAGCATTTAGGTACTGCTCAAAAACAAAATATATTTTAATTAAAACTTCAATTATTTTTTAATAAGCTACCTAGGAACATGTTGACAAAAATAAATAAATTTGAATGTTAGTTGCAGGCTCTATTAATGAGATTTTCGTACAGCGGCACGTAACTACATCCGGTCAACGCCGCAGTGTCCACATGACACAATTTCGGGCAGGAAATTACACGCTGTAACCGCGACATCGTCTATGGACTATAGTGGATTGCATGAGCTTGATATTAACATTATTTTAATTTAATTTTAGCCATTTTGTATTAATAAGACAGGAGTAAATGTGCGATCTAATGGTTAGTGGTCATTGTCGCCAGTAGACATGTCAGGTATATAAACATTTCCTGACTCTTTCAATGGAGTGAAAACTTCGTAATTAGACCCCTGAAGAACCGCCATACTGGTACAAATGACCTAATATTTTATGTCATCATCTCCCGGTCTATAATAGCACGAAATATTCAAGTCGTAAATAATGTTAGTTTGCTTACAACGCTCGGTGTTAATTACTTCTGCAGTTTAGATTTATTTGTGAGAAGTTACTTTCATCTCGGAATATAGATGAGTTAACATTAAACCTACAAATTTTTACTCACTCTCCGGTCTGTAGCTTTCGCTTAGTACTTTCTAACAGTTTATTTCAGCGCCAATTGTTCTTTCACCGAACATCAACACTTTGTATTATATACATATATATATATATATATATATATGTTTTGTATTGCTGTACTAAGGTTTGATATTAGTAAGTGAGTCAGTGTAATTACAAGGGATATAGCGTTATGCGGGTAGATCATATGGTGGTTGATGTGTGCTATATGAATTACCATCAAGTAACAACGCTAACCTTTGCTCGTTTAATGTATTCCAAAAAAATACAAAAGATTAATTCTCCGTTATTTTTTTGATAGTAAGATACATCGATAAGCACTCTTCCTTACACGCATGTATTTATAAAATAGTAAGAAGTAAATAACAAATAGATATAATCTACATAAAATTACCGATATATTTGATATTTTACACGATCTATTAGTAATATTCACGTGAAATTTCATGAGTACATATCGTTGTGGTGGAGATTATGGACCAAACCCGCAACATTAGCTATAGTTGAGTGCATCAAATTGGATCTATCCACGGTCTATCATAGTTATTTGGAGTGAATATATTTGCTATTATTTTTAAATGAATGACTGAACGAATGAATATATTTCTTTCAGGCAATATTAGTAAATATATTGTTACATAATTATAACAAAAACAATAAAATTGCAGAATACAAAATTATTATGTTTATAATTAAATAATTAAATTAACTAAATTGAATAATTTCAATCAAAACAAATTAAATTATATCAAACCATATTAAATCAGACGAATTTAACAAAAGTAGCACTTTGTGTATATTTAACCAATAAGTACTCGTGATCATAGAGCGTATATCTAAAGGAGGGACACGAAAGAAGTATTCGTTTGAATTACTCAGTATTTCATAATACGCTGGAATGCTGACCACTAAACAAGGGAAGTCTGTTTCATAGGGGCCAGTACTTAAACAAATATTAACTAAAATAGAGCACTATTATCTATTATATTCTTATATAAATACTTATATGCTTTCGATTATTCATGAGTTTTTAATTTGGAAGTTAATAATATATGCTTGACTTATTCCAAAAAAATATTTTTTTTAATTTTTTTTATTGTTAACATCTACTTAATTGTAACAAACACATATATTGTTTGAATATTAGAGTATACGAAGCACCATTACTTGCGGATCTTCACAGTTCAGGTAGCAGAGGTCATAAGTTTATATTAATGAACACGGAAGTCGAGAAATGCAGCTGCGGATGATGTATTATGACTTTACATTGTCTCATTAAAATCTTTCGCTCTGCCAGCTTGTTAATTAATAATAATTATTCATAACAGCGCAGCGTTTTGTATCACGTAGTTGTTCATTTAGTTATCAACGAGTTGTTTAATGATTTCCTCCTGATCGATTTCAGTCACGGCGACTATTCTCAAAGGAGCTAGTCTGCGCGATGTATATTATGGTGGAGGATTGTGAGCGCATTGCGATATGACGATAGTTATCAGGCCTAGGTTCAAAGGCTTTATGTGATTTGGAAGTGTCACCGGGCTCAACAGAGAATTTCTTGGCAGAAAATCTCAAAGACTCGAATGGCCTTGGGGTCATAGGTTCGAACATAAAATTAAAAGTCTTATAAGCTAGGCGTAAGACCACTTAAACAAAGTCTTGACTTAATTAACGCTTTTAGTAAAATATGCAATAAATATGAGAAACTTGCAACGTTTATGCATAGGGAGTAAATTAAAGCAGGCTGTGTGGTAAACGTGCCAACGCGTTCCGTTGCGTTGATGTGCTATCAATATTGAGCGGCAACTACCTGCGGTTTCAACATGGAAACTCGCAAATGAATTTTAAACACAAGATTGATAGGATAAAGCGTATATGAATTTAAAATTATAAATGCTATGAACTATTATTTTATAAGTTACATGTTATCACTCAATTAAAAGTTAAACATTGGAATTTGTTTGTGTTAATACGGTGACAAAAATATAACACTTTATGCGTTTACAATTTTCAATCTTAACCTAAAATTTTATACTTGGCCTTTGAAGTTGGTTTGATTGAAATATATGGTTATCTACTACTATAAATCGTGTATTCATAATCCAATATTTGCTTAGATTTGATGAACGCAGAAATAGTTTTATTGAACTAAATAAACGTAAATTACATTACGACTGAATGTATCCACTTTTATACAAAAGTATTTTGTTATCGGTGAACGTCTACTTGAAAGAGGTGTTTCCACAATCCTTTGTTTCCAATTCCAAATTTACTAGACGGTAGGGCTTTATTCTAGACCGTCTGGGAAAATATTGATCACTTATTATAATACCAAACAGCAACTTTGTATTGCTGTGTTCCAGTTTGAAGGGTGAGCGAGGCACTGTAATATAAAGATGAATTTGAGGGAAATATGCATTCACGTTGATGACATACAAATAGGGAATATTTCATACGATGCAGATGTATGTATATGAGCAATATCATAAGTGTCCCGTTGACCAACATTACCGAGGTGCTTGTTTGCCCGTCTCCTTTGTTCAATTAGACGTGTCATAATAAGATTTAAAGAAAATCACGTTTAAATCAGAGGTTGAGTTCATGATAATTCTGAAATATGTAAATCCTAAATGAATGCACTAGAAGTAAATCACAATGACGAACAATATTTCTGGATATAAATTGATAATTTTTTTATACAGACATTTATGACAGTTTTATTTATGAATCATTTATTCAAATATGATTTATTATAATCGTGTTAAATGTTTCGTGAGCGTATTCTAGAACAGAATGTCAAAATTTCGTGTATATGAAGAATATTATAACAATTAATCAAATACGTACATAGGTGTTCCTCAGTGACGTCCTTTGTTGAAGAATGACAAATTGACAATGAAGTAATAGCAATATTTACTGAAATGATAAATGGATTTGTTAAATCTATAGTGTAAAGTTAGGATGGATTGTTGACGCCACGGCATGTTTGCTATTGCATGAATATAATGTATGTAGATACGTAAGCTAAGCTTTGTGCACGCCACGTAGGTACCACCCACTCATCAGATATTCGACCGCCAAACAGTGACAATTAGTATTGTTGTGTTCCGGTTTGGAGGTTGAGTGGACCAGTTAAACTACAGGCACAGGGGACATAACAACGTAGTGCCCGAGGTCGGTGGCGCATTGGTAAGGAATGGGTTATATTTCTTACAGCGTCAAAGTCTGCGGCGGTCTGCTTACATATAATATAAAATTTAAAAAAATCAAATAGAAAAGTCCGTTGAGATACAACTCAATCTCTCATTATAAAACAAAAGGCAGATGGAGTGCTCGGAAAATAACAGTGAAGCAAATAAATGCGAAAATGAAAATAAAAGAATCATACGTATCACGAAACGACGCCGTCAAAAGTGTCACTTTAATTCATTATTATTTATTAAATATAAATTTACTTTATAACAAATAATTTATTACTGCACACATTAAAAAATACATGATTATATATTTAAAAAAAAAACTAGTCCATTAAAGACTGAAAAAAAATTACTTAAAGTCTGTGTCAATAATTACATGCCCATCTCTGTATTGACCACTTTCTCAAAAATATTCGATAAGATCATTAACCGTCGACTTATTTCTTATATCAATAAATTTAACATAATCGCAGATAATCAGTACGGCTTCAGAACGGGCAGGTCCACAGAAGATGCTATTATGAGTTTCGCTAATACCACAGTAAACAATATATGTAACAATAAAACAATCGGTGTCTTTTTTGGATCTGTATGAAATATTATATTATTTTATTTAATTAATTATGTAACTTATTAATTTAAGTACACACACTAATTGTAATATAATTTCATTCTTACAATTGTTTTGTCTAAATCAAATGTTACTATTTATTGAATTTTTTTATCATGTTTTAACAGATTACAAAATTTGTAATCTGTTAATTCTTGATTCAATTGAGTTTTTTTTTGTATTTATATATTTAACAAATACGTGCAATTTAAATGTGGTGAGAAATAGAGCAACGTCGCTTTGTTGATTGGTCGATAATAACGTTCACGTCTTGTTAATTATGCAATATGATGCTTAAATAAATTATTATTATTAAATATTTAGAAACATGTTATTTTTAAGCTCGTTAATTGACACTATCGTCAACCAAAGATATAAAAGTAATACAATATATAAAAAAAAACTTAATAAATTCTGCAATTTGAATTCGACTTTTGTCTTTTAAACGAAACAAAGAGAGGCCAAAACTTCATTACAGAGATGCCAGAGAAACGTTATTTGTTTGTTTTACTTTGTAAACCTTTTGAAGAGAATACTGGCGTATTTAAACACCTTACTTACAATTATGTCGTTATCTGGCCTTCCAGATCAAACACAAAGCTTGCAAAGGGTTAATTAAAAAAAAAAAAAGGTATTATTACTCTTAAAAAAACATGCAATTTGTGTTCATGTAACATGTTAATCCAAAACTAAAAATGATTTTAAATTAGTCAGCAACATGATATGAATAAAAAGAAATGTTATCATTGTATGCGTATGAATAATCCTTAGCAACAGTACTGCACGTGTTTCTAGCAATAAACCTAACCTAAATACGTTAGTTAAAATTGAAAGGCTTCGTTTTACGAGGTCTTTCAGGCATATTTACAATAGGCACTGGAGGTAGGACATGGGATTAGGTTGCTCGTAAAACATTGTATATCGAAACCTAATATTAAGCGCCGTTTTGTGTGTGAAATCAACTTGGTTACTTGAATAAACGTTGTACAAGTTGCTTAAATGCTAAAAGTGTGCTAAAATGAATTATGCTCAACAACATTTTGTATAAAAAATAGGTTGTAAGTTTACTAGTTGCCGTTCTGTGTCTGGTGGTGGGAGGTAGGCTAGGTTAATGGTTAAATTTCATAATAATCGGTCAAGTAAATGATCAGTATAGGTACAGGCGTAATGGCATAAATAAACATGTTATCACATTAATTTTTTTATTTAATTCACGAGTCTCCAACAAAGATATACACTAAATACATATTCTTTATATTAAACAATATGAGGGTTACAAGTTGTGTGCTCCTTCAATTATAGGAGACCACAGCGTGCACAAAGCTTAAGAAAAACAAAACAAAATTAAATAAAATTAAGATAAAAAGTAAAAAAATATATACGTAGTAGTAAAAAACAAATATAAATTAGTAACTTAAAATTAAGAATAGCTTATTAATTAAACATTATTTTGTGTTTGGTTAAAAGTTGTTAGCATTTGTTAGTAGTTAGGATTTTAAATGTACCAGCGGGTAAATATCAAAATTGCTGCCCAGATGCCTGCTCTCCTTTTAAGCAGGTTTGGAGTTTTTTCCAGAATACGCCGTTCCAATAGTCAATAAACATGTGATAGAATTTCATCCGACGTATGCGGGAGTTATAAGCCGAAATTAAGCGCATGTAAATTAGTGATGCGTGCTGGATTTGATACAGCGATCATCAATTATTATCCAAGTCCGCCACCGGGCCACTTCGGATTTTAAATCAGGAACAATGTTATATTAAACATAATTATATGACATTCAAGTTTCTTAATAAATATGACTTTAAGTGTTTCGTGTTTATATACTACTTTAATATACACTAAAACCTTCAAATATAATATAGGTTGTGGACGTCAGTGAAGAATCATCAATCAATCATCAGTCGAACAAACTAACATACGGAGACAAAGGGAAATGTTTGTTTTGAAGTCGCTTATATATAAAATATTAAATAACATAACACAGAACGTATTAATTAGGAAGTATACAAAAACATTATAAAATTACGGGATTGTAAATGTATTTTCCCGTCTTTTGTTTTTACGTAATTTGATTCTTTATTCTTTTTTATTGCAGGAAATAACGAAGAGTACGAGCATCGAAATGCCACCTAAGTAAGCTAAAAAAATTAAATAGCTATCATAAAACACCATCTTAATAATTCAGATCGAATAAGATATATCATCGCTTACGTCTTATGTCATATTGCTTATCGTTTTATAGTTAACGAGCAACTATTCATGCGAAATTAAACCTTTATATAAACGCTTCACAGTGCTTTATATCTATTGTTTGTTTTGTGTCTTAGTAAATAATTTCAGTATATTAAAATTTTCCTAACAGACATAAATTAAATGATTGATAAACACTATTATCGGAAGACTATTATGGATGATAAACTAGTTAAACAAAACTGTTTCTTCCTTTCTCGAAAGATAAATTATTAACTCGACAACCGCTTAGCAACGCTCATAACTAAAACTCTTATATCTTAAAAGAACCCGTTCAATAAGAATTTATGCAACAAATTATGAAATAATTTAGTATTGATGGGAAATTTAACCATGGCAACATTACTAAATAAAAAGGCTATGTTATTAGATTTTATATTGAACTATGATCGATATACTTGATGGTGAATATTTGTAATATTATTCACCTTACCATGCCTATAAGAAAGGTTTCTAAGTTCAAATATCATACAAAATTAATAAGAAAAACACGTCCATTCCGTGAAATACTACCGAGAACGTTGCTGGAATTAAATCTACGCCCATAAGCCTCGCGACGACAGTCGCCGTGGCTACGTCTTTCTTCAATTTAAAGAAGAAGAAAATAATTGTTGTGGAAATAAATAAAATTGCTTTTGTTGACGTTAAGTAGTATTTGTAATAAAAGTATAATGTTTATAGTCCATTTTATTTATAAATGCATGAATGTTCTAGAAATAAAAGACGTATAAGTTGAAATAGAAGACGTACACGACTTAGAAGTTACAAACGTTAAGTTTTATAGCTTGGAGGATACACTGTTTCTGTTGGCCCGGAAAATGTACTTAATGATAAAAGCGAAGGGCGAACGGGACGATGTGTTTGAGTCACAGAAACATAACTTATTTCATAAATCACTCGAATGCGCTATGGACCAAATCGTTATTATTGCCGATGGGTATCCTTGACTATGTAGATGAATTAGGTCGATAAGATCCTTCTTTAATAAATTATACACATGACCGTGTCACACGCGTTATGTGCATGCGACACGTTTACGTTTCATGCAAGTCTAAACAAGGTCAATTGTCAACATACCTAGCATTTGTATCGATGCTAACGCTAAATTAACTTAGCTGATGTAACAATGATACGACAGTTATGTCAGCGATGTAGCGTTGTTTTATCGAAACGTCAACGGATCGTGTGCATTCTCGCTGATGACTGCATTTACAGCTGAAACGAAAATAACCTACGGCTGCTTTAATTATCAAACGGGTAATTTACGATGCGAGTGTTGAATATCAGCTGCTTAATATGATTTCAACCGCTTTAAATACTCGACATCTCGTGACTCTTTGCGTGATCTGTATTATGTAACGCTTTTCAATATATGGGCTATTTGTCTCATAGATATTTAGTGTTTATTATAAAGTAATGTCATAATTATGAGTATTGAAGTAAGCTACGCAAATTCTATAAAATCATATTAGATTTCGAAAAATCAAGTATATAATTTTCTATAATTGCATTGAATCATTTAACATTTTCATACAAATCTCTGTCATCATCAGACCTATATGAATGTTTTGACAGCCTTTGACAGTTATTGGTTCTATAATTTCAGCTTATCGTTGAGTCTTCTATTGTGATAGCGTTCGACGCGACTAGATCCTCAATAGGTTTATCCACTTGGCCTCAGAGATCGACTACAAAGTGATTTTGTAATCGGTGATAAATATACTAAAGTACTTCATGTTACTTCTAGGTAGGTACCTACTCAGCCCATTTACCAGTATGCAAAAAAAATGTTAAAAAAAAGCATATATAAGTAAAATTGGAACTTCATAAAGAAACACCCTTATCTCTGAATTTTAAAATATTTTATTAGAATTTTAATTTATAAAAAGTTTTTGTGGTCGTTAATAATTCATTATTTTATAATATAATAATTTAATATAATATAAATAATCAATTAATTTTAAGTTACATAAAATTAATCTATGGTATTATTAATTCAATTAAATAACGAGAAAGGGCTGAGGGTCCCACATTTATTGATGACCTAGTTACGCGCACCCTTATAAACCGACTACTGTTTATATGTATGTGTATATTACAAGGGTCAAAGCATAATTAATTAATTATGTTTCTCAAATTTCTACAAAATATTTAAAAAAAAATAATAAATACTATACATTTTAAAAGATCATAGATATTATTTTATGTTACATAATGTTAGCTTTGATTACGATTTCTTTGCTATAGTTATAAAAAAAAAAAACGAGTAGATATTGCTTCATTTCAAAAATATATTATTTCCAAAGTGTGAAACATTGGCAGTTGTTTAGTGACAATACGACTATTTATGTGTCACTCAAATGCAACATAATTTCGTATTGATATTCATACGACAAACCCAAAAATAAACAATTTTCCACTGTATGTACAAAATCACGTATGCATTCGAAAAGACCAACAAAACTGTCCTAGTTTGCTTTATTCGCGATTGTTTGTATTAATCAACATGACATTCTATTTAATATGGTTATTCCAAAAACATGACCGCACAGATAAAAAAAACATAAATATTATATTTATAATTTTTTTTCTTCTATAATCGCATTGAAACCATTGATGCTTGGCCTAAAATCGAAAAGCAGTCAAATTTGTTTCTTTTTATTGCTAACAGGTCCAATCTCAATAAGCGGTGGTGACCACTAGCAGTACACAATCATTTATAGCAACTGATCCCATTTACCCCTTGTCTTCCTAATTATAAATAATTTAAAAAAGTACTATAACGTGACAAACATACAGACAAAGAAACCTTTAAGTGTAATACTATTACGATATTATACAACCTCGCAATAGTATCAATGGTATATATGAACGAATATTTTAAGTACGCCCAAGGATCTCCAAAAGTGGTGTGATAGAGACACAAGGCTTCCTGTTTTCCTTGTTTATGACCCTGATCACGATGAGTTATAACCATTATTTATGCCACTCGATTGAACAGACCTCTCAGTTGATTGCCAATTTTCTTAAATACAATTACATTTGGCTGAAGTTCATGTTATAATCAGAGCTTTTAACGATATTCAATAATAGATATAATTGAATAGTCTCTGGTCTTCAAAATTACATAAAGACCAGGTAAATATGGACGTGGTGCGTCGCCAGCGCATTTCAGGCAATAGCTTTAAATTTGTTGTTGCTGTATTGAATCCGTTAATTTATTTTGGTGAAAAATATTCATGTATCGTTGCGCTTATTAATTTACAATAGCAATTGATTTTAAAATAGTTTGCTTACACTTATTTAGGAGCCGAGATGGCCCAGAGGCTACGTGTCTCTGCCACCTGTTTATCCACCAATACCGCCTGGAGCTTATTTGACTACAATATTCCAGATCTATCTCGCCTCCTGGATATTTCCATTGCGCAGCTGTAGGACATTGATAGTCTGTTAACTTTACTTTTTTATGCTTATTTATGAGTAAAAAAATAATATTAAAATTAATTATAATAATATTAATTTTATATTTTTTTATTAAAAGTAAACGAGCAAATGGCAAGCCCATTTGATTTTATACTGTAAATAAGCCTACAATAAGGAATGAAATATTATTTCCGTCTTGTCTTATAATTACAAAATGCTGAGTAGTAAATCAGATTGCTGTTTTCCAGTAGAATAAAATTCTAGTAAAGGGTATAAAATGTTTTTGGACATGCCGTGGTATGCGGGGGAAAAAGGTTGTGGTTCGAACAAAACTTTGAACAATAACATTTCAGAAATTGCTGTCGTTACTCTTATGAGAAAGTAACATTATATAAAAAACAATAATATTCGATTAGAAAATAAAGTTATTTTAAAAATGTGATTAATTTCATTTTACATATTTTCCAATATAGTTTCGACGTTCGCAATTTCAAAATGACAAGAGTTCAAGATAATTATTTTAAATTATTCGGAAGAACTTCAATCGCCAATGTAATGTTTGGGCTATAGCTTTGATTCCATTACCAATGAACGGTATGGCTTCTGTAATGCCTATTTCTATAAGAGGAGTAAACTCGTATGATAATATAGACTATATGCTTTACCTCTATGTCTCAATACAATAGATACAAAACTATTTAAAGTACAATATAGCCGTTGTATGTAAAGAATATTTATTTGTATTTACAAATCGTATTAAGCGTGATCGTATTAAAGGGGTTATACTGTATATATATTTATAGTTGTTAAGGTTTGACGATGGTTTTTAAACATTTTTTTGAATTACCTTTAAACGAATTATAACCGGAGTAAATTATTTGACAAACTTAAAAGCGCTAGATCTATTTTGAAATAACGAACTCGCCGCAGAACACGATCGTGAAATGACAGATAGTTATATATGCGATCTTTACTGTAATAGTAAATATATATAAATAAATAATATATCTATATTTAAATGATACAAATTAAAATAACGTGTCAATGTAAGTTGGTTATTATTTATTTATAAATAAAGGCACACCTTACAAATTTATAAGCAATTACAATGTGCGCAAGCTATAAATTATAAATCTGTATGAATATGTCCTATGTAGGTATGTGCAACATTTACAGGATGACGTATTCAAACTTCATCGTTAGAATTTTTAATTTCATATTACAATTATAATATTCTAGTAACATTGCTTTTAACAGTAATGGGTTGGTTATCTGAATTTAACGAGTGAACTAAAAAGTAAATTTCATCGAATACATTAAAAACACAGCAAAATTTTAAAACGTTAAAAAATAAAAAGGATTCTCGATAGCCAAAAAAACTATTTTATAAAAATCAAATGAGATAATTTCGATTGTGATTTAGTTTATTAAAAGTTGAACGAAAACATGCGATTTTCTAACTAGTTATAAAGTAGATATAACACAGAGTTAGTGGTCAACCGTCGGGCTATATAGGGAATTCGTTTACGAGTTAGAAATTAATTTCCTGCGGCATAAAGCAATCGGCGAGTCTGATGTGTCTCTGATAGGCACGGCTCGGCACGTCCCATTGATTGATTCACTAACTGTTTTGTGTTTCGCTTTTTACGTTCAGGTAATCGGGTCAATCGTTGTGAAAATAAATAAATTTTTGTGCGTATAAATTTACTGACACTATTAACTTCCTATTAACTTTAATTGATAACCTTCGTAGTTATGTGATAAAAATATATCTTGATGTAATTTTAGTCATGGTGGTATCTCAAGGCAAGGCAAGCAAAGGCATTTTCTAATCATTTTTTACCATCGTCCGATGGGCAGACCTACCCTCCAGGCGCAAGATTTTACGAGATTTCCAACATATGGGAGTATCAAAAAATGAAAAATTACCTAACATTGGGCTTCTACTGAGAGTTTTTAGACATAAAATGGAAAAAAATATTAATGGTCGGACCAGTGGGCAAGGTCTCTTGATAGTTGCTACAATCTATATGCCATTCACTGGTATTTTACGATATTACGGCATTAACACCGTCAATCCTAAAACTAAGGTACTGGCTCCAATTCACTCACCCCTCAAATAGGCACATAAGGTATTGTTGTGTGATAAAAGAACAAATTTATTGATAACTACCAAGTCAGGCTGCGCAAAGTCCTACCACAAAGTGTGAAAATCTTTGTATTATTTAGCACCTTTGGTTATGAATATCGCAGCGTTTGTTTGAAGGTTTATTTATACTGAAGCTCGGGCTGTCCCATGACAAGTTATGAAAAACGGCTTTGTTGAACATGTGACAAGAATAAATAAAAACTGAAGCGAGTCTCAGATAGGTTTCATGTTTTCAGTGCATTCTGCACTGCACATTTAGTTAGCGCGATATTTTAAATTAAAAATGCGCTTGCATATATATTTTTGCTGAGTGATATTTTAATTAACGGTTTGGAATTTTTACTGTATTTGTTTTACCATTTTAAATTATTAGCCGACTTCTAAAAAGTTAGTATCTATATTTTACCAATGTCTATAATGTCTAAAACTACAAATACTACAACAATGTTGGAGCTGAGCTCGAACTTTTACCATTGATGTGTACATACCATCAATTGGATTACGAGAATAGATAGCGTATTTGTGTCGCCACAGACAAATTTGTATTAGATCGGTCAGTAGGACATGATCTTGTACCACTTATAAATATAATAGTTGTCCTTATTAATGAATTAGTCGATTAATTTAAAGAATTCTTTGATAACAAATATCCAATAAGTGTGAAAGTGAATGCAGCTTTTATTCTATTAACTACATATGTTATTAAACATGTGTTTTGGAACTTAATTATTAGAGGTTAGGCTTGCTTGCCTAGTTTTGCATTATTACGTGCAGTATCTGTAATAATTTGAATTATTACGTTTAACATTTATATCTCTAACGTGTATGTAAGCCCGAGGTAATCTGATTAAGGTCCGGTTCAAATATAAATACACATTTTAGTATGAAATAATTTCGCTACGGATATAATTCCGCTTGTACGAAATATCTTTATAATTCAAAGTAATAAAAGTAGGAAACATATGTACTAGGTATATGATAATTTAATTCAATTTGTATGGTGATGATATTTTACGTGAATTTGATATGAGAGAGATTCAAATATTTATTCTAAACTCGTAGTCAAACTGCTGCATGGATACATCAAAATCAAAACTACCCTGCTTTTTATTAAAATATTTTATTATAATTTTCTTTCTTTTATAAAAACCAACACAATCTGTATACAGCGAGCTGTTGCGAGAAAGCTAGTAGTATTTGTAGCTTGAATAGAAATTCCAATAGTCTGAAAAATGAAACAGAAAGTTGTCATCAATGGAAGCAATAAATGCTGGTTTTAAATCTTTAAAGGTATTTTCTGCGATACATTTTTAGGGGCCACGTGTTCTGTTTTCGTGTTTTGAATATTTTGATATTATTTTATTCGTAAATTTCTTTTTTTACGCACAGTGCTTGGGCCCCTGGGTAGAACCGGCTTATGTGGGATTTTTATCTACTAAAACCGCTGCGATGGCGGTCTTAGGCACAATTCTGAATTGCGTTCGCAGTCTCTCCCGTGCTGTGCTCCGCTTGTGGCTCGATGAAGGTCTTTTCAGGGGCCGAATGTGATATTGCCACCTCGCAATTCTCGATGAAACGACTCAGTCATAGTTTTTGCTGAGCAGGATCGTCCTTTTAGCGTTCCCTCGCTCAGTTTTCTTCCTTCTGGACTATAACGTTTAAACACAAGGAGGCTCTTTCACGCCGATTCCCTGTGAGCATCGCCCGAGTAGCCGCATGAGTACACGGGAGTACAAAGTCTCGGCCTACCTTACGGACCAAGAACAGCCTTACCGTGTTTCACGCAGGGCACGTTTCACCTGAGCTTTGTCTCGATCCTCGCTACAGTGGTGATAAACCTTTCATCGATCATCGATCTTACACAGGTAATCTCCAAAAGTTGTAAGCCGGAAGGTGACTCGTCACTTTTACAAGACGTGTTTGCGCGTTTATCGTTCCTCGCGGAGACGGTCCAGTGTACCTGCCGCTTTAATGCTTCCAGCGCATTCGGACATAAGAATTCTGCCGGAGGACGCGGGTCTGCTGATAGACACATATTTTGTTTTACTAGACACAGGACGAGTATCTAATGAAAAAAGTATTATATTATTTATATGAAGTTATAAAATGATGTAAAAGTAATTATCCATGCGAATTCATGTTTCTTATTATATTAGTAGCTTTGATTGTTCATTCTGACGTAAGGAGGGTTTCTTAATGAGTTGCTAAGCTATGTATATGTGTCCGTACGTAAGGAGGGTCCCTAATGAGTTGCTAAGCTATATGTGTCCGTGCGTAGGTATATTCCGTAAAGTACTCGTGCACTTAACCCTTACTAATATTTCTGTAATGTTGTTGAAAGGACTCGTAGAGAAGACACAAATAGCAAACCTATTCAACGTGGAGTTTTTGAGTCGGTGAAGAGGTCGTCGCTGGAGTTCAGTGCGAACTTTGCGACATTAGAAATCCTAACATTCAGAGTGTGATGCTGCCTGGCAAGACAATCATATAATATGATATAATAACGGACAGCATGACGGCAGAGAAATGAACTCCAAGTAATTCTTAGCAATCAGAATACGTTGTTTTATACCTGTGATCAAATTAAATTTTATGATATTAGGATTGATATCATTCGAATAAATAAAATAGCTTAAAATACGAAAATTATTATCAATGTGTTATGACGCAACCGTATATCTGAAATGAATAATATTGTCTCAAATAATATAAATGTAATAAGCAGCGTTTTCTTTACAACCGGAAATATTTTCTTCAAATTACGAAGAAAAGTTTTCCTTTTAAGATAAAATGCACGAGTGGTTTGTAATGTATGATCATGGATAGTGATTTTATTCCCCTGTGTAGGGGGAAACAAAATGCATGCTACAGAAGGGTGGTGTTTCGCATTTGCCTCGCAGCAACGTTGAAAGCATATTCAGGTATTGAATGAATTTAAATGCAAAATCATATATGTAACTCGTTTATGGTTTATGGTTAGCGAAATGTGTGAAGCGACATTAGTGAGGTAGCAAATTTGTTTTAGAAATTGCGCTATATTCTAATACGCAAGAATATATTTAAATTTGAATAAAATTCAATATAAATCTGATACGGTATTATCAGAGACGCGTTTAATTTATCTAGGTTATTTTATGACAAATCACGATATTTGTCATCTAGATGCATATCTCTAAAAGGCCATTTTATTTTTATAAAATAAAAGAAAATATCATATATATAATTTAAACTTAAAACCATTTGGATTTCGAAAAATAAGGCTGATTATTAGAATATTATAACGTTTAATCCAATAAGACATCATAATTTATCAGGTTTGCAATGGTTGCTATAGTCAATAGAAAATTAAAGGTAATCCTGGTGAGTTTAGAACGGGTTTAGAATTTATATTCTACAGAATACGGGTAGAGTTTTCACTATCCGAATTTCGTGACGTTCTTAAGTTAATGAGCAGGCATTGTCAACCAGACATGTCGTCCACGTTTCAAAATAGGAACATTCAGGCGAAATAATATTTATTTTGTTATTTTCCTTGTCTCGGCTTGAATATTGTTTGCCATCAAATTTTTCCTCTTTTCCGGGTTTCTATCTAATCCTAAGTGACTGTGTTATTAAATCTGGTGGTGGGGTTGCAATTTTCTTTTGCGTACACATTAATTTTATAATTATCGATAACTTTACATTCACAGAGGATAAGTGAGTTACGTAATCGTTATTCAATCTTAATTTAAATTCATCTAATTGTTCTCTTATAACACTTTTTTCACCAAAAGTTGTCCATAACAAACAACAATACAGCCTATGTGCTTTTTTTCTGTTCCTCTTATATAATCTTTTCTTTATATGTCGTGCAACAAAGTAACAATAAATAAATAAATATTATCCCGCTCCTCGATTGACGACTGACATAAACCGATACAAATAGTAATAAATAGAACCGAGTTTTACTACTTTGAATTGGGAGTAATATAAATCTATTCGCTAAACGGAATCGCTAGAAAATCGATTATTGGTGAATAATTTTCTGCTCAGGTATGAAAGAAATCCAATTACTGTAGATGCTAATACAACTTTTTCTTTAAGTGAATTAAATTCTTATCAAAAAAATTAACATACTTTGGATCATCTTTGACTTTATCTTTTCTAGCAATCAACAAGACAGCAGAGTTGAAAATTATTCGCAGCTATTCGATTCTTCATTTCCAGTATTTTCTTTCATTGCTTACTAACATTCCCTTAGCTCGAACTCTTCTATCAATTTATGACTCTGATGATGCTATCTTTATTTTAACGAGGAGCAATTGAACAAGCTTGAATGCCTTTAGAATATTTTATAGGGATTATATTCGATCTTTGCAAACACGATTATGATCAACTTTTTACGCGTTTTCCTTATTTATAATCTATGTCCTTTGTTAAAGCCGCTCAACTGTAGAACTCACTTTATTTTCAAAAATCTCTAGTTTGTTTTAAGCTATACTTACTATACTGTTTATCGGTAAATACGCCATAATTGTTTACTTTGTATATATATGAGCACACACATATATTTATGTACAGTACATTTTTTATTTGCACCTCATATGATATCTATAAAATATAGGTAATATAAAAAAAAACAGGCAACTGTGGCAACTTTTATAAGATATAAATACATAGCTTTATTTTTTTTTTTAATGAATACGAAACTATGTAGAACCATGTATTTCATTATGTATCATCTCTGCATGATATACATCTAATATTCTAAATTAACGTATTATGTTGATTACGGTGTTTTTCTTCAAGTTTTTATGTATTTTTTACAATCTAAAGCTTTACTTTACTTTTCATTACAAAAAATAAACCTTCGTAATTTAACAAAATTTACGTTTACGACACAAGGTGTATGTGTAGTTTTTGTTCATAAAAATAATACTTTTACGGTCGTAAAAGTACAGTAGGTTGTGCGTGATTCCCTTGTTACTGGAGCGTCGAAGTGAGCCATCTGCATACTTACATGTTAGATTTAATTAGTCCTAACGAACGGGGCGGATAAACACAAATTAGTCACGCAAGAACAAGTACTTTGAACCGACTTGAAAAAGGTAGTGAGTATACCTTTGTCCATTTACAAAATTCGAATAATTACTTATATCAAACAATTTCAACCGAAACGATATTATAAATCTCTTATGAATGAATAATATTGGGGTCACTCTGAACTTTAAATTTAAATTTCGAATTCAAATTCAATTCTTGGAAAATAGTACACGTTTAAATAAAATTCCGTATACAGTTATAGCGTGGCACGCCGATTCACCGATATTAAATTTGGATTATACACGATCAGTCGGGCTATTATAGTACTTTGTTTTCAATCACTGTATTAATCTGTTGCCTGTCAAATTACAAGAACCTGTCAAAGAGATAGTTTTGTGATAATCTATTATTTTTGTTACAATCATAACTTCATAGCAACATGTTTCTATCGATAAAACAGTTTTGTACGATAATAGCGATTACGAATATTAAGTTTCAATGGAAATTAATATTTTGTCAAATTTGAATTGCTATAATTTTCATATACAAGATTAGATATAATGGTTGAAGTTTATTGTTACGTTAATTCTCTCTTTTTTGCTCGTAGTTTGAAGTTAAATCTATAGTGTCTATGCTATTAATGAATGGTCTATCTAACGCAAAAAGATTTTCTCAAATCGAATTTGTAAAACCTAAGATTTATGCGTTCAAACATAATTTGTCAATTCGGACTCTTCCCGAATCTTCTTAAGATTAATGCGTTCAACCATAAAAGCAATCCGGTTTGATATATTTACTTAAATATATATAACGATGTGCTTTGTCGTGATTTTATTTCACGTAGCAATTTGTGAATACTCAGTGTTTTTATCAACGATACGACGATAAGGATCTATGTCATATTGACGAAATAATCCGCATTAAATTCCATTAAAGAAACAATTGAATTAAATTTTATGCTAGAAAAAGGAAACTGTTATATTACTTATAGAACATTGACATAGTGACCCGTAGACCCTAGTAACATTTGCATGTTATTACCTGGCAACACCTTCGTGGCTACCTTGCGGTGTCTCCTGTGTAACAAATATATTTATGTGTAGCTCAAGGTCTGTTGATATATTGCCTTTCTCCGCTTTTAAAGGCTTGTAATTTTCACTTTGTACTACATTATAGTAACAAAATTACGTAAGGTACATATCGTTAAAATAAGTTATCGGTTTTATCTATAACAATAAAAGTACATATAAATGGATTAGAATTAAGAGGGAAAATTCAGTAATCAAAAAGAACTAAAAAAAAAAATTAAACACCTTATAAAAAAAATAATTATAATTCTAGAATTTACAAGACAAAACAAACAAAGACGGCTTTCGGGCAATCTCTTGTTCTTAGATCACCTTTATCTGAAGTAGTAAAGAAGTAAGTTAGTGTGACCTATGAACGTGATAGTCTCGTAGGAAATGAAGAAATGGACTGAGAAAAAATGTAACAACTTCTTTGTTCACTTCGTTCGTTAATCAAACAAAAATAGCAAGACATATCCATTTCGTTCGTTTGCGATTATAATTAATATATTTTTCTAAACCTCGTAAGGATTCCGATAATCGGATATCCAGATTTTAAATCCGGATTACTATACGGATCTTAGACAGATTACGGTCTTTTTTAATTAAATAGAGATGTTGAAAGGTTTTTTTTCAATAAATCTTAATAAAAGTTCGGTCATATTTCTTGGCGAGTCGGTAATTAGTCAGTCATCACTCGTAGAGATTGCTACGCGTCTGCGCGACGTCTGGCTTATCGCCAACACACTCTAGTAAATACATTGTTAGACTTGCTGTTAAATTGTTGTCTTTTGATTTCAAATGTAACTGATTCAGCGGGAACTATCGAATTTTTATGTCCGCTTTAAAATATCCATCAAAGTTGCATTTTCGCTTGAAAGGCGCCTTTGATTTTATGATTTGAGGAAATCACAATAGGGCAAAAATAAATGCATGCTGTCCTTTACGTTTCATTAAACTGAAAAAGACGAGAGACGGTGTATAGTTATAATATTTACATATGTATTTAACTTATTTTCTTAATAAACGTAAAATTTCTAGAATATTCTTTGACCAAATTTAAAATTCTATCCCTAAATGAAACTATCACTAAACTAAAATGAACTCTTCTTTATTCATAATCTTATATAATCATATCATACATATTGAAATTGTGGTTATCATCTTGTCGTGTGTTGCACATCAGACAAAATACTTAATTTTGTGATTCTAAAGTAGAAATAGATATTTTATTGATATATTTTCAATAAAGAAAACATATCATTTTTAAAAGAACTTTTCATTAGAGAATGTAACTATCATGCTCTCAATTTATTTTTTCAAAATTCGATGATATGCATAATATATCTTAATAATTTTGCACGCAAAATACTGAACAATGATTATAGTCGTCTAGTGGTTTTGGCGAATAACAATTTAAGTTCATATAACAAGTATAAGTTTACTTAGCTAACTATTGAGTTTGGAAATCGTATTGAAATGTTAGAACAATTGTGATGTGAAATGTAATTAAATCTAATGAAATTAATCTACTTTGCTATGAACTAAATGCCGTGTAAACGTGCGTTTGATTAGCTCATTGTGTTCCAGTACTGTATTATTATGTAGATAGTATTTATTTCATTATCTACCTACAATGTCTTATTACGATACTACCAGAATTGTATTTTGATTGCGTCGTTGGTCTCGTAGTAGATCTTGGTGGTTGACATCTTGTCTACATCTTCGAACTCAAAAAACAAAATCAAAATCAAATTATACTTTATTCAAGTAGCATTTTATAAGCACTTATGAATCGTCATTTATATTTAGACAAACTATATTAATTGAAACTACCACTGGTTAGGTAAGTAGATTCTACCGAGTAGAATCTGCAAGAAACTCAGTAGTTACTGTTTTTCAACATTTAAAATACAAATTATGTTAATTCGATTAAAAATATATACTGCCTGGAAGTCAACAAATATACTACTAAATAGTTTTTGGTTTTTGTTCTATTTTTAATATGGTTAGGCAAATAGCCCACTATTCGCCTATGGACTTCTCCTCTTCTTTCTCTTTTAAGAAATATTGCCCATTTTTTTACATTGTGAATGGCGCATTGGAAGCTTCTATATACATATATATTATGTCTTTTGTGCCAGTAATTACTGTTACACAACGACACTATATATTACCGTTTAGTAGTAGAGTATCCGAGGAGGGTTGAGTGTACACGCCGGGATGTGCTTACACAAAGCCCTACCACCATATTAAGTAAATTTTCCTTTCAAATATTTTCAAGTAACAGCTCATAAATTTGGAAGCTGGCAATGTTAACACCCTCGTGTCTCTTAAGCACGTCTACCCATCATCTCAGAAGTCGATTGGGAAGTCAATCTAGAAATAAAAACTGAAATGTTTTATTCGATTTTTAGTATATTTAATCCAGAAGTCACGCCATTGTAACGGCTGTAGATAATTTATTTACCATGACGTTGACCAACCTAGATGCCAATGCTACTAATAAATTTACCCTTCAGCCATTTTCCTATTATACTAACAAAATGATCCAGGCGCGGTTCGGTCGACGTTGGATCGGAATATAATTGGGATCGTATCATAACTGATATAAATAAGTAGAATTAATCTGCAGTGACGATTAAGCTGAGTTTTATTTTTGGGAGGAGTAATTGAAGTTGGATCGGAATACCGTTATACAGTAGAATTGGCTTCCTGTAAACTGTATTTCCGGCCTTGACCGCCCCCTCAATTTCCTTATTAGGCCAACATAGATTACGTTATTAGTTATAACGACAACCATCAAACCTCGGAAGTCATTAATATACCATTTATGCTGACCTTACGTCTTAACCTGTGACTTCTACGTTTACTTTACGTTACCTAGTTCATTTTTAGCTTGTTTACGGAACTTAACGTCCCTTATACAGTTCAACTAGTAAGGTATCGCCTGTTCACATTTTTCAGCATTTTTACATACGACTAGTAATGTCAACGTCATTACACTAATTACTAATCTAGTCTTTACATGTTGATTCTTTCGTACGTGATATTCGACAGTCGGCACAGAATTGAATTGTTACTTCTTAATGTATTAAAAATAAGCTAAGCAGTTATATGAATGAAATAAAAAATAAACAAAGTGAAGATCTAAGTTTGATCTAAACTCTAAGGCACAGGACTAATGCAGTGTTACTCAAATTTAATCTGCCTCGAGCGAGATCGCAGTAGTTTCAAACTAAAAAGTATATGAACATGTTCGAAATAAATCTCTTTCAGTGAGAGTTCGGGTTCAGCACATTTTGCAAAGTTGTAAAGCTCCGTCTTTTGTAACATTAGCCTTTAGTAATATGTATGAAACATAGTTTTATATAACTTCTATATAGTTCGTTTAGTATGTGCCTAATACGAATCTCTGTAGAATAGTTAAAAGTTTTTTGATTATAAATAGCCATTTGTTTATGAGATCTTTTTTAATAATGTAGTTTTTAATGATCTTTGGTAAAATTAGAAACATAAAAAGATGAATTGCTTAAATGACATCATATTATTAATTTGCAGGATAATACCTACTGTCCAATCGTCTTTTCTTAATATAAAGTTACTTAATTATAAGTGACGTGTACAGCAGTTAAATACAGTGTCGGCGTTAGGGGGTGCGCGATTTGGCGACGGCATTGGTCGTCCATGGAGCGACGGTCCAGGGCGCCGTTGGGTTGCTGAGGTCTGGAGTCTGCCTCCCGTGCTGCTTACCCTCAATACTATGACGTACGCATTTTAGGCTGGCCCTTGTTAAATGTTTGTTGTGCAAATTTGAAAATATCTATATAAAAGAGTTTTATTCTATTCGCACGTAACTCATGATTTATTAGTCCGATTTGAAACTTAGCGTTATAGCGTCGATAGCCCATTTATTAACAAGGTAGCATGATATTATGTAGTAACGAAAAACGCCAGTGAGACCGCGCGCAATAGCTAGTTTTATATAAGAGGAAATCTCGTGACTGATTTTATCAACTAGCAGAGTTTCAACTATTAGATATAGAGACTGAAAGTTGAAGATCATCGTTTGTAACGTTTGAGTGCACTGAGAAGTAATTTCCTCAATCTTCAACTTCATTCAACCGACCCGTTCAAAGTGACATTATTTTTAGCTCATCATATTTATATAAAGTTATAAACGTTATGAGTTCAGTTATTTAGCAATATTAACAAACATATATATCATACCGGAATTAAAATAAAGAGTTCAATAACGATTTTCATTAATATTGCATCTTTGGATAAATATCATGTGACAACTATTAAATCGATGTTGACGAAATTAATGGTAAATTTTGTTTGATATTAGAATCCAGAAATATTTAAAAATATCGTTTTTTTTTTTAAATAAA
The DNA here is from genome assembly GCF_037043105.1 of Vanessa tameamea. Classification (NCBI taxonomy): domain Eukaryota; kingdom Metazoa; phylum Arthropoda; class Insecta; order Lepidoptera; family Nymphalidae; genus Vanessa; species Vanessa tameamea. The sequence continues at coordinate 7,109,202 of NC_087313.1, read as the reverse complement.
ATTTCATGCAAGAGGTTTTAAGCTTTTTATTAACGTGTCAATTAACTATTAATTTTTAAGCCATCTTTAAAACTTAAAATGAATAAATTAATTTAATTATACTATAAATTTATTCACTCTCATCAAATTGATTGATAACTGTTGAATCGTACTGTGGTAATTATACCAATTTGATATACCTATCTAGTACAGTAATAAGCACGGTTTTATAGCCTGTAGACCAGAAGTGCAATTTTTTTATTAAAGATATTGCGATAAGAAATGTTGTGTTCTAGTTGTATTCTTTGAAGAGGTTTTAATGGTCTTTTGGAATTCTAGGTCCCTAAGACGATCTGGATAGTATTCGATCAGCTTTTTCATGGTCGGATCATCTCTAATATAGAGCGCCGAGCTAAAAACATTATAGTTCAGAATTTTCTTGGTAATCGTCGTTGACGCCGCATGTAGGTCCTTATTGACAATTTTGGATAGTAATTTAACAATTAAAAGGTAAAGACTTCTCTTTAGTTGATGTTACCGGTAGCTCTGTAGTTGTTGAAGACCTCTTGGCCGATTTCAGCCACAACAGCGATTCTCAAGGAAAACAGTCAACGTGTCAGTGATTGTATTAACCGCACTGCATATTCTCTAAAATGTATGATGTAGGTATACAAGTTTTAATTCATATTTATTTTATCAATAAATGATTTGTATTCGTAAACATGATAAATGTGCAAAACATTCACAACTATGCGAACATTCTCACTCTTACAATATGATGGGACAGAAAAACCTTCACGAGGGATAGGTTCAGATGACACAAGGAAAATGGCTTTACTAAAAGATATATATTAAATTTTAAATGTATTTTTTACCAGCTTAATATATCTTACTGGTTTATTTACAACAGTGTAAGTCTGTTTTTGTAATTTTTCTCACTCGGCTTTTTATTTTTATATTTTATGATTGTTTTATCAAGAGTTGGATTACGTCATGTTCGCCCCGAGGCAATATATGTATCTAGGCCCTTTCCCCATTTCTTTATTTAACTTTAATCTAATTTTTGAATGTACGCTGGGTTTTTCATTACTGTGACGTAATGATTAAAAAAATTAAGTAATATTTGAAAGTGTATAATAAAAATGTGTTACTTTGTAAATAAAATCTACCCGAACAGGTAATACCTATCCTATTTATTGAAAAAATAGGAGCTAATTTTATTGCATTGAATTGATTTCTTTGATTGTTCAATCGATTTTATCTCATCTTTGTAGTATGTACATATCTATCGACGACCTCCGTGGTCGAGTAGTGTGTACACCGGTTTTCATGGGTACGCCACTCCGAGGTCCTGGGTTCAATTCCCGGGCGAGTCGATGTAGAAAAAGTTTATTAGTTTAATATGTTGTCTTGGGTCTGGGTGTTTGTGGTACCGTCGTTACGTCTGATTTTCCATAACACAAGTGCTTTAGTTAATTACATTGGGATCAGAGTAATGTATGTGATGTTGTCCAATATTTATTTATATAATTTTTATATTCTTATTTGTCATAGCGTCCCCCTAAATTTTTGATTATTTTTTGTGTGTGTTTGAGTGGATCTCTGGCTGGTTTAGATTGGATCCGTACGTTGGAAGAATTTAGATTAACCAAAAAAAAATAAAGTCTTATTTCACCCGTACGAAGTCAGAACGAACAGCTAGTTTTATATAAATTGCGAGTTATATTACAGATTCTATAATATATTAACTACGACCCAAGACATACTTTATACGGCGGATAAGTAGGTAATAACGATATTGTTACCACGGATAATATTGTTGAACAATATCATATAACATCGTATTCTGAAACGTGTTTCTGAACGTAGTTTGCAATTATGTAACCCACTTCAAATTCACGACGTCTGTTGCCTCGTATTGCATTCGAATACTTTAATATCGACTGCTTGGGATTGAAACGGGAAGAGGTACGCTGGCCAAAAATAAAGACACTACATGGGCGACAACTGAACGAGATCACAAGCGTGTTTAGAATATATAAATTGACTGTTTATCTTTTGTATTATTTTTTATGGTGACCATAGACAACTTTTTTTTTTAATAACAATAAATAACATTATTTATAGACTTTAAATAATATATGTGTAAAAAATTACATTGATATATTTTTATATGATTTTGCGTTGGATTTTTTTGTTTTCTATAATCGTGTAGCTAACACTGAAGTTTAGGAAGCATGTGTAAAAGATATTATTGAATGTCCTTCTGTCTAAGGAGTTTTCTTTACTTTAAACAACAATAATTTTGTATGAGCGATTTGTTGCTTTGTTCAATGATGAAATAAATTATCAAAGGTTACTTTACATGTAACAAAATAAATATTTAATTAATTATTATATTTATATACCTCAAATACTTATAGTATTACTGTTCTATACTAATTTATTTATTTATTTTATTAATAAATAAGTCAGTGTTTGCATAAATGGAACCAAGACCGTTTAAAAAGTAATTGCCGTCTTGGTCGTAATTTTTATACTCGTAAATAAATAATCCATGCTATTTAAAGCAGCATTATACTTTCCTCTGCATAATAGCTATTTAAACCCAATATAAATAACACGGACATAAAGGGATGCAGTGGAAAAAGCAATGAAATATAAAAAATACCAGAGACAATATTTTTATTTAGTTCGAAATATGAGGCAAACGTATTGACTATATCATCAATATTAAAAATAAAAAGAAAATATAGACAGATCCATTGACACATTAAGATTCCACTAGCGATGAAAATCCAATAAAAAACCCCATTGAAAATTTATTTTGTAACTAATAATTTGTTATCCACAGATAATATAGACAATTAAGTCAAGCCACCATATTTGTTGCTATAATTTAAAAAAAAGATTAATTTTTATTATCTGTAATGTAAATGTCTGCTATTTCGTCTTTTTAGAAGTGTTATATATTTATTATTATGTTTTTTTATCTATGCCATTTCATTTTCAGTTCATTGTATATATGCAGGAAAGATACCTATTATTATTTTAGAATTGTGTTCGTTGTTTAATATTTTGAGCAATTCGTAGAATATTAGTTTTTGTTTGATTGTTATATGAAAAAGTAATAAAAATGCACCGTAAAATTTGAAGTGAGTTACGTCTTCAAACAGAACTCAAAGTTTAATAATGACAATTAAAACTCTAGCTTGCCAGCAGCCATACTTTTATGATTATATCATGAAATCAAAATAGTTAGCATTTTTGCTCATTTAATAGTTACTAAATAATTATTCACTACTTTACAAAACACGACTGCGTAGATAGATATAAAAATATTCCTTTAATAAAAATTTTTCAGATCTTCTTTACAATCAAAAGAATGATCCGTCCTGACCTATTTCCCAACTATCTTGACATGGTGTAATGCATAAGTGTTTGTACAGACACAGGTGCACTCTTTATTACCTCACATATGTCATCAGATGATCATCAGAAGGGCCTTTATAATGATCTTGGCTGTTATCCTCAATGGTGGGCGTGATAATGGCGGAATATCAGAAATAAACATACGTTGTAATTGTTCAGTAGGTACACTATTATTTAATTTCCCAGTAAAAAAAGTCCCAATACACAAAATATAATACGGTGGATTAAATTGAGAGCCAATAGGTTAGATAGTGTCTGCCGTGCGACGGTGTCAAGTTGAATGAATCAGCTGTCAGCACATTTTACGAGACTTTTTTTTTCGGCAGAAAATTCTATGACATTTTATTCATTTTTTTTGTATGTTATACGGGCAAACGAGCAGGAGGCCCACCTGATGGAAAGTGACTACCACCGCCCATGGACATATGCAACACCGGGGGGCTTACAGGTGCGTTGCCGGCCTTTCAGGAAAGAGTACGCTCTTTTCTTGAAGGTTCCCAAGTCGTATCGGTTCGGAAAAACCGCCGGCGAAAGCTGGTTCCACAGAGTGGTTGTGCGAGGCAGAAAATGTCTTAAAAATCGCGCTGTTGTGGATTTTCGGACATCTAGGTGGTGTGGGTGATATTTTGAATTTTGGCGAGATGTCCGAAGGTGAAATTCAGCAACCGGGATTAATCCGAACAATTCATTGGAACATTACCCATGAAAAATTCTGTAGAAGATGCAGAGCGATCCAACATCTCTACGCAAAGCCAAAGGATCAAGCAGATCGGAAAGGGCTTGATCGTCGATAATTTGAGCCGCTCTACGTTGGATACAGTCAAATGGAAGGAGCTGTTACTGGGGAGCACCCGCCCAGAGGTGAGAACAGTATTCCATGTGAGGTCGAATTTGCGCCTTGTATAGTCTTAGACGATGGGCCGACGTGAAATACTGTCTTGCCTTGCTGAGCACACCGAGCTTTTTTGATGCCAGTTTGACAAGCACCACTGAATTTTCATGTGCTTAATTTGTGTTTATAATTCATCTCGTGCTCGGCGGTGAAGGAAAACATCGTGAGGAAACCTGCATGTGTCTAATTTCAACGAAATTCTGCCACATGTGTATTCCACCAACCCGCATTGGAGCAGCGTGGTGGAATATGCTCCATACCTTCTCCTCAAATGGAGAGGAGGCCTTAGCCCAGCAGTGAGAAATTTACAGGCTGCTTATGTTATGTATGAATTTTAAAGAGCGAACTTTAGTCCGAATTCGTTCATGTTCGAATACGAATTTCTAAGAATTTCTAAATTTAATTTAATTTTTGAATTTCTAATTTCTAGCATCCTTTGTGGTCATTTTATTTTGGTTGTTTTGAAATAAGATCATAGTTGTTATACATTTTTGGAGAGCTGAGAAAACGGTTATGTTTTTAAAATAATCTGCAGGACACGTTTCATAAAGTTTTTTTTTGTTTTTAAGGCATTTTTGTGAAAAAAAAATAAAAAAAAATATTGAAATAATATCTTTTTCCGTCTCGCTTTTATAAATTTGGACCGATAATTATTGTTTTAATATTATCAAATAATCAGTGTTTATTAGTTTTTATAAATCAGAAGAAAAAAAAATATTTTAGTTGATACTTTTTTTTAAATACATTTTTGAAGTTGCATTTTTGACTTATTTTGAAAAAATCTAAAAAAAACTTTATAACTCAAAAATGGTTCACTTTTGCATTATGCATATGGGGGTTAAAATTATTGCAAATAATCACCCCTATCCTCTCCTAACGGGAATGCGTCGAATTACCAATAACCCTGTATAAACGCAGTCGCCCGTTCGAAACATATCATTATAAGTATTGCTGGTTACATAACATAAACATACATAATCAGCCTGTAAATTTCCCACTGCTGGGCTAAGGCTTCCTCTCCCGTTGAGGAGAAGGTATGGAGCATATTCCACCACGCTGCTCCAATGCGGGTTGGTGGAATACACATGTGGCAGAATTTCGTTGAAATTAGACACATGCAGGTTTCCTCACGATGTTTTCTTTCACCGCCGAGCACGAGATGAATTATAAACACAAATTAAGCACATGAAAATTCAGTGGTGCCTGCCTGGGTTTGAACCCGAAATCATCGGTTAAGATGCACGTGTTCTAACCACTGGGCCATCTCGGCTCAATTGACGGTAGACAATCTTGTAACACCCACTCACTATTTATAGAGTCGAGCTTGCACAAAAACCTTTCAGCCACAAATATGTATACTAGCTATGCTTAAAAAATATTTAAAAATCTTGTTGTAGTCAGTGACATCTACGTACGTATATAGTCGAATATTCATATTTCATTGGAAAAATGTATTTTTTTAATTATGGAAGCTAATTTCCTATTTATGAATCTTTGTTTCTAAAACGATGTTAGGTTTAATTAATATTTACTTGGTCAACACGTTCCTTTTTATGACAAAACACATTTTAAAAACGGGGTACAAATGTTTTATAGTGTGTTAAAGCATCAACAAAAAATCACTTTAGCGTCTGGTTCGACTGATTACGCTGATAGGTACCCAAGAGGATTGCTATAAATGGCCTGTACCCTTTTCACGTAAAATAGAACGTATCAAATTAAAAAAAGTATGTATATAAAAAAATACTACTGATATTCATTATTAGCATTTTGTGAATTATTTATGTAAGCAATGGCCCGCGGGTTTTACAAAAAATATTTTTAATGTTTTATTCCTAAAACAAAAACCAACAGCACTGCTTGAGCTGTTTAATTAGTGCTTTAATAATAACATTTGATTTTGGTAATGTTACATCGGTACATAAGGTTTCAATATTACGTACCTGCCTAGAGATTAACGTACTTAAGGGGAAAAGGGACTTGCATTGCCTAGGGACCTTTACCCGACAATTTAGCCAATATGATATGTTTGGTATATAATAGATTTTTAATAAAAAATAAGAGTATGAAGTGGCGAGATAGCCCAATAGTTAGGACACGTGAAACTTAACCGACGATTGGGTTTCAAACTCGAGCCATTGTCCTGTGTTAATTTGTGTTTTTAATTCTTGTCATCGAAACTGAGAATTGAGAGAAAACATCGTGACCTGCACGTGTCGGATGAAAATCTGCGACCCCGGTATTTACTAACTCGCCTAGGAGTAGCGTGGTAGAATAAACACTTGAAAATATTTTCGAAAGGAAAATGGGACCTGCACTTTTACTTTTACTTGTATACAACAAATATGCGTCCGTTTTTATGTCAGTCAGCATCACCTTTGAATGTCAAGTCGCTACTCCTAACAGACGCTGTGATATTGTCGGGTGATATTTTTAGCGAGCCTCAGGGCATTGAGAAGTGACGGCAGCGCGGGTCAACACTCGACAACACTGACTCCATATATCAATAAAGGCATGAAAAAGTTGAGTGTCGCTCCGGGGCCTCGTGTCTTTGTACCATTTACCGCAACTTGTACGAAGGAAATGTAATATAACGAATGACGTCAGATCATAGTAAATAGCACTTCGTGTTCGTTATGTTCCACAGAGAATAAACGATTCAAAATATTTTATCTAATTATTGAAATGTACACAATTATTCATAGACAGTTTTTATAATATAAACTCCTAGCCGTTTCTCGAAGCTGGCTTTTATTCGTAGTCAAACAATTTATCGGCTGTGTGTCGACCGCGATTTTGTTAAATTAAACAAGAAGATTTTGTGTACAGAACACTACGTCTTTACTATGGTTTAAATTATTGTTATTTGATGGATTAAATTATGTATGGTAATACGATTAACCACTACGACCTTTGATATATTTTCAGGTTGTATTATATTCAAATAAAATAAATCATAATTTATTAGTTATTTTAATTAAGATTAAAAGATATATTTTTTTATATTGCTTTTATCTATTCTAATTATTTAAAAAGGTACGTATGTTTTCGTAATTTAACTAGATAAGAAAAAAAATACTAAAAAGCCCAGTACAGTAAAAATACATGTGTCTTTGCACTTATTATTTTTTTGGGTAGGTTGTTGTTGTATGAAAAACAAAGAAATCTTTTTTTTTTATTAACGGCCATTAATCTAGCATCTAAGATGATCGTGATTACTAAAATATTTTATTATTTCTTTATTTATATAATAATTATATACGACTACAGTACAACATTATAACGCTCCTGTCTAATAAAGATAAAAAACTAAAGCAGGATTAGGCTATTATATATTAATTAGCGTTTACTACTAATTAATTGCACGTACTTTGTACAATCTTAGCCCAGTTAAGTAGCTGCTTCAAGAGAAGTTACCAACAGTTGGTAACAACTTGTAATTAAATCAAGGAAACACACTTAATCGTCTTAGGGATCTGTTATTTACTTTGTTAACTAACGTTTCAAATAAGGAGAAAGACAAGTTGTAAAAAAATATTTCGTAATTATTTTTGTGAGGGTATGGTTATTAGTAATGTTTTTAATTTAATTTCAATTAAAAATGACTGTTCCTTCAGAAAATACGACTATTGAGTACTCTATGTATAATCAATATATCGATGATCGTGACGAATGGAACGTCAAAACGACGCGGCATTCTGAGGGAGTGGAGTGTAAACAATTCAACAACTTCCCAACTCCGAGCTCCATTTCCTTGACAGAAAAATCCCAATAAAATTTTATTGGTCCGATCCGGAACACTTATAAGCGAGCCACTAGACCAACAAAGCAGTTATATAAAACGACCTAAACTAGATGAGTTCATAAATTCGGTTATGGATTTTATAAGTAAACTTGTAAACTACTCAAAAAATCCTTTATATTGCTTCAAATTTTCAATTTAGTTTTACGAACGTTATTTTATCGGTACCAACAGAAACCGTTATCGAAACAGATTTACATGGAAGCACACAAGTTCGATACAATTCGCGATAAACGGTTGCTTGAGACGTTGTCGCCCGTTTTCAATATCCCATTGGCAGCGCTAACTATCTTGAATCTTGATCGCCCCGACGCGACGTCCGCAATGGAGACGGCGACGTGTTAACTAGCAGAGATTCAGAGCAAACTATTGCTATCTACAAGAGTATTACGCAATATATTTTTGTTTGTATAATATGTTAATTATATTTAAAATATTTTCGCAATAAACGATAGCCGTGATGATCCAGTGGATATTTCTTATGGTAATCCGACAAGCAAATTCAGATTCAATCAAGATTTTTGATTCATATACTTAATTTATTAATTAGTGTTTAGTATGGTGAATAGGCATAATTCTCAAATTAAATTCATTTTAAAATCAATATAATAAAATTTATAAATATAAAATGGGCGGTTTGCATTTTGTTAATAATCTGAAATTCACGCTTGTCATTTCGATAGTTTTGATTCAGTGTAACTGAAACTGGGCGCAGATTATAATACAGTATTTTAATATAGTAAAACCTTGTCCGAAACGCGCTAAATCCTCTGGTAAGTTTTACGTATATTGGATTAATAGTATTTACAGTTATACCCTGTACACGATAGCTTGATATTTTTGACAGATGTCAATTTTTCTGATCGACATAACTTTGCAATGACGAACATATTATTTTCTTAATTTAATGATTTTAAAAATTGTTAAAAAAAATACATATAATACAAAAGTTCCTAAAGCTTCAAGCGTTATCCGATAATTTTAAGACTTTTTCTATTGTATATTATTGCTTCAAAGTAAAATTTAAAAAGAAATAATGAAAAGACGCTTGTGACATGACACACATGGTCGGACGGTAGGGACGCGAATAACAGGCAGTAACAGTTATTGTTAAGTACGGGGGTCCTTTTGGTTGGGGTCTCTTTGCCTAGTGGTTGGGGTCTCTGTATAACTTTTTTTAGAAAAATAAGTAAAAAAAAATTTAATTCAAATTTTAATTACGCATTCCATCGTTCCATCGACTGTTATATATGTTATATTTTCTGTTTCTCATCTCCCCGTCTGTCAAAAAGATCAAAAGATCAAAAAGATCAAATGCCAAGGGTATAAGCATTGCGTGAGAGAAGAGAAGCGTGTATTTATTTTTTTAGTAAAGATAGATTAATGTTGACTATAATTATCGTATTGTCGAGTAGTATATCAAATTCTAATAAGGGTTATTGAAATAGGTGATATATTCTTAATAGATATATAGCTAATATCATTTGAATTTAAATTTGTATGTGTATAAAAAGGAAACAAGTCACCGATGTATTACATCTATGATATATTAGACACACTATCCGCTCTTTGTTTGTGTGAGTTTAACGCAACTACTAGCATATTTATATTAAAAGTATCTTTTATTTGAATTAAAACGACTTCTGTGTCTGTCATTGTTATTTCTGTCATGTATAAGAGACATGACATAATTGATTTAATTGGATATTTTTTGTTCTAAAATATTACTTTGAAGAGTTAAATAATTCTCTGTACATTTTTGGGCGACTATGAAAGATATATAAATTTAAAAAATAGTAAAACCGGTATGTATGAGTCTTCATCTATTCTCGCATCACTTCTAAGGGTTATTTGCACAACAATACATTTTTAGTATTTCAAGGTGGCATACAACTACGGTATACTCTTTGTCTTAAACTAAAATTAATGGCTAAGTTGTGTACTTGTTACTTGAAAAAATTTATCGAATAGTTTGTAGATAACATTATCTTCTTGTTTTGTGCACTTCAGAGCTCGATTTTTAAATAAGTCGGGTTTTATTTTTTAAACTTATTTTTACTAATTATAATACATGTACATATATATATACATACGTTTTTATAATTAGTTTTTATAATTAAATACAATGTATGAAATTTTTAACAACTTCCCGAATCCCGTCGATATGACGTATACGTTATAATTATAATGACTTTGGTATATATTTTTTACCGCTTGGTCACAATTTAATTTGACTGTTTATATATATTGTAGATCTTCTGTTCTGACTTACTGTTATTATTGTTTATTAAAAGGATAATTTATTCCGACGCAATGCTTACATTTTTTATAATTGTGCTTTTAGACACTAATTTGGTGAAGATTATAAGGTAATATTTTGTTGGGAAGTTAAATAAAATAAACTATAATTTTAATAGATAGTATTTGTTTCAGGCCTCGTACGGGACTGGTAGGTGCTCTGCAGAGGCTTTCGCGGCCCCTTCTGTGACTAGCCAGGCTTCGAGCTCAAGGCACGGGTGGCGGATTGTAAGATAACAATTACATGAATATCTTATGATAAAATCTTACTATATTGTACGAAACTAAAACTTGTTTTGTATGCTTTTATACATATACGGCGTATTAACCTCATTTAGTCAATAGTTCCTGTAAGTATGTACTATCCGTTTATTGACGGATAACAATTTCCTCAAAAAAGTTCATAGTGTGAGATATATATATATTTTTTTACGATTTTATTAACTCGAAAAGTATTTACAGTTTTAATATCGTTTTTTATTTAATAAGTACATTGGTAAATTACTGCTATAAATACTTAAGACTAAATATAATCTCGTTAGGACTATTTATCATGTTTCAAGTAGGTTAGGAAGATCCTACAAAGTATACATCAATTAATTATAGTCAATGAGATAGCTCTACCGCATTTCTATGCAGGAGCTAATGGATTTAATGGGTTTAGAGGATTATATATCTTTAGTTTTCAGATAATAGGTTTCTGAGAGTTTATTTTCTTTTGATATAACGAACGAGTTTTAAAGTAAAAACATCAAAGTCTTTATTAATGCACGCTTCAATTCATGTGTTGTGTTGCAGAGGCGTGGGGCGCGGCGCGTGGCGGCGGCGCGGGCGCGGGCGGCGCCATGACGCGGCGCCCGCCACCATGACGCTGCCGCCGCCCGCGCGCCCCGCGCACTACCCCGCCGCGCATCGCGCAATGCGCTATTACCGCATCTGGATTTACGCGTGCAACGGGGCACTGCTGCTAGGGGCGCTTGCGTTTTGTGCAGCAGCGGGCCGCGCACTCGCGGACTATCGTCGCGCTCTAGTTCCTGGTCTAGGCGCTGCTCAACCCGGTTTTCTCTACGGCTACGCAGCTTTGCCTGCCCAGGCTGGTCTTTTGCAACTTTTGGGTTGCTTGGCCGCATTGCGCCTCTCAGAACGTATGCTCAACGCCTATTGGCTTGCATTGCTAGCGCTACTCGTTGGTGACGCAGCGATTGGTGTCTATTGGGCATTCCGATTCGAGCGCGTTTGTCGAGAATTACGACCACAACTACGTATACGGTTAGCAAAGGACTACGACTTAGACGGCGATTTTGCAGAGGCTTGGGACCGATTACAGAGAGAACAGCGCTGCTGCGGAGTAACCGGTCCGGCAGACTTTACAGCGTTTAATCGGACTACATTACCACCCAGTTGCTGTCGAATACCGGCCCACACACCTGCCGTGACGCCCGCCACATTAGCTGCGACCTCCGCTACGTCACCTGTGCCATTCACACCAGTTCACTGTGTGCCGCACACGGCTGCTTGTGCTGAACGGTTACTATCTTGGTTACGAAGAACTGCGGATGCGTTATTTGTTTTAGGGTATTGCGTTATAGCATTTTTAAAATTGTGCTTCCTTGGAATATTACGCTACGAAATTAAAGAGATGATACAAAAAATTAGAATATTACGAAGTGAAGGCGCAGGTGAGCTTCTAGAAGGAAGTCCAATGCATGGAGGGCCATTGTCACAGACCGTTGTAGTTAATGCTGTAAATGCTAACGGAGGAGTCCGCACTCACGGTGGGAGTCCAGAACGGGCGGGAGAAAGGGAGGCTCTTCTCGGACGAGCTTCAGAACCATGCTCACGACGTAGCTTACACGACGAGCCCCTCGGGCCAAAAACTGTTAACGGTAACAATAATTGCGAGATGCGCGAGCTGGCGCGAGGAGAGTACCGACCTCTGGCAGCTGACAGTGCAGCAACTCGAATCTGACTAAGATGTTACTTGGAGCGGTTGTTCGGGCGTCGATGGCGCTCCTTTCCGGCAGATGGCTTTGAGGTGGAGCCCCCGATGACGCGTGGAGTACCAGTGTGTGTACGCCGATCGGGGGCTCGCGTGCGCCTCGACCACCGCCGCCACACACGCTCCGAATTCGAACTTTAAGTGCGTGATCGTCAACCGGTGCCGGCACAGCCGCTTCGTTTGCGGTGGTCATATCGCCGCCGTCTATTGATGACTAGTTCGTGTGACTATGTGTATTTTGTGTTTACAATATCATAGTTTGTACATCAGTCCTGGTTATTTATGTGAAGTAAATGACATTCCGCGTTGTTACTGTAGAAGAATTGTGATCTGCGTGAACTATACATTATTAAGTGGCAACGAGTAATTTAGATGAGATAAACCGATTCCACGAGCAAAGCTTGTGTTTAGTTCCTATGCTTGGCAGTTTATAAATTATTTGAATTTTAGTATTTACTATAATATTTTGTTTAAATTAATATCATAAAATATAGTTGAGTGCGTGGATATGTGTTCTTAGCCACAGAGGGTGGTAGTATATGTCATTTGAGAGAGGGTGCATTTGATGTATTTGTACCAAAAATAATTATTGATATATTGATTGTATTATTTTAGAATTAAGTCAGCTTTTGATTGTATACCAATAGATTTAAATGATGTACGTCGACTAAGGTTCAAATTATCTTTTATCAATTTACTTAGCGTAAGTATTGTTAGTTTCAACACCGAAGAATTATGATATATTTTTACCGAATCAAAAGTAAGACTTAAAACTCTTGGTTATATTATAGTTCCATAACAATACGAGTACGTCATAGTTCGTTTTTCGGATTCGAGTTATTCATTCATAGTTTTTTTTTTTATTTGACCCCACAATTCAAACGATCAAAGAACTAAGTCTTTGAGGTCATCTTTTGTTACTGATTGTAAATAAATAGATTCAATTTTTGACACGTGTAGTACGCGAGTTGTGCATGGACAGGTTGACAAAATAGTACTGATATGAGCTTAAACGACGTAGTGCCTAATTATAAAAGCTTATAAATAAACAGATAAAAGTTGAATAACCATTTTTTTTTCACTTTAACTTCTTGTTACCCATAATATTTGTAAAAAACGTACTAAAATTTCGAGTGTGTATTAAATATTTCTCTTGGTTATCAGGTCATGGGAGCATTTACGTATTAAATGGCTGTGTAAATAAAATAGGTGTAACCTAATCCTCCTTATTAATAAATAATAAGATCTTGATCAAATTTTTGTCATCAATTGGGTTGTTTCCGCTTTTTTTATTAATCTAAAACGTATTTATAGTAATATTAACATATGAAATATATCCGTCGGTCAAATAAAATCGACCTGTTAACCATTCCTTACATAGCCAATGAATCACCAACATTGGAAACTAACATGTTATGTCTGATGTGAGAGAAGTTACTGTTACAGAAAAGTACTCACTGTTGCTGTTTCGTCTTAAAATATGTATTGGGATGGTAGCTACCCAGATCAGCTTACTTCAAGTGATCTTTTTATTTAATATTTGAAATGAACTTTGGAATAATAGTCTATTTCAAATAATTACGCATGATATTATATGATTCATTCTGTTTATTTCTTTTGTTAAATAAATAGAATTTTGCCTTACCATCAACTAATGATTACGTTAAACGGACTTTGACACCGAATCAAAGACCGTTTGAGAAAAATAAAATTGTAACCTTTATATTTATATTATAAATTAACATATTTATATAGTTCGTATTTCATATATATAATATATATCACTGTATAGGCGTTCAGATATATCTAAAGTTTCAAAGTTTAATTAATTAGGACTAAAATTATTAATTGTTAATTAATTATTAGTTGTAAAATACGATAGAAATTTCAAAATGATCTACTAATCATTTTAATTATTTAGATTATCTTAGTTGAGCCGCTATTCGATCGTCTAAAATATTTAATGGACGAATGAAAATATATATTATATTTATGAATTTTTAAATTGTTAATTAATTTAGTAGTTTTTGCTACACGTATTTAATCGTATTGGAAACAACCCAATTATGGTATTATACACACAACATGGAAAGCGGACAAAAATATTGACAGATATCGCGGGTTTTAAATGAGTATTTATTAAAAATGAGTCGTTTAGTGTTGTTTTAATTTATAGTAATTGTATTTGCTACGCAGTGCCGTGATTTAGAAGTGGCAATATTAATAGCTATACACCGATACTCGGATAGAAAGAACTAGCGTGGCTGTAAGCACGTATAAACCTAAAATTTAGAATTTTTAAAAGAAAAAGAACCAAAAATAAACACTATGTAGATAAGTATAACATTGCAGACCTTCTCGTAGCCCATGCATGTCTAGTTCTTTCGCCTGACAACGCCGAGCGGCCGAACGACGGCTCGGCGTATCCATTCGCAAAACCTACACATACATTTGTAATAATATGATGTAACTTTTTAGAAAATATTGTAACGACTATTAAAATTAATTACGTTCGCTTAGAGTAGGTATATTTTGTGAATTTATGCAGAAAAATAGTTTTTTAATATTGTTGTCACTGAATGTACCAATCTTATTAATATTTGTACCTATATTCGGAAAGTTGGATAATTTGTAGCTAGGATCAAATCTAAATCCTGCATCTCTTCCAAATGGTTAAATAACATGTGCCTTGGCTTATGAAATCGTATAACTGATTTTGTGTTACTAGAAAAGATTCGATCATCAATTTAAAGTTACATTGTTGGTTGGAGCTGGGAACCTAATCATTGATGTCGATGACTTCAACAACGAAAACCTACCTGTCACATATTTTACTTTTAAGGCAGAGATTTTTTTTTTAATTTGACAAAAAAAAATTATGTAAATTTAAAAAATTGTTCAACATTAATCGATATTATTTTTTGAATATTCATTTAATGAATAAATATGACAGCTTTTTGTTATTTAATGACACTATTTTTATTTTATAAAAGTTTTTTATGAATGTTATATAACTTAAATTAAAAAAAAAAAAACATAATGTGTGTTTCTTCAGTCACTTATTAAGGGTAGTCTTGTTACAACTTTCCGAAGGTATGCACTAGGCGACTGAGAGCTAATATTATCATAATAAATGCATTAAATAAAATCTTTGTTAAAATGTTGTATTATTTATTTATTTGATATCCTCAAATATATTTTATAACGATCACTATCATAAGGCAAAGTAAACTGAAATGCCACTACTGGGCAAAGATCTCCAACCCTTTGAAGAAGTCAAGGCTTGCTACCATGCTGCTAGATAAACATGCGTCATCTATTTCGACGAATGGAAATGACCAAACGATGTTATCCTCCAAATTTGCGGGAAATTGATTATACACATAAATTCAGTACATGAAAACTTAGTAGTGCTTGGGCGAGTTTGGGCAACCTGCAATCTTTGGTTAAAATGATTGGCTCAAGAGAGATAGATAGATACTGGGAGAGGGTGACGTACGTCTATCTTTTCTTGGGATCAGAGTAACGAAAAATTGAGAGATGTCGTGGGATACCCGGGTGGAATTAGGTTTCTTTCGCAGTATATTATGTATTAAATAACAGAGAATAAAATAATTCAACAACGTTTTAGAATAGCTTACAAGAAATAAATGTTGTTATTAAAAACCTCTATGACTTAAAAAAATAACAAAAAAGGTTTGAGTAATGTTATAATAAGCCGTAAATGATAGAAAGAGAGGCAAAGAAAGTTTAATGCTTTTTCCTTACGTTATGATTTCTGTCCGTCTGTTATTGTAAGCCGCTTAAAAGTATATATATGTGTGTATGTATATGTGTAGTCAGTTTGTTAGTTTGTTACGCTTTCGGTTCTTAACTGCTGAAACGATAATCATGAAATTTTGCACATTGTCAGGGGACAGAAAACATAGGGTCAACTAACATCTCAACCTAACATGCGTTACGAAACCGCGGACGGAAACTGGGGTATCGTTTTAAATAATTTTTTTCGTATATTTTACAACCATAGCGCAATAAAATCTATTACGACGATATATTTTTGTACGCCATGTGGAATTGTTTTAGTGCGGTTGTTCCGTTATTTCGAAACTTTGATTAGAAGCTTCGAGTTCTCTTAACAGCAGTAAAAATAGAGTTTCTTCGATACATATTTATTTGTTTGACTCAACTTTAACGGCTTGCATCTTATAATTTAAAAACACACTTCTATCCATATGATATGTAATAATTTCAATGTATAACATACACAGGTCATTAATTTTCGGAAGAGAGTAACTATTCTAGATAGATACTTTGCCAGAAATAAATATTATTATCCGACGAATAAACAAATAATTCAACTGGTGAGAATGACAATTCACTAAAAAATTATTAAAATGGATTCCTAAAACTGGGAAATAATTAATCTTAACGGTAATTACTATTGTAAGTGAAGAGTTTAATAAATACTGAAGCGTTCGAATAGAAGTACTGAGTGGGCTTTTAATACGATTATTATATTTATATACATAAGTTCGTATAAGAATTGGTAGGCCGGTCATTCTGCATAAATAGTAATACATATTTGTATTTCAAAGTCACCGTCTTCAATATATTTTGTAGACAGCCATTCGCTCACTTAGTCCACCATGGTGAGCCATATTCAATATATTTTACATAATTAATTTTAATGTATATTCCTTTAAGCACTAACAATTCTGAAAACATTGACTTTAATATTGTAAATGCACGAATTAGATGTGCTTGTGAGCCCTTATATTAAATATATTAAGATTGTGGTCTTTATGGTATTTAGTATAAAAATAATGTACCTGCAGTAAATTTTATTTTGAGTCTTGTGGTATTAGAAATCGCGCCATTGCTAATTTTGAATGATTACAGATTTTTTAAATAATTAAATTTTAGATTACAATTGGTTTTGTTTTGTCTAATATTCAAACATTTTTATAGCCAAGTTCATCTTGGACCCTTTTATAATATTATATTAGTGATATTAGTTTTTGATCGTAGAACATAACGGATAAAACTCATAGTCATTTATAAACATTATATTACAGGGACCACTAAATGAATGGTCAAACTTTTGATGAATAGTCAACACCAATATTTACCTTTCATTGTATCATAAATGCGCCGTCAATGGCTATATTATAATACTGTTTCTAATAAGTAGGTGGCTGGGCAAATGAGCCAACTGATGATAGGTGCTCATAGACATTGGCGCTGTAAGACATATTATCATTACGCCAAAGTATCACCAACATCGCGCCAAAGTGCCACCAACTTTGGGATCTAAGATGTTATGTCCCCGTGTCCGCAGTTACCCTGGCTCGCTGGCTCACAAGAGAACATAACAAAACAAAGTATATGATGATACCAAGACTGGCTAGCATAAAGCTCTACTACCAATTAAATGTTATGCTAGTTGTCCAGTGTTATATTACACTGGCTCACTGACTCTTCAAAGCGAACTAAAAAAGTGTTGTGTAAACAAACAACTTACAATGAAGTATTTTTTAAAACGAAAATCAAGGGATAATTTTCGTACAATTACCACGAAGTTTTTTTAGTATGAAATTTGTATCTAGAGTTAAATTCGTGCGCGATAAACCCCGTGAGGAAATGCAAGCATGAAATGAAATTCTGAAACATATGGATCCGACAATTCTCAGTGGAACAGGGATCAGGGCGGTGGATTAATTCGGATTTCATCTACATGTCAGTGGATTGTTTCACGTCGTTAGTGAGTACTGCTATCGTATATACTATTATTACTTTAAACGAGTTTCTATTTAACTTGCAATGATTGTTAGTTCAACAGTATAGACGATAAAGTAATATTAATATAAATGAAAGCTTGCTTTTAGAAATATTTTTTTAATAATTTATAGTTAATTTATTCAAATTCTTATATACAGATTGTTTTAGTGGCTAGGGTCGCAAATGTGAACTGAACTAGGTCAGTAAAAAGTTATTGATATTTTCATTCAAGGAATCCTTATTAGCAGCTGGGCTAAGGAATTATGCGCATACTTATAATTCCTGCTGCGTTGAGTGTTAGGGATTGGTTTAAATATCCGAAACACAGCCGGGTCAATACATATAATTAAATAATTTTTATTTGTTTTAATAATATAATGAATATAATAAACATATAACTTTCTTATAAGATCTTACACGCACCTACGTAGATCAAATCTGCTTAACATGTTAATGTTGCACACGCATGCATAAACATTTTTTTCGGTAGAGGTATTCTGTAAAATGAAACTCACTGCGGAACACGAGCGTGAAATGTCAGAATGTGATATGAGAATTATAAAATGTATAAACACAACACAGCAAGTCGAAGGTCAACATTATTAACGAGCGAGATGCGAAGTGTAATCTCACTTAACTCTCAAACCGGAACTCAATAAGACTAAGTTTTTCTGTTTGGCTGTAATAAGTATGGTGAGTGAGTAATACCTACCCAGACGGGCTTGCACGAAGGCCCACCGTGTGAATTTATATTATAAAACAAATACAACATAAAAAATTAAACAATTAAATTATCTTAATATTTTTATTTTGTATAGCGGATGTGTGAATTTAATTATAAAACTGATTTAAACTATACTTCTTTAGAAGAAACAATTAAATAATACTTCGAATAAGAATTTAATTTACTTAACTCATTCCCAGGCATAGCAGTTAAAACTTCTATGCCTCGGAATGAGTCAAAGTACTATACAAATGCAGAATATGTAATTATTATCAAACTGCGTTTCATTAAACGAACTTAGTTTATAAACTATGTCGTATAGATGAAATATATAAGTATTAAATATAAACAAATAGGTGTAAATTTTAATAACAAAATTAATATTATGTTTACATACATATTTAATACGAGTATAAATATTACTTTCGATTTTGATCGTAGATTAATCTTTGGTTAACTTACCTGAACTTGATCTTCAGTTACTCTGTACGTCCTGTCTACATTAGCTCCTCCAATGATAAGCACATCTCCAGCACTATCATCCCTTATCAGATTCTCGACGCTCTCGCTGCCTTTGTCACGACACGTTGTATGAAACTGTCTTGAAGAATTTGTCATACATTTTGCCGTGCTCTTTGAGACGCCGATATTAAGAGCGTTCTCTAAATTGTCTGCATTCCTCAGTTTTTGAAATTGGAAGGCAACATCGGCGCCGACTTTTGCGTTGTTCTTTATGAGCGCGACGTCTGAACGTCGTTAAGGAAAGAAATTGTGGCAATTACTTTTACTGGGATCATTTTAGGACCATTACGTTGTTACACGTTTAATTTACTGCTAAAATTAGCTTCAATGAACGGGTCAAGTTTGTAATTAAATACTTTAATGGTCTCAGCAATTGGTTGGCATTAAGACGTAATATACTTCTTGTTACTTCAGCTCACCTATATTTACAAAATTGAACCGCAGTCTGTTAATTCTGCTTGACGTGCAATACATTTATTTACTCTACTCTGACGTAAGTGAGTTTCTTTACTTCCCTATAACTTTTAAATAGATGACCCGATTTGAATGTGCGGTGTATCGTTTGAACCACATGTTCCCGAATGACAGTGCACCATAAATAAATTAATTAATTATTTAAAGTTTCGACTGCAACATATAATCATAAACTGAACATTTTTTTTCTATAACAACTTCAATACGATTATTTCATATTATGTCATTTTTTTGAATGATGAATATACAAAAACCCTATCAACATATCTCATATATCTATATCTTTAACTCATAAATAGGAGCCAACAAAACAAAGCCAAGCCGATTTCTATATTTATACAAACTTTCATCCTAACTTTCACCCTCTTAGGTGATGGAATTTGAAAAATTCTCTCTTAGGGCTCACCTACGTTTCATATGGATTTTTTGTGTAAAATTCCATCTCGATGAACCCACCGGTTTAGGCTGGGCGTTGTTTGTCTGTTAGCCGTTTAAAAATTTAATTAAGTAGAGCTTAAGTATAAAAATCGATCAAATTTGTCATTTGAGTTATTATACCATCAACACGACAATAAAGGATTTTAAGTTACAACATGAACATTTACAGTTTTACTCATCAAACAGGAACATAGTAACGTTTTATATTAATAAATGGTACATGGGTGGTCCCAAGCTGGGCTTGGACTACTTACAATTAGGTAAAATATCATGTAAGTAAATTGATGTATTTCTAAAAAAAAAAAGATCCAATTTTATTGATGTTTCTGATATATATCGGTAGAAGATTTAAACCATTTAACTTTTCCCATTTCATTTTCCCCTGTATCGAATGATGTTTATCAGAAAAGGATACTAGCGTCGAGCGAGACGCCGCCCGTAGCTGCAGACACTGCGGCCAGAAGGAATGGGGTCACTTCCTTACCCCGAATTCCTTGATTATTTGCTTCAAGCAGCGCATTCTTTATGACAGTCTCGATAACATTCCCTGCATAGTGACAAAAGTATGTCATTATTGAATTAATCGTGACATGATTCAGCTTAATGAGTGATTTAAAGTTCAAGTTTTTGCAAAATATAGTACCTATTTCCTTTTGAATATCAGCGATTTATACTCTAATAAATTTTAAAACTACCTTAGAATAATATTTAATTCATATTAAAGAAAACAAAATCATCCAACATTAATAAAGTAAAGGCGACTGACTGACATGTCCTTTATTTATGTTATAATGAATTTCGCACGCGATGTAGGAAATCATCATGAGTAGACCTGCATGATGATTGAGTCAGGTGAAATTCTGTCACATTCCCCCAATTGCATTTGAGTAGAGCTTGGTGGAATATATTCCAAAACATTTCCCCTATCGGATATGTAAGATATTTTGTACTGTGTAATAAAATAAATAAATATACTTTTAGCCTAACTTAAGGCAATCAATGTACTTTATTTTACAAAGCAAAAGCCAGAACCTATTAAGAGAATTTCACAAGAATATGAAGTCGTGAGTATTATCGTATATAACGTGAACTCGATAAGGTGCCCCACTTATATTTTCCTATCTTAATCCATTTATTGCGTCTTAATAATAAGGCAGTTACTTCTAAATGTCATTGCGTTTTACCCTCACCTTTCAGCACAAGGCTTTATATAAAGGGTACGATATTCGTACAAACGGTATTGGCCTATGTAGTCGGCAAAAAACGTATAAAATGTATGCAAATGGCGTCCTGGTTCGCTCAGGTGCCATTATATGCAAATTTTAACAACTTTTCTATTTTATTTACATATTTCGGCTTAGCTTTATATATATAAGTGCACCCATCTATTCAAATATTTATTTTGACTTATGAAATCTGATATCGTCAATTTGACTTTAAAACTTTATATTTATACTTCAAGACGTAATGGTCAGAAAACGAAAAAAAACCGAAATATGAATAAAATTAAATACGCGAACCTTAACCGAAGGTCACGGATACAAATCCTAACACTGCCTGCCTTCTCATATCCGTATATTTTATCTCATGCTCGGCAGTGAACGGTAAATGATAAATTTGTGAGCTATATTTCGCCGTATGTCCACATTCAATCAGTAAAGGTCACAGGAACAGCGTGGTGAAAACAACATTAAAAGAGGACTTCTAACCAACATAAGACATTTATTGGCTGTGAGTTTATTAAAATATTCCAAGATATTTACCATCCATAGCATATTCTTCAGGAACTGGAACAGCGATAACTATACCAGAAGACAATTGCAACCGATACGCCGATTGCAAAATTCGTGCCGCTTGTGATGCGTCAGACACTCGGTGTGGTGCGTGGTAACCAGAACGAGTCGTGTAAAATGCTGGAAATTCAGCCGATTCACCAAAAGAACAGACCGTCACTCCTTGTGTTTCCTTGAGAAATAAACATAATATTAATGGAAGCGGTCAGCCATTAAGAAGAACATTTGTTTTATAAGGTCTTAATGGAATGTTAGTCATACATTACACGAACAAACAATAGGGAGTCTCCATTTAAAACTGATCAATAAAACCTTGCTAAGTATAAAAAAGTAATGGCTGTGTTGTATACACATGCAGATGAAAATTTATTCTGTGATCTGAATGCATCGCGTTGCGAAACATTATATTACGTTCCATGAAAAGATACATTGAAATTCTATGCCAGTGAGAATTTGCATCTCAAAATTTTCAAGTATCCTATTTCAGTTTAAATTAAAAAAAAATCTTCAGATTTTACAGGTTTTTATATAATAAAAACCATTGTTAATTACTACTTTACGAATATTATAATTATGTAAGTATTATGTTTTTTTATTATGATTATTTTTTCATCTGTATTCACGAAAAGCTTACTAATACGGTTAATATGAAATATTCATTTAGCTAGAATATGTTATGTATAATAAATAGTATTTAACTAACATAAATTTGTATTTTAAATATTGGAAAAGAGTAACTACTGAGTTTCTTGTCGGTTCCTCTCGGTGCAATCTACATTCGGAACCGGTGGTAGCTTGACTTAATATAGTTCTGCAATATGACGATTCAAAAGTCCTTAAAGCCTACTGGAATGAAGTATATTTAGATTTTTTTGATAACATTTACGTTTGTATACACCGTTTTCAGTAGTGTACAGGCAAAATAAATATATATGTTACAAGAATATGAAATTAATATCAGGCTCTATATTATATATTATTACACTATAGTATTATTTCTTACCAAGTATTCCAGGGTTCGTCCTATATCTAGGATAGACTTGACGCCGCTGCAAACGACCAACATCTTGCTACGTCCCAGCTCCGTGAGGTCAGCTGACACATCCATCGTGTTCTCGCCTTCGCGATGAACTCCACCTTTCACAAATCATGCTCACGTCACTGCGGGCACTTCGCATAAGAGAATCTTTGAATTGAAACAAAGAGAAGTATTTTTCATATTTCATACTCGTAAATTTTATTTATGAGATACCAGTTGCGTGTATATGAGACACCCGCGGATTCACTCGCGTTGTAGGAGTTAGTCGTTAGGTGTTCGGCATAAATAAGTATTTTCTTGGCGTTCAAGCTTTCTTCTTGATAAATTTCATCTAATTCTTTGGTTTAGTTGTCAAAGAGCAACAGATATATAATAAGCGATGTACGTTGTATATATCTATCTTATAAGTATAATTAATACTGTGTATATTATTACCGTCAGTAGTGAAATTGCGTTTTTTTATATTATACCTTGGAACTTATTACGCATACTCTATTAGATGGATTTTTATCTAAAATATAAAATAGAAAATTTTAGGTCAAGTGAACAGTAACAGTGCCAAATCAAACAGTGTTTTAAATAAGAAACTATTATATATTCTAGAATAAGAATATTACTGAATACCAATGGTATAAATTAAACAACATAATATAGTTAAATTTAAATATATGGAAGAAAGAATAATTTTCCTTGACTTACGTACATAATTATAAAAAATAGGATCATTATGTATTTTGAATTAATTTTATGTACATTTTCAATGATTACTTAATTATTATAAATTTTGCGGTCACAGGCAATACTCTTATTTGTTTAACGGAGTACTTATTATTATAATCCTGTAATAACAAGGATAGATTTATGAATTTCAAAGCGCGTAATATACATATAATAAGAACAATATAATTAACAAAAATATTTCCATTTTAAGCGAGCTGATACATATCCATGAATATGAAATATTATTAGACCTACTTGTATAGAAGTAGCTGTGTTGTAGTCTTGAATAATTTTATTATAAGCCCTGTCAATGAATAATTTAATAAGATGCTATAATATGCATTTATAATAAAGTTAAGTTTCTCGATGAAAAAAATCTGTAGATATTGTAAATTCACTATAAGGAATCTCTAAATTATTTCTTTGTTGCATGGGAATTTTGTTGTTCTGTGTAACTACAGGCGCAAGGGACATAACATCTTAGTTCCCAAGGTTGGTGGCGCATTGGTAAGGAATGGTTAATATACAGGTGGCCCATTTGCTCATCCGCCTATCTATATCATAAAAAACCCTTAATAAACGGAACTCAGAGTGAAAACCGATTTAATTACTGTGCCTATTCATGAACATTCTTGCCTAAGAAAACATTTTGAAGAAATCTTCATATTTTAAAGAAATCTCTTTATATGTTGTTCACCAAACCGCATTTCACGTTTAAAAATGAGACTTTCTCCCTAACAGAAGTGATCTTTATTTATTAGTGGGATATTTAGGGGCGTTTTAGCGTTAGTACTATTGGCTAATTCCAATCGTATTTGAATAGAAATTTCTTGCTCAACCTCAATGAAATCATTGCAAGGAAGCGCTAGCGTATTAATATCTGGATAATGTTTAGTTTCAATTAGTTTAAACAGTTTTATCCAAAGCAAAATTAAATTTTACAACTTATTAAATATTTTAATAAGATAAATATGTATGTTGTTATATTTAATATAAACAATTTATAAATTCAATTGAATTATTATTTCAATAGCATTAAATTCTAAATAGTGTTCCAACGATCTGAAATGCGAATTTCGTTTCAAATATTCGAAATGCTGCTTCCACTGAAAATCATTTAACGAAACGATTTAAGATTTCTCCGGTACAAATTTTGATGTTTGCAGCGAGAGAGAGTCATGGCATGAAATCATCGATTTCTAGTGGAATTTGTTATTAATTTCATCACCAATTTACCGCTCAATCGCTTTAATTGAATGTGATACTTGCAACCAAATTGGTGTGATAATTCAGTCATGCGACTACATAAGTATACTTTGGTAAAACTGTCATCTGTTCACAATTTTACTGTTTCAGTGAAAAAATATGTTTTTTATATTTTTTTAACCATTTTATGACCAATTGTGCACTTTTCGATAATTTCAACTGAAACCAATCTAAGTTTATAACATAACTTATTATATAACAGATTATAACACGCGATATCAAAGCCGAATATTCTATTACAAATAACGATATGCCTAATATGTTAGAAATATCTCTTAACTATTTAAGACATTAATTAAAAACAATATATATATTTCATTCAATTTGTGTTTTAAGAATTACAGAGAATTTAACCACTGTATTGAAACATTATAAAATTGAAACGAGACGTTGACATTATATTATGGCACATAAGTGAATGTGTACACCCTGTTTGTTACCTCACTCTGGTAATCTGATGGAACAATAATCCGGAAAGAGATCACGCGCAAAATCTACGGAGTTACGTATCTTCCCCGGCACAGGAGAGTAAATTCTATCAAATATCAGGCTACTAATGAGGATTTATTAACAGTTAATCTAATAACTTTTATAAGCTGACAGGGCTTAAACCCAGAACCTCAAGATTTGCAGCATTATATAAAGAAATTAGAACAAAGAAGCAGTTACAGTACTAAACTAACATTTACATGAGATTCCTACAAAAACAGATAATTCTTGTACATCATCCATCATTCGACTGTTCAATCATTTATTTTTCTAAATTTAGACGTTTAACTAGTTAGAAAGGAAATGATGTGTGTTTCAATATAGATTTCTTTAGAAGGATTTTAAAACATAATATTTTGGCACTCGTTCCATCACATACTTCTATAATAAATGACCGATTTTCCCTTAAACGAAAACAACGTTATAAAGCTTTGTTGACATTCAACTCAGTTATATCATAGTAGATGTGGCTTGCGATGTCATCCGCGTTGAACGTAGCGTGAAATTATATAGCCTTTTTCAATAAACGGCAATTTGGGCGTAAATAAAAAAATATCAAATTGTTTCTATATTAGGGCGCTTAATCATAAAATTTCTCCAACTTTATAATATAATGATATATTGAACGTTATCCCTAATTTTACTATCAACATCATTTCCTTAAATCCTCCACTCCTAGGCTAAGACTTCCACTCATCATGAGGAGAAGGTTTGGAGCCTTTCTGACATCGCCGCTTCAATACGGGTTGGTTGAACATACATATGGTAAAATATCATTCCGCTTGTAAACTAAACACATGTAGGTATCCTCACGATGTCTTCACCCACGAGTGGTCAGAGGTTTGAATTCTTAATCTTCGATTAATATTCACTTGTTCTAGTGACATTTTGGTTGTGAATAAAGAGTCTACTTTTAATTTAATATAATAATAGAAAAAAGAAAAGGTAAATACAAGGTTTTTTTTGGATATTAAATATTATTTTTTAATGTTCTTCACTTACCTATACCGCCAGTAACAAATATGGGTATGTCTGCTAATTCAGCTGCGATTATTGTTCCAGCGACCGTAGTGGCACCATCTTGTCGAGCTGCCATCACGGGTGCCAGGTCTCGTCTAGATGCTTTGATAACACCCTTTGCTTTGGCGAGGTATTGCAGCTGGTCTCGTGTTAAGCCTATCGTGAGTTGACCTTGGAGAATTGCAATAGTGGCTGGTGTTGCTCCCTAAAATAATATATATGACATTTTAAGTTGTGTTTATTTATACTAAAAGAAATTGCTTTAATGTTATTGGTGGTTAGGTTTTATGCATGGCGGTCTTTTACCATTTATTCTACCGCCAATAAGCAATACTTTGAAATGTTGTATTTCGTTGTGAATGGTCAGAGAGCCAGTGTAATTGCAATCACAAAGGACGTAATATTAGAAGTAGAATTTTACACTAGATTAACAATCTCAGATGTGGATGGTATGGCATTGACGATATTATGAATATTTTATACTTTTTAAAGGTTTGATTATAAACTTGATTAGATTTTTGATTATTATAATCTTCAGAGATACGGATACACGAGATATATTTGTTTCCTTAAGAAGATTGAATTGATATGATCACTCGCTTAATTCAGTGACAATTGGATATGAAGTGTTGCGTGACGTTCAGCAGCGGATTAGCTAGACGAAAGCCGCTTTCACTCAATTAAGGGCACTGCAGCTCACAAACGACCAACGCTGTCTCTAAATTTAGTATACTTCGTTACACTTATGACGTGACGCACACGGCTTAATGGATTTATCTTTAAGGATCACACTTTTATTATGATGTTAATAATCATAAGAAATTAACTCCTTTTCGGAATAATAATAAAAATATTTTTTTGTTTTATTTAGTTCTGTTCTTTTGGACAGGCAAAGGTTTATCTTAGGTTTTTTTAAGGCACAAAGATCATATAGCCTTATTTTCAGAATTTATTTTAAACAATGAAATATTTTTAGTAAATATTGCTATAAGTATGTGTTTTGTCACGCATAGATTAAATAAATACTGCCTTGTTTAATTTTTATATGACATAAAAATTAAACAAGGCAGTTGTATTATCATTTATAGTTCTTTTTAAATATATTCAACTCAAAAACAAATTCAGTATAGGCAATGCAGTTCGTTACACACATGGTGTACACATTCAAAGCAATTCTTGGTTCTTGAAAAGAAATAAATAGGGCGCCTGTTTTAGAGACGTCGAACGTGCTTTACAAGCTGTAGCGGCAAAACGAGTTTCAATACTATGCAAATGTTACGTTTCAAAGGAAATGCTTTGGTTAGAAGATTTGAAATTCGCGATATAATTCCTTGTAACTATATTCTCAAGATTATTGTATGAATAAATATTAATCAAGTATATAATTTTTTATCTTGTTTAAATATGTAATTATTTTATTTTCTTTGTACATTGCTAGTATAATGAAGAATTATAATTTTATTTTAAAGAAAGAAATATTTAAAAAGTTTCTATCACTTACTTGGCGTCTGATAATATCCTCAACTTCAAGCGCTGTCTCCAAATTCTTAGGATAAGGCATTCCGTGAGTGATGATAGTTGATTCTAAAGCCACTATCGGCTTCCTGTCCGCTTTCGCGTCGCGCACTTCATTCGAATACACAAAGGGATACGAGTAGGAGGAGTGGCGTCTCGAGTGGCTAAGAGATCTAGCCATCTGCGCTCTCGAGGTAACTCTCAATAGACATGCCATCTTGATACTTCAAACAAGACAAATCGTCGCTGCGGAACAAAGTATTGTGTTAACGTGGGTTTTGCCGAACAAAGAAAAAAATATACTAGATATATATTTCCAAAAAGTATTTTATTACTGAAGGGTGAAAAGCTTTGGTTTTCACCCATAACATTGTTATTTAAGATAAATTAAATAAATATGTAAAATTGATCTAACTCGGCGGCAAGGAAACTTGACGTCAATAGAAACATCGCGGGGAAGCCTGCTGATGTCGGACAAAAGTCTGTTACATGTGTATTTACGAATCTCATCGAAACAGTGTGGATGGTGGTCCAAAACTTTCTTCTCAAAAGGACAATAGTCAATAGCCCAGCAGTGGAACGTTGATAATTTTTTACTTTACTTAAGCATTTCAAAACTATTAGCTTCAGACAAAAAAGTTTTACTTTGTTATAAGTCGATATCAATATATATATTTAATTCAAAAGTAAAAAATAATATCCAGTAACTGTATAATATATAATTGGCTTTTAAAATTAAGAGTCCTAATTATTATTATTTCGACATTATCGTCTCATTAAACATTTCTTAATTAAGATCCGACAGAGGCGACAAATACATTCCCTGTCTCCTAATAAATTAACAACTTTACTTATGACATAAACATTTGGACACAAAAACGGGCACTCTTGAATGTGTTACGTTATTATAAATATTTCTGTGATAATTTAAAATATAAGATAATTATGCATATGGATTTAAACTTTTTTGATAATTTACTAATCTTGAAATAAAAGGGACTGACGATTAAAACATATATCTGCTTTAATAAAGATAAAATTTACACCAACTTCCCAAAAACATTGAGATGTAGACGGTCTAGAGTTTTGGGTAGCTAGGGAATTAGGTTAGACTGGCTTTAAATTAATTTATGCTGACATTGAGCCAGAATCTAATAAATTCGGTCAGATTTACAAATTAGGATGCGCGTTTAAATATATCCTCGTGATATATTTTTTATCTATGCAATAAAATAACATCAACTTTTATGACATATTGTGATATCATCCTGGCCGATTTCGAATACGACTTTTTCAACGGAAAATAGCTAACTTCACAAGATATTTTCAAACAAAGGTACAATTTTTATTCAATTACTCTCATAATCTGATAGGTTGGGAATCTAACACGATCTAAGAAAGTTCAGGTAGAGGACCAACTAATTTAGGTAATTTTCAAGAGATAGTTAATACTTTTAACTGCCAAACTTCAGGCCACTAAGAATATCTTGACAGAAAAATCCAATGACATTTTATTGGCACAACCCAGTGCTTCAAGGTAAAATAAAAATAAAAATATAGTTTATTCAAGTAGGCTTTTGACTCGTCATTTTACAAACTATATTAAGTGAAGCTACAACCGGTTCGAAATGTAGATTATACTGAGAAGAACCGGCGAGAAACTCAGTAGTAGATTTGCAGCCTCATGAGCTAACTAATGACTAATGAGGTTAAGCTAATTAACCAATTAATATAATCATATACCTATATAAGTATGCATATAGGCCATAAACGTTCTTGATTGCGATTGTTCTGGAAAAACACGGTGACGTTTGATTAATTTCATTTCACGCATGTTGTTTTCCGAAACAATCAAAAATTTGAAATACCGCAAATGAGAATTTACATATTCACGACATTTTTTAATTTGTATTTTAAAACTTTTATTACAAATACTGTTTTTAATTCTACCTAATAATTCTTGCTTAAAGTATAAATACATAAAATGATATTACTTAGTGCCTGAATTGGAACGGTTGTGGCTTAGTGACTTGACAGAATTAAAGCGTTTTAATCGATTATATTTTCTAATGAAGTATACATTATCCTTTAAATAAGCATTTCTATGTTTAAGAAGCTAGTTTTCTTATAATCTCGGATTGCAAGGACAGAGTAAGACAGTGTTGTAAATTCGAAAACAATAAAATTGTAACGAATTTTATGATTTGGAATACATTTCTTTATAATTCATCAGAATCGACTATTTTTTGATTAAAATAATATAATATATAATTTTTATTTTGTATATAATTAAGGCGCTTAAGATAAATAATTCAAATGTAAAAAAATATAGGTAATAAACTAAAATAAATTTTTGATAAAGGAAAAATATTTTTTTCTATACGAAGTTCTTTCGTTTTTTGTTAATCTTACTCAAAATATTTATTAGTTTTCTTTAATTATAAAATAATCCAATTAGTCGTCAATATTGGCGTATTTTTTATATTCGATTATTCAATATTGGCTATTGTTAAATAATTTTGATCTGCCATTGGCAGATAATTGGGTGTAATTTTAGTAAATAATTTTACATCTCTAGATTGGGAACTCTGTTGACGAAGCCAACATTTCCAGATTGTGTGGAATAATGCAAAATTAACCGAACGTTTTCGTACAATATGCAATTATCTTTTTATTTTAATAGACAATAATAGTAGGCTAATAATAATAGATTAGTAGAGTTTGTTTAATAATCATTAGAACCAAACATATTTCATCTTAGTATGACGTAAAGTATATTATTATAGAGATAAAAAAAAAATATTATTGTGTTTGTTGTTGAAGGCAAACAAAAAATATATAAATGTCAATATAATCACAAAATAAATTCTGTTAGCTCGTCTGGGTAGGTTCCACCCACTCATCAGATATTACCATAGATACCGCCAAACAGCGGTACTCGGTATTGTTATAATCCGGTTTGAAGGGTGCAACTACAGGTCCAAGGGTCATAGCATCTTAGTTCCCAAGGTTGGTGGCGCATTAGCGATATAAGGAATGGTTAATACTTCTTACAACGCAATTGTCTGTGGGCTGAATATTCATTTTAATAGATTAAATAAATTTGAATCTACCACCATTATTTTGGTTTGTTAAATAGATTCTACTAAAAATAATAGGCAACAAACTCCACACTGAGCAGAATAATATATAAAATACATTTATTTATTACATATAATTTAATACATTCGGTTATGATATAATAATAAATATAATATATTTGTACAAATAAATAAAAGCAATATAAAAAAATAGAGAGTTATTCTATAAGAAAAAAAAAACTTGAAACTCATCGCAGAACACGATCGTGAGATGCCAGATATTCATAATCGCCATTATAGGTAAAACTTATAACATTTAAAGGATATACAAATATAGCCTATCATCATAAATCAAACTTAAAATTTCACCAGTATGATAAGAAGTGAGTTTTATAGAATAAGACTGTCGGTCTAAAACGTGTAATGTCATTCCATAGTTTTATAGCTTCTACGTCAAATAACCTAAAGTAGGTACGTGAGGAACTTACGACCAGATCAAGTTTTATATATCGACTCGATCTCAGGCGATCACTACTGACCTCAGATATTGGAAACGCTCTTTTAAATTGCACGGAGCGAGTGGATTAAAATGGAATTATACAGCAGAAATAGGCTGTACGTGTACATATGTTCATTTCTTATTAATTTGACGGGTATCCCATCTAAGGAATGATATTAAGTAACGTAGGTCAAATCAATAACATTATGAATGTTTACATTTTGTTTGCTTTAATACAATAATTACAGGATTAAATATAAAACATAAAAAAATTGGATTGTATTTAGACCATATTACGGCCTACAGTGGAGGAGCAGTAACCTTTACCGCGGGTTAATTCGCACTGTATATTAGTTATACATATGCACTTATATATTACATAGCGTTATATTGATGGAATAAGTGAATATGTAGATAAGTCAAGGTAGACGAAACAACTGCCTTGGGGCGTCACAGTAGCATGCGCAAGCGTTCCCGCAATGTCCCCCTGAAGAGACGGATTCGAATCAATTTGAATCACTCAAAATCGTGATCAAAATGATTTCAATCATTTTGATCACGAGAACGAACAAAAGGTATCAATTACTCGAAAAACCGAAGAAATAGTATTAACCTGTAAATAACGGGATATTTACCATATTTTTTATTTTTATTTGTTGGAGCTCGATATTACGACCTTATCTACGAAAGTCTTGTTCACGAGTCTCGTGATAAATATCCCGTTTTAAATACTTGTAATAACAAAATAACCACGTTAATTTAAAATCTTATAACGATGAAGATATTGAGGCTATAAAGCGTGGGCGAATAGGAAAACGTTTTGCAAGAACCCGTCTTCCTTTTTATATAAAAAAAAAACAGAAATCTCATAATTCTATTCCCGGGTCACTAATAATTAATCTATGCAAATATGAGATAATGAAATAAAGACCTTGGCAATTGGCGAACACGTGAAATTTACGAAAAACTTTAGTATATCATTGGATATATTAGCGTTTATCTTTTAAAAATAATCAACCGTTACAATATAGCTGACTCTCGAACCTTTTTAGCCCCGTCATCCTGTCGGCATTTCTCTTTGTTGGTATTTATCTACGTTACTGAGCAATTTCGCATTATATACATTTTCATTTAAAGATATTTTTAAAGAACATAATGTTGTTTATGTTTAGGTATTGTTTATTGTCACAATTATGTAAAAATATCTATATAAAACTGGACGTTGAACCGTTTGATATAAATAATCTTCAGTTCTCTTTGATCGATCATCATGAGAGTTGGCATCTACATATATCAATTTTTATAATAGATAAGGTTTATATACTATTCCCTTTGTTGTGACTCGCTACTAGATGGTACTTCAGTATATAAGCTTTTTTATCGCTCAACCAATCGTGAAGAACGGACACAGGCAAGACGTCTGTCGGGTTTTTTGCTACTAATAAAATATATTATATAATAATAAATATATGTCGCTTTTATTGTGCTAGCATCTAATTTATTTTGTTTGTATTTATATAATTTGGTTAGTGATTATATTTATCACACCTAAACTAATATAAATATAAAATTAATAATATTTATATAACCGAAGAATTGTAAATACCATTAGATTGTAATCTATCTCGTGAGATTGTAAACTGCCGAAATATTGTGAACGGTTATTTAAATCAAAATAAAACGTCAAAAATTTTGATAGTTTATGATATTTTGATTGGGTTAGGTTAGTGTTTATAATTTAACTAAAATTACGCACTTCGATTGATTATAATTTACCGAAAATTTTGCGTTAAATTGTAAGCAGTATATTACGGTTTATAATCTGTCGACAGTTCACAATCTCGCGAGATAGATTATAATCTAACGGTATTTACAATTTTACGGTGACATATACAAGTTCGCTTGCTAATATCTTAAGGTAAAGGTTCTTAAATTTCATTATTTTTTATAATCATAGTAATGTTTGTTAATCTTTGGTAATATATACTTCGAATATGAAAAGATAGATACTAGAGTGATCCTATAAGAGTTTAGATTTTTTTGAAGAAACACAAAACTATACCTCAAGCAATTTTTAAAGATAGACATATACGAGGTTGAACCTACAAGAATTTAGTTTTTATCAGTTGTACGATGGGGAATTTTCGCTGGCATTATTTCATCTAAATCAAACGATTTTATCATACGGCACGATCGCCAGCACCTTTATGATGGTCGTAATTTACTATTTGCAATGACAAATTAAAATTACTAACTGTATTGCAATTATTCTTAACGAAATATAGGTGTAAAGATATAAGTCTTTAAATGTCGCTCCATTCTTCTTGAAGATGATTGTCTCGATTTTGGAGATTATTCTTTGTTGATCGAATGCGAATTGGAGGATGCACATGTGGCTATTATTTTTCCTGGAGGTAGGTACCAATCAGTAAACTGCAATATTGAGTATTGTTATGTTCCGATTTGAAAGGTGAGTGAGCCAGTCCAACTACAGCCACAATAGAATCTTAGCCTCCAAGGGTGGTGGCGCATTGGCGGTATAAGAAATGATTATTATTTTTATAGTACCAATCTGTGACCGTTACCATCGATGACTCTTTGTACGACCGCTACCGTCGTTAAACAAAAAACCTACACATGTACGATTACTTACGACGTTTATCTTCAGCGTCAAATTAATATGATTTTTTAACAAAATTCAAACACACGAAACTCAGTGTTGCTCGGATGAGTTTGATACCACAATTTACACAGACTAATCATAGTCTGTGTATATAATACACGAAATAATATACGAAATAATTGTGTCGCATGCTTTGATAAGCATGCGACACAATTATTTCGTATTATTTTTTCATTTAGAATTAATTGGGTTTACGTTTAAAACAATTTGACGCGTAATTGAGTTAAGCAGAAGAACTTGGTTACATACTTTTATAAAATTTTTAATGAAACTGTGATCTCTAGTTGATTGAAAAATCTTGATAGAACATTTTTTATATTATCGTAAGAAATTACACACGTCTCACGTCGTAGTCGTTTTAGGCAATTTGAGCATTTATAATAAATTATTCGCTCGTTATTATAAGGATGACAAAATTAATGACGGTTTTGAATATGACAAGGGCTGTGATTTGCCACGCTTTTATAAAAAAAAAATACAAAATTTTAAAATCTCCTTTAATGCTTTTCCACTTTTAGAAACGAACATATCGTTCGAATTTCAAGCCTCTATATCTTTTACTAAGAAGTTTATATAGTCACAGTAGGTGGGTTGTTGCAGGTGTTAGGTTAGGTACTTTTCTATGGCATATTATTAGCAAAATTTCGCTTTGTTTTTTTTTTTTTAAATTACACTACATCCACGGGCTCACAGTTTTGGTTATAGTTAGGCGTGGCGGTTTACAGTTTTTCTTATTTACTAAACATCAGCAGATCTTCGCTATAGTTGGAGCTTGCCGTTCTTCTTGAAAGACGTGGCTCACACTGACTGATTTTTTTTTAATGTTATATAATAATAACAATATATTATTGTAGAACGAATCTGAATGACGTGGTCAAGGAAGTGATGTCACCTTTAAGACGTCGTAAAAGAAAGGGGCATCCATCTTGGATTGTCATGGTGGTAACAAGTTTGTAACTGTCAGTTGCATTCTTGATGAATTTCATAATAAGTATTTTGTTGATATATAACTGAAACTTAGATAATCAGTGTCTGTCGATATTTATTTTAAACGTTTTAGTGAATGGTAGATTATAATATATATTTTTTTATTTCTTTGGCTTATATACATTTACTTACGACATACAAACATATAATTAAGTTGTGAAAGCGTAACAAACTGCCTTTCGAATGTATAATATTAGTAGAATATTACGGGATTTTAGTGGTAATGTTTTGTGAGGGACGATTAGTAACCAAAACGTTTGTACTCGATGGGTCGTTATTAGCAACGAATTGGTTTATCCTTGTCACATTGTCTTGACAACGGTCCCTCATATTATATTATTATTTCATTTGAAGACATTTTATACGCTACTACATTTTTGTTATTCTTCATATTTTTTCGGTGAGTTATCTAATCACGTTACTATGTAAAATCTTAATATACCTAGCAATACTTTTTATTTTGTCGTACGTATGAAATATAAACTTATTTTAAACTAATTCTTATCTCGTTAAAATAGTAGTAATTATACGTTCATACCTGTATTATAAGAATTTTTACAATTAGATTTTCTTTATATGTTTTATATATTATTTGAATTTATTTTACTGCGATCAGTTATTTCAAACTTCCCAAGATATTTAAGGAAAATATAATGTCATATGTTGTAAATTATGCGAGATTTTCGAAGCATAGTAATCTTATTACTGCATCGCAATCATTGATAGAATTTTCAAGTATAATTCGCTAATAAAACTTAGTACGTTAATAAACGAATTTTATTCTAATAATTTATAGTTCGTTTTATGTCTGGGAGAATACCATTTAGGGGGTTGAGTATCACACAAGTTATAATGTAATTTACTACGAACGAGCTTGTGATTTCATATAAATAACCTTTTTATTATCTCCGATCCTCAATTAACATTAATCCAATGAAATATTGAATACTAGATTAAAGATAAACTGCCAAGGTATTATTTTGTTCCCTTTCCTTAATTTTAACTAGCCCTTATTATGCGGAAATTCTTTGAAATGCGGTAGGGTAAGTAATCATAATTTTTTCCCTCTACATTAATTCCTTTCCTTTTTACTTATTTTTATATTGATACAATCATCTTTGGGCAATATTCTTTCATATGTATAATGTTGTTTTGAATAACAATTACCTCAATAAAAATAAGTAAACCTATTTCGCTGTGAAGCAACTAGGATCGTATAATAAATAAAACTAAACCGTATAATCAATAAGTTTTCTTGCATGAGATCTTAAAATATTTACAGCCAGATATATATATATATATATCGTTCCTTTATTTCAATGCTTGGTTAAGTAATCAAGAGTTTCAAGACTATATATAATGCAGACATGAAAGTATTAATTTTAATGTTATATACACATAATATATAATTAAGTTATAGAGAAAATGTAT
This sequence comes from Vanessa tameamea, assembly GCF_037043105.1. Taxonomy (NCBI): domain Eukaryota; kingdom Metazoa; phylum Arthropoda; class Insecta; order Lepidoptera; family Nymphalidae; genus Vanessa; species Vanessa tameamea. The sequence goes on along the minus strand of NC_087313.1, from coordinate 7,072,342 downwards.
TTTATTTTATAAAACTAAAACCCTATGGGGATTACACGAATAAGAGGATTGAATTCTAAGTGGACGTCCGCTGTTGCATGCGGAATGAATACGAACCAATATTATATTCTGGTTTCCTAATGCAATCATTGTCTTAGACAAATTATGGCTAAAAGATTAAAGATTTTTACGACAATATACCTAGAAGAATTTATATATTTATTTTCGCCTTTGACTACTGACAATTGTGAGGTATTTGCTAAAAGGCGTTATTCAAAATGGCGGCCATCGCTGCGCCCCCGAGACGAAAACTTTTTCAGCCTTAACTCACAAACTTTTATAAAGTATTAAGCCACATCAATTTTGTTTTCTCGACTTGATAATAAAAATCGAGAGACTTATAATAGGCAGATAATCGTAATGTTTAGAGGCAGTTTCTCTTCGAAGAAATCAGACTGCCAAGTTGTTCTAATTTGGCAAGCATTGCTCTAAGCATATATTTCACTGGAACTTTACAACGTAACAGTCTTGTTGTTTTAACAAACTTATTAAATACCTTAATTAAGTTATTAAATACGCTACAAATAAATAACGCAAACTACCTCCTCCTCTTCTAGTAGATAGAACAGGTGGTTCTTAGTCGAACAATGCAGGTGCAAATTTGAACAAGTTCCATGGAGATTTAATTTGCTTAATTTGTGTTTATTACACATTTGGTGCTCGGCGACGAAGGTAAACGTCGTGAGGAAACCTACATTTAACAAATAAATTTCTGCAACATATTGTATATCTTCCATCCCTTTTGAAGCAGCGTGGTTAAATAAAAATTCTTCAAAAAGGAAAGTGTTAATTTATTTAGTGTCTACTCTTTATCGATTTTAATCTATTTCTTACCAATACATGTTTATTTAAATTAGATGTAACAATGGCGTGGGGTCTGCCGAAACTCCCGGGACTTGTATTCTCTGATCCAACGAAGACTCAACACCACATACGTAGTTCACTGCGGTATTATCAAGGTCACAGGTTTCCTGATACGCTCATCCGAGGACCAGGTGGAACAGCTACTGACGTGGATAGCAACGCTTTTGCTTTACCTGATGATTCTGTCAAGTAAGAACCGACTAATATATTTCAATTAATACACGGCATTGATCCTTCACCTGCAGAAATATATATAAAAATCTGCTAGTATGTTTTCTACGCGACACCTTGGTGGAATCCTTGGTAATGACAATTAAAATTGGATTGATTGATTTAATAAAGTTCAAAATTAAGTGGAAGTAGCAAAACTATTTGTCTTATATTTTTTTCGTGCGTTTATAATAAAATCAATGATAAAATTGCTTCTAATTGTAAAGGTTCATTATTTTTATCAAATAAATAATGTTTTTTTTGTAATATCATGAACAGATGGTGACGATTGCAAACACATGATGTTTTATGTTTTTTAGCTACGATCCCTCTCTAACTTACGGACGCGTTAAGCAGCCAGCTCTGCCTGCAGTGATTCCTCACTGGGTTCACTACGACAAGAGATGCCTTAACTTCACAGCTTTTTTCAAGCAGACAGTTTACGAAAACCCAGATGAGAACTATCGCGTTCGAGTTGTAAATATCGTTTATTTTCTCGAAGACGATACAATGACGGTGATGGAGCCCCGAGTCAAGGTAAAATTCAATTGTCTAATAATTTATTCATTAATAAGTTACTCGTGTTAACTATCTTTTCTACATTCAAACGCATTGCATTTAAATTATTTAACTTGCTTTTGTATCTTTCATTATATCGCATCTTATTCTACTTAAATAAATAGTTTTAATTACAAGTCATATAAAAAATTGGCATCAAATAAAATATTTTTAATTATTTTACAATTTTTATTTAATTGTTATTTACTTTCAATTTGATACTTTAGTCAGTCAGCGAAAATAAGTACAAAAATCATAATTGTATACAAAAACGTTCTTTTTAATTCAGGAAACCTAAATTACTTATAAATCTGAATCTCAATAATCTGACTGTGATCCCAGGGCCTCACCATATGCATAAGCTAGACATTCAAATTTTTACAAATAAAGGAAAATAAAAGTATAAGGATCAGACACAAAACATAAATCAACGTATGAGAAAATGTTATTTCCGCAGCTATTCACTAATGCAAGAAAATTTCCTTTTGGCCTCTCAAGAAATCACCGTTGTTCACGGTAAAGGATAATGCAGGTTATTGGTTGCGACGGCGAATACACTTCCTTTTATATCTAAGATTTCGAACTTAGAACAATGAAATCGTTAGAAGGTATACAAATCAAAGCGATATTTTACTAGTGACTACTGAATTTCTTCCGTATCTTGCGGTTTTCTCGGTGGAATCTACATCTCGAGCAGGTAGCTTTACGAGGAATTAATCTTGGTAAATGACAATTTAAAATGACTCGAGTTCATTTGAATAAAGGTTATTTTGATTACATGGTTAATTTTAGTATCATGGTAAACTGCTGTATTTATATTTATTTCGTATTGTAATTATGTTAATATTTCTCGTATATCTACCGATTGTGAAATTAGGATTTTGGAAATTATAGACTGTACAGTGTGAGATAAAGCTAATTTTTTGATGAGAGTTTGTTGGCTTAGATGTTTTAAAACGGACGACGGTTAATCTAAGCTAAATAATATTAAAACTATATAGTTGAATGACTTCTTGAAGAAAAGGAATCAAGAAAGTTTAATTGTTTTATTGTTATTATATATCAAATGCATCTGAAAGTCTGTCCATGAATTGATATTCATAAGGTTTAATAAAAATTTCTGATTGTAAGAACAATTTGAAAAAAGAGCAATTCATGTATGTATATATTTTTAGTAACATCTATTAATTACGTAATTGATATTCTCGGTAATTAAAATGGTGGAAAAGAGTTACTGAGTTTCTTGCCGGTTCTTCTCGGTAGAATCTACTTTACGAACCGGTGGTAGCTTTACATTTAATTCAATACTGTAACGTGATTCAAATGTGCTTATTCGAGCCTATTTGAATAAAGAATAATTTGATTTGAATCCTAGTAACATAGGGGTAACAGGGTCAGGATTAGATATCCCTATCCTATTACAACGCTAGAAACAATGTAGAAGCCGCAAATATTTTACCACTTATCAAGTGAATTTCGTGTCATATGAAAATAGATATCATAGTTTTTCTCATGACGAGGCGAGAGGAACGAGCAGACTGAAATTTTAGAGGGCTTAAAACTTAGAAAATTGATTTCTTTTAATTTTAACCTTGTTGGTTAAGTGCTTATATGCTAAACTAGCTGAGACCGCGCCTTCTTGCGAGATTTCACTTTATAACTATGAGAGTACTTACACTCTGCAATCGTGTTTTTACTGACGTAGCTTTATAATGGTGAAATAATTATTCTAATTGATGCAGTACTTTCAAAATTTATCGATTTATCTTTATAATTTTATTAGTATTAGTATATATGGTAAATTATATGGTTGTTAAATAACAGTGATTGGTTTATTTTCCGTCAAGAATTTTCAGTAGTAGTCTGGAGTTGGCAGTATATATTATGCCTGGGAAGTGAAGCTTTAGCGATAGTATTAAGCTTGATTTCTCCAATCTCATCAATCTAGTCCACGCTTGTGTAGTCGTTTGTGTGTAAAATGGCTAGTCTTCGTAATCGACGGCTGCCTTGGTATTGGTTCAGGAAGAATTGTCAATATTAATTTATATTTTTTTGTACAAAGTTTTTATTAAACAGTTTGCCATTTCTGGCATATTATTGTATCTACATTCTGAGTAAACTACACGAGATTCTGCTGGGTTAGAAAATAACTTGTGAATGTGATCCGATTTACTCCGCTTGTTTACCGTGGTTTACTCTTTATTTTGTTACGGTAGTATGATGTCGGTATTTTAAATGGAATCTGTCAGTAGTTTATGGACAAACAACAAAATTGCATGTTACGGTTTTACCTCAAATATAAAGTAACATAGTATATATTTACAGGACAGGAGAATAAAAACAGTATTTATAAATAACGGGCGTTGTGTAAGCGATTTCGTTCACCTAGGCTTTGAATAGGATGATAAAAAAATTGAACCGACTCTTTGGTCCAATAGCTGGCTGAAAATCATGAGACCACACGACTTATCCCGAGCCGGGCATCTAAAATGTTTTTAGAATGTTTTCTGTCAAGATTTTCAGTAACAGCCGCATTGTTAAGATTTGTAATTAGAGGCGTCAGAGCCACCGAAGAGGCGAAGAATATGTGTTTGTGTGTGTGTGTGGGCCAATCTTCGATGGTGTAAGTGTCGGACCATGGAAACTGCGGTAGTAGAGAGTGCTACTGAATTTGTGAAAAAGCGTGCGCGTCTCCTTCGAAAATGGTTATTTCGCTGAGCTTGGTCGCCTTTTCCGAAATATCTATTGACTCTCCTCAATACCTAGCGAATCGTCGTGAAAGGTCAATGAGTTTTATTCACTTTATTTAATTACAAAAAAACTCGTCACGGTGACACACATTTTGTTAGCGATGGTAGATACATACACTGGTTCAAATGTGTGCAAAAATTACATATTATATCCTGTATAAAAATGGAGATCGAGGAGTATATACTAAATTGAATAAATCTAAAAGTACCACTCGGTTCGAAATGTAGATTGTACAAAGAAGAATTGGTCAAAGACTCGGTAGTTACCTTTATGATCTCATGTGTGCCAAGGCGTTTTTATTGAGTGATTTATGGTATGTTTTCATTTAAAAAAGGATATTCAGGAAAGGTAAAAGGGAGGTAAGGTAATTTATAAACGTAATAAATTGTAGCTTTATGTTTCCGGTTTGGCTGAACGCCGAACAGTGGCTATTGCTGATGAAATTAATCGATAATATTTATAATAAGAAGAAACCAAACAGTATTATGTAATATGTATTTACTGTTATATTCCCTGGGATGTCTGTGTAGAACAAGTTAATTTTTCTGTAAAAAATATAATAATAGACCGTAATTGAATTCTGTGGTTAATAATATTTTTTAACGTGATTATGACGATTTTTTCACATCTTAAATTGTTTATTAACAAATCAAAATAATTCAACTGTTTTAACTCTGACGAGATTGGAAATGAGATAATTTTTTTAATAAGTTTAATTATGAAAATACTTCGCCCAGTTTATTGAAGTTGTAATTACTCTCGGCGCTTATCCCGTAAATTTTCAAAGCAAGGACTTCAACGTGTACTGTACTAGAGATGTTAACGATTTACTTTGTCGTCTGGTCGCCACCAGCTCCTTTAATAACTTTATGTTGATAAGTAAAATTAGTTGTTATTTTATGTGAACACTTAATTGCGGTACTTGTGCGATATTTATTGTGTAAAATATTAAACGGAATTGTGATAAAAAGTATTATACAATTATATTATATTATATTATATTATATTATATTATATTATATTATATTATATTATATTATATTATATTATATTATATTATATTATATTATATTATATTATATTATATTATATTATATTATATTATATTATATTATATTATATTATATTATATTATATTATATTATATTATATTATATTATATTATATTATATTATATTATATTATATTATATTATATTATATTATATTATATTATATTATATTATATTATATTATATTATATTATATATTACATTATGTTTTTATTATACATTAGTATGTTTAATTATTAGAGAATAATAAATGTAACTATTAAACATACTTTATATAAGATAGATACGTTTTTCCCTTTTACAAATTCATTATTTAATATATATATATGTCGAAGGAGCAGGATACCGAACAGTTGGGTTCGGGGATTGATCCGACATTTGGAAGACTATGTGGGCGTGCAATGGAGATATTCACAAAATAAAACGTATTTAATAACACTGTATTAATTGATTCAATAATCGTACACCACAAAAATATCAAAGGATTACAATAATTCATCTCGATTAAGAACAAATGGGCTTGCAAGCAACCATCGCATTCGAGGCGCTTCTCAAAACCTAACGACTCTCATTGCCATGACACTTACAACTCCATTCGGGGTGACCCGCTCTTAAAAGTAAATCAGCAATCAAACATTATTGCCAACTACTCGATTCATTAATTATTCAAATCAACAACCAAAGTAACCATTTCGCGCTCCGTTATATATATATATGGAAGAAAAAATATAGAGATAAAACAACGTTAGATTTACCTACTATGCGCAATTATATATTGTGCACTACTAACAATTTTTGATATATATTTATATCTTTCATTTTACTTCCTAAGTTCCGATAACAGTTCCATCGATATTTAAAACGTAATTTTTTCGCATATCAATAATTAATATTATAAATTATTCAAGCTCTAGACCAATGACATCACGTCAGTTCGACGTAAAATGTTGTTTATTTGGCTTTTTGTGTTATCGTCTATAGAAATTCGATTTTAACGTCAAATTGTGAGAACGATTTGAAACTTTGCAAATATAGATGTATGATTTAAATAACAAAAAGCAGTGAGCCTCACGAGTCTGCACTCATTTGGTTCCTTTTGACGAGTTCTACCCGTCTACATTACATTTGATAATAAGCGTTTCATTTGTGCATGCACTGAAGTGAGTTTTTTAGCTTTAAAAAATTATAATTATTATTTTTCATTATGTATCTGTACTAACTATGATTGTTAGTAAACTGAATGATTATAATCTTATTCAATAATTTGACGTAAGTGATACAATTGCTAACGAAAATGTAGTGTTATTTGATTATGACATTAAAGTTTATTTTGTGAATCATGACTGGTGGCATGACTGACATGAGGTTTTAATTAAAAAATGCACAAACCTATGTCACTGTAATTTAAAAGTTGAATTAAACGAGCGGAAATATGAGTTGGTAATAATTACTAAACATCACTTTTATTTATCGAGAAAATCTCGATATATTTTGAGAATATTACGGTTTCCATCGTCAAGGTACGACGAATTCGTCGAAGTTACGTCGATGACGATCGACGTTCGATGTAGTCTTACGTTAATTTATCGATCATTCCGTGATGTAATGTAAATAACACATGTAATGTAGTAGAATCAGAACATTGATCACTTCGATATTCTACAAAGTATGTGTAGGATTAAGGATATCAGAAGATCTAATTTTCTAGAATAATTTAGAGCCTGCGGGAATATTTTAGAGCATAAAACGATGTACTTTATATTTATCTTAACAGTAATTTTAGATATTATACTAAAATTTATTCGATCGTACGTTAGAGTTAGGTATTCTTCGTAGATTTCAATATTTATGTATCAACGTAGCAGAGTATAAAAATGTGAATAGTATTATTCAAATTGATATTTACACCACACTAAAATAAAGAAACTTTTCTATATAAATTCTTAGTTATATTTCATGCGGTCTTCGCTGAGTTGATTTGATGACATCTTAGCTCCTAAGCTCGGTTGCGAATTGACGATGTAAGGAATGTTTAATATTACTTACCGTCAGGTGGTCCCGTCCGCCTAAATATACAATAAAAAAGGTCTAGACTAAGTCTAACATTTGAGTGAGAAACTCTTTTTCATATATAAAAGATGACTCAGCTAGAATACGAAAATCTTTTACATCCAAACTTTGTGCTCAAATCAAATCAAAATCCTTTTCAATATAAAAGCATTACATTACTGATTGGTTATTAAATTGAAAACTACCACAAGTCAAATGTAGAATTCCTTAGCCCAGCAGTGGGATTTACAGGCTTTGTTCGTCTTCACTTTTTATACATAACTAGAGATTCATAAGTTTATTATAATTATATAAAGACGTATTCCCCTTTCACTCTGTATATATAACATAAGTATATTTTGTTTTGTTATACATATATAGACATTTACTTAACATTGTTACAGCCTTATGAATGTCTTAAGGAAATACAAGCAAGAAGTCGTTTACATAACGACATATTTAGGCAACGGAAACATTGTCATGCCGAATATTTGGTAAACATACGAATTAAGCCAATACAGATATTTTGTCCTAAAAAGTCTTCATTATTTTCGTAAGCAATCCAATGTACTCAAAGAATTGCAGAGTGTTTATTTTATTGTTTTTATCCTCTATAATGAAACAAAATATAAAATATATTCTGCAATAAAACACTTATTATGCTTGCTCTCAAATTACACATGTATTTCGATGTCATTCGGTCAATATTATCGGGAATAATAAAATATCGCTCTTGCAATTACCTCTTTATAAACAAAATAGAAGAGGAGTATTATTGAAATGGATTGCATAATAAATTACCATATAATTACGGTTTGACTGTAGAAGGAAAATGTTTTCCGAATTCCCGAGGTAGCATGATTAAACGTTCAATTTGCCGCTCAGAAGATTGTAACGGATCGTTGTTTTTTATTTTGTGAAAAATACGACTAAACCCGATAAGGGCAGCCTAACATTAGGTTGAATGACAGTTGTGTTGCTTGCCGGCTTTTGCTTGTTAGTTTTTGTTTCTCATACTAAAGTAAATGATATAGTGATTTTAGTTAATAACTGCGTCGTTGGTGTAGAATTAGCTTTATAGTGCAATATCTGTTAGGCTATGGATCTTATGGTTCTGGCTACAAAATTGGCAGTCCTGTATCTTATCTCTCTTCGTCGTGTGTTTGCGCGTAACAGAAAGAGAATATGTTATAATCCTTATAGGTAAGCGTAATAAGCGTGCGCAGTTTTCATTAAAGATGGTCACCGTGACCAGTATTTAGTCAGAATTAGCCAGCCAGCCATTATGGTGCGTCTACACTTTATCGATGCCACGTACGTCACAAAGAGTGAGCAGTGAGCATGTTAATAATATCCGAACCGACATTATAATCGTGGTAGACCGTCCGGTAAATGTGTCGTGACCGACTGTTTTATCTGATCCTACTTTTGTAAAAAGTGCTATTAAATATACAGCAATCAAAATTCTTAGGACTATAGGCGTATCGGTCGTATCTAATGTGAACCAGCTCTAAGTGAAGATGTATTCGTCTACATTGAATGCGGTTACCGTCGGAGGGAGGCTTTGTTCCACCGACTGCCGACTGCTCGTACGTTTCAAAGTATTGGTCTTTCATGTTTCCTATCCTTTTAAAGCGTTTACGTGGTATAGCGTACTTTTTTTAGATTGAAATGAAATTTTGCTCGTTAGTTAACTTATTTCGGTATAACTTATCATCGTTTAAATGAAGTATTTTGTTGTTTATGACTCGAATCTCTGTAACTTGTTTTTTTTTATCGTGTCAATATGGTATTTTTGATCGACTATGCACAAGTTCCGTTCCTTACAACCATACGGCTTTAAGTCACATGGGACTTTTACAACATGGCATGATCCCATGTCGTATTGTTAACATAAAAAATTTGTTAGTGTAGGTATATCAAACAAGTCCGCAGTGTTATTCTAAACAGCGCATAATTGACACGTTTGATATTTTAAAGTGATAAGAAATACAGTTTATAAAACAGTTAAACTGAACCAACAAGGTTATAGACACGGGTAAACATTTCGATGAACAGTTTTATTGTTTTGTAAATATCAATGAATCAATTTATTAATATGCCTTGGATGTTAATGATGATGATGTTTCTAACGAATTAAGATAAAAAGGAATGTAACCTGTCCTTAGCTGGTAAAAATACAAATAAAAATTAGAATTAAATATGAATTTTAGACAAAATGCATTCGATATTGGTCGAAACTATTTTCATCAATTCTTGATTGCGCGATAAATCGAATACATATGTCACTTGCGTACATTTTGACCTTTTCTACATTCATACATACATATACATACATTAACAACCTGTAAATTACCCACTGCTGGGCTAAGGCCTCGTCTCCCTTTGAGAAGAAGGTTTGGAGCATATTCCACCACGCTGCTCCAATGCGGGTTGGCGGAATACACATGTGGCAGAATTTCGTTGAAATTAGACACATGCAGGTTACCTCACGATGTTTTCCTTCACCGCCGAGCTCGAGATGAATTATAAACACAAATTAAGCACATGAAAATTGAGTGGTGCTTGCCTGTGTTTGAACCCGAAATCATCGGTTAAGATTTACGCGTTCTAACCACTGGCCCATCTCAGCTCGTCGTTCTACATTAATATCGTTTCGATATTTCGAATTAAGCGATCTAGGCTCATAGCTTTCGATTTATAACTCACTTATTATATTATTACGCAAGCGGAGTTGGTTCCTGCCATGTATTTTGTTAATGTATTTTGATAAATGATACTCAATACTTTTGTGATTACTTATACTCTTGTACTCTTACATAATAAATAACATAATCAGCCTATAAATTTCCCAATGCTGGGCTAAGGCCTCCTCTCCCGTTGAGGAGAAGGTATGGAGCATATTCCACAACGCTGTTCCAATGCGGGTTGGTGGAATACACATGTGGCATAATTTCGTTGAAATTAGACACATGCAGGTTTCCTCACGATGTTGTCCTTCACCGCCGAGCACGAGATGAATTATAAACACAAATTAAGCACATGAAAATTCAGTGGTGCCTGCCTGAGTTTGAACCCGAAATCATCGGTTAAGATGCACGCGTTCTAACCACTGGGCCATCTCGGCTCCTTGTAATCTTGTGTAAAATCAATTTAGGTAAACGGTACACATAATATTTGTTTTTATTTATTATTGATTGCATCTTGCAGAACTCGGGCTTATGGCAAGGAAGGTTAGTGAAACGGGGTAAGATACCCAAGAACGACCTCGGCGAGTGTTGGCACTGGAAAGATCTGGATATCGGCAAGGACATCTGCATCTATGGCAAAGTGTTTCACACGGTCTCTTGTGATCTCTTTACTAAGGTAAGTTTTTTTTTTTAGAAATATGTCATTTACTGGTAGCGATGAGGCATATAGATAGACGAGAATAAGCAATATGGTCTAGTATGTATATCCCTTGGATTTCAACCGAAGGCTGCATACTCAAATCTAGAGAGAGGAGAAGAGAGGAAGCCTTCCAATAGTCTAATAACCTACTGTAACTTTACTTTACTTATATGTTTTTATTTCAAACTAGAATTCTCTTCTCCTCGTAGTCTTTGATATTTTAATTAAACGCCTTTAATAAATTCTCAAAGAACGCAACGTAATTATACAACTTAATTAAAGTTATATTACAATTTAATTAAAAGTTCAAATTAGATTTTGTTATTGGTAAAGAGTTGTAACTTAATAAAATAAAACCAATTTGAAATTAATAATATGCTATTCGTATGTCGTAATCTGGCGGTATCAGCGTTTGTACAGTCTAAATAATTAAAATCAACTGTTGACTGTAATGTTTAAATATTTGTTTAATTAAAACATCGCGTAAGGTAGAACTAATTGTGTTATAAGTTTTCAAGTAAACTCTGATGAGCACTATTGAATAGTTTGCAGTCAATTAAATAGGAAGCTCGGGGTGTGGAATCAGTGGATTATATAAATAGCAATGGGTATTTTTTGTAATACTACTTATTTTTATAAATGAAATGATACGCGGGTTTATCTGCGATTATCTTTTAACACAACTTTTTATAATTTATTATTCTTATTGTAACTTCTGTTAGATGTTCTGAATATAAAAATAAAAAATATAATCTAATCTCATGAAGTTCGAATGCCTGATCAGTAAAATAAAAGTTGTGGGTTTTCTTATAAGGAAGTTTTAGTACTCGGAATTAGGACGTTGCCTGTGTTACGCAAACGTGCTTCAGGGAGCATGGTAATAAATTTTCTAAAAGTTTGTACCATGTAAAATGGCATTAAAGTACGATAAAATAATTATTGTTTGTCAGTCTATTTATGGACGTTTCTTGGTAAGTGGTCGTAAGTCAAAATTTCGTTTTTTATAAAATATGTCTTGTACGAATTTTTTAGCACGTATTATATTCGTATCAATCTTTACAGTATATTAATTATAGCGTACTACGTTACAAAAAATAAGGGATAACATAACAATTAGCTTTAATCGAGATAAAAAGGAAGTTTTGAGTGAATGAGATGAGTATAATTAAAAATATTATAATTTCTATGTTGAATGACTGCATGAGCACAGTCGCGTTCAATAATCGTGAGCTATAAATTGCTAGATTATGAAAATTGGTGATGTTTTAATGGATCAGTAACAGCGTTATCAGTTGGTTTTAATATCACAAATTGGGCATTGGGCAATGCGCCAACGTCAATAAACTAGAAAAAAGCAATGTAAACATTGAATGAAATTGCTTCATTTTTAATAGTATTTTAAATACAGAAAAACATTCGCTAACGGCTTATATATTTACTATTCAAATAAACAGACTTACATGTTCTGCTTGTTAAGGCGGAACATTCCGAATACAACAATGTGCAGGTAGAGGATCTATTATATTTGCCTTTATTGCACAAAATAATATAATATAATACCTACTTGCAAAGCAAATTCGTACGTATTTCGGTGGATTTGTCGATTTTATAAAATCCAATAATGGAATTATTTTCATTATCTATTTGACACGCTTGATTTAACGAATCGTTATTTCATATCTTTCGAATTACGCCTCTTGCACAATTAACATTCATAAGCAAAACGAAACGTTTCTTTCACTAATATAACCACCAAACCGATAATGCCATTCCATCTACCTAAAGCGAACAGACAGTGCATACGCTTTAAAATGAAATAATTAAAATTTTACTAAAGTTAAGACCTTTTTCGTTTCAATCATCATTTTACAAGATAAATTAAAATTTACTATCGAGAAGAACCGACAAGTAACTCAGTAGTTAAGTACTATTTATAGGTATATGTATATGCATGCATTATTATAGTAATTTTTGTAGATCCTTCATGAAAATCAACACATAATAAACTACACCATCTTTTTAATTTCTATATATGTTTATATTTCCCTGTACTTCTTAAATTAATAGAATCGCATACTTTGTCTTAGGAATTATTTTGTAAAGACATGCTTATGCCATATTCGTAACTGTTTCTCTCAAAATAATCTATACTATTGTGTAGAAGAAACCGTCGGTATCCTTACTTTGTTAAAGATATCCCAAAAGAAGTCTCGTCCCCAAGATTATAAATGGTCCGAATCGGATTCTTTTATGTAAAATAAAATGGTTGGATGGATGAATTCCATTCGAACGAATGACTTCAGTAATTCCTAAAAATACTGTAGTAGGTTTCTGTTGTATTAAGATTACTTTTGTTTAATGTTAGCTTAAAATTTTGTTTTTATTCAAGAGGTAATTTGTTTTTGAAAAACTAGTTATCGACTACACGACTTCGTATCATTCTCTAATAAGCAAAATAACATCGAAACTTGTGAAATTTGATTTGCAAGTTGTAGACGTTTAAACGTAATCATTGAGAAAAATAAGTTCTGAAATTTTAAATTGATTTAAAAATGAAATGGCAGGGCATTGCGAAGTTGACCGATTTTCCATTTTATTTTCGGTCTAGACACATAAACCGTTGCTAGTACGACGAAGCGGTTTTCGTCGTCTCCGACTACCGTACTTATAATTTTATGTAAAAAATTTTATTCTGTGGTCAAATATTACAAATATTTGTTCAGTTTGGATGCATAGAATCATATTAAGACTTTAAATATATTTTCAAACATTGCAAACATTTTGAGATATTTTTATATGCATCATTAGTTTTAATTTAATAAAACTTTAAATCGAGCCAATCTCAGGATCTATCATACCGAATTTTATATTTGATTTTTTTAGGAACACAAAATTTATAAGAAAAAATCAAAATTATTGGCCATATTTAAATTAAAAGTTGAACATTTTTTCGAATAGTAGTATAATAATACTAGCAAAAACATGTGATATTATATAAGATAAGTTGTTATAACCGCCCAAAGGCAGAGGGTACCGATACACAGAAAAGAATCCACACATTATATTATACATAACTATAGTTATAATTTTTAAACACAAAATAGATTGTTTATCGTAAAAATATATAATACCAAACTTATATTTTTACAAATTTATTTAGTAGAAGAGCTTTGTGCACACACATTTTACTGCCAAACAGCAAGACACAGTCTTTGATCATAATATGCGTAAATATTTGAACAAATTACAGTATTTATTTTATTATTCTTTATCGTATTGTCACCAGCTCCAAACAACTGGCCAATTCAATCGGTTGAATGGGCAGTTCCATTTTATTTACGGTACCTACTTAATATGTATGTTTCATTTATTTACTTCATTCCCTAATAGATGGCGCGGTACGCTTTTAAATTGCAATAAAGAATTGATTTAAAAAATTGGTTGCATATGAGGGTATATTTCAACCAATTGTGGTGATTTGGGATACTATGTCCGAATACAAAAAATATTAACGGTTGTTTACGTTATGGTTTTATAAACTGCGGCGTTAGCAGTGTGTGATTTAATTACAAACATCCAATGAAATCGGACCGATATCGGCAGTATTGTACAGGAGCGCAATCGTTTATTTTTTTTTTATAATACTAAACTGTATATATATCATTATAGGACATGGTTCTCCTAATTCGATATTACAATTAAATAATTACGCAATAAAATGCTTAGAGTAGGTAGTTTTTTTTTCCTGAATGATGTAGTGCTGTTGGCCCTACTGGCCTTTACAGCGTCACCGGACGTTAGAGTAGGTAGGTTATGTTTCGGTATTTACTTTTTCAGAAAAGAATGGCTACACTAGTGTTGAAAAATTTGCGGCCCATGAGCGCTTGCTTTATTTTACAAATAATAAATAACCCGGTCCCGATTTTACAAATAATAAATAAATAATACATGACTAGTCGAGAGCGTGGCATAGATTATAAATTCAGCTCCTTGTTTTGCATAAGGGTATCTCGATGACCCGGTTTTTAAGCTCACTTTTTATAACATTTTAATTTTTGACATTATTTTAAGAAAACAAAAATGTATATCTTATATTTTTCGTACCCTTGTGTTGTGTAATATACATATAAAATAAACATTTAGATGGATCTCCTCAAAACTACCACTGAATTTGCTTAATTTTACTAGTTTCAAGCGATTTTTTTGACATGATGTGATTCATTCTTAGCTATTTTTTTTTAAATTAAAAACAATAAAATACACCAGATTGGTTTTGTTCAGGTATTTGTTATCATCTAGTATTTATATGTTTGTCATCTCGTATTTATTAAATCCTCAATAAATTGGATTCCTGGAATTAGTATTTGGATGGTTCAGAAAGATCAAAATAATTTTATTATTAACTCTTATACATTAAAGCTTTTCTACGAAATATTCTTTAATCTACGATCCGAAAATTAAAAATATTTTCTTAAACAGATATAAAATTAATAGACGGATTGACCCCACGATTATTTATTATCTACTAAGTTCTTACCTATCTGGAGTTAATATTCGAACTAACATTTTGTGTTTATTGTGTAGTGTTGTGTTATTTTTTTTTGCAGTGGCGTAAATACATAAGTACCACTAAATGTTTTCAGGTGAATCTGTCTTTTTGAGAATAAACTCTTAAACCTTTAAATGTTCTAAGTTTAAATGTAAACCCAACCAAATTAAATTAAGTACCCAACAACAGCCGTTGAATAATAAATATAAAAAACTATAAGTACTATTAATTGACCGATTAATTCTCGTATCGAACTAAACAGGATTATAATCATTCATCGCACCGAAATGGAACACATGTTCTTTGCGACGTTGCCGTACTGCCACCTGCGGGCATAGCTATTGCACTCGTCGCGTAAATATTATTAAAAAATAATAATAACACTAGTGGATAATATTGTAAACGCTCTTGTTTGCGCATCGTCAAATCAAATATTTACTAACATTATAATAAAATAATGGCAATATAACGTTTACCAATAGAAGAAGTAATCTTATTTGAGTACTCATTTACATAAATGAGATGCCATTCTGTTCCAATTATAGTTATGTAAATCGACACCTTAAGGGTCGTACAGAGCACTACTTTATTTTAATTGACTCGGACTATATAATTATATTGTTATGTCATTCTATAAAAAGATACGATTTTAATACTTTTTCCTTTATCATTATCATATATATTTTTGGAATAACTGTTAAGTTACACTTAGTTTATAGATATGTAAGTTGTCATTGATGTAAAATCATTGTATGGTCTAGGGTCACTTGTTGTTCCATCGAATTGAAGTAAAATATACTTATAACATTATTTAAAATTTTTGACTAGTATTATTAAAATAAGTACTGATTATTTCGAATTTATCTCTGAATATTATTGCAAGTGAGTATGTTTATTTGTTACGCTCTAACGTCTTAACTACTCAACCGATCATCATGTAATTTGCATCATCAGTACATAAACATGTAGGATATGCGGAACCTAATACCTGACGTAACGCCAGTATCAACAGTCGCGGGTGAAATTATGGCTGAAAACTATTATTTTACTAATCACATAACTTCTATTTTTAGAAGAACAGGTACTCTTCATTTCTTGTCTTTATATCATTTAAAACATACCTCTATATATACATATATATATTGTTACACTAAATTAATACATATATATATATATATATATACATGAAGTTTGTTTCAACTTCATATATATTTGTTGAAAATATATAGACGTCAGTCTGCGGTCATTGACTCGTTCCTTCGTATAATTCAATAGACGGCGATGACTATACATGAATACAGACTGCCAATTGAAAATGTTGTTGAAGCGGAATAAACGATAATCTTTCAATTTAGTATATCTAAAAAGTAAGCAAAATAAAAGAAATAAGTAAAAAAAAACCATTAATAAGAGAAAAACGTGTAGAAAAAAACTTTGCGTTAATTACAAAAAACATGTCTCTCTATTTTGTGATTTGAAAAAACCTATTTTTTAGATCTGATCTAATCCTGTTGAACTTATCTTATTTTATTATTAGTTATTATTAAGTAATATTCTTATCACATACAAACTGCGTAAGTCATTATCGTCTATCTATTTTTAATGTTCATCATCTGGCAACATTTTCTCATTCGAACATTATTGACCTTGACTTCGCAAAATATACTCTGTCTTGTTATTCAACGGGTGAACGAACGAGACGGATAGATAAGAGCAGGCCCTCGCTACACCGCGCTAGTGACGTCATGAATTCCTGCTAATAAAATTCTCTTTCTTATTCAACAGACGCCTAGCGTTTATCGACTTATTTTCTCACTCTAAGTCATAATGATGAAATGATAAACGAAATATAAGCGATTCAATTATTTACGTTTAGTTTTCTAATATTAGTTTATATGAAATTTTGTAGGTACTTACGTTTGGACGTTGTTTCGCCACACGCTTGTTTCGACGGATCGGTCAAACTGGATCGCTTCACAGATTGCTATCCTACTCTGTATTTATTTCGTATTATTTGAACGTTTCTTTATCGCTTTATTTTAAATGTTATGTCTCCGTAAAATATATTTCTATTCAGTGAAAATAGTTTTAATTGTTATGATAAATAGTGTCTGGTCGATACGTGTAAATATGTATAGGTAAACAAAATGTAGTTGATGTACTTGCATATTTATGTAATTTAATTGTTGGAAAAGTGTACTGCAGTTGACTAACTACTGAGTGTCTTCTTGTCATAGTGTACGCGTTGATCCGGCTGTAGTTTTAAATTTAATATAAATCATTTTTAATTTAATTTTTTTACTTAACATTTTTGAGATTTACTTTCAAAACAATAATACACTTCTAATACTCAGTACTTTCGACAACTATTGAACAATTATGAAATAAAGAAGGTACAACTATGTTAACATGAATATTTATTTAAATACATATAACACGAAGCTCGCCATAAAATCATGTCAATCCTTGTTTGATGTGTGGGAATTGAAGCGTTTGTTTCATCAATCACTCCCTGCCAAGTGCCGCCCTGACGAATTGCTATTTCATCTGCTGTCTCTGTTATTATGATTTACTAGCAACGCTCTACGGCTTCCCTCAAATTATTTAAAATCTAATGTCTCAAATCGAGTTTGTACTGTAACAATACCAAATACCTTATCTAAATAAAGGTAACGTAACATTAATTCCGTGAAGCATATCTAAGGACTTCAATCATGTATAAGCTACTGTTATTAGGTATTATAATTGGTTGAAATTAGTATCACAAAGATCGCAATTTTTTTATCTAATAATAGTGACTAAATCACATATATTTAGATATCAAATACGATTTAAAAAATACTTTTTTATGACACATATACTATTGTTTTTTTTACTCGTAGAATAATTTATATTTTACAATTTTTGTCGCCTTGACGATTATTGGCTTCAATAGACAACAGGAGGCATTACAGTGCGCAAGTGCGTGCAAGCACAAGTACCTTATCTAATCCCTCAATCCCATAATACGATTGGAGCTGAGAGTTGAGGTCCTATATGAACAGTCTTACGAGGCACGAAAGTAAAGGCATTAATTTTCTTCGGGCTGCCGCTGACAATAACTTGTCACGGAGTTCTTGTGAGCTAGACCGAGAAGGTGGTTAAATTTTCATTTAATAGACATATCCTTACATAACATACTTCATGCCCACTTATTTACTGAGGACAATGAAGCATAAATAGCTTAAACGTTGACGTCACATGAAACCATTAAAATCATCTTAAAATATACTATCTTTTTAATATGCTGACAAAATCCTTGTGACTGACTATCGTACAGTACAGTCAAAACCATTGAGTCTAGAAAGCAGATTATTTTGAAATTTAGGTTTATTTGGATTATGTAAGCATCCGGTAAGAAAAAAGATCTTTTCTGTGAGGAGTCAGATTGACCAACTAGTACCTTTGAACCAGCTACTACCAGACAAGGCCTGGCACGCATAAGATAAAAATTAGCGCATTTTACATCATTATAAATATACACGAAGATTAGTTTAAAAAGTATAACTATAAATTTTACTTATAGACTTGGTGCATTAAAAAATTTAACACTTAAAACGTTCAATTTGAATGAATGAACGAGTATCAGGATTGAAAGGGTTAAGTGCCCTCGTGAAAATTACGATTTTATAAAAATCACGCGTCACTCGCTCGTAATCACTCTACGTACAGTTTTGTATTTATTTTAGAGA
Source organism: Vanessa tameamea (assembly GCF_037043105.1). Classification (NCBI taxonomy): domain Eukaryota; kingdom Metazoa; phylum Arthropoda; class Insecta; order Lepidoptera; family Nymphalidae; genus Vanessa; species Vanessa tameamea. Next base: position 7,053,150 of record NC_087313.1, on the reverse strand, counting down.
AATTAGTTTGCTGATGGAGAATTAGTTAATTTTGTCTGCAAAAAAAACTAAAAGTCATTATATTTCTATAACGTCGTTAAAAGTCTTAGTGCATTTTATATTGAGATACAATTCACAATGAATGGAATCGTAAAGTGAGAACGTTTTTAGAATAACTTAGAGAGCAGTCAATATGATTAAAATAATGCGTGCTTATAGCCGACTATAAAGAATAAGTTATTGTCGAGCCATAAAATGAAGCTATATGTAACATTCTTCATATACTTTTGTAACTCTTAATGCTTTTTAAGAACATTCGCTCTTAAGTGGATTTCAAGGAAAATGTCAAATACTTTATATATTTAATATACGTTTGATGTATCTCAATTACAAGAGTTTTCAAATTTTCTTTTTCCTCATCTCCCTGACTGATGTCGAGGTGAGAAGTGACAGATTGATTTTTACTTTGAGCGATCGCCATTTGATCTCTTTATGAATAAGCATCGTGAAAGATAATATATGTAATGTTATTTTTTTTTTTTTTTCAAATGATTATTAATACTGACCAAAGTCTTAGCCAGCGTCACCGTTCGTTTTTCGTTAACAACTGCGATGACATTATATAGTTTCGAACGTTTTAAACATAGTTTCTTTCTACTATTTTATCTATTGTTTTATTGAATAAAGCTATTCAATAGTCAGTTAGTCAGTGTTTAAGACATAAGTACATATATATGTATATATTCGGAGTAGATACGGGTGACATGCGACAGATGAGGTCTTTTGAAAAGAATTTCGTTACCGCCAAAACCTTTTTTAAAATTATAAATATCACTAACTAATAAATAATACATACAAGATATCATTTTTAACTTTGAACCGGATTTATTCCTGCAAAATATAGCCCCATTTTAGCAATTTTATTTTCATAATTAGTATTTATTAGGCACACCAGTACGCTCATCAGATATGACCTCATGATGCGTGTAAAAATATAAATAAATTATTAGTTTGCGTAATATTTCCTTATATGCATTGTCAAATCGATAACTTAACAAAACTCAAATCTGTGTATACAGTTGCAAATTAAACTAAATTTATATGATTGTTGAGTACAATACAGTGATACGCTCTTGTGGTCATAGTGTGGTTTATGTGATTCGTTTATTTAGTTAACAATACAAGTATTCTTACATATAATGCGTAGTACATGCATATCATAACTAGTTTCATCCAGCCGCTGGTCAAGTGTAGAAATTTAGATTTTTTTAAAATTTTATTTACATATTAAATAATAAAACTGAAGTTTATTTTACGCTTACCAAATGCCGAAGCAGCTATTTAAGAAATAAAATCATGTATTCATAATAACTTAGAGTAATAATATGTCGACAGTTCTTAAAAATATTTACTTCGCTTGAAGTACATATTATACATCCAATATAAACAAATGTAACGAACGCAAGCTTGTTACGCTTGCTACCTACAGCTTAAAGACAAGTTTATTACGTGTGAGAAAATATACGTTTTCATAGAAAAAACATTCATTAGTTTAATGAATAGTATATATGATATGTGTAGAAGAAATATCAACTATTAGTAGGCACCACGAATTAAACATACAATATTATCGACTTACTTACCTTAATATCTTCGAAAACTTTAAAACAAACATAAAACTATCCTTATATCGAAGTATTAAAAAGTACCATAAAGCATTATTTTTATTTTATGATCTTAATTTTTTGATCATAATATTTGACGAAACTATTTCATTTAAAATAGAATAGTTTCATCAAATGTTACCTTATTAAATATTGTAATTTATCTCGTCGATTGCGTTTACAATAGGTTTTCCCATACAAAACACATTTAATAAAAACAGGAAATCATTGTAATGTGTCAATTTGCTAAGGTATAATAATAAATAAAAATTATATTGTTTATGAATAATTGTCATCATTTACCCAGTATTTAGGACAGATTAAAAATGCACTAGTAATATTAATCGATTATATTGAGTAACAATAACAACGGTAGACGTATAAAAATAAGATTTTATTACGAGATTTTATTTAATGTGCTGTGTTTCCTTGTACGGTAAGTAAAGAGTTAAACATTTACGTAATGTGTCAGTCCCGATGAAAATGCGTTTTCATGACAATCACGACCTGATCATGCACTCATGACATGTGGAAAATGGTTAAAAAAAAATATATATATCCCGCTGAGTTTCTTTCGCCGGTTCTTCTCAGGTCCTGTGGTGCTAAATTCCGAACCGGTGGTAGATTTTTGACAATAAATAAGCAAGTGTAAACACTTCTATATTGAATAAAGATTTTTGACTTTTGACTTTGACTTTGACTCAAATGAATGTAAGAATTCGTCAACAGTCAACCGCATACATATAAAAGTTTGTTTTTAAAATTGTTCTGTTAATCTGTTAATTAATTATATTAAAGTTAAATTTGTATAAGATAATTTAGTAAAGGTTAAATTTTAATTTAAAGATTACATTTATATAAAAATATAAAAATAGATCCTAGAATCAAATGGTAATTGTTATTCTTACTCAGCTTTAACTAACAATGATTATAATCTGTTGGGTATTCTGTAAGAAGAAACACGAAACTCGAAAGTCACTGCGCAACAGTAACATAATATGTCAGAATATGATATTTAATTTATTAAACAAGGATGCACGTATCAAAATGACTTCATCGTAGGTTAAGTATCACGATTTCACGAGTGAGATGTGAGTGAATTCCTATAAATTCGCACAGCTGTAAATACTAACAGCTTTACTTAAACATTGTTTTTCTCTTTCTGTCATTATTGATTTGATATTTGAAAGAAGAATACATAATTGATGAGTAATCACTCTCCAGACAACATTGATAAGTAAGGCCGTAATTCACCAATAGAACTCTAGTCACGGAAATTGATTTTTTTTCGTACACCATTAACGTAACAGCTTAGTTCCCAAATTATAGTGCATTTTTAAAATGAGATATAATTTTCACTCCCATATACAACATAATAAAGTTTGGTATATCGTATGCGAAGCCACGCGCTGGTTGAGGCAGGGGTTTCACGGCATACACAATGGTGTGTATTATACGGCTCGCCGTGTACACTCTAAACAGGAGAGTTGCCCACTCGCTGGGTGGTCCTGTGGCCAAATAAAAAGCACCTAATATCCAAAACGCAGGGATATTTTCCAAGTCATTTAAGTGAGCTCGTCTGACTCTCTCAACATCGGGGTCATCCAACTTTACTATACCCTTAGTCTTGTCAGCGTCCTCTTCATTTGCGAACACTTTCTTCCTGTATCGCACTCTGGCCGTCAATATTGCCATAATCAATATTTTAATACCAAGAATACTTGAGTAGAAGATATAAGACTTGAATGCTGGTTCTTCTAACCACATCTTATTAATATATAATTACTTAATAATATAATTTAAATATTATTAAAGAGTTCCGAAATCAACGACAAGTTATCCTTATTTGTTTCTCGGACTGAGTCTATGACATGCTCGACTTCCTTATAAATACAGGCCATATAGTCATGAAAGTGCAAATCATTCTGATTCATATCCATAATATGTATATGAAAAATTTTTTTTAAATATAAGACATACATGACCACTAATATTAATTTCTATAAACAAAGGTAATTAATTTCTATATACATAAAATGTTACCACTTATTCTAATAAAAACTTTCCATAACCACTTTGAAAATTGTATAAATTAAAAAAATTACAATGCAGTTATGTAATAAAACACAACTTGGATTCCCATGTACCACATAATAAGATACCCTATTATAAACACTATAGCCCTCGTCGGCTGCGGTAGAGGTACCACTGTATACACTAAGGTGTGTATAATTCTGCTCACTGTGTACACTCTGAAGAGTAGGGTAGCCCACGCTGCTGCCGGTCCAGTCGTCAAGTACAATGCTCCAAGTATCCAAAATGCTGGAATATTCTCCAAGTCGTTTAGATGAGCGCGTCGTGATCTTTCGATAACTGGATCGTCAAATTTAATTTTCCCTCCTAAAACCTGCACGTCTTCGGGATTTATGAAAATACCTCGAGTTAATCGGAATAATCCCGTCAGCATTCCCACCGATAACAACTTCACAGCCAAAATCGACGAATACACGATATAAGATTGGACAAACGGGCTTGTTAGCGATATCGCAGGCATTTTATACATATTTTAATGCCAAGTCACAGAGAACTGTTCGACGTGACGATTACTGTATGAATGTTTATAGCCTCTTCGATCCCAGAAATGCTACGTCATCGTTGTTAGTATGATTATTGCTTATTGAAACTGAGATGACTCTGTGGATATTACACTTGATTCTTAACCTAATGTTGCGGGTTCAAATCCGAACAACCGCGCCTTTTATAATTGATCTCGTGTTCACCAATTGAGGAAAACATCGTGAGGTAACCTTTATAGATGAGAAAAGCTTGTCAAATGTTTATCCATCAACCAGCACTGGAGCAGCATGGTGCTATAAGATTGCTACACTTAAGAGGCGACGAGGATGTTGCACAGCCATACTTGTGCAGTTTTTTAATAGGACGAGCTAATATTACTATTACACAGGAAGCGTGTATCATCATAGTATATTAATCATCGTCATAGTGTGATCGTGACGTTGGAAAATAAGCAAAGACATATATCAAAATAACGCGAGTCGTTACGTTGTCACATTCGGGTAATCCCTTAAAGCACTGTCATACCTATTTGCTATAAAAAATAAATATCAATGAATAAATTATTTAACAAAAACGTAACGTTTGAAAATCGTATTTGAATGAAAAATTGTCGAGTAAAGGAGAAATTAAAATGTAAAATTATTCGGATAAAGGTTACAAGTACAAATAATGTTACTGAGCTCGTGTGTCTGAAATCATTCGTTAATTCAATGGTTTTCGGAGCAACGGAACGAGGAAACTCAATTTGCATATCAAACACAGAACTCGGTACATTGAAACTTGTTTTTACTTTTAAATAGTTGTTTGTGTGAATTCTGTGGAATTGTGAATATTTTAATTTATAGTGCTATCGTAATTTTAACCTTTTTTCAATAGAATAGAAAAGTTTACCTAGATCGAGGTTAGAAAAAGTAAAAGAAGGTTTAAGTCCGGGCAAGCTCTACTTAAATATTTAATTTCAATAAAATTCTTCCACATGTATATCCATACGGAGAGTGCAGTCTGCCGGGTATGCTAATGTAACAAAGTTCAGCGCAAAAATAGTCAACAGTACAATGAGTGTGCACAGGTGGTCTTATTGTTTCCAGTAGTCTTTACCCGCTGACCTTTTATGAGATAATTTTTGAATAAAAAAGATACTATGAATTCATTTCATTAATATTATATCTATGTTATGTCCCTTTTGCCTAAGTTAACACTGGCTCACTCATCCTACAAACCGGAATACAACAGTACTAAGTACTGCTGTTGAGTGTTAGAAAATGTGACGCGTTGCCGTTACTAACCCAGACGAACTTGCACACTACTTGATGGTAGGGCTTTAGTCCACCTTTTTTCTACCTTTATTTTTCTCCTAAAATATATGTTGTATATGCATGTGTGCAATCATTCATATTTACTTATTAAAACATCAATTATCTAAAAATAAAAATATACTATCCGCCACAGTAAATACAGGGAAGTATTGTTGTTTATGATCAATAGTTACAATGTAGTCACAAAATATAGCTACGGTACTTATAACCCGTAAACTTTGATATACATTTTTAATAGCATATTATAAGTATGTAGAAAAAAAATCGGAATTTTAAAAATATACAATATATGAAGATATGACTGCAATAATTCGAGATTGTTCTAAATAGCTCCAGTGTCTGAAACGCTGATATTATAATAAATAATTAACTTATTTGAATGGTAACTGGTCGATGTCAGCTGATGACATTATAAGCGACCAATGGCCGTTCAGTATTACAACAGATTAGTTGATTTTGAGAGTTGACCAACATTTCAGAAGTTAGAGCTTAATTTATTATTTTACTCGATAAATATAGAATATAACTTGCGTGTTAAGTTCCTTATTGAAATTGTATTGTATACTAATAGCTTACCTTCCCCTGCTATACCTGTAAATCGTGTCAATGATAGAAGAAAAACGTAGATTTACAAATTTATTCGGATGAAATCAGTTATAGTCTGTGGTATCTTATCAGTAGGGATACCGTTTTCAATGTTAAATATAATATTAATGTCATTTATTTGATGTGTCACAATAACACTAAGATTTTCTTATCTTTTTAAGTTATACTGTGATGATATGAAATTTATTAATAACGAAATAGCTGTAACGGATTTTAAACATATCATCATTTTAAATTAACATGGATATTGGACACATCTAAAGCCGTCAACATCTACCCGCAAGTCTTCAGTCTCGTGAACAAGACATTCGTAGATAATGTCGAAATATCGAGCTCCACCAAATAAAAATAAAAAACATGGTAAATATAACGTTTCAAATACTTATAGTAATATCATCATTTTGCTATATGAATTGGTTATTAACGTATATATGATAACAGTTAAACCCATTTACACCTGTATAGATATGTTCCTGTGCCATCCTCAAAACCTAATCCCCTTGTTAGCTTTGACGAATAGATTACCTTCTGATTGCCATATCGAATGCTATCATGCAAACATGAATTCACGTCTGTGGACTGTCCGAGCTTCAAAGAGAATATTCTTAGAGTATATACCATATTCATTTATACCGATGTTAAGACACAACCCTCTCATTAATATTTACCGTTAATCTGTAATACTTTATTATTATTATTTTCTGTTTTAAAGACTGACTTGAGCCAGTGTATTTAATGATACCCATGGAAGTAGTTTATAACTCTTACAAAGACATTGTTTTGGTACAAAGCTGATCCTCATATATCTATTCACTCAAGAGCGTGCCTATCCTCGTTTAATTACCGGGGTTCATTAATATTGAGTGACACTCATGTTCACAAGATATATTAGTGTGCGTGAGATGATTAAAATAAGAAAAAAAACAAATTAGATTATTTAGAACGCTTGCATCTTAACCGATGATTGCGGGTTCGAACCCAGGCAAGCACCACTGAATTTCCGTGTGCTTAATTTGTGTTTATAATTCATATCGTGCTCGACGTTGAAGGAAAACATCGCAAGGAAACCTGCATGTGTCTAATTTCAACGAAATTCTGCCACATGTATCCACCGACCATTGGAGCAGCGTGGTGGAATATTCTCCAACCCTTCTCCTCAAAGGGAGAGGAGGCCTTAGCCTAGCAGTGAGAAATTAACAGGCTGTTAATGCTGTTGCCTATGTTTTTATTTTTTACGTGTAGTTTGACATGGAGAAACTCACCTCCTAAGTGAATAAATTTATGGGTGATACAAATCAACGCTGTCTACGGCCTTAATAACACAGCGCTACTTACAATAGGTAATTATACAACATTTGATATAATCTTCAATCAGGACTACGCTTATGTTTAAATCTACAGATAGATTTACTTGCTGTTGGAATTGTAATGTGTATCGTGTCTAATCTATGTTGATTGTTGCATATCTGTTAAGTGATAACAGCTACTAAATATATACTAGCACTGGTATTATTAAACATTGCGTTCCTACAGTGTGACAGTCATAGTATACTTATATATACTTTGTGGTAGGGCTTTCTGCAGGTACGACTGGGTAGATATAAACTTATCATATACTAGCTGAACCTGCGGCTTTGCCCGCGCGAAATTTATAAATACACAAACATGCAAACAACTCCACCTTAGAGTTTTAATAGGAGTAGATGTATCATCTTCTGTTTTTTTGTTTTGTAGAGAATTCAGCCTTGCTAATGAAAACAACTTAAAATAAAAAACAATAAACATTTATATTAATTTTTCCACGCTCTTAGTGTAGTTTACAACGTTTAGTCTCTTTAAATGGTTATAAAGGTAATACATTTATTACTAATATTATAAATGCGAATGTTACTCTGTCTGTCTTTCTCTTTCACGGACCAGTGACCGCATTTGATAAAATTTAGTATGAAGCAAGCTTGAACTCCAAGTATGGACATAGATATATTATTAATTTTAGATTTGCCTATAAACTGACGACCCGTGACGCCGCGGGCGACATCTAGTGTCCTTTATATTTTTATGCAGTTGCGAAATTTGTTCTATATTGTTTACTATCGACCCGCCGCGGCTTCGCACGGGTGCAATGCTGATACTAAATATACTACAGAATGTCTTACAACGTTCAGAGTTTTTCAGTCATTAGACAATACAAACAGTCTACGTCTTTGCGTTTTAATGTGTTTATTTACGACATAACTTTAGAAACCTCTAAAATTATCAGTGTTTCTCTACTATATTGTGCATGTATTATGAATATAAACCTTCCTCTTGAATCAATCTATCTATTATAAAAATCCGCATAAGCCATATCTAAGCCTACATAGGGACAGAAAACGGTAAGCGACTTTGTTTTATTCTATGTAATGATAATTTTGTACGACTTTTTATTTTTTATTTTCATTCAAACAGTAAAAAGTTGTAAATCAGGTATGTGCCGTCTTTCATTGTGAATGAAACTCGCCTGAAGTTAATAAAAATGCTTTTATAGATAGTCGTAAATACTTACACATTTTCTATAAAAGGTATTTTTATTACAATATTATAAATAAATTGGTCGCATCTTTTTACGTTCGTATAAATATTAAATATTTTATGAGCAAGGTAGATAATATTTAGTCGATAGCTATTATTTTCTCGATCGGTTTATATAAGATAATATTTTTAATTATAGCATACAAAATGTTTCTCTTTTAAAAATAGGTAAATTATTTTCCAATATAATGAAATAATTCAATACAAATAAAAAAAAGTTTGCCGCCCCCGGGTGGGCTCGAACCACCAACCTTTCGGTTAACAGCCGAACGCGCTAGCCAATTGCGCCACGGAGGCTTCTGATGACATGATCGAAATTAGTCATCGGAAGACGTTTTGAATTATTATGCAAACTGATTAGTTGGTATGTATTTATAAAATTAGCATAAATATTAATAATAAGAATATTACAATATACGTGTCATATAAAAATAACATTTTAATATATGGACATAATATGTATCTATTTATAACAAGGTTGTTCTTTGGTTCACCCGCATAGATGTTTATTTGTGATAAGAAATATTTGTTTCACTTTATTCGGTAGGAAACTAAAGCAGTTTTAAATTGAATTTAATTAAACGCATTTTAAAGAGCCAATAGTGAAATGGATAGTACACATCAATATTAACCGAAGATTGCGGGATCAAGCCTCGGCAAGCACCACTTTTTTTAAGTGCTTCATATATACTTATAATTCAGATGAAATCTGCACCTGTTAGGTGAAAATCTTCTACAGGAGTATGCAGTATTCACCAAGTCGCATTGGAGAAGCCCGTTGGAACTTCTCTCCTGACTTTACCCTTAAACAAAAATTATAACAGTTCTAGTCTATTGACTCATTTATATTTTTTAATTAAAAAAATTGCTTAAGAGTGTGGTTATTCTTTATCATGCCTCAAAATTAAAATACATAATTCATTATAATTTTCTTTGTTTTTAGACTCGTCTGCCTATAAGATTGTGTGTTTTATCGCGATGATTTATTTGTGATAAAAATAATTCTTATATTGATTTAATGATTTGATAGTGATGATGAGATGACATTGAATGTGATGCATTGTAATTTAATTCCAGAATTAAATTACAATGCATCACATTAAATGTTGCAATTTGTTCCAGATTAAACTGTCATAAAATTTTTGTTATTACTTATCCTTAATGTATGTTCGAGTCTCTCGATATCGTTTACAACAATAAGCTCATTTCGTTGGTGTTTACAAAGTTTGTAAGTTGATTTTTGTAAGTGAAATTCGTAACAATATAAATAAAATATCTACCCGTCTCGCTTGCGCACGAGTAGAATAAGGATTTTTATAAATGTTTATAATTAAGGACAAACATGAAAAATAATATTCATGTACACAAAAAAACCCTGCATATTTTCATATCAATCAGATCAATGGCTTAGAAACTCGTAGAAGACAAACATTAAATCATTCATTTCTATTTGTATCGATTAATAATGTAAATATAGTTATGAAAGAATAAAATCATTTACATTAATTTGTTTTCAAATTGAATTTGATGTTATTACAGCTGTGTTATGTTTTTAAATGTGTATATCTCTGCATAGTATAAAACAAGGTCGCTTCATGCCGTCGCTTAGATCTATTAAAGTACGTAACCGATTTTAATGCGATTTTCATCAATAAACAGACATATTTATGAGGAAGGTTGATATGTATAGTACATGCATATAAACCGCGAATCACAAATCTGCAAGCCGAAAAAAGAAAATATATATTTTTGTTTATTTGTATATAGACCCTTATTGTATCCATGTGAAGCTGGGGCGGATAAGCTAGTTCTTATATAAATTATAAATTGACAAAAATAAAACAGTTCAATAATTTTTTCCTCTGTTTTTTTCCTCTGAGTTTTTTTAAGTATTTATGTTGTTTGTTACCTATTCATGTTATAAATTATAGCAAAGCATAAATTATAGATAAGCGTTAACTAAATAAAAATAAATTTAAAAATATATATATATATATATATATGTCATAAATATTACATTAACTTTATCAAAGTCAGTGTATTATAGAGAAGTATAATTATTATTTATAGTTCTGAATACACTAATCACTAATAACTTTTTTACGTATTTTCATGCTCACATAACACACACACGCACGAATAAATTTGAATGAGTTAAATGAATTGAATTTAATCGTTCGACAGCATGCTGTATGAGTCCAAAACAAAGTTCAAATGTGAACATCGTGAATAGCAACATACATTGAATTATTTTCAATTGAACAACTGCACTGCAATGTAACATTGTAGGACTGCTTACTTTCGTCCCGCATTTTAGATTTAACTAGCTACCCGATCCGATTTCATCCGTAATCATAATACATCGGTTGAATGAATTTCATCCGTAATCATAATACTTTAAATATTGAGATTAAATACCAATCTTACAATACAAACAGCACCGACCAAAGCGATTTATCCGTCAGTACTTACTACACGCCCCACTTGTTTTTTCACCATGCTTCCGAAATCTCTGAAAATACTTGTCCAAATTACAAAAAGTTAATGGAAATTTCCATTAACAGAAATCACTTCAAATTAAACATTTTTTGTGTTGATAAGATTTGATACTGAAGTCCCACGACATATAAATCTAAATAAAGTTATGGTTTCGACACGTATACCATATGTGTCTTATACAAAAACAGTAGTTTTTTGTCCTTGTGAACTCATCAATCCAGGTTCCCAAATCTACGTTTGATTAAAAAAATCCTATGAGAACATACATTTTAATCTCAAATGTATAACATTATAATTATAGTACTTACCTACATTAGCGGTTCAAAGCACATAAAAGCAAGCATGCATGTATTATCTAGTAACAGAATTTTACTGAGCACTAAACCTCTCTGCTGTCACCGTTGCGACTAAGCCCCATCAGCTTTACGGAAATTAATGGAAATCCTATCCAATTATTTCTTATACTTTGATTTAAGATCTATAATAATCGAGTAAGAAATACGCGCAGAAAACTGAAAACGAAGAAAGAAAATGAGAAACTGTGTGATAAATGTTCCGAAAATTTTAGTAATTTCGAGAAAGTTCTGTTTTTACCTATTTTTAGTCGATGGCAAATTTGGTTTATTAGCATTTTATCAATATATAGTGTGATCAGATTTATGTGTTAGGTGTTACGCTGTTTCATTTTAAATATAAAGGTTTTATAGAAAGTCAGACGGATACAACAAATGTATGATAAACAAAACATAAAAATTATGAAATCAAAAGTTTTAGTGAAAGTGTTTGTACTAAACAAGTCAATTGTCGTATAATTTAAATGTCTAAATATTCCTATAGTCACCGAGTTCTGACTCTGCATAAATACACACCAAAGCGATTCAGTTTATTCAAACACATAACCGCATATTGTTTTATACTCATTGTTTTTTTTTTATTGTGTAATGATCGTGTGTTTTGTGACAGTATTTTTACACTTATTTACATATAACCTTATTTTAAATTAAAAAAATTATGTCAACAAATTTGGCGTCTATTGTATTTAATTCCTGTTTTAAATTTTCCTGTATTTAAATTAAATTATATTAGTGAGTCGCACGCGAAACTTCTCGTTTATTCAACAGGTGTTTACAAATTTCGAAATCTATGGCAATGTTTTTATTATTTATCTTCATTGTAAACTGACGACCTCTGATCGCACGATATACATTTGTTTTTTTTTTTACAGAGCCATAGCGCCGCTCTCTAGATTGCCAGTAACTTTTTTCCGCTCTCTAAAATTCATTATTTATTAAATTATAACAATTTAATAAATTCCAATTAAGAATCCTCTTTATTTTTCTGCACATCTACGGCTGGAGCTCTTTAAAATGAGACTATCACCGATTTTTTATGTGTAGCTATCGTCCCATAATGACTGGGACAAAAATCGGCTTACGCTATTAATATAAAATATGGTTTTTCACTGGTTGTAAATGTCTTGTTTCCTGGATAAAGATTTATTCCGTAAAATAGATGGATACCGAAGTTAATCTATCACAAGTCCATTGTGGATTGGCGAATACACGTCTACCAGAATTTCGTTCAATACGTGCAATGGATTTCCTTTAGCGCCAAGAGTTGTAAACAAAAATATATATTCATGTAGTATTTGCTTGACTTAGATAGAATTGCAACCTTTCGGGTAATATCAACGTGCCCGATCCACTTCGTCTTAACTATATTCTATATAGACAAGACAAAACAGTTTAATACAATTTTTACACTATGATTCCTACAAATGGTTCATGATGTATGCACACTATGTATGTAAGTACATATGTTTATTCCATAACTTTAATATGCCTGAACAAATATGGATGTATGAAATATCATTAGAATCATCATCATCCCAAGTGACACTGGCTCTAAATTAATTGTTTCATTCAAGGAAGTCCTTGTCGGATTGGTATTTTGAAAATTTGAAAAGGAAGATGTATGATAAAACTTGCAATTTCATATAAGTTTCTTTAACTCAAATTTACAATATTGACTGTGATCGTATTTCGCCCACTGGGCGAACGTTAATCGACTTAAAATACGTATAATAATTTTGTTTATAACAAGCTGCTTTGATAAACCAGTAAAACGAGTTATTCGTGTTCTAACAACGTAGTATTTGTGATGCTACAGTTAGGTGTTGAATACGGCCACGCTACAGAATTAGCGAGGGCGTCTGTAGAGTTATTCTTCTAATATTATTTGATATTCCGACGTCAGGGGCAGTAAAGAAACCATCCTTAGATGAACATATTCCATGCTATTTTTTCCTATAGCATTGTCATAGTATACACTACAAAAAGTTCTTCATTAATGTATCTGTATTTATACTACAAAATTAGTTCATTTACTACTTATTTAAATGATTTTGAATATTATACTTACAAAAATCTGATAAATATTTCGTCCGTCCTTCATCGTTGTTCCATTACGTCATAACTAATACGATAGGATTGTTAGATGTTGACCGAGATTGTCATGTAAATCCAAGGACAGTCGATTTTTTATATTATCAAGCTCAAACCCAGCATTACGCTGTTGGTTAAATCTCCAAATACTACTGTCTTGATCCAGCTAGAATTTCACGATCACGATCATGAATGCGCCTGATTTTTGTGACGTTACTTTCTTTTTATTGTACAAGTAACGTTTACTGTACTTGTTTTTAAAATAATGGATTGATCTGTTGTAGTGTATAGTTATATATAGTATAGTTTCCATATTTTTTTATGGAATGTGGACTGGGTGAATGGACTAAGGATGAACGGTCACAACACAATAACTGAGACTACGTGATAGACTACGTGATAGACTACGTGATAGGTGGTAAAACACGGATGCTGTTTATGATGGAACGTGCTTGCATAGATGATACATTATGGACTATTGTCACGGTAAATAAAAATATGGTTGTGGTATATGAACATTTATCCGGGTGTGCTTTCCAATCTTATCAGAATATAAAAATATAATACGATAGCAACACCAACATTACTATTATCTATAAGTACATTTTAATCAAATTGATCTTGCGATAGACACATTGTATGGTCTGATCAATTCATGCTAAGATTGTTTAGCAAATTAAAATCAATATTATATAATATACTATATCATAAGATAATAATATTGATAATTATATAGATATTTAAATTATTCAATATTTTGTAGTTTAGGCAGTGCGTGCATAATTATAATAAATCAGTCAACCAACATTGTATCGATCCATAATATATTACACAATAGACAAAATTAAAAAGTGATGACAACTCGAAATCCCAATAATTAAAACACTTTTTTTACATTTAATAACTTTCTGTGATATTTTTATCGTCATGGATATTTTAAAGATATCGATTTTCATTATTATAACATTTTTTAATATTTTGTTTTATTTACCATAAAGTTTATAAAATTAAGTATTGTCTTTGATGATGTCTTTCTTCCTAATTTCGGACAAGACTGACTCACGCAGAGGTTATGAAAAAACACTGGTGTGTGTGTACGCGAACACAGATGCACTTTTTATTTCTTTACTTTCTTATAGTCCGACGGCGTGGCAATGTAACACGTCTGGAGAAAGATGCAGGACCAACGGCATTATAATGCTGTCCGATGCACGGAATGCAATACCGTCTCCATCTTATAAGGTCGAGCTGTGGTACTAAAATAAACCTGTATTGAAATACCTAATAGTTATTATTGGCCGAGGCGCGGGATTTAAACCCTGACCTCATGGTCTGTGACCCGTCAAGCTAACCACTTATTAACAGCAGTTATCTACCACAAAGTTACTATAAATAGTTGGCTATTGTTTCGTTTGTGTGATTTTATTCAAGGTATCATTGTGTTTTTTGTTTTTTTTATGTGCACACAACAAAATGTTATCAATAAAGATTGTATTTATATATATCTATAGTGCTGTAATCGATATGTTTATATGTATAAATCTTTAGTAAGTGTGTAACTAAATAAACGGTTGGACTGATTTTTTGTGTTTTGGGTTTATGTAGGGTTTAGGTTGGACCCGGTTGATGGCGCTGCAATTGGGAAGTATCTTTTTTTTTCACTCGGACGAAGTCAGGACGAACAGCTAGTATCTGCATAATTTATTAAGATTCAGTCGAGGCGGTACTGCTTCACACGTATGTGTGCTGTGTGAAGTAAACAGCGATAGTGAAAGAGCGAGATAGATATAACCGGCCATTTATATTACGAGAATACTTCTTCGACGGCGCTGCTTGAATGGAAATAAAACAAGCGTTTATAAGGACAGTGATTACGTAAATTCATGCTGATTCATGGTCATGGTCGTAAATAAATAATGAAAAAAAAAAAAAAACAGTAAAACATACGCTTTATTTAGAGTAACTAAAAATTGTGGACATGTTAATTACAAATTTGGAGCTAAAATGTTATTAATCATGGTATATTATTGAAGTTTGTACTTCGAATGATTACGTGAATAAATTACGACTGTTTATAAATACACCTTTATTACTTATTTATTCGCTCAACAAAATACATCATTATAAACTCCGACCTATGTATATTATCACCATTTTATCATTCGGAAGTGAAGTGTGTGACGATATTAAACTTAGGGATAACACAAAGAACTATTTATTTAATATTAGCAAAACTATATGAATACTTTTATAATGCAGTTAAGTAATGAGATACAATTTTGAATCCCATGTACCACTTGATTAAATATGGAATTCCATATGCGATACCACGAGCTGGTTGAGGCAGGGGTTTGACGGCGTACACGATGGTATGTAAGACACGGCCCGCGGTGTACACTCTGAACAGGAGAGTAGCCAGTGCACTGGAAGGTCCTGTAGTCAAGTACAACGCACCTAATACCCAGAACACAGGGATATTTTCTAAATCATTCAAGTGAGCTCGTCTGACTCTCTCAACGTCGGGATCATCGAACTTTACGATTCCCTTAGTCTTCTTAGCGTCCTCTTCGTTTGCAAATACTTTCTTCCTGAATCGTTGTCTCCCCGTCAGCACTGCCATGGCCAGTACTTTAAGAGCTAAGATACCTGAGTACAGAATGTACGATTGTACCGCCGGTTCAGCTATCGTGACAGGCACCATGTTTAATATTTTGCGATAATAACCGAATTGATATGCTTGCGAATTAACTGACACGGCGCGTGCTACCGACCCGACGGACGAAACTTCAATGTTATACAATAGATATACAACGGAGTACTGACACCGGTAGATTGTTCAACGCGTCACACAATTGACCACTTTATTTTGTAAATTCTAAAATGTCAAAGTCATTGTGATAAAAGGATTTCGTAAATTTTGTAGTATTTTATTATCTTTACTATAATTTAATTCATATTAAAATAAAACATAACGTGGTTTAGTTTTAGAAATGTTGTTGTAATTCAGGAATTATAAAAAAAAACAAGTTTATGTAACCATAGTTAACAAAATTACAATTACAAGGCGCTCATGTAATATAACACAACTTGAATACCCATATACCACATGATAACAGTGGGAATTATGTATGCTATAGCCCTCGTCGGCTGCGGTAGAGGTACCACTGCATACACAATTGTATGTATAATTCTGCTCACTGTGTACACTCTGAAGAGTAGTGTAGCCCACGCTGCCACCGGTCCAGTTGTCACGTACAAAGCTCCGAGTATCCAAAATGCTGGAATATTCTCCAAGTCGTTGAGATGAGCACGCCGAATCCTTTCTACGGCTGGATCGTCTAATTTAACTTTGCCTCTCAAAGCCTTAGCATCTTCTGGATTTGAATAAATCCCTCGTGACATCCGCACTAGTGATGTTAAAGTCGATACAGATATTAACTTTAATGCTAATATCGCCGAATATAAAATATACGACTGTACTACCGGATTTGTTATTGGTATTACAGACATTTTATTTGTTTAAAACTCACTCGCTCACGTAGAAGGCAGTTACTTGAATGTTGATATTCTGACTCCACACGCGTCGCTAGCCGGTTCGTAACGGTATATTTGCCGCGCAGCTGAGTGTTGGTTCAATGAACCAACACTTTATTGTATATTTTAAACCATCACATAGTAAAACAGATACAAGTTACACTTGTTTATCGCTTGTCTTAATTTATCAAATGCTTTCTATAATTAAAATACCTAATATATTAATGTCACGCATAGTTCTATAAGTACCTACTTCTATACAGACTAGTTTAAAGATGGTATTATCAAAAATATTCATAAAAAATAAACAAAACATCTTACAAAAATGTGTCAGAGTTTTAAGAAGTGTACATAGGATATAATTGTACAATATTTCACAGATAATGTTTAACTATACGATATCAAATTAGTAATTGCTTTGGAGTCCAATTCCATTTTATAGATATTTAAAGATATGATTTTTTTAAGTCGGTACGTTTGGTAAATTGTATTCATTATTTTAACGTTTTGTACTATTTTAAGCTTTCTGTAGTACTTACAGTACTAATATTATGTTATTGCTTTTATATTATTTATGAGTGGTTCTTATATACGTTAAAAAGATATTGTTTCGTTAATGGAAACAAATGATGAATTATGATAGGTTTATCATAACCATAGGGACGCTTTCGGTGAGATCTGACTCGCAAAAAGTATACCCCATATAAAAAAATGATTAAGTTATTATAGCAACTTTTTGTATAACTTAATTTTAGTTAAAGTAAATAAATGTTTCTGAACAAACTAAAGTACTCAAAAAACATTTTTTTTTCAAGTAACCATTATCTTGAGTATTTGCCGAGAACTAGCGCTATGCGGTGTGCAAAGCGAATTCTTGAAAATTCGATCGCGTAAACAAGCAATATTTACACGAAGCTCTTTCATCCTCCGATTCCATGAAATGGAAGTTTGAAATTAATTGCTTTTACCAATATACAACTGATTTTAAAGTAATTGTGTAATTTAAAACAAATGAGTACTATAATTTTAGATGGATAATATGTAATGTTACTTAATGTTCTAATGAAATTAACTTTTCTTTTTTTTTATTCCCGGTAACTTTTACCGTTAAAAAATCAATGTAGGTACGCTCCTAAAATACAATCACGTGCCCCCAAAACTTAATCATCACCGTCTAGTTATTACTTCTAAAAGATACCTATTGCTTAGATTTGATAAAATGCTAAAATTACTATTGTTTTTATATATCCAGGGAATAAATACAAGCGTAAAAGTATGTATGTTTGTTATATGGATTTTATTCAATTTATTAATGGAACTGTTTTTAATGTAGGCATTCTTAGCATAATATCAGAGGTTAGTAACGGTTGAGATACATACATCAACGTTATACAACAAACAATGAACAATAAGATTACAATAATTATCACAAAGTATCGAAATTGATGAAATGAGCTCAGGGTCAGGTTTTTGACAACTGATATACATTTTAACTGACAAAATTCCATTCAATGAAAACCATGGTGAGTGTATTTTATAGGCACGCCTTAAGCCCACAGATAATATACAACAAAATGGCGATTATATTTTATATATTGTCTTATTAATTACATTTTTATTTAATCAAATGGAAACAATGAAGAAAGTTAATAAAATTAAAAACTTATACAACATACGATTTACAATAAAATTATATTTTAACTATGGTAAATTATGGTTTAACACCTTCGCATTACAAATTCAATTCGAGCAGTTATTGCTAAACTAAGGTGATCCTCTTATTATTGTTGTGATCGTATATCGCCTTAAATCCATTCGATAGAGCAATCAGTCCTATCGAATGGCATCGTGTAAACACGGTCTCGAACCGAAGCTGGCTGTACGTTACGGCTATAAGGCGACCTATATCAAGATCATATGACGTAAATTCATTTGTTTTGTTAAGTTATTCGCTGCCGGTATATCGATGTGTGTATTTAATGGAACTTTTCGACCTATATCTAGATCGATCACGGAATCTAATGTACTGTTTGCTTGTACGTTATTTTCTTTTGGTGCATCTTATTTCTTTTTTTTTAAAGAAAAATGTTACAACTTTTAAATGCCAAGTGGTTCATTAAGAATCTTTGAATTTATTCCAATATTATTTCGCTGCTCCGGTGCGGATTGGATACACATTTCGTAGAATTTCGTCCGGCATCTGCAATTTAACTTACGTTGCTTTCCTTTACAGCCGAGCAGTAGATGAAATATATTGGGTTCCGTATAACGAACGGTTCGTTTAATAATTATATTATTCTGAATTCTTAAAGTGATTGCGATTTTTAAAAGTTATCTTTTTTTAACGCTAGCAACATTTTAGAATTGTATGCATAGATTTTAATTACATAATGATATCATCATTTATATACTGTTTATCATAATTGTTATGGAAAAATATTCGAAATTATATTTTAATTTATTGTTAAAATAATTTGTAAGTTATAAAAATATATCGCCCCCGGGTGGGCTCGAACCACCAACCTTTCGGTTAACAGCCGAACGCGCTAGCCAATTGCGCCACGGAGGCATATGAGAAATGAGTCTAAATTTGTCATCCGGAGCGGATATTGTGACATATTTTTATAATTTTGATAGATTCAATGTTTCCGTAAAAATACTTTTCCAATGTCAGCCTAAATATTATATATATTTTAAATTGTATATTTTAAACGCCAATTTCTGAAATGTTAAAAGTCAGATTTAGTAATCTGACTGAATTCTGAACTCTCATTGGTTGCATATTACGTCAACGTTTATCATTGGCCAGTCACAGTTCAGGCCAAAGATATAAGGTTAATCTGACTTTAATCAGCGTTTTAAAAAGCTGTAGGTTAGATCTAGTAGATTAAATTTTTAAAGTTTGCTAATATAAAAATGATATTAAGGAAAAGTAGTGAAATTGCCTAATTTTTCCTGTTTGATCTGGACCATACACTTATTACCAGTACCGACAGTTTTAGATGTTTATAAAAACCAGTATCGCGTGTCTTTCCAAGTTCGCACATCTTTTTTGGTCAAAATTAACCAGTTTTTTTGTGCTCATCTAAATACGGCGTTTCAAATCATTGAAATATATGCTCATATACCAACCAATAAGCTATTAATCTATCATTATGCTAGTTGCTTACGCAATGCGCAATGCAAAAACATTTATGTTACACTTTACTGATTAATCTATAATCACATTAAAAAATAAAAGTTGAAGAAAACTGTAGAACAAGATGTTAGTCATTAGACAACAATGATAGAATTAGTAGTAGTAGCTACTGAGTTTCTCGACAGTTTCTGCCTTCAGCTTAGGGTACTTGTGTTAACGTTTTACTATTAAGTTTATATTAAAATAAAACAGAACACATATCATACGGTATGTTTATTTTTACAGATCACATTTTAACTCAATAATACAAGGATCATTATAATCAGTACAATAATCTTACCTTAAATTACTTTCGCCATTAAAGCCCCAAACGAACTGAGAGCTAATCTGTTCACACAGTGCTTTTAAAAGATGTAACTCTTCTTACATTTGCAATTTATTTGTCTACCCGCCTTGCTGATTTTCTCATATTTTAATAAATATAGTCAAATCGTGACCATATTTATGTACAACATATATTACTTATTTTTAAACAGCTTACACTTGAATACGGTATGTTTTGATTTTAAAGAAGAAGCGGTCGCTGCGTTCAATGTTGGATTCAGGAAGAATGTGGTACTATTATAACCAGTTATAATGTAAAGTGCAGCTGCTCTTTACTTGAACTAATAAAATCGTATACCGTTATCGTAATCGTATATCGTTAATGTCATGTAGATTCTATTGTATTTCTAGTAGTTTACAATCTAACGGCGTCATGGAGGAGCTCATGAAATGAACCGCGGAGGCTTGTTATGCGTTAAAATTTTGTATGCAAACGACAATCCTGGATCCTGGCTGTTTTTATGAGCATCAGTCTATAATTTAAGGTAATCAAAAAGATAAAATGAATTTATATTATTTTACTTCACAGGAGTGGCTTGAGTCTCAAGGCATAGAACTATCAAAGGAGGAAGAATTACCTGTGGATTCTTACACTCAGAGGGAACGCTGGAAATCTGTGCAGCCACCAAAAATAAGTAAAACACATGACGATAGATTGAGAAGATTTCTGGAATACGAAGGAAAACTATTGACGTAAGTTTAAGACAACTTAATTTGATTTTATAGGCTGTAACTCCACTTGTGTTTACTTGGTTGTAGGACTTTGTGCAAGTCCGTCTGAGTAGATATCACCCACTCATCACATATACTAAAGCCAAATAAACAATACTGAGCATTGCTTTGTCTCGGTTTGATGGGTGAGTGAGCCAAAGTAACTACAGGCACAAGGGGGATATCTTACTTTCCAAGGCTGGCGGCACAAGGCAACAAAGGCAATTAAAGGAACAGTTAATATTATTACAATGCCAATCTCTATGGGCGGTTGTGACCATTTGTAACCGGGTGGCTCATGAGCACGTCCAACTATTTTGGAAAAAAATAGTTTTTTCCATTTATTTAAAATTCGAATAATGTGTTTATTTTTTATTATTATTATTAATACATATACTTTCAGAATAATAAAAAAAATATACAATTAATTATATTATTTAAATAATAGAACTTTAGTAACTTAATAAATTGCAATTATGATGATTTTTTTGTCTTCATGACGTTAATCTCCACTCGTTATTATTGCTTTGCTTGATTATTATATACCATTATCTTGGCTATTAGGTCAGTAAGGCGATTAAATGAATACATAGTTTGTTTTTTATTACTCAGTTTCAATGTAATCATTCTTACACAGATAACAAATCAACTACCATTTTGGAAGTTGTTAAAATTGAAAATAGTTGAAATAACATTTCCGATTTCTGGAAGTTTTAATTTTAATTAATCAGTTCTGTGATGTTTTTATCAGTATATATCAAATCGCTTTTCGCTTTCATGAAATCATTCTTCTTAAAAGGGGTTTACAACAGCTAGTCAATGAAAGTGGTTCTGGGCTAAGGCCTCCTTCCTGAGAAGGACGTTGGAAGATTCAACCAGTTTGCCGAAAAACGAGTTGGCATTGGTACCCACTTTACTTATACTTTCTGTATTTGTGAATGTTATTTCGATTTGTAACTATTTATTAATTTTATCCTACAGGTAATTGTTTCATTAATATACAGCAAACTGACAATCGTTTGACAACTAGATTGATCTATTTCGAATTTAATAAAAAAAAATTAAAACTGATTCGTGTGCCTACACTGCGTCTCCGATGCCTAAATAGGGGTTATATAGGGTAAGAATCTATACCCTGCGTCAAAACAAAACACTATAACTAAATGTATTTTTCAATCAATAAAGCTTTAGCCTTCGCCATGTCCATCAGCGTAACAATTAGATAGTTCACCCAATTTAACACTAAATCTCCAGTCGAGATACGATCTAATAAAGCTATCTTGTATGCAGTGTAATTAGATCCCATGTACTCCCACAAACTTAATCTAAAGTTTGAAAGACAATGTGAAGTTTCCCATGATAATGTAAATATATGAATGTTTCTATTATTAGTGACTTCATTATAATCCTGGTTTGTTTATTAGATACGCATATTGCTTTAAAAATAATTATAATTATTCTTAACATTATAGCAGAGGCGAATTTTTTATTTTGTTTCCTTTGCCGGAAAAAATTGGGAAGCTGAATATATGTCAATTGATTTTTTAAATATCTCGCCCGTAAATAATCTCATTATTTAACTCTAAATATTTAACGGTTACTTAGGGCGATCCTTAGAATAAATTTTACTTACCACGTGGAAACGATAGATCGGCAGTTGTATTTCTCTCAAGGATTTAACTGGTTTTCTCAACATCGTACGTACTGTTAAAATTTACTTTTATTTTACTTAAGCATTAATTTACATGAATAATAAGAATTTTTCATTTATTACACATATTCAATTTCATAAATATAAATAATTAAATAACGCTAAGATGATTACATTAATGAGTAATATTTATATAAGTTATAATATATTTATATAATATATATAATATTTGTAGATGATAGCGTAATAGCGTTATTACTATTGTTTACTAAACATGTCAAGCTCTTCTCAATAAATAACGTGAGTGAATACGTATTAATAATTAATAATAACATCAACATTTACAGTTCAATTAGAAGTAAAACTTGGTAAGTGTTTTCACGAGTCCCTAAACAAATTGGAGTTAGTGTGAAGTTTATATGAAACAAGAAATTTATTATAAATAATTACTTACTTTACTGCAAGAACTACGCTGCTGCGCTATTTCGTAAACAATTTCATATCTCACCCCTGAAATATTGATGTATTTGAAATCTATATCTATACATATAATAAAATCGGAGTGTCTGTTTGTAATATTAAAATAACCGTTTCTTAATAAATGTATATACACGGTACATATACCAAAATAACATTTTTCTCAATTTTTGTCTGTCTGTATGTTTGTTCCGGCTAATCTCTGGAACGGCTGGACCGATTTAGACGGGACTTTCCCTGGCAGATAGGTGATGTAATAAGGAGTAACTTAGGCTACAACAATAACCTTTTTGTTAAATTCAAACGCACACGAAGTCGCGAGCACATCTAGTGTAATATACATAATTGTTATAATCAATGTCGCATGTCACCTTTGGATAGTTTGTAATGACTGTATATCATCTGGCTATAAAATCATGACGCCCTGCAGCCCGGGAACGCTGTTAAGACAAATAGGGCAAAAAAGCCTCAATAAATAAAAAAAAGTATCGTTGGACTTTGTATAAAATTGAGAGTTTGGAGGACTGGATGGAGACTTTCTCTTTAACTAGATTGTCATCAAAAGGTACTATTTGTTATCTAGAGTGTATTTTAATAAAATTCATGAAAAATCGCGAATTATTAAAGCGTTTATTTTATAATTCAAACGTAATCTGGATATTAATTGATCAAAGTGAATTTAATAGTTTATCGAATGTTACAGATATATAGAGACAATAGACTAGGCTGTCAGTTTAAGACGCTAATTAATATTAGGCTTAGAAAAAATCTCTACAAGTATTGTACGTCGGCTTAAAATTGCAACCCAGACGCGATAATTAAAATAAGATGCGTATGTGCTTTACAAAGTTAATAGTGGAAGAATAAAAAAAATTAAAGGTTATATTTCAAAATTTGATAGCTTAGTTATAAAGTAATGTAATTTTCTTCCATATACATACATACATATAATTTCGTCAGTCTTTGACGAGTGAATGTACGTATAAGTGTATGAAAAGTTTCTCTTTCGCAACTCACATTTCCATTTCATTTTTTATCTTAACGCGCCTACAGAAGTATAACTTCAAAAATATAAATTGATATATTTTTGTATTTTTTTTCTATCTATTTCAACTTTATTTAATCTCTTGACTATTAACAAAAGTTTATACGACGGAAGTATTAATTTATATAAGCCTTCTGAGAATATTTTTAGATGCAAACTTTCACGGTATAAAATTAGTACTTGGGAGCGTTGAGGATTCATTGTAAACTTGTTGTAAGCAAGTTGCTTTCGTGTTCGGACTTCAATCAGAAGAATACATAATATATAGACATATCGGTACATAACAAACTTATTTTTTGATTGATAAATACAAAAAATGTCGTACTCATATCGTGAGTATCACTGTCTATAAACGTGTGCCTTTAAATAAAATTAATTAATGTTGTCTATATCAATACGCCTAGATAGACTACTGGTTTGAACTGGTTTAGTTATCTTAATTCTCTCTTAATCTATAAAACATCATTGTTTTTATAATTCATCTCGTGCTGTGTCATGAAAATTAAAATTAAATGAATTTCAACCACATGTATATCCACTAATCCGCATGCGAGCGGCATGGTGAAATAAGCTCCAAGTCTGCTCCTCAAAAGGAATGTACATAACATATATAAAATAACATAGCGTAAAGTAACATAAAGTTTCCCAGCTTAGGTTACATTAAATATTACATATACATAAAAGTGAAACATGGGGAATGTTGGCTAACAAATAACAATATGTCGGTTATAATACCTCAGTACCCAAAAACCTTTATAAATCAGCTGATCATTTAAGTTTATAACATTATTATGGATAAAGCAACCCTACATAAGTAGGTGTAAGTCGCCCCATGAGAAAATGTCCCTTCTTTATTCGTTGTTATGTACTATAAACATACCTCTTTTATTATGAGGATTTTACTCAATGTCATAAATAAATTCTATTAATAGAAACCCGATTACTCGGTCTAGTTTCATGTTGGAGGCAATACCGAGTGACTGTTTTGATTTACGTATGGATTTGTTTGATTTTATTTTAATAGGCTTTTCCAGTCCGAGTGTATTGCAGTAATTTTTATTTTCTTCTTTGATACAACTATATAATATAATTTTGCTTTAGAGAAAAACTTTGTACTAATATGCAATGTATGTTTACAATTTTTTCACTTTTATTTATCCGGACAAACTTTGTTTATAATGGCATTGGTGGCAAACGTTCAGGAGGCTCATCTGGATAGAAAGACCATACCATCGCTCATGGACATCTGCAACACTGGGATGACTAATTCAATAAAATTATAATATTAAAAATATAGTTTCTATTATCCGCAACCGTTGGGTATTATATATCCTATGTTATTTTCTGTTCCCCTTTCTGTACCAAATTTCAGAATGGTAGGCAATTTATAAACAGACAAACATTCACATTTATATTATTAGTTTGAATCGGTTAGGTTAACTAGATTTTAAGTCCTGATTGTACAATTAATGTTACTGTTGTAATAAAACATTTCAATTTGTGAAAATAAACAATAATTTGGTTCATGAAATTGTTGTATATATTTCAATCATAATAATTACCACGATGACAAGCTGTATGTTATTTAATTAATATGATTTATCTACTGAATATTTATTTTACGATATCGAAATCGCATTTTAACTTATTAAATTATATTATGAGAATGATACGGTGTTAAAATATGAATATGATATACATGAAAACGGTTAAAAATTAAGTGCAAGTTATTTTCTATTTTTATAAAGTAGGTAACATATCTTAATAAAATTAACAATATTTTTATTTTACCTTAGCGTAGTTTTAGTATAGATTTTTTTTTGCTTCAGTGACTTTTATTTTGTTAATACTATTTCAACTTTAAGTGATAGATTAGTATTTTATTTCTTATAATTATATGAGTAAAATAGGATTTTTCAGTTAAACAACTTGTGGAATGTTTCTATAGTAGGACGCTCAAACTATCAGTTTACTAATGCCGAAGATAACGTTGAATAGACACAGGTTAAGTAAAATCTCCTATAGGCTTTATTATATCAATATATTATCTATCCTTCATTTATAAACAAAATAAAATTTCAACAAAAAAATACAGACTTCAGTTGTTTCCTTCAAGTTTAGAGGGGGTCGAATTTCATTTAATTCCTAAATAAATTTACTAGCATTGTATGTTATCTTTATACATGTCATTATCATACAAAGAAAATTATTAAAAAAAAAAAATATTATACATTTCCACTCAAGGCTGGTCACGAAGTCACACTTATTATTAAAAAATATGTTAACAAAACATAGTCCTATCATTATTCAGTCTTATTTCGTTTTTAAAATATAAAATTCGATTAAAACGAAATATTTTTATTTTATCTTCTATATTAATAATTTTGTGCAGATCTAGGTTAGACCCGATTGAAACCTAGGACACAATTATAGATGATAGATCGAGATATTATTTAAATTCAATGACAAGACAGTTCAACGGGCGGCCATGTTTGATGTTTACGAGTGCGATCAAGAAGTGTGTTCCAAATAATAATTTCGTGCAGAGATATTGTAGTTAATATATCTATATTTGATTAGTCTTATTTATTTAACGCGAGTGAAGCCGGGTTTTCATCTGGTAAATAATAATTATATATACCCATTTAAGAATCACAAAGACAACATCGACCAAAGACCGTTGGTAAAAAAAAACTTTAATTAGAAACATTATTTTCTCTTTCTGACATCAATGAATTCATATTCGAAAGAAGAAACATAACATTGTTAGACTAGTCATCCAGTAAACAACATTTATAGCTAAAGCCGTTTCTTTCTAACGTCTGCCTTCTGTGGCGCAGTGCTTGTATAATTATCTGATGTGTTTGTTCTTATTAAATAAATATCGTTACTAAGTCTGGACCCTGAACGTATTAATATCAAAATGTAGACGTAGAGAACGTATTTATTTAAAAATGCATGCGGTATTATTACTTTGCTTAGACAGTATGTCCTTTACATTTACTAAATTAAACATTATACATTGATTCTAACCGCAGTATATGTGACAGAAATGTCTCATTTCATAACTTTCGGTAACAATACTTGTCACAAGACGCCTCACTAAATTAACTGAGCTCTGACGTCAGACAGTTTCAGTTAGCGTAGTACCAAACCTTATACCGTAATTATCACGCTACACCACTGTGTCTTGTTCCCTTACCGAGCGGAGACAACGGAGCGAATTTTCCTTGTCTCTGTTGTTTCATAATGTATCGTATGTTTACGACGATGACTTTCCAAGCTACGTACTGTAACATTAAAGTGTGATGGTCTATGCAACGAATTTCGCGCTTTAATATCTAGTAATTTTAATAATGTCACCCAACTCCTTCGTTAGTGTGAGCAAATAATAACAATGGAGTTTGTTATATAATTATAAACAATACCATTAAAATTTGTTTTATTGTTTGTTTGCCCTCTAAGCATTTCTACTTGCCATTCATATTTTGCGAACAAAAAAAAAGGTATTTTTTCTTCAATGTAAACATTTCTGATGCCGACCGAAAAAAAACAATCATATTTTCAGTGGCTTTACTCATGACTTGAACCCAAATTCGGGGTACGACGCCTTATAAGTTAGTCGCTAGACCAATAGTTAATATTAATAATGTGAATTTGTATTGAACAAATAATAAAACATAAATTGTTAAATAAACACCTGAAACGTAACGTGTGTAGTTGAAAGAATTCATCGCACAATTATATTTCTTAAACTGACTCTGTAAAAAGCTTTTAAAAGAATGTGGCCGTCTGGGGACGCCCGGCAGATGTAAAAAAATATGGCTATTAAAAAGAAAACTAATAAATGAATTTAGACTAAAATAAATAAATACTTAATAGTTGTTGACAAAATAAATATATTTTTATTATTATTAAATGGGGGGGGGGGCTACCCAATGACGTATAACATTAAAGCACATAAAATAATATAATATTATCGACAATACTGATTGACTATGAATTACTAATAAAAAATTGGGGTATAAAATATAATTTCTAGATTTGAAATCAATTTTTTTTTCTATAATATAATTGAATTAAACTGAATATAATTTAATATGTTACGGATGAGATGGACGGTTAACTTTTATGATTATTTCGCGTTTACAGCACGAGTTATCGTGTTTTGATTCACCATTACTTATTCAAAATGGCGTATTAAACTTGAACCCGTTACAAGGGTGGTTTTGTATTAATAAATCATTAGATTTGGATGGCCCTTGGTATTCATAATATACTACTAACAGGGCAATCCCTAATGACCCCCGATCATTTTTTGCCTCCATCCATTATTATAATAATAATAATATTAATTTGAAATGGGTAGGATAATTCGACGCTTTGTTCTGCTATGAACCACGTGAGTCTTAGGTGATTTTTTGTTTATTTTATGTATATTATAGGTATATAAAATAAGAAGTTTATTCCACTTGACTCCAATGCTGGTGGATTACACATGTGGCATAATTCAGCTACCATAAGCTGGTTTCCTGACGATGCTTTTCTTAATACAAGTTGAGCACGTAAAACATACTGATGCTTGCCTGGATTTGAACCCGCAAACGGTTGAGCCGTTTAGCCTCTTTAGCTCTTTAATTAATTGGGGCAAATATGCTGGCTTCCTATTATTTAATAATACAAATGCACCCCTCCATAGCGTGCCAACGTGATCGAAGATATTGTTACGGTATTTTAAGGCTAATGTTATTAAATTATTGGACGGATTTTTACGAAACTTGGTCGCTGCAATCAATAAACGCTTCAACGAACTTGGAAAGTTTTATTTTCAATAAGATTTTGGATCAAAGTCTATAAATCTAAACTGTATATACCAATATGTATTTTTATATTAAGATATGTATTTACCCGTCACGTCAAATCTAGACCAGATCTGAACTTGGAACGAAAACATAATAAACAAATTAAAATATATATATTATATATATTGAAGTCAATGACAAGGCAGACTCAATTCCCCTAATCGAAATCAATCTTCAGTGTCATTACCAGAACAGCTCTCTTAAAATCATAATTAGAAAAATGTATACCATTGAAAAAAAAAATTATCAAATTTTTGTTTATTTATTTCTTTCTGTCAAGATTTATTTGACACACCCAATTAACACGGTTTCGAATTAATGTTAAAATATTATTATAGATAATTTGTTTTCAGGTTCAACGTAGTATGGGATAACAGGGACGCTGAACACGGAGAACTCACTGAATACAAAATGTTCTACTTCTTGCAAGACGATAACATCGCTGTTAAGGTAATTCTGTGATTACTTTTAACGATGGTTTTTACCGCATATTTAAAGTCATCTATTGGATTAAAACATGAAATTGCATAAAGAAATTATATTTTTGTTCGATCAAAATTAATACTTATCGGTCGGTGTTACGGTTGAATATTGAAAAAATTACCGTACTGCAGGTTTTATCAAGGAATGAACTTTTATTTTTGCTCCGTCACCTATAATATCGTGTTTAGGAAAATGAGATTTTAATACGTAAATTTAAAGCAGGTTAGTGAATTATGTAGGCGATAATTATTTTTAAAAACAGGACAATTTAATTGGTGTAAAAGTGCTTAACAAATTGTACTTATAACAAATTTCATACATTGCGAGTACATAAGCTAATATAACAAACTAAATAATAAGAATAATATTGTTCTATTGCATTTACATCGGGTATAATTATTTTCTCCGTTAATATAATTGTTCAAAGTTTCCGCACCCATTAAAGCCGAAGCGATAAAATCTTTTGATGGCAGGGTAAACTTTCGCTCTAATTTCGCAACAATCTGGGCCTGTAGAAAATCAAAGCGATGAATATTTATTGGAAAGACCCGAGTGCGGAGCGATCGAATTACGAACCTATACACATTTTGTTCGCTTGCGTCTATATCCCCGTGCTTACACGATAACTTGCAGTATTACTGTAACAGCGAATTCGTTAAGGCTTTGGCACAAATGTATTTTGTAATGGAGCCCTGGCCTTTGTGTAATATATTCTAATAATAGTACTACTTAATTCACAACAAAATTCTATAATTTTTAGGGTTCCGTGGCCAAATGGCAAAAACGGAACCCTTATAGATTCGTCATGTCTGTCTCTCTGTCAGTCCGTATGTATATCAAAGCCACTTTTTTCCGAAACTATAAGAACTATACTGTTGAAACTTGGTAAGTAGAGTACATAAATCGTAAACCGCAATTTGCCTTTAATTCAATCAATTCAAATATAAAAATAAAAAAAACATCGATCAAAGATACAACGAACTAGAAGAACTTTTATACTATGTTACTTGCTGCTACGGAACCCTTCATGGGCGAGTCCGACTCGTACTTGGCCGCTTTTTTATCAATAAATTGAGCGGTAAATTATTTAACATTATTTAAATTATGTTGAGCCGAGATGGCCCAGTGGTTAGAACGCGTGCATCTTAACCGATGATTTCGGGTTCAAACCCAGGCAGGCACCACTGAATTTTCATGTGCTTAATTTGTGTTTATAATTCATCTCGTGCTCGGCGGTGAAGGAAAACATCGTGAGGAAACCTGCATGTGTCTAATTTCAACGAAATTCTGCCACATGTGTATTCCGCCAACCCGCATTGGAGCAGCGTGGTGGAATATGCTCCAAACCTTCTCCTCAAAGGGAGAGGAGGCCTTTAGCCCAGCAGTGGGAAATTTACAGGCTGCTAATGCTAAAAAAAAAAAATTATATTCGAATTTAGACGTTTCGTAATTGTTGTAGTGTAGATCATAAATTAATCTGTGAACTTGTGATAGACTTATTTAAAATAATTGATGACTATTAGCTACTTTGTGCTCTTTTGTTATTTTTTCGAACATAACTAATTAATATATTTTAATTTATTACTGTAAATTTGTCACAGGAGATACACGATGGCAGAGGTGGAAAAGATCCTTTCCCTCTCCTTCTGAAGAAGAGAAAACTACCCAAAGTGTGGAAGGAGAGACCATGTAAGTTTAAACATAAAATTAGCGAAAAAAAGCATTGCATAGAATAACAAACATGCATTTAACTCAAGTTAGAACTGAATGGGCGACTGTTTGTTTCATAAACGGTTTGTCAACAACAATAATTTGAAACTCAAATAAGTTTCTTGTAGTAATTCGAAAAGGTCGCAATGGCAAAGTTAAAAAACGAAGGTTAAATATAAAATGTAAAGCATAATATTCATGTATAATAAAAATAGTTAAATTTTTGACTTCTCTTAAAATACAAGGATTTAGAGAGGCTGTAAGTTATATATCTATATTTTTTATTTAAAACAACTCTTAATTTCTGTACACTAATTGGTTGAATAATAGACGATATTTATAGCAATAGCCTCCTTAACTCCATTTTTAAACAAAACTCTACATGTTTTAGTTTAAACTTTCTCGAATTAATCTAAAAAACATTTTATTTCATTTTTTGAGCCTTTGTCAAGTGTAGAGTCATTTTCGTTGACAAATAATACCTTTGATTCCCAACTGAATTATAAAAAAAATGCAGCGAAAGTTTTTCGAATTAAATACTCGTTTGACTGTATTGTATACTCCATACATCGTGTTTAATTACAATTCATATTAAATAAATTACATTAAAAAAATATATACAAAATGATACACAAGTGTGAGTAATATCGCTCTTTCTATTGTTCTTATATTTAACTTTAATAAGGCAGCGGTATTTTTATTTTAAATTTGGCTTAAATCCAAGCTACAACATAATCCAAAAAGTTTAAACTCATATTCAAACAACTGGCAGTCTACACAATTTTCATTCTCATAACGTCACTTTTAATCTTGTCGGTAAATAAGCTCAAGTACTCGACGTCTACTCAAAATTTCATAGCGTAATCGTCTTAAGAGCGTCCTATTAATATAAGTTTACGATGGCTCAAAGATTAACCGTACCGTGTATTTACCGAGATTTTACTGTCAGCAATTTCCAACATCTCATTTGCAAGGTAATTAGGATGTAGGTAGGTAGGTAGTATTGTTTGGTGGACTAGCGTTTTCTCGTCTCGGGTTAACTTGAACAAAATGAAACATCGAATAGCTATTTCGAGGTTCAAACGTACGGAAACTCTGCTGTGGGTTGTCAAAGTAACTAAATTGGAAATGTTGCATCAGTTTTATTTACGAACGACATTTCAGAGATTTTGATACAGCGTGTACGTTATTTTATTTCTAACCATTTATGAAGAAACGAAGTAATAAAAAATACTAATATAAAGTATATTGAGTAAATTAAATTTAAAATTAATTAAAGGCGTTAGTAAGAATCAATACTGTTATCATTTTAAAATTAACAAGAATGATTTTTTAAAATAAATTTATAAATAAATAAGTTATTTTGTAAAACAAAAATGAACTTTAAAAAATCAGTGCTATCATTTGCATGCATAGGTTTTGTCACATTTAGACGTCATGGATCTATGTTTTATACTGATCAGCCGAAAATTTCTAAGTATTTTGGCAGATTAAAAGACTAAAAAAAAGGAAATGTTGATTAATATAATTCGAAATTTAACTTAAGCCCTAAATCCCACGGCTGGACATTAGCAATATCAGACAAATCAATGTTAACTCAACAAATTTCCCTAACATTATCACAGTTAAATTTTTTTTAAAGTTAATACATTCTGCATCTGTAAAAATAAGAGCAAGCATCGAGCACAGTACATCAATAATGCTATCGAAATTGGTTTTATTCGTTAATTCGATACACGTCCGCCGTAGTCTATATTTATGGCGCTGATTAACGCTAGCGGGTTATTGTTTATTCAGCATCATTCCCATCGATTGCTATGGAAACTACAGAGGAGGAAATAACCGAGTTCTATTCGCCGAGGGACCTGATTGTGGGAGAAACTGTGTTCGTTCTCGGCCGTCGTTTCCTGATATTCGACTGTGATAACTTCACTAGAAAATATTACAGGTTAGTATCCAAAGGATTATTCTGGAGTAATCGACTGGACTCGAAATAACAATATGTTTTTCATGCGATGTACTTGGATTTTAGGGATTGGAAAGTTTTAAATATATATCTATATATTATATTGGTATTGATTGGACTTTAGTTGTCACGTGTACCATTGAGATACATTTGTTTGTATGATGGCTAACTACAGGCAGAAGAGACATAACATCGTAGTTTCCAAGGTTGGTGGCGCTTTGGCAAAGTAAGGGATGGTTCATATTTCTAACACTGCCAATGTCTACGGTCGGTGGCGACCACTTAACATCAGGTGGCCCATTTGACGGTCCGCCTACCTATTACATAAAAAAACAGGGAATTGTTGTTTTCAATATTCTGTCTGATAAAATAGAGTACGTGATGTCAACGAGAAAATACTATTTGTCGATTCCAGAGTAATGTAAATAACAGTAATATAATTTACAATAGGTAAAAAAGCACTCTTTATTTGATACAACATTTGCATCTCTCGTGATATCTTCAAAAATATATATGTAAAAGGCTCAGAAATATCATTACAGAATTAGTAGATTTTAAAAAATCTAAATTTTTATGAGCCTTTTATTATAATAATAATAAATACTATCTATCCAAATCTATTTGCCCTTAAATTAAAAATCCTAATAAATTAATTTTAAGCAAAAGCTCAAAATGTCAAAATATCGTAGTGACGCTACTTAAGGGTATTTAACTTTAAATATAGGTGATAGACAGGCGTACCATTTCATCAAAGATTTTACGAGTTTGTTTATAATCAGAGAACGATTCAATTGAGCACCTGATTTGATTAGTTTCGTCTGCAACGATGTGTGTGACGACTGAAGCCTGCCTAAACCTATCATGCTATTCCGTTTCTAACAAGATAATACACGCGCCATTAGACCAAATTACAAGTAACCACAGAGTTCACTCTATATTATGTATATTCGTTAATAAATTATAAACTTAATATTCAATAAATTAAGTTTGTTTGTGGAATAATTACAATATTAAAATATAGTTTCGATGATATTATCATAAGTAGCAGTCATTTGAAGAAGAAATATATCTGTAGTAGGTGGATGTAAATAGTTATTGAAAACAATATTAACGAATTTAACATTGAAACTAGAAAATTGTTTTAAATCTTATATTATATATTATAACATATTATAAGTTCATATATTTTTTTTTTTTTTGTATTTAACATTAAGAACAAGAAATCCAAGAAGACGTATTGAATATAACATTAATTTATAACGTGAATACAAATAGTATGAGTATTTCAAATAATTTTCAATGAGACGTAATATATATGCATATGCACCAATTGGTACTATTTATTGTTATTTAGTTAACAAGTTCAGACACAATATATTAAAGACAAAAGATAATTCATAGTTATGAGTGAATGAGTTAGTTCGTGTTATTTGTGACACTCGCTTACTATCCCAGAAAATGTTAAATAATATGAATCGTGGATAACTTATATTGGTCTGAAGTAATAGAGGTCAGAAAAACTATTTTCTTCTTTTTTTGTTAGTAACTTAAATATGAAATAAATTGTATGTATTGAATCATGCAAAGAAGGCAAACAGTTTTCGATAGCACTATTCGATTCGGGTATTCCATACCATGTTTCTTATGGCTATAATTTTATACATCTAAACACAAATGGTACTTCTTAACGTGAAAATAAAGTCGCATCATAACATCACCATACCTTAATCCAACTCAAGCGAAAAAGCCATGCATGTTCAACTTCTGCTTAGTTAAGTTAAATATGTCACTAAATTAAATTCTAAAGTGTACTTTTACATATTGAAATAAACTGTAAGTAGTACACTACACTAACAATAGAATGTCCTCCACAAATTGAACTAGTCGGGGACGAGTTGGAAACTTTGTTCTCGTCACAGTCGCATGCTTTAGCATAGTTTCATAGCACACAATGTTACTGTTCAGGACAATGCTGAACATAGAACAGCCCCCTCGCATTGAGGTTCATCACGAGACGAAGAAGGAATTTCCCAAGGTAAGTTAATATTGACCCAATAACTGTTATTACTTCAGTGAACACGCAGTTTTTTTATCAACTACCACTAAGCCTTTATTAATGAATGGAGATACTAATTATTAAGTGATGGGACTATAAATGCTAATGTTGCCAATAAAAAAAAGAAAACTCCGTTTAAACTTAATTATCATACAGTTTTCCTAAAGTTGATACCGAACATGACTTTGTGAGAGTTCAACATTTATATATATATATATATATATATATATATATATATATATATATATATATATATATATATATATATAGTTAAATAATAACAATGTTTACTATAATGGCGTATCATTTAAAATGTATTCGTTTCCGATAAAATATTGCGATGGTCAAACGCAATTGCATAAAGATTAAACCACTGATCCGAATCATGTTTCGATAATTTTCAGCCATCAACCATAAAGATCGGACGTGTATTCTGGTTTCAGACGACCTCATACGTTATGTTATATTTATCAGAATATATATACTAACATTAATTATACATACGAAAGCAACTCTGTTTGTTGCTCTTCCTCGGCTAAACTCTGAACCGAAATTGAAGAAATTTGGTATAAAGCAAACTTGAACTCCAAAGAAGCTTTATTATAACTAATACTTGACAATCAAACCCTACAAAGCTGCAAGCGACAACTTTTATTTCATAAATACAAGTATCAATTTGATTTTTTTTAACTCATTTATAACCTAATCTACGCGTTTCAATAAAACGTTAATTAAAATTGCGGTTTACACTCTAGTTCACCATATGTATAAAAAAAAGCAACCCTGGGAGGATCATGTTGAAAGAGGGCTGACGATCGGTTTTATAATAATGAATAAATGATAAAATCTCTCAATTAAATAATTAGTTGATCAAACAAATATAATTTATGTCACTTTTTTACTCCTTAGGCAAATTAAAAAGACAAATAAAATTGTCATGTCGCAAAATTTAGCTATTTCATTGAAATTTTAGGAAGTACAGGATGTTCCACGGTTCTTTTTTTTTATGCTATAGATAATTTACTGTGTGTTTACTGCTTAGATAAGTCACAGTAACACTGTAGAGCCTGTGACTTGTCCCAGATATAGAAAAAGAGTTAATGGACTCTTAACCAGCGTCGATTGATGTATGTATGTTCATATAATTCCTATATTTAGACTGTCATTAGATATATTTTTATAGAGTATTCCTCCTCATATTGGTATCGGTACTCCAGAGGACACGTTGCAGTCTTGCTACGGTCTAACACCTAAACCTCCTCACAAAGATGTCATCAAATACAACCTTAATGCTAACAAGGTAAACACAGAACAATATCATATACTTAAATATATTTTTTTTAATATTTCTAGATAATTTCTGATATTGAAAGTGAGTTTTTTTTCTGTATTAAAATAATAATAATATAGGTTTAAAAAAAACGATCAAAGTAGATACAATAAGTAGCGTGCGAATCAGTACGGTTAATTTATATAGTATTGATTTTATATTATATATAATATGTATATATGCATTTATGTATTAAATTATAGTTTTATTATTATTTTTTAGTGCTATTTTAATTTATATGTAACTGTTAACTTTATTTATTTCTTGTGTACTTATGTAAATATTTTAAATATTGAGAACAACTTGACCACGCCTCCGGTTAATCTACTAGAAACCAATAATTGATTACACGTTAACTAAATATTGAAATCAACATTTTTTACGTGTCTAGATGAGTATAAATAATAACAATAAAACGCTTAAATTGTTATTTAATATTTTACTCGACTACATTAATCACGAACAGAAGTTTGCAACATCAATACAAACTTTAATTTCGCAACACGTGAAGTCGAGTCATTCGAGTGAAGTTAGACGCGAAACTCGCAACTGTAATCCATTTCTGAATACAATTATTTCATGCATTGTCTCCATAAACACACTATACTTCTGAATCAACTACGATATTATAAGATCTAGCATAATTGCTTCTACAAGATGAAATATTCTCAGTTGCGACATTTCACCCTGCCAGCTAAATACATTTAAGAAGCAAGTCTAATATTACTTCGTATTTTTTAATGTCTTCGTATTTTTTTATAATTTATACTTTTCTCGGAAT
Organism: Vanessa tameamea; assembly: GCF_037043105.1. Classification (NCBI taxonomy): domain Eukaryota; kingdom Metazoa; phylum Arthropoda; class Insecta; order Lepidoptera; family Nymphalidae; genus Vanessa; species Vanessa tameamea. The sequence continues at coordinate 7,015,365 of NC_087313.1, read as the reverse complement.
TCTTCTAAATTTTCTTTCTTATTTGCATATTACTATTTTAGCGGTTAAAATACGCAATCACTTGCATCGAAAATAAATAAATATATATAGTACCTAAAGATTTTTCTACAAAATCCTTTGTAACGATGACACACGAAACGAAAACAAAGTAAAAACTAAAAACTGCGTTGCAATATGTCATAGCTCACTCGAAACTATTGAACATTTTGTAAAAATGTACACACATCACATTCGCAAAAAAACGAATTTAGCACGTGATATGTCTATATATATAATTATATATCTCCCTTATGTAATATTCAATCATATATTAAAACAATATTTCGAGCTACTTATAAGTGAACATCGAAGTTTATTATTAGAATATTTTTATTATCTAAAAAGGGAAATTAAACTAATATTTTATTAACACATATTATATATATTCAGTACCTACGCTACCTCTGTGAAATGGACTGGATACATCCAGAGGACAAAGACCGTCAGTTTGTCCTCTCGTACAGTCTCGCAGACGGTACCGTGAAGATTGGAGAAATACCACGACGTAATTCAGGAATACGCGAAGGAAAGTTCCTGAAGTCGATGCGTTTGCAAACGCCAGAATCGGACCCTAACTTCCCTACTTACTACACCCCAGATAGATTTTATATCGGTAAGTTTTACTTTAATTTATTTCTTTAATAAATTCAATTTGTATAATAAGTATTAATTATTGATTACACTAATTCATGATACAATTTAAACATAAAAGTACATTTTATTAAGAGAGATTGTTCAAAATATCAAACAGTCAATTTATAAATATCTATTTTACACATCACACGTTCTACACGTTATTTATAAATCTATTTAATGATTCGATTTTTAAATATATTTTTTTTATATCGAGTGCTAAAAGCAATATTTACCAGCCAATCTTAGGAAGTGCAGGAAATAATGTTAATGATAATAAACAAATAAATTGTTTGGTTGAAAACAAAACTCATATTCATATATAAAAATATATATTAAAACATATGCAATTTAATGTTATTTTTAAAACTAATTATAAAACCAATTACGTTTTGAATTTTGTATATGGAAGTATTATAATTTATGGTGATACCACACCATCACATCACATCACGATTTTAACGAGACGTTAAAATAATTTATCTCCTAAATATAAAATAAAGTTTGTGTATACTGCACGCTGAGGTGTCTAGAATTGAAGCGGCTCACACTGTATAAAAATATGTTGACTAATTTGTAAAAGGTGTATTTAGAGCGTATATTTTACTCATTAAATAAAAGCAAGTAGTTAATCTCTACTCAGGTGCAGATGTTATAAAGATAGTTAAAAGTTAAATACTGCTCTGTTTTCTACTATAAGTAAAACTTTATTTGAATATGTTTTTTTTAAATGCACTAATTGGCACAGATAAAAATCACACATTTTTTTTTATATTTAAAATTATGTCAATTAATTATGTTATATTATACTTGTTTCATTATCAAGATAATGGTCGTTTTCGTTAATAACAGTAATTATTGATGTTTCCATGTATAAGTGGAATATAAAAATAAGAATGATAAATTGCATAGTCTTACTCTACACGGATATGCAACAAGTTTACAAAATGTAATATATGAGGTACACGTACGTAAAATACGTCTACAAAAAAAGCAATTTATGCTAAGTGCTCATTGGTTGAAATTTGACCATAAGCATTAGAAATATGAGGAAAACATACTTTAAATACTCATTATAAATACATGATATGTATTTGCATGTTTCAAACATTTTTTTTATATTGTATTTACATTTTTTTTTAATTGATTGAACACTAAATTCTCAATAGTTACCTAACAACGTTGGTTGATATAGAATGTCAGAAAGATACTGTATTGTTTTGTCGTTGCCTGATTTTAAATAAATTGCACAGAATAATTTTAATATACATATTGAGTTAACTACGAATTCCGTAAAAAAATATATTGTATAGCGAAACTGCTGTGACTTTTTAATAAAAAATTACAGATGCAAAAAATAACGTTTACGTCATTTTGTTATTTCGGTTTGAATAGTTCGTATTGAAAAAAAATAACAAGAAAAACAATCGCAACGTTTAACGTAATTTTAAACACAGTTAAAAAGAATAAGAGATCGCCTAGTCACCTAGTGGACAGAACTTATTGATTCGAAGATCGTGAGTTCAACTTGGAAGCATTACCAGTTTTCGCAGTTTTGGGATTCAACCCATGAGGATTCACTTACCAACCTACATTGTTGTAGTAGTGTGGTAAAATGCCCTCCAAGTTTTATCTTTAAAATTATGATTTTAAGAGGCCTTTGTTTACCTGCTAAATATTTCCGGGGTGTTTACTAAGATTATTTGTTGAATTTAAAAATAACTTTAAAACCTGGAAAATTAAATTGTGTTTTTATTTACGCTGTACATGTTCAAAGTGCTAAACAAAAAAAAAAACACTGAATAATTGCTTGAAAGAGATTGCTACAGGCGGTTGGCGTGTTGAAAGGATCCTGGAGTTAGTAACATTTAATGTTTTGACGGAAAAAATACGATGGGAGAAAAAATACTTAATATTTAATACTGAATTAAATTTTATATATAAAGCAGGACCTTACAACAGTCGTTTGATTTATTTCAACTTGATCGCCCAATGTTATCTTAAGGGTTCCACTTCACCTGAGCAACGACTATATTCATAAAATAATGTATCATTGATTACCTTTTTTCTTGCTATGAATTCTTTTAGAATATTTCCTTAATAAAATCATATCAAATTACTTTAAGTCATGCAATCCAAACAAAAACAATAAGAGAATCTTAATAACAAATACCATTGAAATACCAAGATTGTTTTTTTTTTTTTTTATAAGTAAAATCTATTTTTTAAATATCACTTGGTCTACTGCTGACGTTTTGGTTGGTCTATCGTTTGTCTATTAATTTGAGCTTAATATATGGAATTGATATTGTACTGATATTATTATGTAGTAACCTGGTCAAACTCGTGGTACATTACATTGACTATAATTATGATATTTTCAAGCACTTTCGCTACAATTAGTAATAAATTCGGTAGTCGTATTTCAAAGATGATGTCACAGTACACCCATCAGTTTTAGAACATCAAAATTGATGGTTATTGACAGAATTTATAATTAAAACGACCTAAGATATAGTTTTATAAATTAATTAAACTTTTTTTTTCATTGCTTTAATACTATGTAGCAACGAAGTAAACAGTGAACACCACACGTACACGCGAGGGAGTAGAGTGCAGCGGAGAGGGCGCATTAATATACCTGCCGTATATTGAGCGAATCGATCTTATCCCTAAGGCGCGTCAATAGATGTTTAAAATTAAATGTCTTCATAAATTGTTTTTATTACTAAATTTGTATCTCCACAGACATGTTGTATCTTATTTTTAAATTGTATTTTTTTACTTTTTGTTGTGTGCCTGCACATTTTTAGTAACAGACAGCAAAATTTCAAACTTATGTTGAAATATTTTTTGATCAATATTTGGTATTCATATGCAATATAAATGTCTGTCTGCAAAGAAGTATAGATTCTAGACCAGTGATTCCCAAAGTGGTCTAGGTGGACCCCCAGGGGTCAACGGGAGACTTGGGCTACCTGGGGCTGGGGCCTACCTACATTGTTTTAAGTACCTAACTAAGCAGATAATATTTTAATAAGGCAAGCGACTGTTACTTGTCCAAACTTGAGTATTCGATATTACGTACAATTTCGTGTACAGACTTGCAAAGCGCTATCCGCCCGACAATGCTTAATGCTTGTTCACCAATGTAAATACTTAATGCTTAAGGCCAACTAATTTATTTGTTTCCGGAATTTCGAAAAAAAGGTATGAGAAAATTTATATCAGTGTTTGCTAGTGCCGGAGAAAAGTAAGTACCTACCTTTTTTTTGTTATGGTACCTAAGTATTTTGTTTACATGTACTAGTCGGTTGATCACAACTGCTTGTATAGATAGGTAACTTAGTAACTTACAGAAATTTTAACTGTCCTCTTTCGATTTGAAGACAGACACAGTACGTTATATTCAATTGTTTTTTCACGAGAGAAGCACTACCTCTCTAAAAAGGCCGAATAAGCAATATTGCAAAGCAATTAATTTTGTAATTTTTCTTGCAAATAACTACTAATTTTATAAAACAGTAATTTCACAATCATTTTAAATTGATTTTGAAGTAACTATTTTATCAAAACTATTCCTTTTCGGAAAGAGCGAGCGGTGCGCGGGTGACGGGAAAACGGCGGGGCTTGAGCTTCGATGCTAGTTTGTCACGTTTTAACAATGAAGCCGCAGACAAAAAATACGCAAATACACGGAGCGCGTGAACTCATAAATTTGATGAAATGTTAGTTATCGTTTTTATGGACAATTTTGGGATTTCGACTTTTATTTTTTCCTACACAAATATAAGCAGTATTCGATACTGAGTACACCAATTTTTATTTGTACTATTAAAAATTAGTGGTAAATTAGGTACTTTAAAATTGATACCGTTTTGTGAAAACGTCTGTATTTATCTTAGCGGTTTATTAGTTGGTCCCTTTACAAGCCGTAATTCTATTTCCGCGTGCTGACAAAGGCTGCGGTGTGATACCTATATTCAGAAAAAAACTTGGTTACTAAAACATTTTTTTTTACAGGTAAGGTAACTGAAACGAAACTTGGCTACAGCTAAGAAAAAATGTCGACAATATAGTGTCGATTATTTGAAATATGGTTTTGTTCCATTAGAGGCAGACAAACAATTGCCCATGTGCCTATTATGCAACAAAGTTTTGAGCAATGACTCTGAATGAAGCCATCAAAGCTCGAGGATCATCTAAAAAGGTGTCATACTGATAAAATAGGTAAAGATTTAAAATATTTTCAAACATTGAAGGAAAAATATGACCCACCATGCACAGTATGTTCGCTTCAACGTCTCAAAGTAACGATGATGGCTTGCGGGCATCTTACAACATCTCATTACTTATAGCAAAATCTGGAAAACCGCACACTATCGGAGAACAATTAATTTTACCCGCTGTTGAAGAGGTTTTAAAAACTGTTTTGCACAAATCTGCATTTGACGTACTAAAAAGATTTCCATTAAGTAACAATACTGTACAAAGACGCATTGATGAAATGAGCTCTGATATCGAAAGTTTTTTGTGCAATCATCTGCAAAAAACTCATATTTCTATACAACTGGACGAGTCAACGTTACCCGGTAATTGAAATTTATGAAGCAAAACATTAGTCGGCGCGAATTCTCTCAATTTCCAAACTTGTCGCAGGTAGAATGTATTGATGAGGATATCCATACCTACAGTCAACATTTAAGTGCCCTGCATGATGACTTCAAAACCAGGTTTGAAGATATGCTGACGATGGATATACCACCATGGATCATAAATCCATTTGTTGAAACGGAAGTGGCCAATATTGTATTACAAGAGGAGCTGCTCGAGCTAAGCACCAATGAGGAGCTGAAGGTGAAATTTAGAAAAGGCTACTAAACATTTTGGCTGCAAGCAGAAATACCCGAAAAATATCCTGGACTGTGGGAAATCGGAAGGAAATTTTTAAATAGCTTTTCCCTCGTCAGACCTTGTCGAAAGGTGTTTTAGTGCCGTTACAAACCTCTTAAAAAAAAAAACGAGCAAATTAAACATCACAGAGCGGGGGGATTTGCGGTTATTGCTCACAAAAATAAAGCCAAACATTGATCGTTTGCTGACACTCCATCAAATACATCCTTCCCATTAATTAAAATTATGACCTGAACCTATATTACCTTATTAATTTTTTCTTGTAATTTTATTCTTTTAATAAATAAAGTGTTATAAAATGTACCATTTTTCGTTTTTATTTTACCTATCGGAATATAGGGATAGAACTCAGAAACGACACAATTTTTATTTTTTGGCGACTTTAAGAATGTGGTAGAAATGTAGCAGCAGGGGGTCCACCGAAACCAGTAAAATTTTGAAAGTGGTCCACAAGAAAAATAAGTTTGGAAACTACTGTTCTAGACGGTCATTTTGAATATGTCCTTGAAGGAATCTATGGAGGAGTTATTTGTCTCCTTAGGATTCGGGATTCACGGCCAGTTTATTTATTATCAGATCATCTCTACTATAGATCGCCATTTTCAGGTTGTAATCCAGAATCTCCTTGGTAGTCACCATTTGTTCCCTCTTCACCAGTGCCCATGTCTTAATCATTGTTTGTATTTAACTTTGAATTCAGGCGCTATAGTTCCGGTCTTCAAGCATCGTTTCAAAATAGTCGGTTGCGATCTCTTTGTATACCGCTACATGAGTGCAAATCCGGACAAGTTCCCGCAAGAAGTCATTGATAATATACGTAACTACCACATGAGGGAGGGCAATTTGAAAGATGAGCTCGAGGTAAGATATTTTGTGATGAAATAATAATTAGATGTAAATATTTTCACTAATTGAAGCAAAGATGGCGAGTGGGAAAGGAAAACATCGTAAGAAAACCTTCATTTATCGCATGAAATTCTACCACATGTGTATCTAATAACTCGCATTGAACCAACATGTTAGCTGGAATTAGCTCCAAGCCTTCTAGTTGGTCATTTATATTTTAAACGTGTCTCAATTGAACATTACCATACAAGGATTCCCTATTAGAAAACAATTAAAATAAAAATCCCAATATTTGATTACAATTACTTTTTTTGGTTAAAACTAACTATAAAACAACGTTATAGGCCTATATTAAAATATTAACATGAACAGGAGGCAGTTCGTGAGGAACAAGCAGAAGAAACAAGAGCACGCTTGGCGAAGATCGGACAAGCGGCTGTGGCAGAACCAAGCGCTATGGAGCGCTGTCTCACCGCACTTGATGTGGTCGAAGGCAGCGCCACGCCACCTCGTCCACCAACACCACCCATGACAACGGACCGTATCTCCTACGACGACTCCTTGCGCATGATGAGACTGAGGTAATTTCAAATAGGACCCTACGCCACCTCTTCTGTGCTGATACCACAAATTCGTAAGTAATTCTGCAACAGCAAGCGATACTTTATTGTAACTCCTGCGTTTCGCTTTGAAAGGTGTGTCAGTCAATATAATTATGGGCACAACAGACTTATCGTACGTACGTTTTGAAGTCCGAATATCTTCGTACAACGGAAATGGAAAAGAAAACAGTTATTTAATGAGAAGTTTCTAAAAAAAATTAAAATATTAAGATTAATTAAAAATTAAAATAGTCTAAAAAATCAATTTAACGTTAATGATTATACAAATAGTTTCTGACAGGTTATCGTCATGATTAATTATTTTATTCACAGTAAACCAACATGCGACAACGTAGTGCCATTAAAGGGCATTCTCAAATCGAGTGCTGCTCGTGATGATCATCAGAAAATGGTGTGCTTCAGTGGACCAGCTCCTGAAGAACGACAGGAACCCACCAAGCAGATAACCTACCCTCCTGGTCAACAACCACATTATAATGAAGACGAGGATTTCTGCGAGAAATATAAGGACGCGGTATGTTTAAACTATACCGTAGGTAAAAAATTATAAAGATATCAATAAATAAAATACTTAATTCAATCGCAATATTTAAATTTATACTAAAAATACTTTTATATTTTTCTTGATGTTATTATTAAAAGAAGCATTACGCTTACTCATTAAATGCCAAAAAAAAAGTTACCTCTGGTTCCAAAAAGAAAATACCCAAACCTGAGAAGAAACGGAGAAAGAAACTAAACAGATATTTCTGCTTAGATATACTTATATATTATTAAGAAAATACAATAATAATTATTGCTAACCTCCTTCCTAAATTTCCTTAAATTCTCAGGACTATAAGTGTTTCGATTAAATATTTAAAAAAATTATTTTGAATTTTTATCATATTAATTAGGACGCAGCGGAACGTGCAGAGCGTCGTGCTAAAGATATCTGCCCGTGCGAAATTATACCAAGTGAGCGACTTCAAAACGCAACCGATGAAGAAGTAATGGTAAAACCCAAGTTACCAGGATACCTTGGGTCATATGGCGTGGATTGTAAGGAGGTAAATATTGTTTGTTTTCCAAATATCTTTGAAGTAATTATGTATGTTATACTAAACTTTCAACTTAACTAAACTTGTAACTTAACATTAAATTTTCAGTACGAAGTCAGTACGGGATTATATAATATAACTCCCTCGTTGGTTTATTGGCTAAATTTTTGCGAGCGCTAAAGCTGTTTTTAGAATTTCAGGTTTTGTGCAATGTAGCAGTCAGTTCTGTGCCTGAATTCATTATTTTGTATAATGCTGAGGAAATAGAGATATTACATAAATGAAATAACAATTCAATTCACTTTTAGATTCCTGACTACATGCGTTTACAACCCGATGCCTACGATAAGGTTAAGGATCTACGTCGTGAGGTGCCGGTGATCTCTCCCGCGGCAGCACGCTCTGCGGCCTACCCGCAAAAACCGATGCCTCCTTTGGAGGCCTGCGCGATTCCTCCGCCCGTCAAACCATGTATGGCGAGGACCGAAGAAGACGTTTCCTTTGCTTGCCCTCATGAGGAGCCAGGACTGCCCTGCTGCGATCCTGACAAACGCGTCCAGTAACATGACTGTTTTTTTTTAAATAAAAACTTTTTTTATTTGATGGATAAATAATAAATATTATTTCAAATCCCGATTAAAATTACTCGATGAGCCAAGGGTATTTCGCTTAATTAATGTAGGTTCTACAAATTATGCAGTATTTAAAATAACTAAAAAGTGACAATTGAATTTTTTAACCATAAAACTAACGCCCGGTTGATTAACCCTGCACAATGTGTTTCTATCTTTCGTTACTTAATTTGTAAGTTATATTATTAAGCGTTCAAGCGTTGATGAGTGTTAAGATGTAGTCACATCCGCGAAGCATCGACTAAAATATAAACTCAAATTAAGCACATTAAATCTCAATGGTGCTTGTCCGGGATTAAACTCGCAATCTACGTTTAAGAGTCACTCAGCCATATCGGCTCTAGTCGACTCCGGGTCCTTCTCGGCAGTTTTTGAAGTTACACTTCTTTAGTTACGTTACGTAAAAATAAAAAGTGATTTTTTATGATGCCCAAGCCCCATTTGACATGAAACTTATATTATGAGGTTGCCGCCGCTCGTTACGTGTCAAATCTTATAATAATTAATTATATTATTTGCATGCATTTAAAATAATTTTTATAACGCCGAAGAAGTAGAACTTCTCACGCGCTTTTTTTACGTCAATTTTAAGATTCCTTAAATTAAATTAGTTATATGAAAAATTCCACCAGCTCACTGACATTAAAATTATAATTCTTTGAAAAGCAGCTACAAAACATTACCATATTTAAATCACAAAAAAATAGCAGAAAATAAGTTGACTTTTGAGTATCAATAAGAATTAATTCAATTAAATTCACATTAATTATTAACCTTCACATATTTATTTAGAAGAAATAAATTAAACACATAAAAAAAATTATCGTATATTTTAATATTTCCTTTTCAAAAAGCATAAACACTTATACAAACCATAAATACAATTTATTTTCTTATAACGTTGCTATGTAACGCTGTAACTATGTAACGGTTACATATGTAGTTTATCGTATAGTCCATTCCAATCACAGATGGAGTAAATTATTATAAACAAACCTTAGATTAGCTCTGCTATATTATGGACTACAAACAGTTCCTGATTCCAATTTTAAGCAAATCCATTATGAATATCATAATAGTAATCGATATCTCGATCAATGCTGTTTCATCAGTTCAATGTCGACGTTGTATATAGTCTCTGCTCCTCCTGCGATTGGAATAAGCTGTGTATATTTATACTAATTATACAAAATATATGATCACAAGTACAATCACTGCCAAAGTGACGAACATTCCACCAAATAATACGTATTTGTCCTGAGCAACTCTTCGTTCTATCAGCGATATCGTAGCGTTTGAGAGACCTAGCGTGTTGGCCAAGTCTATTAACCTACGATGGGCACCTTTCAAGGTTTCGCGGTTATACTTCAACGTCTCCAAAATATTTGAACCTGTAAATAAACAAATATTGGTTATGATGTTAGTTATATAATATATAGAGTTGCGATACTATAATTTCATAACGGTCCACATATCTATGTACTTAAAATTTTAAACTCATAGCACGAGTTGTGTAACAACAGGATATGAACCTTCAACACTCGACTTATAGATATTAAGTCGGTGATAATTAACGTTACAATTTTCGTGTTTCAACATAAAATATTTAAATCAGCTTACTTAGACAAATTAATTAGATTCGAAACGCAGCGATTTCCATATTAATATTCGGTCAAGTGATATATCAAATACGAAATTTCTATACATTTTAGTATTTACAACTGACGAATCTGTCAATCGATACGAAACTTGTCGTAATGTTTAATTTTAAAGTTAAACTATTAAGGTTATACCTCTATCCCAACAACCGTTACAGGCAGAACCTTATGTTGGTTTGATATGTATATGTAAAGATATGTTGGGCTTAATATAGAAGACGTATGTAATTATAAATTTTATCTATTACATCTAATTTAAGATCATGGCGAAGAGTTAGTAAGTTTTAAAGAGGATAATTCGACTTGCAAATTGTTTGCCGATTTAAAACAAACTTCAAACATAAACTAGCCTACTTGATTGCTTTTAAAACGTGTATAATCTACAGTGTTATTAATATTAATAATAAATATATTGTTGTTTTTGCACTTTTGCACAAAAGACTAAACGTCTTAGCTGCCATGCTAAGTGGCGCATTTTTGAATGAACAAATGATTAATATTTTGGCGGTGACCACTTACCATCAAGTGGTCATTTGCCCGTCTTACATAAAAAAAATGCTTCTTTAATAGTAAATTTACAAAATCACTATAATAACGACTGGATTTTCCCATAAATTGAAGCCTTATTACCGATTTTCATATTTGTTACACCGACATTAACAAATCTACATACAAAAATTCATCCCTTTGGATATATTTTGAAAAACACTTTCTGAGTGCTCGTTTACGTTCTATAAGGAATTCCTTTGCTAAATTTCATCCTGTTGGACCCACCGGTATAGACGGTGCGTTATATGTCAGTCAAACTTTTTACAATTTTATGAAGTAGATTACATTTTAAATGTATAATTTATCAAAGGAAACTAATTATAGTTAATTACTTTATTAATTATATTATTTATCATAAATAAATGTCATCCTATTGGCTGGAAATACTTTAACGTCACTTTAAAAAAAACATGCAAACGTACAGGATATGTAAATCTAAAATAGTATCCTTTGAACATGACATTGGCAGAATATTGCACTCAACTAGTGCAGACACTGACTAAATAAAGTACATATTTAAAGCTGAGTATAAAAAGAAAAAGGTCAAATTAGTTTTATCTCTAATACAAAACACATCACAGGCGAATAGCTCTAAAAACCTAATGAATAATTAATATTTATTTAATATTTCAAGGCTATTTTATGTAAATTTTAATAATTTTTTAAAGTAATTTGACAACAAATAACAATTCACTATTAAATACGTAGATATTCAACTGTTTCGATATCATTTAATATCCACAGAGCACATTACTATTATTTTACTAACTTCAACTCAGAAATAATTAAGCATTTGTCTTATGATGTTGTTTATACGGCGTTATGAGAACGAGACGCGCGCTGATCTCGTGAGCATCTTTCCGAATCTGATCGAACACTTTGATATCAAAGTTATATTTGTCAAACTTCTTTAATCAAATGTGAATAAGATACGATATGAAAGTTAACTACCTCAATTAACTAGTGAAGTGTCAAGTTCGGTCACTGTCTCCCATCCAAAATGTGGTAAGTCCATAAATGATACTTTGCACTTTGTACAAATCAACCCGTTCATAATTAGCGCACTTTATACTATTCCTACATATGAAGTATTTAAATAAAAATAATAATATTATAAAATACGAGCTTAACATGCGCGGCCTTGCCACATGACCGCAAGCGGTTTTATGATTATAATACGTTTCACATTATATATATATTATATATATATTACCATTCTCATCGCCATGTTTTGTGACGTGAACTATTTTCTATACTGACTGTTTAAAATTTAATGACTTTAAAATCGTAATGCAACGATTTGTCACTAGCTTTGCCCTACGGCTTAGCATGCGTTTAATTCTATATAAAGGCCTAGACCCTTATTAAATGAACAGGCACATAGGATAGATATAATATGACAATTGCTGTGATAAACGTGTTCAAATTTATAAGGATATTAATTTATTTCTTAAGGATATTTAAATCGACTATCTAAATCGACAACCCATAAATGTCATAAGAGCCAATGCTTATTATAAAGCGCTTTAACCAGCCAGATTTAGGAAACTGATTGCCGAAAGATTTAGCGTCAGGCAAGTAGTTAACCTTCTTTGTCTTATAAATATATCTAACTCTACGACACCCCACTTAGAGGCGTATTTTCAAGTGAATGATGGTAAAACGAATTCAAAGTCACCTTTAGGTAATCGTATAACTCATCGAGCTGTATTTTATAAATAACTTTTTGTTAATAAAACTATGTATAAAAACGTTTTTATTACATATAACATATTAAAAAAAAGGAAATAATATTTTCCACGTTTTATTTAAACAAAAAGTGGTCACGAATCATTAAAAGAATTTAATATAAAATAATAAAACACGAAACTGGCCTGAGGTAAATAAAGTAAAAAGAACTCTGTGTTGGAGCTGTTTTTTTTTTTAAGTTCACTAATGACGTCATTAGTGAAATAGAATTATTTTCCAGCATTTTACCGTTACTTTTGAGTCTAATTAATTGTATAATTCGATTCTAGAATTAAACATTAAACGCTTTCTTATTTCATGTTAAGTACGACATATTTGTTTTGTTCTAAAAATATATACTTATGACTTGGTGTTCTAGAATAGAAGATGATAAGAATAAAAGAAGAAGTTGGAAATAGTGAAGAGCAGCGCCCAAAAAAATATAAAAATCTCGCAAAATTTAGAATTAATTTCGTTATGTAAAGTATCTACATAATGAAATAAAAATCTTGTAAATTAAAATTTGTCTGATAGTGGAAATGGTACGAATCAAAGTATTTCGTATAGAGATCTGTTGATATTTGCAATGGTAACCATACACGTTATGTAACGCGTTTGAATACGTTCTATGAAGTATAGAATTCATTAGTATATACATTTAACAAGAACTTGGTGATTGGGCTTTATGGAAGCCAGTCTGGATAGGTACGACCCATCCATCGCATATTCAATATCTTAGTATTGTTGTCCTCCGGTCTGAAGGGTACGGAAGCCAGTGTAACTAAAGCAGTAGGAACATCTTAGTTCCCAAGTTTAGCGGCGCATTGGTGATGGAAGAAAATATTCCACACAGCGCCATGTGTATGGCCGATGATTACACAGAGCAAGACAGCCACATAGACCTGGTAAAATGTAACACACAACATGGCAAACTATCGAGTCTCATTTATAGTATAATAAATTGCCTTATACAACAATAACTGGAAATATAAAAAAGCCCATGAAAGTTCGAAACAAAATAAACAATAGTCACGTCAACTTCTTAAACGTCTTTAAATTTCGATTAAATCATTACTATTATTATATTTCTAGCAAACTATTTAAAACAAACTGACAATCTTATATAATTGCACTGCAAAAACTAACTAAGACTAATTAGTGCGTGTCTAGAAAACTGAACCTATAAAAATATAGATTTATTTAATAATGTCATCCTAAAGGTAATCTGTAAAGGAGGGAGGGGTGTTATTTCGTATGAATTTTAAACATATGAAGTTGGGCAGGGCAGCTAGTATTTTGTATTGTAATTAGAAAATAAATAATAAACAACAACAGTTCAATCTATAAAATGTACGAGAAGGTTTTATGTAATGCCTAACTAAAAAAACGACTGAACCTATATACATAAAACTTTTATATATTATCATAACATGAGTAGAACTAGCACTTAGCAGTTCGCCTTTTAATTTAAACTATTGACGTCATAAGTGTGAATTTAGTCTCAATAAAAGGAAAAAATATTAACAACAATAATCAAACTTGAAATAACTACACGTAGTGTCTATATAAATAACACACAATGAACTGATTAGGTTAGTGTTATGCGTATGGCCAATACATTAGTACACAGTTACACACACATATGCATTATGCGATATCACACGTAGATCACATAATCTTGTATTTATTCGTGAACATCGAAACGTATCTTAATTATAGTGTAGTTATTATAATTAAAAGAGATAAATTAGAGAATAGTATCATTTGAAAGGTGACATGTAACATAGATGTGAACAAAAATATATAAGTCGAATTTCGTCACAAAAGAGACTCAATCCAAAACAATAATAGACATTTCACTTTTTATATTTACTGATGGTTAAAAAGTGGCTTTTGTTATAGCATGATTATTTTACTGTATTTTAGAAATAAGTAAACAGTTTATTATACACTTAGAGGTTGCAATAGCTCTAAGTATTCCAGCTAGTTCGACCGCGGCTTCGCCAGCGTGTGTTGTCCTGTCAAAGTGCGTGCATAATACATAATCTAAGATATATAAATGAACTAATTCAGTTGTGTACAACATTATATTAAAAAGAGAGTAACATTTTATACTTAACTCCATATAACAATTGATTTTAAGCATTATGTCTCGTATATGCCAACATGGCCTAGCGGATAGACCACATCAATCTTAAGCGAAGACCACAGGTTCAAAATAAAATTTCAAGTCCTTGTTATGTATGCACTGACTGACAACGACTTTAAATGCTTAAATGGGGTTATAACTCAAAGAAAAGTTTACGTTCAAATCGATCTTTTCCTGTTGGAAGTGATCACCAATATATAAGCAGTTTTATTCCTTGCTTTTAATGAAATATTACATCATTAAAATTATCTCGTTTCTGTCACGCATTGAAACAAAAAAAAAACGATTATCTTAGATTTATCGATTACAGTTATGGTAGAAATATAATTATTAAACGAGCTATCCGTCCCGGCATCGGACGGTTAGTAGTAGTAGAATAAGGATCTTCTTAAAACGTCTATATATCGCAATACTTTAAACTCTACTGTACTTAAATCAGCGCACGCTGGTAAAGTTGGTCCCAGTTGATGTGATTTCTTCCGAAATCTTTCAACCAATTTACCTCACTATACTTAACATATAAATCCCTCCGTCCATTGATAAAATCGGTATTCAAATCTATTCCGTAGTTTTCGCGTTCAGACAGACAGACGCGGCGACGAGACATTATTTATTATACGTGATATCGAATGAATCGGTGAAGGACAACGTCCGATCAAAGGTTACTGATTCGTAAACAAATTATGAATTATTTATTATAATTTAAAATTTAAAAGTATCTAAGTATTCAATGTGGTTATTAATTCTTACAACATACACAGGTTTAAGTGAACGACGTAAGCACAAACTGTTCAAATTAATTTCTAATTTTAAATGAAATGTTATTCGTATTCAACCAAGCATTACCATACATTTTTAATACATGGATATTTTAAAATATGTTATATAGGTAGGTATATCTATAGATACATTTATTTAACATAACTAGTCGCTCATTAGTTGATGTTCGACCCGTCATTCATAAACAAAAATATAAGATACATTGATTCGAAAAATAAAAAGTGAGGCTCCACTGGATACCTTGTCATTACAATGAAAAAATTTTTTTTCATTGTATTTGACATTGATTTTTTACATTCATATAACCTATGTTGTTATTGTAGTGGGAACAAAAACTATCAATATTTAATGTTAAATATATATGTATGTGTGTGTGTGTGTCTAACTTATGATAATGTGTGTAATGTAAAATAAAATATATATTAATTTAATATATTTCAGTTTCCTGCACTCCTTCTTCATAGAAACTTTAACTTTGCCAAATATCATACGTTCGTACACTATTTTTCTGCATCACGTAGGTATCGTCTACATAAATCTATAAAAATATCGCTGTTTTTTTGAACGCACATCACACAAAAACTGCTGAATAATCTGACATAAAATTTACCGTTATATTCAGCGTGTTTTCGAGGTTTATAGCTAAACATTATCATACGATATAATTCAACGTATAACGTATCCACAGCAACACGTTGCCGTGGCCGTCTCCTAGCATAGACACGAAAAGAAGGACAATAGCTGAACATTTGTTTAATATTTAATTATATAACCGAAACGTCGAGAAAATATTGAGCAATTATATATGCCGTTACTTTAGTCTTACTTACTTTAGTAAACATTGGCATAGTAAAAATAACACGTGTTTTTTTTAACAACTTTTTATACATTAGGTAAACGAAAATATTTTTAAGTTTATATTTAAAGTATGCCAAGACAAAGGATCTCCTGAAAAAGTAATAGCTGTTTATGAGATATTTTACTTATTAAGATGATGATGACATTTTTAATTTTAAATTAATTAATCGATTTCTACCTTAGTGCAGTCGTATCGAAATTTCGTCATTACTGATGTCATTAATATGCTCAATAACTATCTACCTCGCCGTAAATACCTTGTCAATAATTATATATTCATTTTAAATAGTACATAGATTTTGTTTTAATCATTGTATAACCAGGTACACGACACTTCGTACCAGTAAAACATGTGGCTACGTAAAACGTTCATATTGTAATACAAATAACACTATCGGTTCACGCAGGGCAAGTGTGTAAAGGCCCAGTGGGGATGAATTTTCCGACTTCATCAACAATAATCTTCATATTTCAGGCAATTAACGAAAAAACTTAATAATTTATATCCCGAATCTTCCTAGTGAATCTCTCCGTTTATTTCTGAAAACCGTATGAAAATCCCTTCCATAGATTTTGAGTTTTTCGCTTTCAAACAGAGAGACACGCGGTTAATGCGCTATACTTTTCGTAGACTTGTTGAAGAAAATAAAAATATTTAAATAGTTTAGGTATGATTAGAGTATTATTATTTGGTCAAATAAAATTATATAAATTAAACTCTCAGGAGTTTTTTATTTATTTTCAGGAATGTTCAAACAATTTACCTAACCCTATGTACGGAAGATGTATTGCCCCAATGTCAATCAGGTCATTAATTGAACGGAGTCGCTTTGTGAAAAGGCTAGGCTGTCAATTTAATGGCTAATTAAGCTATTTGCTTTCGGTACTTATACTTAATATATATATATATATATATATATATATATATAACATTTATCATTAAAAAAAGTAACTATAGACAATTAACAAGAACGACATCCATTATTATTTTTACAAAAATAACGTAATCCATTATTTTTACGAATTGACCAGGACCGACCCCGGTTTTGCACGGATGCACTTTATTTATTACGAAAATTATATGACATAAATATAATTTATACTCTATTGAACTGAGGAATAATGTAGATTTTTACCAGCGAATATATTTTTAAATTGAATTATTAATTCCGAAGATTAATCCCTACATGCAAACAAATTTTCCTTCTTTATAAGAGTATAGACAACATCACGTTGAATTATAATAAATAAATTAAAAACGTTTTCCGCGAACCGATTGCAATGAAACTAAAAGTAAATGTCGCGAGTACCCAAGGAAAACGTGATGTTATAAATATTACTACTAACTAAGTCGTATTAACTAATAACATTTATACACATAGCTATCATTTTATTATAGGAATTCAGCTAGGACACTGCCAAGCAATCTAACGCTCGGTAATATTTATAAGGAAATTATTAAATCCTACCAATATTGCAAGGCAAGTTACAGACAAGTTTCAACATCCGCATATATTAGTACGTAAATTAATTTGCGAGTTTTTTATACATATATATGTATAAAAAACTAAAACATAATACTACCTGTTCTCTATGAGTCTGCCCACGTAATATATTATTCCCGTAAAACCTTTAATTTATATATTATTTAAACAATTAAACGATGATAACATCGTTATCTCAATTGACCTTGATATCTCACGCCATCATTGGTCCAGATCTAAAACAATCCATTTGTAGGTTGTTATCAAAGCTATTATAACTTTGGAGGTAAAATTAAAGTGGATATACATAAATGGAATAGTGTTGTATCATAAATAAAGATATATTAATGAAAATCTGTCTGTAGTACATAAACAGAGCGGCAAATCGTGTGGAATATGCAAATCTAAGGTTTGTTTACCTTTAATCCTTCTGCTATTGGAATATAGTGGAGGATCCACGCTATGTAAATGCTCTAATTTAATGCTCTAAGTAGTAATCGAATAGTTTTTAATCGATTTCAAAAAAGGAATTCCTCAATTTTGATGTTTATATTGTTTATGTGTGTTCTGACATAACTCCGTCATATACAGACGGATTAGTAAAATTCCGAAAGGGTCCCAATAAAATTTAGTATTGGTCTGACGATGATGATGATGACGTTACAGACAGAAAACGAAACTCTTTAATAAATGCTTACATATCAAGCGCGATTGCTGCTATGTTTTTTCTAAATGATTTTAAAGTCGGTTTTTTTTTTCTTTAAATCTTGTTTGATAATTGCCTTCTATACATCGTAATATTATGTGTTGACTAGCTATAATCTGACAGAAGGACATATATGTAGGATAAACCTGTCTTATAATGAAAGATGCAATCTGTTTATAAGGGCGGTTAATATTCAATGAACGCCTGAACAGGGAATTTGAGTAAATCGCAAATTGACACAGAAATATAGTTTATTTTGCATTTATATTAGTTTTGATTCACATCAATATAGATATCCAAACAACTTCATATTTATTACCGTAGAGTCAATAATTTTAAAAATATTGGACGAAGTCGCGTTTCTTAAAATTATTTGATTATTTACTACGATAAATATTACTTTTATAAAATAGTTCTCGATTTTTTAATTTCTTTCTGTAAATTATCTATAAAGAAAAAACCTATTATACCATCGCGAAAATATTTTTTATATACGTATGTATATCAATAAAAAACATTTTACACATATTTAAATCGATGTGTATGAATTGAAATTAGAATTAAAAGGCAAACTCATTAAAAATCCAGGAAAAAGCATCCCTCTTAACTATATTATTATACTTATACAACAAAATTATCATGGTTGTTAATTTTAAGCAAAAAATTGCTGGACACGAATATTATAGCAGTGGACTCTTTCGACTCCAACCTCATTTTTTAACACAAATTTCTTGGCACTTATAACAAAACAAGAGTATCTACAATAAAAAAGTCATTTAGAACATGATTTTAAGCACATATAAGTTTAACGATACAGTGACATTTAAGTAATGGTAGCAAGTTAGAACATACAAACAAGACACATTAGTCCATTAGCACAAATAAGTGAAAATTAAAAAAAAAAGCTTGAGAAGCAAAGGAAGGACATAGGACCTTTTTTCTGACACTTGACGACCAACCCCTA
Organism: Vanessa tameamea; assembly: GCF_037043105.1. Lineage (NCBI taxonomy): Eukaryota > Metazoa > Arthropoda > Insecta > Lepidoptera > Nymphalidae > Vanessa > Vanessa tameamea. The sequence goes on along the minus strand of NC_087313.1, from coordinate 6,995,762 downwards.
AAACGCGAACGAAGCCACGGGCGGCAGCTAGATTAAGATAATAAAACTAAATAGATTATTTCTTATATCATTAGTGAATAAAATAAGATAGGTTACAGCTTAAAACTAGCTCATGTAACTTAAGAAAGGATTACTCTTCTGTTAACAACGAGAAACTTACGTCGTGGTTATCAATTTAGAACTATACTCAGCATACTATTCCACTAGCACTGCATATTGATGAACCGAATTCCTTTCGATAATAACAGGTTCAGATTTCCTAACGTTGTTGTGCTGTACCGCCGTATTATTTATTTATTTATTACAACCGGATTCCAACCAACCACTTCCATATACCACTAACTGCTTCGTGCGCTTGTCATTTCACTATCCAGGAACTAGCAATATAAATACCTGCTCACTTTTTGTAGCAATAACTTAGAAAAACGTATGTTTGCATATTCAATTTTTTTTTTTTTTTGTTTCATTTCTATGAAGCCATATATTTTTGTTGCTTCTCTGAATAGCTACTAAAAGTAACATTATTATTGTTAAATGGCTCAATAACGGTTTTCTTCATATATATTTTGAAAGTTTATTTTAAATATAATTTAAGGACTTTGAATGCGAAATAGTATTCAGTTTTATGATAAAGAATTATAAGTAAGTTTTAATTATGTATAAGCATTTTTGGGAATTTGTTTTAGGTTAATGTTGAAACTGTTGAGTAAGATACTATCTAAAGAGATATTTCTGTACAAACTAAATCCATAAATGAAAAAAGCCAGTGTATAGTTTGGCAACGACAAAACTGAGTAAAACTATCGTATCTATTCATCGTATACTATCATATCGGTACAGTTACTTGATACAACTTGAACTTGGTGCATATCTAATGGACCAATTTTGCTTTGATATTTAACTATTTATTTTATAAAAACGATTCAAACCTGTGTGTAACATCTCATCGACATTTCTATGTGAATGTTGCAAGGAGTTTTGTTCCTGAGCCAAGTAGTCAACCGTTATAGCTGTGTGGTCATGCCCGAACCTTCTACTCACTAACTCTTCTCTCTCTGCCTTCTCCTGCTCACGTCTGTGTCTCTTGTTCTGGGCATTAATCAATGATGCCTGAAAGTATAAAACATCACATTTATAAATCATAGAGAACAAAACATTGTAAAATAGTGATAACATATTTAAAAAAACTTTATCCAATTCATGAGCCAATATTGATGAAATTTAATTAATGCAGACTGTTATATAATATAAATTTTGTGACAAAATAGTGTAAATATTTCATTAACATCCAGACTTTATTAAAATTATATTTTAGTGTAAAATATTAATAGTCACTATGATAAGCAAACTTAATAAAGTAGACTACTATATCATAAATAGTAGAAAGTAGGGATGAAACAGATAATTATTTGGCCATACACGACATACAGTAATGGTTATAATAACCAGATACCAAAATAAGACAGAAATAGGCCAGATACTGGATATCTGTCATTTTCAATTTTAATAGAAATTATACTATTTAAAATAACCTTTTTTTTTTAAATTATTTACCTGTATATGTTTATTGTCATATTTAAGCTGATCAACTCTCATTTTAGCCATTGATCTTTGATTAATAGGAGTTTTGAAGACCAAAATATCCAATTTCTCACAGTTTCTGAAATATAATATAAAATGTTATTTAATAAAACATTAAACTATTATTTACTTTGCGTTAACAAGTAGTTTGATTATTATAAATTAATTAATGTATATTTTACAGGAAACTTACGCATTGATAGCATTGATTTTTGACTGAATATCATTCTCGATTTTGTCCCCATCTGGTTCGAATTCTAATTTGTGAAACAATTGCGAAGTTTCCTGAATTAATTGATTCGTTTGGTGATACAAAGTTTCCATTTCTTACACCAGACAAAAACTTTATAACCATACCACTATTTCTATCTTCCTAATTAAAGATAATTTAATTTTAACTGAACGATATTATAAGACAAGAACTTTTTCAATCGGATTTGTAATTAAGTTTATCGATAAGACTAGACGTAGACATTTGAATGTTTATCAATCTCACACACTGTCACAGTGTCATTTACTAGTTACTAGAGATATGTCATTTTGACGTGGCACTTTAGAAGTCGTAGCTGTAAAGCTAATAAATATACATATACATTATTTAAAGTTTTACACACTATATTTATCATAGTTTACATGACATCTTTAAACCTCTTGTAAAAATGTATCAAGTTTAAGCAGTATATATTAGCAGTTATTTGATTGTTTAATTTATTTTAGGAATAAGTACAAAACGTTGATATTAAAAAGAATGATTTCTCAAATTAGACAGTTATTTTAGAAGATAGATTTTGTTGATATCAATACGTCTCATAAGGAAAAAAACAACTTCATTCAAATACAATGGTAAGGAGGTTAACCTAACATTATGCCTCACAATTTGCGCATAATATCTCTTCAATGTTAATGTGGTTGAGGTCATAGCAGAGTCAACCTTTTGCATCATAATTACCACAATTACTATATTTCAAACAATCATCTGTAGATATTGGTCTTGAGCTATAACTTTTATAATTACTAAAATTACACTGTATGCAATAAGCTTTATTGTCACGACGATGTAGTTTTTTAAATGAGCATAATAATTGTATTAATTAATCAAATTTCAAGGTTTTAATTAAATTGCTAAAGCTAAGAAAATAATAATTTAATGAAATCCCAGTTTTTAAAAGTATAATTATCGTAATTTAGTTTTGTTTATCTGTGTACTTGTAGCACTCTGTTTCATTCAAGTTTCATAACATTTGACTCATCCACTCATTCGAAAGGTATTAAACATAATCGAAAATACCGTTTATAACACTCCTCAATTATTGTATTTATCTATGAAGTGAAAGTGAAAAGTTGATTTTTTATCATAATGGGTGATTCTTGTCAAGCATGTCTCACGAGGGTACCTCATGCCACTCTTATAGCTACGATAATGTGCTGTTGGGGCGTGGGGGTGTTTTGTGGCACAATGTATCGTGGATCAGCGCTTTCAATTTTGATGTTTGACGAAGTTTTCCATTTTCGACTGATTTGGATTGAAGCACTTCAAATGATATTCATTGTAGGCAGTGCTTGTATGGCAGCCTTAGGGTTTATGTTGTTATGCTTAGGGTGTCTCACAACAGGTGCAACAAGACAAAAGGTGTACAGAGCGTGGCGAACTCGGGTCGGCGGCAGGATATCTTGCGCAGTCTTTATGATAATTACCTATATTTTGACTTTCGTCTGGCTGATCCTGTTGGGCTTTTTAGTCATAACAACATTCTTGTTCACAATATTTTGGAAACTTTGCTCGAAACCGAAAAATATCGAACATTCGACCTGTATCGACTTCACTCAATTTGATTTTATGTTCCCATCTTCTGTGAAACAGGAAGACATGAGAATTTGTGAAGCACACAAAATAAAACTATTCTGTAAGGACTATGTTGAAAAAGCAGAGTTTATGTTTATTTTGGCAATGGTATCATGTTTACTTGTAATATTGAGCTTAGTACATTATTTGATGTGCTTATCAGCTAATTATGCTCATATTCGAGACCATGAAAAGTTCCAAGAATTGCAAGAGCTCCAGTATCTCACCAACCCGGATCTACATGCTTCAAAAGATAGATTCTAGTATATGGCCCGCGCACCATTGTTGCGCTCGCTTGAAGCATCTACTAAAATGTGACAAAGCAGAAAAATTACTGCATTTTAAGATGTCATAAATATGTGTTCACAGATTACAAATAACATCAAAAGACTGATTCAGTGGATGACTTATATTAAATTGAATACAATTTTACATATCTTCGATCCACTACAGTATTTATTATTATTTTTGGTAACCCGACATTCCACTAACTTTAGTCCTTAAACTTTAAATTGTTAAACAATATTCCCCCTATAAAGTATATATTATTTACATTATTTTAGATATTTAAAATGTTTGGATATGCTAAAGCATGATAATATTTATTTTTATCCCCTTTGTTACATTCTAAACGGGGCTGATAGCCTGCATTGTTGCTCTAGATTCTTCCATTAATCCTAACTCAAATATGATAAGATAATATTTTATACTTATATTTGCATTGTTATCATTTAAATTTAAGAAACAATAATAGAACCTAATTTTGTTTTACTCACTTTTTATATTGTTTAAAAATTGATTCTTCTGTTAAGACATTTAGGCAACATGTTATATTCTGTGTAAAATTGGGAAAAGTGATTAAATTAATTGTTCAATGTTTAGTACAATAACGATAGTATAAGGCAGCACAATTTATATTACTTAGTTGTAAGTTAAAATAAGAAAATTGCTTATGATAAATGAGGCAATTTTATTTCTAATGTTTTTTTTTTTTAATAGCATGGCTCTAAGATGAAACTTCTAATTTGTTACTTGAAAATTACAATAATCTTTAAAAAATAAAATTGTCTGTTTATAGTAAGCAAAATTTAAAGTTTAAAATTAGTAAGTCAATTATGACAATTTATATATTATGTAGAAAAATTACCTCTTTTGATAAAGATTTTACATTAAATTAGCTTGAGATAAAAGAAAGCATAGCTCTTTATATTTAGCCCACCAAAAAAAGCGAATAACTGTAAAATTTTGCTCATTAATGGAAAATTTAAATGTAAAATGTGGTGTATTTATAAATTTGTTTTATAAACATTGTTTTTTAAAGATATTTAGAAGTTTTGAGATTTTGTGACACTATATCTATTAGTTTTATATTGACACGGTCTAATACTGCAAATGAAACAAATCACTGGCATTTAACATAATATTATTAAGAACACTAAAAATTTTTTTACATTATTTATAAAGTTTGTAATAATTAGTTATAGGAATTAGCACTTAAATCCAAAGTAAGTGGTGACTGAAATATATAAATTAATTAACAAATACAGAAAGCCATATTTCATGATTTGATTGATAATCTAATTTAAATTCATAAATATAATAATAGTAATTTTCAAAACTTGTTATATCCAATAATAAGAACTTCTTGGTGTTATTACCTGCTAGTATTTTTGTAGCTATTTGAAGTAGCATAGGATTTTCTAAAAATAAAATAAAATATTTGTATTATGTTGTTTGTTTTATAATTTTTTTTTAAATAATAATAGTGCTTATATATATTATGATGTAAAAATATGTACAAAAAATCCCTTTAAATTATCATGTAAGTATCCAGAAGATTTTATGTTTATTCGAAATGCTAGTATATTAAAATAAAGCAACATTACAAACCTTTTGTTACGTAAAATTAAAAATCCGAATGAAGGTCGCCTTTGGAATCCTTGTCGACGGGCTTAAGGGGTCATTCCCTATTCGAGCTCATTAAAATGGAAGCGTGGAGTAGCTAGTTGGCCCGATTTTAACTTTTGTAATTAAATTTCAAACAGGAGACTTATATTTATGAAGTAAATAATAAGCGGAACTGTAATTATGTATTAAAAATTTTAAGCATGAATCGTGGACTTTTTTTAAATACGAATAAGGAGTTTACTTTAATAAATAAATAAAACATAGTACATATAACTTTTAAAACTATAAAAAATACGTTTAAATATATACTCTATTCCAAACATAAGAAAAAAGTCTAATAAACAACAATTGACAGAAAATTGACGCGATATCATTGGTCGAGAGCATGATAAATTTATATGTCACCGTAAGATTACAAAAATCGTTAGATTACAATCTGACCAGACAAATTGTAATCTGTCGAAATATTGTGAACTGTGAAATATGATTGCAATTTAACGCATTATTTTTCGCTATATTGTAATCTATCGATGGGAAGCGGTCAAATTGTGAACTGACGTAGAACGGAATGCATCTCGCGCGCTGATTAGTTGAACGTTATGTGCCTCCAGCCTCCCCGGCATCCGTCATATTTGTTTGTTATTTAGTTTGTTGTCGAGTGTAAACAACTGTGTTTTCGTAATTATAAATTGAGTTCGTGTTGAAGATAACTTACAAACAGTTCCAGTGATAAACCAACGAATTAGTGTTAGTTTCCGAATAATATGCGAAAGAATAATTGCGAAAAATAACCTAAATTACATTAATTTTTCCGTGTTTTAATATTTGTATGCGTGTGAACTTAAGTGATCTCATTAAATAATATTTGCCATGTCGGATATTAAGCTTGGTGAACAAAATACCTTGGAAAAATCAGATATTGTTAATCCAAAAGAATTTACTATAGAGTTACAAAAATATTACAGTGGGCATAATGAAAATAGTAAAAAATTAGAATGGACAAATCAAAGAATACAAAGTATAATAAATTTGTTAGATGAGTACAGCATAATACAATCTCAAGGTAAGCGGCCAACAAACAAGCATTACCATTATGCAAGAAAATACGATGTTATGAATATTGGCAACCAGAAAATTTTGATAGTGAAAAGAAAGAATATCTCGGATCCCGTAGTGCAAATAATTTCAACGGAAGAGTACCATGAAAAGATATTTGAGGCACATATTGCCACTGGGCATGGACGTCGAGACAAAATTGTTCACGCCTTGAAAGATAAATATTTGGTGCCAATATTTGCGGTCACAATATTTATAAATTTGTGTAAAACATGCCTTTCAAGAAAAAGTTTTCGAAAAAAAGGAATAATCGTAAAACCGTTGGTTTCGGACGACTTCAATCGACGGGGACAAATAGATCTTGTGGATTTCCAAACATCTCCAGATCAAGAGTATAAATGGTTATTACAATATCAGGACCATTTAACCAAATTCTGTTTTTTGCGACCATTAAAAAGCAAACAAGCAAAAGAAGTGGCTATAGAGTTGCTTAAAATTTTTTTGGAAGTTGGCTGTCCTCACATCCTCCAAAGTGATAATGGACGCGAGTTCACAGCATCTGTGCTGAAAGAAATAGTCAGTTTGTGGCCTGCTTGTAAAATGGTTAATGGAAGGCCAACATATCCGCAAAGCCAAGGAAGTATAGAACGTTCAAATCAAGACGTAAAAAATATGATTCGAGCATGGATGACAGAAAACAAATCTACTAATTGGTCTATTGGGTGCTATTTCGTTCAGTTCCAAAAAAATTCATCCTATCATTCCACAATTGCTCGAACTCCGTACAAAGCCTTGTTTGGCGAGGATCCAAAACTCGGACTCTCATCTACCTACATATCTAAAAACATAATATCAAAATTAGAAAATGAAGAAGATGTAGAAAAATTGCTTGAAGAAATTAATAACAGCAAAGAACAAAATTCAGAAAAAGATCAAGAGGATGAAGCAGAAAACGTTAATACAATAAATATCACAAACGTTGACACTCTGAATATTGAACAAGAAGAAAGAAAAACAAGTAATGAAATAATAATAAAAGAAGAAATTAACATTGCAAACGATCCCGAAATCATCACCCTCGAAAAAACCACCGCACCTATCGTACTGCCTTTTGTATGTGATATTGGTGTAAAAATTGAAGGACCAAATCATTTTATGTGTCACGTATGCAACAAAGAATCATCTGGAGCTCATACATGTACAGATTGCAAAAAAAAAATTCACGCCATATGTGGAGTTGCACCTGTAAAAATGGAGGGCTATGGATCGCAATTGCTTTGCAATTTATGTGTAAATGAATGTAAAATCGTACAAGAAAGAACAGATTCACACATAAATTTAAAAATAGCAGCAGATAAAATGATATCTACGTCGTCTAAGAAATTTAAAGCGATCAGTACCAGTTCAACTGTATTAGTTACAGTCCCAAAAGATGGCGGGCGGGGCACGAAGCAATGCAATTGTAAAAAAATAAAAAATGGACAATGCCTTTCTAATAAGTGCAATTGCAAAAAAGCCAGTGTTCTTTGCAATTCCCGGTGCCACAGCTCTTTGACGTGCAACAATAAGAGATTTTATTTTAATTTATAAATCTATTAAAAAAAATTAAATTAATGTAATTAATAAATAATAATAATATAAATTATTAATTACAAATTTAAAAAATTAAATTAATTAATAATTATAAATTTAAAAAATTTTATTAATTTAAAAAGTTTTTACTATGACTGAATTTTGTGAACGTTATTTTAGTTTGATTTGTTTAGAGAAAGAGAGATCGTTTTTTTTTGACGAGTTTCTTATAACTTTTGCATTTGAATTTGTTTTGTTTTTTTGTTTGTAAAAGAGTTATTTTTTAATTTTCAAATTATAATTGTTAAGAATTTATTTTTTTTCATTTTAGGGGTTTATTATAATTCCCAATTTTAATTTGTGTTCAAAGACAAAATAATAGTGATCTAAATAAATAATTGAAAAATGTTCGAAGTGCATTTATTTTATTTAACTGCCACCTCTATTCCATTCCTAACTCTACGGGGACATAGAACGGCTGGTCGTGATTGGTCGCTCTTACAATAAGACCGGCCAATCAGAAAGAGCTTTCGATCAGTTGACAGTTTGACGCAGGACAGATTGTAATCTAACAGTGTGACTTCGACAGATTACAAAATAATTCGTTAAATTGCAATCATATTTCACAGTTCACAATATTTCGACAGAAAAAAATCTGTCTCGTCAGATTGTAATCTAACGATTTTTGTAATCTTACGGTGACATATATATTGCTAAAAAGTGGCGTTTAGAACGTCGACGAAACTAATCGGAATTTTGGTAGTAAAATTAAAATGGAAATATGTACTTAAATGTTATATTGTCATATTATAAATAAGGATATATTAATCACAAATTTTTAGTAGTGCCCAATATAGTTCAGTTGTTAGCAAATCGCATGAAATAAGTAAATCTTACGTTTGCTTATCTTGATTGCTACTATAATATAAAAGTGGTTTATTTATTTTATAATGTCTAATTTGGAATTTATAGTATACATTATGATATTATACTACTATTCAGTGTGAAATTATTTATTTCTCGGAAAACATTTATTTTATATTGCTGCAATTACGCATAGTTATATGTACTTTTTTCAAAGTAGGTGAAATATTTGTTGTTGATTTGATAAAATAATATTTTTAATCTCAATTGATTAATAGGTAGGTACTATGTTTTAATAAACAAGTTTGCAGCTCTAGTACTTCTTTTCCGAATTATTAACGGCTACATAGTCGATATTCATGCTTTGTAAGAATGCAAAATAATAAAGTATCCCGGGTTTTTTATATACCGTGCGTCAATAATCGTGATTAAACAAGACAGATTGTAAGAACAGGTTGGGCTGAAAATGATTGTTTTTTCTCTCCGAAAATTTATAGTAGCAACCTGGAGTCTTGAAGTGGAATACGTGTACACACTCGTGCCATGGAAAGTGTGAAAAGCCGTTGATCCTGCGCCTGATCTCTTTCGGTCGTGTTGGATTTATCGTCTCATGGCATGGTTAGGAATTGAGAATGCACCTGTTTATGCGCGCACACGTCTTGTGCACTATAACGTGTTCTGTAATTGGCTACGTCTCGTGGTTGGCAGCCGTAGCTGAAATCGGTAGCATATGCGTCATAATATTTTTTATAGTGTCAATCGCGATCTGAGAGGAGGGTCAAAGGGGTCATGACGACCCCCTTCAAATCGTATACGGTGAAAAGACAATTTACGAAAATTTAATTGATATTGATAAGAAAGTTATTAATTTATAAATTTTTCGTAAATTCGAAATCATATTTCGTCTTTTTGTTTAGGCGTCAAAACCTTAGTTATCTTTTATCTACTTAGTTATGTTAGTATGTAGTTTGGGACATCTGGTTATCCAGATGTAACCAGATGTCCCAAACATAATCAACTGGTTTCACAAAAAGTATAGAAGCCTTCCAACAAGAAATTCCCAACGATAACACTTTACAAAAAATATTCCACATCAAAAAGGACAGCTATCAATATCTAGAGAAGAAAGGAAGGTGAAGGTCTTTTTAGCTGACACAAAATGATGTTATTGAACTTATCTTTAAAGCTTAAACAAGTAACGGTTCATCAAATACTCCATTCAAATACTCCATCGCTCAGCCTTAGGTCGTGGAATTACATATATATTTATGTACCTATATTCTCTGTCAATTTCTGATTGCGATGCAATATAGTGATTACTCTAAATATTTTTGCGTAAGTTTTTTTCGTATTACCTAAGAAGTATATTAGGAATACGGTATTAGTGAATTTGATAAACAGTTTTGTTATAGTTAGCTATGGCAAAAGAAAAAAAAATATTTCACCGTCATTAACGTCACAATTATTTACGGTTTGATATTATTACTGTTAATATCTTATATAAAATTGGACACAATTACCAAAATATTTGCGTCAACAAACATGCTATTTTATTTCCAAAACAAGACATTACAGGAATGATTTGAGACTTCATGTAGCTGCGACAATTCCTCTTATGAAAAAAACGTTACTACTAGTTACTACTTACAGAAAATAAAACATAAGTGTTTAGTGTAATCTAAGTGTATTTTTAAGGCCATCCACATAGCAATGCTATAAACGGATAGACAAACGGGGTAGCAGAAGAATGATATATAATATAATCTTTAAAGAGAAATCCGAAGAAGTTGTTTCAGAAGAAGACGTTTGATACGAATTGAATAGCATACCTTAACTTCCAGGGTCGGAATAAACAGCACCTACTTTTATTATAATAATAATTCACAATTAAAATATACTGAGACTATAATAAAATACTTGCCATAATGAAGGCAATCTGATTTTTATTAACAAAAAGTAGTTGCTTAACTTCTTTTTGTTAGTAAAAATCATAAACTATTAAAAAGCCCATTATATATATGTACTAAATATTTAAGAAAATATTGTACAAGATCTTTATCCAGGGTAGGCAATCACCGTCACCGTTGACGCTCACCGAAGAGACGGAGAGGGTACCGCTGGTTTGTTAGTGGGTAATTTCGGTGTACTAGAGCGCACTAGGCGTCCTGGGCACCGGCGAGTCACTCAGTCCACTTCACATGGGGGAAACGCGTATCGGGTTTTTCTAGCGCGAAAAAAAGGGCTAGGCAATCAAATCGAAAAAAAAACGATAAGTTTTTAGAATGTCAATACAACAACTTTTTAAGAGTTTATTATTTAATGGTTAGTATTTTATTTTCTTAAGAGTAAATTACTTTATAGCTTGTTTTATTGCCGCTCGTTGTTTATTATTACTTACAGAAAATAAACTAACACAACATGACACAAATAAAAGTAGCATTTATGTGACATTGTTTATTCAAATCATGCGCCAAATCATCACCAGGTACAGACAAGTTAAAAAATAATCATTGCATTTATATAAACAAAGAATAATCAGATGCACAAGTAGTGTAAAGTGGAGTTATAATTGCTTTATCTTTTAATTAGATAACATTCCTTATACAACTGATTTTTGATTGCCATAAAATCCCAGAAAATATGTTCTGCAACAGACTCGATACTTTTTTATAATGTAATAGCTAGGCGGACCGGCTACTAAACCACCTGATGGTAAGTGTTCACCACCGCCCATAGACAATGGCGCCGTAAGAAATAATAAGTATTCCTTACCTGATGTGATACTAATGTGCCACCAACCTTGGGAGCTAAGACGTTATGTCCCTTGTACTCGCCTCAAACTTCAAAACACGACCGTGAAATGTCGGAAAGTGATAAGGGACATAAACTACAATGATATTTAAGAATACAGGCATTAAACTAACGTATCACCATTAATCGATCTGTAATATTTCACGAGTTATATATTCGAAATGAGTTCTTAAAAAATAGCACTTCAGATTTTTACACCGTTTCTATTTTAATAAGACACGATACTTTTAAATTATTTTTTGTACACATTGGATTAAAAATAAAACAGTAACCACCACGGTAACTGTACCAACATTTTTATTACCATATTTTCTATTTTTACACAGTCATTTTCATATTCTTAAGTTTCTGTAAAAAATCATCACTTTTTGATTACGACACATTAATAACTTTAAGTTAGTTAAAAAAATATATATTCTGTGTCAATAATAAAGATATTTTTCAAACATTATTTTAAACATATTCAAAACTAGTGGGTCGCCCGCGAAAATTCGCGTTTATTCAAAATATTATTTAGGAATTTCAAAACCTATGACAGGTTTTGCTTTGATTTCATTTCAATGTAAACTGCAAGTCATTCTTCTACATTTGGCGCCAAAATGATTCTGATCATTTAATTTTCTTAAAATGATTTTTTTAATGTCAAATAGTATAAATTAGAATTGGAGTCTGTCGATAACAATTTACTTAAATTTTTTTTACGGATTTCATTTTTTTTTCTTATACTCTAATCGGACAGTAACTTTTTACCGCTCTCTAAAATTTATTCTTTTTTGAATTGTAACAATATAGTTAATTGCAATCAAGAATCCTCTTTATTTTTCTGCATATCTATTGGCTTGAGCTCTTCAAAATGAGACTATAACCGATTTTTTATGTGCAGCTATTGTCCCATAATCACTGGGACAGAAATCGGTTTACGCTATTAATATATAAGATAAGTAACACAGTAAAATCAAATAAACCAATCCGATGCACGATCTAACAGAGAAAATGACAGGTGACGTCAGTAACATGCAATTAGCCCTAAACTTCACGTGACCATGAAATAGCACGGAGATTACATATACCCGCAAACTGGCCATCCAAACCCACCAACGTGCCACTGACCTTTCGATACAACTTCGAACATGTTCACTGAATAACGTGTTGTCGCTACGATTTTTGAAGCGGGCAACATTAAAAAAAAAAAGAAAACATTGGCGGGAAATTTAACCTCTCTTCTGGATACGCTAGAACCGGGAACGTTGTTATAACATTATTTTACATTACTGTATTGTTTTATTTTAATTATTAACTTAACCAATAAAGAAATACCTTATTAATTAATTTCGAGAGTGATACATACAACTTATATAAATACACCGTACAAATAACTAGCAGCAGTTAATTAACAAATAACTTTCTTTTACATCAGAAGTGGGATAACGAATAATACGACCGACAGGATGCCGCGAAACCGAAAGCGAACACGTAGCAAAGTAAGGAGGAATCCATCATCGTCGAGTTCCTCCTCATCAAGTTCATCATCATCGTCTAGTGAGAGGGATCGCTGCCGGCGTCGCCGCCATGTAAAGAAGTCGTCAACCGTGAGTCAAAATACCATCTTGTCGACTGTGATACCAGAATTTGATCCTTTGAGTGATAATATCGATATGTGGATTAATGTGGTAGAAGCTAATGCCCGTGCGTTCGGTTGGTCAGATGCCATGACTAAATTTCAAGCATTACAAAAATTAAGAAAAACTGCCCAAGTTTGGTACGATTCGTTACAAAAGACTGAAACACGTTGGACTACGTGGAAATGGCGGCAGTGGCGTGATAGGTTATCCGATACTTTTCAGGTAAAAAGAAATACCTACATTTTGTTAAAAGAATTAATTGACACGAGGCCTTTCGAAGGGCAATCACTATATGAATTTTTTTTTTAAACAAAAATGTCGAATCGATAAGTTATCACTATCTTTTTCGGAACAAGACATCATTTCGATTATTGTAGGAACAATAGGTTATAAAAGTATATCGATTGCATCGGAATCAGGTAGTTTTAGATATTGTGACGAATTAGCGTCCTTCTTACATGCCAAAGTGTATGAGTGCGAAAAAGAAAAGAAAAGTAACCAATTAAAAAACAATTATATATCAAAACAGGTTTTTCAATCTCGAAATGTACCTATGAATAATAATACAAGTAATAGTTTGAGTATGAATTATGCCGATTCAGGAACTAAAAGTAGCAATATCCGTTGCTTTCGTTGTGGAGAATCCGGACATAAAAGAAGTGATTGTGATGTAAAGGGTAACATAAATTGTGCGTTTTGTAAAAAAACAGGCCATTTAGAATTGGCTTGCATGAGTAGGTTAAAAATGAAACCGGAAAAAGATGCCGAAGTTAAATTTATTAGCGAGTCCGAATCGAAACAAATTTTTTTTAAAAACATTTTAATTATTAGTACTTTTGAATGTCGTGCATTTATTGATATGGGTAGCGATTGTTCCTTAATTGTTTCTGACTTTGCTGAAGAATATTCATTACAACCGTATAAATTGCAAACCCCAGTTTCTTTATTCGGGTTTACAAATGATCATAAGATGATTGTAGATTATGGGGTATCTTGTACAGTACGAATGGACGATGTAGAACTTCCCGTTAAAATGTATATTGTTAAAAAGTTATCTGGTTGCGGGGTACTCATAGGTAGAAATTTTACTGAAAATAAAAACATAATGTATAGCCGTATCGGTAATTCGTTGAAATTTAGAACCATTAATGAATTTAGTAATGAAAGCGAATTAAAAATATATACCATAGATAACAAAACAAATAAAGAATGCCTTATTAAAAATATTTTGTCAGACTATCCTAAATGTTTTACGAATGATTTGAGTACCCTGGGCAAAGTACCTGGTATCGAACTCGAAATTGAACTAGCGACCAATAAAGCGGTTGTACAGCGCCCTTATCGTATGTCAGATCGCGAGCGTATAATTATCGAAGATTTGCTAAAAAACCGCATCATACGTTGCAGTAACTCGCCATATGCTAGTCCCGCATTATTGGTTGATAAAGCTTCCGGAGAAAAAAGACTTTGTATAGATTACCGAAAATTAAATAAAATCACAATAAAAGACAAGTACCCTATGCCACTTATTGAAGATTTAATTGATAGGTTACGCGGATGCGAGTATTTTACGGTACTTGATTTAAAGTGCGGCTACCATCATGTTATGGTTAAAGAAAGTGACGTGTATAAGACAGCATTTATCACTCTGGACGGGCATTATGAATTTTTAAGAATGCCGTTTGGCCTGTGCAATGCTCCTGCCGTTTTTCAAAGATTGATGAATTCTGTATTAGGTAATTTAAGATTTAATAGGGTCATAAATTATATGGACGATATCTTAAATGCAACAGAGACATTAGAGGAAAATGTCACCTGCTTAAGAAGTATCTTAGAACTCTTACTTGCAAACGGTCTAACCGTTAATTATGATAAATGTTTTTTTTTTTAAGGATGTTATAAAATTTTTAGGTTACGATATTTCAAAAAATGGAGTAAGTCCGTGTCAAAAAAAAATTAAAGCTATTAATAACTACCCTAAGCCGACAACAGTTCATGAAGTAAGGCAATTCCTTGGATTAATAAATTATTTTAGAAAGTTCATTAAACATTGTGCTTTGGCATGCCGTCCACTTAGTAACCTTTTAAAGAAAGACATAACATGGAAATGGGAAAAAGAACAAGAAATTGCCTTTGATAAATTAAAATCCATTTTAACAAGTGATACTATACTGTTAATATTTGATCCTAAGTTACCAATTTTTCTTTATACCGATGCCAGTCGTGAGGGCTAAGGGTGTATTCTTATGCAAATGACTGAATCAGGGGAGAGGCCAGTTTACTTTTATAGTCGACAAACAAGTAGTGAAGAAAAAAAATACCACTCGTTTGAACTCGAGTTGTTAGCGATAGTGGTAGGATTAAATAAATTTAGACACTATTTATTAGGATCAAACTTTAAAATCATAACAGACTGTAACGCGGTTCGTCATGCTTTAAATAAACAGGATATTGTTCCACGTATTAGCAGGTGGGTATTGCAAACCCAAGAATTTACGTTTGAGACTATCCACCGACCAGGAATTCAAATGCAGCACGTGGATGCCTTAAGCAGGAATCCTGTCGTCATTGCTAACCACAATACTTGTGCAGAGAGTAGTGTTTTGTTCATTTCAGAAGGCGATTGGTTGCTGTCGGTACAGCTACAAAATCCAAAAATTTGCAGCATTAGAGATATTTTACAATCAGGACAGGCCGAGTCTAATATACAAATATTTAATAATTACGAATTACTGGGCAATAAAGTGTATAGGCGCACGGAATTCGGTAGACGCTGGCTAGTTCCATAACAATGTATCTGGCAGGTAATCAGAGCAAACCATGATGAAGTTGGTAATTTCGCGGTTGATAAAACTGTAGAAAGAATTAGTTCAATGTATTGGTTCCCTCGCTTAAAGAAAACTGTTACTAAATACATCAAAAATTGTCTTCAGTGTATTTATTTTAAAAACTTGCACGGAAAAAAACCTGGCAAGCTATTTCCCATTCCTAAATATGCGAGACCGTTTCATACACTTCACTTAGATCACATAGGCCCATTCGTAAAAACCACTCAACTAAATACTTACTTATTGGTAATAGTAGACTCTTTTACTAAATTTGTTTTTATTTCACCTGTAAAGAGTACAAAAAGTAAATGTGTCATCAATGAGCTTAACGAGATATTTAAAGTATTTGGAAATCCAAAAAGACTCATATGTGATGCAGGTACTGCGTTCACGTCTAATTTATTTAGTTCATTCTGTAAAGATAGAGGGATACGACATCACATTATAGCCACGGCCGTTCCTCGTTCCAACGGGCAAGTTGAACGATACAACCAAACTATATTAGAGTCGTTACGCACAATGGGGGCCAATAGCGAAAACAATAAGTGGGACCAACATATTCCTACAATTCAACAAGGCATTAATAGCACTATTAACAAAACCACATCGGCGGTTCCCAGTGAAGTATTCTTTGGCTATCGCTTAAAGATGAGCCATGAAAACATGATGGACGAAGAAGTACCTATTGTGGACGTGACTAAATTAAGAGCAAAGGTCGATGCTAAAATTAAAGAAAATGCTTGTAAACAAAAACAAGCTTTTGACGCAAAGAGGAAAGAAGCCCCTATTTATAACGTAGGCGATTTGGTGGTAATCAAGATTCCTAGTTATAACAATGAGGGCCAGAGTAAAAAGTTACTGCCTCAGTTCAAAGGGCCTTTTCAAATAAAGCAATGCCTAGGAAAGGATAGATATCGCGTGGAAGATATGAGAGGAGCTGAGAGGTCTTCGAAGCGATACAACGGCGTCGCTTGTGTCGAGAACATGAAGGCGTGGATAAACATATCCAATGATGAGTAAATGAGGATGTTGTCAAAATACATGTAAAAAAAAGAAAAGACTGTAAGTTACTTAAATTTAATGCCTTCGACGAATATCAATGTTTAAAAATATAGCAATTGTCTAATGTCTGGTGTACAAAGCTGTCAACAGAGTATTGAATCATGGTGATCGTTAAAAGCATGTGACAGGCATCTATGTGAACGCTGTCTCTTGCGAAAGATAACATGGTGATATGCAACCTCAGTGACCTAAGGTGCTGCTGGTTAAGCCATGAGGTTTGAATAAGTTAGCCGCTGATGGGATAACTTGAATAATACCTACGTTAATATCACAATTACCGTGATGAGATATCTGGTTGAAGCTTGACTGAGTAGTATTCATTATGGGATATCACGTGTACATCCTTGTATGAATACTATATTTTATATATATATATATATATAATTTTAATTTTAAATATTATTTAACTTTCGTTTACAGCTGTATACACCAGACTAAAACGTCATTCGAGGGCGAATGCGTCTGCAGGAGGGCCGGATGTTGTCGCTACGATTTTTGAAGCGGGCAACATTAAAAAAAAAAAGAAAACATTGGCGGGAAATTTAACCTCTCTTCTGGATACGCTAGAACCGGGAACGTTGTTATAACATTATTTTACATTACTGTATTGTTTTATTTTAATTATTAACTTAACCAATAAAGAAATACCTTATTAATTAATTTCGAGAGTGATACATACAACTTATATAAATACACCGTACAAATAACTAGCAGCAGTTAATTAACAAATAACTTTCTTTTACAAACGTATGGCGTAAAATGCTTTTGCCAAGGATGTCTTCTTACCGCTTCCGGCATTTTCAAAATATTTCCGCCATCGGTATACCCAATTTTTTATAATTATCATAAACATTTACATTAATTATTAACATTTTATTTATTTTTACGTGTCCTTTTTTAAAATAAACTTAACATGTATAATGGAGAGAGGTGAATTTATTCTCTACAGACGTATTGTCCTTGCCTTCAATGCATCAATCTATTTTGATTGAGTTCGGAAGTTTAACATGTCTGTTTGTACTGGGGGATAAATTTAATATGCCGCTGGTAGTAGTTTCAAATTGTAAATTGAACCTATTTAATAAAGTATATTATGCTATTGATTTAAATACTATAAATTATTAAAACTGAATGTCTTTTTTATATTATATGGTGCACTAAGTCAAGGTAACGCTTCAAAAACAATATAAATTCTTCAATTATGTTTGATATTGAAGTCCTATAATATCACATATATATTTACAATATAATTAAGTAGTTTAAATTGGTAATTAAAGAGTTCCCTGCCGGTTCTTGTCGATTAAATTTACTTTAAAAAATAGTAACAATAAATTCAAATAAATACTGTAAAAATGTCAATTCAAAAGTTCTTGAGTTTATTTTAATTTGATCTGAATGGTTTTATCGTTATTCTTTGTTACTTTTTTTATAATAACAGCTCAGATACATTACAATGCAGTGAGTGTATTGCAATGGCGCAGTTAAATGTGATCGGACAGCAGGATCTGAACAGGAAAGTACGTTAATCTTACCATTCAAGGATTTTAACACATTAAGAAATAGTGTTTTTAATTTGCAATTATTATGACGGTAATATCACAATAAGTACCATGTGTGTGCTAATAGGATCGGCCGTTCGATTGATAATATATAAGCTAAAAATGTTTGTTTAAAATCTTTAATCCTTTCGTATTTTCAGTTTCATTAAAAGTACTGTTGTATCTCATTATAACAACACTTACTACGTATCCAATGGCTGTATTATTTGTAGTTCAACAGTAATCCCAAATATTTAGTTACGTCCGATGCAAGGTGTAAATTGTTAAATAAATAATCTTTACTCAAGTATGACATACATTTACATCGCATAGAAATCCCAAGAAAAACGTTACGCTGATGCTTTGTTTATACAATGACTTTTAAGTGTATCGGTGTATAGTTATCCTTATTTTTTGAGTAGGTGACATTTATGGTTACATAGAGAGCTGAGTAAGTTATATTAAGAATTTGTATTATTTGTTTAATATTACATAAAAATACATATATTAACAACTTCCTTCGTAAGAAAAATTTCTTAGCTGTATTTTATGTACGCGGATTTATTATTTATTTGAAGAATTTTCAGACTTAATATTTAAATTAAGGTTAAAAAGTAAGTATTTGAATTTCCCACAATTCGGCAAAGGACACATGCATTTCTATCGTATTCGTCAAACCCAAGATGAACTATCATTATAAACGCAAATTAAGCACATACAATCTCAATGGTGTTTGAGTAGACTCGTTATACATATATCTTATACTATACTTGAATATTTCAAAATTAACGGTTAACAAAACCAAAATACTACTACTAAATACTATATTTTTTGTGTCATAATTTAGATAAATAACTTTTTATAATTATCGGCATAGTCAATAGTGAAAGGACTTTTATAAATTATTATAGGCCTGAATTCCTACTATTTTTTTTTTCTTGGAACAGAGCAACGCAAAGCTGACATAGAGTCTGACACTCAATTCGGGACGTATGGTTAAGTTAAGCAATTTCCATCTCACATCAATCATAACACATCACACCACAATACACATCAAAATTGAATACCTGCATTAAAGTTTTAAAAATAGAACACAAATATCTGTTAATTATATTTATGAGTTAACAGCGGGATTTTACGTTATGCGTACATATATTCGCAGATGACGCACTTGCTTGTGTTTTGGTAAATAGAAATCTATTTCAAAGTTTTTATATTTACAATAAATTTTAACATTTATAAAATAATATATATTTTTTAATAGTTTCCATTTATATTGTGAGTAAAGTTAATAAAACAAACAATAAAAAGTTTCAAGGTTGAAATGTGAAATTTAAATGTGAAACTTATAATTCATCAATGTTTTCTTAATTTGCTTTAATCTTTCACGCTTAATATTTAATTATACATTATATTGTGAGCTGCTTATGAAGTACTCCTGGCTGACTTCGATTATAGTGCACCAGTATTTGCGCTAACACAAGTACTTCTATTCCCTTAGACTCATAATGAGATAGGACAGCTAATCCGATAAGATCGGACAGAATTTCGGCGCAGGATTTATATGACGACTTTATGTGTTTTTCGGAGGTAATGCGCTAACTTTTCGAGACATTTTTTTTACCTTACCTAACCAATTTTTGTTTAAACCCACGACCTCACGATCAATGGCTTAGAAGCAAACTTTTTTTTTGTGGCAGTCCAAAACTTCACCAATGCCATTGGGGAAAAACCGGGCTGTGTAGTTGTTTTAGCCACTAAAACCACTGCGATTGCCGTCTTCTGCACGGATCGCCTGCAGGGTCCTGATAATATAACGCCTCCGTGGCCGATCCGGTGCTGCACTCCCCTTGCTTGCTTGCTAGTGCGAAAGAGACTTTCACGGCTACCGTTCTCCTCAGGGCTGTCTATGTCATGTGAGGACCTCTCCCTTCGCGATCACGGCCTTGTCTTTTAAGCCCCAGACGTTAGGGTTGTGGGACGCTAGACGCAACGGCTCCAACCTGCTTATATTAAGATCGTATCAATAAATTACAATTCTTGATTAAAATGTCCCATGCACGTGGTATGTTTATTTTATTATTAATAATATTTTGCAGTTCTAAGTTCAATAGATGTTCACGGCCAAACACATTTTTCGCTCCTTGAGTATAGTAATTCCTAGTATATCGTGAGGGCAAAGGGTATGACCCTCCCTTTTGCCTTCATGTCTTCTTTCCTGATTTATAAATTTAAATCGAAAAAACATTAATTAATAGACATATTATTCAACACAAAATTATATAGATGATAATAATGTAGTTAATACTTATTGACTTTAGGCAGAGTATATTATTATATAAACTTAATTGTATTTATTTGAGATATTTTTTTATTTAAAATCTTGGACAGCAGCAACTACTCAGTTTCAAGACGGTTCTTTAACTAATGTTAGCTTCGCATTTAATACAATTAAAAAGTACTCGTAAAAACCTACTTGAATATATTATACTTTAACTTGATTTGATTTGATCTGCGCCGCCGCTAGATTCCGTTGTGTTCGTGACGCCCGCGCCGGCCGCGTATCCTATAAACTGCATGTATTTGTTTTATTAACAAAACAATATATTTTTATTTATTTAAACGTGTATTTATATATTGGTTCTCTTTAATTATTCACTCCTTCGGTAATCATCATCAATAAATTTCGATGTTTTACATCCGCCGGCGATCGGTGACATTTTTAGTTCATATATATTATATGTTCAATCAATAAATCTATTCCAACTGCCATCAACAAGTTGCATATAAATTGTTATTTTATATCAATTTTGAACAATAAATTTAATTGACTATTCGCAGCACTCTTGTGTAAGCTAAATATTGATACCCTTATAGTATAATTATATCATATTTATCGTGTTTTGTAATATTGAACTGTTTTGTTTTTTATATGTCACGTAGACATTGATAAAAAATACTATGTTTCGAAACTACTTATTATCTATTATCTTTGATACTCGTAAAGCTAAGATAAATATTATATCTAAGCTAAACTAAGTATTAATTATATCATTTAATTTAATATTTTTATACGAAAAATATAACTAATATAGGCGTATTTTAGTTGTTTTTTTTTTAATTAATCTATACAATGATTTTTTTTAAATCGTGAAACATATATTGCATAAGAATATAACACCAAGTCAAACCAACTTCCCGTCTCCGAACGGCTCTGAACTACTGAGAATTTCAAGAAATTCTTGGTCAAGACCAATAAGACCTGTTATATAGATATCGAGAATAAAATTCGGATGATGAAATAATTAAAAATTAAATAAAGTTCGTTAAATAATAAGACTGCACTATGTATAGATTTAAAAATTTAAAACACCAGTTCGATGACGATGATGTTTGAAATATAAATAATTTATACGATTTTAATTAAAGTCCAATATCAAATGTGTCAGTACAAACGATGAAGCAGAGTGACGCGGGCAACTTTAGTGGTTAATTAAAATCAAAACTTGTGTTCATATTTTGGATACAATTTGAAATGTAACATTATTAACATGTTTATATGTGATCGTGAAATAAAAAACTAAGATGCTAAGAACCGTAAGGTCCTCCTTGCCCGTACCGCGTGTTCTCGCTAACTCAGTCATTTGTGTACCTCCGTAACGATCGTGTCCACCTGACAGAGGTATGTGCGCTCCACTTAATTCGAATTTTAATCGATTTTTAACGATCGATTATAATTTTTTTCTATTAAACTGTCATTAATGTGTAATTTGTTAATGATTTTATATATAATGTTATGTGAATACTATTCTCTGATAACTATTAAGATCTCAAAACAACGTTCAGTGCTCGATTAAATATTGGACGATATCGTTTGTTACAAAATTATAACACCGAATGTAAACAGTAATAATTCGTACGATTAAATGTTAACACATTTTTATTTAATACCTACTTTATATAATTTAAAAAAGGTGTTGTATTGTTCACGGCAGTTAATTTATTTATATGAGTTGATATAAGCGTTACTCGATTTTATATCGATTGTTGTGAAGTGATGTCTTTGAAAAGGAAATGGTCTTTTAGAACAAAGGTCCAACTCGAATCAGTGCCGCCTCGTGATGGTGTAAAGTGTAAACAAAATGAGGAAGTCGATGTTGATCATTTATCCACGGCCTTACGAAACCCGGTAATGTTATCCGATTGTGACGAAATTACGCCAGACAGTCAGATCGAATTTGAAAGAGTGTCACAAGTAATCGAAAATATAGATGAATCGGAAATATATCTAATTGACCGTAATGCCGAAGTTGTGACAAGTCCGCAGTCCAATATTAGTGACCGTGATCCCCTTACACAATCAGAAAAGGTTGAGTAAGTATGACCGTGGGGAAATCTAAATTATATTTTTGCCTCAGATTAATCAATCATTGTACTTTTTAATATTAGATAATAGTAACTTGATTAGATGAAAAATAATTTACAATCGAAGATCATTTCTTACACGATTGACAGTATTTTTCCGTGGGTTAAGTCCTTGGTCATGATCACACGCCGTACAAAGTTAAGGCCACCGCAACTTTTTTCAATATAGAGTCATGCTGAGTCAAATATCGCTAACTAAAAAAATTGTTCAACATTCAATTCTAATTTAAATATTTTAGCAATGTTGCCTCAATGAAAAAATAATAAACGTTACCTTCTAAACTATTTCAATAGGGTAATTTTTTAATATTTATTTATCAAAACAAAGACCATTATTAGATTTTTTAACTAAATAACAGTTTTTTGATTTAGTTTATACTTGATATACTTATATAAATCTTGAGATAAGACTTGTTGTTGTGTGAACAAAAAAATATTATTATTTTAAACAAAATATCATTGCTGTTTAAAAAAGTTAAGAATTGTATTAAATACATATCAACATTAATAAAACATATTTCGTATTTCATTAAAGATTTTAATGTCTAAATATATATAATTAGTTTTTATAATTCTTTATTAAATATACTGTAGGTATTGAATAAATAGAAAACAAAACTAACTAAACAGATACCGGCAACAGTAAAATATTTATGAAAAGAAATATATTCATATTTTATATTATACAAATTATTTATCTATTTTAAATAGATAAAAAAATAAACAAAAGAGCTTGCTTTTTATGTTTATTCGTTTGAATGTCTAAATCTAGACGTCCAAACATTTCCATGGTAGGTATCACAGTGATTGAGGAAGATACATTTAAAATACCAATAATCATAAATATTATGTCTTTTTTTGTATATTTACAACATAAGACTAAATTGGCTTTACTACTTTAAATTATTTAAAAGCCCAGTGGTTAGACGTGAATCTTAACTAAAAAAATTGAGATCAAACCCGAAGCCACTGAATTCATGTGCTTAATTTGTGTTTATAATTCATCTCGTGAACAGCGGTTAAGGAAAACAGCGTGAGGAGTCCTGTAGTGACGGATAAGAATAATCAACCAAACCACGAGTATCCACGAACCCTCATTGGAGCAGCGTAGTTTAGTAAACCTTCTCCTCAAAAAGGAAAGTAGGCTTTTGCCCAGCCAGGGGTTTAACAGGCTTTTACTCAAAAGCATATATTTGCATAATAAAGTAATGTTGGATATTTATTTTAATAGTCAGAAAGTGTTTGTTATTAGTCGTATTCATCAGAATGCAATCCGCGTTTTAATACTTCATGTATCAAGGTATAAACTACCTTCATCCTTTAGATCGAATAAATCCTTAACCTAAAAGTTTTGCAGTATAGAATATAAATGACTTTAATTACCCTATATTATAATATCGTCAGTGCAAGTGTCTCTTAAGACCCTGGTCAAAATTCAGTCAGAAGGACATAACCCTATTAATTGTTAATAATGTTAGTTAAGGTTAGAATCAAGTAGGCGAATTGACGTTGCGCTGATAATAATAATTTTGGCAAAATACATGATGGTTTAAGTATGGCGTACAGAAAATATAAAAGAATATTTATTATTTTGAAAAAACTTAATAAAACATTTTACATAGAACGATGACTTAAATTATAAAATTATTTCAAAAGTAATTTTTGAATGTACGCTAATTATGTCGACTTTCGTAGAAGTAAAAATGTTGTCGTGAACTTTAAAGTTCACTCATTCGATTTACAAGAGGAATATTTTCTTAATTTCACCGTCTGATTATTCTTCGTATTCACATAAAGGTTGAAGGTATTTTATGTCAGCGGTTTTTCCCAACACCAGTGCAATCCATAACTAAGCTTACCAGAAATTTTGTTTTCTTGAGATAGTCTTGCGAATCATTAATTATATTATATATATGCTTGAATAAGCTAAGAATAATAATCTTTAAATGAAGTGTACCTGCAATGTATTTGTAAAAAGTCATAACTGCATCTTATTATAGTACATTTGTTCTCATTATTTTCAACATATTTTAATTGTATAAGGAAACATTTAACATATGTTGAAAAGTTTCATTATAAATAAGCAATTCTTACACACGCGTATAAGATACAGCCAGATTTTATTAAAAGTATTTTTTGAGTGCAAATTGATAAATTTCGTTTTTGTTAAGAATTATTTAATTTATTAATACGGCCTTGGTAAGTTTCAATTTTGTGTTCTATTTTACGGTTCAAGATGGAAGTCATGGATGAAGTGCTTCATATGGATAAAAAAGAAAGTTTCATGTCATTTTGACAAGGAAGGAAATAATCCTGCATGTGTCGGACAGCCTTCATGGGCATCCACCAAATCGCATTGGGAAAAGCTACAAAACCTATACCTCAAAAGGAGAGAAGGCCTTAGCCCAACAGTACAATATTAAAAGGCTGTTACTTTACTCAATGTAAATTATCTTGTCACGAAAAATCAAATATTCTCTGATGCCATCGTTTTTCATCATCAAAAGAGAGACTTACAAAATTATGGTTACAATTCGTACTATTTATACCACAAAGTTCATTGTAACCAAATATGCATTTACATTTTTTTCATACTTACTCATACATTTAATCATTTTTACCACAGAATATTTTCATAATTTTTCTTTAAATATTTCCTGTGACGTAATAATCTAATTATTATTGAAACGGAGTTCAACTTCAACTCACAGACGACCTTTATCTTTCACAGAGAGTGAAAGATAAAGTAACTGTCTCTTTCTATACATTATTTAAGCTTATTTTATGTTATTGTTTTAATTCAAACAGGATTTTAATAACAATTCTATTTCTTGTCATTTATTCTCAAACATTGTTAATTTATTTCAAGGTGTCTGTAATTTAACACATACCTAATATATATCAAATACAACTTCGTTCCAACCGGGTGTCCCACGACGTATATCTTTTTTTATTAACTTTATTATTATATGTGTAAAAATATAAATATAATATAAGACACAATAAATACTTAGTTGTATACTTCTAAAATGTTATTAGTGTAAAAAGTTAGCTTTATAGATTCAAGGATCGGAGGTCTTTGAAAAACTGGGATCTGTCCATACAACTTTATAAATTGGAGTTTTTCATATTCTTATAAACTAATAGTTTTAAATGAAAATAAATAAGATATAATTATATTATATGAACACAAACAATAAATTATGTGTTACCGAAACCTGAAAACTTTAAGTACTAGTAATAAATTTTCCACTGACGATAATCACTAATGACATGACTGATTTATTTTTAATTTATTATTTTCAATCATTAGAATACGGTAAAATTTTCAATTATTGAAAAAATTATGATATTTTCTCTATTTTTTGGGAAACTAAATAACAGTGCGTTTAAATTAATAATCATTTTGTTTTAAATCGACCTTATCCTATAATCATTCATTCGTAACGTCTCTAAGGTCTTTTTGAGCTTGTCTGGCTTAAAGGTTGCGCAAGTGTTTTTAATTCAATAATAAAGTTTTTTTGATTTATTTTGAATCTGAGATTTTCCGCAATGCCATCTTCAAGTTAATAGTATGTTAGTTTTAATTGAACGTGTTATTTAAATTATTACCTTATTAAATATATATAAACAGGATGTCAAAATTATTCGATATACTAAACCTCCTTCAATTGTTCTTAATTGTTCTTATTTAAAAAAAAAAAAGATCGTAAAGGGTAAAAATGGCGACTTTCAAATAGAAATACTCAATATTTTTATATCGGCCCGACTTTGATTTGAACATACCAACTCAAGACTTGCAGCCTTAAAAGCTAAGCCACCGGACTAATGATGTTAACCTGCGTCATACGGTGTTTACGTCGTACACAAGATGTTAATGTGCAAGATCGGTGTCTGAACCCAAAAAAACCTGTTTGCTTTTAATAAGTTATCGATGACGCAAACAATAATAAAAATAAGATGAATTGGAGTGTTCCTATACTAAAATTTTCCACTTATACCTATTTAATATAACTAAGGTTTTTTTTATATTTTTATGGTAAAAATGTTTTCTTCCTAACTTTCTTTAACTAGTTACTTAAGGAACTATGACATACTTTGTTGATAAAATTATTGTTATTTGTGTATACTCATGAATAGTATTATACATAACAATATTCATAATTTTAAGAAAATGTTTTCGAATAAAAAACAAAGTGAAACTCAGCGTAAAACAATGGAAAAAGTTTTATTTATGAATATTAACGACATTTTTTTTTAAGTATTTAATATTCATTAATTCTTCGTTTTGACATGATGCTATACGATAAATAAAATAAAACATTACAAAATAATCGCTTTGTTTATTGTTTCATACATATATTAAATTTGTATTTATTTCAACTTCACTTTATTTGACCTAGTTTTATAAATTTCTAAATCAAACCGAAAGCGGCCTTTAATTCTAGTCAAATTCAAATAAATTCGAACACACAAGGTTGCTCGTTCCCACGTATATACTTAAAAGGTTAACGTTTGCATACAAATACAACGTTTTACGATTTATCATTTCAAAGAATGTCATTCTGTTTTCATCTATCCTTCGTTCCGTTTGTTAAAACTTATCATTACATAAAGCAGTAACAGTTTCTACAATACACAAATAAGCGCACGATTTATCAGTAGTCTTTATTCTAAACTCCCCGCCCGATACGGGGAATTCGTTCACCATTAAGATCTTATAATTTAATAGCTGTGCCCGCGACTCCGTCACCGTGTAACTCCTTGTGTGTTATTAAGCTAATGTATTGGTAATATTTTTAGGATCACGTTCACATGAGACTTAAGTACCTATAGAACGAAAATACTTCAGCGCAAAGCTTCCGGGTAAACTATGTTGAAGGTTGACCCGTCCGGTACATGAACATAAATATTTCTAGAACTGCTAACCCGGGAAAGAGCGACGTACAACTGACACCGAGATTTACTCCAGCAATACGAAAAGTCTGCCCTTGAGTCTCATTAATTGTCATTGAATACACCGATAACAACACACCGATACTGGGAATTGCGTTCTTCTAAATTGGAATGGAAAATTATTTGGTATTATGGGAATTCTGGGAATAAAGATGGTTTGTAATAAAGATGGTTTGGAATAAAGATGGTTTCTCCTGCACCGCAACTTGTTAAAATTTGAGCTTCAATTATATTTTGTTGCAACTGGGTTACTTTTAGCCGAGTTCCATTGCAAAGTTGTGGTGGTCTTAAATTTCGGACCAAAATAATCGGAATGGCAATTTTTAAACAAATTTCATGAGAAGGAAGTCCAGTAAAAATTCTATCGGGTAATTAGTGGCTTCTTGTTCATCGACCATTCTATTTATTGAACTATAAACTTTGCTTTCCCCTATATATTCGACAGTATTTTGTTATTAATCTCAAATGCCTGGTCATTGCGAGGAGTTAAAATGGATCTTTCGCATAGCCAAGAATTGTCCCTATTTAATATATTTGTTACGTCACCGTTAACCGACGATATAAGATGTGGTTGGGATTGCACTATACAACATAACTCAGGCGTCAGAATAAGTTTTCCTTGGTGTAGTTGTGGATAGGTACCTTCACCAATCTTTAATAATGTATCAGAAAATTGACGATCATCCGGGTTATCTCCAGGTCTCACTCGCATGTTAATAGTCAAATGCACCGATTGTATAATACGCGACAAATAAGAGCTTTTCAGGCAAACCCTAACCTCATCAGCACGGGTTCCCCTTGGTATTACCGGTAAGGTCGTGTCGAAAATCACCACAAAATAAAACCGTGATACCGCCCATTGGTCGATCATTTTCTCTTATATCTCTTAAAGTTCTGTCTACCGCTTCTACGCTTTTTCGATGGGCCATCGTACATTCATCTCATACGATTAAATGACAATCACGTAATACCTTAGCCTTGTCGCTATTTCTTGAAATACTACAGGTTGGACTTTCTATGCGATCTAAATCAATTGGTATTTTAAACATAGTGTGATCAGTTTTACCTCCTGGTAGCAATGTTGCAGCTATACCTGATGAAGCTACGGCAAGAGCAATTTTACTCTGATTTGGAACATAAGCTAATATTCATTTAGTCAAAAAGGTTTTCCCAGTTCCTCCAGGTGCATCTAAAAACCATGTTATTCCCAAATTATTCTGAACACTCTAGCACACGCGATCATAGACTGAACGTTGTTCTGCAGTCATCATTGGGACACCGTTTTCTAATGTTGCTAGCAGTTCCATTGAGTTGTAACCAATTTCTGCGGAATATTCCCTATTGGTAACCTCTCCGACTGAGGTTGGTGTTGGCAAATCATATTCACAGAGTGATTTACCGCCTACTGCTGTTAAGTCTTCCTGAAGAGCTAATAAGCACTGATTTATGGCCAGATCACGAAAATTATCATTAGTTGCGCCTTCATCATTGTGAGATATATTCCGAAGAAAGTCTTCTGCAAATTTTTCTTTACATTTTTCTCATAATTTAACAGCATCTGACAAATTACAAAATGTGAGTAATGTTACAAACAAATGGCGTAACCGTCGTGGATTATCACTAACACAGAATTCTGCTAAAGCGTCATCCCAATGGTGATCGTTTTCAAGCAAATGACGCGCTTGGCAAGCTGCATGATAAGTTGGACAAACAACATCGACTACTTTTCTTAAATCTATTAATTATATTGGTCCTCGCACTGTATGTAATAATAATCGCAAATATAAACACTCAGCGTTGTTTGGGTGAACGGTATACACTCTACCAAGAACATGTTCTTTGAAAATACCTGACTCGCCATCTACAGGCCTACCACGGCGTCTACGATTAAAGACACCTCGTTGCTTATCGTAGGTATAATACGATGGAACTTATTCATACAAAAGAGATTTTGCAAAATCATCAGTTTGGCAAAGTCGAAAGAATGCTAATAAAGTTGTTTGTCTAGGGTTCTCTAATCGTTCTGTAATATTTTCGGCATTGAAATATATACGTTGACCGCCTTCAAGATGAACATCCAGATGAGTCACAGGTGGATATCTTTCGTGAATGTTGAAACTTAAGATCCGCCACAAAGCTTCTGAAGAGCTGATATATCTGCCTGACTGAAATCTAGTAACTTCATCATGTTCATTTCTCAACGCAAATGTAGCTTGATCACTGCCCTTGTTAATATACTTACAAATATATTTTATTGACTCTAAACAATTACACATTTCAACATCAATGTGAGCTTGAAATGCTCTAGACAACACAGGCGAATACGGAACGACCCACCTATTATCTTTAGTAACCTGTTGTCCAGACACTCGCTTTTCAACAGTAAAACCACCATTGTCTCTTGTCTTGTCTCAAGAAGCTCCTGAGTGATTTCATCCCACTTGGGATTGGTAGTTACAGTAATAAATAAGTCGGGACGTCCATATTTTCTTACGTAACAAAAAGCATCTCGTGCATGTAGCGTGGACCACCAGTAAAAGAAGAGGGTAAAATAATTAAACGGCCCATATTTACCGTATCATTATTTTGCTGCATGGCGTCGCGAAGGTGCACGTATTCTTCAGCCTTTGATTAGATCGTATATAAACTAATCTTTGGGTTTCAATTTTTGCGTACATGTCAACAATAAACTGATTGAATAAGCCACGAAAACGTTGAAAGTATACAAATCTATTCCTTCTCACTTGCAAGTGGTAACAATAAAATTGAAGGCATGACATCTTTTTATTATTATTAGGTATGCCTGTACGCGGATTAGTTTGGTGTAAAGTAAAATTATAACTATTTTACCCTCGACAGTATATTAAAGGATATTGCAAACTGTCGTAAGCCCTGTGGGTTTCGTAAATACGTTGCAAACGATTGTCTCTGGAACGGATAACGATATAACGCCTATCACATTCCTGGTCTACAGCAACTTAATTCGTGGATGGATGGTTACATCGCCTACGGTGTTCCTGAGTTGAACGCCTATCGGCATTTATAACAATTTTATAATTATTATCACCATCTTGAGGAAAAGCTTCTAATGCCGATTTAAAACTGCATAAATACGAATTAACATGATGAAACATGTTCTGAAGTTGTGAAATGAGTTCAGTATTTAAATTCGGGAAATATTTATTTCTTATATTCGACTGTTCGTTGTAGTCGGACACAAAATATATTTGAAGAAACTTAGTTTGGTCTTCAGGCAAAAGGGATCCTATCAAATGGTAAACCTGACCTTGTATCTTAAAAGTAGGCATGAAAGGACCTTCTGAGATTTGTTGAGCAGCAAAGGATGTCATTTGAAACGTATTATTATAAGTGCGAATATTGTCTAAGAACTGTTTAGATTGCACATGTTCCCCTAAAAGTAGTGATTTCAAAGGTTCCGGTGGGTCTTCGAACGAAAGCAAATTTATTTTACCTTCAGAACAACAGAAACCAGCCGACTCCTTTCTCCACTTTAAAACCTTACAAAAAGAACATACTACGTTCATATCGGCTATTACAGAAGATGATCTGTAATCAATTGTGAGGTTATAAGCAAACCCACTTTTATATTTGTCGGACCACACCACCGAATTTGTAGATTGATCTTCTATGTTTACATCTAAGTCATTAAGACTGTGTCGAAATCTGTCTGCAGTAAGACGGCCTCTCGCTGTTCGTCAGTTTCAAGAGACCGAATATTTTCAATTCTTAATCTTTCATTAGACAAACTTATTAATCGTTCTTGTCTCAAAGTATTGTAATATTCGCGTCCCGACTCTAGTCGCTGTTCATGCTCATGTTCATCTTCAAGAGATCGATAATATTATGGTGCACCCTATTTGTCAAACGGTCTTCATATTGAGTAAAAGTTTCAGATTCCCGAAATAAAATATGCCGTTCGCGATCAGCTGTGAGACGTAATTCACTCTCAGTGAAGGTTTCGGACTCACGGGATAGTACATGCCGTTCGCGATCATCTGTGAGACGTAATTCCCTCTCAGTGAAGGTTTGGGACTCGCGAGATAATGTATGCCGTTCGCGGTCCGCTGTGAGCCGCAATTCTCGTTGTGAAGCAGTTTCAGTTTCTCGGGATAACACATGTTGTTCTCGGTCAATGGTAAGCCTTAGCTCTCGTTGAGAAGAGCTTTGAGACGCCTTTGATATAGCTCGTCTCGCTCTGTCAGCTGCTAATCGCATCTCTCTCTCGGGAGAGCTTTCATTGGCTCGAGAAGTTGAGACACCAACTCTCATAGAGTTCAACCGATGTGCGCTTTCCTCTACTGATTCTTGAGAACGCCTATTTCTCATTCTCTTAGCTTCTTTCAAATTTCGAGATAAAGATAATCGTATTTTAGGTGGCATTGATGCAGGCAAATGAAAATAAAAGTAATATTAAAAAAAGTGATCGTAAATTAGCCAAAACACCTATCGGTATCTAAAAATCTATACGTACCTACTACTACTTCACCTTAAAAGAAATAAAATGTAAACATTTAATAATAATTTGTAATTTGAACAAATATTTAAACACTACCAAAATAACTAATACCTATTTTATAAAATAACAACAAAAGGAATCTAAAAATAAATTATCAAAGACTAAAAATAAATTATAAAAACCCAAAACTAAATTATCAAAGACTAAAAATAAATTATCAAAGACTAAAAATAAATTATCAAAGACTAAAAGTCGCGCGGATAAGCACGGTTTGTTAATATCAATTGTCTGTCAATAAGGTCGAACGCTCTGAACGTCGATTCGCATCAACAGGCAAAAATTGCAAAAACTGCTAGGCCGGTCGCGAACTTCGAGAATGTTCGTTTTACGAAGCTATTCGCTAGGTGACTCGCTAGCCGCTAAGCGCCCAACAAGCCGCCTGCCTGTGCGTTCGCGACCTTATACAATGATCCTTATAGCATGATTCAATATTCACGTGCGATGGCTTATTATTAGCGTATTTCATGTATAACTTTGGTGTTTCTATACCGATTTCTATGATTCTTTTTTATGGAATAGTTAATACTGTTAATTTTTTTAATTAGGGGTGACTGAAAGTGTTGTAAATGTAGGAGTAGACAAATATAATCAGAAAGTTTCGAACTGCTAAGCTATCGGGAGTTACACGTGTTATTGTGTGTCAACCATAAAAGATAGACATATGTTGTCGTGGGATATTTTTTATATAATTTTAAGGAGAACATTTCCGTCATACATGATTTTAGTGTAGCTTTAACCATTACGGTTGTCCCAACATTTCCCTTCACTACTCTACTCCTATTAGTTGTAGCGTGATGAAAAGTATACTATAACCAGCTCAGGAGTATGAAAAACAATTATACCAAGTTTCTTTAAAATCCGTCGAGTAGTTTTTGTTTCTATAACGGTTAGACAGACAGACAGACAAAAATTTTATTGATTGCATTTTTACCATCAGTATCGATCCCTAATAACCCCCTGATAGTTGTTTTGGAAATATATTTCATGTACAAAATTGACCTCTCTACAGATTTATTATAAGTATAGATAAGATCCGGTTTAAGTACCTACTCCTCACAATGATATAAAAACGGCTTTTAAATTAAAGCACAGTTTATTAACCATCCGTAAATTATGATGAAGATCATAGAATTCTTTATTTGAAATTCGAAGTTTCCCATTTGCCGTGTCATGTGACGGTCAAATATAAAAAAAAATTTTGGTAATACAAATGTCATTTGGTTTCATAAATGACGCAGCCAGGACTGTTCCCCATAGAGACCAGACTCAGCCGTAGCCATGACCAAGCAATCTTGTATATTCACACACACTGCTAAGAGTGCACGTATATTTATATTTCATTAATAATAAGAATGTAACATTGAATAAAAAAGGAAACAAAAATTACGGACTCTAAAGTATTTTGAATTAAATCTTAATAAAAAGGTCACTTACCTCCCCCGCCCAATCTTAAGGTCGGAAATACAAGAATTTTCCATTCATGATATTTTAAAAAACGATGGCCGATTAAATCACGCTCTCTTAAGAAACACTATTTCTTAATCACGTCGGAGGTCATGGCGCCGGATAACACGTAATTTCACTTTAATATCGTACTGTTAGTAAGAGTCGCGATAGTCCAATGGATAGATCACGTAGGCTTAATCGAAAATCACAGCAACAAAAACCAGACCAATTGAACTTTATGTGCATAGTAAACATTGTAAGGCAACTCAAATATGGCGGATAAAATTCTGCCTTGTAGTATGTCCACAACTGTAATAACAAGGGCAAAATTTCAACTCTTTTCTACAACTACGCAAAGTAGTAATAGTTGTAGAAAAATAACAACCCGCTTCATTCCTAGGAATAAATGAATAAAGCAATGCTGTTCCTTTTTTACTTTGACTACGATCTACAAACTCTTTGTAAAAATAAATAGTTTTTAACTATCGTTTTCTGTGGATGTTTCAATCTTTATTTAGTTAGATACATTTTGTTCATTCCTTTAGAACAATATACTTCAGGTTAATTTACCTGTACTCTTTAAGATTATAGGCACCTAATCCTAATAACTTGATAACAATGCATATAATAATAAAATAAAACAGGTTTGTTTATATTCAGTTGTATGATTATTTTTATGATAAAATATTTCATATTCATATTGTATAATGTAATATAGTCGGAGACTATATTACATTATAAAATGATAGATACGCATAAAACACAAATAATTTTTTTTCATTAAGGAAGTCTAATTTACAAGACCTTTAAATACCGGCTACCAGCCGAACGTGTTGTATAATTACGCCTAATGTTTTGTATTTTTATCTTCTTATTAATAGCGGAAAGTTTTAAGAAAATAGAGACTACAGTTCAAAGTTGTCTTTTGATTTTTTTTTTGATGCTTTGTTTTGTTTTGTCATCTTTTGTTCTTAATTTTTACATGTTTGACAAATATTCATACATAAATATTCTTATGAACAATACTTACATTTTTTTTTGTTTATATTTTGACATTTATATGGTTATTGAATGAGATGATGTGTATTTTCAGATAAGATTATAGATGATAAATTGGCAGTAGTGTTTACTGGTTTTCAAGTAGGATTTTTAAATATAAATGTAATTAATTAACGAACTCATTTTGTTATAGGAAGTGGAATAACAATCATAGTTTTTTTTGGTTCTCCGAGCTACAGTTCATATTTAGAATTAATTAGTATATCACATTTTATTAACTTTGAAAAAAAAGAGTATTTAAGTAGATATATGTATGTATTATTATTTAGAAAAAAACATAGAACATTTAATAAAAATTATTAATTAAAAAAGCTTTCAATTTGATTTTTTATAATAATGTTTCCTTTATAATTAAATTTAACTAAACTACATCAACGTAAATATATGTTATTTATAAACCCAGGTACGATTTTCTGGGACACATATCCGTTATACTGTCAGTGAACATCAATTTGTATTTTGTTAGGCTTTCTAAACTCTATAGTCGTGTTGTTTGCCCTTTTAGTGTATCTTTCTATTGTATTTCATCTCGTTTCAAAGTTTGATGTGCTTGTATTAAT
Organism: Vanessa tameamea; assembly: GCF_037043105.1. Taxonomy (NCBI): domain Eukaryota; kingdom Metazoa; phylum Arthropoda; class Insecta; order Lepidoptera; family Nymphalidae; genus Vanessa; species Vanessa tameamea. Next base: position 6,960,094 of record NC_087313.1, on the reverse strand, counting down.
ATACATTATCAATCTGTTTTGCTCTGTTTCAATAGAAGTTTGAGTGAGCCAGAACAAATATCAGCACACGACATAACATCCAAGATCTCAGGGTTGTCACTGGTAACATTCAAGATCTCAGGGTTGTCACTTATCATCGTATCGAGTGGCTTATACATTTTGAAATGTCAATGTCTACAAATAGATATTACCAACAGGAAGCGCTCTAGTTTTCAGCCATTTAAATTTTCCGAGTATATTTACAAATATTAAAAGTTTACAAATTACATATTCACAATCATTAAAAAACGTGATACAATTATTCAAAAAATAATAAAATTTATTTACACATTTAATTTAACTTTAGCTTGAATATTATTATATAAATTATTTGCCTTAGGTCAATTCCGATACCGGACGGCCTGGTGATGGACCCGATGTCGCCCACTGCGCTTGTCGTCCCAAATCAGCTCATGGGCCGCATTGGTAGTGGGCTGAGTTTAATCAGAGATCACGGCAAGAAAGTTCAAAAAGTGAGTATTTAAAATAAATAATAGAACTTTATTAGTAAGTAGTTAATAGTGAATTTATATAATTCTATCCATGGAACACACTATTTTTGACATTTTTTATGACAATTATTGTAAATTTACCATAATATCAGGAAATAACAAAAAACTGAAGAATGGTTACATCATTAGCCAATCCACGCATTCGTCGAGTAAAATTATTTAAAGTCAAGTATATCCATCAAGTTCCACGAACTTGAGTAAATTTTATATATTTTTCATTACACAGAGGGGTAAATGTGAAGTGAAGGTGATTTTGTTTTTTTTCGATATTCAAAGGAAGCATTGAAAAAAAAAAATCACTCAGTATGTTTATAATTTTTTTTTTAACAAGCGCAAGCTTTTAAATAAAATTAGAGTTTTAACGCATCAAATATTTTGAATGATGAGATTTAAACATACATACAGATTCAAATAATGTGATCTTAAGTACTGTTCTAAAACAAGGTAAGGTACAACAAAGCGGGAATCGCTTCGTACGCTAGCGACTATTTTCATGCATTAATTTAATCACGGGTTTTTGTTAGGGTTTTGTGGATCTTACAAAATGAAATTACAACATTTATACATAATATATCGAAATAGTTGTTGTATTAGCTAAGTAAGTTATTCGAAACTGTTACTATATTTTGTTAATAAAAAATGTTGTTAAGTTCCTTCTCAATAAAATTTGACTGGTTACCTTTTATGGCAACAATTAATTACTTCCTCGATAATTTCTTATCGATAACCGGTATTCTTTTTTTATGTCTTGTTCAACGTACATATCTTAATTTATATTATATTTCGTTTACATTTGTATGTATATTTTATTATGAAACATTCTATCGTGTCATTGAACGAGAATATCTCTCATAAAATTTCAAATGTTATAACTATTGTTTGACCAATAATTTCAAGTAAAGTAATCAAATGATTCCAGTCAATAAAAAACCAGCAGACAGGCTATCGAGAGACTCTACCCTAAAAAACCAAAAAAACGCTTTTGAACTTAAAAATATAATAAACACGATTACCCTGGATCAATAAATTTACAGCTAATCTCACTCAGGATAATTGAAGGATTTAATAGTTGTGGTCGTCTAGCATTTAGTATATAGTTGTGGTCGATTAAAGAAACTCATATACAGACATGAACCTATTAATGAATTAACCTAAAAATTTTACACTCCTTTTTTGTATTACAAAGCACTAATAAAAAAATAATAATTTAGAGATACCTTTCATATCGATAAAACAGTAAATGAAAAATCGTAGGCAAATACCGGATCGCCTTGGTGCTATTTTGGAAATAAAATACGAATAATTAAATTGATTCGGTTTAAAAAGGTCTGATCAAAGTATTATTATTCAATAGACTTGAGTCATTTCAGTGTAATCAATGCCAACGGTCACATAATTTCATAACGCTACCTCACGACTAATATCAATGTCTTGCTCATAAAACGTATGAGATGCACGTCTATAGACTCATCTCATGAGTATTGTAAGCGTATTCATTTGATAATTGACAAACAAATATAGAGTGAATAAATATTAAATTGGAACCGTCTTTTTCCCACTAGTATGACGTAATAATCAAGTAAAATAACGAAATGTAACTTTGTTATATTTGCGATTATTTTTCGCGCATATAGTTAATATTGGTCAAGCACCGCGATCGAACGTCATAATGCTACACGGCTGTCTACACGTGTGAAAAGTTAGTGTTTTGTTTAATGGTGAAGTACGAATAATGTGCGATTCTACAACTATGTATACTGAAATACATGAAGATTTCGCGGCTATTGTAACTGTAAGTACATCGATATATCACGGAACCGTAAAGTATATTTAATAAATAATACGCATATTTAAATGTCTAACTAGATTCCAAGATGGTTTTATTAAATTTTTTATAAATATTTGCAACTTTACAATACTTTTTTTACAAAGTATAATAAACTTCTTTGAAATATGATATAAAAATATACATTAAAAAAAACCGTTTAATATGTACAAGGGGAAGTAATTAAGAAGATGATGACTAGCTATTGCAAAAATATTATTCGTTATTATGAACACAATTAAAAATATAAAATTGTTATGAATCTATACTACTATAGATCATATAAAGGGATAAAATTTGTTTGTTTGTGTAGGGAGGATAGGATCTCTACAACTAATGTTCCAATTCTAAGCACTTTTTTACCGGTGTACGCTATGCTAAAGCTAGAATTTATAAATTATATTTTATAAGTATTGTCGTTTTCAACTACTTCCTTGATAAACAATAAGATTGCATTTAATTCGTACAGTATAATTCTTACTGATTTAGTGTCTCTTTTCAAAGTGGAATGAAACTATTGAATTGCTAATTCACTTGCAAATATAACTTGTGTATTAAATTAATATTTTAATAGGTGGTAAAAAAATACAAGTGGATTTTCCAGTTTCGGATTTTTTTTTAATTAATTATATAATACATACAACTATACATATTAAGAGAAGTTATTCCGAGCTTTGATATTTGAAATAATAGTCGACGGTGTTTCACATTAATAAGTAGTTGATTTATTAATTACGTTCTATAGAGTGACAAAATAAGGTTTATAATATGTGTGTAATTAAATAATAACTTTAATAATGACGTCTAATAATTATACTCTTAGAGTTAGATTCATAAAATTTATAATAATATTTTTTGTGACGTCAGGAATGCAATAATAATCTTATCTATTAGATTAATGACAACTTTAACCTTAAGGTTTTCTAGTTTAGGTTAGTTTTTAAATAATATCCAAATTTACGACAGCTTTTACAAAAAGTTAAATCATGTTATTTTGTAAATGAAATGTTGCCACTTTAGTGCCAAGTTCATGGTGTTAACCCGGATTTGAACTCGTATCGTTCAGTTAAGATCGGCATGATGTATACAATCTTTTGTTTATTAATTCATGAATCAGTCATTGCATTCAATACTGTAACACGACGACACAAGAAGAATTTGATATTTAAGTTATTTCATGTATAAAAGCTAGTAACATACATACGTTTAAAGTATTTTCACTTGAAATAGTTCTGTATGCTTTAAAGTTGAATTTATATCTGCTAGTTATTTTGACAAACTAAAATTGTATTTAAATGGGTTTGCCTTAAGTTATTTTAATCAGTATATGTTAATTTTACATTGAATATTAATCTCACCTATATTTAATTAAGTATATTTTGGATGAATTAGAGCCAAGGTGGACCAATAGTAGACTACGTCAATTTTAACCAAAGATTACATTTATTCGTCTCGTGCTCGGCGGTGAATGAAAATATTGCGTTGAAATGTTCAAATGTTGAATAAAATCTGCAAACTTCTCCTTAAAAAAAGAAGAGGCAGAGTAGAATATATATATATATATATATATATAGACTGTTTCATTACATTAATTTCGATTTTAATTTTGCTGTTATTATTATAAATTAATGTTTTATTTGAGACGTTTTAATGGTCGCTTTGATTTCAGTATCTCTTGAAGAACAAAAAATTTGAAGTTGTCAAGAGATCATGGACCTCAATCGTGAACATAGTTTTGATTGAAGCCAAAGACTTACCAGATGCGCCAGCGAACGGATCCAGCGGTCTCTACTGCAAGTTTAAGTGAGTATGCATTGTTTTCCAAAATTATATGAGAATATCCATAAAAACCAATACCCGTTAGAGCAGACGAGTCTTAAAAGTGGAGAACGCGGATCAGCAAATGCAAAGATAGGCACCAAGCACATAGACAGGTGACATGAAGAACATGGATTGATTGATGATGATGTAGAACTCACAAAGTATCAGTAGAAGCAAATGAGTGTAAACAAATGGTGGATTTTTATAAGTCAGTCAGACTAGTCATTTATTAATATCATATATTTGTATTGCTGTAATTAGAGGAGAGTGAGCCAGTGTAATTACTTGTAAATTATGCCTGCATCAGTGCGATCACTTACGCACTTGTAAGATTTTTTATAGAGTCTTAATACATTATGTCAGGATATTTTAAGAATAATTTATATTTCTTTATTATTTTATTATATTTAAGGTTATAAGACAATAAAAGATTATATATGAAAAACAAATATTTATTTAGCCATTATAATAGTTGTAGTAATCGTATTATTGTATCAATTAATAATTACAATAAAACCAATTACCTTATCAAAATCAAAATATCATTTATTCAAGTAGGCTTTTACAAGCACTTTTGAATCGTCATTTAACAAACTATTTAAAGTAAATCTACCACCGCCACCGGTTCCGAATGTAGATTCTACTGAGCAAACCGGTAAGAAACTCAGTAGTTACTCTTTTTCAATATCCAAAAATACAATCGTGTTAGTTAAATACAATTATACTAACTTTGTATATAAAATACTAACTTTGTATATTGATAATTGCAAATACACAATTCATATATTTATGAATAATTTAACAAGCAATAACAATTACACTATCACAAAATTATATCGTACCTTAAATGTTAGCAGCAACTTTCTGGTCCAGGATCAAAGTGAAAAGTAAAAGTCAAAAGTTTTCTGTACCGAGCTTCCATCACGTATATAAGCCTCACTACAAATCACGTGACTCACAATATTGAACATAAAAGTCAAAGTACCCTCTTATTTAATATCAATGTTATCAACACAATTCAAAAATAACTTAAATTAAATTATTGTTATTACAGAATTGATTAAAACATACAATACATAGTAAAAGCCTTGTTTGTAATTGTCTAATTATTTATTTATTTCTCATTTAATCTGACACTCACGATGAATACAATGTATTTTATAATATGTCAATGCATTATATAAGTAATAATTTTTCTAGTTTCCACTGAAAGGCAAGCACCACTGATTTTTTTGTGTTTATAATTCATCTCCTGCTCGGCGGTGAAGGAAAACTTCGTGAGGAAACCAGCATGTGTCTAATTTCAACGAAATTCTGCTACATGTGTATACCAACCCGCATTGGAGCCGTATGGTGGAATATGCTCCAAACCTTCTCTTCAAAGAGAGAGGAGGCCTTAGGCCAGCAGTGGGAAATTTGCAGGATGTTATTGTTGTTGTATATTGTTGTTCCTAGTTTCATTAGACAGCTTTGATGAGAAAGTCCTTCGTATTTATTTTAGTATAAGATCCGGAATTGGAAAAATACATGTTTATCAATTCACATTGATTGTTATATTTGATTTGATTCGTAAGTAATATACCTTAAGCTCAATCTGCTATCATCATTTTTTAAAATAAGTGATTATGAAGCCTAATCGTATTTGTTTTCCTGCTTTATTTAAATCGATTTTAATCTTAATTTAGTATTCCATAGTTCACATTACGACGTAAGGTTAAGGGCAAAGACAGATTTTTTTTATGTCATAGATAGGTGGCAAATGACCAGCGGATGGTAAATGGTCACCACTGCCCATAGACATTGGTACTGTAACAAATATTAATCATTCCTCATATCACCAATGCAACACCAACTTTGGGAACTGAGATGTTATGACCTCACATTTCAAGCACAATTTATTGTTGTTCGTAGGTACCTACCCAGACGGGGTTACACAAAACCTGCTCACCACAGGTCACACCACAAGATTATTTAATTTATTTCTAATTAATAACATATACTGGATTAACAAAATATACAACCGTTTCTGATTATTACAATTCGTATAATTAGAATAGCCTTATAATTGCATACTTTATAAATAAAATATTTAATTATTTATTCAAAATGTATACAATCTTTCGCTTCCCGCCAAGGTCTATGAAACAAAAGAATACGATATTTTTGTTATACAGCCTATTAATTTCAATAATAACATTTTGATCAATATCAATATATTTATACACATGTATTTTTTAAAAAGGAATGAAAATAAAATGCTTTTACATGTATGATACGTGCGTCATATTTATAAGCTCACTTTATAAGATTTAGGAGTTTGTATGTATTGTATTGGAGAGTGAGAATTTGTATTATGTTTGTTGTATGATATTACCATATAGTATCTTTACTTAGATAACACCCATTCATTATTATACCGTAAAATGGAAATCTTGCATTACATTTACATTACATACATTAGCAGCCTATAAATTTCCCTCTGCTGGGCTAAGACCTCCTTTCCCTTTGAGGAGAAGGTTTTGGAGCATATTCCACCACGCTGCTCTAATGCGGGTTGGTGGAATACACATGTGGCAAAATTTCGTTTGAAATTAGACACATACAGGTTTTCTCACGATGTTTAACTTCACCGCCGAGCACGAGATCAATTATAAACACAAATTAAGCACAAGAGAATTCAGTGGTGCCTGCCTGGGTTTGGATCCGAAATCATCGGTTAAGATGCACGCGTTCTAACCACTGGGCCATCTCGGCTCTCATCTTGCATTACTCGGATTGAAATGTGAGTGAGACAGTATAAATGAAGTAACAACGAACATAACACCTTATTTGGAAATGCGCCTATAAGTATGATGGCGCATTTTTGGGGAAGGATAGGTTATATTTTTTACAGCGAGAATGTGCATGGGAAATCACTGAGTAACCTGTTTGGCTTCTTTTGTTAAATATGAAAACGTGTACCTCTAATAACTGTAACTCTTTTTATAAAAATATCATAGTCACCCATTAATTATTATATGATTTTCAACTTGTAACGGTATTTGAAGCGCATTTGTACTTCACTGACTATTATTTTCAGTATTAAACGAATCCATTTTTTTTTTAACCAAACTAAATATTTTAGGTTAGGTAATGAATCTCATAAGTCAAAGCAAGTTAACAAATCAAAGCCAGTATGGCGGGAACGGTTCAATTTGTATCTGTACGAAGACAGCTCTCTCGAGGTCAATGTGTGGCACAAAACAAAACAGAAAAACTTCATGGGCCGGTAAGTACAAAATATATAACAAATTATTATGACAAGGTAACTCTGAAATCTTATAAAATATTTTTATCGTGTTATTTAAGGCATTTTAAAACATAACGTTTTGATAAAATAGTTTCATTCAAGATTAATCAACGTAATTAAAAAATGTCAAAGCTGATTTTTTGTGGTGGTTATATCATCACAAAATCTCGAAAGACAAATCGGTTGATGACAAAAAAATTAAGATACGATAAAAATACCGTATTTTAATAATACATCTTAAATAACTTATTACTTACACTTTATTGTAGAAGTTTTATTTTTTTATTTAATAAGCTTCAGTTTAACGAGTTTATTTACTATCTATGATATTTTAATTGCTTTCTAAACTGATATGATAAATCTAAAAAGTAATTATGACTCTTACATTTCGACTACTGAACTAATATTGAAATAAAATAAAAGATACGCTGGTTTGTTTTAAAAACCTAACTCTATAAAATAGAAATAATAAAAATTAAACGGAAATGTCAGAAAAATCCGTTTTTTTTTATGTTAGAGGTGGCAAACTAGCAGGAGGCTCACCTGATGGAAAGTGACTACCACCGCCCACGGACATCTGTAACACCGGGGGGCTTGCAGGTGCGTTGCCGGCCTTTCAGGAAGGAGTACGCTCTTTTCTTGAAGATTCCCAAGTCGTATCGGTTCGGAAAAACCGCCGGCAAAAGCTGGTTCCACAAAGTGGTTGTGCGAGGCAGAAAATGTCTTAAAAATCGCGCTGTTGTGGATTTTCGGACATAAAGGTGGTGCGGGTGAAATTTAGAATTTTGACGAGATGTCCGAAGGTGAAATTCAGCTGCCGGGATTAATCCAAACAATTCCTCGGAACATTCCCCGTGTAAGATTCGGTAGAAGATGCAGAGTGATCCAACATCTCTACGCAGAGCCAAAGGATCGAGCAGATCAAAAAGGGCTTGATCGTCGATAATTCGAGCTGCTCTACGTTGGATACGGTCAAATGGAAGGAGCTGGCACTGGGGAGCACCCGCCCAGAAGTGAGAGCAGTATTCCATGTGAGGCCGAATTTGCGCCTTGTATAGTCTTAGACGATGGGCTGATGTGAAATACTGTCTTGCCTTGCTGAGCACACCGAGCTTTTTTGATGCCAACTTGGCTTTGCCTTCAATTGACCGCGGAACTGAACGAGGCTCGAAATATCGATGCCAGATATTCCGATACTAGCTGTGGCGGCTAACGGAATGTTCTCGAATCGTGGAGATACGACAAATGGTGTTTTTTTAGCAGTTAACGCGCAAACTTGCGTCTTTTTGGGGTTGAAATGGATTAGGTTTAGCCGACTCGAGACTTTGTTTAACGAAGACTCGATTTCAGACACAAGTTTGTTCCGGTTTTCTTCGACGTTTTCCCGAGAAATATTAGCACGGCCGGTGTATGAGGTGTCTACGGTGCTATCGTCTGCATAGCAGTGAATGTTACTGATTTGCAACAAGTCATTGATATGCAGAAGAAATAGAGTGGGTGATAGAACGCAGCCTTGTGGAACACCAGCATTGACGAATTTTAAGTCGGGACATGCACCGTCGACAACGACCTTGATACTCCGATCTGCCAAAAAACTGGAAGCCCATAGGAAGGAAGCTTCGAAAGAAGCGCTTTGTGCCACACGCGATCGAAGGCCTTCGCTATGTCCAGACTGGCTGCTAATCCCTCCCCCTTGCTCTCAACTGCTTCCGCCCATCTATGAGTAAGGTAAACTAGACGATCACCGGCTGACCGACCCCGACGGAAACCGTACTGGCGGTCGCTAATCAGCTGGTACTCCTCTAGGTACCGCAGGAACTGGCAGTTTATAATGGACTCCATTACCTTGGAGAACAAGGAGGTGATGGCTATAGGCTTATAATTGGACGGGTCTGAGCGGTTGCCCTTTTTAGGAATCGGATCCACCAAAGCAGTCTTCCAGGAGTTCGGGACGACGCCGAATGCATAGGATTGCCGTAAAGACGCGTGAAGACCGGCGCCAACTCGGGAGCACAAGTCCGTAGCATGATTGGAGGGATGCCATCGGGTCCACTCGATTTATGAATATCCAAGGAAAGAAGTGCTTTACGAACTGCACTTTGCCGGAATTTAACCTCCGGCATCGTGGTATCACACCGCGGGATTGTTGGTGGTGACTTTCCTCGGTCATCCAGAGTCGAGTTCGCCGCGAAGAGAGAGCCTAAAAGATCAGCTTTCTCCTTCGCTGTATGGGCCAATGACTCACCGTCTCTGTGCAAAGATGGAAAAGAGGGCTGACAGAAATTCCCTAAGACAACCTTAGCGAGAAACCAGAACACACGTGTTCCTGAAGGGAGACGCACCAGTCTCTCGCCAACTCTGCCAATGTACTCCGTCTTCGCCTTAGCAAACACGTTTTTGAAGGATCTAGAGGCAGAGTTATATTCCTTTCTGAATGCGCTGGTATTTACATCACGATACGCCGATGCGTTAGCCCAGTCTTGGTAGCGTTCCCATTTTCGACGTGAAGCCGTTTTGCAGAAACGACCAAACCAGGGCTGGGACTTGCGACCGATGGGGACCGCAGAATACGGAATGAACAGTTCCATACCCTGAAGTACCACATCGGTGACAGAGTCAGCAACAACGCTCGGATCATCCGGCGAGAAACAAACCTGCCCCCATGGGTAGGATGCAAAGAAGGACCGCATCCCATCCCAATCTGCTGATTTGTAGTGCCACACTCTGCGGCAGCCCACGAAATAAGGTCGTGAGTACCGCGCAACCGGCACTGTCCGGACGAGACAGTGGTCCGACGAACCCAGAGGGGGATAACCTGGTAGCCATCCGGATAGGAAATCAGCAGAAGGTCCAACAGGGGCGGTATATGATCCTCCACGTCTGGTATTCGCGTTGGCGAGGTGACCAGTTGTGTCAAATCATATGCTAAAGCGAAGTCGAGAACAGATCTACCCACATGATCGGTAGTGCGTGATCCAAACCATTCGGCATGGTGGGTATTAAAATCGCCAAGAATTACGATCTCTGCGGATAGGATCCGTTGCAGCACGGAATCTGTAGCCATTTGGACCTGCTCAACCAGTCGGTCGGTTTCGGCATTACCGCTATGAGACCTATAAATGCACGCGTAAATTCGCGGATGGTCGTCGCAGTCTACACGCAGCCAGATAATCGATAGGTCCTGCCCTTCAAGGCTGCCAAGGCGTCGAGAGCAGATATCATCTCTGACGTAAACGCACACCCCAGCTCGGGGTACAAAGGAATGTTCCAATTTGTACCCGGGGTAAGAAAGAAAACTCGTATCGGCAGGAGAGGATATCTGGGTCTCGGTAAGAAAGAGCAAGGCTGGCTTCGCCGTCTCAAGGGCAAAGTGAACGGCGTTCAAGTTGGAGTTGAGTCGCCTTATGTTGCAGAAGTCCACAGTGAGGGTGGTAGGGGTTGCCTTATGATGCCTGCTCCGCTTGCCCCGAACAGTGGCGAGCGCAAAATTGCCCCCCCTAGAATTCGGAGGGCAGCCACCGTACACCACCTGAGCAGGGATGCCCACCTGCTCAGGTGGTGTACGTCCTGAGCATGGATGCCCAGAGAGGGATTCTCCACCGCAGTCGCTGATGGTACCCTCCTGGGGTATCTGCACAACAAATAAATAAATAAATTCTGCACAACCATTACGTTTTGGAGGGGAGGGGGATCGGGCCTCCGGGACTCTCACATACCGGACGAAACGCGGTAGCATAGCTACCACTTTACGCCGATTTTAAGTGAGAGAGTGGTACTTTCCCGGGCGTGCCGGCCCATTCGGCTGCAACCCGAAGGTATGCAGAGTGGCACTACCACTAGTAAAAGTAGTTTTCTTTTTCTATTTCAAACGACGCAGTTCTCCTACGTCATTGGTAAACGTCAATAAGAACTTGTTTAATTAAATAGGCTACATCAATAAAAGCTATAAAAAGTCTGCAACACGACTTGTTAGCGGACTTCTTTTTGTTTTTCTTTTTCATTTTTTAATGACAAGGATATAAAATTTTACTCATAATTAAAAAAAATGTAAAGGATAATATTATTTACATTTATTATACATCATAGCAACAAAGAGTTAATATAAAGTAAAATGAAAAAGTAATAGTATATATGTTCTTCTCATAAAGTCCAAATCCATGTACACATTTGCTAGCCTCATGTGCTTAAGTCAGACCAGATTATATCCAAGACGAAAGTCAGGACACTAACATATTAAAGATTTTCTTTTCTTAACCTTTTTCTCTTTAGATGTGTCATCGATCTATCTCAACTGGAGAAGGAAAAAACACACGATCTATGGTCGGAATTAGACTGCGGGTTCGGCTCAGTGCATATGCTGATCACACTCAGTGGATCCGAACGGTGCATATCAGCTGATAACGTACTTACTACGAACGGTGTACATCATGAAACGTCAACGGAGGATAAGTTTGTAAGTAGCTTTACAATATTATTTAAGTTGTCTATTACTTTTGCTAATGACACTACTTTAATACTGTTTTAATATTTACATACTGGTTAGCTCTGCGTTTTATTTAATCTTGTAAAATTATTCTTATGTGCTCATAATTGTATACTTGATCAAATATATATATAAATATATATCTTTAAAGGTTTAATATATTATATTTTAAAAATTTAAGTTTTTTTTCTATATTACGATTACAATTCGTGTTTGAAGTGAAGAGTTTATTCGTTCTATCAGTCCGATTTCACAAAATATTTTTGCGCTAACCGATTTATTGAGAAAAGTAGCTTACCGTAAGTATTTTAACAAACTAGGAATACTCACTTTTCCGTCAAAATATATTTACAACAATGTTATGTACATTCACAGTAACATTGATCACTTTGATAGAATCAGTGATAATCATTGTATGATTACGAGACGTAAGGATAAGCTTATAATACCAGGTTTCCAACTCCGCAAAGTCAATAAAGCCTTCTTGAGGAAGGTATCCGTTTCTATAACAAAATTCCACAGATATTTTTACCTTACCGATTCATAAATTCAAAACATTTGTAAAAAATACATTAATAAAAAAACATATTATTAAATACAAGATTATATATATGATAAAAAAGCGTGGAACTTATATTTTTTTTACTTCTAGGCGGGATATATTATATACATTGTATTTAATTAACATAACTTTGTACTTTAAATATTAGAAAAGAGTAACTACTGAGTTTCTTGCCGGTTCTTCTCGGTAGAATCTACATTCCGAATCGATGGTAGCTGCACTTAATATAGTTTTTAAAATGACGATTCAAAGGTGATTTTGATTTTTTGATCTATATTATTACGCTCAATTCAACAAAGCAGCTACTTACTAAATAAGGTTAATATTACCGTAATAATATAATATCATACGAGATTAAGTCTTCTCAGCTTGTAATATTAACAAACGAAATATAATTGTATATTAGTAAGTTACATTAAAAGAATTGAACGCAAGTCTCATTATTAAATTTAAATTCAAGTTATTAAAAGTGCGAAAAGTAAATGAATAACTTCAAAATATAAATATAATGTGTATAGCACAGTACAATTAGGTGGCTATGACGACAAAGATGAGTAATTATGAAATTACGGGTTAAAGATCCTTTAAAAACTTATCGTCATATTTGTTGTGTGACGCACGAAAGTACACAAGGAAATAGTATATACAGTATGTAATATTTACAGCCTTCAGAAAATGCATTCTAAAAGTGTCATAGTAATCAAGATATAAGCATTGTTTTTTACTTGGTGGTGAGGTGGGTAAGTGAACCCATATGACTGCAGGCACAAGGAACATGACACCTTCGCTCCAGAGGTGCGTGGCGCATTAGGAATGGTTAAAATATGTATATAAATATATCAATAAGTCATAACTATATTATGTCATCATGATGATTATTATTTTTTCCGTGGTTATGTTACTCAGCACCTCGGAAGCATAATTCTAATGAAAATTTAGTAGATATAAATTTAAAAAATATGAAACCTTTTTTAACTTAACAAGAAAAAGGTGTCGCTTAATAAGTTAAACTGTATGTTTGTCTTCTACGCGTTCTAAAATTATTCATCCGATTGTGATGAAAGTTTAAAGCGTACGCCAGCATTATATTAAGAATAGACAGTATCAGGTCGGCTAGTTTTATTCTAAAATAGGATTAAATAGAAAGCTATGAACATATTTATGTGTTTTAGATCATCATTGCTGTTGAGATATTCTGTAAAAATAAGCTCGAATTTTAGCGTAGAATACGCTAGTCGCATGAAGGTTTCCACACGATGTTTTCCTTTACCGCCGAACACGAGATGAACCATAAGCACAAATTGATTCCTAATTTCGCCCGTCTGTGAGGAAAGAAAGCAGGTGTTAGGTATTTTACATCCTTGGGGCCAATTCTAATAACAGATATCGGTTATGAAAAGATCCCAATTATATTCCGAACTTCGAACCGCAACTGGGTTACTGTGTCAGTAGAATAGAAAAACGGCTTAACGGCAACGATAACGTAACGAATCGATTTCAATAAAAGTACAATTTATTAGTAGAATTGGCGCCCTTTTCTGCTACCCTGAACGTGCAACTACTACGTGCGCGCAAAATCTCATAAAGATCGGTTGTTTGGTTAAGACGTGAAAGCGTATCAAACAAACAGACTAATAATCTCACTTCCGCATAATATTATTTAAGATGATATTTACAAATTTTTTGTAGCATATCTAAATAAATGGTAATATAGAAAAAATCTTTCAGAATTGGTATAAATTGGACGATTGGACAAATGTTGGTGAATTATCAGTGACGGTGCATGGCGCAAAAGGTTTGAGCGCTCTAAACATTAGTGGTAACGTCAATGCCTTTTGTGTGCTTGAGTTGGACAACTCGAGGATCCAGACCCACACTGTACGAGGGACCTCAGAACCAACCTGGAACAAGACCTTTACATTGTAAGTGAAAATTAAAAAATCTTACCGCCTACATTAATTTACGATATTCTATAGAAAGCATGAATATACACTTAATATAATTAATTACAATTTTATATTTAACGATTCTTTATTTCACATAAGTAATCGATCGTTTTCGAGTTGGAAGTTCGCGCATTATATTTATATACATATATTTTTTTACGTCACATAAATGTGACTTCGATGAAATCTGTTATTGGGACGCTTTTAAATTCACACCTCGACAACAATTCTACCCAGAAGTGGAACGAATCTTTTGTTATATATTCTAAATGTAAGCGATCCGCTTTCCTATTAATAATTTTCACATAATGATAAGACAAATACATTGTTTTCAATGAACCCCACGATATAAGATTTTAAATTAACATGGTTATTTTTATTTTTATTTACCATGTTTTTTATTTTTATTTGGACTCACTGAGTCTTGTGAACAAGACATTCGTAGATAATGTCGAAATATCGAGCTCCACCAAATAAATTTTAAATACTGTTAGGAACCCCACGATGTTGTGTTTTACCTTTAAACTACTTTTAATCTTGGGTTCAAAATCTGAAGACCTCCATGTAACCGAAATAAATAATATAAGAGTTGAATTAGGTCTGAATAAAAATATAACATAACAAAACCAGATTTTAAAATCGCGTCATCACTAACGCGGCGTTATGCGTGTCGCGAAATAGTTTCACAATATTGTACAAGAACGTTTAAATTGTTTTTAAAAAGTAATATAAACCAACAACCTGATAATGTTCCACGACTGGACCAAGGCCTCCTCTCCCTTTAAGGTAAAGGTTAGCTTATTCCACCACGATTGTCAATTGCATTTCATTGAAATTTGAAATTCACTGGTGCTTGCCTGGTTTTAAGCCCGCAATCACCGGATAAAGTGCACGCTTTCTAACAACTGGGCCATCTTAACTTGCACTGGGCTACCTCAGCTCTCTTATAAATTAATAACTATTTTTAACAAGTATTGTAATACAATCCCTATCGCCCCAAGCGATCTCTCTTCCTGAATCTACAAGTACGTAGCAAACATGCGGTAATGTCATTTTTCATATAAATTTTATAAACGTTTTAAATAATTCCAAAATTACTTTCAATTTACTACATATAATGCTCAAAGTATTTGATATAAGTAATTAATAATTAATAAAATTATGACAATCTACAATTCTACATTTTTTTTATACAAACAAGTCTGCGGTTTTTGAAGCACCGGAACGAACCTTGGGAGATATTTATATACTGTCGAAATTTTAAAAACCAATAAATAAACTTTACCTCTTTTTAATATTCAAAGTACGATAAAGTAGGTACATTGTATAGTTCGGTGAACCTATAACCTAACGACTGCACATGCCGCCTCTTATACATATTCGCTTAATTAAATACGTAATTCTCATAAAATATACGGCAATGTACAGTCGCGCCGTAGACTAGATTACGGCGCATAACATTTTAAAATTACAATGTTTACCCTTTCATAGCTCACTCAAATAAATACTCGTCTGGTAAATACATGTGTACTACTGAACTTTAGTACTAGTAGCAGTCCGTAAGTGTTCCACTGGTGGTTAAAGACTTGCTTTTGTTTAGGATATTTGTTGCTTATTCCAGACATAAGCAACGGAGTTAGGATACAGTACTGCCATTTAGCAGAAATTCATCCAACACGTTAATATTTTCTAACGATGTTTTTATTTGATTCATGTTTGGGCGCTAAGGGTTTTATAGATAACACACAATGGGAATAAAAATAATGCCTTCATCATAGAGGAACTCACAAAATAATAATTTATCGGGTAGCAAACATTAAACAGGTTTTATTTTTATATTATAGATTATTTACAGTATATATAAGTATGTATATAATAGTCGATATAAAAAACCTAGTTATCACGTCATGCATCGATATCGTGGCAATAATTAATAAAATAACCAATTTAGTTCTGCTTATTTGTGTTATGATAAAATAATCACAAACCAATTTGTTCACTATAAAATTGATGTTTACACTGAGTCTAAACCTGGTTATCTTAATATATTCGAGCAATCATTTTATAATTAGTCATTTACGTTACACAATCTTTTATAAAAGTAACTCGACAACGTTCTATTGTATTATTTAATTGTTTGTTTATTTATGCGTTTCGTACCTGATAACCTGTTTATTTCTTATTTACGACCTAAATAGGTAAAGGGAAAATCCTCTGATGTTAGTTAAAATATAATAATAATTCTATAGCAAAATAGCGGTAGATTACCTCCTAGAAAAATTGAGTCATCGTCTATCGAGAATTTGTATTCTTGTATTGCTCTAGATAAGTATTGTTACTTGTTACAACTAAAGAGAGTCGATCGAGATACGTTATTTTTAATGTAACATCAAAATTTGCTTAGTCATATTTCTTCATAGAAATTCTAGTCTAATTCTAGTCATACTTCTTATGTTTTTATAGTAGAAATAATTTTCAGCTGTGTTAATGACGTCACGTCGGCGTTAGACATAGCCGTTCTTGATGAATCGATATTGCAATCGATGAAAGGTGAGACAATCGGCAAAATATCGATACCATTGTTAAGGATAAATAACAATGAAAAACGATGGTATGCTCTAAAGGACCGTTCGAAACGACATAGCGCGAGAGGAAACTGTCCGAGAATTCTGCTAGAGATGTCCCTTGTATGGAATCCGGTAAGATAATTGGATAGTTATAAATGTCTTAAAATAACTCACACTTAATCGAAACAGTAGTCACAGACAAACATTATTGTAAAATAAATAAAGAACAGATTAAAAAACAATTATTTGACAACTCAGGTACAATGTACACTACTCTTGTTTTCTAAGGACAAGCCTTCCAAGTTTCAGAGAGCATATGTCTGTGGCCTGATATTATCTTTTTTTCTACTTCGTTTGCTATAAATACAATTGACAATACAATTATATAATTATACAATACTTTAAGTTTAGATATTGTATAGTCATACGATATATTGTTTAAATTGAAAATCTGTTATTTTATACACAAGTTTGTTTATTTTTTTTATTCACGTTTAATAAATGGTATTAAAAGTACTTTTATATTTAATTTAATGTAAGCTCTAAAAATTAATTTGCTAAAAATAACTTCAAAACGAACCTAATCAGTTAGTTATTTCAATAATAGATTAGCAAATTAGAAGTATATAATAACTTAAAGCATTTTTTCAGGTTAAAGCTTCAATGCGCGTCCTCACACCAAAGGAAACCAAATACATCTTAAAGCCGGCGAAATTTGACATCCCTCTTCTATACAACAATTTAAAATATATTAAGGATATATTTAAAGTTTTTCATAATGGCAACGAGCATTTGAAGTGAGTTTAATTTATATGCATTACTTAAGGTTGACTTTTAACATGAATATTCAATATATCACCTATTTATAATACAGGTCAATGAACTAATATTCTTTTACTAACATATATTCCGGTGTTAATATAGTCATAATAGGGACATACTAATTTAAGTTTTAGCGTATTAACGATTTTCTTTATTATGTAAGTGTTCGTCTCCGTTCAATACAAATGTGATCAGAAGATTCGAATATTAATCAAATATTTTTTTTTTTTTTTAATTTATAGATGTTATGCTAATGGTCAATATGAAACATCAAAACTGACTACTGAGATAATTTATAAACAAAGAAAACTAATTATAGAATAAAAATATACGATTTATAAATTATTTATAAAAAATATAGGTACGCCTTAAGAGATCGCATGCCGTTTTCCGTCACGGTATAATTACGAGTATGAGGCGATCTTACCAGTAAGGTGCACGACACTAACCACTAAAAATAGCATAAATAATACATTTATTTAAAATTAAATTTGTATTTTGATGAGATTTATTCGAAACAATGATGAATGAATGATTTTTTAGTTTTGATTAGTTTTAGTTTTGATGTGAAACATTTAATACCGACTCAGACTGACTGTTGACTTGGCATTATATTTATAATAGTAGGTACTAGCGGTGCCTGCGACTTCGTGCGCGTTTGAATTTAACAAAAAAAGCTATTGTTGTAGCCTAAGTTACTCCTCATTACATCAGTTATCTGCCAGTGAAAGTCCCGGCAAAACCAGTCCAGCCGTTCCAGAGATTAACCGGAACAAACAGATAGACTGACAGACAGACAGACAAAAATTGAAAAAAATGTAATTTTGGTATATTTACGTATGTAGTAAAAAATGGTTATTCTAATATTACAAACAGACACTTAAATTTTTTCATTTTTTTATTTAGGCGAAAATTTAACAATGCCGTCTGAAGCCGTTCGGATGTTTGTTGGAAAAATCATTTAGCAATTAATTTGATACAATACATTTGCTATTTAAATGTATAAATTGGACTTCCCATGATTTGATGTATAACTCATATTTTATTTCGTTATTCGAGCTTTTTAACGTCTATAGAAATATCTGTCGCTTATTTAAATGGCCGGACGAGTGGATCTTAAGATTTACGTATTCCATGCGTTTTGTTCTATTATTAACTACAAAAGATCTTCATTTATAATACCTACAACAATATTCCACGTAACTACTTATATCCAAGTTCCGATAACAACTTCGATTACGTTTAAGACGCCATTTTTTCACGAATCTATTATGAATACCAATGATTATTTTAGATAGTTAAGGGTTCTGTATATAAACTGTTCATTTATTTTTAGTCTTGCATTGGTATGGGCTATAAAATTTACATGTTCATACAACGTATACATAATTTTTACATTTATACTTAATAAAATTTAAAAATATATTTTGTAATATAGAGTAAGAAATTATTAATCGGCGACATATAAAAATTGTAGATAATTTTTAACGGGATATTCCGAGTGGTGTTGACTGGCGATTATAATAATTTACTAAAAATAAGTAAACTTCGCTGCTTAAATAGTTCAATTATTAATCTAATCTAGAAATTAAAACTTTAAGTGACCAATTATTAAAAAATAAAAGATTTATGTTTCACGTTTATTGTAAAAAATATATTGATCTTAGATTATAATTCGGCTCTATAACAGAGTTCTGTGATCTTTTACATTATTTAAGCATTACTAAAATTTTTGATAAATAACAAAAAAAATGTGTACCTACTCATGATCATGATGATGACTCATGAACATGATGAAGTTTTTGCAAGAAATATTTTTCTCTAAAATTAATATTTATTAGGAAACACGTTAAACACATAATTATGTTTCCAGATTTGATCTTGAAAATGCAATGATCGCCACTTTCTAAAACACTTTTTAAGCGTTACATGATTTTATTTTGTATATTGTTGACGGTGGAAAAAATTGATTGGATATTATATTCAAGGCGACGTAAAAAATAATTGATAATTTATATGTTGGTTTGTTTGAAAAAAACTCTAATCATTGTTCGAGGTCAATTGTCATCAAAAGATAACTAGCGAGTTATTACATAATTTTTAGCATTCAAAAGAATAATAAGCATAATTTTAGGTTGGCATTTCATGAACAAGAAAAACAAAGTAATTTTAAGCTGATTTTAGAGATCCGTACAAACAGCCTTCGATTTAATATGTTTTTAATAAAATTAATAGTTGGGAGAAACATGTATTACAACTAGTAATAAATCTATTCAGTATAAATCTCTACAGTGTGTATAGTATTAAACAAGAACGTTTCTTGCCGTCCGTCTGATTTTTTAAACTACGCAACGGATATAAATGCGATTTTCATCAATAAACAGAGTGATTCAAGATAAAGGTTTATATGCATAATAAATGCATATTATAGTAGATAAAGGCCGAGAATTTTTACATTTGACTTTTCTAGTCGGGAAAAACCAAGACTTTTCTTTTTATGTTTGTTCTTCAATCTAAAAGTTGTTTATAGAAACTTATTGTAACAGTATAAAAGTCGGGACAGGTAGCTAAATATAAATATATCTATATTAAATTGATATGATATAAATTAATATGATGATGATATGAATACATAGAAAACATTAACGATAAACACATGACAGCTTATAAGCTAAATGGTTACCGTTAGTACCAGACAGTAACTTATTTGAATACTAATATTATCTTGAATGATTTTAAGATATATGTTAAAGTAACCGTAATAGCCCAGTGGATTAAATATGTATGTATATATGTATGAGTGTGTGTGTGTAAACATATATACAAATATTTAATCCTTCGCGCGTTCAAACCAATTTAAACATTATTGAGTTTTTATGCGCTTAATTTGTAATTATAATTTATCTCGTTGAGTTAAATACTCTAAAGTAGCTCCTTTAAGTCTGAATTTAATATTCCAAAGATATAATAGTACCAGCATTTTTGTAACGGCTAATTATCTGAATCTTATTTTCCCATAAAGCCTCAGAAAACAGATCACTGTGATTGGTTTTATATAAATATGTTTTTTCTCTTTCTTTAGGCGATTATTCGAATGGGAGAATCAAGAGAAATCCACGATGGCGTTAATCGGATGGCTGAGTTTCTGGTACTTCTTTAGGATGTGGATGACGCCGCTCTTACTAGTCTTGCCATTTTTTCACTATTGGCTTACACAAAGAAGTATGTTTATTATATAATTTATAAAAAATAATAAAACCTTAAAAATTCTTGAAATCGTATTGGTTTACAGGATTAATTATTTATTTTAAAGTGAATAGTCAGCGTTAAGCTAATATATTATATTATAAATTGTTAAATTGTCAAACCAAGCCACTTCGACAGATTTATTCAAAATAAAAATATCACTTCTCTCATACAAAAGCTTAAAACTAACAGCTATACTCAACGACTTATATAATATTAGCTTCAAAGCCAATAAACTATTTTTACAAAACTATTTTAAAGCAATGACAATCCTTCAACCCCTAAGCTCTAGTCAGACCTTGAGACGATAGAGACGAACGTCGTTAATGATACGAGCCATGAATAAAATTGTTATTGTTTAAAAATAGTTAGTTGCCATTAAAGTTAATAGACGTGTCCGAGTACAGCTGTCAGACACGATTAATGAAAGGATTATAATTGTGTTTTTTTTTGCAGACAACAACGCTCTCGTCCCCGTGTGTCAAATAGATGATGATTATATTGAAGAAGAACAAGACACCAAGGTAAAAATTTAATAGAATATAAATCATCAATAAATACTTATACTCTTTTTTTATTTTTATTAACTATTTATTTTTATTCTATGATTTTATTCTGGCTGTAAGTAATTATCATTAGCCTTCAAAATTAAATTAAAAATGCATTGAAGTTCACCAAATAATCAAGGCATCTTTATTAATATTTATAGTTATTTTTTATTGTGATGCAAGTGATTGATTGATTGACGAGTGTTGACAATCGCAAAGTTACTCGTAATAATAATAATCATTGTATAGTAAAAACTTATTACTTTTTCGAATTGACGCAATGAGTATCAAGATATAAATCTATAAAGTAAAGATATATTTAATGTTAGGTTTTTATTTTTATTGTACACAAACATTTAACCTCGACTTCATTCGTGAGGATAAGTACTTTATATTTAAACTTATAAGAAGTTAATTTAAATAATTTCTTAAAAGATTTTCAATGTTCAAGCTTTCTGAAGTTAATCATACTGAGTTTTATCGAAATGGGTTTAGTGATTTCGGTATAAATACTTAATAATCGACAGAACTACTTTTATTTTACGAATTTTATAAAATACTTACAGTAAATTACAAATATATTCGAATATTAACTTTATTAAACAATTCGCTAGTTATTCTGTGGCCAAACAAAAACACTTACATTGCTCTGTGGTTTATTCTTAGCAGAAAAATAAATGGATTTTAAAAACTGCTATTAAACTTTGTAATGCTTTATATTATTATATTAAATTTTAAATCTTTGAAATTTATATTAAAAATGGCTAAGATCATTATTGATCTTAATAATATTAATCCATGAAACTCTTAATTGTAGCCCTGCGAAGTAGCAACGTGTATTATTTTTAACTTTAAGTTGTATTCTCTAGTATCTTTTAAGTTAGTTTATTAATATATTTCATTTCCTTTTTGTACAGGATGAAAAAACGATAAAGACTAGACTTAGCGAGCTTCAAGATCTAACACTGACTATCAAGAACGGAATAGACTATGTCGTATCATTACTAGAAAGGATAAAGAAGTTAGTATATCTATTTTTATAATGTGTTTATATATTTATTTTTTTGCTATGTGTGCAACTATCGCTTTATGTTGAAGACACACTTACGGTAATACACTGTTTTTATTTTTTTAATATTGTTATTGAGAATATGTCGGTCGAGCTTTACGTCGTGTATTGAGGTTCATATCGGTTTTTTTTTACAAAACAACTCCACTGATGTTTTTTAAAAGTAGCTGAGATGGTGGGATCTTAGCAAAAAAAAGCGAGTTTAAAACGAGTCGAACAAATCTGTTTTTAAGTATTTTCATTCGAGTCGACAAGCCTCGGGTTCTTTGCGGCGAAAGAACATATCGTCTGAATAAAATCATACGCTTTTAAATCTGCAAATTCATAGAACACTATTGCTGAATTACAATAAAGAAAACGAAAAAATAATATATTTGAGTTTTTTATAGTCATGGAATCACGTTACGTGAACTGATTAATATATAAAAAAAATAATGATTACGTAGCGTTGATACTAAAACCCTATCCTTTTTTAGATTTTTCTTTTACTCTAGTTTTGAATACTTTTTTTAACTCATTAATTAATTTTAAATAAATGATTCTTATTTACCTTAACTTGCATCCTTAAATAAATGATCATAGTCATTGTACTTGATGTCGCAGCTGAGTGCTATTTGTTTTTGTCATTTCACGGTCAACTTCACCGTCGAGTATCGATTTTTTATGTTACAGAGTAACCTTGTCGTTTTCTAACTTTGCAAATATTATATATTTGCATTTATTTGCTTAATTTGCGTATATTTATGTGTCGTGATTGTTTCATAGCTTTTGACAACACGAAATAATCAATTTTGCAATTTTGTACTTTTATGATTGAGGTTACATCATGTATATATAAAAAGTTCTGTAACATTTTTTCCTTTGTTTATCGACCTTTTTTATTTTTCTTGCTATTGACGAATCTTAGTGTTGCCAATAATAAAGTTAGAAATAAAAGTAAAAAAAATATATTGCTAACATTCAAATTCATAATTTTTCAAATGATTATAGTAGAATTTCGACTGCTGGAAAAATATTAAGGAATACGTACAGGTATTTTATTTTACACGCATTAATTTTCCACGACTCAGTTTTGTTTATAATTATATTTTACAATCAAAGGAAAAATTACCATAGTGATAAAATAACACTAGACTTTGAATACAAAAAAAAATATGTATTAAAAGTATATGTAACGCTACGAAAACACGATAGTCTAAATAAAAAAAAAAGTATATTTACTCTTAAAAAATACATCCGTACAATACTTATGTCCGAAAAAAACTTTTGTGTATGGCAATTAAATTCAATGACGTCTTTATTACTCACAAACAATAATAATAATAATGATAAATTGATTGTTAGTGCGATTCGTGGAAACAAGACATACTTATTTTATTTGCGACAAAACATTTTTTTATACATATATTTCAACCACTATCATTAAAGTTTTTTTTAATAATGATAATTTAATGGCTTTCTGCACTTAGCTTATATGTGTTCAGATTATTATTTTTTTATGTCGGAATTTTTAACAACATTTGTGCCTTATATCATGAGACCTTTTGCCAAGTTCGACCTAACGTCGTAAAAAACTGATAATATATTTTTATAATTCTATTTCTTTTTTTTCAGCTTGGTAAACTTCAGCGTGCCATATTTAAGCTATTTAGCTATAGTGTCTCTCATTGGATTATCTATAGCTTTCTATATTATACCCGTCAACTATTTATTTATGGCATTTGGTGAGTTTTTAATTTTTATTAAACTATAAGTCATAAAGTACAATTTATTATGCCAGGAAATAAATTAATAAATGAATATCCATCTATATACGAATTCATTTATACTTAATATTTTATAAATAATCATTTAAATACATTTTGTATTTATCTGGGAAAAATTCTTTCCGAATACGGAAGAGATGTTTCTCATAAATTTTCAAAAGTTTTGTGTTCCTTCATTTATTATAAGAAATTTTACAATACTTAAACATAGTAAAAGAGGTAATCTTTACTTTTAAAAAACATACTTTATATATATAATATAAAGTATGTTTTATTAAATAACATATTAAATACTATACAATTATATATTAAATTTAAGAGAAAAAAATCTTTTGTATAGTGTTAGCAACCGTGTGACACGTATTGAGCGCTTTTTGATAACAGTGAATTGGTAATTAATTAATTAAGTACATGTGCAAACAGTAACAATTAATATTTATTTGCAGGTATTTATAAGTTTACACGTAAGTTTTTAAATCCAACGAGAGTTCCGAACAATGATATCTTGGATTTTATATCACGTGTGCCAGATGACGAGATCTTGGTAAGTACACACAAAAAAAACTTCATTTAAGTAAACTACAAGCAAGTAAACGCTAAGCTATCAGCGGGTCGGTGCTATTGATACCTCGATTTTAATATTTTAATTCTAATTGATATTAAAATAACGCTTAATTACAGGGAAAACTCTTCTGTAAAAAGTTTTCATGAATCCCCTTCCTAAACACTAAAGTAACAGTGTATAATTTTAGGATAAAATTTGTCATAATAAATAAACACAAAAATACTAAGTATAACCAAAATGATTTATTTCAGAAACAATGGCGAGAGTTGAAAGTTCCAGAGCCAAATTTAAATCCGTCGGATCCGACGAAAAGCAGATAGTAGATGTCCAAGAGAGATATTGGATTTAATATACACTTTGTTCTTCGGAGTGAGTGCCATAGTGGCGAAGCCAGGGTGCTAAGACAAGAGTGTACAAGCCCGAACAAAAAGCGGATACATAACTGTTACTTTTATGAGTAAACTTGCCGTTACCCGCGAATTGTCACTTTTCATCACTGATAGTGTTCCAGGATAAAATTGTCCAAGTCTTATTCTTGTGATAAGAAAACAGACAGACAGATTTGATTTCGCATTTATAATATTAATACTTTCAGGTGAGATAGGATTAATCTTTCAAGGCTCTTTCGTCTATTTAAAATAAAACTTTACTGACGTAAAAATAAGTTTTACTTCCGTCACGTGTATTGCGTTTTACCAAATAGTTGTTTTATTTTTTAATTACAATAATAACACATACTGCATTAAAACCGCGCGATTAATAAAGCGTCATATAAAGCTGGATTTGTATTTGCCTCTAGATATACATAATATACGATTGTGATTTTAATGTTTAATCATATTTATTATAACTATTGCAAATAAAAAGAATTTAATCGATAATTCGCCTCAAATTGAGGTGGATATAGATCTTGTGATTCTCGGTGAATGTACTTGAGCATCTTGATTGGGTTCTGGTACGCCTAATTCTTTCCAATCCTTCTGTGAACGGAAGAATAAATTATTAATTAATCACTTATTTAATTGTAACATATATCCTATATATAGTATACGAAAATTGTGATATGAACATTAAAAAACAAAAATACAGTTCGGTTGATAACATTTTAATCAACTCAAAGATAATTTATTAACAACTTTTGTTTTTCAATGTACTTACTTAACTTAATTGCTCAATAAAACTTGCCTTTGTGATACATTCGTCATTAAAAATAATTCGTAGATTTAAATGTATGGAACAATAAAGTTTATAAATTAAAATTCTTTGTTTATGATTTAAAATAATACCAATATTTAAGCCGACGTTACCCTAACTCCAAAAAATTTAAACCATTTAAATTAATATAATCTTGGAAAGCGTGTAGTAGAAGAAATAGTGGATAGGATTGATATAATCGGATAAAATTCTAAATCCAGAAATCATTGGAGTTGTGATGGAGCAAAGAGGAGGATTACACTCATATATTATAATTTAAGAGAAGTTGTATTTTCCCCGCAATGGTATTATAGCAATTTACGAGAATAATTATGGAAAATTAATTTTATCTCCACCATCACATCATTTCTATATTCCATTTATTTGAAGCCAACGCATGTGCAATCTGCACTCAAACTGATATAAACTCTTTTGAAATGCTTCTACTGTTTTTGTTATGATAACGGTAGACGGACGGGTATATAGACCACCTGATGGTAAGTAGTCACCACAATGGCGCTGTAAGAAATATTAACCATTCCTTACATCGCCAATGCGCCACCAACCTTGGGAACAAGATTTTATATCCCGTGTGCCAGTTACACTGGCTCACTTATCCTTCAAACCGGAACACAATAATACCGAGTACTGCCGTTTGTCGGTATCATATCTAATGAGTGCGTGATACATACCCAGATGGGAATGCACAAAGCTAGGGCTTTTGATGAACCACGACTTGGTGTTAGACCACCAATTCGTTTCCCATCATCATATTCGTGAATGGTGTGCCTTAACGTTTTTTAGATGCCCTTAACCAAAATAGAGGCGTCGACCCGTTGAGTTGCGCTGACTCTATCCTACCGTACCGGACACACGCTGCCATTATGAGCGATTAATCACTTACCAATATCTCATTGTCCGGTACACGCGAAAGGAAATCTAATAAATCATTATTTAATATTCTGTCCGGATTCAAATATTTCCTCGTAAATTTGTATATACCTGTAAATAAATAACTATGTTTTATTACTATATATAAAGAAAACGCTTATAAAATTAAATTAATAAAGGAGAAATTAGTAAGAAAGTATTTATAATTTTTTATAAATATAAATTATAAAACGTGATTGGTAAGGCGAAGACGGAGTACATTGGCAGAATTGGCGAGAGACTGGTGCACCTTCCTTCAGGAACACGTGCGGTCTGGTCTCTCGATATGGCTGTTTTAGGGAATTTCTGTCAGCCTTCCTTTCCATCTCTGCACAAGGACGGTGAGTCATTGGCCCATACCGCGAAGGAGAAAGCTGATCTTTTAGGCTCTCTCTTCGCGTCGAATTCGACTCTGGATGACCAAGAAAATTCACCACCAACAATCCCACGATGTGATATCACGATGCCGGAGGTTAAATTCCGGCAAAGTGCAGTTCGTAAAGCACTTCTTTCCTTGGACATTCATAAGTTGAGTGGACCCGATGGTATCCCTCCAATCGTGCTACGGAAATGTGCTCCCGAGTTGGCACCGGTCTTAACGCGTCTTTTCCGGCAATCCTACGCATTAGGCGTCGTCAAACATCTAA
Organism: Vanessa tameamea; assembly: GCF_037043105.1. Lineage (NCBI taxonomy): Eukaryota > Metazoa > Arthropoda > Insecta > Lepidoptera > Nymphalidae > Vanessa > Vanessa tameamea. Next base: position 6,932,263 of record NC_087313.1, on the reverse strand, counting down.
TTTGTTTTTTTTTTTTAATATTTGTACAAGGCATTTATAGATACAGTTTTATTTAATGAAACCTCTTACCCAAAGTCATGAGAAGATAATTGAATGGTATCAAATACAAGCCGACGGACGCAACAATCAATAATATCATAGAAACGTAACTCAGAAATGGCACCTTGAAAGTAATTAAACTGAAAAAAAAAAACAATTGTATTCTATAAATATAATCATAAACAAAAACTAAAGCTGTGTTTATTAAAGATACATCTATTATTTATAATATAAATATAAAACTTGAAACACAAAGACTTAAGTGTAAAGTAAAGTAAAGTTTACTTGGTAAGTACCACCCACTCATTAGATATGATACCGCCAAACAATATTTCTCGGTATTATTGTGTTGCAGTTTGTAGGGTTAATGTGCCAGTGTAACTACAGACACAAAAGACCTAACATCTTAGTTCCCAAGATTAATGGCGCATTGGTGATGTAAGGAGTGGTTAGTATTTCTTACAGCGACATTGTCTATGGGCGGTGGTGACCACTTACCATCAGGTGGCCCATTTGCTCGTCCACCTACCGATACCATAAACAAACAAAGAGTTGTAAATAATTATGAAACATAAACTTTTTTTTATACGTACGACTGGCAAATTGGCCACCTCATGGTAAGTGGTCGCCATTATTCATAGACGTTGGTACTGTAAGGAATAACTTTTCATACAAAGATGTTATGTTATTTGTGTCTGTGGTTACATTTGCTCACTCACCCTTCTAACCGGAACACAACAATACAAAGTACCTACAGCTATTTGGCGGTAGAATACTTTATGATGAGTAGGTATATGGGTTACTACTCATCGGGCTACTCATAGTATACCTACTCAGTCGGGCTTGCACAAAGACTACTAACACAATATATATATTTGTTTCCATAAATGAAATTACAGTGAATACAAAATATTCGAACATTTTATACATATAACTTATCGAAAAACTTTTTAATATATCATTATATATACAAGACAGCTAAATGATAAATATACTTACTTGTACAGTCTCTCTATGTGGGAAACTATGAATTCAATTCCATTTTTTATAGTGAACGTCATTTTTTGTAGATCTTGTAATTTTCCAGTGAATGTCTTGTCTTCCTGAAATGTTATGAAATCATTGTATTCAAAGAAGGTAAAAAACGTGACATCAAGGTGTAAATTAACAATAGATCGTAATGACAATTTAATTGTCTAGTAGTTTTATAGGTTTATTGGTCTAGTGGATAGCTCTAAGACCTTTAGATCTTTAGGATCCGGGTTCGAATCGAGTCAAATTAATAAGAAATGTTATTGGGTTAGTAAAATATGTGTGTTATACCTCGTCGGATTGCTGACCTATCTGACTATGGAATTGGCTATCTGACTATTATTATTTAAAGTTTCAATGCGACGATCAATACTTTTATATTCTATATTACTTTATATTACGGAAACAACGTACGTTTGCGTAGTCTATCCCGGTAGATGAATGTATATGATATTTATTGAAATTTATTCAATTATTCGTAGACAAAAAAAAACATATAATTCCACCGACATTATTATTTATTAAGGATTATTATTAAAAAAACATGGCAATTAATTGGTTTAATTAAAATAATTTTAGTTGCTATCTTGTCTTTATATTACGCATTAGGTCGTAGCTTTATTAAGTATGCCTCACCTACCAGGGTGGAACTCAAGCTATAAAATTCATATTGACCGAGTGGGAAGGCTGTAGAATAACTTCACCAGATTTCTAGCAGCTAAGAATAACAATTGTCCATATCGTGCCGATCACGGAAGACGTCTGAGGCATTTTAAAATTGATTCCGTTAACGATTTATTATTTTTAGATAAATTAATGAACGCTGAAATACAATCAACAAAGCTAATCTCTAAAATTCAATTATATGTCCCACGTAATTTACCTGGATGTATCAGGACTTATAATTTTATAAACAGCCTCGATATCGATACCCACAAACCAAATCTTTTTAGCTTTAAATCATTATTATATGCTGTAATACTACTCGTATTATATTTTTTATTGTTTTTGTTGAGTTTATCTTTAGAACATTAGAATCGTTATGTTCGTTTTAATACTAAATGTATTTATTTATACCCGTTAAGTTGTTATATGTTTATGCTAGCTTAAGATTTTAATACTTAATCTAAGTGTATTACTTTTTTATTTTTATTTAATAGTGTTATAAATACCTGTTGTGGTGCATCACACTGCAACAATCCGTCTATTTTTAATTACTTAGTTTTTGTGAATATGCCGATCGTGTTTTAAATAAATAAATAAAAAATCTAATTTATGAATTTAGACTATAAATACAATCATTGAATATTAATGCAGATCTTTCACCACACTTAAAGCAGAGGTTTGTTATTGTTTCTTGAAATTAACGCATAGTGATTTTTAAAAGTTATTTATGATTATTTTAATTAATTAAATATTTTTTGAAGAATGTTTAAAAACAAAATAGCTAGAAGAAAATGGATGCAAATCAATGATACAAGACAATGATAGTACTCAATATTTGTAGTCATTGATATATAAAAAAAAATGTATACATTAATGTTCGTAGTGTATAATATTGGCGGCACGAATATAATAATCTTTTAAACAAAAAATATTTATACAGATGACTTAAATTCGGTAGCTGGTTAATTTTTCGTTAGGCGAATTGGAATTGAGAATCGACGGAGAATTGGTAAAAGCATTATTGCCTCTACTGCATGCGATCATAATTTGTTATTAAACTGGATTTCTAAATTTGAGTCGTATATACTTTTAAAGTTTTCAGCATTAGTAATGTAAATTTTAAATAAGTAAATATCCACAAATGAATATTGAGATTTATTTTTGAAATTATAACTTCTTATGGGAGGATAAGCCGCTTCGTTAGTCGTTACGTAACGCCTTACGGTTCTAGTCTCTATGGCTTCCCTTTCTCTTACGCATACGGCAGCGATTAGTTTAAGTTATCACTTCTGTCGGGCGTCCCGAGACGCACAAGTACTTATTCTCTTTCAGAAAAATTAGATGATTTAAAAACACGATTTAAGGACATGGAAATCAATGGTGCTTTTCGGATTTAAGCCCACAACCTTCGAATTATAATTACTATGTTGTATCTAATCGGTCCATCACGTTAATTTAATATTTATTTTTTCCACTTGACGGTCCTGAAATATCGTATAAGAAACCACTTGAATAAAGAATATTTTGAATTATATAATAATTAATTTAAGCATTTTCTGACTAAAACAGCTTGTATAAGTTCTAGAAGTATAACAACTTAACGAGCTTTCGAAAACGAACTCGCTACGAGCGGGGATTCAATTATTGGACATCGCTGATGCCAACGTAACGCAATTAGTGACGCATCGATTGAGATAACTCGGTTTTCGCCGTGCAAACCTTTAGGGAAATCGATTTCGATCTTTGTTAATACCTAATCACATAGCTTTAACATAAAATAAAATAAAGTACGTAACTTTAATTATTATTATTATTTCTGGTTAAATATTTATAAATCGCATCATAACTAGTACGGTCTTGCCATAATTAACTTTCAAGATTCTTTCAATAGAACTACGATTCGTTTTTTTTTAAATTATAAAGCTTATGATTTTAATATTAAATCTTATGAGATTATTCTAATATTTTATGATCAGCCAGAGAGTTGTTTATATTTAACTTTTTAATGAGTCGATTTAGCATTTGTTGCGTTTTTGTCTAAATACTCTGTTCTTGATCTTGACCAATTATTTGTCTTGCATATCTTGCGTAAGTACCAATAATGAAAATATCTCTAACCGTTTACAAGCAAGTGCATTCGGATAATTGCATAAAGAACATCTGATTAAGTTTTCAATGAAAATTCGAAGTGGGATTCGATGATATTGTTTCCATTATTTTACTACCAAGTTAAATCATAAATCATAAAATAGGTAAACAATGATAAATGTAGATTTGAGTAACTAAATTAATAATATCTAGAGTAACAAACCCACCTGTACATATATACTCTCTAATACGTCATCGTTTAAGCTCCCCGGTGTATTTGAATTGTCGGATCCTGAAATCAATGATTTCATTCATACTAATGAGCTGAGATGGCTCTGTGGTTAGAATGCGCACATCTTAACCAATGATTGCGGGTTCAAACCCAGGCAAGCACCACTGAATTTTCATGTGCTTAATTTGTGTTTATAATCTCGTGCACGGCGGTGAAGGAAAACATTGTGAGTACCTGCATGTATCTAATTTCAACGAAATTCGCTTTGGAGCATCGTGGCGGAATATGCTCCAAACCTTCTCCTCAAAGGAAAAGGAGGCCTTAGCCCAGCAATGGGAAATTTACAGGCTGCACGTGTGGTATGTTGTAATGAGAATATCAAATATGTGATTATAACTTACGTTATGTTATACAAACCTCGTTTTCTTAATATCCAGTGACCGAAGAAAGGAATTAAAAGTAAGAGAGGGACTGACCACAGACGAAGATAGAAGCAAAAAATTAACCATCCGAGCAGTACAAAGAAGGAAAACTCCTTATCCTCCCATTCGAAAAGGCGCCTGTTGAAAAATATGCTTTGAGTAAAATTGCCTATACTCTATTTCAAACATAGCAGGGAAAAAGCCAAATAAACAACATTTGACAGCACATTGACGCGATATCATTGGTTGAGAGCTTGATTATTCTATGAATTCACTATGGATTTGCGAAGAAAATGGCGCTATGAACGTCGACGAAACGGTTATAGGAATCTTGAAAGTAAAATTAAAATGGAAATAAGTAGTTAAATGTAATAGTGTTGTGTGTTGCTGAGTTCTTAACAAATCGCATGAAATACGTAAATCTAAGTTTTGTTTATCTTTTTTCCTACTTCCATTGGCATAGGATATACTTACTTCTAACCTTATTTATTGTTAAAAAAGATTTAAAGGAACTTTTTTGAACACAAAATCAATACTTAGTAAAAACAAAAATATTATCATTGTACATCTTTATTTCAGTGCTCCTAGACAATCTTTATCAATTTAAATTAATCCTATTATAAAATTTTATAAAAAATGATTACGATAATATTAATCCATCTATTAAAATTACTTTAATATAAGTTTAGAAAATCTGAAACATTTATAAGCGTGCCTTGGGGGTAAAACCAACTCATATGACTTGACGGCAGCATGACGGTCTCTGTGTCGTTATACTCCCTCTCCGCCGCCACTCTCCTTGTGTGCAGAGCACGTCTACTACACACTTCATTGCTATATATTGTTAACATAATAACAAAAAAACGCGGGCAAGTGCGAGTCGGACTCAAGCACCGAGAGTTCTGTACCATCACAGAGTACTGACAGATTAACCGGATATGTTTATATATGGGCGATTGGTATTGTAAGGAATGGTAATTTAACCACTCATTGACGCACACACACTCACTCACGTGTGTGTGTGTGTGTTTTACAATACCAATCGCCCACCAACCTCGAGAAACAAGATGTTAGTGTATGGTGATGGTAGTCCATAGTGCCTGTCTTAAATATATTTAATTAAAAATAAAATATAGAATTGTTCATGAGGCTGTGTATTATATGTCCAATTTCTCCTATGAAAATAACTTTATTTAAGTTACAAATGATCTTACTTATAATACTCGTTCAATTCAGCGGCTAAGCTCAATAAGTCTGATATAAACTTCATATTGCTGTAGATAAGAGCAACATCAAATTTAGGCGGATTTTTTATATATTTAACCTCCTTGGATTGAAACAACCTGACGGTAGCTTTAACCTGGAACAATAATTTAATTAAATAAAGCGATAAATTATTTTTTGTACTAAAACTGTTTTTTTAGTCGTACTCGTATCCACAGCATTAACTTGTCGTTCCTTAAACTTTGCATTTTATTATTGACATTCGCTCTCGTAAACGAATTTAAATTTACAGTTATTTGACATAGTCTATTTTTTTTCGAGAAAATAGCAGCTAATTCTCTTAATTGTATGTCTTGGATTAATTGTATATCTATCATAGAAACAAAATCATAAAAATATAAAAAAATCTTCCAAATTTAAATTCGTGTCATTTCGATTTTTTAAAATCTATTCATTGGTAATTGTTATATATTTTTATACTTATAGTAGTTTTATTATAATTTTAGTAGTTAGTTATAATTAATTAAAATGTAACAATTTTGAAAAAACTTTCACGGACAGACTAGACTACTTTTATACATATTTATACTTAAAGAATTAAAACCGACATTGACGCCAGTATTTCGCGCAATATATAATATTTTTTTTTCATTATATAACTTACAGGATTCCAGGCCATATACATCTGGAGTTGTACCCTCGGACAGTTGCCTTTCGCGCTGTTTCTTTTGTTTCTATCTTTCAGCGCGTACCAGCGCGTGACGTTATTGGTTATCCTCAACAAGGGTATCGACACCTTCCCTATGGATTCATTCAGTATCGCGTTGCTCAGAGAACTGTCATACATTTTGAGATCCAAGGTCGATGTGACATCGTATACTTTACTGGAACCACATATAATCATAAGTCAAAAATATTGGTGTTCATTAATCTATGAAGTTAAACTCATTTGGGACGATAGCCGACCCACTATTAATAACAGATAATTTACTTAGTGGTAGTTTTGTGCAAGTCCATCTGTGTAGATACCACATAGTCATCATATATTCTTCCACCAAGCAGTAATACTTGGTATTGTTGTGATCCGGTTTGAAGGGTGAGTGAGCCAGTGTAAAACAACAGACACAAGGGATATAACATCTCAGTTCCCAAGGTTTGTGGCGCATTGATTATGTAAGAAATGTTAAACATTCCATACGGCGCCAATTTCTATGGACAATGGTGACCACTTACCATCAGGTCTATGCCTACCGATGCCATAAAAATTACTGGTTATAATTAAAATAATTACTGGTTGGTGAGATTCATAAAAATCTGTGACGTTTTGTGTGCACCTTTGTCGTCGTTTCAAAATGAATCGCGTTTCCGACGTAGTGTCACTTTGACCACAAGTGCAATTGCTCTTGAGCTTTTCTCCATAAAAACCATAGAAACCGATCCACAGAGTAAAATAATATTCGCCAAACAAAAAAGAAATCACTCACAAAACATAACATTTTTTCCACTTGGGTTCAGTGCTTGCCCCGGCTCTATGCGTTTCCACCCTCTCGTTGTCGATCTCCAACGTGCAATATGCATTCGGTCTGCTAGTTAAGCCTTTAGCGCCTATAAGATTTACGTGTAACATGCCTACTACGTTCCAATCGCTTGGCAGTTTTAATACACCCTAAAATACACACAGATTATAGATTCTATTTTATCTTTAAAAATACATTTAATGCTGAACTTTAATACTAATTAAATTTGAATATAGAACATACAAACTATCGAACAAAATAACATGTTTTTTTTAAAATAAAATACATTTATTACCGCACTTTAGTAGTATTCAAGTTAATCGAATATAGAACGATAGAATTTATAAACCATTAAACAAACAAGTTAAATAGCAAACATCAATGTTTGCTTTACCTGATGCGATTATTTTTTAACAACAATTAAAAAAAAAAAACAAATTCATCTTGATAACGATTCACATATTTTTTATTCGTGGATGTGTCAACAGTCACGCGATATCTTACATGTTTCTCCTCACAATCAATCGAAGGGCTTGGAGATATGTCAGCGAATCGAATCGCACACATCGTTATCGAAATATGTATTTCACCGTAGCCATCGTCCAGCTGCTGCCAAATCTCATGTGTGCGTTCCTTTTCGAAGGAAGATAAGTCTAAAATGCAACTTGAGTACAGGAAATATTAATCATTGCTGAATTCATTAACTTGTAAAACTTAGTAAGTATTATTAAAATATGTAGCTATATAGGGATATACTTATAAAAATATTAATTGTATTATTTGGAGAGGTGGTATCATCCAAAGATTGCGGTTGATTTTTGATTTATGTCAAGTCTAGCACCACTGAGACTTCATTCATTTATAATTAATCTCTCGGTAAGTGCTCGGCGGAAAGAAAATATCGTGAGGAAACTTCCGTGTCGTATGGAATAATCTTCAGTTCGCTTAAAGGGTGTCCCCCTTTAGGCGAACTGAAGATGTGGCCAACATTGGGATATTTACAGGCCATTCCGAGGATTAAACTAATGTATTTGGAAGAAAATATATATAAAGTTTCAATACATAAGTAAGTATTAATATTTAAATTGTTAAAATAGTTCAATAGTCTTACCTGCCCATAAAGTTTTTCATTTTTCCCTTATCCCAAAGGGATACATCCAATATGCAGTCATTATAGAGATGTAATTGAAATCTTTCCTTCCATTCCGGCCTTTGATTACTTGGAACACTTTTAGATTTAAAGGTTTCATTGCCCAACCTTAAACGTATGCCTTAATTAAACACCGTAATTCTTCCTTTTGAAACATAATATTTAAGCAATAGTCTTGCAAATCGTACTTATGATTGACGAATAAAAATTTCAATAAGCAAAATATTCATTTTAAAAAACTTGAGATTTATAAATCAAAATAAGTGTTTCTTAAATGTATTGAATATGTGTAAGTCTATATAAATAATAAATACATACTGAAATTTACAATAAACGCTATGAGATACTCCATCATCAGGCACCGAAGGAAAACATTTCGCCTCTACGAGAACGATAGTCACTATTGTATTCCATCTTCGATCTGATTTTTTTAACTGTAAAATTGAGATTGATTTTATTTATCAACAAAAACATATCAAACTCAAGCTGTCACCAAGATCTTACCTTGTTTTTATTGACACTTGATACGAATATAGAGGAACTGCTGCTTCCATTCAGTTTTGGTATGCTTATAAGTGAACTCGGACGCCACCTGGCAGCGTGAAATACATCACTTAGAGATATTTGACGAGACGTACGAAACATTATACTCTTAGTTTCAATAAATTGTCAAGTACTTACACATCCGAATTGTTCCGTTTATTCCGAAGATTAACTGTATTTTTGAATAAAGAATCCATTGAATGTTTTAAACTGATTTTTTTATTACTAAGCTTATAGTCAGTACACATCAATAAATCATTGAACTACAATCATTAAACTATATTATTATTGCTTTATTTTCTTACGCCATACTTATCTTATCAATGTTAATTTACGATAAAAACATATAATCCAAGATTTATTTGGTGAGGCATAATTATAAGTATATTGCGTATCTTCTCTAATATATACAAAAAAAATGTGATTTGCGCGTCTGTCCGTTTATTCTCTAACTTCTTCTGTAAAACATTTTATATCATAATGTTTTTGTCATTGTTCAAGTATTTTATTTGGATAAATCTTGCATTAATATTTATTTTGACAAAAGGAGATTTTGAATTAAATATTATCTTAATTAATAATTGTAATGTGTTGTCTTAAAACATTTGGAGACGACGGGTATATGTCTATTTTTTATGAATAATTACAGTAACTATTGTAGTTTCAGTTGTTAAAATAAATGATAACCTGATGAATTTCATTTATTTAAAGTAATAAAGTCATGTATTCTATTTTATTTGGACTCTAGAGAAACCGAAACAGTTAGATATAGCATATTTATAAATCTCTTATGAATCATAGTATATTTTTAAATTAAAGTAAAATCACCAAAACATTAAAAAAATTTAATGAAATTTCATTTAGAATTTTATATATCTATGTCTAAACCAAAAACTTATATGTTTAGATCTCCTTCCGTAGAAAAAAAAATGTGGTTTTAGCGATATTTGTAATACAATAATTAAATTTAAAAAATATATGTTACGCTAGGAAACCACATTATTTAAATAATGGACAAAAAAAGGTACCTCATTAAACTTTTATACTCTTTTTATGAAAATTTAAGACTAATTTCAAACTACAATTAGCCCTATCTCTATCCAAAAGTCAGAGAGTAATAAAAAACACATTCAGTCACACATTCTAATATCATTTCGATTAGTTGATAAATTATTTTTTTATCTTTTATAATTTAACCTTGCAATGGCATGAACAATAATACGATCTATTCCCTTTTTTTAATTTTAATATGTCGCATTAATTTTTAAACGATAACTTTATCCGATGCCAGCTAGAGCCCACCCACATCACAAGTAGTTGGGGGGTATACTGATATCTAATGTTCTGGGTCAAGAAAAATAATTCCCATCCCAAAAAAATCAGAAAATTGTCAATAACATGTGGGTCTCTTCTTCAAGAAATAAATGCCACCTTTAAAAATATTTACTATCTAATAGCCGGATTCACTCTTAAGTCGACTACTAAATCGAAATCGACGTGAGTATTCTGTATTAACTTTGCCATGCCAAGCTATAATTATTTAAAGCTAACGTTTACAATATATTTTAGGTATTCCCGCAAACTTTGACAATACAAAAAAAAAATATTTTAAAAAAAATAAAATAACTCGCGCTCCTTTTGGTTTTACATAGGATCCCCAACTATGTTTCTACATCGTACAATTTTGTAGGTAGGTGAAATCAGTTTTCAAGTAGCTTGCACCTTGTTATAACTTATAGCATTAGGAAATTATAGTAGTAAATAAAGCTTTATTTATATTCTATGAAAAATTATCTTTTATAGCACTAGTGCTTCACTAACGATTATTGAAAACTCTTTAAAACTGAAAACTGAATAAATGTTTAAATACATAAAATATATGGACCTGAGGACTGAAACGAAAAATGTAAGAGTCAGTCCAGTGCTTTCGACATAAAGTTTGGATACATGAGTATTTTGACTATGATTTAAATTAAGATATTTCTTTATGACAAGATATTACTTATATAATATTGAGTTAATTATAATAATACTTGTACTTTGTCCTTTTTGTCAAAATAATATTTTAAAATCTAAACACTTTTAAGAATTACCGTACAGTATGTCCGCCATCTGTTGTCGAAAGAAATCAATAAATGACGCCACTAGTCACTACCTATTCAAACGGCTTTTCTTGGTACTTCTATTCACCGCTAGTAGCGCCCCTGTAAGTAAGTTTGGCAACGCGTCCTCAAACAAAATAATTTGTGGCGCTAATGTCACATAATAGGAAGCTGTTTGAGGTAGTGTTATTAGTAAGAGGTTATGTAGAAAAATATATTTTAAGGTGTGGTGCAGTTAAAGCAAACGCTAAAAATGGAGAAAAGGAAAAATTCGTTAGGTGCTGTTAAAATGTGCCGTTTTTGTCTGACACAAAACGAATCATTAGGAAATTTATATGATAGAAACCGTTCTTCAAAAAGTTCTGTTAATCTTCATCTAAAAATTTTATCATGTGTTTCTATAGAGGTATGTATTAGATAATACTTTTTTTTCTTTTATTTGATAAATAAGAATGTATTAAACTATAAAATGCAGTTTGGACGCCACCTATACTGATGCATTTTGTCTACATGGCGTAATGGCGCCTAACGTCTAATTGATTATACAAACATTATTTACCATGGTATAGCAACAGAATGTAATAAAAATAAATTCACCTTTAAATATAAATTAACTAAATTAAAATGAATTTTTGTCATCCCATTGTCAATAGATGGTCGTTCATTCTCACTGCTGACACTATGAGCGCCACCTAGTGTTTATAAATGTTGTTAGAGAAATTGTCTTCATATATTTCATTCAAATTAAAAATTGATGTTCACAAATAATTCATGTTATTCCATAGGTATTCCCTTCAGATCACATGCCAACATTTATATGTGAACGCTGCAAATTCTTTATGAACTTATTCTATGAATACAAGCACATAGTCCGTCAGGCAGATGAGACTATACTTCAGTATGTTCGACATGGAACATCAATGGAAATTATTTCTTGGCCTACAGCCCTCACAAATGTATGTATATTAAAAGTATGATGTTACTTGCACATTTAACTTAGACAGTAATTTTGCTTAATATAAGCACTAAGAGAGTAATTAATAAACTTAATTAAATATAAATAACTATAAAAATTAACTATAAATAACTATAAAAATTAACTATAAGCAAAATTACTGTCTTAGTGTGTTTAAAACCAAAATTACTTAATATGTATAATTTGTTGCAGATATTCCGGAATAAAGTAGTAAAAACTGTTGTAGAAGGGGGTGCAACTGTTCAAGTAACATCCCAAGATAATTCAGACAGTGATGACGATGAAGGAAATGTTTATAACATCAAGGTGAATTTTATAAAACATTATATTAAATAAATTACCTACAACTTGATAGCAATTTTTCCCTATAAATCATAAGGATCTGAAAAATTTATCTTTTTAATCTGCAATTCTATAAACAATAGTTTACCAGATAATAAAGAATCATATTTTATTTTAAAACATGCTGGATTTTCATTATATATAAGGAGACATATAATAAAAAAAAATATGAAAAATTGTCACAAAATTATAAATAAGAACCTTAAAATTAATTCAACTCAATATTTTCTTATCTTTTTATAATTCACTCTGGTAACAGAAAAATATGATTTAATTTTTTTACCTAAATAACATTTTATTTTAAGATTGGTGACACACCGGACGAAACAAATACTGCTTGTGTAAAAGTGGTAACTAGTAAAGATGGAAAGGAAATCAACGAAGATTCAAACATTAGGGGTAAAGGTAAATTTGTGTGTGCTATTTATGTTTATTTCATAAGATTTATTATAATTTGCATATTATCTCTGTAAGTAGCCAATGCGTGTGTTCATAGCTATTCAATATCTGTTTAATTTTAAATAGACTTATTTCTTATTTGCTCATACCTTTACAAGCATTTCAAAGATTAATAATTTTAAAATGCCAATATTTACTTTTTAATTTTGTAGTTGTGCTTTGAATTTTGATCGCTGTATTTAATTTCATAAGGAATTTCTGTTTGCAATTGTACCATTATAGGTATAATTGTGTACAAAGCTTTCTTAGCATTATTAATGGATCTTAACCTACAGTAATTACCAATACAAATAACAATAATTACCTAAATTATTGTTATTTATTATTGTATTACTGTAGGTTTTTTTTTTTAATAAATGAAATATCCAGAATATATACATAATTTACCTTTTTTTTCATAATGCCAGAATTGCATTATAATTTTATCATATAAAGTTACTTTCTTTAAGTTGGTACATTTTTGAAATGCTTGCAATTATTAATAAATATACATAAATGTATAAGATAATGAGGTATTATTATATTCTAAGATAATCACTTCACTTAAAGCTAATATAACTTTACTTAAAGTGAGACATGTGCATGTTTTCCACACATGTTTAGTATGCATGATAATTTCCTTTATAGTATAATTTGATTTAATCCTATATAAATTAGCAAGTATATTATTGAAGATATTCTAATGTGTGTTTGATTTGAAGGTAAGCAATGTTTTTTAATACATAATATACAGTGTGACAAGTTGAAATAAATCAGCATATTGAAAACAATGTCAGTATTTCAAATGGCACAGAGTCGGGAGAAGTAGATCAGAATCAAATGAGGGGGTCAGAGAAAGGTCTAGAAGATGGGTGTTGGCCATGCGATGAATGCAATTGCACTTATCCCCTACAGCAACTGCTCCATTTACACAAGAGACAGAAACATAGAGTGAGGACCGTGCAGTGTGATCAATGTAATGCGTAAGTTAATTCTTATGAAATTACTTATTAGGAGTTAAAATGGTGTCTAGTTTGTATATCATAGCTATCTTGATGGACTATGTTAAAAATTATAAATATAAATAATTTGAATCTTAAAAAAAAATTTGAATCTAGAAAAAGCTAGCCTTTAATCATTTTATTTTTTCAATGTGTAAAGAGATCAATAAATATATTGTCCAATTGTTAAAACTTACAAGTATTCGTTTTATTTATAATATATAGCTCATAGATATGAAACTATACTATTATTAACTTCTTATTGTATAAAACAACTTGGAATATAAATAATTATAACATTATTTTAAAGGTGTTTTAAACAGTGTTTAATTTAGATTGTACATGTCTGTTTCATACAAATGACTTGTAAATTGAGTGGTTAACGTTATAGTTACTGCTCCTTAAACTATAATGAGTGGGTGGTACCTACCCTGTCAAGGTAGATACCACCCACTCATCAAATATTCTACCACCAAGCAGCAACAGTTTGTATTAATGGTTTCTGGTTTGATGGGTGAGTGAGCCAGTCTAACTACAGGCACAAAGGACATAACATCTTACTTTATATATATAAATTATATAGAAATTTTAATATTTGTATGATTTATAAATATAAACTATGCAATGTTTTCCAGTAAATTTTTCTCAAAATATGACCTGGCGGCGCATCAACTGCGGCACACTGATGAGATGCCGTTCCAATGTATTGCGTGCGGCAAAAAATTTAAACGACTTATATTACTTAAGCGGCATGAAAAAGTGAGTACAAGGCAGAGCTTTTATTTATATTTTATAATAGCTATTGTCGGTCATTAATGCACTATGAATAAAAATCAAATCTACCTTCATTTTCTGAAACATTTGATCCAATTCAGACTAATTTCACTTCTACTCATTCAACAGTCATTGAGCGCCAAATGCTCCATCGATAGCCACCGTCCAATAAGAATTCAGTATTTAGTCAAATTTATATAATTTAACTTTTATGAATGTTTTAGAAACTGGAGAGTAATGGAGAAGAAATTAATGACAATGTTTATATTTTTTGTGTATTGTGTTATATAAATGTAGGTTATTTAACAAGTATAGATAAACAAATCTTATATTTACACATTCCATGCGTTTCGCTAATTTCCCTACTATATTATGCTCTACAAAGTTGCAAACAGTTTATGATTTATACTTTTATTTATAATGCATCACTATTTTACTTCACTACCTTAATTTCAGTTTCATTTAGTTTTTTGTTCAGTTCCATATTCAATTCGATACCAACATTCAAAACGCAATTTTGACGAATTCATAATGAATACCATAGATTATAGATCTCGACCAATGATGTCGCGTCAATTCAAGGTCAACGTAGTTTATTTATCTTTACTACTCATGCCATTGGATTCAACTATAGATTTCTTAAATAAACATATTTTTTATAAATAAGTATCTCATCCCATCATTTACTTAAGTGCCTCTTAATTTTTTTATAAACGATTATTAAATATGACATGCACAAATTCACACAAATATAGATATAATAATTATATAATTTTCAGCATATTCATTCTGATTTACCCCAACAAGTGTGCCCCAGTTGTCCAGCCACATTCTTGTCCATTGAGGAGTTGGATGCACATCAGAAACGACACATTCGCCTCCAACGTCCTTACGATTGCGCCCTTTGCGACAAAAAGTGAGCCATTTTGAAAATATGCTTTGATGTAGTCTTGCTTGATATTTAAATACTCGTGAATAATTTGATATAGTGATAGCGAAACGGTTTTTAGCGAGACAATTATTATCAAAATGATGTATTTTTATATTCGTAATTAATTTATCATTCATTTATAATATATATGTTAATACACGTTATTGTACACCACAAACATAATATACAGAAATCTTAGGACTAAAAAATAAATCATACTAAAAATAAAAACAAAAATATCTAAAAATATTTGATGTGTTGTACAACGGGTGGACTTATAACTTATTAGCCATCTCTTCCAGACAAACCAAATATTTAATTACATGAACATGTAATATGATAAATTCCTGTTATAATATTTAATCGAATATTTTTTCCTACAGATTTTACGAGAAAACGTCCCTTCAAAGACACAAAGACGTAGTTCACAATAAAACTCCCACATACTGCTGCGAGTATTGTCCAGAGCGTGAGTCGACGAAGATTCCCTTAGTTATAAGTTCCTTAGTCATATAGCTATGAACATACGCAAATTACCACTTAGTTATTTTTATAAATATGTCATCACAATGAATATGTCTAATTATAATTTACTTTTTTAGGATTTGTATCGGTGACCAAGTTGGCTCGACACGTGCGCTCGCACGCCGGGGAACGGCCGTATCCTTGCAAATTTTGCAATAAGTGCTTTACAAAATCTCACCATTATACCAGGTATTACAATTAAAAAGTCTGTAGCTAAATAATGAGAAATCTATAAAGTATCTGATTTTCGGTTTATGAATGTTAAAACGGACATTTTATAAAATAATTCGCTTAGTTTTATATTAGTATATATTTAGACAACTCGTTATTATATTATATATAATCTATCTTAAATATAATATTTTTATCTAGGCAGTTCATACTGTCTTATTAACTGTAGAATCCAAGATTCTGAGTCTTTCTCTCAAATAATTAACACTTAATATAATAAATCGTCACCATTTACCTGTGTCCTTGGTAAAATGAAACAGGGAAATGAAAGTATACAAATACAAATATACTTCATACGTTATAACGAAATATAAACACAGATACATAATGTCAAAAATGTTGTAACCTCCAGACATCTTCGTTTGAAACACCGCGAAATAAACCGGTCGGGTCGCGGCCCCTTCGGCGAGACGGAGCTGTACCGCTGCGAGCAGTGCGAGGACACGTTCTCCACGCAGGACGACCTCATCTACCACTCCGCCATTCACGCCACGCAGAACCTCACCTGCCCGCTTTGTCAAGAAAAATTCGAAGACGTCGATGCCGTCACTTCGCATATAAAATCCCACGTCAATGGTATGTCATTGTCATATGCGTATACAATACGCCGATTAAAGAACTACTCACTCAAGAAGGCACGCCTTTCCACGTAACATGATCCGCATGCAGAAGTATGACTGACTCTCGTACTTTCAAAATGTCTTAATGTGCGTGGGACGACTAAGATTATTCTAAATATAAAAAAAAAATGTTTCAATTTTTGTTAAATTTATTTTATTTTGAATTCACGTACCTGCCCACATTGTGTTGTCATTATCATATTGACACGTTATTCCATTGACATTAGTATTTCTTATTAGATATCATACATCGAATTAAATCACACTCATATAAAATTAACTTACTCTTACAGGCGAGGAATTCAGCTGCGACTTTTGCGAGCTTGTTTTTACGTCAAAAGAAAAGTTGGAAATTCATACATTGAAGAGACACGAAGATGAAATGCAAGATGTTCGTATAAGATACAATTTAAATTAAATTAGTAATCTTTGTAATTTAATCTCAATATTTAAACTCTTGTTAATAGATGAGTGCTGATGATTCGTCGGTGGAGATACAGGGAGAAGAAGACGATGAATGTGATAATGAAATAAATGGTAAGTTCTATATAATTAAGTGAATTCTTGCGTATATAAGTGAACTCAGTAACTAATTGCTAAAACATTGTATAATACTTTGGCCCTGAGTTTTTGTTATGTATTGTAAATGAATATAATATCAAAAGTTATTTTAAAACTGTTTATGCTTAAATATAGGTTTCAAAATAACTGTCTTTAATTTGGATAGTAAAATTGAAAATAATTAACTTTTATGTTAAAATTTACAGTTAAAGATAAAGGAGACCATATGCTTATTGAAATAAAGAAAGCTGAGGATTTCATGGTGAGTTTAAACATTTTAAACATTATTTCAAAAATACAAACATTGGTTATGTATGAAGAAATATATATATTTTTATTAATGATAACTTTTACAGATTGACAACACTAAAGAAGACATAGAAGATAAACGTGACGTAACAAATTCTGAAGGTAATCATCACTCACTTACCTAAATCACTCACTTACTAAGTTACTTTCATTTTATGTTTTTATTTATCAGTATTAATATGCAATATTTTAAAATGTGACTACAGTGATATTTTTTATAGTAATTACTTGAATTTATAGATTTCAGTTTGCTACAAATAAAACAAATCAAAATGTTTACTCTCGTTATAACATATGAATAACATGTGATTTAAAAAAAAAATCTATTGTTAAAGAAAGCGAATCTGAAACAACTTACACAGAGCTATCAACCGTTAACACACTGGCAATACTAAAGAAGGATTCCTCAATAGTAGAAGAAAAACCAGCATCCAAGACTATCACTATCACGCCACAGGAAGAACCTGTTAAGACCAACACAAGCAAATCAGATGATACTCAGGTAATAATTAAAACATCAACATAATGCGAATATATTTAATCTATTTCTATCGGATTAACTTAGCAATGCAATATATTAAAAAATCAGTGTCTATACACTCTCTTTTTTTAAGTAGTTTTAGGAAACAGTAAATATAATATAGTATAATATAATACTTTAATTAACATTTAGTCATTTATTTTCACAAATTGTAAATAAAGTACATTTAAGGTTGAGCTCATTTTAGTGTGAAAACACTTGTATCAAAAGAAACTCGCTTCTCCATTACAAAATCATTATTTGACAAACTTAAGGAGGGAAATTTCTTTTGATATTTACTAAAATGTATATTTTACTTAAAAATTTGCAATCCATGTTTCTCATACATTCATTCTTGTTAAAAATAAATTAATCATACTAAAAAACTATGTCTACAGATTTTGTATCCAACAAACAAAAAGCTATGAATTTGTTTACTGAAAATATGCAATGACACAAATAAATAGAGAATTACGTCCATTCATGTGCTACGGCTGGCCAAAGGCCTCACCTTGTAAGTTTATTTGACGTCATTGCTGCACTGCTGTGTGGTGGATGTCATCCATCAATTTAACATGTGGTATAATTACATCCCATAATAACAGGTTTCCTTACAATGTTTTCCATCACAGTTCAACACGAGTTTAAATATAACAAAATGAAGCAAGCGACAACTCAGTAACGTTTGTTTAGATCTAAATAAATTATTGTGAAATTGACATAAAATGCTCATTTATTTAAATGTCTTATATGCTTAGAGTGTTGTGCCCCGCGTTGCTACAAGATACGTAGGCACCAACAACTTTAAAAATTGCACAGTTGAAATTTAAATCTAAATATCATCCACAGACAGCAAGTATACTGCGTAAAGCTGAGGAAATGAAACGCAAAGTAGTACAGCAAACATTAGATACAGGTGAATTTTAATGTAATAACAATGAAACACGTATAACTGGAAATCCATCTCACGTATGTAATTTTAAATTGTTTTAGTGATCGAAAAGAGGGAAAAGCCTGTCACGAAAGTGGAAACACCTAATACTGGAGGAGCCAGCGATAAATCTTTACGTTTATTAGAGAAAGAATTACAAGATCTCAAAAGGGTATTTTATATTTAATATTAAACTGATTAAACTCGAGATTATAAATCCATAAATTTAAAGCTCTACAAGAGCCATCAACTTTCTTATTAATGTTTTTTTTTTTAAAATAAACAATGTATATATTATTCTGTATCCTATTTTAGACCAACAGTCGCACAGAAATAACCAAAAATCCTACAAAATCTTCAGAAATAATAAGAAATAAAAGGCCTCAGGTTCACACCTCAACCCCGAAATTAAAGTAAGTTTACTAATGTGATATAATTATGATGATATTCTATGTCCGTCTTAGTAAGAATAAGATAAAGTTTATTTGAGACACGAATGTTTAAAAGTAGGAACGTAAGTACATATTATATGTATTATCTGTTTCGAGTTCTTTTAAAACTTGACCTTTTAAAACACAGCTACTAAAGTATTACATTAATTAATAAAAAAAATAAACTTTGATTATATTTATATGTCTAGATAGACTATCAAAGTTGAGAACCTCTTCGAAAAAACGTTTTGCTACTAAATACACGCACACTGGGTAATTAATATGACGTTTGACGCGTGTTAAGCGTAGCTGTCCCGCACTATAAAAATCTGTAAAACTGAGTCGTTTTTTAGTTCTTTTGTAGTGCGACATTCTATCTAGATATATAAATAGTCTAAGAATATCATTTATATATATTTATTATTTTTTATCTTATTGACTAAAAAATATAATTAATATATATTCAGCAGAGTTACGGAAGAAAAGAAATTGCCATTAAGAAATAAATCGCCAGCTTTCGAAAAAAAACTAATTGAAAAACGCGTGATAACCAAAGAGAATAAGGAACCGAAAGAAACGAAAGAACCCAAGAATAACAACGGCAACAATAAAGAAGATAAAGATAACAAGGAAAAAGAAATTCCAAAGGTCAGTAACAACAAAACTAGTCCGTTATAACTATACCAAATTATTATGTAACCACAATATTATACTTCCAGAGCGTGTATAAAAATGGATCTAATACTGAGAAGATTAACTCAGAAGAAGGGATTCGTCGATCGACACGACCGTCAAAGATAAAGAACTACGCAAAAATGATACGCGAAAGGTCGCAAGTTGAAGATAATGATGATACGAGTGAAGACGACGAAGACTACATAGAATCGGATAAAAGTTTAGACGTAAGTAATCGACTTCTTTAGGATATAACAGATAATAATGATAATTAGCCGTAAATATCCATTTTCCGGAAAAAGGCCCTCGCTCCTATATCGAACAAGATTTGGAATTCATCCCATCAGGGTTGGTGGATACATATGTGCCAGAGTTACTTTTGAGTCCAACACGAATTAAAATATTCAATAAATTCTTAAACATTTCGAATATAATTTTAATGAACTGTTTACTCCTTTTTAGGCTCGTTTTAAATCTAGAAGATCAAGCCAAACGCCAAAGCCAGCGCCCAAACCTGTTGTTCCAGCGAGTGCACCTGTGACTGCGCCGCGGAAACGAGGGCGACCCAGAAAAGAAGGCCTCAAAGAAATGTAAGAGAGCTTGCATTTACTTTCGTCAAGAAACATACATTTACTGCTACTACCTTGTAAACAACAATAAAATTTATTCCAAATTGATGAAATGAAAGTATATAATCGATAATATTAAATAATATCCATTTTTTCCTCTTCTACAGTCCTAATAAAATTAAGAAAGAAGAAATCGAAGAAGTTGACAATAGCAAAGCAAACAATAGTATAAAACCAGAGTCTAGCACTGCAAATAAAGATGAAATGGAAACTGAGGCCTTCAGTAATGAAGCTGACAATAACAAGGTAAATAGAACTACACCCAACGATTACTACAGTTTTATGATTAATGTATTAGAAATAGTAAAATCAAACATTTTGTCTATTTTCAGAATCTTTGTAAAACATCCCCAGAACAAAAGCCTGCACCGAGTGATGTACTTGTCTCGCCAACTGGGCAGACATTGAAAAAGGTTAAAAACGTTAAAATAAATATAATTTGTTTAGTGTTTATGTTTTAAATATGACTCAATATAATCATCGAGAAAGTCTACTTTGAGAAACTAAAAGCTGACATTAATTATATTTTATATTTACATTTATCCTATAGTGACATGTTTAGAGACCTCATCTCATTATTATTAAATTAAAATTACAGGTACCAATCAAAGCTTTGCCGCCAGGAGTAAAACCCTTGCCTTTACCAATTAACGCCCGTCGTAAGTACTTATTAAATCTAGAACCAAATATAACGCAAAAAAATATTGTTTTTCTAATATTCCAATTGTTATTCTAGCGATGGCAACAGGAGAACTATGTGAAATGCAAATAGGAAAGAAACTAGTTAAGGTGCAAAAAATAGTCATGACTAAAGCTGAAGTAGAGGCTATGGCTAAAAAAGGCCTTGTGGAAATGAAGGTAGGTACTAATTCAATAAAACGAATCTATGTAAATTAACTTACAGTTATTCTATTTAGCATCTTCGTTTTATTTCTTCTCCATTAATCTCGTATATCTTATCATATCATCGGGTACTATTTTGCACTAGTTTCGTACATCTTTGTCATTAATTAATTAAGATTTAACTCTTGTGGCGACGTTATATGTCGCTTATCATGATAAATATTTGAATAGGTCACCCTCATTGTCCAATTAACCGACCAACTCCGATCCGTGATAACACCTCTTATAGTCACCTGAGTTTTATATGATTTTATTTTGTTAGTTTTAGGAGAAATCGCGGTGGCAATTAACTCATAGTCAGTATTTATAAAATTATTATTCTTTCAGGATGGCACAATGGTATTGAAACAGGGCATAAAACTTCCCACAGTTGAATCTTCAGCTATTAAGCCAACTGTAAACTTAGTTGGAGACGGAGGTAAATATTTGTCAAAAGAAATATAATAAAGCTGATATTCTATTACAAATAAAAACTTTTGTAACATATTTTTAATTATAATGTAAGTTTTTTAATTTATGAATTGTGTGATTGATCTGAATGTCAAAAATGCTGGTGTTAGAATATTTATTGAATAAATATTTTTTTAGAAACCGAAAAGGAATCAATTAGAACGGAAAAAGCAACACCTACACGATGTGATCTTGGAGATGAATCGTAATGAATTTGGTTCTCATTATTTAAATTATATATCATTATTCATTACTTAAATGTAATCATTATTATAAATTTAAAAACCATTGTAAGACATTTTGTCTAATTTATTAAGCATGATTTGGTTTAAGCATTTTTACCTTTTGTGTATTTTGTCTTAAAACTTAGAGAAGTAATAATTTAGTTTTTGTATCAAACATTGTAAACCTACGTAAAAATAGGTTCTGTAACAATATATATTTTAGGAACAGTATGAACTTCCAACATAATATATGTATTGTGAGTTTTAAAAGAAGCTTGTTTTTAAATTATGTATAACTGACCTTTAAACAAATAAACATATTGTATATTTTTATGTTGACTAATAAGGACACAGATTTAATAAAGATAGTAAAAGCAATTATATTTTCTTTTACATTCACATTCCTTCTAAAACCTCTAACAATAAAACCTATGACAGATGCGTAAACGTCAAAATATTAAATACTAAGATAATACTTTGAGTTGTTTGCTATTACACAATAGATGGCGTGTTTCTTAATAGTGATCTTGCTGTCTTAATAGATGTCGCTAGTGGAGTTTCCCGCCAAGAATCACCAAATACAAGGCGGCTTGTTTAAAATATTTAATCAAACGACATCAAAACCGCGCAACAGTCGGATGTGAGTGAAAATAATTTAAAATTAAAAACCGATTACCTTTCCATCGTGAAGAGTGAAAACTACGATTTAAAAAAAAACGTATGTATTACTTTTCTTTAATGAATATACATATATACATTTTTTATTTCTAAATATTTACCATTCTTTCTAACTTAAGATAGTTATGAAAATATTGTAGTTTTTATTGTATTACAATTTTTTTCTTAATTTTTACAAATTCAAAAATTTTATTCTTACGCCTACTAGTATTAATTAAAAATAAAATAATGAATAAGTTGCATTCATATTATGTTTTTAACCTGTCATAGTGTTCAGTGTTAACTTTTGTAATAAACAGGTAGGTACTTTATATTTTGTTTTTCTCTGTGATATTTTACATGTAAAATTGTAAATAATTTATGCATTAGGGCATTGAGACACTCTGAAACAATTGATAATGATCGATAAGATAAGATAATGCTTAATTCCTACCATAACATGCCAAGGTTTTATGGTATTCACCGGTCTATTACACTTTTACTAAAATCATAATAAATTGAGATACGGTCAGAATTGAAATTGCCTAAAATGTAGACTATTATTACACAAGTAGCCGAATTTTTATAGCTATTTATTTTTAACAATTACATTTCCCAATAATAAATATTTAAAAAAAAAATAGAATGAGAACTGCATATTTTATTTCATTAAATGAAGTGCATTTGGATTTTTTTACATATAACATTGAAACTTGAAAATCACTTGAATATATGTATGCTTATGGGGACACAGGCAATATAATTGGGGTCTATGCGTGTTGTCAACAAACATCTATTCACAGAATAGTGTTAAACGAATACTTCCAAATCAAACTTGCTAATGGGACAAGTTATCCGGACAATTTGACAAACCGTATTTAGGGTTCTTTCCATTCGACATAGTATTTTTATAAACGCTTTAAATAAAATGAAAATTATATGTTCGAGTAGCTTTTTTGTAGAAACTCATAGCGGCTATAAAAATAAAACTTCGATAATTTTTTTCCAAATTTCATCAACAAAGATCATCAATACAAAATAGATTATGTAGATAGTAAAGATCATTTATGTTTTAAAAGGTTGTTATCATGAACTGTATAAATAGTAAAAAAAAACCTTTTTTTTCTATTTCGTAAACTGTCCTCACTTGCTCTATATATAGATTAAGTATTTATTGTTTCTAAAATAAACACTATAGACGTTTCTTTTTATCTGAAAACATACGGTCTTATCAGGAGATACATCAGATACGTCAGGTGTTAATATAACAACAAATAAATAAATTTGTTCTTGATATCTGTATTCATAAGTATATTACGGCCACATTTGCAAGAACTAGTATTTACTTTTCAGTAATACGTGGGTCATATTTATTTTTGGGTAATAAAATAATTGTATACAAAAAATACTACTTATTAATATCTGCGACAAACACTCTGACTAAATGTTTAACCAAATAGCCGATTGTCATTTAATAAAACTTAAATTATAAAATAACAAATGCTTGAAATACACAAGCGTTTATTAGAAACACAAAAATGCAGTTAAATATAACTAATGTGTAACATATTATTAAAACGGCGGCCACCTCAGTTAATCCCATGCTCGATAGTTTAACGCCTAGCTAATTTCGAAATTGTAATCCACAACTGATTGATGAAAAAACAAATATAAAAGGCAAAATTAACAGTCCATTGTTTTTTTTTAATAATAGTAGGAAGGCTTTCGTGAATTGCATAATTTAAATTTTCGAAGGAAAATATGCAAATAATAACAACATCAAACTGACCGAAAGATGGAATAGAAAGATAAATGTAGGTAATCCGCGAAATCCTTGATAGCGGAGGATGTAAATGAGAAAAAATAAAACTCAAAAAGAGCATAGACGCAAAAAACGAGACACGAATTTAAATATTTAATATAAATTTTCATTGATGAATTTAAACAATATTTATTCCTTATTTACTAATAACATCGTTTTATCTGTGTGTGTGGCAAAGTCAGTGGCATAACAATGATAATGTATAGAACATCGAGTCGACCGCAGCACACAGCACACCATAATCGTGTGACGTGACATATGTGACGGTGGCACAATGCTCGCAGAATATGTTAACGTCATATTACCGCTGGAACGAATCGGCTCACACGCTAACTCTAACATACCATATAATTAAATAATAATTCCATCTTCAGCAGTAATTTATTGCAACGATGCTTCATTGCTAGCATTCGCTCATTAACTAATTGAAATTCGAGACAAAGGCATTGTGCACGAACGAGTATTAAAATGTAACATACCTAATATTTTGAATTATCTTAAATCAAAATAATACTCAATTATATACAGCGACTAAATGCTAAACGGATATTGATAAAATTTTAATTGAGATTGACATTATACACGAACAAATGCCATGCGGTCCTTCTTTGCATCCTACCCATGGTAGGTTTGTTTCTCGCCGGATGATCCGAGCGTTATTGCTGACTCTGTTGCCGATGTGGTGCTTCAGGTTATGGAACTATTCATTCCATATTCTGCGGTGCCTATCGGTGGCAAGTCCCAGCCCTGGTTTGATCGTTTCTGCAAAACGGCCTCACGCCGAAAATGGGAACGTTACCATAACTGGGCTAACGCATCGGCGTCTCGTGATGTAAAGACCAGCGCATTCAGAAAGACATATAACTCTGCCTCTAGGTCCTTCAAAAACGTGATTGCTAAGGCGAAGACGGAGTACATTGGCAGAATTGGCGAGAGACTGGTGCGCCTTCCTTCAGGAACACGTGCGTTCTGGTCTCTCGCTAAGGCTGTTTTAGGGAATTTCTGTCAGCCTTCCTTCCCATCTCTGCACAAGGACGGTAAGTCATTGGCCCATACCGCGAAGGAGAAAGATGATCTTTTAGGCTCTCTCTTCGCGTCGAATTCGACTCTGGATGACCAAGGAAATTCACCACCAACAATCCCACGATGTGATACTCGTACCACGATGCCGGAGGTTAAATTCCGGCAAAGTGCAGTTCGTAAAGCAGTTCTTTCCTTGGACATTCATATGTAGAGTGGACCCGATGGTATCCCTCCAATCGTGCTACGGACATGTACTCCCGAGTTGGCACCGGTCTTAACGCGTCTTTTCCGACAATCCTACGCATTAGGCGTCGTCCCGATCTCCTGGAAGACTGCTTTGGTGCATCCGATTCCTAAAGGGGGTAACCGATCAGACCCGTCCAATTATAGGCCTATAGCCATCACCCCCTTGTTCTCCAAGGTAATGGAGTCCATTATAAACTGCCAGCTCCTGCGGTATCTAGAGAAGTGCCAACTGATTAGTGACCCCAGTACCAGCTCCTTCCATTTGACCGTATCCAACGAAGAGCAGCTCGAACTATCGATGATCAAGCCCTTTTTGATCTGCCCGATCCTTTGGCTCTACGTAGAGATGTTGGATCACTCTGCATCTTCTACCGAATTTTCCACGGGGAATGTTCCGAGGAACTGTTTAGATTAATCCCGGCAGCTGAATTTCACCTTCGGACATCTCGTCAAAATTCTAAATTTCACCCGCACCACCTAGATGTCCGAAAATCCACACCAGCGCGATTTTTAAGGCATTTTCTGCCTCGCACAACCACTCTATGGAAACAACTTTCGCCGGCGGTTTTTCCGAACCGATACGACTTGGTAACCTTCAAGAAAAGAGCGCACTTTCAACCCCCCTGGTGTTGCAGATGTCCATGGGCGGTTGTAATCATTTTCCATCAGGTGAGCCTCCTGCTCGTTTGCCCCCTATAAAAAATATTAAAAAAAAAAAGTCAAATTCGTTTTTAAAAATAACTTTGATTAATGTTACAAAAGCTCCCTCGGCTCGCGAAAATCTGAAAATTATATATGAATATTTTATAACGAAAATTCATATGTAATACTTTATTCAATTAGACAATATAGGCTTTTACTTTTGCACACGTAAAACTACTATTCCCTAACTTATCTTTAGTTAAAAGATCTCTTATAAAAACGTAATATAGTAAATGGGTTAATTTAATAATAATTATATTTATATTTTAGTTATGTATGTACTGTACAAAAAAAAAGGCAATATGCATACTTTTAGAACTTTATTTGTCAAAGGATTCGCAAAAAACAATTCAATGAGAAAAACAATATAAAAATTGAGGTGAGCGTCAGTTCATACTTAATGGTATATAAAAATATAACGTTCGTTTTAAGATGGGTTGTCACATTTTTAAAATAGTATCCAATGCCGAACAAAAATGAAGTTCATAATCTACTGGAACTATTCGTAATACTTATTCGATGATTAACTGTCATTTTATCCATTCAAAGATCTCTACAATATATGTGTACCGACCTTACCTACATATGATAAACCTCTTTCTCGATAATGATCTTAATGTACATATTTTTTAATATATTAATATTCAAATACGACCTCGCTACAATTCGATACCATTATGTACCTACCTGTAAGTAAAAGTATTTCAGAAGTGGATGTCTCTTTATTTATTTTTTCAGTTAGTTGCTTAATGGAAACATACGTTATATGTTTCCATGATTGTTCATGATTATGCCATGATTATTCCATGATTATACAACACGTTAAACTGTTGATTTCATTCATCAACATAAGAATTATTCACATCGAAGATCTTCGTACTTAATATACAAATCAATATTGCAAATAATTACTGTACAAATCATGACCGCGTATAGTATCTATACTATCAGTATTTTCCCCGTTAAATCTCAATTCGTTGAAAAATGAACCAGATCTCCTGTCACCAGTGGAGCCACTAAAACATTGTGTTTTATGTTTCATGAAGAAAATAATGGTACTATTACACCAAGTGCTTCAACTGCAAATGGGACAAAGAATTTAAAAACAAAATCTTATGTACGTATAATATAATGCTAATAATATTTTATTCGATTTCTTTCTTCGTATTCTATTTGTTTGAAGTTGTGTTGCCAACAACTGTTGTTAGCAGTTGGCACGAGCTTTAAGGTTTATGGCATCGGATAATTGTTCTCAAGAAAATATAAAGAGGCATTATAACGCACGCCGGGAATTAAGTTTGCTTAAAATAAATATACAAATGCAGATTAGATAAATTTTAAGTTATTTGCTTCAGAAATAAATTTATGATGGAAGATTAGATATCCGCATAAATGCAAGCTATAATATTATATTGATACTTATCACTTCTTAAAAAAGTATTAATGAATATTTGTTATAATAATAATAAAAAATGTTGAAGTAATAATGTATACGGTCGAATAGCTTTCAACAAAAAATCCCAGAATTGAAAACTTTTATGGAATTGATGATTGATTTTATTTAATTGATGTTTAATTCGGGATGTTCAATAGCATACAATATAGCAGTTGTTCAACTAAAATCGACTAGAACCCGCTATAATCACCCTATCAGATATTTGTGAAGCCATGTGCTACCTAACCATTAATCTTCTTATAATATCTTATATACATCTAATTTAATAGCCTTTGAATTAATTTGGTCTACTTGGACACAATTGCTCAATATGATAATAAGCAACAAACGACATTGGTCTGAAAACTCCCAAGAAGTTTCCTAGATATGTGAGGCAAATGTAACTCACAAACATACATAATAATATTTACTAATTCTGAATGCTATTTTACGTTTTTTAATTTTATAAAATTTGTAATTTTTTTTAGTACAAGGATGTCAAGTGGAAAGGATTTTCCTTTTTTTATTTATCGTGTTATATTTTGTCTTTGCCAAATACGTAATATTATGTCATGTTATTATCACCTACAATTATGATACAAACAGATTTTGAAGGTTACATACGCGTATTTTACCTGCTAAAAACTCAGGAAACAGAATTGGTAAAGTTCTGAAAATGGAATTTTTCTCCCCAAATTTTTTTTTTGATTACTATAAAATATGTAGATGATGTTCTCCTTAAGGATTTGATTCTAAACGGATGGCCAACTGCACATGAAACATTACAGTGCGAAAGTGTGTGCGTATACACATTTGCACTTTTCTTACCCACACTCTCATAATCCGATGGGACTGTGAGGGTTCCGACGAAGGACCAACAACGAAATCAAAACTCCTACTGAGAATATCGTAACGGAAAAACCAATAACCTCTTATTGGGTATCTGAACATAAGACTCAGATAGCCATTACGAGAACGCTGTAAAAACATAGATAATGTCATTTAAGCAAATTCATTGAGTTTTCGTTATCTATTAACTTACATTCTGAAAGTGCGATAAATCCCAACGTAAATATTCGCTTAACAAGACGGACGGTATTAAAAACCGTAGAGACGGTTTGCCTTGAAAATATATGTCAAAACTCACTTTAATAACTACTTATGACACTTAAAATATCTTGATAAGTTATCTTTTGTATTAAATATATATTAAACGGTATATTTGTAACAGTAATCTTTAACATTAAAGTGACACATTTATTTTTAATATCAACAAATAAATGTCTAGATAAAATACAAACGGCCTTACACTTAAACGTTGTTAAGCGGGTGTTTCGTTAAACACCGATTTGCTTATTTATCTCTTTCTTTCATCATTAATTTGCCATGCGAGAAAAGAAGACAAATGTAATGTATAACTTTAGAATAAATAAAAAAGTGTCAGCTTATAAATGTCCACCGCTGGGTAACACTGCGCCGCTCCTAAGGGGTGGAATAACATGCTACACATGAAGGTTTCCTCACTTTATCGCTGAACACGAGATAGATTAAAGACAAAACAAGCACTTGAAAATTCAGTGGTGCTTACCTAAGTTTGAACTTCATTATTTAAGATTCACGTGTTTTAACCACCGGGCCATATCAGTGCATCGCCTCATTGAATTAACTTATTACCTTCTAAAAAACAATTATGGGTGAAGCCAGAAATTTCAACAATCATGTTTAAAACAGTCTGCAAACATTTAAGAGTAATCATAGCTTCAGCTTCGTTATTATTAATTACCACGAGTGTTTATACTTTATCATAATAACACATAATTAACACTTATTTCTAATTATTATACAAAATAATTGATCTTTCATTATGCAGCGTTAAGCTGTTATTTATTGTAATAAAAATGTATCATTGATCTCGTGGTTTGCGTATGCTACTACAAATCCAACGATAATAAAAGCTATGTTTTTTTCTGATGGAAATTTCCCGAGTTAGAAAATTGGTACTGTTCACCCTTCCGTACCTCCCACTTACAAATGACCATGCCATCGGACTATTAAATTGGCCGAATAGAGTACTTGCGTTAAATCACTCACTTTCTAGTATAATATTTTCTAGACAGATGACTCAAGACAATGTATGTCTTTGAGAATAACAAAGTCATTGAAATTATGTAAATATCATTAAATTACTAATTTATGTATACTTTATTGTACACCACTAGAAAATATTACATAAAATGCTATAATATTGTAGTATCAGACGCAGAGTTATGGCTTATTAGCCATAACTTCCGAAACGTGGTAGGTGCTGTAAAGTAATAGACATACATACATCCATTCGACATGATTATAATAGACTACATCACCTTAAAGCGCCCTAAATATTTCAAAAAGCAATTAGTGTAGACAGCTAATGATAAACCATATTAAAAATTAACCTTATATACGAATAAAATAAATTTCAAAACTTTCGTAATGTTTAATTCCGCCTTAACAGTAAAATTACAACCTTTGTCTGAATTAAAAAAAAAAACAAATGAAGAAATTACTTGTAATAAATTAAACCATTAGCTCATGGCAGGGCAGGGCGCCGCCCAGAAAGCGATATGGAAATGCGGACCGGATATCCGGCGATATATAGCCTCCATTATTAACGTTTTTACCTTGAACGTATCTGCATTCATGAAGAAATAGCAGAGGGAAAATGCGTTACATTTTTAAATAAATAACTAGAATTCACCGTGAAAATAATTAATTGTACAAATAAAATTTAGTTTTATTGAAATTACATACGTAGCACGTTTACTAACGTTTTCAAATTTATTGGTATTGCCAATAGTTATATTCAATTAATACCGGTTAAAAAATACTTTTAACAAAGTCCAATACCTCACCTCACCTCAGCAGCACCTCTTTAAAGCTATACTGAGACCAGCGCAAAAAGAGTTATTATAATCGGTTCTTTACTAAGTTATACTCAAGCCTACATAAATATAGAAGAATTGAGAACCTTTTCCTAAGTCGAAATTCCGTTATTTACACTGAGAACTATATTCAGACTAAAATTAAAAATCCTGACCGTATAAATCATGCCTGCGTCGAATAGTGGCATGAATGCTAGCACCATTTCCCTGTTTTATTATATAATTGGACATGAAATTGATATGTCCTCTCCTGAGATGGATTACTCGGCATCAATCTCATAATACACCCAAGTAAGTCACAGGAACACAGAAAAATCTTGCTTTTATCTATTCTCTAATGCCATATAAATAATAAAATCGCTTTATTGTATTAATTACATCGATACAATCGATTTATGCAAAATAATGATGAATTAAAAAAAAATACAATAAAAACTTTACTATATTCCAAAATTGCTTAAGTACTACAGTCTACAGTATAGATACACACGCAAAGCATATTACGTCAAACATTGCTATTTGTACTTTAAATGTTATTGCAATGACAGTAATAACATTTAAATGTACAAATACAATCAGATTATTAGGAATCTTCTATATAATGAACATTTTAGAAATAAATCAATAGCTAATTGCATTCACAAAAGGCGTATAGCCCATTTCAATGGCAGCAGGAGTACGGATAAAAAACATTGGCTTCGATTTAACATGACATCATTAGTTCTAGATATTAAATAATAATAAAAATAATATATAAATAATAATAAAAATAATATATAAATAATAATAAAATAATAAACATAATAATCTATGGTATCTCATAATTGATTTGATTGGTAGTTTCTGATTAGTGAAAAAAATAACTGTCAAAAGAGAGTAACTAATGAGTTTATGTCGACTTTTCTCAGTAGAATCTTTAACATTTCGAATCGGTAGTAACTTTAACAATAATTTAATCATGTAAAATGATGTTAAAAAGTTTTTTCGAATTAACTATATTTTGATTTGATTTGATTTGATATATTTAACCAATGTATATATTTTATGCATACAATCGTTACTGATAGGTACTCTATGTACACTTTTATAACGTACATAAAAATCATTGTAATAAAGTATCAAGAACTATTGAACCTGAATACAATTTTCCGTCGTAATATTTCCTGCAACAAATTTTCTGCAATAAATGACTAACCGCATGTACTTGCAAGACAAATCATAGTAAATTGCCTCAGGTGTGTGGTTCACGGAAAATGTGATGTTATATTATTTAAATCGTATTATTTGTAGGTGGTATTATCTCAGCGTTTTATATCATAGATATTTTGCACATAATACTTAAAACAAATATCTTGAATGTATTTTTAGAAATCTAGTCCAAGATGAACATGATAAATAAAAAATAAAAAAACATATATTAAAAGTACCAGCCTGTAAATGACCTTCCTTTTTGAAGAGAAATTGCATACGCATATTGGCAGATGGCAGATTTTCCTCACAATGGCTAATATTGATTTTATCAAATATTCGCTTGTTCTAACCATTGGGCCGTATCACGCAATTCATTATTAAAATACTTAATCTTTTGTCTGATTTGTTTAATTTATACTTAAAACATATCTTAGCCGTTTAATTTGAATGTAGTACGGCCACTAAAACGCACGAAAATTTCATGACGTGTATAAAAATATTTTCAAAAAAATACAGATTTATTTTTTTGTAGACTCTCCTCATGTTACAATATCTTCTACCTATTAGACGATTTATATGACAATGAAGTCCAAATGTGATCAGAGGGTTTTTACATGTAATTTAGCATGCAAAATGACGAATGATAGAGAGTGTAGAACGATAGATTACTATATAGTTACATAACATAGATATATATATATAGTTGCAAGGTCTTATTATATTACTTTAACAAGATTTCTGTATTTTATGATGTAAAGTAAAATATGGGCCTGTAAATGTCACTGATTAGTGATTACTATTGGTGGTAGGGATTTGTGCAAGCCCGTCTGGATAGGTATCCACTCGTCAGATGTTCTATCGCCAAACATCAGTATTCAGTACTGTTGTATTGTGTTCCGGTTTGAAGCATGAGTAAGCCAGTTTAACTACATGCACAAGGGATATAACATCTTAATTCCCAAGGTGGGCGGCGTATTGGCAATGTAAGGAACGGTTAAAATTTTTTACAGACCACTTACCATTAGATGTCCTTTTTGCTCGTCCACCTACCTTATCATAAAAGATTTAGAGCTAATTCCACCACGCGGCTCCACATCGTGGTTTTTAATAGAAACAGTTTCGTATTAAAACTTTAAGCCTTATTCATAATCTTATATTTTTACATTTTACCTGTATGTATGCGTCACGTCAAGTTCAGGAAAGCTTGTTGAAATCTAATGCCACAATTAAGTGTCCGATGGCAGAATAAATCTTGATTAATCGGAATTTTTTCTTAGTCAGCAGCGGAAATGGTCTTAAACAGCCTTATTAGTATATTTTAGGAAATAAGAAATATTCCACAGATATAATGAGTAATGCATATATTATTTCTTAGTATAGGAAAATATTTTATGTATATTTTCCGAAATCGTTAACATCATACGATATTTTCCTTATTACTTAAATAAGTATGTATAGCTATAAACAAATAAAAACATTTTAATTTTATTAACTATCACGTGTTTTTTCAAATTTCGAAAATAAATTATGTGCATGTTATTTTACGATACTATTTAAATGTAGAAATCTTATTGAAATATCCTTAACCTGAACATTACCTTGGCGCAAGAGAAGGAACCAGTTACAATTGAATCGCTGACGTCAACGGCAAAAACGAATTAAATTATCTCGTAAAGTTCTTCGATACGCTTTTTACAATCGAAATATTAACATTCAATTATAACAACAAACACCTGCCTGACATTATATGCTGGAATAAAGAACTGTTGGGAATTTGAGACTATAATACATAGATATTTTTTTTATTCATTAAGTCTAGTAAACGTCCGCGGCTTCGCTCGTGTTTTAGGTGTTGGATGTCAAATATTATACACACAATATCTTTAAAACTTATACCTATGTGTTATTCTGATGTATAAGCTATATTATTGTAAAGTTTCATTAAATTCATTCAGTAGTTTTGTGTGAAAGAGTAACAAACATCCATACGTACAAACTTTAAAAACTACAAAAGTAAAGTACGGTGCATTTATTTTAAAGTGAGCAACACTGTATTACCATGTCAGTGATACCCGTGCAAGGTGGACGAGGGTTGCTAGTTTTGTAATAAATAGATTATAATAACGAAACTTATCTTTTTTTATGGCTTTTATATGTGCCAAAAAGGCTCAGATTATTTCCCCAATGCCACGTGCGATGGAGAAGACACGGTAGAGATTGAACGGTGCGGGAAACTTATCATATTCGATTTTCAAAAATGCCACTTCCATTTGAAAGAGGTTCTATTGTGTCGATAACATTCTCATATTTATTTTAAGTCATTACTACAATAAAGAGATTTTATCTACTCGTATTCAAATAATAAATCACATCAGAAAACATTACCAATACGAAAAAATACGACGGAAATATTTAAATTACATTTTAAATAATTCGGTGGTTCTAGTAAATAAGCACAATCTTGACATTATATTATAATGTTGCTAATTATAGTTTTTATATGCACTTTTGTCATCCGTTAAACAATAATAATTTGAAAAGACCTTCGTACGTTTTATAGTTTGCAAAACTGTTTATTAAGTGCTTCCTACATAAATAAACTTGTAATTCAATATTTTCAAAGGATATTAATAACCTATTATTTATTTCGCGTAAAACACATTTGTTAACGTAATTCATCTTTAGATAGTATTTATTAATGATGGCTTTATATCATTCAAATTAAATAATAACATAAATCCGGCAATGTTTTCATCAAGAAGCGGTTAACACAGGTGACTACTGAAATAATGTTAAAAAGTATCTTATCTCTCTGTATGCGTTAGATAAACTTTTAGATACGTCATGATAAAACGTTCAGTGCAATTATTTGCTTTTATTATATACACATCGTGAGATTAAAACTACAAACACGCATATCTCAAATACCATTGTCCAGTAGTACCTTCGGTGTTACAGAATAATATGATTTTGATATATTTAGGTTCCCGATACGGCTAAAACATGTACATCTTAACCGGGGATTATGAATCTAAGCCCAAGCATGCACCGTTGAGCTTTTATATGCTTAATTTATTTATATATATTTTATTTCACGCTCGGTTAGGGAAGACATCGTGAAAAAACCGGCATGTTTTAAGAATCTGCTACATTTGTAACTAGCCCGTATTGGAGCAGCGTGGTAGAAAAAGATCTATGTTCTCCTCTATGGTATAGAAACCACAGCGGGATATATTACCAGGCTACAATCTTATCCTTCGGGTACCTAAGAATTATTCAGAAAAGAACAAATTATCTTCGTCCTCCTAAATCAATACACGCAACATAATACTCAGTCGAATATTACGATCCAGTTCAATAATAATTTGATACATTTTTTATACATCGTACTCCTACGAGATGACGCGCTGTAATTTATGTAACGAACCCATAAAATTTAAAACGAACAAAAAATATCCACAAGTACTTTAGATAGCCCTATTCTTTCTAACCTACGCTATTTGAGCGAGACATTACAGATTTTTTTTATAAAAAATTACCGAGTCATCCGGACCCGTGGAGCGTAACCCCCACATTTTACCTTCTCAATTCTCGGTATACAATTACCGTCGACGGCAGACCGCGAACGCGTGATGTGGGACTAACATTCGGTCCTATTATTCGTCGAGATGACCAAAAAACTCAGATAATTACATTGCGCGTGAGTGGCTTGGTATTTCCAACGCTCTTCCAATGTTTTGCTGCCCATTGTTTTGACAATCATAATACTATGTTACCTCCAAGATTACAAAATGCAATTATATACACGCGAAACCTCACTAAAATTAGAATCATTTCTCTAAATGGTTTCATCAATTTACTTTTTTTCTAAAGCACTTTGAGCCCTTGGGCTGACAAATTCCACACTAAAGTGCCAAGAGGATTTTTTTAAATAATTTGGTATTCATTTGATAACGTCGATTTTCTGTGTAAGCATCGTTGGAAGAATTCTAGTATTACAAAGACTCAATTATAGTATTACAAAGTTACGAAATAGTATGACGTCATAAAAGTTATACATAACACAAAAAAGGTTAAAGCTGTGGAGAAAAAAAACTAAATAAATCATAATCTCTTTATTGCAAAGCTCTAGTTAAGTAAGTATTTGCTCAGTAATGATCATATGTGCGAACATGACTTTTATTTTAAGCAAACATAAATAATATGTATTTACGAAGAACTGAACAAGACGCTATCAAACAATAACATTGAATCGTTAACGTGGAACCTTTGTCAATGCACAAGGACGCAAGTGATGCGTGAACGTCGAATGTCTTTCCAGATATTCTACTGTAATTATAAATTCAAAAAATATAGGTATTTAGGCAAACTTGCTTAACGAAAATTTATTGTGAACAACTCAATCACAAAATATTTCTGGTGAGTTTTACTATGTAATTGATTATTTTATACCGTGTCTTTCTGTCTGATAGCGTTTACTCAAAAACTATGAAACAGATTTTCATGCGGTTTTCACTAATGGACGGGTTAAAGATGTCGAAAAAAAAACCAAGCCGTTTGAGAGCTTCATTGGCGTGCACCGCGTAAACCGATAATGTTATACTAGTGGGTCGCACGCGAAACTTCGCGTTTATTCAACAGATTTTTATAAATTTCGAAACCTATGATAGGTTTTGTTTTGATTTAATTTCATTGTAAACTGACGAAATCTTTTCGCATGCTATACATTTGTTTTTTTTTTTATTACAGCCTTAGCGCCGCTCTCTACCCTGCCAGTAATTTCTTTCCGCCCTCTAAAATTATTTTTTGTTTAATCGTATCAATTTATTAAATAGCAATCAAGAATCTTCTTTAATTTTCTGTACATCTCAGGCTGGAGCTCTTCAAAATAAGACCATAACCGTTTTTTTTATGTGCAGCTATCGTCCCATAATCACTGGGACAAAAATCGGCTTACGCTATTAATATATTAGATGTATTACGACGTATAAACTTTTTATGTGAACCCGTGCGAAACCGGAACCAGTAGTTATTATTCGTGTTAATTCAAATAAAAATGGCAAGATGTATGTACATATATCTTATGTCGTAAGATAGGCATGAAAACCGTTTAATTAGATTCATTCAAAATGTTTTATTTTAACCTTGGTATCATACAAACTGTGCGTGTTGAATTAGTTCGTGACATTCAGTACCAGTTCCTCGTCGGAGAACGAAGACGACCGCTTTTAATAGAGCCATTCTTTATTACGAAATGACGAATAATCACAAACCAGCCCAGAAAACATGAAATGCATGTTTCACTCGAAAAGCATAAAAAATGGTCTATAAGCACCTATATACCTCATTGAGTTAGAAAAATGTAGTGGTAAAAATGTACATGCAGTAGCAGAATTGACTTTACACATATTGGATGTCTACAAAGATTTAAATAATCTGCAACTTAAAATAAAATTATTGGCTGTCTCGACAACCATCCCGATCGTCTTTTCATAACTAACTATATATTATAAGATATGCAGCTACAAATATTGAAACTACTAAGTTGAATGTTTCATGACGAGAAAAATATAACGCCACACAAGGGAACAGTGAGAACGATAGAATTAATATCGCCCTAAACATTGAGCACTTTGAATTTAAAAAATTACGAAAATTAAAACTAAAACTATACAACCTTGAAAAGTACTTTGATAATAACAAAGTAAGCGTGTTGAAGTCACCATTAGGGGCGTTTCCTCTATATTTATTACTTTTCCAAGTAGCATGTTTCAAAGTATATTACAATATTCCCGTCTGACGGGCGCGCCGCCCAGAGGGAAAAGATCTATTATTTCATTGCCATTTGTGTCTATTGCTCATTGCCCAGGGTTTACTAGACTTGAAAATTATGACGATTTATTAACAGGCCGACACGAATGATGTTACTGTGTGTTGATAAGATCTCTTTTGACCTCCCTATCGTCTCTAGATACGATACACACATTAAATATTTTATAATTCTTGATTTTACATATGAATGCCAATCTATAAAATTGCAAATAAAAATCGGGCTTTAACCATAAAGGTTGATTGGTTAGACAGTGTTGTGATTTCTTCTGTCAAATGTCCAATCAATTACATCAGAAACAAGGAAAGCAATATTTAACTGAACACTGTTTCGTAAAGCTGTAATGTATGACCATATAGGAATATTTTTCATGTAAATTTAGGTAATACATAATATTACAACTATATCACGTAATCAGTCTCCCGTGGTGGTCTAGCTTAGCTTATAGTTCTTCAGATCCTGAAGCCAATAATTGTTATTGAGATGTCTTATTTAGCCTGTCGGTGTTAGGAAATTGAAATTTATTATATTACAGACTCACGCCTCGGAAATTACGTAAAATCTTTGGATCCTATATTTCTCCGACCGTGTACACACATACTTTTACACTATATTACCCCCTGCAATATATCGCATAGTCCTACATTTGGCCTGAAAATCTCTTTAAAGAAGAGTTTCTGAATATGTACTACGGCGTGGAAAAGATAGTCATATTAATATATAATAACATATATGTATTTTAAGCTTAGGAAAATTTTAATCATTCCCTCCCCGTAAATGCAATTACTCCTATATTTGCATGGAACGATGGCAAAACATCTAGACCGATTTTCCATTCATTAATAAATAATTATTATCACATGCCGTCGTAGCCTGTCATTGTATACATATTATTTTTCCAGATACAATTAAGTACTACTTCATCATACTAAGTTTTTTTATTGCACGCACACACGTATTTGTTTATAAAAGGCGTCAAAGTGATATAATGAACGTTTTCTCGCAATCCATAACAAATATGGCTAATCCAAGAGCGTGTTATGGAAAGCGAAGGTTGCTTCAGAGTGCAACGTCTCTAAGGGCTCGATTGTGAAGCAGCATTGAAATTCCCAATAGTGTTACATAGATATTCATAAAAGGAATTAGCGACCTCATTGAATTATAGTACCGCTTCTGTATTAATTTATTTAGTAGCTGCTACAAGTTGTATATCGAATCAAGTTTCTAAATCATTTCTTTCAGTTGACCAAAATCAACTTTCAACATGACGAGTTTTCCATCACATCTAGCCATTTCCGACAATGACCGAAAAAACAAACATTAGCATTTACATTAATTAATGCCCTTTATTGATATATGTATATTTATATATTATTATTGAAAAAATATAAAATTAAATTTATTTTAAACATACAATTGTTGTATAATATAAGTTTTATTTCACAGCCGACATAAAGGCACCGCGTATAACCTTTAAAATGTTACTAGCCTCGTATAAACAGAGTTATTCTAATAGTAGCTAGTTATCTGTCTTTATTTATAAACCTAGCATAATATTGTAAACATTGTGACGACAGTGCGCTAAAAATGAAAGAGATTGTAAAGTAAATTTTTCATCAAACAATTTTCTTTTAGATAACATTAATCGTGATAAGAATGTCATATATTTATCAAAATTTATAGCGTGAAAAAGTGTAATATATTATTTTTAATACAAAATGAAGGCATATCAAAAGGGGCAAAGATAAAAAAAGTAAAAAACAATAAATAATGGTGGTTTAATTTTTTTTTAATTCATTATCTAGTTACGTACTAACTCTGTCACGTGGTTTCACCAGCATTAAATTTGGATTATACATGTCTATTTCATGTACACTATTTACATAATACATGTCGCACACGAATTACCTCGAGTGAACAATAATTACAGTAGAAACGAAATTATTTCTTTCGGATGATGATGATTTGTTTCGGTGGTGAGAATAAGATATAAAAAGTCATTGGAAATATTTTTCTTATTTGTCAAATCATCGTAATTATAAATAACGTTAGATTGCGATAGATAATATATGATTTAGGAAGTTAGAAAAGATTAAAGGAACCCTGGTCCCGGGATTGCCAATAAATAAATAAGCCAATATATAATCAAATGCATATGTTACACGCCAATATATACCAGAATCCTTGACGCTTATGGTCCTCTCCAAAGCCTCGTGAACTTTTATAACCTTTCTCAACAAAAGAACTATTTAATGCTACTAATGCAAATTGATATATTTTTAAATCGAACTGGTAATTATTTTCGCTATTACACCCAAACAAAAAAAGCTACACAGTTTTTTTTTATAGCAATATTTAAAATGATTAAATAATTAACGTTTAGTTTTTTTTTATTAGCTTATCTCAGGACCTAAGGTTTTAAAAATAAAAATCTTTGCACTATTTAAATACTAAAGCATATAAAAATTACCAATACAAAAGCAAAACATACATATACACATTTTAATTATATATAGAAAAAAATACTTATTATAATTACATAAGTCAGTAAATATTATAATTATACAGTAACACTAGTAATCATATATTGTTTAGAAACCATAAATAGCACATAGTTAATATAATCACTAAGAAGGTTAAAATCCGATGCCCGGCACAGAAAATCAAAAATAATTAACATATAATATTAAATTAAATAACTAACTAGTTTCTGGACGCGGCTTCATTCCCGTTTTTGATGAAAGGTATCGACAAAAGTCCTATGATTTATTTCAAATTTTAATCTATGTATCTCTGAATAAAATTTCATTAAAATCTGTTCAGTCGTCCTGCCGTGATTGCGTAACAAACATCCATTCATCCAAAGTTTCGCATTTATAATATTTCAGATTTTTTAAAATATTATGAATTGTTAAATGTGTTAGCTGTT
This sequence comes from Vanessa tameamea, assembly GCF_037043105.1. Lineage (NCBI taxonomy): Eukaryota > Metazoa > Arthropoda > Insecta > Lepidoptera > Nymphalidae > Vanessa > Vanessa tameamea. The sequence continues at coordinate 6,891,021 of NC_087313.1, read as the reverse complement.
CGTTTTTTAGTATTTTATTATTAGTTAATTGTTTCGCGAAATAATTGTTCGATTTTCAAAAAAAAACAAAATGGCTACGAGCATGGTTGTCATGAACGTCATCGTCGACGCCCTTAATAAAACCTTCTACAAACATCCCACGAGTCAAATGACATATCTTTATCGAATCAATATTCGGTATTTCGATATCTTCTAAAGTAATCTTGAAATATGTCACAAATGTAGGTACATATTACACGTACGCTTGGATGTTCAACCATTATCAAAACTAATGCCGTTGTAATTATATACTATATATGTATAATTATAGATAAAACACTGGCTTACATTGAACAGCTATTTTACTCATATACAGGGTTATTGGTAATTCGACGTATTCCCGTTAGGAGGTAAATAGGGGTGACTATTTGCAATAATTTTAACCCCCATATGCATGATGCAAAAGTGAACCATTTTTGAGTTATCGCCTTTTTTAGATTTTTTCAAAATAAGTCAAAAATGCAACTTCAAAAATTTATTTAAAAAAAAGTATCAATTAAAATCTATTTTTTTCTTCTGAGTTATAAAAACGATTAAACACTGGATATTTTTCAATATTTAAACAATAATTATACGTTAGGAGATCCTAACGGGAATAAGTCGAATTACCAATAACCCTGTGTATATTAAGATACAATACAAAGTTATGATATAAAATTTGATATTTATATTTAGGTACTACCAAACCGGTTTCTAGCTGCAAGATGGCTTGGCGTAAATAGATATAAATGTTTCCTCTTCCAGTATATATGTACTTCATCAATTCGTTACCCAACGTCCATAAGATTATATCCTTTCATAGGATTATATATATATATTGGTTCAATGCAGTGAGAAATAGAAATACTTTTCTGAAAATTTCCTATATAACCAGCAAACTAAGACCGATCAATAAATAATATTGTTCACGTCCAGTTTACAGAATTGGCACGATAGCTGAATATCTCCACGTTATGATTACGACCATTCCAAGGACTCGCTGCAACTATACACAAATCGTAAAGACGTGCATTACGAGCGTTCGTCGTTAGTCGCAACTGATGTACCGTCATAGTAAACTTTTAAATGTGTTTTGTGTTTCTGTGTCTTAGAAACATCTTTGTAGATTAATGTTTCGTTTTATTAAAATAATCAAAAAATTACATTCATTAAAATCCTTTTCATGTTATAACAACGACTAAACTCAGTACTAGTTTTTTCACAAGGACTAACCTAACCAGCTGCACAGGGTCTATAATATAGTCTCCTTTCGAAAGGGTAATCTGTGCTCACAGGAAAGCAAAGTTCCGAACTAGAGTTCTATTGTTATGCGAAAACATTGATTATTTAAAAGTGTTCCAAGATTTTTAAAGGACACACACACAAACACAAACAGAGACTTAACTTTTCCGTTGATATAGCTGGAAGCCGGTCACGACGTTTTGTCTGTGTTATGTGACGTGAGCAAATGTCGTCTATCTCAAAGTTTATGTTCGATAACTTTCTTAAAGATACCGTGACCCGGATTTTCTCTAGTCTCCGGATTTCTATACCCAAGACCAAAAGCTATATAGCAAATAGTCCTTACACCGAACCATGCCGAATGGAAGGGGATGTTAGGATATTCCTGGCATCGATTTTACTGTTAAGGAAGTAAGTTTCCATTGCGTTAATAATTGACTGGTAAACTACAATAATTGGGGTTGCATTCAGCATGCAGTTGAGCCAATGTTATTATGAGCAATTACTTAACGATTTACTGTCGTAGGTAAAAATAATACGAGGAATATAAAGATTATGTTTACAATCAACCCAAAAAAAATATCCAATGCATGAGTTAATACAAGTCAATCATAATGTGCTTTTAATAATTTCCATACCATAATCGCTGCAAAATAAACTGCAACTGAGTCTTAAAATTGTGAATTTTGTGTCCGTTCTTACAACGCAAATGCAGTTAATTCGTGTTCAATTTATGTGTTTACTAGCGACGTGATCTGCTGCTGTAATGTTTATTCGGATAATTCCAATATTAAATGATCAAATGTATCATAAACTACAACGAACACATTGCTACACATCAATGTACTCATGTGTGCGTGGCGGATAATGATGATGTGTCGTCCTGACAAATTTCGGTCACGGCGGCTAATTTCAAAGGAGACTAGCCAATTCCGCAGGACATATTTATAATGCATAAGTGTGTGTTCGCCAACACAGGTGCAGTCTCTATTCCCTCACTCAATAATATTTACTTTTTTATGATGTAGTTTCGTGAACGAATAAATGGGCCACCTGATGATGTTAGGTTCACCATAGACAATGGCGCTGTAAAAAGTATTAACCATTCCTTACATCGCTAATACGCCACCAACCTTGGGTACTAAGATGTTATGCCCCTTGTGCCTGTAGTTAAACCGATGGGCGGCAAATGCAAATCCGACATGGCCGGCAAGAGTTCAGGCGCAGGACCAAGGGGTTTACGTACTCTCCGAGGTACGAAAGTAAGTTTTATGCTATAAAAACCCTATAGCTTGAGCTTAAGCCCAAAACTTCGGAATCTGTGACCTTTTTTCTAATCACTAGACCAACGAGGCATACTATATACTTTGTTAATTTTCCGCTATATACATTTTATATATATATATATTTTACTGTATATTTATTTATTAGTTTTCTTTGATAGTAAATAATTATTTAAATAAAAATAAATTTCGATGTTTCATGACGTCGTTCCGTATTGGCAACATTTTTTAAAAAATTGTGTGACGTTACATTAGCAGGCACAACTGTATTCACTATTACCAAAGGTACTAATGCCAAATTATTACGCACTAGTGTACATTATAGTCCCGGATATCCATTACGTTCAACGAATGAGAAAATAACAATTGTTTTTTTATATAACTACTATGACTTAACAAAGATACACGTAGCTACTGCTTAGAATATTGATATTTCAGTTTAGATGACTCGTTGATTCGGGCTTGGGTTCAATACCCCATACTTTGTCTATCCTTTTGCGGGTAGGGTGTTAAGAGTTTATTTATTACCGGTAACTTTATATCAAAAACCTACAGTACAGTGATACACAGTAAAAAAGTAAACATTCTGTAGATTTTCCACAGCTGGGCTAAAACCTCCCTTTTGAGGAGAAGGTTTGAAGCTTATTCAACCACGCTGCGCAATGCGGTTTCATTTAAATTAGACACATGCATTTCCTCACGATGTTTTCCTTTACCGCTGAACAATAGATGAATTACAAACACAGCAAAAGCTTAGCTTTAATTTGAACACAACAAATTCCAATTAAATATAAAACTTATCTCAATCATTCTGTAAGCTGAGTTTATTTGTAACACAATATTTATTCCTATTCAAATACAAATTATATTTTGCGATTAAATCAACGTTCCAATATCCAATGCGATCGGTAATTCGTGTAATAACATACATATATCTTAAATAGCCTATTGCAATTTGTAAAGATAATTGAATAAAAATAAATCAACTAATTACATATAATCGTATACAAAAAGATCTTAATCCCTAAAAAAACCTATCTAAGATCTAATAAAAAAATGAATATATTTTTTTATTTTACAATCTATCTACAAAATTATCAGATCTTTTGATTGGAATATTTTAAAATACAATAATAATCAATGACGTTATCGACATTGATTTGACATAATGGCAAAATAATCAACATTTCATCAGTAAATCGCCACCGGATATCCTAATTACTTACTTATATTACGTCAATATACAATAAGAAGAGAATCATGCCTTATAATTTCATAAAAAAATATGAATTAGATATTATTTATTACACAAACTTTGGGCCCGTTAGTTGTGTTGTTGTTTAGAAATGGAGAATATTTTCGATACTGTCTGCTTTCCTGTATTAAACAGTACCATGGCACCTAAAAACGGTACCAAGATGTAGGATCCCATGTGCGAGCATTTGTTGTTAAGTGGAAGAGTGATGTTGTGATACCAATCCAAATCTGCACAAAGCTCTATCAACGAGAAATAATACGCGTATAATAAACGCATGTGCCCGAACTTTAACCAATTTATGTAGACGTAACTTTAAAAGCGGATTCTACGACTGACTGAATATTTAAAATATACGCTAGTAATATTCTTGTATTAATACTTTACATATATGTATTACTGTATAAATGGGCAGGTATTATACTTGGACATTTTTAACGAAGACTTCTATTTGTTTCTCCCATCTTGAAATTAAGTAAGATACAACCTCACATTTGTCCTTAAAATAGTGATTTTTAGTGTAAAGTACGTATTTTAAATACGACATATCAGACTCAAATTATAAACGAGAAAACATCTGTGTATTTTTTACCTCATCACGTCTAGCCCACTGAACCGATCGTAATTAAATTTGACATAGAACTAGTTTGAGATCTGGATAATGATATAGGCATATTATATTCACTTTATCTATGGGAAAATCAATTTGACGCGGAAGTAGTCGCGCGGAACAGCTAGTTTAATGTACTCCACGACATTCTGTATAAATCATTCGTAAGGCAGACACAAAATACGTTTTATATGACTACAGCACGCTAGACTAAAGCAATGACAACAAATGATGCGAAAAATATATGAAAAAAACTGCCCGTTAATAAAGAATGCAACATACACATATACAAGCAAATGAATTCAATTCACGATGAGAATACGCAATCACTGTCCAGGGAACCATTTACAATCACGATTACCAAAGCGTCAACTAATGGCGGCTTGATTAAAATTTTAAACAGCCATCTTCCAAGTTTCTATCAGTTGAAAAAAGTTCGTGTTTTATTTGTAGTCAGAATTGTACAATAGTTATTGGACTATCGTTGAGTTCGCAAAATAAAACGACATAGGTATATAAAAAACTAATTACAACTTCGATACTTATCATTTTAAATATTAATTTCAACTTGATTATTTTGTCTCATAAAACCCACAAATGAAATAGATTTACTAATGAATAGCAACAATTATTATGTCTGTGTTTATTAAATTGTATGTTTTTTTTAAGTTTTTATAAGAAAAAAAAACCTTTTTAAAAGAAAAATAATTGGAATTTATATTTATTTGTAACATTTGTTAATTGCCTTTAATTTAAATAATAACTTTAATTCGCTATTTATTCCTTACTATTGATAAAAATCTATACATATAAGTTTAGTTACATAGTGTATATTATGTGGATCAATAATTTCAAATACTGTGTATATTATGTGGATCAATAATTTCAAAGAATAATCTACAATGACTGACTAAGAGAAGACCTAATTTATTTTTTATCAATAAAACACGACTGTACTTTTTGATAGCACTTTCATGGCCGCTAATCAATTCTATCACGACATTATAATCATAGTCACTTCACATATTTTTCAAGCTCGAAACCATAATGGCATAAATCCTGAATATTTCCTAACAGTCAATATTCATTAAAGCTTTCTAGAACACAGCCGCGTCAACGTTGTTTACCTAACGTATATTAATGATCACCGTAATATAAAAATCAATCAGATAATTTCAATTTTCTTTTTTTTTCATAAGTAACAAAAGGTCACAAAGTATAATTCCGAATAAACCATTTAAAAACATTTTAATTATAAATTGAAACAGATTATGGTAAAACACAAATTGATTTACACATAAGTCATGGTACCACTGAACAATTAACTCATTTTTTTTTTTGTATATGCTATCTTATTATTAGTCTAAATATTTTTTTTAACATCTACATGTACAAATTACGATTTACAATATTTCACACAGCACACACACACACCGCTGTCGTGAAATACCTTCACGTATCTTCCTCTATTGTCGCAAGTTATTATCATATAAGCGACTAACTAAATCTAAATCAAACGCAAATACTACCAGCATGACTTGGCTGTAACATTACATAATGATGTAATACAGGCCTCCGTTCGAAGTGCAGCAATTTTGTTATTTATAGACTATACGAATACCTATAGGGAATGAAACCAAGGATACAATGAAACTACTTATAATTCTTGGCCTACTAACATTTTTTTTGTTTACGAAGGTTACAAACTCCAAAGGTGTTTATATGAATAAAATTTCCGCTTTCTGCGAATTCGTATTTAAGAGGAAAAAGCGTGTTTTATTTTAGAGGTCATCGGTGCATAATTGATACTTGAGAAAGGTAAAATGTTTGAGTTTAATCGTTTAGGTCACATGTTCGGTCACGGCAAACAGCGCGAACCTTTTACGAATCCTGATGCACTTATATATGGATCGTTGCCAACCTTTGGTGCATACATACATATGCCACTGACCTTGCTTCGTTATTTTTTTTTCTACAAGAAGCGTCATCTTAACCTCTTGTTAAATAACAATTCAAGAACCAACAATTACAGATAATTTCTTTGACTTTAAGAAATGTATAACTTGTCTTTTGAAATAAATATGACGCTTTCTCTCTTTGCAGACACTGACTATTATTCTGTCGTACATAACTTCGAACGTCGATTCTTAACGCCCACGTGTTTTTATTATAGAAGCCCTTTATAAAGCAATTTGTCAGTGTCGGATACACGCTACTTAATGTCATTTAGCCTCATTACGCTACAAACTTTAAAAATGTCCGGAATCACACAAAATTTACCATGAACCGTTTCATCTGAAGTGTTCCTCTAAGTATACCCGTATAGCAACTGAACCGTGCTTTGTTCCAGCCAATGATAGCGGCACTTTCTAATTAATATAATTTACTTCCGGTTCAAATCCCATGCTCATTTCCCTATCGCTCGCATTATGCTCCACGAGTACATTGTTCCTGACACGGCCCTTTGTTAACGCTATTGTCATATTGTGTAAGTTTACCGCTTTGCGTGAAAAAATGTTAATTGGTGTAGAACTAGATTTATCAGATTCAATGAAACAGCGACCCGCATCGTTCTCGGGAATACTCATTCCACTGAATTGCATTAAGTTTATATTATTGCTTCATAATAAATGGGTCGCGTGTAATACATTTTCAATAGTAGGTAATAATATCAGAACTAGCAATTGTCATACACAATTGCAGTATTTGTTGTAATTAATTAACAATTACCTCAAATCTAAAGGTAAAAATATAATATATATATATATATATACTTATATAACATAGACGTCAAAATAGTTAAGAAATTATTGTTTACGATTTGAGTTTTCGGATTCAAAAACAGTATTCACGAATGTGATATTTAAAGTGACTCGTTGTAATATACATTTATTAGATAGAGTTTCGAAAGGCACTTATTATTATAATAATTATATAAGCCGGATGTATCAATGTAATAATTATTTTATATCGTTTTAGAATCTTACAAAAATGTAAATGCTATTTACGTTAAACAACAAAATATTTGTCTAATGAAAATTAATTCCATTTATACCAATACGTACCTACAAATTAAATAACACTGACTTTATTGATATGACAATAGTCCATTAGTATTAGGGGTGAAGCTAGAATTTTATATAACCGTAAATGTGCCAATGGCCAAACCCAGGAAAGGTTCTACTATTCCATCATGGTACACTACACGCTGCTAGATGTATAGCATTTGTATTTGTTAAAGAGTTAAGAGGGTAAAATGGAAAAAGAAGGAAGAGCACTATTTTTAAATTATTCTCTTAATCAAATTTAATCTCAGTTAACTAACGGAAACTGAGTGACGCTCGACGAACTTAAATTAAAATCTCCACTATCAGGACTAAAAATAAAACGTTATACGAGACAACGATATACACGTACATACATGGAAACGGTATTTGAAATGAAATGTTTTTGGAATTTTAGGTTATAATATCAATTACAATTTAGTGATTTATTTAATTTTTTAAATTTCAGTTTACACTTAGTTCTTTAAATTAAAATAAGCATTGTAAGAGGCATGGTTATAGTATAACAGCAAATGAAACGTTATGAGCTGGTTTACGCGGTGGACCACTAAAAAAGTTTGAATATCACCGCATAATATGTTGTTTTCCGAGAAATAACGGTACATTATATTATATATATAGGTACATATATGGTTTTCCGGGTAAACGATATTATAATACTATAATACATATTATGATAGGTATTGATACAATGTATGTAAAAATACGTCAAAGGTACGGTTGAACCCGCAATCTTCGATTACGATTAACGTCTGCTACCATTACAACTAACATAACCACTGAGCTATCTCGGCTCATTATCATTCGAATATTCGTGTTAGTGTGGGTAAATTTATCTTTTTTTTTATAATATAGGTAGGTGAACTGGCAAATGGGCCACCTAATGATAAATGGTCACCACCGTCCACAGACATTGGCGCTGTAAGAAATATTAAGCATTCCAACCTTGTGCCTTCACTCTCCCTTCAAACGGAGCCAATACTAAGTATTGCTGTTTGGGGGATAGAATATCTGATGAGTGTGTGGTACCTCACCAAACTGGCTGTACAAAGTCTACCACCAATTATGTCTAAAAGAGGAACGTAATATATTACTAATACGTCCCTTGTTTAAACATATAATTAAATATACTTTTCGAGTTTATCGAGTTCAGACATACAGACAGTACTGATTGGTCTGAAAAAACGAAATTCTGTTGGTTTTTTAATTTAAATATTATTAAAAGTTGGCGTAAACAACCTGGTGATTACCACGTTGATGTTTAAAAAACTGTGTCATTATGTAACATACGTAACTGCATTTCGGTTGGAACTAATTTACCATTGTCACGGGAATTATACAAATTAGCTAATCCACTGCAATTTTAGTTCCAAGAATGTTCTTCATAATCAACATTATCGTTTTCTATAATATATTAATAACAATTACATGTTTACATGAGTAAACACATCAAAACATTTCACGTTTTTAAAATTTCTATTTCCTGTTTCGTTTCAGAACGATGGGTGAATTGGGCAACAAGATTGGACTGGATGAACTCTCCGGAGGCGCGAAGGGTATTAGCAAAGCGTTGCTCGCTGAATTTATTGGTAAGCTGTCTTACACATTCATACATACATACATTTATACATATGTATATATAAAATAAAAGCAGCACGTGACAATCTCGACGTCGTTAAGTGAAAATTAAATAGTGAATACTATACCAGTATTGGTAGATATTTGAATTAGTTGTTAATTGCATAGCAAAACAGTTTCATGAAAATCTCGAAGCTTTCATCTAAGAGAAGAACCTTTTTTGGATTTTATTACTATGTATAATGTTAGTGCCGGTAGCCAAAAATGTATACCTTATACCTTACTGTATAATACTTTCTACATGTATGAATTAAAATATATATTTTCTGATTGTATTCGTATCTCAGGGAATACATAATAGATTTTTAAGGGAAATGAAATTACTAACTAAATAATTAAACTCTGGGTTTATCCAGAATAGAATATTTTGCCACAAAATATGCCGCACTGAAACCTCATGCCCCTGTGCTCTGTGTTTGTGGAGAAAAGGGTCAAAAGACCATTTAGCACTGATTTATTTGGGGCAATCGCGATTTTCGCGTATCAATTTCGTAAAAAAAAATCACAAAAAAATATGTTCTACAAAAATAATTCGTAGGTTCCCTTAGTATTATATTACTTAATATTTAAACGTAAATAAAAATCTTGTTATAGACAGCTTTGGAAAAAAAGCGAATAATAATAACAAATTCAGATGAAACTTTGCATATTTTTTTACGTATTTAAAAAAATAATTAAACGAATAGATTACCATATATAGTTACATTTTTAAGTTTTTCCGGTAACGATTACCGAGAAAAAAATAATTAATGTACTGTATGAAGCCCTTCAAGTATTATCCACGCCTTAATAAGTGGCTACTGTATCAAAATCACAGATAGTAAGATCGTGACTCGTGATATTACCGAGAAGTGGTCGAGTAAAACTGACCATTATCATATAAAAACCTTCAACTTTAATCAAAAATACTCTGTTGTAAATATTTATTTATATCAACGTACAACAGTAATAGTTTTAGATAATGAGATGACAGAACACGGCGAAATAAATATCGCTTTTCAATTAAATATTATTGGAACAAAAAAATATGGGTTAGTGTTATTTAAAACTACAAAGTGTAGCTAATTTGCATTAAAATATATGAAAACAACGGAAAGAATCTTGCAAACCGATTAACATTTTATACTGAGAATATAATATAAATAAGTATAATCAATACTACATTTGCTTTAAGACGAAATAGAGGAATTAGATGAGTATTTTTTTACAACCTGCAGACGCATGACGCATGTTTATCTTTAAGTTAATTGTAGTTTATTTTAATAGACGTGCAGCGAATAAAGCCATTATCCGCTTACGAATAAATAAAACAGGATACGGCACAAATATATTTTTTATAAATAATATTCACATAATTGACAAATATTAAAAATGAAGATGATAACTGTCTTAGTAAACCGTGCCCACATCACCACTTCAACGTATGTGAAGACTAAGTTAGCCAGAGGAGTAAAGCTTACAAGAAAACGTATATACTTATACAAATTTAAAGATTACACTATAGTAGGAATGTATGGAACGTTAGGGATATCCAATTTATTACAAGTAATAAAAATACCAATATTATATAGGTTTGATTAAAACTATAAACCAAATTAATTTGTAATTACAAAGTTGTATCATTGTAATTATTTTAATATGTACCTTATTACAGACACAACTAAAGATAAAGGATTCTTTAAAATAATGTAGTATTTAAGAGAAAGAGTTCTTCTAATTAATTGTACTAATCTCGTGTTGTCCAGGTAATTTGTTGCTGAATTTGTTCGGATGCGGAGCGTGTATCAACATCTCGCAAGGTGTGGACGCAGCGCCTGACATCGTACTGATAGCGCTCGCTTTCGGTCTATCTGTCTTCGCCATTGTTTCGGTACGTAATGTTTTTTAATAAAAGTATTAAAAAAGGCAAGTAGATACCCAAGCAAACGCTTGAATTAAACTTTAAGCATTACACTCCACGCTTCACTTACACAGTTTAGAAAATTAGTGCTTACCCGAAATCGAAACCGTAACCTTTAGTTTATATGCACGTTTTCATACCAGCTTTTCCCCAAGGCTCTGTCTACGTCAAATTTATTTCTCCCTCGAACCCCTCCCTTATCTAAGTCACAGGCTACCTCGAGTGGAATTTAATTACGATGGTTCAGTACTTTAATCGTGATGAGGTAACAAAATGACAGAGAAAGACATTTATAAAATCTATTTATAAAGTTTTGTTTTTATTTTTAATATGGCTAAACGCTGTTAGGTTAATTGTTTTTAAATTTAGTCTATATTTGTCTTTAGTAAGAAGTTTTTTTTTTTTTATTCATTCGAATCTATTCCAAAACGAATTATTGTAGAGAATATTATAATCAATAAAGGCTAAAAGGTGATCAACCCACCAAGCCACTGAATTGATTGTTACAACATTTGACATGTTAATGATTTTCTAGGAAATAAGAGAATTCCATGACGTAAACTACTATACTATTAATAACTATAAAAAATAATTACTGTTTCTGTATTGTATCATAGTACCATTAGCGTTCAATGGGAGGCGCGAAATACTTCTAATTTTACATTAAAAAATAAAACAAATTCAAAGAGAAAAAATCTGTCCGACCGTTGTTCTCTAATGTAGGCTATAATAAATCTTGACCATAAATCTCTTTATCTCAAAGCAAGAATTTTAAATCTCATGCGATATGTAAAAAATTTACTGAATAATTATTATGAGACGCCATAAATAAGATACTGTTATCTTTACGTAACCTTACTTAACTTGGTTTTAAGTTGACACGGATTAATAAGCCATTGTATTGTTTAATTTTTTATTTAACATCGTATAATTGCAGAAACATTGCAGTCGGAACATATTAAACGACATCTAATTGCAATATTATAATATTTATACGAGTATATTATCATATGAGCTTAACCAAACATGGATATCCCAATCTGTAAAATAAAATCTTTACTCAGTTTCGTATACGACCGTTTCAAACACCCCCCTATTTTTAAATTTATTTACATTTCTCTTGAGGTTTCTAGGCCTTCCCTTGGAAATAGTAACGGCTCTGTGAGTCACCATAACTTATGTTTTTGTTTACATAAATAAATATTTAATTATTGTATTTTTTTTATTCTCTAGGCTATAGGACATGTATCAGGAGGTCACGTCAATCCAGCTGTTACTGCTGGTATGGCTGCCACTGGAAAAATTAAACCTGTCCGTGGAATCCTGTACGTGATAGCTCAATGCGCGGGCGCTGCCGCCGGTTCTGGACTTCTTAAGGCATTTACCCCAGACGAGGTTGCTGGTAAACTTGGTGTTACGGGCCTCGGGAAGAATGTGACGCAACTACAAGGATTTGGAATTGAGTTCTTCCTCGGATTTGTCCTCGTGTTTGTCGTTTGTGGAGTAAGTTGATTTCTCCTTAATTATCTAAAGCACAGCTTCCCAAACAAACATTATTATGTTATTATATATTAGGTTAGTAATACTTACGTTTCAACCAAATTTCGTTCTATTTACGTTTATTTAGATAATAATAAAGTGTTATCATATATTTAAGAATGTTTACGTCGGTATCAATTGTATCAATTGAAAATAACATTGATTGAGTTCATTATAATTGTCATACAAAATAAAACACGATATCAAAAATCATTTTTTCCTCGCATAAAGATAATGTTAACAGCGTCTAAAACTTCTCGGAACCAGCTCGAGTTTTTGTCACTTTTTTATAACTGTCATTTAAAGAGATCGGGTTTTGTAGACGGTTGTAATTGTTGTACGCTTTCAAAAGGAAATATATAACAGGATAAAATACTGTTATAAAAAATCTTACAGAGTAAATCGTCTTATCTTTTACACTTTTAATATGTATGTAGCAAGTATATATGTAAATACGTGTTAAAAGTATAAACATTGTCAATACAGAAGTCAAAATATACAAATTTTAGAAACAGGATCATGTTTGTATGTTTAATTGTTTATATATCTCTGTAATCTCTATGTTCTCGTTTTACATAATTATAGTGTATTGAACGGTAGCTTATCTCGGTGTCTCGGTAGTAAAAGCAATGTAGACACCTATCTATAGATCCTACGTTAAGTGGGGAGGGTCTTGCAGTTTGTAGTAAAGAATATGTTTATAAGCATAGCGTCGAGACTCTGAATAATTTGACTTATGTCCGGTTACTTTATTTAAGAGGCGATTCGTTTGCGCCACTATATAAACGTTTCGTTAATTTACAATGACATGAACGTTTTATTAAGGCACTGATGTACTCAAGACATATAAAACAATATGACAAAACAAAACATCATCAGTCGATCCGTAAATAAAACAGTTAAAACAGGATCGCACACTCAATACCTATGCACATTTCTGATACATAGATTAGCCATTGCAAGCTAAGAGAACGGATTAATTTGCAAGCGAAGACATCACATTTATTTATATTTAATGATTTAATGACAGTACTGGAATAGGAATAAAACATTAGCTTCCGTGACGGACGTCATTACTGAACCGATACAATCTCCGCTAATCTGCACTCATTGAAATATTAAAACATTCATGTGCGGGGTACCTTCACGGTATTTACATGCAAACAAATCAATGTTTTAAACATTAACATACGTAAATGACACGGGATTTATTCATTGACTAAATTATCTGTTAAATATTGTATCTATATTGAAAATGTTGATGTTGTTTTCAATCCGTTCGGAGAACAACATGAAGCTTTAATTGTTCCGCAAGAATAATTCGTACACAAAAACAGTTATCAAAAGAAAATTTTACAAATCATATGTTCTAGTACAAAGGATAGCTTCTTTTATAAAAGTTACACCTTGAAACAGCCTGTTACACTTTGTTTCAACCATATAATTCTTAACATGGGATTACTGTAATACTTAAGTTATGGGTATTCTTACATTTTACAAGACTTAAAAATAATTATGAGTTCTCGTCTCGCATCTGCAGCTTCCCTGTCCGAAAATCTCATTCCTCCCGTCGTGTCATTGTTGTTATATGACGAGGAAAATAATCAAAATGACGCTGCGATATGAAAAGTTGTGTGTGTGTCATATAAGTCTATCTATAGGTTCTTTCTATTCAAGAATCGTCGATGATGAAAATAAAACATTTATATTTTTTTCATTATATATTATACAATATAGACTTTTTATGAAATCGCTAAAGAATAGTTTTAAATTATAAAAGTACAAATGATGTCATACATCAGCTCAACCCATAATATACTTAGTACTACGAGCAATATTTAAACTTTGTTACCGCACAGTAAAGTTCACTTTATATTTATACCTTCATACTTCATACATTTGTCTTGAGTACTTTTTTAAGAGGAACTGGTTGTAAGGCGTTATAGTTTTTATATTGTACCAATTCACTATAGTTCGATGACCCGAGACTAAATAAGAAGCAATGGCGACTTCAGTTTCGCGTGACTCCGCTGTGTCACGAACTAATTCTAAAAATTAGGTATCTAGTATTCGATTATAAATTAACGAAGTAATCTTCAATATCGAACAATGTTATTTTTTTGTTCAGGGTTTGAACCTTGGACGTCGAGGTTTTGTAGACCTTTAAACTAATAAAAAAGACGCTATTGGCTAAAATTACTTATATTTATTGTTCAAAATAGACCTTTACTACTTACTACTTAGATAATATTTATTGAACCCAATCCAAAAAAATATAAAAAAACCTTTAAACTATTTAATAAGTAAAATAACCTCCAGGAGATTTCACCAAAACAATGAAAAGTCTCTCATTAACTTATAACTTTATCAGCTACTTGGTATGAATAACAATGTCGTTTTATTTGCAGGTTTGCGACCCGAACAAACCTGACAGCAAAGCTGCCGCCCCTCTCGCCATCGGCCTGACGGTAACACTGGGACACTTGCTGGCGGTGGATTACACTGGCTCCGCGATGAACCCGGCTCGCTCCTTCGGCTCCGCACTGGTGGCTAGCGAATGGGCTGATCACTGGGTAAGAAACTGTTACCGTCTCATCGTGTACAAATAGCTAATGTACCTCTATTACTATTAAACGACATCAAATGGAAAGCAAGAAAAAATCATACGTGTGCCAACTTTAATTGTTATCTGTGAATTGTTATTTAAGTAGAACAATCTCAAACTAAACTTTTTTACGCCTCGCCACTTTTAAGGTTGGTTGTATTTGTAATGACTTGTCCTTCACCAAACAAAAATGGTTACGTAACGGTGTTGGCTATCCCGGTTCATTCCCGGATGTTTCTAAGTCACGAATTTCTCTTTCCCAATTTTGCACGATGACGTAGACATACTATTTATTTTCACTTGAATATCGCATAACCTAATAGATAACCGAAAAGTCAAATACATTACTCTTAAATATGAATATAACTATTCGTTATAAAATACAAAACAAGAACGATATCAAACGAATAAAATATTCCATGAGCAATACTAATATAGTCATAATTGATGTAAACGAGATAGAAAATATAAGTTTATTAATCACAGCGAGGTTGCCTACTTGTAGGAAATATGCACTAACATAATATGGACAAGTATTGTGACGTCGTGTTATTTGAGTTTTATATCGATGTATACATATAGGGACTCCTTTTGTCACACATTTTTTCTAAAATTTAAATTATAACTGTTATTATTAAATAGTGTTGCAATAAAACAAAATTGATTCTGATCCCTTTAAATTACATAACAGTTAATTTTATTAATGTAACTTTTGTCATCTCGGATATTTTTAAATTTATAAGAGCATTTTGAGTTACAAATATAACTATCGATTTGGTATATTGGCAGTTTGTTGAACATTATCAGTTTCGTTTGATGAATATTTAATCCCGATAACGCTTATACGAAACGCTCCCGAGCGAGATATCCTACCTTATTTCAACGATTATTATAATCTTTGTCTGAGCCAAATCATTCATGATAAATATATTATTTGCTTAGTTTCTTACACGAGAGTTAAACTAATAATGATGTTCATAGTGCTTTTTAATTCGTTCTGATATGGTTTTTGAACACAATACCTTTTAACTCGCAAACTATAGTTATAATTACTATCAACATTATTATTTTTATACATTTAGACAAAGGTATAAATTTGTTATACCACCGACTTATCTTAAAACATAACTAAATACACAAAACTTATAAATCAATGTACATTTACTGTAATGTGTTTGAAAGGTACTTTTAGTTTGCCCTTGGTCACGCGTTATATATAACATTTTAATTAGATGGTAGAATACTAATGTAATACACCTCTGTTTTATTAGAACTCTTTGGTTTTACCTTTTATCCCTCGAATATTAAAGGCATTACGTCATCAAGCCCAGTTTATTGCAACTAGCGGATATTATATTGTAAGTACTTATATGATTATATTAAATTAACAATATTGGAATATATATAGTATGTTACTCCCGCTGTTAGATTATATGTAGCAGTTATTTGACAGAGAGCGTTGCGCTTACTTCCCACTACTGGTATAAAGAGACACCCATGTGGCTGAATTTCAACAGGTTTCTTTAAGAGATGAATTTTATATGACAAATTTAGCTTGTGAAAACTCAATGGTGTCTGTCTCACTTGGACCCACGTTTATATCATGTAGTGGGCCACCTCGTTTCTTGTTTTGCAAGTTCTTGTAAAATACTAATAGTGATGGTCGGTGGTATTGCTTAGGTGTACTGGGCGGGCCCGGTGGCAGGTGGCGTGGCGGCGGCTCTGCTGTACGTACACGGCTTCTCAGCTCCGCCGACGGACGCTCCCTCCCCACGCTACCGACCCGTTGCCGCCGATGAGAAGGAGGTAACGACTGTGCTGTAATATAACCCCCTATTTGGATTTTGTTTCAATTTATTCCATAAGAGCATATTTAAAAAGGTGATGACATTTACTATGACAATTTTTATTTGGTATATTTGTATTTAAATATAATTAATATTATCACGATTTTAAACTAAAAATAATTTAAGATATAAAGGATTTCAATTGTAATTTAATATATAAACATATTTAAAAATAGTCTTTCTCTTTAATTTTTCAATTACGAAAAAATGTAAATCGAAATTTCGGTGTTGTATACGAATGTTTATCCACAAGCACTCTGGACGCCCCGCGCCGTCGGCGTGGACTGTTGAACAAACCGTAAGCTCGTATGATAGTTATAAAAATAACACATAATTTAAATATTTAACAAACACATACTTATTTTACACAAATAATATTTTAAGAATTTCTTATTATTACAGAAAACTAAAAATTAATAAGTAAATATAATATAACTTTGACACTCGTGTATATTTCAGCTGAAGCGTCTCGACGGCAAGAACGACGACATGGCCTGAGAGCGATGGCCGCGGCGTTGCCCGCGCGCCCCCTCGCCCCTCTCCGTCCCCCGCGACACCCGCCCGATGCACGTCCAGCGATACGTATGAACAGTACCTTCAAAACGAGTGATTATTAATCAAAAATGTAATCATGAACAGTTTAAGAATAAAAATATATCAATGAATATACATTCGAACTTTAGTACTTATTATACAAAAATACGGCTAGTATCATGTATAATTGCTAAGATTTTTTGACATATGTTATCTTACAGTATATCTGCAAGTAAATTTTAAATTATACACAAATGTCAAACCTTTTGTATAACTACTTCTATAAAATACTTCTATTATAAAGCAATCTCGATCTAGGTTTAGTGTAATCGCTATGAGCGAATATTTGTGATAAAAATATTTTTATATAAATAATTTATACAAAAATGTTTTTATTTGAGTGCTCTTCGAAATCGTTCAAAGTTAAAACTTTACTGCCACACTTATTTCATAAGTTACTTAATTGATAACACCTGGCTTGAATTATATCACAATTTTTTGGAATTTGTAATCAAAATATTTACCTTTGTGCGTGAGAATCACTGTTACAAAAATATATTAAATTAAATTGAATACTAAATTATTCACTGTAATTTATATTAGTATTAATTTTTTATTTATTATAAATTATACAAAAATATCAAAACTTAAGCTTAAATGAATTTTAAAATTTAACATACAAGTTATCATTCATTATACAGTTTCTTGAAAAATTTTATTATTGACTTTACAATTATTGTAAATAGTTTGTTTGTTTAATCCAAAATTAATGTTGTCATTAATTTTTTGTTTCTTTAAAAAAAAACAAAGAATTGTTTTTTGTGTTCCACAGACACTGAAAACACCACCGATGTCATACGTACATGTTTTTATTAAATTAAACCTAGTTATAAAATACTCTTGCATGTAATCATTTAAACACTGCATTAAGATGAAGAATTGTGTCAATAATTATGTCCTAGAATAAGTTGTAATAATTATATTAATTAATAAATGTATTTTACTTCATTTGCATTGTCATTTATACCCCAATGTCATAACTAAATAAATAGATGTTAGAGATCTGTTCATTCACGAAGTCGGACCCCACCGCGTTAATTAATCGGCGTGCATTCATAAATATAACCTAATTTGTAATATTTTCTCTGTCTTTTTTCTTACATTAGTCTACTCACGCACACTAAGACATGTTGTAAACACGTTCGTCACCCGTACTTATGCACGCCGATACTCTTGCATCCAGGGGCGCGCCTTAGTGATTATTTTTATTTTTTATTTTCATATTCTATAGATAAAAAAGATCTATAGATTATGCGTGTAAAATTTATTCTTAGTTCAGAAAACTTGATTACCTTGTGAATTAGGAGACTGTTCGATCAAATATTCTATTTCAAAAAGTATAAATAACTATCGGTTTTATTGGAAATCAGCATATAAGTTTTTCATCATACACTCAAAATAATGGCAAATAAATAAAGTATATTCGATAGATAGTAGAATGTAACACAATTGAAGTGTAAGTTTTTACCAAAAGTATCTATTTATTTCCAAACTTTTATTTAAACGAAGAATTACACCAGTTACTAGGAAGGGCAATAATGCAACTGCATTGTAAAGCGGTTTAACCCTAGCAGTTGAACTGAATTTTGAAAACGAATATTGTATTAAAAATAGACACCAAATAAATCCTAGCTTGCAAAGAAATGTGCCTTTTTTTTCAAATAGCAACATTACTGTCTATGAAATTCGATTTAACTTGCAAATAAAGACATACTTCTTTCTTTAAGGATTATTATAATAATATGTGAATGTAAGGAACAAGACATTTCGTGTTTTGTTGAAAATTGTCACAACATATATTAAGTAAAATTGGGGTTAAGGATCGATATTGTAAAATAAAAAAAAGTAATATTTTTATTTTTTTATTAGAACCAACATAATACAAAAACACACACTGATACGGCTACTGATCTACACAATCTCGAAATTTAAGAACTAAAAGACTAGCTATCCTTTATAATCCCACATCAGAAAGAGATCACAATATTAGCCTGTCAAAATTAGAGATTGTGTACACCGGAAACATCACCAACAAACACAAAGTCAATTACAACTATGCAGAACCTCTTTGGACAAAACATATACTTACAAGTTAAGACTAAATTACATAAGACAATAACAAGTCAGTCTTACAGATTCACTAGACCAAAGTTAAAACTCTGTATTGCTCTAATTTACAAAAGAAAAACTTTTATTTGACTAACAAATGCGTACCAGCTAACAGCACTTCTAGTGCACCGGTGAATTCATATTTAATTTAATTTACAAGTATGTTACTCTGACTGAAGTCAGAAACGATTCACTCGACGTTACATACAGCAACATGGCGCTTAATGCGACCGTACTCGATGAGCGGATGACTCATCGCGTCCAAAGTAGTTACTTCAACAAATAGTCACCATTTCACTAACATATTTAAGTGTTTTTGTTGTTTACATTTAAACATGTTAGCGCCATATGATTATCACCTCACGTGCGTTTAAAACTTCGATCACAAATTAAAAAATGCCTTATATGAAAAAAATAATGTTAAGAGATGTCCACGTTAAAATATAAAGATTATTTACTTTCTATAATTGTAACTATTTAATACAAAAATATATTGATTAAATATTATATTACATGTACTGCAAGTTAAAATGTAATGCATAGAACACGCGGAAATACCCAGTCTTTTCATGTACTTATCGTGTTTTCAAAATCCATTTTGTGGTCAGCGGTAAATGAAAATATCGTGTGCACACGTGTATCCAGAAATTGGAGTAGCATGGTTACCCAACTGTGGGGCATTTGTGGGCACTTGTAACTTTACTTACAGCATATGAATAATGTGTTACTAATACTGGTATGTAATATTGATTTCACTGACATTAATTTGAATTACAAAACAATTATTTTCTCCAATTACAGTATTTTTTTATATGCTTACAGCATTTGAGCTGCTTGTTATACATTTTTACAAAATAAAATGGAATCAATCAAAAAACAACACAAAATTAAAAAGCAATTCATTACATGTATACATATGATTATACTGAGATTTCATAGAATATCTATTATTATACATCTGTGCATATTCTCTTAACTATAAAGCTGTACAATATATACATTATTTTGATTAAGTTTTTAATAAAAACTGTACGAAAAAAATGTTCAAAAAAATACATCATGTAATAAAATTAATATTGTAAAATTTAAAATAATAAAAACCTCGTGACGCAACTTAATTCGAATTTGTTCTAAGTTACATTTAACTTAAGAATGCTATATATTATCTTGGTATAAATTATGTATATGAACTTATGGTATTATGTAAAAAATATGTAACACCCGAATTGTAAAAAGCGACCTTGATACCTGATTTTAATTTGCTAAAATAAAGAATCTGTATAAAATTATAAGTTGAATGTAAATAAAAATATTAATTCAAAGTTATGTAAGTTATATAAATTTAAAACATTTCTGTTTATCGTGAGGTATTCTCGTTTTAAATAGCACGGAATCAGCGCGATACTGCGTCGATAGTAGAGGCGTGTAGCCCATCACCTGTAACAAATAACAATTGAATTAAAAAAAAAGTAGTAAATAAAAAAAATACTATATAAGAATCGAAACATTTATATATTCGAAAAACAAAATAATAAATCCTTAAAGAGGTTGCATCATGCGTAATTATTTACATAAATACCTCTTTGGTCTAGTTAGTAGCTAGCTTATAAGGGATCCCGAGGTTCCTGGGTCGGACCAATAAAATAAAATTTGGTTTGTCTATTAAAAAGTTCTTACTATATTATACTATCATAAAAAGGAAGTAGTTCAAGTAAGTTCTTATAATTACTTGCCTCGGAAAGCACGTAAAGGGACACCGCTGTCTGAACACTCAGATTATATAACAAAAAAGTCAGACTAAAAACCTACTCTAAATCTCCTGCGTGGCTAGTCTTCTTTAAGAATAGTCAGTTGTGGCTTACTATCATGAGAGAATATCTCTTGTAATATATCTATAAAAAATACATTTATAGCAATATGAAATGGTATAGTTTTAAGATTCGACGTTCTTTGCTAAATTGACTCACCTGTGAGAAAAACTGTATACATTTATGCCTTTCATGGAAATGTGTTTCATCAGCAGACAGCGTGACGGGACAGCCCGGGCAGCGGAACGTCCAGCGAGACGTCACCTATATCATTGAAAACACATCGATTAGTTACTATGCATACATATATAATTAATCTCCAAATGAATGTATGGGCATAGCCTATTCCAATCGAAGGAGTAAAGATAAAAAAGCCTTAGATTTACGTATTCCATGCGATTTGCCACTAACTCTGGTTCCATTATGCACTAGACAGTTCCTGTATAAATATAGATCAGTATACATAACAGCGAAATACCACTCACTGATTAATCACGAAGTCTCAGAAACTATAATACTAACTTGAAATTAGCAGGTCCGCTAAGAACGGAATTTACGAATATCCACCCCTAAGGGGGGAAAACGGGGCTTGGAAGTTTGTGTTTTACAAATTTAACATACATATAAGAATATGACACTATTCCACTTAACTAAAAGTTAAAACAAAATAAAAATGTATTTCGATAAATGAATACTCCCCGAGCCTCGACCGAGTATGCACCTACTACACCCACTACCATAGCAATTAAAATGGCGTTCGACTCGTAAGTCCGTCGCGAGTCGGTCGTTGATCGTCGGTCAGCAGGACGGGTGGGGGTAGTACCTTGACGGGCGGCTTCCTGGTGAGGTGCGCGACGAGGAAGTTCATGGCGATGTCCTCGCAGTTCATGTACTCGTCCACGTAGTCGCGCACGGCGGCCGGCAGCGCGCGCCAGTAGGCCCACAGGTAGTAGCGGTGCACGAAGGCCGCGCCCGTCAGCACCATGCTCAGCTCGCAGCTGCGGGCAGCGTTACCACGTCCGTCAGGATCTCAACGGACAGTGCTCTCAGATGCACGGAAGTGTTAACAAAATCAAATTTTTGGAATATTATTACACAACACAACACCACACAAAATGCCTGACAGATTCGTTTCTTTAAAACAATGAAGACGAATTACTCCAAAAAATGAGAAACGATCCTGTCACTTTTGTGTTTTGAACGGTCAATGTCAACAAAGCTAGCCAATTGTACAGAAGCTATTTCGCGACATAACGTGCAGAAACATTCGCAAAAACTTAGGATTACAACAACAGCCACGAATTCCTTGGTAGAGAAACCAAAGGTTAGAAATGGGCTCGACTCATAAATGGATCCTAAAGACCTTAAAACCGGTATCGGTACCGGTACGTTTTTTTTAATTTTAGACGAGATGGCCCAGTGGTTAGAACGCGTGCATCTTAACCGATGATTGCGGGTTCAAACCCAGGCAAGCACCACTGAATTTTCATGTGCTTAATTTGTGTTTATAATTCATGTCGTGCTCGGCGGTGAAGGAAAATATCGTGAGGAAACCTGCATGTGTCTAATTCTAACGAAACTCTGCCACGTGTGTATCCACAAAACCGCATTGGACCAGCGTGGTGGAATTTGCTACAAACCTTCTCCTCAAAGGGAAATTTACAGGCTGTTAATGTAATGTAAATATATTTTACCTGTAATTTGAATTGTAAAGGAAGCCATTATTGAAATTAAGATCCCAGGCATGATATCTCCCAGGAAAGCCAACTATGCGGTCTCGATGTTCACGCCATACTCTGTAAATTAAATATTTTACTGAATAAGCGGGAGGTACAGGTCTAAACTAGCTTGACTTGCTACTAGTCGCCTGATCGATTGCATCTTTTTCGATACATCAAAGAGTCTAATACAAACGCACGCCAATTTCGTTTCACAATTACGGGTTTTTAATCAATAAGTCAAATTTTAGAAAAAAATGTGAGAAAAAATGAAAAGCTACATATTCATTTAAAAACTAAACCGTTTATTCTCAGTTGGTCAGCAAGATAAACTCGGATAAGATAGATATTATTGTTAATTTAGAAATAAATTTATGAAATATTTTTATGATGTAAATGATTTAATTTAACATCGTATAAATCGGAATTACCACATAGCAGAAACTTTACCTAACCAGGCGACCACGAAACCTTACCACGAGTAAAACTAATCACTCATCAGATATTTTACCACTAAACAATACTACTTGTGAATTGTTTTATTTCGGTTTGAAGGGTGAGTGAGCCAGTGTAATTTGTACAAGCTACATACAATCACTTAGTTCTTAGGGCTTGACGAATTGGTGATAAATATGGCGATGGCTGCCAATTACGAATACCTGAACGCGAAGACGATCTCGTCGTGGCGCAGATGCGCGTCGTCGTCGACGCAGAGCACGGCCTCGGTGTCGATGACGTGGTAGGGCAGGAAGCGGTTGTTGAGCGAGTTGCGCGGCGCGCGCACCACGGCCACCGGCGCGCCCGCCTCGGGCCACGGCTGCGCCGCCGTCGGCGCGCTCACGCCGTTCCACACCACCACCACCTGCGCGCGGGTCGGGCCGACCGTTACACGGGAAGTCTGAGAGAGACTCACTCCCTCACTTGCGAGGTGGAACATCAACTAAGAACGTTTTTGGAATGGTGAAGGAATCCGTTTCCGTATACGAACAACTTTTACGTCACAAACCTATCTGATTATTTATGATAAAATTTACGTAAAAAGTGATGATCGAAGGCTCCTTTGCCCAATATTAAAATGAATCATTCAAAGTGATTGGACTGTATGCAATCGTCATATCGAATATTTCGAGTATTTAAATGTTTTTATATACTACAAATATATTTTTTAAAGAATATACCTCTCGGTATGAATCTACAAAATTATACTCCTAAAATTCGATAGTAAAATTACCTTATTCAAATACGGCAAGCCTCGTAGTCTTGCTAAAGCCGCAGCTAGGACTGCTTCTCGTTCATAAGTCAAAATGACTATTGTAAACTGTTCTCTCGCACGATCGCCACCTAGAGCCTCACTGAACTCCTTGCCAGAACCACCTGCGCCAGCACCGATGGGTCTAAACCCGGCCGCCGAACCCATAAACCTAGCTTCGGACGTCACTGGTGGGTCCCATGGCAGCTGTGGGTACAGAGCAAACGGCTCACCCCATTCGTTCCACAACTCGTATCCATGCAGCAGAGCCAGGGAGTAGTTTCTCCGATATGCTGGACTGGGGTAAGGCGCTTCTAACGGTCCGAGAGTTTCTTCCGGCTCAGTGTCTACGGCTGGCGGCTCAAGTTTTGGTGGATAGTACGAATCGTTGAAGGCAGGTGAACCCGTTACGGCCAACGCCGGGCGTGCCGGTATGTTTAAGCGCATTCGTATCGTCGCAAGTAATGAATCCATACTTGCTTGCACCGAACTTAAATATCGCTCCCATAATACACGGCCCTGTCTTCGAAACGCCAGTAAATCTGCATCAGACAGCGCTCGGAGGAGGAAATGCAACTCGGTTACTCGAGCCTTCGGTAACAATATGGTCGCTCTTCGCCAATCTAGTACCTCGTCATATGGAAGACGAATCCGGTCCCCACCGAGGACTACCGGGATAGCACCCGATCGTAACGCCTCATATAATCTCGCCTGTAAAAGGGCTGTTGAAGCATAATTGCTATCAGCAGGAGCAAGTATCAAACCAAATGTAGAATCACGTAAAATGGATCGTCGCGAGCGGTCTGTACCGCAGAGCGCCCAATCCCCTATCGGTATAACTGCTCGCCTTTCTATGGGCGGATCACACTCAAATTGTAAGAAGAATACATCTGAAGATGGCGCCGATTTTACTGCCTTTTGGAGAGATTCGATTAGATTTTTATCATCGTCTTTATCCATTCCCGGCGGCGCTGGCGTCTGTGAGCCCTGAAAACTGAACGATGCTTATGAATACATACTAAACCATGCTCTTCAAATTCAATACTTCACAAAATTATGATTACCTCAGAATGTATTTACGTCTCGCTGGTGCTAAAGGAGCACAATCGGCCCACACGTCTCCTCCTGGAGGCCCGAGAGCCGGCGGCATTACAATATCGAAACCCGGTCGAAACTGTTGTAAAGTAAACGTGGATTGGGCGATCATTGCTCTTCCCGTCGACACGGTACGGAATGCATCGCCGGACCCAACGGATAACTCACGACGCGCCAAGTTTAGTAAAATATGGTTACGACCATCGCCTCCCCAATATGGTAAGCTTTTAATAGCCGTCTCATTCAACAGCAGCTTAAATGCGTCTGCTGTAGAACTAAAACAGAACGTTTTAACATTTATTATATCGAGTAAATTAAATTTACAATGTATGCAGGTAATAAAGTAAAACGTAAAAAAAACTCACGAGGGACCTTTGTCGAGCGGAAAACCTTCTCCCACAAGAACGAGATAAACACATGCTTCATTAGGGTTTTGCGTTAGGTGTGAATTGTAGGTAAGTGTTTGACGTAAAGTTGTTTTCAGAAATCCGTCGACCTCAGCGCTAGCGAGCGGGTTATGAATGTCAGGATCATAAAAATATATTGGAAAACCGGACGTTAAAGAACAACGTGAATGATCAAAGCAGGAATGCATACGACAATGCCCTTCGGAACTTAAACTAATAGGCGGTAGAATCGACGGAGGCTTCACGGGAAGAATTTGTGTAGGGGGAGCAAGTTCAGGAGAATCCCGTCGGATCGCTTCCAACTGCGCAAGGCGTGCTTGGTCCGCTGACACACGCAACCTTTGCAGTTCGGCCGTTGCCCGTGCGTACTCAGCCTTAACGCTGTCCGCTTTAGCACTCGCTGCTGCAGCTTCTTTTTGTAATTTTCCACGTCGTTCCTCCAATTCTCGCAACTCCGTTGATACCGAAGCCTGGAAGAATTCCATATTATTATATATATATATACAAGATTTTAGATTTGTACCTAAAAGAAACTATCCAAATATAACAAAACCATAATACCTTTATTCTCAACATTTCTTCAATTCTTATTTTAAGATCAACCACATTCATTGTAGATAAATCACCGAGGGCTTCCAAAGTGTGTCGCATGCTATTTGAACCCAATGACATGGATGTTGATTCATACTACAAGAGAATATTAAGTTAAAAATGTAAATAACTTCATTAAAAAACTGCTTATTGCCTTATAAAACTGTTATTTCATTTTACAATCAATGACTCAATCATAGAAAAATATAACTATAAATATGACTAATAATAATTTATTTGGTGGTCAGGCTTTGTTCAGGCCCATCTGGGTTGGTACTACCCAGAAGGAACTTTGGAAGACAAATTAAAGTGGATATAATATTACTTTAGTAAGTGGATTAATAATCATGTATTATAAAGATATCAGTTAAGAGTTGTTTATATTGCTTAATATAGCAGAGATAATTAGCAAATCTTGGAATTTTGGAATATGTATGTCCAAGTTAAGTTTATCTCTATATTATTTGTTTACTTTGTAATTATAGTTTTATACAAACAGAAAGTGTTTTTAAGTGAAATGCTAATATCAAAGATATCTATATAACTGAATGTAATTAGACATGCAATGCATTTTCTCTTCTTACTCATGAACAAAATGTATACATCAAATTCTATCTTAAGAAATATATAAATTAAGTTAAAAAGAAACAAATTCAATGATATTACCAAAAAGTTAATGTTTTAAATGACATGTAAAATAACAGATTCTTAAGAAGAAATAAATTAACATTTCATTTTTATTTTCAGAAATATAAACAATTCCTACAACATATAATTTATTTATAGACATATATATATGTTTATAAAAAATGAAAATATATAAACTAATTAACTTACCTTAGACAAATAGTAGTGAGTTACTAAAGGCACGATAAATAATATCACTGATACCATAAAAATTACTCGAGATAGTTTTAACTGACCTAGCCATTGGCAAATTCTTTCGTGTAGAAACATATTTATTTCTATTAAAATAACAGCACTTTATTATTAATAAGCCTTCATCCTTTTAATAAATAAAAACAGTACTCTCTATTGTAAATTACTGAGTAATGTTACTGTGTTTTAAGATTTGATTTGAGAAATATTTTAAATTCTTTTTGACTCAGCCATGGTTTATAATTGACTGTCAATGTCAATCAAAATTCAAACTTTACTTTTTATTTTTTTCCTCTTAGAAAAAGCAAAGGTATTTCAGCATAAAATCTTATATTTCTTTTTATTTACAATCGATTGGCAGACTTTTAACACTCACCTTGGAAACTAAGTTATTTTGTTTTTGGGCATGTTGTTACTATGTCACTCATCCTATAAGCCGGGCTGTGTTTAGTTATAGTATAGGGTAGTAACTACCCAGGTGGCCTTGCACAATGCCCTACCAACAAGTAGGAGCCACTTTCTTGAACAGTCGAAGCTAGAGTATGTGTATATACAAACAATATTTGTAAGTTTTTGTGTTCCTTAATTTGGATTTTCTCCTTAGCTTGTATTAATTTAAAATAATATACGATATGTAGAGAAAGGCGCATAAGTAGGTAAGACATGGTGGGAACTTATGCAAGGATGAATTTCTTTTTAGAGCGGAGTAACTACTTATTGTTATTAAGTTTCATATCACAGTGCGTAGTTCATATCACCATTTAATTTTAACATAAGAAGACAACAAATTTGTACTCGAGAACACACACTCATATCTATATACTAAAATACTTTATTCGACTGATAGTAATCGTTCAGTTTTTCAGTGAGATTTAAAGCAATGAGTTTAAGAGCCTTATTATAAATGCCGTAATGATTAAGTTTGTTTAATGTCGTTTCATGTACGATACAATTAATTGCTTTAGATAAAACTAAAAACGCCAAAATATAGAAACAAACATTCCGTTAGTCTTTACAATACATCTATTACTGTCTGTGGACATGGATAACTAAAATGATATAAACAGTATCAAATTTTAGTCAATTAAACTTTAAATATTCATGAAGAGGAGATGATAATATTGATTGATAATTAGTATCGATTAATACTAATTATCGAGCGATTAAGCATTTAGATTTGTTTTTAAGATAGTTATTTATATTTAAAATAAATATATTTGAAAAATATCTTTAGTTGGACAAAATAAAAACTGATACAAACCATCTCATCACACTTCCATTGCTAGTAAGCTAAATAAAACGAAAATCATTTTAAATTATTTATTTTTCGATAGTTACATTTTGTACATAGTCACATTTTAGAACATGTTGTTTATATAGTATTCCCTATACAAAAAATAAACGTACAGTAATAATTTGTATATAGAAAAAGTAATATTATTTTATTGTGTTGAATGGATACTGATAGTTGAATTACCAGCATCTCACTACAGTAATTTTAAGACCTCTACATATTTAAAGAAACATATTTTGTTTAGTAAACTCACCGATAGGTTTTAATATTCATTATCGCGAATACTTGTAATTTATTTATTTTAATCATTTACATATAAGTATATATATTCAAGGGTTTGCTCTTAAGTAAATCGAACGATTTAAACCAAAATGAAGAAAAAAAAACAAATTCAATGAAGAAATCATTGGGTTTCACAATTTTTATACAAAATACACATTATAAATGGAACGCTAGAATAGAGGTGGAAAATTATTTGAACATACAATAATTTCATATTGAAATGTCTTTTTTTTACCTCCATGATGTTCCAATAAGTGTTTAAATAAAACACTCTGAGTAAATGTAAGTCCACACTTGAAACAATCTTGTTTACTCTGTTTACTCTTAATAAGACCAGAGCACTTCTTAATATGCTCGCTTACATCTATTTGGTTTATAAAGTGTAGACCGCAATAACATTTATAAATTTTAACTATTATTTCTGATGATGGAATTAAATCATTTCTTTCATTAGCGCGTTCAACATCGCTATTCGGGACGACTATTTCATTCACTAGAAAATCTTTTGATTCAGTTTTAACGTTCTCAAATACACAATTTTCTTCAATTGTTGATTTATTAGATCCGAATTCTTTTATCAGTATGGTATCTTTTGTAAAGTCCGGATCGGTATCATGCAATTTCAGATGACCTTTAAATTTTCCTTCATCAAAACTCAAGCCACAACGAGGACACTTGGATTTAGCAGCGTCGATTAAACAGTAGTGTCGAACTGTACTACGTTGATCTCTAACGCAAACGTCACAGTTAACGCATTTGTAAAACGTATAATCGCATACCATCCCGGTGAATTTAGATATGAGGCTATTTGTTCTTGTTTCATTCTTATTTAAAATATAATTACCAATCAAAACGACTTTCATAACCTTTCTATTGAAACTATTCAATACTTTATGTTTAAATAAATGCCTAACGTAATCTCTTTCATTTATAAGTAATCCGCATATATTACAATTTTTACATTTGTGGCAGTAACACTTATGGCTAAGGAAATAATGTTTACCTTCGAGTACCTCATGACAATATCTACATTGATATAAAACGTAATATTTTATCCTTGATATATTTTTATTAAAAACTTTATCTTCTTCTCGGTTGAAAGTAACAATTCTACACAATGACAAATTAATTCTAAAATCAGTATGATGTTTTTCATGTTCAATTTTAGAAATGATATTCGCCAATGATATATTACATGTTTTACAATAAAATTTATCAGAATCGATACTACAGTTCTCTATGTGTTTGTAAATAGAACTACTATTTACATAACACTTACATTTGTCACATTTGAACAATGGTAATGCGTTTGAACCATTTTGTATAATCTCCATTCTTACTCGATGCTCATATTTGTATATAGAATTGTCAATAATTTTATTTATTGTATTTCTATCAAACGAACCAAACAAATGTCCAAGCCACTCATCATTATTGGAATTGAAATGTAATACATCAAATGACAAATACTTGAGCTGATGCTTTGTAAAAATTAAATGTAACTTTTGATGTTCTTTAAAGCTCGACCTAACAAAAGTGACATTACATATTTTACATTTAACCTCATCTAGTTTTAAATCTATTTTATTAAGATTAGCATGTGAATGACAATGTTCTATAACTTCATCATAGACATTCATAGATACGTCGCAATTTTTACATGTATAAAGGTATTGAATTTTATCGCTACAATTATATTTTGGACTGGTATCTTCCATTACGTCGGGTAACGTAAGGACTAAATTAATATCAGTTTCTTTTAATTCGTAACGATGAAACTGTTCATGTAATGTGCAAGCTGAATCAGAGAATTTCATTTTACAATCTGGGCATGTAGAATAAACGCTCTTTTCGCATACGTGACTCTCAACTTCATGTTTAAAAATGAAATGGATTTCACAGGTTATGCATTTGGGAAAACTAGGTTTTATAGGTAATATTTGTTTCGAACTTAAATTGTAAAATGTAAAATCTTGCAGTTTCGAATTATATCTTTGGTGTAACATTCTATGTACAGTTAAAAGTCTTCCACTAAACATAAGCCCACAGAACTCGCAAACGTAAGTTTTAATATTTACACAATTCGATTTACGATGAATTTCCACATTGCCGTGTGTTGGTATGTAAGATTTACAAGCAGAGCAAAAGTAATAATGCATGATATATTTCCTTAATTGAATTGAGGATTGAGATTCACAACCAGGCAACTGATTAGAAAAGTTTTCTTTCTTAATATTCTCGTCACTTTTGTGACATTGATGCATTTTATCTTGACCGTCACCATTTACTTCGATAACACTGAAGTAATTAGAATATGTGTGTTGTTTCTTATGGAGATTTTTGTCATTTCGTTTAAAAGTATTTTGACATTTTAAGCATTTCCAGTTAATAGATAGTACGCGCTCAGAATGGTTTGTAGCAGAGTCAAATGTTATAAAATGTATCTCACACTTAACGCATTTAAAAATAATTACTTTTGAAGCCAATATACGAACTTCATTTATTCCTTTCAAAAGTAACTTATCTTGTGAATTATTATTAATGATCTGCATGTTAATTTCACTCGTACTATTTAGTTTTCTAGTATTTGATGATTTCTGAAATAATTCATTGTTATGTTTTTTTATCATTTCATTTCTATGATTTTTACGTAAATGGGTGTTATATGATAGAACATCACTATAGTTTAAGTTACAAAATTTACATTTCGAACTGAAATCGACGGATTTTATTTGAACTTTTTTACTCAGTTTATGTTTAATCAATAAATGTCCCACGTAGAACTTTTTTACATTGAAATAATATGAGCAGATTGGACAACAATATAAATTACTCGTTTGTATATCGTCTTCTTCAGCTGGACCTTTATATATTTTCTGCTGATCTTTAGCACTTTGTAAAATTTCATAATTTTTCTGAATAAAATCTCTTTCATTTGTATGCTGTGAGTTTTGTAATTTATTGTTCTTGTTATTTAATATTTCATACAAGTGATCTATTAAGGATTGCCGAGATGAAAATACGTCACTACAATGAAAACATGATTTCGCTAAATTGCTATCATTACTTTTATCTTTAGGGTCATTCGGTTTAACCATTATATCAACTTCGTTAATCTTATTAGGTTTTTCAAGTTCAGTGTCATTCATGTTTCTTATAAAATTAGTGTGTTTATCATGTTGGCTTAAATAATCTGTGTTCATGTACACTGGACATTCTATTTGTTTATCAATGTTACTTTTTACATTATATTGCTTATGAGATGTATCTTTTCCATCATCTGTTGCATTATGACAAAGCAATTGATGATTACTGAGGCCATCTGTTTTAGAAAAAAGTATTAGGCATATTTTGCAGAATTTTTTACTTCTTAATAGTTCAGACCTAATATTTTTCAAATGAATTCTAACTTCTGATATTAATTGCATTTTTATTTTTTTAGGTAAAATATCTTTTTTTGGTTTAGTTCTTCTTGTGTTCGTAAATTTACCTGTGACTAGTTTATTTCTATTTATATTTCTGTACAATTGATTTTCAGATTCGTAAATAGAATTTAATTCATGATGAATATCTGTAAAAACAATATTGAAGTAAAATAATAATATCGAAGTAATATATTATATGTATATATATATACATACAATAAACTTATAAATTATTTGGTGTTTATAAATTATATTTTATATTTATACATTATGTATTTAAATTTTAATTACTTGATATCTTATTTTGTATTATGCAATCCAAATAATAAAAAAATTGCGAAAAAAACAGTCACCTCGACCTGTCAATGGCACTTGAAAAGTATGGTTAGCAAAAAAATATTTGCGTAACATATTTTTCTCTTAATTCTTTTTATAACTTACAATACATCATACATCGGGTGTACTTAAGTTGATATACATATGTATTTCGACACGCTAATAACGGAGACGAGGTAAAGTATTCGCATATCTTCAAGGTCAAATCCATTAAAATTATTTGTTTTCATGATTATTGTAATAAATATTTTATGAAAAATTGTATTTTTTTTCGATTTAACCTTGAAAATAAAATTAGCGGGTGTTCTGAATACCAACGCGTCAATAGATATAGATATAATACAACAATCGGAGTTACGGGCTTAACCAAAGTTTATCTCTGACATTGCATGGGTAAAATTACCTTATAATCAATTTATTTAAAATGTTTCTATAATACAAACTACAACACAAAAATACTTATGCTTCGATAAGTATAGGACAGACAAAATTAAAGATTAACACCGCACAATAAATAAATTGCACTAGCATTTACAGTATACGGCTTATTCCGTCACACTACCCCAGTGCAGGTTGGAGGATACACTTGCTATAGAATATTATTCGACACGGAACGTCACAACTACACTGCTATGGTTAAACCAAGGAGGAAATTTGATGTAACTTAGTACAGAGTTTGCTTGAACCAAGGAAAGTCATATGTTGTATGAGAGGAAGGAACTTCACGCGGATGATGCCGCAAGCTCAGGTAGCTATTGATAAATTAATCACATTAAAACTCAATATTGCTAGCCCAAAACCAATGAGTTTATAGTTATATGTTCCATTGAACGGATGGGACTAGTGAGTTCAACAACTCCATGCTGAAAAAATAACTTTTATTTTTTCCAATTTTTAAAATAAAAGTTGTTGCTGTGGTTTATTTATAAGAGATAGATTATGCTGCAACAGGAATGATATGACTAATCTGAAAATTATCAGAAATGAGCGGAATTACTAGATGCAGATAAAATCTTCATTTTTCTTTTGTAAATAAATACTTATACAAAAATATTTGTTTTGCTCACCATACCAATAGCAACGAATCTTCTTTGTTTTAAGGCATTGATTAAGATATTGTTATTCTTATTTGAATCACATACTATACTTATATAAACACCATTTGGTTTTGTAACCTATTTTTTCTCCTGTTTAATATCTGCGATAAATGATACACAGTTACTTAATGCCTTAAGGTCTTTAAAAAAACTATAATTTATTTACTTTTAGTACCTAAGTATATATAGAACTCCATGTCCAATGTCTTTTATGAATCAATGAAATCCATTAGCATTTATTATTAAATTAATAATTAAATACATACCATCATCATAATCTAATATTTCTTTTTTAAGTATAGATAAATCTGGAAAAATCTGTTTTATCATTGGATTTTCCATAACATCATGCTCTTCTATATCAATATCATCAGCCATCTTGCACCTGAATAAAAACAATATAGATTTTTTAAAATCTGTTATTTAATATTTTATATACAAAATTTATAGTGTCCAACCGAACCTTTATCTTCAGCTTCAGCCACCTTTGGCCAGAAAACACTACCCTCAGCCGAAATTGTCTGAAATTTTGACCGAAAGTTATTTTGATATAGAATGAACCATTAAGATTTTGTGAGAATGGTAAAAATGCAATGCACTCACAATGAGCTGAGCTGGCTGGACGCTATAACAACAGGTTTATATGCACATTTAATAATCTAATCAATTATTAGCAATGTAGCTTTAATTAAGAAGTTATTAGGAAGGTTAACGGTAATAATAATTTGTATCAAACTTCAATTAATGTGATCAAAGGATAAGTAAAATTATTGTCATTTTATTTTTATTTTGGTAAATTTTCTTATAATGTGCATATTGTTATTGTAAAATATTTTGAAGTGTTATTATTTTTGACAAGTTGCATGTTACATTTATCTGGTATACAATCAACAACAACTTTAAAAAAATCTTTCACTTTAGGGTTACTTCGAATTTTAAAAACTGAAGAAAATTCGATTACATCTGATCTTAATTATTCATCAACTTTTCATTGTTTTTAATTAGAATTATCTATTTACAACTATTTTCATGTAATTTACAAGTAATATCTACATACATTTTGGTTTATTACAAAGATAAAAAAATAGTTAAGATAACTAGATTTTAGAAGAAACTAAGAATAATAAGTAAATTTAAGTTGTGAGAACACAAAATGAATATTAAAAAATATAAAATGAAATATAGTTACTATTAATATAGCAACCAAAAATATAAATTAAATTATGCCCAAGGTTGTATAATTAAAACTTTATGTATTTTTAAATCTTTATTTAAAACTGATAGTGAAAAATCTTTAATGAATATCTAATGAGTGCTTATTAATTTACCCACACAGATATTCTACCATCAAAAATCAATATTCAGTATTGTGGTGTTCCCATTTAAGAAGTTAGTGAACCCAAGGGATATAATATATTAGTTCCAAAGGAATGGTCAATATTTCTTACAGCGCCGATGTCTATGAGTGCCGATAACCATTGGTTAAGTGGCCCATTAGACGTCCGGCTACCAATTTTATAAAAAATATGACATTCATGATTGTTTGTAGTCAAATTATGTGATTAATATGTCAAAATAACATTTATAACATGATTTCAAAAAATAAAATACACAATTGTGTCCCGAAAAAAAAATACACATTAAACTTTTGCGATTTTTATTTGTACCTTATATTTAATTCTCCACTCTTCAGAAAAATCAACTTTAGAGATGAATTTTCCTAAAAACGTACTTATTTTAGAAATACAAATATGTAAATATACGTCATTTTCTAAGGAAGGTAGGTAATAGCAGCCTTGCAGGTAATAACAGATATTAGATTATAGATAATAAATAAAAACACAGTAGCAGTTATCAAATAAAATGTTAATCTGAAAATAAAAACACATATGATATAAACAGAAATCTTAATCATATAATTATATAAAATTTTTAATTAAACAATTATAAAGTAAAATTTCGATAAAAACACAATTAAAATAATAAGGATACAGTATCAATCAAATCATCAGCTGTTGTGTGCTTTGTTGTGTAAATTAATGATGTTAAAAATATTATGAAACTTCCTCCCCATAAAAGCTTTTTCGGTTAGTTTACTAATAAAATCTCGAATGTATATACATAACATTGGCAAAAATAGTTTTATTTATAGTTTTAATAAAATATCTGTGCAATTTTGTCCTAAAATTCATCGTTAAGAAAAAAAAAATACTAAAGAAAACTTGCATAGAATATTTTTACATTTAATAGTTATTAACTGTTTATCTATTTATTATTTTGTCATTGTAAAATACTTTGATTATTTTAATATAATTATTGGTTTGAGTTTCTTTTCACCTTGCTTTGGTTTGCTTGAGGAAAATATTTCCCTTTTAAATATTATAATTTTCTTAGGTAATAAAAACTATACAAATAAAAATATAAATACAATAAAAAACGTAGTACATACTTTTTATATATAGAAACCCAGTCTAATGTCCCCCCTCTTACTCTACCTCACCGCACAGCTGATCAAATGTCAATTGTCAAGAAAATGGAGTTTTGTTACGCATAATAAATTATGATAAATGTTTCAATATGAAATCAAAAAACATAATTCTGAAAAATTGTCAGGGTTAGAATGGAAAGCACAACTCCATTTCAACCTTGGGCTACTGATGATAATTCGAAAAATGTTAAAACTGAAAGAGAATTAGTGGATGACGCGAAACTTCATCGGGAAAATGTCAATCATCCAAAACATAGGCAAACTGCGTCTTACGATAAAGAAAGTGTCGTCGCTCCTAGTGCCGTTCCTGGCCCATCGAGTGCCACGGGTACCGGTATTAGTCCAACCGATGGTATGGTCTCCAAGATGGACTCAAGCAAAATAGCTTCCATGCAGCAAATTGTCGAGAACACTCTCAGGTAATAAATATTTAAGTAATTCAATACAACGCTGAATTTATACCTGATCATCTTCTCCTCAGCAGCCTCTGCATAAGTTTGAAGTGAAATTTAGTAGAAGTAAATTGTCTTTAGTTGTTTATTAAACAAAAGTAAACATATATATCTATCTTATTGAAACCTATCAAATTATGGTAATAGAATGAAAATGTCATTATATCTATTGGCTTACTATTTTCTTACACTAAATAATATAGCCTGTGCTATTAAATCTTAAAAACAAGACAGGTAATAATTTCCGAAGTAATAAATAAATGCTTAGACTATTAAATACAACTCAGTATAAATTGCTATAATTATATTTATTTATCATATTAAATAAAAAAACATTTCTATACCTTTTTGACATGTATCAAGACGATGTACATGTTGAAATAATTGATAAAAATGGTTTTGTACTTATTATCTTATATTATATCTCTATCTATCCATATTAAAAATAAGAAATATAATAATGAATACTGTAAAACATCCAATGTTTAGTCAAGAAGGCAGACAAAGAGTGTCACAGCTGCTAGAGGCAGTGGAGGCCCTGAGTGGAGCGGAGAGACTGTTGCTTTATCTCCGGCTACCAACTGGCGTACCTCCACATGACCCTCTTAAGCAGCCTATAAACCCTTTGGGATCCAGGTGATTTAAATTTTAAAAATAGAACTTTCAATTTTGAAGTTTAGTGCAATCAAAATAGATCAATGTCATTATATGTATATATTTTGCTAATTTCCAATACTTATAAGGAATCAAGAATTAAAAACCTTAAAAAAACCTTTAAAAAATCTGAGAATCATATCTTTTAATATGAATAGAAATTTTATCCTATTGTACACTAGCTCTACACTAAACTAATTGCATTCCTTTTCTGCCCCAATCATAAGAACGAGAAAGCAGTATGTGAAATTCCTGCTAATTAGAAATTGTGTACACCATAACCACTATCACTATAGTATTTAGAGTCCTTTTTTATCTTTTTAGAGCTGAATTGCAGCAAACTGTAACTTGGATACAGACACATTTGGAAGTTGATCCTGATGTCTCATTGCCTAAGCAGGATGTTTATGATGAATACATGTGAGTATTATTTTATGGTCTTATAATTTTTTTACACCTACTCAATATTTACTGTATTTTTTTTCTTTTCATAATCATATCATAACATACATAACATTTTCCAAGACAAATTAAAATTACATTTGCAAAAAGATATTATTATTAAAAATATATATATAATATTGCAAGGCAGAGAATAAAAATATAATCTTGAGGATTTTTTTTCGCTTAGAACATCTTTTTTAATTATTATTAATGAATAAAACACTATCCTATCGATATTGCTCGTAAGAATATATATAAAAAAATAAAGTGTAGTACTTTATTTTTGCTATTATCCATAACCATACTTAGTCATTTCCAATATAACATATAAAATTATTTTAATGTTAATTTATTGTTTTTTTTTTTACTATAAAAATTAAATATACTTCCAATATATTCTTTTGAAATAATGCCATTTTATCAGAAAAGATACAGTGTTCATGCAATCTGACATAACACAATGTGTCATAACTTTAGACTTTATCTTTTTTATTATCTCCCTTATTAAGGGCTAAGTTATCAAAAAAACTAAAAAAAATCAAACATCTCTTATCAATATAATTTTGTATAGGTATTTAATATAGATTAGATTAAAATAATGACAAGGACTTTGGTATTAAACATTATACATGGATCTAAACATGTGTTACAATATGCTTAAAACATATTTATAGTTGAAAAAAAAACTATATATATATTTAGTTTAGCAATATTATGAAATATTTGTTGATACTGTAATGTACTACTATTCAATAATATGTCACTTTATTATGTGCATTGAAGTTACTTCCTTCTTAGATATGACAAGACTGATGTTATTTTAAAAATATACATATCCTAATATAATTTAAAATGTATATGTAATATATTTTTAAACCTCCTGTATTATTTAAAATATTTTTTATGGTACTATTAAAGTTTTCCAGAGGATACATTTATTTAAGTTCTAAGAACTAAAAGCCGAAATATATAATCTTGAATGTTGTTTACACCTTTAATGACGTATCATTTTGTATGTTACCCAACAGATATTAATTTTAAGTGCTTAGTGATATGTTGATGGTGTAACTTTTCCAATAAATAAATAAATAAATAAATAAATAAATAAATACACCTTTTTAATATACAGATAATTAAATAATTGTTAGTCCTTTTTATGTAATACAAATTTTTACCTTTACTTTGAAATATCAAGTTTCTATTTTATTAATAAACTTATTAGAATGTTTTAGCAAGTTTGTATAATAGAGTGAATTTATATTCACTTAAAATAAAGCAATGATAGTTTTCTAAACTAAAGTTTCTGGTACACCAATTAGTAGTTTACTTGGTGATAGGACTTTGTGTAGGCCCGGAGTAGGTACCACCCACTCACCAGATATTCTACCGCCAAACACCAATGCTGACTTGTTGTGTTATGGTTTGAAGGGTGAGTAAGCCAGTATAACTACAAGCACAAGGGATATTACATCTTAGTTCCCAAGATTCGTTGTGCATTGGGGATGTAAGGAATGGTTTATATTTCTTACAGCGCCAATGTCTATGGGCGGTGGTGACCACGTACAACCGGGTGGCCCACTTGCTGGTCCGCCATATATATCACTATGGATCACGCATCCTATAAATTTCGCTGAAGATGATCATCAGTTTTTTATAACATTTTTTTGCTGATCCCTTTATATGATTTGCATTTGTAATTTAGTTAATGTTTACTGCTTCCTAAATGACAGCTCTAATCGGCAAGCTTTAATTTTTTTTCAGAGCCCATTGTATGAGTAGCAACATGAAGCCTCTATCGACTGCTGATTTTGGTAAAGTAATGAAACAAGTTTACCCAACCGTTCGTCCACGTCGTCTGGGAACTCGTGGTAATTCTAGGTAATGAGAATTCATTAAAATAACTATGGAAATAACATGATTACGTGAATTTCATATTAGGTACAATAAAAGTAGAGCGTCAAGTTCAAATTTGAACAAAACTTATCTATTCTATATTATTCATACCTTACGTTTACATATTTCATAGAATTTGCACTATTATATTACATACTAAGAACTGTTCTTGATTAATAAAATATATATGTATATATATGTATATATACATATATATGTATTTATAATAGGTTAAGTTGGGGCAAGATCAGCAATGGGGAAAGGTCGTATCGATCGAATTTCCAACTAATTCGTCCTATTTTTTTTTAATATATTATTCCAACTAATGCTCCTGTTTATGGAAATTTGATTGTTAAAATTACCCCATTGTTATACTTAACTACTTATATTCACTTCAATTTGTCTTCCAGTGTAACGATAAAAAAAATGTCATCATTCAGACTCCATTTTTTTCACGAATCTATAATAGTTATTTAACATTTCGACAAATCATGTTATAATTTCAAGGTCAAACTAGTTTATTTGTCTTTTCTCTTCCTGCCCACGTAATCAGGTATATGGTGACGTTTCTGACGCAAAAGGAGTTTTACCAACTCTTTCACATAAATTTCATTCGTCATAAGTAATGACATTGATATTTTTTTATTATTAAAAAAAATCCTTTTTGTCCAGATACTGTTACGCTGGTCTTCGTAAAAAAGTAAAACTCGAAGTACCGCAGTTACCCGACTTGGATGAATCTGCTAAGGTATATTATTATATTTTTATTAATCATTTTAATAGTGGTAATGTGTGGTATAAATGTATTTATTATTTCAGGAGCCGAGTGGAATTATGAAAGAAAGTGAGAGAATAGTTTGTGATTGGGCTGAAAATAAATTCGGTAAGTCATATATAACATAATATTAACAGCCTGTAAATTTCCCACTGGGTTGGGCTGGGCTAAGGCCTCTTCCCCCTTTGAGAAGAAGGTTTTGGAGCATATTCAATCACGCTGCTTCAATGCGGGTTAGTGACATATTTGCCTAACTGATCAAAGTATATTTTTAGTTTTATATTAAGAAATTTTATTAAATTAGTAACAGTCCCGTAGTAGTAGAATTCGATATTTTCTAATAAGTCGAGGGACCTGACCTGTCTTCGGTCGGATTGTTACTTGTGTTTACACAAACAAACTTACGGAATAATAATTCCTGCTTGTTTAAGTACTAGGAGACTTATTAATTTTATTTTTATTTATTTAAATATGTTTCTAGCATAATATATATTTTTTAAAGGCATGAAGTTTGTGAATATCTCTGAGCTGTCTAGACATCTCGTGTCTATGAGCGTCACTCAGCGCGCTCCGCTCGGACCGGCCAGCGCTTCCCCGCCGCCGCTAGTTGCCGCTCACGGTACATATATTTTTCCTCTAATTAAAGTTAAGAAACGTCTTGGAAACTAAACAGCAAATCAAAGTGTTCATGTTATGTGATAAAACAAATGTACACTCTGTCATATATTTAAATATTATTACTTAAGTAATTAAAATATGTATAATTTTATCATGCTATTTCAGGCGCCTCGGAAGAAATATCGGGTCCGCAGTTAATGAAACAACAGTTAAAACGAAAATTACAAGTAAGTTCGGACGTTTTACCAGTTTTTATTAAATACATATACTAATAGACATTTATTTATTACGCTCTACGTCGATCACCAGACGCAGGGAACCCCCGGTCGACCAAAGAAAAACAAGGGGCAGGAAGTCTCCGGCGAGTCGCCCCCGTCTACCTCCTACGTGAGTCAGCACCAACCTGTGAAACACGAGAGCGAGATGCTGTCCGAACCGGCGTACGGCTACCAGCCGGCGTACGTGCCCGTGTACGACGTGCGGCCCACCTTCCCGTACAGCGCGCCCCCCCGCGCGCACCCACCGCATCCCCCCCACGCGCCGCCCGCGCCGCACCCCGCCATCTCCGTGCACGAGTATCGCCCCGACCCCTACGTATTCGAGCCGCCCTACGCGCACCGTGACCTGGCCGTGCCCCCCGACACCGCACACAACGTCCCGATCAACCTGAGCAGCGACGCGTCTCTGGACCTGTCCACCGAGCGCACCGAGTGGCAGCGGCGCCGGCCGCCGGACCCGCCGACGGCTCGCCTCCCGCTGCCCGGAAAGAAGTTGATCTTGGAGACGTATCAGAGCGAGACCCAGGCTAGCTCGCCGCGGTCCTCGCAGACCGACACGCGGTCTGTGAACCAACCCTCTGAAGAATTTCCGAGAACTGAGTATTTGCCGAAAAAAATGAGGGCGGCCGAAATACTAGGCGGAAAGCTAGCCGCGGCGCGTCAGTCGCTCGTCGGAACCGACCCGGCGTCTTCGTCTACCTCCGTCGCCGTGGAGCCGGTACGTTCTGAGGTTGCTTTTTTAGAGGATCCAAAAAACTTAACGAGCCGGTCCAAAAGCACCGCCGCGGCGCTGGCCCGGGAGGAACAGGAGGCGGCGAGTCCGACACAGTCGGTGAAGGCTCCGACGCCTAAGTGTGATCGCAATAAAATAAGAAAATTTTGTGGTCGTACGAAAGGACTATCTCCAGATAGAGCGGAACAACACGAACGCTCCGCGACGCCTGATTCCTGTTGTGGTCTAGACGGAATAAATATTAAAACAGGAATGATTTGTGAGGAGAAACATTCTGAGATTTTAAATCGAGAACGTGTAATCAGCATTTGTAATATTGACAAGCATGACCTAGATGATTATCTCAATGAAGGGAACAGCCAGGAGCACGAGGAAGAGCTATTGCAATATTTTCACCACCGAGACACTGAATACGACGCGACGGCAGATCCAAACACGGCTGGAAATCCAGTTACTTTTTTAGAAACAGGTCAGGACCCACACGACGAGCACAGCCAAGGAAAGAATGAAAAAATATCACAGTTGCGTGAATTACTAGCTAAGAATTTAAAAAATCACACACAAGGTGGGTCCACTTCTCAGAACGTAATCAACAACCAGGAATCCCAGGAACATCCCATAGATAAGAAACACGAGCCCCATGTTACAAAAACTACTATTTCCGAAGGAGCGTTTAAACCAGTCGGTAATATTATCGAAATAGTAAACGGTACCAGTTTGTCAAATGAAAATGACACAGTTGTTAATAAAAATTGTGATACGATTTCGAATGAAAATGGAATTTCTGTAAATTGTCCCACGGAAAATAATCACAACCAACTAATAAACTCTGCCGGTTCTCATCTTTACAACGGCAATTGCCACAACGAACCTCAAAGTCCAACCACACGGACTCAACAATACGATTTCGTACCTATATCAGACGGATGTCATTCACCTGGGAATTTTAATTCGAAATCACCACTAAGTTTTGGGCACAGAGGGCACAGTCCATCTAAAACTAATAAAACCATAATAATGGGTGGATCATTGCAAACGTCGCCCATATCTCATAGTACAGCAGCTAGTCCGTTTGTCAGTCCAAGGAATACACCAGTGCCGAGGTCACGTTATTGCTCTCGACCAATACCGAAACATAACGGAAGAAAAAGGCGTATTCCCTTATCACTAGGAGTTAATGATCTTTGTTCCATGCCATTTGCGATACCAAATGATCAAAAATTTATGCTTTCGAAAACATCCGTAAGTGGGCCTAATATTAAATATTGCCAACCGATGTCGGCTCCTCCATCACCGAACATTCTTTCAAATTACAAACAGCAGTTGCTACAAAATTCAACAGTACCAAACGGTACTAGCAACGTGTGTTTGAACTTTGTACCGAACGCATTTCGTGATAACACGAATGGCGAACTGTCTCAACCTCTATCAGCAGATCCATTGTCGAGTGAGGTCAGTAGATTTTTTCAAGAACCCGTAGCTAATTTTAGATTAGGCCACGACCCTTCATTTAGATCACAATCCGTTCCACTTAAACAAGCACCAATGAACATTGGCTTACTGAGCTACAACAACACGCCTGTCGGTTCCGTGCCTCCGACGCCCGTGCCCAATGAGTTTTGTGATTTCGGTTCCCTCGCAGACACATGCGATATTTCAAAGGCCGGTCTTAACCCTGAAACTTTAGATAAGATATACGATGCGATTGATAGTAGTAACGATGTACTTAATGCCGGACCAACGGCTAACATTTTGAATACTAATGATACTCTGACGAATGGTTGTGACTCCTTGCCCGATCAGCAGATCCTAACTGAAGAACAGTTAAATTCCTTTATACCAAGTGGTGGTGCGCTACTCGATAGAAATGCTCAATTCAGCGAGACTTTTCCCAATGATGCGTGTACAAACGTTGAAGAGTTTCTAAAACGAACAAATCGAATAGAATTTGATTTAACTGAAATGGTAAATGAGAAGAGTAAATATTATACTTCGCGATCAGTACCCAGTACACCGTTGCCGTATA
Organism: Vanessa tameamea; assembly: GCF_037043105.1. NCBI lineage: Eukaryota > Metazoa > Arthropoda > Insecta > Lepidoptera > Nymphalidae > Vanessa > Vanessa tameamea. Next base: position 6,846,774 of record NC_087313.1, on the reverse strand, counting down.
AACGTACGACTCCAAATTTGCAAATTGATTCTCGTCGTTCCAGAGAATTATTTGCCGCTGAGAATTATTCTAATGTTTCCAATGGTATATCTTCAAAGTCTGTACCGTCGACTCCGCAATTACCTGAGGATAGGAGTGTTTTTAGCTATAGTAATAGAGATTTCCTTATCAATGGAAACTCCGTTGATATCTGTACTTCTAATCAAATACGATCCGTCGTAGAAAGTGACCAAGGGTTAGCTTCGCCGCTAGATATTTTACGCGAAGACATTTTAGATCCCCTTCCCCCAGCTGCCGATTTGTTAGCAGACCTCGACAAAATAGATGGTACCCCGTATGTTGACCTCTAGTCGGCAAAATGATTATCACCAATTAGAAATAAGATTAGATTCAATGTTTTGTACAGTTAGATATCGAGTATTGGATATCTTTATAGAGTACAATGTCTTTATGCCTTCAGTGAAGGTAAAATTATTTCAAAATATAGTTTAAAATATGAATCGCACACTCCCAAAAATATGAGTCAATACAATGCACCACAATAATGTGATAAGAATATTATATCTCGATAATAGAATAAGGAATACTAACAATGAATGAGATTCAGTTGAAATATTCATAATTTACATTAATCAGGTTTTAAATATGTCCCTTGAAATTCATTAATATAAAAAGGCCTATTCGTATTATGAAAGACGTGAGAGTCGATATTCGTTATTGAATAATGTAGCCATTCAGTGCTATTTCATTGTTGAATCAGCATTCTCGTGATATTTATTTTATTTAACGGGGCCAAATTAAGTGTCTGATTTGAGAATTATAGTAGTATTAAAGATTCGTGTGAGTAGGACGCTCTATATAACACACTTACGCAATTTATAGAACGTTATAGTGATGATCCAAGCTCGAATCGATATATTATACGATAAGAGGAAATGGTCCAAAAGAGCGAAACATAATATATATATATAATACAAAAATAGTGAATCAACGGAAATTTATATTAGTTATCGGTCACCATGATACAGAAAGATGAAATAAGAGAAAAGTTGAATTTTAATTATTAAAATGTATTTTAAAAACCATTACATAGTTTACGCAATATTAAAATTAATTACAAAGTACAGTTTGAACACCGACGTCTCATAATACCGCGGGCAGCGTCTTTAATACTACTGTAAGCGCGCTTCATGACAATATGTAAGCTCATTGTAAATTCAAAGAGAACATCGAATTTTTTTATATATACTTATATGTATGTAGAGCGTTACAAACAACATCTAAATGAAATAAAAATGTGCTAGCTAATCAATTCCTTCTAAATATTGAACGTAGCTATGTAGATTTAAACAGACCAAACAGCGCGCCAAGCGTGCGAAGTGAACTATGATTAATTGGATTTATTAAGAAGAACTTATATGAATAGTAGGTATATAGTTTATAAATATGAATTTATTGTAAATCAGCACAAAGATTTTAATATATTTTATTATCGCATAGGAGTTTTTCTCTTATATACTAAATTTACAAGACCGCATGTAATGCGGTTATAAATTTTACACGTGCCCTTTATGGCTGCAGTGAGCTTATATGGGAAACCAAATTGAAAATAAATATTGTTAATAACATCAAGAGGTTAGTCAAATAATTATCACCACTTCATAGGAGCGAGTTGGCGTTAATATAATATATTAATGTGTTACAATATTAGATAACATTACCTCAAATACCACTGTTGAGTGTTGACTGACCTCAGTTGTTTTTGGTCAAGATAGACCTTAAAGTATCGGAATGTTTATTTCAATCTAATTGTTAAATGTTTTGTTAAAGCTTCTTATAATTATAAAAATATCATTTTCGAATGCCGTACATCCTGATGATATGAAATCAATAAAATGTACAGCATTCGAATGAAGTAGAAATTTATATTTATTTCCTGGTAATGTGCCTAAATTACATATTATATAATACGAAAAATGATATACAACAGGCTTAGTAGTTGGATTGTTAAACGCTAGTACAAATGACACACTGATTTGACAGGGATATACAATTATGTAAGTGAAACCGAAGACTGTTAAAAGTTTATAAATATTTTGAAAGTGAAGTTATTAATTTTCATTGAGAATTGTCTCGAATAATAAGACAATGAACTAAGCGAACAACAGTATATTCCAATTTGGTACATAATACCAAAATAGTCTTGTACCTTATTATGCTAAGTGTACACTGTCAAGATTAATGTGTTATTAACGAATAAGACATGTCGAGATCTCATTAAGGACATCGACAGTTTAATCGATTCGAATAAAAAAATATATAAGTAATATTTCAACGATGAAAATTTATACATAAGGATGTCTTTGATAAGATCTCTACAGAGATTTTTGTATATAGATTAATGTTATTTTATATAACGTGTTTAGTTATTTAAGATATATCTTGACTGTAACATCCATCATACGTCTAATTATGTCTCCGTATTGTAATAAGTACTTAGCTAAAATTACTTTGTCTATGCTTCGGTAGTTAGGCCATGATATAAATGTTTCGCTGTTTCGTGTATATACACCGAGGCAACATTTCTTACACTTCACATTGTCAGTGTAATTCATTGATAAAATATTGATATGGGCGTATTTGTCCTATTATTTAATGAGTATCAGTGTAGGAATTAATATTTCTTACAATTATAAACCGATTATTATACATATTCGGTCACTCGCCATTTTTATCATTAAATTCAATTACGATTTTTAAAACAGATTATTGTTTTATTAGGCAAAAATATATAGGCAGTTACTTACTGCCTTGTCTATGAAATATATACAAATATATGTACAAATTACTATAATCTTATTTTCTAAAGATTAACGCAATTTGTACATAAGTATAACTAAAAGAAATAAAATTTTAGAGATTTTGCTCGATACCGTAATTAAAATATTAGATTTGTTGTCTGTATAAATATATTTTTCATATAAAACATTTATTCCTTAGCTTATATGGCGTCATTGACAAAATAACAGACGGAACGTCATCGTTTAAGCGAGACACCTTTATGTCATATGATGGAAACTTGTTACTCGATAATCATTATTATTGTTATGTACATATTAACGTTAATTTTTGTAGACGTATAAAAACATGACACTGTTTATTTTTATTACAATTATGTTGTTCCGTTAATATTATTGTTTTTATTTCTTAATATTTTTATAAATGTACGATATGAAATAAGGTTTTAAATATATATTTTAAGTAAAAATATCCATGTTGTTGATTAGTCTTATGGATGTTGATTTACACCACTTGCTAAGCAGTGATAATAAATGGTACGATAGAAATTGATATACCTAGTTTTAATGTGTATCTACTTGCGAGAAATATACATTTTTTAAATTTATTTACATGCACGCGTGTGTGGGCGAAGCAAGTGCTAAATACCTATAGTCGATTCCATTCGAAGAAGGAGTAAAGATAAACTTATATATACCCACGTATTTCATGCGATATAATAAAAGTTCACTTTTATTGTGCATTACTAACAGTTTTTGATTAATATGTTTTTTTTATATCTATTCCAATTAACTACTTCTAATATTCAATTTAATTTTACTTCCAATTATAACGTCAACTTCGTCGACGTTCATACCGCATTTTTTTTCGCAAAACCATAATGAATATCTTAGTATATCAATAATATCGCTTCAATTCGATTTCAAATGTTGTTTATTTGGCTTTGGTAAATATATTTTTTTAAATGAACATAGCGGGTGAAATCCTACTAACTCAGGTATTTTATGTTCTTACAATTTTTTGTTATGTGCTGTTTTACAAAGCCATCCATATGGAAAATACGGCCTAAATCATATTAGAGAACATTGCAGCTCTTTACCCAGCAGTGGTAGTGTACGCAGAGGAGGCATTAGAAGTGGGCCACGGCCTACGGCCTCGCGGTTAAAGCGACCTCGTGCCTTCAAAGTTATGGTTAAACTACTGAAATATCTCGGAAAGTACGTTTTTTTATGAAATATCACATACACACAATAACATTATCACTATTATAGTTTTCATAAATAAAAATAAAGCTTTTGATGTCTACAGTAAGAGGTTTCTGTCATATTAAAGTTAAGATATTTGCATTTTTTATAAATACAATTTAAAATAAATCTGTTTTAGCAATGGAAAAAATTTTTGCCGGATTTGTACCACCAGAGAGCTTCAGAAAATGTATCTTTTCCACGTAAATTTTTGGTCTTATCCCGCCACTGTCTTTACGAAGACTCATTTCTCAAACAAAAAAAGAACACAAATACATCTTATAAGCCATTATTTAAGTTATTTCCAAAATTTTTGGATTCATGGAATATTTAATTTTGATATGTATTATATTGAGAGCAAAGCATTACACAAAGCATAGCGTGTAGGTATGTTACATAAATTGCATGAATAATGAAAATGAGTTGACCAAGACGAGGATTTGATTTTACTTGCATAGAAAATATTGTGCTTCCGTCCACTAGTCAGATTTAGGAAGAAAACAAATCAAGAGTTAAAAATGTCTTAACACTGTTTTCTGTCCATAACCCACACATGGGTCATTTTGGGTTTGATTGAGATATGAGCCAATCAATAGGTAAAATAAAAATCAAATTACCGTTGACTTTTTTATTTATTTAGAGCTTATATGATTTTAAACGATGAACCTAATAACAGTAATAACTATCAATGTATTAGTAATATTCTTCTAACGAATTAGCATCTTTTCTGTTTTTTTTGTGCATCAGCAACTGAAAAACCTTCATCTTTATTTTTTTGCAACCAGCGCACCTTCATCTATTATACATTTCTCGGTTGCTGTTAAAGCACCGGCACCTTTTAAATTTTATCCGTCTTGTGGAACCCGACTGTTGATTGATTTCGATTGGATGCAGATGAAATAAAAGCTAACAAAAACGCCTTGGACTGCCGTGGTTCTTGAATTCTCATTTCGCGTTTTATTATTGATTAATATTACCCATTGTTCGTCGTAGGCATGGTAGGTTACAATGAGCTAAGGGTAAGGAGAGAGCTAGCGCTTGTAATATATGTTTTTAAGGTATTGAGAGGTGTAGTCCATAATGCTGATGTATTCAGTCAGTTGATATGTGGCGGAGGCATCGACCGTTGTTGTTAGCGGTGCGCAACGGGCGAACGAAAATGCTCAAGGAGGCGCCACTGACGCGCACGTTACGTACCCTCAACGTGATAGCCGAATCCACCCTCGATTAGTTTTGTTGCAGCCTGAGTAAGCTCACAAAGATCCACCTGGACTATATTAACAATATTTATTGTTAACTGCTACGTGACATCTATGTTGGTCATTCCGAAAAGGGGAGTTAAATTTTTATGACCTTCATATAATCATAAAAATATTAAATATTTTGATAGTTATTTTAGGTTAAGTCGTTTGTAGGAAGTCTTTTCAGCTAGGACTGTCACTTTTTTTAATTCAAGGAGAGTGATAATAACAAATTTTGGCAAACTCATATAGTGCAGGATAACTTAATTATGAATTAATTGTATCATATTCGTTTTTTAAAGCAGCCATATTTTTTTAAGCTGTTTGGTGTGTCAATTAGTACTGGCGGAACACTTGAAATTTAGATCTATTGATTAAATCTATTCCTAGATAGTTTTTTTTTTATGTTAGAGTTGGCAAACGAGCAGGAGGCTCACCTGATGGAAAGTGACTACCACCGCCCATGGACATCTGCAACACCGGGGGGCTTGCAGGTGCGTTGCCGGCCTTTCAGGAAGGAGTACGCTCTTTTCTTGAAGGTTCCCAAGTTGTATCGGTTCGGAAAAACCGCCGGCGAAAGCTGGTTCCACAGAGTGGTTGTGCGAGGCAGAAAATGTCTTAAAAATCGCGCTGTTGTGGATTTTCGGACATCTAGGTGGTGTGGGTGATATTTTGAATTTTGACGAGATGTCCGAAGGTGAAATTCAGCATTTATAAATTTAGTACTTATACTGAAGAAATATGACAAAAAGAACCAACACAATAATAATATAAATTTTATTATATAAAACAATATTTACAGTGTGCAATAATTATCTACAAAAATATTAAACATGTTATTCATTCCTTAATTTTCCAAAATTTTGTAAAAACCATTCATGTAATATAGGATCATCATCATGACAATAATGATCTGAAACATGGACAGCATTATCAGGAGACCAACTGAAATGTAAACTTAGTAATGGTAAACCTTGTATGTTATTTAAAATCTTTTCTCCATATTTTCGTTTTATTTCTCTTGCTAAACATCTTTTGACGAATGTAAAAAATGTATCTAAAAAATTAAAGCAAACATTCGGATCCCAATAACCCTGGAAAAAAAATAAAAAAATATATTATTATTATTTTCAAATCTTTAGATAGATCTAAATGGAATGGTTTATACAAGAAATCGAAATAAGATAGGAAGATCAGGACAAAGTGGGCATCTGATATGTAGTTAAAGAACCTAAGATTTTCTATCTATGGGAATTGCTATATTATGTGCTACATAGAGTTATTAGTATATCTTTATACAAAATAGAACACTATTCTCACACATATACCCTTTCTAATATGGATCAACAATAATCTTAACGGCTCATATGTGATATATTGCAAACTTATTGCAGTTCTCAACAAGCTTGGAGAGTTTGCTGGTTTTTTGGTTAGCGCATTTGTTGATTGTGTGGTCTATTTGTGGTATGTTTTTTTACCACATTACATTTAATTTCATACATGGATGACAAAATCTCCCCTAACTATATATAATGAATACTATTTATTCAAGATCTTGACCAATGATATCACGAAATTTCATGTCAATTTTTTTTATTTATCTTACACCTCCTGTGATTGGAATAGGTTATAGAAACTTTTTATGTAGTATTTAGGTATTACCTTTGACATTTTGGGCAGGTCTCTTATGTTGTATATTTTTAATTCTTCTACAATTCCATTATCATTTCTTAATCCACAAAGTATTGTGTCTACTCCAACGAGAAATGACTGTAACCACCATTTTTTTGTTTTAAATCGCCTGAAAAATAAGTAAAGTTCAAACAATTGTCTTATGAAGGTTTTTTATAAAACATATACACACTACCTCAAAAAGAAAATCTATGCTAATATTATAAATGCAAAAGTAATTTTGTCTGTTACCTCTTCGCACTCAAACCATTGAACCGATTTTGATGAAATTTATTGCGGAGATAGTTTGAGTCTCCAGGAAGGGCATAGGCTACTTTTTTAATATACCCCTCTGGGTGGTAAAATAGAGGTTAATAGTTTATATGTTGTTTAAGTAAAGTTTCATAAATTTCAGGCAGGTAAAGTCAAAAGTATTAATATACTTTTAAATATATTTATTAGTAGCCCCATAGTTACTTAAATGATTTTTCTTGTCTTGAATATTCAATATGCCTGTTTGTTTTTAGTTCAATGAATTGCTGGGAAGATAGATATTGTATTATTGCTTCAGGATCATTTGTATCAGGCGGAGAAGTCACTGGTAGTTTATCACATCTTATACCATCCATTTCTGCACCATAGACAATTTTATGATCATTTAATTTAGTAGTCATTACTAATGAAAACTCTTCAGTCTCATCTACTGGTAAATCTGGATTTGGTAATGTGTCAGGTTTATCTGTAGTATTATATAAATATGATGTTAAAACATAGAAATGTTATAAGTACATCTAAATCAATAATAACATTTTAATGTTGCATGTATATAAAATAGGTTAATCATTCTTTACTTTAGAGAAGATTGTTAAAGTGTATTTAAAAACACTATTCTATATTGTTTGGTGGATACAAATGTTACAAACTTTCATCCTATGTAACTTTTAAGCATAATTCATTCATTCATTGAGCACAACAAAATTCAGAGGTGCATCTCTTGAGCTTGATCATGCAATCTTTGTATATACAATGTTAATAATTCTAATAGGTTAACCCAAAAACCCTCATAAGGAACACTGATCAAAGATAATTTGACATTTATTTCAATGGAAATTTCTCTCACCAGAAGACCAATATTAAAGTATAATAATTGAATCTAACTTTTACATGCAAAAATTTTACTAACCAGAAAGCATATACTGTTCAAACTTAAAACCCCAAGAGGTACACTGCTTATCTCTTTCTGACATCGACATCTTTTGTTTTTTTTTATCAGGAGTTTCTCTCGCACATAGATATATATTTCCTTTATGCAATATAGCAACAATTTCCCATGGGTCTTTATTTTCGTATGGAGTACATGCCAGGCATGTCATCAGTCCTCGATAGCAGAAGAACTGAGCATCATTTAATTTATTTTGTATTGGAAAATTTAACCTCACTTCATGCTCAAGTAAAAACTTAAGTAACTCAGTCAATTTAACATCTAGGTCAACAGGTTTACGTTTAACTTTATCAATGTGCAAATTTAAATCTAAATTGACTTTATCCTCACAAATCTTACTTATATATTTAACATTTTCAATATTAATATATCCTATAACTTTAGGTTTGTCAAATTTTGGAAAAGACTTCTTGTAAATGTTTTTATCAACATGGAGTTCAGGTTGAAACATGTTTATGATTATTTTTGAAAGTACTTAACCACAATATAGCATCTCGACTTTGCCCAAATTTATTTAGTGTACTTAAATTATAAGAAAAATAAAGTGTTATATTATTATTTCTTATATATTTTACTTACTATGTAATTAAATAACTATAAAGAATGAAATAGATTATTTTCATAATAATTATTGTTTAAAATTTGTAAATAAATAATAATTCAACCCTTAATTAATTTCATGGGGGTGACAGTGAAGTCATAGATAATACATATATACTGAAATAAATGCGACACAAGCGAATCAGCTATTTATTATTACCCCGCCCTCTGCGCTAGATGGCGCTGGTTTCTTAGAGCGTGTGTATATATATATATATATATATATATGTATATATATAAAATTATAATAAATTTTTATTGACTTCGAGGGAGGTTGTGTAAGTTTTACTAAATCAGAAAAACAAAAATTGGAAAGAAATTTATCACATTGTGTTTTCTGGTTTCGTAGAAAGGAATTTGATTCGAATGATATTATTTGATTCTGACAACCCACGCATTTAAATCATTGTCAACATTTATCAAATTACCAATGTCTGTTGTCACTTTGTACGTTGCACTTCGAATTTCAAAATGTTGAAAAACAAGTTTTATATGTTGTAACAACTAACAAGTAGAAAAATGCTACCTGATTAATATGTTGGCGTGATGCATGTTGAGACGTATAGAAGTGGAAATGGAAATAAATAATTTATTTCATAAATGCAGGTTGTGTTTAAAAATCGGAGATTTTTGTTCGATATTTGAGAAAGATGATACGATTCGACTATCGGAAATGGTTATGGCTTTTGCTAATGTTCAGGTAAATTTAGCTTTACCCTAGGCCTTTGATTTTTTAAATATTTCCTAATATTGTTTTTTGTTGTTGTAGAATTATTGCTATTTCGCGTTATTTATCAATTACTTCTTAACTATTAATAATGCTAAATTGTATATAATTATTATAATACTTAAATAAAAATAGTTTGTTAATTATAAAATAATATTTTTAAGATTCATGAGGGTGATGGTTTATCAGACCGTGTGTGTACATCTTGCATAGAAAACTTGAGCACGGCATACTTGTTTAAACTTCAATGTGAAAGAATTGACGACTTAATGCGAAAATTTCCTGGTAAATACTTTTTTTAATAATTATATCTTTTACATACAGTGACAATATTAAATGAAATAATTAAATACTTAAATCTACAGATATGCAAATCGATAAACCTGCTGTTACTGATTATAATGACTTATACAATCAAGAATTTCATGTGCATACTGAGTACATAAAGGAAGAAAATAATGAGAATTTGTTGAAAGCGGGAAGGGCAGAGAGACAATTGAGTCCTTGCTATGAGACTAGTGATGAAACTGACAGTGACATTGACTCTATTAAGTGTGTTTATTGTAGTCAGTCCTATAACAGCTACGGTGCACATACCTGCCATGTCACATGCACAATTGAGCACAATCAGTTTCAAAATTCAAGCAGCAATGAAACTTTAGTAGCTGCAGTTATCACACCAACAAAATCTTCACTTTCTAGATCACCCACTACAAGCATTCCAGAATATGTTAACGTTTCCTGTGTACTCTGTGACGAGAAGTATGATCAATATGGGGATTATGTGACACATTTAAATAAATGCACAAATAATGTCAAACTCCATCACTTTGTCTGTCCTGTTTGCCATGAAATGTTCTCTGATAAAATAGGATATTTGGAGCACTTGAAAGTGCTTCACTTTAAAATTGATAACTTCAGTGATGCTGGCATTGATTGTGTTGATTTTGCTCCAATGATTGTAAAAACTAGGAAGCCTAAAGCTGTCCGGCGACAAATAGGTTGGTCCATTGAAGACATTTACCAAGAGATAGAATGTCAAAAAATCGAACAGAAGCCGACACCAATATCTAACAGTCCCATAAAAAATTTCTTTTCCAAATTGGGAAATGAGTGAGTGAAAAAAAAATTTAGGCATGCCTGGGACCTACAACAGCGCTTTACGGGAATGCACTAACCTACTGCTTGAGTAAATATTGAAACTTACATCTGTTTCCTGGGGATTTCTTGTTTTCCTATAAATTAACCTTCCTTTCATTTATTTTACATAATATTTATTACCTGAATTATTAAGTATTTAAAAATAAAATAAAAAGGAATATTTCTTTTCTAAGGTCTTTCAGTCGCCAAAGTACTCCTAAAAAGGTGAGCTTTCGTAAATTCATTGAAAATGGTAAAGCAAAGACATCAGTTTACCTACCATTTAAGAAGTATATACAAAACTACAAGATGAAAAAGAAGGCCACAAATTATAGTCCAATAAATTCAAAAACTCAAGTAATAAGTAAAATTCAAGCATGTCTTCCAGAAGAGGTATCAGGTAATAAAATATATACAGGGCACTTTATGATGTACAAGAAATTTCACATAGCAAATCTGTCTAGCTTTATCTATATTGGTTTTAGGTAGGCTGTAAAATTATGTCATTGTTTTTTATTATAAATTGTGCCATATCAGCTGTACATTATATTAAAACAAATTAAAAAAATATATAATATATCTTTGATATATTATTAAAAGTTTGGTTTCATCAGTTTATCAACCTTACAAACTGATTTTTTTCAAATTAATAGTATTATTAAAGTAACAGGCTGTAATGGGTTATTTGACTAGTTTTTAAAATCTATTTTATATTAATTGGTCACCTTTTTTAAATTTTACCATTGATTTATTTGTTATAGATAGTGACTATGCATCTCCAAGTGGAACATCCGAAGATTCATGGAAAATGAAACAGAATTTAATATGTGCATGTGATAAAAAGATTTTCATGCTCTCTGAACAAATACAGGTGAGGATACATTTAACTATTGCTTTCGTTCTTTTTTTTCAGATGAGTCAACAGATACAGTCATTAACAAATATTCATATTCTTTTATATAAAAAAGTGTTAAAATAAAGTAGAAGTATTGTGAGTCAGACAATTAGATCGAAGTTGTTGTGACGGTCAAAGTCTTATTTTGGACTAGCTTCCAATCGCCAAATGTCTGGAATTTCCGCGCGAATAACTTTTTTATGATATCGGTAGGCGGACGAGCAAATGAGCCACCTGATGGTAAGTGGTCACCACCGCCCATAGACAATGGCGTTGTAAGAAATATTAACCATTCCTTTCATCACCAACGCGCCACCAACCTTGGGAACCAAGATGTTACGTCTCTTGTGCCTGTAATTACACTGACTCATTCACCCTTCAAACCCGAACACAACAGTACTGAGTACTGCTGTTTGGCGGTAGAATATCTACCGCCAAACAGCTCGAACGTCAACTTTTTTACAATTCGTTAGGAATAATTATGTGTAACAAATTGGTGATTAGATTATTATCAGTACTTCAGATTATGCGAGTAGGGTCTACAAGAATTAATGAGATAAATCTTGATTAAAGTAGTAAACTTTTCGATGAAATTTAGTACGGCAAGCTTACCACAAGGACATAGGTTCCTTTTTCACCCATTGATGGTTTAATGTTGGTGATAAAGGGTTTTACGCAATTTCTTGACGCATTATTTTTGTCGAAACTGCTGATTCGGCTAGTATATTTTTATAACAATATACCGTACATAACAGTATACCGACCCGTCCCTGCTGCACAGAAGTGCAGTTTATTAACAAAGAAGATGATATGATACTTGGTCGTAAGGCTTTGTGCAAGCCCGTCTGTTTAATGTTATCCACTCATCAGATATTATACAACCAAATATCCATACTTGGTATTGTTGTGTTCCGGTTTGAAGGTTGTGTGAGCCAGTGCACAAGCACAAGGAACATAGCATCTTAGCTACCAAGGTTTTTTGGCGGTATAAGGAATGGTTAACATGTTCTACAGTGCCAATGTCTATGTGCACTTGGTGGCTCTTATGCCCTTCCTAGCTTTATGTATAATTTATTTGACACAGCTTATAAGATTTCCATGTTTTATTTTAGGATCGTGATAGGATCGTGGCCATGATAAACGAATTGGGTGGAGTCGTTGCTGAAAACACAAAAATGGAAATGTTGTCAACACATTTTATATCAGTGCTACCGAATGATACATTCACTGGGATGATGGTTTGTTCCCTCGCTACAGGGAAATGGTTACTTCATATAAGTTTCATATATGACAGCTTTCGATGCAAAAAATTCCTACAGGTATTATTATTATTGATAACCTAAAATCCCATTATTATATTCAAGAAAGGATTGATTTTGTTTTTGCATGGTAGATGCCTATAACATATATCAATCAAAGGAGTAAACAAACCTCTGATTGACATATTCCATGCGATTTTCTAATAGCTCATATATGTATTTTTGATTAATATAATATGTTTATTTGTAACACATCACTAGTCGACATGACTAATTATATCTAATAGTATTCTTCGACCAAAATTCAAAGCGCCATTTTTCCATGAATCAATAATGATTATAATAGATTATTATCGAAACTCATTTTATTAATAATATTAAATATTGGACAACATCACATACATTACTCTGATCCCAATTTAAGTACCTAAAGCACTTGTATTATGGAAAATCAGAAGTGACGACCGTGCCACATACACCCGGTCTGGGTGTATGTACAACATAGAAAACTAATTAACTTTTTCTACGTCGTTTCGGTCGGGAATCGAACCCGAGACCTCGGAGTGGCGTACCCATGAAAACCGGTGTCCACACTACTCGACCACGGAGGTCGTCCTATAAACATAGTGTTGTTGCCCTGGTTTGGTTTGGTCCGTAATAATTGATATTATTTCGTGCTTGGTTCATTTTCGCATTAGTATGATATGTATAAGCATGGTAGGTATTGGTTCGAGATATGAATTAACTGGTTTACATTATACATGCTGGTTTGAAAAAAATACTCAGAACTCCTAAACAGTTGTATTTTATATAATTACTAATGCTTCATTTTATCTGATTACCAATTTCGTTCTGTTTGCACTTAAATATCTCTCTTTAATATATAAATATCATATAAAGGAAACGCTTATAACTTGTATATTATATTACACTATTTATGTTTAATGTGTAAAAAACAAAATATTCATTATTCAAGCAGACTCCTAAAAGCACTTTTGAATCGTCATCTTACAGATTTGGATTAAATGTAAAGCTACCACCATTATCACCGTCGTTGTTAATATTTATTCAATGTAAACTTAATTATTACTAGTGTCCGACCGAAACTGGTTTTTCGACCGAAACCGAATTTCGGCAACGGTCTCAGTTTCGGCCGAAACCGAAACCGAAACTTTCTTACAGATGTCATGTTTAGAGGGAAAATAGAGATCTAAACATAATGATAATCAGTCTGTTTTAAGTTTTTTTTTTTTTTTTTGGTTATGACAATTATGCTTGAATGGTTGTCTTATTTTGGATTATTGGATAAACAATCACCGTTCTCCTCACCAAAGGTTATTAAATTACAAGTAGATTTATCATGGGCGTCCCAAAGCCCTTCCGCCTTTTCGGGAGACGATATTCTAGATGAACAAGATGGCTGTGATTTTTCAGAATGTCAGTTTTCACTTATTGTATAACTAACATCGTCCATGTAAATCCTTAAATAGTTTTCTATTTCTAAGGTGGCAATGTCAAATTCATCAGAATTCAGGTATGTGCTTCTAAATCTTGGATCCAGTAATGTTGCTGTTATTAGAACAGGAGGTCCTTTGACGTATGCAAATCGTCGATTCATTGATTCATGCAACCGTGTTTTCATGTTTTTCATTATTTCGCTTTCATTTTCATCTCTAGTTTGCAGCTTCCTATTTAATAGTGATATCAAAAGAATTGCAAGGGAAATGCATGCGTTATCATATGACAGATCAAGTGTAGCTTCATAAAAAAACTTTAGTACCTCAGTAAGATTCTTTATAATATCCCAGTCTCAGCTCACAACAAGCGCATTGCGAACACAAGCAAGTCACGACATGATTAGACAATTACCGCTCCGATCATGACCGAACACAGCGCGGCAACTCCCGAACGCAGTTTCGGCAAGTTTACCGCCGAAACCGAAACTAAACCGAAACTCATTTTTTTGCCGAAACTCAACCGAAACCGAACTTTCGGTCGGACATTAATTATTACAACAGACGTATAGTCTATTTCAATCGAAATTATTATTGACTTATTTTTTTATACTAAAAAATGTCTTGTTAAAGGAAAATATGTATGAATGGATGCGGCAGCCTAAAATAGTGGAAATAGACAACACTAGCTTGGAAGTAGCGAAGGCAGCTGTTTACTGGCATTTGGAGTTGCAGACAAACCACGCAAAGTTTCCATTTGAAGGAAAACAGATTGTTCTTATAATGAAGAAAAAATACAGACAGTACTATCAAATGATATTCAAAAGTCTCAAAGCGAAACCTGTGACGTATGATCCAAGGTACATAAATAAATATTATTTTACATTGACATTGAATACGAGCCGCCCAAAACGACTCCGTACGAGTGAAATAAGAATGTTAACTATTTTGTTAAAAAAACAATTATGGAAAACGATCGCAATTACAGGTTCAATTTAGCCATCAAGAAATCTACTTAAACACACATAATAACGATCAAGATTGGTCCAGCCGTTTATCAATAGTTCACATACAGGACGAATTATAATCTGTATCTTATTATTGGTGCTAAAAGGACAAATATCTATAATAATCGTTCATTTCCAAATATCGATTAAAAATATATTTATTGAAGCATCAGATAGAAACAATAGACAGATTGGTTTTATGTCAAACCCGCGCGAAATTTGTTAAATTTTACCTATGTCACGCAAACCGTCGACGCCCATTTTACCCCTCGAGGGGTGAATAAAAATGTCCCATGCATAATTTCATCTAAATTTGTTCAGCGGTTTGAGCGTGAATAGGTAACAGACAAGAGTTACTTTCGCATTTATAATACTATTATAGATATACCTTTTTGCCTAATATCGTTGATATTAGTAATGTTAAACTAATACCGCTTCAGAACATATCAATCTATTGTTTACAATTTAACGGATTGAGAAAATAGTAAAATGTTTACATTTCAATCAAAAATGTACTTTGGCCCTTTTAGCACCAGGCCGCAATTATATACAAAGATAATTAAATATTTTAATTTGCATGTGTCTTATTGCAGGACGCCTGGGAGCTGTTGTTCAGCGGAGTATTGTTTCGTCGATATGAAAATAATAGAAAGAGTTAAGCTACGTTTTTTCTTCCACCACAACGTTCCAGTCTTCCCTTATCAATATATATTAGTGTATTTACTAAAGAGAGGTCGAGTTGATGACGAACATAAATATTTGTTACAAGACTGTAATAAAATAAAAGACAAGAATTTTTACCTTAATAATACGTATTAGCATGATTCGTATCTTTATAAGACTATATAGAAATTTTATCTAACTCATATTTTTATGAATTAAAAATCAATTTTATTTGTGTTTAATGGTTGGGGAAACAAATATGTTATATTGTGAATTAAATATTTTTTTTCAATATATTCTGTATCTATAACCAGAGTGTTCATTTATCTTCTTCGCCTTGGGACATTTTTAATTATTCTAGCTCGATGATGGCAGTTGATGTTATATACTTGTTTTCTTCTTGTTATTATCTAAAATGAATTATAAAAATAATGCGTTTATCAGGTTCAAAACTAAAAACAATAAAAACCGGCCGTAGGACTCTCCCTATCCGTGGATACAAGCCACAATATTATGTATTGCTTCTTGATTAGAAGGATGAGTGAATCATTGTATTTACAAGCACAAAAACATCTGAAGTCCCAATTTAGCTTGCGAATTGACGATGTAAAGCTCTCCTTACCCAACAAGCATAACAAGCTCTCGGATGAAACCAGTGGTCTGACAATCTCAAAAAAAGTTTTTCTGGTTCGCCTCACCGGTGGTCTACGACTTTACCGTCGTCGGTGAGGCGCGCGTCCCTAATATTAGATTAAGACGGTCTTGCCTTGCCACTGATGATGTTTACTAGTGAGTGAGCGGTACACACTAAGATTGTCGGCGCAGTGCATTAATGATTTTAAATAAATATTAAATACAATATACCTGCGTATAAAGAATCCAACATACTATAACAGCCAAAATAGTCCCAACCATACCATACACTTGGTAAATATTTGGAAATACGTCATCACTGAAGTAAGATTTTTGATCAGAATCGTCACATTTGCAAAAATATATAATCATTTTAATTAAACAATTAATTTGATAGATTGTGAAAATAGACTATAATTTCTTTTTGTATTATTTAATTTCGATTAAAATTTATTAAGAAGAACCTCTTTGGAAAAAAATAAGAAAACATACCTTCATACCATGGAGATAAAAAAAAATCAGAGTACGCTGACTAAATGGTCTGTTATACATAAATACTACGTATAACAAAAATAGTGGTCCTTAGTAGATTACATCTAAAAAATAAAAATCCGCAAAATAACATCTTATTAAATAAGGGCAATAACGGTTTTTATGGCAAACGTAAGTTGAAAACATAAAAAAAAAGTTAAGTAATAAATGGGTGTCAAACCGGCTTACGTTACTACCCACGAAAACCACTAAGATGGTCGCCCTTGGCATGAATCGAAGAGACCGGGATCGAGGAGACGGGAGTGCGGGATCATTTCAATATAACGTATTCACGGCCTCTGCCATGCCAGAAAATCGCATGAAATACGTAAATCTAAAGTTTGTTTATCTTTTTTACTTCCATTGGAATAGGCTATATGTAATTCTATTTATAACTAACAGCTTGCTTAGCTTTTCTTTCAATTCCAAAGATATTAAAAAAACACAAGATTTTTATTATGTAATTATTAATTTCTTGAACTGGCCACACAGCATAATTATATTTCTGTAAATTCCCGAACTTGTTAATTAAAGTATGAACCAATTTATTAAAATTGCTACTCAATTCTATATTTGTTAATTG
Source organism: Vanessa tameamea (assembly GCF_037043105.1). Taxonomy (NCBI): domain Eukaryota; kingdom Metazoa; phylum Arthropoda; class Insecta; order Lepidoptera; family Nymphalidae; genus Vanessa; species Vanessa tameamea. The sequence continues at coordinate 6,829,105 of NC_087313.1, read as the reverse complement.
TTTACACCAAATATTATTAGTATCAGATAAGAATGGATACTCGTTCATAATATATAAGTGGAATTTGAAACTTCTTCAACAAGTACATCGTTTGGTGTTATTATTTAAAGAATTAAAAAAATATATAATTTTTACCTTAAAATAACGTCTCAGGAAACATAATACAAATTTTATTTTAAGGTAAAATTTATATGTGTTCCGTTTGACGTCCGAAGTCCATTATGAGAGACATGTTTGTTATCTCCTGGTGGCTTGTATAATAAAAACGCAACAATGTGATTATACTTTTAATGCAAGTTAAGCAAAATTACATGAATATCATATAGTATACATAATATTACATTTAAAAAATAATCGTATTATAATTTTTAAAACTATTAAATCGATCTTTGGTACCTACACTGTTTAATAATCGATATAATAATCGATTGTGATGTTATTGAGATATAACATAAGTTCACGGTGAAAAAAAATCAAAATAGTAAATCCAATATCCATTGCAAATTTTGTAGATTCAACTAGATTCCATCAACAGTTCACTTGTAGTTCTACCTATTAAATCAAACTAAATTTAGATTAACTTAAACATAAGTATGTAATGTAAACAATAAACATCATATACAGTATACGAATTGCATACGCAATACGAATCGATTCGTTGCTCTAACATAACAGCATGATATGAGAGATCAGAAGTAACGCGTAACGATACGATAGTAACGAGTACTGATTGTTATAGTAACGAATACATACGGGTACGTTTTTTTCCGTTACTTTTACACCTCTACTTCGAAATGGTGGCTTTCTTGGTGCTGTTAGTTAGTCACAGATTTGGCCACTAGTGGCGCTACAGGCGCGTTAACGTGACGGTAAAGTAGCGACATCTAACGAGAAGACGAGGAAAGACAAAGCCCTATCTCATAATGGACTTCGACGTCAAACGGAACACATAATACAATTATTACTGTGTTAAAATATGGGGTGTTTATGGTCAAAAGATGTAAGTTTTTTTATTGTATTGTATATTTTAAGGACAATATAATACAAAATGTTTTTATGGTTTAGTATATTAAGGGGACTACATGAGCTAAATGCAAGTTTTATAATGCAAAAAAGTATATGATCCAATGCAGTAAACCAAATGAAAAAAATATATGATAATCTTCAGGATACATGCTAGTTATTTGTTATTTTGAAAACATGATGTAATTAATTTGGTACGATAGAAAAAAATCACAAAGTTACCTCTAAAATAATCTTTTAATAAATAATAACTATACTTATATACATTCAATAATTCTGGTTTTTTGTCAGATTATTCTACAAGCAATATACTACTTATCCTGTGTGTCACTTTTTTAGTAAAATCAATAGATTTTTTTAAAATCAGATATTCTTATTTTCGAACAAAATGCGTACGCATGTGTGCGTAAACGCCGTGTACAGACATTGCCGGCCGAGGCCTGATGCTATATAGACGTGTCGATCTTGTCGCCGCATCATTACGTTACGAGATTTTTTTTTGTAATTTTAATTGTAAATTCATTCTTTCATGTTTTCTTATAATAACTATTATTCTTTCTTGTAAATAAATATATTAAGTTAAAATAGTGTAGTAGTAATTAGGCACTTGTTTTTTTATTATATTATTTGTTATAAATTTTAATTGTGTAAATATGGGAAATAAAGTGAAACGCGTGAGGAAAACTAAAAAACGTTTATATAAATTAAGCGCCGAACATACATATGAACGATATTAAAAGGTAAAAGTATTTTATTAGTAAACATATATATTTTTTTATATAATTTTGAATATTGAAAACATCTATTAGAAAAAATGTGCAATCAGTTCGCATAGAATCAGATTTTTCGAACTGTACTTTAAATATTACGATAGAGTATTTGGTCAAAGTATGGATAACATCAATTGAGACTTAGTAATTCCGATCCCCATGAACTCGAAGCAATTTGATATTTTTCATTAAAAGTACTATGGGGCATATTTAGATACATATTTTTTTAAATACATAATTTTATAATTAATAAAAATATAATTACTAACATATATTTATTTTTTACAGAATAAAGAAAGTCGAAAACAATAACACGGAAGATATAATTTATATTGCGTAAGAGTTTAATTTTATCGATTTTGTTTATAATAGGAATTAAAGTTATGTATGAACTAATTTTAATAATTAAAAAAAATTAAAGTAACAAAAAAAATGTAATTGTTGTGAACCAGAGAACTAGAATATTTAGAAGTGTCATTTGTACATAATTCAAAAATTTGTGTGTGCGTGCGATTCTCAAGGGCACTTAGCTCTTGTAGTCCTCTTAACCAGTAAGCACTATTACAAATATTATCATATGTAATGCCCTCTCTCATAATGGACTTCGACGTCAAACGGAACACAATACAATTATTACTGTGTTAAAATATGGGGTGTTTATGGTCAAAAGATGTAAGTTTTTTTATTGTATTGTATATTTTAAGGACAATATAATACAAAATGTTTTTATGGTTTAGTATATTAACCACTATTACAAATATTATCATGTGTAAAGAATATTACAAAGAATGGAATTATACAGGATTATTGATAATTCTATAATTTTTGTTTTTCAGGCATATTTGAGGGAAAAAAATAAATATATTGAAATAATATCGTTTTCCGTCTCGCATTTTTAAATTTGGACCGATAATTATTGTTTAGATATTGAAAAATATCCAGTGTTTAATCGTTTTTATAAATCAGAAGAAAAAAGTAGATTTTTATCGAAATTTTTTTTTTATAAATTTTTGAAGTTGCAATTTTGACTTATTTTGAAAAAATCTAAAAAACGAGATAACTCAAAAATGGTTCACTTTTGCATATGGGGGTTAAAATTATCGTGACTAGTCACCCCTATCACCTCCTAACAGGAATACGTCGAATTACCAATAATCTTGTATATTTAAGGATACAGAGACACTTCCACGGATCAACAGATTGCAGAGTAGAGGCAATGAAGAAATACATTCTTTTAGACCAACGATCACTCAGAATTCAATACCGCAACATTATGAAATAAGAACACCCATAATATACAACTACGTAAGTCCAACTAACTGATTATATTTTATACATGTTAAACGTACTCACTAAATATGTTTATTAAAAAAAAATAGATGACGGAGGCTTATAAATTTTCATGTTATGCGTAGAAAACTGGGAAAATTTTATTGTTCTAAATGCTGTATAAGTATTTTAATCATTTTTTTTTACCAATCTGACCGACATCGATATAGGCTTAAAATTTGTTAGTGCCTGTATAGTAAACGAGAGATTAGAATGATATTCTCAGGGAATCACATATACAGTATATGTAAGTTCCGCCTCGTAACAAAATAAGTATAAATTTGAAAATATAGAAATATATTTTTTTTTCTTTCAGCCAACCAGCAGTTTTAATCAGCCAAACCAACTACAAACTCAACAAGTAAATCAAAATACAGTTGTATCAAAAGTCATACCTTCAAATACTACAAGTACCAATAGTGTAGGAAGACCAAAATGTGGGCCAGTTAGTGTACAAAGCATTGAAGGATTAAAATATAGACCTGTAATTTCCAACAAAGTAAATTCTAAATTAAATGCTATAAACAAAAAAAATATTGATAGGCCCAAATTTGGTCAATATAAATGCAAAAAATGTGCTCGTGCTTGGAGCAGTCGACTTTGCTGGCCTGACAAGTACCAGATCTGTAAAAAATGCCAAAAACCAGTTTATGCATACAAATATGTAAGTATTTAAGAACCATTATCTGAAGTCTATTTAATTCAATTAAGAATTGAAAGAAGATCACATGCAGTCCCAAAATTCAATAATTATATTAATGCACATTTTTTTTACCTACCTAGGATAATATATTTTTTTACACAAGAGTCAATTCAAAGTTGTTGCATTTATTTAAATACATACATTACATACATTTACATTCAAATTGCATTCCTGCCCATCCAGTGTCTTGTACTAACTTATTCATTAATTTTCATAGAATCTTTTAATTTTCAGAGAGAATTACAGCTTTATGATATTTCTGATAACCCAGAAAAAAAAAGAGAGCATCCAAGAGAACTTTGTGAAAAGTGCAAGCAGCTAGGACACTATTGTAAACCCAAGGTTATTAAAACTAAGGTATATTCTCAAGCAGGTAGTAGTATGTATAAGAGAGACTAAGATTGTTTATAAATATTAATTGATTTTTTATCAATTAATTATCTTATTTTAACATAATATTTTAAGCATATACCCTGTTTATAAAATTAATTGTATTTTTTATTGTAATAAAATAAAAATACTAGACAAGATTTAAGTTTTAATTTCCGATTTGCTTTCTTTAATAAATAGATTGTTAATCATATCAACAAATACTTTATGTTTTAGTTTGTTTGATAACATATGTGGTATGTCTATGGGAACTTCTTCCTTTGTTGCTGCTATGAAAGCAAATAATGGTAAAAATATTACTGACAATTCTTCTATGTCACTTTCTTCTATAAAATTTTCAATTAGTGCAAATTTATTAAAAACTGTTGCTATTTGATTATCACTTATCGGTATCTTAAAGAATTTATACTGAAAATAAATAAAATTTTCATAACATATTATTTTCAAACACAAATATATAATTTCATAATAAACTATATAGATTTGCATAACTCACCCTTGTTGTGGCAACAAAGTTTTTGATGCAATATAGTAGACATCCCTTAGTAGTTTCAGTATGGTTTGTTTTTTCTGCTACAGATATTAAAAGTAAAGCATCATGAAATATATCCAAAATTTTTCCATTACCAAAAACCGTTAAACTGTCCCATATTTGATACCATTCTGGTAAAATAGTTGAACATATCACCTTAAATAGAAAAATAATAAAGATACAAATACTATTCAAACATAGTGTATTTTATACATGACTATGGCATACAATAAACTTCAGAGAGTTTGAGCTAACATTCCACATAAAAATTATCATAATTAGTTCAGAAAATGTATCAACTAGACAGAAGTTACTTTCATTATTTATAATATAAAATTAATTATTCATTAAATGATATAATAATATGATTTTTATTGTGTAAATACATCAGTAAAAGCAAACTAAATGTCTGAAATTGTTTTACAAAAGTAAAGTTTGGAATGCCTTAGTTGTTGGGCTAAACTTTAAACAAGGGCTAAGAAGGATTACTTTATTAATATGATCAATAATAGAAGTTTATTCTTATTACCTGGGAGAGCCATAGTGTTAAATGTTCTATGTCCATATCTTTGTGTATATGTATTCCACTTATGACTTCTACAAATGTGTTGCCGGGTGGATTCCAAAGACGTCTAAAATAATACATATTCAACGGGTTGATATTTCTTAATTTACTTTTTAACCACGTACTTTCCTTCTCTGTAATTATAATAACAGATTTTTTTTTATCATTGTAGTAATATCAAATTCTTTAAAGAATTATACACTAATTATATAATGGATCTAATAGATTAATTATTGAAACCATGAACTAAATTGAAAAAAACCCCAGTTGTTATATAATTTTTATTGAAAGATAAATGTAATTCTTACCAGGAATAAGGGACTCATATGTATTTAAAAGTGATGTTTGTAATTTTAAAACAAGTTCCAAAGTAGAGGGAGAAAGTGCCATGAATGTATTGATCTTCCATCTCACAGTGTCAAGCACTTGAGCTAGCATGGCTAGTGTTGGAGCTCTGTATTCTATTAACTCTTTGAGGGGATACGCTTCTTGTAAAAGTTTGCAATGAATGTAAACACTATCGATGTTTTTGTTAAGAAGAGCACTGTGCAAGTTGGGCATAATTACCAATAAAAATAATTTTGGCCCAGGAATAGCATTTGATGTTTTAATACAACTTAAAAAATTTATAAAATTGTTTTGCTTTTCATCAGTGTCTAAATTGTTGGTAATTATTTCTTTAGCTATTAGAATAATGCATGGCTCTGTTTCCTCATTGTAGTAGTGCTTTGCAAATTTTTCTAGTGTTTTCATAAGTTTAAGCATAATATCAGTTTGTTGCATATTTTCACTTGCTAAAGTAAAAATTCTGGTGTATACTTTTCTGGGATTTTGCAGGAATACAGACAGCACGTCAGACACATCCATGTCTGGTGAGACGATAAGTTTATTGAAAAATTCTGTCATCATATTGTTAAACTCGGGAGTTTGAAAGTTGTCATTGAATAAATAATTATTAAATTGCTCCTCCACAATTTCATGTTTTGAGCCACTGCTACATCGCTGAAATACCCTAACTGCTAATAATCGTTCCTGTTCTACGTTTTCAGTATTATTATGTAGATGACTATGTAAAATTTTAAACAATTTAAAACATTCATCTTCACTTAAAAGGTCCAAATGATTACCAATTTGCTCCATGAGGACTTTATTCTCACACAACTTGTCAATTTGCAGCAATGCTTTCACCCACTGTGCACTTTCACTATCCATCTTATTAATGTTTTCCACAATATCTTCAGTTTTAGTTCTTTTTACTACTTCAACTAAGTCTAATGGTTTACATGATATTTGTTGCAGCATAGTGACAATTGGGTGTTCTGAAACACTTGCAATTTTACATAGAGTTTTGTGAACTTTGTAACATAATTCACCAATAGTTTGTTGCATGCTTTTTCCATTGTCTTCAAATTCGCTCCAAGCACAAAATATTTCTACGCTGACATCCATTACTAAAATTTTGCATACATCCAATAAAGCTATGTGAGAGTTATTTATACATTCTAATAGAGAATTATTATTACAGTCAGATATAAGTATTGATGTTTGATTTTCAATAATGGCACCCTCCTTGTAAGTTAATTCATATATTTGTTGAAAGTCTGATGGTTTCCATTTTTGTACTGTGACAAAGTTGTTAAAACAATCTGCTAATAGACAAAGCATCAAATATAAACGATTTCCAATAAATTTATACTTTTCGTCCTTACTTAGGCTATCTAATTTAGATTTATTGGGTGGGTCCAAAAAATATTTCAGACACTTTTGCAAATTGTTTAGGCCATGTGTCAATTCATCATGTTCCAAATAAAAGAAAACAAACCTGCAGATCAGTCTGTAGGATGCAGCAGTTATAAGTTTCAGTTTAGGCAAGCAATCTGTTGGATTGAAGTACTTGAAGTTTTCTATCAGAGCATCTGCCACTTCCAAGGCTAGTTGCGGATAACTGAATACTAATATTTCGTAAACGAATGTATCCATGTGTAGTCTCCACAAGATCTCACACATGAGGCATTTAGGTATTGTTGGTATCGTCCAGATAACAAAATCTATGCCATCTAAGTCTACCATTTCTTCCAATATAGTTAGATCTGCATTTATAACAACATAAAAAGTAAATTTACGCATAATTTGCACAGATTCTTCTAAGATTTTATTTTCAATCATATATTTTTCTTTTTGTAAGAAATTTCGTATACTGTCTATAACATATTGTATTTTTTCTTCGTTACCTAAAATTAGATAGTAAAAAATATATATTTTTTAAATGTTTTTTTTGAGTGTATTATGATATTTACTTTACCTCCTCTGGAAGACAATTTAGAAAAAGAATGCACACTGTCGGCAGATATGATTACTCCCTGAAATGCTGATAAACTTGGAGTAAATTCCATTATAATAAATAACGAAATAATGCATGTAAAGTGTGAAGTCGGTATTTCAAAGTATTATTTTCAAATTAAACTTTAAAAGTGTATGATTGATTGATTATTAACTTGACAGATGACAGCGGATATTTTTTAGCTGCATTCGATCTTCAGAAAAGTATTGCACTGTACAGCCTCGCCTACAGTTTTTTGTAAATCCGATGAAATTGTAAGGCATTCAGCAGTCTTTTGCTTTTTTTCTATTAATTCCCTTACTTTTAAATTATAAATTTGCTACATTATAATGAAAAGTTATTTTTTAATTGAATAAATAGAAAAATTAAGACGACATAAGAACGCAGTTGTTAAATTATCTTTGGCTTTGGAGCAGCGTTGCAGAACTATTCAGGATATCGATAGTATCGTTTTGATCAATACTATCGCTAACACCTTAACTATCGATAGTCTATAGATAGTCTATCGATAGTGGACTATCGATAGTCTATAGATAGTGAATCAACACTAGTTTGGAGGTAAAGTTATTTTTTAATTTAATAAATAGAGCAATTAAGACAACTAAAGAACGCAGTCGTTAAATTATCTTTCGGTTTGGAGGTTAGACATTGTAGGTTCAAGTTAAAATTTCAGAAATCCTACAGAAAAATTCTAGATATGATACAAACGTCGTAAATAAAAAGGTTCTGGATTTCCTGTTAAACAGAGGCTCAAATTATAGGCACTTATTGCAGCTAAACTTTGATGAAAACGATTACTATTTTATTAAAATACCAATCAGTTAATGACAAATATGAAACAACAATTCACATGCAGGAGTGGACGTTATAATATATGAGAATGAATCAAAATCAACCTTTGGCCAATATTTGACATTTTATAGCGCTGATTTCTTGCTTTTTTTTACTTCAACTAATTGACCTATTCCAAATACGATTCTTCAATCAATTCCATGCTAGGAAAAGAATGTGCGCACGTGTGTGAAAAAAAAGAAACGCACATTTTTTTTCCTAGCATGGAATTGATCTAATCTAAGATGAACTATTTAATATTGATATTGAAATATGAAGCCAAACAGACTGAAACTGTAACACATTTCGTAACGAAGCGGTTTATCCTTCCATGAGAAGTTATCACTTCAAAAGTAATTTGGATATAAGCTTCTGAGGAAAGGCAAATATATCGCACTTTTAAGCGAAATTTGTCCTTCAATGGATTAAATTGTAACAAACTAATTATTATCCTTGAATACTGAAGAAAAACACTTCGGTATTTAAGGAACCTATCATCGTTATTATTAATTACCCCTCTTTTAAGCTTATCACTTGTGTTAGGAGTGGCATTACCCCAAGGGGTCATGATTAATCCTACTTTTTACTTCGCTAGACGGCCCTTAAACCATTGCTCTATTGACGCGTAAATCTAAATAGCTATAATCTATATATAATCTAAATAGCAATAATAGCATCAAACGATATTATGTATATAGACACAGAAATCAATATACAATTGCTATAAAATAAATGTGTAGGTATTAATAAAGCAAGCATATAGAGGTACACATAACGGGATGTCAATAGTAAAAATGAAATAATGATTCTGAGGAATGTATCAGTTCGATTTATTTTTGAGTCTTTCCAAATTACGAAGATTCTTAAGTGCACTGGGAAATTTGGAGTCTATTTTTAGAGCCATTTGATACATTTGCGTTGCTAAATCATATTTTTTCCAACGATGATACAATACTCCTGTAACAAATGAAATAATATTATGATTTGCCATAAAATAAATAAAGCTTTTTGTTTACGAAAGTGGCAACCATTTTATATTATGCGGTTGCTCTATAGCGGAAACAAACGCTGCATGAGAGTAGACATTTACCAAGATTGGCGTAATGAATAGCTTGAACACGATTCTGAAACAAATTGATGGCTTTCAGAAAATACTTCTCCGCCTTATTATATTCATCTATTTTTCCATAAATATTCGCAATAGCGAAGTGTATTAGCGGCGTTTCTGGTAATTCTTCAAGCGCTTTAGGTATTATTTGCAAAGCTTTATCTATTTGTCCTGAAAACATACATTTAAGGATTTAATTTATTTCTACATGAAAATAAATTATTGGAATTGTTATACTTTTGCGGGTTTGATACCTGTGTTATCCAACAAAGCCAGTAGATTCGTCCAAGCGGATACATGTTTAGGATTTAAGTTGATCGCGTGAAACCAGTTTTCTAATGCAAGGTTTGTTTTATTTAATTCTAAATACTAAAACAGAACGATATATAAATTTAAATTAAACTCCAAGTAAAATTAATCTGAGATAAACATTGAATCATAATTACCAAATTTCCTAAATTGTAAAAACAATCTGGATAGTATTTTCTATAACGTAATGCAGTTTTGTAGGCGATTTGGGAATCATTGTAACGACCTGTATGGGCTAATACGATTCCTAGATTCATCCAAGCCGCTGGAAAGTCGTTTCTGAAAATATATAATTATTAAAATACATATTCACTTGGTAATAGGGCTATGTGCAAGTCCGTCAGGGTAGGTACCACTCACTCATGATACGTTCTGCCGCCAAACAGAAATACTTAATAGTGTTATGTTCCGTTTTAAAGCACACAATAGGCTATTTGACTGGTTTTGAAAATCCATTTTATATTATTTAGTAGAGGTTAAGGAACCCAGTAAAAGTTGTGTTTTTTTAATTCTAGTACATATTTCCTGAAAAATATCGATTTAAAATTCAATATTTAAATAGCGCGCGAAAACGCTACTTTGACAATATGGCGCTGTGACGGGGTCGGTGAAGTCACTTGCCTGTAATGTAATCTGTGGCACATATAATCCACATACAGTAGGCAAACGAGGTTAACAAGTGAGGTACGTCATCATAAACCCGACCAATCAGGAGCGTTTTGTTTCACGTGACAAACGTTTAAAAAAATGAATTTTTATGAATGGATTTTTGAATAAATTAATTATTATTTTCAACTTTCGTTAATAAATAACCATTTTTAAATTCATAATATATACTAATTACAATAATTGACACTTTATTTTTCGCATTGTCTAATAGCCTATTCCGTTTTGGGCACAGGGACATAACAAGGCCTTGGTTCCCAAATTTGGTGATACTTTAGTGATATGAGAAACGAATGTCTATGCACATACTATTTGCCAGTGTTATTAATTGTAAATTAACTACTACTTACTATTACTATACATGTTTTATTTTAAAATGTTATTATTATTTTTTTGTGTTTTGATTGTGTTATTGTGAGGAATTAATTAATAAACGTCATAATTGTCTATGGGATTATATAAGTATTTATAAAATTATCAATCAGACGACTATATGCAGGTTGTTGGGTAGGATCTATTCAGAGAGCCTTATAACGTTATATACATATAATATATAGCCTATTCCAATCAAAGAACGAATACAGATAAACAAATCTTAGATTGACGTATTACATGCGATTTGTTAATAGCTCAGCTATATTGTGCACTAATCATAGTTCTTAATGAATATATCTTTATTTATAATACAATTCCACTTAACTACAATAACAACTTAGTCGATGTTAAAAAACTATATTTTTTATCATAGATTATTCAAGCCCTCGACCAAAGATATCCCGTCAAATCGATATCAAATGTTGTTTATTTGACTTGTGTCCTCTTGTAGTCGGAATAGGCTATCTAGAGGAATTGACTTATCATCGGTTATTTATTTATTACGGGTTGGTAAACACTTCACGGTCAGTGGTCACCAGCATGGAAATATTAATAATTCCTGGTGCTCTAATATATGTATGTATGTGCCACTGAACCTGGAAACTAAAATGTTATCTATCATGTGACTGTACCGGAACCGGAAGTGCTGTTAAGTGGTAGAATGAGTGTTACTTGGTCGCTGATAAGGTTTACTAAGAGGTTTGATGATAATGATATAATTATTTGCCGTAGACAGTAATGGTTTCGACGTTCGATTGTTGAAAAAAGGGTTAACCCCCTAAGTTAATATGCCGCTACTTACTTAGCCTTAATAATGAATCTAAGTAAAACCATAAATTTAATAATAAAGAGTTTGAACTATAATAGCTCGTTTAGTAGTAAAACAGTTACAAAGTTAAAAATGACATGTGAAGTGAGACACTGATTTGGAACGAAGTTGCTCTCGCTATAATTTATGTATTAAGTAACAGATATACTATGAAATCATATCTGTTATTTAATAACAAAGTTTGATAGAAATTAAATAATAATAAGACACGAAATATTTTTTTCAAAAAAAAAAAAAAATCCAGTTTGAATTAAAACAATAACAAAAAAATATAAGAAAGAGACAGGAAAAAAGAGAAAGAGAAGAAACGTCGTATATTGGTTTATGATTAAGTGGCGATTTAGTTCACTGTACTGTAAGCAGCAGGGAAGAATATCGTTCCAAAAAAAAAATTACTAAAATGAATTTAAATAATATATTGTACTATTTTTGGCCAAGGTGTTTTTGAGAGAGCAGAAGAAGAGAAATAAATTATTCTCTGTGCCTCTGACAACGTGTACGCGAAATATTCAGTTCAGTTGCGTAACAAATAAACAAACTCACTTTCGCATTTATACCATTAATTAGGATTTCAAGAAAAACTGCAACATTTTCACTCACTTATAATGCAGAGATATTCTTAGATAATGTTCTGCTTCCTTATATTTCTTTTGATTCTTCAATAGATTCGCTAAATTGTTCATCGCTTGATAGTATTCCGGATACAATCTGAAAAACGAAAATTAACATTCAAAAATCTTTAAAAAGTAAAGCAACCGTCTCTTAATGACAATGAGTGCTAAGTTTAAATTTAATTAAAAGGAATAAATCAAGAATAAGAGCGATTCTTGTCCTATCTTGTGTAATCTTGTGTTCTTTTCACTAAATCTCAAATAACTAAATATTGAATAAATATAATATATGAATAAATATCACACAAATATATTTTGAAAGTTTTTTATACCTTATAGCTTCTTTATATTCTGCTAAAGCCCAGTCTGCATGATATTTGGCATCGGCAACTTTTGCAACATTGTAGTGTACTTTGGCATTTAATGGACAAATGTTTAAAGCATTTGTATAAAGTTGGTACTCATTTTGCCAGTCGTATGATCTTCGCCAACTTTTTAATGCCAATATACATATTATACAAGTAAAATATACTTCCACTTGCTGAAAGAGTGTATATAATTATGTAAACGTTTATTTAAGCAGTGTTTATTAAACACAGACGTTTTTAGGAAACAACAGTTTGCTCAAATCTGAAAGTGATGCAAGGAAAACTGAAAATTGTTTTTTTGTGATTATCTTTTAATATTTGTGTCTAAAATAGGGATAAACAAATATGTAATATGCATATTTTAAAAAGTATATTTAAAAATTCAATAAATAAACGAATGAATTCTCATACCCTAAGCAACCCTTGCAAACGACTATTAAATAGCACATCAAACACAAATGCGGATGTCAACTTGATTGTAAGTGCTCAGCATCACCTTAGTAAATATTAAACATTCCTTACGTTGCCAATGAGCCACCAAGCTTGAGAAATTATATGCATAACATATTAGTTCCCTTGTGTGTAATTACACTGGCTCACTCACCCTACGAACCGAAACACAACAATAAAAAATATTGCTGTTTGGCGGTAGAATATATCATGATGAGTTGGTGAAGAAAGGCCTACTACCAAATTAACAAAAAATAAAATAAAAAATACTGGCACTTTAACGACGTGCGCAATATTCTCGGAGAGCTAACATCACTCTGGACAGATTAGTTAGAGCTTATGGAAATAAATATAAAAACACCAAACCAACCTTAAAATAATAATTGTATTTTTTTTTCATTTTGTATAATCCAATAGTGATGAGCAAACAATACCCGGCTGAGGGTATGTAAAGTATTCTCTCAGCGATAACAAAACCCACTGGATATACAATATTAGCAGCCGGTAGAAATGGAATTACCATCAATGAAACAGCTAATAATTCAATTCTGAAAAAAAAAAAACAAACATTGTTTGAATCAGTCGCAAACAATATTTATAGACTGTATAAACTGAAGTGTTGTTAAAAATACACTAATTAGTTGTTAGTATATCTGCAGTTAAGCCAGCTCTGTATACGTTTAAATTTTTATGTTTGTTCAATTTACAAGACTGCCGATCTCTGGATCCGGGGTTAAAAATCCGTATCAGCCCAAAGGTTATCGATTTTCAAATAAATTTTTAGTAGCAATTTGGAGTTTCAAAGTTGGACGTGTTTAACCTGCTGAGCCTAGGAAAGCAAGTAAAGGTGTTGTGTCTGAACTCTCGACTGCCGTGTCAGACTTACCATAAATGTTTGCGCACTCATTTGTGCCGGCTATGGCCGAAACGGTCAAGCCTTAAGCAGAAATATATACAGGGTTATTGGTAATTCGACGTATTCCCGTTAGGAGGTGATAGGGGGTCCTATAATATTATATAGGTCCAATAACCCTGTATATATTTCTGCTTAAGGCTTGACCGTTTCGGCAATTTAATTTTCAATTTCATCGGCCAATTTCGGCAATACGTCGAATTACCAATAACCCTGTATATATATCAGAAATATTTGACTATTTTGTTTTTAGAAGGATATTCTGATAAATTATTTTATAATTTAGGTTTCTCATCTGTTATAAATAAAATCATACCTTTTAATTGAATAATTGCTTTTTTTCGTAGCAATTGAAATAATAAAGAATAAGCCATAGAGGTAAAAAGATAATACAAATATTATCCTATAATCCAGTATATTCCTTATTAATGGTACACATCCCATCGACCAATCATAGCACAGCCATTGCGGCCATATTAATAAAAGAATATTAAGGAAATAAATATAATTATATGTTGCTACCTGAAACAATATAAAATTATTAGAAAAAAATTGTGTTCCTTTATCATAACCATTTGTACCACAGAATTAATATCTTGCCACGGCTAACATCGTATTTACGAATATGATCTTATAAGAAATAAGTCGGTAGATGAACAAAAATAATTACAACTCTTTTGTTATAATTAACTTACTTCTACCGCCATCTACCTATATATGTATGGAACTTTATATTTATATAATTATTGTATAACGTCATCGGAAGAGACTAGCGTCTGAGACATAAGCTCGGGATAGTTCAGGAGCTTGTACTCATAGGATAATTGTACGTACAAATTGTAATATTGTTCATAAGGTGTGATACATGCATGTACATTTTTGGTTGCAATTTATAATAAACAATAAACTAATAAACAATGATCGACCGCATCGAGAGGGTACAATAAACCTATTCTCTTACCAATGGTGAAGGTTTTTAGAAATACGATTCGAAAAAATATATAAAATCTTATTTTATAAAGCTAAACACGATAAGGAGATACTGCTCTGTATGATTCAATAAAACCAAAATCGTAGTAATAAATTACTAATTAAGTATTGCTGTTCTTAGAAACGCCATTGACACTTACTGGTTTGTAATCAACTTAAAATTGCAATTACATTTAGGAGCAAATTACTTTTGTCACTGGATTTTGTAAAATACCATAGGTTTTTTTTCCGATGTTTGCCGATGCACAATATTCATTCTTAAATATTCTTAAGCACAATACATAGTTGATATTACAGTATCTTTAACTTATCTATATACATAGACTCCATTAAAAAAAACATTTATTTTTAAATATCAATAATAGGTGTTGACGCAATGTAGGTTCAATGTTAAATAATAAAATTAAATTGACAGACTCTCAATGTCTCACTGGCGGGCTGAAGCAACCCTTAGAGAAAATGGTTAAGAGCTTATTCCGTCAAGCTAAATAATGCAAGTCAGTGGCTGAATATGTGTTAATTTACATGCACATGCAGGTTTTCTGACAATGAAATGCATAAGAAAATTTAAGGGTGCTTGCCAGGTTTTTAAGCTCTACAATTATCTGTCAAGTTTCACATCTTTTATTCATTCAGATTAAGCCATTTTGTCTCCATAAGTAGGTTGCTAGTTTAAAAATTAAATAACTTTTTTTAAGTTAAATTAATATACATGCCTTAGTAAAGAGATCATCACTGAAAGCTGTAGGATTATCAGTTGGTTTAAATTCTGGTTTAGTACCTCCCATCACAATCCATCTTGCATATAATAGAATCATTGCACATAATATAATGCATGCTATTCTATAGATAGATTTATTATCCACATGTACATTTATATAATTATTTATTTTATTTCGACTTTTTACTCTTCCTTTTGATCTGAATTTTATGTTAATTACTAAATCATATACACAGGATATCCCCTAAAATGTTTTAATTGAAATTGTAATTTTAGTTTCACTTTTATAATTTTGTAACCTGATACAAAATAGAATCATTTAATAAATAATAAATTTATTGTGCTACATAAGCAGCTTAATATTGCTAATATGAAAAATATTATGCAAAAAGTCATATGCTTTGATGATTGTTTCTTTCATCGTTTATTTCAGTACCAAATGTGAGATTAGCTCTAGGTCACAGAATTATATTTTATAACTAAATTGTCTAATGAATAATAATAGTATTTCGTCAATTACATTTGCATTCACTCACCAGCACAGTAATACCATTCTCCTTAAAGAGCATTGAAACTCCTGCTAATATAATACTGATAAATAAATAAATATTTAACATACTTTTCGTCTGAACTGCTTTATCATAAATGAGGAATGATACAAAGAATGTAATGGCAGATAATAAATCTGCCCGCCCAACAGCACCACATACAGCCTCTACATGTACTGGGAGTACGCTAAACAGAATTGCTGCTAGAAACGGTACATCTATAGAACAATTTTTTTCAACATTTCTCATTTTTACTCGCTTCCAAATACAGTCATATGACATCCATATAAGTATACAACATGCGACATGACAAAAGAGATTTGTAGCTTTAAACTGTAAAGGTGACAACTCTTTGTTTAGTAAATAATTCAGCCTAAAAATAAAATGTTAATTAATAAACTATACATGAGGATTTGGATAATTAATTTCATGTCGATATACTTATCCTGTTTCGATTATAAATTTAAAACTTACCTATACGATAAAATAGTTAAAGGCCGGTAGGACTTGTGACTTAAATTGCTTTTAATACTTGTACCCCAGAAATCATTTTTGAATGGATCTAACCATGATTCTGAGGTAATATCTTTGTTTTTAACAATAGCTTCTGAATCGTCAAATACGAATTCCCCATTTAAACTGAACATGAACGATATAATCGATGCAAAACTAAGACAAAGTAATTTTGCGAACATTTTTTGAATTTATAAATTAAGTATATTTTTCTCTTTTTCAGGAGAGCGAAGTTTTATCTGTTTAAAATAATATTAACAATTCCACTGTGATATTTGATATGTTATTTATTAAAAGTTACAACCAAGTAACCAGTTAGTAACAAACAGTTATTATTTTGTACATTATTTTGACAACTTGACATTGACATTACACTTTAGAATTGAAGCTATAAGCTTATAGTTACTACATAGTTTCAATGTCAAATATTTTAGATAAGTTATTATTGAAGATATCAAAAAATCTTATAGATTTGTAAAATAAATTAATAAGATATTAGTCGTTTCGCACGATATTTTCAATATTAGTAATTAATAGGATTGATAAACAGGATAAAGTATAATAAAAAATAGTTTATCATAGAAGTATTTAATATAAAGGATTTTTGAGAGATTTAAGTTTAAAGTAAATCAACTATTGAAGAAAAATATCATAAGTTCAATGTATTAGAAATATATTTAATTGTTTTTATAAGCCAATTTATTTAAAATAATTAATCAAACAAATATGTTTTTTTAAAAATATGTGTGTTTTAGGCTAGAATAAACTTATCGTTCGTTTTTAGTATACAATACATTTAATATTTTTGTTAATTCATAATTTAATGAGACATAGACGTAACAGTAAAATTTGTAGCAAGTGGTTGAAGTGTGTGTTTTATATCAAGCGCTGTCCTTGGATCTCGTAACGCGGCTGCGGCATGAGCCAGTTGTAGCGCACATTCTGGTGGCGCGCTTGTCGGGAGTGCGGTGCATTCCCGCTCCAGTGCGCTTCCCACGCATGTGAGAAGTTCAGCGAAGCCAAGGGATATAGCTGCACGGCGTAATCGGTTCAGTTCCTGGATATCATTGTTTTTTTTTTAATATCACAACTTATTGATAACGTGGCGTGGTCAAAGTCGCCCAGTTATATATTTTAAATGAGGCTATACATATAAAATGAACTTCTAATACAGGAAATCCGATCAAAGACAAATGTGGTATTCAACTTTTTTTTTGGGGAAAACACTTGCATATATGCATAATATAGGAACATAATATCATAACTCTGAATGTTGGTGCAATGGCAATGTAATGGATGGTTATTAATTCTTATAGCGCCAATGTCTCCGGTTGGTAGTGATCACTTACCATAAGGTGGGTCATTAGCTCGTTCGCCTATCTAATAAAAATTGAAATCTAATTGAAAATTTTATTATTTCCAAGATAAGTTTGATGAAAACTAGTGACAGTGATATATAAATAAAATTAATAACAAGATAATTTTAAAAATATTGACCAATATTAGTTTTAGCAGTTGACTTAAGTTGAAATTTATTTATTTATTTTCTGTGAGCAGAATAAAATAATCTTTGCCTCTGTATAAAAATAAAATCATTTTCATTGAATTATTTACCTTGTAAAGATGTTGGGTTTTGTCCGGCAACTTCCTAGCGTGTCTCAGTACTTTCTGCACGTCGGCGAGAAGCGCATGCGGGCGCGCCCACGCGCAGCCCGAGCCGCCCCCGCTGTACGAGCGCCACGAGCGCACCGGGAACGTGTCCGCTGAGAAAATAGTAACATATAATAAAATTGTAACTGAAAAACAAATCCAAATTGAATGAAGTGAGGGCATTATGGTCTTAGCCTAAAACACAGAGCCTTATTTCTTAACGATTTATATTTAGCCGAAACTATACTTTTAATTTTTCTAAGAGGTAAATAAAATTGCGGACTGATAAAGAACGAAGTAACTAAATGGATTTCTATTTTTAAGCATCTTCTCTGCTAAAATTCGGAATCGAATTATTATGTATTTTCTTCTAAAATTGCACACTTCGAAAATGTATCTTTATACTTTATATTATTGCAGTACAAGTTTTTATTTGTAAATCCCATAACAAAATGAGATTGCGATGTGTCACACGAGCTTAGAAACTTGATTTGGTTAAATTGTTGGTAATGTTTTATAAACTATGGTAGTTACGCCATAAATATATTCATTCATTTAATCCTCTAATATGGCAAGATAATTTAAAATAATATATAGAGTAAAAGATATTTGACTTTGCTTATCTGTGGAAGAAAAATCTTCTACAATCCCCAAGAATTAATTAAAGGTGGAAGAAACGTATAAAAAAATTTTTGCAAAAAGTGTAAGGGATATATCACACTGGTGATTTCCGATAGAGTTGAAAGCGAACATTTAGCCCGTCTGTGAGAGCCGAGAGACATGCGTTTTGGATATTTACTAACGGAACGGATTTGGACGAGTTTTATAGTTTTTTAGAAAATGCAAAAAATTAAAACAAAAGAAGACAGCGACAAATTTGAGAGGATTAATTATTTACAAATGTTGTTTTCTTTTAACAGCCGAAGTATGAACTAGCGTTCCCTGTCGAGGCTTAAATCGAAAACGGTGCACGGACAATTATAACAAAAGTCCTACTAGAAGTAGTGTTTTCCTCGACAGGCCCCAATTGGTCTAGTGGTCCGAGCCAGGGTGCGGCCGAAGCTCCAGGTCTGAGGATGCTCAGTAATAAGCATGATCGTCGAGCCCTCGATACTTCGCACCAAGCTGATAGTGTGCCCCACCAGTCCGATCCAAGCTGGACTATCGCAGACATGCCTTCTACCTAATTAAGAGTATAAATTGGTGATAAATTAAAAAATTCGAATATTATAATAATATATATAAAATTACGTATGTCAAGCTATTGGCTAATAACTCAGCTATATAAACTACTAAGAGTTTATGATTAATATATCTTTATTTATACCACAAGACTATTCCATTTAACTATTTATACCTACTTTATTTTTTTTCCAAACTTTCAATGATACTTTCATTGACGTTCAAAATGCCATGTCTTCGCAAATCCATAATGATATATCATAGATTTTTCAATCTGCCGACCAATAATATCGCGTCAATTTGATGTCAAATGTTGTTTATTTGGCGTTTATCACCACTCGGTTGAAATAGACTATAGTTAAAAAAAAATAACTACCGTTTTTCTTGCCTCGTTTTTTTAAAATCAGACGTGATTATAAGTATAACAGCCTACTTAAAATAAAGAATATTAAATTTGAAGACAAAAATATATTTACAGCATTACCTTTAGTGCTCCATGTAACAGAACGCAGAAATTGGAAACCTTACTGGGGTCAGAGGAGTCGTCCTCTGTTGACGTTCCTTCTGTGCTGCTCCCTTCCTGTGAAAAAAATTAAATTAATAATAAGGTTTTTTTATGATTTCACATCTGCAATCTGATTGCAAATCTGAGCCCTCAACAACTCAATTAACCAGGGTTTACCTAAAAGTATTTCAGTATATATTTTCTTAAATTATTTATTTATTTATTAACAACTTGTGTTCTTACTTGATAAAATTTTAAAATGATTGACTGACATTGGGTATCCCAGGATGAACATTCACGTACCTTTGTAGGTGTTTTAGAACCATAATTTTCACGAGGTGTTGTGTTGCTACCAATTTGAGCTTGAGGTATGACGAGGTGTTTGCTAATCGCTATTGGTGTGCCTTTGAAAAAAAAAAATTCAAACAATGTTTTATATTTAGATATGTTTTACACTTAATAGTCGCTTGAGAAAGATGGCACTATGCACCGACGACCTGGAGAGGAACACTGTCGATAGCGTAATAAATATGATCTACTTGAAAATTACAATTTGAAAAACAGACATACTTCTTTGTATGTCCTTTAAATAACGATTTAAAAATGTTATTTTTTATTTTTATGTAATAGGTAGGCGGACAGGCAAATTGGCCACCTGATGATAAGTGGTCACCACCACCCATAAACATTGACGATGTAAGAAATAAAAACCATCCCCTAAATTACACCAATACACCACCAAGCTTGGGAGCTAAGATGTTATGTCAGTTTTGCCTTGTTCCTGTTTGTCAAGTTTATACCTCTGGGCGAAATCTTTTGATTCTGTGGAAAAAAAACAATAATGTTTTTATTACTTACCTAAGTCTTGTTGTTGTAAGAATCCAATTACGTGTAGTTGACTGGATAATGTGTAACTTGCAGATAAACCCTCGTGGGAAGCAGGTTGTGGAGCTGGAAAGAGTTGCACTCTTGTTTCGAGTTGTCCACACTTAAGAGTACACCAAAACTCTTGATAATGCTGTTCACATAGACGAGTCATAGCTGCTACTACCTTAAGATTTATAATAAAATTACTTCAAAAATATATAAAAATAAATACATATAAATTATATATTTTCAGAAAACCACATAGTGTATCATAGTTAGTAGTATTTGCTCACATATAGGTGGAAAGTTGTATAAAATTGTTGTAAATGCCTTTAATGGTGTATCACACTCTACTAGTCCACTATAGTTGTTTTTTATTTTTTAATAGATGTTTTTAATATGAATGAATAAACAAATATTACATTGTATACTTACTCCAGGAACGTTTAGCTGATCAGGAGAATAGATAGCACCACGGGTTATGTTGCCATTGGAATTATTTGATGAATTACACGCAAGATCAACAATTTTCTGATAAAGTGGCATTGCTAGAAAAAAAAAAACAAAGAGATGGATTTTAAGAATTATCAATACAATTAAATCATTATCATCAATATTTTATTTTAATATGCATTAGAAATTAATTTTCAACATTAGTTGCAATGTCTGTTTAAACTGTTTTACAAAATTAATCCAATACCTAGTTTATAGATTAATTAACTATAGATCTCTTAACTTTTAAGTTATATTAAGAATTTAAGGTTTTTTAACAAATTTAACCAATAATAGTTTTCGATAATAAATTCATACTAATATTTAAATTAAAAAAGCATATCTTATATTTTAATACCATGTTGCAAACTTGAATCATGAGGAGATACTATTGGTAATACATGTATCTTTCCAGGGTATGTTGGTGGTAGAGGAAGGGCCTGGATTATGCGATTTCTGCCAATTGCACCCACTCCACTACTACCATCCGTAATCTACAAAGAATTTTTTTATGAAATTAAAATCTAATTTATAATATATATAATTAAATATAATCTGACACTTATAAAAAAAAATAATTGAGCTATTGAGTGTATAATAAGGGCCAATAATATGTTATTTATCACTGTATCTTACCAAAACATTATAATTAAGCATTTCAATGAATTGAAGAATAAAGGTTTAAATAATGTATTAAAAAGGGGCATTGTAACTATAGATAATAGTCAGTCATACAAAATAGTAGTGTATTATTAATATTAGTACCAAAATTATCTGAACTGGTGTTTGGTAGCCCCATTCATTTAGAATCAGCTGATTAACGCCATGAAGAGCTGTTTCTATACATGTCTTGTCTCCATCATCCAAAAGAGGTAATTTTACCCTTATGTTATCAAATTCACGTGTAAAAGGAACCGCAACTGCAACATTTTTTGTAATTTTTTTACCTGTATCTAATGAATATCGATAGAAAGTTTTCTAAGGGATTTTATATGAATACCTTCGTAAACTGAAGAGAAGGTGACTAATGTGACATATTCCAATTTAGCGTGTATGCATAGATAGTCTAGAAACGTGTTTATAGCTGCTGTAGCTAACGTAAATCGAGTGTGGGTTTCTGTCGTGTCCGTCGTCGGCACTGGCCGGGACATAGACAGGGAAACATCTAATAAAATTACAGTAGGCATAACAAAAGCCCTAATTGTTCATTTAAAACTAATAACTATAATAAGTATTGTATTCTAATAACATATCGTGAGATCGTGTATACGTGTATACTTTTACAATACGAATAGGTAGTTAAACAACGAAATTGCAATTATTTACTTTTCCTAAATAGTTTCAAATAATTGACATAAATCTAGTCTGACAATGACAGCAGTGATGCCCACTCGTACACAATGTTTCCCCTAAAAGCAACTTAAAATTTTCTCTAAATGTCGATTAAAAACCCGAAAGTTTTTGTTGTAGGTACCCTGTTTGAGAAATTTAATTATAATAAAATTAAACAGTTTTCACTTTTTATTTCTTAAATTTTCCTCAAATTTACTAAACTTTTCTTTGTATAATTTTCTTACTTCTTTGTCTATTTTCTTTTCCATTCCATTATTTCATTCCATTCCATTTCCATTTATTTAGATTTTTCTGCTTTTGTCAATTTTTTCCCCAAAAATCCCCCTAAATAAATGTCACCATAAAAAGCTCCTTAACATCCTCATTCTCCCTAAATATAGAGATAAAACACCCCAATTGACATCACTGAACGACGGACATGACTAAGATGTTATACAATGACTGTCTTCAGTTGTGAAACTTGCCATTAAAAAATTTTCATTTACACCATTCTGAACTGTTAAATATTACACATGGTTTCAAATGTTTGTATATAATTTCTTTCTAATTCCATACATTTATAAATTTATAAAATAGTATATTTTATAGAATATATTAATGAATACTTATATGAGTGTATTAATATATATAATAATAAATAAACGTACATTTTATTAATTAATAAAGCTTGTTAGTGATTTTTTTAAATTAATTATTGTATTACCTTATAAGTAATTACATGCTGTACAATGAGGAGTCAGCAAAAGTTCTAGTAGAGAAGGCGCTTGCTCGTCTATATCTGGTATCCTGGTGGGCTGATGTAACAGTTGGGTTAAGTCATATACGCCAATACCGTGCAGGAAACAGCTCTTGCGCAACATCTGCCGACTGAGATAGACAAACAGTCGATTTGTTTCCAACTCACCATTGTGGGATCTGACGAAGCACACATAGACTCGATTCTGATAAACCAAGTCCAAACGTACCACAAACAGCGAGAAGCAGCGCATTCGGTGACAACCGACTTCCATCCTGACGAACAAGCACGCTCCAACTTTCGCTTTGAAGGGCTCTTCAAACATATAGCCGGGATATCTGAGGTAACTGGTATGGACAGGACGCAGTATTTGTGTTTCCGTAAGAAACAACATTCCCGCCGTGCTGTCTCAAGATGATGGTGGACAGCGTTGAGGTTAGCGTGGATTCCACGGATGTTAGTGAACTCGACATCAAACAAAGTATTTGTGGTGTGGGTGTGCACCGCTGAAAGATCTTTCTTGATGATGCGCTACCATAATTTCTAAGTGAAGGAGGCGTGAAGCGAGCGACGCTTTGCCACGACAGAGATGGTCGAAGCACAGAGATGTGTTGCTCCAAAAACCTGCCGAAAGGTAAAGTACAGTGATCCGTCAAACGGTAGGGGCCCTGAAACCCCTGGAAGTGACCGCCGGGACCCCTCCTTCCTGTCACCAACCGGCACAACGGTCCACACCGATATTACGGGGCATGGTGAGGCAGCCTCACGAGCTGGTTATGCGCGCTTTGGCCCCTGTACTGTACCCGAACGAGTCCAGTCACATGTATTGCATATGTGGGGGAAATCATATTGACCTCCGCTGGTAATATATATCAATAATATATATAATATCAGTATAACAAAATTGTAACGATATTTATTGAAAAGAAAATTTATTAATAATAATGTAAGCTTAGCTAATGTTTTTTTTAAACTGTAGAAGTATAAGTACGTAATTAAACATTAAAAATGTATTTTTAAAATAACTAATTCAAATCTGTAAATACTCATATTGTAAAATGTGCAGTAGGGAGAGATAAATATATTTACTAAAGAAAACATACAGTCAATTATTAATTTATAAGCCTACTTGAATATTCACAATGAAAATACGTTGATGTTTAAATTTATGATTAACGTTTCATGTAAGTTTTAAAATGGAAAATAATTTTGAAAACAATAAAGTCAACACAGACTTGGAAAAAGAAGAGTATAATTTTAATTTTAATTTTGTAAACGAACCATGGGATGACCGTTCAAACAGAAGTAAAATTGGAATAGTTTCATTGCTCGTTACCATATTTATATCCACGATGGCTCTTGTAATTAATAACTTAATTATGCATTATAGAGGATTTGATTCAAATATATTCTATAGTAATGTTGAAATAGATTGTAATTTGGTTAAAGTAGACGACTACCCGTATGCTGCACGAATTCATTCGGTCTCGTCAAATGAAGTGATATGTATAGGCGCAGTCGTATCTTCTTCTTCGATATTAGCAAATGAATTATGCATAAAATTAGGTCCTATACGGTTACGTCTGGGAAATCCTAGTCAGTAAGTTGAAGGAAATAATTTTGTATTGTTATTGTTTAAATAAATTCTATCTATATTTACAAAATCGTTTGTCCTGACTGACTATCAACGACAGTCTAGAGAGGTGAAATGGTTGGAACTTCGGTTAATTTTATAAGTTTAGCTTCCGCTTAACTAGAATTTCTGGAACTTTCAACGCCAGGCTTTAACCCGCTCAAGGATAACAGATATTCTATAAATTTTAGCCGCAAGAAATCGGCACAGTACCGTGGTTGTTGAGGAGCTTTTTATTTATTTTATATCACAAGTGCTCAAAATAAATGTTACAGACAATTGATATACCGAAGATATAATTAATTTTAATTTTTTTCAGGCCGAGATGTAAAAAAGGCTTTTCTGTTGACACCGTGGATCCTATTCCTCATGAAGGCGTGATTACAAAAAGTTTGGTACTTTTAAGCAGTTTTGAAAATATGAGAGATTGTATCAAAAAAATTAAAGTTAGTGGTAAAGTAGATTTGAAAAGACAGTTTTATATAATTGGAAGACCCTTTCGCGGCGAAAGAACATTACCATTACAAATTGCTAGATCCATTGCAGATAATTACACCAATGGTGAATATTTACTCAATTTTAACAAGAACAAAACAATATGTGTGCAAACTATTGGGAAATGTCCAGTACGAGCTGGAGACTTACTCATACAGAAGGGTCGATTACTAGGTCTAGCGTCTACTAGCGTACATAGAAGAGAAAAAACGAACATTGCATGTTTTGCTGACTTGAGTATTGTTAATAATGAATTAAAGGCATTCGATGTGGAGGTTGACAGTAATTAATCTCAAATGGTTTGAAGTCGAGGAGTTCTTTAAAAAGTATATTTATTATAACGTATATTAAAAGAAAATGGAAGATATTTCAAACATCTACAACTAATCTTTTATTTGGGTTTACCTTTTTACAAAACATAATACAATTTATTAATTACTATTATTAAAACTCATTAATTAACTTAGGGTAGGTAAGATAATGAGTACTAATAAAAAGAGGAAAGTGAGGCTCACGATAGAGCATTGTAGAGAAGAGTCCAAAGAACAATTGTAGCCATTTGAAGCGTTTATTGCAAAATGTTCACATGCTTTATTATTGAAAACCCGTACAGTTTCATAATAAATTTACAAATAAGTTAAGGCATTACTTTTGAGTTGTTAAATGGTTCGAATTTATACGATGGAACATGCGACAAGTTGTACGTCGCATTATCCTTACAGAACCAAGATCTATTTCTTCTGGAGCCGTAAGTCCTTCCCAATCTTTGGTAAAGAAATATATTCCAAGTACTATTAAGAACGTCATTAGTGTATAAGTAATCAAATTATTATTTTCTGGCGTTATCTTTCTTAGACTCTGTGTGTCTAAAAATATCTTAATTTTCGACTTTAAATTACGTGATTTTGAGGACATTATCTGAAAATATAGTCACGATATAGTATATTATAATTATTTTTGTCTTAGGTTCAATGGTGTATATACACAATATATTATTTATTGTACTTTATATAAGGACAGAAATAATTTACATAAAACTATTTAATATAAATGCAAGAGTTTATGTCCATTTAATTTTTATTTCTTTATTTACTTTACTTACATGGTTTGCGTCAAATTAAACGCATTCGTTATTGGCGAAAATATAACCCATTAACTACTTGTCACATGCGCGATTGGACGTCACACGGCTGTCGCGGCTGATTTTCCAGTGCTGGTGATCGGTGGTCTGCTAAAAGTCGGCTTCTGAAACGATCTGGCGCACACAATTAAAATGTTAATTTATCGTAGTTGCCCGTCACCACAATCATAAAGCTATCTTCTTTATGATGGAAAACATTGTAATCCGAAAAGACAAAATAATTTCGAAATTTTCTCTTCGTCACCTTTCCTGTCTTTTATTTTTTCATT
Organism: Vanessa tameamea; assembly: GCF_037043105.1. Classification (NCBI taxonomy): domain Eukaryota; kingdom Metazoa; phylum Arthropoda; class Insecta; order Lepidoptera; family Nymphalidae; genus Vanessa; species Vanessa tameamea. The sequence goes on along the minus strand of NC_087313.1, from coordinate 6,801,897 downwards.
AGTGCTGTAGTCCTAAATACGAAAAAATATTCAGGACAGCATTTTGTCTTTTATTTTTAATTAACGCGTTAATATATGTGTATGATTTAATTGAATAAATCCATAAAAAAGATAACTTTTTATTTAGGGTGCTTCTTCTTAGCCATTATTGTTTATAATGTGATGTCATTACCGCAATGACGAAGGTTGGCTTAAAATTGCCATATGATAAATTTAAATACACTGTAGAAATTATATAAAACACAAAAAAGTATTCACTTCACATAAATATTCATAACGAAGTTGAAAGATTTTCTAGTAACTTTCTCTGTTCAAAGAGATTTTGATTATTTTATATTTTAATTATATTTGCATATAATTATTTATTTATATAGATTCCTTATTAAGAACAACATCTTTAATTTCATTTAAAACTAAAATAATAGTATAATTAAGTAGGTGGTTGGACTTTGTCCGCTGGGTGGGTAACCTTTATCATGTATTCTATGTGCAAGCACTAATACTTAGTATTTTTGTGTTCTGGCTTGAAGGGAGAAGGAGTCAGTGTAACACTGTAAGTGTAACAGAAAAAAGGGAAGGGAAGAAATCTCATTTCCCAAGATTGCATTGCATTGGTTATTTAAGAAATAATTAAAATTTCATACGACGCCAACGTCTATGGGCAGTGGTGGGCCAGGTGGTCTAGTTGCACGTCCGACTACAGATGCCAAAGCAAAAGCAAAAGCACACACAATGTTAGTTTTTTTTATATTTAATTTTGTTTGAACATTGAAGCGGATACATATGATTACAGCAGGTATATGTAGCTTTTTTTAAATAAGTAAATGTTTAAAACTAAAAAGTGACTACATAAAAATCGCGTACTGGGGATGATGTGATTGTACGTTTATAAAAAGTCATTTATTTGTAACGTTATGTACCCTTCGACCGTTTTTGGAGAAATTCATATTTCTTAAAGAAGATTCGGTAGTTTTTAGGAAAATTTCCATTAAACATTGAGAGACAACGACCAAATATAAAAAGTAGTCATGACATAAAGAAAATTAATTCTTTGAATTATTTCAAATTAATAGCCGAACAGTCGTCGATAAAAAAATATTAATTGCTGCCTTATTAATTGCCTCGTAAATATTTCAAGGAGACAAGTAATATTTTAAGGTGTAGGTCTTGTCCTTACTTTCATAAAACAAGTGTTTAACATAATGTAACTGGGGTGATATTGAAACTCCTTGATTTATTTTATAATATTTATTACATTCATTAATGCGTTACGTACTTATATTTCATTTCAAATTCACGCATAAAAAAAAAAGTCTTTCCATATAGTTTTCTGAAGGGTCGGATTTTCATGTTTTCTTCTTATATATATTTTTAGTATAATTTGTGTAAAAGTTATTGCAAATAAAAAATAGTTCGAGCTACATATACCTATATGAATATCATATTATATTATGTATATATTATTATCGCACTAAGACTCAAAAGGCTCGTTTGGAACTTAATTACTTTTTATTATTCTATTTAATTTAAGAGCCGAGATTGTCCAGTGGTTAGAACGCGTGCATCTTAACCGACGATTGTGGGTTCAAACCCAGGCAAGCATCACTGAGTTTTCATGTGCTTAATTTGTGTTTATAATTCATCTCGTGCTCAGCCGTGAAGGAAAACATCGAAAGGAAACCTGCGTGTGTCTAATTTCAACGAAATTCTGCCACATGTATATCTACCAACCCGCATTGGAGCAGCGTGGTGAAATATGCTCCAAAACCTTGTCCTCAAAAAGGAGAGGAGGCCTTAGCCCAGCAGTAGGAAATTTACAGGCTGTTAATGCAATTTAATTAAATAGAACATTACAAAATTCTCTGACTCTTCAATATTCTGGAATATTCTTCCGCTAAACACATATTTCTTACAGTGTCAATGCCGGGTTGAGGCCACTGACTATATGGACTATATGGTCCATTCGATAGTACGCCTACCGTTCTGTCGTATGGACCACCATATTTTACTTCATAAAAAAATTAAGTATGAAACATGTAAATGTAATAGTATTGACGTCATTGATAAGAATAGAAGTTGCTCATATTCTCTATAACTAGACAAGAGCTGATGATCTTCAAATAGCTAAACAGATTTTCTTTGACTATACTCCCATTCAAGTCATCTATTATCCACAAAAACAAAATAAAAATCGGTTCCTTCGCTTAGGAGCTATGATACCGTGGCATGTGGCCATTAGCATGTGTGTGTGTGTTTAAATTTATTCATAAAATATTTAAATTATGTCTTAGTGTACGTAAGACAATGAACAAAGACGGCAAAAATAAAATACAAATTAGTTTATTTATAATAATAATGTTACATATTAATAGCGTAAGCCGATTTTTGTCCTAGTGATTTTGAGACGAATCGCTCCATATAAAAAATCGGTTATAGTCTCATTTTGAAGAGCTCCAACCGTAGATGTGGCGAAAATTAAAGAGGATTCTTGATTGGAATTTACTGAATTGTTACGATTTAACAAATAATTAATTTTAGAGAGCAGAAATAAAATACTGGCCGTTTAGAGAGCGGTTCTATGGCTGTATAAGAAAAAAATTAAAACCTAAACATTCTAACTGAACGAATGTAGTATAGATCTGATATTAAAAATTTAATTTAAAAGAAGTTTCATCATTATGGCGCTAAGATGAGTGACTTCAACTTCAAATCAAAACCTCTCATAGGTTGTGAACTTCCTAAAAATAATTTGAATAAACGCGAAGTTTTGCGGTTGACCCACTAATTATCGTTTATTATTAAATTGTATAGTAAACGATAATTTAACGTGGATCGGCGTGCTTTCTCGAATGAACACTATATTTTAAAAAATCAGCATCCAATACACAAGCGATCCAATTTTATTTGCACCTGTGACCTATACAGAATACAGTTTCTTCCAAATCAGCTTAGCCTTCAAGTAGTCGGTGTACAAATATAAAAAAAAATAAAAAAAAAACGAGTTAACCATAAACATTTATAAACATAGCCCCGTACTTTTTCTCGGTTCAAATATAAGTTACTTATTCCTTTTTATTGTTCGATTCATCATAGGATATAAAACAATTGAAAGTCAATTGTACATTATTGATTGCACAAATTGATACTACAAGTAAGAAATGGATTGTACCACGAGTGGCTTCACGAGTCACAGAGATAGCGAAGCCGATGAGTGGTTCTAATTAAGTCCTAGAGTAGAGAATTAATAAATATGGTAATATTAATAAATCTACTTATATAGTTATATCGTGGATTATTTGATAATTCAAATTTTCGCTAAAACTGGGGGGAAACCGAGTTATGTGGGATTCCTACTGCGTTGGCCGTCCTCGGCACGGATTGGAGCTGCGACATTGTGTCGGTATAACGCATCCGCGGCCCCTCCCGTGCAATGCTGCACTCCTGAGTCGTTCGCGAAAACCCTAGGGCAACTCTATCGACAAAACTACTAATTAATTAATGAATTTTTACTGAAAAAGCTGCAAAAAATAAAGCTTAACTAAGTGGGCGTTTTTAATTATTTTAGATTCAATTCCAATTCAGCAAAATACGGCAATTCTTTTCATCCAGTGGGCATGGAAATTTTAGTCAATTTTATATTCCTTTCTCGCTTGCACTTATCTCATCACTATCATTTTGCGACTTTACTACGTCTCGCTTTCGTTAGGTCAGCTAGAGGCGGGCGAAAGTGGTACCAAAATTCTGTTGTCTCTATGGTATAAAATATAAAGCGCATAATATGAACTAGTAATTGAGATGAACCAAGAATAGATCTCTACGGAACCCCACTTTAATTGCAGCCCAGATTTCCACGAGATCGGCCGTTTTCTTCAAGTAATGTATTGATCATCTGGCGAGAAACAAACCTGCCTCCATGGGTAGGATGCAAAGAAGGACCGCATCCCATCCCAATCTGCTGCCTTGTAGTGCCACAGGTCGTGAGTACAGCGCAACCGGCACTGAACTCCGGACGAGACAGTGGTCCGACGAGCCCAGAGCGGGATCGACGATAACATGGTAGCCATCTGGATGGGAAGTCAGCAGAAGGTCCAACAGGGAAGGTGTATGATCCTCCACGTCTGGTATTCGCGTTGGCGAGGTGACCAGTTGTGTCAAATCATATGCTAAAGCGAAGTCGACAACAGATCTACCCGCATGATCGGTAGTGCGCGATCTAAGCCATTCGACATGGTGGGTATTTAAATCGCCAAGAATTACGATCTCTGCGGATGGGATCTGCTGCAGCACGGAATCTGTAGCCATTTGGACGTGCTCAACCAGTCGGTCGGTGTCGGCATTACCGCTATGGGACCTATAAAGGCATGCGTAGATTCGCGGATGGTCGTCGCAGTCTACACGCAACCAGATAATCGATAGGTCCTGCCCTTCAAGGCTGCCGAGGCGTCGAGAACAGATATCATCTCTGACGTACACGCACACCCCAGGTCGTGGTACAAAGGAATGTTCCAATTTGTACCCGGGGTAAGAGAGAAAAGTCGTATCGGCAGGAGAGGATATCTGGGTCTCGGTAAGAAAGAGCAAGGCCGGCTTCGCCATCTCAAGGTGAAAGTGAACGGCGTTCAAGTTGGAGTTGAGTCCCCTTATGTTGCAGAAGTCCACAGTGAGGGTGGTAGGGGTTGCCTTATGACGCCTGCTCCGCTTGCCCAGAACAGTGGCGAGCGCAAAATTGACCTCCCCAGAATTCGGAGGGCAGCCTGGGCATCCCTGCTCAGGTGGTGTACGTCCTGAGCATGGATGCCCAGAGAAGGATTCTCCACCGCAGTCGCTGATGGTACCCTCCCGGGGTAATAAAACCAAATTCTGCACAACCATTATGTTTTGGGGGAGGGGGATCGGGCCTCCGGGACTCTCACATACCGGACGAAACGTGGTAGCATAGCTACCACTTTACGCCGATTTTAAGTGAGAAAGTGGTATTTCCCCGGGCGTGCTGGCCCATTCGGCTGCAACCCGAAGGTATGCAGAGTGGCACTACCACTTAACTGTAAATGATTTAAATAAAGATTTATTCAATTTAGCTTATAGTTTCTCCAATTAGAACATCAGAAAAAAGCATTGTTGTAGTAAATCCTTTTTTAAATGATATTTTTTTTATTTTTGACAAGACGTGTTGGTCCTGAATGAATTGCAGCAACAGCAAAATTCAATTTAAAATGTAAAAACCGGCAATTGTAAAATACTAGTTTTTACCAGCAGTTTTACACCGTGTCTTTTCGGGTCCATAAACGATTTCACTGCAGTGATGACGTCAATCCCTTTTGCTTTGTGAAAGACTAACTAATAAACATAATTAACATTAAAGCATAAATCACTAGATACAATATGTACCTAAGTAATTGTTATGACGTCCATATGCGTATACTGTCATAGAAGTGTTAAACGATTGATATGGATTGTTATCAATTTCTTGTCTAATTATAATAATGCATTGTATGACTAATTACAGACTGGACAAATCAAATGAGGCACCTGATTGATACACGTCATAGAAATAAGCACATGACGCGTTTGCATCAGTGACGTGCATTCTATCGTGATATGAATGTACGAGTACATAAGCACTATTGCTTCATATCCGACGTTATCTACAATAGGTATAAAATTAGGATGTAGATCCGATTCTAGGTTTTATCTTTACTTATGACACAGTGGAATAAATGAAGAACACAGTTTAAGATCTGTGCAAGTACCATTTAGTTTTCATGTAATGAATTTGTTAATGATTAATCTCGATGGAAAACAACGTGTTGTAGCCTGGATTACATTCTGCTATATTATATGTATCTACCAACCCACATTGGAGCAGCGTGGTTGAATAAGTTCCTAACTTTTTGATGAATGCCAGAAGGGGCCTTTTCAGAGTTCTGAGATATCAATGGGCTGCTTGAACCTTTTTATTTTAAGAATTTTAAGCGACCAATATTGCCACAGTCAGTATGGGGTTGTAAGTTTTAGGATATATATTTTTTTTTAAATTGTTAAAGGTGTTAGTTCTTTCTGTCGGAACAATTTACAAAAATAACTGATTTATTCGTTTAAATACAATCCGGTTATAATAATAATTAATGTCATTAAATTCTCTAGACTGTTTAAAATCGAGCTCGTCCTTTTTTCCGGTTGGCTGTTTTCGATAATTGTCGTTTGTCTTTTGGATCAATTTGTTTTGTGTTTAACGCTTGAAGATTTTTATGGAATTATTTATAAAACTGACGGTAAAACTCTTTGTTTGAAATAATACTCTACTCAGATTTCAAACATTCTAAAAACCATAACATTAGTTAAGGAAATTATTATTTTTACTCTGTTTTTGTTGAATTGCTTTTGATGACAGAATTGAGTCATAATTAACGAAATCGTAATAAATGTATGCTATTATATAAAATACCCTTTTCTCCGTCCGTACGCAATCAGTGTACCCATTGTTAATACATCACTAAACCACACGACTCGTACATTTTTTCTTATGCATTTCTTCAAACATCTTAACTTGCCTATTCAAAGATCGCAGAATTTTCTATAGAAGTTTTCGATATATACACATCTTCCTACAAAAAATTGTTTATATGTTAAACTTTTGCTAATGTGTCCTCAAACATCTGATATTTAACAAAGTATACCAACTAGCCCAGTCAAATTAGATGAAAAACGGGGTAGACCAAAATATCGACTGTCAGTAACTGCCTCCTAAAGATTTACGGAGGAAAATTACTACTTATAATTTTTTCGATGTCAAATACTAATTCAACAGGTCTATCGAGTCTAGTATGCCTACTGTGATATTACATAATATGAAAGTTTTTAATCGATCGATTTAATAGTATTAGTAGAATCTTCAAATAAATATACAAAAAATGTTTCTTTATGAGGACGGCTTTAAGTGATTTTAAAATGAAGATATATATTTTTTATAACAATTATAAGAAAATATTATTATTATTAAATATTATTTTTTATACATTATTGATTTAAATCTTTATAGATTTGACGTTACAATACCTTGTAATTTCAAATCTGTAAAGATCATATACTAATACAATATGATAATATGTTTTAAGCAATATGTTAATTATTTTCTACAATTTTTAAAACTATTATTTTCCCAAGAAAAGCTGAAAAAATTTCCTAGGGTAAATAATTTTACGTAATCGAAACATTTAAACGTAAAAAAATATATATAGACAATGTAACTTATATTTTCACTTCTAAAACTTCTTCGAAGCGTACATTAAGCCATAGTTTTATTATTTACTCAAAAAGTCCCCGCAGGTCACAATGTGTTTAAAAATTGCAAAGAAAGACATATCAAAGATATATCAAAGCACGGTCACGTAATAATTTGGCGAAGGTAATATTAAATTATTTATATCGTGCAACTCCATCATGCATTGTGACACGTTCGCGAGTTCGTCGCCCATGTTTGAGACCTTGGAGGTTCAATGTCGATATCGTTAATCGATATTTTGCCTAGTTGCTACTTTAAACTAAAAATAAGCTTCCGAACGCGGTTTATTGCACGTACTTACCATTTATTGAAGACTAATACGCGACTAACATCTCGCATCGTAAGTATTTATTGCTTAACATATTTCTATCGTAGTACCTAAGTAAAAATATTTCTGTATAAAATTTAGATAATTAAATATTTTTTTTAAGTATTTTATGTTAATATTTAAATTATTACTTTAGAACGGAAACAACCCTTAAAATACCGTTAACATAAATAAAACAGTTTAAGTAATCCATATACAAAATTAACTTTATAATTAACATTTAAAACAAATACACATTTTATACAGCTTCCTTTACAAAAAGGACTATGAATTATATATTTAAATATGAATCGCTTAGGAAAATAAAAAAAAGCTTTTGTCTTAAGAAAAACCCCACTAAATTTAAATAATATAAATATCATTAGGATTTTTACGCTTTTTTTGTAAATAATGTACATTAAAACTCATTTAAAGGCAGGAAAAGATAAATAGACTTTCGATCCCGCGAGGATAAAAGTTGAAATTATGTTTCAGAGATAATATTATTTGTTTATATGCGTTAATAATATTTATTATATCGGTGTACCCGTTTGTTATCATTAGATGAAGAATTTAATAGGTATTTGTTGGTGACGCGCGGACATTGACAATCAACACGGACAATCAGTGATAATCATTGTATGTGCACAAGAAGTAAGAATAAGCTTATAACGCCAAGTTTCCGACTCCGCAAAGTCAATAAATCATTCTTGCGCCAAGGTATTCGTTTGTATAATAAAATTCCGCAGACATTTTTAACTTTGCCGTTTCATAGATTCAAGTCAATTGTAAAAAATATATTGGTATTATTCGATACAAGATTATATAGATGATAAAAAAGCGTGGAGTTAATGCTTGTTGACTTCCAGGCAGGAGACATAACATACATATGTAATTGTATTTAACTGACATGACTGTATTTTTAGATGTTAAAAAGAGTTACTACTGAGTTTCTTGCCGGTTCTTCTCGGTAGAATCTACATTCCGAACCGGTGGTAGGTTTACTTAAAGTAGTTTGTTAAATGACGATTCAAAAGTGCTTTTAAAAGCCTACTTGGATAAAGTTTATTTTGATTTTGACTTATCTTTGGTGTAGCATTCCAGAATACTATATAAAAAACGTACAAATTGTGGCTTCAAGTGCCAACTGATAGAAATACGAGAAAACTTGGTTCAAAGTTGGGAGAAGGGTCTCGAAGTATTCTTTATCTATCTGAAATAACTTGTTGTAATTCTGTTTGTTTCGCTTAAAATAACTATATTCTGCATATTATCTTATCGCTATCGAATAGGTTATTTATGTTAGAACAAAAATTGGGATTTGCAGCAAATTAAATTGGTAAATATTTGATCTATTTACGAAAATGTCTGCCGTGATTATATTTCATTAAAAAATTGTAAATATACCTACGATGATCAGGTGACAGTTGATACTTTTTAGTATATAATGACGTATGACATAATTACATGGCGGCTTCTATTTCATGCTATTGTTTAAAAAACTGGTAACTTTGTATTGAATTTTACAATTTATTTTATTATTGTATGAGCTAATACTTTTTCATACTGCTTTTTACCTTAGTAATATCAATAATAAATTTGAGACTTTTTCTCATATAGAGTAGAATACCCTATTAAAGTATAAACTGTGATCGTAATTTGTTCTAACATTCTAAAAAGTCCCTCATAATTTTATAATATTTAGATTAATGAGAATTTTATCTACATAACATAATACACAAAGCCATTCCACTGCGAATAGAATATTATATTATAGAATTTCTTACATACTCTTGTTAAACAAAAACATATCCATGTATATATAATCGCAATAACAAAATGTATTCAGGTATTCTATTCTTATGTTTTAGAACACGAGACGAATAACAAGTATTTCTCACAAGTCAATAATGTGCTTATTCTTTTAACTTGCTGTTAGTCGCAGCATCAGACGTATCTTAAATTTACTGAAGAACTATTCTGCAAAACAGAAACTCGAAACTCAGGATAATAAGCAAATCCTGAAACTAGCGCGTACAAACAAACAAATTAACTCTTCAGCTTTATATATAGTCTATACTTATAAATGAATATTATACAGTATTCATATGATCAAAATGTATTTTTTTCCAAAGATCCGAAATAATCATTATTATGTACATTATTGGCTGAATATATTTATATTATAATATATTTTTATAATATAAAGAGATCGATCATAGAATATAGCATAGCAGATAATATACAATTTAAACCGAAGATTACAAATCCGGGGAAGCACCGCTTACTTTTCATGTCCTTAATTTGTTTTTGTAATTAATATCGTGCCTGAGGCTTGAAGGAAAACATCGTAAGTATTCATCACATAAACCGCACGGCAACCTGGCGAAATAAGCTCAAAAACTTCACTAACAGAAGTATTAGCCCAGCTGTGGGGTATAAACGGGTTATTGTGTTATATTATTTTACAATAAAACTTATTACGTAAAGTGCGCACGGGAACAAATACCCAAGTATGAATTTTACAGAGACATAACGACAGTACAGGTGCTATTAAGTAAAATACTTAATTAGATAAATAAATCTCATGTAATTTCTTTGTTAAGTTTATGAACATTTCAATTTGCACGAGTGCTGTTTGAGAGCTGGTTGTAAACTGTAAAGATTTTACTGTTTTCAGTACGATGTATACCTTGGAAGCTTTATCTTGTCGACGCGCAGAGAAAAACAATTACATATTCAAAGTCTTTGATGTGACGTTTCATATCAAGATTTTTTTAATTTCAGGGACAACTATTTTATTATTGCACTAAATACTTATAATTTATTTTTTGATCAACTCAAAATTCACATGAAAAATTGACAATATCGAATACCAATGAAATTGAAATGGAACGATCTTGGAGATTTTCAAATTGAAATTCAAAATAATTATTCAAAGAAGAACCATTCTACTCTTATTGATTATCAACATCTACCACCGGCTTATAGATAATCAGTGGATTTTAGGAACGAATTTCTATTACGCGCCTTACAGTAGAGTGTAAATTTAGTTATTGCCATTTAATTATTTTCAAACGTTGTTAAACGTATCTGGTTATTAATAAGTAATATATAGCGAAAGGAACTCTGTTCCAACTGAATGTCCTACATAACCATTCATTTGTTTTTGTTTTTATATTAAAATCGGTTCACATAAACAAAGAAACTAGATCCTCAACCTTTTTTGAAGTCGGTTAAAAACTTATCATCAACTAAGTTTATACGCAAGCACAATTATATGAAATATCTAACGTCATTACTACGGTTCAAAGGATTTGTTGAATCTTCCACCATTGCCAATGTCGGCTAAGGCCATAACTTACCATTAGGGCTTATTTGCGTAACAGACTTGATTCTTATCATACAAGATTTTCATAACAATATTGTAGAATGTATCATTATATTACATTATATTTACCATAGCAAAAACTACACCAAACGTGTTTGTTCAATTATATATTCGAATGTATCTCTGTATGTCTGATTTTTTATCTCATAATATAAACCGATGGATCGAACGTAATGAAATTTGACATTGATGCTGCGTCGTGCGTGTGGCATTTATTAGGACATAGTCATGTAAAGGGGGATGGACAAAGATTGACGTGGACATTTTGGAAACGGCTATATGTTATAATATTTAAAAGATTTATATTATTTATCGTTTTAAATATTTTCACAATGTGATTTGTTTATTTATTATTATTCTACATTTTTCTATGTATTTTTCTGGGCTATAAATAAGTAAGGATCGTGGTTCTGACAGAACGAATGATATTTTTCAATGAATATGTTTCCATTGTAAAGAATGTCGGTCGGTTTAAACGCAGCCATCTTATACAAGGCGTAATAAGAATTGCTTACTATTTATAAATGACATCTTATAAAAGCGATGGTAGACCTTTTTGAAGACCCGCCTAAGTGGACGATGATGATTATTTCCTTCAAACCGATTTCACCTACGGTGGCAATTCTCAAGTGCGCTGGATGTTTTATAGTGCACAAGTCTTTACGCAAGGTAATGTATTCTCATAATCAGATTGGACGGTATATCCGACACCACTGTTAAGAGTCTTAGTACCAAGCTTTATGTGCTTTTAGAGGTACGGGACTATAAACACTTCAATCTCTATACTGCTTAGTGCCGGATTCAACCGTAGCTCCTCCCCTGGGTACTTTAAAAAATGCTGCCCTATTATCGAAATTTTGCATGAAGTGTATAAGTTTAAACACGAACTTTTTAAATGAATTAAATTACTTCCTTATATTGGAAATATTTATATATTTTTAATTATTAATATTTCGAAAGTTAAGAAGAGCGATTAAGAAGATAACGCTTAGAATTTCTTTTCTCATCTTTACAATTTTACCCTGCCCTACCTCCGAGTGCATCCAAAGCTGTTCCTGCTACTGAAAAAATTTTGATCAGAGAAACCAACTAGTTTTGCATTAATTATGTAAGGAGTAGAGTTAGGACCACTTATAATAAGGTGTTTCAAATGCTTGGTTTCCAATTTTAAGGAAACCAGGCATTTGACTCCTTAGAGTTACATGTATTATTATAACTAATGAGTTATTGCCTTGTTTAACTACATAAATATATATTAATATAATTACACTATATACTGATTGTTACTGCAGAGTTACCTTGTGTAAACTCTACTCTAATAAAGCCTTCTAGTGTACTATCAAATATAATAAATAAATATAATAAATAATAAAACTTATCAAAGACAAATAAATTTAGACCTAGATATTTTTTTCCTACTTTTTACAATTTTTTTATATATTCCTTAAATTACTCAATATGCCTACGTCACTATTTGTTATAGTTTTTTTTTTTTAGTATTAAAAAAGTTTTAACTAAATTTAACCAAATAAAATAAACACAAGGAAAAAGTTATTCATACTAATAAATCAGAAGACTATTTTTTTAATGCCTGTAATACAGATACATAATGAATATACAAAAAACTTATGCCAGAAGAACCGGCGCGTTTCGAAGCACGTTCAGTATATAATGTTATTATATAAGTACCTGGGATGTTATGGAGCTCCGTAACTGTTACAGAAATTATCGGATATCCGAAATAAAAATCTATCCGTAACCGTAACCGATAAAAAATATATTATTAATTTGTTTTTTGTATATGTTATACTTAAAGAGAGTAGTTAATTGTATTTCAAAGCTATTAATTTTTTTGTGTGGTTATACTTAATAATTAATAGTCTATAAATAAGTGAAATTAATACGTTGTAATTTTTTCTTTTAAAATTTCTAAATAATTTTATATCCGTAACCGAAAGTATAAGAAACAATCGGATAATCCGAAATAATTTCGTATCTGACACCGATAAAATATTATTCACATATCCGTATCCATATCCAGATCCAAAATGATATCTCCATAACATCCCTAATAAGTAGCTGACCTGCGTAGTTTCATCCGCTGTAAATTTAGTTGAATTTAAGCTATTAAAGTGACAGGCGTGTATTTTCTGTTCTTCTTAGAAGTTATTGTTAATGAAAAACTGAATTAATAGTTAAAGACGTTATTAAAACGTATAGGAATAAGACCTACTTTCTATCATGATAGCTATAAATGTATGCAAGTCACAAAATGAACTTACCCCTATAAAAATGTTTTATAGTTTCAGCTAAAAGTTAAGATATATCGAAGTTTTTAGCGATAAATTACTTAAATTGCGACTTATACCTTTTTAGTAAGTTCTAAAGGGCATAATAAATCATATTGGGTCCTGATAATCATGTATCAGAGTCAGTGCTTAATCACCAAGAAGAAAATTGTCAAAAAAATCATAGGTGCGGAAATAACATTTTAGAATTAATTCAAAAGGGTCTTCACTCTTAACTTTACACTTTGAAAATTACTTTAGCAACAACTAATATTATCCAAATAAAATATATGTGATTTAACATGGCAAAGTGGTTAAAATATTAAATCCGAACTATATTATAAATGATTTAAAGTATCACTACATAGTATAAAAGAATGTCTCTTCCCTCTGTCTGTCTGTCCCTATGTATGTATGTTTCGATCTTTAAAACTACGCAACGGATTTTGATGCGATTTTTTATTATATTGAGTAATTTAAGAGGAAGGATTATATGTATAATACATGCATAATATAGTAGAGAAACACTGACAATTATAGAGGTTACTAATGTGATGCCGTAAATAAACACTTTTATTTTGTGCTTACATTGCAAACACTGACTGAACCCTACGAGATAAATCAAAATAGTGTACTATTGTACACCTTAAAAAGGTATATAAAAAATGTCCGTACTGGTATATGTTTATCTCTTAGGTATAACCCACAATAACCATTTTTAAGATTCCGTAACCAAATGGCAAAAAACGGAACCGTTATAGATTCGTTATGTCTGTCTGTCCGTCCGTATGTCACAGCAACTTTTTTCCGAAACTATAAGAACTATACTGTTCAATCTTGGTAAGTAGATGTATTCTGTGAACCGCATTAAGATTTTCACACAAAAATAGAAAAAAACCGAATAGTTTGCGTTAGAGACACTTTCAAAATGGTAAAATGTGTGTCCCTCCCCCTGTAACTTCTAAAGTAAGAGAATGATAACACTAAAAATAATATATGATATACATTACCATGCAAACTTCCACCCAAAATTAGTTTGAACGAGATCTAGTAGGCAGTTTTTTTTAATACGTCATAAATCGAAAACCGTAATTTACCTTTCATTCGATCAACTCAAATATAAAAAAAAAAAAACATTTAATTTCATAAACATAAACCTTATTGCTGCTACGGAACCATTCATGGGCGAGTCCGACTCGCACTTGGCCGCTTTTTTTTATTCGTTACTTTTTACGAGAAATAATTGTGCATTGTGCATTGTGCATTTAATATAGTTCAATATCGCCCTTTACAGAATGTATTTTAAAATAATATTTTTGAAGACACTATGAATTTAAAAGCTTAGTGGTTTGTATTGTCTAATGACAAAAAACTCTGAACGTTGTATATAAAGAGATTCTGTAGTATATTTAGTATCAGGTGCTATATCTGTGCGAAGCCGGGATGAGTCGCTAATTAACTTTATAATATTTCATTTAGTAGGTATCTGTGACAATAAATTTAAAAGCCATATAAAGTCAACAATTAATACTGTAGATAGAACTGAAAAAATACAAATTAACATATTTAAATTGCAATTACGAAATGAAAATGACACGATGAGCGATGACGGTTGCGGAGGCGGTCATTGAGAGCATGTCATGAATGGTGCCGGCGCATGCGTGCGCTGCCCGCCTTCTTAGATATAAGCACGCCGCCCGTACCCAGTCCGCACAACTTTGGCGCGCCCAAACGTTTCGGAGAACTTGGCGACCGACCGCAGAACATCGCTGATCACGCACCTCGATTATTTTCCTCATACTTTTTCAGTGACTTGTGAATAAGTTGTCGTGTACTAAACTTTTATTTTAACTGATATAGACTTGCAATTCACATCGAAATTCGACATTTTAGACGAGGTAAGTGTACAATATATTTTTTAATTTCTTTTAACTTACATCTACGTCACAACATATTTTTTTAAATTATTTTTTACCTTTATAGCAAACGCTATAAATTTATTCTCAATGATAGTTAAAACAATTATTTTGAATGACGTTTAACATAATTAAATGTTCTTGTTCTCTTGGCAAACTTAATTTATAAATAAGCTGTTAAGTAGTACCTACAAATAAAACAGCAATAAACAATTTGATTTGATCCGAATACAATAAAAAAAATCGTTCAAAAATATTACTGGAGTGTTAATTTGCTCGATTTTTTTTTAGACAATAATTTAAAAAATATTTTAACCGAATCTCTAATTTGTGATATTCTTAAATATATTATTTACAGCAAATTGTAAATATATATATTTTTTAAACAGCTATTCAAGGTCAAAACATTTGTAACATTTCAAAGAGCTAAACACTTCCTGCTAGGCTCCGATGTTCCAATTTGACGGATCTCTAATTACTAGGCTTGGGAAGAGTATTCCATTAACTTTTCTCGTTACGTTCGTTAAAGTATTTTATGGGTAACTGGGATTTTTAAGCTATTTTTCATAACTTTTTTGTCATTAATACATTTCAATATATAAAACATATTATCGTGATATCGAATAAGCTAGAACAATAATAATAGACAATACAGAACGTATACATTGTATTCCCTAGGCTAACGGATATAAGCCTACAGGTACACCGCACTATATTTCTATGGTATTAAAAAATAAAAAGCTTATAACTTTTTATGTTTCTGTTATTTATTTTTAAAAAAAGTCAATTATTTCATGTACAAAATATATCATATTTAACTATAAATTCCTAGTATGTTCAATTTACAATAAAAACGCTTCATTTTTTGTTTCGTTCGCTTAAGAGTCGAAACAATGGTAAGATTACGGCGAGGATTTCACTGTATGAGTTATTTCAGTGAAAAGATTTTAGGTTTTAGTTCGGTAGATTTTTTTCAAAACATGGACGGACACGAAACCGTGGCTTATAAATATAACGAAAAAGTAAAATTCGAATATTAAAAATATGGGGCGGGTAAAATATGCCTTCTATAATATTTCTATTTCTAGCCTACATTATACACTTTATTTAATAGGAAACATAAAAAAACAGGTAATTCAGCAATAATAAACCATTAAGGCAAAGTGGAATTTTATAATAGATGCACAGCTTTTACTATAATGGAAGGTAAAATATTCGTAGCTTCGTAATGACGTTCGAAGTCATATCTCGCAGGTTAATCAAACTTGAGTACCCAGCCAGTGAACTGTTTTAAAGCAGGGAATGGATCTCTTATTCCATCGTTTTATTGGTTTGAGAATTTATGCCATAGTGTTTATTAAAACTATCTTTTTATGTGTATCATTTTGTGGGATAGGTTTTATTAAAAATCGATTCTATATTATTGAAAAAATTTAATAGATTTGTAAACGATTACTATTTCAGTCAATGGTATTAACAATTGTTATGTAACAATAAAAATGTATTCATTTAAAAAAATATATGTATTCATTTTATAAAATTTATATAAATTAATAAATAAAAAAACATATACATACTTATATATATATATTTTTTTAATAATTATACATATCGACTTAACTCTTCTAGTTCGAGGTTTTTATTTAATGGTGAATCCATTTGATATATGCTTTTTATTTTTTTCTAACTAAGCTACAGCAAAGTTACAGTTACGGTTTCCATAATAGAAGCTACATTCCGGAACGGTGCTCCATGTTTAAGTAACACATAAAATGGCGATTCAAGAGGTTGAAAATATTTTAGTTTTCGTTAAGTATTCGTGAAGTTCGTGCTATATGTGAACTGTAAATACACCAATAGCCCAAATGGTCCGAATCGTACCTGTTGCAGTTCACATCAATGAGACGTTGACTCAATATAATAGCTCCTAATTTATTTATGTCTGAGCTTGAATAAAAGCGCAAAGACAATCTCCATAATTACATAATCAATTGGATATTTTATAAAATTTATTTAATTAATGCTATACATTTTTAGGATCAAATAAATGATTTGAAGGACCGATATTAGCTTGACATAATATTTGACTATAACAAACAAATAAACAGCTTAAGTTGGTTTAGGAAGTCGAACTTGTAGTACGTTATAATTTCAAATGTCATTTTGTAAGGGTATATTCATGCGTTTATGTTGTATTAAAATAATAACAAGAGCTCGGTAAAGTTTATAGAGTGGAGGTACGGTTT
This sequence comes from Vanessa tameamea, assembly GCF_037043105.1. Taxonomy (NCBI): domain Eukaryota; kingdom Metazoa; phylum Arthropoda; class Insecta; order Lepidoptera; family Nymphalidae; genus Vanessa; species Vanessa tameamea. The sequence continues at coordinate 6,784,467 of NC_087313.1, read as the reverse complement.
AACAAATGAGTGAATGGGACTCAGAGGGACAATGGTTGGATTTCTGACAACGTTTGAATAATTAATGCTAGAGATACGTTGCTTGTACGTAGTTGACATCATGTAAATAGTGATATATTAATCTTCAACGTAGTTTGTTGAATATTTAAGAATCACTATTTACCAGCACTAGGAATCAAAACTATTTACCTACGCCGAGGTACATCTGTGTTTTACAATCTGGTTCATTACTTCAGCAGTTTTTAAAGATTTTAGTGTGATTTTAGTGTGCTCCGACTACGCACTGATAAAAATAAGGTTTTATTATGTTTCCAAAAAATAGATTAAAACTAATATTATAAGTCAGCCAGTGTCTAGTGAAGCGATTTATTTATCGGTTTATTTAAACGTGCATTTTTTAATTTATCGCCTAAATAACTTGAAATACCAAGTAAGAAGTGAAAACGTAAATATATGAATCATTATATAATATGATTTTGATATAGATTAAGATTTTTAACTCAAATTTTGTATATATTTTCCCACACAGTAAGTTACACAACACTTTCATGCAGAGTTTTCGTGTTTTCGTTAAGCTGTTTCCCCGTTCGCTTGCAAAACGCCTGAACCGATAATTTTATTGGGTTACAATAAAAATAAATTCGCTAAATGTAACTGAAATCGATATTTAAGCTGCTTTTTAATTTAATTGTATTCTAAATGAAGACTTATTTAAAAATTGCTCATGAATGTTTCTAACGATAATAGGAATTAAAAAGAAAAAAATTATAATGAGGCAGTAGACAGGTGGTAGGGCTATGTGCAAGCTCATCTACGTAGGTACCACTTACTCATCATATGTTTTATCGCAAAGCAGCAATTTGTTTGACGGATGAGTGAGCTAGTGTAACTACAGGCCTAAGAGACATAACAACTCAGTTTCCAAGGCAGGTGACGCATTGATGATGTATGGAATGGTTAAAATTAATATGACGACAAAGTCTATAGGCAGTGGTAACTACTTACCGAGTTGGCTCATTTCCTATCCATCCTACCAAAGTTCTAAAAGAAACCATAATGATTAAACATACATTCATTCATTTCGATCCAATTTATAGAAATTGATTACCTATAAAGCACTCAGAATAAGAAAATATAAGTGAACATATTTAGAATTAAATTAAAATATCGCAATGCATCTTTCGAATTTCATAGCTTAGGGATAAGACTGTAATTAATTATAGAATTATGAATGTTTAACTCGGTGCTCTTATCAAAGGGCTCTATCCTATTCTGGGACGCTCCCCAGGGGTTGTATGGCAAATCTATAGGGTCCACAAGCAGATAGTTTCAGAATTATTTTATCAGTACTGCACGAGAAATTTGTTGGATATAAATTGAAATGAAATTTCTTGATTCTTTTCAAATAAGCCGTTCAGATGATTGTTTTGAGTTTAAAAGTGTTAAAATGGGCACCATACTTTAGGGAGAGAAGCCAATTAGCAGGATGAATTATATTACATAAGTATTTGCGCAAAGATAAATGTTACTCTATTCATTACTTTCATAATCCGACGGATGGCAAGACTTTGCGTACTTTCCGAGGCACTAAAATCTAAACACAGCCTTTACCTGGCCTGATACTACCGAGATAGTTTTTACGGAACTTAATCCTTTTGTTGACAGGCCAATACAGTTATTAATGGATTGAACTTAGAACCTTAGCCTTATAAGCTGCCTACTAAACCAAGGAGGCAGACGAGTCGATTATTTTTCTATAGTCAAGATAATGAAAATATTTTATGCAATTAGCACGTCATCTGATGATTATTTTGAAAATGATCTTAATCTGCACATCTCTAGATATTTTCCAGCAACAGAGGACGAAACGAAAACGTATATACAATTAAAGTACTTGGAAATTTATTCGAAAATTACTCGAATTGATTCGGGCGCTCGGCCAGGGTTAGATTAAAACTCGTGTATTTTATCTTGATATCCATTCCATATACAGAGTGACCCATGAATGACCTTTCAACAAATGCAAAGAAAATCATATCATGCGAACTTTAGCTGAAACATTTCTTAAAATTACGAATATTTCAGCCATTTTTTATACACTGCACACGCACTGACAGTAAGATATCCTTTAGTATAGTATGAATAATATTATTAATAAACACTTAAAAATCATAATGCCCTTAAGCGTCAAACAATTTCAATATATAACTTTTTCCTTAATAACTTTGATAGAGTGTTTCGAAAATTATTTTCTTTTAAAATGTATAATATGAATGTCACAATAATTATCAAAAACATTGAAAATTATATTTTTCGGTACAGAAATCGTTCACATGTTAAAACTAGTATTTATCTCATTAAATGTACCTTGAGGATAAGCAATAAAGTTAACGCAGAGTTTTCGTAACAAATAGCGAACATTTTACGGTTACACTAAAGTTATCGCTTTTCATTGTAAGTTCTCATCTTAAGCACAAGCTTTATGTTTATTTGAGAATATAAATAGTCAATATTATTTTAAATGAAGTTGCATAAACAAAATCATTAAAGCATTTAATTTTTTTACATTTAAAGTAACAATAGTTTCTATAACAGTCTAACCTCACTGTTGTACTTGTGTTATTTGAGTACCGTTACAATAATTTTAGTTCTGTAACTTTATATTATTATACTCAGAGAAATAACTTAGACATGGACAAGTTGAAGGAGGTGAATGGTCAAACGGATTCTAAGAAGTGTTTTGCTTGGTCATTTTAGACGAATTAACAACAGGATGTTGTTCCGGTTTAATCCGGTTTATATTCATTTGAAATTAACATCTTTAAATGTTCAATTTATAAGCAACTGAAAAAAAAGCAGAGAAAATATTAGAACATGATTTAAAATTATTTTGAACCGATAGTTCAATATTAGATACTTCGAGAGGTTTTTAGAGGTAAATATGAAAAAAAAACAGGGACTCTAAGTTGATCATGATATTTTTAAAATAATCTATCTTACTATACAGTACATAGAGTAGTGTAAAATTCCGTTCCCCGATAATAGTAACATTCTGTATGTTACTATGTTCAGATGCATAAATTTTATATAGTGGTTTGCGTAAACCGTTCAGTGGGACAGATAAGATTTTTTACGAACTTTAGTCGTATTTTAGCTGCATCGACTATACGTAAACTATACCATTCGTAATGATATATTGTACGGAACATTTACAATTTCTTTGTTAAAAACTTACATAAACCTTGGTTTATATATTTATACTATAGTCCCCGTATTTTTGCATCTTTTCGTGATAGTTCTGGCTAATGCTTATTCGTTATCCATCAATAAAATTACGATGCTACGAGGAAAGGTGCTAGTACTCTGGCCATATTTCACGAAGCCTCACAGTATCTACTTATAAGTTTGATTTATATATAGGTACTTCTTTGATGCCCGAATGCAAATAATTCTTATTGGCATTATGTTAGATGTACATCGATTGAGTTTTAATATTAATATCATTTTTACTTAGTCTGAAACCTTTGCGTACTTGACCATGATTGCTTGTAATCACACTGTAATATGAATACCTATCATAACACATACATTTTCATTTAGCTACGGGGAATGAATGGTAAACAAAGCATCGAGTGGAGTATACGGAAAGAGTGAGGGTTTGATAGGCTATGGGATCCTTGCGTAAATAGAAAAACAATTGGGCCTTTATTTCTCGAAACCGTTCGTCAGAAAATATGAAATATTTATTGTCCGTTTTAGATATATATCCATTTCTACAAGATGTTTAAATTGTCTTATAATCATTTAGGAAACAGTCCGGTTGTAGTATATAACACATAGTCAGATATATGTATTTGTTAAACGTGTTAGGTATACGTGATAACGTAAGATCAAGCTTTATTGAGTGTAGTGTAAAGCAATCACAGGTCTGAAAGTTTTAAATATCGTGGATTGAGAAAATTGTCCAAGTTTTTAATCGGTACGCTTAGTAGTTTCTCCGAGAGGCAACACTTCATCAAGTCGTCGTCGAGTAACTCACCGCCGCGATTGCCGCAATAGCCTCTGGCTGGTTTCGTTCTCGATGTTTCACTTCGAACTTTTTAAAACCGATTTTATTCAGTGAATTCCATTTTAAATAAAAATGGATTAATTTTTATGATTAGATTATACTTCAGTACTAATATAGAAGAAATTATTTTCATTGGAAACATTACGAGATATAAGATAAATCTATTTTGTTTTTAATTATAAAACTATGATTCAAATGTAGGTATACAGACTAATATAGACTATTTTCAACAACAGCTCCGGAAGGATAAGAGAAACTTCCAAGAAAAAGGTTTTTTAAAAATTTTGTATTTTATTACCCAACGGTTCACAATCTAATCAAGTAATGTACGCACGGCAAGTTACGTACTGCTAATTTTATTTCACCTGTAAAGAAGAATTTTTTAAAGCAATTCCTACTTGAAGAAAAAGAACCATCAAGATTGTTCAAATCAACGAAGCTTTCGTCTCGAATACACAATAGCTAATTTATACTTATTTCCATTCCATTGAAGTTGTCTTAAATTATTATGAGCAAATTTATTTATTAAAGACTTACAAAATTTAAAAGTACAACCAATAACTTTAGTTCAATTGATTTGTAGCTTAGTCCCGACGATATTTTCATATGATAATATAATTTGTCGCCGTATAATATTCGTTTTATTTTAAGATATTTGGGAATAGATTAAAACGTCGTAGATGTGCTATGTACATGCATACATGTAACAGCGTTTACTGTTGACGAACGTTTCATATAGTCTTGAGACGATTAATGTACGTACTTTAGTATTTTATATATATTCCTTTTGCCCGTACGTAGTCGAGGTAGTATTTAATAACTTCATTAAATAGGAGACGAATGATTTAATAACTGTTTTAAGCTAATAAAAAACTTATATAACTTCCGAGCTCATTTTAAAACATCCGACTTTTCCATTTAACAATACCTGCTGTAGGAAAAAATATATTTTATTTTAAAGTGACTTTATCTCTGTCCCTTATTTATTTTAAACGCCAGCCTTCGCCATTACGAACCTTTCATTACTGTCAAAATAAAAAAAAAGAATAACAAATTTGTTTAAAGTAAAAAATATTAGTCTGTTAATATGTGAGACATTGGGCTAAAGCCTCCTCTCCCTTTGGGGAGAATGTTTTGGAACTAATTCCACCACGCTGCAATGTTGGTGGATACACATGTGGCTAAATTTCATTTTAATGAGACGTATGCAGGTATCCTCACGATGTTTTCCTTTACGGCCGAGAACGAGGAATTACGAACACTTAAATTCAGTGGTGCTTGACAAATTTGTTTAATATCTATTAATTAATATACGGCTTTTATTAATTCCATAGTATTTTCAGTGAAACAGAATGAAGACATTGTTCCAATAGGACATCTTTGTAATTAAGATAGGGGCCGACAAATCCCGTGTCGGGAACATGTTTTGAATATTATCTAAGGGTTTGGATCAGCTCCATAGTACGAATGACAAGTTAACAAGTTAAACTCTCAGTTATCACGGAACTTCAGCGAATTTAATTTGTTCGCCTAATAAATGTTTCTTTTCGATGTTTTAACTATGCGAATAATATCATAATAGGTGTTGTTTTAACAATCGCTATTTGTATGTAATAACTAAATATGTCACGTCACTAAAAAAATCTCAATAGATTATATTAGGTTCGGTTAGGTCCGTTGTACTCGCCACTACGATATTATTAAATTTCAATTATAGACAAAATGATTATTTACAGTTTGTAACTAGATAACGATTACCATTTTACCACCAGTATCTGGAAATTCTGACGAAATTAATTCGCAATAGGTATTCAATTATTCGTAGGTCTTTTAATTTTCCGATAGAATATTATATTATATATCTTAGCAAATATGCTATCATCAAGCTTTTATTTATTGGATTATTTATTGGATCACAATTGGAGTTTAAACTAGAGACCCTATAAAAAACCCTAAACATACTAAAATATTTAAGAAGAGGACCATTTAAAAAAAAATTGTTCAATTATTTGTCGATTTTCTTTTACTAATTAAAAACTTATTCTGATATTCGATATTCAAATATCGAATCAGCTTATATTAATCTTTATTAAGTCACATAACAGGCTAATATTACATTTTGAACACACTTTCGCTGTGTGATGAGAGTTAAATTCATTTTTTAAATAATTTGTTATTTGTCATTTTTCAAAACTGTAGATGTTTTTGTGACCAATTTAATAGATTTTTCTTATAAAAAGGAGAACTATTTAAAAAAATATATATGCTGTCACTTTGAAAACAAATTCCGTTATTCGATATTCAAATATCAAATCAGTTTATATAAATCTTAATTGGTTTCTGATCAAATCGTTCATAAAGTGCACTCGGCATAACGCAGCTGTCGCGGGCGATATGGCGCGTAAATCTGTCATCACAGCGTATTGCCTCTTGCATTGATGCATGTAAACAGATTTTTATTTATAACCGAGAAGGTAATTTTTAAAATACATAATACATTTTAACAGTGAATGAGTTTTAATATCGATTATTTACAAGCATATTTTATAAATCATTTGTTTAGTTCACTGATTTGCGTATTTTTCATTTTCAAACGCGACTTTGCCTTCGTGCATTATCTATAAGTTTTGCCGTAACCGTTATTTCAAATTCAGTAAAACATACTTTTTTACAATTATAATGTTAGTAAGGTCAATGTTATTTGTTTTATATAATTATAACGATCTCATTTCCTTCCATAATTAAATATTAATGTGAGTACTTCATATTAAGTATATAAAAATTGATTTATCCAGTGTATAGAAAATGTCAGATTTCGTTATTATACCCATTATTTTGTTTGTAAAATATACGTTAAAAGGAATTATAATGTCCTGAGTAACAGTGTAACATCCTGAGAATAATATAAATACCTATAAATATCATAAATTTCAAATCAAGACTTTAATATTATTGAAGTGGCTTTGCAAACCTCGAATACAGCGGGATCTTATTTAATTTTGTTCAGTCAGGTAGACATGATGTCCGGTAAAGATGCCCGCAGGATCTGCCTGATTAAATTACCCAGACGAGATTAAGGATCGTCGACAATTACCTCGGAAATTTTCGACAAAACAATTATTTTTACATACGAACTTTTATCATTATTGCTGTTAAAATATATTTTTTGGAATTATTAATGGTTATTTTATTTAACTTATATATTTTGTGTGGCACTGGGAATTTTTGATGGAAATTGGGTAAAAGTAGTTAATGCTCCACATAGGCCTATGAAATTTCACAGTCATAGATATTATTTCAAATAATATAACCCCAAGGTTTTCCTAAGAATTTCGTAATTCATCAATTTCAATATCATTGGAAAACGTCCAGCCGTTTCCCAAAGATATCCGTCTCTAAACATTTAACATATATTAAGTGAAGCCTTTCTTTTAAACATAATGTCCTTAAAATTTTCAAAAAAACTCAGTCCTATTTTTAAATCAGGTTATTCGAAGTCAAAGTTCTATTTTACTTTAAGTAAAATATATATATATATATCTTCTGTCTAACTTTTAGTAAGAAATCCCTGCTTGTTTTATCCCTACTTTGCTTAAATATGACAGCCCTTTAAATGTTGCGTTTTTGTAGCAATTCAGCCTGAGATTAAGAATGTTCTTCAACACCGATTACGGTTAGTTGCTGGATTTTACCGGACTGATAAAAAGTACTCGCGACAAAATTAGGTAATAAGAAGGAGGTAGGCATTAATCGTTGTCATTTTACTCAATTCTTTTTATTTTAAATGAAAGCCTGTATAAAGAATAAGATTTTTTTTTTAAATTCATATTCTCATCTCGATTAATATATATTATATCTAAGATGCAAATTGAACTGCCTACATCTATACTTTATTTTAAAATCATTAATATGACATCAAACAGCCATTATATTTTTATAACAATATAATTATCATTAAAATGATTTTTTCATTTTTTTCTATTCATAATTTTACTAAGTATTTATAATATATAAAAACCGAGATATACATTATTCAGCCATTAAAACTCTTCAGTTACTATTTTTATTCAACTACGGTGAAACAAAAAAAAATGCTTACAGCAGTCTTAATTATGTTACTTATCATATTTTGACAAATGACGTGTCGTTGGATTATTAAATCCAATACAGGCAATGTGACGTTATATTAAATCTAACCTATGTAACTCATATTCAAGAAACAAGAGTTTTACATCAAGTAAATAGTTTTTATTCACAATACACAATTACCAAAATGTACAACATTTTTAATTATTTATGATATGCATTCACTTTATACACATATAACACATTTTTTGTGTTTTTTCGAAGTCAAGTATTAATTCTTTGAAGTTATGAAATATTACTGGTTACTATTAAAAATAAACGCATTCGATATTTAAAAATAACATGAATATTAAATACTATTAATTATATTTGCCTTTAAATATGTGTTAGTAATAATCGTGCGCGTTTATTAGTAGTTAACTATTGTCGTTAATTGTATTGTATGTCAGTGTCAGTGTAAGTGCAGGGTAGAGTATGGTACGGTCACGACTCGTTTTGATTTATAGCTGTTTGCTTGGTCATAATAAATCAATTTTATTGACTGAATCTAGCTCTTGTCCGAGTTTTCTAGTAGTTTTTATTTTATTGTAATATCACCTTCCTGATGTTACCATTCATCTTTTAATTCTAAGAGATGATAAAGGAATACAAGCGTGCCGAAATTAAAATTAAATTCATGTTAATATTTAATTTACTAACTTATTCAAAGTATTTTTTTTAAATTTGTTTGTATTTTGACGTAATATATTGTTAACGTAAAAAGGTGGATTAAAAATTATTGATATTATGTGATTGATAATAGTGGAGTACAAATTATTAATAAAACTTGTCTTGGATGCTCAAAGACGTTTCATTACCACACCACATTGCCACTTATTTTGACTAAGGTGTAGAGTTTGTGAAGTTAGGCCTTGTAGAGTTAGGGCGTGTAGAGTTAGAAGCTTGCCCATAAATAAGATCTGAAAACTTTTTGACAGTGCGAGTCATATTGTGGTCTCGTCTTGACAACATTTTACATGAAAATGTTTCTGGTGATATTCAATTTCTTTTTGTAAGTTGATTGTGATTTTCATTTTTATTTTGGGTTTTATTTCTTATTTTTTTAATAATTTACAATAACAAGGTATGCTTATATCAATTATCATACCTCTATTGTCAATATCGTTGAAATCTCACACAAATTTCCATCCCCTAGTTAAGGGGTTAGTGGATAAAAGTGACAAGTTTTATAATTTATATGATGTTTGTGTACCAAATACCAATACTAGCATACATACTAAATTTCAGCTATCTAGGACATTAGGAAATACCATAGATTTTTTATGATCATCAGTGAGTCAGGCTTTTTCTAGATATCAATAGAATTTAAACTATAAGAGCCATGTAACTAAAACGATATGTTTAATAAGTTCACTATTGACAACAATTCCCGAGAATTATGTTTATCTAGTAAGCCCAAGTTCTAAGGGTTCGAAAAAACGACGAAACGCTTCGAGAAATGTTAGCAGATAGCGAAACAATTTTAAAATCAAGGAATTAAATATATATCTTAGGTTGCTTAAATATCTCATCGATCGATATAGTTAAATACCGATATCTTGTTATATTATGTTATATGTTATAATAGTTTATGGAATATATAATTTAAATATGACACGAGCATAAAGTAAGAAAAAATGTAAAATATTAAATTATAATAATAATAAAATAGTTTTATATTTAATTGGTCAGAACGGCTTCGTATATCTGAACATAAAACCAAGAAACAGATGCTGATGTATCAGTTCTATAGATTTAAATGGTTTTCGTCAATGTATCATCCGATATGATTTTATTTATTATTTGCTTAAAGTACTTTCCAATATTAAGATGTATTCATTATATCCGAACGATTTTCAAGCGTTTGAAATTCGAAGCACATTAATTCAATTTGTGCAAGTATCATTAAGTCTCCGAGTGCTTGATTTGTATTTCTAATTGATCTCGTGGAGTAGTAAAGGTAAGCATTACGACGAAAGCTGCATGTTACAGAATGAACACAGCCTCATGTATATACGCCGCAACCGCAACCAACCCGCAGCGGTGCCAAGTGATCGAATAAGCCCGAAGCCTTTTCTATAATAAGAGATTTATGTGCCCGTCAGTAGGATATTTTATCGATGTTAATATACACCAAGGTAGTTTTTGCGTACATATAATTGTTATTTCTTGCATTACAAATCAAATGTTAGATTAAAGAAACAAAGGCGAGATGGAATTTCTAAACTAATCTCAAAGTTTGATTTGGAATGCGTGAGAAACAGAAATGTCGAAGTCTCCGTTCACGCATAACTTTGATCTAAACGGATACATTTCGACGATACATCGGCACCATCATTTTATACATTAAATAGTACTACTGTATTCAGTCAAAAATAATTTATTGCATATACATAAAATGCTTTCATTCATTCATTACATGTTTATTACATATTCAACCGGCAATCTATACTTTAGTATTGTTGTGTTCCGAGCTGAAGGGTGAGTGAGATAGTGTAACTACAGGCACGAGGGACATAACATTTTGGCTCCTAAGATTGGACGGCACCAGGCCCCCGGCATTGGCGATGGTCTATGGCCGGTGGTGACCGGAAGTCGAGACAGATAACTAGTATTTAATTATGATACAATCATTAAATGTCGTATTTGATTATGCAGTTTATTTAACCAACGATACCAAAAACAATGTTTCTAAACTAAATGTATTCAGTCTTATTATAAATAAATAATTAACATTATGATAATGTTTTAGTTATTGTATTTTTAGGCTTTGTTCGTTTGCCTTTTGAGCACGGAGAATGTTTTATACAATGTCTTTAATTCTATAAGAATACGGACCTTTTTACAAGCTTTTATATAAATTGCAAAGTTTGTTTGTTTAGGTCAAATCTTGCAAGCTAAATTAGAAGTACTCTTATTCTAATAAGTTGACATTTAACATGTTACTTTAGATCCGATGACAATAAATTTTCATGTTAAGCATGTCTTAATTCTATACATACGATTGGTACGAATTTTTGTTTACTATAAAACCTTGTTGTTTAAAAAGGGTTTTTACTATTAATTTATTCAACAATACAGTAGTAATGTTACAATTTAGAAAGAAGTATACAGATAAACAGAGACATACATATGTAGTAATATTACAAGGAGGTAAAATTTGTTTGTTTGTATGTAGGGGTAATCTCCAGAACTAATGATCCAATACTACATTTTTACTAGAAGCTATATAGAGTATTATTGGGTACAAATTGTATTTATCATACTGGTTTCTCTATCAATAAATAAATAAATGCTTGCGAAGCCAGGACGCTATTATTTATATATAAATCGTAAATATGAAATATAAATATTTTCACAGAAATCCCCTAATTCATAAGCCTGTGTCCTTACAAAGGTCCCACGCTACCTCCTTGTTTACAGCGATGAGGTGACAATGACATAAAGTAACTTTCGTATTAACAATATTAATATACATTCATAGCAAATACGCTACAATGAAAAGCTATTCTAAATATTTCCATTCTATTTTATTGCTAAAGGACACTTATCTTTCAAATGGATATTCCATTTAACCCCATATTTCGTCTCTATAATAGATCAACATATCAAAATTCTGAGCGAACCTTTTTTGAGGAACGCCACACGCGTTGACATTAGCTATATTTTAGGGAAACGGTATTATCAGCGGAAGCCGCGCCGGAAAGTAATGAAGCTGGGATGCGACACATATTATTTTATTATTCTTACTAATAATAATAATAAAATATTTGGCTGTTTGAAGTAGAAACTGTTCCTTTAACTTTGATTTTAACTCAGTTTATGATCAATTTAAATCCTTTAAAAGGCACTTTCACCTTCTATGATATCCACATATAAAAGCCGCAATCCAGTAGTTAGAACCCGTAAACTATGTATAAGCCATACATAATTGAATGTGCTTAATTTGTGTTTATAATTCATCTCGTACTTGTCGGTTAAAGATAACGTTATAAGCAAATACGCATTTGTCGGGTGAAAATCTGCCACATATGTGTACACCAACCCACATTGTTGATTGGTGGAATAACCTCTTAACTTCTCCTCAAAACGCCTAAGCCCAGCAGTGGGATATTTACGACGTAATCGTCAGACGCAGACCTAAGTCGTTATAAGCAGAATAACAGTCAGAGTTACAGTTATTTATTATATTTATTTACAGTTATTTATTATAATATTATAGATTTTTGGATATATGTCATAAAGAAGACAACCTTTAATCAATCTGCAATAAATATTATTGTTAGTAAATATAACAGATACAAATGCTCGAAAACGAAGGCTCAATAAAATGTTATATAAATATGTCTTTAGGATTTTTTTCATTACTATTTTCCTCAACAATAACGAGTCACTGCTGTCAGAGGAGACTGCTCGGATCTGCACGAAACAGTTTTTCTGCTTCACTTGGTTACGTCTGAATTTTTTATGAAACAAATTATTGTTTGAATTCATTAAATTATCTCTTTAATTTCTATTGATATTAACATAACGACATTTATTTACATAACAATTATTAACATTATAAAATAACGTGAAATACAAGCTAGGCAATAGTTTAAATTTAAATTGTACTCATATGCTAGGTAAGTGTAACTCTTTTTTATAGTATTGGTAGACGGACGCGCAAATGACCCACCCAATGGTAAGAGAGCACATAGACATTGGCGCTGTTAAAATTATTAATCATTCCCTACATCATAAATACGCCACCAACTTTGGGAACTCATCATATGTCCCTCCTGCCCGTAGTTACACTGGCCGTATCACCTATACGTATATTATACAAAAAAATTAAAGATTTATAATATTTTATACTTTTTACTATTCTTTGAAATGCGCTGAATATTCTGGTGTAAATTTTATGTGTATTAATTTAGTATCTATTTCAGTTAGGCTGTCAAAAAAAAATAGTCACCTCATTTATTATTATTGATGTATAATTTGACTGGGAAAACTAACTACCGAATATCTACTTGATTTTTTTCAGTAGATTTTACATTCTGAACCTTTGGTAGCTTTAGATTTAATTTAATCTTGTTAATTGATTCAAAGGTGCTTGTAAAGGCTTTCTTGATTCAAGTTGATTTTGATTTGATTTGATTTGATTATGTATTCTCACAGAGCAATTTATATTTACTATTTAATCAATTTAAGGCTCATGTACATAACATATAAATACATAAGATGCAATTTTCTGTATGTGTATATGATTGATGAAAAAGAGGAACTATTGAGTTACTAATTAACTAACTACTGAGTATCCATATTTCAAACCGGTGATAGCTTTAAGTAGCCTACATACATTATTACATACATTATCAGCCTGTAAATTTCCCACTGCTGGGTTAAGGCCTCCTCTCCCTTTGAGGAGAACATTTGAAGCATATTACACCACGCTGCTCCAATGCTGGTTGGTGGATACACATGTGGCAGAATGTCGTTGAAATTAGACACATGCAGGTTTCCTCACGATGTATTCTTTCACCGCCGACAACGAGATGAATTATAAACACAAATTCAATCATCGGTTAAGGTGCATGCGTTCTCACCACTGGGCCATCTCGGCTCAATAATAATGTATATTTTTTATGCTTTGGCAAGACACTCATTAATAATGAGTCATTAGGTACTATTTTTTTATAAGACAAAATGTGTTACATACAGGTTAAATTAAATTTTGTTGTATTTAATGAAATCTATAAATTGGTAGATAAGAGCAACTACTGATTTTCTTGCCGGTTCTTCTCGATAAAATCGGAGGTAGCTTTATACAGAACAATATTATTTATGTTTTCTTAATACAAGCCTTCATTTATTTATTTTATTCAGTCGTTGGTGTAAATATAAAACTTGTCATATCTATGATGCCTTACATATTGTGAATTCAGAATGACTATAAATTCTCTGTTTGGAATTTACATAACCATTGCGAGTGGGCGCAATCAAATTCAAAAGTCGTGTTTTATTTGGCTCACCCCTATCTTTTAGACTGGTTGCTATTTTCGGGTCCGACAACTTTATGCAACTTGGCACGACCGCAGCCATTAAATGTATCCATTTATTTCGTTATTTACTCAGGACTATGCAAATAAAAATCAACAAACTGATATTTAAATGGGACATAATTTTATATTTAGTTTGTTACTTGTTGAATATCCGATTCTTGTTTTGGGATCCGCATTTAGTAAGTTAACCTTTGATGTTAAATTTGATTAGGAGCTTAGCAAATATGTAAATTATAATCAGTCATTTATGATCTGCTGCTGGACTTAGGCCTCGTCCAAGGTGCGCCAGAGCTCTTGGTTACCCAAGATCCGTAATCGGTCCGGTCCGCCATTTTTTTATATATATGAATGCATGCGATTAATTTAAAATTAGACAACTGAATATTTGTAGAACGCTGATAACATCAAGAATTTGGTTGTTGGAAAAGTAATACTAACATTGGAAATTATTTTTGTACCAAATATAATATGTGAAACAAGCGAAGCACTTATGGAAGCCCGTCTGGGTACTGACCACCCACTCATCAGATATTCTTCCGCCAAACAACACGGACGTAGATTCTACCGAGAAGAACCGGCAAGAAACTCAGTAGTTACTCTTTTTCAATATCTACAAATACAGTCATGTTAGTTAAATACAATTATATATGTATGTTATGTCTCCTGCCTGGAAGTCAACAAGCATTAACTCCACGCTTTTTTATCATCAATATACTCTTGTATCGAATAATATGCCTTCTTTACCAATGTATTTTTTACATTTGACTTGAATCTATGAAACGGCAAAGTTAAAAATGTCTGCGGAATTTTTTTATAGAAGCGGATAACTTGCCCCAAGAATGATTTACTGACTTTGCGGAGTCGGAAACTTGGCGTTCTAAGCTTATCCTTACTTCTTGTGCACATACAATTATTATCACTGATTTTATCAAAGTGATCAATGCCACTGTGAATATACATAATATTGTTGTAAATATATTGTGACGCAACAGTCAGTATTCCTACTTTGTTAAAAACATCCCGAAGAGAGTCTCTAGTTCCAAGATTATAAATAGACCGGATTGGTCTCTTTTGTAAAATAAAAACAGATTTAATATCTGCAGCATTACCCCAAAGTTACATTCCATATGACATAATATATTCCATATGACATAATACTGTGAAAATAACCAAAATATACTAGACGAGCGGTATCAATATCAGTTAGTTGTCTAACTTTTCTAACCGCGTATGCTGCGGTACTGAGTCTTCCTGTCAGGAATGATAAATGAGGACTCCACTGAAGTTTGGAATCCAATGCTATTCCTAAAAAAACCGTAGTATCGGCTACATCAAGACGGCCACCATTTAAAGATATATTATAATTTTGCTTTCTATCATTGGGTAGGGTAAAAACTACACATTTTGTTTTTTGAGTATTCAAGACTAAATTATTTACTGTAAACCAATCGTGTATCTGTGATAATGCACCGTTCACATCGTCATAGTCAGTTTTTTTCCTGTTACCTTAAAATCAGTGAAGTATCGTCAGCAAACAATACTATATCACAAATACCTTTAACATAAAAAGGAAGATCATTTATATATACTAGAAATAGAAAGGGACCCAAAATTGATCCTTATGGAACACCCATTTTTAACGTAGATCCAGAAGACTTTATGCCATTAATGAAAACTTGCTGGACTCTTTGACTTAAATATGAAGCAATGAGATTAAGAGCTTTACCTTTAATACCGTAGTATTTGAGCTTATACAGAAGCGTCTCGTGTTCTACACAATCAAATGCTTTAGACAAATCACAGAATACTCCAATAGCATTCTGTGATTTTTCCCAAGCATCGTAAATATGTTTAAGAAGTGCTATTCCCGTATCAGTTGTCGAGTGACCTCTTGTAAAACCGAATTGCTCACTATGAAAAATAGTATTTGTACCGAAATGGACGAGAAGTTGATTTAAAATATTTTTTTCGAATATTTTACTTAAAGATGGGAGTATTGAAATAGGCCTGTAATTACTAGGATCGCTTCTGTTTCCATTCTTAAAAAGTGGTAAAACTTTACTACATTTTAACAAGTTAGGAAATTAACCCTTGTCTAAACTCTTGTTAAAAATTACTGATATATACGGAGTAATATTGTTATTAATAAATTTTACCGAGATGCCCCATATGTCGTTAGTTTTTTTAATATTGAAAGTTTTAAATACTTTTATGATATCTATTGCAAGAACCTGTTTCAAATGAAAAATCAATAACGCATTTAGAAACATCATTATTTAACAATTTAGCTGTATCTAATGTAAATGATTTTAGATGACATGTTATTTTATTAGGTATGTTATTAAAAAATATTTTAAATAAATTTGCAACTTCTAATTCAGAATTTGTGTATCTACTACCTGTGTTCAATTTGATTGGTATCATTTCCTTTTTAGGTTTTCCACAAACACTTCCAATAACATCCCATGTGGCCTTTATTCTATCATCGGAATTTAAGATTTTGTTCTTTATGTATAAAGCCTTAGCATAAATGCATACTGTTTTAAAATTTTTGGAATATTTATTGACGTATTCTAGAAAGGGTACGTTTCGATTCCACTGCTTCATTCCATATAGGTCGTATAATTTATTAAAATTATTTCATTTTAAACATTTTATTAAATTCTATTAATATTCATTCAAAAAATGAATTATAAAGTTCACTTGGATCTTGTGCCGTTAGATCTAAATTAGATAAAACAATTTAATTTATTTGCCGTTATTGGCCTGTATATATATTTTTTTTGGATGAATAAATTCTTTGTGTTCCAAAGAAAACTTCTGACCACAACGGTCAGAAGTTAAATTATTTATTACTGACACTTCGTATATTTCACAGTCACAAGACACATTGTCAATATACGTAGAAGTATCGTTGGTTATTCGTGTCGGTTCATTAACTCTGTGCGTTAGATTAAATGACTTAAACAAGGTGACCAACCGAACACTCAACGAAGTTTCTTTTAATAAGTCGACGTTAAAGTCACCGCATACAATTACATATTTATCACTTTTACATATCTTTTTAAGAGTATCCTCCATAGTGGTCTCAAATAAGTAAAAATCTCCCGATTGAGGCCGGTACACGCATACTATAATGTGCTGTGGAAATTCCACGTAGGATAGTTCGATAGTACAATCGATAGTAAAATATTTCGAGATTTACAAACTATATCATTCCGTACTAATATTAATGAGCCACCACGAATGGCATCCTCTCTTACGAATGTACTTGACAGTTTATAGTTTGGGATATTAAATATGTCAAAACTTTTTATCAAATGCTTTGTGAAACAAAATACATGAGTTTTATAACACTCCGAAAATAATTCTATTTCATGATCTTTGCCACCTATGCCCTGTATATTTTGATGTATAATATTTAAGTAAGAGGGCATAGATTTTGTCATACACACTCGCACGCACACACGAATAGACACACACACACACACTCATACACACACACAAAAAAATCCGATATCGGCCACAGCAGTCAATTTCAAGGGAGACCAGCTAACTACGCAGGAAATAATATTGTGCTCTAGTGCTTGCTCCAAAGCTTCCCCTTGCTTTAAAATTCCAATGAGAAGAAATATCTGAATGAGTGGGAGGAATGAGTTCAGGCTTACCAACGGCTTTTTGTGCTATCCAAGATAAGGGAGTGGCACACTGTCTGTCTGTCTCTCTGTCACGGCCTTTCACGGCCAAACCACTGAATCGAATTTGCAAATGAAGCAAGCTTGAACTCCAAGAAAGGACATAGGCTACTTTTTATGCCTAACACCTGACGATCAACCCCTAAAGAGCGAAGCCGCAAGCGACTACTAGTTCTGTATAAATATCGAATAGTTTGTTACGCTTGCTAACATCTAAAAAGAAAGAGAGGATTAGGTTTGTTTATCTATTGTCATAATTTATAGATCTTAAGGTTGGTCTAATCAGTCTAGAGTTCAATCGTTTTTTGTATCTGTAATACGATTATACACTTAGTTTTTTTTTTCTATATGTTATTATAAATATTGAAAAAAGTTACGAATCCTTTTTTCAATAATATTGTTACGTCATTTTTATCATTTTATTCGTATAAATAAAATATACACTGGAAAAAATCGTATTAATTAGAAAAACCGACCAAGTTCGAGTCGGACTTGCGCGTGAAGGGTTCCCTACCATTATTTATAGCGGCAACGGAAACACATTTTCTGTAAAAATTTCAAGTGTCTAACTGTCACGGTTCATGAGATACAGCGGACAGACGGACGGATGTACAGCGGAATTTTAATAAAAGGTTTACCGAACCCTAAAAATGAACTCTATTTAATCTAAAATGATAAAAAAATATCCTAAATTTTATTTACATTACAAACGCATAAAAAACAATAATGTAAAGTAATAATGTTACCTTATTGTTTTTATTAGATCACATTTAATAGTGCTCTTCGCCGATCACAACAGCGTTCTCGGTTAAAGTATTCTCAATATTCAGTGAAGTTTTCTTTGTGATTCGGTATATCTATTGTTCTAGAAGTATTAAGTTACCGGAATTCCTTCTAGAAATTCGCACATAAAACTAAGAAGTTTTCAAATTCATTCCACTGAAGTTTATAAATTATAAAATAGTTTTACTTATACTCAAACTTTGCTATTGTATTGTAGTGGGTTATTTTATTTTATTATTAAAGAAAATCTCTTCGGAAACTCTTATTGATGCAGTTTTTTTTTCATTTGTTCTCTTTCATATTTTGTATTGTAAATGTTTGTGTAAGTTGTGTATCAGTAAATGTGTGTACATTTCATGCGCAATGGTCCGATTCAAGAACAAGTCTTCGCCATTGATATAAGGACGTAGTTTAAAAATGTCGGATAGACATTCCATGTTTCACATTGGAAAACTGAAAGGTTCTCTAAAACCGAGTGAAATAAACAAACATACTCTACAACTGTCAGATGGTGGATGTTATTTAAAGTTTTGTATTATACAATGATTTCAAAGTTTCGTCGTTTTAAAGTTTTTATTTGCTCATCAGTGTTATGTCTTGGTGCTGAATACATGCATGAGATGTGGTGCAACCGTCGTGTCTAATAGTCTAGTAATTGTGAATATCTGAGATCAATATCAATAGTTAAAGAAAATCACGGCTTATTAATAAACAGTTAACTTTATCTATAAATGGATATCGAAGGAGTGCGTATAGTCACATAGTCAGTTTCTCCGGCGTCCAGAAGCATGTATGTGTGTGTGCATTGCACAGCGTACCTTTTTTTTTTTTGTTTAACGAGGAGGAAATGCATTTACGCATGCCGCCCGGTCGGGGGACCGGGACGGGTATGTGGGACTCAACCGGGGCCTAATGCCCCGTGCCAGGGCACGCTGATGCTAATGCCCTGTCCTACCCACTAAAACCATCCTCGGGTTTCCACCATGCCGCCGAGTCACCACTCGGCCACGGGATCGCCAAGGGCATGCAACCGCGACCCCACCAGCGGCAGCCGCCGTGAGGCGGCTGAATGTTCATGGAAAGCGCGCCTAGTGCGCGCCTTCCCCCTCATCCTCCACGTGGTAATGTGGCGAACTCCCCCGAGTCCGCCACTGGAGGCTGGGCGTCAACGAAGCTGACGCCCTGCGGCGGATAAGATGGTAGGCTCCGCCGCTGACCGCCGGTGTAAAACACCTGGGAGGCTCGAGTAGCGAGCCCTCCCACTCCCTCCTAGCCAACGAGGCCACTCACATGGTCCGCCCTGACGCCGATCAGGGACGTACCAGGAGCAGCCCCGCGGCATCCCTCCCGCCAGTCTTAGCCGTGGCCGACGAGCAAGCTCAAGCCGGCCCCGTTGCCCAGGGTACACCACGAGGAGGTGACTGACATGTACCCCTTGCACAGCGTACCTAACCAAGCCTAAAATGTAAAAGCATTAATTAATTTAACCCCATCTTTCTAGCATTTTTATACCTAATAAATACCGGACACGTACATATTTGGTCGGACAGAATTTTTGAAACTCAAATATGTTCGACTTTAGCTAGACACTTGGCAACCCCAACTAGCATGAACTCCGCTTTTCGTCAAAGCCGCGGCTTTAGGTAGTTCTTTTATATAAACATTTCGAAATATGAAGTTTTTATTAAGGAGCACTTTTCATTAGCTTACCATTAAAATTTGTTATCCAGAATTTTATCCTAACTTTTCTCATTTTTCATAATTCAACTGAAAAATTAGACTCCAAAAATCTAATCATGCACTTTTAGTTTTCATTACTCGGCCAGAGACTCCATTGCACTTTACGCTATTCCTAGTTCCTTTATTTTCGTATTTCTCCATCGTTCTATTCTTGAATCATTTGCCCTTATACAAATATATATAGCATTTAGCTTATTATTGATGATATATAATCTTGGATTGCAAAAATAATTTTCACAAAATATTAATTAATAATCCGACCAGTCGTTCGAGCGTGATTGAGTATCGTACAAACGTTCTCAAATATATATTTTTAATTTAATTCATGTAAAAACGGGGAAAACCTGATTAATATTTTCGCAAACACTTTTAAAATATTTAGTTTAGTATGTATATTATTGTAAACTATTTCTACTATATAATATTATCGATGATATATAATATAACGACTAATATATCATCTTCTCATGATAGATGATAAATGTTTAATAGAAAAATTACGAGACTACGTATCTGTTCATAATGTAATAAATTATCTTAGAAGTATATTATCACTGTCTGAAAATGTGTAAGATGTATGAAATGATAAATTTCTCAGAATATTGTTGAAAAACAACATTGAATAAAACAATTGATATATTAAATCATAGGCATTAATTAATTTGATTTAGCACTTGATTTAAAAATTAAATGCATTGATCAGGTACGTTATATAATCTTTTTTATTATTGTAAGCATGTGAGAATAAGAGTAAGAATTTGTCAGTGCTGGGCAAAAATCGCCTTTCCTGTCAAGGTTTAGAGCTTATTTCACTATACAAGACTGTTGTGAATTCGTGGATATTCGTGTGTTCGAATTCTGACTAACACATGCAATATTCCTCGCGATGTTGTTTCACCGGGCACGTGGGCAAAATGTTGAACACGTAAATTAATTTTATTTTAATGTATAATCTATTAACGTTATAAAGAGGTGAAATAGCTTTGTCTGTATGTATGGGTTAATCTCAGGAAATAATGATCCAATTCTAAAAATATTTTCATTTGTATAAAGCTACATTATTCCTGAGCGCTATAGGGTACGAATACATTATATTTACATCACATCATTATCTTGATTGTACCCGTGCGAAGCCGGGGCGGATCGTTAGTTACGAATAAAGTACGAGTACTATGTTTTCCGAGTATTTATATTTCGTAAATGTCATAACTAACGAATAAAAAAGTCAAATTACATCTACGTTCCTATATTTAAAGTTTAATTTACTTTATTTTAATAGTTTTGTACTGTAAGAGATTAAAGACATTAATCACTCGAATGTTAAGGATATTGACATAAGATAAAAGCAAAGCTACTTTCTGTAATGGCCCGTAATAATTATTACGATACGTTAAACATGTTATAGGAGAACGTAATAGTAGGTTTTGCGACGAAAACATTTATTTGTTATGCCGTCAATTTTAGGAACAGCGGGAATACGAAAACGAAACTTACAAATATATGGAGTATTTTTCAATAAAAAAAAATATTTACAATTTTAGTGTACAACGTGATATTATTTTTTATAGATATATACAGATATAAAGTTAGAAAAAGTTAGGTATTATAATATACATACTATACGTAAAATCTTTTACAAAGTATTCGCGAAACGTTTAATCGGGGTTTCCCCCTTTTTTGTTCACGAATTAAATTAAAAGTATATATTTTTGAATGTCAGTAGAGTAGTCGTTCACGCACAATCCAAGTTTTAAATCGATCTTGTATATTACATGGTAGCGATAGTAAAATATTCCCTTACTTCTTCTTTTATCGAATTTTTGTAAATTCTTAAATTGATGTAAATATCATATAGAAAAATAATGAAAAATTTTATCTGATTAATTTGATTAAAATATTCTTTTATGCAAACATATGCCTATACTATGTAAAAATAAATAAAAAGGTAAAAAAAAAAATCAATCAAAATTCAAAGATAATCAACGAACTCTTTTGAATCGTCGTTTACAAGATTAAATACAATCTAAAGGTTCGGAATTACGTCGTAAATTTTACTGATAATAACTGGCCCCTAGATACTTTGCTATGCTAATTAAATTTCGTATATTAATTGTATATAAGTACTTCAATTTATCATATAAACTATATGAAAATTAACGAATAATAAATTTACATTTTTATTGTTAATATTGTATCTAATTGTCTAACTGTCTGATATGACTTATTTAATATTTTTTGATATTATTAAACTTATACGTTACCCCATATACGACGAAATAATGACGTTTTTAAATGACAATCCTTATATGAAAACATGAAAATGATTAGAAGAATAAATTATTCATTTAAAAAAGCAAAATTTATAATTAATAGATATCACAGATTATAAATACATATTAAACAATATTGTAGTAACAAAAATATTCCACTTTAAAACGTGAAAGCCACTTATAAAGTAACGTTAAAGAGGGATTTAAAATTAAAAGCTAATGGCACGTTTTATATCTTAAACACTTATAATGTTTTTAAACTATAAAAGGTCGGACTTTGTTATCTATAAGTTATCTGTTGTTAACTGCAACAGATTAAATAACGCAAAGTTTATGTCATTTGTCTATTTAGTTGGATCTTATTAATACAATATAATTAAATTTTATTAGTATCTGTATACCTGTTCGATTTTATAGATTGCTATAATTAATTATTTATATGTATAAATATAGTGTCGCATTATGAAAGAATGAAAACAAAGCCAAACTTTCCAAGTCAACCAACCAGTCCAAGTCAGCCAACTTTATTATATTAGTGTGCGTGACAACTACGCTTGACATACGCAAAACTTTATATTATATTTGGCTATGGCAAATTTTTTTTTGATGCGTTCTCAGCTTTGACAGCCTAGACGTGACGTATAAATAACTGGAAAAAAAAATTTATTCAATCGTTTATTTTTATTTATAATAGAAATTATACATAACTCTTTGATTGTCTCTTTGTGTATTTCAAACACATACTACACTTAATTAAAAGATTAAAAATAAATGAGCATGAAAAATCCAACAAATATTAGTTTCCGCATAATAATTACGATAACACCCTCGTTTGATCTTTACAAATGGAAAAATTATACAAATGCGTGTGTTACGACGCTCTCATACATATTGTTAGTGTTTGCGCTTCAAGTCTCGATAATCTGCACTTTTACCCTCTTTTCATAGCACTTGTAATAAAATTATCATACGAATGAGTTCCCATGTGTACAACTTACGTCATATTATTTTGGGGCTGCAATATAACGTCGATAGTGTCTGAATGCTTGTTATCGTTGAAATATTAAATAATATTAATCTATCAAATAAATATTAATGTTATACATTTATGAAAGTGATATTATCAGTATTCTTATTTGTAACAATATAGGAAAATTACAAAAAAAAATGTAAGAGGATTGTTTGAAGCTTTTACTCCAGCATTAATCTTCACCGGAGCATAGTCATCACTATTTAATCAATCCTAGTCAGTCTCTGATTTATAGCGCAATGATCCGAATGCTTAATCAGTGAATATAAAGCACTCGATAGGACAAAGATTAAAAGGCCTTACATAAATTATTTGTTAAGATAATTGAAAACTTAATTTTTATATTGAGCTGACTTTTTGATTCAATTCATGAATATGCAGTTCTTTTTATAAAATATATTTTTTTTTAGTTTAAGCGGTCGTTCGACAAAGTTTTATTTGTGCGATGTTAATTGATACGTTGACTGACTGACACTCGATTACGTGAAACTGTACGATCCGTATTTACAAAATTGTTAATTTATAGCACCTTTTTTTTCAATATGTGTCCCATAGCTTTGAATGATTCATATAGAATTTTATTTATGCAAATACAAACGTCGCTCAAAAATTAGGAATCGCCTAAAGCATATGCTAACAATTGAACTCAAGAAAGCTCGTCAGACTCTTACTTTTTAAAGACACTTTTTTTCGCGTCTATGAATCATAGCGAGTCCACAGATCATTTATATTAAATTGATAATGACATTTAAATAGTAATTTTACTTATTAGCATCGTATACATTTTATAAATGCATATTGCATTTGACAGAACATTTCTTAGCTTGGTTGAACAGAAGTCGTTAAGAGTTATTGAATAAATTACAGGGTGATTAATTGACTATTAATTACTCTACCGTTTAGCACCTCGGTTTTGTTAATTAAGCTTCCCTTAAAGCAACCACAAATAGTTCAATCATACTTGAAATTTAATTTAAGGAAAGCGTTCGACTTTTTTATTCAACCTATTTTGCGTGATGAGGGTAAAACTTTAAAGTGTATTTTCGCAAACAGGTAACTTTTGAATGAAAAGCTTCTAACAAAAAAGATTAAATTCAAATCGTTTTTTATATTCGAAGGTGATTGATAAATTAATTTAAATTTAAAACATTAAATATTTTTAACAAATATAATGAAACTATTAGAACATGCTAAAGTTTCCACGATGACATTGAGAAAAAAATAAAACAGTTTTTCTTAATTTATATTTTACAAGATAAAAATATTTTTCTCGTGTCATTCCCAGAGTCTAAGCTGTCGTGTTCAACAGGCTAAATAAAAACTCGCTGTTCCGCAAAAACCAAGACAATATGCCGCGAAATAAAAGACAACGAACGGAGTTTAAAAAAAAAAAGATTGTCTTTACGTTTCAGTCTATGATAAGGTTCTTTAATTACCCGACTTTCGCAAAGCATGAGTGTATATAAAAATTACATCAAACACGTTTGATTAAAGAACTTTCGAGTACATAGATGCTTGAGATCTGTTACTTTGAACAATTCATTTCTCTGAGATTGACGATATTATTTTATATTAAATTAGGATTGAAAATTTCAAGTACGCTATATTTTAACACGAGCAAGTCTTTGATGGGTCGCTTATTAAAATTGCTGTATGTTGCTTATCAAAATAACGCACCTTTCAACTCCCTAGTTTCGTTCAATAAAACGAGTCAAATTTTAAAGGGTAATAACGACTTTATTGAAAATTATTAAAACTTACAGAACTTGAAGTTGAAACAAAGTGTGCTTTAACAGAAAGCTCTTTAGGGAATCATTATTGTTTTATTGAGAAGTATATAACAACTAATATAAATTCAAGCAGGTTAAATTTTGCAGAAACATTATTAATTAATTAATATTTTTAGAGAAATAATTTAAAATGTGCATACGAGAATAAACATTTTATGTATTTACTTAATAACTTTTGACTATTGTGTCGTGAAGTTTAAATAATTTCTTAGATAATATTACGGACTAAAGTACCTAGGCATTACTGATTTAATAATGCATGGATTACAATTAAAAAGATTCACGAGAAAGTAAGCGTAAAATATAGTAAGCTGTGGGATCAACCTCGGAGCAGCATGTAGACTAGTGCCCATGTACACCGTAAATAACACATTATAACTTATAGTCAATTTACATTTAGAAAATGAAGAAATATCTGATGTCTGTTTTTTTTAATGAAATAAAAATACATTATGTACGTTTTTATTATTTATAAAGTTTCCGAGGCTCTGGGTTCAAGTTCCGGGTTCGACCAGTTAACAAGTTGATATTTTTTTATTCATAAATTCTCAGTAGCGGCCTGTTTTGAGTTAAAAAGTTGACTTCAAAATGAAACATTGAACTGCTTTCATTCAAATTGTCAAATATTTTTTATTACATAAAAGAACCCTTATTAAAGAACAATAATTGTCTTGTCCTTTCATAAAACACTTATTTATGTATAAATGCCATATCCAATATATATAGTGCTGTATATTTTATAAACCTTATAACTAAAGCAAAGGTACCATTAAAAAAATCCCAGACTTTCTGAATTTATTTGTTCCCTTTTCGTGATCGAAAAAGGCGACCTACTTTAACGAAGTTACTTTTAATTAGTCAATTTTTATTTTTATAACACAATTAAAAACTCAAGTTATTAAGTTTAATTTTTCTATCATTTTTAAAATCAAATTCACTTAATGATTAAAATTTTTTATTTTTCTATCTAACAAATAAATTAAAATGTGACTTTTAAAACATTTGTTTTGTTTGAAGTAGTACCTAGTAGTTAATCAATATTCTTTAAAAGAAGTACATTTACAATGAAATGATATATGAAATAAAAGAATAAATGAAAAATTATATAAAAATTGTAACGTATTTACTAGTGATTATAATTTGCTATATATGCGGCGCTTGATCTAAAGCAGACCTGTGAAAGTTGTTAGATATTCATATTTATAATATAACACGGGTTTACATGGGTAAAATAAGAGTTTAAATTGAAAGACAAACATAGGAAGAAAAATTCTTGATTTTTCCGGCTAGGAAGGTTTTATTTTTTGGTTTTTGTCTACTATCGTACTTGTACATGTAAATATAAATCTTCCTCTCGGATCACTCTGTTTATTGATGAAAACTGCATTAAAGAATGTTCTGTAGTTTAAAGGATTTAAGTGCATAGATGTAACTTTGTTTTATACTATGGAGAATAAGAATACTTTTAAATTATAAAAAATCAAGATAATATAATTAAAACATATTAAGAACTTAAATTAACTTGAAGAATGTCTTTATCGTGAACAGTACGAGTAATCTAACGTACAATTAGCCACGTAGGTGCTTATATAATCGGTGGTTAAACACGTATTAACTCTAATTATATCTTGTTAAAATCTAAGCACGTACGGCATTCAATAATTATAGCGTTATTGACCATCCTATAATACCATTAATGCAACAGATAATATAATATTGTGCATATTGTACCAATAATCTAGGCGCTTTAATTGAATAATTACCCAGAGACGTGATAAAAAAGGATTATTTTTAGAAAGGAATTAAATACTTTATTAGACTTTATTAAACTTTTCTGTACTTTTTATTTTATTATAAAAATAATATATTATGAAATAATGTATTTCAATATACATATTATTTATATTGTGGAAAGTTTTATAGATTATTCTGTGAATGTCGTATTACCACTTTAATGAAAAAAAAAATCATTCTTCGCTTATAACTTCGCCTTCAAGGCAAGTTTTATCCAGTTGTGAACTGTTAAGAAATACAATTTACATACAATTCAACTTTGTCAGAGTCGGTCCACAACAGTTGATCGTAATTATTAAGGAATAAACTTATTAAAGACCATATAATGGCATATCTATAACGAGAGACAATCATATTACAATTCATCGAAACAATAATGAAATACGCGCTATTCATTCTAATAACAATTTATGTATACTGTGTTTATAAAAAATGTTATAAATTAGTAGTGTTCTCTCAGTGGTCGATATTGACCATAATCATTATTGACAATTTGAGAAAAAAAAATGAACGACTAACTGTCGGCCACGGCTTTCCTCATATTTCAAGACTGAACCGTCAGGGTTTAGGTATCAAAGTAGACTATGCCTTTCAATGAGGTTCAAGCTTTCTTCATAACAAATTTCATCAAATTCAAACGAGTGGTTTGGCTGTGAAAGAGTAACACACAGAGTTACTTTCACATTTATAATATTTAAAATTAGTAGATAACATTAAAGCTCGTCAATAAAATCGCCAAATAAAAGTATTAAACTATTCTGTCAAAGCCTATATACTAGCTGCTTAGCTGCTGTTACCTCCCCGTGATTCGCGTGTTTATATGGTCATTACATATATCACCTTTCTAAATAAATAGACTATCTAACCCAAAAGATTTTTTATCAAATCCCATTGACGCGCTCGAACAAAGTCTTCAGTTTTATATAATAGCCGTAGCTATATATGACATAATAGCTTAGACGTCTGCGTTGAGTCACTGAGAGGGTGTAATGATTCGGATGTAATGTGTCAATGGCAGATTCGATCACCTGCTAGCGAATTATGCGCGTCCGTATTGTTCCATTGACCGGCAATCAGGTACAAGGCTGTCTTGATTGAAAGCTCTACCACTGATTTGATTATGCATTAATAGTACCTACTTGCAGCCCTAAAGGCAGCTCCTAAATCGTCTTACACCACACTATAATTAAACCTGATGTATGTTACATGAAATTTACTAGATATGATGGTAGCTAATACTCTTAGCGGCTTTGATAACTAAATCTATATTGGTATGAATAGGTGTCGAGAATTTATGTTTAATTTTCTAATGGAGGAATTTTCTAGAAAATTTATATTGTTTACAGGGTCGATAAAGATGCACAAGATACATATAAAAATGGACGAATTTGAGCAAAGCAACAAAACCTTTTGATTCACTAAAAAAATAATCATTCTTTGCTCAAATTCGTCCATTTTTATACGTATTTTGCATTATATAATATTTTTTAGTATCTTCTCAGAGATTTGTTTCATATTATAGGTGTAATTACATGGCATTACAAAAAAAATGAGAAATTTGTCGTTATGAACAATTTATTTAAAATCTGTGAATGCCAATTGAAATCTTGAGTTAAAGTAGCCTCTATCTTTGCTTTGCTTAAGACGTTTTCTTTTACAACCGAGAATTAGACGATATAAACACATCGGTCCAGACTTACTGGTCCAATAAAACGATACATTAATATTGTGTAGGTCAATACAGCTTTGTTAATCATAACTTCATTATTACATGTACTCTTTAAAGATAATCTGGCTCAGTATAAATGGAATTATTTAAAACAATTTGTTGGGTTCAATTGAATTTGTAATTCATTGGTTTAATAAACGCGTTCAAAGCTGATACCTGATTTCAGGTATTTGTAATTTACACTCATTTTGTTTGTTTAATTAAATTTGAAGCAATAACAAATTATTTGAAACAATATACTTTTATTATAATATATAATCCATCTCGTATGCAATGCAAACAAATCATCGCGAGAGAGCCATAATATTTTTTCATGTGTTGGATTAAATTCTATCTTATAGAAGGCTACCTTTATCAAAACTTTTGAATTTAAATTTAAATATATAATAATCATTTAATATTTAGAGACGTCATCGATTTTATCATTTTTAGGTAAAACAGGTTCCTTTTACTAAGACTCTACTGTCCGTCCGAACCATGATAGTAAGACAGTTGAAATTTTCGTTTCATAGATAATGGTACAGAACCCATCGTACACGAGTCCAACTCGCACTTAGCCATATTTTTTAAATTATAAGATATTATTTCTGTTATATATTTAATGTATCGCAGGTAAAATTTTACATAAAGTATCTTGAAAATATGTATGGAAGAAATGTGTTGGTCATTAATTCATCATTAATATTTATTAATTATGAAATTGTAGTTCTATATGTGACAAACCAAAGGGCATATCGTATGACTAAAGGAGCAATTTAAAAACTGTAGTGTAAATGCCCGTGTTCTAGATACGAAGCTCGGACGGACTGAATTAGGTCATGTCGATCATTTCCCTTTTCATCGAGAGTTTGACATGATACCCGAAATTATATAAATTATACGATATGCTAGTTACCTGTGCATAACACGTTATATGTTTGTTATTTTTTTATTCTTAACTACCAAGTCTATGGAGCAACCGTATACAGCCAAGCACAACTTAGTTTTACTTTTTAATCTGTTTACAAGCATTGATATTCTTTGTTCGAGTTCTCATTAATTATATTCAATATGTTGTATAATAATTTTAATAACACATGACTAATGTTCTTGTAATAATAATATAAAAATGTTTGTATTTTCGACGGGATGTGTTTTGTTTTCAGTAAAATAAGTAATAATCTAAAACAATGACATGTTATGAACATTCAATATGTAATATTCATAGCTTTGTTCATTCAGAATGTCTATTTGGTAGATTTTTATTTGAACTCCAGAGCTATGTTATAAAAAAAAAAACATGTTACTTATCTCAAAACACGATAACTATATCTCAGAAAGGGATAACCGACATTTACCATAAAAATAAAATTTAAAACACGTATCATAATAATTTATTACTGAGAGTCGGTTATCAATAAAATTTACGAGTTAGATGCGAAGTGAGTTCTTACAGAATAGCAATTCAATTCGTCATCGATTAAATTTTTTTTTGTGTGTTCTGTTTGTATATTATATATTATTTCATTGTTTCAGATATATTTACGACTCTCAGCAATTAAATAACTACGCTAATATGGTAAGTACCTATTATTAAAGTGAGTCAATTTGTAATGAGTTTAATGAGGAGAATTATTGTATTCAAGTAAAACTATACACGAAGGTGAAATTATATATTGCATATAATAATTATATACTTGTTTTAAATAAAATATTAAATATGTCATATTGATGCAGGGTTACTAAAATTTAATTGTAAGTACTACTACAACTCAACTACTAGTAGACGCCCAGAATACGCTGCAAGACCTCTTTGAATAAAAGTAACTGTAATTTGAATTTGATGAAATTTGATTTGAACCAAGCTCAAACCCTAGGAAAAGACAGGCTACTTTATATGTTTATCACCTGAAGGCCAACCTCTAAAACGCGAGCGAAGCGGACGATAAAAAAAGTATATGTATTCAATGCGCAGTAAAAAAAAATAATTTTCAGAAACTTCATAAATTTTTTTCACGAAAAACGAACCACCGAACCACTGTTCCCGGTGTCGTTCTACAGATATTTGTAGTTAACTTTTGACGTTTCAACTTTCAGTAGCGTTCTGTGAACTGCTGATCAACTTGGTAAGTCCAGCATATTTGACGCGTAAACGCGCAATAAAAAATCGTAAATGTTTCTATTAAATGATATTAATTCTCATTAAACATTATAAAGTGCAAGCAGACATTATTCAGCATATCGACATTTTCAGACACAAAATATTTTTTAATACAAAAACAGTTTTGCTTAACTTGTTACGCGCTATTTATAGTACATATATTTGGTACTGTTTATGTAATAAAATCGAATCTGTACTTTTACATCGCCACAGGACTAGTACCATTGAGCCATCGACACTTCAATTTGGCGTTGTAAGAGCCTACTTTAATGAATAGACCTTTTTAATAATTTGACCTTTTGCAGTCGCAATATCTAATATGGCGGATTAAAGCAATTACTTTTTAATATAAAATATATAAACATAAATTCGTTTGCGTATTTCATAATAGAATTCAAAATATTGTCAAGACTTAAATGCTGTAACTTAAAAAATAGAAATAATCATTATTAACAGTTTACCGAGTTAAAAAGTTGATTGCTTAAACTAGTTCTTTTTTAATTACTTTTTATCAGTCAGGGAAATTTACATACATAAATTTACATTTAGGAAAAAAAAACTCTAGTTAAATATTTTCCAGAGAATTTCAGTGATCGATGCCCAATTAATAATTGAAAGGCAAAATTTTGATTGATTTCAGAAGGTACCTATTACGAATATTTGCTTGTGGCATTCGTTTCGCCACGTGACTTTTCTAGAAAAATTAGTTCTAATAGTAGGATATTATAATAAACTGTTTAAGCAATCATGAAGTTTGCGCAAATATAACTTTTTTTATGGATAAGCATTTTATATAATTCACTTCGTTATATTATACCTCGCCACTAACTGGTACTGTAGCTCATAAACTTCAATATCGTTCAAGTGACCTTTACGAAATTTAGCAAAGCGATACAAGAAGGACAACCGTCGCTGTATTACGCTAGTAACACTTAAAACACATGAAGACCAGAAACATATGAGCCATAACAAAAATTAAAAACTAACGAAATTAAAGAATAAAATAACCATGCCCGCACAATAAATCTTAATATACATCATGTTGCCAGTTCTATATGATTTCTAATATTTCCCCGCGACTCATCCGTGTCATACCTTTCCCGTAAAACCTAATTTATACGCTTATACTCTTATTCAGGTCCTAGGAACGTACATGTCAACTTTTATTAGGATCAGTTCAGTGGCTTAGCGCGATGAGAGAAACAGACAGTTACCGTCGCATTTGTAACTTACGATATTTACTGGATAGATTGTAGATTGTGTTTATTCTAGAAGTGAAGTCTAGTATTATTACAAGATTAAAAAAAAAATCACGTGCTCGATCAATTACCATTCTAAAGTAAGTAGAGTAAAGTAACAGCCTGTAATGATCTACTGCTGTACGAAACTCTTGGAAGAAACCTGCATGTTATACGAAACATCGGTAGGAAACCTGCATGTTATACAGAACATGCAGGTTTCCTTCCGATGTTCACCACCGAGCACGAGATCAAAGACCAAAAATAAATTAAGCACATGAAAATTTTGCGGTGCTTATTTCAACCGCAATCATCGGTTAAGAATCATGTGTACTAATTAAACTAGTGGGTCATCTCCACATTTCAAAGTCAAATTAGTCTATAACATAATTCGTATATTCATCAGTTATATTATATTTTCTTTATGCTGGTTCATGTCAAAAGAAGTACGTATCTGAGTAATACCGAAGTAAAAGAATTTCAAGTTTAAATTTTCTCATCACTAATGAGACCTCAAAAGGTACAAAACTAGACACTTCTTTTTGCGATTCGAATTTTCCAGAACAGTCGAGTAGGCACAATGAATCGTTACAGTTCATTTATAGTTTTACCTTTTTGAACTTGACTCAGATCTTGCAAATCCCCATAGTCTCACTTGATGAAGTCACATTTCGTAGTTTAATATTTATTTTTATATATTGAAAATGTTAACATTTATATAAGTAAAGCCAAGTCACTAATAACAGTATTTAAAATAGAATTAAGTTTATAATATGAAAGGGCTAATAACCATAATTTAAGCATTATATAACAAAAATATACTTTCGTGTCTTTATTACTGATGCATAAACTTTTTTAATATATAAGATATATTATTATTTTACAGTGTATAATTTTCTATCAGATATTTTTGAAATATCACGATCACCGTTGCCGTTCAGGCAAGTACTTATTTTACAAACGCAACTATCCAGTTGCGGTTCAGTGGAAGTTGGATCTGAATATAAACGGTATTTTACGATAATCGATATAAATAAGGCAAATTGATCATCACGATTAAGCTGGGGATCATTTATGTGAGGAATATTCAAAGTTGGATCGGAATAGTACCGGTAACATATCAAAACTGTTATCAGTTAGAGGAATTTTCCCCCTTGCTTTATTATTCCGCATAGCTCGAATGCAAAGAACCGTATTCTATTATCGTCAGAGAATAAAAATCCTGATATAATATGCACTCTTTTCTAATACAATGATATAATGCTATCAATTAAAAAGCAATGAAAGGCAGCTCTAATAAGTACAATGTGCTCACCGTCTGAAATAGGAGCAATTACTTATAGATGTCGAGTTTCACAACTTTGTCGTATTGGAAACTAGTTACGAGTAAATCTGAAATGCATCTCCAAATACTATATTGGATGTCTGATAGGTGCGCTCAGTGTAGTAGATATTTTATTTATACCTGCTGATATATTTATTATATGTAATTGCGAAATTTTGTCTTGGATATTATTGGATAATATTATAGAAAGTACTGCAGTATGTGTTTATTATTCTTCTGTACGTTTATGTCACTAAACTCATCGTAAATGGCTGCACCGATTTTGATGGGTTTTTATTTGTTTTGAAAGCTTTATTAGCGCTAGATTTTTTTAATACATAATAATACGTACCGTACGATGTAGCTAGTCCATTTATATAATACAACATAGTGATGACCGATTAATCCACGAGGAAATATATGTCTGTATTTCACAACCATTTTATTGAGTACGTACATATTTTTATTACAGTTATTATTGAGAACAATTTATGCTTTATTTATGTACAACGGTTATGATTAACAAGAAATAAGTACATTGAAAATCAGATGTCATTGCTCGGATTTCAAGCCGCAGTTTTTGGTTAAGATTGACGCATTCTATCCACTGGGCTATGGATGCTTAATTATTTAAGACAAATGAACAAAAATACAGCCTGAAAAGGATATTGCTTATTTATGTTATTGTTTTAGTTATAGTACGTGAGTAAATAAATAATATATTTATGTTTAGAACTTTAAACTAAAAGTACACTTTTTTTTCTAAGATTGTTAATGTCAAAATGAAATAATTTCGAGTCAAAATGAACATATCGTCAAAGCATTACTTTTAATATAATTGATAGTTAATTGTGAAGTTCTACCAATACAAATACATAGAAGTACAACGGAAGTTCAAAGCAAAGGAGTTCCGGTCGTAGAGCTACGTCAATATTTGCCTATTTCCGAGCCCGCAGCCGTGTCACTTGTTGCATGTTGCCAAGATTTCGGTGAACTTGTTGCTCGATACTTGAACATGTTGTGTCATTAATTATGATCAATAAAAAGCATATAAGCGCATTAACGACCTCCTTGGTCGAGTAGTGTGTACACCCGTTGTCATGGGTACGCCAATCCGAAGTCCCGGATTCGATTCCCGGCCGAGTCGATGCAGAAAAAGTTCATTAGTTTTCTTTGTTGTCTTGGGTTTGGGTGTTTGTGGTACCGTCGTTACTTCTGATTTTCCATAACACAAGTGCTTTAGCTACTTACATTGGGATCAGAGTAATGTATGTGATGTTGTCCAAAATTAATTAATTAATTTATATATATTAATTAAAATTAATCCTCATTTTCCTCATAGATCTTTATGAATTCGATTAGCTTTTATATAAAACGAGAAAATAAAGTAGATTCGACTATCGTTAGATACTAAAACGCCCGAATATAAAGTCTACTATCATATATGTATATAGAGGCTATATTACATACATCATGAGAATGTGAAATTGCAAAATAAAGCCTAATAATGTTTTTTATGTATCTAAGTCCCTTTAAAACTATATTTTTGTAGAATTAGAACAAGTCAACACGTCTAAACGTGACGTCATATCATCATACAGTTGTTTTTTTCGAGCTAAGGTATTTGTCAATTCAGTTTTCGTAATTTATTCTCAATATAAAATATTCTTGTATTTTAAAATAAAAAAGTAAAAGTCATGATCACAATACAGACTTTAGGACCAATTCGTTTACAATGGCCCGTTAAATTAATATCACCAGCCGTTTCAAATATTGTAACGGTATTTTTACGTTGCGTATTAAATCGCTTTTTACTTGACTTAATACTATTGTTTTAATATTTAAATAGTAATTATAAACTTATAATAATCTTGTGTTTGGTTTATTTCGAAAAGGCCCAGTATTTAAAACATCTGTATCTCAACCGAAGATTGCGGGTTCGAACCCGCAACAGACACATTTCATCTACTGAATTTGTTTTTCCTGAAATCTGCATGATTGCATGAACATGTATCATTATGCATTAGAACAGATCATCTCCTAAGCGTAGAGTAGGCCTCGCCAACATTGGAAAATTCACGGCTGTTACTTTTCTTTAATTTTTACTTATGTAACAATTTAATAGATCAAATTGCGTAAATTTGCTTCGTCGCGTCATAAATCCTAAAGTCTGCATCAACTTCCACGAGTTTACTAGTATCAGTTTATATTGCAGTGAGGGCACGAAGCTTGTTCAAATAAAAAGGTTCATCTAAGGAAATTTATTGCAGGCATTTAACCTGTGAACTATAGATCCCAGCGAATAGATTAGATGTAGCTTCAACGATTTATTTGCAAAGTTGAGATGGATTTCGCTTAGCGATATTATTTGTGTTCAGAAAGTAGTAAAGAGCATGAGCTTTGCCTTGCCTTTACATACCACGAACGATAAATTAGTTTAGCCATGCTTAAACAAATATTATGAAAAAAAGCAAAAAGAAATATCTACCTTTAATACAATACAAATCTTTTAAAAAAATTAATTTAAACCAATATACGTTCATAAGTAATAAATGTTACCAATTGAAAAAATAAAATAAAATGAAAGCTTACCGAATCCAATAAAATTATATAAATATATAATATACATTAAAATAGATTTTGACGTTTAAGGTCAATATGTTTATCTTATGTAACGTAAGGAAGAATATAAGCCTACATAATTCATCCCTTATTATTATTCTTTTATGAGTTTGTTAATATTTATCTTAAAATTAGGTAAAGTATGGGTTAGGGTATCGGTTCTTGAAAGCCGTTGTTGAACTTTATTTTGATTTCTAAGAAAAATACACAGACGGATCTGATCGATCATAAAGTTCCGTTGTTATAATATTTTAATCTTAACAACATCATTTATACTTACATTGATTGATGAAGGATATTCAAATCTTAAGGATAAATACATATTATTTACCTTCTCACTCACTACACGGTATTATCTTTATTATGTTATGAAATTATGAAACAACACAGCATTTTGTTAAAGAACATGAATAAAATATTTTATTATCACATCTATCACTTTCTTGTGATAGGCGGACAGGCGAATGGGCCACCTGTTGGAAAGTGGTTACCACCAGTAAACATTGGCCCATTCCTTACATCTCCAATGCGTCACCAATCTTAGTTCCCAATTTGTAATGTCCCTTGTGTCTGTAACACTGGCTCACTCACCCTTCCAATAGGAACAACAATACAAAGTGGTAACTGCCCAGGTGCATTTGCACAAAAACCTACCACCAAGTATAGGTACGTGTTAATAAAGAAAAAATATTTGTTATTTTTTAAATTGTGATACTAATTTATGATTTAGGGTTGTCGATGAGCTTTATTTGTTAAGATTTTGACGATGAAATTCAGTATCGAGTAAGAGTATTTTTTTTATTCAAGTATTCTAATAAGCGCCTATAACACGTCTCGTCTCAAATATAATACATATTACGACTTTAACTATGTATAAATACATTCATATGTAATGTATGTGATTAACGTATCCGAACGCTTTTTTATCGCATATGAATTCTTGTTAGTGTTTTTAGAAGTATGCCTCATTGATTTGATTCAAATCGTGAGTCGGGCGAACAAAAAATATTACTTTTCGGTCAAAAAATTATCAGTAACTCTGTAAAACCATGTGCACTCTCACACACTTTATTGATCTTTGATACAAGGTTATACAATTCTAAACAGAGTATCGTACTCTAATAAATTCGTTTATTATAATTATAATATATTATTAATGGTAGAATATTAAAAACATATCTGAATCAAATATTATTAATATTCAATAAATATTATTATTAAACATTGTTGTTCCTTAAATAACTAATAAGTTTAAAAAAACAAAATACTTTTAGAATAATACTTTCACAACAAATTTTCTTACAAATATTTTTCCACTCACATTGAAACGACGAATTATAAAGAAAAAATTAGTACGGCGCTGTTTTGAAACAAATGTCTATGGTAAAAAAAACGCTTAAGTATAATGTATACACAAAAGTTTTGCCCAAATAAATAGGAGAGAAACAATCACCAAAAATAACCTAAAATATTTTCACCTACATTCATCATAAATCATCATCCTATTTTAGTAAATATGAAAATATTTTGGAACAGCCTATAAACGACCGAACCGGTTTCACAGTGAAGTAGGCAATACCTATTATTTGCACGCAATAAGGTATTGGCACTAACATAGTATGTTTAACTTTGATTAGCAAATAGAATGGGCCGGCCCAAACCGCAATATAACGGCACTTTTTTAAATGATATTATTGCAAGAACACATTTAAAAAAATAAATCTGACACATGACGATAATTTTAAAGTAAATTTAATTTTAAATTACTATAAATGTTTAAAATTCTTAAAAATTTCTGAGTCACAGTCCGAAGTTTAGAACTTGGTAGAAAATCAATGCCTCATGTGATATCGCTTGCACCTGTGTTTGCACACACACTTGTACACTATATTTTGCAGTCGGCTATTCTTTGTTCTGAATGGCCGCCGAGAATGTAATCGATCAGGAGAACATCATTATCACCATCTGTTATAATATTAATAAAAGCGGCCAAGTGCGAGTCGGACTCGCCCATAAAGGGTTCCGTAGCAGCAAGTACTTATTACATGCTTGTTTATGTGTATGAAATATAATGTTTTTTTTTTTATATTTCAGTTGATTGAATGAAAGGTAAATTGCGGTTTACGATAGATACACGTATGGGTTTGATGAAAAAAATTTTTTGAGATTCAGTTCTAAGTACGGGACCCCCAAAATTTATTGTTTTTTTTTTCTATTTTTGTGTGAAAATCTTAATGCGGTTCACATAATATATCTACTTACCAAGTTTCAACAATATATTTCTTATAGTTTCGGAAAAAAGTGGCTGTGACATACGGACGGACAGACAGACAGACAGAGATGACGAATCTATAAAGGTTCCATTTTTTGCCATTTGGCTACGGAACCCTAATAAAAAGTAATAAAATTGCCTATGTCTAAATCTCTTTGTCTCTTATAAGTATATATAATATTTGACAGTACACAAAGGGTTATTTGGAGTACACTCTATTTCAGGGGAATCTGTAGTAATCATCAGTATATGGTGCAAAATAATTACCAATCAAGACTAAGAACTAAAAGTGATAATTATACATAATCATCTCCATATTTTAGTCTTGGATAGACATATATGTATATTTTATTATACGACAGAAAGGAAAACTAATTTGAAATTTATATATATATAAATATTCAGCATTGTAATAGAGAATCTTTATTCAAGACACTGCTATCCACCTGTATTAGAGCCTTATTTCGTGCCTGTAATCCATTGCATTAAGATTTCGGAATACTAATAGAAAGTATTATTTTTCGATAGCAAAGTATCTGGAAGAATAGGTAGTACTATTTACTTTCCGGAAAGGGTTGTATTAACTTATTTACGTTGTATAAAGAATTACTAAGTTACCGATTTTATTTATCGTTAAAGTACTTTACTAGCTTTCAGTTGTGAGAAACTGGTTAATCTAATTTGATATTTCAATTAAATTTTATTTATTACAGTTTGAAGTTTGGAGTGTTTTTTAAACTTTCATTTTACTTGTCATTTTTATTTATTGCCGTTCAAGTTTGAATTGGATTCTATTAGATAGTTTTTTGTTAATGGTTTTTGTATATAGACAGGTAAAAAGGCCACCCGATGGTAAATGTTTACCACTGCCATTCGCTACCATAGACACTGTCATAGACAATGGATTTTATTGAATATAGTATGATCCCGTGCTGATGGTATTCCCCCCTATTGAATATCTGATTGGTATCTCCCCTATTAAAACACAAATGATATTTATATGTGTATCTCATAGTGCTTTTGACAGAGTTATGTAATTTCCATTTGTAATTCATGAAGTTTGCCTACATGACGAAAACAAAAATGAGATCGAAAGTTCAGTAGTGCTTGCTTGTATTTGAACCTGCAAGTATTTCGTAAGATCCACGTGTTCAATGCCATGAGTTCTCTAAACACTGATATATTTTATTATTATTTTCAAATCACATCGATAAAGCAGATAGATATTTCAAAATATTATTACTTTTCTTCTTTCATGTTAAGGCTATATGTAGATATGTATATATATATCAGATCGGCTAAAGAGCACCAGGGTTCCGTCAGTTGAATACTATATACTCGAAAACATAAATATTCTGCTATCAAAAAGCCTTTCTATGTATATATTGACAATTCCAGCCCTGATTATACATATAGCTCATCTATCTCATCTTAAAAATCGGTTCAAGATTCCTGAACAGCGAAATTATTGATGATCTCGCAAGGAAGCAAGGTCGTCATTTCAAGCAATTTAACACATATTTCACTGAAATAAAACATTGAACAAATTGACGGATGCACGAACCTCAGCTCGGCGAGATGATTACACAACGGAGACCGAGCTTGTTTCTAAAACGGGTTCTCATTGTTCTAGTATATTTCTACCTGGTCTCAACTAGCGCCATTTGAATCTAACGACAGTTTTTCACACAACAGTATTACATTGTGTAATGAGTTTTGCTGGTATTTATTTTTTCTTTTTATATTAGTTACATAATTTGTTTTGGGCTCATGAGGGTTTTACTTACTCTGAAAATGTTCTATACTTAAGTAGACTTACTCGGTGCTCGCTTGTGTGGGTGCCACCCACTCATCAGATAGATATTCTACCGAAAAACAACAATAATACTTAGTATTGTTGCGTTCCGGTTTGAAGATTAAGTGACTCAGCTTATATAAACTTATATCTAATGTATTTGAATTAGATAAAAATTATATCTACTAAATTTGATATACCAAGTTGCAACTATGTTAGTCGGCGACTTGATTCATCCGATGCATGGTTCATTTATAATCTGCTTAACTCTTTAATAGGAACTGATACATCAGGGTTTTCATACGAGTTCGAACATGTTATACTTGTAAAATTATAATAACGAATACGAGCGTTGTATATATTACGTATTGTGCTAGATTACAATAATTCAAAGTTCTGAAATATGATTCTATTTCCTTCTGCTCTATAAATTAATTCTTTATTGTATCACTCAAATGTTTCTAAAATATTTTTTTTGGTAATGTTATATTATATACGGTTCCATGGAGCTAAGAAACATTTTAAGTAAGACAAGTGATATCACAGCGCGTGGAAACAATATAGACTTGTTCTAGACACTGACAACTAGGCCTGAGTTTAATTTGAAGTGTGATGGATGAATACAAATGACTTATCCGTCACAGAAATAACTGTAATGAATGATAAAGTAAAGTGCCATATTAAGAAACATATACACGTCCAATTGTTTTGTATTAATTATAAAGATTTCTTGGCACAAGAAATCATGGCATGTCAGAAATGTTGTCTTCAGTGGCTGTTTGACTATTTCCTTGGTCTAGTGGCTGGTATAGGATGCAGATCTCAAGGCCCTAGGTTCAAACCCTGGATGGGGACAGTTAAAAGTAATTTGGTTTTTCTTCGAGAATTTCCCATCCCGATACTTGTGCCTATTGTAGCTACGTATTTACATCCTTCAAACCAGAACAAGAGAATTATGTGTACTAAGTATTTTTGCTTATAATATATGAAGAGTAGGTGGTCCCTATGCAGACGGGCTTGCACAAAGCCCTATAACCAAGTGATTTGATTATCATCATCATATGTAACCGAGTTCAGAAATCTCATAATTAATTGATTATAAAATAAATTATAATTCTGATAAATACTATTCTGTAGCTATGTAACGTTTACTAAATTAGGAGGCATTCTTTTTTACTTTAAATCTATATAAATATTACAAATAGCTAACTTATATACCTAATTACGATACTAAGTTGCCCCGTAAACAGTGATAATGTACAGTCCTGTGCAAATATTGCTCTCAGGTCTTCCAAATGAAGTGGTCAGACTAACGCTCGCTGCTAATGGCCGGCATGGGAAGATCACAGGTGCTTACTTACTAGCTGTTGATATTTTCCTTTATGTATTTCATGTGTTTAACGGTCGGTTGTACTATTCAAGAAGTCATTGCCATGTGATTAGACATTTACGGACTGTAATACTTTTTAAGATACAATATAGGTACCAATGTAAGTGTATTTTTTGTACAACAATATTAACTTCCAATGTTCCCCGTTTATTAAAATCATATGATGTGGGTCCATGTAATAGTTTGCTCGCGGTACCATCATCAAAAGAAGCTAAGCTATTATTTAAAATGTCTGAATAGGAGTTTCTTGGTGGTAGGGCTTTGTGCATGCCCGTCTGGATAGGTACCACCCACTCATCAGATATTCTACCGCCAAACAGCAGTACTCAGTATTGTTGTGTTCCGGTTTGAAGGGTGAGTGAGCCAGTGTAACTACAGGCACAAGGGACATAACATCTTAGTTCCCAAGGTTGGTGGCGCATTGATGATGTAAGGAATGGTTAATATTTCTTACAGCACCATTGTCTATGGGCGGTGCTGACCACTTACCATCAGGTGGCCCATTTGCTCGTCCGCCTACCGATAACATAAAAAAAAGTAGTTATTAATATTATGGAACAAAATAATTCGTTTTTAATTAAATCTATTCCCAGTAATGTTATTGTGGTCGGTTGATAATAATTAACTGACTATTAATTGTTCATTCGAGGAAATACATGTTATGTAATTAAACATATATCACAGTTCGTCCAATATTTTTTAAATCAACAAAAAACACATGAATTACTTATAAATATTTCTGATTTTTTATTTTTTTAACAATCTCTGTATACGAATATACCGTAATCAAAATAATCTTTATGAAAAAAGCTCTTTCGAGCACTTTGTTATTTTATAATTATTGAATTATATGTAAAGCTTTCATCGGAGTACCGGCAATAAGCTCAGTTTTCAGAAATTGAGTTATATCAACTAGAAATACGACTAGTTGTAAAATTCATACGATTTTATCTGTCACTTTTCAGTTAAGTAGAAGTTTTCGAAAATCGATTCAAAGCGGATGAAACAATCCCTTCATGTTTCAAATTGCAGCTTTTCTAGACTCAGTAGTTTTAGTGCATGGAAAGTCAATCAGATTAAATTATTTTAGGAGTTACGGAAAAAAGCTGATTTAATGTTTCTTAAATAAAAAATTCAGATAACTTTAATACAAAGTTTTTGGGGTATCTGTAGATTATACTTCAATTTGTTTAATATTGGCACTCCCATTGTATTATATGTATTATATTGTATCTAATTTAAATGGCAAAAAGCAGAGATGACCTAGTGGGCTAGAACACATGAACACATCCGGGCGAACGACGCTGGTTTTTTGTGTTTATAATATTTAATCTCGTACTTGGCGGTGAAGAAAAACATCGTGAAGAAACCAAAAGTTTTCGCATGATATACTGGCACATGCCAATGACCATCTATGGAATAAGCTCTTAACGCTCTCCTCAAGGTGAGAGAAGGTCTAAGCCCAGCGGTGGGACATTTACGTTTGTTACATTTATATGTATATATTTTTTATAAATCTTTAACCTGAAGTCGAACAATCCTTACAGAGAGAGATACTACAAATATATTCGTTTCAGATGTCGTGGGCGATCTGGTGCGCTATGGTGGTAGCGGGCTGCGCGTGCGCAGAGGCCGCACCTGCATCTAACGCGCTTACACCTG
This sequence comes from Vanessa tameamea, assembly GCF_037043105.1. NCBI lineage: Eukaryota > Metazoa > Arthropoda > Insecta > Lepidoptera > Nymphalidae > Vanessa > Vanessa tameamea. The sequence goes on along the minus strand of NC_087313.1, from coordinate 6,740,952 downwards.
CTATCGACTGGGCGCAGTTCGACTCAACGGCACCCGACGATGTAAGTAATACGTTAAGAGACAATTTACCCACAAAAAGTAAAAGCTATTCTAGATCATTTTGATACGTAGCAATTTGTAAGAATATAATTAATATTTTATTTTATTTATTTATAAGAAAACAACAGTAGTTAAGACTTACAAGTAGAGTCACAACAACATCAAATACCATAGCCATATCAAATACAGCCATTACACAATATTGGCACAAACATACAATAACAATTGGACCAATGATCAGTAGAACTTATTGCGTGTGTGCACGTAATATTAGATATATATTTCTGTATGCGTGAATAAAACGCAAGGACATTGGTATTAAAACTTATAATTAACAATTTTCATTCAAAATAACAATTTGATATTAGCGCTAAATTTTTAAGTGGATCATCTACTAGACACTATGAAAAGACTCAATTAAAAACGTCACGTACAAATTTCACGATCGCCACTTAACTTTAAAATTTGCATAGAGATTCTCTTCAAACATCAGAATAACATCGTAGTTTAAAAGATTAAAAGTTTTAGTTAACAGAATTACTGATTTAATAACCAAAAGTTTTGAATAATCTAGATATCGATGGTTAATTTGCATATTTTGCAAAGGAGATGCAATGTTTTATATTTTTTTTATTGATTAAACAAAACTCTTTAATAGCAACCAAACAAAAATATTGATGTGTTTTATATAAAACAATATCGCTCCCCGCCGTCTGTACACATCTCAAAATAAAAATACTCTTTATTCAGGTAGGCTCATAAAATAACTTTTGAATCGTCATGATACAGTGTTAAATTAAATACAAATGCAATTCTAGAAGAACCGGTAAGAAACTCAGTAGTTATTACTCTTTTCCACCATTTTCATTATATATCTTTTAAACTGCGCAATAAATTGTAATACGTTTATAATAAATAAACAGAGTGATTCAAGATAAAGGTTTATACACATGTATATTACATTAATATTATAGCAGAGAAAAGCCGAGAATTTCAACTATACCAGCCGCAAAATGGCCGGTTTTCTTTTTATGTTTGATCTTCAATCTAAGAGTTGAATAGGCCTTGTGAAGTGGGTGGCTAATTGTACTATAATTACGAAACACTTCGAAGTAATTAATAAAATAAATAAAACCGGAATAGTCAGTAAAAATCGAAATCAAAATTATTTTAAATCTCTTCGATATCATAACTCAAAGTTCGAAAACTAATCGTTTTGCTACCGGCTACTTAAAGCAATTTGTTAGTTGATATTCGAGTATCAGTCGAAACGCTTGTAACCCTTGTTAGTTATAAACTTTACCGTAATCACATGTCAAAGTGTTAACAATTCGTATTGGAAGTTGGCGGTCGTAATAACAATTCAACTTAGCCAGTATTATGAAGGTTTCTGTTGAATTATGATTGAGATAAATGTTAGCCAAATATATTTTAGTATCGAGTCTATTATATTTATTATTTGAATTGGATTATTTATTTTTGAACAACGCATGAAAATTATATTTACATATTGATAATCCACGTGTTTTTGGTCGAGTATGACTGGAGAGACTAGAGCGTTTGCTATCTCAATCAATGTGTTTATAAAAGCTTTAAAAAAATAAAATTAATATATTGCTGATAACATGAGACGTCAGATGACGTCTTCGTCGTCTCCGCCGAGCAGGGTTGGCTCTTTTCCGTTCCCGCTCCACCGTCTCCTTTTGAACCGTGACGGTCTCACTGAAGGAGGCTACAGCTCTTCGGGTCGATTTACTACGTACTGTCTACTCTATCACCGCTGTTAGCGCAAAATGCACTAAAACCACGCATGAATATACTAACCCATCAATCCCCCAGTAAAAACATTCTTAAAAAGGCATGACATGAGGCACGCGTCACTGTTTAGGTCTGCCCGCTGAATCCTTTTCCTTGCAGTGTTATAATACCTCTTGCGCTATCACCAAATAAATAACGACAAGCGAATTATTATAATATTGATTTGACAAAAGTATTATATAAAGATACATTCAAGAGCGATGTAACTCTTTTTTTTTGTTTTTATAAATGTAATATAAATATGAATGACATAATATTGGTGCAAAACCTCAGAAGTTCGGTTTATTTAACATTATAATTGCAGTATTTCTTAAAACTCTACAGATACTTTAATATCTTGATAGCGTACTTACGACTAACGTATAAGAAGTACTAATTCTACACTAAGTTTTAACTCAGGGTTGGCCTAGTGCCAAATAACTTTTACCGTCACTTGAAACTTTGGAACTCGAATCGTATAACTGCTAGCCTAGTTATATTTCGCTTCTTTGTCGAACTTCCATTTGAAGAAAAGAAAAAAGCTTTCGAGGTCAATTAAATCAAACTGTTAAGTACTTCTTTTTTCTTCTAAAATAGGTAGGTAGAAGGGGCAAGTGAAACAGTCCATGGTAAGTGGTCACTACGCCAATGGAAATTGGCGCTGCAAGAAACATTGACCACTTCATACTAACTAAGACTAAGGGGATAAGATGTTATGTCCCTTGTGCCTGTAGTTACACTGAATCACTTAGCCTGGAACACAAAAATTCTAAGTATACCTTTTCCGTTTCTGATGAGTGGGTGGTACCTACCAAAAAGGGTTTGCATAAAGCTCTACCACCAAGTAGCTTCATTGTTTATTAATTTATATTGAAGATTATAATATAATTAAATTTACCCTTTACAGAATTACGTATAATACCTTATTGTTTTGTTGACGAATGAAATAAAACGTTGTTGGTTTAGTGTACGAGGGTTTTGAACTCCGTTATATTATTTTGAATTTTGCCTCACGTCTTGACTCAAATTTTAACAAGAATCACGCAAAAGTATAAAATTATTTCAATAAGTAAGTTGCGGTAGTTCAAGTCCCATTCAGATACATTTATTAAATATATACGCTTTACACTTACATATTCAAAGATAGTAGTGCCGTGTGATTTGAGAACCGGTTAAATAAACTCTGCGGATTTTTTTTTCTAATTCTGTTTACAATTTTAAATATCATCGAAAAATAGGGAGGAGGGGATCATGACATAATTATCATCTACGAACATAATTGTGACCATTCTGTACACAAATCTTTTTTTTACATTTAATACTCCCGCTTCATTTAGTAGTAGATAATAATAATTCATATGAGTTGTCAATTCCATATTAATTCAATAAATATATACAATATTCGAATTTTGGTACCTGTATGGTTATAGTGTATGGGTTCAATAGAGTAGAGAGCCGCTCTATCTCACAAGCCGTTGTTGGTATAAGAGAACTCAATCCATCATCAGCCCCTAAACCTTTAGAATTGTATTTAAAATTAATTGATTATTTGTAGGAAAGCATCGGCTACGCTGTTCCTTCCATGAGCGGACGCTTCACGGCCGGCGCGCCTTGGCTCTACCTCTTAGCTGAAGTACCGCGTGATTCTCAGGTATTATAATAGTTGTATAACATTCACTTAAAATATTTTCAAATCATTTTTATATGAATTTGATTTTAAGTATTTTTATTGATGTAATTACTTAACCAAATGTATGAGTTTTAATTTTACAAGCTATCAACAGTTTTTCTATTAACGAAAGCGTTTAGATACAACGTTTTGTCAAAAAATTATAAAACAAGTCAAGTAAGTATCTTTTTAATGATCCTCAGCCTGATATTGACTAAACTCTAATTGTGTTACAAAAGAAAATGGACTCTTTTAATTATTTTCTAAGTAAACTTGATTCTTCCCATTCCTTTACGAGTAGGTAAACGTAATTAGCGACTGTACTGATATACAATATAAATACATATTATTTATACTATTTAAATATATTTTTATATACGTATTAAAAAAATATACATATTATAAACTAAATTGTAAATAATTTATGTGTTTTGTGTATTAAATATTAATATAATATTTTCGTGAATATGTCGTGTAAAAGCGAGAAATTAATAAGTAGCTTTAGGTATTCATGTCCTTTGCAATGAAAGGCTTTCATTTGGACGGCATGTCGGATGACGCAATATTCTGCATACAAAGAGCTAGTGCTGTGACGTCAAAATAGACGAACTCATATTCGGTGTCGGTGTCATATAACGAATGAGATGTGTACAAAGGTACCTAGTAATGAGGGTCTGGCTCGCTCACGCCGCACCCTCTACGTGTCCGTGAATCCTGCGGTGGAAGTCCTACAACGCGAGGCATACAACAATTATCTGGAAAGACAAGCACACGCCAACCGAAATTTTCTGAACTGCGTGGGAAAGCGAGGTTAGAAACAACTGTTTAAACTTTGAATGTGATAAGACTTATGTGACTCAAACTTAATGTGTAATGCTTCTGTTGGATAATGAATTTGCTTGTATTGTTTGATTTCCTCTTTCCCGTGTACACGTTAAGCACGGCCACGAGATATACTTTAAATTGCAACTTCAACTCGATAATTCGCGTTAAATTTGCAACTTATCTGCGTACGTTCATAACATAATGAATTTGTTCAGATAACTGAAATAACTATTCAACTAGCACGTTTTGTCGCTAACTTAACTTTTCATGTTACATGAAACTGATTGTGTTGTTGTTTGGCTCTGAAATATTAAAATATAATTCTATTTACTGCTGTATAAAGTGTAATTCAATGTCTATAACTATTTTTCTTGCATTTGTAGATCCTTGGAGTAACCCAGACTGCATATTGAAGCATTAAATATTCACATATTAGAAGATAGAAGCCAATTTTTGCCGTCCTGCGACTAACAAAATATTAAATATTTAAATACTTATAAAGTTTGTTAAAATAAAAAAGTTACACTTTATAATATTGTGAAAGGTTTTATTATGACGATTAATAAAATTGTTTGAAAAACGAATATACATTTGTTATATTTTATCGTTTCCTGTTTATGTGTTTTATAAGAATAATATTCTGATATAAATAACACCGTGTTTAAGGTTACATTTAATTTGAATGATCTGGCATATTTTTAAATAATAGAGATACAATCCTTTTACGGTAGCTATTAATAGTAATTGGTAAAACATATGTATCTTTATAATCTAATTTAAGCCCAACTGCTTGCCAGTTTTCCCTATTCTCAATATATTATATACATATTTATCAGAAAGAGAGAGACGCTTGATTACTATTTAGTATCTCGCTCTTATTAAATATGACTACAGATACATTTTTATGTTTTCCTGTTGGAATTGCGGCCACGGCCAAGGAATTATGTCCACGGCTAAGGAGTTGTGTCCGTCATCGTAGCTTCGATTTGAGATATTTTAATAACTTATTTACCCTTTCCGTGATTTAAGCTTCTATCCGCAGCCTCATAAGCTTTTCACTAGACCAACGAGGTAGTCAACTAAAAAAATAAAAGAGTTTATACTGTGATTGCGAAGGAGAATGAGCGTGTGAAGCGACGCATGCCGCAGCTGTCCATCGACATGCCGATGTCCGTTCTACGCAATAAGCTGAATCTCGAGATGGAAAGGAAGGTGCATGCTCTCCGGGCCGCAGTCAATAGAAACTTCCTCAACGACATTGGAAAGAGAGGTATGAACTATACATGACAACATCAATGCGTCAATACTTTGTGAAATGTTTGTTACAACTTTTTTACTTCTTAACATTGTACTTAGTTGAATCTGTTTACAATTCTATACATTGCTATTCGTAATTTTAATACTGCTTTTACTTTCAGGTTTCGGGTTAAGATCTTCGGAAGTGGATAAATATTAATTGTTAATACAGCGTCACTCCGCAACGAGTTCTTCTGATTATTGTTATTATTGATCTAACGATTGCTACGTGATATTTTAATTTAAGCATATTCATTATTTAATATGTAGGTAACTTTTAGTGATAGCTCAATCGTAATGTTTGATAGAATTCATGTAATCCTGTAGTTCCTTAACTATATTAACATGTTTATTATTATAAAATGTAATAATTAATTATATTGTAATTTTTTTAGCTTGAAATTAAAAATTTCCTTAGAAACAAATAAATATTGTTAAAATTATAACTTATTGTTGTTTAATTTCAATTTAATTTCCCCAAACTCATTACTAAATAAAATCTATTATATAAAATAAATTCAGTACAATACAATATTAAACTTTAAGTCTGTGTGCTGAATAATGCTCAGAGCAAATACATTTTAGTATACGCTCATATTCAAATTCATACAATTAAAAAACTCATAAATTAATTAGCCGATGGTTAAACAGAAAGCTAAGCTGTATTCCTCTAATTGACATAAACATCTCTGCGAATACAACGTCATGACAAGAAATGATTTGAACATTACAAACATTTCATTGGAAGGCAACTACAATAAACCACAGCGGGGCATCTTACCGCATAAGCTGATATGTCATTGGTTTTAATGCCCGTAAAAATCATTAACACGAATAAAATTTACCACCTACGCAATTTCTAGTTAATTAGCTGTATCGGTTTCAAAAGCCAATTGTCCGCTTTGATCTTTGTTATTGACATCCAATCAATGTTAATTTGTAAATGAAATTTACATTTTTCACGAAACATGAAATCGTATTAAAGTTTATATAATAGAGCGATACGTACAAGGCGTTCCGAAAACCTGGAAATCTCGTTTAACATTTCCTTTAATAATATTTTATACGGCGATGCAACGCGTTTCGTGTAGCTCGTTAGCGAAATTCAAAATTTATGCGAATAGTTTTAGTTTGTAATGTGATTTTTAAACAAGACGTTACTAGATATTTTAATGTTTATCAATTATATTAGAATGTCGCCGAAATCCACGAAGGGCGCGCGAGGCCGAAACGGAAGATGCCGTCGCTCTCCATCAACAATCCCATGGAGGTGCTCCGCCAGCGACTCCTGCTCGAAGTGGCCCGCAAACAAATGCGCGAAGCAAACCAACGGCAGGCGGTCGCCAACAGAGTCTTCTTGCAAAACGTTGGCAAACGAGGTATGATATAATAACATAGCAAATATACGACGCCATGTTTTTTTTATTTATAGTACAGCAATAATTTTCCTTTATCATATGAATAAATGTGTGCGTTATAATAATAAATACAAATCTGATTCTTCTAACCAGATCAACTTATACCGTTGGAAATAATTAAATTAGCAATTAAAGCCTAATTTTAATTGGTGCTTTGAAAGTAACAACGATTACATAATTATTTTTATAGTAATTAAAAATATTTGTCGGTTACTGATTGCGAAAATTCTTACAAGAAGGTATTATCTTATTTTAAGATTCATTCAAAGCTGTTAATTGAAACTTTGAACTTTACCAATTTTGAACTTCAAGCTTTTGAAGGGCAGCGCTCTATTACCTTTTAATTTACAACCTAAAGAGCTATTATTTCATTATTTTTTTTAAATTATATAATTCAAACTGTTAAGTTTAATTGATGGAATGTAATTGGAATTATAGAGTATTTTTGTAACAGGTTTTTGGGCTAATTCAGTATCATCTCGCTACGACAATTAAAGAGTACTGGGAGCCGTTTTTAGTTCTGCGGATGCTCTCGCCACCTGCGTACAAGACTCTGCGACACCATCTATATTTTCGAGAGAACAAACCTAACAATATGTATAATTTAAATAGTAGTTAACGAATGCAGTATTATTTGATCCGGTAATTAAAATCATGAATGCAAAAGTAGCAATTTTAGACGCGAAGCTTAATTTTAAAAATATCCTTCGTAGTGTTTAGAATGCAAGACACTCGGCAGAATTACGTCTACTTTAAAATTTATTAAGGAAATTAAGTCCTCTTCGAGATACTATAATTAACAGAATTACCGTCCTTATTTTAACTGCTTATTAATATATTTCGTTTCGTTTATTTTACAATAACTTCGGTGTGAATGTTAACTGGCTCAACATTCACTCCAAACACAGTGTTATTATATATTATTTACATAATTTAAAAGATTTTTTTTCTAGTTGTAGGTATTTTATATGATTTGTGCCAAATAAATTTGGATATCGATATAAACTGATTCTATAACTACAGTAATATCTATAACTATCTATCTTAGTAAATTGTAATTGTATAAAAAAACGAACTATCCACCTATTTTTATGTTACTTATAGATATGTACAGGTTAGCTGTTACATGTAAATCTTATGTTATAATCATTGATCTCTATTAGCTTATAAATGTAGGCGAATGTAATAGTCTATAACATTTAAATATTAATTACGTTCAATAAAAACGTTAAATTATTGTTATTCGTTTTATTTCACATACTAAATTCAACTAGCGTTCCTTGTTGCCGCCATCTTGAAGTTAAATTAAAAAAGTCAGATGATTTGGAAAAAAATTAAATCCTATATAAACAAGTGCTTGGGATTAAAAACTAAACTTATTGTTTCGTGTTTATGTAATATGCAAATATATTCCCGTTATAATATTAAAATAGCGTGGCTTAATTTGATAATAGTGATATTTAAACAATGTCTTGTTAAATATGCTACGTGACCTCGGGGAAATATGCGACGCATGGCTTTGATATCACATCGTGTTCGTTGGTTAACGCGAATAATGTGTAGGTAAGTTTGGTCTATTCCCATTTGATACAAGACTTGAGTGTAACGCCTTTTATTCTGGTTTGTATGAATAAGTACAGATAATATATATGGGATAAAAGTTTTGTTCTTCTGTTTGAATGAAATGATATAAATATTAATTAAAGATTATTGAATTAGTGATTGTTCTAAACGCTATCTTATCTATAATAATGTATGAAAATATTCTTATTAATGTATTTAAATACAAAGAGTTTAAAAACAACTTATAACTTAAACTTAACTTGAGTTTGAACTTCCATTCTTACTTGACACTGCTAATTGGACCGAAGATTTTAACATTACTTAACAATGTTTTATTGCATAATTTATCATTACTTTTTTATCTTTGTTTTTTAAGGATTGATGTTGCGTGTTTAGTTTTTCTTATATACTTATTTCATCTTATTATTATATTAATCAGTATATTTACTTATTTTATCTTAGAGAGTAGAGATTTCTTTTAAAACCTTGATGAGTAACAAATTATTTGAATTTAAAAAAAAAGTTTGGCGAGATTTAACTACCGATTGCCTGCTATCATTAGGAATCCTTTAGTGCTGGTTCCCAAACGCCATAATTAAGTTAGAAAATATCGATAAGCGAAAGATCACATAGTCGTATCTCACGACTTTCACTGATAATTCTATTCTTCTAACCCGGAATAACTCGGCTGTTTTTACAGTATAGGTAATGATATTTTAGTTTTTATAAACCAAAAATGTCACATTATATCGACAAAATGCTCTGGTTCAATTTTCCGTCATCATCAAATTGGAATGCTGTAATAAAGGGCTCAATCAACTTTCAAGCTAAGGTCTCTCTTTGACGACATTAATTAGCTTTTTCAGAACCACTGCACACTGTAGATTCACATATTCACATTTATGTTATATAATATTTGAAACTGTTAATGAAGCTTAAAAATTGAAAAGGGAATTAAAGAGCATTCAACTATAAAAATTCAATTTATTAATTAATACAAAAATAAATATTTTTCGACGTGAATTTCCCGTTTACATACGAATGAATGATATTGATGATTTTTGGTAATTTTATCGCGTAATATTTGTATTAAATTGGTTATTTAGCTGACATTTGATGAATGGGAAAACTTTGGTTCGACAACTATAGACGCAGAAGTTAAACATTGACTTGCTCTATCCTTTTGTCGTTGACGATTGCGCGTAATCAAAGCCGCACATCCTATTAGCTACTCTTGTCTAATATCATGTGACTTTATTAATGTGTGTGTAAACAATGACTTTAAGTACAACATCTTATTCATTATTTTATACATATTTATATATAATAGGATGTTGGTATGTCTGAGATTATTATACTTCGATACCGTTTGATCGAAAACCATGAAGGTTTTACTAAATGGTGTATACCAATTTGTAAGTTGTTTTCACGTTAAAATATATTATTTTTTATATAAATTAGTAATTGATAATGGATAATATTTTCCATATTTTATTTTATTTTTATTTAGTTTATTTTGTTTACACACAATTTAATTATTGTTGAACGCGTTATGACTCATGTGTCACAAAATGAAGGTCATATTTTTTTTATAAATATAGATAAAATATACAACTAAAGGACAACGTTTGCTCGTTTTAATTTGTAATATATAAAATACATAGTCCTGATAGACTAACTATATATGCAAATGTACTATACTATATGTAATATTATACGAAAGGAAGATTTGAAATTTGGAAAACTTCATTTCGTAATATAAAAGTTCAGAAAGGAAGGTTTATTAGAAATTTGATTTTAAGGGGGTGCTGCACCTTTTTAATCTCCGTGGCTAAGCCGAGTTTTTGCTGAAAATGCACTAATATATTTTTTAATTTTCCGCGTGCGAAGCCACGATCTCTATTTTCACATCACTACCACGGCATAGCAGTGTATTTGTTTTACCTAATGACGATAAAATCTTCTATACTAATAAAATAACATGTCATGATTGACTGATTCATCCTCGCCAAGCGTAAATTTAAAAAAGTTCGGGATCGTTTTATTAAGTAGACACCCACTAAGGAGGGAGTTTTGGAATTCTACCCCTAAGGGGGTGAAATAAGGGTTCGAAGTTTGTACGGATGCCCGTAATTTTTTAAGTTAGAAACATAAAACTTTATTTTTTTAAGATACTGATTAAAAATGTGTAGATACGTATTTAGGCGTTTCTGGATATTTAACCCTAAGGGGGGAAAGTAGAGGTTGACTTTTCGTGTGGAAGTCCGTCATTTTTGAAGTAAAAAGCATAAAACTTTATTTTTAGGGCTACTGATTATAAATGAGTAGATATGTACTTAAGCGTTTCTGGATATTCTACCCTAAGGGGTGAAATACAAACCAATGTGATCAAAGAGGTCTTAAATTAACGTAATATTTTAAGTTAATCTGTAAATATATTCAACTTCCACGTAGTATATTAAAAAAATTAAACATCGTGGACAGGAAGTGCACAAAAAAGTAATTAAATTGGTGCGCATATTTTACATCTTCTATTTATCGATGTCCGAAAAACTCCGCACGATTTTGATTTTATAATTAAAAAAAAAAGTCGATTCCCAACACTCAATACTAAACCATACTATTGTGTATTTTAAAATAGACTTCAGAAGAAGGATGATAAAATCTTAAGTATCGACAATAAATTTCAGGACTTTTATTTATTTTATGTTTGAATTTTGTGTTTCTTTAAAGAGTTATAAGGACTCTGTTTTCAGTATTACTTATACTCTGTAACGTTAAACATATTATTGATTATTATAGAAACGATGAAACAAATATCGTTCGCTGCTTAAATTATGTTCGAATTTTGATATCGATGTATTACTTACCTATTATTTTAAAACATTTTTTTTTATACAGATTATTAATTAAATTCATCCTCAGACATAGGCTATTTAAATTTAATTTTATAAAATAGGTTTTGTTAGTATTTCTGTCTTATATCTTAATCGTAATGCGAAGTACATGTTCTTCTGCCAGATTTAATTTCTATCTATTAATGATTGAGAATCATTGCCGAATCATTTGATAACATGTGTAGGAGCATAAAAACCTCGTCATTACCATAATGAGTCATTGCGAAGATATAAAATTCTAACATTACGGATTGAAGTGCGTGTTTTAGCTATTATTGCACATTAGTATAACAGTTGCGTTAATGCTACGCCTGAAGGCTCGCCAGCGGGACGACGCTACGAGTCTACGAACGTCAAGTGATAATTAAAGGTGATTTAATTTAAAGCGGCGTGCCGAGAGCCACATGATTTTATTACCCACTTCTCGACGCGTTTTCGTCAAGTAAAGAGCCCTTTGCATCGCCACTTATATTAATTGCATATTTTTGTAATCAAAAAAATGGTAAAAATAGTCGTACATTTTTTTTTTAAATTTCATTTAAACGAAAACTTATTTACGTACTATGTCTATACATATAATATTACAGTAAGCGTTGTAACCAATCGCCACGCGAATGTCAAACTGTTGGCTTCTAATATATATTATATCTTACTAGTTGTCGCGCGCGGCTTCGGTCGCACTTTATGGTAAGTCCACACGACACAGACTGGGCACAGACTTTTATCCTACAGATATCTGTACAGATTTACAATTCTGAGTAAAAAATTCTATCAAAAAAATATAAAATATAAATAAAAAAGGATGTCCTTCCTTCATCATAATTTAATCGAATGTGGTTGTATTTTGAATATGAAACTGTAACAGACAGACAGAGAAATTAAATTTCGCAATTAATAATTGTTGTCTGTCTATTTAATCTTTATAGGACAGGTATATGAAATTATAAAAAAATATAATTAAAAAAATATGTACTGTGAGAATATACTCTTTCTTTCTGTCTCTGCAAGGTATTTTATCCCGTGTATATATACTACGGTTCGTTATATCGTAACTTATGAATTAAAAAATATATATACATATATATATCCCTATGGTAAAATAATCTAAAATCTTGAGATATCATAGCAAAAAAATGTAGGTGGAGGGTAGAACTATATTAAAAATAACCCTAATAAAAGAAAAATCTTAATTACCTTGCCTTGAGATTAAATGATATAGATGTATATTATGTTTATGATGATGAAGAAATATATATTAAACAATCTACGCAGAGATTTTTTGTTTTAAAATATTTCCAGAGAATTCCAGTACGCTTTGTAAAACTTTTCTCATTGATGTGAAAACGCGATTTTTTACAGCTGAATTTCTTCTTGAGAAAGTTTTAATAATATTTCTGCTTAAATTACAGCAAATTATCAATTTAGCCTTGCATTATTTTGAAAGTATTTGTTTAGATGTATAAAACTAAAAATCAATTATATAAATCTCTATATACCTCATTAGCGCTTAACGACAATGGAAGAAACGTGGTTATACAAGCTTTAAAACTTTATTTTGAGTCATTTTTTTGCTCAGCATTGGGTATTACATTATTATTACTACTATATTTTAAGATTCTATATAAGTTTATCAACGCTGCTATTGAATTAAACATTTTAAATAAAATTGTAAAATTGTTTAACTGAATACAATAAAATAACTTTTATTTTAACTTTTAAAGGTACACGTTATTTTGAAATTGCATTCGACAATGAACAGTGAAATTATATTCAAAATGAAATTTGAAATCTCTGTGCTTGACTTTCTAATTCCATAGTTTTTTATGTTGGAGGGAGTTTTAAAAAGCGCGTCACAAAATATATGTAGACATTGTACCAGTCTTGTTTTGAATTCATATAAACTTTTTGATTTTGATTTTTATATAATTCTCAATACATAAATTAATTTAAAAAATCAGTACAATCAAAAGTGCCGATACTGTTTTTATTGATATAATGCATTATTATTTGCATTTAAAACCTGCAAAACCTTTTTTTATACTACTAAAAAGCCACTTGTACATTAATACAAGTTGTAGAAGTGAATCTCGTCACCTAATGAAGTTATGTGAAAAAGTAAAGCCTGTAAATGTCCCTCCGTCCTCTTAAGAGCATGAAGTCTTCAGTTTGGAAATAGTTACATCACTCTGCTGTAGGTGTATCGGTGAGTACACATATGGCACATTTTCAGAGGCAAATTAAGCACTTGAGAGTGATCTGTGGTGTCGCATTGTAGCAGCCTTGTGGAATCAACTCCAAACATTCTCCTGAATATGAACGTGGGACGTTTACACACATCAACAAATTAATTTTACTAGCAGCTACTTATTTATAAAATTAAAGCGAGTCGGATAAATGTTTCTGAAGCCATTAAAACCAACAGACAGTTATATTACTCCTCTATCCGTTTCTGGTGTTTAATTCATTTATAACAATACTAAAACGCTGAGTAAAATTTTATACCAAAACTATGTAAGCTAACCATTTATTTTTGAAGTTATAAATTCTTTTGTTTTCAGTAAATTCCTACGGTATTTTGTTTAATGTTGTATTTAAATAATTTTAGGTAAAAGCGGTTATCATGAAAGGTAAATTTGAAATGAAATGCGGTTAATAGTTTGAAATCTAAACGAGATTGCACACCATACCTTGTGTATATTGTTTTTTTATTCAATTGCGATGCATACTACACATTTTTAAATTACTATAACTAACAGAATGTAATATTACGAAACGTCAGTTTAATTTTTGTTACAATTCTGTATATATTAAAAATAAATATTAATTTGGACGCTTGTTAGAATGTATTATTAGTCTGGGAATTATTCTTTTAGTAACACATATCAGCTGTCTAACCAATACAACCATAATAATAAATCATATGCTATGGAATTTTTGAAATCATATTAAATGACCATATTGTTCTGGCTGAATTCGGCGCGCAACCATTTCTGTAGGGGCTAGCCAACTACAAATAATACGACTACATACTGCACAAGTGAGTGCACAAACATGTACACTCTTGTTCTTTTACGAGTATAAGAATTGCTTGCAAACACTGAGCTAGTACTGATAAATTCATGATAGAAAAACCAATAACTTATAAGCAGCCGCTGGTAGTGAATCTTGGACCTCGGAATCAATGGCCTCACAAGCTAGCCACTACACCAAGGAGGCAGTTGTAAAAAAATGAAATTATAATAAGCTCTCATACATCAGGTAGTGAGATGGGCGCCTTGCCCCTTCATCATCCGACTGTTTCATTCACATAATGATTGATCAAATATAAGTCGTTGCTAAGTGATGGTTCTATTTATAGGCGAATAGTGTGCCACGTAAAACATCTATCATCTATTGAAAAACACAAAATAAAAAAGTTAACACCTAGAAAAAGCATCAATTCCTTGACAAATATGGACGGAAATGGAAGGTAAGTTCATTAATTTAGTAAATTTAAAATAAAACACGCCAGTGTATATACGCAAATTGATGAAATTAAACATTATAGAATAAAAATTTACTTTTTGATAAAGCTACACGATAACATCATCAATGATGATCAATAAAGATTTAATCTGTTTACTGCTCTTGGTTTTTAAACAAAACAAGCAAGCGAGAGGTGAAGTGTTGTGTGACATTCATTGCTAATGTCTATAAACGACGACAGTAGGATTAATACAGAGGTTAGTTCACGACATTTAAATTGTAAGATATGAATCTATATTTCAAAATATTTTTCTATCTATTGAGTCTAATGATTTTCAAATGCTGACCTTATATGCTCTTCGTCCTGGATTCTTACAATTTCAATTCTGTTCAAACACATAATTTTACGCGGCGTATATTACGTTTTTAATACGGCTTGCCGCTTGATGATTCTAACTTTATAACAGGTATAAATTATATTTATATCGTAATTTGTTATTAATAAATTGCACCCGTGTGAAGCTGGGGCGGGTCGCTAGTCTATACATAATATAATAAAACAGTAACCAATCGATGTCTGTACATGGAAAAAAAAATATTTTATATAAAAATAATAAACGGTTTAGATCTTTTAATTATAATTGTCAGATTTTTCATGTTTGTCTTCGCGTTTGTTATCTCAGTAATGTCTTTACCGATTTTAAATAAGCTTGAATTTACATTTAGTGTTAGTTTTGTATCAATCGGCTTACAAATACAAAATACGCGTTGTGTTGAAACTTTGGTTAACGATATTCTGTTGAAAAATAATGAATAAAACTTTATATGAATAGATAGCTTGAAAAATTTGTTAGTTCGAAACGGCTAAGGGTCACCAGAACGTACAAACAAACTCATAACTTTTTAATTGACACTCCTAATATTTTGATATACTTTATTAATAATATCGTATTTAAAATTAAGTTAAATTACTGTATCATATAATTTTCAAGTACGTCATCTATATCATAAAAGCGAAAGTAATTCAGTGTCTCTCTATTATGATTTCACGGGTAAACCAATTTAGATGAAATTTAGTATGAAGCAAGCTGGACCTCTAAGAACGGAAAGGCTTCCTCCTATTTGAATTACTTTAAGGTTTAAAATATTAATATTTAATAATAGATGTGATCATGTCGTCCGGCCAACTTCGTTTACGGCGGCCTATCTCATGGAATAAAAACTACCAAGGAATAAAACTAGACTAAACTAAACCACGACATATAATACTGCACAAGTGTGTACTCTCTATAGCTCACTCTCAGTACTTGTAGGTATTTTCAAGTCCGTCAGTCTCATACGCCGATGGGACGTCAAATCCAACACGACCGGAAAGAGTTCAGGTGCAGGACCAACGGCTTTACGCGCTTTTCGATCAATGTGAATGTACACTTCCAACTTTCAGACTTCGGGCTGTTACTGAGATTTTATTGACAGAAAAACCCAATAACTTTTTATCGGCCCGATCTGGGATTTACACCCAGAACCTCAAGATTAGTGGCTTTATATTAAGCCACTAGACCAACGAGGTAGAACAGTAATGATAAGCTGTGAGTTTTTTTTTAAGACGAATAGAATATATGGGGTAGTAGGCATTACAAAAAGTATCCTTGGGTTTGTGCAAACCTTTCTCGGTGGGTACCACTTAACCTATATTCTATCGGCAAGCAGCAATACATATTATTGTTGTGTTCCAGTTCGAATTGTCAATGAGCCAATGTAACTACAGGCACAAGGGAAATAACATAGCTTATAAGGTCGGTGGCGCATTGGCGGTGTAATAATATTTCTGACAACATCAATATCTATGGGTGATTAGTGGTGACCACTTACCATCATTATCATCAGATTAAGTTTGTCGTGAAAATTCAATTTTTTTTTTTGGTGTTTCTGTTATTAACTTTATTATTTTCACTATTAATTATTATTTTATTATCTTATATATTCAATAAATATAATCAAAATAAAAGAAGTATGGCTTCCATTTATAATTATTATAATGATCATTATAAATAACTAATTTTAAATAAATTTAAAAACGCCCAGCGAAGCGGGCGGGTAACAGTACCTAATAATAATATTATAAAAAATCCCGTACTTTTGTCTAGAATATGGACACTGATTTTAGATATTTAGACACCTTAAGGCCTAAAGACCTCAACATTAAGTATTCTTAATTTTTAAAACTAGGCATGTATAGATCGATTTATCCAGCAATAGAAATAATCAACTCAATTTTAAGGTTTTCCAACTCCAATCTGAAATAATTTAAGATGTGTTTTATTATATTTTCTCCGTTTTTTAAGGTAAAAAATTTAACCATAAAACGAATTTCTTTATTATCTCCACAAACTATAAACAAATCGCATTCAATGTTGGATAGTTTGGTGTACTCAAACCAAACTATCTCTCCTTTCTAATAATTCAATTATTTATGTATATAATTCCTATATGTAGTTTAGATAAATTACTACCTGGCGAAGAAGCGGTTTCAAATAGTAATTATTATAGGTTGATATATCCCTCAATTCAATACATTGTATTTCATTTCCTCTATTAGTTAAGTCAGTGCATATTTCGCACCAATATAATTTGTAGACTGAATTGAATTGCACCCTACCGTTACTAAATATGGTGACAAAATGTTATTACTAAAACAATATTGTTATCTACATAATATATATTAATATAATAAGATAATATGATTAATTAGGATTCACTGAAAGGCTTCAAAGGTTCCATGTGAAATATTTCTTTGGCAAAGTCTTTAAGTACGAAGCAAAATTAAACACATTTGACGACATATGACGGAAAATTACCTTTCTGTAACGCTCTTTCTTTTTTTTCACAAGCTTTTATTTAACTTTCAATGTACATAATTATGTTCGGATGAAACCTTGCAACTCAATTTAGAAGCTGATATTTTTAACCAGTTAAACTGAAATTTGGTGAACATTTTATTCAGTTTGGAAGACAAAGCATAGTTAACTGTGTGACGTCATTCTAAATCCTGCATGGCGGAACACACACATGAACACAAAATGGCGGATATAAGTATATTTTTTAATTCATTCCTACAATATGGGTATCAAATAATATAAATAAACTTTATTACCAAAAAGTAAAAATAAATTAAAAGGGTTTTCCTTTTTAAAAACAATCATTTATTTAATAAAAGCTTGTTATGCTATGTTAAACTTTTACTGTTAACTTATGACGTCATTTCACATTTGACACATTTGAAAGCTTGTTTTTAAAAAGGTTTTTATTGTTCATTTATTTTAATAAAATTTAGATTGGTATTCTATAGTAAAATTTTGTTGAATAATTTGATAAGTATTATAACCATCAATCAGTAATCAGTTCTACCAAGGCTAGAGAACAAAAGCTTAACATCAATTTACATCGGAAACGACTAATAATATTTTAAATTATAATTTAAACTCTACTTCGAAAACGAATTATTTTAGGAAGATTCTTAGGATGCTAGAAGTTTCGTAACTTGAACAATTAGATCCAAGTTTTAGTAGTCCAGGTTCTAAGGTGCCCAAAGTTCTTAAAGTTGGTAGTTTTGAGATTGATGTGTGTGTTGGTCAAAATGGTTTAATGTCTAGCTTAATAAGACCCACACCCAGGGGATTCAGATTCAAATCTCGGGTTTGGAATTTCACTCGAGTAAATCTCAGTAGCAGAACGAATCAGGAAACTAATGGTGTCATAGGAATACTTTCGTCTCTCAGACATCATGTAAAGTCATCTCACCTAGAAATGCACCTGTGTTTATACAAAAATTTGCACCATAATATGCTCGTATCTCCAACGTAGTGGATTAAGCTTTGAGACAGGTTACTAAGCTAAAATTCAGTGTTTTATTTTCTTCGCATATCTTAAGGATAAATAATTATGACTTGAACCTCAAAACAATTTCATCCGATTCATAAAATACATATCAATCATGATTATTTTTTAAATAAAATGAATAATTATTTATTTTGATTGAGTTTTTATTACTAATATATAAAATGTATTGCCTCTTAGCATCGTCAAATGGCATGATGATAATGTCGATAAACTAAAACACACTTAAACCTTTTTTACATGTTTTTATTTAACTTTTCCTGTTTATAATGCGCGTTCGCGCGCATCAACTATTGGACCTGAATATTTAATCAGTCCCACTCAACTGAATGACCAAATATGTTGCACACACTTTCGGTACGACTGATAAATGTTGTATATTTTTAAAAATAAAACCAAATGCTTTAAAAATATTTCACTCGAAAGCAATCGTGTTGATAGTTTTAATATAAAAATAGCTTAGTGTTTGAAGTGTGGTTAACGAACACTACACTAAAGGTAGTGTTCGTTAACCAGAAGAAAATATAAAACTGTAATCTCAAATGTAAATAAAATCTTATTAGATTCATTAACCACGTAAAAAATTAAAAAGTAACAACGTATACTCTATTCCAATTGAAGAAAGAGTTAAATAAACAAACCAGAAGTTTACATATTCCATGCGATTTGCTTATAGTCTAGTATATGATGAACTACAAACAGTTCTTGATTTTTATTAATTAATTAAAAACATATCCCACTTCACTATCAATGCATTATAATTTTGGATCCAACGTTCCGATAACGATTTCGGCGAAATTTAAAACGCCATTTTTTCGCGAATCCACAGTGAATATCATCGATTATTATTCAAGATCTCGACCAATGATATCGCGTCAATTGAATGTCAAAGTTATATATTTTGTTTATCTTGTAATTATTGTATCTTATGGTTGGAATAGACTATAGAGGTTTATACATAGTAATCTTCGGTTACATCACTCATTATTTTGTAGGGAAATATCATTTTGCTTTGTGTTACCGTGTTGTTTTAAATGTAAAGATACCACCGGTTCGGAAAGTAGATTCTACTGAGAAGTACCGGCAAGAAACTCAGAAAAGTACAATCAAATTCTCATATGCCTGCCTAGAAATTAATAAATACTAAGTCTACGATTTATTTAGCAATGTTTTTTTTTTGACATGAGCTTAAGCAATTTTTTTAATAGGGCAAGTAAAAAAAAATCACTGTGGAATCTTAAAAAAGAAATGAATACCGTGCGCCAGGAAGGATGTATTAACTTTGCGAAGTCGGAAACTAGGTATTATTAGTTTACCTTTCCTCTTAGTTTCTATACAATGATTGTCACCGTCTCTTTAAAAATATTTATATTATTGTGAATATACATAATATTGTTGTTTTTGTTGTTGAAGCAACTGTAAGTATACTCACTTTATTAATATAATCCTGAGCACTTTTAAAAAAAGGGTATATCCGGAGCGATATACCCTTCTTTTAAAAGGGTATATCGTATATCGTATATCGCTCTTAAATATCTTTATAATATCTAATGGAATAACTCGTTCAAATCATAATTCAACGCTACGTTTGGAAACATTATTTGTTAGTAATTTATTGGGTTCTAAAGTAGATGATTAAAAGGGAAGTTATTTCGGTGGGTATTTTATTGAAGAAAATTCGTAAGTATTTGCCACCTCCAAATTCAAATGTTCATTTCTATTTCCACGGGTTAATTCCATACCGAAATTTTCTTTTTAGGTTTTCAACAAATACTGTTAATTACATTTCAAGTAACCTTGATTTTATTATTTGAATTTAGGATTTTATTTCTTATATAAATAGAATTAGCTCGAATACAAACTAGTTAGAATGTTTTCGGAGTATAATATAAACGCTTTCAAATGACATCAATTGCAATATTCCACATTTACGAGACGCATAAAATTACTTATTGTATTTTTTCCATTACATTCAAGCGTTTATCTTGTGGTTGGACTGGTAGGAGTGAGAACGGAAGTGACGTAAGGTGTCAGGATAGAGTCTGGGAATTTTACATCTAAGGCGTCTTTTAAACCGTTGAGCATTTGAGACTTGGTTGAAAAATATCTTTAAAGACGAAGCTTAATGTTTTTCAAGTTAAAAAGATTATTTTTGTTTTACCGTATTTGTAATCATGAAACGTTTTGACAAAAAACATTTCCCCAGACACCCTATTAAGGGGCTATAAAAGTGATCATCTCTTCTGATAATTACAGAATGTCCCTTAGAATGACAACGCCCAATGTGTGTATGCACAATCTTTAATCGGATTTCCTGCGTTGAGGTCCGTAACCGCATACGAGGTACTTATAACATTAACTCACATAGGCGTGTCATATAAAAATATTATAAATCTTTGTATTGCCAATATCATATGACAAAGCACAACTTAGTTATATATTTTTATGTAACAATAGTTACTAAACACTTATATCTGGACTGTTATAAATGTGATGATGATAATGTCGCGCTGCAAGACGATTATATGTTCAACGCATTCAACTCTTCGGGTATTAATAGGTAATTTAAAATTATATATTTTATTTAAATTAAGATAAAAAATTGTTAATTTTAGTTCATAAATGATAAATCCTCTCCTTTTGAGAAGATGATTTGTCGTACACTTCAAATGCAGGATTCACATGTGGCTGACTTTTATGAAGATTTACTCACGATGTTTTCGCTCATCGTCGAGTACGAGATGAAAATTAACGCAAATTAAACATATATAAAATCTAGTCGTTTTTGGCACGTGTTTGAATCCGCAGTCTCGGATTCACGTGTTCTAACAGCCATTCATCTTGGCAATATATAAGTAACTTAAATAGTATTATTATAAAATATGAAAGAAAAGTAGTTTTATATAGATTATGAATAAATAAAACGTCAAAACCAATATGAAAAAAATAATGTTCCTCGTGCGCGTTATAAAGTTAATACGATGGTAATGATACGGAAATTGCATTTCGCGACCACAAAATGTTTAATCAGTAAACTGTCACACAATGCTTCATCAAGTGAGGAAAAAAGCAATGTTTATATGCGTATATAGTAAAAGTAACTATTTTATTGGTAGATTAAAAATACATTTATCCTTGTCTTATTTGTAATAGGATAACAGGCAAAGGGGCAACTTTTAAAATTAAAAGTAAATACATATTTGAAAAATAAGCATTTAAAGAATACAATTTTTTTTTATTTATTTATTTATTATTAAGGACCGTCAGCAGTTACTTACGCATGTTATACATAAAAAAAACATATTTATACTTAATATAAAGTGAGCGACTCTTTAAGACGGCCACAACATGAATTTGTGGCCGTCTAGTTACGGTACAATATATAAGTATATTTATTTTACTAAAATAATTCTATTACACTAAATTTCGTGTTTATACTGTTTCCCGTTGAGCAGTTCCAACGTCTGGAAACAATCCTGAGCTTAAAAACAGGTCATGCTTAATATAAAATTGCATTGTTATCGGAAATGAACTGACATGTTAAATTTCAAGTCTGTAGGATAAAAGCAAGTGCTTCTAATTTAGCTTGTAAGATTTAATCTGAATCAAAAAACATTACGAGTTAAATAAAAGTTTGTAAAACAAAACATACTTTTACAAACCCCCTTTTAAAAGTCATAATTGAAGATTAAATTAAATTTAAAGTGAATACTGCTTCGAAATATAGACTATATCCAGAAGAATCAGCAACAGAACAATAGTTACTTTTTTCTAAAAAATAAATTACTAACTAAGTACTGTATAATTTAATTTAATTATTATATTTTGTGAATATTGATCCTGGATGACGTTCAGATGACGTTTAGATGTCTATGGTATTAAGATATAACATTTGTACGTCATTCACACGTACATTGATTGTTTATTGGCTCACTTAACATTCAAACCAGAGAACAGGAATACAAAGACTGTTGCTGTTTGGTAGAAATGTTGTGGTCGTGACTGATTGGATGATACTGACCCAAATGCAATCCCTACCAATATATATTGCTAAATCATTATACGTTAAGTTATAATTAGATTGTTTGAATGGCCACTTATATAAAATTATAAACAATATGCTCTTATAAAAAATATATTATTTTTGCTTTATTGCAACTAGGAGAAAATAAGATTGTAGGTATACGTAATTCGCCATTTTCATTTGAACGACAAAGAAAACATGATTAAATTGAATTCGTGATCTTAATGATAATACACGCTCTTGTAATACAGATAATCTTGGCTAATATTTTGATAAAGTTTTTCTTATAACAGAATAGCCATTATGGACGCATTATTATTCGCCATTGACTTAGAAGTCGTGTTGCTTCAAATGGGCATTTTAGGTAAGTCATATTTATTTTATATTTTCTTTACATATCAAAACGATATATTTTAAGCGCGCCCCTTCATGTTCAATTATTATCAGCGTGCAATAGCGTGAGTGAGTAACGCTCATGTATACAAGATGTCTTAGTGTGCGTGAATCGACTGTGAGTAAAGACAGCAAAAAAAGTACGAATTAGATTATATTTGTTAAGTTTATTGCATTAAAACATAATTAATTTAACGTAGAAAGCGCTCCTCCGTGAGTGAATAGATCTATAAATTTGTGTTGAATTCATTCTACCCCTGGCTCCATCTTTCGACATTATAAACTTTTAGAAAGGAGTGCTCAACGAAGATTTCCAGCTTGCGGGATTCGAAGTAAGAAACAAAAACAACTCTATGACAAACTTGTTAGAGATCGGTGAGTTCCACCAGTAATATGTAGATGGCGTTGTAGCGCAATCGCTATTACTAGATCAAACAAACATTCGTTAATACAAAAAAAATCAAGTATGATGGCTTTTAATAATTTCTAATTTAACATAAATAATATATTCTACCTTTCCTCTTTAGTATCACAATCACATGTCCTGCAGATATTTATTTTTATTTCAGTAAAATTGTAAAAGAAGTTTTTTTAAGAACTCTGGTTGAATTGGTCGAAGGTGGTGATTGGTATACGCTAAAACAAGCTGTGAATATGTTGGAAGCCACAGCCAATTCCGGCGCATCTCTCAAGGCTCAATATCAAAAGACAAAAACGTTGGTAAAGTATTTATTTGAAAAAAAAAACATCAAAAACTCGTTATTTAACCATGAACTATTTCTTTTTCAAGGACAATAGAAGATATCACGATGGAATTGCAAAGAAACATGCAGCAATGGTCACTTGATCTTCGTAATTGTGACATAAAAATAGCGTTTCTTCGTGATAATATAAAGGTAAACATAAAAAAATATATAATAATACTAAAAAATAGCATTAAAAACAATGTTATTTTTATTAGGTAAGTATATATTTATAGATTTTATGAATCGTGTTACTTTTATTTTCAGGATAGCGTCTTGAATACGCGCCTTCAATTTAACTATGTGGATAAATGGTCAAGCGCACGTGCTGAATCTGTGGAACTACAAACACAAACCAAGATCACACCAGCACCACGGCTTGAGTTTGAGGACTGCGTGCATGATGAACTGCTACGAGCTTATACTCTACAGATAAAGGTTATATCGTACACAAGGCTCAGACTTATCTTAATCCAGGGTGTAAGAGGTGTAAAAAAACTCGGCAGCAGATGATGGTCAAGTCTTGGACTATCGAGTCAAGTCGACTCGACAAGGTCTCTTAAAAGTATTTTCAAGAGACCTTGCAGAGAGAATGAGAGGTTCACCACGACAGTGCTTAGTCTTAGAATATCGTAATAGCTTTCGCTCAAACTTACTATTAAGTTTAAATGCTTTTGTTACACATAAAACTATTAACTGGGATTCTTGAAGTTTTATAAATGCTTTTCTTTAGGTAATCAATAGACGATAGAAGCAACTATGTAAGATAAAAATAATTAAACCAAGAGTTTTAGCAATCAGTTTTACTTACTTCCTAAAATAAAAAACGAAAAAAAAGCGATGATATTGAGCTATTGCGGAGGTTTTTAATATGCCGATAAAATGGGCGCCTTGTCAACGACGGACCTCACGTTAAGACAAGGCTGTCAATCTCGAGACCATACCTAGCATTATTAATTAGGTAATCTGACAATCGGAAGAAGACGACCAAGCATTAACAGTTAATAGAAATAATCTGTTGGCGATCCTAATGTTACTAAAAAATATTTTTTCATAATTTTTCACATTATCAGCTAAACTAATCATTAAAAAATAACATCATTAACATTAAAAATATTAGAAATAAATAAGCGATTACATATTATAGCGACTGCTTTTAGCATTAAATACTATATATAGACCCCCCGCAATAGCCGCGATGTAAAGTAACTGGAACTAACTGTATATAAATAAATGAACCCAACATGTCAGGCTGTAACTGTTGTATCTAAGTATGAATTACAGAAACAAACTATCTTTCATCTATATTACTTTATTTGAATAATTTAAGTATAAAATAGTTGTACAATACAAATTGATTACATGGTTGAAAGGACCGGACAATATACTTTTTTCTACCACACAGTAATTTTATTAATAATTATAAAGTTGTTTAGGAATTTCAGAATACATGTATGTTGCATCAACATCAATATATATATTGTTGTTTATTTTCTCCCTTTAAGGAACGGGAAGAGTTATTGGAATACTGGAAATCGCGGTACGCTAATGATACTGTCGATATAGAAAGTCGACTCACAGAACAGTGCGAAAAATTACGAGTCACAGTGAAACGCCGAGGAGAGTTAGAGTCTTTGGTAATTCTAAATAATATTATAAATTAAATTTTACCTTATATACATTATCAGGGGTATAGAAAGAACATGGAGTACCGAACATCTGATCCTTCACGTATACTTGCTTAACTTATATTTTTTGCATTATCTTTGCCAACTCAAATTTCATTATTTTAAAAGTATACAATTAATAACATTTGCGCGACCAATCTAGAGCATAGACTTCTTAGCTAAATTGCAAATTGTTCTCGCTCAATCAATTATTATATAAGTAGCTTTCAATCATGATTAAGGATGGATTATTATTATTTATGTGAAAACATGTGGTTACTATCTACCAATAATTATTTTGTACATTTTTATGTTATGTTCCAGTAAAAACTGATCATTTATTTAATGATAATATTATATATATACGGATATATTGCAAATATGAATATATATATATATATACTGTTATTGGCTTTTCATATCTGATATCAAAAAAATTGATGCCATCTTGATTAATATTTAAAAAAAAATTATCCCTTAAAATGAATCAGTTATCTGTAATAGGATAGAGAGGAGAGAATAGATTAGATTTCTATTCACAGATAAAAAATATACAAAAAGTAATTTTAATTGACGATTTGGTATTGGCTATGTCCAGGTCCTAATGGTCTACAACAAGCCAAAAGACTTACTGAGCAGTTTAGAATATATATTTTTTATACCAATTTTAACATTTATATGTATATTTCTGTTTGACTCTTATAATAAATACATTCTAACTGTTAATTAATTATAATATTAAATACTTCTATGTTCTGCAGTACAAATTACACGAGGGCGAGATGCGTGCATGGCTGACTTTCAAAAAAGAGCGCGCAGCCAGACTTGCCCGTGAAGACCGCTTGCGCCGAGCCGCTACGCGCGTTCAAGCGTGGTGGCGAGGCGTCATGGTGCGCCGCGCGATAGGAACGTTCCGTTACTTACGGAACGTAAAAAAAAACATGCCTAAAAGTAAAAAGAAATAATGTCTTGATAATTATAAAACAATATTCGATTCCATTTTCCCATTATAATAGGTTTGGTATATATGTATATAATATACAAATATTTTTCTCTTTTATATACTCTAGAATAAAATTTAAGATACAAGTATGCAGGGCTGGATTTGGGGAAGGTATATAGGGGCCCTTACCCTGCGGCCTCTTCAATATGGTCAATGTTTGAATATGACTTCTAGGACAGTAAATCCTTTTAATCCGACCCTACAAGTGAGCAAAAAGTTATGTAATGTAATAAAATATTAGCCAGTATGTTGATTTTCATTCAAATAAACCTTTTACCTGTCATATTTCATATATATGTTAAGAGGTAAAATAGTAGGTTTTATACAATAATTATGATTCATTATTCGATAGCAGATTTAACTGGTCCTAAAATTAATTGCATATGACTGACAAGGTTAAACAAAATTAATAGGTAAAAAAAATCGGATTACCAAACGTTATTAATTTGATCCGATTACGTTATAAAATGTCATAAATTCACAGCGCAAACATAATTATAATATAATATATAATAAAATAGCATAATTATAATGTATTTAATGTTATTAATTAAAGATTTATTAAAACCATTATCGAATTAATATTACGTTACGGTATTTTCAAGATTTGCCCATTTGTTTGCCTTTTTTCTGCGATTAGAAATTACTCAAAAAATGTATAAACAATTATACCGTTTCATCAGTGTTTTTAAATATAATATATTTTACTAGTATAAAAAATGTAAACATATTTTAAACTAGTCGGTCATTGTAAAACGGAACGCCCGAAGCTTTTTTTTTTTAATGTTCAGACTGTCAGTGTCAACTAAAGCATGGCTGTCGGAGAGTTGTCAACTTCATACAACACTGACACATGACAATTCAGTTACGTTTTCACTTCGAAACCTGACATGTCGTTAATATTGTAACGAATATTTTTCTTATTATTATATTTCGATTTGTTTATTTATTACAGAAACTTAAATAATATACTTAAATCTAGTTTAGGAACTTTATAATATAAACTCTTACTCAAAAATGTGTAGTGACTAAACCGTGCCATTGTAGTTTGAAATAAGTTTTTGCAGTTACATTTCTGGGAAATTTGGATTTTATCATCTTTGGTTTTGGTGAGTAACGTTTTTTACTTGGAATGGTTCTTTTTCAGCAATTTTATCTACTAAGAAATACAATTTAATGCTTTTTAATAATCTAAAATGTATTTAATTATAACTTATTATTTAATAAAAACCCAAATCATTGTTATATGTAAATTACTATAAATTTGCTGTTGATGTGGGATTACAACATATTTTTAAATGTTTCATTTGGTGACATGTTTTCACTTCTAGAATTAAGTAACGATTTAAACAAACAAATGCTATATTAAATATAATATCAAAAATATTGTTTAAAAAAAACACTATTCAATAATATTTATAGTATAAGCATATTTTATTTTAAAATTAGTTATTATGTTTATTGCTAAATCGAAATCAAACTCTAAACTTAAAAGTAAATTTTGTTCCTGTTTCTTGGGACAATAAAATTATCAAAATGATTACTGAATAAGCTTAGCTCAAAATTGGTAAGTCTTTGAATAAAAACTTCATGTAAATTAAATGTGCTAAATTTATAATTCATTGATTTGATAAAAAAAAATCTTTTCAAACTAATGCAACAATTGAATGTATTTAAATTAACAAACAATATTTATTAAAGAATCATATAATTGTTATTAAAATCATTACTAAGTTTTCAAAAGCTTTCTATTTAAAAATAATCACATTTGAATCGTTAATAGTGCAATGGTTTAAGGGTTGTCTAGCAACGTAAAAAGTCGCAGGATTGAACCTATCATAAGTTTTTATAAATTTTTAATTTTTTTATTATATTTATTTTAATAAATGTTTGATATAAATCTTCAATTAACATTAATCTTTATTTATATACTTCACCTTTATGATTATGAGTACTGCAAGTCAATGTTTTTTAAATATGAAGAAAAATAATGTTTTCATTAGCATATTATATAGGTTTTTAATTTTTTTTTATTTATATATGTAGGTATACTGGTTAATAGGGCATCAGATGGCATGGTTGTCACCACAGCCCATAGACAGTGATATAATTAAATCCTTACATCACCAAAGCACACCTTGGGAATTAAGATATTATGTCCCTTGTGCTATAACACTGGCTGACTCACCCTTCAAATAATAACTCAATAATACTAAGTATTGCAGTTTAGCAGTTGCATATATGATGAGTAGGTGGTCTAGGTGGACTTGCACGAAGCCCTACTGCCAAACTTATGATTCTTTTTTTAAGTTTTGTCCTCAAATTTTAAAGTAATGGCAACTGTTTACTAGGTCAATTTTTCTTTAGAATTTATTATTGTGAATCAATTAAATATAAATAAATCGTGCTGTGTAAAACAATTGTTTTCATAATAACTTTTGTATAATCTTAGTAATAAATTAATATATAAATAATTAGTTTATATATATTACAAAGGCAGGATTGCATAGTATTTTTAATAGCTAGCGTATATCGCTACAGATCCTAAGCTCGAAAATTTTGAGTTTATTAAAGAGTTATTAGTAACAGCACGGAGATGCCCACAGTTTTCAAGTTGCTATCTTTGTTTGATACAACTGTTTGTGTTGGATTATTATTCCATCGAACTATCATATTAAGGGAATACAGAGTAGAACTGTGTGTTTCCACATAGTTGAACATTATAATATCTCTTGGGTATATCCTTTGCCCTTGCGAAAATATGCCGTGGTTGAAATTTATCGAAACAATATTATCATAGGTCCAATTATTATATAAAATTAAATAGCTGTTATGATATAAATAAAATATATATAGTACTAGTTGTCGCCCGCGGCTACGGTCATATTTTAGGGTTTAGTCGTCAGGTGTTACGTATAAAAAATTAAAAAGCCTTCCTTGGGAGTTCAAGCTTCCTTCATACCGTATTTCAACAAATTCGTTTAATTGTTTAAAAGAAATCAATACACAGACAGACAAATAGAGTTACTTTTGCATTTGTAATATTAAAATTGATTAAAGACAGTGGCATTCAGCTATCAGAAAAAACAACAAGACTGTATTTTTGTTAGTATTTGCTTTTAGTTCTTACTTGTTAAACAGTTGAAAGAAATTCTTACAACCTTTTTATTGCATAGGTACCATGATTAAATCAATATTCATAATATTATCTCCTGTTTTGCTTAAATTATCCATTAAATACTGATGTAATTGATAATAAATATTTATATATAATTTTAAATTGTATATCGTAGCTGAGTAAGTTATTTCCCAGAATAGCTTTAATTACACCTAAATAAAATATGTAGAATTGTATTCTGTATTTATTAAATAAAAAAAAAATCTTACACAAGTCATATATGTAACTTAACAAACGAGTCTAAGTCGATCTACCTTATTGCGTATATAGAGAAACTAGTGAGATTTTTTTGCTATACCTTTCCGTTCCGTGGTATACGGCGGCGACAGTGCGCAGTAATTAGTACGTTAATCGCCCTAGCGCAGCACACTTGATGCAACTGCTTTTCCGAGAAGGCGAGCAGCAGAGCTTGCGGAGAGGGGCGGCAAATTGCCCTCAGATATGTGTGCCGTTTGTCGGTAATTGCAAAAATCACTCGTCTCGTCGCAACGAACGAGCTTTTGTTTCTTGTCGTGTATCGCATGAGTCGATAGACGTCCGCTGACACTATTGTTTGCTTTGAAAATCTTCTAAATGTTCTAGAGATTTTGATTAAATAAGACTTCTAGATTAGTTGCCTTGGGTACTTAATTTTACTTGTGTAGTTAAAGTTGTTAAGTAAAAGAAATAATTTTATGATAGTTTAACTAATCAGCCTCTATACAGCATTTAAAAAGTATTTAAAGCCGTAGAAGATTAAATGTTTAACGATGAAACTGTCTCGTCCTGTTTTTTATTCACTGTAACCTGACAGGCAAATGTTTTAATGAGTCACAATGAAAAAATGGTCACTTCTTTTAATTAAATGAAAATGTCAATGTAAGAAATTGTTAGGTATTTACGTAGCTACTTACTAAACTATTGTTATTTTTTTAGGATTCAATATATATTTTTAATTAGGATATAAGACCTTTGTGCTATATTTGCACTAAGTTTTTGTTACCCAATCTTAAAAATAATGTAACATTAGTAATAAAAATACTAAGTATAAGGTGTTCTAAAAAATCTAACTCGCCCGCAGCTTAAGTATGAATCGAAAAAACTACGTAATTCATCCATTATGAATGATAAATATTTTTTATGAAGTCCAGAAAAGGGGTTATACTTATTCATTTTTATGCATATCTCTGGTCTTAGAAGAAATATTGTACGTGTTCGCCATTGATGGCATTTATAATGTACCTACCTATGAATAAAAGTAATATCAGACGTTGTTCAATTTTTTAATACTAAGTTTGAAATCAACAGTACTATAATAATACACATTTAGTTTTACTTACTGTTGTAAGAACGAACTTATCCTAGTAAAATAAGTACCCAATAATTAAACATCATTTTCAGTAACAGAATCAAGACTCGACCCATTTATTTTCAATTCTTAAGTCAGTTTAAATATATTTTAAAATATTAAAATGCGATCTCTGACTGAAATACTAAATATCATATTACAAATCAAATGTATAATATTCAAGTAAACTAGAGTAAAACGTTATCGAATCGTACATACTTTAACTCTACCACCATTTCGGAAAACAGCTTCAACCTAAAAAAAACGGCAAGAAACTCATGTAGTTTAGTTTTTAATTTAATGAAACGTATTCGTAAATTAGTTATACTTATATCCACTACATTACCAATGTTACAAGTTATTATATTTAAAATAAATTTGTATACTCTTTGTAATGGATATTATCAAGCAGATACAATTTCCTAAAATCTTGTATATAGATAAAGTTTTGCTTTTATCTAACTATATAAATTTCATAAGCGTCATTCCAGAAAAAACACAATTTTTCCCAAACAAAAGTTACCTTTTTTATAATTAATTATTACTATTATTATACTGTATATACATATACAAGCAAATCTCGGTTCCTACCAAGTACTATGACTATCATATAGCAAAAATTATAGGCTAGAAATGTCATCCAAATAAATATATATCTATATAACAAAACATCAGGCGTGTCGATTCAGCGCGGTCACTTAAGTTGAAGTTGTTTACGTAACTTCTAATGCATTATGCTATTAACTTGAAATTCGAAACCTATTATTCCGAGAGGATTATTAACCGAATGGAGTGGCTGTCAGTAAAAAAATAATTAATTCTAATTTATTGGAATTCTAATATATAGGGCTGGCAAGTATAAAAACAGAACTTCAGATACACACATTAGTCTTTCTTGGAAAACACCTATTCACTTGCGAAACTACAACATTCCTGGAATTGTAGTCATTCGGTTACTACACTAGGTATTTTGTCCTGGCATCTAGGTTATTATATCCTGTACATTTACGCCTTTTGAAGAAGTTTTTACCTTTAATTTTTTGTGTGCGCAACTTCACTGACGAGTCTTGCGAGCTATGTAAGTCGGCACTCGTTTCTCAAGATAAGTTTTTAAGTTAAACAAAAATTCTAGAAGTACTCGTTTTCATTTCAATATATTGTCGTTTATTTAAAATACAATCAAAATTATTTTAATTTACTTTGCAAAAAACTTTTTTGCACGCCCATTAAACAACCATGTTTAAAATAATTGTTTTTTTTTTTAAATCGTATATGGGATTATTTATTATTAAAGGCATTTAAGTTTAAATTTTACGTATTAACCCAGAATGTACTTTAAGCCTTCTTTTTTAACAAACCTATATAAACAATTTATTAGCCATGAGTTAAATGTTATTTGTATTTCTCAATCAACATACTAGTAAAAAGTAATAGGTTCATAATTTACTTCTATCTTTTACTTTTATCGTGAATTTTATTCTAAAAGATATAGTAACTTTTTAATTGAGATATTATTTTGGAAATAACGACAAAATAAACATTTACAAATAATACAAAACTAATAGTTAAAAAATCTAAATACATTTAATTTAACTAAATTTGCGTGCACTTTTAAATCGTAATTTTACAAGATTATATTAAATGTAAAGTAACCATTAGGTAGGATTATATCGAGACGAACCGGCAAGAAACTATATAGGTAGTTACTTTTTCGAATAATTATTAAAATAATAGAAGTTACTGAAGGACAATGAAATTCGTTTATCTTGCCTGAAAATCATCACAAACTCTGACATAACTCGACTCGATGCATTGAATAATATTATAACTTTTTTTCATAAATTTAAATTTATAATATGTAATATGATTTATAATATGAGTTACGACTAAACATCTAATTGTCCAAATAATTCTTAATCTTCTACTTTTATTATTCTTATCATAATCCTCAGCTTTTCCATAAAATCGATACAATTGATTATTTTCGCTTCTAAAACCGGTTCGAACTTTCCAAGCAGGAGTAAAACAATTAGCTATTGTTAATTCTGTGTAAAGGTGATTGTCCGTTGACGACGCTTTAACATCCGTGATTTATTATGTTCATTCATTATCTTTGACAATGAATTACAATAATCTAACGAAATATATAAAAATCTCGCTTTAACATGCCTACGATATTTCATTCTAATCAATATCATTCATTCATCGATCGTTCATTCATAAATTTTTAATATTGTATCGTTTCTTTTTTCACAGGATGTAAATCCATCATGTGGCTTATATTGATGCTGGGTGTGGTGGCGAGCGCGTCAAGAGTGCTTGCCGCCGGGTACTGTTCCACAAACACATTCCCAACGAACACATCCTCGATGCACTTCAGCAAGGAACCGATCCCATACGAATACGGTTTCCAGGACAAGTTCAAGAGCATTCACTGCTGCGTGAAACGATACAGGAGCATCGAGTGGTGAGTGGCAATTCTTTTAATTATGTAATAAAATTTCACTCACGACTATAAAATTGCTCTGTCAAATATTTTCGATGGACAATACACAGGTGTCGATCGACGAACATTAAAACTCTTGGAATTTTTATCCATTGTGTTCGCGAATAAAATTATAATCGCCTTTAGTGCGTCAATGTTGGGTGCCATGGGAGTCTACGATTATTCAAATGTCCTCAAGTACTGTCTGAGCGAACACTGTCTGATAATAATAAGCGAATTCTTGTAATACCGTCTAACATATTAGTCAGTACGTATTGTCGTAAAAAAATCACAATACAATATATTTTTAAATCGTTATAGGTCGTATTTAAATAACTTAACTTTTTTATAAATGGACTGCATTTGAAGTGCCTTCGTTCCATTTCCGAGGTACAATGAAAAAAATATATTTCCTTCTATTATTTCTTTCAATTATTATCGGACTTCGTAGAATCGTATGCTAGCGGCGTTTTATTCGCTTCTTTAATATCGGTACGTAATTGTTTTCCTGGGCCGCTCCTTCGAATAGCTCGTATGTATTTACAACCAGTTTTCACATAGCAATTACATTGATTGTGTATATACGTATGATATAATTATTATACCGGGTCAGTTTATTACCTATATTAGCATAACTTATTTTCTCATACTTCCACGATTCGATCACAACTATGTACTATACATATATAAGTATATTTATAATGCCACCTATAATGTATAGTTTTTAGTATTCAATACCTAACCGCTTACTTTCGGCCCTGACTGTAGATCCTGAAAAACGCATTGATTTTATGTTATTAGTAGTAAGAAATACGTGATTGTAAATGACACGGAACTAAAATTTCTATCTATAGGCTGTGAACAATCGCGTTCATAGCGCTAGCGGTCAGCGTTGGTTATAATAAAACATTACTTGATTGCACCTGCGCAAAAACAACTGAGCTTCTCAGAAGTGCTGATTGCTGCTTCACTCGACATCACTCGATTCGCCCACGCCTACTTCTACGTAACGTGTTCCATCTGTGACAATAATGTGTACTTTACTCATAAATGAAACAAGATGATATTATAGCTTCATAGCGGATACTAAAGCGAATTGAAAGGGATGATTTCTTGATATCCCTCCTCGTGTCAATTTAGTTCTTGATATATAGTTGTACAAATATCACTAGATTCTTAGTAACACGTAGTAGTATCAAAATGCGAATAGATTTTGCACACTCATTAGCAAAATTATATTAATACAACCTAGTATCCTACAACTAAACCTTCTAATATTTTCGCGTAATATGAATCAAATTAAAATAATGTTTAAAAGGTTTTTTTTTTTAAATCAAACTTATGTCCGGTTATTCAAGAAACGATTTGATTTGTTTACGGATGCTAGAAATGGCTACGACCGACCGAGGTTAGACGTCGAAAGTACATGACGTAAAAACTTTTAGGATATACTTTAACGGCGAGTTAGTCGTAAGTCAGAAACGAAAACAGGCATTAAAAAGCAATCACATTATAATTGTCGATTTTAATCGTAGAACATTGTTTAGTCAACGTGTTAGAAAAGAGATAACGATCAAGGAGTTTATCTAACAATAAGCAGTAGGTTAATAATAAGTATTGTTCAAATGTGTTTAATTGATTCGCGTGACTCACAACATTTCTGATATGAAACACTAGGCCGGCGGGCCAATGGATTATGTCATTATCCACTTGTTTTAACTTGTTAAATTGCAATGTATAAAATCATCATCATAGATAGACAGTTCTAAGAAGTACACGCTGCTTGTGACACGAGAGGTTGTTTTTTTCCTTCGATTCGGTTCCGGGGTCGTGAACATTCAATACGAATGCTGCTAAAAATAACTCTATGATTTAATATCTGGGTGAATTTTATAATTTATACATTATTTATAAAATTTCTGAATAAACTCTTGTAAAGGATTTGTATTAAAATGTGCTACATAAGAAGCTGACGCAATCTATTTCTTAAAACTGTAATTATATTACTAGTTGGATCGGTTTTCCTTTTAATACGAGTTCTCTTTATTTTATACAATAAATAAAACATTAATTTGATAACAGAAAAATGTTGGCAATTTAAAGTAAACATGCTTATTCGGATTGAATTTTAGACACCGAGGCTTAAGTAATTTAAAACTTTAAGATAAAAATGTCGATGAAGAAATTAAACATTTCAAAAAGGCTATCCCGTGTATCGCTCTACGTATCGACATACGTCATTATTAACACAAGTATATTATATGTATTGTTGACACGCTTACGAATGTGTTAGTTTATTTACCGGCAGCAATTCTAAGAAAATGCGGTAACGACTCGTTGGTGTCTTTTTTTAATCAAATCGTTCTTAATATAATCCGTCAAAAATATTACATAGTTTTTTATTACCGTTCAATGTTAAAATCGTGACACCTGGTTTATCTTGAACTTGAGAAAAATCATTATGATACATTAAATATTACTTCATACATATTAATATCTCAAGGAAATTATTCTTTGAATATATATGTAAGTAATTATTTTCATATTAAAATTAATTATTCATAATCATAATACATTCATAGATAGTAATTAAGATTCCTCAATTTATCGACCGAAAATCTAACCAGCGTGTGTGTGATGACCCATGGAGAATCGAGAAAATCGTCTCTAGTCCTCATAAATCTAAAGGCTGCGTCCGCGCCGACGGACGAGTTGTTCGTCTCCTCGGGAACTAATTTTATTATCCCACTTTTACTTTCACCGGTACTCTTATCTGCTTCAAACATATCTAGTTTTTACTTGTACTTTCATAAACATCGCATATCATTATCGTGTGACACAATTTTCGACACGTGATCAATATTCGATACTTTTCCGTGTCTTCGTTTTTAAGTTTTATTAGAGCTACTGCGAATCATGACGCTATCGTGATTCGTGTTCGCACATGTTAGAATTCAAAACACTTTTTTGTGCTAACTTATCAAATTCTAATCTATCGACGTGACTTTTTTGTATGTCGTCAAGCTAAATCCGCTCGCTGAATTTCCAATAAGTACGAAACTCGTTTAACGAGTACCGTAAACCGTTGTGTCGTTATGGTTGACAAAAGGGCTCGGTGAGTACCTGGTCGGTCGCAGCCCGTATCTGCGAAGGTATCGCACGTCGCAAACCTGTATTGTGGCGGTTCCCGGAAGGCTCTTTGTTGCGCACCGCGACCCGTTCCCCCCCTCGTCTCGCCCCTACGGCTTGCATCGCCCGCGCAGCCTGCTTCGTGCATCTAGTGTGCATTCTATGAGATTTGCTTGTCCTTTTATTACATCCTCGCAGTAGTGATTGTCACAGTTAGTTTCTTTTATCTATTTGTGCAAAGGACTGTATTTTTTTCTATTTAAATATGAAACCTAATATTTAAGCGTTATTATTGTAATTTGTGAAACAATATTACACAATGAATAACTCAGTTGTTTACTTTATTGTAAGTTCGTTTAGTTAT
Organism: Vanessa tameamea; assembly: GCF_037043105.1. Lineage (NCBI taxonomy): Eukaryota > Metazoa > Arthropoda > Insecta > Lepidoptera > Nymphalidae > Vanessa > Vanessa tameamea. Next base: position 6,703,773 of record NC_087313.1, on the reverse strand, counting down.
TTACCTACGTCCTGTACAAAAATGTCTAGTTCCAATTGTTGGTTGACGTAGAAAAATGTTGCCACGCTTAACCGTATAAATTAATAAAATTAAGTACCTATCTATTCTTTGTTTATTTTACTTTTAACCTTCCCGCTAATCTCTGATGTGTCAATAAAGGTGTTCCCAGTGGTCGTTTTAAATTCAATACAACTAATGAAGTGGCCATAAAATATACAAAACATCTAAAGGCGTCCCACTGTTTCCTCACACGAAAAAAAAAAGCGAAGCTTGTCTTGACATGTTAAAACGACTCGATTTGTTGAACCGATTATTTGGGCTTTAAAAGCCGCCGCCCGTACAGGTAGGGTCGCATTGTTTCACAAATTCGTTAGTCGTCCTTTGAATGTAAGAGTCCATCATATTTGACATGATACGTTTAACCGGGTGTTAATAATTTATATTTTATACGCTTTATTGTATCTAGAATTTTAAACACGGATCTTCATTATGTATTTATAGCAAATACGAATATAAATTTACACGAATAAATATTTTTCTTATAAAATCTTTTCAATTTAAAGATTAAATTCTCTATGGAATACTAGTCTAGTCAGTAATTGGTTTTTTTAAGGATAATATGGTTTTAAAACGAAATCTCAGTCAGTAGTAAGCTAACCTGGGAAACAGTCTAATAATAAACGGAAACCGTTGTTGAAATATCCTTTCTGAGTGACTTTAATGAATGATTGTGAAAATACTGAGTATTTTCGGTATAACTGCAACAGTTGGCGTTAATTAGCTAGAAAAAAACTTGACACGTTTTATTTCTATAGTTTGTCGATAATTGCCTGGCGCAGTTGAAATGGTCCCTGCGTCAAAGGCGTGAATTTGATTAACGTGATGGATTTAACCAACTTAAGATACGATAGATCCGTTTGTGTTTACGACACTATTTCAGAATTTACACGAACGATTTTTATAATTGTCTGACTGAAATGATCAAAACATTTATGAAGAAGTACAAATTATGAATAAAAATTAAAGAGCCAATTACAGTACTTTTCGGTTTTCGTGTATTCAATCAAAGAAACTAGGGACATTTTGAGGAGCTCTGAACGCCTTTTTTTAATTTTTTCGCATATTACTCATTCTTCTAGTAACTAAATATAACTAAGCTTCGTATTTATTGATACATATGAACTAACGTATCAGTCATGAAATAATGTAGTTATACATTATCAAAGTGTAAAATAGCGGCCGAAAGCTCCAGAGGACCTTCGAGTTCGTATTAAATATTGTTATGAATAGCAGAGATCGGGCCCATTAAACACGAACAGTTGCAGTGTTCACAATGGTCCTTTTTATTTATCTCTTGTATGATCTTTGACAGTTCACTGTTCTCGCATCCACTTCCACTCTCGAAATACAATAGCATTGTTAGGATTTTTTTTATTGACTTCAGAAGTAACTGGGGGACAAAAGGTTCAGTGTGAATAATACTTAATTATAAAGGTATTATTGATTTTTGTACCGAGTCAAGAAAGGCACGCCTATTGACAAAATAAATATTGGCTTACTCGATTTATAAAAGATACGGTTGTTGGTACATAAATTATTTTATAAACATTAAATTTAAAGAGATAAAACTTTTTAGTTCTTTTTTTTAATAATTGGTGTTATTCTGTATTTCTTTTATGACTTTTGCATTTTGTGGTTGTTATTATTAACGACAATACGGCACATAATCGCGGGCTATGTAATGAAAGGTAATTTAAAAATTGATCATATTATGTGTATAATATATTATACATATTTGGAATATATTTTATTCTCGTGTCAAAAATTTTGAAATGAATGATATCAATTCAGAAAGAAAAGATTAAGATGGTCATTGCACTCACTGGCAACGAATATTAGTCATTGCAAATTCTTGATAAATGTTTTTTAATATTCCTTTTCGTATCGTATTTCACACATTTCAGCATTCATAGTCGAATAAATTTAATATAAAAAGTGAATGCCACTAGGAATTATCGGCTCGGTAAATAGTTTTCACATGTTGTCAATACAAAGCAGTGCATCAAAAAAAAAAAATTGTAAATAACAAACAACATTTTGCAATATCTAGTATATATTTTTTTAATAATTTCAATGTTATACCTATGGTCTGACATTTTAAATCATTCCGAAATTAAATCGTTACGCAAAGTATAAATTAGTTTAAACTGAACTATCTACGTAAAAATTAAAAAATATATATATTGAGCCTTATTTTAAAAATGTATAATTCGAATGGTCTTGACCTAGCTTAACATTAAATTAAGAACTGTAACACATACTTCGAAGTATATACGAGTATATAAGTTATAGTTTAGCCAATTAATACATTTAAATACCACGTTTAAAACACTGATAAATTAAGCGTATTCCTCGATAACAGATTATGAAGACGATAAAAAAGTGGAGTTAGCGTTCGTTGATTTTATGCAGGATAAATAATAATTCAATTGTATTCAATTTACATACCCAGGTAATTTAAACGCCGTTAGAGAGTGACGACTGAATTGCTTTCTCGTTCTTCACGCTAGGTTAAAATACAAACCAGTGATAAATTAGAAATGATGATTAAAAAGTACTATAAAGAGTCTCATTGAAAAGAGGTTTTATTTAGAATTTTATGTATAGTATTTACAGTAATTGCACCTATTGCTTATGAATTTATGAAGTTGATTCAGTTCCGTATTATTTTTTAAATTGCTGGAGGCTGTTCTATTCAAAATTCTCAGACGCTCGTTGAATACCCAATAAATTGGCTCTCACAACCGTCTAGTCGTCTACCTGCCCAGTGAATACCATACTGCAATATACTTATATGATTTCTATCTATTTAAAATATACAAACTTTGCATCGTTTTTTATTGAGAAACTATTATATCTAATTAATTAAATACCTATATACTAACGAAAGGTTTTAATACTTTTAATTTAAAATAAATTAATTAATAACATATCATTAAGTCAAAAAAAAAAAAAACTAATTATATTAATACAAAATATAAATGTTAAGTACACGAAATATCAAGTTTCTATTTCGAACAATGGAAGCAAAGGGAAAATGTTTGATGTGATTGTAGTTTTCTTGTCTCTTTTAAAAGTCGAACTATACACGTATTGTTTACACGCGTTTAAATGAAAGCTAATGAGCGGTAATGATTTCAAACGGAAATGTCAGTTTGCCGAGATCGGATACCCCGCAGCCTCCGCCCGCGATAGTTCACACGATCCCTTTTGCTTCTAGTGTACACTTCTCTTCTATACAAATATCGAACCACAGTGATGTTGACTCGTCGGGGGCGTGTATTTGACTGCTCCGAATATTATAGTTTCAATATTATATACTAGACAGTTATATAGTTAAGAATCCTAAATTATCATAACATAGTATCACATAATCCTATATCAAAATTTTTTGAATGAAACAACATACCACTGAAATATAATGGGAATATACATATAAGTGGTAGGCAGGTAAAATGTGCATAGTAAATACCATAATAACTTGCTCCAAGTTACTTTTATTTTATTAAAAGTAATCAGGTATATATATTTTAAAAATAAGAAATATGAGGCATTTCTTAAATATGCTTATACGAATACTGGACACTATTATGTTGGTCATTTAAAATAAATAAAAAAATATTTTTCTTTGTTATTGTTCGACATCATTAATGATGCGAATCTTTCCTACATTATTGTTACACTGTAATGATATATCTCATCTCGGGACCACCGTGTTCGCCGGCAGCGAGCAATGTCGTATGGGAAACTTGACACCGAAGTTCAAAAGAACCATGAATGGAATCACGCAAGGCGTATTCATTGTCACAACAACAAAGGTGTCACCTTTACTTATAATTAGATACTTTTAACTCACGAACAGGTTATATAAAATTAATTTCTAAAATATTGAAGACGAGGTTGCTTAAAGTTTAGTTTGCAGATAAGTCTTGAGTGAAGATTACAGGTCCAAACTCGCGAAGCAACACTAAATTTTCATGGGCTAAATTTGTGTTTATGTCATCTCTCGCCGGTGTAGGAGGACATCGTAAGGTAACCTGTATTTCTCAGATACGTCTGTCTCATATATCAAGCCATCTACCAACACGCATTAAAGCAGCGCGGTGGAATAAGCTCCAAAACTTTCTGCTTATTTTGGGAATCCCAGCTATGACACATTTATAGGATATTTATTACTTAACTTAAAATATTGCTGAAGTTATATTTAAAATCTTATTGATGCATGTGATTACATTAAAGCAATTCAACAATTCCTCCCACTGCCTTCCTACATGAAACTCATGCATAACAAACGCACCGATGTAGCGAGTATGATATCTCTAATACGAATTCAATAAAATCGCATAATAATTCATGCAATAATAGACATTGCACGGCCGTCGTATCGTATGGGTTTCGAGAAATGTAGCGCGAGCTCGTTAAATCGCCTGTGCACGTCCGTTAAATGGCTTCATCGTGAAAATTAACATTCGGCCAGCATCACGGCGAGCCGGTCACCCTCCCCCCATACAGCTCACCTCTTAAATAAATATTGGACCATACTCCAGACCTCCGTCGAGGTGTTGCATTCTTAGTACCGGTACGTACACAGTTTTTTACTCATCGACCAAAATGAATGAGAAAGCGACTCTTCAGCGCTGTTTTTACGCGATTTTTAATTAAGGTGAGGTAAGATATTGCGATCGCTTGGGTGTGCTTATGATAGTAGTCATAATATTGAGTATATTTCCTTAACAATAGCTATTTTGACATAATATGTTGATTCGTGTTCTATAACATTAAGTGAACTAGTGAGTCAGGCCTGACATCACTTTTTACACTCAACTTTTATTTCCTATTAGTTAAAAATTAAACTTACAGCCTGTAAACGTCGTCTTGTTACTGCCAAGGTCTCTTGTGCCAGAATTTCATTGATATTAGACGAGATGAATTAAAAACACAAATTAAGCTCATTGAAATTCAGTGATGCTTGTCTGGGTTGGAACCCGTAATAATCGGTTAATATGCACGCGTTCTCACCACTCGGCCAACCATCTCGGTTCTATTTCCTTTTAAGAAGCAATAAGTACAAGTTAGAAAGGTTCAAGGACCGCATGTCATAATAGTATGGTTTAATTTTTTATCCCACATCGTGGCTTTTAAAGACATCTCCGTAGCCTTTATTGCAATTTGCATATCCCTACTTTTTACTTCATCACAAACGTCGCGTTCCAACCAGTTCTGTAATAGTACACGTTACTTTTTTCGAATAATGACTCCACTCGACAATACAACGAAATTATTCTTTAACTGAGTCTCTAATAAGGATACATTTTTTAATTTTAATAAATAATAATAGCGCGATTTGCTACCGAGAAGACTAATTGCTAAGTGAGGTCGGCGATACAGCGTCCGATTAGCTGGAAGATCGTTGCGTGCGTATAAGATCTGCCGACGGGCCCTCGGGCCGACCGCCGCACTGCACGCGAACACGCATTGAAGTTCTCTAGTATTGCAAGTAGCGTTGCCAGATGGTCGGGATTCGTCTGGATTCTCCTAACTCGATGGATCAAGCGATGTGACTCCCGACAAATACAAAATCCTCATTGACATAAAATTGAAGCTTGATTGATATTATGTCAATTTTCTGAATATCTAGGCTACGAATTGATAGACTGGTTGAATCAAACATCAACCCAAAACATGAAATGTAAAATATATATATATTTTATGGCATTGGTTGGTGGAGGAGCATATGGGCCACCTGATGATAAGTCGTCACCACCGCCCTTAGACAAAGGCGCTATAAGAAATATTAACCATTCCTTACATCACCTATGCGCCACCAACCTTGGGAACTAAGATGTTATGTCCCTTGTGCCTGTGATTACACTAGCTCACTCACCCTTCTAACCGGAACACAACCATACAGAGTACTGTTATTTGGCGGTTTTAAATATCTGATGAGTGGGTGGTACCTACCCAGACGGGCTTGCACAGAGCCCTACCACCAAGTAAATAATGTCTCATAATGTATTAATTAAGCTCTTTAATTAACTAATATAAATGTTAAGGCCTATTGTTAGATAATAGTATTATTCTTCTATCCCAGATTTTTAAATTATGTCCTGAAATGTTTTTCTACCGAGCGAAGTGTATGCAATGACGATGTCAAGTCCGAATTAGATGTCGTAAAGTTTCGAAATACATAAAACGTACCTTGCAGTTTTACATTTCACAATCGACGAACTAGGCCGACTTCAAAATCTTATTACCATTTTAGAAAAGGTAACAATTACACAACATTACATTTAGAACAAATGAATGTCAGATATTTTATACGTATTAGTAATAGTTATGTAGTTCAGAAATTTAAGAACGAGACTTCATTTAAGCGTGATATACAACGCTATTAATTTTGAGGCAATTTTCATTTTTTAAATGATTTGTTTTCTTTATAACGTTTTTCTAAAAAAATATCAATAAATAAGGCATTTCATAAAAATATAGATGTTAAATTGTGTTGATATGATAAAATAATTTGTTCATAAATTATAATCTATATAAAATAATAACTACTGAGTTTCCTGTCGTTTCTTCTCGTTAGGTACATTCGGAGCTGATGGTAGCTTAACGTTTAATCATTCTTGTAAAGAAAAAAGTCCACGTAAGAGAGAGTAAGTATGGATAACTATTCCGCTTCTATGGTTTATTTAAATAAAATTAATTATGATTTCATGAACACAACTAATACACGTTCCTGCTCATAATAAGCAGGCTACTAATAAATATGAATAGAGCCTTTGTAACATTCGTCAAACAACGAAACATTACAATTGCTATTAACGGATGAATGGCACCGAGCCAGGTACTAAACACTTGAATAATACATATTTCAATATTAGACGATATATTAACTTCTAAATATAAATAACGATAAAGCTTTAAACATTAGAAACTAATATTGCCTATACCGCGATATCGTAAGGTTGTAATGTATAAACGGAGCTCGTCTAAGGTGCTATCGCACGCGCATCTTGACAGTGATGTCCATAAGGACTTTATTATGCTGTCGCCGTGCACTGCTCGTCGGCCCCCATCTCCTGCGGTGGTCACCATACATTACTTCGCACGTACGCTTTGGAATAACTTACTCCTCATATCTAAACTCCGTATTCGCATGGTTTATGTTCGTTTTATGTTTTATTTGGTTGTGGTTGTATACGAACATGATATAACACGTGGTGTATTATTATTTGATTCAAATATGCCCGGACCCCTTGTAAGAATACGATCGAAACGTGACCTTTATTATGAGCGATGTCCCACGTCCGCGCCTCAAGAACGATGTTATCGAGGAATTTGAGGAAGAGCGGCGCCGTCGGAGCCCTCGTCATCCAAATCGATCATTTCACGCACCCGTCGTGCATAATGAAAGAGCCATTTCCGGCCGATTCGCGGAATTTGATATTTAATATTTCGCACAATCGAATACACGTCGCAAGAGCACGCACGGACGATTCTGTAGTCTGTGAATACCTGCCTATTTAACATTCGTCGCGTGACTTATAGCAATAATAAATTCCTGTGCACTTGCAGTTTCACGTAGTGCCAAGAAACCGTGATCGGCTACCGAATGTTAAATGACCATTGTTTGATAAATCTTCAAACTGATACAATATAATGGTGTACATAAGTCGATTGCGATACCTACTGCAAAACTTATGATCATCAGAGGTTACGATATATCCTGTATTTGTTATGCTAGGCTTATCACCAAAAGTTGATAGGTGAATGGTTCCTGTTTCCGTCTACACTCACCTCATTTAAATACAAAGACATCGATCCAACACCGGTAGCGTTCGCACTACTATTATGGATACACGTCCGCCCAAATCGATGCAGTAGAAAAACCATCGTTAATGCCACCGATACATAAACTACACTCACTTGTTCTTAGAAATCATACAGGATAAATAGACATTCGCTAATCGATTTCTTAACAAAGAAATAGTGACTATTTTAAGTCTATAGTAAATCTATTACAATAAAACTGCCAGCTGTATAGAGTCAAATGACTCATCGGGTAAACCGAAGAAATCTTAGACCTTTGTCTGGTCATAATGATACGAGCGATACTAGGAAGGCCGTTATCAAGTACCTGGATCGAGTTTTACAGATGTATAGCGACCAGTGCGAGCTGACGGGCGTCATGTTCCCAGGCGAGGCAAAGCGCGGCGGCATTCCTTGCCCATACGCAGCCGCGCGAGCCACCTGTCTGTTCCGGGACGCGTCATTACGTACCTCTAGAATACATTCCCTGGACACCAAGACAGCAATCACAAAGTGCTCTCTTCCTCTTGGTAGTTTTTACCGCGTTTCCTGCGCGCTACCGTCGCCGAGGAGCACCGCACTCGCGTTATATGCGTTATATGACTAAGCTACTTACGTAACCCGCCCTTACCTTTTTATGTGAAATAGACACTCTAAATTTCATATAAGGCAGAGCATGTAGCTAGAAAACTTGTAAGACACGTTAAATACACATGTGTTCGAACACCTACGTGAGGGTTAATAGCCTAGTATGTAGGTAACATTTGTAAGATGGCATTATACGATGGCAGCTCGAAAATTAAAATTGATCGGTTATTACAAAAATAATTCACTATATTGAAGTTATTGTTTGTTAAGCGTAGTATTTTAACGATATATTTCACGTTAAAAACGTTCCAGGAACATAAGTTTAAATATGTGCATGACAGATGACGCATCTCTTAAAATCTTATTCATTTCCTAAATATAAAAGCAAATCAGGGCAAGGTAGTCGAATTCAAATGATTACAAGCTTTTCGTTCGCAAATTGTACTGTACTATGTTATGTTCTTAACAAAGTAGTAATGCTTGTTCATCTATAGCAATAATGACTCCGGTTTATTAACAGAGCGCCTGAGGGGCTTCGTAACAGTTTGTTTCGCTGTTTCTAATTTCGCACCGCACATCCCTCATCACGTCCCGCGGTAACTGTAAGAAGTGGCGATACGAGTATTACCGGAGGAACGCCACTAGTGCCGCCACTCGCTCGCTAGCCATATTATTTCTGCGAGGCTGCTATTAATTGAAATGCCAACATGTAGTTCAACATTCTTTGCTCCTATATAATTACTCATGCCGCCTTTGTAACCGGTAACAACTAGGTGCCCATCATTCTTGCAGGAAAAACTTACGTCGTATCTTAATTGTTCGGTCGTTCTCGTAAAAAGAAATATATGGTTGTATAATATGTACATCGTTATATCGGTAGGATTTATTAAATGATTTCGAATATCAACTGGACATAAATTCAAAGAGAGGATTCAATAAATCATGAGTTTATCGCGGATCGCGGTGTATGTGGTGCGACGCGTCGCGTGCTGCTGCTTGTGGATGTCCGTTTATTGACGCGTTGATTTTCTGCTTCGTAACTTCGTTAAGAGCGATGACACCATTGCGAAAGTAGAAACTCTTTCAATGTTTTTTCTTAATATTACGCCATTGAATGTATCGGAAATTCAATTACACAAGTAGGTATTGTGTGTCTTATTGATTTAATGATTGTATCTCGTGCTTCATGAGGTTTCTTGTAAGTCAATTTTCTCATTGAAGTATTTTCTTTGACACAATAGAAAACTATACACTTTTTCCTACACGAATATTATTGCGTATGTCTATACTTGTGTACACGGCGTACTAAAAAGAGTTGAACATTTGAAATTTAGATTGATAGAAACAAACAAAAGTAGGATTTTTTTTACGTAATCTTGGTTGATCGTAGTATGTAAAATAAATTTATTTGCCGTTTTTAATCTTTGAGATAATGATAATACTGTACCAATATATTTTAGGAACACCATTTTAATAATAATCATTTTGAAACTCTACTCGACCGGTTTAATACCACTTTAACTATATATTTTATGGAAAGTAATCAAAATAGAAATGTATTTTATTGTAGTAGGTAGTAACTTTTGTATCATAATTTTTCATGAAATATAAATGTAAAGCTACCAAAGCAACGATTCGGAATTTAGATTATGATGAGAAGAACCGGCAAAGACCTCGACTACTTTCTCTTTTTTCATTCATTGTAAATAAATAAAACTTAATTAATTTTAACCGGCATCATTTTATTCATCGCTGCACTCGCGAATGTTCCGCGACAGATATATAAATAGCAAAGGCATTATATTCTTGTTTTTAGTAAATAACAACGTTGTTTATTTTCCATTTCCCACAAGCACGCAGTTGATAGTACCATTATTGTCGTCGGTGCGTGACGGACAAACATGTGATTATGGAGCAATGTAAGGGCGATGTCGTTTCACCGGCGTGTGACAAGTGAACACAAGAAATGTATATAATTGTGGTCGTTTCAAAGAAACGATCATCATACCGACAACAAAGGGTGCGATGGTTTGTCGGAGTTTCTCGGACGGATGTCAATTTGACAATTACTTGCCTTAATTGGCGATTTTGGTAAAGTCGTCGTCACCGGCCTCTCGAATATTTATTACTAGATAACGTTACACTTAACTATGTAAATGTTTTCAGTCAAAATACAAAAATCTCAGACGACTTTGCGAATGTAACCCGAGAATCTTAACCAATGATTTAAAAACCAATGACTTTTCACGTGGTTTATGTTTTTATAATATTTGCAACGAAGAAAGATGTCGAAAGAAAATCTTCAAGCCGTGGGATAGTGACCAGCAAATATATAATGTATACTACCAACTACAATAAACATACAAAAACTAATTAAACGATGTATCAGCAATGACAAATCACAACAACACCACATTGGTGACTTCGTTCCAGGATTCCAATTACAAGTGATTGCGTATTATGATTACATATTGAATGGCAAGTCATTTAGTTACCATATTTGAATTCTTATTATACCTATTCGAAAAACTTCATATTAAATAATTGCTTCGACAATCTTAAGTAGAAATCAGATTTTTGGTTAGTTGGTATAATGACTAATCATATTCAGCCCAAAATATATCTATGTATTTTTATGATTCTTGGTACAATACATCGACTTTAAAAGTAGTTTTTTTTATCATAAATACGTTTTATTCATCTTTCAAATGTGTAGCGAATGAGAAAGAAAATGATAAAATTATTATCTCTAATACGCTTAATGACCGGGATGAACTAAGTTCATTTAATTTGTATTATAAACCGGATCTATTTAATAATAATAGGTGGCTAACATTAAAGTTGATAACATGAAAAAATATGATGATAGGACATTATTACCCGCTGGTCGTACACATCCGCATCTTTGGTCTAGGGGCTAGTTTATAAAGCTTCAGTTCTCGAGTTCAAAACCCGGGTCGCGTCAAAAAAGGTTATTCGGTTTTTGTGTCATGAAATTCTCAGAAGCTGATTATGAAGAAGACGATGATGAAAAATATACTTGTACTCCCGTGCGTCGGAAAGCAATTAAAGCCGTAATTTCTGCGCCTGAATTATCTCGGGTAGTATTTAATTAACGTACCAAATGATTAAGGGGGTGAGGGAATAGATGTGTTTTTCTCTAGTCACCATTAAAATCGGTTGGCGGTAAAAATAATTGGTCAGGAGGATATTATCTCCTACATACGAGATAGTATAAAAGTTACTTGACCTTGACGCTATATTAGCTTATTAAGTCAAATAATTTGTTTTCTATTTAGTTCTTTTAGTCACAGTTAAGAATATAATTGAAGTTTTGTGATTCCCCTTGTAAGTGCTCGTTTAAAAAATAACCCTGCATTCGGCTTCGCCGTAGTCGGGTAATACAAACCACAATAGCTTGTGGTATGTAGAGTTTTACATGACTGTTTGCAAATCCAACAAATTATAATCATTTAATAAAAGAAAATTCCCCGCCGCGTCTGTCTATCTGAACGTACGTGTAGTTACTTTGTTTGTCTTTCATAATTTGTTATGTAAATTTTATTGTCCAGATAAGAAATGTCTTTAGATGTAATTTTAACACTATTTACCTGTGAATAATAAGAAATACTTTTAAATGTTATGCTTTAAATGATTATATAACTCGTTTTGATTGAGTAAATATGATTTGGAAAACCCTGACGAAAAGTTCACTGTTCGAAGGTCAAGCCACTTGGAAAAGCAAGGGTTCACAAATATTACATTCTATTATTTCTAAAGTTGTTTAATGAAATAGTTGGTATTTCTTCGGAAAGTCACTTGTATGATTTGTTTTTGTTGACTACTTACTTAATTATTAAAAAAAACTGTTACAGCAAAACCGTTTTGAAGAAACAATTGTAACCAGTTTTCCATTCATGTACATCTCAAAAAGGTTTTATGTTTTACTAGGTTTGTCGTTGTTATATCCGTTTTAAATTTGTAGTAGGTTATCCTTGTTTAATTGCCTAGTCGTCAATGCCTAAGTTATATGGTGCAGATTTCAAAGAGCTTAGATTATCAGGGTAGAACCAATTAAAAAATAATGGTTTTAGAATACTGGACTCTAAATTCCAACTACACTAACTACACTACAACATCTTAACTAAAAACTACACTAATCTATACTCCAATCCGATCCTCTGAAAGCACGTTGTTCCTGCGGCCGATTTTTTCCGATCGTGTTACGAGATATGAGATTACGTTAATGAATAGAGATCGCATTTATCAGTGCTTTTGTGCATTAATCTTTCCTGCGCAGTTGGAATAGTCAAGCTTGCGTCATGTCAAATTTCATCAAATTCAATTTGGTGGTTTGGCCGTGAAAGAGTAACAGAGTTACTTTCGCATTTATAATACTAGTATAGGTAGACTTGGAATATTAAATTATTTAAATTTTTTCCAATGAAATATTTAATAAGAGTAAGGAAATTGTTGTCCAAAAGTCGTTTAACATTTTTAGGTAAATAAAGATAATTATGTCGTATCTTAAACGAGTTTTATTACAAATTCGTATCGTCGAACCAACTTGAGATAAGTCTATAATTATTATTTAATGATCATTTTAATTAGTTGAAATCATTAAAAAGTATGATTTTATAGTAAACCAGCGACCCGCCCCGGCTTCTCACGGGTGCAACGCTGCAGTTCAAACGTTTACAGTTTTTCGGTCGTTAGACAATACAAACCGCTATGTCCCTGCGTTTTAAATCTGTAATATCTTAGAAAATATTCATTTAAATTATATGCTGCAAAAAAACCATATTGATCTTTATTAAATGCACAATGTATTTAAGGTACTAATTGGATAAGGATTAATGCTGTATTGCTTAAAATTGCTTCGAAAATAAGCCATTATATCTCATAAAAAGTAAAAGATAAAAAATGGTTATTGTGGGTTTTCCCTAAGAGATAGACATATACTATCACGGACTTTTTTAAAGAACTTTTTAAGGTGTACAATACTGTTGTACATTATTTTGATCTATCTCGTAGGGTTCAGCCAGCGTTTACAATATAAGCGCAAAAATGTGTTTATTTACGACATCACTTCAGAAACCTCTAAAATTATCAGTGTTTCTCTATTATATTGTGCATGTATTATGCATATAAACCTCTTGAATCAATCTATCTATTAAAAAAAACCGCTTCAAATTCCGTTGTGTAATTTTAAAGATCTAAGCATACATAGGGACAGATAGTGGTAGGCGACTTTGTTTTATACTATGTAATGATGTCTATATACTTAATGTCACAATCCCTTTTGTCTCTGCTTACCTTTTAAGTATATTATTATCAAATAAAATAATATTTTTCAAATAATTTCTTATTTATATTTTACTAGCTGAACCTGTGGCTTTACTCGCACACGAAACGTCAACCCCCATTTTACAATAGACGATTGAATTAAATGTGGTAGCCCTATATCTTGCCTCTGGACTCCAAATTATCTCCACAGCGTATTTCAACTAAATGGGTTCAGCGGTTTAAGCTTGAAGCGGTAAAAGGGTTACTTTCGCAATTATAATATTAGCATAGATTTCAAGTTCTCTTAAATGTTAATATTGTCTTTAGTGAGCTGTTCTCATATTCAGATATCATTTCTTACAATAGTAACTAAAGTTTATTTGCTCTTTTTAAATTTAATTATCGTGACGTGAAGATTTTAAAAATTAATATTTATGTTCCATTGCTGGGCAAATACTAAAAAGCTGATCTCAGACGCTGCTTCAGCACATTAGTATATATATTAGGATATACATGTGATAATTTCATCCAATACACAGTTGTTACCTCGTGATTTTTTAAATTATTATCGAGCAGGAGAGATACTATTTATGACTCGAGTCGGTGAAAACTCAATAGTGCTTCGATTGAGATTCACGTGTTCAAGCGTTTGGCCAAATCAGATGTTTTTCAAACATCATAATGAAACGTTAAGTAGAACAGGCGCGTATCTATTTTACCATAAATTCCAAATATTTAAATTTGTTAACGATCTAAGTATGTGTGAGGAATATTATTTATCAGTACTTAGCGTCAGCCCCATCATTCTTCATCTCAATGCTATTGCCAGTGTACATTCTTTTGAAACCTCACTCATGGCTACCTGGTGGAATAACCGTTTGAAATATAAGATGGGATAAAACAAAAGCTCTCTTGTTTATGTGTGTGTATAAATACACACACAGGTTATATATGTGTTCGTTTTATTTGTACGTATCCATTGTGCGGTGTTGGATGCACGAATGATTTGTGGCTGGATCCTGACTGCAATCCGACACTCGGGTCAAAGACCGGTTCGCCTTTCGGAAATATTCGCGAGATGCATGGCCGGACGAGACGCAATGACCTCATCTCAGAGATTTTTTTTAATTTTATTTCGTTTTCGTATCATTCATTTTATGTAAGAAAACAGATTTTTTTTTGGTTTTGAAGGATGTGGAGGGATTTCTTTTTATCACACGAATGCGTCGCTAGGATAGTTATTCAAAACTGGTTTCTGCTTACGGGTTTGCCTGAGTTTAAGGGGAGAGGGGCCCTATGTCCTCTTTTGTATTGAATAGTTAAGAATTGAAACGTAACAAACAAACGCATTTTCCCAATAATAATATTAGTCAGAATTGCAAGCATAGAATTTCCTGTCTAACTGTATTTGAAATGTAAATAATGTTCTAAGAGTGCGTACGACAATGTCGACAATAGGCCAAGGGGTCAGGGCGACCTTAAGAGTTGCCAGCAAGCCCTTCTACCGTTAAACTATTATTATAGGTACTATTGACATTTAAATGTTCAAAAAGGTTCTTTCTATTTCATACCTAAAGATTTAACTATTTAAATAAAAAAATATTATTAATAATATTTGTTAGACTTGTTCTTTTGTTGTAATTTAAAAAAAAACAGAATGTTTTAAGTATAGACCATCCAATAATAATAATATAATTAAGGTACTAATTTACTCCGTTTCACAGATTATACTCCTTTTCCCACAAAATATCACAAAAAAAAAATCATACACTGACAGACTAATTTCAAAATAATTGCCCTCGAGTTACCGGAGACGTCTCACGTCATGAACATTCGCACCGAGATACAAAAAACATCGGAGCGGAGCCTACAAAGTGCACCGCACTCCGTCTGCATTCGACTTTTTATTCTTTTTCCCCTTTACTCTGTTACAATGTTATGGATTTCCGTTGGCAAAACCGCGTGCGTGCAACACAACTCGTTTCAATAATTTTTCTTCGAATCTTCGCTCTTGCGGAAAAATAATTGCCAGTGAGTGACACACAGTTGAATGGTTACGTATTACTTTACAATATTATTCGTATTTTGTATGATAATATAATTATACAATAAGTTCTTTACACATTTGGAATCAAGTCCATCAATTATAATTGAATTTTGTTGTGTTTTATATGAACGATGCATGAGTCATTGTCATAAAAGATATAAATATTGGCAACGTTCTCCCAGGGACCGAGTTCTGTAAACATACGCACACTTTTAAATACTTTTTCTGAGAAGCACATTGTAAAGTAAACTATGTACGTGTTTTGCGTAATGGGAGCAAGCAATATGTGGAACGATTTGAAAGTTCCATCAGCTTTAAATGTTCCAAGATAATGTTTCACGGTACAGTTATACACGCAAGTTATCTTTGCGAACAAGCGGATATTACCGGTGAATCTACCTAATGGATATACACCAGGCTGCGCTCCGGCGCCGATTCTCGGAAACGATCCCCACGCGGCCTTGCGATGAAACATCGAACAAATGTTTGTTTTACTTTCAAACGATTCAAAAACGGCTACCGCAAAATTTTACTGTTCGCGGGAATCGTTGGTTCTTGTGACGTTTTGTTTGTGCGAGCTTCGTTCCCTGAACACTTTACAGCTGGTATGACTCTATCGGAATTATGGGAATCTAAATATTTAGCCTTCGCCGTTTCTTAGAGGTACTCGCTCTCGCTCACGGTGAGATTTAACGTCGCCTGAATGTCATTTGAAGCCTTAGAGAATAACGATTTCCCCGCTTGCGAGAGTTTAATAATGTAATCCCCATTTCTCGGAATAGCTGACAATCGGCAGCTGCAAATGCATTGCGCCACCGGCTGCGACGCGCGACGCAACCCACCGGGCGCTTCCCGCCATCGTCGTCGGTCCGCGACCGCCCGGAATGACAGTCCACTTGGCTTCCTAATTGTTATCTAGTGTCACTGAATCTGATCTTTTTTCTTATCGAACGCCATTGCGAATAATAAGAACGCACAATATATCACACATCGTGAACGTTTGTTATGAACATTTTTATGCGTTATCTCTACGATCTTTATCTGAATTAATGTAAATTGTTTATACACAGAATACAAATGACGTGATTCTGTGATAGCATCTGTATCTATATTATGATACGTCTATTGAATAGACTGTTTAAATTTATAAAATTCAAGGAATCTGTTTCAGCACTTACCTTCTAGGCTCGACGGGTGTAAGATAAACGGATGAAATTAGAAGCACATTATACATATGTCATCATCCGCATGTGTTTTCGTTTGTTATATAAATGCTCCCACGATTTCGATTCTTATTGCGTGCGCGCCGCCTAGCAACCTTCTCGTTCAGGGATGACGTATATTGGCAAAAAGTTGGACAAATGACTCACTATAAAAGGTAGACTTTTGATTACGTGTGTTGCGTAAATTACTTAATGTATACAAGTTTCAAATATTAATTATTCGCGACAAATATGGCTACCGTGATTATATGAGCTCGTTAACTGACAGTATTTCTATGATGAAATAATTAATAACGAAATCATAAATTAATTTATTAACTACTAGTTTTTTAGTTAATGATAAGTTATCGTAAAAATAAAAACAGTAACTACATTTTTTTTGCGTTAATAACTACCGTATGTATTTTTTTTTGTTTGTCAATTAACAAAAAAAAAAAACATTTACTTTCTGTAAATACTGATCGTTGGTGATTTGTTTCATGAGAACATGACCATTGCATTGAATATTCACGTATATCAATAGTAAGGTAAGGGCTTTAATTGTGCCACTCCCAGTAGAGTGAAGTGAGGAGTTTATTCCATTACGCTGATCCAATGCGACTGGTAGATACACATGTGGCAGAATTTCATTGAACTTTAATACGATGTTTTCCTTCACTACCTAACGAGACGAATTATTAAAACAAATTAAGCACGTGAAAATTTAATGGTCCTGGACAAGGTTTGTACCCGCAAACATCGGTTAAGATGCACACGTTTTTACCATTGCACCATTTCGAAGTAGTTTTATTACGTATTTTTATAGATAAAAATTTGTTTTCGACACAGTTTTCATCATACAAAAAAACTCACATGCACTTCTAATTTGCCAATTTATATAATAATATATTGTCATAATAAACTGTTTTTATATAACAGCCATATACATTTAATTAATTTGATACATTATGTATACATTTATTGTATATCAACTATATACATAAGTATTCCATTCGATTAGTAAAAGGATAACCGAAATTCTTGCCGGTTTCTCACTAATTCACCAAATCGTTGATAGCACTGGATGAATTAAATTTAATTTAGATAATCATGTTCATTGATAAATTGACAGTACATGTAGTAAGATATTATTAGTAAGATATGGCTAAAATATTTATTAATGTTATAAAAAAATTAGCGATTTGACCCGACTTCGCACGGGTGCAATTTGTACGGTACTGGTGTACCTCTACACTACTGGTGTATCACATGGGAATAATATTTTTTTTTTTAGAATTAGACACTTGGTTCCAAGGAACGTTCTACCAAAAAATGTTTAATTACATTTGATATTCAGTTCTTCTTGGATTCCTTTGATTTCGCAACGAAGATAAAAACTTGACAAAAAAAAATCTAGTTACAATTTTATATATGTACATAGATAAATGGTACCTAATTACACAGTAATTATATTTTTTACATGTTAAAATTATGATATGCGGAGTGAACCGATTTTATCTTAATTTCAATTTCAATAAGATTGAAAATATTACGAAATATCGTTATCGTTACAAATATTGTACAAAAAAAGTACACTCAAATTATATATAAGATACTAGCGGAACCTGCGGCTTTACCTGCGCGAAATTTATAAAACTAAAGCACACAAACCTTCAACCCCATTCCTCTCGACGAAAAAACTAGCCTATGTCTTTCCACGGAGTCAAATTATCTCCATACCAAATTTCACCTCAATCAATTCAGCGTTTTAAGCGTGAAGACGTAACGGACAGAGCTACTTTCGCATTTATTATAAAAAGTACCTACTTGCCTGTTTCACTATATCTTATACCTACTTTATTATATTATATATAGTTCGAGATAAATTGTTCGCTCGATATGAAAAACAAAAGAAAAACGATTATAAATATTTATATTTCTTATTTAAATCGTGTGTAATCAAAAACAGACATAATATTGTTGAGTGTAACGTTCTTTGATTTGTTGAATTGAGACGCAATGATTGACAATATCAATTTAAAAACTATGTATCCAATATTTGTCGTACATTCAGATTCTCGTCTATCAATACGATATCCACATATGTGTTCTCCGCGATTTCGGTGTATCTTGATGTCGTCTAGATATACGTTATTTATGATATGTCTGCATAATTTTATTCCAACTACAATCAAAAAAAAAAATGCATATTAGAATTGCACCGTAATGTTGAAACAATTTGTAGTAGGCCTTTGTCTTTTTTTTTAGGCTTAGATCTTTTAAACTAGGCTACGGTTTTAATGCAATGTTCATAAATAGAGGGATTTACGGGGAAGGTTTATATGTATAATACGCGCATATCGGGACGGGTGCCTGGTTACATATAATATTAAAACTAGCATAATTATTCGATTGAGATTATAGACGGTCAAAACTAATGTCCAGACCATTATCGTTCCGGACAACAAGTCAGATTAGTCGCGGTCGAACATTGTTATGTTTCGGAACACTTTTACATATCAAATATTATGATTTATTGTTGATAAGAGATTCATTTTTAATTGCCTTTACTTTAGTGTGAAATATCACCATTAATTAATCTCTTTCGTTTGTCCAGGTTCAAAGATGGCGTAGCTTATCCTTGGTCTGCGGGTGTGTCCAACCTAATCCTGTATCCCGAAGCGGCGAATCAGACGCTCTACACGAGGCGCGCCGCCCGCGCTGACTCCGGAAACTATACCTGCCGACTCAGCAACGAGACGCACAGCGAGACGCATACAGTCAGATTAGATATATTAGGTGAGTTTTGAAAGTAACAGTCTGTAACAGTCCCACGGTTGGGCAAATGCTTTCTATCTTGTTAAAAGTTGGAAAAGGTTTTTGAGCTTGAGCTTAGTCTATAACGCTACTCCAAAGCGGTACGGGTGGTGATTCATAATTTATTTTAACAAATACAGATTATCTCAAGCTGTTTTGATTTTAAGTGAGCGATTATATTACAGCCGATAAGTATTCCATAGCTACGAAAGGTTTTCTTCTCCTCTTAAGGATTGGAGTCGCTAACACGCTGATGCATACACGACGTACACGATTGGTGTATGCACATGCGCTGGAATTTTGTCAGGTTACATCACGATATGATTATAAAGTCAAATTAAGCACACGATGACTCAGTGATCTTAGTCTGATTTCGATGATTTGGTTCATCGTAATTTGTCTGAAAAGTACGACGTTTAAGTATTTAGAAAGTATATTGCTTCGAGCCTTTCTCAGCGTTACATTGAGATCTAAATATAGGAAAGTTATATTTTTACGCTTTCACCCGAACGAGAATATATAAATATTGTCTATATTTAATAAAGATTCTTATCGTAAATAATTTTTCGTTATTACTAATAAAAGTATGAAATATAAATGACCGCTTGAAACGTTTTAACGAACGTGTTTTCACAGAAAAACCAACGGATGCGCCGAAAACAATGTTCATTTCGAAGGACCAGTGGGCGGAAGAAGGGATCGAACTTCGGCTGTTCTGCGAAGCGTTGATTGGTAAGTTTTCACTTTTACAATTACCGAAATAAAATATTAGCAACACATCTCTGACCCTTTATAATTGACACTCGTCCGCTCACGAATGTTGCCAACGGTTTTCGTAGAAATTAGCCGGCTGTATTTTTAGCAGCTACTCATTACGTTACCAATTAAAGTGACGAAATATACTCCGTGGGCGTGTATTGTTATTTTATCTAATATATGTAATTATTTTATTGTATTTGAGCTCTCATTTAATTCTAAAATATTTGGGGTCCAGCGGCGTAGCGATACCAGTGTAACCAATGCGGACACATTGGGTCCGATTCAAGCAGGTCCCAGCGAGGCACAAATGATTTTTTATTACAAAACTTTTAAAGGATTTTCATAAATACTTAAAAGTTTTTTACGAGGACAACTAACGTGTATAGTATAGAAGTCCTAGAGTAGTTCTTTGAGTTCAGTCGTTCAGCGGTCCATTTTCGTCTTCAAAATAAGTAAAGGATACTACCATTTATGTTGTTAGCTTGTTACACCACTGTTATAAAAAATAACTTAATAAATGGCTCTTCGCCGCGTCTTTACACTTGATCTCTCCCGTGTTCTATTGTCCGTGAACTGCGAATAACATCCCGTTCGATATTCATCTTTTTTTACTGATTGTAAAAAAATAATATTCGCATGCGTTTTCAGAGTCAACATGATTATTTTTTTATATTATTGTCTCAGTTTTTCTCAATGATACATTTAATTATAGGTCGATCGTACTTGGCGGATGCTAGAAGCGACCTTCGTTGGTGGAAGGTGTGGCCAAATGGCACTGATGGTGAACTTTTAGTAACACAGAACGAGACCAAAACCACGAGGTACGTATCAAATTTGAACCGCTAAGATGTTTATTTATTCATATACAATAACTTATATTTTATGATTGGGATATCGTCATCATTCACTTGTCCTCATCTCATGTTCGGGTTTACGTTAAGACTCCTTAGAAATGTCTTAGTTGTTCAGTTGGTTTCGCGCCGCCATAATGGTCCTACCCCATTAGATCAGCATGGTGGAATAAGCTCCAAAACTTCGCCTCAAGAAAAAAGCCCCACTTTTTCTTGTTCACGCTAAAACCTCCTTTGACAAAATTTAGGTGCATTTCCTGGCTATTACTTTACTATGTTAACTCGTTGAGTACTCGATTAATAGATGCGATTTAAAAAAAAACTTCAGTTGAATAGGTTACACTATACCTCTAGAAACCCGGCCTTACGATAAATACGTATGTATATATAACATACAATGAGAACGTATGTAATGTTCATAGTTCAGGAAAAACTCAATTTAAATATATTCCGTGTAATTTTTGATCGTCTGAAAATACAGCGGAAATATGTGCACGTAATGTCATCTCCGTTAAGTGGATTACGGCTTGCATCCATTAGCAAAATTACTTAATTCAGTTCTGGAAACTCAGAATTAGATTTTCCGCGTATTAGAGACACATAGCGAATGATGGCTAATTTTAATATAACGCGAATTATTATAGTTATGTTTCATTTTCGTATGAAATAAATGTAATTAAATCTCATGTCTGAGTAATATAAAAACGTAATATTTAATCAGTTTTGAGGTTGAAATTCGAAGTGAAACCGGACGTATGTATTTGTAAATTCATAAAAATTATTCATTTGAAGCAAATTCGATCTGTGATTTGAAATAAGAAGTAATTAAAGTTATTTAATAATATACGGACAGTTTTTTACAATTATTCGGTCATAATAACGGATACAGAAAATCGTTTTTTTTGTTTATATAATTACTAAGATATTTTAATTTTAATTGAGATAAAGTTTGGTACCAATAGATTGCTGATTATCATATCGAATATAAATATGTATATTAATTTAATTACATACATAAAAATAAAACATTGCGTTGATTAAGGATATTTAAGTTTTAATTGTTACGTAACTGACGTTTCGAATATGACTTTCCGCAACGATTGGAATAAACGGGAATGTGTATAAGTGTGAATTATAAAGTGGCTAAGTAATATTATGTTAATCTAGTTGTCGTCCGCGGCTTTACTCCCGTTTTACAAGTATTAGACTTAGAAAGCCTTATGTCCTTCCTTGGAGTTCAACCTTCCTCCATACCAAAATTTAATCGAAGTTCACTGGTTTGGTCGTGAAAGAGCAACAAACAGACAGATAGAGTTACTTTCGCATTTATTATATCATTATAGATAATTATACAACGCAGCAATACTTAGTATCTTTGTGACGAAATACGTTCTCATTATTAGTATGTTCGTGATCAAATTTTCATATGGCGCTAATAACTGTGATCAGTTGTTAAGACTTACCATCGGGTGGCCCATTTGCCCGTCCGCTAATCTATGTCATAAATATATATACTTACACAGAACATTACATTGGTCTTTTAATATTTTTAAAGTCATTTATAGCAATAAATACTCTTCAAAAATATACATATTGAATTATTTTTTTTATCCGTTTTATTTACATACATTTTTATTGTTTATTTATTTACATTTACAAAATACGACAAATTATATTATTCTATAAAAAAATACGGGTGAAAAAAGCCCGGCGTTCGAATTGGTTCATTTCTACACAGGATTTCCTAAATGGAATGATTAATTAATTGATTAGTATTAGTAGAATTTATATTACGAAAGTGATAGCTTACAAAAAAACGGTACAAGTAAACTCGTATAAGGCTATTTAAATAATATTTAATATAATTAGTGCCGAGTGATGAGAATTTTACATCTTAACCGATGATTGCGGGTTCAAACCCAGGCAAGCACCACAAAATTTTCATGTGTTTAATTTGTGTTTATAATTCATCTCGTGCTCGGCGGTGAAGGAAAACATCGTGATGAAACCTGCACGTGTCTAATTTCAATGAATTTCTGCCACGTGTGTATCCACTAACCGCATTGGAGGATAGAGGTGGTGGAGGATGCTCCTACCCTTCTCAAAAAAAGGGAGAGGGGGTCTTATCCCAGCAGTGGGAAATTTACAGGCTGTTACTAATATATATTTATACTATTATATTTATATTTTATAGATTTACATATAATAAAAAAATACAGTTTATTTTTGTTTCGAATATCAAATCAATGAAGACAAAAAGAGAAAAATAAATATTTAACTAAACGTAAAGTTATAAATTAATGCAACGTTTATAAAGATCGCGGTTATCATACGACATAGATGTTTAAAATTAAAGAGTTATTAATATTTCAGAGAGGACGTGAAAGAAATAATCGGTTCCTACCTCAGCATAAAGCGGGTGTCTGCGCAGGACTACGGCACGTACGTGTGCGTTGTGCACAGCAACGAGGTCGTCTCCAGAAACTACGTCACCGTGCATTACAAACGTAAGGGAATTATTAATAGAACTATTTTGTGTTCCTTTCAGATTATAGATACTTTTTATGTTGTTGGTCCCAATTTGGGCTTATTAATTTGAATAGTTCTAATTATTTGTCGCTCTAGATCGGGTCTTCTCTAGCCAGTCAGATTCCAAGATACTGTTGCTTTCGACGTCTAGTAGCCATAATATGAATGTTTTTCATTTTATCGGTTTTTGGTTGTACTTTTAAGTATATATTTAATAAACACTATTTTTTCTTTAATGGTAAATATTGGCTTTTCTGTGCGCATGCAGATAGCGGGGCGGCGGGCGAGGCGTCGTGGTGCGGCGGCGCGGAGGTCCCGTGGCGCGCGCTGGCGCTGGGCGGCGCGGCGGGCGCGCTGCTGCTGCTGTCCGTGCTGGCCTGTCACCGCCGCTGCACGCCGCGCCTGCTGCTGGCCGCGCGACACGCCCGCGCGCGCGCCGCCACCGCCGCGCACCGCGCCAGAGGTACCACACACCACCACAATGCACCGACAACACATGCACTTGCTGCGTAGTTTGCTAACTATAGGAGCTAAAGCGTACCCTCTGAGAGATAGATCCAAGTATACGAGCTACAGTTCCCGACTTTCCCGATGCTCTTCACAGAATTAACATTGACTCTATTTTGTCTGCTCACATAGGGGGGGCGGAGGCAGATGGGTCGAGCTCGTTCAAGACTCCTATTGGCCCACGTCAGAATTAAAGTAATTCTCTTATTAAAAAAATATGCCTACGTCTTCTATCTATACTCTTTTTTCCGATAGCAAAGAAAAGTAAATTTCCAAGAAACTAGGGTTTAGTCGAGACGGTGTTGCCGATTTCGTTCTACTCAATCTCTTGATCTTAATGCACAGAACTCAAATACTTGCCTGTTACCGTTTTCTTTAATGAGCATGCTCTCATGATATATCAATACTGTCCCGTTGAGTCAGCTCAGAGATTGTTTATAACGGAATCGGCAGTTCGGCTTACAACAATTTTTATAATCTTCGAGTCTAAGAAACGCTTGCTACGCCTCACTGCTAGAATAAGTAATGCAACTGTGTGTGATGCCGCCAGTGCTGGAGAAGGAGTTCGACGTGGTGGTGAGCTGGACGGCGGTGGACGGCGAGCTGGTGCGCGGCGCGCTGCTGCCCACGCTCGCCATCAAGTACAAGTACCGCGTGCACGCCGTTACGCTGTCCACGCAGCCCGACCACTGTGAGTACCACCCGTCCGCCCAGGGTAGCCGACACGTCGAGCACAAGTGTGTGCACTGCTGCACTCTTAAAGTCCGATGAGAATCCGAAGCCTCATGATATAAAGTCGTACTAGCCAGGCACTAGACCAAAAATATGAAAAAGACGCAATAAATCTCAGTTAGGTTATGATCGACTCCCAAGAAAATTTTAAAAATATGAGTAAAGTTAAATTAATTCTTTTTGGATAGAACGAAGGTATGACATACATGATGGTATAAATTTCATAGTCTTTATGGTGGTAGATCTTTGTACGTGCCTATCGGGGTTGTTACCACCCACTGATTACATATTACCGTCAAACAGCAAAACTTCGTATTTTCCGTCGTGGTTTAAAGGGTGAGTGAGCCAGTGTAACTATAAGTACAAGGGGCTTAACTTCTGTGTTCCTTAAATAGGTGGCGTATGTCGATGTAAGGTTTGATGGTTGGTATTTTTATTATGTATATGTTATAGGTGGTGGTGACCACATACAATCAGATGACTCTTTTATCAGTCTGCCTATCTATTATCAATAAAAAAACGTTATTTAACCATAAAAAATAACATCATCAACAACATAATTAAAACAATACTATATAGTAAATACAGTAGAAGGAAATGTACGCAAATAAATTGAATATGATTTGGTCCTCAGGGTACAGTGAGCTGGTCGGCGAGGTGTCCCGCGGCCGGTCGCTGGTCGCGGTGCTGTCTCCCGCTCAGTACACTCCGCAGCAGCTGCTCACTGCGTTGAGACAATTGCGAGCCCTACCCGTACCCCCTGTCGTCGTATTGCTGCAGGTTCGATCCAATGATAAAACAAATTCGTTAAAATATCAATTGCAAGGTATTCTCGATAAATAAAAACAAAACTTTAAGGTTTCTCGGATATGTTAAGAAATATATGATATAAGTAGACTTATGATTCTTACGTGTTTGCTTCGATAAACAATATGTGTAATACAATATAATACAGTAATCTTCAATTTATTCAGTAAGTAGGTTAACAAGGAACCCAAAGATAATAGTATGAAATATATTGTGATATTTAAAACTTGGTGGTAGGTTTGTAAGGTTTTCAAAAATTTTGATATTTCGATCAGGTGACACCTAGTCACCCATCAGCCAGTCATCAGATATTCTACCGTCAAACAGCAATAGTAAGTGTTATTGTGCTGCGGTTTGTAGGGTGAGTGAGCCAGTGTAACTACAGGCACAACGGACATAACATTTTAGTTCCCAAGGTAGGTAGCGCATGGGCGATGTAAGGAATGGTTATAATGCCTACAGCGCCAATTCCTATGGACGGTGATCCCATTTGCACGTACGCCTATTTATATCACAAAAATATATATATTTGTAATCGTATTCTGTTAAATGAATCAATACTAATCGAATGAACAGGATCTGCCAAAGCTGAAGCGCGAGGCGAAGGACGCGGGGGAGAGCCTGGTGGAGGTGCTGCGCCGCACGCGCCTCGTGGCGTGGCGACACGTGCACGAGCGCGCCTTCTGGACCGCGCTGCGCCTCGCGCTGCCGCTGCCGCCGCCGCCCAAGCCCGCCGCGCCCGCACGGGAGGTGGGCCCCCCTATACTATGTCACGAAAACCTATTGGAATAAAAATACCGCTAGACAACAATTGCCACAATTGCATTTCTCTTTGTGACGGCACTCATTCGCGACATGTTAACTTTTACCGTTCTTTGCCTTTAGTTTTAGGTGGACATTAGTGGATTAAATAAAAATGCATCATTATGTCGTTGCAGGAAAAATCGAAAACGATTGAAACGGAGGAGAGCAAAAATTCTCGCTCGGGAAGTCTCACGGCGCTCGTGTGAAACACTGCATGAAGACTTCGTCCCAGACTCGTGCACAGCTGTACAGAAACGAGGCAGTTACGGAATGTGTATAAAGTAGTGTAGGTGTGTAGGTGTGTGACACGACAAGACTATGTTGCGTGGTTTTCATAACGAACATCTGTGCCGCCAATAGTATGAAGACTGTGAGTAGATATTAGTTATAAAAACTTTTCGATCACATTAATGGTATTTTAGTTAGTTATAAGTCAACTTGAAATCTGTATACAGTTTTCTAAGATCTCAGTATCTACTTCTCTCATACTTACGAACTTCTTTCCATTTCTCTTTCTTGTGCCAAAGGGAAATTGCAAACATGACAATTAATATTTAAATGTTCGGTTGTATTTTATTTATTTTATTTATGTTTATGCATAATTTTACTATCGTAAAGAAAATGAGTATTAATTTAATAAGTGTTTCTGTCCATTTGCTATTTCCTAGTTTCGTCGATTTTTAATTTAATTTCTTGTAAAATGTCTAAATTAAAAAAAAAGTGACGGTTTTGAGGTCTGTGATAATCGATACGTAGAATGTACAGCAGTGTGTGAAGACGTTCTGTATTTAAAAATATTACATTAAATGTATACGCCACCTGATAATTGCAAATATCGTTAATTATACGGTGACATATACACTAGAAAATTTAACAAAAATGTACTATTTAAGGAGGGTCGTCCGACGTGAAAACTAATTCACAAAGTAATGATAATAGAATTTTATTAATCTTTAAATAAAGTTAACGGACTGATTAAATAATATTATTTATAATTTAATTATCATATTCATAACGAATGTCCTCCATTGAAATTTCGAAAAGGCTGCTATAGCATTTAGTACTGTATAATTTTAAACATGACGTTTTACTTCTTAACACACTGCCGTTTCTAAGTCTTGCAAGTGTTTGTTTGACTGTAAATTGTTGCATAGTATTTTCCCACATTATAATGTGTAGTTTGTAAAACCAGTAGTTCATCCTTTGTAGTATTATATACTCATTACATTCCAGATTTTTTTATAGTAATCTTAAGTTAATATAAACTTACTGTATAAAATTATATAAACTTCAAAATAAAATGATAAAGTTAATTGTGGTTTTATTTGTGTTTATTATTTGGTAATATGTCAATTATGCGTGTATTTTAACGGGTTGCATACTGACAATTGAGTAAGTATGCATAAATGGCAGATTTTGAAAAAGGAAAACATTTCGACTTTAGTGTTATGTATTGCAATAATATGTCCTGTGATTATGAGCTGATATTTATGTTTTTTTCATTAAACACCTTACAGACTCAATAATATGAAAGGACTAAATAATTCTCTCAGTTGAGTAACATGTTAAGAAAGAAGCGTAATCAGCGTAATCATATTTAGATAAAATTAAGTGTAGATAGAGGATTTGCTTCATTTGTCATATTTTTGTAAAAAATATTTTGCATAAAAACTTCACATTTATGAAATTCGAAGGATATCGACATTAATTTAACTAAATATCTATCTTAGATTCCAATCTAAGATATACCATCACATTTTCAAGATTAATACTACACTTTGAACACAAACTGAATTGTATTTATTTATTATTATTTAACATCTAATACCTTTGACTCTCTAATATTTTTGATCCAGTGACTAGTTTGAGATATTCTATGGTTTGACGTTGGCAGTATTAACACATGTATCTTTGATTGCGGCCTTTAAACCGAATAAGCACTGCGTTGTCATGAGCTTAATTTGTTTTTATAATTCATCTCATAATATGTCAGATTTGTAATAACCAAAACTTTTCTGGAGTTTAGAATATGCTCCGAAAAACCTAAAGAAGACTGCCTAGTTAGGTACTTTATTGAAGGATTAGTTCAGTTTTCGTTTTAGAAAATAACCCAAATATCTTATATTGATCCCATAATTGTTAAATGTAAGTTGTTTATTACCTAAATAAAATATTCTTTAGCAAAGCAATAAATAGCAATATAATGAAACAATAAAACCGGTGTGAAACATGGAAATAAAATACTAGATTAGCAAATATAAAAATTGTATTTCGTTGTAATAATGATCTAACAATTACTCATTAAAAATAGGTTTCATAAGTAGCCAGGCACTGGACACATTACATTCAATATCACACATATTACTTTTAAGTAACATTAGGAATCACTCTGAGAAACTCAGATTATCAAAATCTTCATCAACGGTAACCAAAAATCACAAAAATTCATCATCATTTATTCTAAGTACATTATAATAATTTAACATGATTGCGGGACGCAATTGTGAATATAAGTAACAAATTAATTAGACATGCTTACATTTAAGTACACAATCCGTACTTTCGTATAAAAAGCGGCGTTCGAAATTGGTAGTGTTAATTCAGCTAAGTCGGTTAAAGAGATGCTTGCTAATCTTCGATATATAAACAATATATTCTATAAAATTGCTAGAAAACCAACGCTTTCAATTTCATGTGTAACCAGTACTGCAACTATTTCCGGGATCCCGAAATTTAATTAACCCTAATAAATATATTTCGAGTTTATAGAATTGTATTTTCTCTCCGACCTTAGATAATTTATTACTACCTATTTTAATCACCGCGTATGATAAGTAAATCAAAATCAATTATGACTCATATTAATAATTTATATCAGGAACATTATTTTCGATAGTCTCTTGAATATTACAAACCTCAAAATTTTATTACGATTCGTCTCATTTAGTGATAGAACGGCACAAACAATTTCGTTTATAAGTTTCTATAAACTCACGTAACATTAATTTATATTCTATTCTTAATAATAAGATCTATTAAAAATAACCTATAATGATTTAGGAGTTGTATAAATTTTTAATATACAATTGTTTAATAAAATAATAGCGTCAACCCCTAATTAACCATAGGTTAAAATTATGTAAACGACATTTTAAACACTTTTTGAAGCATAATATCATACATCTTAGATCTTTCAAAATTCGAAGCAGTTACTAATATTAGTTAAGTAAACAATCATTCTAATTTTCTACAACTTATGAAGCATCACTCCGTTGCTTCTTGTTCTAGTGAGTTCTTTTTTTTGTACGCCTGGAACAAAATAACACAAATATTAATGTAACGGCGCACTTTATAATATTAAAATAACCGCGTTTTATTAAATGCATATGTACATATGTATACATGGTACATATATTAAAATAACATTTTTTTTTTCAATTTTTGTCTGTCTGTTTGTTCCGGCTAATCTCTGGAGCGGCTGGTCCGATTTTGATGGGACTTTAACTTAGGTTACAACGATAACTTTTTTGTTAAATTCAAACGCGCACGAAGTCGCGGGCACAGCTAGTCACAAATATTACTGAAACGTGGCCAGAAATAGAACTGATGTTATTTTTTTGTATTGGCTTGTCATACTTTGTTTGGATTTGATTCCAATGGCAGAAAGATGAGCAAATGTTACATTTACTATTCCACGCCATTTGTTTAAAGCTTTTCAATATTATTTACTCTAAACAGCTTTTGATCAATAGGCTACTAATACAACACGATTCCACTGAAATACTACTATCAACTTCAATTGTAGTATTCTAATAACAACATTGTCAATATTCAATACGGCATCTTTCCACGAATCTATAATGAATGCCATAGACTGTCCCAGATATGTCTATTCAATATTTAAGTTTTTCATTTTGTTCCGACATGAAAGCTTTGTAGAATCGTGCAGGCATTTATGCTGATATTGATTCAGTGTTAAAACTTACTTGTAGTGCAACTCTAGCGAGAGTCTCGGCCATTGCTCGGCCGGTCTGGTCCACCATTCCGCGGAGCACTCCGCCCTCTTTCTGCAGCAACATGTGCGGGTGATCGAATTCTACCATCTGACCCGCGTCCATTACCAGCACCTAATAAACAAAACATCACCTATTACATATATTGACAACCAAAATGTAAATACAAGGCATCTCATAAATCCATTCCATTAAAAAAGTACATTTATGTTAAAAAGATTATTTATTTTATCAATAAAATCAATAAAAATCATACAAACATTTTAATCATGATATATGAATATATTGTATGGCTGTTTGTTTAGCCGAAATTACTGAAATTTATTTTATAACACTTGTTTAAGATATTTCATTCTATATAAAGTATTTATTTAGAGGATGTTGTACCTTATCAGAGTCCATGACAGTGTGTAATCTGTGAGCAATGGTAAGTACAGTGCAGTCCGCGAATTTGTTTCTTATCGTCGTTTGAATCAAAGCATCCGTTCTGTGAAAGATCAAAATAATTAATAAAATTATTTCTCTAATTTATTCATCTCCTTTAGAAAGCTACAAACAAAATACAACACCCAGTCAGCAAAATCTTAAAGGAAATAACTTATTTTGGACTATACGTGATTAATTTGGTCTCTCTCGAGCCCCATTAAGCAATCAAGGTGTTTCTCGGAGAGTCGGGCGCGAGTCGCACAACTCCGACATGGCGTATGAGCGAGGGCACTGACTGCGGGTCGACGTTGGCCGTGGCCTCGTCCAGCACGAGCAGGCGGTTGCGGCGCACGATGGCGCGCGCGAGGCACACGAGCTGGCGCTGCCCCACCGAGAAGTTCCCGCCGCCCTCCGACATGCGCGAGCTCAGCCCGGCCGGCAGCTCCGTCACCGCCTCCTTCAGCTCCACCTGCGACACCACATGGACAGCAGCTCGAAAATGTCCCACCTCGGTGTTCATCCATTGTAGGTTGGTGAATAATACATTATAAAATTTAATTGGAAGAACGAAAAGCACAAACCTCTTCGAGAGCCCGCCACAGAACTTGATCCGGATACTCGTCGAAGGGGTCTAGATTATGGCGCATGGTGCCAGAGAACAGAACGGGCTCTTGTGGAATGATAGATATCTGACTGCGCAGCTCGTGCAGACCCAAGGTGGAAGTCTCACGACCGTCTATTATGATTTCACCTTCGATTGTAGCTAACCTGTGAAAGAAATAATATCAGTGCAATAATTTATTAATGAATTATTAAAACGTTTTTGTTACGACTTTATTGCAATTATTTTATTTACTTATAAGACCATGAAATCTTATATAATAGTTTTGATATAGACCTTGTTTGATTTTATGTTTATTAATCGTGTTTTTTCTGCTATAGATATATAAGAGAGAAATCTCGTATAATTTTATGATTATAATTTTGCTTATAGAGTATCAACCAGTTACCTAAACAACGCATTTATTAGCGAGGATTTTCCCGCACCAGTGCGACCGACAATTCCAACTTTTTCCTTCGGCAGTATGTCCAGAGTGAGGTCCTTTAAGACCGGAGGTTCTTCGGGCGAGTAGTATAGATACACGTGATTAAAACTCAAGCGACCCATATCCGGCCAAGATGGCGGCGGCTTCTTGTTGGGCTCCGACTCTAATGGCGGTTCGGATTTGATGTGCGAATATTCTTGTATTCTGTAAAATAAATTTATTTATATTAAGAACGCTAGGTAATACAGATTCTCAAAATCATCTTAATTCCCTTGCCTTTCAACGCTGGTCATCTGGTTCTCTAGCTCAGTGGACTGTCGCATGCCCCACTGGAACATGCCGGTCAAACCCATCGCCTGCGTGATAGCCAGACCGACGTTACCACCGTACTCTTCTATAACACGAACATAATACATACATTTAATAAAATATAATTAAAGAAAAGGACCAAAACAAAAATCGTGAAGAACAGGCCTATATTATTTAAAAAAACATCGAAATTATTGAAGCAATTCAAATGTTTATATAAATATTCTCTTACCTTGACCGAACACGAGAAAACTTAATGTGACTACAGCTATGTAAACGACACACACAAGGTCCAGCCAAAAACCAAAGGCACGGGAACTCGCGATGAATAAATACCTATAACAAGGATGACGTCACTGTTGCAGTCAAGTTATGGTGTATAACATTACAAATTCTATTCTAAGTTTAGTAAAGAATTTGTCCTAGTTTAATTAAATAATTCAAGATGTCATCGATTCTTTTTGTGTCATGTGAGTGAGTTAGACGACAGACAGATTAACGACACAGAGTAGTAAAATTCTACGAAATATTTCTATAAAATTGCACATAACAAAAGCAATACCCGATATTTAAATATGAAAGCGACATAAACTTGCACAAAATGATAAACCACTCACCAAGCAGAGCTATGAAGGTCTTGATGGTTATCAAACTCTCTTATAAGAGCTTCCTGAGCACCGAACGCTCGTATTGTCGTGATGCCTTGCAGAGACGCGTTGAGATGAGAGAATACAGGACTACGTGCTGTGGGGAAAAGCATACACTATAACAGAATTCAACTTCATTATCTATTGATGTCGTCCCAACAGATCTCTCGAAAGAAAGACTGGCCGCCTACGCAGGACAAATTATAAATGCACAACTGCGAAGTACGAAGGAGAATAAAAAGTGTATCAATACGCGTGTGCGTGCGTTGGCTCAGTATCCGATGGTACGGTAGATCCGACATGACCGGAGACTTCAGGCACAGGTCCAACACGCTTCTGTACATACTTCAAACTTCCAGACTCCGGGCTTAATTCTACAGAAAAACCCGTTAACTTTTAATCGACCCTCCCCGGAGTTGGAACCCAGGATCCCAAAATCTGCGGGCTCATATCTAATCATTAGATCAACGAGACAGTAATACATTATATTAACAAATATTATAAAGCTGAAGAGTTTGTTTGATTATCAATTGTATATTTGAACGCGTTAATCTAAAAATCTACCACCAATAGACAAAAATATTTTTGCCTCATTTAAAAAATGTTTTACACTGTATTCTTTATACTTATATAACATTACCACACCACCGTTACCCACAGGGACCATTTTAACTCGTGCCCCCCCCCAATACATAATTATAATGACACAGATAATACAAATGTATATTGGTGTTCAAAACGATTATATATTTTTGGACTCAGACAAGAGTATGGCTGTCTGAGCACAATTCCCGTATGAAGGTGATAAAGTAGGAAAACCACTCCTCACACCGACAAAGCAAACTAGGATATCTAAGATGTATATTCTTAGTGTCTGTAGTCACAGTGACTTGAAACTTTTCAACGACCGGAACAAAGCAACATATCTTGCTAGAAGCCAATAGGTTTTGAGTGGGTGCAAGTCACACCTTATTGGTTAAAATAATTTATTCAATATATCATAATTATAGCATTAAGTATATAGTTTTTGTCAGTATAAATTATGTACACAATGACTTGTGTTGAAAAATTAAAATTTTACAAATTTTTTGGTCGATGTACTTTAAATAATGTTACTTGGTTAATGTTACTCAAGACGGGCTTGCACAAAGCTCGTCTGAGTAAGTACCACCCACTTATCAATTCATCAATACTTAATATTGTTGTTATGTTTGAAGGATGAAGCCAGTGTAGCAAGTACAGGCACAAAGGACGTTAAATCTGAGTTCGGAATGTTGATGTAGCACTTGGTAATGTCTATGGGCAGTGATGACCACTTGCTTTTTTGGTAGCCCAAATGCCAGTTCAACAAAATATGTCATAAAAAAATTTATAGGAAATATAAAAAAATAATTTGGAGAGGGAGAGACAAGCTAATATTAAAAATACCTTTTTAAATACTGCTTAAAAAGGCATTTATTAATTTTAGCTATGTGAATAACTTATCTAAAGAAACAATACTTATGGTACTTAAATTTGCTACTTACAAACATTATAATAATTAAATAAAAAAAGTGTGCTTGTTTACAGCAATTACAGCTTAGCATATATCATATTAAATAAAATGCAACAGATCATTACTACGACACAGGACGCACGGGTAAGGAAAACTCGCTATTAAGACATTCACATGAAGGTGCACTAAATTAGTTCAGTGCTAAACAATAATCATAACTATACAGGAAGCTACGAAACTGAATCGAATGTAACTTAAATATAACAGTTAAAGGTAGTGTATGTATGTGATATAGCAAGGGTCATGGCAGTTAGCCTCAGAGATGACTCACTCACACCCTCGAGGCGTTTGATGCTGCGGCTCGAGGCGATGTAGAAGATACGTAGCCCATAGAAAACCAACCCAATGGCCAGCGTCGGCACCAGCAGCCAGTAGTTTACCACCGCCACCACCACCACAATACCGATCAGCGAGAGACCGATCTGTAAAATTTATTTTATACAAACTAATAAAGTAAAAATAATAAACTTTAGTTCGCTTTATTCGTCTCATATTAATAACCCTAAGCATTACACTTTACCTGATGAGAGGGACTTTTACAAGCCCGTCTGGTTAGGTGTCTCCCACATATCATACATTCTACCGTCATGCAGCAATGCGTAGTAATGTTGTGCTCCGGTTTGAAGGGTGAGTGAGCCAGTATTTCCATCTTAGTTTCCAAGGTTAATGGGGCATTGGCAATGAAAAAATGGTTAAAGAAATTACGCCGCCATTGTCTATGAACAGTGGTTACCGCTTAACACCAGTTGGCCCATTTCCCCGTCCTCCTCCATATGGTATAAGAAAATTAACAAATAATAACTCGAAACTTATATCGGTTTTCACTTTTGCTGTATTAAATTTTTTTCACGACTGACCTGCAATACATCAAGTAAAGCAGAGGGCAACACTTCATCAACAGCCCCCATGTCCTTGGAGAATCGGTTCAGGATCCGTCCGGACGGATTGGTGTGGAAGAACCGCATCGGCGCCCGTGTTATGGACGAGAACATGTTGTTGTGCAGGCGCGTCGACGCTCGCATCGCCATCGAGAAGAACATGAAGGAGCGGAGTAGGGAGACTATCACTAGCGCCACCACCATAACTGAAAAAATATTACATATTAATCGACAACATGATAGGTTAGATTGAACCTTAAATATACCTTACCCAAATTCGATTGAAACTTAAGAATTTATTCTTAAATACCTCAATTTCATGACTACATTTTAATTTCAATACTGCGTAATAAATACTTAGATCTCCATTCGGCCCTCTTTACACTGTGATAGAGTTGACAAAACAAATACCTTTGTCATATTTTGAGCTATATTCATCCTTTTATTTAGTACTCAAGAAAATTATTAAGAAACAACAAAAAAAAAACAGGCTAAAAATATTTGAAATTATATACTCACTTGTATAAATATAAATACACTGATATCTAGTTAGACCAGATTTAAAGTATGCATTTTCAGGAAGCGATCTCGTGAAGTTGGTTGTAAATTGCAGTGGGTTGGTCACGTTTTGCGAATCTAAGTTTTCTATTACTGATCTTGGATGATCTTCCTCTTGATTGACCCTTTAAAGAACGCGCACAGAATTTGATAAATATCGTCACCTAACAAATAAAATAATCCTGAAAAAGTTCAACGACGTATTCATACGACCATTCTCTCATTTGGATACTAGCGGTCTGGAAAAATTACAGTGCATAAATGTGTGCGCATAAGCAAATGCACACTCATTATTCGATGAGAAGGAAAATCCACCACGATCGGATAGAGATCATGAGATAAACAAACGCCTTCAAATGCTTTCCGAGGTAAGGGGATGTAAACAATACCGAATGCGAATTTTTCGAGGCAATAACCCAATCGAGGCAGTCGTTGCAAATATTCTTGCATCAAAGCTCATTCTGTTGCTAACGTTAAGAGTGAATCAGCTTTTGTAACCAACAAACAAAGGCACAAGAGTCAAATAATTTAAGATCTCGATTGAATCGCTGCCCGTTTGGTTGAGCAACCACAAACCCCCAGTGAAGCTACCGCTTAACATTATTCCTCTGTATTGGTTGGTCGGAATCTAGTTTGGTTATATCTTACGGTTTGCGAGTCGTTCACGATATAATAAGAGGTGCGCGGTAGCTCACCAGAAGCTGGTCCACCAGTCGGAGGCGGAGCCCAGCAGCTGCGCCAGCACGGCCACGAGCACCATGAGCGTGACGAGCAGCGGGTGTCCGCTGGCGCGCAGGTAGGCGCCGTACACGCGGCCCGACACGGCGCCGGCCGAGCGCATCTCCGCCTCCTCGCGCGCGCCCTCGGGCGGCGCCGTCGCCGTCAGGTTGTCCACCGAGCTCACCTGAGGGCGCGGGTTTTAGTAGCACTATCGCTTATAAACTACCATTAAATGTAATTAACATGACCTAATCGTTTTTAAAAAGTAAAAAAAAAAACAGTTTTTACTGCATGATTTTTAATGATTTCAATTTGTTGTGACAAACGAACATTACAAATATTTGATTTTACAATATTTACATAAAATTAACTTAGATTCTTTCATAAATTTCTTATAAAAATAAGAACTCACGGAGTGAATGCTCATCTGCCTCTTTCTGAAGCTGCCCTGCAGCACCGACTCCTCGTTGTCCGTGTTAGTTTTGTCGTCGGCGTTGGGTTTGTCGTCGTCCTGTTCGTCTCTCGCGAGTAACGTCGCAAAATCAAGACCGGATGCGCTTAGTGTTTCGAAGTAACCTGCGGCCGCTATAGAGCCGTTCTTCAATATGATAATCTATTGATTCAATTGTTTGCTATTATCATTATCAGTATTTACATATTATTAATATTTAACTATTCCTACAAAATTTTACAGCCTATATAATTATATTATTCATCGTTAAAAATGAAGCTCCTGGTATTTATTGATATTTACTGTATATTTATTTATACAGAACGATGGAGTGAATCAATGATAATTTATTATGACAGTCACAGTTTAATTTTTGTGAATGCAATTGTGTTATTCTGTTAATAAAAGATGTATGTATGACCTGGTCGACGTCCCTCAGGAACTGCAACTGGTGCGTGACGAGCACGCGTGTGGTGTTCCGCAGGTAGCCCACCACGCACGACTCGAAAAGGTGTCGGCCCACGTGCGCGTCCACCGCCGACAGCGGGTCGTCCAGCAGGTAGATGTCGGCGCGCTTGTACACCGCGCGGGCCAGCGAGATGCGTGCGCGCTGGCCTGGAACGGGCAACATACACACGTCGCTACTAGGCCGAGATATTGTCAAAACCAGTATAAACAAAATCACGTTTTCCAGGGCCTTCCATTAGGAGTATAGATAAGCAAATCTCTGGTATATTGTACATTACGAACAGTTCTTGATTGATATCTCATTATTTCAAAATAATGCAATTCCACTTTCCTACATATTCACTTTGAATCCTCTTGCAATTGCAATACTCTAGGTAGCTCTATACAGACGCTTTTTTTCATAATTACTTGCGTAATAATTAATAACTTGTATCTATAAGTACAAATAACACTTCAAATATTTCACTCCCTGCTGACAAATGATTCATGCAGGTACACCGAGCCTTTTTTTTTGCCAGTACCCAGCGCGCTTAATGCGCACTGGTACACCGGAATACCCACTTAAACACCAGCGCTACTCTCTCCGTCACTTCGGGGGTGTCATGGGATTGCTTGCGCATGGTACCGCTACAGGGACACAGTACCCACTAAGCGATGAGGGCGCTTACCCCCGCTGAGGCTGACCCCGCGCTCGCCGACGACGGTCTTGTCCCCGTGCGGCAGCAGCGAGAAGTCCCGGTCGAGCGCACAGCGCCGCACCACGGCGTTGTACCGCGGCCGGTCCATCGCCTGCCCGAACAGTATGTTCTGCCGCACGCTGCCTGCAGACCACACAAGTCTCTTTTAACTATTTTTTCAAAAGTACAACTTCAGGAACATTTAAAATAAATCAGTATTGATATTAAAAAACATAAGGTAAATAATGATAAATATTTTTATTCTATGACTCGTTTACCTGCAAATAGCCATGGTTCCTGACTGGCATACGAAATGGTACCACCGATGTGAACACTGCCGGACTGAAGTGGTAGCTCTTTCAGCAAAACATGCAACAACGAAGACTTCCCAGCTCCAACTGGACCTATTACTGCGATTAACCTGTAAAATTAATAGTTTCTTGAATTCACTGACATTTATTATATGTTCCTTATAATAAAGGCCAACATTAATTTCAATTAACATACGTCTTTTAAGCGATAATTTTAACAATCCCTTTGGTCTAGTAGCTAGCTTATTTTGGCTAGAACTTCGGGTCGAGCCTATAAATTTATTATGGTTTTCTGTCAAGGATTACTTGGTAGCCCTAACAAAAAGTATGATCGTGTATTAATGTCCCAACGAACCTACGTAAAATACAACATAACCATTGAGGGAATAATGAGTTCACCTACATATGTTCACCTTCAACTTTGTTTTTGTCTGTACCACAGACTGAGATATATTAACTGTTCCTTATATCACCAATGCGCTACCAACCTTGGGAACTAAGATGTTATGTCTCTTGTGCCTATAGTTACCCTGACTCACTCACCCTTCAAGCCGGAACACAACAATAATTAGTACTGCCGTTTGGGGGTAGAATATATAGTTACATTATTTAGTATTTAATAAATAATTATATTATTAAATAATAATACTAACTTGCCAGGTTTCACGGTAAGAGATAGGTCAGTCAGCGTGTTCTCGGCGTGGGAGACGATCCACTTGGCGTTAGCGTGTTTCAGTCTGACCCCTCTCGCGTTCTCTTCAACCCGAGTTGCCAATTCTTCGTCGTCCTCCTCGCCCGATTCTACTGGTGCAATACTCTTATCTGTTAGCAATGTCCAAAATACCACTCAGTACATGCAATATGTCGGAAAATAGATCTTATTATTTTAAATGATTTCTTTGATATTCGGAATAAAGAGTATTCTAATGATACCTCATACACCGAAATTGTGATTTACAGTAGTCGAATGTGATGTGTAACATCTGACTTTTCACTTTGGTAATCAGCAACATTAATTTATGCTTTTAGGAAATGGGTTGGCACCATCTGACAGCCAGCGCTAGAACCGCGCGCGCTCATTGGTCAAATCAAATAGCGATCGCTTCCCCGGCTTCCTGTTACACACTCCCGTCCCTTTTCACGAAATCACTCCCACAGTTTGCAGAAAAGCGAGAGGGAAGATGTTACACATCAATGAGCCAATATAATTTGACATCGACTCCCCTTAAATGTCAAAATTAAATGAGAGCCTTCACTGTAACTCACCACTTAGTTTCGCTTCATCTTTCTTTACAAGTGGACCCAAATCTTGGGCGGGTAATGTTTCTTTAGTCTCCGGAATGTCTTTGATTAACGGAGCAGCTTCTGTTTTTTTCTCCTTCGAGTTTTTTCCTTTTCGTTTCGCAGACGTTATGATGTCCGCCAGACCTGGCACTGGTTTGCTCGTGTCTTCGTATAACATGAAACTTTGAAGTCGTTTTATAGATATTGAAGCTTCAGCCACTTGTGCTATACCTGAAAAAATAAACGATCTTCGATTGTTTTGGTTTTACAAATATAAACGAAACAAAAAATTAGTAATTTTTAAGCAATATTCGTGCAATTCATAATATTAAGAAGATAAGTAATATATTTTAATTACCAAATCTTATTTTCTGTGTGTGTGTGAAATTAGAATGTATACGGAAGTAGATTATTTGAAATTCGTAAAATATAATATTATTTTAAAGTTAATAAAACACTCACCTTGGGGAAAGAAGACAGTCATTGTTTGTCTCAGTATGTTATAGAAGCTGGTGACCACGAACACCTGTTTGGCGCTTATAACGTTGTTCTCCAGCACGTAGGCGAGTATCGAGCAGAACAAACATATTCTCGTTGTAAACATTATAAACGAAGTCAGCACACCACGGATGTACGACGTTGCACGTATCTGCTTTATTTCTTGTCTGTAATTAACAGTTAAATATATTACTTTTCTTGAGAGTCTAGGCCTTGAATCCGGGTAAGCATTATTAAGTTTTCACGCACCAAATTTATAAAATAATCTATTTTGCGGTCGACGTCAAGGGGTATGGTTGAAAATCTCGAAGTGTTTGATGAAATTTTGCCTCATTTATTATACTAAGCCCGTGGGGCAGCGTGGAGGAATAGAAGGGATACTTTTAACCCGAAGTGGAACTTTTAAAGACGTTACTGTGTATAATTTTAATAAAAGTATTTACTATGTATTATAATATTAATCCATTTAATATTATATTAAATTGCTAATTTTTGATACAGTTCCAGATATAAAGTGGTATTTAAATATCATTAATGTGACATTAACAAAAAAATATTTTAATTGAATTGTCATATTTTATACCTTCTAGAAATATGCGTTTGAGTGCACAATACCATATCTACTTTTAATTGTATGTCTAAAACCTAATTGGTAAGTACATATAATTTAACACTACAAATCCATATCACGACCCCTAGTCGTATATTCAAAAAGCCTTGATGGTCCAGTTATTAGTAGAAGTGAATCTTAACCGATGATTCTGAGTTCAAATCCTCCACTCGTGCTCAGCGGTGAAAAAAAACATCGTAAGGAATCCTGCGTCACATGCCGACTAGACCTGCAGCAGATGATGTCTCAGCCTAGTAGTAGGACATTAACAGGTAGTTAGTTTTCTTTATATACATATACATACATATGTATAAATACAGTTCAGTTATATGGTTATATAGAATTATATGTGCATTGTATATTGATATAGTTTATATAGTACTCACTTTCTGGCTTTTGCTACTAGATCCGCAAACGGCTTCTCCCACGTGTACATCTTGATCACCTGGATGCCGGAGAGGATTTCGTTCATGAGTCGCACGCGCTCGTCCGTTCTTAACGCTGTTTTCAGTCGTAGCACTGACGTACGCTTGCCCAAATATGCTGTTTAAAAAATATATAGTAAATAAATGTTTCTTATAAAAATTACACGAGGTCACCGGAGTTCGTATAATGTGTATTATACAAAAATTTTACAATGTAAAATTATGCATTTTGTAAATTACAACGGTCGATCCTTTACCTAACGATAACTTTGGGAAGCTTTGGCTGGTTTCGTGTATCGTTAAGACTAAAGGGCGCTTAAAATACAAAATATTTTAGTCAGCTCTTGTTGTGAAAGCAAGTTATATATTGAATGATTTATACAAAGCGAAGCTCAATCAAATGTCAAGAAAATCATATGAACGAAAAATAATATTATCTATCAAATTTAATCTCGTATGGATGTGTAAACTTATTTCTTTGATGTTCTTGTATTAGTTTAGTATTTCGGTAGTTTCCGAAACATTTCCGAACATCCCGGTGCATTTTATTTTAAAACTAGTAACATTATAAAACAAAACATCAAATTTTGTCCTTCGCCAGAGGTGATATGATTTAAAATCTTTAATTATACAAACATCTATCACAGTTACACCGAAACCAACACAATAATATTTTTACAAATGCTACAAGGTATTAAATAATTTTATTATTGAATAATAACAAAACAAAATCCAGTTCAATAGCCGTTGCATAATTGTAATCAATTGATATTCGTTCGTCTCGAAGGACGCCCTCCCCTTTATCTCTTTGGATCCGACTAGATCAATGCACCGCGTGACCTCGACCTATCGCGGGATTTTTGTTACGTTATAAATTAAAAATAACATACAAAAATAGAGTCAATTATTTTCATAACAGCTAATTGATTAACTTATATCGTAATGTTAAAATCGCTGATAAACATAATTAATTAAAAATATCTTATTTGACTAAAAATTATAGAAGCAATACATTTCAGATACTCTATAATAAGTGATTCTTTGATCGCTGATTTGAAAATGGAAAACTCATCAAGAGGTATGGCTGTGGTAGGAGGTACGGATATTTTGATTTTGATATTTCGAGAATCAAAAATCTAGTAAACTTTATTCGAGTACTCATAAAAGCACTTTTGAAACGTCGTATTTCAATATTGAATTAATAATGTAAAGCTACCTCTGGTCGGAACGTAGAAGGTAGTACCGAGAAGAACCGGTAAGAGATTCAGTAGTTACTCTTTTCAACTATTTCAATTACAGTACATAAAGTACAATTACATTTATATGAATCCTACCTGGAAATTACTAAGTTTTTTATCATTAATAACCATAATTTTGTCCAATAGCAGATTTCAATTGGCTTAACGAAGACGTTTTAATTAAACAAGATGTGCAGCTGTCTCGGACAAGTATAATATCACATAGCATGGCTTCAACGACGAATAATTTAGAATGTTTCAATCTACATAGATATACGATTAACCTTCGAAATCCGTATAAGGTAAGCCAGTACGTATTAAGTAAGATTAAATCGACTCTCTAATGATTTTTCCACAATTTACACGTAACCGGGGATAATACTACTTCTACTAACATGAACTAGATTTATATTTATACTAGCTTTCCGTCCAGCCTTTACATGGGTTATAAGGATCTATATGGAATATAGATTAAATTAAATAAAAGAACAAACATAAAAATAAAAATATCTTGTTTTTTTCCGGCTGGGATCGTTGAAATTCTCGGCTTTTCT
Organism: Vanessa tameamea; assembly: GCF_037043105.1. Lineage (NCBI taxonomy): Eukaryota > Metazoa > Arthropoda > Insecta > Lepidoptera > Nymphalidae > Vanessa > Vanessa tameamea. The sequence continues at coordinate 6,660,304 of NC_087313.1, read as the reverse complement.
CTACATTATGTTAATATTATATATAAACCTGCCTCTTATATCATTTTGTATATACGCGTACAAACGGTGCGAAGCGGCTTTGTTTTATACTAGTGGGAGATTTTGTCCCGCCCGAACAGACGTTTTTTGAGGGTTTTATTTTTTTCATGTTCAACATTTTTAAAAAGAATTTAGTATAAGTTTTCCTTAAAATATTAATTGTCCGTCATTGAAGGTCTCGTCAAAGTCGGTTAAACCGTTTCGGAGATTACCGGGAACAAACAGACAGGCAAGAAATTTTAAATTTGTATATAATTGTTTGAGTATCATGGAAAGTATCGTAAGCACTTATTAAATTTATATAATTTTGAAAAACGATGATTTTAAAAATTCTAATATTCAACTTTTTTAACATAACATTCTAAATATTGCAAGGAAATAACTTAAGAGGCAAGATTGCGTAATTGACACGTGGCTGTTATATAAAACCGCAGGGTCTAGCCGGCCAAGATCAACAGTTTTCCGTTTACAAATTTTTTTGTTATATTTATAAATCATTTCGTACTCATCGGCGAAGGAAAACGTCACGAGGAAACAAACGCGAGAAAAAAAATGTACTACTGTACTATTTATATATTCGTGTCTGCAGTCAATTAGCGCGGTAGTCGTGATAGGATAAACTCGAAATCGTTCTATTCAAACTTTGTAAGAGACTCTTGTCCAAAAGTGACAAACATTTAAGAGTTATTCGTTTTTTAATTTATTTTTTTTTATTTCCGGGCAGACATATGACTCCATTCCATCTAATGGTAAGTGGAAGTGGAGTCAAAACGCGAAGACAAAAAAAAATTAAAATGAATTAAATTAAATTTTGCCAAATTTAAAATTAAGATTTGGTTTGTAAATGGATCTATATTAATATTTTAAATTCGCATTTATAATATTATTATAGGAATATTATAAATCTGCCAAGCCGAGATGGCCCAGTGGTTAGAACGCGTGCATCTTAACCAATGATTGCGGGTTCAAACCCAGGCAAGCACCAGTGAATTGTCATGTGCTTAATTTGTGTTTATAATCATCTCGTGCTCGGTGGTGAAGGAGAACATCGTGAGGAAACCTGCATGTGTCCAATTTCAACGAAATTCTGCCACATGTGTATCCACCAACCCGCATCGGAGCAGCGTGGTGGAATATGCTCCAAACCTTCTCCTCAAAGGGAGAGGAGGCCGTAGTCCAGCAGTGGGAAATTTACAGGCAGATAATGTAATGATAAATCTGCCTGTTACGCTTTCACGGCCATGACTTTCTAGATTGGATATATAAAAAAATACTTGTACTTTACGAACATACTATGTAATTAAAAGGGTGAAGAAGAGTAACTCCTGAGTTTCTTGCCGGTCCACTCGGTAGAATATAATTTCCGAACCAGTGGTAGCTATACATTTCATTCAATACTGTAACATGACTATTCGAAAGTGCTTTTATGAGCCTAATTTAATAAAGAATATTTGATATGATTTCTTTTGATTTAAACCACAGGACTGAATTTAATGAAATTTATAGTCACTAGAATTATTATAAGATTAACTTGTGATTTTATAATAGGATATGTCATTTTATATTTGCAAACCATCTGATAAGTTTTAGTAGCGAAACTCAAACTTATTGTATTACCGAAAATTTTACTTTTGTTGATTGTTAATTTCTTAAAACAATTAAAACTGTCAACGGTTTAAAGAATAAATTTCGAACCTCACCATAAAGTGAAGCTTGAGTGTTGTAACACGATGTAATAGCTTACTGACACCGCACACCATTCGCGTCCAAAGATACAAACATGAAAGCATTGTTGCTCGGCAATTGAACAATTACTAAGTACACCAGACATAAGCAGACCATGAATGCCTGCGTTCTGCAGTATTGAAAAACATATTTTGTTACTTCATCACGTAAACGCAAGACGTTGAAGAATTCGGTATCAGGAAATTCATTTTCTCAAGAAAAAGTAATAAATAAAATATTTGAAATTTTACAGTAATAAAATTATTTATAGTTAAGAATGTGGATCCTAAACAAAGATCGCAAATTTAAAGGTTTTTTTTATGTTCATCAGCGTTTGGGAACAAAGTAATCAGCTCAAAATCAGACATCTCCAGTGGAACATGTATAAACAAACAGCCTTAGATACTTAAAACCTATTTTTCATAATTCAGCATTTGTATGGTCTATCCGTAATAATTATGTATTTGATTTTAGTAAAACCACACATTTGTTCATATTATAATGAAAATTTCCTCTGAGAGATTGCTTAAAGTAATAAAGTCAACTTTGTATGCTCTTAATCGAATAAGTTAAATAAATGTGTACAAAAAGGTATTTTGTTGTATTTCTTGCTACTTTTTTCACTATTTATTAATAATTTATATAATACCTCGATGCAGTTCCACATCTGCTTACTGCTCGCTGTGTCGTAAATATACATATCCTTGACATATATGAAATCTTACCTTGCAACGGTATAAACGCGAGCATGAAGCCGACGCCGACGACCGCCGCCCAGTTAATCTCGCACCACATCAGGAATGTTATGATGACAGTCGCCAGGGGCCCGATCCAGAGATAGTGCACGAAGATAACGGCCACGTCGAAGCGGTTCACGTCGTTGGAGAGCAGATTCACAACTTGACCGACTGTTGTCTCCCCCAGGGCGGTCTTCGAGAGTCGTAGTGACTAAAGACGAAGCAGATAATAGTATTAGTAGACTTAGTTTTCGTCCACCGACCCATATTGGAGCAGGAATAAACTCCAAGCTATCTCCTGACATACACATAGACATGTCTGACATACAAACTGGTATCTATTTATAATAAATATCATTATGCAATACACTACCAATTATTCTATTAAAAACGTGATCGTTTTTTTACAAGATTTTCCTTTAATTAAACGGCTTGAACTGAAAGCTGATATCTTAGTACTAACAGTACTCGGAGGAGGATTTATAGACATGATTTTGATTCTGAGCAATGCAGTCTGTTAATAAACACAACCAAAGAAAATCGAGACCTATACTTTTGAACATATTTTCTTTACTTTTTTTGTGATTCGGTAGTTTAATTTTCTTATGATCATGTCGCCTTTAGATAAATAATGCTAATGATATTTTTATAGGTATAACCCAAAAAAAGTCTGATTAATATAGTCGTGACAAAATACAGTTCCCTAACAGGCCCAAATGTAACATATATCTACGTATAATTAACACAATTGAAATACTGAAAACTCGCGTATACTTACATAATTTACGAACATGGCAAATTACTCAACAATAACTTGGACAAAGAGTCAAAATTTTAAAGATTCTCTGCAAATAAGACTGAAAATGAGCATCTAATTATAAAATCAATTCATAGTCATCGGTCAGACTTGAAAGATGGGAAATACTCAAGGCAGTCGTTACGTAAACAATGACAGTTAATGACTACTCCGCACGCAATTTCCTCCAACTGTAAATACGAACGTATGAAACTAAATACTGAATATACTTTTTTACGGCATTTTTTTAGATGTATGGCAAACGCAATTCGAATAATAAAAGCGCTGTATGGCAATTACATTTTGGAGAGTTAGTGGACATTTTGAAGTTTTTCAATAATAACTTTTAATTTTTTATGTTCATGATAACAAGCCTAAAAACTGAGGGGATCTCTTATGATAAATGGATACACGTTAATTTTTACATCGATAGAGTACCGAATATCAAATACGGATCTTTAAAATTTGGTAACAAGTTAAAATATAATTTTGCTCATTCCTCAAAACAAAAAATGTTTCATAAAACAATAAAACCTTATGTAATGTAAAATAATATAAAATATATATACTAATATTATAAATCCGCAAGTAACCGTCTGATGCTCTTTCAGGGCCAAATTACTGAACCGCATTTGATGAAATTTGGGATGAAGCAAACTTGGACTACTTTGTAAAGCCTGACGATCAACACCTACAACAAAAGCGAACCCAAGGGCGTTTCAATATTTTTTATATATCTTATCCAAACCTGAACCAGATACTATTGGCACTTGTGTATAAATTTTCAGCGAAGGTCATCTAATCATTAATTCCTCCTAGTGACTCAATTACGAATTTTAATGATTCGTGGAATTTGGATTTAAAACGAACATACAGAAATTAATAATCAGGGAAATAAATATATAGGTGAATACGAAAAGCATTAATGCGTATGTAATTAACAATACACATTTATAAAAATAAAAGGGTAATTGATATTGCTTCATTTGGATGTAGAATTTAATGGTAACAATAATTGGTCAAATTGTACCGCGTCATCCCTAAGAGATAAGACCTTTTGGTATTTGTAATTTTTAAAACAACTCTTAAATACCTATATTCATTTTATAATAAATTAATGTTTATATTTTTGATATACACACGTCGGTTTAGCTCGTTATTTTGTCTAGTTCGTTAGAAGTTAAGAATACGTTTAATAGGCAATATCTTGTAGATTTGAATCGATTTTATAGAACAGTTTAGTAAAACCACAGATTACGTTTTAATTATATTATTAACTAGCTGAATCTGCGGCTTTACCCGCGCCAAATTAAAAAAAAATTAACTTTACTGTCACCCCCATTATACTCAATCGAGGGGTGAATTAAAATAAATAATATATAAATAGCCTATCTCGTTCCCTAATCGGTTCAGCGGTTAAAGCGTGAAGAGGAAACAGTTACTTTCGCGTTATAGATATACCTTTAAATTTTAATGTTTTATTTATTAGGTATATTATAAATTTCATACACTAAGTATATTTAATATTGCTAATATGTATATTATAAATTTCATACACTAAGTATATTTAATATTGCTAAAAAAAGAAATGACACACTACAAAATAGTTTTTCAAAATCTTACAAATCTTTTCAAATAAAAATTACTTGCAATTTTTTTCTCCGAACGCATCGTGTAGACGTTATTAGTAGATACGAAAATAATGTGCGAACATTTCGAGGCTATTTAAACACCCCATCCATGTACATTGTACACGCAAATAAAGATATTCCATCTAGTCTCAACTAGTAAGTAAATCCTATATTGTTTGTATACATAAAAGACGTAAGTATAAATATAAATTAGTATACGTTTTATTTATATTAGGTTTAAATGTAGCGTGATTTAAACACATTTGTGTTACATAATGATAACGATAACGATACAGCCCTTTCGAAAGTAATCACTTATTTAGGCAAATTTTTATCCTGCTGACCTCGATTCTTACAGAATATGACGTCACAGTGATACAGCACGCAACGTTGTTATTTTACTTATTCCAAGACAAGGCGTCGTAACCTTGTCGTTTTACATACATTTCGTATTAAACCGCATAAGTAGGAAAAAAACTTGTTTCGTTCATTCAGTGTTCTGTACAATTTATATTGAAATAATTAACAAAGATTTTCAGAGTTAGAATAATAATAGTACTTACCCCTGCATACTTCAGTGCGACAGACTTAGCGCGGATATACTTTATAGAGATGTAAATCATTGTTACGTAATTTGGAGTTAGGAGTTTTGTGAACCTCTAATTTTTTTTTATTGCACAAAAATAAAGCGGCTGACAGACAACCTTGATTGGAAACTGATGTATTGCATTTATAAATAGTTATTTATCGGACTCACCTTTCTATATATGAGCGAGCAGCAAGCGACCCTGAACTTCATACCCATATGTAGAATAGCCATCATATAAGGATGTACGACGAAGACATTGAGCGCTGAACACAATACAACGGCACCCGCGTAGAGATAAGCTTCAGTTGGCTTTACTGTTTTCTGATCAGGACTGTAGTATTCCACAAGCCATCCGAGGAAAATTGGCTGCGCGATGCTAGAAAAAAAACTACATATTAATAAAATTAATCCTATTTATTACAACCAATACTACTTCAATATGATTCTAAATCTATGTATTGAATACTTATTGTGAAAATAGGATAGGATTGTTTCCATTTCAAAAACTGTTATTTTCGGTTTTTTAAATGCTAAGAAGTGACCACACTTTTTCTAACAATTATTCTAACAAAAAATACAGTATCATTTTCTAACAACTTACATTGAAAACAAAATTTCCAATTATTCAGCATTAGAAATATATACTTACTACCTAATAAGAGTAATCACTATATACCTACTGCAATTGTACGGTTGTTACAGCAGACTGATTGTACTCGAGTTCGCAATCACAATTGTATTCGAATTAAATGCGTGTTTTCACGAAAATAAACTACCAAAATAAAGTATAATTATCTAATATTTTTTTAAATGAACATGGTTATTTTTATTACTAACAGTATTTAAAACGGGATTATCTACGAATGTCTCTGAGACATTATCGATCAATGTCGAAATATCGAGCTCCACCAAATAAAAATAAAAAACATGGTAAACATCCCGTTTTAAATACTGTTAGTATCTAATAATTAATCAATTATTAAATCGAAAATCATCAATTATCGCAGAATAAATACAATTAGCTTGCCGGTCCACAAATGTAACCTTAATTAAATCTAAAATTAGACTACGATCGATCTACCTCGGGATCATTGAACCTCTTACGGTACGAATATATGGTTGACACGATTTCCGTGAAATTCCATAAAAATGATCATACTATGTCTATAGTCTTAACTAACAAGACCAATAACTACACTAATTGTTTTTTATTGATCTCACTTTGTGAGTGTGTTATTTTGCCGCACACGCATAACCTTTCCTTTGAGGTCCATGAGACGGTTATGCATAAAAAGTTGATTTTCTTGTCCGAAATAGCCGATGAACAGACCGAGCATCCGTGGCTGTTGGATACTACGAAAGATAAATTTGAATTATAATTATGATTTATATATACGTATACACTGAAGTCTTTCTTTAGTATTATACTAGCCCTGGCTTCGCGCGGGTGCGATGCTGATACTAAATATACTACAAAATGTCTTTACATACAGCTTTTTTGTCATTAGACAATACAAACTGCTATGTCCCTGCACTGTAATATCTTCGAAAATATACATTGAAATTACACGGTGTAAAGGCCATATTGATCTATATTAAATGCACAATGTAAGGTGTTAAGGTACTTAATTGGGTAATAACTAATGCTGTGTTGCTTAAAATCGCTTCGTAAATAAGTCATAAAAATTCTAAAATTATCAGTGTTTCTCTTCTATCTTATGCAGGAATTATAAATATAAACCTTCCTCTCTTGAATCACTCCATCTAATAAGAAACCGCATCAAAAACCGTTGCGTAGTTTTAAAGACCTAAGCAGGGACAGCCAGCGAGAAACGACTTTATTTTATTCTATGTAGTGATTATATGTTTCTAGTATATTCTAGTTTCTAGTGTAAGTATTCAAGGATAGCCATGCCTTTTTTTCTCCCGTTATGCGTTTCCCCCGCGTGAGATGGTGTACCTGGGACTCGCCGGTACCCAGGACGCCTAATGCGCACCAGTACGCCGGAATACCCGTAAAAAAACCAGCGGTAGGTACCCCTCCGTCTATTCGACGGGCGTCACGAGATTGCTTTCGCATGCTACCGTGACGAAAGAAGTCTGCCTAAAGGATTCCAAATAAATTCTTGAATCGAAGATAAACCGCATTATAATAACAAGGAAACTCGACGCTGAAAGATGATTTCACGCCTTATCTGTATCTATTCGAAACGCTTAGTAAGTGTTCATGAAACGTCACGTACTTGTACATGTTGTATAGCAAATGTTGGAAAAGAGTACTGATTTTCTTGCTGGATCATCTCTATAGAATCTGCATTCCGAATCAGTGGTAGGTATAGGTTTGATACAATTGTGTAAAATTCCGATTCAAAAGTGCTATAAAATAACGGTAAACGCTTACCTGAATAAAGTATATTTTGATTTGATTTGCACAAGGGACATGGTGGCGCATTGGCCATATATGGAATGGTTAATATTTCTTACGATACCTTTGTCTATGGGCAATGTTGATCACTTACCATCAGGTGGCCCTGGTAGTCATCCGTCTGCCAATGTTATATATATATATATATATATAAAATGAGACACAAATAAGCCACTTATAATGGATTAATTTTAGGAATCATTATTTTTCAAACATTCTTTAAAAGGTCCGGTCTGGTTAATTACAGTGTAAAGACTACAAAAGCCAAGGCTGCATTTTTCATATCAGGATATTTTCCGTACCTCCTTGACATTTTTTTATGAATTTACGATTCACAGTTCACAATTGTGTATCAATGAAATAATTAATGAGTTTCTATTTTATTATAAATGAAATATTTAATTGCAGCTGTTCAAACTAATCATGCGGTAATTATGTCGAAATATTTTCCGCGCATGCTAGTAAGAAATAAAACCCATTGATGAGTCTGTTGTTGCCTTTCTTATCAGAAAATGCGTAGCTATTGAATAATATATGTAGGTACTTATGAGTATTGAGCGTTTTAGAAATCCAACAAATTTATTTTTTTAAACTATTAGATTACGAGTAACCCACACCGGCATCGCACGAGTGCAATTTTTTAATAATATATGATATTAATATAACTTGTACCCTATAGCATTAACATATATTGATTAGACCTTATCATTTATAGTTATCTACTTTACCAAGTAAATTAAAAAAAGAGCTGTACAATTTATATAAAAACTAAATTACGTACAACATAAACCATCTAATTTACATAAAATGGTGTTTTATTTTAGACGTAACACAAGGTTGTACGTACATATAAATGACACAATTTATACGAGAATATCAAAACGGATTATTTGAGTTTTATGACCAAATTATTCATTTCGGAACTTATTTGTATACCTACAGTTAAACTTTATGACCTTTTGAAATAACAATTTATACATATGTATTCGATATAAAACATTACGTAGTCAACAACTAACCAATAGAAAATGTCGAAGGTACCTAATCATTTATATACAAGCGACCAGCCAGTTCTTCACTTACTTCTAAAAAAAACTGACAGTGCAATAAAAATTACAGATTAATCATCGCCTTGACAAGCGACTTCCTTACATCACTTTTATAGAATTCGTTTAATGTCTATCGTAAATGCTATGCAAAAATTACTACGAGTGTAATTATCAAAGGTATTTCTAAGTACGCTGTTACATGTAAAACTGTCACCATGCTAGTTATTAAAATATGTCTAATGCATGTCACGTAACGACGTAACGTATTCAAACAGTAAGAATAATAGGTAACTAGAATCAAGTGTGGCCGAAAATCACTCATATTTATTTTGATGGAAGGCGATCGGCAACAATTATATAATGTACTCCTAACCGTATACGAACACGACGACCAAATACAACTATGTAGAATTTAGATAGATATATTTGTGTGCAAACTCAGATGCGTACTGCCTCACTCCCATAATCTCGTAACGGTGGGATATAGCATACTAACACTCTAATTCTAAAATGTTAATACGAATTTCTCACCAAAAAAAACTAAATTTTATTTGACCAACTGGGATGGCAAGGCGTTTAATTTTTGAACTGAAGTGTTCTCAAAACCTAGATACTAACCAATGAGGCAGCACGACACAAAAAAGAACGGTAACAACTGTTGCACTGATTATCCTGCACTAAAATAATTCCCATCTCTTTTTAATCCTATAAAATTATTCTCAAAATGCTCCACTAATCAAAGGCAAGTTCGTTACATTACAAAATACATTTGCAAACAGAATTAATTTTACAAATTTTCCTCTTTTCGATAAAAAAATAGGTAGGTATCTGTTTACGGTGTAGCTGTTTACTGTTTCGTATTGTATGTTATATGTGTAATGTGTATATTCTTCGAAACTATACAACAGATTAATGCAGCGTCATATTTCATAATTACATCCGACTCTCGTTGTTCTTTGTTACACAGAGATAGATAAATATCGACTAAGATAGATTCTTTTTTATGCGTCAAATATATTATTTTTGTTTCAAGTCAGTATACCTCCAATATCTAGCCAATATTACTATCACCGACACAGACATACTATATTAAGTGATATACTTAGCACAAGCGCGTCATGTTATGAAAAACATGCACGATTTTCTGTACGTACTATCACGTAACGAGAACCATTTAGTTGTTTGAATACACACGTACATTCCACTTACGAAGATATTCTATGAACCAGCTAAAATCGCTTTATCTAACGATACAAAAAGTATTTTGTTAGGAATCAATTCGTATTTCGCGTCATAGTCGAGAGCCGCGACAATCCATTATATACGGAGGGCGTCCCCATTTTTATTCTAATAAAGGTACTTGTATTGCTAAAGTAAGTCTACTAGACTTCTACCTTTTAACTCACTGGATTTGTCACTTGTTCCATGTGCAGATTACAATAAAAAAAAATTAAATGGAATTATACAACGTGATCTTATTTAGGGTAACCTGATGTAGCACATAAATCCAAGTAAATTAAATAACTCAGTTCTATAGAACTATATTATTAAGAATAATCTGAATTTATGTTTTATTACATAAAATCGAAAATATTATTATTTTAATTATAATATAAAGGCCTATCTTCGTATGGCAGATTATGACATATACTTATAACAAATAATTTGTAATATGCCACAAAAGAAACTGAATTTCAAGAAAAAGTTATTTGAATTCAAATTTGGTTATGAGGTCATCGTATTCATGAAACAGACATTTAATATATAGTACTAGTTGTGGCGCGCGGCTTCGGTAGCGTTTAAGGGTTTGGTCGTCAGGGGTTACTTATAATTAAAATTAAATTTTAATTTAATTGCACTGGCATAGCTATCCCACTGTCCTTAAACCGTCTAAAACAAACAATAATACGGTCAAAGGGCACATGACAATGACTCATTTAGTTGTGTTACGATTGCAATAAAGTTATTAAATTGTTTTGGTGTTACGAATATTAAGTTAATCTCCTAATTAAACAATTTATTGAGTGTCACTTCACCTTGTCCGCAAATAAGAATACGTTAACCCCCGGAATATCGAAAACATCACGCGTAATTCGCATAATATATCTCGAGAGTAATAAAAATATATTATTTCGTTAAGAAATTGCAACACAACGATAAATACCTAGTTTATTTTAATTAGTTTTCTTTTTACAAAGTATAAATGTATTAAATTGTTTTTTTTTATACTATATATTACTATAAATACGATTCGTGAGTTTATTTATTTTATGTTACAGGTTAGAGGACGGGCAGCAATTGCGCGTAAGAAAAAAGACCCGTTACTTTCATCGCTAGTGCGCTACCTTGGAAACTAAGATGTTACGTCCCTTGTGCCTATAGTTACCAGCTCACTCACCCTTCAAACCGGAATACAACAATACTAATTGCTATTTTGGGGAACAATACCTCATGAATGGGTGGTAACTGATACCTACCCAACAGGCCTGCACAGAGTCCTACCATTAAATAAATTCTTGTGTTTATTATGATTTCACGTCTTTACTCCTTCTCCGATCATCAGGAAATTTGTATATATGTTGTCAAAAGTACAGAAAAGGACATAGACAAGGAGTGCCTAAGACCTTCCCCACACGTGAACGCGGTCGAATTTACCGATTTAAGATTGAAATTTCAAAATATTTGACGCAATAAGGATTTTAATCTTTGTCACGTGTGCGTTACACGTGCTATGTTATTTTTCAATCATTTTCAAAACTTTACTGAATTTTTTTTTTGTTGCTTTTATTTTAAAAAGCTATAATGATATGAATGAGTTGTCTTTTGACATATCTTTTCAATGTTTCTTATCACCACATAAACATACAATCATTTAATGTTTCGTTTATCATAAAATCAATACTCAGGATGAGTATTGCTGCTTCTTTATAAGTACTTGGGTATTGATAATTACTAGTTTTAGCATCAGTAGCGCAATGGTTTTCCGGGTGGCCAAGTGATGTAAATAATCGCAGGATCGATCCTGACCCCTTGTAACACCAGTGATAAGCATAAAAGGAAGGCTAAATAGGAATTTCAAATATTTGACATATTACATATATCAATGTCTGTCGATTTATGTTGGTCTTCTTTCTTGGGTGACTACCCAACAAAAAAGATGTTTTAGTGCATAAGTGTTTGCGCTTGCACATTACGCTTTTACTCTCATAACCAGTGGAACAGCGAAACCGACACGGCCGCAGAAAGTTTGGACGAAGGACCAAAAGCTTTACGCATTCTAAGTCATAGGATTAAACACTGTCTAAACTCCGGAGAGCTATTATTATAATCTTACTATTGCCTCGACCAGGGATTTGTTTTATTAGCTAGCCACTAGACCAACGAGGCGACCAACGGTCTAGTTATAAAATGGATTTCGAGCAGAATTTTAATATGCTTAATTTTTAAAAAAGTAAATCAATAATAATATATTTCATAATAAACTTAATAGTATTGTTAGGAACTTACCGAATACCGCATTCCATAAAGCAGAGGACGAATCCATAAAGCATGCATCGCGCTGCGTACGCTTTAAGAATCACTCTTAGGAGGCTGGGCGTACGTTTCCCTTGCGCACGGGCCACCTCCTCTTCCCACAAACGAGCGAACTTATCTCCAAGAGGACCTGATTGAAATTAGACAAACGCTATAATAATATATAAGTTTATTAATCAAGACAACTAGAAATATTTAGATTACGAATAAACTAAAGACATTTTTTTTGTATTTTAAAATTGGAATTAAGATTTTCGATTTTTTATAAGATAAAAACGCAAGACTAACAACAAAACAATTGCATTAGATTCAAAATAACAATAACGTGAACGTAATTATTACAATCGTAGTTAAATAATCGAGATAACGTATACAATAAATACTTCATGATTACAAACATTCAACTTAAATACAAATTCATTAACAACATTTCTACATCAGTAAATCCTACATGGTATCAACACTCAATTACCACAGAACAACAATTATACCGGTTGTATAATAGGACAGTATGTGTGGTCGAAATTTACGTATACTTATATGGACAGAGACAATAGTTTCTTTTCACGTTACGTAAATATCTGTGTTTGGATTGCTGAATTTAATTTCCCTTCCATTACATTAAATATAATAGTTAAAAGAATATAAGACAGGTATGTTATGGAGCTCCTTAACCGTAACCGAAACCGTCGGATATCCGAAATAAAAATCTATCTTTAACTGTAATCCAAACAGTTTTTGCATAGTGTTATTTATACTTTAAAAGAGTAGCTAATTGTATTTTAAAGCTATTCGTGTTTTTAATTTTCTGAGATTATACCTAAAACTAAATAAAGTCAAGCTCATATATTGTTTTTTTTTCTTTTAGATATTTTTAAATAATCTCATATCTGTAACTGAAACTATCCGAAACAATCATATAATCCGAAATAAATTATTAGCCATAACCATATCTGAAACCAGTAAAATGTTTTATTTTCCTTTGAATATGATAGTCTAAGGATCTACCAGGCAGATTGGATAATTTATTTTTGCATCAGCCTATTTAATGACAATAACAGAGTAGTAATGTTTAACATGGGGAAAACTGTACCGAACAGTTAGTATTAAAGTATTAAAGTAAAGACATTTATTAAAATTAAATTAAATTTTATAACAATTTAATTACTGTAACAGCTTTTAAGCTAACATGTGCTTCGTAAGTAGTATGTCTCATGTTTGTTATGAAATATAAACGGTCTAATGAATATTGGCTGCATGTCAATTAAAGAATAAGACAAGTATGTCACGACGCTAGACAGTATAAAGATCATTAATCATTTGTGTATAGTAGCAACAATGCTGTAGCTTCCCTGAATATTTTTCATTGATACATTTAAATAAACTACTAATATGTTAATCTTAATGATTGTTGTATTATATATTTTATAGCATACATAGATTTCATATTTATTGTTTAATAATTTAATATTGTTTAAGAAACCTGTCTCACTTCACCCTATAGCCCTTGGCAATATTGTAGTTTTATACCAGTGAAAATTTTTAGAATTGGTTCATTTGTTCCAGATATTACAAACAAACAAACAATTTTCTTTAATAATATTAAAATAGAGATGGATATTCCTATGATGTAATTTACTCAGGCCAGAAGCAATATTAGTCTGTGTAAAGATTCATAATAGGTAGTTTACCTTGAGTAAATTGAGACTTTCTGCACTTGTAGTAAATGTGACAAAATCTAATAACATGAGCCAACTAATGCCATTAGTTTTTCATTATCAAAATTTGAAGAATAAAAAAACAAGTTACTGTAAAATATAAAGAGATTTAGTAGGGAATTAACCTTACCTGAGGCATGTTCATCTAAAGGTTCATATAAATCACATTCTTCCAGTTCTTTCTTAAGGCCACTCCAAAATATTGGTAAAGTCCATCTAAATATTACAATTTATAAATAACAATATTTTATTTTAATGTATTAGAATATGAATAAATATAACTTATTTAAATATTATTTTGAAAAAAACTTACGCAAAAGTCAATGCAGAAAATGGGTTCGCCTTAGCCCGAGGATGGGGTGGCTTACCCTTTTTTTTTGTTGATTCCATTGTTTATAAGTTTATTGAAACTGCAAGAACAATATTTTAATACCTAAATGCACTTAAACAACTTATAATTTTATTTATACCAAACACATTTAATGCATTATTAAAAAAATATGAGGGTATTCAAATTATTAATAAAAGTTTATTTTTTAGAATTAATTTACGAAAATAAAAATAGTTATGGTAACATAATTTACACAACAAACAGCGAAGTATTATTTATTTAGTAATTTCAAATACTAACTCTACGTTTTTGTTGGTGTAGAATAAGTTTAGGATCTGATAAATAAGTGCATGGCGCCACTTCAAATACACAGTTCTGTGCCAATTTATTTTATTTGTACCCTTACAAATTTGCTATCACGAGTAAGTTTATAGTGATTCGCCTATGAAAATACGTAATTATGACACTAAAATTGTATAATTTGTAAATATTATGTAGTATGAAAATTGTTATTTATTTATAATAATATTATTTTATTCAACTGAAATTATTTGCACCGTTACAATAACCTATTCGCTACTACAGAAAAATTGGTACTAATTTGACGTTCAAGTCATTCCTGCAGCTGTCTTATGCCTTGCACACTGACCGTCAATAGCTTATGTCATTACTTTATTATGACTCTATTACACGTTATGACCTCAAATAAATGCGTTTTAGTTTCGGTTTCCATTATCAAGTTTTGCTCAAAATATATAATATATTGTATGCTTGTTTATATGTTAGGTATTTATGTGTATGTAGGTACAATATCTCGGTCTTAGCCCCAAGACAGATAAAAATTAAGAAGTTGTATATAAGTATAATAAGGTAGGTGTTTAATTAGTTTATAGTATATTACTTAACAACAGGGTTTAATTTATTATTGGGTGTAATATGTAAATGTAACCAGTTATTTTATACCGTTAGTTCGTCATTTGTTTTTAATTGTATATTATATTATGTTGTTTATTTAGAAAATAAATAAATAAAATGCACTCTTAAGTTCCAAATGCTGTTTATGTATAATCTGTGTTTGTTCTATCGACAAAGTATTTTTTTTACTATACTATTGTTTTAGTTAAACAAATTGTTAAGTTAAATTATTATTATCCATACGGAGCTTGCGCTGAATTTACTTCTAAGCAGTTCTTTTATAAATCATAGTAAAAATGACAGAAGTTGGTATGACGAGTACAGGTAACGAGATTCTCCTTATTGTTAAATGTCAACTTGTCAAGTATTAACTGACTAACTGTCATACCAGCAAGGCAATAGCTGTTCGAGTCTTTAAGCTATGTTTAAATTTATTTTGTTTGGCTGTGAGTTTTAACACTTCAAAAAACCTTATTAGTTATCGAGAGATAGCTTTTCAATATTATTTACTTTAAAATCGGAATGTAAGTGCTAGGAACATATTATTTGATAATTTAAACAATTCACAAAACAAGTAATTTTAGTGATCAGACTCATTTGAAGAATGATTTATCAATTGTATTATATAGAATGTTTGCTGTGTTCTTAAAACGATATAAAGGCATGATCCTCGCTAGTATATTATTTTTTTATTTAGGTTGTGGTATTACTTTAAGTTTCATTAGGATAGAATGTGCATCTCCAACATCAAATGCTAGCACCAGAAAAATTAAGGAAAACTTTGAAAACAATTTAGATAAAATAGAATATGCTGTATTAATCATCAGCAACCCCTTGAATGAGGCGAAACGTGATGCAATAAGAACTACATGGGCTAATTTTATTGATAATATATTTATAGAAAATGGTGAGCATTTATATAAATGGAATCATACTTGGACTGGGAACAGTATTAAACATGAACTTATTAAATGTTTTTTCGTTGTGGGAACTGAAGGCTTGGACACAGAGAGGATGAAAAAGATCCAAGCTGAACACACTAGAAGTAATGATTTACTACTTTTCAATAATTTTGAGGACAGTTACAAAAACTTAGCTAAAAAATTAATTCGCTCTTTAGAATGGATGAGTAATAATTTAAAAGATCTAAAATATGTCATTAAGTGTGATGATGACTCATTTGTTAGAGTTGACTTGATTGTAAGAGATCTTGAGGCTTTTGCTCCAGAAATGAGTGGACCAATGATCAGCCAATATGTCACTTATAAGGTACATAATATACCTAAAACATATATTTCATATTGCATAGTTACATTTAGCTATACTCAGGATGATTTTCAAGCTAAAAATATTTTATTTGTTTCAGAAATCTCTACCTACATATAAAGGTTTATATTGGGGTTATTTTGATGGTAGAGCGAAGGTGTTTTTAAATGGTAAATGGCAAGAAAAAGAATGGTTTCTATGTGACACATATCTACCGTATGCACTTGGGGGCGGCTATGTAATTTCCCGTAGTATTGTTGACTACATAGCCAAAAATTCACAATTTCTAAGGTAATTTAAGCTTCTTTAATTTAATTAAATATTTAACTTTCGACAATTTAAGCTTCCTTAATTTAATTAAATATTTCTCAATTTGAATAAATTGTGGTTTTATAGAATTTTATAACACCCAATTGCTGTGTAAGAAATTTTTTTTTTTTATGATACATATATATTATGTAGTTATCACACAGACATAATATATAATATGTCAAATAAGCTTTAAAAGTAAACTACCATCAATATCTGTAATAATAACAACTTATATATGTCACCATATTTTTTTTTATGTAATAGGTAGGCCACCTGATGGTAAGTAGTCATCCATGCCCATAGATTTTGGTGCTGTAATGAAAAATAAATATACCATATAGCAAAGCACATGTCTTATCACATTAACAATATCTTTGAATAATATTAGGCTCTATTTATATTTCCTTGGCTCACTGCAAACAGCCACTTAGTACTTAAGTTAATTGGTATTCATTATTTATTTATGTAATTACACAAGGATATCATATATTTTGCCTAAAACAAACGAATTTGTATCATACATTTTTTGGCAAATATAATAAAAACAGTATTTGTATTGTTTTCAGTCATTATAATTCAGAAGATGTTTCAATGGGAGTTTGGACAGCGGCCCTTGATGGTATCAATAGAGTGCATGATACCAGATTTGACACAGAATGGAAATCTCGAGGCTGTGACAGCAATATGCTTGTCCGCCATAAACAAACACCCAGTGATATGTTCCAGATGTATAAAACATTAGTTCATTCACAAGGAACTAAACTATGCAAGACTGAATCAGCTTTAAGAAAATCTTATCATTATAATTGGAATTCACTGCCAAGCATATGTTGTAAAGAGAAATATTAGTACATTTTTATTTTTAAAAAAAATAATCTCATCACAACAACTCCTGGAAGAAATGTTTTACTATTTCTTCTTTTTTATAAATTTCATGCATACTGACTTTGAGTAAGTGTCATATAGAATTTCTAGTCTATATTATAATAGTATTTTTTGTATTTCTTATTAAATTATGTGGACTCTGCCTTTGTTTAATTTGAATTATGCATTTCGTTTTATACTATTTGACAAAGTATGTGGTTACTGCTGTTCTGTAACTTAAAATTGGGCTTGTACTGTGTGTGAATATTTTGTTCAATTTATATATAATATATTTAATTAAGTCTTATGTGTAATGGTTTGAATAAAGTAAAGTAGGCTTGATTTACAAAGTCAAGATGAAAGTGAAATCATTTTCAGCAATCAATAAAAACAACTTTTATAACAGCAAGAATTTTTATTAAGAAATTTGAACACAAAACATTTGTCAAACATAATAATTGTAATAAAAAATAATAATATAAATAAAATGCAAATTTAATAAACACATTAAAAAAAAACTAACATTTATTCAAGTTGAAAGCTTAAAATAACTTATTTTAATGGTAATGAAAGATGTCATGGAAATTAAATCCCATGTGAAAAATGTGTGCTGTTTTTTATATCTATTAATCTTATTAAATTATCAAAGCAATTTTCTTACTAAGTACTAAAAATTTAATTGATATACTCACCAATGCAATATGCTATATATAAATGTTTAACACAGAAAACGCAACTTTTATGACAGATAAATCTGACAGTAACTGGGAACCATAGACATCGAAAGCTCCATAAACTTAGTTCTTATTAAAGATGTGCGTAAATGCAGATCTAATAAAATTTGTTATCTGTGCTAGATCTACATAAAAATTTAAATTCTCACTCGTTTAAATAACGTCAAAAATAAATGGAATAGAATCTCAACACAGAACGCCATTTTTATAAGAGATTTTTAGATTCGATTTCCAGATTCTATTTTGAAAATACCTACAGTAATGCTAATATCACATTCATAGAGGATTTCTAGTTTATATCTAATGTCGGCTTTTTACTTTTACATCCATGTACGTTTGGTTGTTGTAGAAGGTTGTTCTCGACAACTCCTCTTTGAAATAATCAATTGTTCTTTGCAACCCATCTTGTAGAGATATCTAAATAAAAAAATATATATTGAAATCATCGTTTATATTATATCACTATAATTGCGTAAGTGTATAAGAAAGATGTTTTTTCATGATATAAATAGGCAGATGGGCAAGTGGGCCTCCTGATGGTAGACATTGACGCTGTAAGATATGTTAACTATTCCTTACATCGCCCAAGCGCCACCGCCCTTGGGAACTAAGATCTTATATCCCTTGTGCATGTAGTTAAACTAGTTCACTCACTATTGAAACCAGAGCACAACAAAACTAAGCATAGCTGCTTAACGGCAGACTATTTAATGAGTGGGTGGTACCTACTTAGATGGGCTTGCACACATGCCTACTACCAAGCAAACCATCATGAATATTAATATTGAAATTTGTTTGTGAACTGACAAGTGAGAGCAATATGCTTATCCATCACAAAGGACCAACCAGCGATGTACAAAATATTCATATGGGAAATATAAATATCATTTCTATTCAAGAAGTATCCTTTTATAGATAATATAATCTAAATTGGTATCTAAACCTAATTATTACGGTATACATCTATTACTGTTTAAGTTTCTTAGTTGTATTTCTTGTTTATATTTCGTATAAACATGTCTTAACTTGGCTTGCATTTAAATCAACCAAACAATATATTAGACAAAACATATATAATTGATAATACCTTAGGAGACCAATTGAGATGCGTTTCAGCAAGGGTTATATCTGGACGACGGCGCTGAGGGTCATCTTCGACAGCAGCACCAGTAGCCACGGTACTACGGCACCCGGGGACTAGATTCTTTATTATTACAGCAAATTCTGGAATACATTTTCAAATTATTTAATTAGGTCTTACTTTGATTGGAGTGTAGTAGATGAAGAAGAAAATGTACCTTCTATAGTGTGTTCTACTGGATTTCCAATATTAACTGGTAAAGTGTAACTGGAAGCCATTAGTGCTAGCAGACCATCTACCAGATCTGAGACATAACAAAAGGACCGCGTTTGTTTTCCATTGCCATAAACCTGATAAGAAATAAATGTGAAAATCTTAGAAAAAAAAACATGCTTAAAATACTAATTTCTTTAAAGAAATAGAATAATGTACAAAATTATATTTCATAATCCGGCTATGAAAACCTTGTGATTGTATACAACATTATTTAACAGAAAACAAAAACTGTTCAGTAAAATAATGTGTGTATTATATTTGCAAAAATATTTTTGGTTATGGTCTCCTTATAAGCAATGGACGGCAGATCCAACAGGACCCAAAAGAGTTCAGGACCATGACCAACAAATTTACGTATTTTTTTAAACATTTCGTGCTTAACCGACACTTAACTTCCAGACTACGAGCTGATACTAAGAATTGCTTATTGACCCATTCCAAATTTTGAACTCAGTACTGGGCCTTAATTTTTTATAATCTATCAAATATTAGCTTAAAACTATTTATTGTTTCCTTACTGTAATAGTCAAATTTTGTATAGCTTGCATGATGAAATTGGACACGACTCTTCCATCCGAAACATGCATCCGAGGTCCATAAGTATTAAATATTCTGGCAACTCGTACAGACACGTTCTCCTGCTTAGCGTATGAGTACGCTAATGTTTCTGCCACTCTCTTGCCTTCGTCGTAGCACGCACGCGGCCCTGTAAATAAAATATAAAAAAAACTCACTATAACAGCCTATAAATGTTCTTCTATGGTTAAGCTATTGAGTACTAATGTAATTTCTATACATTTTGGTGTTTCTTATCTGTCATTTGTATACGTTGTTTGATTCGATTTGTATATGTATATGTTGTAAAAATATAGTTTACTTTCCACTTAAGGTCATTAATTGTCATATATTTGTTTGGTACTTTTATACTAATTTCATAAAGTTTTGTTTTTTATTCGAATGTTCTAATCTCAAGAATTTCGCACTGGATGAGGTAACAGTACGGTAAAGCACGGGCGATACGGGCAAAATAGGTTTTGATAGTATTATGTTACATACCTATTGGATTGACATGGCCCCAGTAAGATTCTGGTTGTGGGTGAACCATTGGGTCACCATAGACTTCTGAAGTGCTTGCTATTAAAATTTTCGCCCCCACTCTCCTCGCTAAACCTGTAATATGTTTATTGCACAATTAATTAATATGAGTCTAAAATTAGTCTACATAAAGGTCACCAGGTGATAAATTCACCATTTCAATAGACACTGGCAAAGTAAGATATGTTAACCATTACTCAATCAACGAACTGCCAACCATGGAAAGAAAATATATCTTGTTTGTAATTTAATTCATTCCTTACAATCACCTCGAGGGTGAGTTGAGTGTGTAAATGTTGAGTGGGATACCTACCCAGACGATCTAGTAGAGACTTGGTTTCAAAAGAGAGTTTTTAAAAGTTTTAAAAATGTTATGTATCAGTATTATTAAGTAGTATGTATTTATTTATTGATAATTTGTTTAATACATGTCATTAACAATGAAATATAGTTACCAAGCATATTGATTGTTCCCAAAGTATTTGTTTTGATTGTCTTCACAGGGTTTTGCATATAATGAGGTGGGCTCGCAGGACTAGCTAAGTGATATATTTCATCTGCCTAAAATAATAATAAAATGTTTAAAGTTTACAAGTAAAACCTATGGAGTTTGTCACAACTCAAAAGTTTTTTTCTACAGAATAAGTATGTTCGTAAGGGGCAACTTCATGGTAAGTAATATTGCCCCTAGACATTGGTGTTGTTAGAAGTATATCACCAGATATGTGTCTGTAGTCTTATTGCCTCACTCACCCTTCATATCGGAACACAAAAATACAATGTATTGCTGTTTGGTGGTAGAATATGTATGTGATGAGTGAGTGGGCCTACCCAGAAGCTTTACCAAGAAGAAAATGTTTCTTTGGAATATATTATATTTTTTAGAGATAAAAAATATTCGTAAACTTAGTTAGTACACAGTTGATTTTAATGTCTATTTAGGATATATTATTTAATTAGATAATTCGAGAACTGAAATCGTAAAACAATGTGAAATTTAAATCTTTTTTAACGGAAAAAGTTAGGTATATGAAGTTGAAGTTCATGTCATATCATAGTTATAACCTTTAAAAAAATATTAAATGAAAAAGTCCAAACTTTTTATAAGAAATTTATAATTGAACTTGTACTTTGAATAACAGTTCTTAACAACAACAAGTTATCTAATTCAGCTTAATTTATTTATACCAATAATACAAACACACAAACACTATTAAGTATAACCTTAGACGAAAATGTATTTGAACATTTCAGCCATTTTTAATTTCTGCATATTGCAACTTCATTGTTGTGAATAATAGGATAGGAGATATATAAAATAGCAATGGATAGGTTAAAATGCAAAATAAATAAGTATATATTAATAAAAAAGTATATATAACGTAAAATAACTTTCAATCAACTTTCTAAAGTCTGGCTAAGTATGTCAATATTTTTCAGTTATATGACCATCTTAAACTTTATATGTAATAAAAATATTATGTATTAACATTAATATTGTGACAATTAGAATGTTCCATTTTATCGTTATTGAACTATTTTTATTTATATTCAATATGTAAATACTAATAAATAATATCTTTATCAAACACAACAAACAAAAACATAGTCTTTAATAAACTACCCTTTCCTTTGAAAGGGTAGTCTTATCACTATACTTTAAGGGAACATGCTTGCAGGACACATGGAACAAGTGCTATACTATAATACATAATATGTATGTACAAAACAGTATCATTACATGCTCAGAGTAAGATACAAGACATGGTCCCATATGGCATAATATTGTGACAAATTTGACAATGTGAAATAAACTGGTGTGGCATAACATGTGAAAGTCAATTTATTCAATTTCATTAAAAGTTATTTATTTTAAAGATTGGTCTAAGATAAAAATTTCAATCAATACTGTACATAAGCAAAGTGGGTCAAACTAAGGAAATGTCTGTGTCCACTTTTGTTGAAGACTGAAACTATAAATGCAAAAGTAGCTCGTGTCTGTCTGTTTGCTATATTAAGCCATACAAAAATTGTCAAGAAAATTACCGATAGATACAAATGATGGGATTTTTTTAAAAACATGGGATCATTACGGCTTAGATCTTATAATATATAAACATTTGTATTTATCATACCTCTATATATAATGGATTCACTATGTCATGATGAATCATCTCAAAATTTCTGTGTCCAAACCAATGTTCAACATTTCTTTTGCGGCCAGTGAAAAAATTGTCAACGACAATTACTTCATGGCCTTGTGTCATGAGAATGTCGACAAGGTGGGATCCGACAAATCCTGCCCCACCAGTGACCTGTAAGAAATAATAAATAAAACTCACAATTATTATTCTATTTAAAAATACTTTGATACAAGATATTAAGACTTGAAATATTGTAGAATTTGATGTTTATCAGAAAACAAGAAAATTTTGGGAGAATGTTCATACAAAGAATTTGTTCTAAATTAGAATTGGTTAATATTCAAATATATGTTGGGGTTCTAATAATTATATTAATAGGACCCCAACTTGATAAACTTATCAAATCTTTGTTTCTAAGATTATTATGATGTTTTTTTACTAGTTTTATTTCATTTGACATGTAATAGCAACAAAAAAAAATATATTTACGAGCATGTTCCAGTATAAAATGAAGACATACCAATATTCTCTTTCGTTCCTTATATCCAAGATATTTGACATCAGGATATTTCTGTGGTATTCTCCCTTCTAAAATAGCTAATTTTTTCTCTAATAGTTCTATTCGTGCTTTTGCTTCAGCGAGCTCTTGTTTTGAATTGTCAGCAACTTTATTAGTATCCATGTCTTTTAAGATATTCTGATTGAAATCATTTTTCTTTGGTCTGTGATTAAAATCTCGGTATGCTATGTCCTGGAACTCCTTATCTATTCTTTGGTTTTGTCTGACGTTTCCTGTACTATTTATTTGATCTTGCCTAAGAATAAGAAATATAAAGATAACTGCAAAAATAATAGTAATATATATTACGTGTTGAAATTAAATTTTACAAGCAATCAGGCGTGTATATTATTCGTGACAAGAAATTTATTATTGCATTTAATAGCTAAAATACAATTATTTAAGTTTATGTACTTACGTAAAGATAAAACACAAACGATGGTTACAGTCTTTCGAAATTTTAATGATTGTCTTATCATTTCTGAAAGTACAAATTTATTGCTTATGTTCACATTTCGTCCCTTCAATTGATTTTTTGATTTAATGCAACGTTACATATTAATTTGTCAATTACTAGTTTATTATCAAACTTTTGAAAAATAAACAAACCACAAAATTAAACTCATGCAACTACAGTATGATTTTGACAATATTGACTTTGACAATTTGACGCAAGGTGAACAACACGGAATGACATTAATATTTTTTTATTTTAATTTAAGGCTTTGAGGTTAAGCCTTTAAATCTTAATGCGTAAATGAAGGCATTTACTCAGAGACCGTTCGATTAGGGAATTGAACGGTCTCTTTGAGCAATAAGTTGGTTTAGTACTAAATGTACGGTCTACATTAAAAAAAAAGTAAATATGTTGGAATAGATTAATAATTTAAGTATATGGGATGTGTATTCTTAATTTTATACGGAATATTTTTTATGTTTAATGTTAATGATTCGAAATGAATTTCAAAGTACATAAATAAAGTGTATTCCAAAATAATTATAATAATACTATCTTACCCATACTTGCTTTTAGTATCTTTTGGTAAAATCAAATTGATTATACGTCAACTCAGTTCGTCATTTAACTAAGACTACCGTTCGTGTCTTTATTAGTATCAACGAAAGAATATATATACATTAAGTAAGTTTATGTGTTTTAAGCGATGCGGTACTATAATCTAATAATAATAATAAAAAAAATATGATCACATTTATTATTGGAATGTTTAAAATAATATTATTTTAAATAACATTATTTTTATTAGAAAATGTAGGTCATAACTATACATAAACTATCTATATATGTCTCAATGTATTATAGTTAAGACCAAAGAAACGATGGATAGGTTGTGTGAAAGACGATATGGTTATAAATAATGTTACTTGTGAGATGACGTCCGACAGAGATGTATGGAAAAAGACATGCTGCGTCGATCCCAAGTAAAATTGGGATAAGGGCAGGCAGGGCTCCTGGAGAAGCCCAGGAGGATGATGATGTATTATAGTTAAGGCCTATACGTTCACATTATATACTTTTTAAAGGATATTGATTCAATTACTGCGTGTAAATAGAGGATAATATTGTGTGATCTCTCGGGTTACCAGAAGTGCGGACCAGTTCAAAGGTAGGTTTTACTAAAGTAATTAGAGTAATTAAGTACATCAGCATTAGCGGCTTTACAAGGCGTGTTCTGGATATGATCTGCTGCCAAGAAGTTTATGGCGGCATCACTTTTGTAGACAAAGAAGTTGCATATCACAAATATTCGTACGTCTTATCATTATAGTCGCTTCGTCGGGTCCAAAAGGTCTACGTAATGCTGGTAAGTCGTTTGGTAATTTAGGGTAGAAGATTTGATGCTTAGATCAAGCAATACGTTTTTAAGAGATTTTGTGTTTATAATTTTAATATTAAACACAGACAAGCGGCCGGCGACACGTACGAAGTCTTATCACTTAACTTAAATTTTGGGAGAGCCTTAAGCCAGTTCTAACATTTTCTTTTAGGAAGAATTTTTACGCTGTTTGTATGAGAGGTACCCAATTATAGTTTTAATACGGGGAAGTTTCAAATTGTTTCTGATAAACCGATTCTGAGGGAAAGACTTCAGGATTTTAGACATTTTCGTGATCACTTAATTTATATAAACATTTTAATCCTTTATTAAACATCAGTATTAAACAGACAGTGATAGACCATAGAATATAAGAGAGCAGGAACGTATCAAATTGTAAATTTACAATTATGGCATTTGTAATGTAATAGAAACAAAATTCCAAATACCCAAAATTCTACAGAATATAAATAGCCTTTTTAGGCTATTTTGAAATTAGATTAAACTTTTCTAATTAATTAATAATAATGTAATAATTAGCATTAGCGCGAAGATAAGCGTTGGTAAATATTGATGAATTTTCAATATTATAACACCATATAGTCAAAATTTTCTGAAATTTATTTTTGAATAACTTGAATACGGCTTGCCGACTAAAAAGATTTAACGCGAATCCGTTTAAAAAGTTTCTATTAGAGTAAACTAATATTGAAAATGCTACGCTTTTGAGTAGTAAACCAACTTGCGCGAATTCTCAGTATATAAAAACTTGGTATTTGGTTGGAAGTGAGGGTGAGGTGATGAAGTAGGAACGTTTAAAACATAAGTATTACTACTGCAATTTCTAATCACGTCGCGCGTCGGTATACACACGTCCAATCACAAATACAACCATGAACGAACAAACATAAACATCATACAAACAACAAACATACACCATATCAGTGTGTTTGTTGTATCATTAACGTAAACAAACTAGTGTGAGGACTATGTAAGTCCATAAATATCGATAGAGGACTGAGTTATTTATATATAAACCTTTTAAGTAAATTATATAATTAATAACATACAATTGATATACCTTCTTTATAGAATTGCCTTTATTGGCATATTGATCAAATATAGACTCGATAGAATCTATATTTGTAGATTTTTGTTTAAGTAAGGAATTAAAAAAATATATATAATACATAATTTTACATAAATACAATTTAAATTCAAAGACAATCGACGGCGAAGATGATGAGTTCGTCACGATGAATTCTCTTTAAGGCTTATCTAGTGATTGTTTAGTGCTGTTTCTCAAAAATGTTTTCAGACTCCTCAACGAGTTAAAGTATGCTCTAGTGTTGCTGTTGGCGCTACATCTTCACGAGCAGATTGTGAATCATGGGGACCATTACTACGTTACAGTTTACCAGAGCTTTAGTGGTAGTAGCTCAGTGGGCCCTTGCGCAGTAACTATTTTTGACCACTTCGCTTACCAGGGCCATAAAAGTAGATTGCGCTATGCAGGTCACAAATGCTGACCTAAACTTCTGTGGCATTTACAAAAATTGTTTATTATTGAAAAAAGACATCAATCAAATGATTGGCTATGTTTAGATTGATGACATCTTAACATTGAATCGTGACCAGCAATTAGTTAAAGCTTTTCAAAGCATGGGTTATAGTCAAAATAATTAAAACGCATCACACCGTTGTGTCTTGCGACCCATCGAGTTTCGCACATTGCTAATAATAATATCTTGTGTCAAGAATCTGGCATAAGACTTTTGATTGATTCTGTCAGTACCCTACAGTTGAACGTAGTGTAAATGTGTGAAAAAAAAAGTGCTCGTCAAAAATTTCTTCTTATTGAGCACCGCTGAAACTTCCACTCATCGCTGAAGCACCATCATAGCCTTTACCAATACAACTTGTAGTAATTATTCCATTGATTTCTAACCGGTTGCATGTACGATGCTGCCTTCGCCAGTAAGATCAGAAATAAGGAAAAATTTAAATTGAAAACATTATATCATAAATCCGAAAATGGGTAAATTCGGATGTAAATAAAATTAATAATCACGATTAAAAAAACATTACAAAAATTTCTGTATTTTTATATTAAAATTTACATAACATAATAAACATATTAAAATTTATTTATTACTAATTTAATATCATTCATATTAAATTAGTAATAAATAAATTAGTTCGTTTATAATCATTCAGGTTTAGATAAAATGAAAATAACCGTATAACTTTATGTTGCTTTTTTATTAGTTTATTAAATTCACAAAATTGTTGAATTATTTATGAATTTAAAGTTTACGAGTTGTTTCCCTATATTCTACTATTGTTGCCACTACAGTCTTCCTAGACTTGATTCAGTATACTGTTTAGTTCAATTTTCATATTGTTTAATTAACACGAAATATTTTTTGTCAGTACCATAACCGTGATTCTTATATACCAAAACCCCCTCAGCCTACGGCTATGCCTGGGCTACAGTATATCTAATTTAACAAGGATTCATTTTTAGTCAATTTTTCTTACTCATGTGCATAAATAACTTGCCTTAGCCTTTTTGGTAACAAATAAGATTAATTTGTTAATAATTTGTTGTTTAGTATGGCATTACCCAAATTTTTTAAATTTCATTATTATATGTATTTATAACATTGGCATGCGGATGGACAAATTCCTGGTTTCCTGATGGTAAGAGGTTAACCATGTATACATACGTTGGCGCCATAAATAAAAAAAAATTAACCGTTCCTTGCGGTAGAATATGTGACGAGTGGGTGGAACATTTTCCATCAGGTGGTATATTTGCTGGTCCGTCTACCTACTTTATAATATATGTATTATATCTTTTGAGACCTTTCATACTGTATATAATTAGGAAAAAAATATTCTGTTGACAACAATTTTGATAACAAATCATTTAATACTAATTCTAAGTCTATAGAGGATAAAGATTATAAGATCGATTAAATTATGACAAATGGCATCGAAATTACTAGTCACTGTTAGTTGATATTTTTTAAATATATAGACGTGAAAGAGAAATTTCTCAAAAGCACGAGATTTGCGGGTATTCCAAATTTTACAATGAGAAAAAGTATATGGTTCGTTCATGAGGCACAAATTGTGATTTTTATCCAGATAAAGTCATCTAGATTTAGTCTTTGTTTTGTTATACAGTATTGGGAGTTGAATTATTCTTAGGTTTTAAGAGACGCATATTTACTTATATGTGTAAAGTAATAAATAAAGAGTTTATGTATTTACTTACTTTGTTGGGGTTAATGATATACGTACACGTAAAATATTACCATCTGTTTTTGGAAATCTTCGAAGCAGTAAACATACAATTACAATTACAAAAATGAGTTGTTATTCAGATTTTAATATATAATTTCAGATAATTTGTTTTTTTTTTATTTATAAATATATAACATAGGTTTTAGTTAAAAGTAACATGGGACACTTGAGATATGATTTTAGTTAAATAATGTCAGTCACTGCACTGCCCTCGAACGCGCACCAGTATATCAGGCTGGTCCACAAATAAACCATCCACACCCGCGTCTAGAAATGCTTTAATTTCACTTTCAAGATCACCAAATGCGATAGATGAATTATTACTTTGGAACTCTTTTGGCAGGTATACATTTTCTGCTCGAAAAGTCCATGGATGAACTTCAAGGCCCGCAGCATGAGCATCTTTTACAAAATTTGTTGGCGAACCCAAATTATTCGCTAGATTTCGAGGAATAATATAGCTCTTTTGTGGTCCAACAGCTGCAGCATATTCAGCTACATTCGCAAGTCCCTTTGGAGTTGCCATTCTAGCATAAGTAAGCCAAGTACCAAGTTCAGCTTGATCAAACGGTCTTGCTGTCGGAGCCCCATATAATTGCAAAAGCCGAAGATTTGTAAGTTTTTTGAGCTTTTTTAAATTGCTGACTTCAAATGATTGTATATAAACCGGATCATTTTTCTCAGTATATCCGTTTCTATGAAATATGTCTACTACTTTTGGTTCCATCGCTAATCCTAGGTTTTGGAAATGCAAGCCATATTTCAATTCTGGATAAATTCCAATTGTACGATTTTCACTTATTTCTAAGGCCTTTACTAGATCAATTATTTCTTGGAATGTTGGTATGTCATAGGCTTTATCCAGTCTTGCATTTCCCGGCCGTATGAGTGGTATTGGCTCTGTGGCTCTCAATGTTTTTATTTCTGCTAGTGTAAAGTCTTCTGAAAACCAACCTGTAACAGTTTTTCCACTCACATTTTGGGTACGATAACGATTAGCAAATTCAGGACGTTGGGAAACATCACAAGTATGGCCCAGTTCATTTTCATGGCGTGAGATTAAATGTCCGTCACTAGTCATCACTAAGTCGGGCTCGACGTAATCGGCTCCCATTGTTATTGCCAATGCATAGGCACCAAGAGTGTGTTCAGGTACATAGCCACTAGCACCTCTATGGGCTACAACTACTGGTTTGCAATCATCAGCACCACGTCTCTTTAAGTTCAAATCGGAAAACGATGTAGCGTTTACAATATTAAAGACGAGAAACTTAACAAGGAGTAATATAACACGTCTTTTTTCCTTCATGGTTGAATTTATACTAAGTTATCACGAATACACTAATAAAGATAAAACGAATATAATCAATCTGGTCTTAAAATTAAAAATACGCAAATTGATTAAGCTCTTTGTAATTTCTGATTATGTTATTGAATTTATTCTTTGGTAAATGGACGTAATTAGTTTAGTATTTATTAAATTATTTTGTTATTTAAATTATTTTCGCAAATATTAGTAAAAGAGTGATTAATAATAAATAAAAGTTTAAGAAAACAACTTCTTAAATGTCGAAACTATGACATTTGACCGCAGAAACCATTTTAACAATACATACAAAATTTTGTTATGTTCATAGGAAAATCCATGTCCTTTATTTTAACCATCGTTAAACTTATTCAGGTTCATGAACTTTTTAGGTATGATTCACGATGTCGCGCCCCACTGTTTTTCCCGATCACTATAGTGCAAGTATGAAATGTAAGCTGCTGGTATGAGTTCTATTGCTGCGGTCAGAGTAACCAGTTTAATGTCAAATGAGTTTCATAGTCTCCCCTTGCGGGAAAAAGCGGGGCGCGTCGACGTGGATTTAACTGACTAAAAGTGCTTATAACAATTGATTGACTGAACCGATATTGATGAAATAACTGTACCTGAGAATATTCGCAATAATAAACAAATATTAACATTGGTATTTTTCCGTTTTTAAGTTTACTCCGGACAGGCGGACGAGAATGAAATGAACAGTTGATTTAATTTTGGTAAGTTGCAGGTAGCCATATTAAAAGGCAGTTATTATGAAATCACAGAGATCAATATTATATTTTTATGTTGATTAATTTCATCTTATTTTAAATGTTATTAATTTATATATCTAGTTTGTTTATCATTAATCCTTCGTTAATTCTTTACAAAATGATAATTTGTATAGTCAAGCAAAACAATTTTTGTTGAACGATAATAGAAAAAATGCCTGCATTATATATCGTCATATATATTTTGTTATATTAACCGGCTAGGCGTATGACTCCTCTCCACCTGATGGTAAGTGGTAGTGGAGTCCAAACGCGAAAACGGCAACTACAGTCAAGGAGAATGAACTGCAATAGTCGCCCACGCTATGCCGGCACGCAAGATGCCTCTTCATGCCTCATTTGAGGGAACCCAGGTTATAAGAGGAGGGGCTGAAGGTTATAAGAGCACTTGTGCTGGTAGAGAATTCCATTTTTTGGCGGTGCGACACAGAAAAGAGTTGCCGAATTTCTTCGTTGTGCGTTTAGTTGGCGCTAGGGCTTTGTGCAACCGCCCACTTATACATGAATATTCTACATCTAAGCAACAATAATTAGTATTGCAGTGTTCTTGTTTGAAGGGTGAGTGAGCCAGTGCAACTACATGCACCAACAGCTGGTCGTATTGGCGTTGCAAGGAATGGTTAAAATTTCATACTCAACAAGCGCATATTAAGTCATTCAATCGATATTATGGGTTTCCAAGCAATCAAAAGGAAATTGTGGTAACGTTTAACTAGTTTTAAATATAATTTTATCAACTATTCTTTTAAGTTCATGACTATTTATAATTTAGTATAAATTATTGTTGTAAAATAAAATAAAATTTGTGAAGATATTTTTTTTAATATTTGTCATTTGTACAATAAAATAGTTGCAATTCCAATAACCATAGCGACCTCAGATATACTATCTGTTTACAGTAAATGAAATGAGAAAATAGGACCGATTTACAGAAACAAGACTATTTAGCTTAAACACAAATTAAAATAATATGTTTAATGCGATGTTTAAAGTTTTACACTAAAGGTCGGTGTTTGTGATTGTTAACAAAAATGTATCGGTGAGTTTCTCAAGAGTTGTTATAAATGATAAAACTTAGGCTAATCAAGGGTTGACGGATATGTTATTTATTTACGGTCTTACTATGTACTCGTAAAAGCGTTGCTTAGCGGGTGCTTAATTAAAATTAGATTTTTCTCTTTCTGTCATCTTTGAATTGTCATTCGGAAGAAGATATAAAATTTCTTTTAATGATTAACCAAAATAACATTCACATTATTCTAATACTGTGAAATACGTTCTTATATGGAATAACAGTAAATAAATATACTATATAAGTATATATACATTTACTATACATTGTTTGTTAATGTATTAATTAGACGATACAAATATTTTAAAAGCAATTCTAAATATTTCAAAAAAAAAATGTTACTTACTTAATATTAATCATGTTTGCTTTTGTTCATATTCTATGCTACATTTGCATCAAAAATGCTTCGTTCGAGTGATTGAATTGAAACTTTTGTTAATCTTTACGCGAGTGCCAGCAACTGCTGCAACTGTGTCCGCCGTAATACCATTGACTAACGTAGAATCGAATCAGACTATTATTATTTACAGAAAAATAATATAATATTAGCTAGTATTTAAGTATAAATTGCATACTACATAAAATCGGTGGGCTTATAAGCATGGGCCTCGTAGCCGTACGGCAATGTCCGGCTGATCTGAGAAAAGTCCATCAATTCCAGCTTCAATAAACTTTCGCAGTTCACCCATTAAGTCACCGGAAGCAGATTTTGCTGGATTGTCACTTTGAAATTCCTTAGGCAAGTAAGTGTTTTCAGCACGGAATGTATAAGGGTGCACTTTTAGACCGACTGCATGAGCATCTTCGACAAAGCTGGTAGGCTCGCCGAGAGTATTATCCTCGTTACGGGGAATTATGAAGCTCTTGTCTGGTCCAACTGCTGCAGCATATTTTGCAACTTCAGCTAATCCTTCCGGAGTAGACATATTGCCATACGTAAGGCTGGTATTAAGCAAAGCTTGATCTGCTGGTTGGAGGGATTTGTCACTTTCGAATAACTGCAGTAATCTAAGATTAGTTAGTTTCTTTAATTCTTTCAAATTATTCACTTCAAATGATTGAATGTAAACCGGAGAGTTGGAATCTAAATAACCATTTGCATGGAATGTATTGACGACAAGCTCTTCCATTGGCAAACCTATATTACTGAAGTGACTACTATGTTTTATTTCAGGATAAATACCAATTGTTCGTCGTTGACTTCTTTGCATACCTTTTACAAGATCAATAATTTCTTGGAAGGTAGCGATTTGAAAAGCGCCGTCCATTCGTGCATTGCCTGGTCTTATATCCGGTATACGTTCAACGGCTCTCAAAGTTTTAATTTCAGCTAAGGTAAAGTCCTCCGTGAACCAACCACTAATTTCGGTTCCATCAACTGTCTGAGTCCGGTGACGATTGGCAAATTCTGGATGACTAGCAACATCTGTAGTTAATCCTAGTACATTGTCATGTCTTGATATTAGATGTCCGTCTTTTGTCATTACAAGATCAGGTTCAACGTAGTCAGCTCCCATCGTTATAGCGAGGGCATATGACCCAAGCGTATGTTCTGGTACATAACCACTTGCGCCTCGATGTGCAATAATAACCGGTGAACAAGAATCAGGTCCATTGTTGATAGATTTGTTTGGAACCGACGTAATGGGAGTTGCAAATGCTACCGTTAAGCCTCCAATCACAAGAAGCACAACTACTCCAGTTAGACTTAACGCTTTTCCTTTAGTCTGAAAAAGTAAATTGTTTTATATTAGATTTTTTTTACATAACAATTGATTACAGTAGTTTTTTTATGTTTATATAATCAATATAATTTACATAAAATGCATAAAAATGATAAAATATTTTTGTAATCACGCTTATGACCTCGAATTTGTTGCAGTAAGTGTACAAGGTTACATTATTTACTAAACAAATAATTTGTCAGATAGACATTAATTACTAAATAAATCAACAAAATCACATTGACATAATAAATAGAGAGCTAAAATATGTTCTTATATTTATTTAAAACGTTTTTTAAAATACAATAACTTACCATTTTCCATTCAAATAACATGCAACTCGTAAAGAAAAACAAAGATTCACGAAGTATTATCTGTCGAGTACCTCCTTAAAATATTTACAGGCGAGTAATAAATTGTTTAGTTCTTATTTCTGCGCTATAACTTTTATTATTTTTTATTTTAAATAAAACCACACATCTGCTATTTGCCGTCACATGAGATAAAATGAGTTGAGATTGGTAATATAATAAGTGAAGTGTCGATGAAACTATTACATTGCGATTAAATTATTTTCCTGTTCGTCATTTAATACTTTGTATATTAGCGTAGCAAAACAAATGTATTTTTATATTGATTCTGTTGTGGGAACGATATGACTTTTAGAAAAGATACTTCTGTTCTTTGTAAGGATTTAATCTTGTATGTTTCTTGTTAAGTAGTTCACAGACGAGGTCAATATTATATTCGATAATCACGTAACTTAATTTTTAATAGGTTTATATTTTATTTCTTTCACTAAGTTGAATGACTTCATTGAGACTATTCGTGTCAGATTTACGTATTTTGTAAGTAGTTACGAAATGATAACGCGTAACGAATTGTGAAATCATTAATATTCATATGTTGTGTAGTGTTCGACTTCGTCGGTTTGGGCATACTTTATATGGTATGCCATATGTATCCTATGTTGTTACGATTACAAGTGTTTTATTTTTTATAAAGGCAATCGAGCAATTGTCACGTGTTGTAAAATCGTCTTCGGTGACAAACCAAGTCTTCCATCTCCACTACCGTTACCAACCAACCACTTCCCATATCGCAATTGCGCCAATAACGGAAATTATATTATGAATTTAAAGTGATATACCAATTATACCGGTAATTTGATTGGTTCACCATTTTCATTGTCCTTAGAATATCTGAAAAGTTGGTGGTAGGGTTGAGCAAGCTCATTTGGGTACGTACCACCCTCTCATTGGATATTCTGCTGCTAAAAAGCAACTAACTCTGGTACAAGGGATATAATATCTTAGCTCCCAAGGTTGATGGCGCATAGGCGTTTAAGGAATGGTTAGTATTTCTAACGGCCCCAATGTCTATACGCGGTGACCACATAACATTAGGGGCCTCGGTTGCCTGTCCGTCAACTTATCATATTAAAGAAAACCTAACACCAACATCAGATGAGTATCATAAGTGTCCTCTGCCAAATGTCAAGTGTCAAACCTAATTCGATCTGCAGAAAATAATGTTATTGTCATGATTTATTAAAATAATTTATACTGTTTCGAAATATTCGTTTACTATATGAGTAAGTAATAATGTAGTAAATGAATTAAGCGATTATTAAAAATAGTCTTCTCATCTCATTTGAAACATTTATTCCAGATTTAGTGAGACGCGATCGTTATTCGTTCCGCATTTATGATATATTTGTGAGTTCTAGATTATAATTAAAAAAAAAACTGAAAAAATGCATGCAGTTTTTAATATAGTGAATTCTTTTTTTGATTGTACATTATTGTTATGTTTAAGATAAGGCAGATAGGTACTTAAGATATCGAATATGACATTCCGTTTGGAGTTAGATAAGACTAAGAAAGAATCAAGAACGTGACGCCATGAGATTACTTATTAATTCTGGTGTATATCTGATTAATAAAAAAAGCATGAGATATGCTTGTGTTGCAACACCAGTATGTACCAAAAGTGCGAAATGTCAGCTCAATTGGTTAGGTTAGAAATTTGAAATCAGTTACAATATCTCTGACGAATGAACAGGTAATTAACTTAATTAAATAATAAGCAGTTCTATTTCACAACATAATTGACATTTATATTAAATTCTTTTCGAATGTGTGTGAGTAACAAACAGACACACAAACCAACTTATAACATTAGTGAGGCGTCTTGGGATTGATGCGTGACCGACTTGTGATTATCACTATGTGCGCACGCGGATTTACCCAAAGGTGGTTTACGTGATTTATTTCGTTCATTGATTCTTCTACGTGAATTTTATACATGTTTATCATTTCATTTATACTCATAGCACGTTCATGTGGAAGGCTTAAAATATTGTAAAATATTGTAGTACTTTTTGTCTATTATTGTTATAAATAATAACATATTTAAAAGCAAATTCCCCATTTGAAGGTAAGTGGTGATCTCCGCTGTCGAACTCGGCCCTGAAGATTTATATAAATTTATATCTATTCTCACGACTGATGAAATTTTAGATATTATGTCCCGTGTCTATAAATAAACCATGTAACACAATCACAAATTTCATATATCTTGTATATTAATAGCGTCAGCCGATATTTGTCCCAGTGATTATGGGACGATATCTGCATATAAAAAATCGGTTATGGTCTCATTTTGAAGAGCTCCAGCCGTAGATATACAGAAAAATAAAAAGCGTTCTTGATTGCAATTAACTAAATTGTTGCCTGACGCCAATATTAAAAACGCTTATTCTAATATGATGATTTTATTACACTAACCTCGGGAACTGAGATGCTATGTCCGTTGTGTCTGTAATTACTGGTTGCTTGTCAGTCGCCACGATACGAGCTGTTGAGTACTAAGTACTCTATCATATTAATATATATAGACCGAAAAAATTCCTTAGGCTGCTATAACAAAACTAACAAATTAAGATGGTGTGACTAATTTCTAATTTGAAGGAAAATTACACAATCCACATATTAGGTATTACTATGTTTATCAAAGTCAAGTCAATTTATTAAGGTTAAATTTATTATTAGTGCCGTTGTGAATACATAGTTGCATGGCTTATAAATTTTTTTTTATATTTGAACTCTTTTAATGAACTTCTTATCTCTGTTATGAAATAGTTTTTATCTTTAACAAAATGACGATATTTTAAATGTAACTAGTATAAACGTTACTGCAGTGTAAATATGTTTATTAAAAACGTATAGATCCCCCGAGGCAGACAAAACAACCCCGTTTGTTGACACACAGATTTGATAAACTAGGGCTGCCGCCTAAAAAAATGTCGCTTTTATATAAACTAAATAAAAAATGAAATATAAATAATCCAAAAAATCTTTGCGGTTATAAATTACAAATGCAATTTGGTAGTACATATTGTCTTTGACTTACACTATTGTCTGACTATTTGACTGGACTAAATTATTTACAATGTTTTTCAACTCCATTAGTAAGAAAGAGAAAACCCTAGTCTTATCAAAATGGTGTACAATGGAATCATATTAAATCAGTTCTATTTAACATAATCTTACTCACATGCCATTGCTGTTATGATAAAAATACTTAACAATAAATAAAAGTAAGTACACAGAAGTATAAAATGTGATCATTGTTTTATTTAAGTATATATATCTTGTGTTTGTTTATTTATCTGTACGAACATGGAAGAAAAAAGACTGATTTGTTTTTTGTTATGTTGGTACAGTACATTCATTTTTTTTATTGCTTATAACATTTTTTAATTAAGGATGTAATTGTTATAGCTCGATACCTTAATATTCTAATGATTAACAAACGCAGATTAGATTTGAATCTAATCTTTTCGGCTTTTATCGAACCTACCACCACCATTAACAGCATTACCAACATTTACCAACAAGTATACAATTATTGGGTACAATATTTCTGATATATATCTGTAAAATAAAAAATAAATATGTATAAAAGTTAAAGTACAGTTGAATGCCCTATTCGAGGGAGTTTAAAAGATCCCTCGGCGCCGGATCCCTTGCAAAATTCGTTTGTTTTTTCCACCTACCCTTCACTACGTGGCATCATCTAATCCCAGCAGATCGAATTAATAAAGTTTGTCGTTAATCATTATCGTAAGCTGCGAATACGGAATTAGACATTGATTACAGCAAGGGTGAATGGTTAAGTCGAGTTTATTAGCCAACAAGATTTACTGTTGAATAAAAAAGTTGATTATTTTTTGATTAAGAGGACTTAGGACCGTACAACAAAAACCAATAAACAGAACCCTATTATTAAAAAGACAATGCATCAGTATTAACTGAATTATAAAAACACACCATAATATTAAAGTTATCAATCTATTATCAAAACTTTAAAGATTGTTTATATAAAAAAAGGAAGCCAATATATTTTTATTTCATATGGGTGGTAGACTGATAAATATGCCCCCTGATGATGAGTCCTCATCTTACATCGCCAATGTGTCAGTAATCTTGAATATTTGATGTTAGGTATGTTGTGCTTATACCTATTTACGCTAGCTCACTTACTATAGAAACTGGAACACAATAATACTAAGTTGCTTGCTTCCTTGTTCGGCAGTATAATATGTTCGTTTCGAGCCGAGATGGCCCTTTGGTTCGAACGGTGGCATCTTAACCGATGATTGCGGGTTCAGCCCCAGCAAGCACCACTGAATTTTCATGTGCTTAATTTGTGTTTATAATTCATCTCGTGCTCGGCGGTGAAATAAAAATCGTTAGGAAACCTGCATGTGTTTAATTTCAAAGAAATTCTGCCACATATGTATCCACCAACCCGCATTGGTACAGCGTGGTGGAATAAGCTCTAAACTTCCTCAAAGGGAGAGGAGGCTCAACTGTTGTCGGTAGAATATGTGATTAGTGAGTGTTACCTGGGCTAGCTTGTACAAAGCCCTACCAGGAAGAATTAAATATGGATTGAATCATATAAAATAATTTATTAAGCTTGTGTGCTACTAACGATCTAGTGTACAAGATCGTTAGTGACAGAAACCATTATTGTTTTTTATTTAAATTGTTATAGAACATTAAAGTTAATTTGTTTTTGAAGCATATCTTGTTTTATAAAAGGAATTCTTTGTTAATAAGAATATGAAAGTTTCATATGAATCCGAATTGACTCTCTCGTGATAAGAAAAAATAAGTTAATGGAAACAATTAAAACAGAGAAGATCGGTAATCTTTTAATTTAATTTAATTTTTGGTGTACAACACCTCTTTATAATATTAGTATGATTTAAATAGTATTTTTTCTATACACTCACTCGAAAGTAATAACTGACATCGTACCACAGTCGTAAAATGTTGGATACCGATTTACACATTGATACACTATTTTGTTTAAGTGGACCATTTCAATGTTATATTTATGCCAACGTCAATTCTGACATTTCACGAGCATGTTCTGCTGTGACTTTCGATTTTGTAGTACCAGTACCAGAGTTTGTACAAAAACAGTACTATTTTTACTAATTTATTCAAAAAAATTAAAAAGTAGAATTTGAAATCATATTTATTAAAATTAAAATTTTGCATTTGCAATGCACTTTTAGTGGCCAAGTTGTAGGTACACAATCTATGTATAATATTTGTAAACAAATGCCATTTAAATAACTGGCAATAATTGTATTAGATCGCACACAATTAATTTACTTTGCTTTCCCACAGTTACAAGTGTTTGTGGCAAATCTAATTATATAGGGGACAAAAATTCGAACTAGTTGCTCCCAGAGGAATCTCTTCACGGGCTCCCTTTTGTAACAAGGTTATTTCATTTAGCTTTATACAATATAAAGTACTTTTGTTGTTTTTAAAGGGTTACCTATTACTGCCCATTAATTTATAATTTAATAAAGTTTAAACTTAAACTTTTCAGAAATAATGAATATATATAGATAATTATTGTAATTAGTCCACGATACATCACTAATAAATATATTTAAATATGTTGTGTAATGTATTTCTTCGCTTAATATTTCCTAATATGTTATGTTCTTACTTAATTTTTTTTTTAAAGTTAAAATTCTTTGGGTTTATATTATTTAAAAATCTTATTATGTTATTTGGATACAATTATTATTGTTGGACATTTATGATAATAACATTAATTTTGACTTTCATTACTTTATTTATAATATGTAAGTATTAGTACAGTCTATTTATCTCTTTGACTTACTCTGTAGGTAATATGACAAGAAATTGTGCTCCTTATAGTAAGTAGGAATAGAATATCATAATCTCAAATAATTATTAAAAGTACTTAATCATCAATCAGTCCTCTTTTATTTTCGCCTTTATGATAAATGAGAGTTAATTTAAGTTTTTTTTTTATTAACAAATATTTGAACAAAAATAATTTATTTGATTATGGCCAACGCGAAAAAATTGTACGCTTTGGGCTACAAATAAATTATTTGATACAGAAGTGATTCGGTTAAGTGGATAATAGCCGGGTTGGTCATCCAGGGAGGAGCAGCCCCGCCTACGAATATTAAGATCCTTTTATTTTTTTAAAAAAGGATCGCTTAAGTATTTGAGTAAACATTCCAATAAATAAAAGGTTATAAATCTCTTTAGATCAAAGTACTTAATTTGAAAAAAACTGTTCATAAATTTACGAGGTTTCGTAGTAACAGCTATTATTTTACAAAACTGAATTAGTGCTATAAAATATAATGTTATTTTTAGGTCTTTAGAATTAATCTTATAATTTTGGTAATACGTTTTTATATCGTATGTCGTTTCTAATAGTTTTCGTAGCTCTATATAATAATTTTTATAAAAATATATATCATATTGTATATATTTATATATCACCAATATACTTTAACACGGATTGACTGATTACCATGAAACCTAGTACCTATATATGTTTATTCTAGAAGTTTTTTTCTTATACTATTACTTTGTCTCACTAGCCGCTAGATGGCGCTACATCACATAAACTTGAGATAGTTTCATTAGCCATGACAATATATATGTATACATACATACACAAGCAGGATAACGTCTGCCAGGTTTTGCTAGTATTCCAGAAGGGAGAATTATTTAGAATTATAAGAATTTATTTAGAATCTTTTTGTAATTGACGAGTTATCAGATGAGCAAAGTAGGTACTTACCACTTTGTTTTTACAAGCCTTTGTGCAAGCCCGTCTGGGTAGGTACCACCCACTGGGTGTTATAAGATATTCAGTATTGTTTGTTCCGGTTTGAAGGGTGAGTGAGCCAGTGTAACTATAGGCACAAGGGACATAACATCTTAATTCCCAAGGTCGTCGGCGCATTGGCGATGTAAGGAATAGTTCATACTTCTTAAAGCGCCATTGCGGAGGAGCGGTGTTGGTATCATCAGGCTCATTTGCTAGTCCGGCTACCTATATCATTAAAAAATGTTTATAATTCATCGTGCTTGGCGAGATTAAAAGATATTACATCTAAGTCCATCAGTTGTACATATATACGTTGATTTTTTACTATACGTTAACAGACGCGGAATAATAATAATAATAAAGTCCTGAGAGGACTTCAGATAACGTAACCAATCAAAAAGAGTATTCAATTTCGAGGAGATAGTTTGCACAGGGGTAAGTCGATACGATTGGGCATTTGTGTTTGAACCTGGACCTAAAGGATCTGTAATAAGCAGTTAGGCTGACGATTCAGGTGTATTTATATAATGCAATTTTTTTTTTTGTCAGGACATTTTTTTTTTGGTATGTTATTGACAACTACCATGCCATCTGAATCGTTTAAAACGAATTTCTAAATTATTATTGAGCTTAGTTCGCTAATAAGACATTGAAATCTGTAGGTTAGAGGTTGTAACCTTAGAAAAAAATAACCCAGATAAAAAGTCGGTACATTAAATCAAATATTACAAATAAAATGTTTTATATATATAAAATCGACTTAGTGTCGTTATCGTATAAGAATCAAAATACATTGAAGCAACTTCGTCTAGCAATTTACTTTACTAGTTGTGCCTCTATAAATGTTATTAGAGCTCAATAGTTAAGCTATCGGTCAATCGCCGATGCCTACAATCGTAAAGATCGACACGAGCTACAACAATAACAATTATATTAACAAAAAACCGCTTTCTTATGAGAGAGCGTGTCGAAAGCACCAATAGACTAAATTAAAATTACTTATAATGTTAAAGGCGTGGATTATTAATTTATCCGACATTGTCCCGATAGAAAAACATTATGAATAGAATTGATGAAATTAAACTCAAAGTAGTGTGGTCATCGATAGAAGCCATTGAACCACGTTCTTAGTTTACAATTCGATATTTGAATTTATTTATAAACATGACAATTGTAATAACTGGTAATGCCAAGGATTTTTTAGATTAGATATATATAACCTTTTTGCATTCAAATATATTTATTGAAATTTTATTTTTATTGTGAGGACGAATAAGTAAGAAGTTGGATAAAAACTATCAAATTAATAGACCCCATCGCAAACTATCAATCAGTGAATTAAAAATTAATCGATGTTTCATTTTGTCGAACCTTCAAGGTATAAAATTTAAAGACTTCAAAATACTTCATTATACGTGACAATCGACTATCAATCATCCTAAAGCTCGCAAAACAATAATCACATTATCATTCTCCCATAATAACAAATGCATCCACGAAATGCATAAAGAATCCGCTTTGTAGTCTTTTTTTTTTGAAAATAAAGAAATTTTGAAAAATATCGTTCCAAAGCTGCGTCTCGCTCGAAATCGAAC
This sequence comes from Vanessa tameamea, assembly GCF_037043105.1. Lineage (NCBI taxonomy): Eukaryota > Metazoa > Arthropoda > Insecta > Lepidoptera > Nymphalidae > Vanessa > Vanessa tameamea. Next base: position 6,617,661 of record NC_087313.1, on the reverse strand, counting down.
AATGTAAACTTATGACCAAACGTATTATTTATTGAAAGCAAGAAAAAAATGAATACGAACGGGCTTGACATATTGTTAAAGGTCCTTATAAAATTATTTGCTATCACGCCATCCGAAGCTTGTTACGAAGAAGCAATCTTCGAAACGAAACAAGACTGGCTCGTCGAATAACGTTTATAAAACGTCATGTCCGACCAATAAAACAATAAAATATATATACATGTATCCGAAACAGTCCGCCGGGTTAATTGATGGACTTCGGTCTTAGGGTAGGTAAGTAATTGTTGTCTTCTCATTTTAATAATCATATAGAGTCCATTTCATGAACGCTGTTAATAATGCATAGGATACATTTTTTAAATTCCCAAATGTCATCCAGCTTATTAACAATCGTCATTTTTTGTTTAGCTTTTATTTGTTTTTGAACGGAGCGTTTTGGTTTTGGCGCGGTCTTTTCGACCTTTCGTTTTTTGTCTCGCGTCATGCCATCTCCGAAGATGAAATATTGTTTACAGATAATTAGTTCTCTTTATTAAAGTATTTTCTATGAACATTTTTAATATTTAATACATATTCAAATGATTAAATAACGTTCTTTAATGATTATTAAAAGCCAGAAGTGTATTATGTAAACACTGGATATTATTATTACGTAAAAACTTATTTTAAGATGCTAATTAATAAAATTATAATTAAATCTGATAATATTTTTTGAACCGCTTTTTGATAATATACCTAAAAGTCCTAATTATATTTAGCATACTCAGTACGACCTTTATTTTCCAAAAATACAGTAAGTAAAAAATTAAATCATTAATTTTACGTTTCATGGTGCCCACCAATAAAAGCCATGTGCAAAAACATGCGACTAAATGAATAAAATTTAGATTCCACAGCACGTGATCGATAGACCCGTAGATGCGATCTATAGATCATATCGATTCGATAATGGAATGCGTGAGTAAGACAAAAATATAATTAATGATCGGCGTTCTAAATTCGAATCGGTCTGGTGCAGACAAGTTGGCGTCGTCGCAATAAACAAAAGGCAAAAATGTTTTGTTTCATTTTTGTTATATTTTTTATTTCTGCATGTAAAACGTTTGTAGTTTCGTACAATTAATCATTCGAAGTTGTATTGTTGCATCTGTTGCGCCGACTTGTAGATCGAGCAATCCATTGTCAGAGATGGATCTCTATACCATTGTTAAGTTCAAAAACTTCACCACCTGTTAATGGAAATAACGGTTTTGATTGAATTTAGAAGGAACAACAAAATAAATTACGATAAAATTGTTGTACTTTATTACTAAAACCTCTGAGATTTTTTATTGTATAGCAGATAAGATCATCTTAATAGTTATATTAAGAATCATAGTTCAAAAGATAGACAGCACTTGATGATAAAAAAAATATTGAATAATTTAAGTCATAATAATATATCCTACTAAACTATGAATACCTCTCAGTATATTATGTATAGTTTTATAAATTATTAAAAATACTTATTTTCTCTATTAGAAATTATTATGACTTAATACTACAAGCAATACATGAAAATTATATTTTTTACTTAAAGGCTTTAAAGTTAGTTTCTTGGTCAGACTTTTTACAATGTTATAAAATCTAATCAGAATTAAATTAACTTAGAAAAATAATTAAGACGCATAAAGGGTCTTCGTCTTTTTGATAAATGTATAAAGAAAAAATCATGTATTCAATAGCAAATAGCAGTAATATAACAACAATTGCGGTTGATTTACAGGTATTTATTGAAGAATTCCGTTATATGTCTACGAAACTCATCATCAGATCTTTACGACATTTAAATGAGACCTTATCGGAATAAACTCCAAGCAAACAAAAAAAAATTGGAAATCCAGTGACGGAGTTACGCCCGACCATATATTAAAAATACATACACATTCAAATTTAAACCTCCTCTATTATTGAAGTTTTTTTAAAAAAGTCCAAGTAGTCTTAGTTTTAAGCGGTAAACAATTTCTATATTAAAGGTCTTAAAAAATAGTTTTTACTGTATTTGTGAGCTGATAATATAATTTTTTAACGTTTATATTGAATTAGTTGTCATCCGCGGCTTTACTTACGTTTAGGGATTGGTCGTTATAATATAAAAAAAAAAAATAAGCTTCTCTGTCTTTCCTTGCAGTTCATCAAGCTTGCTTCATAGCAAATTTCATCAAATTCGGTTTAGTGGCTAGGCCCTGAAAGAGTAACAGACAGACAGAATTACTTTATAATACTTTAAAGGATATAATACTTTGACGACCTCCGTGGTCGAGTAGTGTGTACACCGGTCTTCATGGGTACGCCACTCCGAGGTCCCGGGTTCGATTCCTGGCCAAGTCGATGTAGAAAAAGTTAATTAGTTTTATATGTTGTCTTGGATCTGGGTGTTTGTGGTACCGTCGTTACTTCTGATTTTCCATAACACAAGTGCTTTAGCTACTTACATTGGGATCAGAGTAATGTATGTGATATTTTCCAATATTTATTTATTATTAAGAATAGATATGCTGGTTCTATGTTTTATGCCGTCAGTTCAGTATCAGTTAATATACTTCTATACGTATTGTACTTCTATATAAAACGAAAAAAAATAAGATGCAACATTTATGTCTAAAAAAAATTAAATTTTACCTGTAAGTCATCAATCTGAGTATTGATCGATCCAGACGATGTCCTGTCATGGGAGTCGTCCGTCAGACTCGTGGTAACTCGTTTCTTCGTGGGAAAATAAAGATCCGTGCATAAATTGTTGCATATTTATAAATGGACAGAACATATTTAGTGATTTCAACACAAACGTTATTAAAATTATATCTGATATTATTTTTTATTGTACATAGATTGAATTAGCAGCTCTTGAATGACACACTGCATAGGTGTCCCGTAGTTTGTCGAGAAGTCTGGGGGTCAATTCTACATATAAGGGTAATACGTTCCCGATTGTACTCCGATCCAACTTCAACTATTTGTTAAAAAAATAGCCTCAGATTAATCGTAACTGAGTACCAATACCGAAAGAGTCCATCTCCTTTCCACACGGGCATCTGTGCTCAGAGCACAGCGGTGTTAAAATAAATCCAGTAATTAAAAATAGCACGTACAATAATGCTAAATTGATTTGTCAATTATTTTTTTAATAATTGATTTTATTCATATACATGAACAGCGTTCCAACGGTGCAGCGATACATATTTTTCAATGATTAATATATATTTATAGTATCGTGGTAAATGGTACCTATAATATTATAAAATATGAAACGTTTTCCTAGAACACGATTCATTTATCTATTCCGAACCACTAAACTGTAACGTGGGTTAACATATAAAAAAAAACAAACGAATGTGCGACCACTTTTTTCACCTGACAACACCAAACCTTTGTTTTTTATGTAGCCGTTTTGAAAATTAAATTATAGGTTATAATTTTAATATGATAGGTGTATAATATATTTTATCTCTGAATGTTTGATACGAGATGTTATCTTCTATTATTTTTTATTTGAATCGAACATTTAGTAAACAACTTGGAATGTATATACCTTATTATATTATAGCGAAGACCGATGCCGATGGTCCAATTGTTAGAATACGAGACTCTTCGCCGAGAATTACGAGAAGATTGCAGATTCAAAATCGGACAAGCATTGAATTTTTATGCTTAATTTAAGCTTCATGTCGTCTACTTAAAACGAAAGTATGCACGAATAAAAACCCAGCAGTGGGACTGAAGATATGCAAAACTTTTCATTGTAATAGGTAATGCTTAACAATACGCTTAAAATTATATTTAAAGAATGTCATATCATTTTTTTGTTTTTTTAACACATCATTTATAAGGATATATTAAATAAATTAATGAATACATTTTTTGCAAGGATAGGCTACTAATTTTATATACCTACCACCTTCTTTGTCCTTAAAAACATCAACAATTAAATTAAAGCTAAGTCAATTTTCTTAATTTAAACAAAAAAAATGTATCTCTGACATCGACATATTTTAAAACAATAAAGATCGGATCTATAAAGTAATCCGCGTAGGCGATGGCGGTTTGTGCAATCAATGCTTTTTTAAGACAGTGTTTTTTATAAAAACTGCGGCTGCGACAAAAGATGATGGCTATTCGAGATAAAAGGGTCGTAAATAACACTAGGTTTTAGGGTTGTAAGGGGCACCCACTTTTTTATCATTAATATTTTTATAGTTAAAATGTTTAACTGGAATAAAATGTTTGATCTTGTGACTTTAATATTTTTGACTTTTTTATGGTGTAATTAAAAAAAAAACTTACATTAAGAAAGTTTCGTGTGACCATAATAGATACAGGTGTACATACCTATATAATATAATTATCTTTTTATAAATGCCTATATTTTATCATTGTAAAAAGTGTTTATCTTTATTTTTTTCATGTGCTTATATTGTATAACCATGAATGTGTAAAGAATGTAATTGAATGGTTTTGTATATTTATTTCAATAATTAGCCGGTTGGTATTTCCATATGAAACAATGCAGGAACTAGGTATATTGTCATTACACACTCTTTCATCAAATATTTAACACTTGAAGGAATGAAGGTTCTAGGAAACTAGAACAACGATCTGCGGCTTAGCTTACGGCCACTATAGGGGCAACATATGAAAAATAAAACAATTTAAATACTTATAAGAAGATTATATTTCCAAACGAAAAGTGCGAAATAATGACTAGATACTTTTGTTATTACTTAATTACTCTTAAAAAAATCATCTGCATTTTCTTTACTTTTGGGTACTAACTTATTTTTGCAACTCCGCACTGGGCACTGGCGCTCACAAATATAAACAAAAGTTAAAAATTATAACTTCTAAAGTGATAAAACTTCATACAAGATTTATTATGGTATGAATATTTTCTAAAATGCTGATTGATGCAGTTTAATTTTGTTTATAAGCTGAATCTAGCTGGACTAGAATAAAGCTAGACTCCAGTGTTATATTTCGAACTTCTAATAATTTCCATTCAATTCATCAATTATTCACTTCCTTTAAAGGTTGTATTTTTTAAATTAATATTTTTTTAAGACTTACTTACCTACGTTTGCTTATACGTAAACCTTCATGCTCATAGACCTACTGAGAAACTTCACCACGGTGGTAATCCTTGAGAGAGACTAGGTGGATGTGCAAACATAAGTGTGCTGTATATTTTATCCCTCACTAAATCCGAAGAGAAATCTGCCACAACCGAAAATAGTTCCAGTAGAGGAACAATGACTTTCGCGAGGCGCGAGGGCGCAAACACATCCAAATTCAGGCTGATATCGAGATTTTTTCGACAGGAAATCGCATTATTTTGCCCAAACGTTACTCATTCTTGCAAATCAGGATGCTGCTGTCTTCTGAACCAGCCACTACACCAACGAAGCAGCTTGTTTAATTAAATGCCAAAGAGCATATGAATTTGGAAACGAGAAAATGAGTTATTTATTTTACATATAATAGAAATAATTCGAAATATTTTTAAATATGAAAGGATTATAACATTTATTTACGTTTAAGCTTATATCAGAATAATCATAATAATAATAATTTAAACAGAACGATCTCAACGCTTTGATATTATTCTTTTATAATGAAAATAAAATTTGTTTGTGTTGTGATTGTTTTGTGCTCGTCGTTCATGCCGACGAAAGAAACGAATTATTAACCCTTGGAACTTATCGTGTATGTAAATCGGAACAAGCTACCATCATATCATATCTTATTTCATTAAATATTTTTTAAACTTATGTATCTGGTCATTGACAAACATACCTACTTCACGGTCATTTTGTTTCAAATGTTGAGAGAGTTCATAATCGTAATATGAGGTCATCGTATAAATATAAAATATTTAATAAGATGATGTGGAAATTTATTTATAATATTTATACTGTTATGTCTATTCAATCATACAGATTGACATTTTAAATTGATACCTACTGCCGAACAAGGATATATCCCGTATATAAGTATTATACGAGCATATATTTACTTATCATCTTAAACAACTTCAGAGCACAATAATCATAGTTTATATAATAGTCTTAATATATTGTGAGATCGAAATATTTTAGAAAAGAGTTGTATTTTATGAAACATTTAGATATTTTTTTTTTATAACATAAATAGATTAAAAAAGCTGTTCTATTGTTTTTATAATAGTTTGAATATCAACATCAGCCAGTTACAAAATACTAACACCCATATTCAGTCTTGCACTGTTAATTGTAAAATCACAGCTCCACAATGACTCGACGACAAAGACTTTCAATATTGTTACACAGTACAGAGATATACCGTTCTTACTTCGAACGCAAAAATTACACTATTTTTAAGCCTGCATTAATTGCACTGAAATTAAATATAGTATTTTGGTATTCACAAATAAATAACACATAGTTATTTTACGACTTAAACTCATCGTTCAAGGTACCGAATTCGTTATGATATGTAAGCGTAGCGTAAAACAAGATATTTTCTGCCCCGGGTAAGGCGGGCGTGCGTCGCTTGGCAACGCGCGGCGGGTGGGCGTGGCAATCGATACGACCCTCGCCTTCACCTCCTGACATCCCTTTTCCTTTCACTCTGCTTTCACTTGAAACATACTGTCGGCAGGTAATTGTGGAAATTGCGAATAGGTAAACAAATAAACGAAACATTGGATCCGAGTGGTATCAATGACCTCTGAAACGACAATCGTTAAAAAGGTAAAAAAAATATATTGTTTGCGTGTTAGAGTTACATTACTTGTAAGTTTTAATAGAAAGCGACTGCATATAATTATTAAATTTGAAACAGAGGGCTTTTTACTTCAATTTTTCATTCAACACGTTAACAGTCAGGTTTTTCCTTGTATGGTATTAATTGAAGTTATAGAAATTAAATTAAAAAAAAAAAGTTGTTTAAAGATTTTGACTCTTGATTTATTATTGTGCAAGATACATTTTTGCCATAGCAAAAAGATAACAATTTGACACGTTGTGTTATGCATTACCCACGATGAATCCAGACTCTACTTATAATAATAGGTATTTACTGAGAAAATCCACAAAAAGACCGAAAAGCTACATTATATTTTAATCTTGTTTTAATAAGTTTCTTAATTATTAATAAAAATAGGCTTGTTAATTAAATACCATATTACTACTAAATAATTTAATTATTATTGCTAAGAATGATTTACCTAATTGATATATATATATATATATATCTATATCTATAGTTTTTTTCCTTATTACTTATATAGAAAAAAGTAAAGTACTATACAATATCACAAATGTTCCAATGTTAGGGCCCCTTACCTTATTAGAAGGTGTATGGTGTAGTCTTGTAGCAGAATTTTATGAGATAAAGTTTTTCTCACGATGTTTTTCTTCAGCACTGATGCGAAATACATTACAAACACAAATAAAAATCATGAAACTCGATGGCCCTTGACTGGATTTAAGCCAAACCTTCGATTTAGATACAAGTTCAATTATGCTTTTGCATTACTAGCGAATTTCATAATTAATTTTGAACAACTTATTCGTTAAATTAGTAAATAGTAATTATAGTATAATGTGGCTTACATAGTAGTAAGTAAAATCGTGGGCCGAAAAAAATTTGACGTAGAGCTTTATGAAGAAATTTGATAATTCTTACTACTTAGGCAGTAGCTCGCTGCTATACCAGTGCCTCTTAAAGCACATACGGCTGCGCTGCGCTGCGCTTGATCTCTCCTCGGCAGTGTTGGTTTGCCGATACATGCCTCGCACAACCACTCTGTGGAACCAGCTTTCGCCGGCGGTTTTTCCGTACCGATACGACTTGGGAACCTTCAAGAAAAGAGCGTACTCTTTCCTGAAAGGCCGGCAACGCACCTGCAAGCCCCCCGGTGTTGCAGATGTCCATGGGCGGTGGTAGTCACTTTCCATCAGGTGAGCCTCTAATATAAAAAAAAAAAAAAACATGCTACGGCTTATGAGGGTGAGGATAAAGAAGTCCATTTATATATGACGACTTCGAGTCGAGTAGTGTGTGCACCGGTTTTCATGGGTACGCCACACTGAGGTCCCGGATTCGATTCCCGGCCGAGTCGATGTAGAAAAAGTTCACTAGTTTTCTATGTTTTCTTGGGTCTGGATGAATGTGGTACCGTCGTTACTTCTGATTTTCCCTAGCACAAGTGCTTTAGCTACTTACATGGGATCAGAGTTTCATGGGCCAATATTATTATTTATATATGCAATTATTATAAAAGGAGCGAGAATTTTAGAGAGAAAAGGACAACTTAGACCAACTGTTCCTATTCCGAGTGACTCGCTTACAGAAATGAAAGTAATGTAATGTAACACATATATACTACCCACGTATAATACGAAAACATATTTTTAAAGTTTTGGCTATGAAAGAGTTTCGCTCTACGTCTTTTACACTTTTCAGTGTCACTGATCATCCGTATCATGTATAAAGTATCTTATATTTTTAATTTTCCCTTTGTATTAAACAAAATAATTTAGTAAACTATTTTGTTTAATAGTAAATTTAGTAAATTTAGTAAATAAAAAAATAACGAATTAAATAATCTTACTATTTATTACGAACATGTTAAAGTGTGTTCGCTTCGAAGTGTGTCATTTAATCAAAGCTCTAAATTTGGGATAAAGGATATAAAGACAACACCACACACAGTGCCGTGCAATTCTAAAACAGAAAAAAAAATCATCATACATAGTGATAATTGGAATTGGAACTCTACAATTAAATTTTGATTATTGCAATTTGTGATCAATTCGTTCTTAAACTTTGCTGTCAAAAAGAAATTGCGTTTCCTCATTTTTGCGGGGTGTCAACGGCAGTACTGATACAGTAGCTACGATTAGTGTACAAAGGTCGCTGTCGAGTGCAGCGAGGGCTGGGGGCGCGATTATAAGCTGTCACTAGCAGGATATACCTGCGACTAATTCAGACGTTTCCCTCGTGTCCCTCATGTGGAAGATATGGATTTCATAATCGTTTATTCATTTATGTTTGTGGATATTTTAGCAGTTATATTGAAAAACCATGTTTTTTAAACCACTCTCGCTAACGACCATTACAAATTAATAATATTTTAAATTATAATTTAATATGTTATTTGAGTAAAATAAAAAAAAATGTTTAAATAAATGTTGACAGAGGTACATTTAAGTCAAAGAAAGTTAGATTTATTATTAAGGGCACAGTTCTAATTTTTTGTCTATGCTCGAAATGTTCTAGATGAAAAAAAGTATCCTTCACGGACAAGTATTAATTACCTGTTGTTTGGTTCGATCATTATGTAAACAAACACTATCGAGTTTGTTTATTTAGTATGGATGGGCCGTACCGTCTCGTCTTCTAATTAAAACTAATCGCCTTATTCGGGCCCATAATAGTCCTTCCCGATTTTCGACCCCGAGTGACGCTCCATCCATCCCGAAAATATATGGACCATAAAACCGCAATTACATTTTATAAACACTGCATTTATAACTACTTTATGATTGTATTATTTATTTTATGTAATATATTATGTTGTTGGAGACTTTGATTTTTTTTCTAAACCGTATAATGCTTTCAAATATTTAAAATTTCTGGCAGAGTACACTCCATTAATTTATAGTATTGGGACCCGTCGAAAAAAGATGGAGAAGGCTTCTTTTTATTCGTAATAATAGTTTTATTAAGTAGTATTTGAGCAATACAACAATTGATTTATTTTTGTTTTTCTTTTAACGTAAAGTAATATTAACATTCAAATCACAATGATTTAAAATTTTTGCTGATTGTAGTATTCCCATTCAAAGCAAGCATATTGTATTGCAACGTTGACACTAAATATGTTCTGCATCCCTGCAACATACATAAAATTATTTTCACAGCTATATAAATATTGACTTGGAATAAAAGGAACATTTAATTTATTAATGTAACGTTTTAAACATATTTATTAACAACATATGTTTTATATTTAACTTATGGCCAGAACAAATAAAGTCCGTTTCCATGGCAGGCATCATCAGGCCCGAAGGGACGCAGACTCGCCCGTCGCCGCGGAGCGCGAGCGGGACGCGCGTACTAAATTTGAATATTTTAATCCTTAATTTAAATTTTTGACATTTTTATTTTATGTTGGTATTCGTGTAGTTTCATTTTTGATGTTATTTGTCATATTCAAGCGGCGGTGCAAGGCGTCACTGGCGCCTCGCTGCATTTGTTTATGCTAAGTGAACTGTCACACTTATACCTTGAATTATATTAGATTCATTAAAAATATAGTATTCTTCATGTCGTAAAAATTATATTCAAACTGTAGTTTTTATTTAAAAATTAATTTACATTTTTAATAGCTTATTTTATAAACTGTACCAATTTTAACGTAAGTTTTTTTTTTACATGTATTTTTTCTTATTATTGGTTAAAGGATTTTCACGTAGAGCCAGGGGCGCAGGTTGTGGTAAGTCTTGAAAAACATACAGATTAAATACAAGATAATATCTATCTCATCAGATTGTTATTCAAGGAGTCATAAAATTTTATTAAGATAGGCTTTAAGATTAGATAACATTAATAAAGATTAATTATACGTACTAACCTATAATATTATAATAATTATTATATTTAATCACTAAGACGTTCTGTAATATGCATTGGTTACAACCGTAATTTTGAGTTGAAATTTAAAAAGTAAAATGGTTATTTTTACAAAAAAAAAAACAAGATCAGATATTGATATATATTTATGATTGATCGGTGTTAAGGAATTTGTAATTATATTTTTATCTTTAAATCAAATATGTTTTCATATTGATAAACACGTAAACAACACGGGTGTGTGATTTGTATCGATTTGAATTATTATCGTAATTACTTACTGAGTATTTAATATTATAATGTAAAACATTCAATAGGTACGCAAATTGAGCCACTAATTTTCTTTTTTAAATATTTGTTATATTTAATGTCGAGATGTAAATTAATAGCGTAATGGTAAAGGAGGTGTTTATTAATTCAGCCTTGAAATGAAAAAAGGAAATTTTATAGTTTTCATATAGAGATGTTTATATTAAAAATTTAAAAAGAAAACCGACATCAAATATTAGCCAGTATGTATTTTATATAAAATTGTGCTTATGACTAATTAAAGTTAAGTTTTGTTTATTTATTTTGGGAAAAAAAATTCACTTACTATATTTGGAAGACAACATCTTTTTTTTAGAAAGTTTTTAGCTTAAAGCTTAGCGTAGTCTTTTTTTTAAATTTATGTACTTAATCTGCGGTTTTATAGTAAAGATTTGGTATAACTTGTATTGTATTGAAGTATTTCAGTATATATTCGTATTTTAAATATATATACTGTAATGGCATGTAACGCTGTTCTTATACTTATTTGATAAATGTGTTAGCGCATCGGTCATCCGATTGAGTTGAAACGTTGAGGTTCAAATGTTGCTATTAGGTTTTTGACATAGTGCCGTCAACGCCATATTCCATAGGTAGTGTATTATTTGTTTCCTACAATCATTAGTTTTTTACGCGATTGCCAATCTTTTAACGTACGCGCGTAATAATCCACATTGTTAAGTTAAAACGCTAGCCTAGCCTAAAAAACACTTCAACAGGTTGTTCTTTTAATACAAATGTAACGCGTTTGTTTACGGGAACATACACGATAACCATGACCTTCGTCTAATCGACCCGTTTGCCGTGTCATTACTCCCAGCACACTAAGACAAATAAATAAAGCCATATACGTTTTTGTGATTCGGCAAACGTTACGCGTCTTAAACAAACATACACTTTAATTGTAACATTTTTTATAATCAGTACGTTGGACGTTTCGTTGGTTCCACCTCAACAGGACAAATAAATAAGGTTCTATATGTAGGTATGTATGAGGTTCGACTAACCGCGTTTGCGTTTCGATATATTTTTGAACTACAGTTAATACGTTGGCAAGTCCTAGCCTATTTAAAATTAATGGCCGTTAATACTGTAACTGAAGAACTGATACCATGACTAATCTTGCATATTTAAAAAAAAAAATGTAGTTTTTTTTTAATGTATTGTAGAGCAATCGGCCAAAATAATTGATCAGTTTTATTCAATATCCTGACATTGACTTGAACTAAGAATACGAACACACACGAGCTTACGCGTCATAATTAAAAAAAAAACAATTATTGAACGTCACCGATTTTTTTTTTCAAATATTCTGAATTAGGCTATATAACTTTATATATAACGATATAATAATTAAGAAACAAGAAATAATAGTGTTAAGTTTATTTGAATGTGCAAAAGAGAAAGTGATGTATAACAAAATACATTTAATGAAGTTGAAGATGATCTTAAATAATGTTATTTTGTATTTTGACTCGTCCCGATATGACGAGGTGGCCGAGTGGTTAAGGCGTTGGACTGCTAATCCAATGTGCTCTGCACGCGTGGGTTCGAATCCCATCCTCGTCGATTATTTTTAATAAGAGTTTTTATTTTCAAAAATACATTATATATTATATTTTTGCAGCTTGTTTTTTATAATTATATTATATAATATATTTACATAAAATATGAAATTTTCAAATTTAATTTTATTCAATAGTATATTCGTTTGGCAGTAAATCATTGCCCGATCATTAAATCATTTTCCATTCTATTAGAACTCGGTTAAACCAGTGTTTACATTGAGGGGTTCCTCCCCCAGTACCTAAAGGGATCGAAGGCGTAAACAGTATTTACGCAAACAGTTGCGTAAAATACAATGTAAAGGAACCAGTTGAGAAAATAACATACTTACTTACGTATAGTTTTTTTTTTGTTCAAATAATAATTATTTTTTACACAAATTATTTTAGTGTATTTTGTTAATTACACAGATAATAATTTATTCGTTTTATTGTTAGTATCGCATTTTCATTTTGAAATTTAAATTTGGAATGTATGTATGCTACAAACGTTCTTTTGCTTGATTCTTGATGCAAATAATAATTATTAGACTTTGTGCTTTGTAATTGAAAAAATGTTTTTCTCGATTCGTCAATTATTTTTATTATTATATTTATATTATAAGATATAACGTTCTATAGATTAACCCAATGGAGATCAAATTATGAAACAAATTCTGTACTTTTTTTAAATTGTTTTTTTTTTTGGATTAAAACATAAAAAACCATCAAATAATATAGTACAATACAGTATAAAACAAAGTCGCTTACCGTTATCTGTCCCTGTGTATGCTTAGATCTTTAAAATTACACAACGGATTTTGATGCATTTTTTTTAATAGATAGATTGATTCAAGAGAAAGATTTTTATATATAATACCTGCACAGTATAGAAGAGAAACATTGATAATTTTAGAGGTTTCTAAAGTGATGTCGTAAATAAACACATATTTTGCGCTTACATTGCAAACGCTGGCTGAACCCTACGAGATAGATCAAAATAATGTTCTACAGTATTGTACACCTTATAAAGGTCTTCAAAAAAGTCCGTAATAGTATATGTTTATCTCTTCGCTCGCTATTTAATTTCGGATCGCTATTATTATATAATATTTAACTTTAAAAAATAGCAATAAATATAATAATTTTTTAATCGGTTGAGTGAGCATTATGAGTTGTGTACTTTTGGCTTTTTGACTTTTTATATGTTTACTTTGTATTAACAGTGTACACACGCACACAGATGCATATCAGTTATCACACACATTTATATTATATTGATCTTGAATACATATGATGATATTGAGTATTGATTGAGAGATGACCCTTAACTAGTCCGACTTCGAAATATCCGCAATATGGTTGGTTGGTTGTATGGTAATTGTTTTAATTATATTTGATTCAGACATTGAGACAATAGGTGCTAGCCATAGCGGCATTACCCTGCCTGTTTTTTATATACATGTTGCAATTGCCATGGTGATGTTCTACAGCGCCATCTATTGGGGGGTTGGGATAAAGTGAACATTATAGAGACCATCGCCATGAAAATAATACAATGTTTTTAAAACCTAATATCATCGTAATCGGTTAAACAGTGACAAAGTCTATTAATCTCTAACATATACGAATGTCCATTAATTTACATACAGTATGGAACTAACGGAGATCCTGAGCTAGATTAGATATAAATTGTGTTAGGTAATGCAACATTTACATTTTTGCTTTGCAACACTTTTTTCTTGAAAACAGGTATTAGCCATATAAGTTTTTTTTTTTTTGTAATAGGTAGACGGACGGGCAAATGGGCCACCTGATTGTAAGTGGTCACCACCGCCCATTGAACAATTTCATTTCGCTTGAAGAAATAATAACCATTCCTTACATTACACCAATGCGCCACCAACTTTGGGAGCTAAGATGTTATGTCCCTTGTGTCTTCGGTTACACTGGCTAATTCACCCTTCAAACCGGAACACAACAATACTAAGTATTACTGTTTGGCGGTAGAATATCTGACGAGTGGGTGGTACCTACCCGGACGGGCTTACACAAAGCCCTGCCACCAAGTTGGATTTACGATGAAATTGTATGAGAATAATGAAATCAGGGGGTCTATTCTACTAACAATAATATGTCATTTTATCGCAATTTACTAACACAAACATCCAGTTGCGTTTTAGTCGAAGTTGTATCGGAATATAATCGGGAATGTATCGTAATCGTTATAACTGTATAGAATTGGCTCCAGGCCTACAGAAGTTCGATAAATAATTATTTTGGTTTAACGTTACAAAACCTCCTTCCTGAGGCACGGTATTCGTTTCTATAACAAGATTTCACAGTAATTTTTACCTTGACCTATTAATAAATTTAATAAAAAAAAAAAGTTGATAAATAAGGCGCTACTCAATACAAGATTATATTAAAGATAAAAAGTGTCATCTTAATATTTATTGATTTCTAGAGAGGATGTATAAAAAAATAATTGAACTTTAGTGACATACCTTGTAATTAAAATGATGGAAAAAAGTAACTACGTAGGAGTTTCTTGCCGTTTCTTCTCAGTAGAATCTACTTTCCGAACTGGTGGTATCTGTACATTTAATTCAACTCTGTAACAAGACGATTCATAAGTTATTTTATGAACCTACACGAATAAAGAAGATTTTGATTTTGAATCATTGAAATTGTATAATAATTATCTTAATTAATGGCACTTGAGCTATCCAATATAGGATACGGTTTAAGACGATGGAATTTTAAATGGACATTTTGCCATAATTGTTAGTATTGTGACAATCAATCCAAACTCGTATTTAAGGCACGGAGAAACAACATCATTAGCGTTTATTACTGCGCTCACCGATATGGGAATATGTTATTTTTATTGTCCTTTCGTATTTAACTTCAACTGTTTTACTTTTTAAATATTCTTAGAAATATGACAAATATATTATGCAGCCACGGCAGCTGGATCCTGTATAAGTTATGACATGTTAGTAAAAACTAGAACATATTGTATGTTTTATTGATTTGGATCTTGCACATTGTTTATTAATTAAGTTTACCATCGTATTTATTATTTAACGAATAGTTTATGTTATGTAATTTTCACATTTCTTATTAAATGTTAAGCTTAAGTTAAATGACGTATAATTCTATTACATATAATGTTTTAATAAAATAATGCTAAGGCATTATTCGTAAAGTTCCATAATAATTAATTATCACATTAAAATAATTGCATATATTATGTACCCTTCGTAATTAACACGAAAAAGACTTAATATTTACTACTGATTTTTTGACCAATATATTCTTTATAGACGAAACTACATTTCGATATTGTTTTATTTGATTCAGATATTTATTTATATTTTATTTAGACATTTTTTTTATTCCGTTTGTTTTTCTTTTTGTATTATGTACATGTAGATATATTTTTAATTTTATATTTATTTAAATAAATTTTAATGAGTTATACACCTAAGTATGTGTTTTTGTTGTGTATAAATCGTAATAAGTAAATCTTATAGAAAACCAACAAACAGGCCAGTAAATATCTTATTGAATAAAGTATATTTTGATATTAAAATATTTACCAAACAGCGTTTAATATATTCGAATAAATATGCAGCCGCGAATATAGTTGCGTTTTTGAGGAGGAAGCTGCAGTTGCCAGCTGGAAGTACCGTACTTCCTGCCTCGGATTTGTGACGTCACACAGATTCCTGAACTCGGACTGACTATAGCAATGACAGAATTTAAACTTTAAACACCGTTTCCAACAACAACAACAACCTACCAACAGTGACATTTGTGAATAAACCCCCTAAAAATAATTATAAGTAAAGTCACTTTATAATTATTGATATTCTCAATTTTGGCAACCTTTTTTTAAGTTTATTTTTTATAATAATTTTGACTATTGCTAATGGCAAGACAACGACTATATACATTCATTAAAAGTATAAACCATCTTACTCTTTACACCATCAATACTAACCAAAGATTTCATATCCCTAGTATCTATAATTACACTGGCTCACTTACTTCGAACTGAAACAGCAGCGATACAAATGTTTGGCGGTAGAATAATTATGGGTGCATACAGATGGGCGAGCACAACGCTTGGATAATCCGATTGAAACATAATCAAAAATAAATTGTAATTGATACTACAATGATGTTTCTGAAGCAAATATACTAGCTGCGCTTTTGATTATAATATAGGTCGCATACGTATAATAATTTATCTGTAGTTTCATATATTCATGTTACATACATATATATACGTATTCGTTATAAGTATATAATAGTATATAATATATAAGGTTATACTTGCAGTTTTAGTTTAGATCTTCGTCTGTGTATATAACATGTAGCTCAAAACATAAATTAATTAAGCACCAATTGTTTTAGATTAGTGTAATTTATAAAGGAACTAATTAATTATTATGGTCCCTCGTAATTTCTTTATTAACATAAGTATGTATTAATAATATATTAATGCAACATTATATGCGGTAATAAATGTAATATATTTAACTACATTTAGATTTTTTAATAAAGATCCTTCTAGAATAATTTAGATATAAATGTCAATTTAATTAGTTTAAATGAGTTGTTCGCGTTTAAGTTTTTACTAAAATATATTCCGATTAAAGCAATTCATTTAAACATAAGTTGATACTGACATAAACGTTTTCTCAGCAGTTCTTTGAATTTTAGTTTTATTAAAGGGAAGAGGATATCAATTTGGATTTTTTTTGTATGTTCGGAGAAAACTTCGTTATATATACGTGGATTTGCAAAATTACTTTTTTTATATGAAAGAGGTTTAGTTCCAAATGCAAATAGTTCAAATTAAATTAAGATCTGTTGATGTTTTTCGGATACAGACAACGAAACTCTACAATAAATACCAGCAAACTACAAGTAATATTGCTATTGAAGTCGTTTTTTTCTGTAAAAAAGTTCTTATACTTACCTCATTATTTGTGTAAGTGTTATAAATTACTAATCATTATCTATAAAAGGTAGGTTACGATAAAAACTCATCATTTGTAAGTCATCTTTATAAGTAACAATGTGTGATATCGTTATAAAACGAGTAGACTTTATTGCATCTAAAATATTAGTTCACAGGAAATTGAGTTGTTTGTTAAACGATAAAAATATTCCACTTCATTATAAAGCAGATGATTTTAAATAAGATACGGCAGGACTAGACAAAACAGCGAGGTAAAGAAGAACACATTTAATAAGTGCAAATAATTACGCTTCAGAGGGCGGAGGTCGGCACGCGCCGCGGCGTCGCCACGTGGCCGTCTCGTCCACGCATTGTTGTTGAAGTTATTTATGAATATTGTTGCGCCGAATATCACCGACACGCGCCTACTACACGCACTTATGAACATCACTAAGCTATGGTTTTAGTATTGTCAATGAAAGAATGATTTGATGATCTTTGAGTAAGATCTAAGTACGATTCACAGAGCCATTTTACCCATTCGATTGTATAGATCACATGATTTGAGTAGAGTAGAGACCAACTCTATTTTTAGGTATTTTTTTTTCATTATAGAAATAAGTTTTTTCATATTCTTGATTGATTTTTGTACTGGATGCTAAATATAGTTTAAAAAGAAAAACATAAAAACAATTTTTGAAACTTATGTTACTTGAATTTTTAAAGAAAATTCTATAATTAATTCTAGATTTGAAGTAATTATTATCGTATATTATAGGTATATTAATACGTTTCAATATAGGTAGTAAAAATTTACATTAGAATAACTGTGTGTCCAGAAATTGTCAGGCGCTATGTAACATTTTATTGCAAGCCGTCAAAAAATCGAAATTATCAATAAATTATGAAATAATATAGCAATGCTAGCTAAAGCCCGTCGATTGGTATCGGAAGTGGGGCGGGATGGCCAGGCATGAAGGGGCGACTTCCGTGTTCCGGCCTAGGCCTACTGCTCCTCATAACTCATCATCAGCACTCCGCGGGAGGCCTGCACCCTCACGAACAAAGAAAAATAAAGATTTGTGTGAATTATATCCCTCTGTGTAAGCAAAGGGGAAACATAAGTTATAAAAAGTATATCCACAACGAAGTTTCTTAGATTGCTTTTTATCAGAACCAAAACATTTAACAGAGACGCCTTTTATTATCTAAGCAACACTAACATTCTTATTGACAATGGACAACGTGTAAAAAATACGGTGATTTACACAGATAAAAATAATTCATTTAAGTATTAACATCAAGAAAATTAAGAAATATTAACAATTAATTATATTGGCAATCTGTCAACAATTATATTTTCAACGGCTTTACAGCGGCTTTACGTGGTTTGCGAGACACGAAATATATGTATACATATATATATATATATATATATATATATATATATATATATATATATATATATATTCAGTGTCGCATGTAAGTTTACTGAGTCAACACGAGATCGCACATCGCAGACGCGATAGGCGGCCGTCAAAACAGTTGTCCCGATAGTGGAACAATGTGCTCCGGCCGTTTCTCTGCTATCGGCCCATACCCTTACATCTTTCATTTGTATTCAGTACACGATTGAGATGTTAGTTTAGAATTTATCGTTAAGCGACATTTTACGTTAACAGCCGGCAGGTGTTGTGGTGATAAAGATAAGTGTATTTATGTAAGGTAATGTTTGTCGTTAATGAATGTACAAGTGCATACATACAGAGCTACACATGCTTTTTATATCTGTAAAAGGCTATGCTCTAAATAATGCGATGTTGACGGCCGATAATTTCGAGTTATTTGTCCTTTTAGAATTATATGAATAAACTGATACAAGGTGACAGTCACGGCTTCGTTTGTGGACATTTAATTTACAGTTGTTAATATATTATTTTATGTCAAACTTTTTTAGAATCTTTGTGATTGGAAACTCGACGTAACGTACATGAATCACGACAAAGAGCGAGCATAAATTAATTTAATTATTAAGTTTCACTTCTAATGTGCGTGAAAGGCACACACACATTTATTTAGTGTCTTTCCATAATTTTCATATTTCGTTTACAAAGCTAAAGTCTACTCCAAATTTCAAATCGCTATCTAATATAAATTAGTCCATACTGTTGAAATTTGCATACGCTGATAGACAGTCAGTCAAGACATATATATATATATATTAGTAGATAAATTATAAGATGTATTCAAGTAGGCTTTTACAAGCAATTTTGAATCGTCATTTAACAAACTATTTAAAGAAAAGCTACCACCGGTTCGGAATGTAGATTCTACCGAGGAGAACCGGCAAGAAACTCATATGTTTTTTTATGATAAAGGTAGGCAGACGAGCCTTTGTGCCACATGATGGTAAGTGGTCACCACCACCTATAGACATAGGCGCTGTAAGAAATATGAACTATTCCTTACATCGCCAATGCGCCAAAAACCTTGGGGACTAAGATGGGATGCCCCTTTTGCCTTTAGTTTTACTGGCTTACTCACCCTTCAAACCGGAACACAATGATTTTTATTATAAATTTGATACACTACACTCCAAAAATATATTGAAAACGTTATCGATCAACCTATTTATTTTTTGCTTAATTTAGTTATCGAATCTAGTTCTCGTCTTATGATTTAATTTTTTCCGTCTCCAAGATATACAGCTAACTTAAAACATGCGACTTTTAATAATTTGCCGATTCTAATAAATAAAGATTTCAGTCTTTACAGAGCGGGCCGCCCGAAAAACGACCGCCCGGGTTGCATGCATCCGAATTCAAAGTCTATTGTATTTTATCATACATTCTTTTTTGCACCTCAACGGAATATATTTGCAATTTTAGCTGACAGGATTTATCATGAAGCTTTTTGCGTTACGCTGATTGTCTTTCAATCGGGAACATTTCTTTGGCTATCGATCCCTATGATAAACGACTGATTATCCGATCGGTTCAGTACTAGAGCCCAGATAAGGCGATCCGGACTAAAATTAAAGCCATTAATAACAATTCATTTTATAAACAATCTTCAAAAAAGGTATTTTAGATCAATGAAAATAAATCAACTGATGGAAGTATAAAATATCAGCTTATGTCCGCGACTTTCTAAGTAAACGAAGAGCTGTTTTTGCTACAGCAGTAACACAATTATCAGTAAGAGTGGAATTTCAGAACGATAGGTAAAAGTACTGGCTGGTTATAAGTAGTACTTGATAATAATTTTGTTGCGGAGTTAATAAGAACTGTGATATCTCCTAAGATAATTATTGTGATAGAACGATGTAAAAGGCAATTTTATGAATATTGCATTTATTTGGATAAAGATTAATATGATGTTTATAAAACACTTTCCCAAATAATACATTATTTTAGAACAAGTTTAATTCCAATAAAATAGGTTATAGTGATTCAACTTTAAAAGAGATAGATAACGTTGAAACGGCCTTTGTTTAGGACATTTAAAGGAGATTAATTATGTTATATCATAAATCATTGTTGCGAAACTTTGACCGTTTACGCAGCGCACTTAACGGAAGCTCTTAAAGGAATAATTTTCCCCCGCTATTGCAACGTTTTTCATTAGTAGGTACTCCGCTCCTACTGGTGGTATCATCATAGTATATAGTCTAAAGCTGTCCTCGATAAATGGGCTATCTAACACGTACATATAACATGGGCTATCTAAGTTTTTCAAAACGGACTAGTAGTTTCTGAGATTAACGCGTTTAATCAAACAAACAAACAAAATCTTCACTTTTATAATGTTAGTATAAATAAAAATCATATTTTTGAAAATAATTGGTATCCTGTGCTTAACTTCATTAAAAAATATGACTTTATATTTGACATCTATTTTGCTGTGACTGCTGGAAATTTTAAAAAATCAAGCGTAATTACGAAGTAAACCTTACTTAGGGTACGTTCATACTAAAGGGAGAGAAAAACAATGTTTCGTAGTTTATCATTTTATATTCTGTGGTTTGAAGATAGTGCGTGCAGACAAATTATTATATCATCCTTTTCATATGAGTATTTACCAGAAAAATAAATTATTTTTTTGACTTCAGTAACAAAGAGCAGCTGACAGATATTAGGAAAAGTCTTAACTAAAAAAATATGCGTGTAAAATAATCTATATATATATATATATATATATATATTTAAAATATCTTAAATAGCAACGCCATATAATTTTAACTATTGCAATTATATAAATTGTGATTGAGTGATATTTATTTAAAACAAGTCGTAAAATAAAACTCAAAGTTTGTACATTCAAATGCAATTTCAACACGATTATCGATACGATATTTATTCAAATTTACATAAACAATATTGTCATCCTTAATAACTAATACATATATAATTATATTTAAAGAATATTCGTTTCTTTGTATAAGTAGTTGGAGTTTGAATAAGCTTACGGTCTTGTAAATAATCTAAAAATATGGAGGCATATCGTCTCAAATTTTTTGCTTAAAATTCCTGTGGATTTTTTTTATTGTATACAAAGCAGTTGAAAAAAGTATGGAGTGATTTTATTATTTTCATGCAAAGTTTAATTGTATTTAATTAACATATCTAAGTAAACAACGTGATACGGACATTTTGTGTGTTCTTCTCATAAAAATAATTTTAATCGTCCTGATGCAGTATTTAATTAAATGTAATACTACTACCGGTTCGGAATGTAGATTCTACCGTGAAGAACCGCCAAGAAACTCAGTTGTAAATTTATTTTAATTACAGAGCTTATGTCAATCAAATACAAGTATATTTAAACATATCCTGCCTGGAAATAAAAACAATTCCTACTTACGTTTTTTATCATTGATGTAAACTTCTATTGAGTAATATGCTTTATTCATGTTTAATTGTCATGAGATTAAAATATATAAATAGGCCAAGTTAATATCGAAGAACTTAATATAGAAACAAATATCGTGCTTCAGGAACGTATTGACTCAGTAAATCCGGAAATTAGGTGTGATAAGTTTATCTTTAGTCTTTAAACAATGATCGTTTTTTTTTTCTTTCAAAAATTTCTACATAATATTATTGTAAGAATTTTGAGGCAACGCTACGAGAACATGTACTTACTTAATTAAAAACATCCCGAAGGGATGTTTGAGAAACTGCAGGATTGTAAAAAGCTCTTTTCGCAGATTGAAAACAATTTACCTCAAACTCGATTGCCCTAAAACATAACTTCACCATGCAAATAACGAACGAATACTAATTATATTATTACGTAAAATGTAAATGACGAAACAATAGCGCTTGTCAGATTTACTTTTTGCGTATTGTCTTGAAATGAATAAATCATTGGTAATTAAAATCAAACAAAAATAAAATCCAACAATCAGAGCTGTATTGATTGACATTTCATTTCCAAATATTCCCAAAAGCGGCGCAGATATGGGCGTCATGAAGGGTATGATTTTTCTATTTAATACACATGGGTGCATAAACAAAAAAGGTAATAGCCGGGGTTGTGAGGGGCGGGGCCAGGTGTCAGTCGCAGAGATCTTATCTAGACGGGGACGCGCCGACGGCCGTCGGGCGACGGCGGCGACTACTCGGAGTCTGGTCCGTTTCTAATTAATTATAATATGAACAATTACTTCATCTATACTGAAAATTACATCTCAGATTTACCAGTAGTGAAAAATATAGTTCAGATATATACTCTATTGTATTTAGTGTTTTATTTATGAAGAAAATTAGGAATACGTAAGAGGAAAATATTTCATTTTAAAAGTTGTTAAGTTCTATGAACTTAGAAACGTTGGTTAAAATGAGATTGTGAATGTATAACTATTTTTTTTAACACTAATAAAGTTGCAATTACATATCGAGGGAGATAATACCAGTATTGAAATATTAGCCAAACACTAGAATAATTTACATAAAAAGTGTGCATTATTATTTATGTATTTTTTTGTTTAGAAATCTAAGCAACAGCATGTGATTTGCTCGGTGTTCCACTGCGAAAACTGGGGCGTTTTCCATTACTCTATTCTATTTCGGGTTGGTGGATAAATTGATGGCGGCATTTCAACCGACACGTACAGGTTCCATCAAGATTTATTATTTGATCACCACGCACGAGATGATTTATAATAATAATTAAAACAGATGAAAATTAAGCAGATTTGAATCCGTAAACTTCGGTTAAGATTCACGCATTCTAGCCACTCAGTCACCTCGGCTTATAAAGATCTAATCCTAAGAATTTGAAATCATTCCATAATACATGTTGTAATCAATTACTTGCATCGCTTCATGTACTCGTACGTCTAAACTTGAGCAAGGTCACGTAATCAAGCCCATTAACTCCGTGAGCCAATTATCTCTCATCTTGTACGAGTCCGTCGAGACGTGTATGAGCGCAATATGTTAACATATTTTTTAATTTCTCCTCCGTACGGCCGAGGAGGCAATGGCGAGTTCATGTGCAGGAGTGAGATTTATAATAAGAAAACGCTCCTACCGCGCATGCACCATAAGGATCTATAAATCTTTTAAGTACTGAATCGGCCAATCCCTGTTGAGAAACGATAAATCATCGGCGCGGACGGTATAGTCGAAGTGAACACGGACACCGTCTCGCTCGCACCGCTGGCCGATCGCGCTCCCTGCATCATTTATCATTTCTTTCTCTCGTTTCTTCTCAATGATAAATTCAATTCTCTTTTCGAATATGATTGTTCCTCGTTTTGTTATTGTGGTGTTTTATTGTGGTACCGTCACGGAGTGAGTTTTTTGATCGGAATCCGATCGAAATGATCGCGAGAATTGGATTTCCATTTTAGATTTCGTGCCACGAGTGATCAATCTTTAGGCCTTCGCATGGAGGCCTCGGAACTTTTGTTTACGATTTCGGTTCGGAGAAAAAATAATATATTTACTTATTTTACATTTTGCAATTTATAACAATGTTAAAAAAAAAATTGCAATAAACATTGTTCGTTATAATTTGGGTGAATTACATTTTTTGTTAAGAATAAAAATTATTATATTAAAATACATTTGAATTGAAATATGCTTTTATTTATCTTTGCTATTTACATGGCCGTAGAAAAGACAATTAACAGATCTTCTTAAAGTAACCTAAAATACATCATTTTCTTTCAGTCAATTATACATAGATACATTTTTTCTATCTATAATAGTTAAAGTGTGTGTCCGTGAAAAAATAGTTACGTTATTTTTAAATATATAAAATTGTGTATATAGACATACAATTCTGGAATACATAGTACAATTTAATAGCAACAACACAAATAATAAATTTACAATAAATCAATCCCTTATTTCTATTATCACTTGGTATCGCTTAGAATATTTATTTATACATGACCTAAATTAATACATTAAAACTACAAATGTACATTAATTATACAACCTATAAATCGTACTTTATTGGACTTCGGTACTTTGGCCATAAACACATCGTTCTGTGTTCGTTGGAGCATTCGCTCAAACCTTACTCGTTATATAAAACACTTCCACTGATAGTCATTTATATATTCGTAAACTGTTAACTGAAGTCACTATAAAATTTAGATTCGTGAAAATAACAAATTGAATAGCATTTTAATTAACAAACAAACACGTTTACATCGCAAGGCTTAGTTTAACCCAGAAAGTGTGTCATCAATCATCGTCTACAATGCATTTGACAAAATTTTATACTGGGCAGTTTACCGTGTCCCAGAGATCACAAAAGTCTTCGCAAACAATACCCCGCGAACGAATACCTTGTCAAATATAATAAGACACTTCCCCAGACTGGCACTGTGTTTACATAAAATATACAACATGCTGTAAAGCTTTCGACAGCCAGCGGTCATTGTTTACAACTCTGTTGTTCTACGTTGACAACAGATCCAGTGTTATTTGGATACTTTTGTTACAACTATTTCGTATTCTATTTTCTCATATAACTCTTTGCTAACTCACAGTAGGATTCAATTTATATGAAACTTCGGACGGCTGTTAATCTGGCGTTGATTTAAATTGTTTTAAAATCGATCAGACTATTAATATCATCTATTTTTTAATAAGCGTAATTTATTATAATAAGCATAGACCTGTAGCGCGTTAGTGAACTTTTCATTCCACGTTATATTATACATATTTTCAAAGAAACGGTTAAAACAATAGTTGGATGAAAGCTTTAGGCGGATTCCAGTGAAACGTATAATATGTGGAGCTTTAGCTACGTGGATAATTATGCTTCCTAATCGTCGAATGAAGAGTTCCCTAAGCGCGGTGCGGTCAATATGCGGCAGCGGCGCCAGAATGGTGCATTAAATGATGGTGGTGGTATGACTCTTGGGTAGGACACCACCATTCCGGCACGCCATGTGGAACCGCGGGTGCAGGCTGTTGGAATTGACTCCAGTGTCCACCGAAGCCGATTTTGTTTTCCATCATACCATTACCACCTATATTTGTGAGGTGTGAGGGTTGATTATGATGAGGAGGCGCAGGTGGCCTTTCGTAAGATTTTTTGTCGTGAGGGTTGAGGTACTTATCGTTGAGGCTCTCTAGTTTGTCGGTTATCGTTGGGTGGTGTTGGGGATGGTGAGGCGGTACCGGAGCCATTGTCGGTGGGGGAATGGGGACAGGTGGACTGGCAGCTCCAGCTGTTACGCTTACGCTCCCGGCAGAGGATGAATCATCGCCATCACTGTCGTAGCGCGGGGACGCGTCGCCGGCAGCGCCGTGAACTTTCATGTGCTTCCGCAGTGAAGACGGGTGGGTGTAGGACTTGTCGCAGCCGTGCACGCGACAGTTGTAGGGCTTGTCTGATGTGTGCACGTGGGAATGTTTCTTCCTATCAGACGAGTTGGCAAACCGACGATCGCAGCCCGCATACTCACATTTGAATGGTTTCTCACCTGAAAAGATAAACACATTACATTAAATCCAAAACATCGTAATAACCTAAAAGTTTTCATTCAAAACCGACCCCGTGGCCTGAACCTAATAATTTTATTTACAAATTTATTTTCAGCGAAGTAAGAATCGTACGTTCTTCAATTTCTTACTACCTGTTTAAATAAAACATCGATGGAAGCGACTGCGAATATGAAATCGTGTCATAAATAACCAGATTTGCTCGTTGTTTATAGTTCACGAGGATAAATAAATATTCGTAACAATTGTACGGGATACTTAACACGTCTATAAATCATTTATATAAGAAGACTTTGTCACACCACCTTAACAATGCCATACGTAAATCTGTTACGGGATATTGAACTTTATTATCTGCACCGAAGCTATATTTACAATTGACCAGTTATTAAATTATGATACCATTTGACAAAAGAAAACTTCAATAATCCTGCTTATGACGTGATGATTGTGCTGATTCTATTTAATCTGTAATTTTTTTAATTATTATTATACTGTAATTTATGTTTTTTTCTTTAATTGGCAAAGTTTTCATTTAGATAATCTATATCAATGTACAAATTCGAAAGTAACTCTGTCTGTCTTTCTATCTGCTACGCTTTCACGGTCAAAACACTGAACCGAATTTGATGAAACTTGGAATGAAGCAAACTTCATCCCTAACAAGGACTACTTAAACCTAACAGCTGACAACCAACACTTAAACACAAGCAAATAGACAAATATCTAGTATTTCATTTGTTTTTTCAATTATGTGCTACATCAATCATTTATGTGACAAAATCTTTCAAAACAATGGTCAATGTTGTTAAAGTCTAGAAAGATGACCAGAAAGCGAAGATAATCATCGAAGTTCACGATTTAAAATTTGAGTATGCAGTTATGTTATTATTAAGACTATAATATTTTCGATGAAGTTTTAAGACATAACAATAAAATTTTAATGGGGGAGAGGTAGCCTTTCTTTTCTTTATTACGTTTTAATATAAATAAACGGAATAAAGATTTTATTTACAATATGTATCGTATGCATTTTAGTATAATCTTTCAATTTGAAATCACGGTCCTTAAGTCGCAAACATGTATTATTACATTGTGATAACTTTTTGCAAAACAATTTTACAATATCGTCAGCAATGCGAAGGCTATTATTGTGATAAACCTTTACGAGTTTACCGAATCGTGTGTCATGTGTGGAGCATTCAATAAAGTCACAAGTAGGCAGAGTCGCTGGAGTGTCCATAGTGTACACAGCCACAACAATGCACTTTCCTTTGTCATGTTTACAAATAAACCTCTTCGGTTGTAATCCCCTGTATTGTGTTTGAAACTTGAAGATCGCGTTGAGAAGCTACAGATGCTAATCTCAAGTGTCTGTTAACGCAGCAATAATAGGGCTTTTTAGAGTTTCTCCACCGCAATTTTTGTTACAGTGTCGATATTATGAATGAACGCATCACATTCCACTGCTTTGAATGCTGATACTTCCCTTCTTTCATTCACTTCAGTACAAATAAATACCTAGTATTATTAAGCCGTATCATTCACGCTCGTACATACAAAGGTTGAGTGGGTGTATTAGTTTAGCGTATCGTATTATATTTATATATAAACACAGTTTAAAATTAAGTGTCTTGTATTAAGGTCCACCTAAAAAATGAAGTCTACTGTTCTTATTTCGGGTCAGACAATAAAATGTTCGAATACCCGTCACTAATGAGCCTAATACAAGATAAAAGATCCCAAAACATGTGTCGCCCGTCTAATTACTAATCGAGCGTATCATCTGAGACGATGTCACAAAAAAGGATCAACGACAAATTCTATTAGCGTGTGATGTGTTATCTCTGCGCACGCGCCGCAGTCGCGTTAACTTCTTCACACACTATTTTTCTATTCTAGAATGCAACGCTTTTTATATTATTATCTATTTCATATGATCGAATGACATAATTATGAAATCTTTATAGCTGTATATTATTTTTTTGATAGTTGAACATTTTCATTATGGAAAATATAGTATTATATTTGTCTTATTTAAATTCAGTTCTTAGAATTACCTTTTAGTGGCATCGACCACCGAATATAGTAACATATATTTATAAGTAACGCTATATATGTTTAATGATAAAATAAAAACAGAAATAACACGAGTTGGGAATGCACGTCGTGAATTCGTTGCATGCCAAGCCGGGACACGGGCTAGGGTCAGATGTTTATCTTAAACGCCTGTATCACCCACCGGAGACACTTTTTTGTAACGTTATTATCGATGTGAAATTTTATCTTCGCCTTATTTCCACTACGTTAAAACAACTTTAATATTAAAACAGATAAGGATTATTTAATTAATTAGAACTTGAGAACATTATAAAATGGATATCGGTATGCAAATTTGTGTTCGTATCGAATTTTATTCGATAAAAGCAATGCGTACAGTTGGCACATCGCCTAGAAGGAATCGCTGCAGTATTAGATTACCGTTCGTTGCTTAAGTGCGCACTGCTGAGAAAACAAGCTTTTTAGAAATAGCACGAGTGATGTGACATCCGACACACGCGGCCTTTACACCCAGAATGTTCAAATGGCATTAGGTGAGTTTAGAGAAAAAACAATTGCGGGTCAGGCGATATCAAGTTCCCGCTGATGTTACGGCTATTTATGAAAATTAAAACGGTTTAGGTAAATCGATACTGGTTTTACGAGACTACTGGTAGTGAGAAAACCACGAGATATTATTTTAATATTTTCTGCACCTTCTTTGTGGGAATCAATTAAGTATTCATTAAAAGGTCGTCAGTTCTTTAAAGTGGTTTATAGGCGAATAAATGATAGTCAACATAGCGAAATTTTAAAGCTTACGTTGTATTTAATCTTTAATCGCAATATTTGTTAATAGTCAAGATTAAGAGTAAACATAACGTATTGTTTATAGATATTTATATTTTTAATAGCTGCTGTAATTTATAATTTTAGTTTAAATATAGTTATGTAATACAATTAAATATTACGTTAATCGAGGTTTAAATCAATAGTTCCAAGCGAATTAGAACACATAACTCAATAATTACGGTTGAACTTAGAAGTTTGGTCCGATACTCGAGGAGTGTAAGCTACAATTTGAAATAATGTTGATTTAATTGATATAATTAAAAAATGTTAATATTTATACAAATGTTTCAAATTCAACCAATAAAAGACAAATATAAAATATAGGTTTTTGTCTGACCCGAAAACGGATTAAATGCATTAATTTGTTTGAAACATAATTTTCGTAAAATCAAAACAGGTTATATGAAAACTAATGCAGTATGACGTAATTATTCAAATTTCTTATCGTATGAAATCATATACCTTTCAGACGTAATGAGCATTGTTTAATCGCTTAATAGCTATTATGGAACGAAGCATATCCGAGTTAATTCAATCTCCAATAGACAGACGGCTAATGAGCGCTCGATGACTAGCGGTTTGCTGACACTATCCTCTCCTTTCAACACGAACGCACACCATGTTTTGACTGACCTATAAACTAATCGCTACATTCAATAATATCTAAATTCTCAACTAACTGCATTATCGAAATATATCTATAACGTGAACGTTAGCGTTAACGTTAACGTGCTGCACAATAATTGTATTACACGAAATTAATAATAGTATTGAGGTACCTAACTTACTGTATCCTGAACTGTATGTAACTATCACATAATAAATTATGACTATTGTCACTTAAAGTAAACACTGATTGACGACTCGAACGATTCTTCGAAAACCGATTTTCTCTCGCATATCTAAAAAGGAATTTCGTACACTGTATAATGATTTATGACCTCCCTTTATCCGAAACGTATTTCGAATTAGAAAGATATATTAATATCTTCATTTTTTCCACTTCTCAAAGAATACGGCCCTTGTCCCGTGAATACAAAAAGAGTACGCCGGGTCGGCGCATTCGGCGCCCAACGACCGTGTGACAAGGTGCTTTATGCGGACGATTATGAGCAGACCGAATAATGTTCCAATACCCGATAAATATCTGCCAACTCATACAAAAGCATCCCAATAATAAAATAAAAATATAATAGTAAATGTAGCAACAACACGGGCCACAAACTGCACAGTCATATCTCCGCTGGTAAATATAAATTAAATGAAAACGTACGGCGTGAGAGGAAGAAAGACGGCGAGTGTTTAACGAAAACAAATTAAAAGTGATCAATGTTTAAACTTGCACTTACGACTACGCTGACGTCTTACGGACTTTATATCTTTAACTTACACTTACTGTACTTGTAGAAATAGATAATTATATTCTATAAATATATCATTTAAATACTTATAGCTTCTAGTTTCTTAATATTGTTTTATTTTTGTTACATGAAACATCAGTGAATAAAGAAAAATAGTTTTCTCTTATTTTTTATTGGAAAATTGTGAATAACGCCTAAGTCCATTCCTGGTAAAACTAAATGATATAGTATCACATTTGTCCGTCTGGCAATACAGAAGTAAATTAAACTGCAAGGGCCATTGTTCTCGCGGAAACTGTGAAAACACCATGCGTCTTGCTCTGATAACTATCAGTTGAGAATGTGCAGTAGAGATATTTCTATCCACCGATTTAAAGAGAAATGGAAAAATATAAGATATTTTATTTTTATTCTACAAATGATGAAGCAAAAGTGTGACCTTTCCTCAAAACATATTTCCTATATCTTTGACATTTAAAAAAAGCTTAAGCAGTTTGTGTGGCGAATATTCAAGTTAGCGGAACTTATCGGATTCTGTTCCCAGAGCATAATGTTGAATAATATGGTGCGATACACCTGCGTGCAACAGAATGACTACAAAACGACAACCAAGCGGGTTCGCTCGTCAATCCGTCCGTCAGGCGTTTTGACAGCCCTAACCGGCATCATCGCCGGGATCCGAGAGATAAAAAATAGCCAGAAATACATCATAAACAACATTTTTATTTGAGTATAAAATATGAAGACAATATAACACAAAACTTTGAATTTGATTTGCAGTTATAAGATTTTATTCGAACGTTAACCATATAAAGGAAATTATGTTTCATGAATAAATAATTGTCATATAATCAAATAAGGTTTATTTTCAAATTAAATATCTATGTTAATTACCGTTAGAATAAATTAATTTCATTTCAACGCGATCATATTAATAAAGCCGTGCTCGTAAAAGAGGAACATAATATTAAAATATATTTTT
Organism: Vanessa tameamea; assembly: GCF_037043105.1. Taxonomy (NCBI): domain Eukaryota; kingdom Metazoa; phylum Arthropoda; class Insecta; order Lepidoptera; family Nymphalidae; genus Vanessa; species Vanessa tameamea. The sequence goes on along the minus strand of NC_087313.1, from coordinate 6,585,973 downwards.
ATCTTAAAATCGTCCGGCTATTTTTAAATCTTATAAAGCAATAGATTTTAAATCATTAAACACATGGACAATATAATTCTGCCGTGTAACATGATTTGTCCAATAAATCGAATGAATTATGAATGTGTATCGTATCGGTTATATCCACTCAACACCCACACGGGCTCAGATTTCAGCCCCTGGGCACGTTTTTGGGACAAACGATTACTTTTAACGAATATTAATAGTCGGTTTTGTTCTTATTAACGTTTCGTTGTTTTCTTTTACGACGCGCCCACATTCTTGGGATTCATATGAGTCTATTTTGTTGCTAATACTTTTTAAAACCATAAATGTTAAGTTTTATCTTAATGTATTTTTATTGTTTTGCTACCTGTAATTTAGATCGACTATCAGGTACATATGCCTTATTTATACACTGCAACTACTATTAAACTGGACTATATCAATTAAATAATTTATTAAAAAAATTTTTAAGCTCTGTTAATTATTTTATATAAGGTTTTGCGCAACGAGATGTCTGGGTAAGTATTTGCACGATCACAACTTGTATTTAATGAAAAAAGCTTTAATTTTATAATTATTGGTTAACGTACGTTTACCTTAGCCGTACATAGTTATTATGTGATATTTGGCTCATAGTTTGTCTGGATTATATTTTGCAAAAAAGTCATCCTTACGTTCCATTTTTATTTGTTTTTTGTGTACAATAAATTCCATTTACAAACATTGTATTGTATTAAAAATAAATAAATAAACATAACATGTACTTTATTATCCATATTCATACATGTATTTCGAATATTAAAACATTCGCATTTTCAATTATTAAAAAACGACCGTTTTGTCTATGACGCTGCGCAGATTGCGAAGCAAAAAGAAGTAACTAAACTGTCCATTGTCTTCTTCTTATTGTCATGTTAACATTTCGATTGTTATCCGATGCTTGTCTCTGAAGTTCGATCGAGACTTTTTGGTAGTGTAAAATGTCGAGAATTTGTCTCAAAAACCTATCGTCAACACAGAACGTGTTAAGGTGACGGCCTTTTACTTTTCGTTTTAAATTCAAGCTGAAGACGATAGTGTCATACTACTAAATTTCCCTGACTTTACGGATGTTACGTTTATAATTTAACTTTTACAGGCATTTTAAATATTTTTATTGCTCTATATATCTTGTTTTGTTTTACTACTTTTGTTATACCATCACTTTTAAATTTTAACAGGACTCTTTCGTTGTTTTTCGTCTAACTATAACACCAAAAGGCCCCATTTGGATTGTTATTATCAACTTATTTTGTTCAACGTTACATAAAATACATATTTTGTTAGATTCCTTCGCAAATCTAGAAATATAACTACAGAAAAAGTTTTAACCAGTAGTGAGACATGTACGGGCATTAATATACTTCATATCATTCACTGTTTTTAAATACATTATTTGTGACATGAATCTCCACGTCATCATGATATTATACTGAAATCCGAAGTGCTCTTACTTTACTGAGTTCTATTTTTAAATTTCGTTTTAAAATAGCCGATTTAAGGTCCGCCAACAATCGGCACCGTGTACACAGTACGTACTACCTACATACATATTAATAGCGACAAGGTGTCAGTGAAAAAACACATGAATGATGCAGTGAGACCCTCCGCCGTCGCCCTACAAGACGAAAGAATTTCGCGCAGTTAGCTACCTCAAAGAGAAAAGAGTTTTTCTTGGCACATTGAAAACACCTGATAGCTCATTTCATTTAACAAGGAAAGCTACTATTTATTTCTAAAAACTACGACGATTCGAAAAACTAAATCTTACTTTATAATACGTTAAATTTTCGTAACTTTGTTTTATAAGCAACGTCCGAATATAAATATCAATTAATTCTGTACAGCGCTTACTATTTTTTATGATTTACTCGTTACGTTAGTCATTTTATATTACAGAAACGTTTCTGTCGTTATAAAATACAAGCCGAGGTAGTAAAGTGTCAAAAAGGAAGGATGGTAATAAGATAGAAGAGCAAAGGAGGCGTAGGTAGAGTCTGCGCCGGCGCATATGCGCGCTCGAAACTATTGTTAGTACCTACACTGCGATCGCGCACAATTTATGTTGCTTTGGCACCAGTTCTTTGTACTTGTAACATTATAAAATAGAAATGTCTATGAATAGATCACATACAGCTCCTTCTGTATTTGAATTTTACTGTTATAGTCAAATAATGGCACTTCTGCTCTACTGATGAATATTAATTAAAAATATATTATATAATAAATACATAATTAGTTCATTACCATAGATATGGTCAACGAAATATCATTGGTAGGTATATTGTACGTTGGAAATATTCCTCGTTATATAAAAAGTAAATTTCTACTAATTAGCATTCGATCTGATTGCTTTTTGTGGACAGCGATTGCGATGTTACCTTCACAATGTTCATTATTTCTTGCTATAAAAATCTACGATAAAATATGAGGATTAAACTGGAAATTATACTAAATCACATGCATCGATGGCGAATGCGATATAAAAACTATAAAGAAATATTTATCGATGGAAAAGTGTTCTTATCTGGTTCTATTTTATTCATTATTCATTAAGGGAAGATCGATGCGGGTGGTAGAAGTAAGCACATTACGATTAAGCAAAAAATAAACCTACACCATCTCGGTATAACCGCTATAGATAACAGTGTCCATGTATTTTTCATGATGTCGATCTTGCGCAGCGCATTAATCAGTTTAATATGGAAACGAAATTAATCATAAATTTTCTTGTCACTTGTCTATCTTGAATGATCGGCGATTAACTGACGCTCGTCATAATTAAGCGTCATCGTTTATTTCACTACATATATCGACAATGTATAGACGAAGAATAATTTTAAAGATGCTATTCAACGCAGGAGAGACTGTCCGCTCTCGAAAAGCATCCGTTTCACGGCGACGCAGTTTTTATTCGCACTCCGAAGCTCTGTTCACACCGTTGCCGATGACGTTTAGCGAAATTACAATTCATTGGAATGAACCGAACGTGTTTTTGTCAGTTAAGAGTTCGGTTATTTCTTCAATCAGGTGCTAAAATCTGAGCCGAGTGCATCTTTTGAATCGTATAGTTAAAGCCAGCCCTGATTCGCTGCCTTTGTCATTTAAATAGCATCCGAGGGCTCAGTATTTATACTGAGAGACGTATAGGCAATGAGCTTTCGATGTCGTCACCTCAACTTGTTGTCAAATATACAAAGAGGGGAAATAGTAACAAAGGAGATAAAAACGTAAACCGCTTAGCACTTTTATTTCTATATACGCGACAATATCACGTAACTGAGCAGTTGAGGGTAGCGAGTGATTTGTCTATGTGTACGTGAACTTTGACGTGTGTGTGTAAAATAATACGTTAAGATCTGTTTGTGAGGGTTGCAATGTATCTATGATTATAAAACGCCACGCCCCTTCAGGCGTCTAAAACAATTCTATTTTTAAATATATTTTTTTAAATAAATTTAATTAAATTTATCTAAACTAATCATGTATCTATATATACGTAAAAATCTTTTTATATTTTGACAATGTTATTAGACTGGCATTTTATAATAAATGATTTATATACAAGTCGATTAATGACATCTAATTTTCTTTTAATGAACCTTATAAGCGTTTTATTATATCTTATTCGGACACAAAGGCTCGATGACAAACGACGCGAAGTTTAGGAAGAGCTGGACGAGACCCCTCAGTATGTGACGCACACATTTGTATTATCATTGTTTGTTATATTTTTTATACAATTTATCAATCCGAGGCAGATGGCGGCCGGATCACATAAACACCTTTTAATATTCACCCGACTATTATAGGGTTGCAATATTATCACGTGTGATGATAAAATGGCCGAACGTTTTATTGGTAAAAAAGATTTTAACTATAATTACTGTATATCAAATTTATTTAAAAAACTATATTCAATATTTTTCAAAACTCACAATATTTGTTGATACTACAATTTTTATAATTACACATAAGAAATCCAATCAAAATGTACCTTATTTAAAATCACTTTTACGTTTGAATAGTCCTTATACAAGATTATATAAAAATCCGGCTTGAAACTCAGTAGATAATTACTGTTTTTCCTTAACTAATATCAGTGATTAAATAAATACAGTTAAATTTATATATTATGCTGTATGACAATCAAATCATATGTAAAATAAATTAAATCAATACAACAATGAAATAAAATTAGGATTTAAATCAAATTTTTTTTTAAATTTATAAATTTATTTTTTCCAGGATACACTTTTTGTTACTAAAGTTCAAGATAGTATAGCTTGTGTCTGCTAGGTATTTAAATCTATGTACACAAGTTATTTATAATACAAATATTTTGAATATATACGTACACTTTGAAGATCTGTTAGTTAATATTAAACTACTTTCTAAATTCGTATTCAAAATGAAGCCAAAACGAGAGATGGGTCATGTTATAAATTTATATTAAAACTATATAATGTGTACTCTATAAAAGTGTAATTATTAATTGCAATTATATGGTCAGTAGGAATACCCCCTCCATAAATCTAATAAAATTAAATCAGTGTATAAAATATGTTTTTATATATCGAATAGATTTGTTAATCGACTTTAGTGCCTCAGGTATGTGCCACTTCTTTTGGTAGAGTTATTCCGTAAAAATGAACTCGAAATTTTCCGCAGAGAGTTATCGTAAAATGTCAGAAATTTGTATGCGACATTGACCATAATGATCATAACAATTCTAGAATACACGAATTAAAATAGCGCATACCCGTGACGAGGTTGCAACATTTCATGAGTGAGTTCTCCACAATAGCACCGTTTGTATGCTTAAAGAAATCAATCATTTTATATAATCTATTTGTTTCTGTACGTAGAGTAAGTGTAGTCCCAAGTGTATCCCAGTCTTGTTAAAATAAAAAAACTTAGAAATAGTGATCAACTGATTGAGCTATTAAGCCATTTTAAAAAATGATAATAATAAAAAATATTCTATTTCAAATTTCAATATAGCGTATTTAGCTTTCATTGCACGCATATGTTTAGTTAGTGGCAATAAACCGGGAAGAGCTGCACTCGACGGGTGCACACAATACCGACCACAGGGGCGGAGCGAGAAGGGTTCCGCATTGTTTGCAAAATATTTTGAAAGCGTCATTTTATACGGCATATTAGCCAAGCGCTGCATTTGAACGGGGGTCGTCTTCGAAATCATATCATCATTACCTTTCATTGATGCGTCTATCGATCAAAAAAAAAAACAATAGAGAAAACCCGAATCGGTATTCGTTTCATAATAAATTTTCATCTAGTAGAAGGCACTTAATATTAAATATTTATTTAGTAATAGCTTTCAAAGTTGAAAAGAATGTTGCAATTATCGACGGTCTTTGATAATTAAATTTAATACAAATGGCACCTATTTCTATTCTCTATGCCGAGGATATGTCATATGAATAACAGCGTGCATGTCTTAACCAAAGTTATCAGAAAAATTATTACTAATAATCGAGTGTTCTAAGCGGTTATTGAGCTGTTACGGTTAATATTTTATGTATTATGCGAATATATTTCTTTGTTATATTTAAATAATTATATTTCTAACAATAGCTATCTCTCATGATAAAGCACAGGTGTAAAAGTTATTTCAAAACAAGCTCTATAGCAGTGCTTAAACGAAATGAAGTAATCGTCGCGATGTGGGCGGAATGCGCGCGCGCCGCCGGCGGTTTGACGCGACCCGAGCCGGCCTCGAGGCAAGCGATTAGTAACACTGGTTTATTTAGCAACTATTAATGTAATTCGATGTTCATAATTATAACATTTATTTTATAATTGTGCGTTTCGTGATCATTTCTTCGTCTTTCTACTAAACAATCACATGAAACTTGACAGCTCTGACAGGATACAATTTTTTCCCAGAGGTAAATACGTCGGTAACTCATGTTCTAAACTTATAAGAATTGTCTAAAACAATTTAAGTGATCTACACATTATAGAGACGTAGACAATTTTATTAATATTTTAAGAATTATTAACATAAAGTCCTTAACTATATATACAAATAAGAATTAATAATAGTTACTATATTAAATTAAAAATATGAGTGTTAAGATTTATTTAAAGTTTTTATGTTTAACATGTCAAGAGTAAATAATAACAGTATAAAGAGGAAAAAATTGTTTAACTTAAGTTATAACTTTATATTTATATAACTTTAACTTCATAATCGGAACTAATGCTCCAATTCTAAAAATATTTTTACTTGTTAGTTACATTATTCAGCTGAGTGCTATAGAGTAAATTGTATGTATATCATATAATTTTGATTATTAATGCGCGCGTGCGAAGCCGGAGCGGGTCGCTAGCATTCAATATAGACAAATGATAACACCTACAGATGTGAATCGCTTAAACAAATTGATACGTTACAAAGGGGCCATAGCAAATAAATTCTGCTACCGAGTTCCAAACACGGTGTCGCGTTACCACTGGAACGTGTTTATAAAAATATCAGTTTCACGGAAGATGACCATGCATCGCCACTGAGCCTCGATGCTATCGGAAAAGTCGATTCATTGTTGCCACATACAAGTTTTACCCTAATACAAATGTGTTTAACTTGTTATTTTTGTAGTTAATCGTATACCACGTGAAAATAAATATGTAGGTATATAGTTTTAACAACGACTGAATTTATTTAGATTATAGATTAGATTTTGTTTGATTTGAAACCTCTTTGAGTACGATGAAAGTTAAATTTTAAGATTAGATTTGCGTCCAATATATCAATTTGAAACGTCTTTAACGCGAAAGTATTCATTGAATAAGACGCGTTATAGTCTTTTTATATGTTTCAAAGGTAACGTGTTTGTTTTGATTTTATAAATGTTCTATAATAATTCTAAATACGAAACTTCGCATTTTTTCAAAACCATATGCTTTAATTGACTTTAGAACAATGATTTTTAATTGCTAATTTATTATTATCTTTATGTATGTATACTTAGCTTACTCTTTACAAAGTGAGTTGACCAGTTGAGTTTAAGAATAAACGTTTAAAAATGACCCAACATATTTATCAAGGATATTCCATAAAATACTTTAATTCCATCTACAAATAACGATACAGAGGATAAAAAGTCGTAGAGTTAGTCATATCTGTCGATTTCAGTGTGATATAAAGATTTGATATAAGTGATTGTGAGATAAAGTTGACTATGGAATTTAATTTAAAAGAAAAAAAGGTTATTCTCAGTAGAATCTTCATTCAGAATAAGTAGCTTTACATTTGATTCAATCGTGATACATGACAAAACATCTAAATTTCTCATAGGACTCGAATTTTGCAAAATTTGATTTAAATTCTATTTAGCTAATTTTAATTTTAGAAATATGTTAAAATGAAAGAAAGAACTTCGATAAAAGGAAGTCATTTACTCTTACTCTTGCTACCAGTTCTTGTATTCATCGATTTTGCTCGAATTAAAGTTCATATATTAGCTTCTAGACGTTATTATGCGTACCTCGTTTTCATATCAGGGATCTAAATAAAAAAACAACCCTTTATTGCATGCTGCCCGATCATTAACAGCGAAATAAAATAAACGTTGTGCTTCACAAACCTGTGACCCAAAAATATGACAAAATCTCATTTATTTTTTATGTATCGCCTAAAACTTTGTTAAAATAAATGAATGCACGAGGTCAAAACGAAAATAAACTTTATTAAATTAGTCTCTTACAAGCACTTTTAATTGGTTATTTTACAAGATTAGACATAACAATGTAATTAATACGGAACGTAGATCTACCGTGAAAAACTGACAAGGAAATCAGTAGTTTTCCGTTCATACGGATTATTAAAGAGTTGAATTTAATTATAATAAACTTTTGGAGATGATTCATAAAAATGCCTTTTTATCATATTTATTTTATGTATTTAAATAAAAAGCTAATTTAGATGGTGGGTGGACTTCAAATAACTTATTAAATAGTTAGTTGTTTTTGACCTACTATTGTAGTCGTAATATATTTGCGCTCAGCTAATTAATGTTATTATAGCCCTAGACTCTCAGTTCTGTTGCTTAACGGACATTCAGAATAATTTATAGACACCCATAAAACAATTCTTCAAACTTCGCCACAAAAAAAAACTTTTCTATTCATGGACCCGTATGAGATAATAGCTGACGGGGGCACAGGACAAAAGTTTGAACGCAACACTAGACAGTTATAGTACAAAAAATATAATAGCAGATGTCCTTACTTCTCGACAGGCCAAACGAATTCCTGGACCAATACTCAAAAGTCGATTTTTAAAGTTTAAGTATCAATACACTACTTACAATACTCTGGCGTGCGAGTGAGACGAACGCGAGGAAGCGAGTCGACGGAACTGGACATTTTAATTTATGGCGCATTTTTTTATTCCACAGTACACAATACCGATGAATCTTTCTACTTATAATAAATTGAAAATGGAGTTCTGTCTCGAACGACTTTTGTCGATAGACCATACCGAGAAACGGACTCCACAAGATGACCGAGGTTATTAAAAGACGCCCGTTACTACACTTTGTTTGTGCCCAAAATGTGTGACATAGATTTTTTTAAATGATCATTTGTATTAAATACTGATGTCTTTGTGTTGGTCCAGTTATTGTTGAGGCGTGCCTAATATATCGCAACAGAGAGCATCTGTAAAGCCTCAGCGGACAGAGACAGCCGCGGGGGGCGGTTGATTATGAATTAATGAGAAATGAAATGTTTTGCCGGATCAAGATACATACAATCGAATGGCGTCGACGTCTCACTATGCGATGACAGTTATTGGTTATAAATTTTAGATAAACAGGGTTTAGTTATAGCGAACTCATAAAATTATTAGATTTATTAAATATTTAACTAAAAATAAGAGGCGAAAAAATGATGTCTATAAGTAGTTTAACAAATTATTCTGCTGGATCCAATTATTTTATGATTCATGATATGTGTATTATAATTATAAGAATGATTTGAAAATAATTAATTGTATTTCTTACCTGTGTGAGTTCTTTTATGTATCTTGAGATTTTCAGATCTGGCAAACACTTTGCCGCAACCAGGAAAGGGGCATGGAAAAGGCTTTTCCCCCGTATGAACACGTATATGATTCACTAACTTATACTTCGCTTTAAATGGCCTCCCATTTCGTGAACAGCCTTGCCAAAAACAAGCGTGTGTTGTACACTCAGGTCCACCCACGTGCTCCACTGTTAAATGCGTCACGATTTCATGCATACTTGAAAATAGTTTGTTACAGAGTTTCCTAGGGGGAGGCTGTTCGGGATCTAGCCATTGACATCGCATGTCACGTCTCGGTGGAGCGCGTACGTATCTGAGGAATGCATGCGGGGCATGTGCATGTGCGTGCGGAACGAGCGGTGGAGCACCGCTTTGGTAATGTACGTCTCCACGCCAATCCCAGCTCTGCTCCAGCGGTTGTTGGGGAAACAGTTCGCCACAGCCTCCATATTCTCGAAGGTAGCCCGGTTGGTACGAGTGCAGAGGGTACGGCTGATAGTGCGGTGGGTGGTGCGGCGGCGGCGGATGCGGTGCAGCCGCACGATGTTGCGGGCCTACGCCGCAAGCCGGCTGCGGTGACATCTTCAGCCCATAAGAGGCGAGGTGCGCATGGTTGGTCTCGAGGAAGGCGTTCATGGCGGGGGTGGCCGACACCGGCGCATAGCCCCATTCGCCCGCCACCATCCACACGGCGGGAAGACCCCGCTGATGACGGTTCCGTTAAATTGATGGTCAAGACGACCGTGCAGGTGCGATAGTTTATCTCTCAGTATCTTTACTTTTTCTTACATTCTTCGATATTTTAACGATGACCTGTTATAAAGAAATAGAATATGGTTAGTGAATTAATTAATACGTTTTAATACAATTAGTAAAAGTAAAGTAAAGTAAAATATGAATCCAATCCAAAATCAAGGTGAGCGTAACCTCTCGGGACAAATTTAAAGCCATTTCTCAAAATAATAATACACATTCAAGCAACCATAACCGGCATCGAACATTTATTTATAATAAAAAAAAATATATGTGAGGCAGGTACTTTTGGACATTAAATTAAACTGTGGGTAAATTTATAGGACACTTTTATACGCCTGAGACAAAAATTCCAACTGTGTTCGTGTATATTTAATTTTAGTTTATTTGTTAGACAGTCCCCAATCTCTTTTATTACGGACTTTAGCATTGATAGTTTATTAAAATAGTTTTATGAATGATAAAACCAGTTTCACGGAGCGACAAACGATGCTAGTTATTCATATTTTTATTTATTAATCCTTCACGTTATATTTCTAACCGAAGCAATTTTCACTTAAACTCTACGTAGGTGTTGATTTTGACATATTTAAATGATAATTATCTTGAAAAACTCGTGTGTAGGTATATATTTATATTTGTTATGCTATAAGTTGTGTTGTTATAAGTTGAATGTTAAATTAATTTTCTTTATAATCATTTATATTTATGTTGCACAAACTTTCATAAAAAATATATATTAATATTAAGGCCACTTATTGTACAATAATTAAAGTATCATATAAATAAATAAAATAAAATAAAACTGAATAAAATGTTAACATAGTGTAGCTTTTATGATTCATATATTATAATTAATCGTTTTGCAATCACGAAAATAATAGTAATTAGGTTACAAATAATATATATGTCAAACTTTAGATTTTCAAATTTTTTATACATTTGTTATAAATAAATGCTTAGCCTGAAAATTAATCAATTTATATACTCTTATTGTTAGTTAATTTGTAATAGTTGAATTATGTAAATTTTAATAAACCTATTTAAGTAAATGAAATTTCAATATATGCTAGCGTACATATAATGCTTTAGGTAATGCACGTGGATTATAACCAAAAGATCTCAAACTTATGTTCAGGATATGCGAGGTTATGTAAGTGGTTTGTACTCTGAATTAATTTTATTAAAGTATTTTTTTAATATTTAAGAATATGTAAAATATTTTAATGAATAAATAAAGATTATTTACTACTGCAATTGTCTCTGTTATATAAATTACTTATTAAATATTTGCGAAATTCCACAGATAAATAATATTTTTTTCTGTTTACAAATTTAAATAAGTATAAACGTTCATAAATCAATAATATTATCTGTAACAGTTTGAAAAGCCAACGATAATCGCATTACAGTTAATAACTTTGTTTGTGCATTGTTTAGACTTGTACTTCATCGTTTCGCGTGGTCCACGTCAGAGCGGGAACCTACCTGAGTCAGTTAAACAATGTCATTCGTTCAGATATCCATCTAATCTCTATTATCTATGGCTCCCCGCGGCGGGACCGCTTCATCACAAAGCAACGGGTTGACAGATCTCCACTCAGAGACATCGAGAAATAGGATTACTAAAATTTTGACATTTCGTTAAACAACCTTCAAAGCATTATGTCTCTTAAGTCCTCCCACATTAAACTATTATCGATTCAAAGATAGCGAATAAGATTAAGTCAGTTTCACGGCTAAAACAGCTGCGAAACTGTTTGCTATAGTTTCATGGAATTAACTTTAATCATATTAGATGAATGGTGGGATGTTGCAGTAATGTGAGGCAGTTGAATCGATTTAAAAGATGTTCCGCCCCGACTGTTGGGACGCCTTGCAAGGGTTTAAGCTTTTTACATAGATTAAAATTATAATTTTCAGCTTTAACTCATCCTGTGGGTTAAAGCTCTTCATTATTGAGTTCTGTAACTGTTTAAATTTTAACACATCATGACATCATGCCGAATTCTTAATTAGTTGTTATTAAAATTGAGTATTGGCGGTATATCTAATACCCGTATTCGGCCACATATTCGGCTAAAATAATAAACATCTCTGTTTTTGTTGACTCAATATTTGTCTAAGTTTTTGTGTAAATGTTATATAATTGTGTCCAAAGCATGCATTTTTCGGGAGTTATGTTATAATTCATTATGTTTCGGTACAGAGAAGCATCTCTAGTTATGCACTCAAAACTTAATCAGCAATTAGAAGTCTTAAGGCCGCTACAACCTCGATAATTATACCTTCTCAAAACACACATTTTTCTGTACATTAAAAATAGCGACTTAACAACAATAATTGAATGTAATATGTAATTGAATGTTGTGGAAATTTTCGAATTTTTTAAATTTCTTTTTCCTAATTTTGTCATCGGCTAAGTCCTCATGTTTTTTTAAGACTAGCAGCAATAGCGGTTTTCAATGAATTACTAATTGATTCTAATTTCAGTGTTAAGATAATAATCCGGAAAGTCTGAATATAATCTACTATTTTACAGAACCATGCGGGCCGCACCCTGTACCTTAACGATTCAAGAATTCAAAGAATACTTTCTGTTTTTAGATGTATTTATACGTTGTGTGTTTTTATTTCTAATTAAGTCGTTTTTTTTTAATGTGAGATGGTAATGACAATTGTTATGGTGTTGTTCGTTTGTATTGTAATTTTGTCTAGCTGTCAGGAAGTAGAAATACTTATTTATAAATAGTTCATGTCTATGTTAATGGATGATATTTTTTATATTACGATGAGTAAGCATTTTTATATTTTTACAGGAATTAATTTTAAGCATGTCCAAATTATGCTACATAGGTATGTTATAAGGCCGATTGACTTTTAAAATTAAATTTGTAATCATGTATGCGTTGACTTAGAACATACACGTGTGCAAAATAGACAGACGATAGGCAGAACTTGACTTAATATTATGTAATATTAAAACCCAGCGTACAATAATAAATCAAAGCACAATAGTATATTTCGTTATATTTCTCTAATTCAGTTATGTGAAAGCTGCCGTATTTTTCAAGTGATAACTTCTTATGGGAGGGTAAACCGCTTCGTTACGTAACGCGTTACGGCGCCAGTCTGTCTGGCTTCCCTTTCTCTTACGCATACGGCAACGGTAGGGAGGCAGGCAGTAATGATACTAATATTGTACATCCACAAAATTCTAATGTACATATTCAAGAATTGCAACTAGTAATAACATATATTTTATAATCAATAAAAGATTTTATTAATAAATAAAACTTCTTCTTCTTTCCTTACATTATCATATTAATAGGCATAACATTTAAGTAATAACTTAAGCCTTTCTTAAGTTAAGCAATTTCAATATTAAAACGCTTCTGTCGAGCGTCCCGAGACGCATATTTAGTTGTTTTTTTTTTTTATATTTATTTATTCTTAACATACAAAATACTTGTCATTAAAGAACATTTGAACTCAGTCGACATATATACCATGAATGATATAGATAAATATGTATACATTATTACAACATAAATAATGTATGTGTTACCAGTTAAATGACATAGTTTTAAGAGTAAAAACTTACTTAAAAAAACCTATTCCATATCGGTAAAGTTTGTAGGTACTTTATCTTGTACTAATTGTTTCGAATTATGGTATATCTGTAGTCAATATACAGTCATTAAGACATTATTGTAGTGTTATCAACTTAATGTGTTGTAAACTAGAATATTAAGGCGGAAAATATTAAACAGAACGCAACTTTAAATAGATTAAAAGAATAAACATAGTTGTAGAGTGACAGAGTTAGCAAAAAGTTTGTATGTCATTTTGTAACGTATAAATTATCAATAATAGCCTTTTGGTTTTGGCCTTGTGTTTCTATAAGTTAAGACATTTTTATCGCTAAATTTTGTAAGCCTTTATATATTTCCGATAAAATTAAATAGTTCTGTCTTCTTAAAAAATTGTTTTCAGAATTGAACACATATGTGTTTTCTCGGATGGTTGGAACTCTTCAATATGTAGAGGAAGGTTTTAAAATAACTAAATACGGACAAAGAAACGTTACACTCGACGGTGCTCGAACTTACAACAAACTTCCTAATAATTACATATTTTTAATATTGTAAAAACAAACTAAGTATATCTATATCTAATTAGTAAAACAAAACATAAATTTGGAAAGCAATGTTTTTGGTAAATATGCTATATCTAAGGTAAAACTGAACAACCATGTAGCATAAATATTTTTTAAATTTTATTCTTAAACATTCCGATCGGTGCCATGTCAAATCCTGCTGCATAATATTTTTTTACGTAAATTAAAATGTAGGGTTTATTATCTTATAAAACAAAATAAAATATTATTATTTTTTAACTAATAGTGATTATTCCGCATGACGTCATTATTAATTTCTAGTTACTAGAGAGAAAATTATAAAACACATTGTATTGTTTCTTTAACTAATTCCACAAACAAATTGTAATTCCACTGTACTTTGAATACTCATAAGAAAACTATGAACATTATTTTTTTTTCTTTTTGATATCAGTAGGTAGTCTGGAAAATAGGCCAACTGATCCAGCCAACCCAGTTAGGACCGGCAGGTGGTCACCACTATATAGACATTGGTAACTTTAGAAATGTTGACAATCGCACATCGCATAATTATATAGGTACCTCACCAACCTTGGGAACTAAATGATTGAAAGAATGAAAACAGAAATAAATGATTTGTATCTAGCAATTGAATTCGAATTCTTTCGATTATTGAATCGATATTATCGATCGAAATTGATCAAAATAATAATAATATAAAAGTTTGTCGTAGTTTTGTTATCTCACATGTAAATTTATTTAATCTGTAATACGCTTTCAACGACCGATTACACGCTACTGAACCGATTTTATGAAATTTGGTAATGGAGTAAGATTAAGTCCCAAGAGGTTCGAGTTTGAGTCTTTTTTCAATTCACCCCTCAAGGGACTAAAATTGGGTTGTGTCCTATTAAGTTTAATTAAAGCGCGGGTAAAACCACGGGTTCAGCTAGTTTTATTCAAAAGCAAATTGTTATGAAACAATAAAAATAAATACTTGCAAACTTTTTGCTATTTAATTTAATATTTATAATTATTTTTACCTATGTAGGTTTATAATACGAATCCTACCTAATGGATTATTAAAACTAATGGAATTTTTATTTGATAAATATGTAACTATTATATACATAATACTAATAAATATTTTTAATTGTAATCAAAATTATAAATTCATATAGGTAACTTATACAATACCACACTGAAATCAAGTTTTGTTATTTAAAACTATAATCATTATATAAATGACTTAAGTTAATATAAAAACTATTTTGTTATGATTATACCTGGCTTCAAATATTAAATCATCGCTAAGAGGATTAATTTCTAAAATAATAAAACAGATATAATTAATATCCTTAATTCAGTGCCGACGCCGTCGGGTTGACTTTTCTATTACATGCGTCATACAAAATGGTACAAATATTTGTAGACTTTATAAATATTATGATTGGTACAAATAACAGATAAAAAAAATCCTTTTTATAAAAAGATTTCCATACAATTATTTAATAAAAAAGAGACAGATTTGTCTACATTTACTTATTCAAAAAATGATATCTATTATGTTCAATTTAATTTGAATTCAGAAAGAAAGGTGTTTTTTTTTAAATTTTAATCATCCAATGGATGTGAATATATATTTATAACAGTTATTATAATGGTATCATTATTTGATTTCAAAACATCTATTTATTTCGGGTAAGATTAGTACCTATGGGTGTGTGTTATCTTTGTAGGTACCTATAGGTACTTCCAGTAATCACATGTGATAAATAATAGAAAATGTAGACAAGGTTCTATGCTCTAATACATTTGCCTTTTCCAAGAGGAAATTTTAATAGAAAAATGTGTGATAAAATGATATAAACAAATTCCTAATAAATCTAAAATAAGCATCGCATTTGAACATCGTCGTCAGTGATAACTAAAAGCTTGGGAATGTTAAAAAAATTATCATAAATATTACGTATAAATACTTAATTTATTAAGGGATTTTATATTAATTTTAGACATACCTGAGAGCAAATACCACGAATCCAGTTCAAGTCAACGTATTAGAACTAAACACATTAACGCTTGGCTAGTTTTCTCTAGCAGCACAGGCGTGGACACTTCACTGAACGTACTATCTAAGGTAAAATAATTTTCAGTATTCTCATGAAATTAGAGCTACAATCATCGATATCACAGATGGCGCGTCGTTATAAAAATCTTGCTTCGATTTCACAGCCGGCTTCAGTACGAGACCGAGTCTTCGGTGACATCGGTTTTTCGATCGAATCGTCACACGGCGATTTTTTCTCGTAACGTTGAAAGGCTGCGCGACATGTGTCCACCGACTCCGCTGAGGCTCTCAGCATGACTGCGGGCTCCCGCGACGCCGCCCCTCGCCACAGCCGACATACTGCTTCTTAGAAAATATTTTGTAAACGCACTGCGACCGAAGGCGCGAACGCAGCCCTGCGCGTCGAGAAAAGGGCGGGACGCAGCGAGCTTTTTCACCCAATGAAGCCGGCCCCGAGGCGAAACTCAAGTTCTATCGTTGTCTCTTTTGCACTCGCGTACGTTTCAAGTTAACATTAGAAAGAGCGCTTTGGTGTTCAACGACGAAATGTACAATGAAGAAAATTTCTCGATGTTAGTGTCGTAAAGTGTTTGCTTTATCAGATTTACGTTGAAAGCCTCGCTGTTAGCTACGAGGGCGCTACATCTGTTTATACTTTTTCGCAGCTCGGCTATCGGACTTGTAAGACAAGGATGGTTGCGGGCGGGAAATGTTTCAACTAATGTATTTTCCTGTGGGAAGGAAAACACATGTCGTCGCTTTTAATTTAATACGCATCACGCTGCGTTCTCTTGTAGCGCTCTTGCCCGATGTCCATTGCTTATTACCATTCAAATCGGTAATTAAAAATCTATCCGAATTTTATAATTAATTAATTCTTAAAATAGAAAACTACTTTGATGTTCAAAACTAATAATCTATTATGATTCTTGTTAGAAATATCTACTTCATAGCTATAAATAAACATATTTATTTAAGCTTTAATTTAATTAAAATATAAATTTGAATTCAGAAATATTTTGACTAGTCTGATAAGCTATAAAAAAGATACAATTATAATTACCTTTTTGTTCCGTAAACTTATCATACTCAAGACGGTATGTTAAAAGGAACGGAGCGAAAATAATTGTCGTAATTAATTTGATATTCCGGTTTGAGTCTGAACTAATTATTTTGTAAAAAGTTGCATTCCACGTGCGACGCCGCGGCACGCCTTCCTGCCAGCGCAGCGGGATTGGTTACTGCAATGCATGCAATGGAGCGGGTGGACACGCAATTAATTCTAAAAATTTTATTATGAACACCAAAATCAACAATGTTTTATTTATTAATAAAACCGCAATGGAATCGTACCGAGTACGTCCTCCAGAATCGATGCGAAAACGTATACTTTATTGTAACGTAGCGAGTAAACATTGTCTCGGTTATTTAGTTGATTTAGTGCACTTATAACCTTATACTTTCGAGCGAAATGTTTATCAGACCGCACGAGTCGGATTCGTGATTAATTTAATATATTTAAACTTGAGCACTTCCCTCACGCGATCCTTTTTGCGTTCTCCGACTTAACGTGATCGGTATACTGTAATAGCTTTTTATTCATGTGATGGGTTTTATCGATACTTTTTATCGGAACCGGTTTCGATCTTCGCCATAATGGCCACCTCATTGTTAAAACTTGGCAACGTTTACATGTTAGTAAAAAAAATTACTGAATGGCATAACAATCTCTCCCCCCTAAGGCTTAAACGCTTAAAGTCAATTAAAATCGTATGTGGTCCTTACATATGTATGTAAAAAGATTTCTCGCTAAATAACTGCCAGTGGAATGTCGCAGTTCTCGTGAATGGAAAAAAAAAAGTATTTTATGCGGTGTTAGTTAACGAACTATCGTTAAAGAATTACTGGACTAGTGTTAGCATTCTATTGACAAGTTTTAATTAATTAGTGCTGTCAATAAATAACGGTTACCTACTGGGTAAAAGTTTAACGAAAATAGCGTTAAAATATTTACAATTGATTCATCAGTTAGAATAATATAGTAAGTGTATTAAATGTTTCTCCGTTACTTAATTTAAATGTAGTGATTAACTAAATGTACTTAATTAGTTCAAGTTATATACATTGTTATAAGTATATCACGTGATAACGGCTATGAGAAAGTTTTAAATAGTTTTAGTAGAAGTTATTAAGATACCATATATCTGCTTTGAACGATAATAAAACTAAAAAAAAAAAGAAAAAATGACAGATTATTTATATATTTTAAATAAAAAAAAATAAACATTTATAAATAAAACATTTGTTATTAATACTAAGGAGATTAATGACCAAATGGGACCACCCGATGGTAAATGACCATCTGTGCCCTACGACACAGGCAATGTAAATATATAAATTCTTTATATACATTTTTAGATCAAGCGTGATTGGCAACGTATGGAGTGCTATGTCAAGACTATGATCTAACTTGTTAAATATTTTGTGCTTCATTATAAGTGACTTCTTTTTTATGATCTAGGCAGGCGGACGGGCAAATGGGCCTTTTGGTATGTGGTCACCACCAGACATAGATAATGGCGCTGTAAGAAATATTAACTAGTGTAAACTAGTCAATTACACTTCAAACCAACTCAACAATACTGAGTAGGTACTGCTGTTTGGCGGTAGAATATCTGATGATTCGTACCTACCCTGACAGTAGACTTCCATCAAGAATTACTTGAGGGCTCTCATCCAAGTGATCGGGGACTGTAGATGCTTACGTAAAAGTGACTTCAATTTTATTTAAAGTTCGCTCATTATGACATTGGTAATAATACCACAACCTCTTTTGTTAGAGTAACATTACCAATGAAGTCTGAAAATTCTTGTTTGAATCGGTAGTTTTTTTTCGAGGACAATAATAGGTAAAACAGCATGCATTAGCGGGTCCTACGCCTACCCCATACAATATTTCATTAAAATAAATAACGATATTATTTATTTCGGTGTTTTTCGAGTGATGCTAGCTACAAATTACTATGGACAAAGACACCACGGGATACCGCTCTTATTACGTGCAGCTCACCAGATGGCCCTGCATCGAATTCAAACAAAAATGATTGTAATTCGTCTAAATTACAAGGGTTTATACTATATTATTTAATAAATCAAATTTTATTTTTGCTTAAATAATATTTTAAATTTTATTGTTTTAAAGCTTTCAAAAAACAAAGCCTACCTCAATGGATAATCTTTCTAATATCTATTGAGGGAAATGTAAAAAATATTTAATCAATCTTGAGATTATAGAATGATGTAACATTATCCAATATATGCAATATGTTCAAAAATATACTTAAATTTACCCCGATGATTGAGATTAATGCAGATCTGTCTAGTTAGATGCGACCAACATACCTATAAATATTTCTTCTTTTTTATATGTCAGTATTAATCTTATTATCCACAAAAATAATACATTTTGTATAAAGGCGCCTGCATTTGGGATGGAATAAAAAAATAACTGCGTAAAACATTATTGTAAATTTGGTTACTTAAAAGATCATCTATGCGAGATTTCTGTCGTTCCTTCTAGCTGGAGGTTGCTACTCGAAGCGATGGTAGACTTGTAATAATGACGACGCAATATATATTAAAATCTAGTTCAATAAAATACATTTGATTTGATTTGAAAAATTAGTAAGTAAGCTAGTGAAATTACTGCCGTTTTAGATCCCATAGTCAATGCCGCATTAACTAAGAAATGAATGTTTTTTGTACTGCAGTAACTAAAAGAGTCTACGTGACCATTTGACCAAGTTACTATAAAAAATATTGTGAAAGTCGTAGAAACGGACGTAGAGTAAATTTATTGTTTATGCTAGATCTATTAAACGTGAAACGAAACGTTATATTTTCCTGTTTTATTTATACCTATAATTTTTATTCGATGTTTAAAAATAAGAAGGACATTTAAAATTCTAATAAAACATAATTCGTGACTATTAATATTTTACGATCGAATCACTGTATGCGATAACTATAAATTGAATTTGATCAATAAACTTTAAAAATAGCTTCTAAGACTAGACTTGTCTCAAGTGTGTAAGTTTATAAAAGAGGCACATGCAAATTATCAAACTCCAAATATACTTTATTCGAGTAATTTCTTATAAGAACATTTGTATTATCTCTTTCCAACTGTCGAAATACTCGTAAATGTTCATTAGTTAATCTTTTTTTGCAAATTAAATAACATAGCCTACCAGGACCGGATTTAGGGCGGGGTAAACTGGGGCAACTGCCCTGGGGCCTCCACAAGAGAGGGCCGCAGTCGAGATTCCGACGAGTTTACAATTTTGCTGTAAAATAATATGTTTAGGTATCTAGATAAAATCAAATTATAATAATAACAGTAATTACTGTTTCAAAAGTTACTGATTACTGTTTTAAAAGTAAATAAATTATTCGCAAACCTTACTGGCAGAAATGTTTAAATTAATTTATAAAATAATAAACAATATTCCACTTCTATGTGGCCCACGGCCTCCAATACTTTAAATCTGACTCTGTAGCCAACCATTCATTTAATTGAAAGTGCTTTGTACTTCTTTGTTTAAGTTTTATCTATTAATGTTTTTAAGTAAAGATATAAATATATTATTATGTAGAGTAAAATATCTGTGGAATGTTATTATTAAAAAAACAAATTTCGCCGGAAGAAACGCACTACCGAGAAAGGATGGGTTGACTCTGTGGAGTTAAAGACGTTGCTTAATATGTTAACTTTTACATTTCGTTTGTAAATAAAATATGTCATATTTATATCCATATATACTAATTTAAATATTAGTTACAACCTTTCATTTTAATATATGTAAGTAACATATTAAAATGTCAGGTTATACATTAGAAATTTCGATGAAGATAATGAAAATAATCTTTATTTGAGTAATATTATTGATACTCCTTGCCTGTGATTCGCAGTTTGGATTCACCGGATCTTCAGCTTTATGAGGCAGCCTTAAAATAATTAAAACATAATATAATAGTACACAGCCACATTCTATAATATCTATAAACAATTTCTAATGTTCTAATGATAGAATGAAATCATTTTAAAAGTTTCATTTATATCGCTATGTGTTATAATAATTTCGATATGTAAGTTTTTTTCTTTATATTACCTTCGTAACCAAATAAATATTTAAAAATTGTATACTATTGAAGTAAACTATTACTGTTTTTATTGATTCTCTACCACTAAGTGAGAGCTCAACCTTTCATCGGATTGATAGTATATTATATTAAACTTGGCTTCCAAACAGTACTTTGTTCGAAAATATCTTTTTTTCATTCGTAAAATGTTTGTATATAAATAAAAGTTGAACTATTTTATGAATTTCACAAATTTATAATAAAACATTTTCAATATGTTGAATAACAATGGCGAGTATAGCATGGTGTTCGTTGAAGTCTATTGTAGGAATCACAAATAAAAAAAAAACCCGTGAAGGCGATCATCAGTATCATATTGTCATTAATAGTATACTTTTTATAGTAGTTATTTACTTGTCAGGCTTTGTGCAAGCCCATCTGGATAGGTTAAATCAACTCATCATATAGTATTCTTCAGTTCGAAGAGTGAGTGAGCCAGTGTAACTACAAGGCACACATCTTAGTTGCTATCAAAGTTTGTAGCCGCATTAGCGATGTAAGGGATTTTTAAAAATTCCCACGGTGCCAATGTCTAAGGGCGTTGGTGAACATTTAGCATATTCAAATAAGATAATTATACAATTCAAATAAGTAAAATACATTGCATTGGAAATTTATTTTCAGTAGTATTTATAAAATAAATAAAACCATATCTGTAATTTTAAAGTATTAAGTGTTAATTTTAACAATATACGCGACTTAAATCGTTGCTTTACATTAAACTACAATCAATATTTCTTTATAAATAGTCCTCTTTTACATGGTTTGTTTCCTTACGTAATCATTTTATACGACGCGAAGTTAGCTATGAATAGAGCCCCTTACGCCTACTTCACCTCTTACTCTTTGTAACTGTAATTCGTGTAATTAATTCGATGGTAAGCCTGGCCACGGGCCCATGACGCATGGAATCGATGCTACCTATGAGCTCGCCGACGGTATCCCATCTGATCGACTTTTTGCCGCCACCTTTCAACTGAAATTAGATTCCGATTCGTAACGTTGTCATTCGTTTCTGTCTCTTCGCATCGATAAAAACCATCTGAGAGAAAAAATATACATTTGTCAACTAGCTGTGCCCGCGACTTCGTGCACGTTTCAATTTAACAAAAAAAGTACTGGACAGTATTGGGATACTGCAGCGTGACTTTATATATAATTCTAAAATAAGTATAACCTAAGTTACTCCTTATTACATCAGCCATCTGCTAAAAGTCCCGTCAAAATCGGTCCAGCCGTTCCAGATATTAGCTGGAACAATCAGACAGACAGACAAAAATTGGAAGAAATGTTATTTTGGTATATGTACCGTGTATAGATACATATGCATTTAGTAAAAAGCGGTTATTTTAATATTACAAGCAGACACTCCAATTTTATTATATGTATGTATAGACAAACGTTTTTAATTCTAAAACTGTTTTTAGACATTTAACATTTATTTATTATAATTTATCTAATTTATATTTTTGTATAAATAAAATTAAATAAGAGAAGATTTTGACTGTGCTATTCGAATACATTGTAAGTATATTTCTATACTGTGTTATTCTGAACTGTAATTATGCGAAATAAGCTTATTTTCTATACACTTTGTATCCTTTTTTTTTCATTTACGTCGACAAAATAAGTTTAAACATTATGGATTTTATTTCAAAACATTAAAATCAGTTATACAGTATAAACAACGTTGTAATTTCAAAAACATAAAGCACTAATAGAATCAAATAAACGAAAGCGCATTTTGAAGCGTATTAATTACTTAGGCATATGTGGTAAACCATACTAACCCCCGCGGAGATCGCAGGAAAGCGTACCCAAGAAGCCTCATACAAGCGTACATGATAAGCGATAATAATTTAATATGCCATTTGCTCAGAACCAAATTGAGCAATTTATACACGTCTTTCGGCGCCCGCGCATCATCAGCCGGTGCGTGTGCGATTTAATGAAATCTTGTTATTCAGTTACCGAGTTCAGCGAGTAATTAATAATTTTTAACGTTATTTATTTTCTACCGTGCTGATTTTTAATATTAAGAAAAGTCTAAATTGATTTTATAATAAGTTTTTATTTGTTTCTTTTAAACAAGAAGAGTTTTATACCCTACTTAATGTTCTGTTATTTCGAGGTTCTTTTTTTAAATTTAATTATTCTAATATTGTGCATATATTATCATAATTACATGTTGATTTATTGTTTAATCTTATCATTTAAATCTCTCATTGAGTATAATTCAATATGAACTACATAGGGTTTCGTAATCCTTATATGCCTGTACGATTAATTGATGCCGACGCTCACTCATCTCACAGCTTTTTAATAAGAAATGTAAGTCATTATGCTGGTCTATTATTGGGATATTTTAATCAACGCGATCGATAGAAGAGTGTACGCATAAAAGAAGGTAATTAATAATAAGAGATTGACAGAGCAGGTCGGTGTTGCCACATGCCGCGGCAAAAACCAAATGGAAATGGAGCGATTCGAAACGGACTCGGATATAAAACGATGACGATTGCACCGTCTCAGCCCTTTTTGCTTCGAATTCAACCCGAATCTTCGATGATTTGCAGTATAAAGTATACAATGAGATACAACACATCAACCCGAATATATGTATATTTACCTTAATCTATAACGATTAAAAAAAATGTGCATACTTGCATCTATTAAAAAATAATATGCCCATATGTTGGCAAAGTATATTATTTAGAGATATAGCCCAATGATAGTTTTGTTTGGGCTCAAAAATAATTTACTCATAATGAAATAGTTCAATAAACGGAATATTTATACTAAAGTGTGTTTAAATAAATAATATATTGTGTATGCAGAGTGGAGTGGTGAATCTATCGTTGAGTACAAAGACAAGTAATTCAAGTAACGGCTTGCGCGGCCAATCGCACCGCCGCGGCCGCCCACAAAAACACATCAAAGTGCCCGCACCGTCGCGGTAACAACGCGACGAATTGGTTCTCTTTGAGAAATCTTACAATCGATTGAAAAACGAATCATGGATCGGGACTCACGAGAAAGCAGAGCACAACAAATCGGTGTTTAGGTAAGTACTTTGATAATAGTAAGGGATATTATGCGGTACTTGAATTTTTTACCGATTCTCAATTCATATTACTTATTATATAAGATTTGTATACATTTTCCGTTGTTAATCAATAATATTATTACATATCTCATAAATATATAAAAAAATTGTAAGTGTTCATAATTTTAGGATCAACGAATCCAATAATTACGACGTGAGGTGTTAATTTCTCGTTAACGTTTAAGATGCCATAAACTTGTTTGTGTAAAAAAGTTATAAAGTTAGCACTTGTAAATTATAACAACGTAATCGACTATGGGAAAACCTAATAGTACGTAATAGTGAACTACGCCAACTAATTTCAGTAAAACTACTTATGATATTTTTAATTAATTTCAAAGACATTTTAAGGAGTTATTTTTTTATAAATCTTTACGTTGTAGATATTGCAGTTTCGATTTTGTTTTTCTTTAAATAACTACGTGTGTGGTACTTTTTTTAGCGTGGATTAATATGTCCAAATAATGTTATTGTCTACAAAATAATTTAACCTGACTCTCACATTTAGCTACTTTTACATTCAGCACGGATGTTTTTTTTTTTTTAATTGTTTCTATTAACCTTAAATGAGAATGTATTGGGAGACCAATGTGACCTCATTTCAATAAACTATTAAAAAAAACTTTATTAATGATCCAAAAAAGACTATTTAAATTTTATTTTATTCAAATTCACCAACACATGTATCACCATCTAAATTGCCTAAAATGAAGTAGAATTTTCTCTATAAGAAATTGGTTGTATTATAAAGATATATTTATTTTATAAATATGCTTTTTTATTTTTATACTCCTTAGACTATAAACAACGAAAAATTATTGTTGGAAAGATATTGTTGGATAGAGAACCCCGTACCTTAAACCATGTGCATCACCAATGCTACGGTTCAGTCATAAAACATTTATAAATTTATAATACTGTTTATAGTTGGCGAGTGATGTAGTCTCGTGAACTAATCAAGATCTACTGGCTAAAAATAATTATACTAAATTTAAGTCATATTTACGATTACTTTTCTTTTGAAAATATGTGTTTTTCTTAATCAGGTGACTGTTAGTTACGTCCTTTCGTTAAATCAGAACTTAAACTACGATTAAATGATTCAAAACTAATAACAATGGCTGGGCTTATTTTTGTATCAGTTTACTGAAGTGTTAATAATATAATAAGTACCTACTTTGTTACAGTATATTTATTAGACAACGAAATGTAAAACATTATTTGGGTAACCAAAAATACCATTTTACAATAACAATTTTTTTATCAGAAATTTTCACGTGAACTGTAATTAAAAAATAATATAAAAAAATATAGTCTATAACAGAGAAATAAAATTTAATATTATGTTATGATAAAAACCAACGGTTTGCAAACTGACTTGATTACTTGAATTAACAAGATTCTAATTATATTATAATTATAAAAAAAATGAGGCGAAACTTTATTTTGCGATCGTATAGAGAACTCTCTGAACTCTCAGCGTTGACAATGATTTTTACCGTATTTGTTCCGCCTGTACAAATTGTATAAAATCACTACGTCATACATTGTTAAGTTACTACACACAAGCGCCCATTCTACTCGTATAATAGAATAGTAATTGTCTCCGTACAAGTTTTAAAGATTAATGCATACAGGTATTATATATTCTAAAATAAAATATATTTTTTATAAATAGCTGCTCATAAAAGAATGGTATATAATAAATTAAATTTTATTAAAATTTTGTTTTAAAATAATATATTGATATGTATAAAAAAGTTATACGAATATTGAGAAGCTATATATTATTCAAAAGTTTATTAAATTGTGTTTTATAAGACATTTACGGTGCGTTCCTTCCTTTTTATATAAGTATGATTTTTAAATCAGACTACCCACTGATATATAAATATTCAAAGAACCAGAAACTTCGCGTAGGCAGTTTATAAAATTAAAACAACAAAATCGAACTATTCGACTTGTTTATTTGCTAATAACTTATAACTTGACTTCGCACGCAAATACAAATCTAGTTTTTACATAACATTTGTCTAACAATTGTATTGTATCAACATTTGTTAAAAACTCTATAAATTTAAATATTTAAATTTATATTAACTATTTTAGTATTTACTAAATGTTATGGTTTAAAAGGCAGTTAATTATTTTGACGTAAAATAATCAATTGACTTTTTAAAAGTAAGGATGTTTTATGTTATTTAAATATATATATTTTATATTTAATTAATCTTATAAAGATAGTTCTTATTTTGGTTCGTATTCAGTGCGTTCACTGAATCGTACATACGGTTAATTGGAATGAAGTATATACAGTTATATGTCACATATACATATATAATACAGTTGTTGTAAGCACTTGAGTAATAACTAAAGTAGTACTAATACCGTACAAAATATATTTTTGAGTAAGTCGTGGCTGTAATTAGTTCTTGCCTTACGTTAAAGCAAAAATGAACCTGCTTACGTCGGTAGGCAAAGTTACATACACTACGTTGCTATATACAAAGGATTATTTATTATAGAACTAAATAAAAAACGAAAAAATATAAGTAGAACGCTTTATAATTATAAAAACAAAGTGTGGGCTGTATGTTAATGACAATACTGAATATTTCCATTCATACCTACGAAAAAAAAAATGTAATGACGTCTTACTTATTGTGGAACTATTTATTGGTCATACAATTATATAAAAACATTCGAATCTTAATTAAGACATTATAAGTCATAGTGTGAACAGCTAATGTATATAAGCTGCTGAGTAAATTACTTTAAAGTATTAAATAAATTTCAACTGAGGCAGTAAGTTTTCAACGACCAAAACATATCCACTAATTACTTCCAACTGTGATTTAAACTATTTAAACATAGAATATTTTAAATAATTATCTATAAAAAAAGTCTAAAATTAAGCATTTTAAAATGTATACATTCTTCATGGGGCATTCGTTTTTATAATTGAATTCTACAGTTAATTTTAACTTGGTATAATAATTAATTTTAATCGCATGTCAAAAAAAAAAGGATAAATATTACTCAATACATTTTTTTTTATAGTTGTAATGAATAGGCGTTTGTCTTCCATCTCACCTGATGGAAAGTGTAGATGAAGACGAAGGTGGTACACGCCCATCCGAAAGAAACCTGTTCATTCTACTCTTAAAAGCTCCAGAGTTACGTTTTTTTTACGTTCCTACTTAAATAAGGAATATTTTGATATAATATTTTATCAATACAGTTTTTATTCGTACATTTTTTTAATTATTTGCTTCAATCTACTACTCTAAAGCTTGCATGTTTGTACGGGTATACGAAAGAAACTACTGATTTGATTCAAAAAATATTTTTGTGATAGCTATTCTGAGACTGAGGATGGTAATAGGTCATATAACACGCTAAGGAATGCAGTCAGAGGTGCAGTTAGGTGGGCAAGGGCCCCGGTGCATAGAAAAAGAATCAGGCCCCCGCCCCCTCTTTCCACCCCCTCATTAAGTTATATTCCATTATATTAGTTTTATTAAAATTATTAAAAACATCTTGACAGTAGCAAGTTGGCTGACCCGCTCTTTTTAAAGCTTAGTTAGAGGGCCTCCTGAGCTCCGGGGCCCTAGTGCATTGCATAATTGGCCCTACGATAGCTACACCACTGAATGCAGCAGGAACAAGAAGTTTAACAATGCTACTGTCAGTACTAATTTGTGTATGCAACAGGAATTGACAATCCTAATTTACCGTCGGTGCAACTGCGCCGAACAGCTATTAAAGATTAATTACATAGACTTCGCAACAGGCTTTAATCATTTCTGCCTTCGGCTATATCCTAGCTTACCTATTACCTAATAAATCTACTTCAACGGATTAATTGTTTCAATTTGTATTTGTACTGATTTCTTGCTGAACGTCTTTGGGAGTTTGAATCGAATATATGTAAGGCATATTTAGGTTTTTATTGTAATATTCTCTTGCATGGTAATCATGTTCGATAAGATATTTTTCATTCATCAGAATGAAACACAGCCCTGCAGAGTACCTACTTACTAGTGGGTGCTTGGTTCGTACCTACCCAATGGGGTTAAGATTTATTTATTTTATTTATTTATTTATTTATTTATTGGAAATAGTTACACCATCGACTTATCACTAACACATTCACTTAGCAGTAGATACAGGGTATTAAATCTAGGTGAATAAATCATTACAGGTGTAAACAACATTGACCTTAAGATAAGACTATACTAACCTAATTATATCTTTACTAAAAATTAAAAAAAAAATAAACTATAGATAATTGAACAAAACATAAAATATAATTTAAATACAACAACAAAAATCTACAAGGGTTGACATAATTTAATTTATGAATAAAATGGTTTTAAAGTTATACAATGAGATCTTTACAGAGCTTCACAAAAGTTGGCTTGCTTTGGGCAAAGATGTCGATATTGCCGTTAGAAGAATATTCATTATAAGAATTAATTATTCTGTTGAGGGGTGCATGTTTACCTAAATTTGTTTTAAAAGCTGTAGTTCTAAAAGTTTTTTTTATTGGGTGTCTAGGAATTTTGCGGGGAACAACTAAATTGATTTGCTGAAGTAGTTCAGATGACATTATTTGACTGTGGATCAGTTTGTGTAGGGTCAAAACATCGCTGATTTCACGGCGACTTTTAAGTGATATCATTTTAAAATGTTTTAGCCTATTGTTGTAGTTAGCGCGATAAGGACAACTAGTATCCTTGTATGCAAGAAAACGGGTAAAATTTCGTTGTATTCGCTCTAGTCTTTCGATATGAGTGTTATAAAATGGGTTCCATATATTTGATGCATACTCTAAATTGGAACGTACAAGAGAATTATATATGCAGAGCAATGAGCGAGTATTCTTAAAATCCTTGCATGTTCGTTTTACAAATCCTAACATTTTCCAAGCTTTTGATATTATTTTGTCTAAGTGATTAATAAAATTTAAATTGCTATCGATAAGTACACCTAAGTCTCGAATTGAATTAACCTCGGATAGAGGATCGCCAGATATAGAATATTTGGATAATATTGGTTTTCTGTGTCTTGTAAACTTTATATGAAGACATTTTTTAACATTTAATTCCATGTTATTTTTATTACACCAGCTAGCGAGAGCGTCTATATCTGCTTGGAGAAGGTCAGAATCGGATAACGTTTTTATAGGTCTGTAGATTTTGAGATCGTCGGCGAATATTAAACATTTGCTAAATTTAACGCTGTCTACTATATCATTAATAAAAACTAAAAAAAGAATTGGACCTAAATGGGATCCTTGGGGTACCCCGGATGTGGGAACAAATGCAAAAGATGAATAGCCGTGAGTAATCACCCGTTGAGATCGGTTATTTAAGTAGGATACTAACCAATTCAGCAAATTACCATGGATTCCGTAATACATAAGCTTCGATTGTAAGATTGTATGGCTAACTTTGTCGAATGCGCTCGTAAAATCCGTGTAAATAGCATCAATTTGAGTCTTGTGATCAACGTTTTCGGACAGATCTATAACATAGTCTAATAAATTAGTCAATGTTGATTTATTTTGCATAAAGCCATGTTGTTGTGTAGAGAGGATATTTTTGAAATATTTGGTTACAATTGGGCAAATGAGCTTTTCGAAAAGTTTTGGAATAACGCTTAAAATTGAAATAGGTCGATAGTTTTGGATATTACGCTTGTCGCCTTTTTTGTAAATAGGAACAACATTGGCAGCTTTCCATATTGTAGGAAATTTAGCAGATTCGAGTGATTTTGAAAAAAGGATTTTTAAAGGAAGTGTTAAGCACTTACTAGTCATTTTAATAAATAATGGGGGAATTCCATCAGGACCAGGTCCTTTGCTAATATCAACGGATTTTAAGATTTTAGATATTTCACGTTCGGTCAAAGAAATTTTACTTAAGCAAAATTGGGGAAAACAATCTGCTGGATATGGTATACGACCTTGATCATGTGGGGAATAGACTGACGCAAACTGTGAGGCAAAAAGATTACAAATATCTTCTCCTGTATTTGCTGTCTTATTATTGAGGAACATTTCTCTAGGAAGATCTGAAGATTCACCACGATGATCCTTTACAAAAGACCAAAATTTCTTAGGATTTTTAAGAACCGATTCTTCTGTACTTAAGATATGCTTACGATAACAAGAAGCTGTCAAAGACTCCACCCTATCATTACTCAACTGAAGTTCTAATTGATCTCTAGGGTTTTTGTATAGTTTGTACCTTTTGAGAATTTTGTTGCGTTCAGCGAAAAGTTTAATCAAATTACGTGTAAACCAAGAAGGATATTTTAAATTTCGAGGTTTTGTTTTGGGTACAGTAGATTGAATTATAATTTCCAGTATGTCATAAAATTTTGCTACAGCCATATCTACATCCTTAAACGGAGATAGCTCCAATTCCCAATCAATTTGACATAACTTAGCATTAACTAAAGTGTAGTCAGCTTTCCTAAAGTTATAAGACGCAAATTGTTTTCTAATAGTTAGTAAACGCTTATTTAATTTTAAATCGATATCCAAAGCAGGATGATGTAAATCAATTTTACTAAGAGGTTTAATACTTTCTTCTATGGAAATATCCTCACAGGTACTTAAAACTAAATCAAGGATTCTGTTATTGTGATTTTTTACATAATTAAACTGTGACAGGCTATTGAAAGACATAAAGTCTACGAAATTACGCCCAAGATTACAATTATAATTACAAGGTGTCAGTGCGAGAATATCAGAGGTATCTCGTTTCCAGTCTATGAACCCTAGGTTGAAATCCCCTAGAATTATATTATCACCGGCGTGAGATTGCATAACATGACTAATATTCTCTAACATCAGGTCCAATGAAGCACTTGTCACTGGAGGAGGAAGATAAAGCACACAAAATAAAATTTCTTTCGATTCTTGACCGTCTTATTTCACTGATACCCACAAATCTTCCATAGAACTTTCAAAGTGTTCAACACGTTTCGAACAAATATTTTTAGAGACAGCGAATAAAACGCCTCCTCCAGTTTTTCCAGAAGTTGAAGTAGATGAACGATCTCTACGGTAAACATTGTATTTGTTGCTAAGTAGTTCTTTATCGTGAACACTGTCATCTAACCAAGTCTCTGTTCCAATAATAATATCAAAACATGAAGTCATTGAAGATAGTCTTATTTCTTTTGTTTTAGTTTTAAGTCCTCTAAAGTTTTGGTAATAGATCCTGAATTTTGAAGAGATATGGATACGGGCACTTAGCAGCGGTTTTATAGTTTACAAGTGATCAAGAGATTCGAAACATTTAATTTGTTTGGCAGGGGATTGATCATTTTTGCGTACATAAATGCGACCATTACGAATCCAAGTGTATCGATATTCCTTATCCCGTGCAATTCTTCTAGTACGTGCGTGAAGAGCTTTGAAATGTGGCGACAAATGTTCGGAGACATATACTGGTGATTTGTTAGTACCGTAACCCAGGTGATTAGTGTTAAGCTTATCTGTTTGATTTTTTTTATTAAACTTTGTTACGGCAGCTAATATGACGTCCCTATGTTTAGTAGTCGGTAACTTAGCTATAACCGCTCGGGGTTTAGGACTAGAGTCATCTAATTTTCGTACACGCGTACAGGATAAAATATCCGAACCTTGTAAGGGTACTGAGACTACAGAGCATAACTGTTCGATAATAGAGTTTAAATTTTCGGATTTGTTCTCTGGTAAGCCATTAATCTCAATATTAGTTTCACGCGTGTGTTGTTCAATCAAGTTGAGTCTGTTAGTAAGATCGCTCACTTTACTATTAAGACTAATATTCTCCTTAGTGAGATTTTTAATTTTATTTTCTGAAGCTACGAGGTCTGATTTTAAGCAATCGTATTCTGCGCTTAAAAATTCTAAGCAGTTTTTAAGATCACTTAAAGTCGCTAATTCACTTTTTAAATATGCAAATTCTTTCATTATCGTGGATTCTAAGGTCATTTTAAGAGATTTATCAATAGATGCCTGAATTTCAGATCGTATGCTTGAAAGTAGTGTGGGTTTTAGTATGTTTGAAATTGGAGATTCATTTAGATCTGATTCATCTTCGCCGTGAGAAGAAACATTGTTGTCGCTATCGGTAGTTTCAATAGTTCTTACACAGGCTGGAGTGCCTTTTTTTTCTTTATTTTTACACTTAGAGCATTTCCATTTGTCCTTTGCATCCTTCTCCATAGACATAAAACGCTGATGTGTTATTTTGGCACAGTCAATATCGTACGCGTCCTTACATAAGAAACAGTTTAGATACTCTTTGTTTGTTAATCTTTTTGAGCAATTAGCGCACGGTTTTAATTTAGGTGGCATAATGATATTAACTTCTTGAGAAAACTACCAATAACAATGAATGTATACTTGCAATAAATTGTGCTAATTATTTTATTAATTATTCAATTCAATCAACAACAATAGTTTCTATTTTTCATTACAATATCTTCACGGCATTCATACGGTCGTTGAACACAAGTCGGATAATAATATGAATGTTCTTATATTACCGATGTGCTGGCGCAGTTGGTATGTCGCGGCCAGAAGGTCGTAAGCGCCGTGCAGACAGCGTCGCTTACGCGTTTCTTTCAACGACGCGATGAAATGATGATAAGTCCGTTAATTGTTTAACTTTAAATTTGTTTTTTTTTGTTTTAATAATATCAAACACTTCAATAACTTGTAAACCACTACTTCACATTGATTAATGGGTCGTTACACAAATGTTGATCTACTTTATAACTCGAAGAAACAAGTATTAACTATTAAATACTATTTTTTCAATTGGAGCAGTTAAAAACGGTTAGTTATAGCTCGTACGTGTTTGTATTGCTTGGATGACTAGATATAATGTCAAAGCTGAGAACGTTTCCAAAAAAAATGCAATCCAATTTTGGTAGCAAAGTACCTACACTAGAATGAAATTTCGCTTGGAAAAAATTTGGAATTGTCAAGGACAGTTTTCGCTCACAGTTAAGTAATTAACTTGGTCCGTTTGTTTTAGATAATCTAAATCTACGACACTGCACTAACCCTTCCACCAGGTGTTGTAAAAAAAATAAAAAAAAATCATTATAAAAAATCTATGTTTGATCGTAACGATGACATAATATTATTTTTATTATAAAAGTAACGATATTATTTTGACTACCAACAATATTTCGTTATCTCGCATAGCGATCACAGAATACAAGCAAAGTAATCAGTCGTAGTTAATCAGAGGATCTTTGCGAGTCACAGCACTCTTAGCAATCGTTAGAGGGGACCTTATCGAGATTTACCCAATCAGCCCTATTGATTTCCCGTGTTCGAGGAACTTAATAAAAGATCCTGCCATTACACATTTAGCGCAATTATTCTTATTCATTATAAAACAGCTTATTATTTATTTTATCTGTGAACTCAAGTGACAATACTTGTTTTTTTTTTTTTAATATTCGTGCTGTCAGTCTGCTGTTTTACATGCGTCGTTGAAAAATGAATAAATGGTTGCTGTTCTCATGATATTTGTACAATATGGTTTATGAGCTTTGTTCGACACATAAGAGATTTTATTTGACATCTAGCTTTTAGATTAAAGAATATTATCGCAGTGCCAAACGGTTACGATATAATTGTTTAATCAATTTTTAACAAGCTATAAACCTTATAAAAAAATAATGACTACAGCATATATAATGGGTATGTATGGAAAGTACATATAAGTATATATATACACACACACCAAGGCTGTATGACCAATTACTTCGATTTTATCAAGTTCAAAAATTAAACTGTTAAATAAATTTAATTTAAATGTATTTTAAGTCCATTTTTTTTACATTTTTGCCCTTTTTTGTTATTTGTATAATTGTGACAGATTTTTGAACTCAAATAAAATCGATGTCGACGGTCCAGCTTTGGTGTCATAATAAGAAATACTTAGACGGATAATTTCTAAAATAATATGGCAAATTTTTTGTTCACTCTCATGTACTCTAACTTCTAAAATGCAATCTATCTATCTATCTAATAATTATGTTCGCGTCTACGACATACGTTATTCACATAATATTGTTAAACTTTTTTTTTTAGCTCGCTTTATAATATAGTCATAAAAATGTTATCTTCAGGTAATGTCAATTTTAATAAATAAAAACTTGAATCATGATTTAAGTATCAATAAAAATATCAAAACCAACTAGCGTTAATGAATTATTAATTAATTTAAAAGTTATACCTATGTGGTATGTTTGTTTATGTAATATATTACCTTTTCTTTTACCTTTCATTGAGATACCCTTTTATAGCCACCACTGGAGTTAGGAAACAGGATGAGATTATGGGGTTGACGAGTATACTGGTTTATAATTAGGCGGATAAGTAGAGAGGATCGATTAGATCGGTATATCGATGCATAGTTAGTATTATTCGCAGTATAGTATTATAAAGGGTAAAATAATTGATAGGTTTTGATTATGAAATCCTCCTGAAAAAGAGTAAATACATTTCTTCCAGATTCTTCTCGGTAGAATCTACATTCCGAACCGGTGGTAGCTTTACTTAATATAGTTTTTAAAATGACGATTTCAAAAGTGCTCGTAAAAGCCTACTTGTATATTTTGATTTACATGTACGATTGATACGATTTGTATCACGTCAGTAACTCCCAGCGAAGATTGGCCAATCACTGCACAGGAAATATAATAGTGCAAAAGTGCACCTATGCGCAGACACGCATAAATTCTCTATTCCCTTTAAACCGGCAGCCTATAGAAAGACCTAATAACTTTCTGTGATCCTGGATTAAAACCCAGGACATCGAGATCTGCAGCTTTATAATCTATTAATTAGAACAACTTACTTATGTATTTAGATATCTTTAATATGCAGTAACATAAAAACGCAGTGATATATATATGATTTACAACAACAAACTACACTAAATCACGAAATATGTTAGGTACTCACAATATAATAAATGGTTTGGTCCTATTAAATCCTCTCCACTTTATTTCAAAGTTTTGGAGGTATTGATTGTATCCTGATAGTTATGTGTGATGAATAATTTGATTAGTTTTTTTTTAGTTTGAAGCCAAAACCAAATGTACAATGTATTGTATTGTATTCGGAAACGAGTCCAAGATCGTCTGTATGCAGCCAAAATATTTATTAAAAAGTGTTTTCATAACAAATTCAATATAATTGTTACAATTCATAATCGTAATATATTTATAATAAAAATAAATAACTTTATATTTTATTAAGCTTATCCCATTAATTTACCACGGCTATTTTATATGTGCGCGAAAATACATGACTTGTTGTCCTTTATGTATTTTTTAAAATAGGTTTTACCTAATAACCCGAAATGCTTACTTAAAGTTTAAATATGATGTGTCGGGCATCTTTTTTTGTTTGAAGGATTTTTTCCTTTGAAATTTAATTTGGTGTTTGTACAACTTCACACAGCCACGCCTGTCCACGCCCCTGTACGCCCACGCGTATAGATCCTTAACAAATTATTATTGATTTTTAGCTTCCATATTGTACTTAAATTTTATCATGAAACTAACAATTGATATGTTGTTATCAATCTAACGTCGTGAGTTATCCTTTTTAATGTTTTGAGCTAAAATTAAATGATGGAACGGAAATGATGTAAAAAATTTACATTACGAAATAATTTACCGAAAAGAGTTAAATGTTTTCGTAAAATTTCGTAAAAAATATAAATGCGTAATAAAAAAAAAAGTAAAATGCCTAATTTACAGACATGTATGTAGGTACTTAATACAGTATATAATTAGTCAATCAATTTAAAAAAGGATAAAATTTAATCCTATGATACTGATGGTATTTAATGTATTCGCTGCAAAAAATAAATCGAAAAAAAAAGTATAAATTCTAGCGCGCGTACGTCACCTTTACGCTTCACGCGCTTTCTACGGTGTCATTCTTATTTATAAAATATATTTAAAAAAAAAACAATCAATATACAGTTCAGAACTTTACAGGCAATAATCACTGCTTTTTGGTATAAATATTTTGAAATTAAACTTTTTCGTGTACATCTAATGATCTTAAAATTATTGTATACTTAATTGACATAACCGCTCCATATAGCTATATATTAAGTTGGAGATTGAAGGTTTTCACCGCAAGTTGGACTAATAAAAGATTCAGATTTTTTTTATAAATAAATTTCAGTAGTAGACTAAGGCCCTGCGCCTAAAATCCCTCTGGACTAAATTCTCCATTGACAATGAGTATCATGCTCGGAATGGATCACAGTTGTCATTTGCTTAATAATTTTGATGATTTTTTTACTTTTTATCCACCACATAAATAACATATTCATTATGGATTCTCGAAGAAATGGCGTTTTGAATTTCGACGAAGCTGTTATCGGGACTTTGAAAGTAAATATATCTATGGAGTAAAACTAAATTAGATATAAATACTAACGTGGAATTAGTTACGTATTATAAAAGATAAAAGATTTATCAAACAAAAATAGTTTATAGTGTACAATATATAAGAGTTATAAGCAAATCACAAAGAAAACTTAAATCAAAGGTTTGTTTATCCATGTTTATTTTTGCTTCTATTCTATAGGTAGGTTACATACATACGTCAATACTTAAGGCTAAGAAATTCTTGTGTAAAATAGACACTGCAAAAACAATTGACCTCATTGACGTGAATTACGCTTGTATCGCCTTAACCCCTAGACATCGGTGTAATATCGCCTCGTTGTCGTCGTAGAAAGGCACTTATGGCCCGCGCGCGTTTTTCCCGACGTTATGGGCGCCCCTACCGCGCTCCGCGGGGCTCCAGCCGCCCCCACTTAACGCAATTTATTGCAAGAACCTTTAATAAATAAATAACCATGGAAAATTTGATAAAATAGAATTTTGTCGTCTGTTGCTTATTTACGTAAGAAAGTTGCGTTTAATAAAGAAAAAAATATATGTACATAAACTCGCCATTAGTAAAATCTTTTTCTATAGTCGGCAATGAGATGATTACATTAACCTGTGTTTAGTTTTATGTTGATTAGAGGACGGATAAATGATTAACTGCCGTCAACGCATGCAAGAACCTTACTTATCATAGGTCGCTAGTGAGGCGGAGACAGTATAAAAAGCATAAACTCATTAGTACGAGTCGACCAGGAGCAGAAGAATTAATGAAGGTGAACAATAATTTAGGGTTTAATTAAAAGTGCAGCACCCCACTGCGACGCCGCCTCGCCCGCTCGAATTATTATTTCTACTTAATTTGTGAAAGCTGTAATTTAATAAAACCCACCCGCCTCCCGAACAACATCGCGATGAATTAATAAGATCCCGTTAAGTGAAGAACAAACGAATTGTCAAACATTAATGTCAACTTGCTTGTATTGTACTTGATTTATTATTGTTTTCTTTGAAGGTATAGTGTTTATAAATGAAAAAGTTTATGAAATTAACGTTGGAAACACGTGAATATTAATTAAAGTTTGTAAGTTAAAACTCAAGCGAGAGCCACTGAATTTTCATGAGCTAAATTAGTTTTTACAATGATCAAATTAATCTCTTGCTCTGCGGTGAAAGAAAATGGTGAGCAGGGGCACGAATCCGATGAAAATCTACTCACGTCTGTATCAAATCACAACCTGTGTGTCCATCGATCGGATTCTTAAATTATTATAATAATTAAATCTACTTAAAAGCCTTCTGGGCTTAGATGAGCAGTGATGATTTTTGTATCTTTCTTTACTTATTTGAGATTAAAATTATTTGCAAGCCCTTGTAACTGGATATGATAAAATTGATTGAAAATATAAATTATATAATTATTAATCAATTCAAATCTGTAAAAAATATGCGATTCATGCTTTTTACGAAACGTATACAAATTATTAAAATTAGTAATCATTTTATGTAGGTATATCCTATTTAAAGTATGTTACGTCTTACAAAAACGAAATGTACTATAAATACGTTTAATATTAAAAATCTAATTATCGATATGAATAACGTTATCAAAATAATTTGTATCAATAATATAATTGATGGAATTTCTCGTCATAATGCATTCGTCACCGAACCGTTTTAACCAATAAATTTTGGGTAACTCTCGTCTGCTAAGCTACTTGGTTGAAATGGTGTTTAGTTCCTTATAAACAAACTAAGAAATATAAATTCTTCCATCCTTATATACTTTCATTTCCTTGAGATATCTCTTCAAAAATCTCTCTTACTACTCAGCTCATAACTTAAACCCTGCAAATAGCTTTTATCGACTTGAACC
Source organism: Vanessa tameamea (assembly GCF_037043105.1). Taxonomy (NCBI): domain Eukaryota; kingdom Metazoa; phylum Arthropoda; class Insecta; order Lepidoptera; family Nymphalidae; genus Vanessa; species Vanessa tameamea. Next base: position 6,547,305 of record NC_087313.1, on the reverse strand, counting down.
GGGTTAGAGCCTAATCTGCGCCTTTTAAACTGGGCAGAAGACTAACGGGGAGCAGTTCGTTTCATGGGATTATTTATTCGATTGGATGGCCTTTATTAATAAATATATATATATATATTTGTACTTAAAACAACAAGTGTTTATAAAACAAAACTCTATTAACGTCTTTTCTCACAGATATCGCGTTAAATACACGTGCTTTGCGACCCTTACGACTCGGAGAGAAAGGCGATTGTTCTCCAAATCACAGTTATTACACAACACAAAAGATTTGATGAACGAGCGATCGTTAAAATCAGAACCATAACAAAAATACGCGATCATTTCTTTTCTTATAAAAATGATTAAAATTATATGTGCAGTTGAAAATCTTATATGGTATTAGATATAGCATTATTGATTAAAATTTACGTGATTTTATAGATTAATATATATATATATATATAAACATTCTTTATGATTGATAGAAAGATAGATAAACTGAATTAATCAAGAGATAAAGTTATGTACTACAGTTTAAATTATTATTGTCTATCACTATATTGCTTTTACAATTAACTCGAATTAATGATACCTTAATACGGACTGACGTATTATCGCTTCAAGTTGTTTATTTATATAATAAATAAATTCAGGTATCATCAAGATATATTTCGATATGCTCTTAATAATAAATTGAAAAAATAAATAAAATGACTATAAGTCGATACGTCAAGTCAATTGTACGAAGGACAATAATGTACTCGCGACAGCTTCGTCGCGTTCAGCGCCACCCTTGCACCGGAACAATGGCACGCGAAATATGAAACCGAACGGAAGTGCCCGGACCCCCGGGATGAGGTTATTTTCTTGTACTCACTCCACTTAAACAACGCTTCACTCGAAGAGGGCTAATGCTCAGTCGTAGTTATTTCATTGAAGTCAACTCCGCGACGTTCATTGTTCAAGCGTATAATTACACGATTCTTTTATTGTTGCGCATAAAATCAAAGAATATGTTATATTCATTTTCCCCTGACTTTTGACTCGGACCGTATTGAGCGAACTCAATGGAGGACGGTTAAATCTTCTCACGAGCTGCTGCGTTTTTAATAGGTAAGTACTTCATTTACCATCATATTTACGTATTTTAATACAATGTATGTTTTTTTGAATTAAATAATATACGAAAATACTCCTTTAAATTTTACTTCATTTATTAGATGGCAACACATTGATGTTCTACGGTAAGGTAAGGAAGATTACCATTAATCAATCGCTGGTTGATTTACTTGCCTCCTACTAAAAATTAAAAAAAAAAAGTTTATTTTTTGTTACTACTTATGGGATAAAGATTTTATATTATACCTAGTTAAGATATTATAGTTTATTTTTAAATAGTTATATTAGAATAAATAACGCTTTAAATTCAACAGCTGAATCTACGATTACATTTTTTGGAGCATTACATCTTTATTACGGTCGAATATTATTTAATTTATTTTAAATTGTATGTTTATAATTCCTTACTTAATAGTCCTCTAACTGAAGTAGTGTGTAGTTTGATTACTAGCCGTTACTAGTTCCTATTAAATTAATAAAATCAATAACCAATGATTGCTCTAGCTGAGACTAATTAAGTATATCTAATAACATTATACATTAAAGACTTAAATAAGTATATAAATACAACCTTAAAATTCTAAACACCATACGATTACATAATCTATCTCGATTGTAAACTGTCAAAAGATTGAGAACGGTAATTCAACATTCAATAAAACGTATTAAAAAATTATACAATTTCAGTTAAGTTGGGTTAGAGTTTTTATAATTTAACTAAAAATCTACCGAAAAAATATGCCTAAATTATATTACGTCATTTTACAATCTCGCGAGAGAGATTATAATCTAACGCTGTTTACGATTTTACTGTGATACATACAAATTAATAAATAATTAACTGCTTTATAAAACATGACTACGTGGAATGGTTACAAAGTGCCTTTTAATATATTAATTTATATCGAATTATGTATAACACGATATATTTTTGAAAGCTTAATACCTACTTATTACTTACACAGCAGTTAAAACTGTGTTTAATAGTATCCACCACTCAAACGCAACTGTTTCACAAGATGATGTAATCGATTTATGAACCAAAAATGATTCATAAATTTTCAACTCTTCCAATCATTAGGTACTAAATACACATTAAATATAAAAGAACGATTACAAAGCTTCCATACTGTTATCAAGGGCTTTCCCGAGTACTTACGTTATACGTCACGTGCGCGTAAGTGCTATTATACAGCCTTCTTATTTGTTCATTGATTTGCGCCTTTTGCTTCCAGAACGTTGCTCTGATCGTGCTTTCAAGTGGCACTTGGAAAGTATTCCATGTTAAAAGCTTTTGTCGCGTGCCATTGCACCTTAATAATAATCATGACTTAAGGTTGATTTATCTGAACGAATTTTATAATCAGGCTGCTACTGTGAATGATTTTACCGTAAAGTTTAGTAACTTTTTAGTGGACCGATCTAATTTTTCTAGCTAGTTCCTCGGGAATGCCACTCTATAAGGCAATAGGCCTCGTTACCTCGTTGGTAAATGTATATGTATATCAGCCCCAGCGCCTAGGGCTTAAAGGATAGGGTGTCCTTGGGTCCTTGGACGCGTAAGGAGGGTGCCTCGCGTGTGTCGGCGACCATAAGGACGACCCAACCAGGATTGCCTCACTCTGCCTCAAGCACTGGCGAGAGCAGACCGAAGCACGGGCCGGGGCTGCGGATGCGTTATTTCAACATGTCCTCTCAGCCTCCCCGATCCGAGCTGAAGACGGCCATCACAGTGGTTTTAGTGGGTAGGAATCATATATAACGCGGTTGCCCGATTACCAGGTGTGCAGTCAACTATGAACTCACCAATTGTATAATAGCATTTTTCACACAAGCATTCGTTTTCTTTTTTTTTATATATTTAGCAATACATCATTTTGAACGCATTCAGGAAAAATCGTATGCCCAGTAAAAAAATTTTTCCAAATGTAACAATTCTGATGTTAACTACTATTTCAATAATTTGTTGAAAAAATACAGTATAATTTGTTAAATAGTTTTACGAATTTCCTCATTTCTACTCTTCGTAATAACAGGTGAAATTAATTTTCAACAGTAGAAATCACGGTCATTTTTTACAATTGCCAGTTTTTATTGCAGTGTCTGTAGTTTTTTGTGACTTGCAAGAAAAATAATGGCAGTTTTTATTGTAGTGTCTGTAGTTTTTTTGTGTCTTGCAAGAAAAATAATAAACTTTGTCAGATAATAATGTTTCGTTTAAGCAAATTAAGGCTCGGTACAAAGCTGAGAATTGGAATTGAAATGGAACTGGAAGCCTAATTTTTTGGAAAATAATTTTGAAATGCTGGATTGTTGGAATGAATCAAGTCAAATATTATATTTATTTCCAAAAAATATTAAGCTAAGCTTAAGCTTAATTGGAATATTAGTAATTCCTTAAATTATGCATTGGGCATTGCGACCATTCTTTTTTTTTAAATAACTTTGTTATACTATTGTATCGTCTAATACCTTGTTTTAGGATATATTTAATTTGCCATTGCATTGCTATTGCAATTTCAAATAGGTACAAAAATTAGTAATAGTAAATTTAATAGTATTATTTCGTAATAATAACCATATAATCACAGAACTGAATGAAATTTAACTGAACCATTTTTCGACAAATATACTTTGTTTGATTTGTAAAGATTGAATGGCCGGCAGCCGTCTCTGTGAGTCTCCGACTCGCGGCACGAATCATTGTTTGGTCTTCGCGGGAGTCCCAGGAACCCTGCCATTTTCCCCACAGGGTTCCGCTAAAGACCAACCATGTTAATTTAGAAGTCACCAAATGCGCCTGTTGAACGTCTCCTGCTAGTACCGTCGACATTATTATTTGCAGCCTTTCATTAGATTGCTATTCAAAATAATTATACCTAAAAATCATGATTTATTCCTTACTATTCTTGTTATTATTATTTAATTTACAAAGTATTTTTAAGACAATTATAAAATTATTATAGATTATTTATGAACTCAATCATTTTGATTTAATTAAATTATTTCGCCGACCATTTCCTATGTTAAAAAAAAAGATTTAATCAACAATCCGTTACTTTTTTACAGTAGGTGCTGTATATAACCTAATGAACGTGTATGTATGTATTAAAGTATAGTGTATTAAAAATTGTCTCTATTTTAACATTCGCCTGAAACTATTGACGTAGATTTCGCCTGTCACTAAGGAAAGTCATGCTAGTTCAAAACAAATTATCGAATCCATCGGTACGTTCACGTGACTAATTGCTTTGGACGTGTCACCGCGGGTTACATTTTTAAAAAATAGCGCGTTTTCAAAATGGATCCCGCAGAGACAGCTGTGAACAGACGCGCGCCTGCGCGTTGTCAACAACTGCGGTCACAGCCCTAAACCGGCCAGCATGTTGTCATTTGCGATTGCGCAGCGATAACATGAGATGAGATCCATTTTATTCCTTTTGCTATAAAATTTGACTTGTTTCGTATATCATATTTAATTGAGTTAAGTTTATTATTCTTAAATTATTTCTTACTTGTACTTTTTTAAATCTATTTAATGCCAATAGGTTGGTTTAAGAAATTTGTACATTATTTATAGATACGATTTTATTTTACCGAAAAATCTATTAAAAGAAATACAGGCCTTTCATATTAAACAAGGTGTGGTACATAATATAAAAACAGTAGTCAAGTATCGGCAATATACATATAATATCTGTTGTTTTTGAACGCGCAAAAATCGGTGAATATTTTGATATTAAAATTGTTCCATTATATTCATGATATAATACTAATATATAAAGCTATACATTATCATACAGTATCTATGATTCAACGTATAACTTAACAACGCGTTCTGTTAGTTTATCGATATAAGAATCTAATTATACATGTCTTTTTCCTAAAAAAATAACGTAGTCTCGTTTCATTACAATTCATATATTGAGATGTAATAGAGTCATAAATTACTTAAGTATAATAGGTTAATTCTATAAAAGCTCGCATAGCTAAGGAAACATATACATATATAGGCATATGACCATATAACATATCCTATTAAGTCCTATAATTTTAAATTTATCTGCCATCAATTGAATTTTATTAATTTAGCTTACTTATGTTTATTGAAACCAAATGTATATTATAATGTATGGTAAATAGAATTCTGTAGCATTACAAGTTTGGTGGAGTCGACCGACAAAAGCTAAAAAGCATGGGGACCAGCGGGTGGGCCAAACGGTCCACAGCCATTGCATAAATACAATAATTATCAAAACATTTTTTTGTTCCAAACAAACATATAAATATAGGAATAATTAACATATTGTATTATTAAGACTTTTATATATGCGTAAGGAAGGAATTCCTTCCTTATTATTTCGTTATTATCTAGGTAGGTATACTTATACGTATAAAGGCAAATGTTATCCTCTTCGTCTTTCACGGTTTAACGACTGAAAACGTGAACCAATTTTGATGGAATTTATTTCAAACAGTTAAGTTTTAAAAAAAACTTTGACATAAAAAACAACATAGATAATAAATAATTTTAGAGTCATTTTTTATCGAAACAATTGTTTGAAATTAGTATGGTAATATAGTTAGATACGACAAAACATGTAATGTTCTTCATATAGGTATATAAGTACATAGATACTTAATTGTTCGAATACATTGGGACAACATTGATTAATTTGTTTAAGAAATGGTATAACATTAAGAATGACATCGGTTTTATATAATAAATCTAACATTAGGATGGTGGTATAACTACGTAAAACTCCTATCATAAAAGCTATAAGCTACAAGAAAAATATATTCATAATAAAACATGCACATAAATGCATGTGTACCCACTGTATATCCATTTTTTTTATTAAATAGAATAAATCTAAATATAAATTTAGCTCTTTTACAAATATAACATTATTTTACACTATTTAACGAATAAATCGTTAATGAAAGTTAAAGTTTATATTAGGGAATTTGCCAGTGATTTCCGCGATATTATTTTGGCGATATAATACCAATATATATACAAAAAAGACAGCTTGTAATTCTTGTCTACCGCAGCCTTAGGTGTCCAGGAAAAGTCTTGGAGTTATAGCACCACAGAGCTACAATATAAGTAGCTAAACATATGACAGATCTTCATTACATTCTTGTAGGTTTCCTCACGATTTTCCTCTTAAACCATGAAGACGAAATGGAAGAAAAATCTTCTACATAACCACCAGTATTGGAGCAACTTTGTAGAATAAGTTCCACACCTCCAGAGAGGTTATAACAATATTGTAACAATTTTAACGCTGATTTAATTGAGCTTGGACCCAACAATGCATCATTTATTTTACTAATACATAATAATAATAAAAAAGACACTATAAGTAATAAAGTATTGAACAAAGTATATTAAACACAGTTTTCTTCTATAGTTTCTAATAAACGTCTTATAATTTATGATCGAAATAATGTTCAAGTTTCCGCCGTAGTCGACTCGTGCTAAGACAAAGTGGACGATTAATCAGCGTTTATTGTCCAAGCCATCGTCGCTGGATACTTTGAAAACACATTCGCTTCGTGTAATGTTTTTGTAACGACTAGTTTATTGCAATTTACTTTTTACCAAAGTTTAAGGCATTTAAAGAAGTACACTCAGAGTAAACTTATTTTCATACGAAAAACAATAAATACGAAGAAACGATACATTTATGGGTAACTTTTATCTTATGGTATAAGTTGGCATACAAGCATATGGGCCACCTGGTGGTAAGTGGTCACAACCGCCCATAGACAATGGCACTGTAAGAAATATTAACCATTCCTTATATCGCCAATGTATCGCCAATGTGGCACCAACCTTGGGAACTAAGATGTTATGTCCCTTGTGCCTGTAGTTACAGTGGCTCACTACCCTTCAATCCCCCAACAATACTGAGAACCTACTGTTGTTTGGCGGTAGAATATCTGATGAGAGGGTGGTACCTACCAAGACGGGTTTGCACAAAGCCCTACCACCTAGTAAAATTTTCTTTATTTATCTGTTATATACAGGACCGAAATAATCATACTAGGGTCTATAGGCAATGTACATCTTGGTAACGTTTTCATCTTTTCTAGCATCCTAAAATATATTTGGTCTTAATAAACTTAACTCAGTTGTACTTAATGTTTTTTTATACCTTATTTCTTAATTTTTGGTGCTGTCAAGGGACCCCTGGGTAGTTGTCGACACTAACTAATGGACAATCAGGCCCTGGTTATCTAAAAGTGAATCGAGTAACACTGTATATGTATTGCGATTTGCGAAGGTACACGACTTACTTATAAAGTATTCCAATCGAAAAATCGCTGGGAGATAGTGGCAAAAAGCTCAAGATCGTGCCGTGGAAAACTATCAGCGAGCTCCATCTACAGCAATCAACGAGTCTTAACTGGAAGTATGATAATACGATGACCAAATTTACAAAAGAAAAAAGTCTGAATCGAAAGCAATCAGCTCTTTGCTCTTCATTATGCAATTACACGTCAGATAAAATTAGTTTGGAATCAATATCATAATTTGTATTCAATATACGTAAGTGAGCCGCTCACAATTACGAACATAATTAGGGTTCCGTACCCAAAGGGTAAAACGAGACCTTATTACTAAGACTAGTTAGACACTTGAAATGTATACAGATTATGTATTTCTGTTGCAGTTATAACAACAAACACTAAAAACAGAATAAAATTAATATTTCAGTGTGGCTGCCATACAGCAGACATGATATTTTTTTTGCCGTTTTATAGATAATGGTAGTAAACCCTTCGTGCGCGAATCCGACTCGCACTTAGCTGGGTATTTTTTAAATTATTTTAGGAAGGCTGTAAATGGGCTTCCTGGTGGTAAGAATTTTCATAAACACTGTACCATAAAAATATAACTACTTCTTACGCGCTCATTGCGCCACGGAGCAAGAGGCTTAAGATGCTACTTTAATTGTTTCTGTAATTGCACTCGCACAGACCTTATTCAAATCTGGTTTGGTCAATATAATATAAAAAAAAATCTTGTTTTGCGGTATGATAACTTAATGTGAGATATTTACCCAGACTGGTGGAACAATATGTGTAGATACATACATATTCTTCTTCAGATAGACATACAGAACCCGAGTTTACTAAATTTACACTTAATTTAAAATCTTTCAGAACAAAGAAAAATAAATTTAAAAAAATGAAAGCCGAATTTGTCATGTTAATTACATGTCGTACTAAAGGGATAGTTTATAAATGCTGATGATTTGGATTGAAGCTAGTCCTATACCTATACCTAGCTATATATAGTAAGTAAATAAAAAATAAAGGGCAACTTTAGGTATATTTATATCACGGCGATAAGTGGTAAATAGGGCCCTATTTATGAAGTGAATAACAGTAATTGCAATCATAAATATTGCATCTCAGCAATTTATAAACCGCGAGGGGCGATCCATTAGATGAGATGTCGGTATCCCATTTTCGTATAGACATTATTCAAGATTAAATTGTGGACGTGGGAGAAAAGGGAGGCATTCACCTGTTATGTATAGCCGTGTACCTTTTAGGTATATGTTGATGTTATTTTGTGTTTGCAAACGTTTTATAATAAAATCTTAAATTGAACGCTACGATTTTATTCAAATGCCCAGACCAGCTTGATTTTTTGTTGGTTATTCTCGTTAGAAATTGTTTTCAAGCCGATGGTAACTTTACACGTATAATTTGTTGTAGAAATTTCAGTAAAATTATATAGATATTTATTTTGATTTTATCCTAAGTCGTAATTGTTTGTATTCCGTTGTAAGTATAACCTTCTTGTATCTTGAATTTAGATGTGTCTTCTAAGTTTCTTGACCGCTCTTCTCCAGTAGAATCCACATTTTGAACGGACATTATCTAGGAATTAAAGTAGTAGGTAGGTATGTACAATTTTCGTCATAAATTTGTAATAAATACTAACTAAATATATAGTAATTAATAAGTAAATATTAATCTCAAGATAGACTTTGTAAGTAAAATTAAAGTGGACTTAAATAGTTTAGAGGAATAGTGTGGTTTTATAAATAAAGATATTAGTCATGAACTGTTGGCAGAGCACAATCAGCAAACACGTGGCATACCTACGTAAATCTACGGTTTGTTTATCTTTGTTGCTTCTTAGGATATAAATACCTATATTTTATCTACTACTAAAGATATAGAATAGAGAAGGAATTGTCTACCATCACCTGTCTATTTTAATTTATCACAATCAATATAAATAATATTGGATACCTATATAAGTGCTGTTTTGTTTATCTATTATAAAAAAAACTGTTTTTATTTAAAAATGCTTCCAAAAAGTTTTATGCAGCAGCATTAAGAAAGTGTTGGTTTTGGTGGCAAAATTTGACAGACACTGCCCTTATTTTTTTTTTATTATATATCTGTTTTGCAAAGGTACCACCGATGTAGGTAGGTACTCTACCTGTACTAGCTACTTACATATCTGTGGTACCCTACTTAATATAAAAGTAATATTGACGAACTAAAATACCTACCTATAAAACTTATTATCACACGATTTAAATTATTTAATTTTATTTAGATATATCCACATTAAAGAAAACTTTCAAATAAAAAATATCATAGATAATAAATAATTTTTGAGACAATGTTAACCGAAGCGATTGTTTGAAATTTAGTAGGTATAGTAGGTATTTACGACATACCTATAGGGAATACTTTATATATCTATAGGTAGGTACTTAATTGTATATAGTGGGACAGTATTGATATAAGGGTAGGTATATTAATATATACATTTCATGTAGTACTTTAGGTGGGCGGCGTGTTAGGCGTGGCTGTGCAAGCCCCTCCCTTTGCGTCCGCCTCGTAACTGGTTCGCAATTATAAACAAGTTTTTTTTTTACGATTACTGATTTAGGTTTGACATGTAATATCTTTTATAAGACGATTATACAATCGTATGTTTTTAAATTCCTAAAATATGCTAAACAGATACAGGTGGAGGATATGATAATGAGACATCAACGAAAAAAATATATCTATTTATCGTTTTTGTGACACTTGGTGGAGAATATATTATCTTTGACTCTTATTTTACGGTATTTATGGTTTAAAATAAATGTATTTATACACTTTGAATCGCTAATTCCTAAAAGATCATTAGGTATAGAATAAGAATTTTATAATTTGTACAGAAACTGATTACCGATTAGGTACGCTCTACTAATTGGATAATTATATAGGTAAATAAGGGATCTAACCTACGCATCTGTTACTTGAGTAAACTAAAATGAGCTACTAAACACGTGAATCGTGAATCCTAATTGAGGTCGTTGTTTTCAAATCTGGGCGTATGTACCCTACACTATTAAGTTCTTTTATTTCGCCTCTTTTCAGAATTCAACCAATTTTTTTTTTAATATTTAGTAACTATATCTTGAGCCGTATGCTATGTTTTTTTGGCAAATTTGAGCTTATATATATTTTTTATTACAAATTTATATGTTCCGACGTTCTCCTCAAAACGGGAGGTCTTAGCCCAGTTATGGGATATGGAACGTAAGTCAGGTTAGGTTAATTAATTACTAAATCGTCGAGATTGGGGTTTTATTTGATATTATATTTTTACTAAGTGTCTTTTGTTATGGTGTTGGACTAAATGATCTGAACCGCATCACCGATATTTATTTGGTTAAAATGTATGGACAATTGCTTCGTGTAAAATAAATCCATTTACCTCCCTACCCTACCTACCTAATGTCGCCTTGCTCTTAATTTTAGTTATTTTATTTAATTGAAATCAGTGCCTACCCAGCAGTTTATCTACTTCTTCTTCCAATACTAAATAAAACCTCTCAATACATAGGTAGGTACTATTAGGTAGGTAACAACAACTTTTTTGATACAATAATATTTATTTTGATTCGAAACATATGACCAAGCAAAAGAGTTGAAGCCAAACCGAAGCATTAAGCAGGTTTATGTAAAGAAGTTTTTAAATATTTTTTTAAAAGAGGTACCTACTTAGTTTTGTTTAAATAAAATTCCTAATAATTTTATCTCACTTCAAAATAGCGTGCGTCGGTTTTATTGATAATAGTGATTCAAGCCATTCAATTATACTTATTATAAGTAAATGGTACTTTCGTAGGTAGAAGTGTACCCTAAGCAAAATAGCGCGTGCGCCGGCGGGATGCCTCGCAGACCACCGCAGAGATCAACGATCCTCCAACTTTGCATTCACAAAGAACAGCTGCAGTTGCATGGATGAATAAAAAAAGATTAAATACCGAACGATATTCACCGGAAAATCTGAATAATTCACACGTCAAAACCATGTAGGTAATATGTTACTCTTAGCTAATTGTTTTACAAAATATTACAAATCTCAGAAATCATACCTATAGGTACCTAGATGTTCTTAAACAGATTTGAAGACTAAACCTAGGTACCTACATTTTAACACGTTATGGCTAAAACAATATATAATGTCATACGAATAAATACATAAAAATGTTAATTATTATCGACGTTTAAGCTTGGTATTTGAATAAGTATAAATTAAGACGAAATTGATTCGTATTGAAATAGTCAGTATTAAACAATACTGTATTTTTTCTCTTTTGCTCACCGTGTTCCTTCATCCACTTAGCTTATTTATATTTTGTAGGAGAATTTAGATTATATCTCACTCGTGAAATGTTGAGTGTCTTGATGCGTGTATACTAATTGATTTTATAGTCAATGTCGCATCATTTCACGATCGCTTTCAGTGGTGAGTTTCGAATTTATTCCACGGAATAGCGCTACATATAACCATCATTTATATTTGCCGTAATTATTATAACATAAAATTATGAAGACTAATTTTGTTAACTAGGTACCTATTTATATATAATAATTATTATACTTTTTATTTTAACTACCCACCGATGTAGAAGAAAGTAAATGTTATTTATGAAAATAATAAATAGGGATTCGTATTTCTAAGCATAAACATTGAAAACGTGATAAACTTTGAAAACATATATTTTGAATATGTAACTGCGTAAAACGAATGAAAGAACTTCGGGACATGAATGCAAATTGCATGTGAATTTATGTGTAATTATTATAAAAGTATTTACTTAATTTATAAGTGTAGTAAATTTGATTGAATAATATGAAGTTGAATTATTACTTACAACTGTAAATAAATTCTTATGTAAATAGAAGTCAGTCGTAGATTATCATTACAATTATTTTTATTACTCAATGTATTAACAAAGTTTTTATTGGTGAATCGTAAATTGCATTCCGATGCATAGATACATAAACATTCAGTATTTTTTTTTGTATATCTAAGAATACTTAGCTCCTTTTTTAAATAACTGACGTTCTTGATGAATACGAACGTTGCAATTCGTTTTTTATTTTTATTTTTTTTAAGTTTCGTAAGTAATTCGAATCGCGCGCCTATTAAGAATCTGTGCTGGAGCTATTCTAGAGTTTTTGAATAAGTTAAGTAATAATGTACAAAGTTTCAACGCAATATATCAATAAATATAAATAATAAGGATAAAAGATTCGTGAACGCAATAGTTTTCGAAACAATTGATCCAAGGAACATTTAAAATTTTAGAATTTATTCTAATTACTGAAATAACAAGAAGCACGAACACTTATTTAATAAATAAACAAAACCAAAACAATAAATCATGCACACTAGAGGAACAATATTTTCATCATAAACAAAACAGTCTTGAACATTGTACCTACTACCGAACAAAAAACAAAGCTATGTTAAACATTACCTACGATCACTGGAAATCCAGCAAATATGTCACTTTAAATCAATGAGACAAAATGTAACAATCTTTTATTTGTTGCAGACAATACGCTGTCCGGTGCAAGCGCACAATGCACGAGGAACAATGTTTGCACCCAACATCTTGTTTAGGAAACATTCTTTATTTTATAAAGTCGAGTGAAAATCATGAGCCCACCGTGACGGGACACATCGCTTTTAAAATGCAATCATAAATCACGCTCAAATTACTGAACAGTGTACAAAGTAAGTACACAAATAATGTCTTCGAGCTCGACAAAATGACCACGACAGAAATGCAAAGTCCAACATCTTCGTAAATTATTGTACTTATAAGAATAAGGCTATAGATTACTAGTTAACTTTACTTATTTTTATTAAACGTCGAACATTAGAAAGTTCGTTTAAATGTTCGTGTAAATTTATAAAATAAAATAGTTTGGTAAATATTTATTTAAACAATAATTTGCGTCCTATGCTTGATATATGAACGTAGCTAATAAGGTCGTTTTTTATATACATATGTACATAATAAAACATATGATAAAATAAATTTGTGTAGCATTATCATATCTTAAAAAATATTATATATTTGAAAGCGTTATTAGAACTTTAATAATAAGTTCATATGAATACTATTAGTAAATAGATACATTACATTGGGTTTATTAGTGCAGCAAAGAGGTGACATAGTCAATGTCTCTAAAAATCAGAGCGTACAACCATATCCAAAATCATCCGTCGTGACTGGTAAAAGAACCTTTCTATTAACAGAAAAACAAACTCATGACAAACAAACAAAGAAAATAAATGTCACTGTAGTAAATGTATTATAATATTTTATTTGATTTTCATTTATACTTAAGTGCTTTAAATTTATTTATATTTTTAATGACATTTTAATAAACAGAAATAATTGATTAACTTATATCAATGACTTTTTATTTTTGTATACAAATTCTATTAGTAGATATCGACTTATTAGCGCGAACTGAACCCGAAGTATTTTTTGAATCTCTCAGCGCTACAAATCAATACACTAGAACACACTTTTCTTCTTAATTTGTTATTAAAAAAATTGTTAATAGGCTAATCTCATTTGTAACATTATTTCGTACTTTTTTGCTTTTAGAGTCATAAATTACTGCAGGGTACTTTAACCATTTTACGTTAAACATAATTTATGGGCGCAGCTTACAATTTAGAACAATAGAACCCCAAATTGTGCAGAGTTGATTGAATAAGCTGTTATTTTGCTGTTTTACAACATGGTGCCATAGTTTAAATCTAATACCAACATATGGTGTAACACTTCCTGGTGTATCCGGAGTAATATATGATGATTTTGTCCTGGTCGATTTCGGCCACGACAGCATCCAAAGGACACCAGCTAAATACGCAGGACATATTAAAGTGCACTAGTTTGTGTGCAAACACGGGTGCACTCTCTATTTCCTCAGTCCCATAATCTGTAGGACGGCATATCCGACACAACCGAAAAGACTTCAGGCGCAGGACCATCGGCTTTGAGTGCTTTCCGAGGCAAGGAAGTGTACACACTTCCAACTTCCTGATCGGACTTTCAGATTCCAGAGTTTTATTTTGATAGAAAAACTGATAACTTTTATCGGCCCGATCTGGTACTTGAGCCCAGGACCTTGGGGTCAGCGGTCATGCATATAGCCACTAGACTAACGAGGCAGTCAACTGAATATTCAATCTTATTAATTGACTGCAGTATATACTTACTACAGAATTATATACAAGTATATTATGTAAGTTATCAATTATAACAGTTTTATTCACACGATAATAATCTACTAATATTAAGTAAAATTTAAGGTAAGTATGATATTAAAATAACTTCAAACATATACAAAAACAGATACTTAGCCTACGCATAATCTAAGTTTAAAAGAGGCAATGTTGAGTGAATATTTAACACACCATAATTATAAGATAACGCGTACTTGAAGCTTAGAATTGCACCCCGTTTTGTAATTGACATTTGATTAGGTTGACTAGATTAAATAGTTTAGTAATTGTGTTTTAAAAGGGGTAATAAAATCTCTTTAGTTTAATAATAGGCTATTTGACAATGCAAAAAATAAAGTGTCGATTATTGTAATCAGTATATATTATGAGTTTAAAAATGGTTATTTATTAACGAAAGATAAAAATAATAATTAATTTATTCAAAAATCCATAAATAAAAATGCATTTTTTTAAACGTTTGTCACGTGACACAAAACGCTCCTGATTGGTCGGGCTAATGATGACGTCACTTGCTTGTTAACCTCGTTTGTCTACTGTAAGTGGATTATATGTGCCACAGATTATAATAATATTATTATAATAATATTACTGACGGCTGAACTAAAATAATAATAAAATAGTAAAAGATGATCATCTGAAAAATAAATAACTTTTTAATTTAGCTGTAATTGGGTTTCTATATGTTCCTACCTGTGTGGATAAGTCTTTAATAAAGTCTTTCCATTTAAATAAATAATTCACTCGCAGAAGTGATCACTAAACTAGATTTGGTCTTGGTATATCTTTTATAAAAGGGATAAATGTTTTTAAAACTTATGACAAATAGACGGCGCAGACGCAGAGCAAGCAGCTTTAATGCACCGTCGGCGCGCAGCGAGCTCATCATAAATCAACTCGGTTGATTTTATCTTGTTTCTAATCGCAGCGATTAAACGATTTAAGAAATAGTTCAGTCCGTCTTTCATACGTTAATGTCATAAAAAGTTTTTATTAAATTAGAGATTTCAATAAACAATTATTCTATAAAAAAATAATATATTATTAATTTACTATAAATAATTATAAATGTATTAGTCAAAGAAATAAAAAACAAAAATTCGACAAAGGTATAATTAAGTATATTATTAGATACTAGTATTCGCCCGCCGTTTCGATCGCGTGCGAGTGGTTGTAGATTTTAGGTAAGTATAAAAAGTAGCTTAAATTCTTCCTTGGGGTTCAAGCTTACTTTACCTAAACCAAATTTCGTCAATTTATTTGTATGGTCGTGAAAGCGTAACAGACAGATATACTTTTGCAATTGTAATATTAGTATGGATTCTAAATACCTACTTTTATCCTTCATTATCAAATGCTCTTTTTAGTATAATGCTCGCCAGACGATTAAAGCGAAGATACCAATTTATTTATAATTCACATGACTATATTTTTATTTACGCTCGCTCAACGTAGCTGGCGGGTAAGTCGTACATATTATTAACGTAAAATTGTGTAATCGACGCTATATACCATTAAAACGGACGTTTTACATCAGTGGATACCTATTAAGGTATATTGACGCGTCCCGCATGAGAGCCAATTTAATGATCCATCCATACACTTCATCAAGAGCCAATTAATAAAAATTACCACTTACATAAAACTATTAACGTCCAGCCGTGAGCGCCGCCGATAAACTAATCGAAATCATCTCACAGAGCCATAATAAATTAATTGTTTTATTATGTCACAAGCAAGATGCGATAAAAAACTTACAAATTGCTATACAATTGAGACATCCCGCTATCTCTTTTATTAGGCACGTGAAACTTTTACGAATAACGGCCGTCGTAGGTTCGACCTATCAAAAATCAAGATGGCTGCATCGCCCATTTTTCGGGCCTCAGCATGACTCTTATGCTAATGAGACCCAAAAACAAACATTGTTACAAGGCAAATGTGTAACATACAATAAAAATAAATTAAATAATAAAGGGAATCGTTAAAATAGAAGAAATGTCCGTAATTTATCCACGAGTCACCTTTTAGGCATTCCGTGGATGCCTTCACGGCGGGGTCTCGCCCGCTCCAGTCGCGATCTCCAAATAAAAAGGCGCCACAAAAAGACGTATTCAATAAGCCATTGGCCATTACGGATGTAATCGATGAGATAAATTAATAATAATGAAAATTTGAAGATATGTTTCAAATGTTTTAGCCTGTCCACGACGTAACGTACATTGTGTTACTGCCGGTTCTTATATTATATGCTAATTTTCCGTCTTTTAAAAAACAATTACTGTCGATATTCAACTAAATTTTTTGGTTTACGATTGTATATACAATAAAATTTGTTTTTAAGCGTGACATTTATTTCATCCATGATGACCGACTGGAGAGGTTTAAATACAAAATAAATAAACAAAATATCAAGTAGGCCTCGACTTATAGGTATTAAGAAAACAACACAAGATTTCCAACTTACTTGAAAGGCTAAGAGATAATCTATACTAATATTTTATAATATATGCATATTTATATGAAAACAAACTAACTACGGCTGTTCCCTCAAACCGCTGAACCGATTTAGATGAAATATGATAGAGAGATAGTTTGAATCCTGAGGAATAGACATAGGCTATTTTTTAAGGGGTAAAATGGCAGGTGACGGGTTATGTGCTTTAGGTAAAAAAATATATATTCCGGACGAGTAAACTCACAGGATCAGTTAATATAACATGTAAATGTAACTTTAAACATGTATATGTATAAGATACAATTAATTTCTAACCTTTCCAAGCTGCATAGAGGTTCATAATAGTAACAAAATATGTTGTGTCTAATTCTAAGAAAATGTTATATTTTTGTGAAAAAGAACTTTCTTTCAAACGCCGCATGGTGGGCATGTGTTACATATTGTAAACATTATAAAGGGTTAATTAATTAATTTAGTCTTCTGTGTATATCCATGGTTTAAAATAAATGATTCATAACTTTTTCATTAAAAAATTAATGGGGATGGATTTTATATTGTATTACATAGTGAAATAGCTAATTAAACACGTGAATAATTCTCAATAATAAACGATAAGACAGTCCATTAGTATTTGCCGGACTAGACAAATAAAAAAAAACAACACTCTGATGCGTCATGATTCGTACGATTATTGTATTTTTGCCTATACTACGTACCTACATATCATTTTGAATGTTACCAATATCAGTTGTTAATTTTAAGCGTTAATAATAAGCTGATGGTGTAACTATTTCAATAAATAAATAAAACATCGTATATATCACGTAAAACAGATAGTCATATATATAAAAAAAAAATTATAAGTACTCATCCGTGCGACATTTTATCGTGTGTTCAATAATTTAATAATCGATAGATAATAGATTAAAATTTTTATTTGTAATTAATTTAGCATTAAAGGAAAATGTTTCATTTGCATACTGTTATCATGTTTTGACAACCACGCCCACGCTATACTACGAAACGAAAAGAAAATGTCATTGACCAAAGTCCGCAGATTTATTTACGGAGCATATATTAATTTAAAATGAAATGCTATCATTTTAATGTGAAACTTATTATAACCCATCGATTACCACCACTTTAATGGAAGCTTGTAGAATATGAGTAGACTAACACCAATTCCTAAAAATTAACAGACCTGTGAATAAAGAAATTGTAAACTCTAGGTCTAGGTGCGGTTTAACTTCCCATTTTTAATCACAAAAATAATTTCAAATATTTACATTTTGAGATCTACTGAGTTTGATTCTGTTTTTAGAAGAATTTATGAGTGTGTATGTACACATTACCGTCTTTACCATAGGGCACATGGGGCATGTGCCCAGGGCCCCCATCCTGAGAGGGCCCCGAAGAAAAAACAATTTCCTTCACACTCAACTCAACTTGTGCTCACGTTGATGTATATATTCGAAAGTGATATATTTGTAAGAAATAACTAAAATATTTATCAAAAAAGGCTATAAAATAGCCATAAGATTGTACAACCAATCAGACTCCTACGAATTTACGAAAATTACCGCACCGTTTATTGGAAACTATACTTGAGGCCTGGCCATGAGCAAATTATTGGTACAAGGTAGTAAATATCTACCAAAAGGGCCCCAAATTCATGGGTGCCCAAGGGCCCCAGCATAGCTTGAGAAGGCTCTGTATGTTCATTCATCTTTATATTCTTGTCACTTATCTTGAGAACAAATTATGATATCGAATCGAAAATGTAATTGACATTCCATTACATCCGGCCCACATAATAAAATGCAAATGCGTACTCAAACTCAAACTCAAACTCAAACTCAAATTCCTTTATTCAACATAGAAGCATTACATTTTCTTATTGATAGTCAAATTAAACACTACCACCTGTTCGAAAAAAGGAACACCCTGACCTGAGAAGAACCGGCGAAAGAAACTCAGCGGGTCTTTTTTTTTGTCAAATTAATTACATACATAATTGTATATGAATAGAAACAGCCAGGAGGCGCTCGTTTTATTCCCAAGGTGTGCTATCAAACATAAACTCACTAATTGTATAGTAACCTTTAGCACACAAGCACCTTAACAATTTTTATAAATTTGGCAAGAGAAGCATTTTGAACGCTTTCTGGGATCCTGTTGTAGAAGCGTCTACATTGCCCCACAAAAGAGTTACTGACTCTATGCAGCCGAGTAACAGGAGTAACAAGATTGTGTTTGTTCCTTGTACCAATGGTATGAGAATCACATTTTCTCATAAAATATATATTGAGAAGCAACAGTTAATATCTTAATTTCTTTAAATTTATACCTTAATGATTCCTTGTCTCCTAGGTTATAGATTGCGCGAATAGCCCTTTTCTGCAGCACAAATATAATATGAATAGCGGCTGCGTTACCCCAAAGCATAATACCGTAAGACATTATACTGTGAAAGTAACTGAAATAAACTAGGCGAGCCGTATCAACATCGGTAAATAATCTAATTTTTTTGACCGCAAATGCCGCAGAACTCAGTCTACCCACCAATCCGTTTATATGGGGGAGCCACTGTAACTTGGCATCAAGAGTAAGGCCAAGAAATTCAGTTGTTTCAACTGGATCCATCGATTCCCCATTGATAAGTACATCGGGTTTTACATTTTGCACGTTTGGTGTGCTAAATTTTACAATTTTAGTTTTCTTATTATTCAGCCTAAGATTATTTACGCTAAACCCAGTGTACTATATCATACATAGCATTGTTTACATCGTCATACTGTACCTGTTTCCTATTAATTTTAAAAACCAAAGAGGTATCATCAGCAAACAATACTATATCATGTTTGTTCCCAACAAGAACAAGTCATTTATGTATATGAGGAATAGAAAAGGTCCAAGAATTGATCCTTGTGGGACCCCCATACCAACTGAGACCCCAGGAGACCTTGACCCTTTAACGTCAACCTTCTGAATTCTATTGTTAAGATAAGAAGTCAGAAGGTCGAGTGCACATTCTCTAATTCCATAGTGATATAGTTTCCTGACCAGAGTTTCATGTTGAACACAATCAAAGGCTTTGGATAAGTCGCAGAAAATCCCTAAGATCTCCTGCGACCTCTCCCAGGCACGCAACAAAATATCGTATCGCCGTAAGACACTTTACCATATCACAGGTATGAAGGGAGTTCTTACAGAAAAGAAACACACAAAACTTTTTATATAACATTTGTAGGCAGCGGGGCAAACATACTTATACTGGCTCACGGACCCTTCAAATCAGAACAAAATAATACTAAGTATTGCTTCTTGCCGGTTGAATATATATTAGTCGTACCTACGGACAAAGCACTACCCACAAAGTATAGAAAAAAGAAAGAGATACCTTGTTTTTAATAACTTAATGCAACGTTGAAACCTCAGCCAAATCTATGTGTTAAGTACACTTTATTATGTACCTAGTGTAATCCATTCAATGTGGCGAACACTGATCGGTGTATTTCCTTTTCACCTGTCCATACGTCGACCAGCGTAATTGTTCGCTGTTAATCAACGACAATCCTTACTTTTACAATTAAGGTTCAATTATTGTGTTCTTATTTAATATAAAAAGTTGTATCCTTCGCGAGTGAACAGATCTATACATACCTGCAACAATATATTTATATTATAAGAAGTAAAATGTAAGGCATATGTAAGGTTGTAATCCATATCATAAGAGCTAATCCTTCTGCTGCAATGCTTAATATATTTTTTCTCCTTTTTATACACAAAATAAAGCAATAAATAAATAAATAAAATAAATAATAAAGCAAGAATATCTCAATTACAACGAGCAAACATAAATTAAGTATAGATACGTGTACTTATACTTAGTATTAATCATATAAAACTTTTAATTTGAATTATTCAAACACCCGATTGAAAACAATGTTCGATTAATTTTTTAAATAATCATCTTTTATGCTCTAACTCTACGTTTTCTTAATTTTGAAGAAGTAAATAAATTCGAAATTTAAATTACTTTAAAGTTTATTACATAAGTTCACGTCTTAATGTTATATTTATTTCACATAAGTACTGATATATATTATTTTATTAAGAAATAAAAAATATCACAATTCAATGATTTTAATTATTGATTCAAACAATTATACTTGTTGATGTTTAGGTAGAACGAAAATGACGACTTTTATTTGGTAGATGTTTAATGTACAAGGATGTCTTGCCAAGAATAAAGATTTTCAAAAAAGTTACAACATAGATGTAGATGTTTAATGTACAAGGATGTCTTGCCAAGAATAAAGATTTTCAAAAAAGTTACAACATATTACTTAAAAGTAATAGAATCTCATTATTGAATTTGCGCTATCAAAAATGACATTGCCTATATTTTTCTTAAGGCGCTAACTTTCTTTAACTAAAGAGACTATTTACTTACAGACATGTAGCCCATCTGTTTATTACCATCTTTAGTCGTAATAGTAAGCTAGTATTACCAAATCAAACTTTGCCTTGTAGGTAGATATAATTTCAAAAGATAGTAGTTTTTAACTTATCCTACTAAAAAGTAGATAGATCTTCCATTTACTCGTTTTCAAGACTAAAATAAGTGTGTACATATAAATCCAATCCAAAATTTTGAAATTTTTTTTTATTTCTATTTTAAATATTAACGATCACATGTGTGTGATCGTTCATGTTTAAAGGAATCCAAAAACATATTAATTAAAAAAAGATCCATCTATCAGATAATAAAAATTAACACAATATATTTTTGTTTGACAGAGAATTGTTATAATAAATATATATTTACTATTAACTAAAGGAATTATTTTATATTTTTTATTATAACAATTTTATATTTCACAAATATAAGTTAGTACACAAAATGTGGTTTTTACAGAAATAAAATTAAAAGCCTAAACTTCAAATGTTGGTAGACTACCGAAAAGTTAGTAGAGTTGGCAGCACTGTAGCAACAGCAATTTTTGATCTTGAAAGTTCTTTCTGCGAAGCCGCTAGTGAGTCACTCGGGTTTACAAATTATGTTATTTAAAAAATTTATTGCAGGAGACCTTTATAAATATTCGTCAATAACAATATTGGAAACTTTTGCTAATAATCATAACCGCTTATTAAAATGTCAATTTCACTGCATATAACACAAATGTTATTTATGATAAGTACACATATTGTCGAAATTATGAAAATTTCAGTATCAAAATACGAGTTGAGATTTTTTCATGATTAAGGGGTATAAATTTGATATGATTGTTATCTGTTAGGTAGTAAAATTATTAATCAGTATTTTTATTCTTACGCCACAATGTTGATAAAAGTTTATAAAACTATATTGTATAAAATATTAAATACATTACGAAAAAAAAATTATGAAGACAAATAAAACAACCAGCACATCTTGTTTCTTAATTTTTATTGGTAAATTCACATTCAAATTATAGACCACGATGTTGATAGATGTTACATTATGGGATTTCTACAGATAAAATTTAGTACATTACTATGATACTGTATCGGTATTTTCGACACTACTGCAATAAATAGCTACATCGACATTAGGGTGCATAAATGCTTCAAAATTTTATAATCGGGAATGGTGAATCAGCAACGAGACAGTCAGAAAATAGAAAAATTGAAATACAGTTACATCATTCGAACGAATTCACGATACAGATCAAACATCAAAAATATTTCTATATTAATCAACTACTCACATCATTACTGAGAAATGATAAAACGCGTGCGAGTCACGACCAATCCGACGCGATGCAAACGAAACGTGTATCATAATTTACGTTAATCGAAGATCAACTATTGATCGCGACTGCCTCGCGTATCTTAAATATAGGCAAATATGCCCGATGAATTTATATAAACGATTTTAAGAAACGGACGCTGTCGCGAGCCGCGCACCTGAGATTCAGCGCTCGCTAAGCGTCGCACAAACACATCTTTGTCGCACCGCTCTTTCCATATAAGCATGATCACGGATCAATTTCAACCCTACTCTCCGAGTACAATACATTAATCTATGAATCGCACGTTTAGTGCGAAGGGACACGAAGGTGGCACAATTTGGGACGGTATTTAGACCAGAGCCTCGATTAATAAATTACAATAAAATAGAATGGAAAATTAAAATTGTGACTTGGTTTCGTGACTGGGTAGATTGGGAATGGTATCCTATTGTAACTGGTGTCGGCTCTGCCTAAAAACCGTGGTACGTGTTACGGTACGTGTAATCGTAAATCTAGCGGTGCGTGGCGGGCGGTGCGAGGCGTATGCGCTTACGAATCGCCCCACCAGTCGGTGCCGCCGCCGTTGCCGCCGCCACCTCCGCCGTACGCCCCGCCGTAGTTGCCACCGTATGAACCGCCGCCGCCGTATCCAAAACCTATTCAATTTTATATTACATTAGTTACATATAATGCACTATTAGAGATGTAATGAACTGCCAGTATGTAACAAATGAAAAAGGATGACATGGCAGATATAATTACCGCCAGAGGGTCCTGCGGAGCGTGGCGCCTGTCGCGGCTGTGTACGGAAATCGCGGGCGCCGAAGCTGCTTGATGCGAAGCGACCGCCGCCGGAACGACTTCCCGTTCGCCGACCGCCGCCGCCAGAACGACCGTCTACCGCTGCACTCGTTAACCAACTATAAAATATTAAAAAATATATATAATTTATTATAAGAAAACATTTCATATATAAGGAAAATTCAATCATGAAAATATTTTTTTTAAATTAAAATATCCTTAGCTATCTATGGGTTTGACTATTGTAACACAACTAATTTTAAGATATAGTTATTAAATATACTCACTTGGGAACATCTTGTTTAGCCTCGATGAGCAACTCCACGAGTTCCCTTGCAAGACCGCGGTTGGAGTCATTGAAGAAGGATGTGGCAACACCGAGGTTACCCATACGGCCCGTACGACCGATACGATGCACGTATTCCTCGACATCGGACGGCAGGTCGAAGTTGATAACATGACGTACATGCGGAATATCCAAACCTAAATGTTCTTGTATTTAATATTTGTTTCTTTTTTACACAAGCAATGAGAAACGATAACCAAAGTGTTAACACAAATTTAGTTTTCAACTCAATTAATTATATAAATAAAATATATTTCTAAAACACAATTTAATATTATATTAAATATTATTTGAACAACCAATTTTACCGGTGAAAAATAAGTATTTCTAGTCATAGATATTTATAACAAATCAGTGTAGTTTATTTTTGCAAAATGAAAAATACCCACCTGTAATCCACACGAAATGAAAGCAGTAAGTCATTAGAAGGTTAAGATAATATGTTTCTTTAGCAGAATATAAATTTAAGAAGGCATTGATTGTTAAGAATAATTTGATTTTTTTTAACTTTATAATAACTAAACCCTTCATTTCCCAATTTATAATAATAGGTATAAAATACTTATTAATATTAATTATAATATTGTTATAAAATGACCTCTAG
The DNA here is from genome assembly GCF_037043105.1 of Vanessa tameamea. Lineage (NCBI taxonomy): Eukaryota > Metazoa > Arthropoda > Insecta > Lepidoptera > Nymphalidae > Vanessa > Vanessa tameamea. The sequence continues at coordinate 6,522,624 of NC_087313.1, read as the reverse complement.
CGGCAACAGCGGTGGCGACCAGTATTGGCGTCTGTCCTGATCTGAAGCGACGAAGGGCCTCCTCACGCTCCCGTTGCGAGCGATCACCGTGAATGGAAGTCACTGGGTACCCGTCTGCGTACAGGAACTCCTCTAGCTGATCCGCACCTGAAGAATTAAATAAATAAATATTAGCAATTTGCTCGTTGTTAGGCTGAGGACCATGAGGTCTTCGACAATAACCACAATTCAACTAAAAAAAAATTTTTTTTTTCTTTCAGAACCAATATGTTGTATAAGTATGCAAGTAAGCTGTCACGAGGATTGATGAGAGTAACGGAATAGAGAGTAGACTTGTGTTTACACACACATTCGAGCACTATAACATCCCCTTAGCAGTTGGCTATTCTCTATTGACAAAGGCTACTTTGACTGAAATTGATCAAGACATTATCATTATCTATTATCCTTACATACCAGAATAGGCCAGTTATCTTTCCTAGAAATTATTTCTTAGAAATACGTTTACGAGTGATACTACTCTGACGATACCCAAGATTCGAGATGAGGTAGCTTAAATATTTAGTTTACGTGAAAGTAAATTAACATTTACGATATCAGTTGTTTCATCGTCGTTACGATGAAATAAAATTAAATGGAAAACCCACCTTTTTTTGTTTCCACAAAGACAAGCGTTAGCTGGTCTTCTTCAGTTTTTGAGCGTTGCAGCAAATTGGACGCGTTGAGTAAATCCAATAAGAACGATCGCTTATCACACTCTTCTACCCATACAACCTAAAAGCAAATGAATTTATCATAATTACAAATAAGAATACAAAACGCACATTAATAAATAACAATAGTGTATATTATTATAATTATTATTATCTTTAAACATTTCCTTTAATTATTAGGGTAAATACCTTTTGAGTAATATTTTCGGAAGTAGATCCGACGCGTCCAACGGCGAGGAACACGTAGTTGTAAAGAAAGTCTTGAGCTAAGACTTGTATCTGCTTGGGGAAAGTGGCGGAGAACATGAGGGTCTGTCGCTCGCCGGTCTTGGGCATCGTATGTCCTTCAACAATCTTACGGATCTGGGGTTCGAAACCCATGTCCAACATGCGGTCGGCCTCGTCGAGCACAAGATGGCGGCAGTAGTCAAGCGCTACTCGTCCTCGGTTCAGCATGTCGACGAGACGGCCTGGCGTCGCGACCAGAAGGTGGCAGCCACGCTCCAGTTCACGGAACTGGTCTTGGATTGGTGAACCGCCATATCTGTATAAAACACGTAACCAATAATAATAAAAGTAATCGTTCTCTGAGTTGGCATCAGTTAGGACGTTCGTAAAAATCTGCCAAAACCTTCCCGCAGTGTCAGTGAATTAACTGCGCTAATTTAAAAGGAAATAGTATAAGGCCAAATAAGTAATGGCTTTTTATACTCACACGACGCAAGGTCTCACGCGGGAACGGTATGCAAACTTTCTAGCCTCATCGTAAATCTGTGTGGCCAGCTCGCGAGTAGGTGCCAGCACTAAGCCGAGGGGATACTGTTTGCGTTTGATTGGCCTTTAAAGATATAAAAAAATATAATTAGAATTTCTTTACACATATGTTTTACAAAGGATTTTTAATTAGCTTATCATGCTACAAGAATAAAACATTGATCCATACCCTAAGTGTTTAACGGGTCCTGCTTCGTACATCTGGTTGAGGATGGGCACAAGGAAGGCTGCGGTCTTGCCGGAGCCGGTCTGCGCGCACGCCATCACGTCTCTCCGGCCCAGTACTATCGGTATCGCGTACTTCTGCACCGGTGTCGGCTTGTCGTAGCGTGCGGCTGCTATGTTCGTGCTCATTATTTCCGTCAGGTTAACATCCTCAAACTGAATTCAAAGAGAATATATGTATTTATTTATAATTATTACACATATATATATATATAACATTTCTTTATTTAAAAATGAAAGTTTATATCAGACAAAATTAATAAGGATCTTTATGTCCTTGATTAAATAAGATTTATTTACCGTTTATTAATTTAAAAAAAAATCCAGAAAAATTGTCAAATTATGAGTTTTGAAATCGATTCTGGAATTTTAAATTTATGAAATGGGAGTATATAACATTATGCAATATAACAACAATGTCATGAAAATTAGCCTTGGAGCTAGCGGAAAGATATATTATGCTCAGGGCAGAGGTATTACAATGAGCTCAATCCTATTTAAAAATATTTGTTTGTAAATTTTTCATTATTAATTTACAAAATGTTTACATTTGTAATGAAGTCCGGGACGTTCTCCCCGCTGGCCTCAACTGGTATATCCTCGTATTTGGAGAAGTTGATGCCTGTGTTTCCAGTGCCAAAGAGCTCCAACTCCTGCCGCTCGTCGCGAGGTAACGGGACTGTCCAGTCGTTCTAGAGAAGAAAATTAAAAGTTAGTCTTTTTATTTTAATACATCATAATTACTTTAGTCACTTCAGCAGAGCTTTAATAGTCATTCAGTAGAAATTTATACAATATCTTGATTTAGTTAATAAATTGCCTGTTATTGCATTTTAATTACCTCGTCCCTGCGAGACGATGTACGTCGCACGTCATCGGAACCCCAGCGCGAATTTGAACGTTCGTCGGAGCGCGGCTCCGGCTCTTTCCAGCGGTCGTTGCGAGGTGGTGGCGGCTCATTGTAGTCTTCGTCGCGACGCACATCTCGCGACGGTGCCATGGCTCGCCCACCGGGACTTGGAGGCACACCTCCACCCCCGCCGGCTCCGCCACCGCCTCCTCCACCGCTTCCGCCTCTGCGATCCGGCTCAGCCCACCGCTCTGAGTCGCCATTTTGATATCCGGCATCACGACCTATTGGTCAAAATTTTATTATTACCCATCCATAAGCCTTTAAAAATCTACCGCTGGGCAATTGGCGCCACTCCCACTGATCCTATGCCCTCTGTATCCAGAGGTTTCCCTAGTACGGGAAGGTTTACTATATGCACCTTTCACAGTATGTTATGATTTTACCAAATTGTCTGTATAGGGAATATAAGTGAAAGTGTTTGTATGTAAGTAAAAATAAATAAACAGCTTGTAAACGCTTCACTTTATGGCTGCTATTCGTATCTCGCTAATTGCATCATTGAAAAAAAAACAAATAATACTACGTAAATCGATTTACATTAGACATATAACTATATCGAATCGGTTAGCTGTAAGTAATAAATCAAAAATTGTAAAAGTTGATGAAATTTTAAATAATTCTATGTAAAGGTCAAACCAGCATAAATAACACCGGAGTCAATTACGAGGGAACCTGTACACAAATCAAAATAATCGAAATTTTTAAATCAGTAGATCTTATAGATCTATTCACTCACGAAGGCACGCCCTCTTCCACTTTAAATTAATAACGGTTTAAATTTTACAAATATACTCTAATTAGTATGTTTTTGCTGACCTTTCTATTATGTTTACCGTCTCAAGCACACTAAGACATATTTTCATCTAAGCACGGACGTCACTCATACTAATGTGGACGCCGATAATCTAACGTAAGGATGATTAAATTTATATTATTTTTAGTAGTAAATTAATATCGAAATGCATGTAAAAGTGAATCGTTTATACATTATTATATACAAATATATTAAACGGGAATAACAAATATATTAAAAATCAAATAACTAAATTAAATTAAAAAAAAAATCTGAATAAATATTCTGAATGTTTGTATTTTACTTCTATTCGTTTTTAAGTTATAATAATTTTTATTTAATATATACATAGAAGTTGGTGACTGATTTTCCCTCATCAGTCCGAGTATGTTGTAACGGAACTTCAGATCTACCACTGAGTGAATCTCAGGTTATCGCGACCCAATCTCACGGTCAGCTCATTCAGTGTTATTTTTTCCGAATCGCATAGTTCTAAGCTAGTACAAATTTATAGTTCGAGCTGAAAGATATCTGAGCTTTACACGGATATGTATGGTAATCCTTAACTATTCGATGGTTACTAACAGTTTTCACTGGTTTGATCACAGATCTATCCTAATATTCTATAAGTCTGCCAAAATGTATATCTCGCTTTTTTGGAACCAACGTCACAAATCCAAATGTCCATCGAAGAGATCCTCCTTTCCCAAGAACGCAGCAAGTATGTGGCGTCATCCTTTGTTTTGCGCATCGTATTTTGTGTGCTTAAAGTTGAATTTAAGTCCCCGATCACAATTGTATAGTTAGTTTTTGAGTTATTTTGTATAGCCCGATGCCCGTTCATTCAATATTTCAACCTTATTTTCGGGGTGAGTTGATTTCGATGCATATTACCTTTATCAAATAACTTTTTGATATTCTAAGTAGATATAAGGTATGCTAACCTGGATAAACTGTAAACTTCAACAAAGTTGCTGACCAGGGAGTTTAGGGCACAAATCCTTTCCTTAGTGCTATATTCCAAATAACCGACCTTAAAAAGTTATAAATGGTTCCACGAACAACTCTTGTTTCCATTATTTTTATACACAAAGATGAGCAACCACCTTTGCGAACTCAATGTTGCATAAAGGTGCTCTATATTATAAAAATGAACTGTCTGTAACTGTTTGTATAATAACGAAAATTTTCACGGTGGGCATTTTAACTTATGGCATGTACAATTTTTGCATTAATATTTTAAATAACCGAAAAACATTCTACTGATGAACGCAATCTCATGAGATTGCGGTGTAATGACGGCACGTAAATTTAAAATCAATAATATATTTTAAAAAAAGTTCTCAGACTATATTGCAAGAAACTCCTTGGCTTTTGTTTGAATTTCATACTTTAAAATTCAAATACGTAACAAATTTAATTATCCATTATATTATTTAATTGCATTAAAAAACTATTTCTCTCAGAAACAAATAAAAATATAATTAACAGTATATTTATAACAAAACAAAAAAAATCTAGTACCATATTTCAAGTTTTATAATATATTAATTTATTTTTTATACAGTACCTAGTGTTTATATGTTTTTTATGTTGTCGGTACTACCAGAAATTATCAATGCTTATTATAATTACATTTTATTAATCAATCACTGAAAATCAATGAAAATTAAATAAATCCGTGTCCGAAGAGAAAGCATTTGAAATAAAAAGCCTTTTCAGGAATTAACGACATTCGATTAACTTCACTTTAAAATTAAAAATAACTTAATATCAGAACATTTAGCATTACTGCCAACGGTTGTTCTTAAAAAGGCTCGTATTGATAAAATGTCAAGAGTTCATACCTATGTACTCACCGCGGTCCCTGCGCGGGAATCGCGAATCGTAGCCGCGATCGTAGTCACGGTCGCGGTCACGGTCGCGGTCGTCGCGCCGACCACCACGGTCGTAGGCTCTAGAGTTGCCTCCGAATGATGAACGGTTGTCCCGTGCGTCGTTAGGACGAGAATCTAAGCTTGAACGCTTAGGTTCGTCACCTGGACAATTAAGTTTTTAAATTAAATCCTTTTTAGTTAATGAATAGCGGAGCAATAGCCATCATGAAAGGTAAATAATATTCGTACTTCTTATTTGACTGAACTAAATGTGTTAATGTTTCATGAGTTAGGTTAGAAGAATTAATAATAATTTGCGTTTTATGAAATGTCCTTTTAATTTATATTAATTATATGACCTGTGTCAAGACCGAACCTACAACTACGAAGTCATTTTTTAACAATAAAAAATTAGATAGGTTAGTAAAAAGTTTACAATCTATTATAAAATCCGTTTATTTTCTTAAAATATTCGTTATTCCGATATATCGATTAATTTTAAATGAAATGCATAGTTAAGGTATTTCCAGGGCGATTAACAATACGTAATTAGTACCTAGTTTAAATATTAACCTCATTTTATAATTATGTGGTATACGTTTAAGATAAAGTTTTAATTCCCACTACAAATGAGTTCACACTTAGATACTTCGGCGTGCAATTTATGTCATCATTCGCTCGCCCTAATCCCATTTATTTAGGTCAATGTAGTGTTTTTCTCTTACATTTGATTTTTAGTTGTATAAATCAGCCACTTTCCCTCTTATACGACCCCTCAATGCATTTTATTTTCAGTCCTCTTCCTTTATAGCCATTCACACCTAACACTCATCTTGAGTTGAGCCGAGATAGGCCAGTGGCAAGAATACTTAATTCTTAATCGAAGATTGAGAGTTCAAACCTATGTGCTTAATTTGTGTTTATAATACATCACATGCTCAGCAGTGATAGCAAATGTCATGAGGAAAACTGCACGTATTCGATGAAATCCTTCTATATGTGTATCCGCTAAGAGCGTGGAATAAGCTGAATAACTTTGCCTCAAATAGATAACTTTTCTCTGCAATCGAACATCATAGGCTGTTACAATTCTCTTCTTATAATATGACATACATTTCCATATTGTGACAATCTTTTGTTTTTCTGTGAGAGAACAGATCTGATGATAATTTTATTTAATGTATTTCATTTTAGTTTAAGATAAACTTAAGGTTTTGTATTATCCTTAACATCTGGGTCTTTTTCACCATCATTCTGTATCAAGCATGTCGAGTTACCTAAGTCATAGACTGTTAAAGTGACCATTTCATGTGTATCAAACCAATGCTAACAACTTACATACATTTTTAAGACATCAGAGAAAGGTTTAATATCAGTTTTCTCTACAAACAGAGAACCTTTATATTTTGGTTCCAGTTACAAAATATTTTGTTTTCAATTTAAGAGGATAATTTAAATAAAAGGTATTCCCAGTTGAAGCCCAGAGAAAGTTGACAGCTTCTTAGTTCCATATGTTGCTAATCACTTACAGCAGTGGGTCCTGCATTTCTATCCAATTGTTTTATTGCCATCCCATCAGACAGGGAGAAAATAAATTGAGGCAACTGCATAATCATTGGTATAAAATAATTTTATATACTTAGAACACTTGAAACACTATTTAAATAAAACAGGTTTACATTTGCACTACACATTATCTTTAAAATTTTTGACAGAAGGTCAAAAAGGCTATTAATATACAAAATGATATCCTGTTAAATAGGAAGTTAGTGTGTTACATTCATTTATTTTTTTAAGCAAATATTTTGAGATATTTCAATGATATGCAAGTTCAAATAATTTCATTTTTTCGAAATGAAAATCAACTGACTATAGCAATCTAATCTGTATAATTGATTGATATAATTCAATTACAATAAATTTTGATAATTAATCAAATATACATACTTCAATTATGTTATATAATATTCTGTAATAATTTAATGAATGATAAACAAAAATAAAAAAAGTACATAAATAACCAAAACCTTAATTATAGAAACAACAAAAATTAACTGGTTAATTATATGTAATATATAATTATAAATAAGAACTAATTTTGTATTCTATATAAATAGTTATTAAATATTTTTATATCAAAATTTCTAACTACAGTTACAACCAAAGTTTATTTAATAGTTTATGAGGTTAAGAATTCAAGACAAACCTATTATATCAAAATATGTACAAAAGTAATACTGACAAAACAGTGGTCTTAAAAAGTAAAATTCAATCTAACATTATTGTCTTACATTCTCAACAATCATTGTATGCTTAATGTAAAAAAATCATGATCAAAACATAGTATATATATTTTCCTATAAGCAAAGGAGGGGTCATTGATCTTACCGACTGAGGCTTTCTTTGTTTCGTCTAGGGGTCAAAATTGATAAAGTATATTCCAGAATACATACACAATATGTTATAGATAAGTTTGAGATTAAAACAATGGATGAATATGATATTTTTATGCTGGGCAGTTACTAGCTGAGTACAGAAAGCTAAGGAATTGACATCAATATACTAATCCATATGTATATTGATACATCTTAGGTCAGCAAAGAAAATAAAATATATTAAATGTATAAAAAATCTTGATAAACAATTGCCAGGCACTTATCTTTGGCCTACATTTTAAATTTGTCTTTATAAAACATGATTGATGATTGAACTCTTTGAAAGAATTAATCATCATCTTAATATAATTTTACCTTTTGCCTCCAACTGCCTGCGCAGGTGCGGAGGAATATAGCGGCCAGTACTCCTAGGAGCCTGAGGCTGCAAGTCCAGACCAGCAAGCTGTAATAAAAGAAACAAATATTTTAAAAAATAAAATGTAAGAAGTATATATAGTCATTTTTATTTATTAAATAATAATCCTTTGTCTTAAATAACTTGACTTTAACTAAGACAATACTTTTTCAATAAATAATCTGTGATGAGATATCACTTTAAATTTTAAACTGTATTTAGTAAAATAATAATAATTAAAATTTTTAGACTGGTACAAAATTCTCTATTGTAAATAAAATTTCAATATTAATTATTTAAAGTTGTAAACTGTGTCATTGAACTTCTATCAGCGCCTAAAATGATATACTCTCTACTATTATTATATTATATATTAAGCAGTGTGATAATAGCTTTATCTTGTGACTTCCTTAATGTGAAAATATGTTAGTTCACTGCTATCATTATATATTTTAGAAATGCAGAAATTAAATGTTGCAATACGAAATGAGTACTAATATAGCAAGACAATACTATTGATAATAGATTGACCGTTACCCTAAGCCTTAGTTATAAGTCTTTTGTTTAAACATGTTAAAAAAGTTTTCCTACAGATACATTTGCTTAAAAGAGAGCAGTTATTATAAGAGCTTTTTTGTTTGATTGATTTATTTCATATTACAACAAGATTTGTTCATACAAATTGTAAAAGTACATTTTGTGTTTAGTAATAAAATATAAATAATTAAGAGAATATGAGATTATTTTTTTTAGTTAAAATATAACTAAATGCAACTTAGCTATGTATTAGCTTATTTCATTAAACAACTTATTTGATTATGAATTTATAAAGGAAATTTGAGAACAAAACCTTTATTTAAAAAATGTTTCTAAATTACACAATTGAAAGAAGAAATAGCAATGATCTAAATAAAATTTGTTTGTGATTGCTTATTTTGTAAAATATTCCGAAATGGGTCATTATTCAGGCTGTTAACCCATAAAATCAATGAGACACCTTAGGTGAGCCAGGTCGCCATGTTGGTTATGCCAAGACACGTAAAGTTTAATTTCATAGTTAGTATTAAAGCGGTGATTCATTGAATTACAAAATAAGCAATATTATTATTAGATCAATATTTAAAAGCCGATTCTATAGGATTTTCATTTAATAAATTAAAAATCAATACATAGTATATGTACATGAGGTACCGACCTGCTGCTCTAGACCTGTTCCATTTTGGTTGGTAACATTACTCATATTACTACCAAGCGGTACGTTTTTTTGGGAACTTTGCTCCGAAAATATTATAAAAACACAGTCTACAATGAATTTTGCACTAACACAAATTCACAAAATCACATGAAAAGACTTCAATTTTTCTCCTCGAAATCACTTTTCATTCGCAGTTTTTGTTCATCTTCATGGATGATGACTTTGTCTTTGATCATTCACTCACTCACTCAATATCATTCGGATGTTGAACGATATGAGTATATTAATAAAGAGTAAGAACTAAAACTAAATATTAAGACCATAAATACGGTAAATAATTTTTGGGGAAAGCTATTTAAATACAACAAATAAAATGAATGTTAATTTTAACAATGATTAAAGTTAATATTAATTTTTATTATTGTAATGTAATGTTATAATATTATATAATATAATATAATATTCTGTCGTTTTTAATGGAATTTATATATTTTACATGTTTTACAAATCTTATAAAAAAATACATTATAATTCACGTTTCACAATTCACAAAGTTTAAATTTATTTAAATTGACATAATATATTCAATACAGAAATCTTAATGCAATTATTCACTGTATTTTTAGTCTTTGTTGATCTTAATTAAAAAGTAATAACTATTTCTAATATGAAGAATGTGGAAAAATAGAAGTGAAAGCAAAAAAAAAACAGAAATACTGTTTACAAAATAAAGAAAAAAACAGGGCTAACAAATCATGGCCAACTGTAAAAAAAATAATTGTCAATCTCACCAACATGAAACGATTCTATAATTATATGTCACTATTTTGGGAAATAATGATGATACTTCATTTTAGTCAAATTATATTGATAACGATATTCGTACTGTATTATTGGAGATGGTTAAAAATACGGTTAATGATCCTTTTACCTCATTAAGATAATACGGCCGATGTTTCTTACTTTATAAGCATTTGATATTTCCGTTGTAAGCAATTACGTACTATGTAAAACGACTTGTGCAGTCATACATCAATAACGAATTATGGAACCATACCATTATAAATAAAGTAAACATAAAGAGTGTTAAAAATACCCAACTTTCGGGACAAATTAAATGATCGTACCTTGCAACACTGACTAACAAGACCACGACGTCAAGAAATGATATCAGCGTTGCAGAACTATCGATAGTTGACTATCGATAGTTGACCTCGAAAACTATTTAAGATATCGATAGTACTATCGATAGTATCGTATTGATCAATTCTATCGATACTATCGATAGTATCGATAGCTGTCCGTGAGCAATACTATCGATAGTGGCAATACTATCGATACTATCGATACTATCGCTAGCTCTCTGTAAGCAATTATTATTGGTAGTAGCGATACTATTGCTACTATCGATAGTCTAAAACTATCGATAGTTTTAGACTATCGATAGGTTTAGACTATCGATAGCCAGCGATTTTTTTATAGTATTCGTTTTTTAATGTAAGTAATGTATTCTAATCGCTACACTCAAGATTACTACAAAAAAGTTTCATTGTAATGACACCGTCCTCCTAAAATTATTTTTAATGTTATGAGTATTTATAATGTTTATTCATAAATCAAACACAAAAAATATTGACAACATTTTTCACATTTAAATTTTTCATTATTCCTTATTCCGCACAAAATGTCTTAATTCTAAAAACAAATATTGTGGTAAATTTAATTTAATTTATGTAAATATACACTATAGTTGGCCTACTAAATCACTTATCTTGAGAAAGTAATACTATCGGAAATTATTGGCTATCGATAGCACAAAACTATCTATAGTATCAATAGTATTGCTCATGGGAAGCTATCGATAGTATCGCTTACACCTTAACTATCGATAGTCTATCGATAGTCTATCTATAGTGGACCATCGATATGCAACACTAAATGATATTATTTATTAGGTTTAGGCATATGTATGTCGATTGTCGAATGTCGAGGAATGTTTGTCCGCAATTTTATGGTGACGTACAAAATGTACACAATAATTTCGTTACGTATTATTTAAAAAAAGAGAATACCTTTTGCAAAAAAGTTTTTACGGCAAATTAGGGAATTAGGGACACTGAGCAGCTTTTTAATAATAATATGACGAAAAGTCTTGTATATTATAGTAACTGCCAGATTGGCCTAACGGGATGAAATTTTGCACAAAAAAATCTTATGGAATGTAGGTGAGAGTTAAGAGAAGATTTTTCAAAGTTCATCCTAAGGGTAATGAAAGTTTGTGTGGAAATTCGTCATAACAGGAGCTAGAAATATGAAAATCGGTTTTAGACTTATGTTAATGAGCTAAAGAAAAATTTTAAAAATTTTTTTGAAAATTTGTTACATAAGAAAGAGGAACTTAGGATGAAACTTTGTATGGAAGATCGATATTTTTGAAAGTTAGAAATATGAAAATCGGTATTTAATCATACCTATACCGATTTTATAAATAACAGCAAACTGTTACGGTGTTTTTGAAAATTAATTGGCATTTGTTGGCATATTAAGTGCAGGAAAGGTTAAAAGGTAATTCCGTATAATAAACTTGTTTTAATTGGTAGTAGGGGTTGAACCGGTCCTTCTGGGTAGGTACCTACCACATAGTCATAACGTATTCCACTGCTAAATAACACTTTTTGTGTTTTTTGTGCCGGTTTGTAGGGTGTGTGAGTTCGTGTAAAGAACAGGCACAAGGGACATAAAATCTTAGTTCCCAAATTCTTGGAGCACTGGTGGTGTAAGAAATGCTTTAATTTACAATTAAGTGGCTCATTAGATGCCCGTCCAAATACTTATATTATATAAAAAAATCAAATAACATATATAAGTAGTCATTTAAAAAATCATTACTTGTGTAAGTATATTATGCTATTCGCGATATTTGAAATATTATTCGGTTAGATTAATTTGAATCGTTATTTTAAAATATTAAGTAAAATTTAACTTGACAATTTATGTACTTAATATAATCAAACATAGTGATTGGAAGTCGAGTCATATAAAACGTATATATTGAATCTTAAATAATTAATTCTTGAAGGTAAATTTTGTTTAACCGATTGTTATGTTATCTACGAACAAACTGCTTTGAGATGGACCTTACCTAACTATAATACGGATATGCTGGAAAAGGAATATTGTATCTGTATACTAGAAGTTTCTCTATATAAGAGAGTTATTTATCTTCTGATCAATGATATTTTTACAATTTAGAGGAAATATATGTTATGTTAATATGTGTTCGACTTCTAACTACTTACTCTATTTATATTTAAAGATTAGTAATACGAATACCAAAGAATCCTCCTGCTCTTATTCGAACGTATGTATAAAAAATTCTGTATCATTTAGAATACTTATTTCTTTGGACGACACTCGCGTGGGCTATTTGAACGGAAGTAGGCATTTGACCTTCATGCATCCTGGATAACGCTCGCAATCATTCAGTCATTTGCATCTCATCACTCCAATTTGTTTAATTTAAAATGCGGACGAAAATATTATTTTTTATAATATTCGTCATATTAATGGGGCAAAATAGCGCGAACGCGTCTATTGTTCGACAAGATGTCATCTATTCTTTCGATGAGCCTATACAAGAATACGATGTAATCATAAGAAATATAGAATATGAAGATTCCCCAGTCGAAGAGATCCCATGTCCGGAAGGGTATCAGTTGGATATTTATAACGTGTGTCGCGAAGTGTGGTGATTAACATGGTGTGATGTACCCTTTATTTTTAATATGTTTCAGTGTCGAAAAATATATTCTATGTTTTTGGTTCAAATAAATAATAGACGTAAAGTTTATGAAACTTTTATTACTACTATTGTCTATTTCTTTTTTTTTTTTTTTAATGTTTTAAATTTTTGCAGTAGTCATAATCATTAATATGAAAATAAAGTATTATATAAACATATTTTAGAATTAAGTATTTAAAATAGCTTATTGTAGAAATAAAATATTAATTTCGAATAATAATATATTAACAGAAGGAATTTATAAATGTCGATTTATTATTATATTTTATGCGCGAGGTAGGAGAGAGGCGATGAATTGCCAGGTATCAAAAAGTTCTAAAATAGGATTTCCGATGACGACGACCAGCAGAGTCGCAATGTTGGAGATGGCACCACGGAACCGAATCACGTAGTCCACGAGAACTTCTTCCACGATCGCGTTCACAATAGCGTCTATGTCACCTCCGCCGATTGCTCCATCCAAATTGGACTGAAATTAGTAAAACATTTAAATAACAATTATAATTTATTTTTTTAGAAGTTAAACAGATTTCAGCTTTTTGATAAAGTAAGACATGATAGCCCTGTCTTTGAAAAGTCAAGGTAGTAGAGGAGAAGAATCCACGCGAGCCTTTCCACTGATTAAAAAATTGAAGGAAAGTATTATAAATAAAAAAATCTAAGTACCTTAAAAGAGGGAATTTCAAATGTTGCTCCTTCAATCCGATCGATTATTACAGATTTTTCGTCATCTGACTGTTTTAAGAAAAATTTAGCCTTTATTCTAAAATCCTCGACGATAAACCTATAAGAATGAGAATATTAATTCATCTATTTTTAAATGATATTATGTAGATTACAAATATTTATTTCTACTTACTCGGCTTTTCCTTCTCCGTAAATAGGAATTGCGGTCAACAGGTCTCCAGTTAGATTGTATAGCCCTGCAATATAATTTTTAAACGTGTTTGTATTTTTTATTAAATTTGAATAGATTTTAGTAAGTTTAGGCGCAGAACCAAAGCCTGTACGTGCTTCCCGAGGTACGGGATTGTACACACTTCCAACTTCCAGAGAATTTTCCGATAGAAGAACGCCTATTGGATCTTAAGATCTGCGGCTAGTAGCTAGAACATCTAGCTACTACATCAACGAGGTAGTTGACATAATATATTCAATTATTATTTATTTTTCAAATCTAAGGCAAGTGGGCAGTATATACATAAATATGTAATCGAAAGTCATGAAATATAGTTAGCTCCGTTTTCATTTGAACTATTAGAAATAAATAATAAGGTGTAAGATTATTTTATTTGTATACTCTCAATCCATTTATATTTATCATTTTCATCTCGTGCTCGCTTCTGAAAAACATCGAGACGAAACTGTATCGGCCTGCGCTGGAATAGTGTAAAATAATCTACACGCCTTGCACTTTACAGAAGACGAGTAGATGAGTATCAGTAGTACTAGTAAAGTTAGGTAAAAAGTTGGTAAAGTTAAGTATTATGAGGATATATAAAATGTATGTATTTTACATACCAGCCTCGATCTCCAGTCGAGGTACAGACACGTCGACATCAAATGAGAGATCTTTCAAATCGAGTTTCATTTTGTGAACCACAAAACTGCCCAAGCCGGCTACTATGATGTTTTCTAACTGCAAATCTAGGCTATGAAAGGAAAGGAAAAACTTTACTCGCCGTATAAAAATTTGGTACAATTTAATTATTCTTTATTCATTTAATCATTTATATTGTTTTCAAACTTCATGATCGCGAATTAATTTTGAGCAGATTTGTCAATTTTATAAAAAAAAAAAAAAATTTCAAAAGTATCTCTTTTTTGAGTAGCTTCGTTATTGGCCTATATCTATTTTCAAAGATTGATATTATATAACGCCTGTCAATGAACAAAGTTTTACATAATAAATAGCGCGAATCAAAGAAGTTAGTATGAATAACAACAAATAATAAATATATTTTTATAAATTATGAAATGAGTTTAATCTGTGCTCGCTTAATATGTTATTAAATTAGATTATGCAAGATAAATTAAGAGAATATAGAAAACATAATTGCTCTCGATGCCAAATTAACTGCCTCCAATTTTTACTTTTCTTCAAAGTTTAAACGTAAAAGTAACTTCTCTGCCGCATCGCATACTGAATAAAATTTTACAAAACAGCTCTTTTTACGAGAAATCGTTTATAATACTAATTACCAAATAACGTGTTTGACAAAGTCAAAGTCATTAATGTTCGCGATATTTTTTCTGACCATTCAGTTCGTGAGTTCAACATTAAATCTTTATTATTGGCACAGGTTTTAGTTATTATTTAAAAACACATTAGATAGATTCTTGATACTTACTTAATAAGCCCAGCAGGGATATTTAAATGGAAGTTGTCTAGGGTCAGAGGATCCAGTGGTGGGATGCCAATGATTCCGATGCCATTATTGATGAACGAACGAATTATGTTGATCAACTGATTAATTAGAATATCTACCATCCAGTTCTGATTCTCTATCTCATTTGGCAAGTTGTCTAAAAATAAATAAATATATAGAAATTTTATTGGCAATATCAGAATTATTCAAGATAAGTGGGCGTATATTCAAACGATTTTATATATGAACAATTCACAAATTCAGTAAGTTTTTAATTAAACAAATCAATTACACAAATATATTCACAATAGTCATCAATATCGATTCCTTAATAAACCATATACACAAACACACATAAATCTCTGAATCTATTACAAAAGAATAAAGATAATGTTGGAAATTAGCGATTCGTCGCATACGTGGTGCGCGGGAAATCTTGAAAGTAACTGTCGATTCAAGATGGCTGCCGCGCTACCATCGGCGCGAGACATTTCACTAGAGCGCCGTTCGACTCCCATTGACACTCTTTTCCAACCAGTATGAATAAACAAGATGTTTATGTTAGTAAATAAACAAAAATACGTAGTTCACGTTTAAATCTTATTTTAATAAAAATCTTTGGTATCCATAATTTACAAAATACTAAATTTTCTTAAATACATAATTTTCTTTATGTTGGGAAGTTAAACAGCCAAATTGACCATTTGAGATGGTCATGTTCATGGTGGACCATAGACAGGGAGGCTTTAGCTATTCCATCCGCATATTGACGATAAGATTGAATCTTTTGTGTCTGTAATAGATTAATGGATAACTACAGGCACAAGGTACATAGCATCTTAGTTACCAGGGTGGGTGGCGCATGGGCGGAGTCAAGAATGGTTATTGTTCTGTCTTGCTACGCCAGTGTCCATGGCAATCCAGAGCAATGGTGACCATTTAACATCAGGTATATCATAAAATAAATAAATAAATATAACTACACTTGTAACCTGTATTTATTTCTAATAACGTGGAGACAATTTTTGTAAGTATTTACTTATGTTATTATGTTGTTCACATGTAATTGACATTTTTGGTTTGAGAATAAAAAAAAATTAAATCTTAATTTCACTGTTAGGCATAAGACACGTCTTAGGGGTTGATTGGAGACCAATTATGTGAATGATATCTATGAACAAGTTTGCTAATTTTAATTAAAATTTAATTGCCCAATAATAACATTTATTATCACTTGTAAATAAATAAACACTTTTAAACTTAAGTAAATTACATACCCACGACAATAACTTCATGTTTCTGGACATTGGGGGCGGCTGTCACAAAACCGCACAATGCGATAACTAACAATAATTTCATCCTGAAACGAACATTTCGTTGAAATAATAAAATAAATCGTAATAACGTTTGATTAGAAAATTACGTAATGTATGGTCTATTACATGAATAAAAATGTAACTTTAATAATGCCGACATTAGCCACATCTCATTTATGTAAATATTCTGTTTTATTTTTATAACACGCAAAACATCGACAGTTCAATAGTTTAAAGTGCTTATGTACATTCATGTGAAAATATAAATTTTCAGATATTTTAGGTGATCATAGCTTAGGATATGTTTACATTTTTGCAATTTATATATAATTAAATGGAATATGATGCTTTTGTTGCTCACTTTAATGTTGTAAGTGTAGATATTATATAAATATGATTATAATTGATATACTGGTACGTTTTTGATTGTTGATAAAAAACGAGACTTGTTATGATTTTGATGATATCCGTATGAGTGTAGATAGATTTTCAAGGTTAATTAGATTCCATTTTTATTGAGTAATGGCTATTCATACCATTTTTTATTAACATTTTATGTATATCAATAATAAAATTGTATATGGAAATAAATATGTATACATCTAATAACTTTACTTATTATTTAATATATATTGAAATTGTATAAGTATGTAACCCATTTTTTATATAACAATAATATAGTTAAATAAAAATGTAAAGATATAAAACTACTTAACATTTGGAGACGATTAAAAGCTATACAGACTATTTACATATATATATATATATATATATATATATATATACATATAATAATCTGTTACAAAAAACCTGTTTATTAGGGGAAAATAGGAATATTAATAAACTTCTTTCAGTTAAGAGTGGGGGCGACATTAGCCCAAGGATGGCCGGTAAGGGGTTTGACTTACGAATAGGAGTTTTTATTACATTATAATGCAACAAGCTAGTAGTGAAATACTGGTTTCGCAAATATAGTATTTTATTTACTTATTTCGGTTTCCGTAACGTTATTTTTCGACAAAATCAACTCCTTGACTGTGGGAACCGTACATCTTCTCCGAAACATATCGAACATCCCTCTTTAAGAAACGTTATTGAAACCGGAAAAAATAATAACAATTATATATATATTTATATTATATCGTTTTTCATTATTATGATTAAAAAATTATGACATTTTTTTTAATTAACTTACCTTACGCTTCAGCAAGTGATAGACTGATCGTTACACAAATAACAAAATCAAAACTATACGTTATCGTTTAATTAGATGTATTTATACCTAAATTGTATATATTTTTTGAGATTTGGGATTTATCAAGACATATTATGATAGCAATTATATCAGTGTTATTGATCAGTTGTTTATTAATATTACTATTGGGATATTTGTTGATAAGTATTGATTTTACTTAGTTGTAGGGCTTCGTGCAAGACCCTCTGGGTAGACATTATCCACTCGTCATACGTTCTACTGCCAAGCAACAATACAAAAATTTATAAATAAATATAAATATAAATATTGGACAAAATCACATACATTACTCTGATCCCAATGTAAGAAGCTAAAGCACTCGTGTTATGGAAAATCAGAAGTAACGACGGTACCACAAACACCCAGACCCAAAACAACGTAGAAAACTAATGAAATTTTTCTACATCGACTCGGCCGGGAATCGAACCCGGGACCTCGGAGTGGCCTACCCATGAAAACCGGTGTACACACTACTCTACCACGGAGGTCGTACATAGTATCGTTGTGTTCCGTTGTAAAGGATAAGTGAACCATTTATCATTTTTTCGCTGGGAAAACGTATACGTGGTATTCGCTGGTGCCCAGGACTCCGAATTCGCCCCAATACACTGAATCCCCACTAAAAAAACCAGCGGTACACTCTCGCTTTTGCATGCTACCGTGACGCCCTGACGGTCGACCAGCCTTTGTGGGCCTCCAACTCCTAGGGGGGATTCCCGGGGAAAAGGGTAAGTGACCCAGTATAACTACAGGAAAAAGGAGATTCTTTTTTTTTTAAAAAAAAGAAAGAAATAGTCTTATTTAGTACCGCAAAAATGAGGTCAATTTCTTAATATTATAATTATTAACAATTTAATGATTAATGATATTGAAATCCTCGAGTTTATAATGTTGTGTAGTTAAATAAATTTATATATAAATAAAAGTTAAGTGTCTCTAACCTCTATGAGATAGTAACTCAATCTGTTGCTCTTTCGATGAAAATATGAAGTAAACTTCAACTCCAAGGAAGGACATAAGCTTTTTATGCCTGACGAATAACCCACAAAACGCCAGCCGAAGCCACGGGCGAAAAGTAATATTATTATAATTTATTGAACAGTACTTATTTTACAGATAAAATTGTCAATTTGATTTCGACGGGAATAACAATACTTTAAGATTCCGATTGTCAGCGGAAGAAGCTGGCTTGGTAACAATGGATAAGCTACTACAGATAATATGATGATGATGAAAAACAAAAAACGAAAACAATAATAATTTAATTTATTCACTTACGAAGGCGCGCCCCTCCACATTATTGGCGTGCATTGGTATGATTGACGCTTGTGTTTACAGTCTTAGTGTGCGTGAGACGATTAAAATACAGGAAACATAAATAATACTACAAATAAGATTATAATGGTTAGCCTCATTTTTAATTTTTACTTATAGTTCTATAACTAGTTAATAGATCTATAACTGTGTTTGATAACTCGGATTAGCTTCACTAAACTTTTTGTGTTAACAATTCATCTAATGACAACCTCCGTGGTCGAGTAGTGTGTATATCGGTTTTCATGGGTACGGTCGAGTCGATGTAGAAAAAGTTCATTCGTTTTCTATGTTGTCTTGGGTCTGAGTGTTTGTGGTACCGTCGTTACTTCTGATTTTCCATAATACAAGTGCTTTAGCTACTTACATTGGGATCAGATTAATGTATGTGATGTTGTCCAATATTTATTTATTTATTATTTATTATCTAATACTCGGTGGTAAGAGGAAACATCGTATACATATGTTGGAATAAGCTTCAAACCTACTCCTGAAAAGGAGAGGTAAGCTGCCCAGCAGACGGAAGTTTACATGCTGTTATTCCACTATTTTTATCTAATTTCTTAACATACTTGCTATCTCATTCGTACCATGTTGAATACCGACTCACTGTGTAGCTATTTTGATGCGCATGTCCTATAACGTTATAATAATTATAGTCATCGTCACATATTACGTTTTGGTTTTTACATTTCATGTTTTAAGTTTGTCCTAACAGAATAGCGCTACAGTCACACGCAGTCACAATTTATAAATAAAACGTAGACAATCTTTAGATCTGCCGCATATTACATGTCATTCTATTTTATTATTTATTATTTATATGGTAAAGCAGAAGTAAACGCATATATTAAAATTTAAAATAATATATTTACAGCAGTATACTATTTATACTTAAAGTAGAGTCGCTAAAATTTGCCAAGAGTCGAAGTTGTTAAGGAAATGGTTAACCAAATCGATACAATTTTCTCCGTATGTTTTAATGAAAAACTGATTGAAGCGATTAATGTATCCCGCTAAGAGATCCGTTAAAATAGCGTTTGCGATGTCATCTATATTATTGTCGAATTCCACATGAGACTGCAAGAAATAGAAAAATGAGTTATTTAATAGATTTGACATTAAAAAAATAATCTCACTACCAAATTAAATGTAAATTTTGGCCTTTTAGGTGGTACTCATGTCTTTTTCTGCATACACGTAAAACAAGAATTAATTACGATTGGTTTAGTTCTAACACGTGATAGCAAGCGTACTAACTTTCGTATTTATAATACGACTTAGGATCTACTAATCTAAGGTATTAAAAATCAATGAATTAAGAATGAATAAATAAAAACAACATGGTAATAAATTAGAATAGATTTGACGTCTTTAACAAACTGTGGCCAATAGAGTGGGAGAGATAGAGCGTGAACAATGAACTGCATTTGAATCGTACAAATACATTGCATAACAATACACGGACGACAAGATGTCAGCCCGTGAGTTTGTTTGCGTTGACATGAATTAAAAAAGTATTTTTACTTTTTTAATACAATATTTTTATCTACATAGTTGAAAATACTATACATCTTTAGAACCTGGATGATTTTATCGCTGTCAGTTAAATTAAAAAAATGTAATCTATGATTTATTACGCGACTTAATCATAAAAAATCGATTTCTATGCCGATATGTTTGTAGAAGTTGCCGAGCTGCTCAAAGGTAATAAGGTAATAACTTTTTAATATAAATACATAAACTTTGTATAAATACATAAACTTAGATAAACGAAAACTTAAGTTTTTTTATTGTACGAGTCGAATGGAACTGTGTATTTTCATCTTAAAGAAATTTTCACAAACATAAAATATTCAAATTTCTAAATCATACTCTGGAAAATTTTTGAAAATTTGGTCACAAAATATAACTAATAACGTTAATAGTTTTATCGACGTATACGGTAGAACAAGATGAATATATCCATATAGACAACCAATTAAATTTGTCAGCAAATTGAATATAGAATTTGCTTTCATGGCATGGTCGTCGAGTGCACACACAAATTACAAGTTATATATATTAAAGATACTACGTGATTTTATAAGTTCTGAAAAGTCTTAGGTCAATGGCTATTCAGGTCTGTGTTACAAATTGATTGACCTACTAAATTTAAAAAACTTATCGCGTAGCAACATTTGGCTATCGCGAGCTAATTGGTACCTACGATAAATAACATAGGCACTGTTATACTTACGTCAATTTGTTGTATGCTGAATTGAGAATTAGAAATTTCCTTAATTAATATGGATTTTTCATCGTCCGACTGCTTCAAGTAGAACTTTCCTGATAATGTCAGATTGTGTATTTGGAATCTGTGTGTAAAATAATGTTACAGTTTTACAAACACTCGCTTCGACTTAAAAAAAGGAATTAGCCGTATTCAACCCAGAAAGCTTTAACGCTGGCACTCTTGCTAAATTAAAAAAATAAGTCAAAATGCGTTTCTGTAAAAGGTTAGTTCGTCGATGATAGCGAACATGAGTAAAACGAAAATTCTGAGTAATTTTTAAAAACAGACAAACATCACTTTACATTACAGGGTAGGGCTTTATGCAAGACATCTGGATAGGAACCACCCACCCATCGTATATTCTACCATCAAACAGCCATACTGTATTGCTGTTTTTGTTCGGGTTTGAAGGGTGATTGAGCCGGTAAAACTATAGGCACAAGATACATAACGTCTCAGCTTCGAAGATAGGTCCCGCAATGGCGTTGTAAGGAATTGTTGCGATTTATTTCGCTGCCATTGTATATGGGTAGTGATGACCACTCACCATCAGGTAGTTATTTTGCCCAAATAAATGCCCAATTATGAAATATATTATATTCCTTTTCCCTTAATTCGTTTGGGATTGGAGCGTTGGTTTTCTAACACTCCGTGAAATAAGACTATGAAGATATTAACGTTACTTTACGCTCACCTCCTCGAAATATGTTTACTCGCTGATTTTACATCATGTGGAAGTTAAGGCATTTGAATAACTAATTGTTTAATTTTAAGGATATATTCTACTCTACCAGAGCCACAAAGTTTATTAACGGTATCCTTTGTTGTGCTATGTAGGCAGATTATGCTTTGTAATAAATAAATGTTATTTATTCGACTATCATAGCATTAATATTCGACCGAGCTCAAAGATAATAAAATCATTTAATTAGACTGCAAAATCTGATACAATGATAATATTGTGGAATAGAGATATACCTAATAGAGGAGCGCGTATAAACAATACGAATTCCATTTTTATTTAATTAGTCTAATTTATAAACAATGATAATGTTTTCATTTTCTTTGTAATAATTTCATTTATGAATACAAATATTTTTTATAATCTATCTTTATGTTTGTAGACTATTCATCATCATTGTATTGAGCAAGCCATTCTGTTTGGCCAAGGCTATGACCAGATTCTGCCACCTGGGCTAACTATGAATACGATTCCCACTTCTGACTTTTGGTGCTGTTGGTCAGATGTCCTTTCATTCAGATGTCCCATCATTGGTTTTTTTCAGATATCTTTTGCTTCCGCAAAGAACAGCAATCGTACATGGATATGTTTTGTATAGCAGATGACAAAAGATTCTTAAGCCCTATCTTATCTAACTAAAAGAAAATCGACAAATAGTTAATAATTATCCTCAATTCGGAAAGGATGTATGTAATATAAGTTTGCCTCACTCAAATATTCCTTTTCCAGCTATTGGTATTATTTCCAAAACAGCTCCCGCCATTTTGTAGTTTTCTGAAAATATAATTTTAGTCAAATTTATAATATCACTTGAATTTATTTATTTAAGTATAAATACAAATTACGTAACAACAAGGTAATCCTAACGTCATAGTGTAATAATATAATACAAGATATATAATGTAATTTTATATATTAATTGACAGAACTTAAATATACCTAATTGTTCAGAAACTTTTTTTCGAGGTAAGCTTCTTCAACGTTCGCATTATAATGCGAACATTAAAGAAGAATCTATTGTTCCTTCTTTAAAATTAACATTTTCATTCTTCATTTGAATTTGCAAAACAGCGATTGAATTGAAACTTCAGTCTCTTGACGCTTCGACGTTTGTATTATAATAACAATATTTTAACAATTTACCATACTAAGTAATAGAAGTCAGGACATCTCAGTAGCTATGTATGTATCTCATGTGATTTGTACGTTTACTCAGCATAAATTAAATTATTTAAAAAAATATATCTTTGTATTATTTGGTTTCTACACAATATTATATTTATGACGTTCATATAGGAGCAATTTCACATCTGCGTTACTAAAATATGCTATATTATAAGGCAATCTACAAACCTTTAGAAGAATGAATACGTGACTATTAAAATTACATAATCGATCTCTATTTATTTGGAACTGTTTGCAAAGTTTGGATTACAAAAATTTTTATCTAGTTGTATTTGAAGGACTGCTGACATGTAGTCGAATAGTACTTCAGGTAGCCAAGTATTTTAACACGTATTAAATAATTTAATCTATCAGTTAAATTATATTTTCAATACCATTCAATACCTGCTTGAAAAGTGATAAGTGGAAAATTCATGGACAATTCAATGGCAATTCCCTCCGTTATGAATTCTGTATTTTGTACGTCAAAGTTTCCTAATCCGGTGAGCACGCCATTTTTAAACTCAGCATTTAAACTGAAAACAGAAGATTGTGTGTGAATACCTTCGAAGAATTTTCTGTGAAATTAAGATTTGCTTGAAACCTTAAATCGAAGTTATTATTCTTCTGATAAGAAGTTATGTATCTTATTTCATCACGTCATCACTGTTGCTTGGTAGCTTAACATAATATGACTAAAGTCAACCTGTACGTGCCAATAAAAATTAATTATAAACACGAAAAAATTAAACTCGTATAATCCAATTTCACCATCTGTATGTATGTGAGCGTATTTTTGAATGAACTGCATATTATCTTTTTATTGCATATTAATAAGCCAATATAATTAAGTTGAAAACATTATAACAAAATCAATACAGCAGATTGAGTTTATTATCCGATAATCAAAACTAAATTACTTTTATATTCGATTCGAAGCAAAGTAATGTGTAGTTTGGTAAATTAATAAGTGGTACCTAACTCTCTCATCATTCAATATAAAAATTACGTCTATAAATATATGAAATCTATAAGAATCGCATAGCACTAAACCAAAGTGTGTTGAGTCGGTGGTCCAGTTTCACATGCATTTCAGCTTTATGTATTTGTAACGGCCTTCTAATGCCCATCTGCTGGCTTGTCTTGTCGCCGTTTTTGGAGAAGATTAGGAGCTTCTTTTACCAAACTGTTTCAATGCGGATTGGATACACAACATTTTCAATTAATTTAACACATCTTTCTGACGATCCTTCACCGCTGAGCACGAGACGAATTATAAATACATAGAAATTTAGTCATTCTTGCCCGGATTTGAATACACAATCTACTTTTAAGATGTTCCAACAAATGGACTTTTTGAAGAATTACAATTAAATTAAGTCACAAACCTCAGTATTTTGTTCGGTAAATAAATTTGATACTCTCTGTGGTCAAATTCAAATGGATCTAAATATATTGGAATATCATTCTGAACAAAACCATTCTTAATGGAATATTTTAGCATCTCGAAAAGTTGACGTATTATTGCATTGCTATTTATTTCTTGATATGGTTGAACTACATCTGTAATACAAATTTATTTATGTAATTGAAACAAGTTAATATTATAAAAGTTTAAAAACACAAACTTTTACTTTTATATCTGTAGTCTGTACTATATTATATTATATTTATGACCGAAGTTTAGTATCTATAATAACATAAATACGAAAGTAACTCTGCCTGTTATCTCTTCACGCTAAAATTAAACCGCTGAACCGATTTAGATATAGATAACTTGGTATGGAGATAGTTTCAGTCCCGGGGAAGACACAGGTATACCTATTAGTTGACTGCACACCTTGGGAATGAAATGATCGCCTCCAGGCTGTTTCAAATAACTAAAATATAATTATTATTGTACATGCAAAATGGAAAAAAAAAAAATATCCCGCTGAGTTTCTTTCGCCGGTTCTTCTCAGGTCCGAGGTGCTAAATTCCGAACCGGTGGTAGATTTTTGACAATCAATAAGCAAGTGTAAACACTTCTATATTGAATAAAGATTTTTGATTTGATTTGATTTGATTTATTATTTGAATATTACACTGCCCGATTCCAAGACAAATACTTCATAAATATATATCAATAGTCTAATATTATTTCCTTTGTCAAAGAATAACGTGATTTAAAAAAAAACGAATGAAGTGATTCATGCCATTTATTGAAACATTTAAGAACTAAATATTTTTTTAAAAATACTAGCAATAAAAGTGAGTAAAATTTAAGAGGTTTTTTTGAATATACAATTATATGATTAAACATAGATCCTCACATACAAGCAAGTTACTAAATAAAACTGGTAAAATACACAATATTAATAAATCTATTTATGAAAAAAAAATCAATGTGTGCTTAAAATGATACAAGTAGGTACATTTTAATTAGCTTATCACGACAGATATATGAATAAAGTAATTCAATGAACCTTGTCTCTCCTTATATGAACGATAATTTGATTACGAAAAAGTTCTACGTGATTAAATAGACGTACCTTTTGTACTTCCAAATGCAATTATACTTACAATAATGTAAATGACTTTCATGTCTGCGAGCTCTAGTTCACTAATTGCACTATATTTAACTACGGACTATTAGGATTATATATGAACTATGAAGTAAGTTCGGCCATGAATTAATCGATTAACTAACAGTTGGTGTTATCAACAAACGGTTTCGAAAGCAGGATTTTCTTATCTGGTCTAATTTAGTTGGGATACCTATTTTACGATGATATTTTGAGCACGATAGTTTCGTTCGCTCTGGCTATACGTATCGGATTAGTTATTTTCTATCTAATCAGTTTTTTTTTATTCAAAATTAAAACCATTTACACAACTTAAATAATTAGGTATAAACATAATTTTCGGCTTTACATAAATCAAGACAATGTTTGTATATCTGTAACTTTTAACAATAATATAATTCTTTTATAAGATATTATTGCTATCGGAATTGAGATTGAAATAAATTTTACATATTTTCGTAACGATACAATATTTTATCACCTAAGCAATGCTTGAAAATACATCATTTTTTAAAAAAATAAAAATAGTTTATGGTTATGTTATTAAAATCAATATATATATTTAACTTATTATTATAATCAAGTATATCAGCCAAGTTAAAAGTATATGCAGAACGCTGTGTGCATAAATAAGGAAGGAAATTATTTATCACAAACCAATTTTTAACCTACGATCGGATCGTAAAGGTATCTTTATCAGAATGATTGTTTCGTCAAACCATAGATTGACACTAATAGATATCTGGATAAAACATTTGACTATTATTAACTTTGTTCGTAAGTACATAGGATCTTACAAGCATAAATTTGATTTTTATACATTAGACGTCACGGTGTTTGAGAAAATTAGTACCTATTTCCCATTTCAACTACAAGAGCATTAAAGACAAAATAAAAATTTGACATCGAATAGACGCCCTATCATTCGACGGTCCAGAGCTTGAATCTATGATATTCCTCATGGATTCGCGAAAATGGTGTTTAAAATTCCAACGAAGCTGTGCCTTTAAAGTAAAAATAAAGTGGAAAGGTATAAGTAGTCAAATGGAATAGTGTTGTATGCTTACTAAATATATATTAATCAAGAACCGATTGTAGTGTTCAATATAGAAGAGCTATCAGTTAATCACAAAGATAACGTAAATCTTCAGTTTGCTTAATTGTATTCCTTCTTCGAATGAATACGCTTGATTTGACAATCAGTTTTATTTTATTTTCATGCTGTTAGTGTTAATACGTACGAAAAATAATATTATATTAAGAATTGATGAATGTTAAGATAAAAAAATAACTAATAATAAGTCATACAACAAGTAATTGATAGAATTAAATGCTTTGTACTTATTGTAAAATATTTGGTTGCATTGCTGCAATAAATCTCCTGCCTAAGCTCCATGAAACTTATTGTGCAATTCCTTTTTAATTGAATTAATTTCCCATGGTCATAAAAGACGTGGTATCACAATGGCTTCCATGAGCTGTATGGTATTTAAATCCTTGACACAATTTCGCTGAGCAACGGTCTAAATTCAAGTTGTTGGCATATCGACGCTCCTATCTTGACGCTTGATAACCATGAATGGTCTTTACATGCTCTTTCGGTGAGACCGTTCCATTGTGTTAAAATTTAATTAATAATCTAGATATTTATGTAATACTATATGAGTCAGAAGCATCTGGTATGTTGTCATGAGATAAAACAAGACCAGGAAGATGTCGTGAAGTGACGTGTTATATTTGAATAGGCATTTGATTTTTAGTTAGAATAATAAGTAGAACATCTATTCAAACTCATAGTTACCTGCTGTAAGCAAAATTTTGGTAATGAGTATTTGCATTTTATGTCAATAGTAAAAAAAGTAATTATTGTTTTTATATTCCATGATATGTATTCAAAAATAATCAAAAATAACCAAACACACTGCGCATATACCTATCTTATTAGTAAGATATAACTAATTCATCAAAAGCTCTTCGAATATGTGCCTTTAAAAAATATATATTGTTGCTTGATTACTTAAAATATACTCTTTGTTTTAAAAAAAAAATATAATTTTAATTGGGACTTCAGAATTGCGGTATTGAATTCTGAGCTCCGAGCACTAGAAATTATTTGGTATTCAGTCAAGGAATTCTTAGGCTGAGGTTTTAAAGGTAACAGTGTTGCACTTTCATGCTCCGGAAAGCCCGTGCAGCCGCTGTCGCATCTTATCTATCTACAACTGTTGTGGATTGTTATAGACCAATGATACATTGGTCTATGAGAATATGAAAAATTCACACTTCACTCATCTCACTATAATACATAAATGCACTCATCCTTGAGATTTACCTCCGTGGCCAAATTACGGTCAGGGGGACATTTTATTAATATTAAATTATTTATGTGTATGAGGTTAGCATTGATTTATTTAACAAGCGATTTATTTCTGGATTAAAAAAGGAATTTATGAGATGTATAAGTTTAATGTGGCAGAGCTATAAAAAAGTAAATATAGGTCCACTCTTGTCCATTAGACCGAATTTGCGATCAAAAGATTCGACGTACGTGGTTAATATAAACAAATTATTTAAACGCAATAAACATGTATGTTTTTTGCAAAATAAATTACTTTTTAAAGTTATACAAAGTCGACATCTGTATTTGAGTATTGAAACAGATTGATTTTACGCTTCGAAATAGGTCAACATCTGATCACTCAAATAGAGCGTGACGAAAGGAAGCCTCAGAAATAATTAAATTACTACTATTACTACTATAAGAAAGAACATTTGTGACAATTTATCATATTTCCGTTGGTTATCATTTTATTGTATAACCTACAAAAAATGACAGCCATTCTATTTAGGTTATATACTTTTACATGGAAATTTTCTTTAAGAACAGCCTTTAAAGTGTCCGCTTTTTTATTGTCATATGCTAGGAATATGCAGCATTAAATAATAAGAGTAGCGATTGAGATGACCTTAGTATATATAAGGTGGGGGGAGGGGTTAATTCAATGACGGATTATTTAATATCATAATGGCTTATTATATTAAATAAAATTGGTAAATACTTGGGTTAGTGTGAAAATGATACACTTTGCGTCCAATCGAAGATTGAAGACGAACCGAGATATTATACCCTATTATTCTATGTTATAAATTGAATAAGTAAATTTATCAAGCCGTCACGTTTAATCTTTGATATTTCTGCCAGTTAAATTGAGTAATAGTAGGCATAGTAATAATACGATTCTTCCACGTTTCGACTCACACATTTGGATGTATGGATTAAGTTTATACATAGTGGCAAGGATTTTTGCAAGTTTGGGTATCACTCAGTTATCAGATATAATGATGACCGCCGACGATCAACACTTATCATCATTGTGTTCCAGGTTGAAGGGTGTAACTAAAGGGACGAGGGACATAATATCTTAGCTTCCAAAGTAGGAGGCGCATTGTTGTAATATAAGGAATGTTTAATATTGCTTAAAGCACCAATGTCAATGGGCGTTGGTGACCGCTTACCACTAGGTAGTATACTTGCCCGTTCGCCTATTACATAAAAAAGGTTTAATGCGGAATATTGCTTAGTATTAGAGAGGTATACAAAAAAAAGTAGAGTATTTAAAGCAGGTGACAGATGCTTTTTCTAGGCTTAATATATTTGGATATTGGTCTTAATTAGTTTTATAAACGATATGTTTTTTTTTTTAAATATTGTTATAATATGTATTAGACGATAGTTAAGCACCAATAATTAAAAAAAAATAATAATTGGGTTATTTTTATTTGGGTAGTTATTCAGGAAACAAAAAAAAATGCTTTCTTAATTATGTATTTAAAAAATCCTAAATGACATTTTAAAGCTGTACAATTTAGGTGTAAACATGTCTAAGAGATGGATTATCAGCAAAGATGAGCATAAGATGTTGTTATCTTTTAACGAATAAAGATGTTACTTGGTTCCTCAGTTACATTGAATGCGAATTATTTAAATAACAGCTCATGTAATTATCTGATTGTTAAATTAGCGTCTGGCTTTTTCATTCGCACCGTGTCTGTTTTCTGTTTTTTGTTGGAATCATTTATTTTAAAGCGTTATTTATACAGCCCTATAAAATAGTAAAAGGTTTATGTGTTAAAAGGATTGCAAATGAATCTTCTTTTATTCTTGGATGTTTAATTGTCATCATTAGACAAAATTTAATTAGTTCCTTTGTGTCGGTTAAAAACTGATTTAAATCTATCAGTCTATTGTTTCTACATTATGTAGATTTTGAGTAAAAGGTTCTTGAATGTTTGTGTCTTCCGGGAAAGGCAATTCATTTTCAGTCATCTTTAATTAATTTATTTATAAGACCGTAATTCATTGTCTAAAACCTAATATTGTCGTCGGTACTGAAATAAACGTTTCTAATTATCTACTCCACCGAGAAGTCTCAGGATTCAATTGGTTTGTTCAGTTAATAATACATTTTATTTGACATATCTTTCGTTGAAAAATTAGTTTTTTTCGGAATATTATTTTATACATTAATGATAATATTTATAGAAATATTAAAAAGCTGAACAATACTTTATATTATTTTCTCATTACGTAATGGGTATATTTATCGAATAACCTGATTTTAACTTCCTAGTAGAAACTAGACGGTAGTTGAAAATTCCGAATTTTCATCGTTTTTTATTACTCTTTATTTATATTTTTTTAGCAGAAAGACCACCGCGTGCTACCGAAAATAATTTCGTTCTTAATTGCTGGTAATGTTGGCAGTGATTTCCTCACGATAATTTCCTTCACCTAGTAGCTACCTGGATTTTAACCCATCGATTAAGATTCACACTGGACTATCTCACTTTTTATTTGTAATTATATATAATAATATATAAAATGCTTTATATTTAATACAGTTCTTAATTTAATAGATAAATTATCTCTTTTAAGCTTTTCAAATTGCTAACACATGTAGTATTGTATAATTAATTACATATTAATGATATATTGCTTTGTAGCAATGATTATTCGTAAAAGGATTTTTCGTCGTTGGTTACGAAGCGTAGAATTCGCTACGTTATATATGAATTCGTAGACGATCCTCACAGGTATATTAGTTCTGGCACAGAATTGGACGATTGCGCACTGTGGCTCTCGATATATTAGCGAATTAACCATTTAAAAAAATCGTCGTAGAAAAAGTGACTTTTTTTTATTCGTGCCGAATATATTAATCCCGAATACGATAAATACTATAAACAAATATATAAATAAACGCATACTGAAATTAGTTAAAATGTGGCAACTTGTGTTATTGATAATAATTTCTGTGATGGTTTCTATTAAAACTGCACCCGCAAATATTTATAGTAAGTATTTTATTTGATTTTCTTTATTTTTAAATATGGTAGAATATTGTTAGGAAAGTTTGTTTATCAGTAGCGTTTTCGAACGTTCGAATATTTAAAATTTGTTGACCGTAATACTTTTACAAATACTTATTTTAGAAATTAAAAAACTAAGTTTTTTTTTAAACTAGATATGTAAAATGGTAATAATTGTTTCAGCCAACAAAATTTCATTTATCGAAAATATTATCAAACCTATGATATTTTTACTAAGTATATATTTTAATATTTTATTTTAAGTAGAGTGAAACTGAAAAGTTATTATATCTGAAAAAGGGTTTAATGAAATACATTTTTTATTTAATTTTACATCAGATGGAATATAGTTATTTCTTTAACTAACATCAAAATTAATCTATGAAATATAAAACATAAATATATCTATATCTGCGCAAGCGTTTACGCGTGTGAGGTCGAATAAAGGGTTTCTAATAATAAAATTTTACTTTCCTCCATTACCATTAACACTATTTCATTCGAAGAAGATCAAAGGAGACGACAGAAGTTAAATTAATTTTGTGTAAACATGTGATCGTAACTTAAAAAACAAATGAGAGTTGACGTCTTTAATCATTTCGACACTGAGTTATTAATAAAACTATTTGTTCATTATATGCTCATGGTCTTCCTGAACGAATGACTGAATGTGCTAATTTTTTTATGGCGGCGAGTTTGTTAAATATGAGTAATAGTCAAGTGTCATTCGGACAAAAATATCATACAAAAAGTTTTTTTTTTTTTATTTTATAAACATGTACATGATTAATGAATCGGCCAATCTCGGTCTAATGTTTTATTTATGTTTATGTTATTATTCGTTGTTATAACTTCGATCATTCGATTTCATTGAACAAGGAATATCTAGTTATAAAAAATAAGAGCTTTGATGTTAATTTCTGTTTTTTAAATAAATATATATTGCCTAAAAAATATTTAATACGCATCATTTTAAAATTGTAGATATTTTATTAAATATAAAATTTAATTTACATATACAAAATTCTGTCTCATAATAACACCCACAAAGCAATAATAATACATACCCTCTGTCTAATGTCCGCCTACATCGTGAAGGCTTAGAATATCAATGATCAATAAACTAAATTATGTATAATTAATTTATAAACAAAAGTTAAAAAATATTTAATCCTCAAGGAGTAACATTTATACTTATTTCTTATATACATATATAATTATGTATGTTATTCTATAGCTCGCGGACCTCAATATGCAGTTAGTACAGAACCTGAACACCCTAAGCAGCCTTTCATAGAAGTTCGTAACGCAACTTACCACGGCAGTGGACCACGAGAAGAAGCGCGTGCGATGTGTTCTGTCAAGACTCAAGAAATTAACGCAACGGCGAATGCGACTATTACGAGACGTTTACACGGAGTTGTCACTTCAAGTACATATTTTTATTGGTTTAATATTATAGTATTCATAGATACACATGTATCAACATTATATGAGACACATGTTCTCTTCCCTAAGTCTTTTTAATTTATTCATCACTCAACATCTAAGATGAATATTTATAAACACGAATTAAGCACATGCAAAATGCAATTGATCAACATGACATTGAGTTTAGATTCATGTGCTTTAACTATAGTGTCATCTCGGCTCTTCATTTTGTGTTATATATCATTTATTATTTAAATAAGTTAGGATAATTTTCTGTTAAGAAAAATTTTTTTCGGACATGTCAGATACTTACAAACTCAAAAGGCTCAACGGCTCAACGTATAACTTTTTATTCTGTTCATTTATGCCACTCTTAATTTAAATAGCCTTTTGACAGGTGCTTTAAAAAAATAACTTTATTTTAATAGAGTATGGTTAGTTATATATAGAAATAATACTATTTTGTTTTTCAGGAGAACTTCACAGTTCTATTCAGCGTTTGGAGGTGATAATTCACGGCCAGATGCAGCAGCTGTGGCAGAGTTTAGACGCCTTGCGATCTCAAATAGCCGGCAACCCACGAGTTACATACCCCGATCGACGCAGTGTTACATTTAGGTACAGACCTAACTTTGTTTAATTATTTATTAAATTCGATATATTATTATTAAAGTTTGAGATTAAAATTTGAAAATAAATGTCTATTTTCTTTTATCACCTTGTAATGGCTCCACACAGACGTAAAGGCATTAAATATCAATGTTGGTTTGGTTTTTTTTTGTAAAATTATAATATTTTTGTCTACGATGTTTGATTGTTCTGACCAAGCGTTTACTTATTCTTAAATTCAAAACATACCTTTAAGACATTAACATTTATTAAATGTAGATTAAGCATCATGAAGTACGTGATAAATTTATCAAGTTGAAATTAGACTAAACTTTGTTTATTTTTTTGTTGTTGTTAAATGTAATTCGGTTTTTTTTTGTTTATATTCAGTACTTATTCCTTTGTTCAAAAGAATGACGTTTTGTAACTAATTAATTCAAAAAGTACCTATACGTGGAATAAATTTGTTATTATTTTCCTACATTTAGTTTTTCTTAACATCAAAGAGTCGTTGCACATTAATATTATTCGAATTTCTGTGAATAGGCGTGTATATTTTAAAACTTATTTTTTAAGTGAATGCATGGAATGATTTTTGTAATTTTTTTTCACTCGTTGCTACCTTTTTTTTTAAATAAAAAAAATAAAAAGCAATCCAAGAATCCCGATTTTATTTTAAGTACCTATTTTCTACTATCTAACAGCTCGTTAAGTATATATTTTAATTATATTCAAATGTTTAAGGCATCATCTAATGAATAACTAGCGACATGCCCCGGCTTCGCACGGGTGCAATGCTGATACTAAATATGTATACTACAGAATGTCTTTATATACAACTTTCACAGCTTTTTTGTCATTAGACAATACAAAATGCTATGTCCTTGCATTTTAAATCCGTAATATCTTCGAAAATATTCATTTAAATTACATGCTGCGGTGCCATATTGACCTATATTAAATGCACAATGTATTTAAAGTACTTAATTCGATAAGGATAAATGCTGTATTACTTAAAATCGCTCCGTATATAAACCATTATTTCTCGTAAAAAGTAAGGGATAAAAATTATTTTTGTGGGTTATCCCTAAGAGATAGACATGTACCAACGCGGACTTTTTTGTAGGCCTTTTTAAGGTGTACAATACTGTAGTACATTATTTTGATCTATCTCACAGTTTAATCTAGATTGCAATGTAAGCGCAAAAAATGTGTTTATTTACGACACATTAAAAACTTCTAACATTATCAGTAATTCTCTACAATGCATACTTGTGTATACATATAAACCTTCCTCTTTGATTTCTATCTATTAAAAATCAAAATCCTTTGCGTACTTTTAAATATCTAAGCATAGAAAGGGGAAAATACATACAAGCGGGAAGCGACTTTGTTTTTTTATTCTGTAGTTATAATACGGGAAATGTCTCCAAAAAAAAGTCTGCACGTCCGAGGTAATTTTTTTTAGAAGGCCCTTTCCGGATCTGTCACTATCGTGTATGACTATAAAGTCTGGGGCATAGAGAATCTTCGGCCAAGATAACAATTTATTAATTTTTAATAGAAATCTGTAGCTTAGAAGGGGGCAGTATTAAACCATCATGTATGAAAGTACATTAGTCTTGTTGGAAGATTGTCCCGATAAGCTATGAGAGTAAGGCACCGGAGAATCTATCTTTGCGCACACAAGTGAGCTGTAGGTAATGTTCTGTGAATTTTGCTAATCCCGTTGAGAAATGATATCTGCCTCATAATGATTCATACTAAATAAACACTCCGAATTAATTTTCTGAATTTTCATTAAACATGAATCATCAGTTGTTTACATTTCATAAGCTATTTAAAATTAGTTGTAATTGTAGACACTATTTCTAAGGATATAGAAATAACTACCAACTTGCCCCGGCTTCGACTTCGCGGTTGAGTGGATTTTTTTTAAAAAGAAAATTATATTTACATATATATTTTAATATAGCATTTAGGAATGATACAGATATCTACCCTTGAAAAAAAATAGAATTAGATCATTTGTTGCGGAGATAACCGTCTACATAGAAATAAACAATTTTACCTGTTTATAATATAGCAGAGTTTAAAGGTACCTACGAACCAAAATCCAAAAAAAAACATTTTATGTTAATCAATAAAATCTAATTTAAAATTGATATATAAATGTATAACTACTACAAATATACAACCAAGTATCGCCCGCTCGCTTGCACTAGTTTTGTAAACTATATACAAAACTCGTTGCCGCAGCTTTGCATTTCGGGATTGGTCGTCACGTTGGGCATAATAAAATAACCAACCCTTCCTTGGCGTTCAAGGACACAGACAGACAAACTTTCGCATTTATAATATTAGTATAATTAATCCATTTTTGAATTATAACCAAAAAATCTTCTAAATTGAATAAAATAAAACAAATAATATAATAATGTTCAATTTATTAACAATTAGTTACCCTTAGCGTTCACCCAGTCACTAAGAGTAAGATTTGAAATACACTTCACACCATATGTATTTTACGTCACACTGTCTCTTTCTTGCATCAGTAAATATTATTAAAACAAATGAGACAGCAATATGAATTTACCTTCCGATATTATATTTCAAATCTTACTTAAATAAATACTAGGCAATTATAACAAGAAACAAGATTCGTTAGTTACAAAAGTGAAATGATGGCGCCTAACTCTAAGTCTTTATTAATAAATATTAACAAATTAACATATTTATTATGCTTCCCATGATTTTATTTATTGGAATGTACTTCGTGGATATTATAGATTTCGTTAGTTCGTCGAGTATTGTATTACACAGAATAAGGAAACTACCGACGTTATTACGATATCGAGATTCGAATTTCACGTGAAATATCACTAGAATCAATAATTGTATATAAAATAAATGTTATACCAAAGAGCTAATTTTGGGCGTAATATAATGTCTACATATATAGATATACACTTATCTATGTCACATTGTTTAACTAAATATAATGATAAATAATCTTTGACTTGCAATAAATATGAAAATATATAATATTAGTAATTATTTGTATCAATTACGATCGTTAGCATACATACGTTACCGATAAATGATTTCCCGTGTACAACCTATTTTAGTCTTAACTACCTTAAATATAAGGCTCTTTATGACTCGAACTATCACGGATGAATATTGGCAGATATAATATTTTAAAAAAAAA
The DNA here is from genome assembly GCF_037043105.1 of Vanessa tameamea. Classification (NCBI taxonomy): domain Eukaryota; kingdom Metazoa; phylum Arthropoda; class Insecta; order Lepidoptera; family Nymphalidae; genus Vanessa; species Vanessa tameamea. Next base: position 6,485,922 of record NC_087313.1, on the reverse strand, counting down.
TTCACGTAAGCATAGATTAGACAAAATTATTGTAAAAATACATCACTGTTTTATTAATGAAATTATTAATTTCGTTCATATATAGTATATTTTTTATTTAAGTTTATTTTGGTTACATATTTTGAATGAGGCAATTTTTTGTTTTAATTTTTTAGATTGGTAACACTAAATGTTTATGACTTCTCTTGTATATTAGGATTCGAGTGTTAGATGCTGGTGTTGTGAGTTCATTCTTATGGGTTTGCGGTAGCTTGTAGATATCGACGTAGTTCTTCTTGCGTGTCGAAGATCATGACGGGGAACGGAGAGCCGGGCACGTGTCGCCCCGCCCATCTTACTTCGACTCGATAGTCGCCAGGCTCGGTGGGAGAGAACTAGAACAATGAATTATTTTTATTTAAAGGGTAAGTATATGGTTTAGAGTTTATTATTATAGGCAACCATTACAATAGTAGCCAACAAAGTTATTACCAAACAAATACATAAAATCTAAATAGTAAAAGTATTCTAATTAACAAAATAGCAATTTGGACTTTACATAAGAATTAAGAATATATTTGGTTTGAGTTGAGATGGCTTCTAAAAATATTATAGACCGAAGTTGGTAACATAATGAATACGATAAGCGATAGTATACCTTGCATAATATAGTGCGGTCCTTTTGGCTCTCGCGCTGCATCTCGACCCGGAAGGCGCCCTTGGGCCCGCGCACGCGCACCGTGAGCTGCCCCGCGCCCGCGCCGCGCGTGTCGCACAGGAAGCGCGACTGGAACGTGGCCAGCACGCCCGGCTCCACGCCCGGCCCGTACACTCGGACCTGTGCAACAACGAACAAGGCAAAACATTTACTTAATTATCATTATTATTTTATAAAATTAAAAAATATATATATTGATACTGAATATATATGTTATATTCAGTATCAATAAATATTTGTAAAAATGACAAATTAATGAGTTGAGTTTTCTTACGACTGTTAGAAACATCATTAACGGCTTGGAAAAAGACATACACTGACATGAAAACTCATGTTCTTTTAAGAGGCGAAGTGTTAAGGTATTTTTCTATTGACTTATAAAGAATGTACTTATTTTATAGTTCGAAATAATAAGATATTAATTTGAAAGTACAAAATTATCCGTGCTGACTTGGATTTTAGACGCTCAAATAAAACTTTATACGTAAACTCACCTTTGAGGGGTCAGGTGCGCCGGCGACTTTGAGCACGAAGGGCGACCCGGGCACGTGCTCGCCCGCAAACTGCACGCTGAGCATGTGTCGACCCGCCTCCGCCGGCTTCACGTTCAGTGTGAACGTGCCGTCGCCATGCTCGTACAGCTCACAATAAGCCACCTACGAGAATGTCAGGTTACTCTTTTATACATGTTAACTAAGTTTTATACTAGCATTACTGCTGATTTTAGTAATGAAAAATAAACGATAGAATACTTTAAAAATATTTATTCAAGATTTTTGTTTATTTAGTGCTAGGCGGTGAAGAGATCGTGGTGTTGAAATATTTGAGGTATTTCTGTCAAGAAACTGAGTAAAAGATGGAAACTTCACTGCGATTACACTCCGGAAAGTGCAAACATACAGCTGTTTGTTCTGAGCGATATCTTTCTCCCGCCTAGTCGAATTACCAGTGTATCTGGCTACGAAAGTAAGGGGACTCGAGTACACTATTTTTACACCCTCTTATGGATGTGTGGTCTTGAAGTTTTTAGACGTGGCCGATATTCCGTCGGTCGGACCTTATTGCTACTATTATTTGTTATTCACCTTGTTAGGTCCGGTACAATGTGCAGTCAACTCTCCGGGACCAGCTCGTCTTGTGTCTATCCAGGACCGTATCTCTCGGCCGACCACTCCGCCCGCGAGGCCGGCGCCAGAGCATACTACCCGCGATGCGTCCCCGCTCTCTGAACCGGCCATTACTTTCACTGTTAAAGGACAGCCTGAAACAAAATTATTAATTAAGCATACAGAAATAAATATTAATTCGCTAATAATTGTCAAGAGTGAGAACGAGTAACATCTTTCATTATTATAATAAATACTTAAAAATAAAATTGAACGGTGATGACGTTAATATATGATGATACAAATGTGTTAAAATTGAACTCAAAATGAGGCCACCCAAATGCACCACCTCAAAGCTCTCAACGTGACTCGTTAGTTACTCTTATTGAGAAATAACATATTACGTATTGCGGTCACCGTAGCATATGCAAGCGATCCCGTTAATCCCGGGCCCCGAAGCGGCAAAATGGGCACCCATAAATTTTTTTGTGGGTATTCCGCCGCACCCGCTCCTTATTTTTCAGCGAAAGTAGTGTGTTGGTTACCTTTTACGAGTCTGCCCGCCCACACGACGCGCAGCTGGTGGTCTCCGGGCCGGCGCGGGGTGTAGGTGGCGCGCCACAGGCCCGGCCCCGCCGCCGACAGCGACACCGACACCGCCTCCCCCTCCGACGACGTCAGTGTGGCCTCCGGCGCGCCCGGGCCGGCCGCGCTGCCGTCTGCAAGGTAACCATACGTCACATCCGACACTAGCGTACCACACTACTCTAGGGAGTAGTCTAGATAAGTATAGTTATTGCAGAATTTTATACTTTTTTATAACCGTGAGGGTTGAGATAGCAGACTAATCACACGAGCGTGTGATCACTATTATACTGCAGGATCGAGTAAAAATGTTACAATCTGAACGTTTTCTATTTCTACTAAAAGGTTCAAATAATGGGACTAACCAATAGTAAACACGGCGGGCGTATGCGGCGCGGCGTGAGCCAGCCCTCGTCCAGCCAGCGTGACCCTGTCGGCGGTGTTGCCGGACGCCACGAGGGCCCTCCGAGGTGCTCCGGCTACCAATGCTCCGTTATAGGTCAGTTCTAGCTCTTGCTCCCCACTTACTCCTTCCACTACCGTTAGTGTGACCACTGCTCGACCCGACACTGTCTCCACGCCTGTTTTTGAGAAATGTCACAATAAATAAGTGAAAAGTCCATAGTCTTTTTTCTTTAACAGAAAAAAAATGTATTATTATTATTAGCAAATAAAATGAATCGGAAGCAAATCATATATTCATGTAGAATATCATTAAAATTTAAAATTAATTAAAATGTAGTAAATAATAAGCTTACGTTGATGTCTTCCAGCTAGTAGACACTCGAGCGTTCCCGGGCCCGCATTACTGGTATCCAGCACTAATTTAGAAGGCGCTCTCACCCGACCCGAGTTGTCAGTACCCCATCCGCCCACCGCCGCAATCGCCGATGTATCTATTACCTGATCAAACATATTAAAATATTATTTACTTATAAATTGTAATTGAATATTTACATATCAGCTATTTGTAATATCAAGGATAAGGTCTAAAATACGGGAAAGAAATACCATTGTATATAAAATACATGACACTAAATAAAATCAAATAGAATTTAAATTCAAAATTCAAAACAGTACTATAAACTATACAATAAATTAATAGTGTAGGCAACATTGCTTTAGCTTAAGTTTTAAGCCCGTATAAAATTGATTCACGTAGTTTTATGTATAGTTTATTCCAATGGCAGAAGGAGCACAGATAAACAAAACGCATTATTACGAATTCGCTGTATATCTGTATTTATAATACAGTAGATTCCACTCAAGTACTTTTATGAAAATTAATTTTACATTAAAAAATCAAAATTATTCACGAATCCATAGTGAATACCATAGATTATCCAAGATTTCTACCAATAATATCACGTCAATTCAATGTCAAAGTATTTGTCATAACACCTCCCATGAAGGCTATAAAGATTTTAAAGTACTTGGCTAGGTTACATACTCGCGAACTGGAAAGCATTTATAGTAATTTTTGTGGTTGATTTCTACCCGGCCGTAAGGAAGAGTGTACACTTGCGCGTATTTTAGAAATTGGTTGCCAAGTTGGACATTTGGTTATACATATTTATAGTAAGTTTTAAATTATTGTTAATGTGTAGTCTATTTATACCATATATAACAGATATTTCAATAATATGTACTTACTTTAACAGAGAACGGGCTTCCTGGCAATGGACCTGATGAGGAGAATATTCTAACTTCGTATAATCCTACTACGAGAGGAATGTACGCGCAGAGCCACTCTTTGGGTGCACCTGCCACCACTCGGCATTCTAGCAGACCTGAATCTATCGTGTCTTCTTTGCTATCTGTCAATTTTTCAACCTGAAAGTAATTTAGAAAAAAAATAATTACATAGAAAATACACACACAAAATAATTTTTCTTTCTATTTTAATGCACCATCATAAGTTATAAAAGGAAAACTCTATGAACTCAAGATTACAGTTATTATGATTTCGTAAAATATTTATATACCTGCACAGTGGGCGCCGTGTCCTCTACACAGTGAATGGTGAAGGCGGCTTCTTTACCCACGTGCGCATGCGCGAGTCCCGTGCCGGAGCATCGCGCTGCGTTGCTTGCTCTACCGCTGAGAACACCGAGCGACACCGGGCTACCTACTACTGGAGCTCCTGCAATTCATTGATAATCTTACTAATATCATGAATACGAATGATTGGATGAATGGTTTGTTACTCAATCACGCGGAAACGACTGTACGGATCTAAGTGAAATTTGTCAAATATATAGATTATAGTATGGAAGAGAACATAGCTTACTTTATATCACAGAAAAAGTTACCAAACATAAGGGAACTAGCTAGGTAGACAAAAATCCGGCTCAGAAGGACTATAAAATCGAAACTATATTAAGAGTGGAATCAATTAAATCTAAAACATTTTAATTAATCTATAATACATTTAACCTCTTATATTTATATTAGGTAGAATATTTACCTCCATAAGTGATATAGATGCGATAGTGAGCGGGCACTGTGGGTCTTAAGCGGACTTTATGCGTGTGTCCATCTTCCCTTATGTCAATAGGTAGCCGAACTCGCCTTTCACCCATTGCTTCACAGATAACTTCTAGTTCGCCGACACCAGCGTCCTTTGTATCCACTATAAATAAAAATACAATAAAATAAGCATGTTTGCGTCGAATTCGAAGTATTAATATTTTTTTATCGCTGCATCTAGACTATTCTAGATTTTTCAATTAATATATGTAAATTAAATTTTCAATTAGTTCTATATTAACATAGTTTCAATTTTACCTGTGAAATTGATAGGAGTTTGAACGATGATGTTCCCAGTTGGTAGACCTGATATTATAACTTTGTTCGGATCGAAGGATTCACATGTGAATGGGCTGCCAGTGACCGGTTTGGAAAGGTGTAGTACTTCTGCGTAATTAAAACAAAACATTTTAAACACAATTAAAATTAAGAATAATCGCATCGAAAATCTAAACAAAGAATGATATATGAGAATATCATAGCAGTTCGTTCATATCTTACCTATTGTGCTTTGTCCGACTTCATTAATCGAATATTCAGCTTGCAAGAGACCGGACTTTGTCTGGTAACATCTGACCGGTAGTGCTCTAGCGCCTGGTCCAGACACAACGACATCAAACTCTCTCGCGGGTCGCCCGAGGGTGTCTATACTGAAGGATGCCACTTTCCCTACTTGAGCCTGGTACAAACCAAGGCCCGATGCTGCCACCTGATGAAAAATGAATCCATATAAATATTATAGTGTATATATTTTTTTGTCTTTGGAGTTTTTTGACATCCCAAAAGTGGACATCTTCATTTTGATGTGTCATCGACTAGGACTTGTGTACCTCGGGTAGTAAGTGGTATTCTTTTAATGCTAACATAAGCGATGCATGAATGTGTCCCGACTAGTGAATCTAAGAAGTTTAAACCGTCTTGTCTGTAATTACACTGGCTCACTCATCTTTGAAATCAGTATACCGAAAAAAAATATTGGTGTTTGGTTCGGCAAGATAATGAAGTAGGGGTTGTGCCTTTAAGATGGAACTGCATAGAGTCCTACCTATATAAATAGCGTATAGTTTACCTCCTGGCCGTGGTGCGCGGGCAGCACATCGACGAGCAGCGGCTCGCGTGCGACGGGCACGCCGCTCCACAGCAGCGCCAGGCGGTGCGCGGCGGCGCGCGACGGGTGCCACACGAGCTCCATGCGCGCGCCGCCGCGCCGCCGCACCGAGTGCGCCACGCTGGCGCCGCCGCACCACACGCGCGCCGCCAGCCGCCCCGCGCCCGCGCCTGCCGTGCTCACTGCCGACGCCCAACGCGGGATTAGGCCAACCTTCGCACGGTACCAGCACAGCGTAGAGACCATCACACAAGTCTTGCGAAATGTCGCTATTCCGAGTTATACTTAGTCTTTTCTGTATTTGTTTACTGGTACTGCATTTTTTTCGGGTATCAGAACCAGAAATATAATGTTGAATTAAATCACAACTAAACAACAAAATTTTTTTACACCACTGAACAGCATGTCCCAAACGAGTGTATGGCAGCTTGGGTTCGCTGCCACCCCTCTTTCGCCTCGCGGACCCCACGCGATTGACGTTGTCTAGTCGTTGGCCCACTGGTAGTTTTTATTTACGTTGTGATACCATCATATATAATTTACTTCGTTTAATAGACTATCTAAGTCTCAGCGATTTGTATGAACCTAATGAAACCCGTTTTTTAGGGATTATATTTATAATCTCACCAGTTAATATCGCAGGCCGATGTGCCACCGCATCTCCAATAGAAAGCACCTTCACTGCAGACGCGTCCAACGCCTCCACCTCCGCGACGGGCCCTCTGGAGCTTCTCACTAGATATCTTCCTACGCGGTTAGCGGGAAATGTTAGGAGACCGGTGTCTTCGAGATGGGCTTCGAATATCCGTGATCCGGCGGGAGATACAACTTCAACATCCGACAGAGTCTCATCGATTTCTATTGATGCCATTCCACCTTTAAAAACAATTATCACAAACATTAAGAAAGTAAAATTAAAAATGTAACTTACACGGACATTAAATTCTATAAATAAAAGTACAGTTTAATAATTTGGTTTTTTAAATAAATTAGTGAGTTACCTATTTGAACGTATGTGTGCGGTTCGCTGACTCGACATACGAAGGGGCTGCCGGGGACGGGCTGCTCGTTGAACGTGACGGACACGCGGTGCGCTTCGCGGGACACCGGGACGAACGTCACGTCGTACAGCCCTCGGGCGACTGCTACTACCTAAGGCAATATAAGATTAAATTAAATATCAATAAATGACCAAAGGTTGATTGTCTGGTGCTAATGAATCATGTATTGAATTGTGTCTGGTGTTTGTGCAAAAAAAAAAACCGATACAGACGTTGCTAGAATTTTTCCACATTAATTTGAAGTCGATTAGTTTTGTTTGAAAACATTTATTTGAAAAAAATATCAAAGAACTGATATTATCTTATAATTTAATTTGTATTTTGGAAATGATAACTTCTCATGGGTAAACCGCTTCGTTACGTAACGCGTTACGGCGCCAGTCTGTCTGGCTTCCCTTTCTCTTACGCTTTCGGCAGCGATTTGCGAGTTATCACTTCTGTCGCGCGTCCCGAGATGTAGACGTATTTTGTTTTCTTTTCTTTTAGACTTTTCTCGCAGACTACTACTTTTTGTAAGCACGGGCGTCTATCATACATTAGTATGAACAAGTCGATAAATTAACAAAGAGACTTCGTGTGTGAGTACTCACTTCAGCTTTGACCGTGGTTGACGGTGTAGACACAACCAGCTCGAGGGTGCCCTCTCCGGCTCCAGCGGCGTCTACACTGAATGTGACAGGCTTGCCAACTTCAACGCCTCGCTCCTCATCAGCATTTTCGTCCAGATTAAATCCTTCTAATGTCCCTTCTAGATCTGTAAAGAGTTGCATAATTAATTTATTTGAATTATGAAGCATTATATACAGTATGATCTCAATGCATTGCCATATCTTGAAATAGGCAGATATCATGTTAATCATAAGAATATAATAAAGTCATTACAAAATATTCTACTTCTAAGAAACAATATTATACGTATTAACAGCGATTGTCAGTTATTACGCAGGTTCATTGTTTATTTCATGCAAATAAAATAACCTACCCCCAGGTCCAAGTCCCGTAACTCTGACTCTTCGCACGTCATACACGTTGCACGTGAAAGGCGAGCCGGGGACAGGTCTTCCAGCACATTGAACTTGCACGCTATGTCTTCCTACCGCTTCCGGCGTGTAAGTACCAGTGTAACGGCCATCCCCCGATGGAGTTACTCGGGAACGGACACTGCTACCGCCGGGTCCAGTAACGAATATAGTTGGTTCTCCAGCTGAAAAATATATTAGGATTTTTTTAATCATTATCGTTTTCATTCGCTTGCCTTCATCCCATTTATAGGAGGGATGGCGTGCTATATATCATAGGAATGTTTATCCGAAATTCCTTCATTCAAACTTCTAAGAGATACTTACAAGAAAAATAAATAATATCTATTTATGTTTTAAGATAAGAATGTTATAAGTAACGGTTTTATAATTATTTCTAAGAGATGAAATCATTATTAGGTGTAAAGACGAATAGTACTATTCTGTAAGAACTCACTTTTATTTCTTAATTATAATTATTTATTATAGTCAATATGGCATGTTTTTTTTATGTTATAGGGGGCAAACGAGCAGGAGGCTCACGGATGGAAAGTGATTACCACCGCCCATGGACATCTGCAACACCAGGGGAGTTGCAGGTGCGTTGCCGGCAAATCGCAAATGTCACTTTTGGAGATTTCACTTTAATATTCTGTGTGAATGTCGAGTTTGCTCTTATGTAACATCCCTACAGAAGTCACGCACGCCACACACATCAAGCACTATGCTTTATTTAATTGAATTAAATTAGTATTGCCACAGTTTATATGCGAAACCGAGAACATAGTCAACATATTTTGAATATATAATATGCATATAAATAAATAAGTACCTACATTTTATTAAAAATAATTTATATCCATTCATAAAGGCCAGTTTCAACATGGCTGTGTAACAATTTATCAAGATATATATTCAAACACTTCAATAAATACTGAACATGTTACACGATCCTATGATACTAAAAGATAATGAACTAAGAGACTATAATTAACATCAATGTATTATGTTTATAAGCATTCGTATTTGTTACATAAACAAACAGACAATGATTATAAATTGTTAGCAAATGTAAATAATATACAGAAAAATAAATGTAGACAGATTATAACAGACACAGATAAGTTCTTAAAATGGTACTCAGAATTACTTTATTTAGTATTCTAGACTGTATTGTAGTGACAAATCGGAGGATATATTGAAGTCTGTGTCAAATTTGAACTCAATCTGAGTGAAACATCTTTGAAACTGATTTAAAATTTCAGTTACAAAATCCAGCCAGTATTTATGTTTTATAAAATAGACTCTAGACTTCATACTAATTCGAATGGTAGTATCAATTATCAAGCAATATACATATATACATAAAACTACAATATATATACAATAACATAAAACTAATTTTAAAATATTTTAAAGATATTTGTGAAATAATTTACTACTATGTTATAATTTTCGGAATTTGTTCATAAACTTAATTTAGAAAAGTGATTGGTAAGGTTAGTTTTTTTAAAATACACATATGTAGATAGTGTGTGATTAATTTCCAAAACAAATGAAAAGGATGTGAAATATTTTCGATATATAAGAACGAAAACATTTTATTATTGATCTTCTGAGATCTCGATAACTGTTCAAGTGTACCAAAGATGTTTTTGAAGGGTTAACTCACTATGGAAGCCTGTGAGGTGTATGTCGGCGGGCTCCCCGCGCGGCGCGGAGGCGAGGCCGGGCCCCGCGGCGCGCGCGTCGGCGGCGGCGGCGGGCGCCGACACCGCGCACGAGAACGGCGAGCCCGGCACCGCGTGCCCGTTGAAGCGCACCGACAGCGTGTGCGGCGCCGCCTCCGTGGGCTTGAAGTTCACCTGGAACATTTCAACATGCCTTGCAACATTTCTGTCAAACTTGGTGACAATTCTTGGTGGCGCATTGGCGATGTGAGAAATGGTTAATATTTCTTACCGCGCCGTTGTCTATGGGCGGTGGTGACCACATACCATCAGGTGGCCTAAATGCTCGTCCACCAAAATACATCAAAAAATAAAAACTTTCAAATATTGGCTTGCATTAACAAATATGATCACATTTTTAATTGGTTAAAATAAATTAATTAAAGTAGCAATTTGTATTATTTGTATTGCATTAGTCGTCTCACACACACTACAACATCTTGTAAGCACAAGCATCACTTAATGCATCGCGATAATTTAACACAGAGGCGCGCTTTTGCGAGTGAACAGGTCTATAACGCATTATATAAATGTGTGAGTGCCAATGATATCTATATGTATAGTTGTTTTTAGGTCATATTGAATTAAATATACAAAATAGTGCGTCTAACCCTTAAATTTTTAATTTTAAAAATGTACGTGGGCACTTTTATTTGACTTTCGAAAGCAGAAGACAATTACAGAAAAAGCTGTAAATCTTTATATAATTTTCTCAACAATAATAACAGGCATGACTGAACCGTACCTTAAATCTAGCGTTTCCTTCGCTTTGGACGTAATTAGGTACATTCCTGCCGTTCACTGCTACAATGATCTCCAAGTTACCGGCGCCTGAAATAATGCCCATGGGTATTAATCTACACTAACTATAACTTAGTACTAAATTTATAATAAAATTGTAAATTAACTATTTGAAGGATATATTTAGAAAATATAAGACTTAAATGATCAAAAATACATAATTGTTTCATTATATAAAATAAAAATGTTACTTTTTTTTTAAAATTCCTAGCATACGAATCACAGGAAGATACATTATCCCTTTGAGAACTAAAAGTATTTATCGTTAAACAAGCAAAACCTTTACGCGTTCTGTAACAACTGAATGATTTATAACCTCGTGGGCGAATCTTTAATACTGCTATAATATATCTTTTGAAAATGTATCTGAATACTACTACAGTTGTCGAAGCACATAAGTTAAGTTTTATCAGCTAAACAAACTATTCCTACAAAATGATAAGAAAAAATGCTATTTACCTGCGTGGGAGGCATTGATGGTGAAGGAAACCGGTCTTCCAACGACGCCGGGAGATATATCAGTTACAGAGACACGAGACGCGCTGTAAGCCTTAACTAGGAACGGACTTCCTTCAACGTGACCACCCATTCCACCGGCACGAACCTAAAACAATATACAAATACAGTCCTACTACTGATACTGTCCAGCATGATACTATAGCCGATTCAAATGACAGGGGCATACATAAACAAACAAATTCGACCATCAATTGACATGACACGAATATAATCTATGGTTTACATTATGGATTCGTAAAAAATGGCGTTTTGAATTTTGGTGAAATGTTTTCGGAACTGTTGAAGTTTAATTGTATATATATATATTAGTATTTGATTGGAATTGTATTATAAATAAATATATATATGAAAAAATAACAGTTCGTAATTCATAATATACTTAGCAGATCTATTAACAAATCGCATGGAAGATGTCAATTGGTTCATCTCTCCTCCTGCTATTAGAATATCGTGTACATTAAGTCGTTAAGTTGCGGATAGGTGGACATATAAATACATCGTCTATTGTTTGATACATAAGTTGCCTAAGTCTTTTGACAAATTATCCTTCCATAAGTCCATAAGTCCTTTGACAAATTATCAAATGTCCTTTACTAAACTTTATCGAAAGGTTTATCAGTGTTTTGATATTTGTCATTAAATCACGTTCGAAAGACTGGACGTAATATCATCAGCGGGATAACGCTAGAGATATCTGATGGTTGGATATATAAGGGGGGATATATAAGGGGGGGTATTGTATTGCATAACGACGCGAGAGAGTATCAATTAGTATTTATGTATAATAAACTCTACCTCGATGCTGTGGTCTCCGACATCAACGGGCACGAATGATATCGTATATCTTTTACTCGGTTCGTTTTCACCAACAGTCTCTTCAGCCGAAACCTAAAAGAAAATATTATACATTTAAATGACTCGATACGTCGTTCCGTTCACTTATAAAAACTCACTCACTCCGTTCTCAAAAAAAAAATTAAAAGTGTTTTGTATGTCACCTGAACGGATACGGGCCTGCGAGCTGGACCCAACACTTCAACGTGCGGGGATGTTGGGGAATCAACACTGAACGTGTACGCGTCGCCCACGGATACTTTGTCGGGGGACTCCCCTGATCCTGCACCAATCACCCGCGCTGGTGCTGACACGTGACATACGAATGGACTGCCTGAAATATTTCATATTATAAGCGTCTTTGAATATCTAAAAAATTAATTTCCTAAATTATTACATAAAGTACACTTACCATACAAACATACTTACTTTCCCAATCTCTGTCGCAGAAGTACGGTAAATGTAATCGTGGTATAAAAAAAAATACAATATCTGGTAGGGTTTTGTACACAAAGCTCTACCGTTAAGTAATAATGGTACCTACAAGGCCATTTCTTTTCGGTATAATTGATATTAGTTTACAAATTACATGCATAAATTTAATTTAATATTGATTCTTTACTATAAAGTATAGACATTTTTTTAAATTTATATTTGTAGCTCCACAGACATGTTGTTTGTGAATTTAGTGTATATTATCTTTAATTTGTAATTTTTACCGACATTATTTTATTACTGGGCGGCATCACAATTTAAGTTTGAGTATTATTATTATTATTTGATCGAAATATGGTATTCATCTGCAATATAAATGTCTGTCAATATAAATATCAGTCTACATAAGTCATAAAGTAGATTATGAAGTACTACTATTCTTTTCTGTGTACTTCCGTGTTCATTTATGTGTCTTTTTCACTGTATTTCTTTAAATATTTATAATTCTGAACTTACCAGGTACATGGTCACCATTGAACCGCAGTTCCACGGTATGTGGACGAGGATCTCTCGGCGTGAAGCTTATGGCATATGTGTGAGCTCCTTGAGCCGCTGCAGCAGTGGGTACGCGACCACCGTTCACTGTCACTTCCAGGTTACCGGGCCCAGCCGCCATCGTTTCAACTAACATGATAAATTATTGTGTGAAATTTAAATTTAGAACAGTGTTTCGTGAGGTAAATGTGTTCTGTAATAATTTAGCTCTCGCTTACTCACCGAGAAAAGTTACAGGCTTCCCGACTGTGCCGTGAGCGACATCTTTAACTCTTATAGCAGTCACATCGTATACCTAACAGATAAAATAATTATGAAGGAAAAAAAAAAACAAAAGTATAAGTTTGTGCAGTTGGGAACTTAAGACATACATGGAACTTATTTTTTGTCATTTTAAATTTTATGTTCATATCTTTCTTTTTATTTTACAAGTATAGCTTACTTTTTTTTTTAAATGCAAGCTCTTTGGTAATCATTCTTGTAACTTTTCGATATGGTACAATCTTACCTTTAAATGAAACGGACTAGCAGGTATGGGCGCGGAGTCGACTAGTACATTCAGGCGGTGCTCGCCCACGGCGCGCGGGACGAACTCAGCGCGGAACGTCCCGGCGCCCGCGGCCGCCACCGCCGCCGGCACCGACGCGCCGTTCGGACCTACGCCCCACCATGTCTCAGCTCACCGCTACGCCCTTACCCCCTCCACTACGCTCGATTCTCATTTAACTCTCGTTTTTCCACATCTCTGTTTTTTAATGTTAGGAGTTAGGGCGAAGCGGATGAGCTTTGTAAAATGTTATATACTTCAAAATATGGCTGATTGTATTCTGATATTTTACTTAATATACACATATTTATCTAATAATAAAATAAAATTTTCTTTTGGTACTGTGAGCGATATAACGTAACCTAAGTTAGTGTCGGGTTAAATTTGTTAAATTAATGGGATATACGTATTAGGATTATAACTATAAGCGTGAGTTAGTAGGTGAATTGGTGAGTATTGCGAAGCAGTTTTTTTTTTCTTTTTTTTCTATAATCTATACTACTATTTTGTGTGACTCAGTCATTCCTTCAAAATTGTGTTTGTCCAAAAGGGGAAATTTTTGTCCTATGATTATTCAAAATTTTCATTTCATCTTTCAAAATGAATACAAATTCTCTCATTTATGCCAGCCTGTAAAAGAACCAAAGTATTTATGAAAAAATGACTAGCTCGATTTAATTTTAAAACATATCACAAAACAAATTATAAATGCATTCTTTTCAAGCCAAACTATTATTACATGGCAATAAAGTGGTATTCAAATGTTAGTGTAACTAATATCTTATGATTCAATCAAACACATCTAGGTGAAATTATGATTTCGTACATACCTTCGACATTCACTTCTATTTGGTCAAGTGTGGCTGATTGATGGTGGAGTGTTAATGCTGCTGGTTGATGTAGGGGTACGGGTCCAGGTAAAGTAACTCTTGCACTGCTCCCTCCACCTTCTGATACATCAATTATGAGAGGACAGCCAGGAACACGCATCTGGAAAAATTGTGAGAACAATTTAAATTCCGAAATAGTGCCTCTTAATAATCTTATCATTCCCTCGAAAAAAAAAGGATTCCCGCTTTGACTACCGGATGGATTTTCATACAGTTTTCACGAATGGACTGATTGATTCGTGAGGAAAGTTTAGTTATGTAAATTGGTCAAAATATAATGATGATTGTTGAAGATATCAGAAGAAGACATTCTTAGGATCTTTACTGCATACAGTTAAATTATGTATTACATTATAAATGTTTTATGAAGAGCCAATTCGTCCCATGCGAAGACAGTATGAGTAAATTAAATATAAATAAGAACTTTTTACACAATAATTATAGTAATCAGTATGGAAATTACTATGATTTACTCAACGCTCAAACTAAAATACAACAATACTCAGTATTGTTGTTTGGTGGTAGAATATGCATGACATATTCTACAATGATGAGTGGGTGGTATCTAGCCAGACGGTCTATTAAACCTGTATATCTATAAAGTCAATAGAAAATTACTTATACCCAAAGGTTGGTCTTTAGCAAAAACATCATCTTTTGTACCATCTATAATTAACATTTATTTATTTTATTTTATGACATTTTTGTAGGCATATACAAGTGTCCCATAAATAAATGTTAAGAAAAAGAATATTGGCTTTTTAATTAAAAAAAAAGTGATATTGACATCCTGTGACAGTCTTTCAAGCTTTGACAGTGTATTATCAGTTACAGTTGTATACTTTAGTACTAAACAACATTATTTTTATTCACTCAATAAGGTGCACCCATGCTAAATTATCAACATGCATTGGTATGAGTGATGACTAATGCAAATAAGATTATTATTTTTTATGTTTGCAGATAAATTAACCTGAAGCACACCTATGACTTAACACATCTATAACTATTAAGGTATAAATTCTTACTTTGTTAAATGATACATTGACAACATGTTCACAAGCCTCGGTTGGTGTAAATGATACTGTGAATCTGGCATTTCCCTGTAACAATAATATCAAATTGAAAGCCCAGCCTATATACAATTATTTAAAATTTAATCAGTTCGTATTTTCAAGTTAATTTGTTACAATATCTTTCAGTGTAATTAATTATAATACTTACTTGTGGATGAACTTGGGTCGGTATATTTAACCCTCTTGCAGCTACTGTAATTTCGAGGTTTCCTTCGCCAGCCTGAGCTGCGTCAACAGCAAGTTGTACTGGTACACCTATGCGAGCATAAGCTCCACCATTTACACTCACAAGTTTGCTGTCATATGCTTTGCATACAAATGGTGTGCCCTAGAATAATATGTAAGAGTTAAATTTGTATAATCATTAAAAATTAATATATAAAATAATTATTAATTTTTTAGTTTTGATTTAGAATTAAATCTGATTACCCTGGGCTCAGACAAATTTCTAACATTTATTTATATTTATATAAACTAAAAAAATTTGCGACAAATTTGAGCAAATACAATATTATATAAAAAAAACTATTAAAGTATATATGAATGTACAAGGTAAATTAAAAAAAAATATTATTCTTACTGGAACAGGCTGGTTATTATAATTGGCTGTGAGTGTATGAGGTCCCACGTGTTTTGGTGTAAAACTAGCCACTAAACCGGTAACAGCCTCTCCCGTAAGACGCACTGGAACTTCACCCCGGGGACCTCGAACTGTTACAGTAAGCTCGCCACCACCTGATCCCTCTACTCGCACAGAACATGATGCTAAATCTCCAACGGGAATAAGTTCTGGAAGTAGTAAATATATTGTTAAGAGACGATTAACGAGTTGTTTTTTAAAAATAAATAAACAATATTTTGATATTTGTCATTGTCAGCTGTCACTGTCAGCCTGGAAATGATCGGATAATTTACTTCTTAGGAACAATAATACTAATCACGCCATAAAAGGACAGATTTTTTTTTTAAATTAATACTACTCAGCGAATAAAAAATGCGTAGGCATCTTATAGTGCTATGACAAAAATAAGTTCATTTATAAATAAATCTTTTTTTTCTCGATAAGAATAATAAAAATATAATTTAATCATATAAAGAAACGACACTGTCGTTGCTACATTTCCAATTATTTACAATAATTCATAATTCAGAAATATATTACTCTGAAGTGGCAAGAGTCAACACTCACAGCAATCTACAAGTTTGTCTTAAAGTCTTACATATAGTCTTTAATCTGTTTATTTACCTATAGGTACAGATACATTTGTTTTATATGAAATGGAGTGTATATATATATGAATTATTACTATACGTGGTTGCAACAAATTACATTACGTCAGCTAATAACTGCCCATATTTTAATATGAAATGAACAAAACAATAATGTTTCCAGAAAAATAATAAAAATAGGTCGCGATTACATTTTATATTTACTTACCAACTTGTGAAGTGTCGATTATGACTCTCTGAGCAGGTGCTACGTGAAAGACAAAAGGCGATGATGGCACAGGTTCTCCATTGAATTTAATATCGACTCGATGAGGTGTTGTTGTTTCTGGCCTCCAGAAAACGAGACAACGTCCACCTCCTACTACCTAAAACAATTAACAGATTTCGTACTAGAAATTACAACGATTCTCATCTGATTGAATTTTTATTTTATTTATTTATTTAATTCTCAAATCTCCAACAAAAGATACACACTAAATACATATTCTTAAAATTAAACAATATAAGGGTTACAAGTTGTGTGCTCCTTCAACTATAGGAGACCACATCACGCACTAATTTTACAAAACATAGACTTTGTAGGTACCTAATATTTTGAAAAATACAGGTTGTACTGATTAATTATTGATCATTATTTTAGAATTGCTACATCGTATTAAAGGTATATAATACAAGTTGGCTTTATAATTTTTTTTCGATTTTTTTATTCCATTTAAACAATAGTAAAAACAACACAAATAAATTTACTTTCACGTGTTGGTCTATAAAAACTGGCAAAAGCGATACAAAATATATTAGTTCATACATAATATAATTTATATACCTTTTATTAATACAATTATATTGTGTAAGTCCTCTGATATTTAGTTCAGCCCTCGAGTCAATAGCTTATTAATAAGTCAAGTCTAAGCACTGTCAATAGCAGCAACTTCCAGGGTTTATTAAGTTAAAGTTTGTTTAGGTTTACATAGTACTTACTTGTACATGATTGGGGACTTCACCCTCATTGATTGAAATTTCTAATTGCCCTTCACCCGCAGCACTGGCATCCACTGTGAATGAAAATGCAAATTATGTAAATTTTATAAGCAGATACAATTTGCTCACGTCGTTTTTAATATTATTATTAATGTCTCCAGCGTCTCCTAATCTTATTAAGAGGATAACAAAAATATTTAGCGTGAAAAAAAAAATATAGTCATCGTATAGTTTAAGATATAAATATAATTTTAACGTTTTGCAACAATTCATGATTTATATTGAATAAATACTAGTATTCGCAAATCTAATTTAATTTATGTGTGGTTAGTGTGTATGTTTTATTGTTATATTAAGAAGAAATTAATCATTATGGATATTGAGAGAATCTGTAAAATCGATTTATGAAATTAAAAGTTGTTTTATACCAACAATTTCAGAAATCGTGTGATTTCATCTCGCACTTGACCTATTTTTTTAAAACTTTTAACTTTTTTTAATGTGCATGCGACTGCTTTTAGTGAGTTAATTAAACATTTTGTACAATTTTCGTAACCGGAATGCATTTTCGTTGTAAATTGTCTAACGCCATACGTTTGTATTTATGTTTTTCTGTATAAATCACATCTAACTATCCACTTCATTTATGCTTCTATGTATATATGTAATTTTCTTATTTATTATATTTTAATATCTATATAAAAATCTGTTACCAATATACTCGGCATCCAATATGTATTATTATTGTTGATAAAACAAAAAAGTATTTAGAACATAAAATACCACATAACTTTTATTACAATGGCATGTTTATTTTAAAGCATTTTAAACCTGCACCAATTTGTTGAAAAGGCAAAAACGATTTAGCCGGAAATGTGAATAATAACTTCGTATCGGGAATATCGAAAACAAAATGTAGGCTTTTGTTTGAAATTTCTATTTTGTATCACAGGGCCTTTGTGTTCGGTTTTTTTTTTGTTTTAAAACTCTCATGTTTCGTATCGATGGAAGTAAAGCACAATGGTGAATATCAGGGTTTCTTAACATTGTTTCTACCCCGTTTCAGTTTTACTTCGTTACCATTTTATATGCCATCTATACGCAATGCGGATTCAAGAGTCAGAAGCGGGAAAAAAATCGGATTAACTGTTTTAAATCGACAGGAGACATATCGGCACTGTTGCTGTAAAAGGTCGTATGTCGAAATTGTTGATTTAAATGGACACCATGAAGAAGTGAATTTATATTTTATTACTATCTAGTTACATTTTTTCTTTACTTATTTAATGGTAATATATAAAGCAGTGACATTTTATTTTAATTAATCATTTAATATACCTCTAAACTGACACTGTTGTCCGACCAGAGCGTTGCCGATGTCTGTGACTTTAATAAGACTTGCATCGTACACTTTGGCGACTAACGGGCCAGCGGCTAATTTGTCTTCGCCAATGGAAACCTGTAAAGAACAACAACATAGCAGAATTTACATGAATTTATGGTAAAAAATCAGTTTAAAGATATTTAATAGATTATTTGTAAACATCAAGGTTGAGCCCTCTTCTTCCTTTTGGAAAAGTAAAATTTGGAACGTATTCTAGCACGCTGCACGAATACTGGTTGGTGGATACATATGCGGCAGATTAGAAAAATAAAAAAATATTGAGTAATTAACCTATTTCTGTTATTATATAAATACTTTAGCAAAGATATATACATAGTCGGGAAAGTAATTCGTTTGTCAAATCCATTTTAATTTAGTTTTTGTATAACTGCATTATCTACCTCTTAATAACTTTTTTCTTCTTGGTTGTGCCGGAATAAATCTTTTTAAATAATAAGCAAATCATCATCAATAATCTATTTCTTTTACATTTTTTTTTTATGTATGGTACGTATAGTTATTGCCACAGTTATTACAGTGGTAGAGTATTTACCCAAGATTATATTTTTAAAAATAAAGAAGTACAGTAATTTCTGTGTACAAGAGGGTGGGTATGTTCCGCATGATGTTATAATAAATTTCCACACCTCTCTCATTGCTCTTTTGTGTTTTCGTGTATTTTGTCGTAAAGTTTAGACCTACTTTCGACTTCTAAAGGTGAAGGTCCTTATTTTAAATTTGACTTGACATTTTCGAAGCACAAAAGTTAACAAACTTAGGTAGGTACGGTTAGATGTTCATTGTTGAAAATCATTTTCAAAGTTTACCTGAAAACTCTTCACAAATTTTCCTTTTTTTACGTCGTCGTTTATTGTTCTCATTTCCGTGTTACAAAAACCTACCCAAGCTAACCGAAAACCAAACCAAACAAATCAATAAACAAACCAGAATCTTTAAAGTAACTGTTCTAATTTTGTAGTAAGTACGTTTCAAAGATTCTTAACGAATTATACAATAAGGATTCTTTGTCACTATCTACATTTGTAAGAAGGTGAGTTAACATTATTCCATAAAATTATTTTATACCTTTGATATATTATCGTCGTTCGAGATCCTGACAAATGGTTACCCTTACTTAAAGTGTAATTTACTAGGTGAGATAGGGACGTCTTCATGAAAACTACTAGAGCTATGTAATATTTTAAATCGTAAAATAAAAAATCTTTTTTTAAATATTTTGTAAGCGAAAATTTCAATCCGCTTAAAATAAAAGGTTAGAGAAATGACAAAAAATAGCGATTTTATAGATAACGAATATTTTGTTTTTATATATTGTTATTTTTTTCCAATCGATTCGGTTTATTTTTTAACTCTAAATATTCTGGCCTATAGAAGTGTTGTAGCTTGTTACAATACAATTATAATATTAATTATTTTTAATAATTGTTGGAATTTTTTTCTTATTATAATGATTTTTTCTAAAAGACCGTTCATTTAGATTTCTACTTACCAGTTATGAGTTACTAGTTTTTATATAGATAAGTGGTTCTTCAGACAGATTAGAACCTGGATAGATAAGCTATTATTAACTTCAATGCGTATCTATATAAATACGACCGTGCTCAGACTTTATGAATCCCTTCTGGAATCTATTTAAATTACAACCTATTATAAATTTAGTTCTTTGTTGACATATTTATATAAATATTAAATTTATAACGTTGATAGTTTAACGGCAATTGAAATTGATTTATGTATTTTTTTTATCTAAGTGATAGTTTCACCCACTAAATGATAATAATTGTCTATGATACCTGACATAGACACTATAACAACAAATAAAAATGGAATATTAAATTTAAATATATCTGTTATTTTGAAACAATTAGATCTGTGCGATGTTTTTAAATTATATTCTAAATTCAAATTTTTGTGGTGTTATTACAGTATAATATTATAATAACTAACGATGTAAATACAACCCACTATAAATATTAAATAAAAAAAAAACCTTTTTAATTATCTAATTAATTCAAAGTATGGAAACCTTCTTGGCTCTTATTTCGTAAGGTGAAATGATTGTTTATTTATAGTTTTTAAATTCAGAATTACATAATTAGTTCGCCATTCCGACGATGTCAGAATTTAATATAAAAAGTTGAACAAGATCTTTTTATGTAGCATTTGTGATTATACAAACAATATGGTTATAAGTTAAACTAGATTCAAATTCGTACTTGACTAGTTTAAAGTCTTTATAAAAATATATATATTACGTAGTTAGGTGGGTAGTTTAAAATTGAACTTTTATTTTTGTAATATTTAAATCGTGTATTTTAGGGAGACGTGACGTGAATGTTAAACACGCATTATTATATGCTATAAATCATTATGTGTAACTTGTAAAAATGTGCATATATTAATATATTTACATCTATCAAATGTGTGCCGACTTCCTCTGGCGTGAACTCGATACGGTATACTCCAGGACGTTCCACCACGTCTAACACGCGTGCTGTCACGGGGCGACGCGATGGCGCCGTCACAGTTACACCGACCTACGGAGAAAAAGAAATTTAAAAAATGCACCTATAAATGTATTGTACTGCTAAAGTTTTATAGAAAAATATTTTTTATTAAATATAACAAGCAATGGAATATACCTATGTAAACTTTTCCGTGGAAAGTAAAAATGTGTTTTTATTTTAGTACAACGACTTATTTAACATATGCATTGTACCGGTCATCATCTCTGTTAGTCTTTTCATAGACTACCGCTGCCAATTTTATCGGACCTGAAATGTATCCATGTGCCTGTATTGCAGTGGCTTAATCCTTATTCGAATTGAAACACAGCAAGCCCGTCTTTGTAACCGCTAAGACGGGCTTGCACAAAGTCTCGGTAAATACCATTAATTTTACTTGTTTTTAATTACGTATAACTTATTGAATACAAACAAATTATGTGTTATAAGATGCAGAATTTTGTGCTGTTATTATTTTGGAAGTAGACATGTCGACCATTATATTGAAGGCTAAAAATATATATAATTCATTATATTATAATCAATTTAAGAAGGCACCTGAGAAGCAGTCTATCGTAGGAGGATAAACATTAAAAACATTATTACTTGATCTCGGTTTTAATACTTGTTATTAAAGTAATAATATTTAAAATGAATTTAACACAAAGTGTTCGTATTTCTTTGTTAAAATAATCATTTTAAAGCACTCAATTTCTATTTAACTTTTAATCTAACACGAAACTGCATACAAAAACTAGTCCGTTGAAAAAGTATTTTCCTTTTTATCAATGAAAGAGCTTTTTGCCCTAAATAACTTTCAAATGAATAAAGCTTTGCAGTTTTTAAACGAATTTTTCATTTTTTAATATTGTCGAAGCCCGATTCGATTGAAAATTGTTCGAGTTTGGCTAGTAATTTTTTTTTAAAGATTATATTATATTGCATGAAATATTTAAAATTCATTAATTCTACTTGATAGAGGAGTCTCATGTACGAATATCAAAATCATGTAATCCATATTTTAACGATCAGCGATCAAATATACATATATATATGTATATGTATGACATATCACTAACGAGCACAATTAGCACCCGATAGTAAAACCGGCTTAAAGCCCTTTTCAATTATGGTAATTTAATGCATAATATGGGTAGAAATATTTAGCAATATATATATAAAAAGTAATGCAAAAGCAGTAGAATAATTTTGAGGAACATTTACAAAAGCTTTATATCCTATATATAAAGCTTTTGTTAATTGTAAATGTCAAAGCGTTTTATACGTTTTTTTTTTTAATTCAATGAAAATGTTTGATAAATATGTTACGATTAGAATCTTGAAATCCGGTTCCTTTTGGGATTCATCCGGCTGAATACAAGTGAGCAACAATAATTGGTACGACCCTAAATTTTCTCTGTACAAAGATTTACGGACGTGAAATTTAAATATATATTGTTAACGTACTTTTTGAGACGCTGACTGGAAGTAAATTTTTGTGTATTTGTTAATATTGAATATTATTAAAGGTAATTATATAAGTAGACGAAAATATATTTAATATATTAGGTCTTTAGCAAAATCAGAACGGAAATTGTATCGAAAAAAGACACGGTCAAGTCTATGAAGATAAAAACGGTAATAAAAAACACATGGTTATTTCTTAAAACACTCAACTATATATATTTATTTAAATACTAAGGGAATGTCTATTATCATTTTATACAAACATATTCAACTTTTTTTTTTATTGAATATTGGAATAATTCTCCCATTCCTCCCTGAAACGTCATTTATCATGTCTGTATATTACAAGGCTCGAGAGCTATTCAATGCGCTGTTATGATACATCCTATATTTATTTCATACTCAATAAATATATTAATATTATTTTATTTCGTACATATTTAAATATAGAAATTATTCATATAACCTTCATCCATGTAGCTTAGACTCGAATACTGCGTTTCTTATTAAAATAGGTCATAAAAAGTCTTTCAAACTTGCACTCTAAATAACGGCAGATACAAATTTTCCGAGTAAAGATCAAAAGCTTTTGATGCTAATACGGAAGAGCTATAATAAAAAGATTTTTGTTCTAACAACATCACGCTGCGTGCATATATGATGGTATATAATACTAAAAGATTCACTGTAGCGCTAATAAATCTAAAATTGTCACAGCTCTTGGAAAATGCCAACGCTTTTACGCCGAGTGAAGATAAATCATGCATCCATGGTTCCTAGTTTTTATGATATACCTAAGTACGTGCCTACCGCCTAGTTATATGGCTATTTGGTTTGCACACAACGGCAGCACCTAGCAGTATGCTTATGAGTGCTCTACAAGTCTGGATTTCGGTCAAAGCGTTGTACTTACCCGTTTTTTATTTGCTACACAAAACGGACGCTTAACAGATGTTTCTGGCGCGTTTACTGTTCGTATTTACTCACTTGTACGTATAAACAATTATGCACGGTTGATTTGTTTCGAAAGTGGAACATGGTATTCAGAGTGAGGTAATATTTTTAAATATACCGTGAACAACCTACTTAATTCATATCTCAGAATCAAGACGGCAATTTCTTTATAGAGATACATTTATGACCGACTTTGACGGATTATTTTTTGTATAAGTTTACTTGAAGCGATTCAAATGATTCAAACTTAACTCTATCAAGGCGTACAATATAACATTTACCAAAAATTCGGTAATGTTATCAATTGATGCTTTCAATGGTTTTGTTTTACATTATATTGGAAAAAATCAAGTATCTTTTGTATCGAAATCGGTTCAGTAATTTCTTAATGGTAAAACGATGAAGCTTAAATTAACACTCACTGAGGGACGCCCACTCCCCGATAAGTTTAGGTGAAATTAAGTGACGTGAAATAAAAATAAGAAAAATAAAAAAAAAAAAATCGTGCGTGTCCGCGTGGGTAAGTACTACCCACACCACCAAACAACAATACTTAGCATTGTCGTTAGTGTGCGTGAGAGTTACTGACAAAAGGGACACAATATTATTTGTATAAGTTGGCAGTGAATTGGCGAAGTAAGGAATGGTTCATATTTCTTACAGCGCCAATGGGGACGGACGGTGGTGACCATTTACCATCACGTGGACCATATGCCCACCTCTATCACAAAATTTAATAAAAAAATGTTTCAAAAAAGATGAGGTAACAGTAGGATCAGAACGTATCGTTTAGTTGACGCTGTGTGTTTAAAAATATACAAATCGATATATAGATGAGTATTTTGAGTATCAAAACGTAGCGCCTTCGGTGAGATGGATAGCACACATGCAAAGTACATGCGAATCGATCATAATGATTCTATTCTAAGTAATTTAGATTTTTGCTTGCTATATTTGACACAAATAAAATTACCTTTATTATCTAAACAAAATAGCTACAGTCATACTGCTGCAATCTACACTTAACTATCAAGTATTAATCAGTTGGATTTTTTAACAAATGTTTTAATAACCTTCGTTCAGTTCCTTTTTTACGTATGCGCTATTTTTTATATTTTTCTTCTCTTTATTTAAGAAAATATAATTTATTGTCACCATAAACAACTTCAATAAGAAAATTAATTAAAACTAGGTAATAGGTACCCACCTCATTTTTGTTGAATGTAGGCGCGCCAGGGGATGTCGAAATTTCAAACACGGCCGGCACTCGCGCAGGTATCAGCCTCGTGGGCTCTCCTCCGCCACCGCCCGCCGGCCCTGCCATCACCTCTACCTTCCACGGAGAACCTGAAAATTACAATTAGTATAAGGAAAATAATCAAAGTGTAAAATATAATTATTTAAGAGTCATAAATTATAATATTGATTCAGAAACATTTTTGAATATATTCTATGTATTTTTTATTTCGGAACAATTAAAAAAAATGTACGCAGTTTAGTAAAAACGATGGTACTGCAACATTTGAAACCACGGTTAAAACCTGTAGCAGTTATTAATGTCGTCCAAACAAACTAAATAACAGAGTCCGACAGAGTTTATAAAAATAAAGTTAAAAACAATGACAGACACAAACAATATAAACGTGTGCATGACTGCGTTCCTACGAATCGCGTTGAATAAACAAGGAATATAAAAAATGATTGTTGTTTTCAAAAACTTCTCGAATCGTCAATCAAGGCAGTTTCACTAAATCGGTTTCGAGTATTCGAGAAAATTGACTAAAGTATAATTGTATAAGAACAAACGTTCGCTAAGTGGACAACAAAACAAAATAAGGGGGCGATCAATCATTATGTCAAATTGTTTCTAGTTTGACGGCCGAGTGAGGAAATGATTTTATGTAAATAAACGGTTTCACAGATTGCCTACTTCGTTCTGAAATCTTTTGAATATTAACTTTTATGTGGAAGTATTTTAACGTTTAAATATTAATGATAAAATCCTAACTTTATTTAATTTACTATTATTACTTGTTGGTAGGACTTTGTGCCAGAACGTCTGGGTCATCAGATATTCTATCGCCAAATAGCAGAACGCAGTATTGTTATGTTCCGGTTTGAAGGGTGAGCAAGTCAGTGTAACTAGAGGCAAATGTATCATTAAAAAAATAAATATTCTGAAGAGACTCCGTTAAAAATAAACAATGTTAAATAAACAATAAATATGTGTAAATAAACATCGTATTGGTAATTTTTATGCAAATTAATTTGGTGTTGAAAACATAAAATATTTTCGCAATTGAATTTACAAAAAACCGTCTCATAAATATTAATCTCAAGATTTTTTTTTTTAATAAAATTCAGTCGAACGTTGAAATATCAAAGAATCTCGATCGAAACACGTAGAGAAGTGGTTTGCGATGTAATTTACGTTTTTCAAACCTCTGCCCCTATTCGCTACTCTTCATCGTTGAAATATCAAATACCGACGAAAACTCGAACTAATTAACGATAAAAAACATTAAGGTTTCAAGTTTCAGCGCC
The DNA here is from genome assembly GCF_037043105.1 of Vanessa tameamea. Classification (NCBI taxonomy): domain Eukaryota; kingdom Metazoa; phylum Arthropoda; class Insecta; order Lepidoptera; family Nymphalidae; genus Vanessa; species Vanessa tameamea. The sequence goes on along the minus strand of NC_087313.1, from coordinate 6,459,348 downwards.
AATTATAATTTGCCTTTCACTATGATAACTGGCGAGAATTATCCCAAGCCGTAGGACTTGCTTCTAATAAAATAAAATAAAATTAGTTCCTTTACTTTATCTTTTTTTTATTATTGTTCCTAATAAATGAGATGAAGTTCTTTTTGTAATGCCTAACTGAATAAATTAAAACCATATGTATACAATACTAATACCAAAAGATGCATCGCTGCAATATATATCGATGCAAAATAATCAAATACAATTTAAATTAAAAATAGCTACTGTAGAACTCATGAAATGGTACAAGGATGGTAGCAGCGCTTCCACGTCGAATCCCTCTTGGCACCAGTGGAGGCAACAAGAGGGAAAATATATTTTAGATTATTTTTTAGCGAAAAGATATATTGCGTAATTTCACTATTCATATGCGTATCTATACTTTGATTATCGTCACCGTCAAACACATTAAAAGCACAAATTACGCACATTAATCTAAAAATTGCCCGGGTTTGAACCTGTAATCTTCGGCTAAGGTTTAAGTATTTTATCGATATCAATTATGGGACAAGCTAGTGATTTAAAAATGATCGGTAGCTATCAGCTTTAAATATTATATGTACCAAAGTAATTTACTGGACAACTTTAAATAAATTTACGTGTTTCGTTGATGAAATATGTATCGGTTAAACAATAAATTGCACCAGGTGATGCCTAAACCAGTTCGAGTTCCTTCCGTTACGTCCCTACTCGCTTAGTAACGGTACACGTTATTGAATGCACCATCGGGACTAATTAGTGGTCTAAAACAAAGTATAATGACGTTCTTTCAGAATTTGAAATTCACTATTTAAATCTGCTCTCGAAAAATTCGACACAATTTTTAGTTTTGACTATATTATCAGAGGCGGATTTTTTTAGTACTGAATGTCTGCAACAACAAATATTTCTCTTTAATAGACAAGTTCAATGTAATAAGTATAAATAAAACTTTAGATATATGTATGTCTATAAATTCAATATAAATTACATAGGTGACAAAACAAATGAACAACAATTGAATAAATGAAAACAAATGAACAACAATTGAATGAATGAAAACAAATGAACAGACAAATGCACCACCTGAGTGTATGTGGTCATTACCGCCCATATTGGCCTATATTGGCGCTTTAAGAAATTAATGTGTATTAACATTTATTTGGCCAATGCACTACCAACTTTGGTAACTAAGACGTTATGTCATTTGTACCTGTAATAATACTGGCGCACTCACCCTTCAAACTAGAACCCAACAATACTGAGTACTGCTGTTTGGTAGTAAAATATCTGATGAGGTGGTATCTACTCTGAAGGGCTTACACAAAGCACTACCATTAAATATTAGATCCGTAGAGCTATTCCGTAAGAACAAACTCAAAACTCCTCTTCTATATTTTGTGTTTTATAATTTCTTGAAGTTTTGAAGTCGATATTAAAACATGACTTATTTCACAGACAATTATCTTGATTTCTATTTTGTGTAGCATTTAAACATTAGCAGTGTTGATAAGTTTTAGTTTTGTTCTCATTCTCAAGCTCAATATTAAATTGGTCTGTAACAATCGTCATCTGTTATTTAGTTCTACATTTTTAAAATGTTTTCGAGAAATTGAGGTCTCATTGTAATTGCTATAATTTGGCGTCAGTTGCTTAAGATTTTAATTTGAATATATTTAGAATTTAAGTTAAGATGTTTCTTCTAGACAGTATTTACTCAATTATATTGGTGTTTATCGTAATAATCATCTTCTGGTTATTTCAACTAAAAATATGATATTATTTATGTTATTGCAAATAATTTAAGTGGTGCTTAGTTTTGCATAGTTTATTTGAGTAATTATTTTTTTTAAACCTTCGTAAAGAATAAAATTAAAAATATAATTGAACAAATGAAATGAAAAATTCTTTATCCGTTTATCAATAATGTATACATGCACTATATTTAATCTATTTTCTAATATGATTTATATATAATTAATTAACAACTAATCTGCTAAAGGAAATCATAATGCGTGGAATGCAATTAATAACATAAAGAATTCATTTTATTTATTCATGAATATCACGTCCTTGTTCAATTCTACTAATTTATACCAATTTCGATTCGTTCCCGATACAATTCCGATCCATATTCGATCGAACCGCAATTGGATCGTTGTGTTAGTCAAATAGGGAAATGACTAAACATCATCGATTTAGTTTCGATTCGATTGCGATATAGTGACAGTTTGTTAGTAGAATCGTCCTCAATTCGTAATATCCATTTATGTTTACCGTGACCGTCGTCGCTCGCATGAGGTCTCGAAAAATAACGGCAAATTCCAGTTGCAGTTGCAAGTTACGTGTCATTGGTCACCTACTTGTAAACGAGATTTGTTTTTTCTCTTATATAACGTGAAACATTATTATGAAAAGTGGATTATTTGTAACAGTGTCAACGACGAGTGCATTTGACGAGGCATAAGGATATAACTAATTGCAGTATATTTAAGTTATATCAAATTTAAATGATAGCTTCGATATATTGATATAATTTGAAACAAATTTCAAATTATATATTTGATGTTATTTAGTCAAGTTTTTATGTATTTTAAATATATGTAAAAAGTTTTAAATAATAGTTTCAATTAGAAGGTGTTTGTTCTTATAAAATTAGTTCATATTTATACTAGTGCCGTTCGAAATAATGAAAAAAAAACGTAATATCAATTAAATATTACACTGTTGTTCAAAGTTATTAAGAAACTATCTTGGAGTCTTAGAGTTGGAACTGAGACAGTCCATTGGTTTGAGCATTTGTTTATGAATCAAATATTGCGGGTTTCATGTGCTTAAACTATAATTCATCCAGTTTTCGGTGAAGGAAGGTGTGTCGGATGAAATTCGTGTGTATCTCTCATTGGAGTGGCGTGCTGTAATAAGCTCTAAATATCTTCTCATCAAGGCAAGACAAGGCGTTGGGCGATATATTATAGGCTCTTACTTTTGTAATAAATTTATTTTATAAGTAATACTTGAACTATTTTTTGTTTGAACGTAATATTTTTAAATAATTAAATAATAATAGGTCCTATTATAAAGTGAAATATTATGAATATTTTAAATAGGTTTAAAACCAGGTGCGTTTCGACTGAAACAGTTGGCAATTGTGTATCTTCAATTGTTTCGAAATCACTGAACAATAAATAACACAAGGACCTTAAAATGTTGTTGAAACCATAAGGTCATAATTCTATTATTACCTCAATGTCCACATACAATGGTCAATGTTTCTCTTGTCTAGTCACAGTTTCATACGTGTAATGAAGAGGTTTCAAACTAAAGGTATTTAATAAGGCACTCCCGTTTCCATAGATTACTTTTATACATCCCTTCCTCAATAACGTTTGCTTTTTTTCGTCGTTGTTTATGACTTGTTAGTCACTACGTCATTATGGAATTAGGGACACTGCACTCAGTCTTCTGATTTCGTATCTGAGCAATCGGATTCAGAGGGTTGACGTAAATGGAAAGAGATCTCCCGGGTCTCCAGTTACTGTGGGGGTCCCTCAAGGATCAATTCTTGGACCATTTCTTTTCCTTGTTTATATAAATGACCTGCCACATCTACTAGGTGATAAACTCGAGATAGTATTGATTTGCTGATGATAATTCTTTAATTTTTAAAATAAAAAGACGTATTTCAATATATGACGATGTGAACAATGCTCTCTCTGAAATAGTAAATTGGTTTAGTGTTAAGATTTAATGTTAAATAGTAAAAAGACAAAATGTATTAAATTCACTACTCCCAATGTAAGATGTGTCAAAACGAGTGTACTTTTAAACGGGGAAGCATTCGATGTTTTAGAATCATCAGAGTTCCTTGGTATGACAATAGACTCTAAGCTCCAATGGGACCCTCATATAAATAAATTGGCGAATAGACTCAGCTTTGCAGCCTATGCGGTAAAAAAAATTAGACTTTTGACTGATGTGGATACGGGTCACCTTGTGTATTACAGTTATTTCCACAGTATAATGTCGTATGGCATTCTAATCTGGGGTAATGCAGCTGATACCATTTTTGTACTGCAGAAGAGGGCTATTCGTGCAATTTATAAACTGGGCCCAAAAGATTAGTTAAGAGATAAATTTAAAGAAATTAAAATAATGACTGTCGCTTCTCAATTTGTTTTTGATAATGTTATGTATGTACGCTAAAACATAAATGATTTTCCCAGAAATTGTGACGTACATTCTATTAACACTAGGAACAAGAATAAACTTGTTACTCCAAGTACCCGCACACAGGGTTAGTAACTCTTTTTTGGGGCAATGTATACGTTTTTACAACAGGATCCCAGAAAACGTTCAAAATTATTCAATTATAAAATTCAAAAGAATCGTTAATAAGGATTTGTGTGCTAAAGGATATTACAATAATAATGACTTTTTAGTTGACTGCACACCTTGGGAATGAAATGATCGCCTCCAGGCTGTTTCAAATAACTAAAATATAATTATTATTGTACATGCAAAATGGAAAAAAAAATATCCCGCTGAGTTTCTTTCGCCGGTTCTTCTCAGGTCCGAGGTGTCAAATTCCGAAACGGTGGTATATTTTTGACTATTAATAAGCAAGTGTAAACACTTCTATATTGAATAAAGATTTTTGACTTTGACTTTGACTAGTAAACATTTCCAGGAATCAAGGAAAAATATAACGAATAATCGAAAGCTTTCGAACTTCATAGGATACGGAGTTAACATTGTAATCTCGTTTTATTTACATAAGAATGATTAACATTAAGTCCTTAAATATGTATATACAAATATGAATTAAAAACATTTACTGTATAAATCTATACTTAATATATTAAATCGTACATTTATACTAATTATTGAGATGTTTTAATTTAATTATCTTCCTAATTTTTTCACTTGCATGTTATAAACATAAATTATTCACGCAAATATTACATACACAAGAAAGTCAGTGCAAATATCTTATGGTATTTTAACGTAAAGAGATAATATTTATATAGGTGTGGTCATTTATGTGTTATAACGGTAAATAATTTCGTAACTTTTTATGATATAGGTAGGCGGACGAGCAAATGGGCCACCTGATGGTAAGTGGTCAACACCACTCATAGACATCGGCGCTGTCAGAAATATTAACTATTCCTACATCGCCGATGCGCCACTAACCTTTGGAACTAAGATGTTATGTCCCTTGTACCTGTATTTACACTGGCTTACTAACCCTTCTAACGGGAACACAAAAAATCTGAGTACCGCAGTTTGACGGTAGAACATCTGATGAGTGGGTGGTATCTACCCAGACGGGCTTGTACAAAGCAAGCCCGTCCAACCAAGTAGTTTAATTTTTATTTTCTAAGTAGTCTAATAAACGGTGATGAGTAATCTTGCTACTTGAATAGAATTTAATAGAAACTACGTATTTGAATTTTAATTAATGAGGAGTTGTTTGTTTGAGAGCCATCTTTGAAAACTCTACTCAATATTAACTTTAATTCTAAAAGGTAAAGTAATAAATGTTGTATAAAAAACATAATACTAAAAATTTGTGTATATATAAAAACAAGTTCATTTCAAGCACGATTGGAAACGAAAATATATCAATTCCGAAACGAATACAATTCTACTAGTGGCTAGTATAGATGGGTTTTACGCAGCTAATGGATGTTTGACGACCTCCGTGGTCGAGTAGTGTTTACACCGGTTTTCATGGGCACGCCACTCCGAGGTCCCGGGTTCGATTCCCGGCCGAGTCGATGTAGAAAAACTTCATTAGTTTTCTATGTTGTCCTGGGTCTGGGTGTTTGTGGTACCGTCGTTACTTCTGATGTCCATAACACAAGTGCTTTAGCTACTTACATTGGGATCAGAGTAATGTATGTGATGTTGTCCAATATTTATTTATTTATATTTATTTAATGGATAGAGCCCAATCAGTATAGATCTGTTCAATCAAAGAAAAACGATAATAATATAATACATTAAAAACATAATCTAATTTGTATTTTTTGCTAGTGAATAAATAGATCTATATATTTTGGTTATTTTCATAGTACCACGTCTTATGTTATATAATTTGGTGTAACGCTTCAGCAGTGTGATTCTGTAAGGACCAACTTCGTATCTCACTTTTGAAATGATGACAACCGAGTTTGTAGTTTCTTTATACAAGGAAACTTCTACAGATATATAAAATGGGAGTTGTCGTGGAACACTCGGTTAGAACGAACCTGCTTTTTCTATTTATTAAATACTAAATGACAGACAAGGTGAAAATAATAACAAAAAATAAGTTTAAATAATATTATATAAAACCATATGTAATAAAGAGAGAATAAAGGGAAAAGGGCGCCTGGACGTACTATAACGTTTTTCTTTAAAACGTCACTTTTACGCGGCTTATAGTAGAGGAAAATTCACTTTACAGTAAGCGGCGTAAAAGATCTTTGTTCTCAAAAATTATTCATTCTTCTCGCAGTTATTGATAACCAAGAATAAATAGTCACTGTTGCGGCCAAATGTATGTACAACAATACCTTGTTGTTGCAACACAATTATACTAGAAACGGTGACAAACATTGCATAACATCGAAACGTAAATATAAACACCAATCACCGAGTTTTCGTCACAAAGTCAATACATCCTTCCTGGGGCAGGATATTCGGTTCTATAATCAAATCTCGTAGATCATTTGACATTTAGCAATGAATACATTTAAATATCGTGTTTTAAAAATTAAATATAATATTCTATACAATGAATTAATAATAATTACTCCAAACTATTTCGATGTTGACAATAAAATAGCTTGGAGTTATTAATCGTTGATTTTCAAACAGGATTTATAAATGTAATTGTATACGAGTATGAATAATAAAAAAGAGTTTCTACTCGGTAAAGACTATCTTCTGAGTCAGTGGTATCTTAAATTATGAGTATCTCTAGGTAATTATAGATATAATTTTAAATACTCATAAAAAAAATGGAAGCTTAGATAGATATATAAGAAACAGCAAAATTTTGAGTCACGTTGATTCCTTTGTTTTTGGTTATTGTTACCAGATTTAAAAAAAAAAAGTGCACCTTCGTTACTTATATTATTTTTTAAAACTCAATTAGAAGTAAATGAAATAAATATGAAAAGTACTCTCTTATTTCGTTGTTATTAGTATTTTTTCCTTACATCAACATATTAAAAAACTCAAACTAAGGGAGCCTTGGGTTTATATTTGCAGATTATCTTTTTAAATATTTTTTACAATACACTTTTCTCCGCAGTTACAGGGCACAGGGTGTGTGAGGTTTTCGAGTGGCAAATTTATAGGTAACGATCCCGATCGAGCAAGGTCAACTACGTATGAAATTCTAATGGAAGCCCAAATTATTTTTTCCTACTTTTGCTTCCACAGGCATAAAAATAAGTAGAACAGCAAACCAAATTATTTCGAAAAACTTCTATTAATAGTAGAAATTTTAGTATTTCAATTGATTCTTTCCGTTTAGATTTAAATTTGTATTTGATTAATAATATGGTTTTTATTTTGACTAGATACGAACAAGAAAGGGCTGCTGACAAATAAATACCTATATTATAAAAATAGTAAGTGTTTTTAATTATAATTAAAATCCTTACGTCAAATAGTAAAGTGTATTAGTGAAAAATAAAGTGTTGTGCAGTTTGAGTGATTAAAATAATAAGGCCGTACACTTACACTTTGTTAAAGTTAGATTTACATTTAATTTATAAATTTCTGACAAATAGATATGTTCGAGATATTCCATCAAGTAATATCAATTACGCTTGCATTTTAAACTATGTGTTAATTTTATATGAATAAGCGAGTAGCCAGATGTATCTCTACATAATTACATGCGTTCAGCTGGTTGACCTTCAGATGGGAAGCTGAGTTGGATGATAGCGAGACGTACATTCAATGATATACTCTTAAGGAATGCGCGGAACCTTTTGAGGCAGATTGCGTCAAATAGTTTCGAAATTAAAATTATTGAAGCAAATACGTTAAATACAAGATCATTGAAATGTATCTATAATATTATCATTATCTATATATATTTAAATTGTACTCGGTAGGTGACGCTATGATCAGCAAGTAAATAAAATTATTATATCAGCCGGACGAAGTCGGGACGGACAGCTAGTAAAATTATAAAAAGGTAATAAACCTTGTAAATGTTTGTAATCGATAAACTCTGAAACTACTGAACCGATTTTAATCAAACTTCAACCATTAGAAAGCTACTTTATCGGCTTATATTACATAAATACGTATTAAATTTCAGTAATAATAAAATCTCAGTATAAACGTATAGTATACATAATGTGAATTTTGTTTGAAACGTTAATGCGTCAGAAACATTTCACAAAACGTTACATAAGGAAACATTGTACTCAAAATTTAGCTGACCTTGAAATTCGCACTGAAATATTCACTCAAAATTAACTAACTTTAGTTGAACTTGTGTAATTATATTTTGAAGGCCGCTTTAACTATTATTCATTATGTGATTATGATATTTATTTCACAGACAATAGTTGCCTAATACAATGTCTAACCGCTTCCTTTGTCTCAGTACGGATATTATGATTGTTTTATTAGATATGGTTGTATTGCGTAATGGAATAAGGACATTATTATATATTTCATTCTTTGATTAATTTATTTTCTAATACCATTTCTGCTACGTTCACCATTTTCACTTACATACTCTGTAAATAAAATAAAATTACGGAAAGAATAACTACTGAGTTTCTTGCCGGTTCTTCTCGGTAGAATGTACGTACCTTCCGAACCGGTGATAGTTTTAAATCAAATTCAACAGTGTAACTGCTTTTATGAGTCTACTTGAATAAAGAATATTTTGTTTAATCATTCTTCACAACAGCAAAGTGCCACCTTGGAAACTATGTTCTGCAAGTGCTTGTGGGTAAGCTTGAAAAAAAAAAAACGTCAATATTATCATGGGCCAATATCATCCAACATTTGACAGCATTAGTTCGATATAAAATAATAAAGGGCTGTTGTAATGTGCCAAATATGAGTTTTAGTTAGTATAATATATTAATTTATATAATTATGAACTAAGGACAAGTGCAAAAGTATAATAAATAACGTGAGCTTAAAAAAATAAACTACAAAATACTTATGGTAATATATATTTAGTTACCGTGACAAGAACACGTGCTATCTAATTTTATAATCCAAATTTTAGAATCATAGATGGCCATTAAAAGTTTAGGACAACTGATATGAAGCATATGTTTTGATTTCACACGAAATCGTCATTTGGGAAAATTAAGACACGTTCTCGTAAATATTTGAAAACATTGCGGGCGAAGTATAATATAGGTAGTTTCCGGTGACATTAAACTATACAAAAACGAAAACTAAACTTAAACTAAAACGAAATGTTTTATTTGCTTCTACAGGTTGAAGCAACCTTGAAATGATAACCCTGTAAAGTAACGACCTGTAAAGGGCCAGCCTGATCTATGACCTTTTCTCTTTTTGAGGAGGTCTTTGAAGCCTCTTCCACAACTCTATTCCAATGCGGATTGGTCGATCAAATAAGTTTTACATCTGACACTTTCAATGTTTTATTCATCGCCGAACACAAGATGAATAATATTTTTTGTTATTTCGAAATACTTTATCGTAGGCAAAATGAAACGATCTGTAGAATTGAATGCTTATTAGCACTTTCTTATCCGGGATTTAGACACTTAAAGACGATAGATGTTGTCTTAAAAGATTATCTTAAGATACACATAAACAAAAATAATGGTAAAGAGAAAAACAAGTCTTGGTAGTAAATTTATTTGGACTTCCGTTTAGAAAATATGTTATTTATAACAGTAGTTGTTGCCCGCTGCTTAGTTTGCGTATTAGGGGTTGATTGTCTGCTGATAAAAAGTAGCCTATGGGGTTTTTATGTGGCTGTCTCTTGGGAATCAAGCTAGTTTGATACCAAATTTCATCAAGTTCGTTTAGTAGTTTGACCATGAAAGCGAAACAGATAGATAGACAGAGTTAAATTTGATTTTATAATATAAGTATAACTTGATTTCAAAAATAATATCGGTTACATACCTCATGTAATGAGGTAAACCTTGTCAAAGTAGTATAAACCTATTTATAGATTTGCATGCTTAAACTAAATGATTAAATATTATATTATTTATAATACATACATAATATGTTACTTTTAAAGTCGATGTTCATGTAATCAACCGATTTGACTTCAAATTTTTATATAAATTATTAGTGTGTCCTTCTCAGAATCATATATCTGTTCATTTAAAATATATTCATTAAGATATTTCCTTTTAATCTGCGAAGACTTTGAATAATATTAACAGTTCCTAGAGGTTGATGTTCAAATGAAAACTGAACTGATTGGCGTAGAAATAATTATATTAATATTTAATAGTCTAATATTTAAGCAGTTTCCTGGAGTTTATTAAAATAGGCGATTTTATTGATTTCGACGTTTCACACGACGTCATACATAATACGCCTGTTTAAATGTATGTTACTTTGTGGTCCTCGTACGATAAACGATTCAATTTACAAAATGAGTATATTCACTATCAGAAATTCACGCTAGTTTCAAAACTTTCATAACTATTTTAATTGTAAAGTGAACCGTTAGGGAGATGTTTCAGCAATGTATTAAAGAATAAATACGAAAAGGGTAAGTCCCAGTAGATATTTTCTTTCTTTTTTTTCGATATTTTTCCCAATTTTCAAAACTCACGGATAACGTTCCAAATTTGAAAAGGTAAAATCCATTATTTAAGCATCATCATCATGATTGAACTATAAAATATACCCAACAGATGGTAACATTCTCTTGGTCAACAGTCGCCGTCAATAAAAATAATTGAAGCTATAAGTTGTTTATAATTAAATTTTGTAGCAATAATTTTATTAAGACGCCCTTGTCCAGGATATCAGCTTGACGATGATTAAATTCTGTATTATGAAAATCTGTGAAGCTAAAATTAATTGAGTATAATATAACGTTAATTGAACTTTAATACATTGATATGCACGAGTAAATTTTATCAAAATCAAAATTTACTCCAGAATAATTAGGTGCTCAGATTTTCAATATCGATATATATTGTAAAATAATATTATCGATATATCTCGATATATATGTAAAGAAAAAATGTATTATTCTTTAATTTGAATTCCGCGCATCAACCGTCATCGAACGCGCAGTGACATGACAACTAAATTTTGTTAGCCATGAAAAATATTATCAATCTCGTAATTGTATAAAGTAAAGTATAAAGTATCTTGTGATTTAGGAACAGACATTGTTAATAAATAAACATTAAATGTCGTTTCTCTTTTTACAGGTATGTAAATATTATTTTTGTAAAAATTCGTAGGTAAATACAAACTTTTATTTTATTCTTTCTTATTGTAAAATTAAACAAATAAATCTCTTTTTACAGAGAAACTCAATTGTGTTTCATTAACTGTGTCGTCCTAATAAAAAGAATACTAGAAAAAATCTTATAAAACGACATTTAATGTTTATTTATCTCGATATATATATATATATATATATATATATATATATCTCGATATATATATATATATATATATATATCGACTTTTTTTTACGTCGATGTTACGCTCACAAATTAGTCAGTTATTTTTTAATGAAAAGTTTAAATTTAGAATACAAATAGAACGATCAGAAATCTGAGATCAATCAAGAATCAATATTTTGAGTGATGTATAATGACAAAAAATGTATTGTTAGTCTGTTGTAAAATTCCCCATGATTAAGTAGATAATAAGTTAGGAAACAAAAAAAAAAATTAAGATTGTATTTTCACCGGAAACAAGAGTGTGTGAAAAAATCTCGTCACGACGTGTGAAGTTAAAAAAAACCTTGTAAAATAATTAAGATAGTACAAATATTTATTAAAATGTAGGTTAAAATTATCCCATAATGATACACAAGAAAATATAATTCTGTATCTACCTCGCATCAATAATTTCAATGAATGAACGTTTTAATATTCAGAAATATCATCTTTAAGAGTGAATCAAAATGCAAAATGCAACTGTACTAAATGGAATGAATATTAAATAACAGAAATTCAGCTTCGTATTCTCACAATCGTCCATCAATGTGATGGTGCCATCAATGAAAGTTCTTAAATCAAAGGATAGAATGTCGTGCCGTTACCGAGATTAAATATATGAAGGCAATTCAATTTTCATTCAAAATCATTCAAATTCAAAAGCAATGTTTAAATACTCGTACAGTTAGAGATACAGAGTTTTGCGTCCAATATACATTGATTTTACGTTTCTCAGTAATATCATTTAGTTTATGTGCAAGGTTGGATGTTTGTGACTCAACCATGCATAAAAAACGGGGTATATATTAATAAAATTGAGGTATTATGGCTGGAAATAGAAAATATAATACATTTTTAAAATAAAATTATTATATTATAAGCTATTCAAACAGTCCTTTGCCCAGTTTCAGTGTGACATTTATTAAATATAAAATATCTGTACTATGCGGGTTTTTTTTTTAATTTTCGTATTGTTCTTACGTAGTCATCTGGATAGCTTTTACTATGTTTGGACTCGGAAGGTGGCTGTGTTGCCGATATTAAGGATTTTAATTTTCAGATCAATGTTTTTTCAGCGACCTAAAACCTGTCAATATTTTTTAATTTACCTGAAAATATTATGCAGGCCGTGTTGTAGGTACTAAACATAAGCACATCGACAATTAACAGGCAAATCGATCGGTTGGCAAACGCTTACGTACGAAGTCAAACGACTTAGCAAATAAATCATAAATACATATAAAATCACTATTATTATCGAACATTGACATTGCATATATAAGTCCAATCATTATTATCCACTGTTTAGTTTCACCGCTCAGTAATCGGCGTGCGACCTCGTTCCGTTCGTAAGCAACGGTTCTTGCCTTATCAGCATACGCTAAGTGATTGCCGAAGTAACCCACTGAGTTGCCAATTTCGCTATTGTTTCAAACCTGATCAAAGAACTAACAAATATATAAACCTCGTAATTATTTTTTTTAGTTAAGAAATTATTAAAAATTAATAATCTCTTTATTATATACGCGCGGTCTATAATTTATAAAGTAATATTTTAGATCAATAAGTAAAGAAATAAAATAAGCACATCCAAAAATATTGAATAGGCGTGAAACAGTGACGCTCAACCACTGTTCATTACTAACTAATAAATATTCAACCTTCTTAAGATTCCCAAAGCATTCACGACATTCCACTTAATCTTACCCAATATTCAAAGTGACACACCTTTAGTGGTCAAATGCCAAATACTGGCATTTCGGTGTTTGGACAGCTATTACGGGCAAACCGCTGTCAACCGAACGAACCGAGAGCATTTACGATAGACTTAGTTTGTCCATTTTTAGCTTAAATATTTTATAACTTCAAAGAGCAGGACAGGTATTCAAATTTCGTTTTCAACTATGGAGTGTGGTCTAACCTTAATATTTACATTTTGATTGCTCATTCTCACTTCTCAAACGTCTGAGATAGGTAACATAATAATTAAATCAATACCTTCAACTTCAAACTAATTTAATTATTAAGATCTCGGACGATGTTGTAATTATAAGAGGTATCCTAAGCTATTTAAATGATGTACATATGTGATTAAAAACGTTTAGCTAACTGAGAAATACATTTACCTTATAGAAAACATATAAAATTTACTTGATTTACAAGATATGGAAAAAGATAATTAAATTAGGCAAAAATAATAGTATTGTAGATTCGCACGCAAAAAAACTTATATACAACGATCTCGAAACGTTGCCAAAACGGAGCGCGATACTGGCAGTTTTTATGCTTTTCAAGGGAAGGGAGTGCAACATCGCCAGCTTGCTGAATTTTTTCATGCCTAAAATATTCAAAAAGTTTTTATAAGCCTCACCGAAGATTAAAATCTAGAAGCTAGGGATAGGTAATCCAGTAGTAGCCTCATAAGCTAGTTACGAGAATAACAAGGCAATTAGTATGTTTGCAGAAAGAGTACGCATTAGTTATTCGAAACAATGCGAAACAGGATAATCGTGTAAAAATTACACCGCTTGCTTGCTCTAATTGGTACTTATTATATAAAACGAATACATAAATATTAATGACTAGACTCCGTTTGTGTTTAGTACATTTGTAGTAATGTGTTTTTAATTCAGTACTAAATACGAAAAAGTCTTAGTAATATTTACTTAAAACAAAATAGCTGCTTCAAAATTAATATTTTCTTAATGGAATTGTGTAGACTCCCGTGGATCAAGAAGCACGTAAATTCTTGCACCTGAACTCTTTGCCGCCATTGTATTATGAGACTGAGGGAATAAACAGCGCATCTGAGTTTGAGCACACACTTATGCACTATAAAATTGTCCTCCTCAGTTGGCTAGTCTTTTTAGATTGGCTGGCATGGCTGAAATCGATCTGGACGACATAATAAATTATACTAGTGGGTCGCCCGCGAAACTTCGGGTTTATTATTTCGAAACCTATGACAGGTTCTGTTTAGATTTATTTCATTTTACACTGACGACGTCTGTTCGCACGTTTTACATTTGTTTTTTTTTTGGCGGGCAAAGCGCTTTCTATCCGGCTTGTAACTTTTTTTTCGCTCCCGTAAATTAATTATTTCTTACAACGTAACAGTTTATTAAATTGCAATCAAGAATCTTCATTTTTAATTTTCTGCACATCAACGGCTGGAGCTCTTCGAAATGAGAGCACAGTGGATTTTTTATATGCAGCTGTCGTCCCATAATCACTGGGACAAAAATCGGCTTACGCTATTAATATATAAGGTTTTATTTATTACTTTAAGTTATATACGAAATGTTATTTGATCGTTACAGAAATTTGTGTCTATGGTTAAATATTTAAATATTATTTTAATAAAGTTAGTAGTTTTGCGCATCCGATTTAGTTAAAATTTTATACAATCGTTATTTAGGTTAGTATAATCTAATATCTAACCTGATTATCATACACGAAAGGACATGCGAGTTGTGTGGGCAAAATAAAAAAATATTGCAACACATGCTGGGAAGTAGTTATTAATATAGGACAGACAACATTCTTAATATGGTTATTATCAAGACTTGCGAATTTTATTCTTGGTCTCCGTATAAGAAGACATTTTATAGGACGGACAGACAATAAATTAAATTTTCAAGTTATAACAGATTAAAGAATACGTCACAATATATAATATTCCAACATAATTGAAACGATTGCAAACATAGTCACGGGCACGTTACTAAGTTGAGTTGGAACCGCAAGTGAAATTAAAGATATTATAGCAGTTAAATAAATATAATATAAGATGTGTTTAAAGTGTGATTAATCTATGTGTGCAGGAGACAAATTAAAGACGGTTATAAATGGTAGTTTTATAACTTGTTTTTCTGCGGTCGAGCTGTTTCGAAAGCCGACGCAATGCAGTTTTTAACTCGTTTCTTGCAGGTGCCGTACTTGTAAGTAACTTTTACGTGACATCTTGTTTCTGTATACGCATTTGAGTGTTACATTTTAACTCCGAGTCCGATTTCTATTACCACGACTTGAATTTCACTGGTTATGTTTAACTTTACCAAACAAGCCGATTGCTTGCTATTGATTTGACGGAAATCAATAATTTTCTCATTAAAACCGCTTAAGGACCTTAATTGGTGTGGAAGTCTTGGGAAATAGTTTGTAATAAAAACTTCGTAAGAGCCTCGATTACTTAATAATTTATAAAAATGAATTCGTCTATAAATTATACCATAATAAATCTTGTTGATTTGTATATTCATAGGAATTCTGAAAGTTAATAGGTATATTAAAAATAGCAGCTAACAAATAACCCACTGCCGATGGGATAACCCACTGGGATAAGGCCTCATTTCAGGTGCATGTTATTGGATAGTCATGTTTGGGATAATTTCCTTCAGCGCCGCACGATATGATTTAGGAAAACAAATTAAGCAAACATTTTTTTTTTGCGATGTTTACGCCTAAACCTGCTGCCTTTGGTTAAGATTCAGGCGTCCAACCATTTCGAATCAAAATTTATGTACGATATTTAAAATATTGCCAGCAGCAGTGTTTTTAGTAAACGTATCAAGGTAAAGCGATTTCGTTATGAAGAATTTTGACATGTGAAGATAAGTTGTATGCAGATATCGGCATTACCAAAAAATATTTTAATACTTATAATATAAGTAGATAAAAATCTGAATCATTTAATTTATTTTTTAAATTTAAAGTAAGTTGAGATTAATGATTTATATACAAAGTATATCATGACCTGTATATAAGTATTTTTATTTATATTATGCGGTCTGAGCTTGCGATTTGAGATATTAGACCGAATTAAATATTCAAGATTTTTTTTTACAATAATAATAAACGTTTCCAGTAAACAAATAATGGACATTTCTGTTTCCATAGCTGAAGTCAATGAAGAAGTATTTAGGTACAGCTCTTTCACGAATTTTTAACTATTTCTAAAAGGAAAACGAAAAACATATTATATACCATAATTTGCATGCTTCTGAATAAAGTCCTAGTCTCCTGTTAAGAAAAATGGTTTGGAGATTATTACACAACGTTGCGCTGCAATGATTTGGTGGATGCTTATAGAATTTCTCACGAAATATAAACACGACGTTTGCTTTCACATAAAAACTTATTTGTGTATTTGAACGTTCTTGTTTAAAATTTTAAAGCAGAGTAAATATTTAATCTATTTAAAAATTACTTTTTATTACCCTATTCGGTGCTCTGGAAATTTGTGTTAGTACTCATTGCTTGTGTTGGAAATGTGAAACCATATGCCACTATGCTGGTCTAGTGCTGGTTTTAGGCTAGACATAACTTCGAACTGCATGCCGAGGAATCGATACTTTGCGATTCAGTCCAACAGTTTGCAGACTAGACGCTGTATCCTAACTGTTTATATCAATGATCACGATCAACGAATTCGTGATAAGTTGAATTCCACGCGAGTGAAACTACGGTATCAGTTAGTATCACATGTAAATCAAAACTAAATTATTCATTGAATACAATATCTAAGATATTTTTTGTTATTATATGTATTATAATAAATTTCACAGTCAAGGTCGCTTTAGCGTGTTGTGGTTGAAATTCTACACACCTTGATATCCGAGATTCGCGAGAAGTTTTGAATTAATGAACTCGTTTTATTGTTTATTGTATAGTTTTAAAAATAAGCATTGAAACTGCTTATTTTCATTGTACATACTTGTATTGTGCAAAACTATGAAATAATTATTATAAAATAATCATCCACCAATCCGCAATGGATCCAGGTAGTGGAATTAGCTCCTAACCTTGACCTAACCTAACCTCAGAAAAACCTTAGCCCAGCTGTGACAAATGACGTTCATATTTATAAAGTATTTGGTGCCAAATATGTGATTAGGTGTTTTGATAGAACTAAGAATACAGATACCTCTGTAGCGTGAGTGGCGTGGGTTAGCAAATATTTTAGTAATGTCTAATAAATCCTTTTAAAGCTAGTATATTACAGGATTAATGGATTTCAAATTAAACAATGATTAATAATTAATACTTCTTACAGATAAAATGATTTGATTCTTGCAACCATAATAAGCGAAAAATTTAATGAATACAGAATTATATACATATTTGATTAAAATTAGTTGTTAAAAATGTAATTCTTATTTACAGTGAGTAAGCAATTTAACTTTGGATATTAAAACAGCAATAAACGTAAAAGTTTTCAACTGAATCATCTAAATAATGCTTGAGAGTTTGTTATGTAAGAAGAAAGTGATAGTCACTGCGTGTTGTTAGAATATATAGCTTATGCAAGTAAATCATTCAGCGAGTGAGTTGTTAAAGCGACGTATAGGTTATGAATGTTTGAATTAATATTACAAGACTACACATCAACACCTAATTATTAAATAGTCTGATGCTTAACGCCGTCGAATGTTCGGGGGTATAAAATTTCCGAAAGCAGATTTTTTACATGAAGTAATTTTTATTTACTCGTTTATATTATATAATATTACAGTTTTTATTACTTTCTTATATGATTTGAATAAACATCTTATTATATATTTATATTTTTCATTTTATGAAGTATGTATTGAGAAGCAACAGACAATATTTTAATTTATTTTATATTTATTTCGTAAACAAACTTTGGGGTCATGTTTATATATTAAGCGAATATCCCTCTCTTGTGTTGATATAACAAATGTTGTAATAAGATAAATCATATTACATAATTAAAATGACTAATTATTAAATAAAAATCGATTATTATAATAGATGTTCACACTAATAGTAAATGTATTCAATGAATATACGGAACTAATAGACCCGATATACAATTTAAAACGTTATCATAAGGTCGAATAGTAATATGCTTAGAAATTTCATAGGAATATGATTATTGAGCCAATTCTCATTGTTAGACTTCTGTGAGTCGTCGAAGCAGATAAATGTTGCATTGCAGACTCCATGCTTCAGATTTCTACAAGATTATTCTCGTCTTATTCAACACTGAACAGATGCGCTTTCGACATTTGAAATTTATGAAAATGTTATGAATATATAATACATTGTACGTCGGTGACGTTTTGTTGCATTATTTTACATAATCAATCGAAAGCAACTTTCAAATAGAAGATTACATTTTATTTTGGTTTTATAAATATAATTAATGCGTTTCCTATATATTACATAAAATCATGTATGATGTAATAGACGGTAATGTAATTTGAATATTGGAAATATGTTTTGAATACCGTGAATGTATTAACTCAACATGATATAATTATTATTATTAATATTTTATATTACATTACATACATTAGCAGCCTGTAAATTTCCCACTGCTGGGCTAAGGCCTCCTCTCCCTTTGAGGAGGTTTTGGAGCATATTCAACCACGCTGCTCCAATGCGGGTTGGTGAACCCGAAATCATCAGTTAAGATGCACGCGTTCTAACCACTGAGCCATCTCGGCTCTTTTATATATTAGGATGAACTCAATGGCACATCTTGTCTATCTTTAAAATATTGTAATATTATTATTAATTTGTAAATTAAACTTATACAATTCGTAAAAAGATAATTTAGCTTGAAATTATGATGTGTATTTTCTTTTGTAAAAATATCAATATTGTATTCATTGAGTTAGAGTTTTATGGTATAGGTTGGCGGACGAGCAAATGAGCCACCTGATGATGTAAGTGGTCACCATCGCCCATAGACAATGGCGCTGTAAGAAATGCTGACCATTCCTTTCATCGCCCATTGCCAGCAACCATGGGAACTAAGATGTTATGTTCCTTGTCCTGTAGTTTCACAGCAGTACTGAATACTGCTGTTTGGCGGTAGAATATCTGATGATTGTGCGGTACCTACCCAGACGGGCTTGCACGAAGCCCTACTATCAAGTCAATTCTATGTAATGTAACACCATTATTTATATTTGAAAACTATTATTTCCTTTCGTTTCTCTTACCCGTCACGCAACATTGAAGCGAGCGATCGTGTGATATTACAAATCATCACATCCGATAGGGAAAAATATACAATTCAACGGATGTTGACCACCAACCTAAATCGTTATAAAGGATTTTTTTGCCTGCACACACAGATAAGGGTTGCGTGAGTAGTCCCTACAAAAGAGTTCAACGCACGTTTCCGCATTGTCTTTACGCGGTGAAGCGAAGCTTGCAGGATATCCCCTTGACTGCATCATTTTAATTGGTTTTAGTCAAAGATCTTGTATAACAATACCTGACATAGAAAACTAACCTCGCTACGTAACTAATGTCACACGAATGTGTACCGGTTTTGGCTTAAACTTGTTCAACTAGGTCGATTATTATTTGTATTTCATATTGAAATTTGTTTTTATTGTTATGACGATAAGGTTGGTAATTATTTTTTGTTATGTAGTACCAGACACTTTTTATTAATTTAAGTTCATTATATGAATGTCACGTTTTATCAATTATAAATATTTTTTTGAAAAGATCTATGTGAGATATGAAATTGGTTTTATTCATTATTCAATAAATAATTCATAAAGCCAGGCGATTGTTTAAATGACATTTATAATAAGCTGGTTCTAGTAGATGGATGTTCGAAAATATTTTACAAAGGCAATGACGTGTCTCGCCCACACCACATCCTGCTGACATACAGATGGATGCGCGATCTCTTTATAATATGCAAATAGAATCACTATTGGAACCAGACCTTTGAAACACGGAAACGCTCCCTCGACGACAGCTATCTGGGGCAGTATAATGACGTATGCCGGAAAGAAATCACAACAATAACACTTTCATACACTCACTACACCACAAAGTCAACACTTTAATCACACGCTCAACTGTTCTTGTGGCTAAAGAGCAGAGAGACACTGTTAAAAGCTTAATATATGTTAGCCCGTATGCGTATAAATAAACGGCGGAACTGCATTTTGAATGTTGAGAGGCGTCGCCTCGTTCTTAGCGACTGCGGCCCGAATGTCAGTCGCGGTGCGCAGGCGCCGAGTCGCCCGCGCCCAGCCTCGTGACGTCATTCAGGTATTCAAAATGGCGGCGTGGAATTCGAGAGCCTACATACCGTCAGCATCCGCGGTTTTAAATTAAATATACACGTAAATACAATATTTGCGTGTAGTTTTCTATTTATTTTGCGTAATCAATAAATTTTGATAAAACAAAAAAAAAAAATTGCTGAAAACAAAATCTTGGCGAGTGCAATGAACTTGTGTGAATCCTATAGGTAGTGGTTAGCCATGTTTATATTATAGAATGCAATCGGTACAAAGCCCCTTTCACTGACACGAATGAGACAGATGTGTGTTCGTTCCGATGAATGAATGACTAGCAACAGAAAGGGATAGACAATAAGGTTATGTGGACAGCCTTCAAAATAAGTCAATTTGCAATTTCAACTTTTACTCTAGAACTGTCTGTCTCCACAGAATCGAATATTTTTTCTAGAAATTTCTACAAACGATTTAAATGAAACCGTATTATGTACAAATATATTTCTGTAGTGAAAAATAAAATAGTTTTATTTAATGAGATTCAAAGTATTACATTGTTAAACATCATTTAAATAATTTAAAAATTGGTTTTATTCCCACATGCAGATTTCCAAACAATATACTGATATAATATTATATTTATTATTTAAATCTGTATAAGTTATAAGTTCATTATTCCCATGTGACTAATATTTCTAAGTCTCTACCGTTGATTCCTGAGAACGATTTTCAAAATACTTACATGTAAGCACTTCAAAATTTTAGTGACAATAACAGTATTGTGAATTGCATTTAGTATAAATAATATACACTAAATATTTATTATATGGTATAAAATGCAATATTATATTAATTTATTTGCAATTGAATATATAAACGTAGAAAAATGTGCAATAAGAATTAAAGGCCTGTGGTAACTTCGCCATCTGCATCTGTTCAGGATTCTCTTGAATACACTCATACCGTGACCCATTGGGTCAGAATTATTGACACGGCAAGGAGGGCAACCTAGAGGCCCGTACCTGGCATGACCAGGAATCGGCCAAGCAGGAAGATCCCGCTGGTACAAATGCACTCAAAAAATGTCATCGAAACTAATCCAACCGTTTAGGAGGAAGTCAGTTACCTACCCATGTATTGATGATTTATATATGTATAAATATGTAACAATTAAGACATCTAAAATACTTCATTATATAATGACAAGATATAAAACTATATCCAACCAAACATACCTATGTTTGCTTATACACAACATTCACGGCGTTCAAAAACTACATAAATTTGAAATAGTAACATTCTAATTAATTAGCGACTAGTTTAATGAAGATTTCTATCTAAATATAAAAATATAAACAATAAATAATGACAAAATCAACGAGCATATTATTTCCAAGGACTACTTATCTCAAATAACTAATCACATCACTTAGATATTGTTCGTTAGGCTTAGAATTAATTGCTTATTGTTAGGTAGAACTATAAAGCATTCGTGTACAATGTAACATATTATATACAAGGTTGAAATATCTATAGATATGTAATATTACACAGTAATGTGTTATGCGCAGATGTCAAATACGGTAACAATGATTATAATGCATTACACTCAATACCTATTGTATAATTATATTTATTTTATGCAACTAGTGTCGACACATGTATTACTAAAGTGGTATTAAATGTGTTACGAGCTGTTTTCGTATTAAAACGATCTAAAATATAATCGACAAACTTAATTACTTGGCGGTAGGGATTTGGGGTGGTGGGCTAGGTACCGGTTTGAATGGTGAGTAAGCCAGTGTAGCTACAGGTGCAAGGGACACATCATTTCAGTTTCCAAGTGCCAACACCTAAGACCAATTAGGTAGGTAATTGATAGGTGGTTCATTTGCACGTCCATTTGTCACGATGCCATAAAAAACTATACAGGTAGTAACTGAGAAAACGTCGTATCAAACATTTTGATATATTAAAATGATTACTAAGTGAGAATAATAAACAAATGGGGAGGATCAAATAAGCCAGCTGATAGTAAGTAGGCTTCTTCCCTTATAGACGTTAGCAGCGCGAAAAATATGAAGCACTCGTTACTTCATTAACGTATCGTCGATCACGTGATCGAAGCCGTGATTTTGCCTGTAATTACACTGGCTAAATCATCCTCCACTAGAACAGATCATTTCAGAGTATGAACGTATTATGATTTTTGATGGAATAATTATCCTAAGTGTTTTAATTAAATAAAATAATCATCAAAATATATAAGTTTTCTTAAATATATTGTTTATGTAAAAAATATTATGCTAACAGCTGCTCTTGAATATTTTTAACTAGGTCAACGTTCATGTACTAGACATTAAAACGATAGCTTTTGTTCTGTCTAGACTCATGAGAATAAATTTCAATTTGTTTGGTTTTCAAACCCATTGATCTGTCACTTATGAAGTCACGAAGATATATAAAATATTGATTTATACTTAACAGACAGACATAATTTGATGTGGTACATTGCTGTACTAGCCTCTTAGAAAAATGTATAATAATTATACATTTTTAAATAACAATTATTTTTTATGTATTTTTAAAACAATTAATTATTAATTTATGTTACACCGTTTGCAGACGTAATCACTTGGTTCTTGGAGTAAAAAATATTAAAGATTTATTTCCCCGTCTTGTTGCCTCCAGTCGTGAGGAAGGGAAGGCTGGTCCATTATCGCCCAGAGAATAGGAATTGCGATTCAACGAGACAATGTTTCCTAACTTTCTTTATATAATTCTACGCTGTCATAACTTGTACGTATTTTTTTTTAAATTAAGTCTGTTACATATTGGATTAGTTGTACGAGTACCTATACTTATTATCTTATCAAATTAAATACGTATTTATTTAGTTAGATTTAGTTTTATAATAATTTTCTGTTAAAAAAAATCGATGTTCAACTCATAAAAACTGTATTGACAAATTTTACAACACGGGAGTCGGTTCGAAGAAATAATAAAACGTCATAAAATACTTTTACTTTTTAATTTCTGTCGCTTGCCCTTTTTTTACAAGATGACAGTACCATACATAATTTGTTGATTTAAAAAAAAAAATCAACAGTAATGGTACGTTAACCAATGCAGTTACGGTTCGTCTGAGGAGCAATTCTACTAAATTATAACTGTAATGATACGATAACATTTATTCCAATCCAAATTCTCCTAATCCTCACAAAAAATAACCTCAACTCAATCGTTACTGAGGACAAATTCTACTTATTTATGTTGGTTGCGATACAATCGCGATTATAATCCGATCCAACTTTGTCCCTCTGGATCTTTGTGTGTAATAGGAAAACGACTGAAAGGCAACGGTGACGTCTGATTCGATTGCGATAAAGTAAGAATTTTTTAGTAGAATTAGCTCCCTGGTATGTTTTAATTACTTTCACGTCTTTCATATCCTATGACATTCTACACTGGAGTAATGTAACCGATATCAATACAATCTAGATCTTACAAAATAATGCTAATTCCGTAATTCATAAACTGGCTAACGATTAAATAGTAATTTAAAATAGATTAAAATTTCGAAAGTCACTTTTTGCGAAATATTTTATTATATAATATATTATAATTTTTTTTTCTGAAATTGTAACGTTATCTTTGTTAGCGATTACACAGGGTTAGTATTTTTTTTTTTTGTGAGACAATAGGATACGGTAAAATGTTCATTAATTTTCAGGTTAAAAAAAAGGTTAGTTCTAGGTGTTGAATTATGATAAAAAACTAGCGAATTCCGTCAGGTAATTTTAAGTAAAAATATAACATGGATAATAATGGTTCTTCTGAGGACAGACATACTACATATATCATCATTAATATATATAGAAAGATTAAAACATGATTAATGACATTTTCGAATAAGTCTTAATTATAATACGCCAGCTTCCATTTTCATTTTATATTAACGTATCTATTTGCTGTGACTTATCTTTGTTAACGTAAAACTAGAGTTAAATAAATTATTACTATAGAGAAATGAGCAGACTAATTCGCAAGTTACCGCTAAGTCGTATGATGTAGTTACTTTTAGTTTTATTTTGAATAATTTAAAACGTATAAATGTACTTTTAAACACTTTCATATCTTAAACGAGCTACTTGAAGCAGAAACTATGAATTTGTTAAGAATGGCAACTAAAACCTTCGTTTTGTGGAAACTGGGGTCATGGATAAATAAAGAGTTTCATCTTTTTATGCTAACCTCTTTTATTTAATTGAGTTATAATCGTGAAGTATATAAGCTATCACACCGAGTTAGGAAATAGGTAATGTTACACTCCCGTGCCTCGAAAAGCGTATATTGCCGTTGACCCTGAGCCTCATCGTTCTCCAGTCGTATCTAAAACTACTCGACGCGGTTTCACCCATGTGACTTCCTGCTCCGTGAACCATAGCGTTGTTATATTAAATAGCCTGTAACCTTTCTTCACGAATTGGGTTATAAAATGTAAAAAGATTTTACAAATCTGGTAGTATTCGTTCAAACAATTCTAGAGATAGTCATATCGGAGTATGAGTGATAGAATGGAGCGTGCACCCGTATATGTGCACTCACTTGTCACTATAATATGTCTTGCGCAGATTCAGTCGCCGAAATTCGGTTAGGACGACATTATTATTAATCTGTCAAATGCCCAACATGCGACATAGACGGTTAGGAGATTATTTTGGCCGGATAATCTTTAAAACCTTTAAAGTTTTATTATGCTTATTTAGAATGTGTGTAATCACATTATTATACGCTCGAAGTAGAAAAGTCTGCTTTCTTTTATAAAGCTTTCTAAGAACGTAATAATCGTCACGTTACGACGTGTTACGTAAATAATAACGACGATTGTTTCATGGAGTTTTGGACACGATAAACACAGCTTTAATTATGCATTTTCTCTGTTACTTGCTTCAAATATTTATTGTACTTAGAAGAGTATATATTTTTAATTTGATGTATAGGTTAGAATCGAAAGTTGTGACCGTGCAAAAGTATTTACATTTGACTGAAAGAAAACAGTAAAAAATATCTTTGACTAAAAAGTTGAAGGTAAAATGTACGTAGTCAAAAGTAATAACTAAATATAATATAAAACGTATTTTACTAAACATATATTTTATTAAAATTCTTAAAGAATTTTGAAATTGAGTTTGTAATAATGAAAAGAAAATATTTTTAATATGATGACGTAATATTTTATAAATTATGCGTACGTGCACTTTAAATCTCTAACATATTTTAGTATGAAGTTTTAAGAGTATTTAAATACATATTAGTTTTACAGTTAGTATATAATATAACCCTCTCTAGTTCACATTGTATGTAAGGTATTTTCCTTTACCACAACTCTGTGAAATATTAGAATTATGATCCTAAATATTTTACAAACTAAGTTGGTTACATTAATGTTATTATCTACATGAGGTGGCCACGGGCGGAGAGCAAAATTAATTATTTTTCGTTAAAGTATCGAATGTAACTTAGTGACGAAATTATTCTAGCATGAATTATGATTATCTTACTTAAAAAAATACTTCTTCTTTTTTATTATTATATAAAATATTTATTATATAATTTCACTGTTACCGAATTTCATTTATTAGTATGATGGGTCAAATCTTGCAACTGAATTTTGTTATAGTATTAACCAATAAACGATCAGAAATGCGTACAATTTTGGCTCATAACAATACAATCAAGTTTAATAAGTTTTAGAACCATATGTAGATTACAAAAAAAAAAAAATGAATCATTTATATTCGATTTGAAAGTAAATTTAATAATAATTACAGCGTTGCACATATTTGAGATCGTTATCAAATTGAATTTATTTGGCAGTCATGAGGATAAAGGGAATAAGAGAAGACGGGCGAAGCGTTCCAAGAACGTTGCAACTTATTTGTGTTTGCTGGAGCATTACCAAGAACAAAATGGGATGGCAGTTTGTATTAAAATATCTTAGTCCCATAAAACAGAAATTTCGTAAGCTTGAGATCCTGACGCGATTGAATTGAATACCTACAAATCGTTCGTATTGACATTTATAAAAAATCACATTGATGTAACTTAGCCATAATATATCAACACGTATGATACAAAAGAGTAACTCAAATAGGTTCGCCCACAAGATGAATAAAATAAAAATTAAAACTTAGAACAATTTGTAAAATTATAAATACCGTGTTTCTGGTTATTTATGGGTTACAATGTATTCGGATTCATCCGCGTTGATTTAATTATAGGCTTTGGCCACGTTATTAAACACGATCTAGTCGTTAACTGTGAAAGTAAACTGGAGTTAAAGCTGATTTAGGTAATTTTGTAATTTACTTTATGCAATTAGCCAAAATAATTTTACGTGGCTTTGTTTACAATTTCGGAAATAATGTTATTTGAAAATACTCCTAGAATACCCTGGCGAGATTTGTTGTACAAATTTATGTTTGCGTGCATATTGATGCCTACGCAATTTTTTATACTACGAGTCCCTCACTTGATAGTAAAAGATCGCCCATTGAAATTGTCATCGTAACAAATATTTATCATTTTTTTCAACACCAATGCGCCACTTACCTTGGGAACTAAGATGTTTAGTCCCTTCTGCCTCTAATTACACTGGCTCGCTCACCTTTCAAACCGAAACACAACAATACAGAAATTTGTTTTGTGATTAGGGCGGTACCTACCTGGGTAGATTAAAAAAAAATTGAAACAGCCCGAGTGGTAACAAGTTCTTTTTAAATACTTTGTATAGAAACTTAGGAGGTGAGTAGATTTCGTTTTTCGAGAATGTATGAGTACCTAATTAAATATTCAATCACACAGATTCTACAAAGTTTTGTCTTATGCAAACTAATAGATACGTAATAAAAACATAAAACTTTATGAAGACGTTAAAGTTTATATTTCTTTTCTTCCTATACTAGCTTTCCAAAATACCATCATATTATATACGAATTTACTTTAAAATTGCAATTATTCAAAATTATGCAATGTTACAAGTTAAATGTTCTAATATTATTAACTTTTATTGACTCGAGAAATCGCTACAGTCACTACTGGAAATTGAAAATCTTTCACTTCAAATTTGCTATACAAATATACATTGAAATTATTGTTATAAGTTGTTCAAACATGGTGCATTATAATGTAGCAAACGTGAATGCAATATTACATAGCCAAGTGTGAATAAAAAACAACTCTCGAGTCAGGGCGCTAATTCTACTAACAAATTATCTAAATAACTTTAATATAATTGGGATCGTATCATAACCGATTTACCTAAATAAGTAGAATGAATTAGTTATGATTAAGCTGAGATTTTTTTGTGACGATTTGTTGACGTAGAATTGTCCCCCAAGTTTGAACAAAATGTATGATCGAAACACGGTGTTACATAGTATTACTTGATGTCTCAAAAGAATACGGCTAAAACTTGATAAAAAATAATAAAGTTATAAAAGCCGCTTAACCTCACATGTAAATTTACTTGTTATATACACTTCATTTAATAGGGTAATTATTTAATTCATATTTAAGAATATTAGCCCTATTTTTTCTTAATAAGTAATTTATTTTAATTAATAGTTTAGACTAAGTTAAAAATCGAATTTCATCTTTCTATCAAAAATTACGAATACACTGATATTTGTAGGAAGAGAAAGCTGTGTGTAACCAAAATTATGTAAAACGTAATAATTATATCCTCTTTGTGTATTATCTATGTATACAACGTTTATATGGGTAGTATGGGGGGTAATTATATTCAAATGTGTATTCTGCTATGCATGTATCTATATCATCTTGAAGTATTATTCATGCTTTCTTTCGTGTAACGTGCTGGAAGAGATCTCTTATCGGGATAAGTCGGTCTTTGTACACTTTCATTTTCTTATTTTTTTTTTATTTTATATTATAAAATATAAATCAATTGTAATTGACATTTAACATCTTTACTCTCGCTTTTTTGCAATCTGTGGGAGTTATTTCGTGAAAAGGGACGGAAGTGTGTAACAGGAAGCCGGGGAAGCGACGCTATTTGATATGACCAATGAGTGCTAGTGTTAGCTGTCAGATGGTGCCAACTCATTTTCCAAGAGCATATGATGTTAATATTGCTTATTACCAAAGTCAGTGGTCAGAGATAATTTTTTTTTTTATTTGGATGGGTGAGTCTCTTGGTTTCACAATTATATAGAAATGACATTACTACAATAGGACATTAATTAACTTCAATTTTCTTTAACATACGGTGAGAATTATCATAACATTTCGTTTTAAGTCTGATAAATTCATTGTAACTTTACGACCAGTTTTTCGCTGTATTGATGTTTGTGTTCAATTTTGATATATTTTAAATGGTCATGATGTAAAATACTTTGTATGTGATGATAATAGTAAAACTTTTATGCAATTCTAGTTTTAGGCTATAGTTTTATTGGAAGATTTTCGAAAACATTCACCAACCAATTGAATTGAAAACCAATTCATATTTTCAGCACCAGATGATCCAAAGACATGCATTACCGGCCTAATTTAATTATTATTACACCATAAATATAATCCAAATATTTTTGCCTAACCACCTGTTTAAGTAATGGAATCTAATAAAAAAGACTGTCTGGATTACAAATAAACTTACCAGGTACGTGTTGATCGTTAAAAGTGACCCGGACGGAGTGCGGCCGGAGCAGGCGAGGCGTGAACGCAGCTATGTATTTGTGACCGCCGAGCGGTCGAACCGAGCTCGCCACTAAAGTTCCATTACCGCCAGAGACTTCGAGTTCAAGTTGACCAGGACCCGCTGAACTTGCATCCACTACAAGATAATACATTTAAGTAATGTGTTGATTTTAGAAACGTTTTCTGCTAAAAATATTTTAAAAATGTTAAGTGATACAATCACACTTTATGATAGGTATATGCGAATTCCATTTTGTTCCTGCAGTATTGAATGGTCGTTATAATCAAAATTTACACGTTATTTCAAGGCATATAACGTTACAATCTCTTACGATACTAACCATGTCAACTATTAAAAAAATAGAAAAAAAAAATAAACAAAAATGTTCGATATTGAAATATAGTCTATATAAATATTTTATTCTTATAATCACTCTATTAATTTAAAAATAAATGTTAGGCTTCGCAATTACTTACCTATAAATTCCACAGGTTGGCCAACTATTCCTTTGTAAGTAGGCTTAATAACTATTCCTTTTGCACCTCTAATGTTATCCCTTTGAATTGGTCTGTAAAAAAACTTCTATGTAGACACTTTACGTGAAACAAGTACCTTAAAGTTGGAAGCTTTATTGTAGGAAAACAGAAACATTTCATTCTGATCGATATCCGTACCTACAGCATTTACGTCAGCAATCGAAATGGACTTATTTACAGATGATTCGGCTTAAATTTGGGTCGGGGATTAATTCTTATTTTTTTTTGTAAAATATTTGTATTGTATTGTATCGTATCGTCAAATTTATCGATTTCTGGTAAAAAGCAAAGATATATAAAGAAATTTGATCAAAGATAAACTTAATATTAACAGGTAGAATATTTATATATATTACTATTGTAACAGTTCAAAAAAAATGTATGTTGCCATAATCGATTTCGAGCATTGAAGCCAATTTAAGAGAAAGTAGCCAACGCTGTACATGTCATATTGCACAAGTGAATGCCCAAACACAGGTGCAGTATCTAATCTCACTCTCATAATCCGATAGGATGGTAAATTCAATACGACAGGAAAGAGTTGATGAGGAATGTACGCACTTCCAACTTCCAGACTTCTGGCTGATAATGAGAATTTTTCTACAGAAAAACCCAATAACTTTTCATAGACCAACCGACCTGGGGTTTGAACTGCGACGTTATAGTTATATAATTGTTTGTATGTTAACTAAATAATAGTCTTTACCGATTACAGGAGCGTTCTGTAATATGTATTTCTTTATTTTCAGATGCGCTGACGAATATTAATTTAGCTGTAAACGATTTTACTGCTGCCTGTTTAATCAACAAAATGTGAAATAATTTCTTGAATATTTTGAAATGGATTTTATATTACCGATTTCAAACTTTCATACCGATTTTGATTTTAATATAGAATAGACGAAGAACTACAAAAACATTAAATATATAGCCGTCCTACTCTAACAATAAGAGCCAAATAAAGAAATAAATAACATCTATTTCAAAGCAGACCAATAACGGATCTACAACCCCAATAGCAGGTAAGGAATGCAGAATTTATAACATCGAGATCTCGTTCGTTCGTTCAAGTGCTTTATATTTTCTTTATAGACTTCTTATTTTATTTCTGGCTTTCGTTCGTTCGTTTCAATCCCACATCGGTTTTTATTTATTTATAAAGACAAAGCAAATAAAATTACTCTACGAGATGCCACGTCCTTTGTTTAGTTACTCTAAACAGATTGGCTAGAAAAGAAATGTAATAGATTATCTGGTAAACTTTTATAACGTTTGTTAACCAAATTTAAATCATTTCGTACTTTGTTTTCCATCAATTTAAATGTTAAATAAATTCCCTAAAATTGGGTCAATGTTGGAAAACGTATATCGTTATCATAACTTTATATTACGAATGCCGTCACGATATACTCGTATGTTGAAATAGTTTGAAACAGGGACGTCGTGAAAAACATTGTGTCGTAAATTTCGGGCTTAATATACATTTTTTGTAAAAGTTTGCGGCGTTGCGGCTCCCTTTGTAATTTTGGTTCTCTTAAAGAGCAAGTTTAGCATATGCCGATGAACTTCATGTATAAGCAAATATTTTTAGTATTACGTATTTTTTGTAAATTATTTCTTATAAATACAATTTATTGCGGATGAGTCAACCAATTCCAGGGATGGAAATCTCACGTAACTCGAGAGTAACAGTATTGCTTTTGTCTTTTGTCAATGTTACCTGAAACGAGAATGCGCGGCATCCGTTTCAGTGCGGGCCCCCCCGGTTGGGTCGCGGGGGGGCCTATTGGATAAAAAAGACTGCTGTTGTTGGTGTTTCTCCTCCACACTGCTGTAGGAAGAGTCTCGGACCACGTACGAACTTTCCCGAACTTCACGTTTTGTGATTTCTTGCTGTATAAAAACAAAATACATATATATAAAGCACTGATTAATTATATGTAAAAGAACGAAGGTTTTATTTTATTTTTATTTAAAGTAGGAACATAGACGACTAGTGACGGGTATGTCACCTTATAGTATGCGGTGCCTTCCGTTGGCAAAAAGGTTGATATGATAAAAAGTGATGGATTGAACCTGTAATCACACTCGCTCATTCTTCCTTGAAGTCGGGATATAACAACATATACTGTTCCTTTTTTTTTTTTTGATACTAAGCCACGCTTCAAGAAATGTATGCATAATTTTCGTATTTTTAAGTCCAATTATTTTTAAATCTTTAAAACGTTAATCCTAACATAAGCTATACAATCTATAAAAAAAAACCTCTTTTAGTGGTTTTTAGTACCTGGACTATAAAAACATATATGTCCTAAAGTAAACTAATTTACAGATCAGAGTCCTCTTCCCGCAGTTTCAATAAAAATAGAGCATACTTACACGACTCGTATAGGTGTCCGAATCACGCTCATCGACCAACCGATCGAGGTGCCGGTTGAAGGAGTCGCGCGAGTAGTCGCTAAACTTGTTTAGCTGTGTGTTACGCTGCGTTTCACGATCCAGGGTGCTTTGTCCGTGCCGATTGGTAGTTGCATCAAGGCTGAAATAAATGTTTTATTGTAAAAACGTCAGTTTTTCGTTTCAAATATCAACGAGACTGTACACTTACCTATTATTGCTAAACATTTTTCTAGTTGTTTCGACTGTATCCCAAGAGTCGTTTCTTTGACGATACGGTTTTCCTCCTGGATCTCCTGTATCTGCTGTACCTGTCAAAAATATTTAAATGAATAGAATATTTTTTTTATTATTATGCTATGTTTTATTTTTAAAATATTTTTCCTTACTTGGACTTCCATATCTTTTAACTCTATCCGTTTCTAACGAGGACAATGGACTACTCTGGTCAAGATTGTCTTGTGACCCGCTGTATGAGCTGTAAATTTTATAGTTTGACCGCTTTTCCACCACTCGCTTTGTCGTTGTCACCGGGCTGTATCGATCGGTGGGACTATTAACTCTGTAGCAAAAATGTCTGTATTAATTTTATGAAAATAATGATAACGAATAAAATTATATTTCCAGTTGATTTAATTGTTTACAATTGACACTGTATGTTTAAACAAGGACCAAGACTATTAAACTGTTGTACTTGAGTTCGTATCAACTTAATTATTAACGCCAATTATCGTTTCAAAGTGTTGTGTGTAGTGCTCGTATATTTTGAATATCACCTACCGATTAATTGGACTGGCCGTTCTGTTCAAAGGACTATCTTTCCTCGTTAGCGGGCTCGTCCGACCGATCGGGCTTGTAGCCCTGTATGGGCTGCTTGCTCTATACGGACTGCTCGACCTAGCAAAATCGAGCCGTGATCCGTTGCCTAAATGTTTCGATGTTATTGGACTAGCCGTTCTGTTGCGAGAATTCTCTGACTCGTATGTCGTGTTATAACTATCTCGTTTATTTAATCTCGGATTGGAATACGAGTCGGTGACATCGTAAGCTTTTTCTTTTATATCTGAACCAAACGAAGATTTGTAATAATCCGTTGAATTTCGTTTCTCTTCACGGCGATCTATTGAACTCGAACTGTGCTTTGTATTCGTTTCGTATAAATTTAAGTTACTATGCGGGCTCTCGGATCTCAATCTAGTAACTGAAAAAAATAAATAACAGATATAAAAGTATTGTAAGCAGCATTGAATTAAAAAATATTCTGATATAACATTTAATGGCGCGCCTTTGGGGAGATAATCGACTCGTATACCGCGACGCTAAACGGCATGACTCTCTTCGTATGCCGTCATGCGGCATGCCCTCCGAGTGGCGCGTATATTATATACTTAATTGCCATATATTATTACAATAGTAAGACAACATTTTTTTAATTATATTAATTTTCTGAAGCCATTAATTTTAATGATTTCAATCAGCCGGGCCAGTATCGGCCATTTTTTTAAGTTATTGTTTTTTTTTATAAATATTGGACAACATCACATACATAAAAAAAGCTCTTGTGTTATGGAAGATCAGAAGTAACGACCATACCACAAACACCCAGACCCAAGACAGCATAGAAAACTAATTAATCTACATCGACTCGGCCAGAAATCGAACCCGGCACCTTGGAATGGTGTACCCATGAAAACTGGTGTACACACTACTCGACCACGGAGGTCGTCATAAGGTTTTTTCACCTGGACTAGATATCCTCGCATAAGCTGGTGATGGGCTCGCACTGTCGCGATGTTTCTTGGAACGTGATCCGACCCTGAAGACGTGGGGAGATCCGTGAACATCGTATCCGTTAAAATAAATGTACAACTGAAATAAAAATAAATAATAAAATTTTAAATATAAATCAATAAATCTTAATAGACATTTAATGTTTAATAACTCACTCTATGTTTTCCGGCCGCTTTTGGCATAAATGTTGCACGATACTTCGTTGGAGATAACTTCTCCAACGCACACATAACACTTCTTTTATCGTGAACAATGTCTAATTGCAAATCTCCTTTGACACCGCATAAACTCGTGTCCAGTTCGAATGAGTGTGGCTTAAGAGGTTCCGCTCCTTCCAATGCACCTGGGCTAAGATGAACACCAGCTGGATCGAAAACTTCACAAGTAAATGGACCTCCCTAGAAAGACAGATTTTTTTTAATTTGTATACAACTGAATCAAAAAAATAATTCAAAGAAGTCGAAGTGTGAACTTGACGCTAACGCTATGCTTGATTTAAGGGTTTAGAGTTACGAAACATAACAATCTTGCTTATTGTTGAAAATATTACGATCTATTTTTATTGTTTATTTTTTTTATTTATTCTTACTCATGCATAATAGATTTTTAAATATAAAATACAAAATATATAAAATATATTTAAAAATATAAAATACAGAGGCCAACCAGTGGCGGGAAACAAGGTCCAAGCCACCGGTGGTCAGGGCCCCAGAGAGAGGAACTTCCTCACAATACGCGCCGTGCCGAGGAGTACTGCCTTCTGCATCAGGCCCTTGACCCAGCTGCCTAACGAGAGCCTCTTGAGGTGTTGGTCGAGGCTCTTGGCCATTAGGCCATTCGCTGAAACGACTATCGGCACAATAATTGCTGTATCCACATCCCACATGTCGACAACCTCGTGAGCTAAGTCAAGATATTTTATTTGCTTATCCTTCTCAGCCTTCACGAGATTCTCGTCATGAGGGATGGTGACGTCAACAATTATCGTGCGGCGCTCTGACCGATCTATCACCACTATATCAGGCTTGTTGGCGACAACAGTCCTGTCAGTGATTATAGATCGGTCCCAGTACAGTGTGATACGACCATTCTCGAGAACTGGGTCGGGCACATACCTGTAGTAGGGTACCTCTGATACCACAAGACCGTATCGAAGTGCAAGTTGTTGATGGATAATCTTGGCCACTTGATTATGTCTGTGCAAATACTCTCCGTTAGCAAGACGAGAACAACCGGAAATAATATGTCTAAGGGATTCGCCCGAAGTATGACACGCCCGACATATGTCCACCGTGCCATCCCTCACAATATACTTCCGGTAATTATTCGTCATGATAACTTCATCCATAATTGCACAGACAAAACCTTCGGTTTCACCGAATAGGTTGCCGAACCGTAGCCAAAATACGGACGCCATAAAGTCCACATCAGGTCCATGAAGGGCCCGATAGAAGCGTCCGTGTAACTCCTTGCTCTTCTTATTGTTTATATTATTAGTAATATTTTTATTTATATGTTACGAGTTCTTATATAGTTATCTATAGTCTGTTCCAATCGAAGACTGGATAACGATAAACAAAACCTTACATTGACGTATGCCACGCGATTGGCTAATATCTAGGTCAGTTAGGTCTAATATATCTTAATTTATAATAAAACACTATCCTATTAAACTACTTATATTCATTTTAATTTTTCTTCCAAAACTAAGATATAGGTTTCGTCGACGTTCAAAAAGCCATTTTTTCACAAATCATAGAATATTCAAGCTTTCAACCAATAATACCCCGTCAAGTCGATGTCAAAGGATGTTTATTTGATTTTTGTCTTCTTGTGGTTGGAATATACTATAGAATAAATTGTTATTGTTAAGAACTCAATATATATGAAAAAAATAATATTAATTAAATAACGTTAAATTAAATTAGAATAATATTTCATCAACATTTAAAAAATATTTTAACATAAAACCTGAATGTGTTCTCCTTTATACGTTATAGCAATTGTCCAAACACCAGCTTCATCAGGCTGAAATGTGGCACTTGAAGCTGTTGTTCCTGGAGCGGATGGCGGTGGGTGTCTTGGCCTTAACGGGACGGCACGACCACTCGGGGAATGGGCTGTAACATCTATGTCTTCTCGACGTGGAGCACCTGATTTAAAAAAAAAAATACAATCCGAATAATTGACAAAAGGTTTAAAAATAACGTTTGTTAATAGTATATGGTCACATTTAATAAAACATTAATAAAAGTGTTGTTGATGCATCTAGTATATCTGGCAAAGATATGTTTATTAGGAATCAAAAAATATATTAGTAATTTTAATATTTTTACAATTGCTATTTAAAAAAGTAATTTAAGTATAACCTGTAGCACTGACGAGCACTTCAACAATGCTTCCAGCAGCACAAGGCGCCATTCCCGGCGGCGGAACCGAAACTAATCTAGGTAAAACTCTGAAGAAATATCTTCCATCAACTCTAAAAACAAAAAACATTTATAAAAAAATAAGCGATAGAGATAGACAATACAATAAACAATTTATACAATAGCGATATATCTAAGCTGCATATATTTGATTACATTATCAGCCTGTAAATTTCCCACTGCTGGGCCTCCTCTCCCTTTGAGGAGAAGGTTTTGGAGGATATTCCAGCAAGCTGCCCCAATGCGGGCTGGTGGATACACAATTTTAGAATACAGAATTTCGTTGAAATTAGACACATGTTCCTCACGATGTTTTCCTTCACCGCCGACCACGAGATGTAAATACAAAGCACATGAAAATTCAGTGGTAGTGTTTGCCTGGGTTTGAACCCTCAATCATCGGTTAAGATGCACGCGTTCTAAACACTGGGCCATCTCGGCTCAATATATATGATTGTTAGCACTGAATTCCGATCATTACAATAACACTATAATGTTCAAGACTATATCGATGAACAAGTAATTACTGTTATTGTAACTCAGGTTAAATCGACTGTGACGTCATTTAACTATGATATGCACATATAAGAATATTACCTGATGTCATCCACGGTAAGTATAATTTCATGCATGCCTGCGTGTTCAGGGACAAATTCGCCTGCACCTTTTGAGTCCAACTTTAGTCTAGATTCTTGTTCTAACGGATTAAGGATTGACACTTTTACTTCTGATATCGATAATTCGTTCGTTATACTTTCAACTTTGATGTAAGTCTGAAATCAAATAATAAATTTAAAATATAGTAACTGGTTGATCTTCGAAAAATATACAAAAATATAATTATTTTTAAAATAAAAAAAATACAAATTAAGTTTAACGCAAATCCAGTATTAACTGGATTAGCGTTAAACTTAATTCGTAAATATGTGAAATTAGGTAGGTACTATTTCTTATTATACACTTTATACCAACGCAGTGTATAATTATGTATAATAAATAATTATCGTTGGTCTAGTGGTTAGATAAGGCCGCAGATCCCGAGGTTCTGGGTTCAAGCCCTAAGTCGGGCCGATAACAGCTATTGGATTTTTCTATCGCAAAAGTCTCAGTAACAGTCCGGAGT
The DNA here is from genome assembly GCF_037043105.1 of Vanessa tameamea. NCBI lineage: Eukaryota > Metazoa > Arthropoda > Insecta > Lepidoptera > Nymphalidae > Vanessa > Vanessa tameamea. Next base: position 6,421,658 of record NC_087313.1, on the reverse strand, counting down.
CTAGAAGGTGCATTATTCTAGTCTAGAAGGCACGGCCTTGGAAAGCACCCAAGACTCTTTCCGATCGTGTCGGATTTATCACCCATCGGATTATGAGACTGACGGCACAGACAGTGCACCTGTGTGTGCGTGCACACTTGTGCACTATTATAGGTCAAGCGTAGTTGCCTGGCCAAGGCCTAAATGACACTCTATATAAATTAATGTAATATTTTCAACTCGTGAGCAAGATCGATGACACTATGTCAAACATAAACATACATAAACATAATCAGCCTGTAAATTTCCCACTGCTGGGCTAAGGCCTCCTCTCCCGCTGAGGAGAAGGTATGGACCATATTCCACCACGCTGCTCCAATGCGGGTTGGTGGAATACACATGTGGCAGAATTTCGTTGAAATTAGACACATGCAGGTTTCCTCACGATGTTTTCCTTCACCGCCGAGCACGAGATGAATTATAAACACAAATTAAGCACATGAAAATTCAGTGGTGCCTGCCTGGGTTTGAACCCGAAATCATCGGTTAAGATGCACGCGTTCTAACCACTGGGCCATCTCAGCTCGGCTATGTCAAAACGTCTGGCAAATAAAGGTATAATCGGTTAAGTCCAAGTAATATATAATAATATCATGATGCTATTTAAATTTTAAAGTATTATATGTTTATTGTTATGATGAAGAGACGAGTAGAACCTAGCTGAACAGTACCTTACAGACCGACTAGAGACGCTCGTATAAGTTCGTATGTTAGGTAATTCCTATTAGGTAATATTAATTTATTTATTCAATGACGAAATAGGAATATTTGTAATGTATAGAGTTATTAGGTATATTTTAATTAAAAACTTACTGGTTCTCCAACTCTCCCAGAAGTGGAATCAAGAGCGACTCGCAACATATCATGGATAGGTGGACGAGGTGGTACATTTCGGAACTGCGTTGCCCAGGTCATTACACCTAAGTGCTCCACATCACTTTGACTCATGTCTTTAGCAGACAAGACAGGCTGCACACCTAAAAAAAACCGCTTAAACATTATCGAAAATTACGCAAGCTCATAGTTACAACGCACAATACATTTTGGCGACCATATTGTTTAACGGTCATTAAATTTTAATTAAAGCTTATATTTATGATAATTTATTTCGACCAATTAAGTTTCATTTTATGAATGATAATTATTGCATTCGATAATATGGCAAATATAATATATTGCTTTAAAAATAGTTCAGCATACACTGTGGGTACCAAACATAATATTACTGCTTGTTGATAAGACCCTTTGATCTAAATATAAACTGCTCACTTGGGAAAATAAACCACTAAATGTACGTTTTGCAACATTTCTGCAATGTTTCTATTTATACAGACTATTTTCATGAATTCTGAATAATATGCTATGAATACAAATATATCATATTCAGCCTGGCTTTTAGTTAAATTAAAGAAGATTTATAATTATTATTTTTTTATTAAATTTTCAATTTAATCTAAATGTATATACCATGATAAAGCTTTTCCATTATTTAGCAATTTTTATGTATTGGAAATATTGTTGTAATAATAATCAGTAACCAATAAATATTTTATTCTGTTGTTGATTATTCTAATTATAATTATATATAATTGATGAAAAGAGGCTCATTGGAAATTAAAATGGAAATTTATGGATTCCAAAGTGTACCAGACATTTTGGAATCCATAAATAATGCAATCAAATTTTTTATGACTTCTAGGTATTTTATATTCCATTAGGCAAAATTTCATTGAAATTAGACACATGCAGGTTTCCTTGCTATGGTTTCTTTTACCGCTGAGCACGAGATGAATTATAAACACAAATTAAGCTCATAAAAATTCAGTGGTGCGTGCCTGGATTTGAACCCGAAATCAACGGTTAAGATTCACGCACTCTAACCACTGGGCTATCATCAATATTGAATGATATGAATCAATTAAATAAAATTAGTTTATTAAACGGTATATGACGTTACATATTACAACTTATAACATATTGTTATATTATTTATACCTAATTTTTTTCCTGCATCGATAGCCATTTGGCAATTCTCTTCCCACCGTGCTGGGTCTCGGCGAAGTCTGCTCGGTGGTGGTGCGGGACCACCCATCGATCTGACCAGCTCATTGGCAACACGGCCGTCATTCCAATCGGTCTGAAAACGTATAATAGTTACATATTAAGTATTAGAAAATGTATCCTTTATTAAAAAAAGTCAATAGTACATATTGTTTTTTTTTTAACTAACTGTTATAAGTCAAGTTTTTTCACAAATACCAGTATCAGTCACGGTATGTTACAAGATTCTTAAAATAAGATAATTAATGAATGAATGAATGATGATGATTGTCATTCATTGTCTTATTTAAAGAATCTTCAAATTCGGTTTAGTTATTTTTAAAGTAAGTAATTTAGTATATTTTCGCCTTTACGTAGCGATAACAGTCATCATTGTTTAATAATAATAAGATTTTTTGCTATATAAAGCTATATTATATTGATTTATAATAACATTTCAGTAATACTTTACATTTAGTTACAATAAAAAGTTTGTTGTCGAACAATTTCCAAAATATTTATACTTTCGACTTCGTACACTTTTGTAGTATAAATATTTGAAATAAGACATATATGTTCACCTTTATTAAAACCCTAACACAGTGATTTTCACTTTTAATTAACGCAATTTTTGTATTCTTATTATAAGCGCAACGTTCGTTATTGTGTCAGAAAGCGAAACAATTAACTACCGCGAACAGAATTAAGCCAAAACTTTATAAGTAGTCTGTTATTATTTACGATGTATGTTGCTTATCTTGCCAAAGTGCTTTTGTTCAACAAACAAAAACAGATATCACATTATGTTATCATTCGACACAACGTACAACAGCTTACGTATCACTTGTGTTGCATAACAGCTCGTATATTTATGTTCGCATCTTAAGTTTTCTGTTAGCCTGGTATTTGAAAAGTGTTCGCGAGTATATGTACGTTTATTTTTTTTCTATCTATTATATAAATATAAGACACAATTAAAACAAATTTGCATAAAGGCAGTACTTTATATGTATATTAACGAAACTGTGTTCAATGATATCCGTCGTCTTCAAGATGACTGACAAAGTTGAGCATTGGCACACGTAAAAACGAAATACAATAAAAATAGAATACGAATACGATTTAATAATTTTGTTCTAGTATTCTGACAAGGATCTCCAGGAAACAAAATAAAAAAGACTGTTTGCCTACCGTACTGCAAGTGACGGTAAAAGTTATTCTTTCGCGTGTTGTTATAGTATTATTAAATTTTATTTATATTCGCAATATTTAGCTAGTATAGATTTAGAAATAAAAATATAGGATCAAAGTTACTATTTAGTTAGTTAACTTAGTATGACATATACGGTCGAAAACAATGCTGTTTGTTTGAAAACTAAAGAAACAGTAATCGTATCTTCTCGCCACTGGGCTATCTTGGCTGATCTTTAGGTGTGAAAACGGTCTTCAAAACGGTCGCAATATAAATAAATAATACTACTCAAGAAACATGAATCTAAGCCCGTGTCCGTGTCTCAAAGTATCTGGATGTTGAATTTCACGACTAGTCGTTAAGACGTTGAGACTTGACGTAAAAGTAAAATAAACGATAAAACTAACTTCCATATTTATAACCTTTAAAATAATTTAATGACTGGAACTCGATTGTTGTTCGAAATATTACGACAGTGCATAGAAATGTTCGCACTTGAATGTTAAAACGAACGTCGAAATTGTATTTTCAATATACTTCTTCTATTCTATTTCTAAAGCTAAATATGATAGAAATATTTTGATATATATGTTTTATTTTTCTGTATATCTGTACCTTCAAAATAAACATCGAAGACAGCCTCAATTTCTTATATTGGTATTTTTTTTTATTAAATCAAGATACCGTAGGACAACTTTATGCCGAATAATATGAATGAAAAAGATATAGATTTACAGATTTCAACCATTGTTTGCCAAGAACTCTGCGGTCGCGAGTTACTTGAATGAAATAAAACATTTTTGGTTAATATTCTTCAGCGAATTTTCTTAATTCCATTTTCATTAATCAGTCAAATTAAAGTTTGTAAAAACAAGTGGAGATTTCAGTTGAAATCGATCATAGTAATAATTAGATTCCCATAATACTGATCACTTTGTTTACGTACAAAATTATATTGACTTCTTGAGAATGGTGGTGGTCTCCTCCATTCTTTTGATTGTTGTTTTGACTTAGGAGATATAAAACGGACACAAGTTTCACCAATAGTAACAAATCTCTCTTAAAAGTATTGCGGATCAGCTCCCAAGAACTCCAACAAGCACCCGAAAGTCCGTGTTTTTGTTCAACTTAAAAGTGTTTTTTTACACGTCTTATAAAAACATTAGAAAATTCAAATTTATTTTTATGATATTTTCAGTTTTCATTTATTTTTGTGGAAAATTTAAATGTCAAATTTAATTGCCAATATAATCAAATAAATTATTAAAATCATAATTTATATAAAATTTATTATATATATTTTATATTTATATTAATTATATACAAAACAAAATTAAAAATTACTACTCTATAAATCATGAACGCGTCTAATAGTGGCAAGAATGCTATCAGTATTTTCCAATTAAACGGCATCTCTGATTTTCTATTCCAAAATGAACGAGCTTTCTTGTTACCAGTATATTCTTCTAATGACATAATATGCCTAATGTCTATTTACAGGTATCTCTCTTAAGTCACGGCATTCTAGTCACAAATTTTGATGATGTTGTATACCTACTACTATTGTTTTTTTTTTTTTTAAATCGTACCGTGAAGTTTGTAATGGGCCTTTCAAGGCGAGAGTTAACCCACTCCAAAGTTGATTTAACTCCTGCAGCATCTGGTTTCATAAAGTACGACAGATATGTCATGCCGGAGAGCTCGTCTAGCCAAGGCGACGCTAAGTAGTCAGGTTCCAGCACCATGGGGACGTCTAACTCTCGATGTGCCAACTTCATAGCTCTCCGGCAATTTTCTATAGCTTCATGGCGATCTGGAAATAATATTAAAACGTTAAGTATAATTTCAAGCAACGAGATATATATTCATATTTTAAATACTATTATAATTCAAATCATTTTTAAATCAAGTAGACAGTTATGATCACTTGCATGTTAAATTAAATGTATAGCTGCCTTCAGTATAGAACGTAGATTATACCGAGAAGATGTGATAAGAAAATCAGTAGCTACACTGTTTCTCTAAAGAAATACAATTCAATTTTGATGTCCTTTGGCAATCAAGAAGTACAAATTCAATACTTTTTGTCATAATAATATTTTTTATTGTGATATAAGCATGTGTCTATTTTTTTCAACGATTTTTTTTAAACATTCAAAGTGAAAATCACGCAATCGTATTAATCATCGCTTTAAATCAAATTATGTTATGTTACCCAAATGAGAGTGTGTAGGTTAAAATTATTCTGAATCGCAACATTCGGCTTAATGTTTAAAATATACAATGATGTTATTTTCATTGTATCTAAAATTGCAGTCATTGTTTTCATTTTGCAAACGCCGGCTAGCGGCACCTACTGACCTTATATAAGAATAATTAAATAAAATAAAAAATAAAGGAACGCACACTAAACGAACAAAGATAAATTATATAACTATTTAGAATTAAAATCAAAATAAATTGAAATATTTATATACCTAAATCAAAAAGAAATTAAACGGAACGAATGAATGAACTGATTACAATATGATTACCAAACATATTAAGTATGACAATATAACACGTAGCAATTGTAATATATGTGTGTTATACCTTAAGCTCCATTGAATAATAAATAAGACTTATGAAAGGCATAAACAGAATACAGAAGGGATGATAAAATAAAAGCGATATAGATATATTACCAATCATCTTCTGACGTTAGATTGAAAAGTATTTACGGGGGGAATAATTAATTCCCCAAGAGCTACTTGGTCTCTATCATTTTAAGTAAAATGTTAATAATTTCGTTTCAATGAAAATAGAAAGCAATTTTAATACTTTAATATTCACAAAGAAGGACTTTTATAAGAATCACGACGTCTGTTGCTTAATTTTCAATTTAATTTAAAACTGAAAATGCCCTTTTGTGGATCACTGTTGAGAATAAATGAATACTAACTGAGTTCCTTCCAATGTGGGAAGGTACCAGGCTTGCAGAAGTCGACCAGAGCTGATAGTAACACTCCGCTATTCCAGTCGGTCGTGAGGTTACCAACACGACATTCCGGTAGTGCTGCCTGGAGCCATGACAGCATAAGTTTTCTGCAATAAATTAAATAATTTAGATATGTTTTTAGAAACTAAAATTAGTAATAGCGTGAAGACGATTAAGAACTTATTCCACCACGTAGCTTGTTCCACCAATTAGGTGGATATATATGTGGCAGATTTTCATTTAAGTGGAGTTTTTCTCCATTGACTAGACTCGACGTGGATTATAAAGATAAATTAAGCACATGAAAATCAACAGTGCTTACCGGGATTTCAATTTTAAGTTAAAATTCACGCCATAATTAGTTTCAATTAGATATTGATCAGAATTACATAACACTTTAAATTTCGACAAAATGGAGTCGTAAGTCCACTGTTGGATGAACGTATGATGGTCGAATTAAAAGATCATGCAGTTGATACATATTATTTATATTTGCAAATGCGTGTTCTGATGGTTACCGTCATGTATAATAACTTGTAGGTACCATCAATTATTCATCAGTCATTAGCAAGATCTAAGACGTTATTTCATTGACTCTCTCACCCTTTCAACGCATTAAAGAGTACCTATTGATGTTTGGCGGTAGAATAATTGTAGAGTGGGGTTCGTGGGTAGATACTGAGTTATAATACCGCATTTTTAAATAAAATAACAAAATAAAATTGAATAAAAAAATAAACGTCAATCGGAATTTAAAAAATGTCCTTCAGGCCGACATCGGGCGCGGCGACTCTCAACGGAGAATAGTCCAATGAATACTATATTAACGTATTTAATAAATCAAATGAAAATTCGCCTTAATCATGACTCGCGGGAAAAATTAAATAATCTTTAATCTTTTCAAGGCAAGGTGTTTTATTGCCTATTTTCTTCCTTCAGGCTAATGCTGAGAATGTTTTGATAGAAAAACTCTATGAAACAATATATTTTATTAGTTCACCCGATATTTGAACCTAGTACCTTGGAATCTGCAGCATTACAGTTTAGTTACTAGATCAATGAGGAAAAGAGGTTGAACTATAACGATTCTTAATACTACATTATTTACAGCTATCTATAACAATGAAAGTCGTAAAAATTGCTCTTATTCCATACTAGCTGTTACCCGCGGCTATGCTCGTGTAGAATATGAATACATATAACAACACAAATAATATACAAATTATCTTAAAATATTACGTTAATGTAAACCACATTGGTGTGTATTTTAGCCGTTAGGGTAGTATTTACTCATTTTTAATCAGTATCTCAATAATAAAGTTTCATGTTTTTAACTTAAAAATTGACTGACTCCCATAAAAACTTACAACCCTTATTTCACCCCCTTCGTGGTAGATTATCTAGAAACGCTTAAATACGTATCTACTCATTTTTCTTCTTCTCAAAAGTAATTCATCTCAAAAATAAAGTTTTATGTTTCTAACATAAAAAATTAAAACGGGCTTCCATACAAACGTTCAACCCCTATTTCACCCCTTTAGGGGTAGAATTCCCAAAATTTGCTTCTTATTGGGTGTCGTGATATATTAGTTTATAAGTGTACAGCCTAAAATATAAGTTTTATGCTTCTAGTTCTAAAAATGACAATACATTCAACAACTTACAACCTTTCATCCCCATTTTCAACGCTTTATAGCACCTTTTTCCAAATAAAAAGTAGCCTATGTCCTTTCTCAGGCTCTAGACTATTTGTGTACCAAATTTCACTTAAATCGCTCCAGTAGTTTTGACGTGAAAGCGAGACACACAGACAGACAGACAGACAGAGTTACTTTCGCATTTATAATATTAAAATAGTATGGAAGTAGGGCTTATATATAAAAGTCCTCATATATTAAATATACAAGATATGCTATTTTTTTAAATTAAGAATTACTTAAATTTAATGTACGTTTATTGTGTTACAAAGGAACCTACTAAATTTAGAAATAACGTATAATTTTATACAGAAATATATTATTAACTATACAAAAAAAATACTGCAAAAAAGTCTATAAATATTTATCTATATCTCATATTTATATGATATAAAAAAACACCGTTTAAATATCGTAGCCCCGTTTGGAACACAAGTGTGAGCTACAAACGTTATCGATTGGTTTTGCAATAGCAAAAATGTGATGAAAGTTTACATATAAGGTGTATTAGGATGTAATGCAATCGTTGGCTGTTTGCGCCCGCGCAAGCGCGCCGCGCTAATTGCCCAGTCTCGCACTGCGCCGGCGCAGTAGCGTGGGGCTGCTAAAAACAGTTATCTATTATAACAGCTCTCTGATTCTACTATCCTATATTGATCATTGCAACAGATAAGGTGATTTTAAAACAGTAAAATAACTAACAATAGTAAATTAACTTGAACGTTGTAGCATTTAATGCGAGCAGTAGCCGAATTAATTCGCGTGGGCTTTGTAAAAGGCGAAAAATATTTAGAGTTTCCTCATAACAATTTTCATTAAAATGGTTCAAAAGAATTTCCCGTGGAGAAAGTTAGTACAGATCCTTGAAATAAGCCAACATTTATTCATTAAGAATTAATTATGACTTGTGTAAATAATTGCGTAAATCCGATATTTTTTTTTATGGCCATAAATATATTTTCGAGAAAATATCACTACGTTTCAATGATCTATTTTCTATTAAGTATCATTTCCATAATTCCATATCACAAGTGTAGCTCTGTGATTTTGCTATCAATACATTTACAACGCAGAGTTATCGATTTTTTTTAATAATCGTTTCGTTATTTTATTTACCGGATGATTCGTTCATTTAACGTTAGAGTTACAAAATTATGTAAATATTACAACACAATCTGGATCAAAATCGATTTGAAGTTTATTGGTAGAGCGTAATCTACAGATTTTGTTCAGGAGTGGTTAGCTAAACAAAGCATTGTCTTCTACTTTCGAATGTCAAATCATTGAAGACGTAGGAAGAGTGAAATCAATATTTAACTAAACACCTGCCAAAAAGCGTTTATTTGTAAAGTCGTTAATAATATGAAACTTTAAGTAAAAATGTTGTTTTCTAATTTATCCGTATTACCTGGGTGGGAATTTGCTTCGTCCAATTTGATAACGGACAATTAGAGACCAGATTAGTCCCAGAATGAGTTTTAAATTTCCATTTACAATGTCCACGTTTCCTGAAAAATAAAAAACAATTCACAATTATAATCGTCAAATATAGTGTTATTTTTAATAGATTCATATATTTTCATAAACATGTATAAACAAATATGGAACCTGATCTACGATTTTACCTTCTTTTGACTAAAGAAAGAAATAACCCTTTTATCCATTTCGGAAAAATTTTAATTCAGCCAATTAAAAATTGAAAATAGTTTTTTAAGATTAGTAAATATATAATTACTTTACTATATATCTAAACTAGAGGTATTTGTAATATTTAGAACATATTTACCGTAAATATGTATGTCAAATTGAATTTGTTATATCTTTCGAAAGTCACAATCGATTTTGATGAAATAAAGATTAAATGTTTGGAATATTTTTTACAGTAGTCAACTAATCATTATTTATGAAATTTTCAATTTTAAGCCAATTGATGATTACCTCTGGATAAAAGGACTGAAAGCCAGACTAACACAAAACACATCGTTTTTAATTTCTTAACTTGAAAATATCCATATTAATTTTAAAAGGGCAGTTCGTTGAAATACACTATAATTTTAAATATTTCTATTATTCAAGGCTGGACTAGTATCGTATGAAATGACCTACATTAATATCAAAACAAACTTTCACTAATGCATTGTACCTTTAAAGATACAGATTTCATGCATTTCAATCCTTTCCCGTATTAATGCCCAAAAACAGCGTACGATCGCTTCCTGACTCACGCAGCAGGCTAAACTAAAATAATTTATTTGTTTTTTATTATAAGTAAATAATGTCATACAATACCTATATTAACAAGTTTAACACCATCGTCCTCGATGGCCTGTAAAGCGGTGGTAACATTTTCAAGTCTATGGTGCTGATTGGTCGGGTTCGGACTCCAGCCCTTTAACCTTCGACCCTGCAGAGCTTCCACCAGAGAGCACAACACGGTTCCATCACTTAAGTCCTCCACCAGATCTATTACCTTTAAAGAAAAAACCAGAAAAAAACAGTTTTATTATTTGTTCTATAATGTAGTTAAATACAATAAACTGTTTAAACAGTTTAGAAATTTACACAATTAAAGCCATTAGTCACGTTATTGAAAGTCAAACACTCCGTTGAATTTTTATTTGCTTCGTATCGATTTTGTAAGTATCTAATGTTGAAATAATACTTTTATCCAGTCCGATAATATTAATCTCACCTTAATATTTATAGGCTTCAGGGTCTCATTGACCCAGTTCCTAAATGTATTCGCTTGGATTTCCACCCAAAGATCTTCATGACCTTTAATTGCCATAGCTTTAGCTGCAGTTCCTTCTGGACTCCTCGCTGCGAGACCGGCTTGTGTGATCCGACCCGCTGATCCCTCAGGTGTGTGGGCTTTTACACCCTGGTGGGTGACTCTGACCCCCTCCATGTTGCTTTATTAGTTAACAGGACAAATGACTAAACCTTTTTATTACATCAGTCATAATAACACTGCACGGTTGCGACATCTGGAACAAGTAATTATTGTATTATACATGTGGTTTGATTAATACTGTTCTATCGTTGTGTATAGTACTTTATAAATATAATTTCATATAGCGTTCGTGCAAATTGTATACATAAACGTGGGATAAATTTGATAGTTGTGTATCTGTATTTCTGTATAAAGGAATATTTAGTTTATACTAAGTATCTGCAATTGCGAGGTTACGCAGTTAGTATTAATACGTTAGCGCGCATAATTAGATTAAGATTCATTTAATTGTATGATAATATAAATGAAAATCAAAATGAATAAATATTTCATTTAAATAGCATCACTTTCGGAATGTAGAATCTATCTATAATTCTAACTAGTAACTTTGTAGTTATCCTTTCTGTTAATAATATATTGTACATGTAATAATCAATATACCTAATGATACTATATACTTATTATTATATTTAACACTTTTATTAATATGTAAATATTAATAAAATTATATGTAAAAATTACGCTTCAAAACAATAACGAAACTATGACGTATGCTTAATGTACATTCTATTTATAATGAGGAATGTTTCATTAAGAAATAACGCACGTATGCCTTGTTAAAAGGAAAATAAATTCCATGCAGTCGATAGTTTAAACGACCTTTGCGATAATGTGTGAATCGTGCGGCTCGTCAATGTCAGCGACGCGGGCGCTAAGAGTTTTCAGCAGATTGATGACGTATTGTCACTTGCCTTGTGATTGATGATACTATCCGAGCTTTTTTTCAAAGCGAGTGATGAACAGTTTCAAATTCCGAACGGTATAGTGGAATGAGTTTTAAACTAACATCTATAACCAATCTGATAGTAACAACAAAAATCCTACCAACGTAGGAACTTTGAAACGTGGTGTGTAGTATGTATAAGTGACGTCATTTAAAACCACTTTGATAAATTAATAAAGTAACTTATTTCTGTAGTGACTAATTATGATATTACAGATCCTAAATCCTGGCCATCGGTCAACAAAAAAAAGTATATATATTTTTTTTAAATTAATTATGAATAGTAACCAGTGTTAGGCATTCTGCTGTATTACACGAAAAACACGTAACACCTGTTTGTGCACACACACTTGTACACTATAACAACTGCACAGATCTCTTTCTGTCAGTCTTTTAGATTAGTTGGGGTAATCATTTGGTTAAGATGATATTATCTCTCAAATATAAGGTTCGGAAAACAAAAATGGCTAAATACTTGAACGCAAAAATAGCTATATTTGGGCTTATTTTTAAGAGATTATGTTCCATTATTATCAGATAATTAACACAAAGAGGCTTGCATTTAAATATTTGTATTATTTTACTTGGTGGTAGGGCTTTGTACAAACTCGTTTCGGTAGGTTAAGTTAGCCGCCACGTTAACGCCAAACAGCAATACAAAGTATTATTGTGTTCCGGTTTGAAGGGTGAGCCAGTGTAACAGCAGGCAAAGGGGATATAATCTTAGTTCTCAAAGTTGGTGGTGCATTGGTGATATAAGGAATGATTAATATTTATTTTGGTCACCACTTACCATCAGGTGGCCCATTTCCCACCTAACTATATGAAATAAAAATAAAATATTTATATATATAAAAAAAATATATTTTTAAAATAGTAATAACTATTCGATTCTATTGAAACTTGTTTTTTTTTTAAAACGAACTGAGTTTGCGTCCGTATGTGTGTTTGTGAATTGCGATTTAAGAGTTATAGTTGAATAACGATATATTAATTAATATATATACGTAATATTATTATTATATTTTTTTATTCATTTGAGTCTTTATTAGGCGGATATGGATCACCGTTGATAAAAACATGTTACAATTAAATAATACAAAAAACATCGTACTCGTGTATCTTAAAAAACAGACAATAAAACAAATGAAAAGCGGTCCAATAAATTTAAGAATGTTGAATAAGGCGAAAGATATAAAATGAAACATAAAACTCCCATAGACTTAAAGCAGGTGGGTCCGCACTCTACACTCTTTAAATTGCCTCTTTTAGGACTTTTGGCGAAATCAATATTGCCTCTGTAACTTTCCTTTCTAATTGCGAAGCCGTGAAAATATTCGCTTAAAATAAATTCTGTATACAACGAGCCCTTTAATAGAATTTAATTTTTTGCGAATCAGATTGTGGAGTATCTTATTACTTTTAGGAATTCTGTCGTAGATAACTCGGAATGTATTTTATTAAAACAAAATGATTTATTAAATATATACATATATATATTATATTGCTTTTAGAATTAACGATAATATACCTAAAAAAGGCTTTAATAAATGTATCTTTGAAGATTAAATTCTTTGTATTGCGTTTGTATGAATGTTGTCTTTATTGAAAAGAGGGACGGTTAACACTTTTCTTGACAAGGATGAAGCACAAAATAAATTATAAACGCTTAATTTTTCCTTCTCATTTAACTTCCCTATTGGTATAGTAGCTTATAAAGCTAACGATACCGAAGGCCTGAAATGGAACCCTGGGTCAGACCAATAGAAAAAAAACCAATTGGAAGGTTATAATCATAATTTTAGAAGCTTATACATTTATAATATTATATATATATATATATATATATATACCCGTATATACCCGTATATATATACGGGTATATACGGGTAACTAAATGATATATAACTTTAATTCGGTTTTTCTAACGAATACGATGGAACTAATTTTTTTTTTTATTTTGACGCGAATAAAACGAGTAGCTAATGTACTGCAATATGTCAGATAATCCATTAAATATTTAAAGCCGAAATCTATATTATCCATTAAAAATCCATAGCAATAAGCTATAATAACTATTAAGCCGCTTTTGGATGTCTCGTTGGTCTAGTGACTAGATATAAGGTCGCAGATTCCGAGGTCCTGACTTCAAAACCCAGGACAGGCGGATAAAAAGTCATTGGGTTTTTCTATCGATAAATTTTCAGTAAAAGACTGAAGCCTGGAAGTTGGAAGTGTATACACTCCCATGCTTAGGAAAACGCGTAAAGCCATTGGTCCTGCGACTCCCTCCAGTTGTGTATGAATTGCCGTTGCATTGGATTATGACAATGAGGGAATAAAGAGTACACCTTGTGAGTACACTTGCGCACTAAAATATGTGTTGCGTAGTTGGCTGATCTCCCTTGAGATTGGCCGGCATAACTGAAATCAGTCAGGAGGGCATCATGATCATCATAAGGAGCCATATCAATAAATATTATTACGTTTAAATTATATACTTAAACATTTTGATCTATACATATAATAAAATTGGCGTGCCTCTTTGTAATATTGAAAGCTAGCTGTATAATAAAAAAACTGACAGAAGAATATCTTGTAAAACTTCTTAACCAATAATTCAATTTCGCGTCTAATGAGACGTTGTCTTTAAATATATCTTCGTATTATAATAATGTGTTTATGTCTGCGTGGGCCAAACACAGTTCAAATTAGACTATTGATATGTATTAATGTGAATATTCTATCAAAGCGAACCACTGTGGGCCGAGTATTTGTTAGAACGTCGGCTGTACCGTCATCACTATTTTAGTTGATCACTATCATCGTTGACAGTATTTTTTGTGTGGTACAGGCGTGTCTTAATCTGATTCATACGAGTACAAAGAACATACACATTCAAAAATAGTTTGTCCTTTATTTATTAAAAATATTGTTATAGTAAAAATCTATTTAATATACATTGGTTTTGTATGAGAGCTATTTTCAAACGAAACATAAAAATATAAAGATATTTAATGCTGTATAACTAAAGATGTCTCTTTTGAAATCTATTTTAATTTATAAAATCAAGTCTTCTTGCACACCTGTAAAGCTTATATCATATAGTAATTAATCCTGCACACGTCCGAAAAAAGTAAATTTATTTTCAATTCTTTTTAAGATTCGTACAAAGAATTGAAAATAAATTTACTTTAAGAAATTATGTCAATATTTCTTATTTGTTTGTAAATATGATTTGACATGACCTTCTGGATAGAGTTCGTAGAGATTAAATCGAATCCGAGTAGGTTTATACACACACGAAGGCTTCTTCATGTTACGTTAATCATTTTTTATGTGCAAATATAATCTAATTTGTATTTTTATGCTGTCTTTACTCTTAAACATCTCACGCACACTAAGACATCTTGTAAGTACTCACTCGTACTACTACACGCCAATAATAGGAGAGGAGCGCTACTGAGGCTTAATTTTGTATACTCATATGAGAGTGAATAAAAACATCTCGAGGTAACCTGCATGTATTGAATGAAGTTCTGTCTCAAGTTTATGTAACAATACGCACTGGAATAGCGTAACGAATAAGCTCCAAGCTTCTTAAGAAGCAAGAAGGCCTTTGCTGAGAAATTTAATATTTTGTACCTATTTGTAATACGATTATAAATTGAGCAAAGGAAAATACTCACTCATTAGATCACCTACAACTCAGTCTTCGTGACATACGTAACGTTAGCAACGTTCCATTTTGATTTATCACTCAAATATGACCTTGAAACGTCTGAAGTTTGAAATAAGAATAAAAACGGAACACTATTTAATAAAAAGAGTAACTAAATGAATAAATTAATACAATTATATAATGTTATTTGATGTGACCTTATAAGGCCAGCACATTTAAATGTAGGTATTTATTTAAAATACCAATTGCTCATCTTATATGGTTAACTGGTCTTTGTACATCGAGCAAACATTCTGACTCATAAGACAAGACTTGCATTTGAATTCGTCAAACTATTTATCCAATGCATAATACCTGTTTGTTTCTAATTTTATCCCAGAAAGTAATAAGTATGACTCTGTGGGTAAATTAAAAAAAAAAATGCAAGTAACGTTTGTATGCAAAGGATGAAATCATGAACGATAGCGTACCTTGGGCCTGAACGAGCACTATTTATTTCTTATTTCACAAGAGCTATTTCATTATCATATTGGAAATTGAAAACATTATTACAATGGACAAAGAAATACCGCTGCGTATCTTTCGCCGGTTGCTATCAGGTCCGGATATGTTCTTTTCCGAATCGATTGTGGTTTTTACTTTGACTGTCAATATATTGTATATATTGATTTGAATTTGAGTTAATTTTCTTTCACGATTTCCTCATTTATTCTTTAACTGTTTATAATAGTTTTGGAATGTAACTACCCTAAGTTACCCGATAAAGGATCATAACAGAAATATCGTGCTTTTACAGAAGTTGGCTTTTATGGAAGGCACGAGTACCATTATAAATTGTCAATATGAAGACGAAAAATGTTTACAAACAGTAAATAAGAATGATATTAAGTGTAGATATATGTACATATTATTTATTTAAGACAACCGGAACTAAACAAATTATTAGAAAACTCGAAAAATATCACGGACATAAAAGTCTGTGGAGATGTGATAAATAACAAAAAGGTCCTTCGTAAGTACGTTTAAAACTCCAAGTTTCACACAAATTATTGAATAACCAATATTACTTTTGATCCAAGCCTTTTAATAAATGTATGTACAACCATACATATAAAGTTTCCCGTTGGATATGTTAGTGAATTTTTAAAGAGTAATCCTTTTTATTTTGATTTAGGATTAAGAGGAGGTTCTATGTGAAAAATGAATAACATTTTTCATTTAATAATGGTAAAAAATGGAATTGTTTATCAGAAATGGTCCATTTACGTAACACTTCTCTTTATTAAAACGAATACTAGGAAAGCCCCAATTTAATTAAGGAATTACTAAAAATTCGAATTAATAATACCCCTCCTTAAGTTCACAACTTGTTAGGAGCGGGGACGACAATAGCAAAATAAAGTAGCAAAAACTAGTTTTAAAATAATTCAGGTAACCTTCTAACTGTCCTAACTATTGGTGATATAGTCGTGACCAATTTGGGCCACGCCGGCTGATCTCAAAGGAGACTAATCAACCACGCAGGGCATCTTATAGTGCTCAAGTGCATGCACACAGGTCCACTCTACATATATTCCCTCACTCTTATTATCCGATGGGATGCAAATCCGACACGACCGGAAAGAGTTCACTGTTAATGAGAATTTTTCTATAGAAAAACCCAGGAACTTTTTATCGGCATGACCTGGGCCTTGAAGGACCTCGGAATATGCAGTCATATAATATCCAGTGAATAGACCAATGAGGCAGTCATAGTCAAAGTAAGATAGTGTGTAAAATAAAGTGTATAAACACTTTCACATCTTAACTGCTGAATTGGTTATCATTCAATTTTGTATACCTGTTGTCAGGTACATAGGGTACCTACTATCTGTACTGTTTTCAAGTGATGACAATATTTATCTATACTAATTTTGTAAGTGTGAAAGTAACTTAGTCTATCTGTACGTCTGTTGTTCTTACGCGACTATATCACTGAACTGAATTAGATTAAATTGGCTATGAAGTAAGCTTGAATCCCAAGGATGGACATAGACATACTTTTTTTATCTCACACCTGACGATCAAAGCCTAAAACACGGACAAAGCTGCGGGCGGCAAGTATTATATAGAAATACATACATTTAATTCAATACTAATACAGCAGCGCGATTCTGCAAGAATTCAATTCGTATCTCACTCGTGACAGCCGACTTACGGTGATGCGCCATTTTGGTGCGTATATCCTATAAATTGTATAATTATTATATTCAATTTCGCATATGACATTCTAATATTTCACGCTCGTGTTTTGCGGTGTGTTTCGCGTTTCTTCCTATAGAATGCCGCCTAAAGGTCCTTAACCTTAACATCTTTCAAATTTTGCTAGAAAAATATAAATAAATATAGAAATATTATAATTCAAATTTGGAATAATCTTTTATTTTTATTAAGGTAATTGTGTAGCTGTAGCAGAGACATTTATAATAATAACTCTTATAAATCGTTGGTAAAAATTTTGCCTGCAGAGCCACCTCGGTTCGTAACATTTGACTTGAATAGAAAAGTAAAGTAAAGCTTGTAAATTTCCCAATTCTAAGGTATCCTTTTGAGGAGAAGGTTTTGCAGGAAACAACGCTGCTCCTATGCTTGTTAGTTGATACACATGTGGTCTTATATCGTTGAAATAACAGACATGCAGGTGCCTCGAGATGTTTTCCTTCATCACCGATCACGAGAATCGAGATTTATTATAAACACAAATGATGCTTCATTACATGGACTCTTCTTAATTTCAGTTGTTTTGGCCTGGGTTTCTACCCGCTATCATCGGAAGAGCGGAGGCCTTAACCTCAAACTTAACATATACAGACTGACTTGAGTATATAATCTTCCAAATACAATTACATATATTAATAGGTACATTAAGAGTTTTTTTTTTGTATCAGCGTAATGTCAGTCATAATGTTTTTATGTTGTATTTTTTGATTTTAATTAATTAGCAACAAGATTATTTCTGAATAATTTCACGCTCAGCTTATCCATTCCTTTTAATAGTACTAGTATTGTATATATTTAAAGAATTACTAATAATCCTATTGTCTGTTAAGGGTAAAAGTTGTTCGAAGTATACAATAGCCAAGATATCAGAATCGAACCTGAGAAATTAAAATTTAAAAAAAAATTAAAAGTATGCATTTGTACTAAAAACCCTTACATTCAGTTCAATTAGACGGTGTTGAAAATAGGTGAATTCGAACTAACACCAAAATCGACTCCAGAAAGTTATTTTATACTCTACAAGTGAAGGTGGAATATGCTCCAATCCTTTTCCTCATCAGAGAGAGGAGGCATTAGCCCAGCAGTGAGAAATTTACAGGCCATTACTGTAAGGGAAGGGAATACGTTTCTATAAAAATAAATCTGATATATTTTTATTAATTAATAAATTAAAGTCTTGACGTAAATATTACGCAATACTAAATTATATTATACAAATGACAGAAAACCATGGAGTTAGTATTTATTGATTTTCATGTGAAACACATATGTAATATATAATTTACTACGTATAAAAGAGTAACTACTGAACTTGTAGCCGGTTCATATCTGTAAAGTCTACATTTCGAATCAATCAATGATTTCCATTAGATGTATGGGTATATTTAACAACCGTAAACATAAATAATGTATGGTTAGTTAATCATTGCCTAAACACTTATATAAGCAACAAGATTATACAAGGTATATTGTCGAATGAATTAAACATTACAATGATCAATTAAAAATTAACGATGATATGAAGCAAAAGGAGCAGAATAAAACCTTCTAATAAAAACTTTTTATTCCTCTTCACGAGCTTTGGCGATAGTGTGACTGTTGCTGTATGACACAGATAATTAAGTTATTATATTTAAAGCGCTATGCAAATATGTAATAGGTACAGTGTGTTGTCTATTTAAATCTTAAAATAAAAATACAAAAAAGAGTAAGTGGTAGTGGAGTCGAAACGTGAAGACGACCAGTACAGTCAGGAAGTATGAACTGCACTAGCCGCCTTCGCCTTGCCGGCCCGTAACGTGCCTCTTCACGCCTCGTTTGGTTTTAAAAGGACACACTTGTGCTCTTTAAAACAAAAATAATTGAAAATAAAAATAACAGTTTTTTTTTTAAAGTTAGGTAAAATTTTAATAAAGTATAAAACGGTTTAAAATCCATACTTAATATTATAAATGCGAAAGTAACTCTGTCTGTCTGTCTCGCTTTTACGCTAAAACTACTAGACCGATTTAAATGAAATTTGGTACACAAATAGTCTAGAGCCTGAAAAAGGACGTAGGCTACTTTTTATTTGGAAAAAGTGCTGTAAAGGGCTGAAAAGGGGGGATAAAAGGTTGTAAATTGTTGAATGTATTGTCATTTTTAGAACTAGAAGCATAAAACTTATATTTTAGGCTGTACACTTATAAACTAACATACCATGACACCAACTAAAGAGCGAATTTTGGAAATTCTACCCCTAAAGGAGTGAAATAGGGGTTGAACGTTTGTATGGAAGTCCGTAATTTTTTAAGTTAGAAACATGAAACTTTTGTTTTTTTTTTGGGATACTGATTAAAAAGTAGTAGATACTTATTTAAATGTTTCTGCATATTCTACCCCTACGGGGGTGAAATAAGGGTTGAATGTTTGTATAGAAGTCCGTCACTTTTAAGATAGAAACATGAAACTTTATTTTTGGGGCACTGATTAAAAGTGAGTGGATACGTATTTAAGCGTTTTTGGATATTTTACGCCTAAGGAGAGAAATTGGGTAGACATTTCGTATATAGGATAGTCTGGAAGTCCGTCATTTTTGAAGTTAGAAGCATGAGATTTTATTTTTAGGCTATCGATTAAAAATGAGTTAATTCACATTAATCGTTTCTGGATATTTTACGCCTAAGGAGAGAAATTGGGTTGACTTTTCATATATAGGATAGTCTGGAAGACCGTCATTTTTGAAGTTAGAAGCATGAAATTTTATTTTGTGCCACTGAGTTGATACGTATTTAAGCGTTTCTGGATATTCTACCCTGAGGGCTGAAATACACATCAATGTGGTATACAAAGAGGTTTTACATTAACGTAATATTTTAAGTTAATTTGTAAATATATTCATATTCTATGCGAGCAAAGCCGCGGGTAACAGCTAGTACACAATAAATTTCACCGTCATAGAGATATTATCTGAAAACCTGAGTCTTTTCATCTTATTTACAATTATCCCATAATCTTATATCCAATCACAGAATTTGAATTTAAAACTTCTCCTAACTCAATTTATTTAATGAAGCACGTAAAACCTATGACCCTCAGCCTGAACACTTGCTTGTATCGGATTCGCCGTCCCATCGGATTATGAGAGTTAGGGAATAGAGAGTACACGTGTGTTGGAGCATACACTTGTGCATTATAATATGTCCTGTATAGTTGGCTGGTCTCCCTTGAGATTGGTCGCCAGGGCGAAATTATGACGAGTTCATCATCTCCTTTTCTGTACCCCTATAACGGCTATAATATGCGAAATGTCATGATGATTTCACAAACTCCCTTAGGTGTTTAATGGATTATTATTATACCATATTCAATAATTTGTGCCAATCCAAACACAAGCAAGTGTTGAAGTTCTGAAGAATAACTTCGTCAAAACCCATAAATTACAATCTCATTTTTATTTAAATTATTTTGGACAGGAGGACTGTTCGTTCTACGTCCACGGTCGGAATGGCAATTCAACAAAAAATGTGGCGTTCTTGACATTCTACGATGGTATGTTACTAAAAATTAAGTAATCTTAATTTTGATATAATTGTAATATATTATTTTATTGCATACTTAAAAGTATCTTATAATTCTTACCTTCTTAGTAGATTATTTTTTTATTTTGTGATATTACTTAAAAGGACGTGGTGTTATTGAAATATGCAAAATTATTGTAAGATAGATAAGCCAATTTATGGGTAATAATAAATTTGGGATAATCTGATGGTAAGTGGTCAACATCGCTGATAGATATTGATTATTGGCTCTGTAAAAAATATTATCCATGACTTACACCGCCGATGCGCCACAAACTTTTGAAGAGACGTTATGACTCTTACGCCTTCACTTACACTGGCTCACTCACCGGGTTCACTCATCCGACGGGTTTGCATTAAGAACCACCACCTACCATATTGGCTCAAACCAAAACGCAATAACACGAATTTTACAGAAATATATCTGATAAGTGGTACCTATCCAGACGGTCTTGCATAAAGCCTTACTACCGCCTGATTTATAGTATTTTATAATGCATAATTAACTTTAGTAATCACATTTTCACCTTGACCGTGCACTTGATAGTTTACAATAGATACAAAACAAACGACCATTTTTGGTTTAATTCTAAAATTTGTGTCGATATTCACGTCACGTAGAAACTTACCGCGTGGATTTAAATTAAGTTTCCCTGTTATATTGCTTTGAGTCTAGACATGAAAATAAAACGAAACTTAGGCTTAGGGTTTGATTTGATGCAATATATCTGAATCTAGTTTCAAATGGAATTATTAAGTTACGTTTTTGTCTACTTAGAAGAATATTTCGGATATTATTGAAATGTATAGAAAATGACGATTCCTATGTATGTTTTCTTTTTTGTCGGTGTTTTTTTTTACAAATTAGGTAGGCCGACAGGCTATTGGGTGTCCTGATGGTGAGATGTCACCATCCTTAGATTCATTCTTTCGTCACTAATGTACCATCAATCTTAGGAATGAAGATGTTATGTACTTTGTGCCCGTAGTTATACTGGCTCACTCACCGGGTTCACTCATCAGATTGGTTTGCACTAAGTCCTACCACCTAGTAAACGGTATTAGAAATGAAATAAAAAAAGAAATGGTTTTGAATTTCGAAAAATGCGATGGCAAAAGCTTGTAAAATGCAAAGCTTGTCAAAAGGTACTAAGCAGACATAACGGAAACTAAAATACGGGCGTCATCTGCACTCAAAGTAATAATGATAAAGAACAATATACGTAGTTGATCCTTTTAGTAGTACGAATGTTGATTTATAACAAGTAACATGATATAGGCTACGTCATCAAAACGATATACGTACAAACAAAGTTGTTAGTTACGTTTAGTAATTAATATATTACTACGTATACTTACGACTTCTACGCAGTATGTACGCAGTAGTTTTCTAGTAGCCCGCGGCCCTGTTTACATTTTATCCGTAAGTTGGAGGTGTGGTTCTTAATTATTTATGTAATAAGGTGGGTGCCTATACTATATTAATTGCCTCAGAATAATGTAGTACCTACAACAACGCCTACGATTTTGTATTTTTCTACGCTTACATTTATTCTTCCGACATTATAATACATTAATATTCCGTGGAAGAAACTAGAAAATTCGAGCGAGACAATTGTTTGAATTGATAATAAATCAAAGCACTTTAGAAGTACATACACTTGCCATAGACGTGTGTGAGCGTTGTTATGAAACATGTTCTATAAATTGATGATGGATATAATTAATTTATTTTATAACACATTTACAATTGCTAGGGAAGATTACTTAAAAGACAAATATCCTTAAATCCTCCATTTATTGATTAAAAGTGATCAGTCAGCAGTAAAGTCTGTAAATATCCTACTGTTGGCCTCGGCCTCTACGGCTACTGCCTCCTTTATATTTGTGGAGGAGGTTTGGAACTTCTTTAAATAATAAATAAATAAATAAATATTGGACAACATCACATACATTACTCTGATCCCAATGTAAGTAGCTAAAGCACTTGTGTTATGGAAATCAGAAGTAACGACGGTACCACATACACCCAGACCCAAGACAACATAGAAAACTAATTAACTTTTTTCTACATCGACTCGGCCGGGAATCGAACCCGGGACCTCAGAGTGGCGTACCCATGAAAACCGGTGTACACACTACTCGACCACGGAGGTCGTCAACCATCTTTCACCATGTTGTTCCATTACATTTTAGTGGATATGATATTTTCCTCGCAGATAAATTATATGCAATGATAAGCATAAGCAAATTCAGTGGTGCTAGCTTTTGTATCTGATACCATAGGTTAAGATTCCCGCGTTCTAATCACTGTGCCATCACGGTTATTAGCAATCAGAATCTATTATTAAAAATAATCAATACCGCTCAACATTAAACATGTAGCATAGAACAAACAAATTAAATTGTTCAATAAAAATACGTTCAAATTTATACAGAGTCACGGGGCAAAACAAAAAGATTATTTTTCTGCATAGTCATGAAGAAATAAAATTGGCTTTTTTGCTTAGTACTTTTATAAGGAGAATTGGGAGGCTATTAAATAGGACCCACTTTGAATATTGTATACCAATAATCATAATACAAATATAGATATTTACCAATGTCTGGGTCCTGGGTACGTTTCTTGTTTTTTTATATACTGCCAATAGCCTTGTTTATTATAATTAATAATTGAAATTTTTACCTCCAATCAAGCATCAAAATTGTTCTAAGTACATATAAATAATTAGGCGTTTTGTTATACATTAAATACTTAGAATATAATATTGTATTGAACTTTCATGTGTCGAAAGTATACTGTTGTTTCAGTGGCAATATTTATAGAGACGATATCTTTTGGAATACAGATCACGGTGTTACTAAGTTTATTTAAAATTATTATTACATAATCAATTATTATTAGTAAGTGTTTAAAATGTATATTTGTTTTGTGGTAGGGTTCAATCAAATATTCTACCGTCACACAGCAAAAATAAGTATTGTTGTGTTTCGGTTTCAAGGGTGAGTGAGCCAAAGTAATACAGGCAAACTCAAACTCAAACTCAAATTACTTTATTCAATATAGAAGCATTACACTTACTTATTGATAGCCAAATTAAACACTACCACCGGTATATAGGCATAAGGAACAAGGCGCATTGGCGATGTTACGAGTAGTTAATATTTCTTACAACGCTAATGTCTGTGGGTGGTGAGGACAACTTACCATCGTCCATCAGAATATTTAGATGAATTAATAAAAGCAAATAATTAATGTATGTACATGTTAATATTTGTAGGATGTATATATATTAATAAAAATAATATACCATTTAAAAATCATTTTCATTTTATATATAGTATGTATATATGAAACATTTATTATCTCGTGTTGGAGGTTAATACCGACTCGTGTTCCGTAACGGCGCGACTATCAATCATTATCATTATTATTATTATTTGTTTTTTCTTTCTCTTTTTTTCTCCCTTTTAAAGGGGTAATAAAACAGATACACGAGCCTAAGCCAAGTGTATCAGCCTTTGTAGAGTTAAGCATATGATGATGACAGGAATTTACGTGTGAGACGGAAAGTGTTGAGAATAACTGCTTTCTGAATAAGTGTAATGGTGGATGCGGGCATTTGCAATGCGTTTAGGTTAGTCGCAAGGGTTTTTGGGACAACGCCCGTTGTAGATATTACAATGGGCAAGATTTTTACATTATCTACTTGCCATTGCCTTTTGATTTCGGTAGCCAGTTCTACGTATTTTGAAATCTTTTCAGTGTGTGCATTAAGAAGATTATGTGTGGATACTGCTATGTCTATAATAAATACTATATTTTTATTTTTATCTATTACTGTAATGTCCGGTCTATTATAATGTTTCGTCTTATCTGTTATTATAGTTCGGTCCCAATATATTTTAAATGTGCTGTTTTCTAATACTGTGTCAGGTGTACATTTGTAATAGGCCACCTTTTTGGTTATTAATGAATAAGCATGAGCTATTATTATTATTATTATCATTAGACATCGTTGCTTTATTACATTGTTATAAGAAAATTAAAAAAAAAAAAAATCATGTTCTTCATGTTTATATTTATTTGACCCCTTATTTATTGATTTTCTTAAATAATAAATGATATCTATAACCATCAAAGTTTCGCCTCTCGACTCGCGACAATCGTTTTTTATTATTTAAAAGCGATTAAGGTAGATCTTTTAAATAAATGCAGATGTATGATTGATCGCAAGCAAACAAGCGCTGATCACAATTATTGTTTGTGGGCCGATTGCTATTAGCTGTCGATGAGGGGCCGACACCCACTTGAGACTCTTTATGGAGTTAGAGGTATAGGAGTTTATTAATTATTTATTATTCAATACGACATTCATTTAAAATACTTGAAATTTTTAACATGTTATATATTAAAAACCTACTGATTGTGTTAACACATTAAAATTAAATACTTGTAATTTATTTAAATAGTATAAGCGTCAAAAATCTCAACAAGCCTTTCTTTTTTGTAAGGAAGGTAAAATAAGCTTAATTTTTAGTAAATAAAATACTACAAATAATTTAAATTTAGATCCCCAACCCCACTTATTTAACTTTAGGTATTTAAGAACAACTATAGTAATCTAAACGTACTAATCTAAAATAATATTATAAATTCGAAAGTATGTAATTATTTTATTATTACACTATTTGTCTGTCTGTGTGTTGCTCTTTCACGGCCAAACCACTGAACCGAAATTGATGAAACAAGCTTTAACACAAAGAAAGGACATAACCTGAAATGCGAGCCAAGACACGGGCGACAACTAGTTTCCACTATAGTTCGACCAATAAACATATAAATTCGCAAAAAAATGCTACTTAGTACTCATTTGAATATTCTATCCTAATTGCTAGTATTTTTGTAACTTAACAGAACAAAAACCGTGCCGTTTGACACCCTTCACATAAATCACTATAATCAATTTTAATAGGTGATAAAGCTCTGTAGCTCGTCTGGATTGATACCACGCTATCATAGGTATTCTACCGCTAAAGAGTAAATCTCTAGTGTTATTCTATTTCAGTTTGTTGAACCAATGAACTGCAGACATAAAGAACATCTTGGTTCCCAATGTTGGTAGCACATTGGCGATTTAAGGAATGACATACATGTAATATTTGCTTACATGTCTAAGGGCGTAGTAATCACTTATCATTGGGTGGCCCATTTGCCAACCGGCCAACGTTTTTATAAACATTTTTTTTTTAATAATTAATATTTTTTTCTCCCAAAAAATAAAGAAAAGACCGTTTTACTACATGTCTAGCTAGCTACGTGCACAACCCTGAGGCGGGTTGCTGGTAAAAATATAAATTTGAAATGCTTTAACCATTATAAAATATAAATTCACTCAGCTTGAAGCTAAATTTGACCGCTCACGTTAGAATTCGACAAAAACTAGAAGCATTTTTATAACAAAGAAGAATGAAAATGAAATTACTCAAGTCGGAGAAGTCTCATCAAGAAATTTAAGGGTACAAAGTAGAATTAAAATACACACTAAGAGCTCCATATTCAATTTGTACGAAGCTGAACTTTTACTTAATTATAACATTTCGTTAAAACAACTTTTAGATATTAATTATTTTGATGTATTGTTCACGTTCGTGCGAATTCGCTGTTAGTTTGTGAAATATTTTTTATTCGCAGAACTGCATTTCTCTGAATAAAAATAACGATGAGTCATTGGTCATTTAAGGGAAAAGAGGTTATTGTTCTTTTTTCGCTTATCGCGCAGAACTTTGGGTTCTTATTGATCAGTTCAGTGAAACCTGTTGTAAACGAGTCCAGCCTGCAGTACCCATCGCTGGAAACCCATGTGTGTTAAAAATATACATTAAAAAATACCTAACCATATTTTGTCTGTCCACACTATCAGCTTCGAATTTGATATTGTTCCTCCTTATCTAGTTTTTTATAAACTTTTGATATATATATTTTTATAATAAATTAACACATACATACGTATTCACCATAATGTATACAAATTATCAAAAATTAGAATTTTATTAGGTATCGTATCTACGTATTGTATACGTGTGATTAAAATGTTATAAAAATGGTCTGAGTGTATGTCTCATATTATCAGCTTATCATTTGACGTAATTTTTTTTTATTTTTTAAATATTATTATGCTTTGTCTCTAATAAACACACACTTTTGTAGATGAAACGCATGAAAATAATACTCTTCAAATATTCATTGTTTATTTAAGCGTCAGGTGACTTTTTTATATTTATACAATATATTAATATGTTAACAAAAAATTCGGCCTGAGAATGATAATGTCTGCCTACACAACCAGCTTTCCATTTGACGCCTTATTCATCTTGTGATCTTTTAGTTAAAACTTTTTTGTGTTTTATAAAACACACGTTACATACATAACGCGTAATCCAATTTGAATAAAAAATTATGGGATGTTTATTGGGTATTTAAATGGTATGTGAAATTAGTTTAAAATATCATCATCAAAAAAAGCAATATCATCACTTGAACAGGAAAGGGAAGGCGAAAATAACTCAGTTATACCTAGGTAAATATGTATATAGGTACAAATAATGCTTCTAAAAACTAATCTAACTCTTGAAAATTTTCAATTTGTCAAATGAAATTCATATTCGTGGTATACGGAAAGTAAAAGTTACGCAACAATATTTCCTTTTAAACAACAAACAATCTTATTCTTAGAAACATACAACGGAAACATTTCTGGAAATTTGGATTACGAAAAATGATTATTAAATTTATACTCAAGGTGTGTGTGACGTAAGAAACACTCGCGAAAATACGTATGTAATTAATTATACATATCACATACTTACGTAGGATTTTTGGGATAACAGTATAATTTTTTGAATTTTATAAAATAGAACCTTTAACGATTATTCAAAATACAGACAATTTAATAATATTTAATGACAAACTTGATATTATATTTTATGACGTTCCAGTATAAAACATATATATGTGCAGATTATAAAACTTTAACTAAATCTAGATCTAACTTATATTAGAAATAAGACAATGAATGAACGAATGAATGAGTTTGTGTTTATTTGTTTGTTTGTTGAACTTTCACGTCTTAACGTGAAATACGTATCTAATAATCATGAAATTTTGCATTCATATAATCAGGGGCACACGGGGCTTCAATATCTGCCCCGCTGATAAAATGGCGGATGAAAATAAGTAGTTTTATAAATATGCCTCTTTAAATTTCAGTGTAAACATGTCCGATACAATTCTTATTGTACGTTGATAGTACTACGCTAGAAACCTTCACGCAAGTATCAAAAACAACTGTACAAAGTTTCAGTTCATTCAAATGAATGGTTTATGAACGATTAAAGAAACATTCATTTATATATTGTACTAGCTGACAATGACTATTGGTTGAACGGCAAATGTCTTTATTGATGTGCTGCAGCACGATCTAGCGGCGAGTTAAAATAATGTGAACATTATAAAAACTTTCATTCCACGCGGTCATTATTCGTACAGTGACTATGTTAATTATTTTTTCATATATAATTAAAGCCATTGTGTAAATTATTTTTATATAAATAAACGTTCGCCGTAAATATTAAAAATTTATTTTATTAAAAGAATTTCTACCATTTAAAATCCTTACTAATATTTAAAGGCGAATATTTTAATGAAACTTTACAATAATATAGCTTATACTTAATAAAATTAAGATTATACTTCAAAAATATATAATGTAAATAATACCTGACAACCGACCCCTTAAACCTGAGCGGAACCGCGGGCAAACGTACATACAGATATATCAATCGTTATGGTAGTCAACTCAACGCTGTCTTAGTCTGAAATGTATATATATGTAACCGTATATCAACTTCCATTTGCATAAATAAGTATATAAGTATACCTACACATGTTAAACATATATTCGAGTGTCATTAAAATTGTCACTCTAGGAATGTTGAAGTATGCACTATTTATTAATAGGAATGTAATTTGTACTAAGTGAGTGATATCTTGATTTTATTTAACGCTTCATTTGATAATACACCATCTAGTCAATAAACTGCAACTCAACTGTGTCATATTTAACAGTAGATACTCTATAGTAACTTCAAGTTATACAGGAACGAAGTAATCTACCTTCATGTATATTGCATGACAATAATCACGTCTACTCAAATGCATTTAGAATACTACATTTTCTTAAGCGTATGCTAATATACCGTTTGTTGTGAAAAGTTTTTTTTTTACTTATTTATTTACGTACTATTTATCTTAAAGAATTCGCTTTTTTATTATTATTTTATTATAACCTCCATAATCTCTGGTGCCGAACAAATAACAAAAAATACTTTAAACTAAACGCTTGACAATTTCACTTAAAGATATATAAGTGATTTTAATTTTCACATATTTCTTAGGATGAATTTTTTGTGGTCGGTCTGCTTAGTCACAGATTTAAAAAGAAATAATAAGATTTTGTTTATTTCAAAACAGCTTAACCACAATAATATCCGATTTTTAAAATTGACTTTTCATACAGTAAACATTACTAATGCCTGATAAATATTGCCTACATGTTCAACCAATAGCAATGAAATTAAGATTGAAGGTTTTTATCAAAATCGGTTCAAGTATGATCGGATATTTACATTTAAAATAAAATAAAATAATTAATTAACTAATTTAATTTTAAACCCTGAATATTTAGGGTAGTATATAAATATTCTATCCTAAATATATGAAACATTGGTGTCAATTTACACTGTACAAAACTGTGAGTTTAAAATATGTGATGGAGCGATGGCATCCGTTTTATTACGTGTTGTGAGAATATATAACTCCTTTAATTCAACATTTCATTGACATTTTTTATCGTTGCTATGATAAAATTATCAGCCATTTATTCCATACAGAATTTTACGAAACAAAACAAGCGTGCTACTACAAAATCCAGAATCAATTCTGAAAAGCGTTCTCGCGTAAAGTTCTACCTGTAATTCAGAGTTCGAACAAGACAAATCCAATTAAAAACACATTATAGATAATGACTATACACGTTTAGAATTAATAAGAAAATGAATTATGGTAAATCGCTGCTTAATTTATTGTATAATTTTATTTTTAACGAGGATCCGCAACGACGCGACGTGCTTCGTGCTTCGCTGCCTCCAATAACGTGTGAAACTGTCGGCGTAGAAAGATCTCTATATTAATACCTGATATAGACTGCTTTCATACGCTTCGAGCAAATATTTTGCAGCAGCTCAATAATAATTGTGTATCAATGTTCTATCATTGAACATTGATGTAGTAATATTGATTTCCGCTTAAAGCGTTCGGACTTGTTACGACCGAAATTACGTCGCTCATTCAAGCACTGTTATTTGCATCTATTTGAAATAAATAAAAGGCGAAGGCTTTAGCGATATATCGTTTTTTATATGATTTTACTTATCGAATAATAATAATCATCTTAGGGAAAAATAAAAAAAAAAATTAATTTAACTTTCTCAACGTAATATTTTTTATCCAAATATTATTTATTACCTGATATTAATTTTAAACGTTCTATGTAGATTAAAATTTACTTTTACACCTTGCAATTCGAATCGGTAGTGTAAGAAATATGACGAAATATTTAAATAAAAGTACAAGCATGTATCGCGAATAGATCGGTCAGAGTATGTTTTCAATAACATCTCATTGGCTAAAAAATAGTGCGAGATAAAATGGTTATTTTGTTGCGGTCGTGACGGAACGTTTTATACATTTTGACTAGTACGCATATCTAGCTAGACATATGTAGAGGTTTAGATAAACTATATTATTAAATATGTTAAAAAATCTTTGTTTTTTTTTTATTAAAATGGGCAATAAGCATGTATCATTATGAAAATAAATACGAGACAAAATTTAAAAATAATTACTATAAAAAATACTACCGCACGAAATGGGCGCGGCATTTTTCCACTTTTTGTCTGTATTGAAAGTTATTGCATTATATACAACAATATATTTAATGGATAGATACTTTATTAAAATATATTAAAGGAAAACATTATGGCTTACGTTACGATGTTTTATATATAATGAAAACATACACTTAATTTTTTTTAAACTTATAAAACCTCACTCGTTTAGGTTGCGCCGTTGTATATTTATATGATTTAGTTTATTTTTGATGTGTCAGCATTATAAAAGTGTTTATAAAATATAATTAATTATATTGTATACTTATATTAGCATAAATACGTCTCCAATGGAGATATATTATGCGTACATTGAAACATATCAAAGCTAATCCCATATCTTAATGATTCATCAAGTAATTAACTTTAGATCCGACGTTATCATTGATGTGTATTAATTTATACATAGTCATAAAACGTTACTTCAGACAATGGACGCTGGTATACGTCAAAAAGATGTAATAGTCCTGTTTTTTTTCATTAAAATTAAATTTTCGTTAGCTTTAATCTATCCGACGATTATTATATTTTACTAGAATCATTTGTTTATGTGTGTGTTGTAAAAAATAATGTAGTGCGATTAAGAAGTCAATGACAGACTATGAAGATAATTCCATCACTGCACCAGATAATGGATGCATGTGGCAGATTTTAATACAACACGTTAATGTTATACAATATATACAATATATATACAAAATGTTAATAACATTCTTTCCTCACGATGTTTTAATTCGTGTTCTATACACTAGACCATTTCGACCCCAAAATATAAATCGTAAATTGCTTATTGAGTATTTTTAAATATGATTTTAAGACATTAAATAATGAACGCCATTAACTTGGACGAAAATAGAAAAAAGTTATCTTATTTTAAAAAACGTTTCGCGAAAATGTCACAGCAACGAATGCATCAGATTTGATTATACAGTCCATAGATATAATCCAATATGTTATCCAAATGACCTTCAACCTAGCGTGATTGTGATGCAAATTAGCCACAAGTTAATTAATTTTTTGTTTATTTATTATGGCAGATATTATGATATTAAGTGGTCATCCTCGCCATAGACACTGATGATGCCAGAATAAACCACTTCCTATACGGACAAAGCACTTCTAACTATGAAATCCGAGACATTATATCCCTTGTGCCTATAATTAGCTTAAGCGGGAAATAACAAAAGAGTATCGATTTGGTCTTGTTGTTGATGTCTTGGCGGAATCCATCGGACCCATCCACCAGAAAATTATAAAATACAAATAAATTAATAATTTATCTTATTCAAAGTGACGTTGTATTACCTCACTTTAAAGATAATATGAATAAATTATTTTTTTGGCATTCCATTTGACTCGTTTCCTTTGTCGGAGATAAATATAGTCTTTACGTCTAACTTTAAGGCAATATTTACATTTGTTAGTCATGATTTGCGGATTCTATCAGTACACCGAAAATTACATATTGTAATCCTGGCAAGAACCATTAAGTTATATAATATAATTATAAAGATATAATTCATTATGTGCTAGGTGGCGACGGAGATTTGCATGCTTTTAATTTCAATGAAATTCTGTCGGGGTGGAATTAGTTCCAAACCATCTCCTCAAAGGGTGAGAAGACCTTTGTTCACCAGTGAGACATTCACAGGTTACTTTTACTTTCCAAATTAATTCATCTTTTGCATGTATCAGATGAAGTTCTGCTATGAGTGGCGGGGTGTAATAAGCTCTATCAATTCCTTTAAGTGTAGTGGAAGATTTTATCCACCTGCGAAACGTTTAAGTGAATATATACATTTACATGCTATTTTATACGCTTCCGCCGATGATCTATTGAATGTAACTTGTTTTAATCTAGGTAAACTTGATTGAGTTTGCACTTTGTTCTGTAAACATAAGTGCTAAGTTTACATTTATGATTCATCAGTTTCCTTGACCGCCGCTTTAATCTGGTAAAATATTGCCTTGTAGTGAGAAAATAAAATTCTGAGATGTGATGTCGAAATGGAAACGGATTGTGAATCAACAAGCTCCATTTTATATTTCATATACTCCATTTGAGGTGGTAGCACATTAGTCGAATACTAGCTCAAGTATATTTTACCCGAAATCGTCAAACGTTTGAACCGTTTTTGAGAACGTTATTCGGTGTTAGGGTATTGTGCAGGCAGTCTGGGTAGTTATCCACCACTTAAAATCTATTCTACCGTGAAGCAGAAATACTTAGTATTGTTTTGTTCCGGTTTGAAGGTTAAGTGAGCCAATGTACAGGCACAAGGGACATAACAACTTAGCTCCCATGGCTGGTGGAGCATTAGCGTTGTGAGGAATGGTTAAAATTTCTTACGGCACCAAAATGTGTGGGCAGTGATCACCAGGTAGCCCATTTCCCTGTTCGACTATCCAGTATATATATATATAAACGAAATATGTTAATTGCAAATTCTTATTGCACGTTTTTATTCAAAGCCTTAAAAATAGAGCAAGATAGACGCGTATTATTAATGATATTATTATCTGCAGGAGTTTTGGTAAGAAGATATAAAATTTTATCAAACACATTAGAAGGTCTACTTTTTGCAATTGACTGCAATGAAAATTATAATTAATCACACTAAAGACGTTTAGTTGATCTTTTTTGTTCAAGATTTTCGACAATTTTTTGAGCTGTTGATATGGAATGATGTTTCGTTACCCTCAATCGAAAATAAATACAAAAATAATGTACAAAAAACTCAGACTTTCCACATAAATATTCTTTAAAATGATTATCAAAAACACGTGATTAAATAAACATAATCAAATAAACTTCGTATATAGGTAACGGTAAAGGTAGTTAATGTATTTTCGATTTGGTATTTTTTATTTTTTAAAAGAAATCATTGCAAAGAAGTACCCTTCAACTCTCACGAGGATCTAATAATATGATTAGGGGCAAGAGAATTTCAATTTTCTCGTAAACAACATAAAACGTATTGTGATGTTGTTTTTTCTGCAATTATATTTAATTTTATATAAAAACAAAATGATTATTAGTATGGGGATTTCCTGTTGTATTTTTAAAATTTTATTTATGTAAATTTAATAATGAAATATTTAAAAAAAAAATTATAATAAATACACATACTTGACGGATACTTAATTGATTAATTATTTATTCCTTTCTGCTTGATTAAATCCTTTATACGCAAGAAATAAAATAAAAAAATGTTTTCCTCATAGACAAATACGTTATACGTACACAACTTCAAAAGACTTAAACAACTATAAATAAACCATGTTGATATTATTATTAAAACTACTATGTGATAATACATTAAAGTATGAATTTAACACAATTCTCGTAACCTCAGGACACGTGTAGTGTGGGCGTTGCGAACATATACCAGTATGATGTCATTAACTCGACACTTCACAATCTTTGTCACCCTTATTACTCGAAAAGGTTTTCAACACTACAAAGGCTCTATTGACATACTGCTCTATTTTTGTTTCGTTATGCAAGCGAAGGAATGCGCGCGACCGGTTGTCCGTACTTACTCCTATCCATTCATAACATTAGATGCACCTGTTTTTAAAGCCGCAATCTGAATTTCGTTACTTTGTTAAAAATATTACACACACAACTATAATAACTGTTATGACTTATACTGCAGGCACACTTGTTAATGCCCTTGTAGAGTGTATACTCGTCGAATATGTTCAAATTAAATATTTGCACTTGTTACCTTATTCTAATAGAACATCACAATAACCATTAATTCACTTCATCGTATTTTCACTGTAAAATTAATCGGAATATGTATTTTATAAGCAGTCCGTCGTGTTACGCGCGTATGATCGCACGGCATGCGCAGGCGAGGCACTATCTGCGAGGAGTGACGGAGGCGCAGGTTGCGCGGGAGGTCCCCCCTCCGCACCGACAAGGCTGCCCCAACGCAATGGCATTCCATCTGTGACGACAACGTGCCCATTTATGTCTTTGGACATGGTTGACGGCCACCGCGGCCATATGGTGTCTTGCACTCAGTGCGATTATGTTTTTTCAATGGGGATCTGTAATAGTGGTAAATTACTTCAAGGTGTGGGATAATAACGCTAGAACGGATCGTTGCACGGTTTCCTGTGTCATCTACACAGTACTTGAGTCTGTTGTCTGAGGCTATTGTAATGTTATATACATAAATAATATAAGGAGTTACGGTAACATACAACTTAAATAAAAATCAAAATGTATTCTACAATTACAATTCTATTAATATTTCAGATTTACATGGTCTCTCGTCGTATATATTTACTTACTTTATATATGTTTAAAGGGAAGAAAATGTCACCGTAAATTTATGTCAGCATAAATTAATAATACAGCCTTTTGCAAATGTTTTCTGCTATCTATGGAAGAGTTAAATTGGATTCAAGGGTCTGAAGGTTTAATTTGATGCGGGTTCAGTCTTGCGATACTAAGGCGATGAGAATGTAAAGACAATAATTTATTTCATGCTCATACAAAATCCTGATTAAGCTAGATTGCTGTTATGTGCTAGTCTTACGTAATAAAAATTATTTGCATATGGGTACATTACGTAAAATAAATTATTATTTGTAGAACTTTGTCACAGAAACTATAATCATTACAAAAATATGAAATATTGGTAGTTTAAATAAATAATGATATATCTAGTATATACTCGTATAATACAATAGTTGAAATTCAATACTGTTAATTTGCAGCAGAGCTGTGGAACAGTGCTTTTCGAACGGCTACTCTGCCTTAGGAAGAAAATCTCACAGTTTAAACCGTGTGGAAATTCCTTCTTTGATAAAAAATACCTAAAAATGAAATTGTTTCTGTTTTTGTCTTATATATATTCGAAATTTCAGTATTGATATACAGATTCTGCATACCTACTAACTATTACATCATTGATTTTAATACACTTTTATATTAAAAGTAACAATAACGCATATCATAATCTTAGTATAAACTGCTCCTAGGTTAAACACGCGTAAATTTTCTCACTAGTTATTGTAGCCATATTCAGACCTCTTTTCTTGCACAAAACTATTTAGTTTTGTACTAGTATTTACTGGTACAGGCTGCCAGAAGATTCTATTAACGTCAGTGCATACTTCACTTCTTAGGATCGTAGCATTAAGTTTTGTTTATCTTGCTTTAATAAAAGCATATATCTTAGACTAAAATCTTTTTTTAAATTGCCTGGTAGATCTGAGGATTCGCGTGATTAATCGCGTAATTAACGCTTTATAATGTTACAAACAAACAAACTCTTCACCTTTATAATAACTGGATAAACATACCATTCGAATTTTCTATCAAAATATTTTTTTGACAGGTTAACAATTGTACCGTCCTGTTTGATTCAGTGTTCTGACTTTGACCGCTTGACTTCATTCTCCGTTTTGATATTTCATATGGGTTGAAGTGATTCAAGTCAAGCGACACAACGAGCCGGGTGTGGAGAATCGTGAATGTGCCCTAACTCGTGAATAAATTTGAATGGATGAGCAGACCACGACGACATTTGGCCTAACGGACACAGGTGCCGGCTCGACGTTGCTATAAAAATTCAAGCTGCCTCGGGAAATTTCGAGTAATTTTCAAGTAGCATTCTGAAGTTGGTCGCGTTTTATTGATACTGTGATTTTATTGTTGAGATTTTTAAACGAATCCAAGTTTTTTAATACATTTTTGTTTATTTTGTATAAGGTTTTGTGAATGATAAAGTAAAAAGGGTTGCAAATATTTCTGTAAATACGTAATATTTCATATTATCCTTTGTAAGAAGTATTTTTATATGATTTAATATGTTTAATGGCTCGTTTACTCGGTTGCTTTGACCGTTTGAATCCATTCATTTCGGTTGTTTTCATTTTAATATATGATGTGGAACGAAATGTTTTGCGAGAATCAGTTATAAAACAATGCCAATAGTAACCAAACGAAATCTTATAAAGATATTCCGCTAACATTAAATGCGGGAAATAGAAAGTTCCAGACGTTATTAGATTTCTATCTTAGTGGGCACAGGTGAAACAATTGAAGGAACATTTTTCAATACCTATATGAAAAATGGAGTCGGTGTACGACAGGTAAACGAGACAAATCTGTTTTGCGCGAAGCCTTCACTTAAGTATTGGGAGAATTGACTTCCGCATCGAGCGACAAATTGTATTCCATAAAAATTGTTTTCGGTTCAAGAAAATAAATAATATTTTCAAACAAAAAGGACTCGTAGTTTGTTTGCTTCATAACTATTAATTCTTTGAATGTCATAAATCTATGTTGCTGGCCAAATACTTAAATCGTCTGATCAACAAACATTTTCAAGCAGAATCCGTCTTAATGATACCATATCACTTGTATAACGCTTAAGCTATTTACACACGACGCCGTGAATATAGTATACGTTTTTGTGTTTTTTGATTTGAACATACTCTCTCACAATAACGAATCATTATAAAACGTCATCAGCGGCAAGCGTTGTCGCAATTCATACAAACGTTTATTATTTTACACACGGAGTTGACAATCGCCGTAGCAGTGACGATTCTTTTGCGGCCCAGTGTGTAAACAGCCTAACTGATAAATATACATATAGTCTAGGCAGTTTATTAATCAGTGACGGTTAACAAGAGACAAATCATTCGCGCCGATTGCAAATGCATTTCATTCAATAATTTAGACCGTAGCCTATTTGTTAAAGACCTAATTAAAAACAATTATATCGGCATTTTGCTGTTTTATTATACAATTTAGTTTGTTTAAACATAAAGTGTGCTTGCTTGTATTATTGCTGCCGCGATTAACATACGTGTAGGAATTGTTCTTGTGTTACTTAGCAAATCCAAGGAATTATTTTATAATGATTGCGTGGAATGCAAAACAAAAATAAAATATTAATTTACCAAAATAAAAATTCAATATTCAAATAACAAAAACGTAAGCTCGTTTTATTTTTTAATAACGTTCCTTTCGTTTTCAAATATAAGTACTTTAATAATATAACAGTACTTATATTTATTTCTATCAAACAAAGTAAATACTACATAAAAATAAAATATTCTTTCGTAAATTCTGCTTTTAACGGGAGCGTTTTTTGTTTCATATCGTATTAAAGCCAGCGATGCTACATTGGGGAACGTCCAAATCAATGAATGCTGGTGGTCTACTGGTCGTTCAAAGTTTTAAATTTAAAAAATGAACAACGATTCCTCCGTTTTTTTATACAGTTCTAGAATATTCTACGACGAATAATTTATTTAGTGATGCGCAAATAAGTTTATTTCATTCGAAATTATTATTTATTAGGTCATACATTCAGGTTTAATGGGTCATTTATTTACTTATGTATATGTATATGAATATACTGGATCTTCATTCAATTCGTTATATATTACATTGATAAATATTAAATTTTAATGAGTTTACGTAATTATCATCTAGAAGATTTAAATAATTATTTTGAAACTACGGGTTCGTATAAGAGTGTAATTCGGTCGGCGACAGACGAGGCGACTCATTACTACACCCGTGTCGGGTAACTGAATTGCAATTTATAGCTTTCTCGTTGTTTTTCATAATTTATACGATAAGCAGAGCCGGCGCCGTCACAAGCCCTTTATAAATTTCAAATAAGCTTGATTTATAGCCACCGTAAAAACTCGTGTTTTAAATGTGACCGAAGTGTCCTTTCATAATAATTCGAATGATACAAATTACTTTTAAATATACACATAATGATTTTAAGATTTTTTTTATTGAACACAAAAAAAATCACACAATTTCATTTCAAGTAATAACGAAATTTAGTTTGAAATGGAACACAAATAATGTGCAAAGCTAGTTTTATTTCTTCCAATAAAATTATACGTGTATAACCTATACATACACAAATATTTATATTTATATATGAAGATATACTTATATTCTAATAATGAATACATCTATAAACACATTAAAAACAAATATAAGACAATTGTTGGCATAGAACTTAAAATTGTATGTATGTATGTGTGTGTGTGTGTGTGTGTGTGTGTGTGTGTGTGTGTGTGTGTGTGTGTGTGTGTGTGTGTGTGTGTGTGTGTGTGTGTGTGTGTGTGTGAGTGATATTTTAAAATACATAAATATTATAGTCGAAATAACTTTTATAATTTTATATAGTATTCTGTGTCAGCACCATTGTTTGCATTTATCACTAAGGTCCTTTTGGATTGTGTTTCTTACGAGTGGCTCACGTACTATGGAGTCTTTTCTTTGACTTCTTAGACATTCGAGCGACACGTTGTCGTCCACTCTGAGATACGTGATTCGCTTAAAGAATCATTCCGTAAACTATAGCTATAGAGCGTTATGGAAAAATACAATGAATTACTCGTAAAGTCTATATACCTCCAATTGATTTGTTTGATAGTTTACAAAGAGCTTGAATCACAAAAGGTTTGTATCGATGTCGTTTTAGAAGCACAGAATTCAAAGAGCGCTCGTTTAGTTTGTTATTTGTGTTGACCCTTGTTAGAGTATAATATGTAGGAATTTATTTAAATAAAATTGATCTCGTAGTCATTCTTTCCTTGCATGTTTATGTTTGATAAGATTAATTGTATTTTGTATTGCAGAGAAAATTATACCTGTTTAAATTAAATAAATAAAAATGAAATAATGTATATTGTATTTTGTATAAATTCTACATTCAACAATTTATATTACTCATTAATAATAAAAATTCGAAATAGTCCAGTGGTTAGAACGTAAATCTTAACCGATAATTATAGGTTCAATCTGGACAAGACGGATTGAATTTTCTCGTCCTTTATTTTTGTTTTTAATTCATATCATACTTTTTAGTGAATGAAAACATTGTGAGGAAACCTGCTTATGTAGGATAAACTTTTGCGACATGTATATCTCAACCCGCATTGCAGCTACATGTGGATAAGCCCCAAACCTTCTCAAAAGAGTGGAGAAGTATGCCCAACTTTGGGGCGCTTAAAGGCTTTCATTTACATACTTCTTTTATTAATCTCTTTGAGTATGATTACGTTTAGTTAAGACAGTATTCTGTATTCCGCTTACCTTAAAATTGTATAGTCGTGTAATTAATTACTTGGGCATATTTTACACAATTGTATTATAATTTAATTTGATAATTAATCATTGTATTGTTTAAACATTGTTGGTTTTACAATATAATATAATACAGTAGAACGCCGATTAACCGAATCGCCAATAATCCGAATCGGTCCTTAGCTTAATATAAAAAATTAAATCTATTATATTTCTATTTTGTTTTTTTGCAACAATATGGAAAATCAGTTCCATTTCGTTCCAGTCATGGAATTCAGATATATTTCAACTTTTTAAGCCATAAGAGGAACTGTTCGTATCTCGTATCTACCGTATGTTTTATTCAAATTTAAGATTTTTTAATCACTTTTAATAAATGTATTACAAAGATTATTACAACCCAAGCACTGCTTATTATTACGCAGTGTGATATATCGGATCAATCTTAATATAAATTAAGTGTCAGCGTATGAATGTCCTACATTTGGGCTGGGCATCATCGGTTTCTATATCTCAATATATTGTTTAGTCAAATTTCACTCGATAATAACAAAGACATTATTGTGGTTTGTCACCTAGAAGCAGTTCTCGTATAATGATTTCGAAATAGCGGGGAATTATTGCGTGCTCGTAAGACGCGGAAACGCAAATAGATAACGTTAGAAATTAATTCTGCTAGTGCTTACTCAGTAGTCGAAGTTTGATGATAATTATTGAAAATTTGATATATTAATTTACATGATCAAATTGTTTCTAAATTCGAATTTTTATTCTTTCTGTCAACTACCGCTGTCAACTAACAATAAAAAAAAAACCTGCTGTCAAATAGAAAAGAAAAAATTACTGAACTGTTTTATCTTTACTTATTTTTATTTATATATAATATATATTAGCTGTTACCTGCCCTTATTAATAAAATAATTATTATTTTTATCTTATTAATTATTAAATTATAGTAATTGTCGTGATAAATGTTATTTCTTCGTTTTCAACAATACTACAATACTCAATAACAAATTTTAACATTCACAGAAATTTGTAATAAATTAAACATTATAAAATAAGATAAGGTCTGAAGTTGTCTATTTCGAGCGACTTGACACTTCATTGGCGGCTAAGGAAGCAACTTCATGTAGTTTTC
Source organism: Vanessa tameamea (assembly GCF_037043105.1). Classification (NCBI taxonomy): domain Eukaryota; kingdom Metazoa; phylum Arthropoda; class Insecta; order Lepidoptera; family Nymphalidae; genus Vanessa; species Vanessa tameamea. The sequence continues at coordinate 6,380,238 of NC_087313.1, read as the reverse complement.
AAGTCTCTATGTGCGCGCATCATAAAAATGCACTCTTATTTTTTTTCATAACCCATCAAAAGAAGTACAATTAAAAATTCTATATCTTATATAGATATATATACCTAATACTTCATAACAACCCAAGAACGTATGTTATTCTGCTCAATATTGTTATATTAATATGTTACGTTTTCGTACAAGTAGTTCTTAGAGGACAAAATATAAAAGGTTAATCTTAAATCAAATCTGTAACTTTCATATGTTCAGCCGTAAACTACAAAATTATTTAGGCTTGTCACATTATCATGGCGTATTACAATTACTATAACTATATTACAATAACTATATTTACTTAATACTTTTACTTACTAATTATAAATACTTTAATATATTTTATTAATTTTTCTTGAAAGGTATGTTGGTATGGTAGCGGTTGGTAGTATTGTGTAACCTTATCTCTATCAATTATCAGTTATTCTGATGTCATATAACAATGCGTTTTATTGTTATGTTCCAGTTTGACAGTTAAGTAAGCTTGTACAATAGAGGCACAAGGGACATCTTAAATCCTATGCTTTAACTTTCATATCAGAAAAGGCTTACACGTTTTAAAATTCCAATTCTTAAAGACACTAACTATGTGTCGTGTGTTAATACTAAGAACAAGCGTAAACTTGTTACTCTGACGATTTTACAACATGATCCCAGAAAACGTTCAAAAATATTTATTGTAAAATAAAAAAAAAACCTTAATTTGTGTGCTAAAGGATGTACCTTGCGAATGAGATGATCACCTCCAGGCTGTTTCTAATAACAAAAATGTATTAATTGTTATTGTATGAAAACGATAATTGTAAAAAAATCTCCTAAGTTTCTTTCGCCGGTTCTTCTCAGATCCGAGGAATTAATTTACGAAACGGTGATAGATTTTCGACTATCAATAAGCAAGTGTAAAACTTCTATATTAAATACTAGCTGTTACCCGCGGTTTTGCCCGCGCAGAATATGAATATATTTACAAATTAACTTAAAATATTACGTTAATGTTGTATACCACATTGGTGGGTATACCTCTTTGTATACAACATTAGTGTGTATTTCAGCCCTTATACTAATTTAAATAAAAAAATTCATGCTTCTAACTTCAAAATGACGAACTTCTATAAAAACTTTCATTCCTTATTTCACCCCCTTAGTTGTAGATTATCTAGAAACGCTTAAATACGTATCTACTCATTTTAGATCAGTACCTCAAAAATAAAGTTTCATGTTTCTATCTTAAAAATGACGGACTTCGATACAAACTTTCAACCCTCATTTCACCCCCGTAGGGGTAGAATATGCAGAAACACTTAAATACGTATCTACTCCTTTTTAATCGGTATCCCAAAAATAAAGTTTCATGTTTCTAGCTTAAAAAATTACGGACGTCCATACAAACGTTCAACCCCTTTTTCACCCCTTTACAGCACTTTTTTCTTGTGTCCTTTCTCAGGCTCTAGACTATTTGTGTACCAAAATTCGTTTAAATCGGTCCAGTAGTTTTGGCGTGAAAGCGAGACAGACAGAAAGACAGAGTTACTTTCGCATTTATAATATTAGTATGGAAGTATGGATAGATTTTTGCTTTTGACTTTACAACGAAAAGGGAATAAATCTTATTTTATATAATATTTTTATTACTACAACTAATAAGTATGAAAAGTAATTCATTTCAAAAGTTTAATAATTTCCAATCAAGTCAATCTGACGCTACGGTGAATGCATTAATATTTTCGTTTCTCCCCATTACTTGGCTCGACATTACCATTTTTATGGTTCAGTAGTAAATGGCATAAGCTCTGGTCATTAGACAGCACTAAGGAAAATTTAGCGCGCGGGTGAGCGTTTGAAATTATTGTTCCTGAAACTAAGAAATAATAAAACATTGTTTTTCCGACATTACAAAGATGAAATATTGTTTTGCTAATAAGTATATAATACAGGAATAAATGCTTGAATTATTTACATAAATTTTTAATATATTCTATAACTAACTTTAATCGATTAAATTATTTTTTTTGTAAGATTTTTTTTATTAAAGATATTATAATATATTTATATTTTATTATATATATATTTGACATTAAGATAAATAAATATAAAGTAAAATAAATAAAAATATAGAGTTCCGATACTAAAATAAATATGTTTTTCTTATTATTATAATAATATATTGCAACGAAGTACATAGTTTACGTGTCAGACATTGGTTACTCCATGGTCTAACACGTCACATAGCGGCAGCGGAGAGGGGACATGATGCCGTAAAAGAGCGTCAGATCCTTTGCCGTCACGGCATACGAGGTGCACCATAAATGTTTCACACCAAAAACTTTTCACCTTGGGATCAATGTCAGACGATCAAATTATAGAACCACTTATTTTCCAGTTTCATTAAAACCGATGATTATGACGATGATGTCGTCGGGATGAACTGAGTTCAGCCAACTACTCAGGATATATTATAATCCACAAGTGTGTGTGCAAACACAGGTGCACTCTCCATTCCCTCACTCGTAATCCGATGAGACAAATCAGAGAAAATCCGAAACGACTGGGTACAATTCAGGCGCAGGACCAACGGCTTTACGTGCTTTTCAAGGCATGGAAGTTTAGACATTTCCAACTTCTAGATTCCGAGCTGTTACTGATAATTTTTCGATAAAAAAACGCAACAACTCTTTATCGCCCCGACCTGGGGTTTCAACCCAAGACCTCGGAGTCTGCGGTGTTATATCTAGGTACTAGAACAACGAGGCAGTCAAACCACTAGAACCTTTTTATTAATAAAAAATCTCATTAACAGTTATCTAATATATTTTTAATAATTTTTATATATTGAGCCGAGATGGCCCAATGGTTAGAACGCGTGCATCTTAACCGATGATTTCGGGTTCAAACCCAGGCAGGCACCACTGAATTTACATGTGCTTAATTTGTTTATAACTCATCTCGTGCTCGGCGGTGAAGGAAAACATCGTGAGGAAACCTGCATGTGTCTAATTTCAACGAAATTCTGCCACATGTGTATTCCACCAACCCGCATTGGAGCAGCGTGGTGGAATATGCTCCATACCTTCTCCTCAACGGGAGAGGAGGCCTTAGCCCAGCAGTGGGAAATTTACAGGCTGATTATGTTTATGTATGTTTTAATATATTTTGTAGTTAATTTATAATATAAATACTGGTTGTGCCATTTCAGTGAAAAACAAACAATGTAGAAGTCGCGAAAAAATATCGTGAATTGACTACTAGTTCTGCGATATGAAATGTTGTATCGAAACCTCACAGAAACCTGCGAAATGATTTGTTGCTTGCCACTTTATTTTCCCTTCAAAATGTAGGGTAAGGGCTCCTCGGTTAACAAAGCAACATCAGGGATATTCCACTGAGATTTCAGAAATATATTCTTTAAATTACATTTACAAATAAGCTATTAGTAATATTTTCCGAGCCCATTATATAAAGATAAATTGTAATAAAGAAGTTTTATTGTTGTGATATTACATTCATTGATTTTCATAAGTAGTTGAGTAACAGTAACTTGAGTTCGAGAAACAGTAACTACGAGTTTCTTATCGATGATTCTCGGTGGAATATAGTTTTAAATTCAATTTAGCCCTGTAACATAATGATTCTAAAGTGCTTATAAGAACTGATGAAAAAATGTGTCTATGCTTATACTTACTACTTATAAATATTATACATAGTTAAAAATTATGTAGGGAGTAGTGTCGGAAACTAATGATCCAATTCTACTTTTTTTCACTGGAAGCTACATTATTCCTGATTGCTATAGTATATAAATTATAATTATATAATATAATTTTCTTTAATAATAATTTGCAGTCATGCGAACCCGGGGCGGATTACTAGTATTTATATAAATACAGAAAAAATATTATTCTTTGTACATAAATTTAAATTAAATTAGCGTTGCAATGAGCTAATATAGTTTTTTTGTTTAATAATATTGCAGGCAATTTCTCGAACAAGCTAACCTCACCAAAGGTAAGTCATATTGAAAAAAAATAGACAAACTACGTTTTAAAACTAGTTCAATACTTGGTATGTCGCACTGGCTAAGCAACTTTTATCTTATCCGTTCTTTCTCGTACAAATATTGTTCGAATTTGTTAAGTCAAGATTTTGAATATAAATAAGGATATCAATTACGTTAAAAGTATAAATGGTTATCTTTACTTTATTTATAAGACTTTAAAGTAAAAAAATCGTACTAATCACTATGACTTTTTTTAACTAAAGCTATTGTAGCATTTACTTTACAAAACTACTTTACTATATTACTACAAATAAGTTTAATAATTATGTTTTAAGCTTTTTATCGATTTTGATTTTACTTGTGTGACTTAGACTTTAATTGATAGAATTAGCTGTTGTTGTAATCCTTAGTATAAAAAATGAACCTCAACTAATAGCTTTTAACGTACAAAATAGATGCACAAAATATCAATATTATTTTTATTCCTAAGATTTTCCTATATTATTTATAATTATAAATAGTTTTTCTTTATATATACATTACATTTCACAGATATTGAATTTAATTTAAAACATAAATATAACTTATGTATAATATAGTCATACACTTTATCGATGAGCTCATAGTAAAATATTCAAAACTCGTCAATCTACTTGGATAGATATTGACATTCCTTATATTATATTCGAGTTTATTTTTATCCATATTTTAAGACTATATTTAATAGATGTACTACATTCAATACAATAGTATACTAGTCGATCTATTGGTTAGTTTATAACATTTATGTTATTTCGGTCGTTTTAGATGTTCGGTCCCTTCGGATAATAAGACTAAAGAAATAAGCAGTGCCCTTGTACACTATAATATATCTCGCAAAGTTAGCCTATATCAACAGATTTTTGGAATAAATAGATAAATATATATAAAATGTAATAAAAATTGATTGATATAAAAACATAACGAGAGTTGGTTTGATTCAGAGATATTATAAAATAATACGAGTTGCAAAAGCTGGAAAATCACTTGCGTCGCAGTCGGATATAGAGTTACAAAGTTTTAGACAGTCCATTGGGATGACGAAATACAGTTTATCGCCTCTTTATTGATAATAACGTCCATCGCGACAAGACTGCATAAAACTTTTATCGTATACATACATACGAGCACTTTTTAGGCTTCCTATATTTAGCATTAATACTGAATTTGTCTTATTTAGTACTTTTAGTATGTGACAACAAAGTAGTGATAACTCAATTTTAACATACATCGATGATGAGTTTTTGGTTACTGTAATGGTTTCCTAATTCGTTTAAAATTAAGACGAATAATGAAACAAAAAATAAAGATGCTGATAGTAATGGGTTTTGTATAAGATCGTCAACTAAGTGGCTGCTACTCGAGTTAACGAAAGCAGTTTTTGAATGGCTTAAAGTGGATAAGAACAACATTATGACGTTATTTTAATTTCAAATTTTTCATTTATCTCTTAGCATTCAAATAAAAAGAATAAAATTAAAAATGGTAAGCTTTTGAAGAATGCTTTCGTTTCCAGCGTTTATCTGAATTGACTTTAATGCTACATTTTAAAATATTTTAATACTTACACATTTTTAAACGGTTAAATGCGAATTTTATTTATTTTGTTTATATAAAGTAATATTTTCCTTTATAAAAATTATAAATCTTATAATTGAATCGGATATAAAGTATTTAAAACAATACTTCGGTTGCAAATATAATATTTTCGATTTCGGTGTTGTCGTAAACATTTTCTTCATTTTCGATCCGACCGATGTCCGATTTTCTTCATGTTATATGTTGTTTGTGAGTGATACAATGTTACATTTAGACAATATTATCAAAGGCCGATTGAAGCGTCTTAAAAGGGATCGCGAAGGGGCTAAGTTATTGTAGAATCTAATGGAGTGTAGCTAGGTACTTCTTAGGGAACTCACTTGATTGAAATGAGTTCTTACAAAATCCTATAAAAGTTTAGTATCCGGGTAAATTGGAACAGCTGAGAACGTTCAAATATTTATTTAATTTGTGACACTCAAAGGGCCGCTCCTTAGCGCCTGTCCTGAGCTGTTTACACTCGCGCGGTGCGGCATTTTGCTCACAGTTTACGCGAGTAACGTAAATACTGCTTAAGAAAATTAACACACGTTAGGAATGCAAGCATTACTTGATCGATGGAGTTGTATGGTGAAGTTTTTAATTTATTTTTACATATACAATATATTAACTTTTTTTTTAATATTGTTAGCAAAAAATTAGGTTTTTATATTTTACGGAATCTTAAAATACTTAAAGAGTTCGCATAATACAGGAAAACGTTACCAAATGTGCCAGCACAAAACTTACGGATTTATCGCCGCAATGGGAAATCTTCTTGAGAATTTGTATATTTATCTTTGAATTAATATAATTTAACTTTTTTTATGGCAAAGGCAAGGCAAGCACCATTGAATTTTCATGTGCTTAATTTGTGTTTATAATTCATCTCGTGCTCTGTGGTGAAGGAAAACATCGTGAGAAAACCTGCATGTCAAACAATTTTCAACGAAATTCTGCCACATGTGTATTCCACCAACCCGCATTGGAGAGGCGTGGCTCAAAGGGAGAGCCTTAGCCCAGCAGTGGGAAATTTACAGGCTGTTAATGTAAAAAAAAAGTATCTCATGCTCTGCTGAAAATATGCTTTGTATCATATACCATTCTGCAATATTTTCACCTCACACTGAGCAACCCAAGGGCTTACTCTTCAAGAGAACGACATTTACTGACTCCTACTAAGTTTCCAATAAAAGATCTGAGTTTTTTTTTAGTTAAAACACATTGTCATTTGTATTGCAACATCGTTAGTACTTCGATATCAAATACCTATCCTTTGTGTTATAAAATAAACTCGGTCACAACTATGAATAGAAAAAAACGTATTTACAACACTGAAAACTTTTTTCGATTTTATCTTTAATGAAACTAGGAATACAGTTTGTTATAGCTAGAACGAATTTGACAAATTGTAACTTAAGAACTTTGTCGACGTAACAACAAAGTGCAGGAGCGTGGTGAGTGTGCGGCGCTTACAGGAGAGTTTAAAATTCCTTGACAGCTTATCCGAGACACAAAGCGTCGACAGCGGTGGGCGCGTTTCCCTGCTGTGCCATTAACCGCCTTACTTCCTGATACATTTCATTACTTCCACTGCAATTTTTAAAATATTTTCCGCACCTTTAGGTACTACTAAGTTTATATTCGTATTATATTACACATATTTATGAAATAATCGATAATTAATTATTGAGTATTTTTGTCAAAATATGTTTTTTTTTTATTCCTAAAAAGTGTTGGACGTAGGCTTTGATATGCTTAACAAGAAATTTCATGATTATTAGAAACAATTGTGCTTTCCAATATAGTTTCTTGATAAAAATGTGCAAAATATAATTATATAAGGCAATGATTAAAATATATGTAAATTTATAGTAATTGCGTAAAAATATATGCATAGTAACTATGTATATTTAAATGTGGTAAGGACTACGCGTCGGTTGACTACATCCATAAGACGACGTGTTCTTGTCACCTTCTTGTTTATGTCACTTTACAAATGTCTTATAGGAAAGCAATTTTACCAATTTTATTACATGATATTCGAGACGCTGTTCCCCTATTTTTTATATTGGTATTAATATACCGCCGATGTATGTCAAATGAAATTCGTTGTCTTTTTTTTTTTGTTTGTATGTATGTCGTGTGTTTTTTATTTAATTAAATATTGAACAATATCAATATACGGACGCCAATACAGACGGAGAATAACGATACAATAATTAAATACATATTTATAAATCAACAGTGTCTCTGTTATGATTTATTGTACAATATTGTTTGATTCAACAGGTTAAACGCACGACTTGGAGAAAATCTTGAGAAAATTTATATATTTTTCAACTAAATTAAATACATATATAAAGACAATACTTATTTTCCGTTTAATTTTAAATAAAAATTTAGTATATTTATATAAAATATATATTTTAATAAAATATATTTTAATAAATATGCAATTAATTGCATACAAAATAAAACAAAAACAATATTAAAAATTACGCAACATTTAAAGAACTGTAAAAATAGATGGGCTTATGTTTAAGAAGCAGTTATCGTTGAAGAAATTATTTAATATTCTTATTGATTATTATAACGGAGTAATAGTTGATTTTTGAACGAAGCACTCTGTGAAAGGTAAGGATGAATGATATAATGTACACATGATACTTTTTCCTGTGAATTCTTAAAATTAAAAAAGAAACATGTATACCTAAAGAAGTTATTTCAATTAGACCCACACATGTCTATGTAAACAAAGATGATGTGGAGACAAATAAGGTTATCGACTATATAACGTCAAGCTACTACCCATGGGGACGAAACAGTAACGTTAAACGCAGGAAACCACAGAACAGCTAGTTCAAACATAAAACAACTGCTATTAATATGCTGCTATCATAGTAAAAAGCAGAAGGACTTCTAAGCAAACGAGAATTGTTGACGAATAGGTTTTGGAAAATAGTTAATACATTTACAATGTTGTTTTAAGTCAAACTTGTTTACTTGGCTGTATGGCTTTGTTAGTAGGTACCTGGTTGGTACTCGGCAGATATTTTATCGCCAAACAGCAATATTTAGTGTAATTGTTTTCCGGTTTGAAGGACGGGGTGAGTCAGTGTAACTACACAAGAGAATTAACAACTTAATGGTGATGAGAGGTTATTATTACGTACAGCGCCAATGTCTAATGGTGGTGATGACCATCAGGTGGCCCTTTCAACGGTCAAATCTACATCATAAAAGAAAACAATTATAACACTTTAAAGAATACAGAAGAAGTGATCGGAGCTACGAAGGTGCCAATAACGACTGTGATTAATTTCAAGCTTGGTATGTCACAGGCTAGATTGCATCTAAGTGCGGAACCCAATTGTGAGCCTGCGTAGATATTGGCCCGGATAGCGTTGAAAATGACAAAACCATTTCATTCGCTTGATTTTAATTTGAAAATGTTAATTTTATGATATACAACACAATTATCTAAGCCTAAGTAGGTACTTTATTTTTTTTATTAATTAATTTTATTTACTTCCATTTTATTTAATTCCTGGCTTTGAATGAGAATTAATCGACAGAGAAAAAACAAAAACCCTGCATTGGCTCGACGTGGGGATTTAACCCAGAACCTCGAAATCTGTGGTCTATTTTTTTTTATGATATAGGCCTAATATCCAACGCTAGACCAACAACGAAGTCATGTCAGCTAGTCATATTTCCGTAGTGTCTTAAGATTTACTTTTCGCATTTGCAAAATATTGAAATGAGTTTCTGCTATATTAAAATTATTAATTGAAAAAATACATTGTTTTATAACTATTAAGAATAAAATTATAGCGTTTAAATGTTTTCTTTTAAGTTTTAATAATTGATGGTATGAATGAAATATGTTCTCAATATCCGCATACAACAAGTAATCCAAGGCTGAATAGCTCCGTAGTGCTCGTTATGGTCCAGCTCGAATGATTTATAGCCAGCCAGCTACAACTCGATGTCACTTGATTAATTACTTTACAGAACAGAAAATGTGGCATATCTTTGCCACTTCATTTGTAAGTATCTCTAAGTAATATTAATTAATTATAAACGGAATATTACGTACGAGTACATCGAGGAATTTCTATTAAGGGATAATGCCGCTTGTTTTGGTAATGGACGTTTATTACTTGTACAATTTAAGCTAACAAACTAAGTTAAGAACATTTTAATATTCTAATGTTAATATTTTTTTCCTTATTATTGCCTTTTTATAAAAGGAACTGTAAATTTCTCACTTCTAGGCTAAAACCTCTTTTCTCTTTGAGGACAAGGTTTGAAGCTTATTCCACCACGCTGATCCTATACGGGTCGGTAGATACATATGTAGCAGAATTTTACACAGCTTACAGTGGAGTGAACTGGCAGAAAACGTCACATAAGAACCCTTCCCCTCTCCTTTTCTCTTTTTCTCTGTCTCTTTCTATTACATACGATTTAATAAAAAAATATTTAAACGTATTTCTTGTTGTTATTCTTATTAACATATATTTTTTGATAACATTTTTATTTCTTGACATCTAATTATTATCGAACATTGTTAATTTATATTATTGTATAATATAAATACATAGCGATTGCTTTCGCTTCCTATCGCGTGTTTCCACAACACATCTCCTTTTTTATTTACGTTTTTTTTTTATTTTAAAACTTATTTATCATTTCATTATAATTAGAATGTATCTAATGTCCTATGGTCTTCTTTAGTGTTATCTTTAAGTACTTATTATAAGCTAGGAAAACGCTATCTGTATTACAATTTAATCCAAATCATTAGCCTTAATAATATTAGTAACATTATACAACAAATGTAAGACGAATTTAATTACTGTCTTAATATTGTACGTGTCATAGTTCTCATTTCTTCTGTCTTCAATAATATTCGTCTTTGCAATAAGAGTGCAAATTATATATTATTAATATGAGGTTTACAATTATTTTGTTTTGATAATATCAAAATTATTTGAAATAAAATATTAAAGGTGTTTGGTTAGAGAACAGTATGCCTGTTTTCCTTTAACAGATGTTTTGTCTCCTTTGTTGCAGACGTGGGTAAGTGTTTCATGTATTATTCAGATCGTTCGATGATCGCGGGCGGAGGTAAGCCTCTCGTTAGGACGGTGAGCTGATACGCGACCTCCTAATGGCCCCTTTTGCTGAGATTATACGAAATCTTTTGAGGTATGTGATAATAGTAATATTTATTTTATACATGAGACTAATTTAATTGCTGATATAACGAATAATTTTAAGAGATTTCAAATTAGTTTGACTTAATCAATTAATTAATGTATTATTTACAATTATTATATAATATATTAAATAATTACTTTTTTAATTAAGTCAATAACAATCATTCAAATATATCACAAAAAAAAAACAAACTAGAAATCCGAGCAGAATATTAATGTTTGAATTTTATTTTAGAGTTTCCATGTCGTTCAGGTTTCAAGATAAACTTTTCAAAGAAAGGAAGCGTATTTAAAGTGAAATACCTGCTGGTTCGCTCTGACTGCACTTCAATGGGCTGTCAGTTGGCCGTCGGCAGCTCTGCGGTGGGCAGCTCGTGTCGATATCACTATTTTGTGTTACATCAATGCTATTCCTTTAGAACCGATTAAATTTTGCTTCATATTTTTTAGTAAAGCCAGAAAAGGTAAAATTACTTGTTTGTGTTTATTTAAATAATGAACGAATCTTTTTTAATAAATACAAATTAATTATTTGTTCGCTCAAATAGTAGTCGGAATATTATTTTTATTAAAATGTTATCATTTATGGTTTATTTTGTAAGTTATAATTATACAATTTGTAACTTAACCAAAGGCATATATTTTAATCGTTTAAACCAGTGTGGGTAATTTTGTTGACAAAGACCCCCTGAGTCTTTGTCAACAAAATTACATGAATATAAAAAAACAACAACTTTAGTTGAACGCTTTGTTACAATGTCATTATCATTACAGTTTTATTCATCCTCGTAACGTCCCTATTTAGATGAAATCGCTTTAGAATTTTGTTGTAAAAAAATATGGTTAAATGTGCTCCAAAACTGAATGCAATCCGTTTTAATATTTATTCGACATTTTTACATGATCATCCTATTATATTTACAAAGGGTTTTCCAGGTGACTGGCTCTTACAGAGACTGATTACCTAACCTTCGTAACCCTTTTAAGGAAACCAGTAACAAATGGCCAAAAAATAATACTTTTATTTTGAATAAACTAAAATAAAGATCTTCATAGTATATTAGTATCAGTTAACTCTGTTTCTTGTATTTAGGACAACTACCTACTTTATTACATACAAGAGTGACATAAACTAGTTGATTTTTGTTATATTACATAAAATAAATAAATAAATATTGGACAACATCACATACATTACTCTGATCCCAGTGTAAGTATCTAAAGCACTTGTGTTATGAAAAATCAGAAGTAACGACGGTACCACAAACACCCAGACCCAAGACAACATAGAAAATTAATAAACTTTTTCTACATCGACTCGGCCGGGAATCGAACCCGGGAACTCGGAGTGGCGTACCCATGAAAACCGATGTACACACTACTCGACCACGGAGGTCGTCTATTACTTGGTGGTAGGGCTTTGTGCATCATAAATTCTATCGCCCAGCAAAATACTTTGATACTATGATGAGCCAGCTCATTCAACCTTCAAATCTGTGCTTGTAGTTAGACTGGTCTAACTACAGGTACAGGTAAATGACAACTTAGTTCCCAAGGTCGGTGGCGCGCTGGAGTTGTAAGAAATGGTTAAAAATTGTTACGGCGCCACTTTAGTATCGTTTCATTTAGTTGGCTGGTATTATGTGATATTAAGAGGCAATGATATTATTATAAAATTATATTATACATATTTCACATATATAAATAATTCATTATTTTATTAATTGTAACTGCCAATATATTTTTTATTTTTAAATCATTTAATAACATTACCACTAATATTTTCTGCTAGTAAGCACTGTGTGTCCAATTATTATGCTACTATATTAAAGTATCGATATAATTTATTTTTCTAAAGAAATAGTTTTAATTTCAAAACCATTTTTTACCGTTTGGTAAGTCTTATACACATACTGACGCACCACCCCGTTATTTATGTTTCTACGCCCCAACAACGTGTTTAGCAGTATTTATGTATTAGTGTGTGCCAAATAGAAAGGTGAGTGAGTCAACACGGTTAGGGGATATCAAATCTTAGATATCAATGGAGGCGGGGAATCCAGGATGTAATGATAGATTTATACTTACCTTGTAATATACAAGTGTCATTCGGCACTTAAAACTCATGACAGGCTAAAAAGTGCTCTATTGAATTCCAAAACAAAAATAGTATCATGTTTGAGTTAAACTCGATCACTTTTTAAAAGATACACTTCCACAAGTACATAAGAGTACATAAGATTATCTCGAGAAGATAATATCTGTCAAGACAGCGGAGAATTTAATTTCGAAGGGATCAGTAAGACAGCTCAAAGCGCTACGAACTCTAAATCACTAAGAGAACAACAAGTTTAAAGGACAAGTACTTCCATTATAAATACATAAAATTTTCTTATAAATATTTATTTTAATCTGTGTAATGAGTTTAAAATATAAAATATAAAAAACTGTTTGCTAAGCGCATTTAATCAGGAAACTTAGAACTTTTATAGAACCTTTTTACAGGCACCTCTAACACCGGTCGATTTCTGCCACTTTATAATGGTGGTTTACCATCCTACCAAACATAATATTCTCATAGTGAACGGCGCATCCGTTCCGTGGATGCCTCTAAATGATATGTTTAACTCATGATTTTATCATACTGATTATATATTTTTTTATATTAATTATTATACTAATCTTTATTTATTCTGACTCATGTATAATACATTTTTAAATATAAAATACAAAATATATAAAATATATTTAAAAATATAAAACACAGAGGCCAACCAGTGGCGGGAACAGGGTCCATACCACCGGTGGTCAGGGCCCCAGAGAGAGGAACTTCCTCACAATACGCGCCGTGCCGAGGAGTACTGCCTTCTGAATCAGGCTCTTGACCCAGCTGCCTAACGAGAGCCTCTTAAGGTGTTGGTCGAGGCTCTTGGTCATTAGGCCATTCGCTGAAACGACTATCGGCACAATAACTGTTGTATCCACATCCCACATGTCGACAACCTCGTGAGCTAAGTCAAGATATTTTATTTGCTTATCCTTCTCAGCCTTCACGAGATTCTCGTCATGAGGGATGGTGACGTCAACAATTATCGTGCGGCGCTCTGACCGATCTATCACCACTATATTAGGCTTGTTGGCGACAACAGTCCTGTCAGTGATTATAGATCGGTCCCAGTACAGTGTGATATGACCATTCTCGAGAACTGGGTCGGGCACATACCTGTAGTATGGTACCTCTGATACCACAAGACCGTATCGAAGTGCAAGTTGTTGATGGATAATCTTGGCCACTTGATTATGTCTGTGCAAATACTCTTCGTTAGCAAGACGAGAACAACCGGAAATAATATGTCTAAGGGATTCACCCGGAGTGTGACACGCCCGACATATGTCCACCGTGCCATCCCTCACAATATACTTCCGGTAATTGTTCGTCATGATAACTTCGTCCATAATTGCACAGACATAATCTTCGTTTTCACCGAATAGGTTACCGAACCGTAGCCAAGATACGGACGCCATAAAGTCCACATCGGGTCCATGAAGGGCCCGATAGAAGCGTCCGTGTAACTCCTTGCTCTTCCATACCCCCTTGCGGTTCTCAGTACTTAGTACTACAGGTTTGCACCAGTTCTCTTTGCCTAAGGAGAGCGGAGTTAGCCCCTTGTCCATTGTAACTACATCTCGGTGCATATCCAAGTCAGTGTGGAGAAAATACTCCCTGAGTTTGTATACCTCACGGTTATGTAGGGTCTTGGCATTTAAAAAGCCACGGCCACCACATCTCCGTGGGATATACAATCTCATCAGCGAAGACCGAGGATGATGCATCCGATATGCAGTCAGCAGGACACGGACTCTCTTATCGAAGGCGTCTAGTTCTTTTTGAGTCCACTTGAGTATGCCCAAAGAGTACATCAAGACCGGCATGACCCAACCATTGAAGGCCTCCACTAGTGATATAAGGGTTGGCTCATTTTTCGCCCAGAGAATCGGAATTGCGATTCAACATGGATATGCTGCTAGTATTCTTGCCACCCTTCCACGCGATCATGATTTGAAAAGTAGCTATTTTTAATTTCGGAAAATCATTTTCCTTTTTCGTTTCAATATGATAACATTAAAACTAAACTGAATAATAATAACATTTTACAACAAATCAGTTCACAACATTTCACTAGCAAAAAAAGGGAGTTCTTACAGAATACGATTGCGAAATCTAAATAAAAAAAAAACCTAAACATAGTTCTGATTTCAAAAAAGAAATCATTCTGACACAAATATAATTTCGACATAAATGAATGATATTACAACCAATCTTCCAATAAAATGCTATGCGGCAAATTTTCTAAAAAGTTTGAGTATACAGACGCGAGCTACTGCTGATTTTTGAAAATAGCATTCAATTCAATTCAGTTCTTTGCTTAGTGGCTTTCAGCTGTGCCAAGAGTACATAGATTATATTACCAATGTCACGTAGACTAAAAATTAATTATTACTGGCCTAAATTTGATATTTGTTTAAAAATATAAACTGAGTGCATATATTATTTATTATTACATTTATAAATTTAATTATATGCTAGCCTACATTGCTCTTAATTAAGTATGTGAAAATTGTTTCCTCCACAATTTATTTTTAATCAGGGCTTTATAACAGTTTAACATTACGCACACAATTAAATATTAATAACGAATTCCTACGAGCGATTTAATTATTTTTTGTTTGTTAACATATAACCCTACAAACCGATCGAAGCGCCAGCTACCGGATCCGATCTAAACAATCCGGGAACCTACTAAAATATACACAATATTTTTAATCGCTATTGGTACAACCATTTATTAGGAGTTCAGTTTTATACACACTTACAGAAGTTTTATATACTCGTATATATAGAGATTCTAACTAAAGAATATGGTATATTTTTGTGATGTATTTATTGTAATTCTACTTTAAAATATTGCAATCCCAGTGACATTAATGTTCGGGCTTTGTACCATGCGATTCGTCAAGACTTCACCCCGTCGTTACAACGAAGCTTACCAATTTACTGGAGAGCTTCTACAATAGAAAATAAATACAACAGAATACAAAACAAACGAGACGATACTTCACTGCACGCAAAATTATATCGATGGTATTAAATAAGAAATTTCCTCAGCATTTGAAATATATACTGTTAGAAAATATTGGTGCGAATGAAATATAATAACGCGATGTTCCAAGATGTTTTTTATAATAAGTTACACAGTGAAGGGAATCTTTAACAAAGATACCGAATATGTTTTTATTTTTATTTTAATGACTAAATATAGAGGGTATACTTGTTTTTAAATCTAAAACAAATTGTTTATAAATTAAAACGTGAATCGATTTTTATGTAAAACCGGAATATTTTTCTCTAAGTATATATATATACAGAAAAACATTCAAGACAAGTACAAGATATTTAATGGTGAGATGTTTTGAGCTATATTGTATATATAGTGGATGTTTTATTCAATTAATTATAGATATATATAATTAAAAACTGGTGAAAGAAAATTAAGAAAAAATCTCTGCATAGTCACTGCTCTCCTATTATATTCAAACTTCATGGTTATAGCAAAATTTTGAACATGCTACCATTCTTGGCTGTCTGCCATACGGATCGGCAGTAAGGTTAACTGCCTACAAAAATTGAGTATCGAGGTATTCCCGAGAGATATACCAAATAGATTAGTTTTTTTAACAGTGTACTCATAGAATATTTATAGTTATCTAATTGTGCCCTGCAGATATACTCGTGTAAAATTCGGATTAAATAAACCGATCGGTCTACGTCTAAGGTTACTGCACGAAGGCACGAAACGTGCAGTTTAAAGGTAAATTGGTTTTTTATTGTAATAAGAGTTTTTCAAATAAGATTGTTAGTTACGAGATTAGAGCGTTAATACATAAAACTGCAGCTTTGTAATTAACTAGCTGTCCTACGTTACTCGTTACTGCGCGTAGATCGTTGCGTCATGTTATACGCTTGACAATATATCACGATCTACGAGTCTAACGCAATTTTTTTTTTTTTCAATTTTGATGAGAAGATCCTGCGATTACCTCACACTAACAAAAAATCAAACTTTTCAGCTTCGTACATGTAGCGTAAGCGTAAATGATACATATGTTAATGTGATTATCGATATATATATATATATATATATATATATATATATATCAAATAGAACGAATAGCATGCATTCATTTTGCACAAATTAATAACATTTACAGTTTTGGTTAGTAAATATATAGGTCCGCGTATGCAATCAATCACATCAAATGTAGGCGGTTCTAATAATTCTGACAGTAGAGAAATGCATTGTAATAAAACAGTTATATTTTCAAATTAACCATATATGTAAATAAATATGGATCAAGATTAAAAATAGCTACCGTACAAATCATTACCACGTGGAATGGTGGGATTACCACTTTGAATAACTGTTCCGATTCTCCGTACTTAAAAACTGTTCTCAGTAAAGGCAATAAGGTTGGTTAACCGAAGATTAAGAGCCGAGATAGCCCAGTGGTTAAAACGCGTGCATCTTAACCGATGATTGCGCGTTCAAATCTAGGCAAGCACTACTAAATTTGTATGTGCTTATTTTGCGTTTATAATTCATCTCGTGATCGGCTGTGAAGGAAAACATCGTGAGGAAGCCTGTATTTCAACGAAATTCTGCCACATGTGTATCCACCAACCCGCATTGGAGCAGCGTGGTGGAATATGCTCCAAACCTTCTCCTCAAAGGAAGAGAAGGCCTTAGCCCAGCAGTGGGAAATTTACAGCCTGTTAATGTTAACCGAAGATTGTAAAAGCAAGCACTACTGAATTTTTATGTGCTTAAATTGTATTTATAATTAATTTATCTCATGCACGGCATTGAAGGAAAATATCGTAATGAATCTCCATCTGCAATCTGCATGTGTCAAATCTGACACTTGTCTATTTTCACCATCCCGCATACGAGAGCTATGTTATAAGCACCAAACACACTCCCTAAACAAAGAAGACCTTAACTCTTTTCAGAAACTGTAACTTAATATTACTTTAAGGTTTTCAACTATTGACATGAAACAAACATAAAATTCGAAGCAAACATTTGCGAGATTTTTTTCGATTCAATACATTCCACCGGGCCTCCCACCCCTTATACTATTTCGCTGACGTGAGACGGGGCAAATGTGTTAACGCACGTGGCGTTTCATAATAGGACCTCGACTCGTTTCGAGGAAGCTAGATCATCAGGTCTATTGCCCCCATTTACTATCTTCCTGACTAATTTAAAGTAATAGTTCAAAAAGCGCAGGATTAAATTGATAGTGACAAGAACACTATTTACCATATAAAAGAATCATTTCAGAAAAGCCTACCGAAACGTCGTACTTAAGAAATATTGTGTAATGTAAAAAAGAATGAATGATATATACATGAAAAAGAATGTTACTTGTGAGATGACGTCAGATAGGGAAGTATGGAAGAATGCTGCGCTGACCCCAAGTAAATTGGGATAAGGGCAGGAGGATGATGATGATGATGAGATATATATATATTTACTTTAATTACTAGCAAAGCCCGGCAAATGTTGTCTCGTCTGCGTAACCAACTGTCAGGCGATCAGATATACGACGTAGAAGTACGTAAACGTGCATTAGCGCTATTTAAAACATATAGGTAGGTAATACTTATATGGTAGATTTCAATTTCAAAAATATATAAAGACATCCATTGTTATACTTAGATTACATAAAACAAACTCGTATATAGTACGTATTTGTTCAAGTGCGAAGTCGGAACGAGTAGCAAGTAATATTGCATAGGGATAAATATTGGTTCGATTAGTGTACAAATGAAACGGCAAAGACGAAACGATAGTTTTCTCACGAGTGACGTAATTAATCAAGAAGCAGGAGTTGTAGTGAACGCCCGTGGCTATAAATCATCCCGACCGAAGTCTAACGAGCACGGTGGAGCTATGCTTTGGATTTACCTACTCATGCTTCTGTTGTAGGGTAACAAACTTGACTATAAAGCTTATATTGGACCAAACATTTGAACAAGCTTGTTTTCAACTAGACATCTAGTAATTTTGATAAATTACACACTCAATTATATTTTTAAAGACTACATCCATACATTTTCGTATCAAAAGTATAAAGAAATAATGTACGAATACAATTAAATATAAATTCTTAAAGGATTATGTGTTTTTAAGAAACTTGCCAACATGGACATATTAAAGTAAGACTTTGGCACATTGGCAATGGCATGTTGGCCGTCTGCCAGGAATCGACTTAAGAAAATTTACTTCAAATAAAAAAGGTTAACAAGATCGCGACTTATAGTTTTAGTTGCGTCATTTTGACAGTTATTAATTTGTAATTCTAAAAAATTTGCAGAAAAATATTGAAGCATTTCTGAAACAAAAGTCATAGTGCGAATAAACAACTATGAATCTCTATACTAAGTTAAAGGTCAGGAAATGTAAGCTTGATTACTTAACAATCGGTTAAAAATTTGATTAAATAAGTACTATTATATTATTTGGTGTTTTTATGTATAACCATAATATACTAGAACAATTCGCGGCATACATTGCGTTGACTATTTTTTATTGTTATCCGATGCGACTCGCGTGTCACTTATTGCACGTTAGTGGTGCAACATCAGAAATGACGTGTAAAACAATAACTATACAAAGTTACAAATGAATACACGGACGCAAAAGGCAAGGGAATGCAAATACTTCCGCCTTCAAACTGCTGCAACTGAGAATCCAATAACTATGACCCCAAGACCTCGCGGTATGCGGTCTTAGCCCAAGCGTTAACTAAGCAGCGTCCAGAATACATGTTTGACAGTATGAACGCAAATAATAAATGTTTTATATTCGTATATAACTTGGTCTGGGTAGGTACCATATCATTCATCGGATATTCTACCACCAAACAGCAGAACCCAGTATTGTTTTGTTCCCGTTTGAAGGGTGAGAGAGCCAGTGCAACTTCAGATACAAGGGACATATGTAACGTTGCTGGCGCAATGGCGATGTAGGGAATGGTTAATATTTTTAGAGCGCCATTGTCTAAGCGGGATGGTGACCATCTACCACCACATGGTCCATTTGCTCAACCTTTTTTTATCGATACAGGTAGCCACCATTATCATAGAAATTAAATTATTTAATGGAAATAATTTTATGCCAAATCAGACATTCCTCTCAATATGCCTAAATAAGAAGTACTAAGTTCCTTATTCACATAATACAAAATGCACAATGTTGTCTAATCTTTCATTATAAAACTAAAGTAATTCATATCCACTCGATAATATAATACAAATGAAACTTGCACAGCATAGTTTTCTCTGGTGTAAAGTAATTAATCAAGGGCCAGAGCTCCTACCGGCTATTAATCATCCGCGGCAGTCTAACAAGAACAAGAGTTACCGCCTTAGGTTTTACCTATCTACTCATCTTACACATTAATACAAAACTGTAGGTAATATTCACATTATGATAACAACGGCTTCAAAAATTAGGTTGTTGCAATTAAATGAAATATATAATGTCATTAAAAACTAGAGATAATCAGACGAATGAGAATTATTATTTATTTCAAATGGAAATAGTCTATCAAATCAAATTAATAACAATTATTTATTTTTTTAATTTATTTTTATTTCATTTTAATTGGCCTGATTCGATTTGATTTAATTTATTTTAATTACTCATTTTATTCAATTTAATATCATAAAAATAATAATAAATTGATAAATAAATAAAAAATCTTCATTCATTCATATCCATGCATTCATTCATCAGTCTTTAAAAGTCGACTGTTGGAAATAAGGAGAAAGGAGATCCTGCCATCTATCAACCGACATTGGTGCAGAATGGTGCAATGAACTCCTCGAAAGGAGAGATGGGTTTCGTCCAGCAGTAAGGCATAATATATATAATGTTTCACTTATAATAGACATTTATTTATATAAACATTTTCAAATGAAAAAGCTAACCTCAATCGTTATGATAGTTTGTTTAAAAATATACGTAATGAAAGTTTACTCATGCCAGTCTAGCTTTCGAATTTATTTTAAAAACAAATATCGAAGCATTAATGTTCAAATTGACTTTTTGCTTTGTGTGTCTCGTTTTGAAAGCAATGTTTTATAAATATTTTGTATTTGTATCATGTTTGTGTGCATGTATTTCAAATTAAATAAGCCCACTATCAAAGTTATTTCAAGAGTTTTTATTTGTTTTTTTTTAATGAATATATAACCTTTATTGGCGGTTTATCGCAGGGATTTTGCACGAGTATTATTAAAGTTTTTTTTTTTAATATGTGTGAATATTATCTGCAATATAATAGAGCAAATATTGCGAGCGATCTTTCCGTCTGAACACGAGCACCAAACCCAAACCTAATCATACTACATCTTGTAGTCCGTACCTTTTTATTGGTTATTTTTTATTTCTTAGAAACTACCCATTTAAAATATAATATGCAATTATAAAATAAGCTTACTAACACTATTTGATTAATTTAGATTAGAATTAATGTAGTGTAATTTAAAATAAAAAAAGTAACTTTTTTTTCAAAGAATAGTAGCAGTGCCAATAATGATTAAGGAATACAAATATTCCTATTTAATAAGTACAGACGACAATAGTCAAAGGGTTCAGGATCGAACCTGAGAGTTTTTACATCGCTAGGCGATCCTTAAGTCATTATACTATTGACTATTTTGTTGCGGTCAATATTTTGTTGCTTGTGTACATTTTTGATTTAATTTTTAGTACATGTTATAGATGTTGGTATATCTTACATTGTATAACAAGATTGTAAAAAAATAATAACTAACGATTTTTTTTCTATACACTACAAGTTATAATATGCATGCAAGGAGGAGAGTAGGATTGGATCAGTTTAATTTACTCAAAAAAAAAACTTATTAACAAATCGTCCATTATTAAAATACTTATGCTATACCTACTCGTCTTCGGCTTTGGCAGATTTTCATTTATCACGTAGTCAATTTCATCCACACCCGGTTACTCTAATAAAACAAAAGTGGCAGCATTTTTAGGGTTCCGTACCTCAAAGTGAAACAAGGTTCCTTTATAAGATCACTTCGTGCTCGAGGTGAAATATCATCATGAAACCTCAATTGACAATGTGTCACATGTGGGTTGCATCGGATCAATTCTAAGAGAAGATATTTTATAGGCAACTTTAATTATTTAGAAACACGGCTACCTAGTATTCATATTGCCATTTTTACGTATTATTATAATCCTGACCAAATGTTGCCACAGGGCACATTCTCAAAGACAAATATTAGTGAAAACATTTGGCCGCAAACACAGGTGCACTCTCAATTCCCTCACCGTCGTAATCCGTTGGGACGGCAACCCGATATGACCGGTGAGGGATCAAGCGCAGGACGGCTTTACTCTATTTCGAGTCACGGGAATGTAAATTACTCAACCATGACTGCTACTTAAGATTACTTTACGAAAGGAAAAAACTTTTAGTAGCCCAACCCAAAATTCGGACCTTAGAATCAATAGCCTCATTAAATAAGCTGGCTTTTACTATAATTTATTTATTTTAGTAGGAACAGAAGATACAATATCACATGAAAAACAAAATTATATTTCGAAATTATCCAGGCGAATTAAAATCCTCTACTATTCGTAGCTACATATAAAATTGACGAAGTTTTCATTCATTTCATTTCAATCATTATTTTTAATAATAATAATAACCTTTATTTCAGGTAAATAATCAAACCCATAGAAACATATCGACACAAAAAGTGCAAAAATATTACATCGATTGAAAGAAAATAGCAAGATTGAACCCCAACTAAGGACATTACTTACTTACTTACGCTACTTTTATACCTAAAATATATGCCTATGACTCGCCAACAGGCGGGTAACACCGCAGTCGAAAACTAGTTTCAAATAAAAATATCATGCAATTTTTCTTAATAGCCGTAGTTTATTTTGCTGATTCATTTCAAATCTAACGTATTTATCTTCGAACCGTGAATTTTTGATAATTAATTTAGTGTAACACTTTTTTGCAGAAAAAAATATGACTATACTAATATATATATTCAACTTTTAAATATATTTCTATTTACACGATCTCATGTTGTTTAATTTATATTTATGAAATTAATAGTTGACACAATACAGAGGCGGGACTTGATGTACATACAAATTGAATGCCCAGTATTTCAAAAGTAAGACTCATTAAAGAACTAACCTCAAGTGAAATTAAGGTCCATTTCTCATTACAGACAATTTCATACAAGAAAGGAGCTTCGATATTGCAATTAAAGAGAAAATTTCAGCTTTCTACGAACAATTTGTTTAACTAAATTTACTTTCAAGATAACCTTTTATAATTAAAGTATTATTTTAACCGTGCGAAAAGATAACTCATTCAATATACAAGATAAATCATTCCTTTCAAGATATATAAACTTAATATATGACTAATAATTGCTAAATTGTATAATCAAAATCTTAAAGGCATACAGTTCATACATTACAGTTCGCATTGACTTACAGAGATTAATAGCGTCTAACGTATTCGACAAGCTTCAGATACTGCTAATACGTTGCTAACCGATGTCATGTCTTATGTGCCAGCCTCACTAATTTCACATCAGGTATAACAATATAACAACACTAATAGCATAGATTCTTGACTACAAGGCATTGGAGACATTATAACAAAGGACTAATACGATACATTGCAGACAGAGTTACCTTGATATTAATAGGAAATGATCCTTTAGAACATAATAACTAGGGATTAGGTGACTTCCTCGTTGTCTCGTGACTAGCTTATAAGGCTGCAAATCTTGGGTACAATATCTGGATCCGGCACTAAAATTATTATGGGGATTCGAAATTTTTTACGGTTGGAATTGGGCAATGTTCTTACTTCCGAACCTTGGAAAGCACGGAAAGCCATCGGTCCTGCGCCTATCCCATCGGATCATACAAGTGAATGAATAGAAATTACATTTGTGCTCTATAAAACAAAAAGTTAGGCTAGTCGCCATTTAAAATCGATCAGGAGGATACCATCATCTTAAAGTTGTTTCTAACAAACACTAAAACTTTTAGGGCTTATAAATAAAGTTAATTTAGTATAACCAATTCGGAAGCATAAAATCGTTAAAATTAATTATCAGCATACATCCTGCATTCATTTTATGAGGCACTGTATTCTCATCTTTCAATTTGTTGAAAATAATGCCACGTTTGTCACTGATTGGTCGAAATAAATATCAAAGCAATTACCAAAAATAACACATAAAACTACGTGGCTATAAAATTTCCTCACAAAATTTTGACAACATGACAATTGATGTAGCAAATTAAAATTTCACTAAACTAAACAATTATTGCATTTAAAATTTCAGCGCGCTCTCAACATTCTCGTGTACTGACGAACCCCTTGTACAAAATAAAAAAAATAGAGTTACATAAATAACGCGATACCGTACCGAGGGGCGAGGCAGATGCTGCAGGAACGAAGACACATAAAGTAACCGGAATTTCATTGATGTTTTTGTGAATAGTAACGTTTTTATAACATCGTGTATAATGAAAATTAAAAATGTAACCATACATTCTAAAAGCATATACGAATAGATTGTATTTATCTTTTGACATTCTAAATGCAACATTTCATGAACAATTGTATTACGCAATCAAATTATTGAGACATATTTTGTTCTTACACAAATAAATTGAAAATCTAGGATCAAATCAGCATATTTTTCTCTTTATGGACGTAACATTCACACGACGATTATCACGACGAATTCGTGAACTCGCTCTCTCTCTATCTCCCTCACTCTCATAATCCGATGATAAATCCAACAAGAACGGAAAGAGTTCAACCAACGTTCTGTGCCTGAACTCTTCTTCACATACTTTCCAAGGCACGGGAATACACACTTCCAACTTCCAGATTCCGGGCTGTTGCTAAAGTAACTATTCATCCTGGGGTTTGAATTTAGGACCCCGGTATCTGCAGTTAGACCAACCACTATACCAACGAGGCAGTCAAAGCGGCGTATTAATAGTATAAGGAAGGAAGGTTAATATTTCTTACTCTACTAATATCCACGGGCGCGGTTATCCACTTCTTACTTGGCCTATTTGTCGGCATCGTAATTTGTCTATTGATATATATACATTTCCTAATTTAAAATTATTCTTCAAATAGATCACACCTCAAATTGAATAAGATATTTCAGGGTGTTTAAATAATAATTACCGTTCTTCATTAACTTCATTTATACAGTGGCTGTATACCGTTGGTAAATATTAGGCAGGATTTGATGATTCAAGATTATTTTAACGATTTAATTAATTCATAGCCTAATCCTGGAAAATGAATAGAGCAGAAAATGAATGTGAAAATGTGTACTTTTGTCAAATAACTGTTAAATAAGTCACAACAAACTTAATACAATATTAACTTCGTATCTATATTTAAATAGGTCAAGACGAACTGTCTTTGGCTATTGAGATCATACTAGATGCCGCCCGCGGTTTCATTCGCGTTGAAGAGGTCGGTCGAAAAAAAACATAGCCTTTGTTTTTCTTTGGGATTCCAGCTTGCTTCATACCAAATTAAATTAAATTCGGTTCAGCGGCTTGAAAGAGCAATAAACAGACAGACAAACAATACCTTTCGCGTTTATATTATTAGTAGAAATTATATTAGTGCCTTATTCTCCTGAGTTTGTAAATCGATTTTCTTTTTCGTTTTGTTGCTGTAAAGGAGTTTTATAAATAAAAAAAAAGAAAATAAAATATTAGAAACATGGAAATTGTGATTATGTTTATCTATAAGGGATATTTTATGATTTTTGTAATATTTCGACCAAGAGACGAACAAAAATGATTAATATTTACATTAATAATATCTTGTATTTATTTAATGTTAATTTACATTTTCTTAATGATGACGTAGAATAATTATATAAATGGCCATAAGTAAATATATAAATATTATAAATACTACTGTTGCTGTATAAATTATTCGCAAGAACGTTGACAAAATATATTTACGCTATGAAAACGAGAATTGCCCGAAGCTTTGATATTTTAAATCCTGTGTTTGAAGTTACTTTACCAGGTTGATGTTTACATAGCATTTATGTTTACATTTATTTGAAAAGTTACGTTATTCTATAGAAATTGGTTTATCAAAATAATGATTCAAACTGTTTCCGAAATTGGCAATTAATTTATAGCTTTTTTCAGGCAACCTTTTTTTTCACAAAGGATTTTTAATATGAATATCTATTAGCGCGCCTTGGTGGGACGAACTTGTATGCCATAACGGCAAACGCAATGCCGCGCTTGTCTCAACTCCCCTGTGTGTGCGTGGCGAGTATTTTATATAAGTACCTACTTCGT
Source organism: Vanessa tameamea (assembly GCF_037043105.1). NCBI lineage: Eukaryota > Metazoa > Arthropoda > Insecta > Lepidoptera > Nymphalidae > Vanessa > Vanessa tameamea. The sequence continues at coordinate 6,353,860 of NC_087313.1, read as the reverse complement.
TCCTTCTCCGTGTATGAAAATCCAGCTTCGCTCGGGTAAAATAATTAAGACTAAACAAATACGGTTTATCATTTATTTATAATTTATTGTGGATAAGTTTCCATTGAGTTTACTGTATCCCTGTACAAAATTATTATTTGGAACACACTGAACGCACTCGTAAGCGTCAAACATGGCATTGTGGATAGGTTTCGATCGGGTCTATAGTAGACCTGCACGAAATTTTACTATAGATATAACATAACTCAGTTTATATATATTTAAATGTTTGTAATTGAAATAATAAATTAATACAGCTACAAACAATTTCAATGTCTTATATACAGATTTTTTTTTTTTAATTTGTGACAATCTCTATTAGTATTTATATAAGGAATTAGTTTTTATTTTTTGAGTAATATTTAGTTTCTCGCACAGGATAAGTAATCGAATTATTTCTTGAATAACTCTTGCTGCCGATTAGACGCGAACCCACGTCTGCGCACGACAATGCACGAACACGCAACCTTTGCACATAAATGAACGAAACGACATTCGTGCGTTCGTGACGGTTCATGTAACTTAACACAAAGCAAACGTGTGTCATTATTATTGAATTTTAGTCAGTAACATAAGAAAATAGAACAGAGTTAATTTAAACAAATAATAAAATTCCCTTATAAGTAATAACAAAATATTCGATTGTGACATTAAATAATATATTTTTACGATAAATGTATTGAAAAGACACTTTTCCCTGTATTACGTTTTCTATAGAGTAACTAAGAGGTCCCTACCTCAACTGGTTAGTTGTTGTTTAATATAAAAAGTGTTCTTTGGACTACAATACTACTAATGACATAATTAAATTATTATTATTAGCATTAACATTATGTACAAATAAATATTAAAAATTATGGGAAAAACAGACAAAGAATTCTAGCAGCATTTCCTCGTTGAATCGCAATTCCAATCGTCTGGACATAAAATGAACCACCACTTGTCAGGAGAGGCAATACGACGAAGTGTTATCCTTTTAATAAAGGTTTTATCACTATTAGTCTCGATTATTCGTGTTATAATTTGGATATATATTTAGGCGATATATATTTCAGACAATGTTATGGCATTCAACTTCTACTATATTTTAAACCACTATAAAACGCCAATACACCAACCTTGAACATGAGCTTTTGAGCATGTTTTGTGCAAAGTCGGACTTATTTTTAACGAAGTATTGATGTTTAGTGGTAGAATAATTATGTTTGCGCTAACCAGCAGGTTTACCTAGATAGATATGGCCAAATTCCTACCATCTTACTTTTTAATTTTTTTGTAATAATTATTTGAAATTATAAGATAACTTTATTGTAATTATAACGATACTGTGAACCGATAAACCGAATAAACGATGTATTTTCATAAAAGTTATATTAAATTGTTTTGAAAATGAAGAGCGTATCTGTCAAAACAATTGAGTCGTTTCGAAAGGATCAACGAGGTAGCTTAAGTGCGCGACAAGTCTAAAGCTGGCGACTAACCAACAGTATTATTGTAACACATAGTAACACATTGCAACGCTGTGCGAACAGTCCCCAAACATTCCCTCCTTTATACATTATTAATATATGCCAAATTATATTATACATAAAGTTATCTAATTTAAGAAATTCAGCTGAAAATCGTATAGAGCACGCTGTGTTCGAGATGTAAGAAGCTGCAGTTCAGTTCGCCCTGTCTTCTATAATATCTTAAATTGTAAGATGTTATATTATCTTTAAATGAGGTCAGCCACCAGCTTAATATTATATCAAGAAAGGTATTACAAGCCTCCATTTATTAAATTTAAAAAAATAATGTTATCTAGCTTACTATGATACGTGAAGCAAATATTTTGTACTCATCTCTACAAAAATGACAGAGGAGTATGAACTTTGGCAAATTTGAAGTTTTATATAGAGAAAGAATGCATAAATAATAATATAATAATAAAATATAATTTAAAACTCCGCATTCAATTATAAATAATACGTTTAATTTAAAGTCAAAGTTAAAATTGAGGACATATTTTGTGACATTTGTGTTTTTTTTTTTTCCATTGTAATAATGGCAATACATCGTCCAGTTGAGCCACAATGTTAATATATTTTGTTTTATCTTATTTTTTGTTTGAATGACGACAATGAGCGATCACTAGCTTACTTTAAACAAACGATTTAAGTAAGACATATTTATTTAATAAACTTTATTTAACAATTAAACATTACTAGTAAATATAGTGATGCTGATTATGTTTTCTACAGTGTACAACTTGGCCAAGAGAGTATTTAGACGGTACTAAAAATTATAGCTATCTCTTTAATATTGGTAGAATTAGAAAAGGACAGTGCGTAATTTTATCATCCTGTTGATTTAGCTAACCTATTTTAAATTGGAATTCCCTTAATTATTCAATAAATATTTGCAAAAAAAATCTGACGTCATATGCAAATATGACACAGAATGCTTTAACTGATTTTCTAGAAGTGTCAGCAACGAGGTTAATAACGGATTTGAAAACGCAATCACGCAACGCATTGGAATGGAATTTTTATATCATCTTTTTTTGTTCATCAGCCTATTTAAAAAATTCAATTGTATGCATTCATATTTGAGCAAAGAGTTTTATTAGCGACACAATTTTACAATCTTTTATTTAACTACACATGTGGCATTCAAATTCAATAAATCGACACTTTTTTATTCAAAGAGATTTAACACATAGGCATTATCCGATCCTCAAATTGTTAATAATCTGTCAATTTAGGAATGTAAACTCTGCCTTTTAATACTTGCTCATTCGACTCTTTATATTTTATACTATACTTAAGAATATCGTCAGTATGATATTCCCAAAGAATAATAAAAGACAGGTATTTTGGTTATAACGGTTAAGTAAATATATTGAATATAGAGGTCGTTTCATATTTCACTTAAGAGCGTAGTTTGTAAGCGTGGGAATTAATTTTAGAACACACACATAGGTACTTTTCAATAATACAGATGCATTGTGCAGTGTATCGTACGCATCCCCGGAGATAATTAGTTGCTTGTTTTCGGTGCAACGAATAAATTAAATTTTCATTGCACGTTCATAACGTAGGATTTATAAAAATACATTTAATTACGAGTAATGTATTAGCTATAAGGTTGTCACTCGCAAACGCAATTATAAATTATTTGTTAGCATAGGGTGCGGTCAGAGTGCAATAAGATGCCAAATATTCATTATGATTTTTATTGTTTCAACTGCTTTCGTCTAACTAAATAATAATAATTATTTTCTTGATATTTTAAGGTTGGTAGATATACCGAATTAAATTAAAGTAAAGACACATTAAATAATCACTTCTTAAATTTTATAAATATAAATAACGAAGTTAAATATAATTTATTTCAATACTCTATTTTTAAGTAAAATATTCGAAAAAAATATTTTAAATCAATTTCTCGTCCATTTCGGTATAAATACTATTTTTCATAGTGATCAATTCGGTTTTACAAGAGGTCGCTCGACAACTGATGCGAGAATAGCACTTCTTAAACATATTTACGATGCTTGACAAAAATCACAGAATGCTATTGGAGTATTCTGTGATTTGTCTAAAGCATTTGATTGTGTAGAACACGAGACGCTTCTTTATAAGCTCAAATACTACGGTATTAAAGGTAAAGCTCTTGATCTCATTGCTTCATATTTAAGTCAAAGAGTCCAGCAAGTTTTCATTAATGGCATAAAGTTTTCTGGATCTACGTTATAAGTGAGTGTTCCACAAGGATCAATTTTGGGTCCCTTTCTATTTCTAGTATATATAAATGATCTTCCTTTCTATGTTAAAGGTATTTGTGATATAATGTCGTTTGCTGACGATACTTCACTGATTTTTAAGGTAGACAGGAAAAAACTGACTATGACGATGTGAACGGTGCATTATCACAGATACACGATTGGTTTACAGTAAATAATTTAGTTTTGAATACTCAAAAACGAAATGTGTAGTTTTTACCCTACCAAATTTTAGAAAACAAAATTATAATATATCTTTAAATGGTGGCCGTCTTGATGTAGCCAATACTACGGTTTTTTTTTGGGAATAGCATTGGATTCCAAACTTCAGTGGAGTCCTCATTTATCATCCCTGACAGGAAGACTCAGCTCCGCAGCATAAAAATTAACAATTGTGTCCCACGTCACTCGCGCCCCACCCTTATGCTAACTTGTCTATGTGTGCGTAGACGTTTTGCGAAATTATAAGAGTCGGCTCGAAATAAAAATTGACGTGCTCTCACCTTGGGCTCTGGGGAGGGACTGAAAATTTATTGACAGCGATGTCGAATAATAAGTCAAAACCGTCAAATTATTTTCTCCATACTAAAATGTATGGACGAAGAATGCCAAAAAGTAAGCAATATTTAAATAAAAATTACTATAATATTGTGAGATATAATAGAAATTGAACACGGTGAACTTATTATTTACACTTCTGTGTCCCCATTTAACCAAAAATACATGTATAAACTAGCCGCTAAATAGCTTAAAAAATGTTAATAGAAAAGGTCGATTTCAGTGTTTGGAGTGATGTTGACGATTAATTTACCAGGTTATTGATACAAATTTTATAAATATCATGCGGTGAAACTTGAGATATATCTATTGAGATACTGAATGTATTTTTTTATCCATAATCAATGCTCCAGTTTTAAGATATTTTAAAAATAGTAAGCGCTATTTTGGCGTTCCGCAAGGACTGTCCTCTTAACAGTAAATTTAAAATATTTTCCAAAACATAATACACTCACAAATAATACACTCCAACATTATAGATATTTATTGTACATGAAGCTGAAGAACAGTAAAGATTAACGCTTGCCTAAACGTCAACAATAACATTTAGTTCGTTATATTTGAAAAGTATGATAAGGTATCAAGGTAACTGAAATAGAATATGAGATCATATCATTGTACATGAGAAAGCGACGGCTTTAGAGTATCATTGTATGCTGTACGTATACAATATTAATATAGAATTATAGTTTATGTAAATATATGCAATAATAGCTAGTTAACGGAGCAATTTTATTGTCTATTAAAGCCATCTTTTAACAACAAAATAAACGAACTGTTTTATTAACATAAATATAAACAGTGATGTAAGATATAAGTCCGGTTGGTCACACACATTGCTCAATACAATAAATTTAAACTGATTTTTATAGTTTACACGGAAAGAACTTGTATGTAAAAAATATTTTCTATTCTAAATCGTATGTTTGTTTAGCATTATAAATTATATAAAATATTATAACACAGTTTTAACTTGCAGCCTGTACCTTTTAAAGTAATTAAATATTAAGTCTTATTACCAATAAAAATTCTTAAGTCCATTAAGAAAAGAAGTGAACAGTCTAGACTAGAGGTACGATCAAAATATTTTCGCTCAGTATCAGACATTATTAAGTTCAATATTTTTAGTATGATTCAAGACAAAACTATTTACTAGAAAATGAAAAAGAGAATTAAACAATCATTTATTACATTAGTAAAAACTTATTATTTTTATTACATAAGTTGACCAACGGACAAATGGGTCACCTGATGCTAAGTAGTAAACACACACACAGTACAGTAACAACCTGTAAATTGCCCATTGCTGGGCTAAGACCTCCTATCCTTTTGAGGAGAAGGTTTGGAGCATATTCCACCACGCTGCTCCAATGCTGATTTCAGGTTCAAACCCAGGCAAGAACCACTGAATTTTCATATGCTTAATTTGTGTTTATAATTCATCTCGTGCTCGGCGGTGAAGCAAAACATCGTGAGGAAACCTGCATGTCTAATTTCAACGAAATTCTGCCACATGTGTATTCCACCAATCCGCATTGGAGAATATGCTCCAAGATGCAGGAGGCCGTAGACCAGCAGTGGGAAATTTACAGGCTGCTAATGTATATCCATTTTTAATACGTTATTTCAAGGACTGAACCGATTATCTTCAATCCGAAATTAATAGATATGTTTTTTTAAAAAGGCTTAAAAACAGAGACACGTTTTACGTCATTAAAACTTAATCCTACAATATAACGGTACAAGTTGTATTTGTTATCAGCTTTTAAAAGGCATAATAAGAAGTAAGACTCCATTATATTTTATGCATATTGTTAAGGCAGTTATCAAACGCTTAAGGAGCCGTCAGACAATCCTAGCAACGATACTATTACGTGTATAAGTAGGAGGAGCTTACCGTTGTAACGAGAGGCTTAAACCCGGCTAGTGCATGATCATTGAACAACTTATATAACAATACACTTCATTTAACTTGCATCCTTAAATACGTATTTAAGTTTAACCTTTTCGGATTTATTATGTGGCGTAATAATCCTTTAAATCAATTTTATTTTAACCGATTTGAACACTTGTTTAATCACCTATTTTAACATGTGGGATTTCTACAACCAATATATATAAAACTCTTCTGTTACTGAGTGATTGAGTGACTGAGTGACTGACAGACAACGCACAGCCTAAGCCACTGGACCTAGAGACTTGAAATTTGGCACAAGTATACCTTGAGTATCCTAGAGGAGCACTAAGAAGGGATTTTTCAAAATTCCGACGGGATAGGGAAAATCCATACTTCCATACTAATATACTTAATATTATAAATGCGAAAGTAACTCTGTCTGTCTGTCTGTCTCGCTTTCACGCCAAAACTAATGGACCGATTTAAATGAAATTTACACATATAGGTACACATATAGTCTAGAGCCTAAGAAAGGATATAGGCTACTTTTTATTTGGAAAAAAATGCTGTAAAGGGTTGAAAAGGGGGAAGAAAGGTTGTAAGTTGTTGAAAGTATTGTCATTTTTAGAACTAGAAGCATAAACCTTATATTTTAAGCTGTAAACTTATAAACTAACATTTCATGACACCCACTAAGGAGCGAATTTTGGAAATTCTACCCCTAAAGGATTGAAATAGGGGTTGAACGTTTGTATGGAAGTCCGTAATTTTTTAAGTTAGATACATGAAACTTTATTTTTGGGATACTGATTAAAAAGGAGTAGATACTTATTTAAGTGTTTCTGCATATTCTACCCCAACGGGGGTGAAATGACGGTTGAAAGTTTGTATAGAAGTCCGTCATTTTTTAAGATAGAAATATGAAACTTTATTTTTGGGATACTGATAAAAAATGAGTAAATACGTATTTAAACGTTTCTTGATATTCTACTTCTGAGGGGGTAAAATAAGGGATGATTTTTTTTATGGAAGTTCGTCATTTTTTCAGCTACAAACATGAAACTTTATTTTTGGGATACTAATTAAAAGTGAGTAGATACATATTTAAGCGTTTCTGCATATTCAAACTCTAAGGAGTTTAATAGGGGTTGACATTTTTATATAGTTTTGTCTGGAAGTCCGTTATTTTTGAAGTAAGAAGCAAGAAATTTTATTTTTATGCCACTGATTAAAAATGTGCTGATACGTTTTTAAGCGTTTCTAGATATTTTACGCCTAAGGGGAGAAATAGAAGCTAGAAATTTTATTTTTGGGATACCGATTAAAAATTAGTTGATACGTATTTAAGCGTTTCTGGATATTTTACGCCTAAGGAGGAAGTTGGATCAACATTCCGTATATAGGTTAGTCTGGAAGACCGTCATATTTGAAATTAGAAGCAGGAAACTTTATTTTGGTCTACTGATTAAAAATGAGTTGATACGCATTTAAGCGTTTCTAGATATTTTACGCCTAAGGAGGGAAATTGGGTTAACATTTCGTATACAGGTTAGTCTGGAAGTCCGTCATTTTTGAAGTTAGAAGCTATGAAATACACACCAATATCAACAAAGAGGTCTTACTTAATTAACGTAATATTTTTATTTAATTTGTAAATATATTCGATTATTCATATTCTACGCGAGCAAAGCCGCGGGTTACAGCTAGTCTATAATATATTTTAATATTATTGCTCATAAGATGAGTTAAAAAATTTGCTGAAAAAAAAATCTTAATAATTAGTATGTATTACTAATACTGTCTGTATACAAAAAAAAATATTATTCTGTATACAAATCAAAAATAAAAACAGCTACTGTACAAATGACCGTGTGTAAAGAGTGCTCGAGTTGCAACATTTCCGTTGAATCGCAATTCCGATTCTCTGAGTGAAAAATGAACCAGCCCTCCTGTCACCACGGGAAGAAATATTAAATTATATCTCAGCTTAGATATAAGATTTAATCTTGAAAAAACTGCTTATATAAATAATTATATTTATTTAGTAAACATTTTCTGGAAGCTTCTCAAAATATTTCAACATTGGTTCACCTTTTTTAATATTAATTGAAATTTAACTTTTAAATTTCTTGATAAAACGTTATGAAAACATAATACTTTATTCAAATTTACGATTTCCTTTCTAGTAGGTACGATGGGTTGTATTTTACGAAAAGTTATATTAGAAAAGAAAATGGAAAATCCTTTTCAAAATAAATTTAACTCCGAACAGAAATTTCAAAGTTCAACCAAACTTCTAAACAGTCCCAACACACGCTAACTAATTGCCGCATCGATGTTGGTGACAGTGCCACCGACCACAACAAAGCCAGATAATTACGTTCGCGATTACAGGAATAATTTAAAGTGTTAATATTGCTCATAACATTTTATTGCTTTTTTGTTTCTATTCCAATTTAAAAACCTTTACGTCATCAACAAAATGCAATACAAGTTATCGGAATGCACATACGCTAAAACGTCGTAACTACATTTAAACTACCCTAACATTATTATAGCTCCTGTTACCATATTGTGAAGTTTAGCACGGGAAGGAAATTCAATGTTTAGCTAAACTTCTTAATGGTTTTCATATAAATGGCGTTTGTGTTTCACAAATTAAATCTAAGTGGCTGACGACACAGACCACAGGTGGACAACGTCGCTATTTTCACACTATACGTACCTACTTTAGCTATATCGATATATGAGGAGAGGCCTTCTTGATTCCTAACTGAAAAGTACTAAATTAATAAAAATAAGTTACTTAAACGAGTATTAAAATTCGTATAGAAACGATTCAAAAGGGCTTGTAAGAAATTACTTGAATATATTATATGAATAAAACTTGTTGTAAGACGCAGCGCGTTTCAGAGGTTTTAATATTGATATAATCTTTGATTAATATTATGTCTATGACTAATATTATAAATGAGAAAGTTTAAATGAACGTTTGTTACTAAATCACGCTAGAGTGGCTGGACGGATCTAAATTTTATTTGGTACAGAGATAGACTACAGTTTGGAATAGGATATAGACTACATTTTATCCCTAACACTAGTATCACTAGTACTCATCAGATATTCTTTCGCCAAGCAGCAATACTTGGTACTTTTGTGTTCTAGTTTAAATGGAAAATGAGCCAGTGTAACTACAGGCACAAGGGTCATAACATCTTGGTTCCCACGGTTGTTGGCGCATTGGCGAAGTAAGGGATTATTAATATTTCTAACAGCGCCAGTGTCTATGGACGGTGCTGATTAGCATCTCTCATCTTACACGCAAGCGAATATGCGATTGGAAATTAGTATTATTAAATAAATAGATGAGCTTCACAATTTCATCCGCTATAAATAAGACTTGCACACAAGCCTGAATTTTATGTTCTTGTGATAAATTAAAAATAATTTTGTCATCTTTTTACGGTTCCCATATTAAATCGTTTTGGAGTTACGACAAACGAAACGTTAATGCAATTTCTATAATTTTATACGTCAGACACATCTAAACTAACGAAACCTTTCTTTATTAGACTTGTCTAAAATTCTGATAGATTATGTAGCATTTTTATGAATATACTATACGGACTTTCTTGATGTTAGGGCTTTGTACAAGCCCATATAGGTAGGATACTTATCACATAATCTAGCATCAACACTTAGTTGGTGGTTTATTGACGACATAAGAATTTGTAAATATTTCATACATACAAACAATTTGCCTGCTTACCTACCAAAGTTTTCATAATAATTACGCTTAATGTAACACAACTAAATTGAGTGTTCGGACGGATTTGAATTTTTCATGTAATTGGTTTACAAAATTAATTAATCATTGGCGTAACAATTTTGGGCTCTTGTTCTGGTGCTAGATGAAGTTTGACATTTGATAACTGTGTCATGTATTATTCAGATTGTTCGACGATAGCCTCTCGTTCAGTCGGTGAGCTGCTACGCAATGTTGTAATCGCACCGCGGTTTGTTGAGAGTATCTGACAACTTTCACGAAATTCGGGAACGGGATTTAACAGGGAAAATTAAAAGCTTCATTACATTTTTAAATTGTTTTTATTTTCAATTTAGCTTAAGACTTGAATCTTAAACTATGATTCTGAGTTCAAACCCGGGTAAACACAACTGAATTTACATGTGTTTAAATTGTGTTTATTACCTATTCATCTCTTGCTTGGCGGTTATGGAAAACATCATGGGGAATATTGCATGTGGTGGATGAGAATCTGTCACTTGTATCCGGCAACTAAGCTCCAAACCTTCACCTGAAAAAAGAAAGGAGGCCTTTACCCAACAATGGAATATTTACATGCATGTTTGCATGTTAATGTATATACTTATATACATTAACACGTGAATATAAATCACTAGCGTAAGTGCCTATAGACTCAAAGTGACAAAACTATTTCAGCAAGTAAATTAAATTGGTTTCGTCTTAAGCTGATAATTGATATTTATTTATCTTAAATTGAAAATGTATAATATTACAAATGTGTTTATATTCTCGCGGGAAATCACACGAAACTCGCTGTAAAACCTTTCCATATTAATACAAGTTAAATCTATCCGTTACATCTCACGGGACTTTGCGGTACTGTAAACTTTTTGGAGGATAGTCAATTTTCTTATGGTTAAATTTCCTTAGCAAGCGATGGTTTTACCAGTTTATAAACAAAAACGGTTATCGTCACAGAAAGTTTGCACAAAGTCATCAAGGATCCTGCTAATAATAACCAATATGTAATCATATTAAATAAGTTTCAGAATATCCAAAAGGTTCTAAGTAATAATAATTACTATAATCGACATTCTTTATCAACATTCGTCAAATGGAAACATTTCTTTTACTAATATGCTCGAGGGAATAGGGAAAGAAATATGACACGCTGACATTAATTTCGCCAATCAACCGAATATTCTCTATTTAACTGTGTTAAGGTTTTATAATTCAAACATCGAATTTGTAGAAATATTTGTTTTTGTTTTTTTTTTTACATTATCATGTATGTACAAGGAGTATATGTTTTCGAAGCACATCTTATAAATACACGAAATTTTAAATTTTGGGTATGTTAAAATTAAAAGTATACGTGATTAACCGTAAATTAATATTTTAAGTTGTTAATATCAATATATATGTATATCTTCTATATTATAAAGAATACAATTTGTTTTCGGAGGTAATCTCATAAAACACTCATTTGATTTCAAAAATTCTTCATCTGTATTTAAAACGAACCCCTTAGTATGGATGGATGCTGGTCATATATTATTCCGTTAAAATAAAACGACCGGTCATGGAGACCAATTTTGCAACGTAAGCCGACGAAAAAACGGTCGAGCGAACGCGTTTCTTACGAACGCTGCCTCAACGGCATGAGATATAATTACAAACGCTTTCAATAGAAAAGTTGGAGAGCTTAAAAAGATCCGTGAAAAAATATCGATATGTTACGTCTAATTCTTAAAATTGACTTAACATGTCAAAAACAAATACATATATCCACCACGTGTGTCGAGTCTTGGTGGTTTGTTTATATTATACTGCTTAAGCTCAAATACTTCACATTACAACACACAGACAGACAAAATGCTGGTCAGCTGCTAGCTACTCGTAACTGTCATGCGTGACTAGGCGTTATTGGTTAAAAACAAAATATGCAAATGCATTGTCATGTCATGTAAACGTCGAACTGAAAATTATAACAAAATAAATGGGGATTTTATATAAAATACGTATACATTTTAAATTATCATAATGTAATAAGTACGATAATATATAATGTAAATTTATATAGTTATGTCACTTTTTGAAGTTTCATGTTTCTAGGAGTTTATTATTAAATTATATTAATAAAACGTGACCATAAGAAACACCTTTAGTAATTCTGTAAGTTAATTTTGTATACTCTATTCCAATGGGAATAGGAGAAAAGGTAAATAAACAACTTTGACCTTGAATTGACATGACATTTTAGTTACACTAGTGAGGAGAAAATTATTGAGTTAATGGGTAAAGAATACTAAGGAACGATATATTTTATTAGTTTTACGTAATTTTAAAACGACTTTGACCTTGAAATACAAATCTTAGCATTACATTTTTTGAAAAAAAAAAACAAAATGTAATTAAAAATAACATCTTATCTTAATGTTCAAACCGAAAAAGTAATGTTCAATCAGCGTAGGCCGTATTGATGGCAAATCAAAGGTCGTAAATACTAAATCGGTTACAATTTTCAAAACTATAAATTAAGTGTTGCTTTGCATAAAACTGATCTATATTTTAATATTTTTTATTTCTGTAAAATGAATTAATTCTTTTACATTTTTTGTCTATACCTTACTATATAAAATAATAACATTTTTATCGAACAATATGTAACTTTCTATATTATATATTATATTTCTATATTATATTATAACCAATTAAATAAATATATATTTAAAAAAAAATCTAAACTGTATGTTAAAACTCAAATAATATATTTTTTATCTGTATACATTTATTCATTCTCCGTTCGTTTAGCAGACATCCTTAGTGAGGCCTCCATTTTAATTGTTCGTTCATCGAAAAATGGCGTTTTGAATGTCGGCGAAACTGTTTTCGTTACTTTGAAAGTCAAATTTAAGTGGATTTACGTAGTTTAGTAAAATATTGTTATATTAAAAGTGATATATTAATCAAGAACTGTTTGTAGTAAATCATAAAGCGGACTTATCAACAAATCACTCGTGATATTGAAAAGTACGGTTTGTTTTGGTTCTTTCCTATTCCCATTGGAATAGGGTATAGGGTTTCTAATGAGTCATCTTTCGCGTCGGAAACAGTTAACGATACTAAGATTTTTGTACAGCAACAAGGACACTCGCATCTCATTCGTTATTTTTTTTTAATAACGTAATACGATATGGTGCTGTGTGTATCTTTAAGCTGTTACAATAATCGTATAGTTTTCTAGCATTGCTCGACCATATTCTGCAGTGAGTTTAAAATTTGTGTATAAATAATTTGTCGACAGGTGAAAATTATTATATAATTAAGAAAGGAGGTAAGTGATAGGAACAAAAGTATAATTAATCTCTGTGCTAATTTTAAAAGACATTATCTACGAATGTCTTTTTCACGAGACTGAAGTTTGCGGGTAGATGTTGACGGCTTTAGAAGTGTGTGTAAGACACATTGTGACACACACAAAAAAACATGGTAAATATCCCGTTTCAAACACTTGTAGAAACATCCGACGATCCAAAATTTTTCATTTATGATATAAGTTACGTTACTATCTATTATTTTTTTATATACATACATGTGTGTATCTGCACTTTACTGATACATATTATAGCAATTATTATATATATTTCTTATACAATTATATGTCATAATAATTTATAATTCAAAGTCTGGACTATTGATAAGATCACATTGATAGATCAGGACGTACTTGGACTACTAATAAACAAGGTCCAGTATTTCACAAATAGCTAAATGGCTTAAATAATTTATGACCGACGGGAGTGACAGTCGTTAAGACCCCCGTTATTCCACTTTTCGTTAAATAATATCCATCATTCCGTGACTAAATTTACAAAATATAATTATATTGTTTAGTTAATATAGATAGTCTATATTAACTAAACAAAAGAAATGCTAAAAAATATTATATATTATTATTTTTTCTAGAACGATCGCACAACAAACATAGATAAATACACTGCCTTTCATATAGTACTACTGCGCTGTCAACGTAATCCATTCTCTTTATTTCTTTGTCGGAAAATAGCAAGAACAAACTCTTAATAATTTAGCTTAAGTCCGTAAATGGACCGAAGTTTGTGCGGCGAACCCATAAAATTTCCCGAGAGAACGCCAGAGACACCTTTGTAAATATTTTATATATAATTCTTTTAAAAAAGTGATTAAAATATCACTTACAAAAAAAAAATCATTCCGTTCCATGCTTCGTGTTGTTGTATTTAAATGTTTTCTTAAGTAAAAGTGTATAAGATGTGATTATTTTGCAAGCGGCGAATTCAAAGGGGTAATTTTTTTTTTTTTTATTATACACTAATTAATTATTTAAGAAGGCAGACGAGCAAATGCACCACCTGATGCTGAGTTTTAATGTTTTTAATTGGCTCACTCTAGCAGTGGGAACACAACTATACATAGTATACATGTTTTACGATATAGAATAATTATTAAGAGGGCGATACACAACTGCACAAACCTGTTAACCATCCACCACCACTACCATCAACGACAATTATTGCGCAACAAATTCTATAAAGAAATATAATAAAAAAATCATTTAAAGCATTGATAAAAATATAAAATGGATTTTTTAAGATTGAGTTTTTTTAATCTTTGAGTTTCTTCGATTCAAATGGTTTTTTATTTTCTGATTTTTACAAAGTCACGACGACATTAAATACATATGTAGTATATAATTTTTTACTTCGTATGACATCAGAATTGAGAAATAGCTATTATTATTCGTCTCTTGCTGGTTTCTGCTGATTTTATAACATATTGAAATTGCAGAATAGCGAAATTAATAAAAGTAAATAAATAAAAGTTTTATTTCTAAAGCTACTTGCCAGGATTTGAGGTATTTTTATTTTAAATCTAAATCTCGAACTGACATCCAATCTATTCTTAGTGTCTTTAGCATTGATACCATTTAATGAATCTCCTACGATAAGTGACCGTAAGAAACGATTTGCACAGGACGTAATTAATCAAGAAGCAGGACCTGACACTGCCGGCACCAATAACTTATCCACACAGGTCTAACGAAATAAATTGCTTCCAATAACTTATTCTACATAAGAATATTCGATAGACAATAAAAAGAGTTTTTAATAAGAAGACTGCACGCATATGTAGTATTTAAGTCTAAATAATAAATACGAATGACATATGTGTGTGTGTGAACACATGTAATATTTATTGTAATGTTGCTTATGTAATGAATGCTTATGAATGCATATGTAATCAATTTAAATGCAGTAATCTTAAGTAATTCAAAATCGGAAACTATTTCGATACTCCCCCCTCATTAAATAAAATATTTGAGAAAATAATTTTACTTTATTGATTCAACTTTAATGAAATTGTATCTTTCATATTCAAAACGCACATCTGACATCTGACGCGAGTATAGCGTTGTACAACTCCATACACACATGCAAATCATAGCATTGATAGCTTTGATCTTATTTTACATTGGATTGTAAAGAACACAAATGCTTTTATATATGCTAAAACATTATTGCGTTAAAGGGGAAGGCTTTCGATGTCTTTGCTTCGTACCGAACTCAGTCTTCTGGATTTGGGTTAAAATAGGCATCCCACTGGGATACATTTTAGTAATGGTTTTTTTTTACATAGTTTGTCGTATTTATTTCATTTAATATAAATAAAATATCCAATAGACACAATAAATACCGTAGTTATGTTGATTGACACGGCATTTTTTTGGAATTATTTTAATAATTATTAGGCAGTTTTACATTTAATGTAATCCTGTACAATAACGATTTCAAATTGCTTTTAAAAACCTACTTGAATGAAGTATAATTTGATTTTGGTTCCAAGTTCCAAGTGAATTATTATTGGTAATCCCTTACTGACAGAATCAGCTCAACATCATCCGCGTTAATGGAAGTTAGAAAACTAACCGACCTTGATACCTACTATTTTGTTGATTTTTATGTTACTTTAGAGTAACAGACAGTAAATATATTTATTCTTCATAAGCAACTTTTTCGGGCTATTGGTTATCTTGGAGGTAGAGTTTCCCGTCATATTTACAATAATATAATATATATCTACAACAAATTCTATTATACTGATAGAGACAGTTACAAATATAGTATAAACACGGGTAAAAAAGATATATAAAATAACTCCTAAAGTTTCCAATTCCCTAAAGTTAATAAATTCTTCTTAGAGTAGTCAATAATTTTATATTAATTAATGAATGAATTAAAAATCTCATTCTTCTCTCGTTAAAAATTAAATAAATTACGTACAGGTGTTTTTTAAAAGCAATGAATTTAATTTTACACTGGCTAACCGTCGCGGTTTCATACGAGTACAGCAACGGGTAATACAACTTTAAAATTGAAGAAGAAGAATGCAAATATAAAAAGATTTTTATTGTTTTTTTTTTTCCGGCTAGGAAAGTTGAAGTTCTTGACTACGCTCTACTATAATATGCATGTATTATACATATAAGCGTCTCTCTTGAATCAATTTTTATTAAAGTGTATAAAAATCTTCTTTTTGGGAATCTTCTTTTTGGAACAAAATAT
Organism: Vanessa tameamea; assembly: GCF_037043105.1. NCBI lineage: Eukaryota > Metazoa > Arthropoda > Insecta > Lepidoptera > Nymphalidae > Vanessa > Vanessa tameamea. The sequence goes on along the minus strand of NC_087313.1, from coordinate 6,337,229 downwards.
ATTTTACTTATGAAAAGAAATAGGTATGGGTATAATTTTAATGTTAAAATGATTGTGTTATATTCTTTTAACAATAACCTATTGAGACGTAAATATATATCAAAAGCTAGCCCCTTGTGGCTTATATTCTAATAATAGACTCTTGTATTTCCGAAAGGTTTGCGCAGACAGTTTTGGCAACTCCCAAGTCCATATTATTAATCTATCTTCCCGTTAACACCGATCATATGTAACACCGTATGGTTATTATTGCTCGTAGGCTACGTTTTAATTACAAGCATTACCAAGTATTACGCAGAAAATTGCAATTTTAATACACTCTCGAATTCTAATAAAAGCCAATATAGATATTAATATGTTATACCTTTCCTCGAGTGAAGTCGTCGATGTAGGCGTCTCTAGTGTAAAATAAAAATAGTGTAATATAAATAACAGCACATGGGACTCTACAAACAGGGCATATATTTTCACGTGCGAATAAATAAAGTAACTATCGCTTCCTCTTTGTTTGTAGTCCACTGAGTTTTATGTAATCCTACATAAAATTTGTGTACGTTATATAGGCGCAATAACCGGTAACGATGTATAAAATAAATAAAAATATGCAAGTATTTTTTCGATGAAATGTAAATAAAGTGTTTGATGTTAAACGTATTTTAATATTTGTTAATTAACGTCAGTTTTGACCTGGTTTTAACTATAGTTTAATTACGCTGGAAGTAAAGATTTTCTTTTATTTTAATTACATAAACGAATTTAAAAGAAACCGTAATTCAATCTGCATCTTCAGTTTAAAGCTAGAACAATACGTCAGAGATGCTTTTCTAACTAGAAAATCTACGAGTCGTTTCGCGCGTGTCAAAATTTATTTACACCCGAAAGGAAAGATTGCCTGAAGCGTTGATGTTTTAAGCTTACGTTCGCGTGTCAAGTGCGTTGTAAATTCTTTTGTAAATATTTTGACTCCAATAATTTTACGTTTAATATTTTACTTTAAAAATATGTTATATTAAATATAAGGCTTTTAAACAAAAAAAAAGTAGTTGCGATGTATATAAAATGATTATATTAGTTACCGCGCTTCCATGTTTTCGTATTACTTTTACGTAACTTAATATATCTATGTAACTAATTTGAAACTACAAATTATTTTAAAAGTCGAGGTCGTCATCGCTTTTAAAGTAAAAGTATTAATCTGTGAACGTCTTAGAGCGGACCAAAGACGGCAATTGCAGAATTATAGGAATATGTGGCCGAAATTCATCTGACACATGCAGGTTTTTTCACGATATTTTACTTCATCACCGAGCACAATCAGAATGATAAGCATGTGCTTATAATATTAAGAAATTACATAGTCAGTCGCGATTCGGTTCTGAAATTTGCGTTTTCTGCCTATTTTTTTTTTTACATAACAAGTAATGTTTTGAATATCATGTAATATAACTAAAACAAATATTTCAATATACCTACTTAACTATTATAAACGCGTCAACATTCCGTCAAAAACATTTTCGATGCCGCAAATCCCCAAATAAAATCGCACAAGAACTAATTTGTTAAAAATCAATAGAAAGCTGTACTTGATTTGGACTTTTACAAAAATTTTATTCAACGTTCTGAAATAATTTAAATTGAATAAATTATATTTAATTATTTTAACGCCAAAGAAGCGTTTGTTGTTTCAACAACACATTCGAAAACTACAAATATGTACATTAAAGAACAAAGAATGTATCATGTAAACGTAGTAGTTCAACAAATATTTATAAAGGAAATTTTAAAATTAAAATTATTACACTAACGCTTTGAATGTTAAGGGAAATAATTTTGCGAGTAGATTCCATACGAATGAAAATTTAAATCGTAATAATAAAAGTGCTAGTGACAAACGCTTTGATTGGGCCTCAGTGACACAAAGCGTTTTTCTACAATAATTTCTACTCTCTATAGGGAAATATCACACGAGTCCGTCTGATGTACTTTTAATTATATTTTACACTGACGTAGATTGACTTAATTATAAAAAAGATTTAACTTATAATTTACATAAAGACTATATATTCTTATATATATACTTTCCATGTTGAGTAAAAGAATACAAGTATAATCTATATCCAGCTCTAAAAAAAGAAATTCCTATTAATATAAATATTCTTATTCAAGATCATCTTAAATATATGAATTAAAAATAGTTACTGTATAAATGCCGAGCCGAGATGGCCCAGTGGTTATAACTCGTGCATCTTAACCGATGATTTCGGGTTCAAACCGAGGCAAGCATCACTGAATTTTCATGTGCTTAATTTGTGTTTATAATTCATCTCGAGCTCGGCGGTGAAGGAAAACATCGTGAGAAAACCTGCATGTGTCTAATTTCAACGAAATTCTGACACATGTGTATTCCACCAACCCGCATTGGAGCAGCGTGGTGGAATATGCTCCAAATCTTCTCCTCAAAGGGGGAGGAGGCCTTAGCCCAGCAGTGGGAAATTTGTAGGCTGTTAATGTAATGTAAAAAAAACTGTATAAATCTTGACCGCGTGGAATGGTGGCAAGAATGGTAAATAATAAAATTAATAATTAACTAATCATTTAGTCTTAATGACAGTTGAATACATTTTCATATTTTTATCAGAGCCGATATGGGTCAGTGTGACACTTAGACTTCAAAGACAGCCAAGCATCAAAGTTTTAAGTGCTTAAGGGAAGTGTAAATATGGTGTCTATAGTTAATAATTACTATCTTATGGGACGCAATCGGTCCCGACCGGAAAAACGCCAGAAATAGGATCAACGGCTTTGGGTGCTTTCCAAGGCACAAGAGTAACAGTGCCATCTGCAGCCGTATAAGCTAACCGCCAGCGAGACAGTGATGTATAATAATAATTATGTCGTTGTTACGGTTCATTTAATAAATATTACTAATATATAGTTTTAATATTTAATTTACAATAACTTGTATGCTTAAGGAAGAAACGCGAATCCTTATTTATTCATTTCTTAGAGATATCCAACAGAGGATAAACACTTACGAGAACATTACTGTGTGCGATAATATTTTAAAATGTATATACAATATCGATTTATTAGAAATATTATTTAAAAAAATAAGCTTTCAGGGAAATAGTTAAATCAGTAATTAATATAAATATCAATAAAAAATTTTTCAAGTAAAGGAATTTCAGCAATGATATCGAAAAACGAACATGATTCAACAAACGCTGTTTTTATTAAAAGCAAGCACTTTGTGTTTGTGTTATCGATCACACAAACCACAAGTCATTAAATGGCGCACAATATCTTAATTTTTAACGTTTTATTTTATGAAACAATATTATAAAATTAGGTATTTGAATTGAAGCCATTTCAAAAACTGTAATTCAAACTTAAGTCGTATTAATAATTTAATTAATACTATTCTGCACGATACCCAAGTACCGTGCATATCCATTTTTTGACCAAATATCCTACATATATAAGTAAAGTCAGTCTATTAATGTCCTATCGCTGTTCCTTCCTTGAATAGGAATTTTCTGAATAGAAATTTCGATATGACGACTACGACGAATGTCCTTTATCTTCGGTAGCATAAAAAATTACACCAAATAATAAAATCAATGCACAAACGTATTAATTTTAATCAATTCGTGTAAACTACTACAAATTTATAAACTTCAGGTTTGTTGTCGAGGAACATTAAGTTGTGACAAAACTTTGAGCAGTGCAATTAAAAATAAACGCTCCGTTGGATTCAACTTGAAAAGTTTTTGTAACCCGGCCAATATTTCGTTTTGCAAAATCCAATTTAAGTAATACACTGGTTTTTAACCTATATCCAACGCGTACCTTCGGCTTAAAGCGCCCCAAATTGAAATAGACCGATGAATTTAAACCGATTTGTGCTTTATTACAACGGGAATGATATCACCATCAAATTTGCGATTTGTATCACGGTAATTACAAATTCCGTTGACATGGAGCTTCTACGTAAAAAATTAAGAGCCAATCAATTAAATACATATGAATTTTAATCAACAAACCCGGTCTATATACTGTGTTGTGCTTAATTTGTGATCGACAGAAGAGGAAAACATTGTGAAGAAACCTCAAAGTATCGATTCACATTCTGTCAAATGTGTACTCAGCAATCAGCAAAAGACCAGCGTGATAGAATAAGCGCCAAAAGTCTTCTGAAATAAGAGAAGAATTCTATGTCTACCTGTGAAATATTAAGACACTGTTCCTTTATTTTTTTTAAATAACTGAATATTGCCGAATTTGATTCTTTTATTATTATTTATTGTCAGTAATTTTCAATCCTTATTGAAATTTAATGACTGATCAACGCACTGTTTAATGCAACTCATTCGCACACTTCATGTTAATGGAATCAACTTCATCTCATGACAAATATTTATGTTCGAATTTCGAATATTTGATGCGCTGTGAAGTTTTTGTATTTTCCGAATGATACGCTTTTTTTACACCGGGTCTTTGAACGGGGTGTATGTACGTATCTTCTTCTGAACAATAATGAAATCAATGAGTGACTTAAAATTGAAAATGATTAGACAACATTTTTCCTTAATGTTATTTTTTTTTAATGATAATAATAATGTCAGTCTTAGTCCATAGACGTTGATTTGGTAGAAGACATTGAACCATTAATTACAAAGTCAAGACGCTATCAACTGTCAGATCCTATCTCTAATTATACTAATTCACCCAACATAACAATACAATACATCCCGGTGCGTTACCACGACACAGGTCAAATTCCGCCACACTGGCTTTCCTTCGCTCAAATTGTGTTAACATCTCGAGGAAACTATCATACATAATATTCTATCGAGTGCGTGGCCACCATTACTGTGAGTTAAGCATCGAATCGTTCAGCTTAAAAGCAGTGGAGGTTTTTGCCCAGAAAGGGAGCTGTAAGAGTTCAAATCTTAAATAAATTAGTTCTTTATTAAATATAGAAGCATTACACTTACTTATTGATTGTAAAACCAAATACTACTACCAGTTGGGAAAAGAAAATACCCTGACCTGAGAAGAACCTGAGAAAGGAACGCGACTTTGGGTTTTCTTGTAAATTTGTGATTATTTACATTTATTACATATATACAATATTAAAAGAAATAGCCAGGAGGCGATCATTTAATTCCCAAGTTGTACCATCAACCATGAACTCACTAATGCGAGTCGAGTAACAGGAGCAACAAGCTTGTCTTTATTCCTTGTACTAATGCTATGAGTATCACATTTTCCCACAAAATCATTCATATTTTTCCATACATACATAAAGTTACATAATATAAACCGAGAAACGACATTTAATCTCTTGAATTATTAAATATATATTCTTCAATGATTCCTTAGATCTTAAGTTATAGATTGCGCGAATAGAGCTTTTCTACAGCACAAATGTCGTATGGATAGCGGTTGAGTTACCCAATACCGTAGACATTGTATAATTAGTATTAATATTTAAGCCCAGCTCTGTGGCTTTTGCGATATTCGCCCATCTGTGTATATGGGGGACTGGTTGCAACTTGACATCAACAGTAAGCCCAAGAAATTCACCTGACTCAACCGGATCTATAGATTACCCGTTGCTAAGTACACCAGCTTTGACATTTTCACATTTGATGTACTAAAATTTATTTTTTTTATTTAAAGTTACATTTTAAGTTACATATGTATATAAGGAATAGAAAAGGTCCAAAAATGTATCCTTCAGGGGCCCACATGCCAACTGAGACCACAGAAGACCTTTTGCTTTAATGTCAACCTTCTGAATTCCATGATATGAAATTTAAGATGTCAAAAGGTTGAACTCACGTTCTCTAATTCCGTAGTAATAAAGTTACCTGACCAAAGTTTCATGTTGAATACAATCAAAGGTTTTGGATAAGTTACAGAAAATCCTTAAGGTATCTTGTGACTCCTCCCAGGCTTCATAGATATTCTTAATAAGCTCAGTACCTGCGTCGGTTGTCTATGTTTCATCAGATCAGGAAATATATCGCGTTGGACACAACTATTAATTATATACAACTAATATTTGTGTTTTGATATATACAGTCACAAATATTAGTTACTTTAATAATTTATATTAGTTAATAGTAGTACTTTATAAAAAAAATTGTACACTTTGAATGGAATTGTTTCAAAAAATATAAAAAAGAAATTATTCATGAAATAGATTTTGATTGTATTTTGATTATATATCATTGACAGTTTCGTGTTTGCAAGTGGTTTCTGGCCGGCAATTTGATATGAAGCCGCTCCATTAGCCGCATGCCGTGATACGGCTGACCGCTATGTAAATGTTGTCGATTTGTCTACCGCCCACTCACGGCCCGCCCTCCGCGCTAATGACGCGCTTGTGTCGTTTCATTTCTTTACTTTCCAGTTCACTATCCCTTAGCTAAACCAAAATATATTCAGAATGATTAAAACTGTATTTTAATACAGTTTTTTAAAATATACTTGAATACAATCTTTCATTAAAACTGAAACAGATTAATGGAGCGATGACTTTATTTTCAATATTAATGTTAATTGATTAAAATTAGGTCTTTCATTATACTTGTATGCGGCCAAAAACTATTGAAATGTTATCAGCTATACGACCAAAATATATTAAGGCGGCTTTCCTAGATTTTTCGGCTTAAGTTTATAGTTCATTAGCCATCTATTAACTACTTAGTTGATAGATACGCGATACGCATAGCGAAACTTCCGAGTGAATGTCAAAATGAAAACCAGCTTGGTTTAATTTTGAATGACGCGAGCAACGACCGATGCGACAAGAATGACGTTGTTTTGTAAAATGCATTCATGAATGTAATTGTTGGATTATTGTTAGCTGTTATTTGGAATTATTAAAATTTTTCAACAAACAGAATAATTTAAGAGATTTAATTATGATCTGATTGGACTTTGTGTTGTTATTTATGTATGTTCATATCACTTTACTGCACGGGATCGTTGTAAGTATAAATTAATAAAAAGTATGAGTAATATGAAGACTTCTCCGTTAGCTCGTATATAGATAAATAAAGAAATATTATAATACAGGCAATATATTATCGCGCCAAGCGTTCTTTTCTACCTTATCCAAGCCGCTTAGCCTGTGCTATTAGATCTCGCTCTAATGTTATTTTAAACCGACTTCAAAATAGTTCTCGACTATACTCAAAGCCCACAAAATTTAAACCTTAATAAGTATTTACAACACTGAGATGAAGTCATTTAAATATAAATTTTAAATATTTTATATAATATACTATTACGAAAAAAAAATGGTTTTAAGTGGACGTTCTGTTTAAAGTTTATGTTTCGTTAATATATTTTGACGTGTATTTTAAAATGTCAAAGTATTGATTCTTATTTTGTTTGAATTTTTCAAAAGGTTTCTCTATTTAGGGAAAAAATAAAATAATTAAATTATTATATTGAATTTGTGTCAATCGTAAAAACAGAAAGGAAACGTATATCTTCTTATTCAAGTTTTTCAAGTTATTCAACAAAATTAAAAATGGCTTTATTTTTCTTTCTATATTTGTCCTTCGCTATAAACATTTTATGTAGATCCTTATTTTACCCGTGTGAAGGGTTTTGGTAACTTGTAAATAATAATAAAAACTGTGGTATTCAAAATTGTTAGCAGGGTCCAAAAATCCAAATACCAAACAAATACATTTTGTTTTCGAATTACGAACAAACATTGTGCAAGAAATACGGTAATGTTATTAAAAAGGCATACGCGACTACAAAATTATGCAAGTCGCGCTGAGGGTAATTTCCTGGCATGCAGGGTGGTTAAAACATTAGTTTGGCTTTGTATTTTCGCATGTAAATACTTTTTGCCAGGAAACTTGATAAACCGATGCGGCTCTTGCCAACTCTGGTTAGCGGAGCCTGCGTCACTATGACGTATGTATGGGATCGTAAATACACTATATCCTTATATGATAATTTCATCCATTCGTTTTTTTTTAATTTTTTTTTTTTTTATAATATTAAGGTATGTCAATGACCTAAAAATCGGATGCTAAAAGCATTTCCCTGTTAAACTGCATTTCTGGTTATCTGGGTGAAAAACCTAACAAAGAGGTCAGTCAGTCATAGTCTGAAGGATATCTTTCCTAAACAGTTAGCAAGTAATTTCATATGGTATACATTTATTATAGTCTAGGAAAGAGTGGCAAGGTTTTAGTCCCTGGTCTTTAATACAAAACGTACTTAGGTTACTAATTAAAGGAATGATGTCTTAAAGTTAGAGTTCTGATTTACCGTCTCAAAGTGAAATACTGCGCATAAGTTCTTATACGGATTGAGCAGCATTTCCATAACTCTCTTTGATAGATTACTTCCTTGGCATATAGCCCAGGGGCTATACCCTCCCATTTTTCAGGAAAGTAAGCTCTGAATGCAGGTTTAGATTGATAGTGTAATAGATAAAGGAAGAAACTGTATTATTTTCGAACTTGAACGACGTGACCGTGCTAGCGAATCGTATCCAGCACTAAATATATGAATTGAATATTCGTAAAATTAGTTATAAAAATCTTATTAAAATAATTAAATTTTTCCGTATAAAAGCTTCTAAATTTAATAATAACATTATTTTATATAAAATAACGTTATTGTTAAATATAAAAGATTCTATTTCTATTTTGTATAAAATAACGTTATTGTTAAATATAGAAGATTCTATGCTAAAAATTGTATATTGTAACGATATAAAATAACGTTACATATTGTATATAAATGCATGAACGGCCGTCGTTACGTCAGTACATTCAGCCTACAGCGCTACAACTACAAGTCTAAAAATAGAACTGGCCTTTTGGTTGCAGTCAGTCTACTTTTAGATGGTTTCTAGATTACGAATTTAGAATAGCCGTTTGTTAAAATTCTCGTTTGGAAAGATTACATGGCACTGCATAATACTTGACTATTTTCAAAGAGCATTGGGAATCTTTGTAAAATGTTTTCTATTACATAACATACAATCCATCCCGGCAGGAAAATCGGGGGTTTAATTTTTTTAAATAATGAGATATAAACAAATAAGTATTGTTATACAAGCATCATCTAGTACTTACGAGTAGAGTTTTGTGCAAACCTGACTGGATAGGTACCACCCAGGCGGACAGGCAAATGAATGATGTTAAGTAGTCACCACTGCCCATACACATTGAAATATTAACCGTTTCTTACATCCACCTTACTTGCGCTTTTTGTTACACTGATTTACTGACCCTTCATACCGAAACACAACAATACTAACTATTGCTGTTTAGTGGTAGACTATCTGAGTAGCAGGTGGTACCTACCCAGACGGGCTTGCACTAACCCCTATCCTCAAGTAATATTCCATCTAATGGTTGAAATTTCAATACATTAGAGTTTAATTTACAGAAAACGCTAAAAATGTTACATGACGTACATGACTAAACTTTAATACAGTGTGACAAATGAATTAAACTGAAATATAGTAAAGTCTGTTAATTTCTCCCAGCCAGAGTATGGTCTCCTCCTTTTTGTGAAGAGTGTTTGGAGCTATTCCACTACGTTGCTCCAATGCGGGTTGGTGGATACACGTGGCAGATTCTCATCCGCCACGTGCAATTTTACTCACAATGTGTTCCCTTATAACCGAGCCCGACATGAATTATATATTAAGCACGTTAATATTCAGAGCTTCCCTGGGTTTGAGTTCGAAATCATCGGTTTATATTCACGTCATCTAACCACAGGGCCACCACAGCTCAATTCAGTTATGGAATTTTTTAGACTACCTTAAATATGAATGTAATAAAATTAAATATATAGGTATATATATTATATTATCATTTACCAACTTTCATAATGTAGTTGATAGCAGACGCTACTTGACAAAATTAATATAAACTACTACTACTAGGAATATATGTAATTTCAAAATACGTATTCATTTTTCAAAACGAGTAATAGTTGAAAATATCTAGTGAATAATCACCAAACATGTCACGAATATGTAGGCGAGAGTTTTGTTATAAACGAATTAAATAAATAATATCCCATTTAATAATAAATTAACTAATGAATGTATTTTTTTATTTAGGGACTAAAAATGAGAAATTATTCAAAAATTGCAATATATATATATATAACATTACACATATATTGCAAATTTATTTAAATTATTCGATGACTGTTTAAATAAAATAAAAAATAAAAACAACTTCAGTTGGATTTGTAATTTGTACTCTGACGTCATGATTGCTAATGGAATGCTTTAGCTTAGAGTAGTTAGGAATGTTCCATTTTAAAGAGCAATATATTATATACAAAATGAGTTTGTGAAGCTGCTTAGAAAAATAAAACGAAAATATTTGGTTCTAGGAAATGTTTCGAATAAATCAATTAATCTACACTAATCTTACTAACTAATGTTATTATTATATTAGTATGTCACTCTGTCTGTCTCTCTGTCTGTTGCTCTTTCGCAGTCAAGCCACTGAACCGAATTTGATGAAATTTGGTATGAGCCCACCCCCTAAAATTCTAGTGAAACCGCGCGCGACAACTAGTAGCTTATAATATTAATCGTAAGAAATTTCATAAAACATTTCATGACACAATCAACTAAAAATTATACATAATCTTTAGTTTTAATGAAACTCTTCCAGGAAACATTTACACAAGACTTCAACGCAGGAACCATTAAAATAAATGACAAAATAATCAAAAAGCAACTCGTTTGTATTGACACTTCAATTTGCCGGTGTCGAGCCGTGCAGTTTTGAAATAGTGAACGGTGAAAAATAATGAAATTTTATACGTGCGAGTTAAATTTTTAATTTAGTTTCCATAGTACGTGAAATGAAAATCAACCGATGGTGGGCAAACAGAGGGGGACTAATCAAGTGGGGAAAAGGCGACATTTTTAATATCGGAAAAAAGAATAAAATGAATTTTCCATAAAAATTCAATTAGCTACGAGCGCGTTCGGCGCGCCCCGATGACCAAAGGTTTCATTAGACTTTGGCAGGCGAGAACATTTTTGCCATCATCATTGAATTTTCCCCTAGACGGAACGTAACTCGTTCCCATAAAATTCGTCCCTGACAACGCTGCTATTAAAGAGACCACTTGCCGAAACTCCGCGTATGAGAGTAGCAAAGAGGTTTTATGTTTTTAGTTATTTTTTATTTACTTGTGTATCAATTAAAATTAAATCCACAATTTATACAATTGATTCTTGCGAAATCAAACATATAATCATTGAATTTATTATCATTTTTTAGTTGTTTTTTATAATTACATTAATTCATATAGTAAACGGACTACCGCTGGTATAAGGCCTTAATTCCTATTTTTCAAATAAGATTAACCAACAAATATATAACTTTGATTATAATTTTTAAAACAAACATATCATAGAATTAATTATTATATAGGTGCAGTTAATATAATATTATGATTGCCACTCTGTGTTATTAGAATGCAATCGCTTATTTTTTTGTTTAAATTTATAAATGGTATGTATGAATAAAAAATACAAGAGTATATAATATGTATGTATAATAATTACTATTTATTTTTAATCAAACTAAGTCACTAGTATTATATTATATTCATAATCTCTAATGTTTAAAATAATGAACATAAACTTACAACTAATAATAATAAATGATAAAAAATCCACTTTGATTAAATAGGTCGAAAACATTTTTTGCCGTTACATCATTTTTAAAATAACTTTCTACCTTAATTTCTCCAGCAAATGAACTTCATATTATCCATCGTACTCCGACGAGTAACTTCATTTTTCGTGGACCAATTTAGTTGAAATTACTTGATTTCACGCTGCGGAGAATATGCCAGTAGAGTGCGGTAGAAATTCGAGTGCAAGAAGTGGAAGGAATGCAGACGAATCATATTCAGCACGCTCGTGATAGTGGGGATTAAGAACGGGTACGTCTAATTCTTTATAGAACGAGATCAAAATTACTGCACCGTTATGAACTCTCCCGTCTGTGTATTCATTGTCAGTCGCATATAAAGTGCAATTTAGTATAACTAAATTCACAAGTTTTATTCGTTAATGTAATATGAGTTGACTATTTGCCGACAAGCGAAAAAATTATATGGATATCATTGGATATAAACGTTGTCCGCACTACAAACCTACGGCGCTCCTGTATCTGCTTGAAAATTATCGATTATTTCATTAAAAGATGCTATATTTTATTCACAAGATATGCATAATACGTCCTAACGCCATAAAGTTAGTGATATCTACACCCAATCCCAGCCAATGTAATTTTAATTTTCAATAAACTATAGCTATACCGGAATTTTATTCAAAATTTAACCGAAAATATGCATCCTCAAGACGATTATATAAAAATAGAAAAAAAATATCGGATTAATTAACGCATAAATAAAAACCGATTCATGTACGTCAACTATAATATTAATAGAGTAATCAAGAAAACTCACGAGACATTTGAAACACTCACCTGAGAGTGATTTATAAAAATACTATGTACCTGTCACGAATTCGTCCCGAATTCATTAGGTATTATAAAAAGGAAATAAATTGATAGATATAAGAATTGCACAGATAATGAGTTTTTTTTATTATTTAACTTTTACATGATTAAATTCTCTTATTATTAATTTATAACTAGCATTGCGTTTAATATATATATTTTTATACACGTCATACATATTTTGGGAAGATTTATCACATCAGACAAGTGTTACGAGCAACAGGATAATCTTTAGACATAATAAAAAGGGTCTAAATCTATATCAGATTTGAAATGTCATCAAAGTAGTCTAATTAAAAATAATTTTACAATATCCTTACATGACAAAAAAAGAAACAAGAACTTTTTGTCACAAGCAAACATGTATGCGGGCAAAGCTGGATATAACCTAATTACATTATAGATATAATACTTTAATTTCAACTGGCTCAAATTATATTACAACTTTGATACTTTAAACAAATTATTTTATTTCAAGTAAACTTACAGACTAATATAATGAATATGTTTAATACTAGGATGGTTTTTAAATTCTGCATAGAACTATAATAAAAGATTAATAATGTAAAATGATATATTATTTATAATTAATTATCGAAAATAATTTAATTTAATATACCCCTCGCAAACAAAAAGTAGTCTTATATGAGAAAGTATAAGATTGTGTTTTGTTAATTTGTTTGGATTTTTGTAACGCAATGGCGGAATATAATTATAAACACGTATTTTTAAATTTGTCGAGACTGAGCAAAACAATAATTAAGAAAGATCTTTGATTGAATAACTATATCATTCATTTTCAGATGTAATTTGGAAACCTTTAGAAACAGAAGACATTAATTAATGTTTTGTAGGCCTATTGATGAAAAAATATAAGGTTAAATCAATTTCGCTGTGTTTACGTGATTCTTAATTCAATTGCTTAATTTATTTTTATAATCCAATTGTAATTCTACAGTTACAAAAAAAATATTAAGGAAAATGATCCTGCGATATATAAATCTGCTATTTGTTTATATAACACGCAGTGGAGTTGCGTGTTTAGAGGAGTAATAAGTTCCAAAGCCTTCTGCTTAGAAGAAAAAGAAGGCCGTTGCTCAGGAATAGCAAGATTATGGATTTATTTGAAGAAAATATTTAAAAAGAAAATGTTTATACCACAGGTAGGTATAACTGGCAGTCCTGATTTTTTTCATTGTTATGTCGAACTTCGTCAGCGTTTAAGATACGTTCAAGAAGTTTGGATAAGTTTTTTCGCTATGGCTCCCTGTTTAGTTTCATAGTGAGCCCTCTGGGATAAGTCATGACTATTCCGAGGATGAACACGTGACGAAAATATTCGACTCTAATTTCAAATTAAGTATATATTGCCGCCTTTACCTTAGAGTATGATATAAACTCTAAAAGCTATAACATCCTTATTACCTCCACTGAACACAGGAAAGCATGTCCTTTTTCATAAATATAATTAGAATTTCGATGCAACAGAGATAAACTGATACTTATCAGTAAAATATTCGGTTGGCATTGGTTAGCGGTTTATTTGTAAAGTAGCTATTTTTAACTTATATCTGCATGAGTTAAAAATAGCTCTATTTATATTTAGTTCAATTCTCAATATAAATAACTCTTACGATAACACAATATTATATTAAACTAAACACCCACCCTTCACAATTCACGTGGATGTACGCCGACCGACGCTATGATTTCCGCGAAAAGCAGCCGTAACTCCATCCACACACACCAAGCAAACATAAATAACGTCATCATGACGTACAATGAGCCGCCTATTTTTAAGAACCTTCTATTAATAACAATGCATGCAATAAAATATAAATGTATAATATAACAAGGATAAAAATATATTATAAAATGATAACAAAAGGCAGCTAATAAAATTAGTTTGTAATTTACTCTTTTTCATAATTTTTATTACAGAGTCAATAAAGTACAATTAAATTTATATTTATACAGAATATACAGAATATATATAATATATATATATATATATAATATATATATATATATAATATACAGAAAATACGAAGACCACGCTTTTTCATCGTTAATATAATCTTACATTGATTAAAATGACTTGTTTATCGATAACTTTTGGACATGAGATTTAAATTTAATAATAGGTATAACAAATAAAAAATAGCTGGATTCCACAATCATATTAAAGAAACAAAAACCGTGCCCCAGGAACGATGTATTGACTTTGAGAAGTCGTAAACTAAGTTGTAACCAAAAAAAATACAAAATTATACGAATCGAGAAGTATCAACATCAGTAAGTTGTCTAACTTATCCAACCGCGTATACTGCGTAGCTGCATCTTTCTTACTTTCTTACGTTAGGTAAGACAAACAGTACGCATTTTCTCTTTATGGAATTTAAAACTAAATTAGTTTTTGTAAACCGACTTTATATGAGTGGTAATGGTTTCTTCGTCAACTTTACAGAAAGATGATCAGGAAACAATAACATATCATACATATCTTTAACATAAAAAGAACGTTCATTTAAATATATATCAATAATAAAAAAGGACGCAAAATTTATCCTTGTGGGACACTCATTCTTAATACAGATCCAGAAGACATTTTATTAAAAGACACCTGTTGGGTTATTTGATTTAAATATGAAACACTAAGATCAAGAGCCTTACCGTTAACAAATTAAGTACGACGGCAACGTAGAGTCTAAAAAAAAATATTTATTACAACTAATTAATTCTAAAATATATGTGAGAACCAAAACTGAAAATTTAAAATACAATTTTAACTTAATTTAAATTCACACAAAATAAACAAAAACTTAACGTCTTCAATTTTTTTTTTAATTTCACTGAACACACTTGAATCACGCCACTGCACATAACTTAATCAGCAGATCCCACGACACTTGGGATGTAACAGACACTGTAATGTTTTCCCTAGTTCAAAATTTTCGTTCAAAATTTCGTGCTCTATATAATCAAATGCTTTAGATAGATACAGTAAAAATTTTTAAAAAATTCTACTACTATAAAACGAAGGCATTTATATTCATCTCTTACCCTCCTCCTCTGAGCGTAACCACAATGATTGTCAAATTACGATTGCTTCCGTAATTTTGTACTGACAAAGTTTCGAACAAACTGATCTGGAAAAGACAACTGATAATCCCTCAACTAATTGACGCATTACAAAACCACAATCTACAACCAAATTCTATTATTCGTATTTATTTTGAGCATTGGATTAACAAAGTTCCAATTTAAAAAATGTATAATCATTTTAATGCACTTTCGTATGTTACGCTTATTAATTGTAGTTCATCAGTCTTTATCTAATGATTTTTTATAAATGTGTCGATATACTTCGCCTTTTGATATCCAAGACTTGATTGATAAATTATAGGCATATTTCTGAAGATGTAAATCCACAACCTTGTAGTAAATTGTAGTATATATAATATCAGAATAAGTATTATTTATATTTTTTTTTAAAAAGAGACGATGCCTTTACAATATTTGCGTTTTCTTCGACTGTCACTTTTACAGAAATCATAGCTCCTGTGATAAAATTTATTTACTGAGTAAGCTGAACTGGGTCTGATAAATAGTTAGATTGCTTGTGTCCAGAATAAGGATTTTATCGTAATTGAAATGCAATTTTGAATTTCTATTAATAAAAAAAACGTAGTTCATTTTAAATTGTCTGAAATTTCTAAGTAAATGAAGATATAATTACATAATAATAATCGTAACAATTTCAACATAACTATAAGCACAAAGCATTTCTAGTCTAATTGGAAAGATTGCTTGTGTCCAGAATAATATTGTCGTAATATATGAATGGCATTAAAGATTAAAAATTAAGGATGAATTCTTCTAGTCTATGTTCACATAGCAACAATCTAACGTACGATATAAACGTGCGGTCCGAGGCTAAAATCACAATGCTATGCACACAGCCGTCATCAACCGAAACCACGCTTAGAAAAATACGTCACATGCATGTGCTGTTCAGTTGAGCGCATGCAAACATCGTGTTTAGGCTTGTTTTCTGTACTAATTTCTTCGACATTTTCGATATATTTTTCTAATACATGAGATTTCAGATGTAACGAACAATTGCACGTACAATGAAGAAAGCAAATTTTACGTTACGTTACGTTATACGTTATTACAAATATAAATACTTTTTACTTTTCTATTTACCAATCAGGGTTATTTAGGTTAATTGATATAATAAATAAAAGACATAAAGTGCATTATCGTAATCTTTTTATTAACAATAAAATTAATCAAGTGCATACATAATTGATTTCCCAATTTAAGTTCCACAAGCTTGTTACTTCTGAATCACATCCTGCCTCGTCGGACTACATCATGCTGCATTTAAACTCCAGTTCATTGCAAAGACAAAGAATAAACAGTTATTATGATTACAATCAAATAAATGCAAGACTCCGTTTTCAATACGAACAGAGTTCTTATCGGATACATACGGATATAATTAAATAATTACTTATTAATAAGATAAAAAGCCCTCGCGTTTTCAATCGCAAAATGCGTCTCCTTACCAATTTATAATCGAGAATTATAAGAAGAATTTTTTTTTTATGGAATATATAACAATAAATAAATTTTTATTTACATTTAAAAATTGTATCCTATCTATTATAATCTGGGTATTTAGGAAATGAAGCGTTCGATTAAACTATGATTTTTTTTTTATTACACAAAAATCTGGCTGATTATCATTGTTTTAAACATCGAATTTTAAAAACTATCTGTGACACACATATACTGTTCTTCGTCCACAGTTACTAAAAATTGTATAAGGTGATACGATTTTTATACCATCATTTTAATTGGATTTAATTTTCAAATATTCATTATGATTGCAATAAAAAGAAACATTTGAAAATGTATATAGGACCGTAAATTGTTTTTTAAGAATATTATTTTTTACATTAAACAAAAGTATATTTTCACAAAATGGTACGTTCTTTATCCAACTGTGTAGCTCGTGGCTCAAAAAAAAACCTTTCCAATTTAAAAACAGCAGCTTATAAATACGCATCGTAGATAAGTATTTACAAATTTCCTTAGATTCAAACATTAATTAGTACTTATATTAAATAAACGTTGGTTCGTTTGAGATTAATTACGAACATTCCATATTTATGTATATACCTTAATATTAAAAAAGAAGATTAAAATCAAATTGGATCCTAACCTTCAACAAGAAAACTCTCGTAGAAGAGTTACTGGTAACGTTGAATTAAACGAATACAAGATAATGTAAAGAATTGAAGTACAAAACATCATCAATATTTTGATTAATATTTATACATTAAAACATTTTAACTACTTATATTTACCTGGCAGTTGTGATTTAATTTTAATTATCGGATGTATGTTCTATCCATTATGCTACATCTCTTAACATATATATCTTTATGTAACAAATTACAACATCCTATGTTCTGTTGTGTATCGGACAAAAACTGCTTCAGAATGTAATAATATTTACCATTCCAAGAATATACATAGATTATATACCAAATTTACTGACAATAAAATACTACCTATGTTAACACCGTCGTCGTTTTGTTTTAAATAAACTAGAATGGAAATCATTTAAGATTATAAATTATATAATATTATAGGTCAAGACATGAACTCTACAATAATTATTAAAGCTCCATTCTATAAACTACAACAAAGTTGTTTTATTGTTGTTTGAGTTCAATAATTTTGGCACAAAGATTATTTCGTTAATTTTTATATAATATTGGTAAATTACCGGTCATAAAATACAAACTGTGACACATACCAATATGACAATAGACATTTTTATGTAATATATATATTATTTCGCAAGAATCGAAATGATTCTGCTAAGTTATATATATTAACATAGTATGTACAACATACAAATGCTAAAATTTATAAAGACGATGACCCTATAGGGCTGCACGCGAGCTAAACTGATCCCAACGCAGATACACCGCGCTCGACCTCACTCACTTCACTTCACACTTCGACTTAACCAACATTAAAGATAATATTGTCTCGGCAAAATCTCACTCCACGAATACTCGTCAATTATAGCGAGTCGTATATACTAAGTATATGTATATAAATTTGATAAAGTTAATTCGTATTTTAATATTATCCGTAATATTAATTTATCATAAAAACACTTCGATAATGTCCACATCGTACTCGATGAGTTCGGTGCGAGATGGGAAAGCAATAGAAATGTTCGTTCGGTCTCACTTAGCAGACGGGCAGGCGAGGCGGCGGCGGCGGCACGGGCAAGCGCACACGCATAGGCGAGGCGCGCTGTTAAATGATGCTCTCTCTATTCCTCTCGTTTTCCTCCTGCGAGCTCAGTGAGCTGCCGCCGCAGATCTGCATTTCGATCTCTTGCAACCTACGATTGAATATCGATGAATATCTTCTATAGTATAGATATAAAATGTGATAGTCATTTTTATCATATATGTTTTTTAAATCTACGAATTGCTATATCTTGCTTGTTTAGAAAATATTATGTTTGAATAATTAGATATATTAAACTTACCTCTGGTCTACTTCCCATTGCTGTTGACTTAATTTGGCTGACATCGCGGCGTTTTCTGTCTCCACGGTGTACAGGCGTTCTCGGAGCCTCTTGATCTCACACTCGAGCGCCTCGTGTGAGTCGAGAACAACTCTAGGCGCGCTGCCAGCTGCCACGCTACCGCCACCCGCAGCACTGCTACGAGCACTAGATGCACATGAAGCTACAGGAGACGCTACACGAAGGGGGCTTACTGAAGAACTGGAAAATCAAACATTTAGTGACCAATCTTCATAGTGTTGATTCCGGCTCCGAATCCTCCTAATCAAGTATATCGTGCAAAATCCTTATTGAAGTTCTTCCGAAACATGTATTTCAATTTAATGAATAGAAATGAAAACCCCCAAACTAAAAATGATTGAACATTTTTTAAATAGATTGTGAAATGATAATTACCTATATAGCTGGTCCCGGTAGGAAGGCGGGTGTGAGGAGTGAAATGGTGGGGGAATCGATGCGGGCGGGAGATGCATCTCCTCTATGGGCACGCGTCCGCTTGTCTCCACCAGCCCTGGCGTAGACTGGCACCGGCCCATTGCCACTATAGATATACCTCTTTTTAAGCCTTTTAATTGTATATAATTATAACAGGATTGCCATTCTAATTTCATTTATTCAGTACAATTTCTTCTTCATTACATTACATTTTTTACATTAGCAGCCACTGCTGGACTAAGGCCCCTCTCCTTCTGAGGAGAAGGTATGGAGCATATTCCACCACGCTGCTCCAATGCGGGTTGGTGGAATACACATATGGCAGAATTTCGTTAAAATAAGCCACATGCAGGTTTCCTCACGATTTTTTCCTTCACCGCCGAGCACGAGATGAATTATAAACACAAATTAAGCACATGAAAACTCAGTGGTGCCTGGGTTTGAACCCGCAATCATCGGTTAAGATGCACGCGTTCTAACCACTAGGCCATCCCGGCTCAATGGATTACAAAAGAAGTATAGAAAAAGTTCTTGATAATAGATGTTGCAATCGTAAATCACATGAGCAGGTAAGACTTAAATATATTAAAAAACAATACATTCAATATATTATTAAAAAATAAAACAAAGGATAAATATGAATATATAAATCGTATATAAATAAATAATTATTAATTGTAATAATAATTAAATATCTACCTTTTTCGAGAGGAGCTTTCTTATACTTTTCAAGTCTCTTGACTGCTATTGCTTCAAGACGTACTCTGGCGGCAGGGTACTCCTTGAGGACGTCCCACATGTCCTTCTTGCTGAGCACGAACAGGTCCGAGTAGCCAACGGAGCGCACTGACGCTGTCCGCCGGTTGCCTGTCGACGTGTCATCCACACACTCCGTGCCAACCGATTTTCGGGCAACAAATCCCGTGAAATATTTTGACTTTGACTTTCTTTTAATTGTATAGAAGTCTAATATAAAATATTTCACAGTTACAATTAAGAAACAACCGAACGCACCGACAGAAAATAGAAAATTAATTTTGAAATTCCAATAATAAAAAAAAACATAGTTCATATTAAATAGGTTTAAATTTTGTAGGAAAATGAAGATATGATTAATAATCATAACAATTTCAACATAACTATAAGAAGCGATTTCTATTGAATTCGATTTGTGCTTCAAGACAAAGCGTTTAGGGTTTAAAAATTAGTAAATAAAATGTTTATTAGTAAAAGAACTAAGCTGTTCTACAATTTTTACAATGCCTATTTACGGCAATGATAGTATTAACTAAAAACAAACACTGTAACTTAGCTTGATAAAATCTTTGATATAATTCAATAATATAGAACATTAAAATATTATTAAGGGTTTCATGCACCAAGAGGTCACGCCAAATATAGTATTTAGGGAGGATGCAAAGCGGTCGGGGACACTGCCTTCAATACAACCAAAGGAGATGAAACTAAAAGCAAACAAACCACATGACGCTGTGCTACGATTCTTGAATGTAGAAAGCTAAAAAGAAACTACGAAAATAAATATAAATATATAAATAAAATCAATAAAAATGTAGCTTACCATACATATTAATGAATTTATTGTTGAAGAAGTAGAATTTTGAAAACGGTTTGCATATTGAATTTAATGGAAATAGTAGAATAGTTCAAATGTGTAAAAATTCGGTAAAAAAACAATAAGATGTGGAAGCTGGTATAACCTATAAACAGTATCACAGAACGTCATCAGCGCTTAACGATGGTCAAAGTTTCTATTAACTATTTTCTCTTAGTCTTATCAAATATGTTCGGAAAGCGCTAATGTACGTCCAAGAATGATGTCCCAAAACCTGTTGCTAGCGTCGCGGCCGCTCCCTCGGCCTGATTGCAGCGTCTCCTCGAAACGTTTGCTTTTGCTTTTAAAAACTTTTCAAGAAACGACAAAGTAGAGTAAAAATGGCGTGGCGTCTCGGGCCGTGGCGATATTTACCAAGTTGTTTACCTGCTGTGCCCATGTTCAGAATGGAAATTTCGCCAAAATAAGAACCCGCTTTGAGTGTAGCTAACACTGTCTTTCCGTTGTCACCGACCACCTGTAGTTTGCCTCGGTTCACTATGTACATCTCCTTTCCGACTTCGCCTACGAACATTTTATATTAATAAGTAATCATAACGTCCAGGCATTTTAAATCAAATATCAAGAGATATACTTACCTTTTCTACAAATGTAATCGCCTGGCGAAAACAGAACTGGTCGAAGCCTCAAAACCAACTCGCATAGAAATCCAGCTTCCGTATTTTGAAATATTTCTACCCTATAATATAAAAATAAGCAAATTGTATGTATACCTAGATACAATTATATATATTATTAAAATGAATATGGTATTCAATTAATAACAACGACGGCAACAAAACATAATTTACACTTGCTAAACTCATAATGTATTATGGTAATTGAATTCGCTTTCTAGCCAAAATAATAATTTAAAATCGTTCAGTTTAGAAACAGCCTGCAGTACAAGTTTCAAATTACGTTAACGGCGTTCGGGTGGAAAACAAAAAAAAATCTGTGAGAGCCATTTGACGACAAAATTTACGGATCGTATGAAAGAACACTCTTGAATAATTCATGGGCGTAAAAAGCGAGTGTTTCTGTTTTTTAATTATACGACACGGAATATTAAACACTAACTGCTTCTTCTGAGCTATGATGTCATAAAATTTTACAACTACCTTTTTAGACGTGATACTTCTCACTGAAACTAACGGATTTCAGACAATAAGAAAGGGCTTATACAACTTCAAATTAAACTTCAGCATACAGAAAGATGAAAATCTCTTAACGATTAATGTATAATATTTAGAACTAAGCGTACCTCTTCAAAGTATCAAGGTGCACATTAATAGCAATTTCCGCTTTAAGTTTATCAGGGAGACAGGAAACAGCCTTCTCTTCGTCGGAACACTTCTGGGTCAGCCACAGGTAATCGAACCACTTGATCACCTTCACTTGCAGGTGATTGGGCACGCGTCGCATTCTCATATAAGTCTTCACACCATCTAATTTTGCTGCAATAAAACGTACTATGAAGACATCTTTATTATAAAAATATTTTTTTCACTTAAACAATTCTCAAATTATAATTTCAAGCGTTTCCTTCGTTGTAAGAATTTTCTTGTTAAAAGTTGAAACAAAGTGATTTTTTAGTTTTGACAAATGTTTGACTTTACTTTTCAAGATTTCTTTTCTGGTGCAATTTTAGAAAACAAAGAGTTATACTGGATTATTACGGAAATACACGACAGAGTCACGGAACAAAAGCTAGTTCAATTATTTGTTATTTAAATAAATTCAAAATAGCTAAATACAATTTTATAACTAAGGCTTTAACTTTTGATACAGTTGTTTCTACTTAGTAAGTTGTGACTAAGTTAAATTATGGCGTTTCAGATGTCGAGCATCTAATCAATAAAGTTGTGAAAACTTAGTTGAATTAAACTGAAATTATAGTTTCGTGTGTCGGAGAGAAAATTTAAGCTTGGAATATAAAGTTATTTCTCTTAATATATTACAATTATCTATGAAATAAGTTTTAAGAGCATATCATATGGATTTTTATTAATTATATGTTACTGCTTAAATAAATGAAACCCAAAGCGTAGGAGATGACAATAACAACTCATCCAGCAATATATAAACGACCTACCGAAAAGATAGGATTTGCTGATTCAAAACACTTTTATACCATTTTCAAAAGTCTGATTTTGACTAACTTGAATACAGAATACATTCAATTTGAAACTATTTATTCAATTTTAAATCTAATTATTTAAGCCTGTTCCTGGAAATTGTTAAAGTAGAATTCGATTCTATTTTCAATTTATTTTGATTTTCTTTATCTTGAACACTGAATTTTACTAATACTCTTAGTATTAGTAACTAATAATTGCGTTCTGTTCACCTAAATTCTTGCTGAATATTTACGGTTATAACAAAATAAGCTATCGTTAGAATATTAAATTGTTTGAGATGTATAATGATCAAGAAGACAAGTAAACCTTAGCCTTCAATACAAAGTTTATAAGTTCACTAAGTTTCTCATGACGGCGGTGAAATCTTAAGATTTAGTCCAAGTTCTGTTGAGTACGCCGTCGATCCGCAGGTTGCATCAATAGTCTATCCTGGGGATATACTAAGCTAATTGCACAAGTTTAGTCTTTCAGGACGCTCACAAAAGAGCTTTGGAGTTGACGCAGTGGACTAAAGTATTAAATATCAGAGTGATTTCATCATTATTTTAGGTATCGGATTTATATCTAAAATTTGAACTACCTTTTTACTGTGTATTGTTAAATTGTGATGAAATGAGAATAGCAAGTTACGTACAAGAAATATAAAAAAAGAGCAGATATTCCATACAAAAAACTATATGTCCCATCCTTCGACGAAACATTTAATTGCTTTATAGAAAATACACCACCATTTAAACTGAAATTTATAAATTTGCGTTGATGGCATATTGCGTCAACAAAAGCTAGTTCCTTGAAAGGGAATATAAATTCGAGCATTGCTTTATTTTAAGGTTTTTCTTCTTTCTTTTTAGATATTTTTGAATAAAAAATATATTTAGTCTAAATCAAAGACAATGACTGGTACTCTGTAATATAGCAGTCCATTAGCCTGTAGACATTTGCCGTAATTTAATTTTTCTCCAACGAGAGCCGTTCCCGGAAACGAACCACGTCTAGTGCAAGACGTAAGTATCTCGAAATCCGACAATAAAATTTTTATTTGTTTCTCTTACTTTATTTTCCGAGTTCATTATAGGTTTACACAATGCTTTGGTAATAAAACAGTTAATTTTCGTTGCACTCAAATGCATTGCTCTATAATTAAAACTCGTGAAAGTATATATAATAAAATAAATTGTTAGTTTGAATTGAACAGTCTAGAGGCAATTATTTCCAAGATCATAAAATCTGAAAGTCGATACTTTTATAAATTTAACCTTAAAAACAAAAACGTTCCATATCCATTTTTTCAACATATTCCAGAACCTGGTTTACTGTTCTTTCTGTTGTCTTGTCTGTTTAATTAACTCCCAGAAGAGTTAGCAACTTTGGGTAACAAATTTTATAATTTTTCTAAATATATTTTTTATATTTTTAAGACACATCGCAATATCAAACATAAAATAAGCGATAGTCAATACTCTTATTTCCTTGGGAACTTTTGATGATCCGTATTATATATTGTTTCTGCAGTAAAAATATTTAATAAATTCAAATATATTCGATTTATATATGTAGGTAAACCTGCGTAGTTGTTGAGATCAGTTGCCGTAATTGAAATTTGATTAAAAGGGTTATTTTATCATTATAATTACTCAGCATTTCCACCTCATATTGATTACGTACGGATAAGGCAAGTTATTTGAATAAAAATAGACCAAGAATTGATCACAGGGAGAATCGCACAATTACTGGAACCCCGAGAGATATTTTATCATTTACATAAATCCACTGAATTCAGTTGCTCAGGTATGAAAACAAAAAATGAGCGGAGTTTCCTGATGAAAATAAATATTTAATATCGACTTACTAAGATGCGTATAATGTGTTGTTGTATGTTTTACCCGTTATTTAATTCTCGTACCTCAAGTTATATTTTTATTATATCTATTATTTTATTTATATTAATTTTATATATTATATAAAATACTGTACTATGTTGAAAACACATGCGCTGTTTACCTTTTCTGTCAATAATGAGAGCAATTATAAATTATATTAAATGGCACATGGCCCTCTACTCCGCCATATTGTCTCCAGCGAGCCAGCATCCATTGGTAGTCTCAACAGCCTATCATAATTGGTAATGTCAAAATTAGGTATGCTACGAATTATTGTCCGCTGACGCACCTTGAATATGGAATTCAGCAATTTTGCAGTTTTACCAATACAATGATATCATCTAATAACTTGGGCACTCTAGTAAATCCGCTACTAACTATTATAACATATGCTGTCCATTTCATTCGCAGTAAAATATTCATAAGAACGAAACAATTAGCGTATTCATTCAAACATTTCGTTCCACTCGGGCTTCAATCATGTTACTTGTTTACGAATACGTCAACAGTACGTATAGATGAGTCGAGACTAATTACTCGAATTCAGAAAATTATTCCAAAAATACTTCCAAACTAAAAGTTTTAATAATACATTTTATATACCGTGTATCTTTGGTTTCGGCGATCCTCTGAATCTCATTTGATCATACAGCCCTGCGTGTGTACGTATTCAAACAAAGCCGGTGAACTGTGATTGCATAGATTCGACGTCAAGACTAACAATTTGAATACAAACTAGGTACTTACTCCGGGAGTGACTGCACTCCGAACTGTTGTACTATTATGAGTAACAAACAACGCCTCTCCCCGTATATAGAACAATGGAGGGAATAGGTATTCAATGTGTCTGCTTAATGTTTTGAGACAAAAGCAGTGGAACAAAAATTCTTACTATCAAAGAGTTTTTTTTTTTAAATATTTAAAACTATATGTCAGTAATACATATTTTTATTAAAATGCACTGCACGTGGAATATATAAATCGTCTTTTTTATTAGGACTTTATTGATCTATTGTTTTACCAGACAATTTTATTACTTTAATATTTAGAAGAAACGTTTCAGTAGATACGTTTGAATATATATCGAAAATAGATTCCGTAAAAATCCATAAAGATTTTGTTGAGCCAAATTGCTTTCTAAAAACAAATATAATTGTTTAGGAAATATAATATTTTCAATATTCTCATCTGATAATAGAAAATTAAATTGAATATTTAAGCTTAACTTAACGTCATATCTTGCATAGTCATAAAATATGTAGTAACTGAAATTAATTACACGCACATAGGTATATTATAATAATAATCATGTCTGGTTTATAGTTTAGTTCCCAACTAAAGGTAGATTAACCGCTACAGTTTATAATAAGCTTAAATACACCATAATTACTACATTCTTTAAAGTCCAAAAGAGCAACAGCACATCCAAATTTCCATTCAAACTATCCACTTATTAAACGATTTTTCGAATAGATAAGAAATACCTCGGAATAGTTATTTTTATTTATTTACAGGTCTAATCGTCAGGTCATCGATGACCTGTAAATAAATAAAAATAACTATTCCGTTTCGTCACTCCGCTTTTCACCGCTATCTATCGAACATTTATCAAAGTATATTGAAACTTCAATATCAAAGAGGAGAATAGAATATCGAATATTCGTAGCCAATACTCATAAAATTGAAGTGGTCCTTTCGAGTGCAAGATTTCATTTATGGAAATATCTCACGTCGATTCTGTCTGCGCGAATAACATTTTACGATAGAATTTCAATGACATTGTTGACGTTGTTTGTTATGGCGATGAGGCACGAGGTGGTCCGCACCGGCCGGCGAACGCGGAGCGTGGAGCTTGGAGCGGGAGTTGATCAATTATTGTCGAATTGCTAGGCTCGGGAGGCGCGGCGGGCGCGCGGCCTGAGACCTTCGGGCTTGGGCGGCCGGAGCGCACGGAGCGGCGAACGGATCGATGGCAAGCGGACGCGCGCGGGACGCTCCGCTCCCTCTGGGATGGGGCGCGGCGCCCGACTTTCGCCGAGCTATTTATAGCATTCAAGCCGCTGACCTATTTCGCTGCAGCGCCACCGAGGAAGGTCACGGATTCAGCCTGCTCTCTGTCGTCGCGGCGCCATTGTCTTTTCAACCGAGCTGCAGTGCTAATTAAAGTTGTTGACACTTTGCCGCTTTCTGTGTATAAAATGCTCATCCTATCCTTGCCTCACATTGATCGTGTAACTTACATGCTGTATTCTCTTTCATATTTTGCTTTAAAGGCTATTTATACGCGACCTCCAGTCGGGCACATGTGTCAAAGGGAAAATATGTAAAGAACATTTAAATTGTAATATGCCTTTTCAATGAGACTTAACGATTAAATGTATTTTACAATTTTTTATTTTGTTTCTTTTAACGAAAAATATTGCTTTCAAATTTAGGGCCATCAAATTTGGTTAAAATCGCAAATTTAATTAACCTTCTAGTTTTGCCTCCATAAGGGTTGTTTTTACGGAAAAACGCCAAGAAGCGAGGTACGGATAAATGCGTCGAGTCACGTGTTGCTGTGTCTGATAGAACGTAATAATACCACTATCAGGACTGCCGCGCTCGATTGACCACATCCACTCAATTTTGGGCAGGTTTTATGAACTTATATTATGTCGAGCCGCGACTAAGTAGAGTCAGAATAGAAAGGTATCAGGCAATAAATACTCAAAATTAAAAATCACAATTTACCACCAAAATTTTGTCACCATTCAAACTAACTGTCGAAGCATCTGTTGAAGTAAATAAAGAATTTATTGCAATTACAGTTATCGAAAAATGATAAAATAACGCAATCAAATACGAGTTACATAAACCGTTTCGAACGATTTTCCTCGGCTAAGAATGTTAACATTCAATCATGCTCATAATTGTACGCGTTGAACCACATCGTACGGTGAATTATTGTGCCCAAAATAAAGGTCGTTTACAGCCGTCATAAAACGTTGGACCGTATTAGACCCAGCCTTTATTTGTACCTTCTATTTAAATATTGCGAAACCAGCACTAATCATATACATATTTTATGTTTAATTCAGAGAAAATAGTTCACATTTTGTATCTTAAATAATATTCAAATGCATAATGAAAATAAAAAATTGTGAGAGGCTAGAAAATACTGGCATTGAATATTATTCCAATAAGCCTTGCAACTATAATATGGAGAAATTCCAGTTTAAAGTTCATAAATCAATCGGTATTTTAACATTATTTTGACCATAAATATTGTCGACGACGTAAAATAGGTCGTATAGAAGTTTTAATATTTATGAATAAAACAATATTTAAAAACAAATGCCAAATTCAAAACAAGACATTGATTCAAATATTGCTGAAAACACAAAGAGTTACAACAAAATATTATACTTGTGAATTCAAATTCCCTATTTCTTTAATTTTTCAAATAATATAAGCTTTTTTGTCGTTTCTATAATGTAATAAAACGTCCTTTATTACGTAAGAACGAATGTCTCTAATTTTGGTATCCTTATACTTAAAAATAGGTCTAAATTTACAGAAATAAAATATTTGTATATGATAACTTACCCTGGAACTCCTTCCTGGCTGTACTGACGGAGGTCACTATGTTCGCCACGTGACCCAACACCGTTGCAAAGAGAAGCAAACCAAACAGGAGTTGTGCAATCACAAAGACATACTCGCCTTTGCTTCGTGGTCTAGGCAGATCACCTGTCAAATAATCATTCAAATAGTCATTTATCCTTTATTACTTACATGGAAAGCATCACTCTATGTATAAAATTAAATGTAAATAACGATTTCAAATACATACTAACTAACTTAATTATTACAAAATATTAATTACAGTATAGGTATAAAGTAGAACTAGTATAAGTGTATAGAGTTACAAATTATTCAAAATTATATCACCAGAAAATCGTAAAACAAACGGTAACAAAACTTTTTTATGTCAATTAGTTAATACAATACATTTATATACACAGTATACATAAATATATATATGGTATTTTTACATAATACAAATGTCGCGTCATATTTTCAGTTACCTAAAGCACATTAATAATAACTTTTTTTTTTCACAACAGTTGAAAAAAAGTCGTTCGGTAAGTTGACAGCATTTTAAATACGAAAATAGAACGAATAAAAACGATTCACAATACCCATACCTAAAAAAAAAAAATCAAACAAAGAAATCGACTTCTTTGTAAGTAAACAAAACTGCATTTAACTAAAAAATCGTGATCCGAACAACTGCACGGTCGGTTGAGTGTTTTCCGTTTTACCGCAACGCTATGAGCATAACTATTTAACTTACTATGAACGCACGTTTCCAGCATACAAATACCAATCACGTGGTCTACGTTGGTAAAAAAAAAACATATGACAATGAATGGTAATTGCATCGTGGCATTTGCAAGTGCCTATCAACATAGCCCAACCACGAATAAACTCGTGACCAAAATAAATCAATGCATTTATTTGTCGCACATTATCAATGTATAGTGCTTACTGGCTCCGAGGCGGACGTATGTACGTACGTATTTCAATAAAAGTTGTCGTATACGTTTATTTTCAATGGTCGTGTATTCTTTAATATAATGTATTTAATAATTCATAAGCCCTCGCCACCGCGTGCACATATGGCATGAGAATTGTTATCGTAACGAAGAAATATTCATTGTATATACTATATATACACATATTATATTACAAAAGTTAGTTGTTTTTATAAAACCAATATTTAATTAGACCTCATGGTTAGTTGTTACCACGTTACTGTCCATAGACTTCAACGCTGTAAGAATTATCATTATCACAGCCCAACAGTGCGTCACCAACTTTATGAACTAACATTTTATATCCCTCGTGCCTGTAGTTACAATGGCTCACTCACCTTTCAAACCAGAATATAACAATACTATGTTTGGCGGTACATTATACATATGATGAGCGGGTGGTATCTACCCCGATAGGCTTGCACCAGGATCTATTATATATAGACTCAGTTGATGAAGATTAGATGAGAGCCATTATTTCACTTTTGATTAATTTTTGGATATAATTATTATCCTGGTTAATATTTTGATGAATTTTGCAGATGCCGGATGAAATTCTGCCGCATATTACATTAATCATCATCAATCAACCAAACTGTCAATCAGTGGAGCAATGTGGTGGAATAAGCTCTAATCCTTCTCCTTGATAGAAGGCATTTGCCGAGTCACGAGTAACTTGCTTATATTATGCTTTAGATATGCACATTAAAACATTCAGAATTTCGTCGAAGATAAAAAAATCACCTCATGCTAGTATCTAACTATCATGACTTGTTTTTTTGTTATAAAATTAATTAGGCAAATTATAAACTAAATTATGCTGAAAACAATTAACTTCACGATTTTGTTTCGTAACACACACTCGAAACCAAGTGGATTGTTAAATGAATAGAGTGCTAACTAGAATGTAGCTTTACATTGTATACTTCGACATGCAAATATTAAACATACATTCCCAAAAGTACTGCACAGAATTTAGTCATTTTTGGTAAAACAAAAAGGTTTACAACAGTTCCGAAAAGTCTGCCGGAAAACGGGTATAAATGCCACCAGCTTAAAAAAAAAATCATGTACAAACGTAAAAAAAATCTGTCCACATATACGAACTTACTAGAGTAATTTGATTATTATATTATTTTGAGAATATCTCCTGAATTTGAATAACGAAGAACTTTAATTGTATATAATTAATACTTCGTATATTTTCACTATCGTGTAATATTATAGAAATAAATATATAATAGTATAGTCATATAGATATACATACATATATTATGATATCAAAGCGAAAGCTGCTATTCTTAAGGAAGGCTAGCCAACTGTGAGAGTTAGTGATAGTACACAAGTCTGTGCTCAAACACAAGTGTACTCTTTTATCCCCAACTCATAATCCGATGTGACGGTAAATTCGACACTACCGGGAAGTGTTCCGGCACGGGACCAACGGCTTTATGGGCTTTATGCCGAGGAATAAGCGTGACCATACTTTCAACTTCCAGGCTGTTATTGAGATTTTTTCTACAGAAAAATCCAATTACTTTTTATGAACCTGGGGTTTGAACCCGGGATCTCGGGATCTGAGGCCTTAATCTAGCCACAAGACCAACGAGGTAACATAATGTATTATGTACATTTTCTAGTTTCATATTTTTTTATATATTTATATATATATTGAATTGGGAACCACAATCATAACTCAGATCACCTATGTATACATTCATATATCTTATAATACGAGCAGATTGCATTAAAATTGCAATAAAACCTTCAATACGTCTGCCATCTTGCTTTTGCATAACGGTTGTTGCATTTAACGATTATAATAAAAGATGAAACAATGTCTCCGAACAATTACCTTTATTAATGATCGTCTCACCTTCGCCAAGCGTAGCGATCATAATTACGTACTTAAGTGTTACTCGCCAGCTCAAATGTTTCAATTAAATTCTATATTTAAAAAGTTTCATGAATATTTGATGGAACCAGCAACGAGTCATATATTTCCTTGGAATATTAATCTTTGTGTTGCGGCTCATTACTTCTCGGTAAAAAAAGAAAATAATGTGTTGATAATGATGACTTGAATGACGCAGGTTGCGCAAATGTATGAGCGAATAGATGTGTATTATCTATTCTCTGACTGTCATACTCTGGTTAGCAATCCAATAAAACCTGAAAGAGATCAGGTGCAGAATCTACGGCTTTTCGTACATAAACAACCTCCAAAATCCGGGCTGATAGTAAATATTTATTTACAGAAAAACCCCAATTACATGGTATTGGCTCTATCTAACTGGTTTGAAACAAGCACAAAACACTTGTAAATTTTTTACCTAAATTTATATATGTACTAGATATGTACTAGAGTTTGTAGACCTAACTTTTTTTATTGTTAGGAAATTAAAGATACGGTAAAGGTTGTAAGTTTGTAGTAAAATTTTACTAAAGAGCTGTAATTATTAGGAATTATGTAAATACATATATTTATTATTTTATTTCGTATCAACTGTTTTTGTTTTGGTTTTGGCAAAATAATAATAATCATCTCCCGTCTATATTATCTTGGCTACGTAAGCTTTATTTAATCCTGCAAACGGTTGCTATGGATTAAATACTTCAATTCAACTGAAACTGATCACTTGTATATGTTGTTGTTAAAGTTATTCAGACAAACAATGAAACTTAAAAACATAAAAATGTTCATATTTATGAAATATTAAAATTATTACATTTAAATATTTTTTACAGACAATTTACTTTTTTTTAAAGATACTTACGTAGGATGAAAAATATTATAAACTATTTTTAATCTACATATTGAAGTATTTAATTAATTGTAAATCTATTTCTGTTCAGAATATAGTTACTACCGACGAAAAAGCGATGAGGTGCTCAATGATAACTCTTCGCCACTTATTAAATAGGTCTGTTAATTATGTACAGTTGAATTATTATTTATACTGCTTGAAAATCGACGAAGACTGACAAAAATGACATGAAATTTATATTTATTTATGATTCAAGTTAAAAATATTCGCAGAATCCCACTATATAATACTAAACCTTGACAGAGATGTATTGATATTGTAAACTACTAATATACTTCGATATTGTTAAACGTGTATAATATCATAATGGCAATCCTTAACAGAATATCATCAATTTTAAATATAATTGTGTTTACTCATATTGATTACTCAATTCAAGGCAATTGCTAAAAATGGATGTTAGGTGACCTCGTCGATGTCACCCTTGAGAACCGATCTGTCTTCTGGCGCTTGCCTGCTTTTGTGCCGGTTTATGCCCCTAATATCCTCTTATCATAGGGATGAGTTATGTGCTAACCACTCTTTCGGGTTGCTTACGAACGTATATCATTTATAAAGCTGATCCTGGGACTAAAGAATATTTTTTTTCAAATTCAAATATATCTAATCGAACATATACGACATTTTCTTATTGTTTTTCAAAATTCTATCACCTGTTCGGAATGAACCACTAGAGAAGAACCGCTGAAAGAAACTCATCGGGATATTTTTTAAAACGGCCTGAAAGCAACGGCCTTGATACCCTTTGGTTTTTAAATATATTCGTAATTAATTGTTTAACCAAAGAATTAAATTTCCTTTGTATGTTTGTATATTATATTGTCTGTGGCACCAAAAGTCCGAAATTTCAGATCAAGTAGTTGAAAGGAACTTCGTGTTGCAATAACAGACCATACATACTAATTGTAAAGTTAAATTAAATGATGAAAACGAGAACATAGTTTTATCAATAATTGATCAACACTTGATATTGATAATTCGAATAAAACCCAGTAATTATGGTTAGCACGTGCCAATATACATATACCCATGGAAGTATGTATGTGTGGTGTATAGTATTTTATCTATATTTGAAATTAGTTTTTTTAAAAAAGGATAATAATTGAAAAATAAATCCCGCCTAAAGATTCAAAATGTATTTAAGGTTCTAAAAAACTGTTCATGGAGCAGATAACGAGTTCTACTCTATGAAGAACATAAAGATTAATTATACTGAATTTCAGTAATGTTGAATCAATTAGGACGGGAAATCGAGGGTTAAAATAGAATATAGATTTGTATTAATGACACGTTCGAATTAAAACAAATTAAACTGAAATTAAACTTTTCCTCGCATTGGGAAGAAACGAGTGGATTTTGTTCGCGTTTCGAAATGTATGTAATTGTAAAAACACCGCAGGAACAATTTAATGATTGTGCAATTTCAGTGCTGACCGTCCCTACCGCGATCACAGTATTCGGTCATTATTTTAGGGTTGGCCCATTTGCAATACATATTTCCCTGTCATGGTAAATAATTTTGCGTCAGTGATTACATTTTGCGTACCTTTTTATAAAAAAATATTTAGTTCTTTTGTATTAAGTTATGTCAAAAGAAACAATCTTTCATCCATTTTGTAATACAATTATTATGTAGGTACTTTTTTTCATTACCAATGCTTGACTTTTCTGACATTTATAAAATATTTTAAAGGGATTATTAGTGTATTCGACTCGCAGGTCGGCGGTCCGCCACAAGGCGGTTCGGCTGCGGGTGTAGTGGTTACGCAGCAAAGCCACGGGATTTACTTTAATTTAAAAATCAAATAATGCTTAATTAAAGTAAAAAATAAATTTATTTCTGGCTGTTTCAGATAATTAATATCAGATATAGAAAATTGTAAACAATTTCAAAATTAGATAATAAAATCTCGCTTAGGTTCTTCTCATGTGCGTATTAGTTACAGTTTTTATTTTGACTCATCCATTAGTAAATACAATGCTTTCACACTTAATACAATAACTTGAATTACAATCGAAACAAAATAAGAAGATACCTTTATTCACCTGTACTTTGAGTAGTGAATATAATTATTTATTGGATGGATTATCTTCTTTATCAAGATATAGAACAAATTACGTTGGCAAACGATCCATTGCAACAGTAACAGTGTATCCAACCCTACTGCCTAATTTTTGGCTAAATTTTTTGCTTGCGAATTATTTGACAGCTATAGAAAATCGAAAAAAATAACAGAGAGAAGAGGGCGGACGTCCTTTTAAAATATTACTCACGAAATGAGGGTCGGCGTCGTTTAGAAGCGTCAGAAACAGGCAAAGATGGTTTAATATTCCAAAAATGATTCAAATTTTTTGAACACCTATCGATATTAAAAGTATTGTATACGTCACATTATATTTTGAAGGTTTTACACAAAATCTAATATTTTTACTAAAGTAACCTTCTACGTAAATTACTCGTTCCTTTAGATATCAGAGATATCACGCCAAGTTCGGGTACAAAAAATAATAATAAAATATTTTTCAATGGAATCCTTAAAATAAAATGTTTACTGCAATGACGTTAACGAAAAACCCGAATAACAATTCTGTGTAAAACTGTTTTCGGCCTCACTGAGTGCTTTTACATTGTCATTAATTTTCAAACAAAGAACGCGATCTCTTACGACGATTCGTTAAATTTCGTTTTGCTGTCGTTAAAATTTAAAATATCGTAAGAAGACGATTTTGAGAAAAAAAAATTTAATTCAAAGTATTCCTGTCTGGGTAGTTTTTTCTAAATTGTGACGAATCAATACATATTTACTCGAGCAAGTTATTTAGCAAGTTTATGGGGATTGAGCGATGGTAAAAAAACGTAAAGTTAATATTCGTTGATTTTATAGACAATATAAAAATGTAATCATATTAATAATTTATGTATATAATTTGATTGATGAAAAAGATTAACTATACTAAATATTATTGTGGAATAATTAACATTGACCCGCACTGGCTTCACATGAGTGCAATGCTGATACTAAATATACTACAGAATGTCTAACAACGTTCACAGTTTTTCAGTCGTTAGACAATACAAACCGCTATGTCCCTGCGTTTTAAATCTGTTATATCTTCGAAAATATTCATTTAAATTATATACTGTAAAGGGCCATATTGATCTTTATTAAATGCACAATGTATTTAAGGTACTTAATCGGATAAGGATTAATGCTGTATTGCTTAAAATCGTTTAAAAAATAAGCCATTATTTCTCATAAAAAGTAAAGGATAAAAAATGGTTATTGTGGGTTATCCCTAAGAGATACACATATACCATCGCGAACTTTTTTGAAAACCTTTATAAGGTGTACAACACTGTAGTTCATTATTTTGATCTATCTCGTAGTGTTCAGCGATTGCAACGTAAGCGCAAAAAATGTGTTTATTTACGACATCACTTTAGAGACCTCTAAAATGATTAGTTTTTATCTACTATATTGTGCATGCATTATCCATATAAATCTTTCTCGTGAATCTTTTTATCTATTTAAAAAAAACCACATCAAAATCGTTGTGTAATTTTAAAGATCTAAGCATACACAGGGACAGACAGCGGTAAGCGACTTTGTTTTATACTATGTTATGATGTAAGATGGGTTAATGAGCCACCTAATATTAACCATTATTATATTGCCAATCCGCCATTCGGAACTAAGATGTCACTTGTGCCTGTGCCTCAAAAAGGAACACAACATACTAAATATTGCTGTTAGGTAGTTGAATATGTAAACAAAGTCAAGTAAACTATTACATGTATGTATATTTTTATTTATAGTGATGATGTTCAATATGAAAGTGAGCCAGTGCAATTACAGGCGTTATTATTAATAATACGGATTTGAATAAAATAATAAAGAAACGTTTCGCATGAAATTTTCCATTAAATATCAAAAATGTGGAAAGTATTTAATAAAAAAATACCGCAGTTCAACCGTAATAGCGTATAAACAGTAATAACCGCCCCAAAAACATCAGCATATCGCATCCGATACCGTAATCTAAAATTTGAAAACTTTGCGCTGAGGGTTCCCGCATATTATTGAAGTTATTATGAACTCCACTTTATTGGAGTGGACGTCATTATGGTATCTTATTCCGTAACGAACGTTTCGCCGACTGCGTGTTATATTCAAATAGTTTTAAACTAATGCCCAAAAGTTTAACGTGTTTATATTCGTATGAATTTGCATGAAATAAAGATATTTTAAAGCATTGTTTGAAGTGAATACATATCGTAGCGTTTGTAAAACTTTTTTTAATGTAGACGGACTGGCGAGATGGTAAGTGATCACTACAGCCAATAGGCACTGCTACTGTAAGAAGTATTAGTCATCAGGTACACCTTATATTCTACCATCAAACAGCAATACTTAGTATTACTATTTTTCAGTATTTGAAGTGAATGAGCCAGTATAGAGCCGAGATGGCCCAGTGGTTAAAATGCGTACATCTTAACTGATGATTTCGGGTTCAAACCCAGGCTAGCACCACTGAATTTTCATGTACTTAATTTGTGTTTATAATTCATCTCATACTCGGTGAAGGAACACATTCACGATGTGTCTAATTTCAACGAAATTCTGCCACATGTGTATTCCACCGACCCGCATTGGAGCAGCGGGGTGGAATATGCTCCAAACTTTCTCCTCAAAGGGAGAGGAGGCCTTAGCCCAGCAGTGGGAAATTTACAGGCTATTAATGAGCCAGTATAACTACTCTCAAAAGGGACATACAATCTTACTTCCCAAGATTGGTTATGCATTGACAACGAAGGTAAGATAAATCGTACTGCGTCATGTATTTGGGCAGTGGTGACCACATAAGGTGTCTATGTATTTTAAAGAATAATAAAACCTCTTAAAATGATTATTTTTTCTAAAGTACAACGTTCTAATAAAAAAAACATTAAATAAAATAAATAAACGTTCCACGAATGTAACAATATGGGCGAAATCGATCATCCCTGTTATCCGGCCGAGGCTGGTATAATAGGACCACAACGGGGCGATATCTCCGACAAGATTTCTTTCACTAAATTCGGAACCATAATTTATCGTCAATATATTGGATACTGGAATAAAAATACTTTAACCTCGATCTAAGAAGATTATAAAATATACGCGTTCGTTTTTTTCGTAATAATATAACTTGATGTAACAAAGGGGAAGCCTACAAATTAATTATAAAACAATTATATTATCCGAATATGTTTAAATTATAATTAAAATGTACTTTTGTCAACTAAATGTGCTTACTATTAGTTGTATTAGTAATGGTTGAGTCGTAATGTCAAACTTTCATCGGACACGTCCAAGTTTGCACATATTTGCACATATTTGCACATGAAAAGATAGTGATGCTTTCACGATTTAAGCCTGCGTCCATTGGTTTAAAATTCATGGTCGATTCTGAGTCTCGGTAGCTGTTTATCAATAATATTTCTAAAAACAAAAGAAACTTCTAATACATATTTTTGATGTATAAAACGTATTACGTATTGTATTAATTAAATCTTCTTGTGTCTACGTTAAATTGTAAAGTGTATTAATACTAATATAGTTAGTTAATTTTCTTATTATTTCCGACCACAATGTTCGACTTGCTTTCTAGACATTGTTCGCTTTTGTTGAAGTGAACTTTGGAGCAGATTTAAATTTTTAAACCTTTTAAAAATATTGAATACACTTCCAGCTTGACTAATCCGAGACGGAGTCGTAACAGCTTACGAACTTTCAAAACGTATTTATTGAAAACAAAGAAATGAAGACAGTATAAGAAGAAAATACTGTGTATTTAATTTCACACCGCCATTGTTCTAAGGAGTCTCGTGCAGACAGATTCTTAGAAAGTTGCAATTTTCCTTATCCTCTCAATATAAAGTCCAACAGCTTTTCTCTTTAATATTTTCTCTTATACCTTTAAACCGAATTAGTAGATCTCATGTTCATCTTTACTTTTACGATTATCACGAAAAAGTTATCTCAAAGAAAATTTTAAATGGCACGCGATTGCTTTAAAAGTTTAGTTTATTTTTATAATTTTTCCTGTTTTCTCACATAAATATAATAAAATTTTGTTTTATTCTGGTAACGTGTTATATAAGCTATTTACTAAAAAGGTTTTAGTATGTACATAAATAGATATGTAAAGATCTCATATATCCAATCGAATGGTTTTAATATAATTGGTCCTTTAAAAAAATGTTCATAATAAAAAAATTGAATTACGTGTATAAAATACTTACGTCATAATAAAAAAAAAAAAAGTCACATTTATTTTAAATAACAATTACTCATTCAAATAATGTTATATCTACCCCCATTATTTATCTAATACCCAGCGTTATAAATAATGTTAATTATATTTAAATTCAAGATTATTTATTTACATTAACAGTATATCACGTGTCATCTTAAATGTGGGATTTGGAAAGTACATGGGTCTGATATAGCGAGTGAATATATTGTTATGGCCCGCGTAACCTCAACAACAATAAGTAGATGTACGCAAATGCGAAATTCAAATGACAGCCATTAAACGAAATGAGGCTAGACATTCAA
Source organism: Vanessa tameamea (assembly GCF_037043105.1). Lineage (NCBI taxonomy): Eukaryota > Metazoa > Arthropoda > Insecta > Lepidoptera > Nymphalidae > Vanessa > Vanessa tameamea. The sequence goes on along the minus strand of NC_087313.1, from coordinate 6,297,966 downwards.
ACACCTCCGCCATTTCCCGGTGTCATCGTGCTCACTAGTTTCTGTGCAAATATTTGAACAAAATTTATTATTGTGCTACTTCGGGATAACGTGCAATATCAAGTATACAAAAATCAAGACTATTTTCGATTTCAGTCAGGGTATTGACTAAAATCGAAAATCAACTCTTTATCTCTTTCTCGCGCACAATACAGAAACAAAGAGATAACTTCTTTGTTTCTCTGTATTGTTGTCTTTATTTTTCGTGTCGTACTTTAAATTAACTTATTTTATAATTCTAATAATTCATAATAATCTAAAATAAACAAAAAAATTATAAAATAATATATTATTATATGGCTTTGTGCAAGTCCATCTGGGTAGGTATCTCCTACTCATCAGATATTCTACCGCCAAACAGCTGTACTCAGTATTGTTGTGTTCCGGTTTGAAGGGCGATAATGAGCCAGTATGACGACAGGCACAAGAGGCATAACATCTTAGTTCCCGAGGTCGGTGGCGCATTGGTGATGTAAGGAATGGTTAATATTTCTTACAGCGCCATTGTCTACGGCCGGTGGTGTCCACTTACCATATATCATAAAAAAAATATATAAATAAATTTAATGAATTTAATATTAAATATTCTATAAAACATAATGTTGAAAATTGTTCATCCCTCTAATACAATGAAGTGTAAATTTTCAAAAGTATCATAAATTTGTAAAGTTAACTTAACATAAAACTTTTTGAATAATCTTATCGTTCCTCATTAAATCAGTTTACTTCTACATTTTATCATTATATTTTTTATCTTGTAAAAGTATTTCAAATTATTTAAGCTTAAGCCTGTTACCATCTTTATCTATTTTTGACGCTTTTAATAGTTTTTATATTAACTTAACTTACGATAAATGCATTATGAGAAATTTAAGCCATTTTTTACGTATACAATGGGCTAGTCCGTCTGTCGTCTAGTGTATAATATATATAATTACATTGACTTACTCACCTTTCAAACCGAAACATAGCAAAACAGAGTATTCATTTTGACGGTAAAATATGGTCCACAACGAGCATGAACAAAATCCTACCACTAGCAGTAAATTGGTATTTAAATATTAGTTTATTTTACGACCATAATATAATTGATCCTAGTTTTTTTTTTTTTTTAATAGTAACACAAACAAAACAGCAACGAAAAGCGTTGTAAAGATTTTAACTGTATAACTATAGTGTTTTACAGCGTATTAATTAACAAAAATTCCTGTTCTCTATAGTCATATACAGGCAATTAGCGGTTACATTTGATCGTTTGTGGCAAACCACTGACTATATAATTTTGTTATTAACTACTGTGCACTATGTGTTGTTCGTACATAGAGGCACGGAATGCAGTACAAAATGTAACTAGTATTTCATACTACATACAATCATCAGCAACAACGAAATAAAAATAATACAGCCGACATTTATTATTATGAGATATTTATTGGAACTATCTCTTATATATTAATAGCGTAAGCCGATTTTTATCCCAGTGATTATGGGACGATAGCTAAATAAATAAATAAATATTGGACAACATCACATACATTACTCTGATCCCAATGTAAGTAGCTAAAGCACTGATGTCCATATTGTTATGGAAAATCAGAAGTAACGACGGTACCACATACTCCCAGACCCAAGACAACATAGAAAACTAATGAACCCGGGACCTCGGAGTGGCGTACCCATGAAAACCGGTGTACACACTACTCGACTACGGAAGTCGTCAAATGCACATAAAAAATCGGTTATGGTCTCATTTTGAAGAGCTAAAGTAGTAGATGTGCAGAAAATTAAAGATGATTCTTGGTTGCAATTTAATAAATTGTTACGATTTAACAACACAATATATTTTAGAGATCGGAAAAAGTTACTGGCCGGTAAGAGGGGTAGTACGGCTGTATATTATGTACGGCTATCGACTTGCAGTTTTCAATGTAGTAAAATGAAAACAAAACCTGTCATAGGTTTCGAAATAACTAAAAAATATTTTGTTTAAACGCGAAGTTTCGCGGAGGACCCACTAGTAAAGGTTTATTTTTTTATGACATAAGTAGGCGGACGGCCAAATAGACCTGATGGTTTAATACGTGATGAGTGGGTGGTACCTACACAGACGTTATTATTTGGATATAACTAACGTTGATACCAACTTCGCTCGGCAGTATTGCTTTGGAATTTATTTATTAACTTTAATAGTATATACCTGTAAACATGCTCCTCCTGGTTTTGATTTCCACTTTCATTAAGGATGCTTAAAATGTAGTCTACGACGCCTCTCAATTGTGGACTAAGACACGTACCGTACCCGAAATGAATTATTATAAAAACTACTCCTAAGTCAACACATGAAACTCAGTGGTGTTCGCACGAATTTAAACCCGCCGATAAAAAGCACGTGTTCGATATCCATACCATGTAGCTTAAAGCACTTTATAAATTGTTACGTTATATTCGTAACATTGTATTTTTTACCACTAAACTAGATATAGCACACAGTAGCCGCTGCATTATATATTTAAAGCGTATTCGTGATAACAGTTTTGTCAACGTACGAAATTCCAGCTTTTTGTATTCACTGTTGAAGCATTTTTCTTATACTTATATACCTTACCAAGCATGTATAGTATTCTACGAACATAATTATTAAAAATGCATTTTATAGGGAAACCATTTTTAGCTCAGCAAGGAAATAACGCCCCGGGGATTACTCCGGTTCATTAAAAAATATCTGCGCTAAGAAAAAAATTGTATCGTCTTTCCTTCGAGAGTATTACTGTTTGTACGGTATTAGCCTTATAAATAAGCGGCGCGCTTCCGGCAATTATCGCCCTATTTATGGGCGGAAAGTGTCAACCTCCGGCTGAGCTGGTCCTACTCGATAATGTTTATTGTTAAACTATATAATGATAGAACCGAGATCGGCTAGATACAAGCATTCGTTACTCTCAATGGAGAAATAGTGATTCAAAATCAGGATACAAACTTAAAATATACTAAACCTCTATACATTATTTTAACATTATATATGTATATATAATGTTAAATTGATTACTTGGCAAAAGTCTTGATTGAATTTACGAATAGCAATTTCGAACGTAAATAAATCGTTTTCAGTAAATTCCATTTAAAGCCAGTATCCCTATTCTCATATAAGGGAGGAGAGCATTTCGCAAATACACAAAATACCCGTTTGTATAAACCCACGCAATACATATAAGCACTTAATTTGCCATACAAGCTGCATTTAGGATAAAGCATCTAGGGATTTACGTAAGGCACGTGCTGGAACGATTACCCTGCGGCAATTTTAAGCCATCAAAATACGGAAATTTCGTCCGCATCCTATAAATAAATGGTTAAAAAAATATATGAATGATATATATTTTTATCTATCTAGCGACCTAGATAAATTTCACTTTTGCACACAAATTTCAAGTTCAAATTATTTTCTTCACTAATTAATTTTTTTTCACGACATACGTTTTTCAGATATTTTGTGATATGTTTTATTAAATAATTAAATTATCAATCTAAACATTACATTTACAATACATAAAATTAATTTATAAAACTAGTTTTCCTACATTGATGAAAAGTTCTAAAATTATTATATATCACTTCGATGCTTGTCATATACATAGGTAATGAGATGAACACACTGTAACTAAATTATTTTGAAAGACATAGTATTACGACAATATCTATCTGAGCTGTACTTCCGTACAGGACTATCACGATGCCCGAGGGGTATAAATTGAAGTCACGCTGCGCCATATTATTTTAAATTCAAATATATTGTACTGAGTTATTTTTTAACTCAAAATTTTCATTTCATTCACTGAAACAGATAAGAATAACTAATAAATATAAGAAATCAGTGAACTGGCTTTGTCTCAGTCGACACGAATATCCACAGTGGCGAATGGCGGTAAACAGATATTCAGCTGGCACTTCACGTCGATAGCGCTTGACTCGAGGGAGATTTTGCTATATTTTGCTTCCTTTGTTTTTTTTTTTTTACAGGACCAAGCGCTTCTAGGATCGCGTTTAAGATTCGTAGAAACGTTGAATCATAAATGAATCTACTATGTGACTGAGATTCGTAATATATTTTTTCTTTTATACAATCGAGCGACAGAAACTTTTTGTAATTCCCCGCGTCTTGCACGACAGTTTTTGATGAATATATTGTGACGTCATAATAAAACGGTGTCACGTAAAGTAATCTTTCCAGCCATCAGCTTTAACGACGTCAGCCTCAGTGTTCGCTTAGAAGGGCTGTTACGGAATTGACAATACGCGCTTAACATGATTTACCATGGTTGGGGTTGCGAATTTTAAAGAACTTAATTAATTATATTTCTATAAGATTATTCAGACTTCAAAGTATTCTATTGTAAGTCAAAATGAACTCGTATTCAATATTCATTATTTATTAAATCTATGAAATTAGTAATTTTTCTGAGTATCAGTTCAAAATAGGAACAGAAACTTTTTTTTATTTTCATTTAATGATGCCCACACCGCAATCATAAATATTTAATGCTTTACCGAACATTCTAAGCTTAAAAGTTTCCGTAATGAAGTTTGAAACACTGTAAAAGCTATCAGTTATGTACTTCACTTATGCCTACAATCTACATATATACTTTACCTATTTTGATAAAATTTACATACTCATCACGTAAGCCTTCCTGTTTTGAATTTAGACAGAATTGTTTGTCACGGAATTTAAACTGAAATAATAATATCAACACTAAATTATCATTTAAATGAATTATCACGCAAATTATATAGTACATGTTATTATATTTAAAAATTGCTGCATTTCAGAGACCAGAGGTTCCGTGTAAGTAAATTAAACAAACGACGGCTAAAGTCCGGCCAAACATGTCTGTACTTAAATATTACTTTTAATGTGAAACATAATTGTAACTTAAGGGTAAAACCAACTCGTATGCCGCGACGCGACGCTTAAAAATATTTTTATTTTATTAATAAAACTGTATTTTTATTTGTTTAGATATTTTTTTTTATCATATATTTTTTTGAATAGCCATTGGTTTGGGCATAGGTACCCGATATATAGTTTTTTTATTATTATTTCCTATTCTCGTTATAGAAATAAATTATAGTAAAATAGTAAAAGTAAAGACCTTCAGGATTTAAACCAAAGTTCGCGGATTCAAATCCAGAGCATAACTATCATCAGGATATAATACAAATATCAAAAACAAGATATCAAGAATGACGTTCTGCCACGAACAATGATCTTATTTTTCTAGAAGAGTTTTTGGCACATTTTGGCAATTTAAAGTAATTTTAATTCATTTATATTTTCGTTATATCCATCGTTTTCACAACTTTATAGAAATCATGCTAACCGAATCTTATCTGAATAAAGCATATGTATATTACGAAGACTTATTTTACTTTAGTATCCGAACTCTACTTTAGTAAAAACGAGTTAAACATCATGTGTTTTGGATGTGCGCCAACCATTCTGCAGCCTTCAAATAAACTGACTTAGAATTAGTTAAAATTTTGCCAAGTTTTTAATAGTTCTTGGAGAATAACTATTGATTATTATATTCTTAACACTTTCGGGTTAAATGAAAATTAAATTTGATTTATTTCCCATTTTGCAATGCCTTAATTTACTTTGAAATATGTTTATATATAATATACATTCTTATTTGTTTAGGCGTGTCAACCTTCTACGTGCCTGTATATGGTCAATTCATCATCAAAAATATTTGAGAGATGTGGTAATCACCACTATTATATTTGGTAGTAATAGTGGTACCAACTAACACGATCGCGGTCCAGCCTAACAAGCTAAAATATTTTAAATAATTAGACGTCATAATATTTTTCTTTTTATAATGATTTCTGTTAAGAGAATTTCGTACTAAATAGATTGTTTAATAATGCAAAACTATAAACAACCATAAAAGTCACGAAAATGTAATTATTGCCAGAGCATCCGCTTACAAATAGTTTTCACAAAGAGCCCTGTCCCTCTTCCTAAATATTTTAGAACGGGCTATTCTAGTTAAGCTGGCGAACGCCAGAAACTACGTTAGTGATGCGCTTTGAAGGTACATTAATGGCTTCATACACTAGAACCAAGTATTACGCGACCAATCAATTTTTAGGTACATTTAAAGTTTTGTTAGCCGTTTGAATAGATTTAATATAAAATACACAACTTAATACGAATAACTGTGTTTATGCACATGGTGTAGCTCATGCGCATATTCGCTGCCCAACCAATGAGGTGCGTTGCTTTAACGCGTTTGTTGACGTATTAATCCTTCTCACGAAACGTGTTTTGCTTTAAGAACTCAATTTCTAAATTAAGAATAAAAGGTAGATGTTGGGCAATACTCACCGATGGTCGTGAGCGCCAATGTGCACCAATAATAGCTCTGTAGATACTGTTTCACAACATCCGCAGTCTCCGTGTCATGATACACCCAATTTTTACTACCGAACCCATTGTTTTTATATATAATATGGTACAAGCACCCGTTCCAATGGAATATCACTAACAAATAATGAATTAAACTTGTAGATCTAAACAAATTAGGATAGTTCGTGTGCCGCTCTGTACGGTCCATGAATGCCCAGAAACGATAAATCTTCACGAGCCTGAAGGAGCGTAGAATAGAATTGAAGCCAATGGACAGGTAAAGGAAGTCCAGTGGTAGTAAGCAGAGGCAATCGATGTAAAATGTGGTCGAGTTCATGTAATGTGCCCTCAGCTTTGCCGCATCCGTCTGCAATACGCCATCTTCTAAGTATCCCGTCCGAAAGTGAAACAGAATGTCCGCTAAGTATAGAAAATCCGAGAAGTAATCCAAGCAAAACCAAACTATGAGAGTTTCCCCTGCAACAAAGACATAAGGTTAAATTCTTTTTAAATATTTTATATTCGTAAAATGTATGTTTGAGATTCCTTACTGCAAACAAATTAAAAAATTCAATAACTTGTTCGTTGAATATTTGCGTAATTAATATTTAATGTAAATTTCAAGTATGTTCAACAAAATTCTCCTTTGTTAGCTCACTGCACCCACACTTGCAAATTTTATTAAAACAATGGAAAACTCTAGCGATGCAACATTGGAATGTACCTTTCAAAGTATCACATTGTTTTTGGTGCGAGACATTTAACTCGGAAAAGCTATTTAGGTAAGTAATTTAATTCTCCGCGAAACAAGTTGTGGAAAACTATGCGTTGTACGCTAAGTCGCTGCAACCTAGATCGTTCAACTAATCTACCTCGCGATCTTAAATAGAGACGTCTTTTGCATAAGAACGAGAATCAAAATTGGATTTTTATCCATTTAACCGTTTTCATTTAAATCCATCTGTCCGTTGAAATGAATGAAGACGTTATATAGAACTTATCCTTTATAGCTATATATGATTTCTATCAACTCTAGAGATGTGCAATGATCATTTAAAAACATACGAAATATCAAAAATATTTAACAATTTTTTTTGTAAATATTTCAAAATTCAATTAGATAGATGTTTTGTGATACAGGCTACAGTGCTACTAAAACATATTTATTTACAAAAATAAATAATTATCACAAGTAAAAAATTGTAAAATGTGTAACGAGCAAAATACATGTATAGTGTACTCTGTTAAAATACTATGGTCATTATTTCAATTTGAAAATCTAGGGAAATTATACCTCAATACTCAGCAATTAGTGTTTAAAAAAAATTTCCGATGCTCCAGTGACACGGAGCGAACATGTAGGCATTTTTCTATAAGATAAATATCCCTCAAAAGAGGAAACAACAGGCTTTAAATTAACTCATCAATTTTATTACTTACCGTTAATTTCTTGAAAAGCGAACCTATAAACGATGACCCAAAGGTTGTAAAGGAAGGCTAGTGAGACGACCATGGACCAGTAATAGCACAAACGGCCAGCGGGGTCGAACACGAAGGACCAATGCGGGCCCGACCGTAGTCGTCCGCTGGTATACGTCGACCGCCGTCTTAATCCTCCTCTGCTACCACTACACAGATAAAATAAACGTTAACAAATAATAATAATAATATCAACATCGATATACCGACTGTTTTTAATATTCTATAGAAAAAGACCAACCAACCTCTGTTGCTAAATTTAAGATTGTAAAGGAATGTTTTTGTGCAAAAGTTTATTATACAATAAGTGAGTTCTTAGATAGGTACACTTTGGTAATGAAACGATCGCCTCCAGCTATTTAGTTTTTATATTGCAATATTGTAAACAGTTAGAAAGTTTCGAAAAAAATTAAGAGGCTGACTTTCTTTTGTCAGATCTTATCTGGGTAGGTTACTTTTTAGAACCCGTAGTGATTTATATTTTCGCCGCCAATAAATAAGTATGCTATATTGAATAAATAAATTTGAGCTGAATCTGGTGGAAGAAAGTCTATTTTGATTCTAATTTTCTTTTAAAACCAAATAAAATAATACACTGACAACGATAATTATGAATTAGATTTTCCGTATAATAAATAATTGTCATTGTAAAAATACTACAAATAATTTTAATTGTACTTGGCGAAAACTTATAATATAATTTTTATTACCTTTTAAAACACTGACTGCACTAGCACTATAATATAACATAAAGTGCTTATTGCACTAATAAAATTTTAGTACAGTTGCGTAAAACCTATTCACAATACACGTAACTAGAATATTCACAACGGCTAAAGCAAAGGATAATGCAACCAAATCTATTCCATTGGATTTTATTACAATATCGATATAAACTCATTTAATACTGAACATTAACATAAATCAAAGATATCAAAATCAAATCATTGTTGTAATACGATGTTTAGATATCGAACATGCTATTACTGATATCAAGTAGACAATACATGAACTATTACTACACTATTACAACACTATTAAGACTGAATCAAACGTTGAATTATATAATTAATATCACAGAAAGTCTACGCTTAGCTTACACTAACGTTAGTCTTAGCTGTTTGTTTAGAGTTGGCAGATTGTGTTCATTATTAGGGAGTGCGTAATCCCAGATCGGAATAATTGAATATCACGCTTACCACCTGAGAATAGGCCGCAAGGATGTTGGGAGTGTTTCCAATTAATCTAGGACGGAAACCGGATGGCCTTCCCACTGTATGGCGGTACTAGTAATGGCAGATTCATTATCTTTGACTGACACAATTTCAATAGCACTAGCATTCGGCTCAGTGCAAACTTTATAAAAGGACTAACTTTTGTTCGCAACTTAGTTCCCGTGAACGGAAGTTAAATTGATCGTTTACTGACATTTAACGTGCACAATTTTCAAAAGATTTACTCGTTCCTCGATATCATCGCACTGACAAAATGTTCTGCTTAATTTTTATAATTGAATAACCTTTGATTCAAATACAATAAATAATTATAAATATATTTATTAAGCACATATTTATTTATTGTACTTTTATATTAAAGTATTTAATAGACTCTATTAAGTATTTAAATATAAACACGTCATTTCGCATTTGATATGCAGAATTCAATTAATTGCATTTCAATTTAAACCGTTTCGTTTAATTTTGAAATATTACGTAACCGTTTTCGTTTACTGTGCAAATTAATTTGGAACAAATGCATAACACAGTTTAATTCACTAAAGCTAGCTAAACTATTGTATTTCAAAAGTTCTCGCTTGATTAAATGTATTCGAAGGAAATATAGATACAGCGGTTTGCATTGCTATGTAACTTCCGTGGTGCTGTGTTTGAATGATCAACTATTTACACCGAACATCAATGCGATGCCACGGTTGCTCTACGTTGCTACTCATTTGTTTATCATATTAAATATTTAAACTAAACCCTCGACGGTGTAATCGTATCTTTGATGTTGATATTTTAAAATCGAACCAACTAATGATTTTTAAAATGAATACTAAATATATTAATGTAACTTATAAAAATAGCATTTAACTTTGCTAAACATCAAAACTATTTATTTATTTTAAATTTGAAAAATATTTTCGAGCACAAAGGTCAATAGGCATAATATAGATCTTAGATCTGATAGTTGGTGGCGTATTGGATTATACGGATTGGTTAATTATTTTTACAGAGACGGTAGCACAAGAACCTAGGAGGCTAGGTCCTGATACACACATGAAGCTTAAATGACGATTGCGGCTTGAAACCAAATAAGAGGAATTGTTTTAATTTGCTTATAAATGATAAACATCGTGAGAATGTATCTGCAATGAATTTCTGTCACCTTTGCAAGGTGTTGGAAAAAGTTCCAAACCTCATAGAGAAAAATATATCTTATCGTAGCAGTGATATATTTGCATTATTTTTTTTTTACAGTGGCAGTATATATGATACCAAATACCAATAAGAATTCTTTTTAAAAAAAAAAAATACAATTAGTTCCCCTTTTCAGAGATAATTCTTGCATTTATAGTAAACAGAAACGCAGAAAAACACATGGGAATACGAACAGTTCTACCGTTCAGCCTATATATTACAGCGCTCTACTACGAATGTCCCTAACATTCAGCATGCGCCTGAAATTACTAATGCCAAACGTTAAATCCAACATGTTACATCTCCTATACCCGTAATTACATGTACCCTCGTTTACCACAGGCTTAGTCGACGGAAATTAGCGATAATCGACCAATAGATAGGATATTCAGAAATCTCAGTGCTTTGCTTTAAATATTACAAAATTAAAACATTTATTTATGTGCCAAAGTCGATCAAGTACAAACAAATATTTGACTTCTTCAAATTTTTTTTAAATATTTTTAACAACATTTGCTGCTATGCTATATTTTAACTAAGTCAACAGTATTGTACATGTTATTTAAAATATATTATGAAAGTTTGTAAATAATTACCTATCGGTTCCGTTACAATGCGGTGTAGCGAGGTGGTTGTGCGAGTGGTGCGGTGCGGGCGTGGCAGGCGCATGCGGCGTGTGGGGCGTGCTGCGCCACCCGCTCAGAAGTGGCGCTTCTCCGCTAGCACCCAGCAATTTTAATCTAAGTATATTTTTATATGGAGTAACAACAATATGTTTCTAATACTAAATTTAACTTTAAATCATAAATGTATTTTTTGAATCTGTGTAAAACGGTTTTATACATACAACAGCATATTTAGATATATGTCATTAGAACCTAGTAGCTGGCAAAGTTTGAGCTACTGGATATTAAAGTAACTGCCAAAGATTTTTAAATATACTCGTAAACTATTGATTTTTACTAAATTTATATCTTAGTAAAGTGTAAATCTCAGTACGCATGGCAGAAGTGAAACTTCTATGGCAATCTACACACATAATCTGAAACTTAAAAATTCGCGCCCAAAGAAGTTTATCTTCTGAAATATAAACTGTTATATTTTATTCTTGAAACTAAAAATGCATAATTCACTGGAAAGTTAAACCGTCTTAGCAGCGCACGAGCTGCTACCATTACAAATTGGTTTTCCAAATGCATCTTGGGACCGTAGTCTACAAAACCTTATTCGATGTAAGCTGTCGTACCGTGAAATGAGATATAAAACGCTCAAAATTGTGATCGGTTCTATTGCGGCAATATAGCTCCGCTTGCTCATACCTATACCAATATTATCGGCTTAATATACCAGAAGCGAAATGTTACATTTCACAGAATATAAAGGGGGATTGAAAACTCCCTGTGAACATTTTAGCACAGTTTTTTATCACAAACTAAATAATTTTACAAAGTTTAGTATTCAATATTTTCATCATGAAACGAGTTTTATTGTAATTTAAGAGTTAAGCGGTTTATCGATAAAAGTAGAAGCCCATCGAGTCAACACTTATGATTAAGGCATACTTCAGAAGAGGGCTCTTGCGTTCCTCGGCAAACAAGAGACAGGCCCTCGAACCTCTCCGCTGCTGACTTAATGGGAGTACAGTTTAGACACGTAACTTAAGAAAATTGATACCTTCTGAAAAGATCACTTAGATTTTGTGCGTCTTTTAGAAGCAACACATTACATTGAACGGAATAATGGACTGATGGACTGAGTATTTTGTAACTTGATATTCTATACACAGGATATTAATAGAATATGTATTCGGCGCGTGTAATCTTCGTAAAATAGACGTGTTAAGGCCCATCTAAAACCTTTTTTTAATCCGTCCCATTAATAAAGATTACAGTTCGTTCAAATAAACAAACTCTTTAACTTTATAATTTAGAAATCTATATTTATTATTTTAATATAGAATAATATATTATTACTACTACGTCATTTATTTAATTTGGAGACGTATTTCTATAGTGAAGAACTGTCTTGACTGAATCCAGTTTATGATATATAAAGGAATACCGTTTTTTCATCTCGTTGAACGTCTCAGGTTAACTCTTTGCCTTACCATAAAGATTTTTTAATTATAATTTTTTTTATAGATTTCAATAAATGAGGTCAATATATTTTATTTATTACATAGATAAAATATTGCTTAAACTATCATCGTAATGTGTCGCCTAATTAGCACGAAGTATTTAGTATGTAATATTAAGTTAGAGATAGCATTGTTTTAATCTTTATGCCATTGATATAGTAGCTTTGACCACAAACTAGATAGGAAATGAAATAACCTTATTTATCAAAACGTTGGCCATAGTAAGAATATTCACACATTTATTAAATTTAAAAGTTTTTCTAAAATAAAGACCATGAATTGAAATCTCGGATCTTTTATTAAACTCTTAAGGACATTCATCTTTACTTATTTGCTTCGCCACAGACATTGAACTTTTGACGTTTTGGGTATAAATTTTATACCTATTGGTATTTTTATGTCCGTTAATCTCTTATTATTAATGAAGTTAACTGTATAAATATATATTTCCACTTATTACCTATTGGAAAGGGAGAGGGCGTAATACCTCCAATCTATGCCGCTCCAAGAAACTCCCTTCGAATCCTCTTAGTTAATTACTATGTTACAGGCCGTGATATTGCTTCCATCTACTCTCCTAATCAAATAAATTTAGTTACACGAAGCTAGAGTTACACTTAATTTTGGATAGTATATAAATAATTGAAACGGAATCGTTTTTAATTCAATAAAATTAGCAATTAACATCTATCTAAAAACGCTTTTGCGTATTATGCCTTTATCATTCGAATTAATTGCAATAAGGTTTTATATATTATTAAATAAAAATATTAAAAACTCGACTCTCAAATTACAGAAGGTTGATGTTTGGTAGGCTTGATCAATGAATTATGGCTTGGTTGAACTTTACTGTTATAAAACACATAATATACAAAAGTGTGTTTTAAGCCAATGAAAGTGGATACGTCGTGGATACAACGCAAAGAATAAATTTAAAAAATAAATACAGTAAAAATGCGTATTTAGTTTCAGTTTAATAGTCACTATTAGCATTAATTTTAGAATGTAACGTGCTCTTAGATTACACAACGCTATCTATAAATCAGGTTTGAATTAAAAATTAACGGACCGATTAAGTTGGCTTTTGAGTGGAGTCGTATTAATTATCTTTCGAAGTTTAGAACGATATAAATATACATTTACATAGTAGACGTGCCAGCTTCGTATTCAGCATATAAGAAGGGGATATATACCTGCGACTACAGTAAACAGTATTTACTAAAAAAAAAATGTATTTGGACTTTCTACGTGACACTTCTTGACTAGTTGTAACGACTAATATTCAGTTTACTTTGACTTCCTAAGTTTCAATAGATATGATAGATTATTCAAGATCATGACCAACGATATCGCGTAAATCTATTGTCAAAATAGTTTTTTTGTCTTTTATCCACTTGTGGTTGAAATGGGTTACATGCAATACTATGAAATTATCAATTGAAATAAGAAATAAGGATTATATTTTAATGTATTTTTGTTATAGTTTTGTAGTATTCAAAAATACCTAGCCTTGTGTGATCGTCTCGAGCGCGATGAGAGGTCAAGCTCGCTGGCGGCGGAACACGCGGTGCCGGCCTGCAGCGAGCCGCGCGAGCCACCCAGCCGCCGCGAACCCAACCGACACGTCATCATTTCTGAAACAAACGAAATATTTTGAAGTAAAGTTATTTACTTAGTACTTACCACCAACTCATCATACATTCTATATTCTACCGCCAAACAGCAATAATTTTATCATCGTTGTATTCCAGTTTGAAGGATAAGACAGCGAGTGTACCTACAGGTAAGCGAGACATTTGGCGGAGCATTGGTGTTCTAAGGAATCGTTAATATGCCAGTGTCCATCACACGGCCCGTCCATCTACATATTTTATACCAAAAAAAGTAACAAGAAAACATTTAATATAAAAGTTGGAATTGTGTTCGGAATATAAAGTATAAATTCAACATAAAAAATATGTGTTCTTTTTTTTGAAAAAAATCCATTATAATGTACCTACGGCTGTTTTAACAGAACATTGTACTTTTGTTTGGTAGTAACAAACATTATACTACGTCCATTTTCGTATAAAGTGTTTGTTTAATCATAACACATTTTTCAATTGAGTGAATAAAATATTAAATACAATATTGTGGAATACTGAATGCTATGAACAATGAATTGAATGTCAAAGACAATTCCAAGAGAATTATTGTTATATCTGTACTACGATTATCAATGCGAAAGTAACTTTGCCTGTCCGTTTGTTACGCTTTCAAGACTAAACCACAGGTTGTAAACAAGTTCTTGAAGCATTTTCATCAGAATCTGGATTCCAAGCGGGCGAAACCCTATTTCATCTACAGTTTTATGAGCATGAAACATTATTACAAAGCTGCAGAATGATATATTTATTTTAATAACCTAATATTCTAAATTTAAGCTTTTATTGTAGTTGGTTCTCAATATCAATTATATCGATTAATATACAAATATATTAATATAAAAATTAAAATACAAACTCAATAGATTTATATACTTCTAATTACTAATAAAAATTAAAATATTCTTCGAATCCATTTATAATAAAATATAAACGAAGTATTATAGTACATAAAAAATAAATGTATTTATAAAAGTTAAACGAAATACTATAACAAGGCACCTTTATAAGAAATACAATATTTCACTTGTAATATTTTGTAACTTCAAAAACTATTACACAAAAAATAAAATACCTTAAACGTCCATCATCAAAACAATACAAGCAAAAATACCAGAACCTTTTAACGTCTCGTACGAACGAAGGTCAAATAAAAGGTAAACAATAGAGACAATGAAAGCGAGCCATCTTGCGAAGCAAATAAAATGAATAAATCGAATAAAGCCTATTCTTGGGCAGACTCTTTTTATAAACTGTCGTCCACAATTTTGTTCATTGAGGCGCCACTCCCCTAAAGATCCGGTCCAAATTACAAGGATGAAAGAAACTCCAACGTACCGCATTAAGGTGTAAAAATTTGAGAGAATGAATAAAATCGATTGCAATCAACCCACCCAGGGTTTGCTAATTTTATATACCAATATAATATAATTTTTTGAGACAATAAATACGAAATTTTGTTCATGATTATAAAATACATATTCAAACGTAAAATAAAAGCACTTTTATATACACATGTTACAGTGTTATATTAAATGTTCGGAAACTAGATTCTATCGAGAACCGGGAACCGGCAATAAACTCAGTAGTATATGAGTAATTGGCTAACCTACAACCGATGAGGGGATGATTTTTGAGGCTCAAGGCTGCATCTTCTTTTGCTTGTCAAACAATGACAGAACCAGTTACACAACGTTTAAAAATAAATCCGACAATGTATTTACCAATTTACAAGTAATGAGTAAATGATAGAGATTATCAATTATTACTAATACAAACCAACCTCTTCTATCAGACTCTTTGAAATGCAATTCGTAACACGATTGAAAACGTAATAGGTAGGTAAACGAGTTGTGACGTCATAAACGTAAATGTAAATGGCCGTGTATATAGACGCGTACGTTGTTTCATTCGCAGCAGGCAGTGGTTTCGGTAAATTTTAATGACATGTTACGTCGCAGTGCGGAGTACGGGTGCGAAAAGCCAGCTCTGGTTACCGTCTGCCTGCTTATCATACGTTATTGCTGTATCTGGATAAACAGATTAAATTCGTTATGCCGGCTTTTCCCGCAAAAAGATTAATTCGTCGGTTTAATGAGGGCACGTGCGGCGCATGATATTTCATTATTTTGCATTGATGTCAGTAAACTTATCATACGATGAATCGATGAGGGAGTTCATTGTTAAGATTTTTATGAAATTGAGTGTTTACACAAACAGAACCTGTTTTACAATTTACAAAGAAGATCATCACACCTATTTGGAAAAGACCTCCTCTCTACCCCCTTTTTGTGTTTGTAACTCAATCCACCAAACCCCTTCAAAGCATACGGGCAGTAGATACACACGTGAAAATTCTTTCATCCGAAATATTTAGGTTTCCTGGCCACAATGGCAGAAGGGAAATATTAAAAACAAATTTAAAAAATTAAATCGCTGTGTTGCTTGGCGGGTTAGCAAATATAGATAAAACATTAATATTCATAATTTTATTTATGTTACTGCTATATATAATATATCTATAACTATAAATCTATGTATCTATATAAAATATAAATGTGCATTGTGCATACTAAGACTGCCTCATTGATCTTGTAAAAAGATTACTAAAAAGTAAAGGGTATTTTTGTTAAACAAAACCTCAGTACAAGCCTGGATTTAGAAAGTTGGCTGTACTCGCAAAATAAGTAAATCCGTTGGTCCTGCACCTGATCTCTCCCCGATCGCGTTGGATTGCTGTTCCATTGGACTATATGAGTGAGAGAATATAAAGTGCACCTGTGTTTGCCCACACACTTGTGCATCGTAATATAACTACAAGGTTACAGATTAAAAAAATAATAAACAAATATTTTTTCTTAAACAGATTATTTCTCATGTTAGATTAAAATGATAAGGAAATCTTGAATTTTTGTCAAATTAGTTTACTTTATACAAGCACTGCCCATTCTGATTTCGTACAGGTAAAATTCATACAAATTTACACATCCTTAAAGTTTAAATTTCCATAAACCCTTTTTAGTGTATGCTTATGTCGTATACCTTGTGTAGATAAATTTATGTATATCACATTTAATGGATTCAAACTCTTAATTTAAAATTACCCATTCTTATGAGCCCATATATAAAATCTTGTAATAATATGGATTTAAGGCAATTGAATAACGAAAAGGTGCCAGAAAACTGAACGACAATTTTTGAAATAATTATGAATAAAATAAACAAAAAAAATACCTTTGACTGCTCATTTAACGCAAATACAAAGGCTCTCGCGGTCTTTATTTGGACGGCCTTCATGTCTCATAATTTAATGTATGTTTGAATATATGAATATTCTATCTATACCTAAAACCATACGACCAACCCCCAAAAACGCTAGTGAAGTCGCGAGCGACAGCTAAGTTAATAAATAGTTGACTATTTATTAACTTAGCTGTCGTAGCTAAGTGTGTGATATCTCATAAAGTTTTTATGGTAACCTTTCCTTAACCGTCTTATAAAGAAGAGGAGAGTTTAGCTAAGCATTTATAGGTTGTAATGAAACATTTTTTTATAATGCTTATTTGCTGAAATTTAAGTTCTACAAGTAATTAAGTCTTGTTTCACTGTACATATCTGTTTCCACCATTTACACCTCAATACATACAAATAAAAGTAACACCAAATATGATAACATAATTCAGTTTTTAAAATTTTATCAAAAATAGTCACATTACACGATACAAACCAGGAGCCATTTTAAATCTTGAGATAACTTGAATGCAATTCTGAAGACATTGTCGCGAAAAACAGGCCTTTTCTTTACTCTCATAGCTCTACTGAAATTTATTTGGTGTAGACAAAATATATCGAGCTATGCAGTTACTGAAGCGACAACATGACTCATGTCTCGCTGTTGTCTTATTCTTGGCGAGGAAATGTTTTCCATTAATTTTAATTTTAATAATATAGGATTCACCGACACGAATCCATGACTGTCAGTTGTTTTCATTAATATTTTGGTCAACAATTAAATTTTTTTATCGGATAGTGCCATTTTTTTACGTATATATTTAGCTACAGATTTAATTATTTTCGGATGTCCAAGTTTGTCAACTTTAAAATAGAATTTTGTCGGTTACTTTATTTTCTATTTTCATCCGTGAAAATTAAAATTGCTGCTAGTAAACTCGAAATTTTTACGCGCTTTGGTAAAAATCGGTGACTGAAGGCATAACGTTCGTACACAAAACGAATGCTAAATCTTGTCTGTTACGACGTATTTGATCGTTGGATCCGGTTCATTAAACCATATTGGTACTGTCTGATAATACGTAAAAAAAATATTTTAATCAAATTTAACAATCTTTTTTTAAAACATTTTTATTTAATTATGTTAAAACAAAGCTACAACTCAAATTCGTGTGCACTTGTGTTTGCAAACGCAATCATATCTGGGCTGTTGGTTAACCCCACTAAGATAGGCTACTGTAGCCGAAATCTATCATCTACATGTCATTACACTTAGAATAGAAATAGGGGTAAGCAGAGTGAAGCTATTTTAAGTCGGTCTGTAAAAAGATGATTGCAAATTTTTTTAAGTTTATTTTATTTTTTAATTTTAAGTAATTTTTTCTTCGTAGAACATCAGTCAAAATTTTTTTCATTGCCATGAAAGAATAACTCAAGGAGATATCATATCATTAATCCTCATATAGTTATACCAAGTAATATCCGAAAATAACATCCATATTGCATCAATTAATCGTCCATATATGTATAACTGTATGTGATTAAGTACTTCATTTTATTATTGTCATTTTAACTAATACTTGTCTAATATTACGAGTAACACCCTACAGACGTAACAGTTTAAAAAGCTGCCATCTGCAAATTAATGTACACTAAAATTTTTAATCAAACCCAACCTCAACAAAAGCATAAATTTAAATTCTTAAAACGAGTATTTATTTAATATTTTATAAAAAAATATTTTGCACATAAATACTCATTTCAATCTTTGCATGCCTTAAATATATTCGTTTGCCGTCCCATTTAAAACAATTGCAAGTAAATAATTAATGTAAACAAAATTTATATTTTGGAAGCAGAAAAACATGCTTATATACTTATAAATTAATTTTACCGGATACAACTACCATTCATTACACGAAGAACTTTTTAAATTCAGTTGCATTCGTAACATATATTATTGAAACATGTTCCATCGTATCTTTAGGTCACGAATTCATTAAAATACGTCGAATAGTTTCGAAATGGAACAGATGCTTCTATTTATAAATGCAGACGTGGAAATTCGAGAACGATTAAAAATTCATGAATTCAATGATATCAGTAATATGATGGTACCACAGATGCAAAATACTTCACTGTATGCAAATTATCTTTCATTGCAATTCAAGTGTTTATTTACTTGCTCCACTTCCGCCTCTGAACCGTGATCATTAAACCGATAACTTTTAAATTGATATGATATGCTTTTTTTTGTATTTCAATTGTATTCCTGCTGAACAGTAAACGCTAGTCGAGCCATAGATAACACGTAGCCAGCGGCGCGCCGCACTGCGACGCAACATATCATTAAACTGCAAAATACACAAGATCCCATTACAATTAAGTTACAGATTATTATTCGTTAGGAGAATACAAAATTATTCGGTTTTTGGCTAAATAAAATTTATTTACATCGTACATGATTTTATCGTCAACACTTAAACATCTTGTAATTATTTTTTATAAAATAATAAATGTTATCAAAGTTGCCATACAAATAATATGGTCATCGTTATGCTAGCTGATCATCAGCATCGTGTATGGTACCTCATGGTACATAGTCGCCCTCACCTAAAGAAACTATTACTGTAAAAATCCAGTTTCTACATTATCAAATACTTTTAGATATCTTGTGGCTACTGTGGTACAATATCACTATTCAATACATTATTTATTGATAAAGTAACCAGTGAATGGGTGATACTCCCTAATATACCTTTATACAAAGCGTTTATAATTGTTTATTTTGTGTGTATTTATTAAAATATAAAATCAATTCATATAGTTGAAACTTAGGTACATAATAAATACTGGTGAACAAAACAGGATTACACAGCAAAAATAAAACTCCAAAAGAGACTTACTCCGGTAAAACTCTAGGGTTTCACAGTGCGTAGCTGAATCAGTACAAAAAAAAATCACACGGAATTTCGAAAGCCTATTCGACAATACCATACTCGCGAGAATGGTCAGATTTATTTTGCCGCGATATTTCGCAATGAAACAAGGTATGTTTGAATATAGTCTGTTAGATTTTCAATTAAGTACCGTCACTCAATATTGTATTACGGGTATCACAATAGAATTACAAAATACAGAATGTTATACGTATACATCGGCCATCATACGCTCAAATTTCTCCGAAAGATGATTATGTGCAATAATCAACTAAATGGTCGTCCATTATCAAAATTAGTTCACGTAGATAAAATAGATACTGATATTACAATTATTAGAGCAAATTCGTGCTACGAAACACAGATGGCTGGATGTCGTTGTCAAGAAAATAATAAATAATGTTGAACGAAATGTAAAATTACACAAATATTGTTTTAGTAAAGACGTTTTTTTGAATCATCTTAACTAGTTCATTTCTAATATTTTTATTATTCATTGAAAGATCAGACGAAGACTTTTATTTCTAACTATTAAATGATAATTCTAAAATAAATCTGAAGAAATTAAATAAGGCTTCGAAATTTAAAAATGATTCGACGAAATTTTTGGAAAAATTGTTATAAAATTTATAATTTACATTATTGTTAATGTACAGCTAGTCGAAATAATTTGAAACATTATTATTATATAAGGTGAATCCTGTGTGATAAATATCCCACAAAAGTTACTTTAGCCAGAAATGTTATACTCTTGGTAAGCTTATATCACGAACTTTCGCAGTATGTATATTTCTGGCGATTGTTATCTCGAAAATTCTATGTGCTATATCGTAAATGTCACTGATATACTCCATTTTCGCTAATTGCATAAACTTTCTTCAAACTCATTAAGATTTATGTCTTATTGCTGTTTAACTATTGCAACCTTATACACATTATATTTTTCGCATGTGTCAGATTAAGTAAGAAATAAATAAATAATTAGACAATTACAAACAAGGTTTACACTATGTATTGTATGTTTAATCAATTATGTAATAATCATATTTTAATTTAAGTTATTTTTTAATTGTATTGATAACATTGATATTAAATAAGAGGGTACTTTGACTTTTCTGTTCAATATTGTGAGTCACGTGATTTGTAGTGAGGCTTATAAAAGTGATGGAAGCTCGGTACAGAACACTTTACGTTTACTTTTCACTTTGATCCTGGACCAGCAAGCTGCTGCTAACATTTAAGGTACGATATAATTTTGTGATGTAATATAATTGTTATTGGTTGTTAAATTATTGATGAATATATGTATGAATTGTGTTTTTGCAATTATCAATATACAAAGTTAGTATTATATATACAAAGTTAATTGTATTTAACTAAAATGACTGTATTTTTGGATATTGAAAAAGAGTAACTATTGAGTTTCTTGCCGGTTCTTCTCGGTAGAATCTACATTCCGAACCGGTGGTAGCTTTACTTTAAATAGTTTGTTAAATGACGATTCAAAAGTGCTTGTAAAAGCATACTTGATTAAAGTATATTTTGATCAAGGTAATTGATTTTATTGCAATTAGTAATTGATACAATATTACGTTTACTACAGCTATTATAATAGCTAAATAAATATTTGTGTTTCATATATAATCTTTTATTGTCTTATAACCTTAAAATATAATAAAATAATAAAGAAATAATTTATCTTAAAATATCCTGACATAATGTATTAACTCTCTATAAAAAAATCTAACACATGCATAGGTAAATGGCGAAATAATACAACAGTAATTACGTTTTTGTTTTTTTTTTTTTATATTTACGATTTTTATGCCCAATGTATTATGTTTTCAATCCTTTATTTGAATTTATGGGTAAGCTGTTTGGGTAATTTTTTTTTACTATATGTATAAAATAAAAATAAAATAACAATTTCCCTATACAGATTAAAGTGACGATCTTTAAGTATAACATAATTTCAAATATATAATCAAAGCGTAGAAAATTATAATTTTTGTACTTATTACGAAAACGTTAATATAAATAAATCAAAACGACAATATCCATAACTCATCAATTGAGTTAATAATGTGTTTAATTCAATTCGATATCATGTAAACAAACTGGTCGAGAAAAATCGATGCTCATTAACGACGTTCCTTTTGATGTTTAAATTAACAGGGAATCGGCGTGCCATTCGCAAGCTATTCAGAAAACGTTCACTCATGCATACATCACGACCGGTTAATTGTATCAAGCCACCAATTAAGTATCGTTTGCATTGTCAAAGTTAAAAGAGACATTATTTTGTTCGCGAAAAATCATGAGAGATACGTCCGACAAAGCGTTATTGCCAATTCACTTTTTGACCGATCGCGCGTTAAACAATCCCTCTTCACTCCGACTTCTCTTTATTTGTATTTATTTTCTACTGTTCTTGCCTTTTCCTCGTATGCTTTTTAATTTACCAAATCGACATCAATATCGATATCGATATATAATTATAGGTAAAACACTATTATGTATACGTATGTATTAAAAACTATATTATATAAAACCATGAAAATATTCGTGTCGATGCACCGGATACCAATTACAGCTAGAGAAGATAGCTGAAGGCTGTAATCAAACATTACTTCCAGTCTTCCGTCGTAACAGGACTCAAGTTTGCCACTTCCCTAGATGTCAATACGAACACAACCTACAATTTTGTAACTCGTCTGCAACTTGTTGCGAGTAAGCAGGGTAGGGTGCTAGCTCCGATCAAAGTTTCCGCTCTAAACTATAGTACTTACAGCTTCTGAACAAAGGCTGAACAAAATTACATATAGATGTACCTTCAACGTTCGAAATGAATTTGCATTTAATTTGATACGAGTACTCTGATGAGTGTCTAAAGTCAATGTTGAATATGATTTTCTATGAGTGTTCCTCTGAATGTTTTCCGTATTCGACTCATGTCGTAAAATGTATATTGTCTCAACAATATTAGAACTAATTATAAATTACTAGACAACTATTACTGCCTATCGTGGTTAGTCCGTGGAGTTATATAATATACTAGTGAGTTTTTAATGCGATACGTTTTCTAATCCTATAAAAGTATGACCTTATTTATATTTCTTGGCGAGCCAAAGCGATACACGTGATGATATCGGGTCGATGAGATAAAAGTCCTTCCATAATAATTCATGTGTCTGTGTCTTAAAGTTCACGATGGGCTACATTAATAATCATTAACTCAGGACGTTGACTTATATACATATATGATACAATAATTATAACATAGATATAATTTTCATTGTATAACTATACATGGAAATGAAAATTTCAAATTTTCAAATTAACTGCATGATTTAACGGCTTGTAAATATTTTATCATATTTATTTGAATTACACTAATAGTTCATAGTTAATATTAAATATATTGTATTGAAAATATAATTATTCTGTTTTAAACAAAGCATAATTAGATGAAAACAAGAAATTTTAACCAATCGGTGTCTCGTATAAGTTTTCATTCTTATGTTCAAGTAATTCTAAAGACACCGGAAGGGGTCAATGATCTCATTCATTACCGTTGTCCTAACTTAGCGCCATTTTAATTAGTTCTGCCATTCGCTCGAGCAAATAACAGAATGGAAACAAATATTCGCCAATATTATCTAAACGTGCTCTGCTTAACGAAAATATTAACATCTTTAGGTGTAAGAAAAGTATAATGAAATGCGTAATTCAGTATTGGAGGCTAAAATATAAGAATAATTTATAATAAAGTATTGAAGAAACTTTTTTTTAAAAGGCATTTTAATGAGGAATTTTAACAATTAAAAGAAAAACAAATTTAAAAACAATTGACAGGCTACGATGAAAAATTTTGTTGCGGCGGTAATTACATTTAATTTATATAATTACATTTTACCTTATAGTAGTATAACTGTGATATTTTACCTTATTTCATTAAACATTTGGCTAAACTTTTATAGAATTTTTAATTTTGTAACAAATCAATAGCGAAAGTTTGCTTCAGCGGTCGTTTTTTTTTTTTTTTTGTTTTTCTATCTATATTCCATCATTTGTCGTTGCCATTACTAACAACAAAACATTACTTAGTAAGTAAAATTTCGACTCTAATTATTTTACTCCAACAATTTCAGTTGTCCTCAAACTTGAAGTCACTTATCGACGACTACCGCAAACAACATGACCATAGAATATTTTTTATATATTCGATATAAGCAACTTGTTGTCGTCGGCGGCTTAGCTCCAATTTTAAGGGTTGGTCGTCAGATGTTAACTGACACACAGACAAAGTTACTTTCACTTTTTACTAAAATAAAATTAAACTTGATTAGACAAAAGATCAAATTTTAATAATAGGTAAGCTGTTATTTCATCCGTAAGCTTGAGATTTAAATCTGAAAAAGGTCTTGGGATTATTAATTAGGCATAAACTAATTGGTACGCTTAGTGATTATTTTGTAGACATAATAGTATTCAAGGGCATTAAGGGCTTATTTAAATTTACTTTGAAGCTATGTTATCCTAGTACCTGTTTTTTATCGTGTGAGAAAAGTAGTCGAACAAACTCCTTTACAAATGAGTCGCCTGAAAGTATATATATATATATATATACATATCTATCGAAGTGCGTAATTTCAGTTAAATTATAAACACTATATATAAATTTTTGACGTTTTATTTTGATTTAAATCACCGTTCACAATATTTCGGCAGTTTACAATCTCGCGAGATAGATTACAACTCTCTCTAACGGTATTTACAATTCTACGGTGATATATATCAATAATGTCGGCGTAAGGATAAGTTTTAATCATCTTGTTCCATCAATGCGCGCGAATATGGAAAATAGTATGTCCCTTGTGCCTTTTATTACACTTGCTCACTGCCTCTTCAAACCAGAACACAATAACGTACATTGTTATGAATTAAATAACTAAGTTTACCATTTTCGCTCTATTACATTTCCAATATTAAATAAAACAAGGCAAATTAATTTGATACTTCTTAGTACTTCATTTTAGACTGATGTGAAAAGCGCTTCAGTTATATTCATAATAAAAAAAACGGGCTCATAGAAGCATGTGGCTTTTGAGTAATGTTACAATTTTTTTTACGGAGTTACATTTTAATTACGGAGTATGTCATTTAAGTACAATGAAATGTATATATCCTGCCTAGAAATCAACAAATACATAGTCCACGCTTTTCGCACTTTTGTTTTGCTTTGTCCGCGGGACCCTATTACTAAGACTTCGCTGTCTGTCCGTCCGTCTGTCTATCACCGGGCTGTATCTCAAGCTGAACAGTTGAAATTTTCACAAATAATGTATTTTTGTTGCCGCTATAACAACAAATAAAATACTAAAAAAAAAAAAAAAATTAATATTTAAAGGGGATCCCATACAACGCACTCATATCAATAAATGTTATGCCTACTGTTTACCTAGTCAATGGTATGGAACCCTTCTAGCGCGAGTCCGACTCGCACTTGGCCGGTTTTTATCTTGAATATAATCTTATATTGAGTAATATCCATTACTTATCAATGTTTATTAAACATGAGTTAAATCTTTAACGTCATATACCTCTCAATGAAGCGAAATAAGACAAGGACTTACTTCATAAAAACATAAACGCCTTTGAACGAATGTAGTAGAAAACAAATGAAATAATTTAAATTTAATGAATATTATAATACACTAATAGTAATTTAGATACAGACTTATTATAACGAACTAATTCCATGTACATTTCGAATGCATTTACATTGAGTCATAATGAATCGTTTCAGAGTTAAATTTTAAGGCAATTGAACGTAAAAATATTAAGCTCATCGCAAAAAGATGACGAGCTAATCAAATTTCGCGAGTTGGAGAAAGTTGTCAGTAAGTTCTCGGATTCAATTAGTAGATACGCCGTATCTGCGTTCGCCGTTCGCACCGCTGCCGTGTCGTGTACTACGATAATTAATGTAATTCAATAGAAAATAAGTATGTATATATAACACGCTCCTCTGCCCGCCAACGTGTTCAAGTTGTCATTATTTGAAAAACTCCGTCATTTCGCGGCATTGAATCCTACATTATACAATGTTATGTTAATTTTCCCTCTTTAATAAATAAGTTACGAGTATTCTATTCAAAATTTTATTTCTTTTAAAAAATTCTACGAAACGGACAGTGTCCGACAATAATTTATTTTAATTATCACGTCGAAACGTCACTTGTGATAACAAAATTTTCGTTTCTTGTATTCTTGAATCTAGGTCTCAAACCAGAATTAAGTTTGAATAAATAAGAATGATAAATTTATAAAGTACATTTTAAATTTACACCAAAATGTTATATTATATATGGGTATAATTGAAGAGACCAGGTGCGTATTGAAAATAGACATGATGTCGGGAAATTTGAATAGAAACGGAAGAGGTAATATTAAAATCAAAATATTTTTATTTCTTTATCGTTAACTATTATCGTTTCCTCCCAGTATTTGATACGCTTGCTTAACAACCAAGTGCGTACAATAATTTATTATATAAACACTATTTTTTTTTTTCTGTGGTTTTTGTTTGTGGCAAAAAGGCACAGATTAATTCGCCAATGTCACGTGCTATGGAAAAGACACGATGAATATTGATCGGAACGGTCAAGACTACAGGCTCAATTAAATTTTGAATAAATACTATTTTATATGAATATGTCAAATTAAATAATGAATATTAATTATGATTAGATAAGACAAACAACATAAGAATTGATAACATTAAGTGCTTAAATATATATACAAATATGAATTAAAAAAAAAGTTACTGTATAAATCTTGAAAAAAAAAATTAAATATAAAACATTTAGTCATAAACATACCTATGTAAACGCACACAACAGAATAAAGCAGCAATCGTTGGCGTTGTATTCGTAATAGGTAAATACGCTTCAAATTACTTAAGATATTGGACCGGTAAAAGCTAAAAGGCCGTTGCTGAAGAAAGTAAATTATTTACGGGAAAATGTTACGGCTTGATTAAGCCAAAATGAATCATGTGCCAGTTAATAAATCGTGTTTCAGCAGTGGCAGTTTTGCTAAACAACTTCCCTCAACAACAAAATGGTTTTACCAAGATATACTCGTAATGAAGTTGGTAGCTATGAGCAAACTATTACTAGGTAGACGGCTGTAGATTGAATTAGACGGATACGTTCTAACAGTGAATTATCATATGAAACTGTGTGTGTGTGAGCTTTCGACTAATGCATTGCAGTTATCATTGCAGGTAACAACTGTATGTTTTACTACCACTCACCCTCTCAGGCTTCAAGAGTATGCAATTAATATCTGTTGATAGTGTACGTACAATCTCATAATATTTAATTCATATAATTTTCAGTTGAGTCCTGCATGGCAACCGATTGTGTCATTGACCGAACAGACACTTGCATAGATCGGCGCCGGCAAAATTCCGAACATCAAACTTTTGTTTGTTTTTTTGTTATTTTTTAATCGAATGGTGTTAAATTCATTTCATTAATCAGATAACTCATGTATGTGTCTTTTGCTTTCTCGCTTATTCATTATGACAAATGACAGAGGAATTGCAGCACGGAAATAAACAGAATAATTATTATTTATTTTACAAATAGCTGCTTCAAATCATTTTAGGATTTTGTTTTATTTTATTGTAACATTACTTTGAATTCATATATATTCAACATTATTATACTCCTTGTAATAAATGTAAATATTCAAAATTAATAAAATACAGTATACATAACAAATAAACAATGATTAAAAAGATCGCGCGTCGCAATATCTAACGAATATTGCTCATAGGTACTAAAGCGTCGAGGCGCGTGACCTCCGTGACCCCAGTTTTCATTCGAAACAACTAATCACCTTCGTAGAATTTTCTTTAGCACTTTTTGACAAAAACAGTAATTGTTTAATTTGTGAAATTAAAATCCCAATGGTTACCGAGATTAGCTTACATACATCAAACATTCGGTGTTTTAATTTACAATATCAATATAAATACACAATTATACCGTACAAACTTATAAGTAACAAGGACATCCTCAAGATATACCGTAAAATGAATATGCATGGTTTTAGGATGACGCTAAATGACATAGGTATTACTACTTTTACTGGTGTCCACACATTTCTTAAGGCGGCCACCAAAAACCGGTGTTGAGGTGTACTGATCTCAACTAAAGCTTGACTAAAACTAATGGTATCTCTAGCACATTATTTTAAGTGTTATGTGTGATTTTCTTATATTATAATTATCATTTTGATGTCATGTTATTATCATTTTTGAACTGGGTAACACATTGTATGTACTACACTGGACAAAGGCCTACTCTTCCTTAAAGGAAAATAAAAATATAGCTGAATTTCATCCTTCAACGTCGAGCATGAGATGAATTTTAAACACAAATTAAGTACACGAAAACTCAATGTTGCTTGCCCGAGTCGGAACCAGAAATCATCGTTTTCAATTTACGTGCTCCTTTTACGAGACCACCTCGACGTCGTTTCGTGGTGTCGTTGCTACGCAGTTATTTTAGGACACAAGAGTACACGCTAACACAGGCCCACGCGCTATTGCCTCATTCGTTTTCACCAGAGAGAATACAGAAACGTCTTAACGTGCTTATCGAGACAAAGACTTTTAGCTTAACCCTCAGCCAGAACCTTAAGCTAATTCGAATGGATATTTTGTTGCTAAAAACATTGTATATATCAATCCAGCTTTTCGCCCAAATTTATTATCCGCCATCTCACAAGAACTGATCTGCACACACAGATTTTCAATGGATGTAGCGTAGTGTAGTCTGCCTTAGTAAAATCTACGGATGCGTATACTCATCCAGGAAAGTAATAAAATCCTTGCAGGTAAGGCCATATAGCGGCGTTGCGATCCCTAAGACCCAGCCTAAGAATCTATATTTGACAACAGAGCAAGCAGAATACAAAACACTCAAGCAAAGAAAGAATCCCTATGCTTCCAAGGGTACGGCAATTGAGAAGGATATAACATCCTCACAATATATGAGATACAGCAACGAGAAAGCTACGATTGCACGAAAGCAGCGGCGGCAGAAACCCATGCAGCGGTTGAAATATCGCGTCATACGACGTATGTTATGCCAAGGACAGCGAAGGCACTTTGGTTACGCCGGCAAAGAGAGCACAAATGGCAACCGCCAAAGAGATTCTAGATTTCAACCTTAAAATGACGATCGATAGTAGAGATGATCCGCTTATAAACAGACTGGCCGAATACCATCCAGATCGGATAAGGAATCCAGAATCCCACAAAGACAAATAACCCCCGTTCAAGGATACATTCCGAGTCAACGGAGATGTCGCCTGGAATCTACGACTTCTACTGTGGACTCATATTTATAATGCATATGAATGAAATTAAAAATGACGTCCTAAAATTTAAATTGTGATGCTGGCTGGTAATAACATCATACACAAACAAAATTAAACACAAATTAAAAAGATAAGATACACCAAACGCGTGGAAACATGTCCTTGGAGATACAAATATAAAAGGTGCCTATATTTATGCATATACGTACGCACGTGAGAAGTAAGTAATATACAAATAATTAATTACAATAAAATAATAACAATCTACTTATGAATAATATAATCAAAATTATCATAATAAATATAATTTATTCTGCTTTCACGAATACTGGCACAAGTATTAATAATACCTACAATAAATAAAAAATAATGTTTATTTGTATGTAGTCATTTTGTCCTCAATGTCTAAACTATTGATTCAATTGTTTAAATTTGGCAAAATTTTCTGCATACACAATAAACAAGATTTTTTGTAAGTTTATCTTCCACTACAAACGTTCGATATAGACCCTTTTTTTATCCAAACGAAATCTAGCCTTAACGAAACGTAGCTAGTTATTTATAAACGTATTATGGGCTTTGTTGTTCAAATAAATAAAGTTTAAAGTCTGAAGCCGAGCATAATGCTAGTTTTAAATGGGAATCAATAACGAGAAGCCCCCGTCATAGTCGATAACTCATACTTATTCTATTAAAGTTGTCCAGCGCCCTCATTCTGTTGGCACCGATGCTATTTTTAACGCGGCTAAAGGCGCCTGAGGGTAATTAATACATTCAGTCGCCGCTTTATATGGTTAGTTTTACGCCCGCGACATTTTAAAATATGTATTTTCTTCTGTATTTCTCTGAGATTACCCCTTGGAAAATATTAGTTTTTTAGTTAACGGGAACAATTTTATAGATTAAACGGTACTTGAAGAATATATAAAAGTAATACAGACCCTGCCATGTGCTTTGGATATTATTATTTAAAACTGTAAATCTGACGCTAAAAAAACAGCGATAAAGACTAATTTTGATAAACTGTTCATGTAAATAGATAGAAGAGAGTAACCGTTTAAAGATCAAATTCCGCCGGTTCTTCGAATGAATCTACATTCAGAACCGACTGTAGTTTTACATTAAATTTAATACTATAAATTAAAAGCCTTATTGAGTAAAGAATATTTCGAATAATATGCAATAGTCAATTAATAATGTAATATTGAAAGATTTGTTGTGTATTAAAATAATTAGTTAAAACAAAAATAATACAACCGGATATCGGGCCCGCAAGCTAATAATCGGGACAATTGCATCACAGCGGTATTCATTCGTAATAATCCCATTGTTTCAAAACTCTCACAATTGAAATCGATTCAATTTTCTGTGTAAGTGCATTCGACAATTAGTCTACATGTCTGACTAAAATGATACAATAATTTTGCTTTGTTTAAATCATACGATCTATTTGAATATTCGGTAAAATATAACTTTATATTTGTATATCATAAAATACTCCCTATATATAACTTACTATACGTCATGCATAACAGATTTTTTTAAGATGTATGCTGTTTTTATGACATGGGTACGCGGACTGACTGGGTAACAAAAAAAGTAACTAATAGCAAAAAATGTTCCTCGCATTCTTGCCACTATTTCACGGATTAATAAAATTAATACCGTTATATATAATTTGTTGTATTTAAGCGCTAACGATGACTGAAGATGTAGATAATTTATCTCATGTATTTGGGCTCGCACCGAACGTCACGCGCACGCAAAGAAAAAACACAACTGGGCAAAGCTCCCTCTCCACGTAGACCGTTTGAAGCTTATTTTACTATAAAACTCAAACACCTTTATTTACCGGTATTTTTCGTCACTGTACGACACAAATTATAAACACAAACTAAGTATACATACATTTGATCTCGAGCACAAGCGCCAGTTATGTAGACTTGCGACCTTCGCCTAAGATCCACTTCATTTAAGTGTTATGCCATCTTTTTGATCGGTACTTAACTTGTTGAACCTATCTTCCAGCTATTTTTCTCCTTACAGTAACAGAGGTCACGGAAAAATTTACGAAAAATGATTTATTAAACAATCATTTGTAAATTATGTTTTGGAACAATTAATATTGAGAAGACTCAATAATTATGTGCATTTCGGAAAAGCGTAAAAATATTTGACACGAAAATCCATTCTCATACCCATTTAGACATATGACTTACAATTAAAATGAACATTCATAGAACCAACGTAGATCTATAAGATTAAACATGACCTAGGAGATTGCCAAAATCAATTTCATAAGTTGATATGTCATGCCTACCCAGTGATTTTCTTCTGACAGATTTCAGCCGCGATTCTCAAGAAAGACTAGCCAACTGCACAGATAATATTATAGTCTACTAGTATGGTCAGACACAAGTACTCTCAAATAATTCAATGGGACGACTAGTACCAATCTGAGAGAAGGTCAGGCGCTGGACCAAATGCTTTACGTGCGATCTGGTAAACTAGCTACGACCCCAGCACCAAATCATCAATATATTTCGTAAACATTCTACTATATATAAATATAATTAATTCATTTACAATTAAATTGGAGATAAAATTCGTCATATAGTTAGTACAGGCAAGGAAGATGAATAAATTAAAAACTTATTGTTAAATGAAATTGCAAAAATCGCTATCAAACTTTGCATTTCGATTTTAATACAAAACCTGTAATAGTTCGATAGAAATCCTCGGTACTAGCTATCTTTGATCTCTGAGTAATAAATTAAGACCGTCTGATTCCCGCTGCGATTATTAAAAAAACTTCATTTGTAAAGGCTTTTTAGATTATTTCATATTCAATTTAATTATAGATTTAACACTTGTTTAAGATCAAATTAATAAATACTGAATCACAGTGTTGTCAACTGCAAACCAATACTACCTACTAATTATTATGAGGGCAAATTTAACTATCCATATAATAAAATTATATGTAAAAAAAATTCTTAAATAAATGTTAACATCAAAATCCGTTTCGTAAATGTTAAAAATTAATACTGGCAAATATTTCACAAATGATTTAAGAGGAAAGTTCAAGAATCTAATGAACCTTATGATGACAAATGAAAGGTCATAAAAATTCGAACTATTTGGTCCGTACCCGTTACACCTGTTACTCGGCACGATATTTCAGATCTAAGTGCTCGGAGCTAAATAATTCACGAAAACCTTCAGTGAACTTGGATAAGCTATGAAACGCAAGAACATTTTGAATATAAAAATTGTATATACATACCTACTGCAAAATCATCTACTAAAACAACTAAAGTTATTTATGTTAATTTACTGAAAGTCAAAAATACTTGTACTATATTATCCGTTCTAAAAATGGGGTGATTTTATGTTATTACAGTGACAAGAGACGAATTAGATTCCATACTAAGACTTCACTGCCAACAACCGACGAGGTCTAAAAATATTTATTAATAGCCGGATACTTCTGACTACTAGTGAATATTTTGCAACAGTGTTATACTCCCTGGTCCCGAAGACTACGTGAATCATCATATGGACTAGCCCTGTATCTGATCTTTTTTCGTTTGTATTGTACCGTAGTACTTTAAAATAATGAACGAAAAACAATTAATTTCTTTAGGTCGTGATTATCATTAAATGTAAGTCGTATTAAAAATATAAAAATCCTTCAAAATTTCTACAAAATTGATTAAATGACAGAATATATGTTACGTAATATTTAGTTTAGATACAATCCAAGAGGAAGTTTTTGTCAAAATTTTACATTCCTCATTTACTCACTTGTAACACATATGAAATATCGTAGTGACTGTATGATGTTAGCCAAAACCTATCGATAAAATTCAGAAAATCTAAATTGATTTCCGGACTTAAAATTCATATCAATCGATTAAGGTTTTATATCACTGCGCTGTATGAAAAGATACTTTAAATTGTCTTTATTCATTGTTCAAATCCAATTTTCTAATATTGCTTTTCTAAACATGTGCCCGGAAAGCTATTGTTATTTAATTCAAGCGATAAAATTTTATCATAAATTTCACCCAAACCACCTGAAACTGTATGAATAGTTTCGAAAATGTATAGATAATTATGTTCTTTTGAATATTCAGCTAAAAGACCACTAATAGATTTATTTTTTTAATTTTTACAAAGCATGTATGTATTTTATTAATTCAATTGTGTTTCCTCCCAAGTTACTTTCTAATTGTTATCAGAAACAAGCAGAAACTTAATCAAATCACTCAGATTATCTCTACAGAGTAATGTTCAATTAACGAACTGTGAATACGACATGTTACTAAAGTAATATATCAATTATACAAAATAAGCGGGTAATTCGGAAACACCTAAGATAAATCTGACGTAGAACCTGCCGACATTAGGCGCTTTCCGAATCCCTTCATAATTCCGAACTGTTAAATTAATAGACAATACTTCATTGGTTCGGCTCGGTGCAATCGTATTTACAGTCAACTATACCAACGCAGCAAATAAACTAACTTTAATAAGTATTCGTTTTACTTTTAGTTTTACTTGGTGGTAGGGCTTTGTGCAAGCCAGACGGGTAGGTACCACCCACTCATCAGATATTCTACCGCCAAATAACAGTACTCTGTATTGTTGTGTTCCGGTTAGCGGGGTGGGTGAGCCAGTGTAATCACAGGCACAAGAGACATAACATCTTAGTTCCCAAGGTTGGTGGCGCATAGGTGATGTAAGGATTAATATTTCTTACAGCGCCTTTGTCTATGGGCGGTGGTGACCACTTTCCATCAGGTGGCCCATATGCTCGTCCGCCAACCAATGCCATAAAAAAAAACGTATTCGAACATCGAAACAATAAACGATTTATCATATTGATCGAAAATTTGCATTTAATTTTCAATGTAATTATGTACTGTGAATTTTAACTCAGCATACAATATAAATCGAATGGAATTTCGTCAAAACATATTCCTGCTCCCTCGGTATATTCAAATAAATGAAATCACAAAAATCTTTTATCTAGCGTTGCTCTGCAAAACTGTCAAACCTCGTCAACGTTCAATTTATTGGAAGCAGCGGGGTAACGAGCGCGTATTTGAGACATTCAAGGTTTCGTCACGTAGTAACACGTCGGCTACCCTCAGCACCATTATGCTGATACCCGAACCAATATGAGAGACCGATTTATTCCAGGGATAATCACACTTTAGCTTCAAAAATATGAATATATAGTTAAATATTCCTTTGAATGTAGTGTAAAACAAAGTAAAAGTAACAGTTTCAGTAAGTAACGGTTCTCCGTCTGGTTTGGCCCAACAGTGGACTACTTTTTAAAGTTCAACCACATTGATGATCGCTGTGATTACAATATATATGTGAGACAGATTTCTATTTGCCAAATAAAGATTTACTTACGATATTTTCCTTAACCGCCGTGACCGAGATGAATTGAAAACACACATTAAGAAAATATTAATAAAGTGGTGCTTGCTCAGGGTTTGAACTAGCAATTTTCGTCTTCTAACAACTTGGCCATCACGGCTCAGCCCCAGACATGAATACTGCGTATTATGATTTTAAATGAGTGTACCAGTGTATTAACAGGCGCAATTAACATAACAACTTA
Organism: Vanessa tameamea; assembly: GCF_037043105.1. NCBI lineage: Eukaryota > Metazoa > Arthropoda > Insecta > Lepidoptera > Nymphalidae > Vanessa > Vanessa tameamea. The sequence goes on along the minus strand of NC_087313.1, from coordinate 6,262,629 downwards.
TTAGAACACGTGGTAGGCAGCCCATGGACAGTATCAGTTATTATTTCTTGTAATCCTAAGTATATCAGTGAATACATCCTTATTAGTTTGGTGGTCACTTTTTTCCAAGAGTTAAATAGTCTCATTTGTCTTTCTAAAATAAATTAAAATAATAAACTAATAATTAAATCGTTGAATACAAAACAATTTTCTTACAAGATAGATGGAATTTTTTCCAAATGATGGATGACCAAATTAATTACATTTATGAAAGTGAAATTTCTTAAGCGATTAGATTAATTTTTAAGGCGTTGCATTGTTTTTAATGTATTTTGTCGTAAATATAATAATTTAAATACCTATACGTAATTCGGAACTCCTATTAACTAATATTAACATTAACATAAGTCGAATCAGCTTAAGAGGCATTCGATCTGATTCGCAATGTTAATCACATGTATAGTATACATTAATCTTAACACTACGGCTATTTATCCCTAGGCCCCGCATTATCCCGACTGTCAAACTGCAAACTGACGGCGGGAAATTACTGCCGTAATAACATCGCAGTAACGAGATTTTACACAAAAGCCATTTGATTACGGAAATGTAAGTGAAAAATTATTTTTACATAAATTGAAATTGTCACCGACAGAATTACTTAAACCATAAAAGTATATTTTTTCGATAAAGTCTACGTGACATTGGCGCAATGAGCTGTTTCCTTTTGGTATTGCTTTTAAAAATGGTGTTTATTACAGGGAACCGTATTAATTACTATTCAATTGTTTCTTCCTATATTTTAGTTGATTATTTATTTCATTGATTTTATATGTTTTATTTATTATAAACGTCAAAAAAACACACACGAGACCAAATATAATACGATTTAAAAAATAAATTAGTAATAAAAAAACTAAATTTTGAATTTTCAAAAAACTCTCGCAGTATGAAGCGACGAAAATTCGACGTGACCAGAGAGAAAAGGCGCAGGACCAATAGGTTTACGTCCTGTCCGAATACGGAAGTGTAACACAGCGTTCTTAAATCCAGGAATTTATTTGTAGAAAAACCCAAAAACCTTCGATTGGATCGGGGATTTTACTACAGCTGTGCGATCTGTTGGAATTCACTTCGTATCTCGCTCGTCGAAATTTTGACAACCGATTTACTGAGATACGCCATTTTAAGACGTACATATGTCCCTAATGATTATATTCATTAGCATATTCTGACATTTCACGTTCGTATTCTACAGTGAGTTTGGAATTATATTAATAAACAAACTTCACTATTATTCGAACTTTTAAATTTCGAACATCGAAACAATAACTGACAGTATAAACTACGTAACAATATTTGATAATGGCAACAATGTCAAAGCACAAACAAAGATATTATAAATCGCCAATTCATTGGTAACATCCTGAAGCAATATAAACTGTTGAATGAAATTACAATACGTAATTGGAACGCAGATAGCTGAGCTCATTTCCTATATATCCCCATTAATTACATTCATGTCCTCATGTACGTTGTGATAATGAAGAAAGTTAGTTAATCCCCCCAGTATTTATCTGAGTCGTTTCCGACTCCTCATTGCGCACGTATTCCGCATGAATAATTCAAAGTTATTTACTAAAATAGGAATTCTTACATATCTATGAATAGCTAATTTACCATACAAATTAAAAAATATATATTTTATATGTTCGTCTGTGCATCAAAAAACGTTAATATTATTCATATTATCGTAAAAATTTAGTTATTTATTAATATATGATGATTTGAAATTCTAAAATTATAATTCAATTTAGACAATTTTTAAATAGGCAACTTTTAGTTTTTCTCTCAGGTTTACGTCAATTCGTTGCGAATAAATGGTAAAATATTAAAAAAAATTAAAAAACAACAACCGTAGTTACAACGCAATAAAAATATATATAATATATAATAAAATAATATAATATAAGCATAAACTAAAAGTGTACAGCTAAACAAGGAATTAATTAACTATTTTTATTATTATAAAGCTAAGCATATACGTTCTTGAACCAAGGATTCGGGCTAGCACGCTTTGAAAAAGCGATGGCCTCTTTGAATCAAAGGTAAGAAAATATAATTAATTATTTTAAATTTCTTTAGTGAATAATTAATAACATCTAAGTGGTTAAAGTAAAGGTAATTAAGTCCAGGTCTAGCCAATAAAAAGGTTTGGATTTTCATTTGAGAAATTCTTAGAAGAAGCCCGGATTGGGCTGTTTATCCGTGCCTCAGAAAACACGTAAAACTGGTTTGCGGCTTAGTTTTCAACGGTCGTGTCGTGACCGTGCTGAACCTGAAACGGACTTTTGCAAATTCGATTGGATCGGGATTTTACTACAGCTGTGCGATCTGTTGGAATTCACTTCGTATCTCGCTCGTGAAATGTTGACAACCGATTTACGGAGATACGCCATTTTAAGACGTATGTCCCTAATGATTATATTCATTGTCATATTCTGACATTTCACGTTCAATTTCTTTTTATATAGCTTAACTGGAAATAACAAAAAATATTTATTAATGTCTCAAAAAGAAAACCGTATGTATGTAAAAAAGGATTTCATTTTATCTGTTTGTGGAAGTAAACAGAACTGTTTGCGGACACGCTTGCATTAAAAACATCTCATGTGCAGCCGCACCTCGCTTGTCTCCCTTGAGGTAGGTCACCGTGAAAGAAATTGGCAATTTACTTTTAACAATTGTAAACTAATTAACCCATGGTCATCCACCGATAGTCTAGTGAAATAACGAATAGGTCTCTAATCGTCTCAAAGTCAAAGTTCATCATTTTTATTCAATGAAGAGGCGTTACTCTTGATTGCCAAAATTTAGATTTAGTTAGATTTAAACAAGTAGAGGTATTCTGTAAGAAGAAATTCGAAACTCACCCCAAAAAAAGAGCGTGAAATATCAAAAGCTTATATGCAATATTGACTTTAATAATTATAAAGTTTATGGGATACACGTATCAAAAATCGGTTGTCAATATCACGAGTGAGTTTCGAAGAAGTATCACACTGCAGCTGAGAAGAACCGAATATGGTTAGATTTTTTTTTTCTAAATGAATTATTATAATTAGAAATCTTATTTGAATACACACATTTTGTATTGCATGCAGTTAGAATACATCACACTTATCTATTCAAAATATCATCAATATCTACATCTGAGTTTTTTTCAATTCGCTCAATTAAGATTCTCCAATGTGAAAAAACAAATGTTAATTGATTGAAACCAATTATAAATTTAATCATGAGCGTAATATATCACAATATAAATTAACCTTCATGCTTAAACAGTCGTGGAAAAGTTTTAATGAGATTCGTGATCAAAGTTTATCTTACAAAATATAAAATGTATTTTTAATCGTATTTATTCGGTAGTTCTTCTTTAGTAACAGTAATTATTCAGGCTTGCTACAACAACATGCCGTGACAGAAAATAAACAAACTAACGGGCCTCAAAGGGACTTGCGCAAATCTTTGGATTAAATTTTTTGAATATCGTTTAGTCGCAAACAACAGAGGAATAAAAATCTACTATGTATAAAAAAGGATTTTAGTTTATCTGTTTGAAATAAATATACTTCGACACCGTCGGACAATATAATATGTAGTTCATGGTAATTAGTATCGATTCCGTAATTATAAAGTGTCTTAATTTGTGGTCCCTCTGACCGGCTATTTGTCTGTTTGTTTGTTAGGACCCCATTTCTCGCCATGACTCGCCAATAGATGGCGCTGTAATACATCAACTGCTATACCAGCGAAATATGTTTAATTGAAATAGAATAGGTATAGGGTATTGTTATTCACATTTGTTTTTGGTATATATAATTATAATTCTATCTATATATATATATTTCGATTTATATAGAATTATTTTCAAAAAACACGATCAAAACCATATGCTGCAGTACTAACAGGAAAACTAAAAAGTTAAGTAAAAAACTTTGCGCATATAAAATAAACAGTAAAGAAATTTGGAAATATTGTACTCATAAACTCACTTAACAAGCTTCATAAAAACAAAAGACTAACCTTTTGGTAATAAAGCTACAATACTATGTTCACTGTACTTCTATAGGTGAAGTTAAGCAAGTTTAGCGAAAATTTACAAAATCTGGTTTCCCTTTCATTTATTTTTCCCAAAAATCAGTGCAATCTTTAAATTTATTAATCTTTGTTACAATCGTTTCTAAATACGATTTCTATGATGAGAATAAAAATTCATGTTTGACAGAAACCACGCTGACACAAAAAAAGGTTTTACTTCTGTTACAAATACTGAGTTGCACATTCGTAGAGTTTTTTTTAAACAGTCTTTATTAAGATTAAAACATGTTCCTAATTAATGTCACTAGATGGCGTTGATTAATTTTTCGAAGTTGATTTAGTAAAATCAGGCTGTCATTCAATGTCAAAAGTTTAGTGATTAGTAATAAGTGAAAAATTATTCTTATTTTATATTTTTTTCGTTATTTGTCACGCCCCAATTGTTATTTGTTTTACCGAAATCAAATATTTGTACAAAATAACTTATGTGTTTCGCCCTTACAGAATAAATAAACTTTGTAAAAACTGAACGAATATTTCCTTTTATTTTGAAATATTAAAACATTATCTATATGATTGAGACAAACATCGTATAATTAATTCAAATACATATCTCTTGTATTTATAAATGACCATGTAACATCATTTATAAATATAATAGGTATAAATTGTTACAAATCTAATTACAGTAATTGGTTAGATATCTACTATTCTGTAAAAATTGTTGTATTATTCTCAAAACATAATACGCAGCTCGGAAAGGCGAAAATTTAGATGCAGAGTGCGAATTTCCTTACCTATTTAAATTAATCAAGAGTTAGGCCAACCCGCTTAGCTTAGGCACTTTGGCACTCGTCGCCGCGCCCCGCACTACACAACTCATCAATTTGCTCAGGACACACGACTTGGAAACCTGTTAATTAAACTATGCCGCCAAATTAAACCTACGCTATGTAGAAGTATCTCATGTAAGGGGTATTCCAGACATGTGTGCTTCAAAAATGAGAAAATCTCGTGGAACATTATTGGCCTTATTAAAACTTTAATTTATGCTTACATTATGAATTAAAAAGTTCTGACACATCATATTAAAAAAATTTCACTGTCATGAGTGAATACTATCCGTGGCAGCTCATTAATATTGGTACGAAATTGTATAGTTTGTAAATCTCGAAAAGTCATTAAAGTTCTCACTTAATAAAAAGCGTGGAGTTAGTATTCGTCCTATTTCATCCAAACTTAATAAAAAATGATTTAATCAATATACTCATGTAATTTGATGGAAGTAACTATTGAGTTGCTTGCCGTTTCTTAATATAATTTACATTCAGTACTGTAACATACGGTTACTTAGCACGGTTCCATTACATAAAATATATACCGTAACATTGTAATATTACGTGGAAACATTACACACAATATTCATTAAATGTCGGCACTGCACGAAACGAAATCATAATATAATAACATGGACAATGACGTGCTCACAATATTAATTTGATTAATAATTTCAACCGACTACAGGCACCATTTTAGGCTTGGTTTTTAACTGACATTTTACTTTATACGCTGGGTACCTACATTTTTTTTTCTATTGTTTTGCATTTAATTTGTAGGAATAACTATTATTCTAAAATTATAAAGAGTTATCTTTTGTTAACTTATTTCTTGGATTCTCTGGATTGACTCTAAAACTAATTCGGTTCAAAAAGGAAAATTACAATAAAGATCAGCACATATTCTACTATTAGAAAATCTAATTAGTTTAATGAAACGTGTGTTATTTATAGTAGTGTTGCTTATAATAAACAGGTCAGTATTACCATGTCGGTTTTATTGTTAAACAAAGTTACCTATGAGACTATGTCGGCTGGCTCCGAGGCTGGGCGCGGGCGGCGAGCCGGCAGGACGCAGCGCGCCGAGCGCGCCGCCGCCGTCGCCGCCGCCCAGTGGACCGCCCTCCAGCGCGCCTGCAACATCAAACTACATTATAATAACCTGCTAGAAGTCTTCCATATATAAACAATATAAAAAATAAAACATCAATGTAGGCAATATTCTCATCCTAGCTAGCCTACTATGTACAAGATGTATTTGTTTATGATGTTTGTGTTTGAATACGTTATGATATTCATTTTAACACCAGAGTTATATGTTTACTCTAGTTGTTGCAAATCATTATTTACTATACCAATCAAATGTCACATCAATGGCATAAAGAGAGGAATCAGTATTTATCCAAACACCAGCTAAACAACGGCAATAAGTATGTTGGTATATTTTGTCACCTGATTACAGACTGTGATAATAATTTTGTGATAATAATTTTATTTGAGCCAATTTGTATAATGTTTGATTTACAAAAACTTACGAAAAAATGTGAATGTTCGAAATCATTTCGAAAGCAACTTGAAGAAGCAAAAAGAAAAATTGTATAGCGCAGAGATAGCAAGAATCAGTGAAAATTCGAATGCTTTGAAAACCAATTCCAGTTCTGAAACACCAATAATATAGACTTGTATCTCCTGCACTGCGTCTGTTGTTCATTTCCTGCAAACCATTTCGGCCGATGCGAATACATATATGAAATATGTCAAGTAACACGTTCAGCCTTAAATTTAGAATTTAGATTAAACAATAATATCATAACTAATAAACAATTATGGAAAAAAACATAACATGTTATCAAATATTTATAAAGACAATACTCAAAGACATTATTTTGTTTTATGGGCATGTTTAACTGTACCTAATGAAAAAATGACAAGATCAAATAACCTGTCATTCATTAATAACTACAATCCTAAAAGCATTTTAAATTCGCCTTTCTTATTATTTGGTAGAAAATTTATTAAGTATAACAAATAAGTCACGTCGAATTGCTTAATTTTTTTTTTTTTTTGATAAATCACAATAAATATACAAAACACAATAAATCCTTATTGCAGTTACTTTTAAATTTTTTTGATAAATAAGTTATAAAAAATAAAATAATAACAATCTTTTATTTTTTACTAATTTGTAATGCTTATTAGAATTATGAAAATTCAATTAATTTATTCAAATTAAAATTATAAACAAAACTGAAACTTGTCATGAACTATTTTGATTATGACAATAGTTAAATAAATACTATCTGTCATATACAAAATAGACATAACATTAAACGTTAACAAAGTGTTTTGATATTTACGTAAGTAAATAGTAACGTGAGTTGCTAATTGCCACATTAGCTTCAATAATTTTGATAACAATTGGGTAATTTATTGAAACGGTTTATTATTTGCGCATTCAATTAAAAGTTATTTGCTCATGCAAACTAATTTTAACATTTTGACGTGAAACATAAAAACTTCTAATCCAATTAAATTAAATTTAGTTTTGGTTCCTGTTCCGTAAATTAAACAGCATTCTATTGTCCAGATACTACAGACAGATTGGTTATTATGATTACATGTTATATAAACATGTGCGATGGCGCTTTTGTTACTCATTCACGCCGAAACTGGCGAACCTATTAAAACAAGATTGAATAATTAGGTGCAATATTACCTGTAGGATATATTCTTTTTTTTTTAATTTGTCTATATTATCTATGCTAATATTATAACTTCGAATGGAGCTGTCGATTTGTTGCTCTTTCATGGCCAAACTACAGATCGATTTTGATGAAATTTGGTATTAAGCAAAAATTAACTCAAAGGAAGGACATAGGCTTTTTATGCCTAATAACTGACAAACAAAAAGCGAGCAAAACCGCGGGCGACAACCAGTATAAAACGTTCAACAAAGAAAGCGAGTGATAAACAAATGTTTTACGAAATCTTTGAGTTATTAATTTAGCTTGTAAGTAGATATTCTTCCATTCCTCGAACAAACAATGTACTTTTCAAAATATAAACATAATCTCTAGTAAGCATTAGTCTCAACCTTGTAAGTGATACACAATTAAATTACATATAAATAAGGAAAGAAAAAAATCCATGCAGCACAAATACAAATTTTTAATACAAATTATTTCGTAATATCAGAATTACCTTCAAAATTAACAATTCTCACCTCGCACTTCATAACAGCTGACGATAAAAATAGAACAGGAAATTGATTGGCCCTTTCAGTTTCCAATAAACCGGTGATAAGGGTTCAGGATATAACGGACACTAGAAAAGATACCTCAGAATGGAGAGAAGAAAAGAAGTGTCGACGAACGAATGTATTTTAGTATATACCTGTTTCATATAATACACTACGATACTGACAATGAATAGGAAAATACCTATTTGGACATCCTTATTTATTGTAAAAAGTTTTGGAGCCCATTCCCCCAAACTGCTCCAATGCGCGCTGGTGAATAAACATGTGAAATCTTCGGTTAATATTCTCGAGTTCGATTGTTTATTAGTTTGAACCTATTTGTTTGAAGGGTCAGTGAGATAATTAAAAGTAAATTTCGTAAAACGTTTCTTTGTGCAAGTAATGAAAGTTATAAATAAATGTACGTATTATTTTTTGTAATACATAATCAACTTGTGAACAGTACTGCTTCATGCTAATTCCTGCGACTCTGGTCTGTCCACTTTAAATTTCTCGAGGAGACATTCAGTTCATTTATTTTAAATTATATTTCAAAATTTGCACTTAATTAATAATAAAAAGGACTCGCTGCGCTTCGTAAAGCCTGGCTGGCTAGTATACAATTGAATTTGTAGGTTGAAACAACCAACAAGTAACTGAGACTGTTTATAATGGAAGTTAAGCTTAACATGTTTGATACTATTTCCAATATAATCCTTGTTCTGATTTAGAAACTGTTATATGGGTTGAACGACGCGCAAGGGAGACATCGTCTTACTCTATACCTTGTAATGTCTACAACGATCGTCACAATTATAAGGATCCATTATGGAAACCTATAGTACCGTAAATTATATAGTTATGTTAGTTTACAAGGCCTTACTGGGAAATGTTATATATCTCTTGTGAAAGAGATATTAACTATGTTATAAGTGTTAATCATACAAATATTTAAAAACAGTTAATCCTCATCACATAAATTCGATACAAAAACTAACGAAATAATTCAATTAAAAGAAATAATCGAATGTATTACTTTATGTTTGTATAACATCTTAAAACAGACTAATACAAAAAAAGGACTTGACAATAAAAAACAAAAAAAAACATTTTTTTTATTAAAAGGCTTTTATCAGCTTAACAAATACATTTAAGCATAAAACTGGAACCCTTTTTATTTTAAGAGAATAATAACAAACTTTAGTTCTATATTCAAGGATAAGGATTATGCTATAAATGCCACTCAGGTATTACAACATATATTTAAATATGTCATATAACAGTATAGTACTGACATTCTTATGAAACACATTTGTTCGTACATTAAAAGAAAGATAAAACTTAAATTAAACGTTAAAGTTTTATTTAAATCACGCCCAAAGAAGCTGCACTTCAAAATGATTGTAACAAAGACTCATAAACTTAAAGCTCGTAGCGATTTTCGGCCAAAACAAAGTTAAGAGAAAGCAGATTTTGTAAATTGCCGCTAAGCCTGCGAGATAACCTCATCCAAAGAAGTACGAGTACAGTGGACAAAATATTGGAGGCTTGTTACCTAAAGACCACTCTTTTGTTTTATGACGCATGTTAAGTGAATTTATGACTGTAATTTTTCCAGTATACTTCATTGTTGCTTCTATATGCGCAAAGTTTATTACATAACAGCCATAATGTCTTTTGAGTACTGCAGTGTATGGTTGTGATTGCGGTTTTAAAGCTGAATAATATTATACGAATGTTTAAAATAACTTATATCCTTATTAATATAAAAAAATGTCTCCTACTGCAATTAAAAAATGTATATGTATTTTTTTTAAATAAAATCATTAAAACGTAATTACCAATAGTTTAAATACTTTACATAAAAGATATTTTTCTTTTTTTTTCAGAATCGCAGTCTTGAAATTCTAGCGAACTAATATAATTTAAGAAGACAAATTATTGATGAAACTTAATACAAATCAATTTACACAAATTTACCGATGGAATGAGTAAGAGATGAAGTGTTTATAAATAATTATTTTCATAAATGACAATTAAAATAACGTTAAATAAATATTTACACGTAAGTCGAGGTCTCGAGGGAGGATATTGGTTTTCTTGTAAATCCTAGATAGAAATAAATCTAGAATCGCGCTGCCGGGAGAAAAAAGGAAATCTTTAAATCAATTAACTAGAACGGCTTCTAGAGTTGTAAATAAAATTGAAACTTAACGTTGTAAACAAGAAATCTTCCAGGTACTCTATTTCTTAATTTACTTTGACTTGTATTAAGAAAACATGCTTTTTTTAATCAACAAACCTTATTGGTTTGTGTTTATTAAACACTCACACACTTTTACCTAACATTAAATTAACATCTCTAAAATAATTTTAATTACATAGATTATTTACTAAAGTTCCAACTAAAACGTCTTACAAATAGAATTATTAAGTGAGTTTTAACAAAATAATGCAATATCACAGAATTGCATAAGAAGCAAATTTATAGAGACGTCCGCGCTCAACTCTATCAGAACTTTACATCTTCCTAACTTGGCTCGAAATATAATGACAGCAACGTTAAATTTTTAGGCACTTTTCCAACTTTTAAAGCCACGAGAATACCTAACTCGGTTAAAATTAGTCCATCGATCAAATAATAGCTATCAGATTAATTTTAATATAAAAATCATTAATCTTTTATTTTGGAATTAATCGTTTAACGCAGATTTTTTGTTGGCGTTTTTTGGTTGCTGGCGTTGTAAGAAATATTAACCATTCCTTACATCACCAATGCGCTACCAACCTTGGGAACTAAGATGTTACGTCCCTTGTGCCTGTAGTTACACTGGCTCACTCACCCTTCAAACCGGAACATAACAATACTGAGTACTGCTGTTTGGCGGTAGAATATCTAATGAGTGGCTGGTACCTACCCAGACGGGCTTGCACAAAACCCTACCACCAAGTTAAACCAAACGACCAATAATTATACTATTGCCTTTGATTAAATATACTACAACATTAAATTCAACCAAAATATATTTTATTAAAGTATACTCTTGCAAGCACTTTTCTATTGTCATTTAGTAAAAATTCCGATTGAATTGAATGAAAAATTAACTAAAACAAACGGTGGAAAAATAATTGGTTACTTTGTGTCGTGTTTTTTAATAACACTTATTTATATCCGTTACTATATTTTACTTTTTTTATTTAGACGCATTCAGCAGTGTCTGGTGTAGCTTACACTCGTTCTTTCTTAAGCTCGTTTAAAAACGTCTTTATGTATTTTTATTGTAAATAAAATTCAAGTTTTCTCAGAAGTCACAACAAAAGAATCCGTTGTGTTGCATTTACTTAAAATTTTCCGTTGAAAGAGAAATACAATTTTCTAAGGGAGAGCCTTGAAGCGTTACGATCTGCAATGAAGCTTAGTGGGTGACTGAACTGTAGGTCAAAGTTCTCAACTCGATACTCAATCGCCTAGAAAAAGCTCTTGAAAACTGTTTAGACGATAAAAGAAAGAATAATAAAAAAAAACTTTAAAAAACTATACGAAGTGAATTGCAAAGTTATAGGACTTAGGATACTTACAGTATCCCTTCAACTTTTATTAAATTCATAACAAACAAGATCTATTTTATTTGAAGTAGATACTTATATGCAAAAACCTTAGATATGTCAATAAGAATTTAAATTGTACTCTCCTATATTCGAATTTAATTACAATAAATGTTTCCTTCATCATGTCAGCTCTACGCGTGATTAACATCACAATCATAGTTCTATAGAAACGAGTTCGATAAATTATAAACAGATTATTTAAAGAATTTTTCATCATGTCGGTAAATTCTTTAAACATATGTAACTAAGCACAATGCAGAAGTTCTTTAGGTATATTTTAATATTAGCATTTTTAAACTACTAAACTTAATCCATATATCGTATTTAAAGTTATATTTCAAGTTAAGAGCATAATTTCAATGTAAATCCCACAATGGTTATAGCTTTAGATAAAAGCCAAGTTAATATATATGTACTTTTTAAAAAACATCGGATAGCCTCGTACTGAGCGTCTACATAAGTATATTTTAAAATAGATCTTGAACTTAGTTATAAACTAACATAAATAGCAAAGTGATCTCTTCAGAACAAATTCGGATCGTAGTCTGGCTCGAAGCTATTTCAGTTTGGGGAACAATGCGATCGACATAAACCTTAAACTTGAACAGAAGCGTGGCATCGTCAGCGATTTTCAGTAAGAAGTGATTCGTTGGAAAGTTTTTATTCGAAACATTATTTAATAAATAAAATATATACATATATTATGCAAATTTTTATATTTTAATTCAACCTTTCATTTCAATTCAATTAACTTTTAAACATTTTTCAGTATCATACATAAATTACATAAATACATAATTACATAAATTCAATCAATATTATTTATTTCACTTAAAATGCCGAACTTAGATTAAGCATCATTTTGTTTTTTATATCACTTTCATAATTATAAATGAATTAATTAAATATGATAGTTATTTTAAAGTAAAATTCGAATAAATATTATACAGGCGGATGTTTATTTAATAAATTCCATAAATATAAGAAGTTATTCTATTTGAAAGTTTTCAATTTAAAGATAGGATCATTCCAAGATTCACTCGATACCTGTGGACTAGCTCAATATGGACTATATGTGTAAAGCAATCAAAACGATTCAAGTTTGATTGTTAAATATAATTATTATTTCAGCACTGAACATAAACATTAAATCATATTTTGATTCAAATGCTAAACAAGTGATTTTTCGAGTGTGCGTAGATGGTATTGTTACTCATATCAAAATATATTCAAAGGTCAAGGTATATTCATATGTCGGTTGTCATAAAAACACAAACCACGTCATTAGGTTTTTGATAAGTTAGATTGACCAAAGAGGCAGATTGATATATTGTTACATAATAATGAGTTATAGGTTTTCGTATTAATAATTTATCGACTAATATATCCAGTACATTACAAAAACATAATCACATTGATTTCGAAAGTAGCCATCATTAAAATAGAAAGAAAACGGATGATTAGTGAATACAAAAGTAAAGTTTCCTGACTTCTGATCTGGCAGCGTGCCAGGAGCTGCTACAGGAAATAAGTTAATACCCATACACGGCGAAATAAAGCAGATAAGTGAAAAATTTTCCATTTTATCGAGTCATTACGTCGCCGGTGTTGGAGAAGTCTGCCCATCTGTCGATATTTTATGGCTGTCTATAATTAACTTGCTGTTAGCACATTCGAGGCGAACGTCCATCATGTCCGCCGTTATGGTATTGATTAAAATACAAATTACTGATGTAATACCTCACATCCTAACTAATATTATTCTTATTAATATATCCTATTAATATTATAAATGCAAAAGTAAGTTTGTTTATTTGTTACGCTTTGAAGTCTTTAGCTACTCATCCGATTTTCTTGAAATTTAGCATACAGTTCATCAAAGGTACAGAAAAAGACGAAGAGTACCTAACATTTAACCTAACCTAAGCCCCTCCTCGGGTGACGTCTAGACTATTTTTCGCAGTTTTATGATACTTGTAATTCGTCAATTATTTTATAAAGGATCTTTTTGATGATGATGATGACTACGATGAAAATAATATTAAAAATGCCTGTTTTTAAGAAATCACTAATATTCCTACTTTTCCTTCAGTCAGAGTGGACATAATAATTAAAGGTCAGGATTGAACCTGCGACTTTCCCATCGCTACCAGTATATCATATCATATCAAAATCAAAATATACTTTATTCGAGTAGGCTTTTACAAGCACTACTTTTTGAATCGTCATTTAACAAGCTACATTAAGTGAAGCTACCACCGGTTTGGAATGTAGATTCTACCGAGAAGAACCGGCAAGAAACTCAATAGATACTCATTTTCAACATTTAAAAACACAGTCATTTTAGTTAAATAGAATTATATATGTATGTAATATATCCTGCCTGGAAGTCAATAAGTATTAACTCCTCGCTTCATCTGTATAATCTTTTTTTCTCATCTGTATAATCTTGCATTGAATAATATGCCTTCTTTACTAATGCATTTTTTACAAATGATTTGAATCTATGAAACGGCAAAGTTAGAAATGTCTGCGGAATTTTATTATAGCAACGGATACCTTGTCTCAAGAAGGATTTATTGACTTAATATATGAATGGTCTATTAACACATTATTATATAATTTTTAATTATAAGTTTTTTTTTTTAATTTTCGCCTAACTAGGCGGACAGGCAAATAGGCCTAATGATGAGTGGTCACCACAAACTATAAACATTGGTGTCATAAAAATGTTTAATCATTTCTTACATAGCACAAACTAAGATGTTATGTCCCTTGTTCCTGGCCCACTAACCATTAGAACCGGAACAGGACAACACTAAGTATTGTTGCTTGGTAGAAAGTATGCTAATTGGGTGGTATCTACCCCGACGGGCTTGCACAAAGCCCAAGCACTACAATCAGAAGATTATAACTTACATTATAATTTACCGTGCATGCTGCTACACACACTTCACACACGTACACTTTGAAATTATCCGTAACATTCTTTCGTATTCTATTTAAAAAGAAGTTGAAACGCATTTATACAAAGGTAAAGAATTTGTTTGTTTAAACGTGTTATTAACACGTCAAAGGTCATGCGGTACAATTAAAAAAAATATATAACATCGTTCTATTTTCAGAAAGATTCATTATAGCATATCAATTGAATAATTTTATATATTAATGTACACATTTAATGATATTTAATTTGATTGTATTTGATTTTGACCCCCCTGGTCACGACTGCGTCACCGGGCGTGAGAAGATCTGAAATTCCAGCCAGATTGTGAGTTCACTTAAGAGCTCAGAATACGCACGTTCTAAGAGTGCCTCCTGTAAGGCCGCCCCTCGGCTTAGAACGTCGTCACCGTTAGGAGAGAGGACATAACGCGAGCTATGTATTACGCCGTCATACGCTTAAGCTTCTACGGGTCGTAATGAAGGGACCTCAATCTCGCCGGCGGGGTCGCCGTGTGTTATGTATGTTTCCTAACAAGTGTGTATTGTTTGTTGTTAGTTTATAGTCATTATCGTAAAGGACGTGCTTGGGACGCTTACAGGTCGGATGTAAAGATAATAAATGTAGATACACGTAATTAGATTGCATAATTATATCCGAGTTTTTTTTTTTCTTTTTAGCACTGTATTTTGGCTTATGTTAATCTGTAATTGTATATATCTTATTATTTATCTGTTATTTTTAAATTACAATGTCTTTTTTAATTTTAATATATTATTTTATCTGGGTATTGTTTCTCGTGATAAAGCGTTAAATAATAATAATAAAACTTGAATTATCAAATATTTTAAAATATTTTCATGATACTTGGCTTTAATATCTTAACTAATTAGAAGTAGTCCTTAAAATATTATGTGAAGTACACACACTTGACCTGTTTCCGCAACGTTCTGTTTGTGTTTAACCTTATTATAATAATCTCTAAAATATTTAAACAGTTTTGACACGTAAGACACATTTTAATATACAAATATAAATTCACGAGTTCAAGCTTGCTATATAACAAAGTTCATCAATTTTTTTTCAGTGGTCGGTCGTGAATGTTCCACAGACAGACAGACAGAGCTACTTTCGCATTTATAATATGAGATATAGATAAGGCAATTCAATACGTCAGAAAATTTACACATAACGTTCGTTTATTTGACCTTGAACTTTCACATCAGAAACAGAACTTATAAGAGCAGTACTCTAAGGTTCACTGGCTATGATCTCTTTTTGAAATAAGTCCGCTTTTATACACGTATAACTTCAATTAGAATTGAATAGGATTTTTAATGATCTATTTTTCATGTTATGTGTACAATAAAGAGAATAAAATTAAAACTAGTATAGGATAGACTGGCAAATGGTTAATTTGGCACTAAGAGACCAGCCCATAGACATTGGCAGTTTAAGAAATACCGTCCCTTATATTGTCAATAGGCCACCAACTAATCAAACACCAACCTTGAGAACTAACATATTATTTCTTTAGGCTCACACATCCTTCGAACCAAAACGCAACAACATTGAGTATTATTATTTATGGATAATAAATATATAAAAGAATAAACAAACAGACAAATCATACATTACCGTTTCAGCTCCACGCGTAACCATCACAATCACAATTCTATAGAAAAGAACCGATAAGCCTGTATATTTATTACCCTACCAATTTAAATATTTCTTTTTTATATACAAATTTGAACATTATATACATCATTTGCATCATTTACACCGTCTTAACTATTAACCGTGTAAATAGAATACCAACTAACTTCTGAGCTCAGATAAAAGGAAGAATAAAGTTGGTGTTCACTGGCGGTTTACGTCATCTCCAGGGAATCTCATTAAAGCCTGTTCAAGTTTCTATCTATCGCGACATAGGAACGTATATTCAGTACTCATCGAAATCGTCGAAGGCGCCTTTTTGCGCCGGAACTGACTCTGATTTATATTGGATCTGATTATTGGCATTTCCCTGTTTTCAATTCAAATATTCTTTTGGCTTTCGGTGACAGCATAAGATTATTTAAATATCTGATTTCTTTCAATATTTTTGAAATTAAATTCAACGAAATTGATCAGATGCTCCTTTACGGATACATCTGTTAATAACTTGATATATATTGACTAATGGAATGCCTACATTATGTTCAATAATTAATCATATTAAAAAAAAACGAAAACTGACCGTTACGAAGTGCGTTTGAAAATTTCCAAGCAAATCTTCGTCTAAATAATCAATTAAATACCTCATTTTTTATTAACGTATTAAGTGGAATACATTTGCCGATTCCATACATTGGTGTCAGACAGCGAATTGTATGAAATAAAAATAAACAATTCAATATGGAAACGAAGCGAAATTCGGAAATATTGTGCAATTTATTTAGTAACATATCGATAGCCACAACAAATAGGGATCGTCAAGTTATTGATGGGTACAAAGCGAAACATCCAGCGGCGTGACGCGTGTGTGTTCTAAGCGGTAAAACGAACCGAGTCGATAAGGGCCACTTTGATTTTGGAATATATATTAATATGCTGACCTCCCCTTCCCGTCTATTATTTAGAAGGACTTGACATCCCAATATAAATAGCCAGTAGCTTTGATAAAATAAAAAATATATATTTGGAAATACATAGGTTCTTAAACAACGCTTTGTTTAAATAAAAATATAACCAAAATATATCCATCGACGTAACTACTATATAATGCCTACTCTATTTTTTTAATTTATTTTCGGTGCGCATGACAATGACTCCTTTTTAATCAATTATGTCAATTGTGTTAAAAGTTTCGTAATTAAATTATGAAATACGACTTGCGAGCTACCTTTTGTACGTTCAGCCCTAGATACCTTCACTTACTCGCTCAGTCCAGAAACTTTCAACTCAATCAGATGAATAGTTGAGGTACGTATACGACAGTAACAAATTAATATTCACTTGATATCTTATATTTAATTACATTAAAAGAGAGAAACAATTTTATTATTAGTTTTGATCAATCGATTTAAATAATTTTAAGAAAAGTATAAATACTTCTAGAAAAGAAATAAAAATTGGTGTTGCCAGCGTAAAAAAAATACAATATACCTATTAATTAATTAATACCAAATAGAATTTAGATTTAAATGCGCTGAATACGTCATACTTGATATATTTTGTACGGTTTTATAAGTGATAAAATAAGTCCCAAACCAAGGCGTATAATTTAATAGCAGACTAGTAAGTGGTACCCGCTCGCAATCATATTATCCCGCTAGCATTAAGCGGATATAACCACTCGAAGCACCTATGACTATTAACCTCCGGTCGGATTATTTTATAAACACATCCATATTAAATTCAAACCAATTACGGTGGACTTATAGTTTGTAGCTTACGTATACGGATTTAAGTTGATAATGTAACATCAGAGCAGTTTAGATTATTATACAATTCCTATACATTTATATTTAGATTATTAAACGACATAAAAAAAGAAATAGGTTCCAAATTTGAATAATTGTAGTAGTTGTATTCGAATATTAGTATGTTAAGATTTTAATAAAACTATTAGTTAAAAAAACATATTAAAGAAAACACAAAATAATTTACTGTACAGATAATGTAGTTTTTACAACCGGCCAGGAACTCAGTAGTTACCGTCACAAATCATATTATCAAGTATTAATTTAAAGCAAAAATACGTATATTCGATATTTAAGTAATATCGCATTCTTATTTCGAGAAATTATAGCCCACTTTGGGTTAAAGAAGTTTTACTCGCGAAGCTGATAAGTGAAGTTTGGTGAAACATAAAAAGTTTTATTGACCAGTCTTGTTCCGTTTCGAATTCACATGTTTCCTGTCAATGGTTTAAGGTTAGAACTCCTAAACTAAACTTTTCTTGTTAGAGATCCGATTTAGCTTTTTTGCTTTTACTTATTTTTAAATAAAGTTCAAGTATTATAACATTTAACCAGATTGCATTTATCGATTTCGTTAATTCAACACAGATCACATTTTCTTTTTTTTTATGATATCCTATATATGATATTCCTTACATCACCAACCTTGGGAACTAAGATGTTACGTCCCTTGTTCCTGTAGTTACACTGGCTCACTCACTCTTCAAACCGGAACACAACAATACTGAGTACTGCTGTTTGGCGGTAGAATATCTGATGAGTGGGTGGTACCTACCTAGGCGGCTTGCACAAAGCCCTACCAACAAGTGAACACAATACATTGTTGCAATATCTCTAATATAACAAAAAATATATCAAATATATATCATGCGCTTATTTCATTTAATTAAAAAGTCATAATTGAATTGCCGAAAAATAGTAACTACTGAATTTCTTGAAGGATTTTTTTAAATAAAATAGGAAGACAGTCTGGCAATTAGATATACTTGCAAAAGACATTGGCTCTGTAAGAAGTATGAACAATCTCTTATATCGCTAGTGTGCTACTAATCTAGGAACTAAGATTCTATTTCCTTTGTACCTGTAGTTACATAATCTGTGTTCATGTTCGTATGGTAACTTGAACACAAAAAAAAAATATGTATTGCTTTTTAGCAATAGAATATTTGATGAGTGGAAGGAACCAAAATAATCGAGCTTGCACAAAGCCCTACCATTTTTAATTTTATAAATAAACCATTGGCTCATAGTAACATATATATATTCAACATAACTGAAATGGTAAAAGGTAACAATTGCTACGTCCCGTAGATATATGTAATATCTGCACGAGAAGCGCATCATCTCACAAGGCCTATTCCTATTTTATGAGGGGAGTGTTGGTACTCCTGGAGGCTAAGGTCGTAAACAAGTGTAGTTTACGAGGGCCGGTATGTGCTTTACGTATCCTCGCCGTGAACCCAAGTGATGCATTTTGGACATTATCAAAGCCCGCTCATAATAAATTCAGTTTGAGACAGCCGAGGAAAACTGGAGGATGTAAATTAAGTTGATTTTAGAGTTTACTCGCTTGTATTAAGGACAGTATGTTTACATATATATGTACGTTTAACGAGAGACGCAGCTGCGTGTTGAAATTCTCTTGTGCAGAGATTGTCCAAAATGTCTTACAAGGTTAAGCTTCTGCGAAAAATTTAATAACATATTATATTTCAAATATTAATATGATTATATATTATTATTAATATTTCCAATTTTAACTAAATATAATCGTTTATAAAAAATATAAGTATCGAAAACCCATTTAAAATAGAACTAACTTTGTGCAAATACTAAGTATCCATAAAATACAACAAAATAACATAAGTCGTTATTGCGCACTAATGATTATGCAAGAAGTA
This sequence comes from Vanessa tameamea, assembly GCF_037043105.1. NCBI lineage: Eukaryota > Metazoa > Arthropoda > Insecta > Lepidoptera > Nymphalidae > Vanessa > Vanessa tameamea. The sequence goes on along the minus strand of NC_087313.1, from coordinate 6,242,557 downwards.
AGATTAACTAAATAAAAAACAAAAGAAATTTACTATACACAGTAATAAGGAAAAAGCTCTTGATATATAAACATGACATGGTACAGTAGCGGTACAAAAATATACATAGCAAATAGACTATAAAAGTACCGTAGACATAAGAAGGTAAGGTAACCCAATACCTTACTAAAGCATATGTAAATAACAATTTAACCGGTACCTGTCACGTGTGTACATTTCTACGTTACAGCAGCCGCATATTGGAAGTTGTGTATTTACATTAGGAATACGAATCGAATAAAGTTCATATTCGAAAAGAAAATAAAACGAACTCTGTTGACATTTGTCGCAATGTCATGAGTGGATAGGAAATTGAAAAATGAATTCATTGGATCAATTTAATTTTGCATACTACGATTTGAAAATGGAATCCTGTATTTAGTAAGTTAGCTTTTATCAGTGAAACGGTATTCCCCTTAGGTTTGTTTTATAATTTAAATAAACAGTTGTTAATTGGTATCGTAGCAATTTTTTATTTTTTTATTTACAAACATGAATGTCGTTAACATTCATGTTTGTAAAGCATTGTGTTTCATACAATGCATAATGATGTCAAAAATAGGCGAGTAAATGCTTTGTGTTAGTCTTAGAACAAATTATTCAAAGATCATATTTTTCCGACAAAGCATATATTTCCAGAAGCCGATATAGGCCAGAGGCTAGAACTCGTGAATCTTAATCGAATATTGCGCATTCAAATCCTGGCAAATGCATTTACAGTAATAAGTTTTCATGTGCTTAATTTGTGTTTATAAATCATCTCGAGTTTAGCAAAAACATACGTATTTCTTTAATAAAGCTATTTACTCTTATTATAAAATTATAAACAAATACAATAAAACTATACATTATTTTCAAAATAATATACAAAATATTATAAATATCACTAACATTGTTAAAAGTAAACAATGACAGTGACGAACCACTGAAATTAACCTAAATAAAATATTGCCACCTCTAATCCTCAACAAACAAATGGAAAACACAGTTTTAATTACATCCTACTTGACCGTGGATCAACAGAAGGAACTCGTGTTCCGCGAAATTACTGCAGTGGATATACATTTTTAAAACAAAAACACAACATCGGAACAAAGGAACTTCCCGTGTTAATTTAATTCCATTTTCCTTTTTTTTTACTTGGCTACCTGGGCTCATGGTTAGTACATAGCATATACTTCGAAAAAAATAATCATAAATAACTAGTTAGCGGACGACGATGACGTCAGTGTATTAGGAAAGTTTTATAATGATCGGTTGAGCAGTTAATTCGTGACAGCGCAGCGTAACAAGCAAAGTCACTTTTGTATTTAAAATACTAATTAGGATATGATCAAGGAAACACACACATCTATTTTTATAATAAGTTACAAATCCCAATTTAATTGAATGAATTGAGTTTTGAATTTGAATTTATATTCCTAAAGAATTCTAAGATCTATATATGTTTCTGTCAGTTATATCCTATCTAAACATGAACTGAAAGCACTTGAATCTTTTTTTTTATTTAATAGGTAGGTGGACAGCCAAATTTGCCACTTAATGGTAATCACCACTGCCCTTAGATATTGGCGATGTAAGAAATATTAACCAATATTAAGGTTAGAAAATTGAGAACTAAGACATAATGTGCTTTGTGCCTGCGAGTCAATGTAACTAACCTAACATTGCCTTACTCACCCATTACACGAAACACAAAAATACTAAATATTGCTGTTTAGCTAATGTGTGGGTGGTACCCATTCAAGCGCACTTGCACAAAACCTTACCACCAATTAGACACTACTGCTGACTTGGGAAGCTATGATAATTATTCATATACTTGGTCTTTTACAAAACATTTTAACAATGCACTAGGCGCAAATTAGATCATTTTTTTCTTATATTATCTGTTTATGAACAACGAGCAGCTGTGTCGACTTGGCAAAGTTCAAATAATCTTGGAAATATCATTTTCAATTACTCCCTGCGTATAACTTTATTTCCTGTTACACCACAGCACACGGACAGAAATAAAATATTAGCATTTTTAGCTTTGTATTGATATTACGACGGATAAAAATAATTTCATATAATATGATTATACACGACCAAGTAACAGAGTTAAAATATTACTACTAGCCCTTCGTTGTGTTCATACGTGAGAGATAAGTAATAGCGAAAATATTTATACGATAGATACATGATATTTCTTTGCATTTTTCTTAGAAGTCAGACGAGTAGATGGACTACTTTATATTAGACGGCCACTGGGAATATAACAAGTATTATTTGATATTATTTACATTGCTAAGATGTTGCCTAGTTTAGGAAGTGAAATTGTACACTAATAAAAGTTAGGTCGCGATCATAAAAATGATCGAGACGTGTATTTTTTAATTTGAATACTCCATAACGCTTAACACTCGCATTTATTTTCTATCCCACAAATTTGTTGTTACGCTTATGTTGCATAAAGACCTCTTACAATTATAAAATCTAAAACTAATTATAAAAAACTAAAACTCTTATATCTGTCTTATGTCTGTCTGTTACTATCTGTAGCTATTTTTTAAAGAATACATCAAACGATTATGGCACTTTTTACACAAAATTTTGATTAGAATTTCATAAGAAATCATTTTTTTTAAATTGATTGTTTCAATTAATAGCCACTTATAAAGTTAATTAACTAATTATTATTCACGCTATAAAATGTAGCACGACCATATCTGCAAGTATACAAATTTAAATACGTTTACTGTGATAATTATATTTACTCTCAGAGAATGTGCAAATAAATACCATTACATTAGGGGAAAGTTTTGTCGAGTGGTCACACACGGTCCTCAACAAACATATGTACGGACGTCCTGTTGTGCACAGCGTAGCCCTTTTAACAAAATAACCTGAAAATCTCTCATTTTCTTGCGCCTTGCTCGCTGCCTTTACTTATTCATGCATGCAATTCAGTAGAGATTACACAGTCGGTTGCTATGCAGACTTTCTGCGAATGTATATGGATTAATGGGGTTTAAAGGATTTTTATTTAATAATATTCGGCTGAAGCTATACAATTTTATAAGTATAATAATTACAATGAGAACTCATAACGCCATTAAGCTATTTTTAATTTGAGTATATGCATTGCCAGTTGTTTTAAAGTTATATAACTATAATTGAATTATTTTTTAATTACAACTTATAATTCAAATTGTATTTAATACATATAATCGAAATATATTGAAATGAATATGTATATGTAATTGATTAAGCTCCATCCAGATATATATCATTATATAATACCATAATCACAAACACAATACTAAAAATTAAAATTTTTATATAAGAAAATTACCATAAAAAGAAAGGCCTCTCAAGGGATGATAAAAAAATATATCTCCATGTCTAAAGTCAACGCGAAGTGGTGAGCTCAGCGCGTACTGAGATAACGAGTTCTATATCGAATGTGATATAACTTCGACAGTTCCCTAGTGAAAGGAGGTTAACTTTTTGTATAATATCACTGTTTTAAGTTGCACACAGCATACACGTGGGACGGTTCAAAACTTTTTAGGACAGGCAATTTCGCTAGCCCGTCAGCCCACGCCTAATTAGATGGTAGGGCCATTTCATTAAAGGTGTAATAAGCGACCGAGGTCTGTACCGAAAGACTTAGAAGGAAACTCAATGCATAAATGATTAAAACAGTACAATACTTTTAATAAGCTGAATTAAGTCTCTCTAGAGTGAATAAGATCGTTTTAATTTTAGTTACAATTTCAACCTTGTACGTGATGCATCATATATTAACTTTATAGTCTCATTTTGACGATGAATTGTTTTTAATAAAACTCTAAAGACTGATGTGCTAGAGTCGTGTAGCAAAAAATGTTTTTTAGTTAATTCAATGCAATGAAGGATTATTACTCAATGGAAAATTCTTATATATTAAAGCACTCAAAATGGCTAAAAATTAGTTTCCATTTCTGTACGACAGTTAATTGTTTTATGAGGATAACTTGATTTTAATTAGGTAGGCTGAATTCGCAATCTCCAAAACATAAGGATGTCTATACTGTGTTTTAAAATTTTTGAATTTTATAAATCTCATAAAAAAGTTATTGCTCTCAGTTTACTCTCCTAAACTTTCACGACAAATCTCAAACACTTGTACAGATAAATATCAAGATTAATTTATACTTTCAAAGTTAAGCTGAACGTTAAAAGTTAATGGAGTTTATTTATCAAGAACGAGAGATCTTATTGTTAAAAATACGAATTACATAAGTACAGAAACGGCACAAGATATCTAATCGGACTTTGTAAGTATTAGAAGTTGATAAACTGCGTGTTGATCTTAGATGTCTAAGTTTGTTGTATTCAGTATAAGTTTTTATCAAGTTTCATCACGACTATATTCTGTTTGTATGTGCAATTTATAAAAAGAAGTCAAATAAGAAATTGTGAGCTCGAAGTTTTTCAAATCACTGAATTATTTAACTTGGACGATTGCGCTGGTGCAGATAAACCACAAAACCTTTGTGTTTAAATTACGGCCAGAATTAAGCTAAGGCTCATTGAGTAAAGAAAACTTTAATGCATTTTCATAACCGATATTTCATTTTTTATTATAATTTAATTATTAAGTTGTACGTTTTAAATTAGTACATAAACATACCCGTGAATGTGGCGCTCGTGGTGCGATCGGCTAGGTCGGGGCGGGCCGGCGCGCCGCCGCCCGCATGCTATCAGCTGGCCGGCGCGGCCATCTTGCCCTCGCGCGCCTCCTCTCACCGCCCTGCGCCTGCGCAACAATGCCGCTTCAGTATTCAATATCAAGCGTATCAAAGTACTGAATTAAATTGGAACTTTACATTATATTATAAGTGAATCATTAGCAAGTTAAACAAAATCCCGACTACTATGTATTAAAATATTTCGTTGTTTTACTACAAAACTACTTAAAAAACTAGTTCTGAATTAGATTTCTTGTGTCGTAACTTGCCGTTGATACTTCTTCAAATCTATCAATTAATTATTTGTTAAAATTAACTGACGAGTAATTGAGGCATTCAATAAATATGTAGGAATAGAATGTAAGTAAAAATGCCTACAGTTTGTGACTAAACCACATAGAAAATAATTAAGAGAATAAATTAAAACGAATAATACTTTTCTTTCTTATAACTAATCATTATTTAACAAATAATTTATACGAATTATAAAATCAAATACTTCTTTGTGTGTAATAAGCAACTACGATATTGTTTTGTTTTTTTTTTCATATTGCCCATACCTACATTATTTACTAAATATACCTACGATTTTTTTTAAATAGCTTTCCGATTTGTGTTCGAGTGTGTTCACGTGATCTTATGACATGGAGATAAATTTTGACGCATTTCAATTTATAAAAATAAATAAAATAATACACCGAATTTAGTTTTACAAAAAAAAATATACATATATATATCCGCCGGTCCGTTCCCCCTTTTCAGGTTTATTTAAAGCCCAGCGAAACGGGTAATAACTAGTATAAACATATTTGTCTGCGCAGTTTCCCATTATATAATGTTAACTGATAAATATTCATTCGATATATTTAAAAGAATCAGTTCAAACAACAAACTACAACTAACAATAATATACGCAATCATTGCTATACATAATACATCCTTAGTCGGTCAAGAAGAGGAGTGCACTCCCAGCTATATAAATCCACGCTCTTAGACAAGTAGCAAGGCGCAACGATCGATACTTATTTATTATTAGGATGTCTCTGTTCACAATATATGGCAGACTCTTTATAATTTATACAAACATAGAGTTTGCGACGAGTTTTCTTAGCTGCGCCGTACAGTCGGGTACTCTCCAAGTTACTTTTATTATATTATTTTAACAATTGAAGTACCGACTTAAATGGCATCGACATTCGTTTTTTAATATAGAAATTGTATAGGTTTTTTAACTCATTATATATATATCTTAATTTAATAAATGTCGGAAACAAAAATTCAATAATCCTGCGGTATGCTGTATGAGTTTTCATCATAAGATAAAATGTTAACGAGGTAAATATTTTGCCACAACAGAGGCATGTACATTAAAAATATTTTAGCAATTCCGCTTCACGGACGGAGCCGAAACTGGCGGCCAAAAAGAGGTTATTCGTTGATACGTTATACGCATGAAAAATTTCGTTGACATTATTTTGATAAGTGTATGGCTCTTTTGTTACCAGTATCTTTTTTAAATAAACATATTGTATTTTGAAATAAAAAACTGAGCTGTTATTTATATGACAAAGAGTTATTCCGAATAAAAGCTACGTACGCTAAAGTTCTAACAAATATATTTAATTAAAAGTTAGTATTTAATTTTGTCTTTGAATTACATTTATAAAACTGAAGTGAATAAATTATACGATTAACGATATAAATTAGTTTTAATATTTAATAATGGATAATTCTATTATTGCCAATACTATAATATTTTTTTTATTATTAGATATATAATCGTATATTACTACTTTGACTATAATAAAAGAGCGCATAATCGATCTTAAAAATGAAATAGATACTGCTGTGTAGCTCAATTTCTTTCGTATATTTTATGACGTCTTTCTAACGCCTGCCCTGGCATTTATATCCGAGACTAGATATTTTTTATGAATCATTCGAAGCAACGATCTATAAAACGTTTTTAATATATAAAGTATTATTTAAATTTAAAAATCGAATAAAAAATATACAAAAAAAAAATTGTTACAAGTTAATATTCAAAATGTTATTACATAGAATATTTTAGCGTGGTTATTGTGAGCATCTTTTGGCATATCTAAAATTCGCCGAAGTTGGTTGAAAGATAATAAATCGAGCAGTCGCAATTGAAATGTCAATCCACAAGTTACACGGCGAGCATCATGTGAGCATACCCGACAGAATAACGTAAGCGGCTGATGCCTCACTAACGTTTGAAATTCCCAACCTGTCGTCTGCCGCGTCACGGCAACACTCGCCATTTATTTGTACCTGCTTGTGACAACCACTCATTCCTGAAATGTTTTCGTTGTTCTGGCTTTCGAAAACGCAACGACAAATGTTCTAGCACAACTCACAAATCGCAATACAGAAAAGTTTATCGTATTTTTGTTATACGTCGTCGTATTGTACTATCGTTCTTGTTTATCTCTTTCAACTTTTATTCTCATCTACCTTGATCGGACGAGTATTGTAGGTTCAAAAGTATTTAACGTACAAGCTTGTTAAGTTTTAAATAATAAATACAATTTAAATTCGATATTTTAACCAATTTACTTTTTGAATTAATTGTTTTCTTTTACTATGAAAGTATGTATGATAAGATTTTAAGAACCTTTTGGTGTACTGAAAGAAAAATATTCAATACCAACTTTGCCGTGCTTTGAAAATAGTTTCGAGTCAGTTAATTTTAATTAAAAAAATCGTCATATTACTTTATTAATTAAACACATTTTGGGACAAAACATACACGTATTACTATTTCAAAGCTGATAGTACATAAACATACATAATCAATGGTAATTATTCATATCTATTGAACTTTGATTATCGCATCCCAAAGCGATAATCAAAATTCAATAGTTCAATATAAAATGGATATTGACTCTGTGCGAATCCAAGAGAAATTAGCAAATTCAGATAACGTCAATGGTTTACGTGAAATCTAATACATATGGCCTATTTTCTTATATTACTCACTCATATGCATATGAACTTATATTTCTTGGCAGTAATTAACGAGTCAGTGAGAAAGTACCCACAGAGTAAAGGTTATGTTATGTAGAATAAGCAGTATCTATGTAATCAATTATACCTTTTTATACTAAAGAAGCGCTACGTACGCAATCACAAATCAAACGCTGCGAAATAAATCATAAAACGTTGGAAAGTAGTTAAACAGTTCCTTATTCTACACTAATACCAATATTCCATTGATATAACTAGCTTATGGCAGACCGGTGAGCACACTCACTGTTGCTAAAAGCTTTCCTACATCGCCTTAACTAGCTATAGTTAAACTAGTTCTATGAATACGGTAACATTTATTTTGGTCTGTTTAAATGTCTGCATAGTTTTGTTTCTATTAGAACAGTAATAATTATTTCGAAACATATTTAGTTCGGATGTTTAAAATTAACATCATCAACATTTATACATCGAATTATAATAAATCTTAAATACTAACAATATTAAAGGAATAAAACATACTGGGGAGAATTTAGAAAACACTGACAAAATGTCAATGTCTGTAATTATAAACCCGTATAAATATACCTACCTAAACGTAAAGCATCATTACTTTTCAGACACAACTATTTTAGCGAAATAAAAACGATTCTATACTTAATAACATAACATAATAATAACAAGATTATATTGATGATAAAAAGCGTAGAGCTAATGCTTGTTGACTTCCAGGCAGGAGACATGACATACTTATATAATTGTATTTAACTAACATGACTGTATTTTTAGATGTTGAAAAAGAGTAACTACTGAGTTTCTTGCCGATTCTTCTCGGTAGAATCTACATTCCTAACCGGTGGTAGCTTTACTTTAAATAGTTTGTTAAATGACGATTCAAAGGTGCTTGTAAAAGCCTACTTGAATAAAGTACATTTTGATTTTGATTTTTGAATTAGAAGATAATCCCAGACAAACACATCATAATAAAAATAAATGTTATTTTTATTAACTCGCAAATACTACCGTAACATTTTTAACAAATAAATATTAGGTAATGAGAAATAATAGGAAAATATAGTATGCTCAAAGCGACAAGAAGAAAAAGATGTAACGGAAAGTAAGAATTATATTCTTATGCACCTTGTTAACCCATAAAAGAGGTCAGACGACTTAAACAAAGGCTTTTTGATGCCTTCAAGTACCCGACCATAGCACATTTACCCATCAAAAAAATCTAAAGAAAAACATAAACAATTAATTATTTTTAATACATTACTATTGTGTATATTATGTTTAAATGTAAAAAAATATGAGCTGTTAGTGATACGTGGTTTTTATAATATATCTAATTTTCTAATTAATTAACTAATTAATTAGAAAGAAACTATATATATTAAAGCGATCTTGACAAAGAGCACTAAAACAAAATATCGTTAGTCCGTTTATTTAAAAGGATTAAAAACACTCTTGTTGCTCTCAATTCTTGGTTTGAATTATCTTCCTAAATATTATCTTTAGAGCAATTTACTTTGCTCCAGGTTAATTAAAGCGTACACAGAGCACAGAGGTAAGTAACTCACCAACGCTATACTTGACTCGATTTGAATAACACTTAGTCACGGAAATGCTGTTTACATTAAGATACACACATAAAGATTAAATAAACATATTTCGTTAGGTAAACCAGCAGTATTATCATGGAAGCTAAAGCGGTGTGAGTGAGTGAACTACTGAAATCCTAATTATTGTTATTTTTTATATATAATAAGCAGATGGGCAAATGCCCCATCTGATAAGTGGTTACCACCGCCCATAGACAATGGTGGTGTAAGAAATATTAACCATTCCTTACATCGCCAATGCGCTACAAACCTTGAGAATTAAAATATTATGCAACTTGTGCCTATAGTTACACTGACTCACTCAGCTTTTGAACTGGAACACAACAATACTAAGTAATGCTGCTTGGCAGTAGAATATTTGATGAGTGGGTGGTACCTAACCAGACGGGCGTGCACGAAATCGATCTAATTTTGTTGAAAAAATACTAAATTGTTCATTGGTTCAGAATGATACAGCCATAAAGTTTCTCAAAGCAATTTAGGAAAACCTAACAGACCCCGTAATGAACTCATATTTTATCAAAAATTCCAAACGGACTCCTTTGTCAAATTTCGATTAAATTACACAAAAAAAATAATACAAAGTTTACTCAAATGACGTTCAACGAATAAGCAATCATTGTTTTCACATCGTTGCGTAGCGCCCTTCACACGATGGAGACCAAGCTGAGCGAGGCTAAGCAATTAAATACGGTATAAGGACGAAGCACAAGGTTGCACGCTAATACATAACTAGGCTGGCAAACGGTGATGCGTAAATATAGAAAATATGTTATATTTAACCATTATACAACATGTTTATAATTAGCTATGAGGCATTCTACGACAACTATAAAAAACGGTCTTCTGTGACAACAATTGTGATATATTTATTATATATTTACATTATAATAATGACTATAAAGTGAAAGCATCTCAGATAGATAAATTTCTTTATTTAATATCGGCTTATGCTTTTCTTGATTTTCTATCATCTTTCAACTTTTTCACTTCATAGTAAACAAGCTCACTGTAGCGTTATCGGCGAATGGCGTTCATTGTATTTAATACTACCCATAAAACGTTTTTACGGACTACCTAAAAAGGTTATATTTGCGAGTGACCGGTTATAAGGTCGTTTGATTATATTCATTCCTATAATCATTCCGTTGAACATAAGCCACTGACTGCTGACTTTGTGAATTATTTCTTTTATTGAACAGAGTATTCTATAAAGTAACCTTCACTTACACAAAATTTTGTATTGATTGTAAAAGGTAGTTTAGTGGCATAATAATATCAAAAACTATAATATTACTGGTTGTTTTATAAAACAAAAAAGTATTAATTTACATAAAATTCAAATTTATAAAACGCGCAAAGCGAATATAAAACCTATTCCAGTTAGTTTCATAAAACTGAGAACGTTACTTTGCAAAAAATTAACAACTGCTGTTTGAGAAATCTGAATGCAGAAAAACGACTTGGTCTTGTAACGTGCAGTGAAGAGTCGTAGGAAGTACACAAGCTTAGTTCATAACGACTCTTAATAAGAAGACATTTCGTAATATGCCTACTGCAGAGTTCTGTTTTGTTTCGTTTTAATTCTCTTAGTAACAATGTTTACAGCAAGAATCTTGTAAATGTGTTTGTTATAAATCATCAAAGATAAAAAAAGCTAATGCGATTAATAAATATTAATTCATGATAATTATTTTGTGCTCCAAATTTTTTATAATGGTTTACTTCATAACATTCATTACTAAAACTGCTTACAAGTAAACAAATACCCAAAAAATTTGGCCAGACTCATAACAATTAACTTAAAGCCATTTTTCACGGAGAGATCTGTTATTATTTACGATCTCTCCTCAGTGTGAAAAGAATGAAATTATAAATTGCCTACATTAAGGATAATATAAAAACACATTAACCTAAATTACTTAGTTTCATAACATCGTCGTGTCAAAATAAATTAATATTTCGCTTTAGAGAAAAATCTGTTTCGACTAATGAGAGAGATTACTGTAACTCTGCCAGGTTTCTCTTAAGTGGTTTGATGGATTTAAATTAATTACTCTTGTATTTTTATAACTATCGCTAACTACTTCTCTGTAGTAAAGTAACAACCTGCAAATGTTCTAATGCTGGGCCACCTTTCATTTTGAGGAGAAAGATTGGAGCTTATTCCACCACATTACTCCAAAGCGGGTTAGTGGATACACACGCAGTAGATATTCATCCGCCGCATGCAGATTTCCTTACGATGTTTTCATTCACCACCAAGCAAAAGATTAATTATATACATCACATCTTCTTTATAATTAAGATTTTATTTCATAAAATGTTTATTTTCTTTCTTTCATTTTCTTTAAAGTACAAATTTTTTTGCCAAACATTTTGAATTAATGCTCAAAATTAATAATATTTATACGGATAAGTAATAGAAACGAAATGCAGTATTAAAATGTATACATTACACCGATTAATTATCATTTGTTCATAATAATTATACCTTAAAATTGATAAAATCTGTATTTATACTAAGGTTGAAACTAAAATATATTCATATAAACTCAGCACTCGAGCCAACATATTCATTTCCAAATGATATATGTTTACCACAAAACCAATTTAACAAAGGACAATTAATGACTGCATTTTATATTATAATTATTTAAATAAACAATTAGCGATAAAAATACAAGTAACAAAATTGAATAAGAGATGCAAATATATATATGCAACATATTTTGTATTGTTCATAATAAAAGATTTAAAAAAAAGATTGTTTTATAACCAATCAGAATCGCCATACTTCACATGCAGATACAATAAACGCCAATATCAAAATAAATTCCTAAATTATTCACGATTTTGACGGTAAAATTGTACTTCTTTATTTTCGCTGTGCCTTATAACGTATATATTTTTTGTGGGCTACATTATAATTGCATCTTTACATAGAAAGATATACATTTTGCAATTTATTGATTTATACCGATTACGAATCTCTACTACCATGAAATAAACATTATACGTAAGGTATATTTTAATTACTTTTCCTAAAAAACAAATAAAGGAAGCGAGAAAACTAGTGATCGTTTTAATTTTGATCAAAGAACAACAGCGCACGTGCGCGTCTATATCCCCTCCGGGTGGAGGTTAAAATACAACGTCTATCTTTAAAGCTTAAGCTGTCACCATATTCGTAAGCCATTCATTTTATGCCTTACGCCATGGGATGCGCTGTTGACTTGCTGAAAATCGTTACCGGTATACAACTATTCCCATGCGGATACACTGACACATGCAACGCACCAACTTACACATAGATTCACGGTCGCGGCTTCTTTACATCGCGCCACAATCGCCGGTCCCGGTATCGGTTTCACTAAGTCGTGGACGACGAGCACATGCACTGCGCGCGTTATCAGTTACGTCTCGGGATCAACGACAGTATTCAAAGGACTCGGGTCACTTTTCTCCCGGGCTCCGAGGGCGTGTACGCGACGGTTCGCGGGTCAGGTGTCGCACGGTCTCGCGGTGCGGTGCGGTGCGGACTAGCGCTCGCACGGGCCAGCGCCGACACACGACAGCCTCCGTCGCAATGACGAAGCGGCCGGGTACGCGCGCGCGCTCTGCGACGCAGCCTCCCGATCCAGTCCGACCCCCTCCGACATCTCCCGAAGAAGGGGTGAACAAACCCGCCATACTTCTCCTTCTAACATAGTGATGAGGCTAAAAAGGATTTAGACTTTCTCAGACCGGTACACGATTCGATCGTCTATTTCGTAAACGTTACCTAGACAACAATTTTCTAATTGGATATAACCTTTAATGCCATTTAATGTATACTATTAATAAGTTGATCCAAATTGTACGGGATAATCAAAATTATTTTTTGACCGTTGAAGTCATATCAAGCTCAACTCGTCGGACCTAAAAATATATTTATTCACAATGCAGATAGAGCAGATCCATATAAATGCATTGTGCCGTACCTCGTGTTATCTCGTCTTGGAATATGTTATGAAATACAAAGACTCATCAAAAGAAGAATCGTTGGTCACTTTGGCAATTTAACATATAAAATGATTTTTCTTTACAGGGTCGTTCAACTGTAGCCAAAGGTTATTTTAAGAGGGAATACCCTTTCAAGTGAAAACTTCTACAAGTACAACACTACCTTTTGCAAACAAATATTGTTGTATATTCTAGTGTATATATTTTATAATATGACAAATACATGCTATTTTATACACATTTATTATTTCACATTAAGCGATAAACGAGTTTAAAAAAATAGTTTTGATCAATATATTATGCTCTATTTTAAAGCAATTCCATTCAAATATAGATTCCAAATTAACAATTTAAATGCTTGATACGCTTTAAAATGGTTCGCTGCTGATCGAAAACGATTAAAATGGCGCAAATTGATATCCCTGGGAACGCGGCAGGTGACGGAGAGACAAAAACACCTCTGTCTTTCTATTTAACTCTCCATTATATAGAACCTCTTACCACTAAACTTAATCCCATTTAGATGGCAGTAATAACGTTTAAAGGCCGTTACATTCACATTCAACGAATGCATAAATATTATTATTTTTAAAACATGCCAAAGCACTACTTGTCTTCGTCTAAATACCTAAACAATAAAGTTGTATAACTATATTTTTTTAATTATACTTATGTTTATGAACACCACAAATATTACTCTATTAAAATTAAAACTTAATACACTGAATATTAGTTAATGTGGTAAATAGCATTTTTATTATTTAAATCATTTTCATATCCTCACTAACCTAACGTGATCCTTGAGTAACTTTTGTTTCCAACCAATCGTTGAGCAGATTAAAATAAGAGACAATTTTATGAAGAAAATTCTAGAGTATATTTATATAAAAAAATGTAAAGAAATGTAGATAAAAGAATACTTTTCTCAACGCCAAGGCTAAATGTAGATGATGCTACGTATCGTAGATGGTGCTACGAATACGTATACTCGACGTAGCAAACAAAGAACAGCAGTTACGGCCACCTAATTCCTTCCCGAGCTCTCCGCTAAATAATACACAGATTTATATAAAACCGACGAGGTTCTTTGTTTCGCTGAAACTGAGTAACTTTTGCTCAATGATATGCTTTGTGTTACATTGTTTATAAGAAAATAAACATTTGAAATTAATTTTTACATTTATTATAACGGTATTGAAAATATTTAAGATTGAATTATTAAACGGAACAGCTTTATAAATAATCAGATATAATGAATCTAAGCTAATAGCACCTTGTCACGTACATGAATATGTATCTATAATAGATATTATAATACTCTAAACTTGACTTAGTTATTATTCATAACTACTAACTTTTCTATAAGTAAATAACGCAGTACATAACGCAGTTAGTATTTTTAGAAAAGTTAGTTGTTATGAACAAATAATTAAGTCACGTTTAAAGTATCATATTAGGTAACATATGTGTGATTGATTTCAATACACGGTTGCAGTCTATGAGCCTTATCAAATATGATATATATTGTAGAAGGTCAGACCGCCTAGGATAAAGATAAAAATACCTTCTCGACAAATAGACGAAGGAATATAACATTAGTCTTGGAGCTGGACAATAAATATGGTGATAGTAGCTATCTAGCAAGTACTGTGACCGCATACAAAGATTGAGCGAAAACGTGATATGTTTAAACTTTTGATGTAGCGTTAAAAATGATCAAAAATGTGTATCTATAAGTACTAATATTATAAATGATCCGTTTGTTTCGATTTACTCTGAAACTATTGAACGATTTTAATAATTCCTTCAATATAACGCTATTTTTAGAAGTGCCGAGATGGCCCAGTGGTTAGAACGCGTACATCTTAACCGATGATTTCGGGTTCACACTCAAGCAGGCACCACTGAATTTTCATGTGCTTAATTTGTGTTTAAAATTCATCTCGTGCTCGGCGGTGAAGGAAAACATCGTGAGGAAACCTGCATGTGTCTAATTTCAACGAAATTATACCACATGTGTATTCCACCAACCCGCATTAGAGCAGCGTGGTGGAATATGCTCCAAACCTTCTCCTCAAAGGGAGAGGAGGCCTTAGCCCAGCAGTGGGAAATTTACAGGCTGCTAATGTATGTATGTAACGCTATTTTAGTAAACTATTTTATCCAGAATGACATAACATTATTCCAGAGATAATAAGACTGATAAAGATTGAATTCCCCGCGAACGATGCCCCGGGCTCAGCTAGTCTACCATTTGACTATATATAAAGACAAACAAAAGTTTGTTAGGAATATATGGTATGGTGTACTAAAATTGTCTATATCGAAATACCAGAAACTAAGTTGCCGCCTTTGCATTAGCGACGCTTTAACTTTTTTACGTTCACAGTAAATATAAGAGGTGAGAATAAAAGTGGAGTATGTTGGAGTCAAACCTGATCGGAAGATCGTTTTTACATAATAACTCTCTAAACTATAATATTTTCAAT
The DNA here is from genome assembly GCF_037043105.1 of Vanessa tameamea. Classification (NCBI taxonomy): domain Eukaryota; kingdom Metazoa; phylum Arthropoda; class Insecta; order Lepidoptera; family Nymphalidae; genus Vanessa; species Vanessa tameamea. The sequence continues at coordinate 6,226,693 of NC_087313.1, read as the reverse complement.
AATCTGTGTTGCCATTTTAAAGTATACTATGTAATTTATTTTTTAAGTTTCGAAATAATCATAAAATAATCTGCATTCTGTACTTCGTCACATATAAGATTGGATTATTTTGCTGATCGAAACTTGTATGGTATCAAGTATGATCTTCATCTTAGCAAAAAGGTTAGCTTATTTATTTCTGTTACTTCAAACGGTTTTCAAAACAAGATTAAACGAAAAAGAATTTCTATAAATAATGTAAATAAACATCGCCATATAACGAAGCAAATAAAAGCTATAGCTAGCACTACATCGCACAATACTCTCCATGGACGATGAGCATTATTATGTGGTTACTTTACACCGCACTACTCCGATGCTTCCGTGTGGTTTGAATGTCTGTAAAATTCATGATGTTTTTCATTAAGAGCAAATCTTCAATTATTTATGTTAGTATTAAAGTATAAATCACACTTTATTGCCTCTTATATTTATCTTTATCCGAGCAGTGCCTGTTAGAAATGCCGCGGTCATATCCCCGAGGAATAGAGTGTGAATTGACCCTCCATAATTTAGTTCAGTTCCCTGTACAATAGCACATATCTTTCCCTATTTTATGTGTATCTCAGTGGTGACTTTCGTTTGTTCGATTAGGTTGTCCATAACAAAGTTTACGGATCATTCAATATATTATTTATAATAAGGTATTTTTTGTAAGGTTACTATTTTTTTTATTCTAAAAATGTTTGAAATTAGTTTGCGTTAAATAAAACTGTCCGATAAAAATATTTAAATAATTAACTTCACAATTTTGTTTTCACAATATATTTAAACAGTATATAAAATATATGACTATGTTTTCCTGACTGTTTCCGACTACGGAGTCCTTTCTCATAGACTATACCAGATGGTTGAATGCAAATGTTCGGACACATTTAAAATCAATATCTGTTAAAAATTGTGCGTAAAATAATAATAATAATAATTAAAGTAAATATAACCTATACCTAGAAATAGAATAATATATAAAATTTTAAAAAAATTAAGAAAAAAAAGTAAGTTAAGTCAGCGTAGGCCACCTCTTTCAAGAAGGACGGCGATCTCCAACATTAGTGAATATCTGCTAATGTTTAGTAAATAAGAAACATTTTAATCCGCCACACCTAACTAAAACCAAAAAGTGAAAAAGGCACGGGCAACTGTGAGCGCGTGGATGAAGTGTAACATAAAAAAATGTTCCGACAAACACAGGTGCGCATTCTATCGCTTCACTCTGGTAATCCAATGGCCGGCCAGCCGACTCGACCACAGATCTGACGCAGGACTAACGGTTACGTAGTGTATGCGCAATGCTTCCAAACTTAAAAATGTCATGATATAAAAACTCAATAACTTTTATTAACTCGGCCACGGGTTTGAACCCAAGACCTCGGGAGGTGCAACCTATTTATTTAGACAATAGACCAACGGACAAGGCAACGAGGAATTATATACATAAAAGCTAATGAAAACAGAGACAAACTCAGAAACGTTGTAAGTTAACTGTTGTATATCTAAACATTAATTCGAAAATTAAATTGTCAAATGTAAAACATACATTTGAAACAAAAATAAGAATGTTGTAATGACCTTCAATTGAAATATTTATTAAAGAATTGGTTGCACAGTCTACATTTTATACTAGTTACCTGCCTGTGAGGTGAGGTGTCAGGTGTTAGATACCCTTTGTCGTTTCGTGTCGTCTGTACACTACAACGTATATTTATATTCATGAATAGTTGTCGCCCGCAGTTTCACTCGCAATTTAGTGGTTGGTCCAAGTCTGTTAAAAAGTACCTATCCTTCGTTGGAGTACGAGCTTGCTTCAAACCAAATTTCATCAAATTCGGTTCACTGGTTTGGCCGAAAGAGCAACAGACAGACAGAGTTACTTTCGCATTTAATATATTTGTATAGAAGTACAGATAATTGGTTGAGATGTTAAAAGGTGAATGTGTACTAAACAAACTCACTTATGCATTAACATTGATGAGGATTAACAAGGGTAAATAAAAATATGTCAACAATGTAAACTCTCAAAGCATTTTATTATTATATACTTACAACTATAGACAAACTTTTGGCAAACTATAATTTACGGTTGCATCACAGTCCAAATTTACTGAATTGTATTTATATTCGAGAGACATTTCAAAGGCATCACATTCATCGGTTATCTTATCGAAGAAATAACTCGTATTTACTTTTGAAATTGAGGATCTCTTGCTAATATTCATATTACGTTTTCTTACGGGACTACTTTTTGGTGTTGAACAATTTTGATGTAATCTATTGGCAAATATACTTTTTCTATTTATTTGTTTATTTTCGAAAATGAGTTTGACGAGATTACTATTAACTTTAGTCGTTGTTACTTTAGGTGCTCTAGAAACGATAGTATCTACAATATCTGATAAATCTATATCATTTACGTCTTCCGCGCTCAGATCGAGAATACTTAGTAAATGTTTATCATCCGATATATTCTCCTTGTTATGATCGACCTCTCCCAAAATATTATCCAAAGAGTTATTTGCAATGGCAATATTCGTAATGCTATTATTCAATGTCTCTGTTAATTTCGACTTTCTTTTCTTAAGCGGTTTTAAATAACTATCAATTGTATTTTTTACTTTTGTTTTTGTACTGTTTTTCATTTTTCTCTTAAGTTTATTAACGCATACACTGACATGCGCTTTGCTACAATTCAAATCTTTGTTAGTTAGGCTTAAATTTTTCATGGAGTCATTGAGGTGAGACATTGTTATATCTTTAACTTGTTTCGGTTTTCTGTTGTATTTCCTCTTCGGTTTAACATTCTGATCAACATTTTCGGAATCTGGATCTTTCTTCTTCCTTCCTCTTGTCTTCTTCTCTTTCGGTGGCTTCTTGATAGATTCTTCATACCTTTCAACTAAATCTGGATAATAGCGTCGCATAAGATCTTGTCTTTCTATTGATGTCCATGGACCTTGTGTATCTTCACCTTCTGTAGACGATACAATAATTATAAAAAATAAAGTCATTTCTTAATATTCATATAAATAATAATTTATCTATTCACCTTCAAACTGATCGTCCGGTATGAGAGCGTCATACTGTCCATCAATATCGGCCCACAAAACTTCGTAACTGGGAACTCCTGTAAAATAAAATATCGTAAGCATAAAAATGTATATGTATGTGTACAACAACACGCTGATCTTAGCCGGAGATCGCAGGTTCATATCCAGACCAGCACCAATGACTTTTCATGTGATTTATGTGTCTTGATTCTACGGTAAATGAAAAAATCGCTAATAAACCCGCATATCATCAAAATTAAGATTACCACGACATATATTTACATCAAACAGTGGATCAGCATAGATGAATAACCCTCTACCTAAATAAAGTTGATGCGTATGCATATACTGAGTATTTATTTATCATTTAACTACTCTCTGTGCGTACGATATTTTTCAGTAGCAAACTACAAGAATAATCGTAGATTTTTGATGATCCATTTAACACAATAAGTCCAAATATTTGAAAAAAAAAGCTATAAAATAAACGACGGTCGACCGTCACCAAACGAATAGTCAAAACAAATCTTGTGGATCAAGGATCTCATTACAGGCTCGGTTTAAGAATTTATATGTCGTTTTAGTTACCATTTTTAGATTATTATATTTATTGCTACTCTGATCATATATAATATACATTAACACAACATTTTTAAACGTCCTGAACAAAAATCGTACTTGAATCTTTACAAATCATCGGGAATTCCTAATAATTCAAATCATAGATTCGATCTAAATGTGGCATTTCTTTTGGACTCAATAAAATTTGATTGCCTGAAAGAAAACAATGCGCTGTTAAGAAGCAGACTCTCTTTTAACAGTACAATTTATTTCTCTTGATGAATGAGTATAAAAACAAAACGTTCATTTCGTAATCGGTTAAAAACAAACAAGTATCAGTATGCCATTTGCGCATTATTGATCATGTGACCAGAATAGAGTTGGAGGGAACCCGATTATTCAAGTCCTGTTACACAATACGGAAATATACCGATATAACACAATTATGCTAAAACGGAACTACTGACGGAGATCGATAAGATAAAATTTAATGCAAAATATGTTACTGATTGAGACTCCAACCACACGATTTGAATCCAATCAAATGAATGTCAATTAACAAGATTTTTCAATTATCAAGTTGGAAAAAATATTAACATACAAGAGATAAGTTTTATTATACAGAATAGCTAGAAAAATGGTTTAGAAATAGTGAAAACATAGAATTTGTTATGAATATTGTAAATAAAAAAAGACATGCATTCCGCGACTCGATAACTGACGGAATTCTGGGGCTCTCTATTGTGAAAATTTTACAGGAATAAAAGTGATGTGCAATAAATAATATAAAAAATATACTAAAACTTATTTGACTACCTCAAAGGAATATTCCCGGATTATTTAATATAAAATAAAACTCAATTACCGTATTCGTATCAGCAAAATTTTAGTATAGCAATATTCCGTAATTAAAACAACAATAATTTTATAAAAACGTACCTCGAGGATTTCTTTTCTTTTTTATTTCGATAGGTTTTATCGTTCTGCAAGTTACATATTCTTGAAGATGCCATTTTGTTAGTAGCGGTAGAAATTTCTCGACACAGTATCTTTCGGACCAGTCCAATTTCTTGGACATAATTTTCTGAAAATGATTTACTCAGTTACATTTGAACATTAAATAAGAAGTATCAAAATATAAAGTTGTACTTCTTTATATCATAGTAATACATTAATTTGAATAATTCAAGGGCATATTAAGAACAAAGATAATACATAAAACTATAAATTGTTATTACTTTAAAAGTTATCCTCAACTTAATTACAAATGTTTCATAGTATCAAACAATCGAATACCACAAATTGAATTAAACTCGGAGTTGGAATCTTCAAGCTGTCGAGATCTATATCTTCTGGTGTGGTATCCAGGAATTCCTTCATAACTTTCGGCTCAGGGAAAGGCATTCCAGACGACAGGGCACGGTTACGGAGCGATAGTTCACGTTTTACTTCCGCTACTTTGGACCTACAAACAATTAGTTTGAACTAAAACTTCTCGTTATCAGGCAATATATAATATTAACACCTTATTACATAAAGCCTGGATTTTATCGTTGATTTCTTTAAAATGAACTTATTGATGACAGTGACGCGATATACATCATCGTAAATCCGCTTAAACTAATTTTTAACTGGAAAGGCAAGCTTTTAAACGTTCAGACGGCATTTTGTTTAGTGATAAGCATAAATAAAAACATAAAGTCAAAATCTTATGCTAAAAAGAATGGTCATTATAAAAATATATGTCATATTTGTAATATATGAATTCGAACATCTTACACTCGACGAGCCGAGTCGGACGATGTTAGTTAGTGACTAATCACGTGAACCTTAATCGGAGCACAACGTGAAAGTATTAACACATTTACAGCCTTTACAGCTAACATTTAGAAAAGACCAAACGAGACACCTAGAAACGTGAAACGATAAGCTAAGATGTGCTCGCAAAGCTTATTTAAAATATCGACTTTTATGACGGCTGGGATAAAATGCACAATTCGATTGAATAGCTCGCAAGGATTTGCAGAGATGAATCTATGCTAAGAAACTTATAGCGAGATAACCCTCTCGATGCTTCTTTGATGTGGGAAAGATGTGAATTTTATCGATATTTACGTAGACGGTGCTCATTTTTCCTGCGTGGTTAGTAAATACTTTTTCATTTTTAGGAAGTGTTTTATTAGATGTTAGTGTTGCGTATTATGTAGATATAATCGAAAACACTCTATTCTATTCTATCGACAATTTTCAATCACTATATAGATCACTAGCAACCCGGCCGGGTGCAATTTATTAAAATATAAACTAATTATATAAATATAATTTATACCCATAGCATTCAGGAATAATGAAGCTTTCTATCATCAATTCCGGATATTACCCGCTACATACAAACAAAGAATATGTGTATGTGTGTGTGTGTGTGTGTGTGTGTGTGTGTGTGTGTGTGTGTGTGTGTGTGTGTGTGTGTCTGTGTCTGTGTCTGTGTCTGTGTCTGTGTCTGTGTCTGTGTCTGTGTCTGTGTCTGTGTCTGTGTCTGTGTCTGTGTCTGTGTCTGTGTCTGTGTCTGTGTCTGTGTCTGTGTCTGTGTCTGTGTCTGTGTCTGTGTCTGTGTCTGTGTCTGTGTCTGTGTCTGTGTCTGTGTCTGTGTCTGTGTCTGTGTCTGTGTCTGTGTCTGTGTCTGTGTCTGTGTCTGTGTCTGTGTCTGTGTCTGTGTCTGTGTCTGTGTCTGTGTCTGTGTCTGTGTCTGTGTCTGTGTCTGTGTCTGTGTCTGTGTCTGTGTCTGTGTCTGTGTCTGTGTCTGTGTCTGTGTCTGTGTCTGTGTCTGTGTCTGTGTCTGTGTCTGTGTCTGTGTCTGTGTCTGTGTCTGTGTCTGTGTCTGTGTCTGTGTCTGTGTCTGTGTCTGTGTCTGTGTCTGTGTCTGTGTCTGTGTCTGTGTCTGTGTCTGTGTCTGTGTCTGTGTCTGTGTCTGTGTCTGTGTCTGTGTCTGTGTCTGTGTCTGTGTCTGTGTCTGTGTCTGTGTCTGTGTCTGTGTCTGTGTCTGTGTCTGTGTCTGTGTCTGTGTCTGTGTCTGTGTCTGTGTCTGTGTCTGTGTCTGTGTCTGTGTCTGTGTCTGTGTCTGTGTCTGTGTCTGTGTCTGTGTCTGTGTCTGTGTCTGTGTCTGTGTCTGTGTCTGTGTCTGTGTCTGTGTCTGTGTCTGTGTCTGTGTCTGTGTCTGTGTCTGTGTCTGTGTCTGTGTCTGTGTCTGTGTCTGTGTCTGTGTGTGTGTGTGTGTGTGTGTGTGTGTGTGTGTGTGTGTGTGTGTGTGTGTGTGTGTGTGTGTGTGTGTGTGTGTCACACATTTACAAACAAATGAAGATCGCAGTTTTAAGCATTCTAATACCAATAAGTCACATATAACCAATTCAATTATTATGAATCAGTCTGCGCGTTGATTTAATGTAATCAATCTCCTATTGCTGTGTTCCACATTGATGGGTGAGCCAGTGTTAGGGACAAAGATCTGAACATATTTTTCTCATGGTTGTAACGAAATCCAAGAAACAGCTTACTATTCTTACAGCGCTTATAATGAAGGTCGGCTGTGACCACTAACTACAGCTTGGATTTACATTTGCCTAGTTGCTAAGAAAAATCCACAGTGACTTCATATTACGTTCATTCATGGTCGTAAGTAAAAAAATATATATACATTAATATCGATGTATGTAGAAATCGTAAAATACAACAAATCAGTCTGATTTTATCTCATATTCATAATAAAAAATAGTACTAAAAGTTTACAGAGGATGGAACCCTCAACTACCTATCCAGTAATGTATATATTTTATACTAACTTGTGACCTATGTCCGTACAACCCCGATGTGTGACGCAAACGGGACAGCCGTTGTTGGCGTGTGTTCGTCCCGCGTGCCCGCAGCGGTCGCAGCGGCCGGGCGCCGACGACCAACGGGTTTGCTCTTCGTAGTGTTGCGGGTCACTCACCCAGGATAGTAATCTGTATGGAAAACGTGGTTCATAATGCTTGCTAATTTTAATAAAACATTAGGTCCTACTGCAGTGTTTCACTAAGGCAATCACAATCGAAGTATTTACAAGAATCATCAAATTGTGTTGCGAAAGGGAATAGTCCCTGAAGTAATTCGAGAATATCTCAAAAATAACTTAGTCGAGCGTGGTAAGCTCGGGTGACTTTTTTATAGTATAGGTAGGATGACCAACTGTACCAATTGATGGTAAGTGTTCAACTACCACTCATACACTAGAGCTGTAAAAATATCAACCATTCCTTACATCGCCAAAGCGCCTCCTAAGGTAGGTGGGCGCTTTGGCAAAGAATGAAAGTAATTACAAAAAACATTATGGAAACGGAATTTGGAGTTGTAAATTAACATAATTAATAATAAGTATTTTTTCCATGTTGCAAATATGATCAAAGCAATTTACCAGAATTTGATTTTATATATGTATGAGTAACATGTCTGATTTAGTGACAGGATTCCGACTGTTTCACAATCAACTAGTTCGACACCTTTCTAAAGAAACGAGACTTCAAAATCTGATGTAGTTTTTGTTTTCAACAAAATTGAACCAGACTACTTTTAACTTGACGAAACCCACACACTTAAATAAAAAACTGTATACACACACAAATCGTACAGATTAAAAATTTGCATCTAGCTTTCAACTAACTAAATGGTTTTTATTTTACTTTTAATTTAACATAAATTTAATTAAACAAAATAATTACCTAAATATGATCTGATCTTCAGGTACAGTATGAAGGAAAGCAACTGCAGTGGTAATTGACGAACCACAAGCTCCGACCCCATAATCACAACCACATAACAGAGCAAGCGCCACCATTTTCTTACGACCAAAACCTTAACACATTTTTTTACAAATTATGCCAGTAAAATGCCTTTACTTTCAACCTCAATTTTAGGAGGAATGATATAGAAAATTTACAAACATAATTCATACATATATAATATAACAAAAACGTATTATAAAAAAATATATATTAACATAAACAACTTGGTATAATAATAACGTTAATTAAAGCTTAAAAACATTCAATGAAATTGAAAAAGTAAATGGACATAATTAAAATCATCAAAAATTCATGTATCAACGTGAAATTATCATCGAAAACCGGTTCATTCTTAAAGTCGTTTAAAATTAACTACGCAAACAAATCATAAAAAAGATTTATATATACCATTACTGTTAAACATTTTCTCAGCGTCATAGCAATCGACTGAACCCTGCATCGCGCCGCCCCCCGCCGCGCTCGACACGCTGAAGTTACGATACACACGCTTAGCTCCGTACGCGAAACAGTCGGAATCCTGGGACACCACTGCGTCCACGAGCTGACAACCCAGTATGAACATTAACGTCTATTACAAATATAAAGAAAAAAAAATCTTGATTTATTTCTTCATAGGCATTTGAGATACGGTGATTCCGGTGATTCCTTCGTCTTCTATCGCCAACGATAGACTGGATCCCTACCCTTCAAAATGGAACACAATATTAATGCGAGACTTTTATTATCGCACACCTGATATTGTTGTGTTCCATTTGCTTGGTGGTAGAAAATATGAAAAGTGGTTGGTACCTACTCACATGGGCTTTCATAAGGCCCTACCACCAAGTAGTTCAAATAACATAATAAACAAATACTACACAAACTACAAAACAAAGATAATAAAGTCATTTTGTCAACTAAGTTATCCAATAACATAGTCTTCTAGCCCTTAGATATAGACAGAGGGTTCAATTACTCGAATATATATTGTTCAAACAATAATATAAAATAGAAAAGCAGAGATGTTCTTTTAATGTGGAACTACTTCAAATAAGTTAATAAAAATGATTATTTAATAACCTAATTCATCAACAGCCCATGCTCACCCTATGTTTTTCTTCTTATTAATAAAATATACAACTAATGAATTACCTACTAGCAGTCTTTTGACAAGCAATACAATTTGAACACAAATTCAAACCCTCAAGTTCAAACCCTAAAGATGAATGAAACACTTACATAACAATGTTTATAAGTAAGGCCAAATAAAAATGGTAATTTCAAAAAAAATTAAATACAAACACCTTTAGCATTCAGTCTTGCACAAGTAGCTTCAGCTTCCCCTCGTCCTTTAACACATCTCACGCCCATGCTCTTCAATAGGGTTTCGCACTGAAACACAAGGACTGTTATAAACTGAGTAAAAGTTATTATTAAAATATTATTACAAAAATAAAGCAGTGAGTGTTAGTGCTCTGTACAATAAATATATTTAAATATATATTTATAGCAATTGAGTTTTCTTAAAGTTATTAAAACAATTAATTTTAATTTATTACCTCTTTTAATACACCTTTAAATCTTTTTCTTGATACATTTGGAGCTTTGGCTTTAGCAGCATCAGACTTTGGTGCAGCACCTCGGAACTGTATAGCATTTCTGGCAGCCATAACATCTTGCTTTAGTTCTGGAGCTTCACCCTCGAGCACAAATACTGGACTTATGTCAGCAAGTAGCAAGTAAACAGTTCTGAAGAATAGATTTCTGAAAAATGCTTATCTCGTGATATGCTGATACTAGGTAAGATAACAGTCTATAACAAATAGCTGTTTTCCAAACAACAAATAATGATATCAGATATAATTAATATTATTCAATAACATTATATATTATATTGAATAAATTAAAATGAAAAATTATTAAAATTATTTTATTAAAATGTATAACCACATTTACAACCTTTGGCTATTCTTGTGAAGTATATAGACGGGTTCTATATGACTTTGAATTACTTAAGAGATACTAGTAAGTCACTATGCGACCACCGATTATAACTACCAAAACTTATTACAATAAATTAACTTTAGCTAGGTACATTATGAACAAATTCAGGTCAACCATTCCAATGATACAATATGTACCAAAATAATCCCATTATATCATATAAATACACTGGAGACCAAATTTCTCTTATTTTCTTAATAATATAATGATGAAGGTCTTGCCCAGCAATGGGAAATCTATGTTAATGTAAGATATTAGATAATTTTAAACTCCCGACTAAACTCTGCAATGGTCACTTGGTCAGTTATATTTGACTAGAAATATATTCACAACTAAAAATATATAGGTGTTTATTATTACCTTAAATATAACTTGGGTTGTATATAATAATCGGTCACATTTTGACTATCACAAACCCATCCTGATAAATCGACAGCAACAGTTTCTCCACGAATCTATATAGGCAAACAGAAAATTGGAGATAAAATAATTAAATACCGAACAATAATTTAAGAATTATAATAAGTCGTTTACTTCGTGTAAAGATTTCTTCTCGCTAAAGGGTGTCAAAACTGTCCATAAACCTTTTATGCCCATTATAAAGATAATAAACAATACTTTTAAGTTAACTAGCTACTTTGTACACATACAATTATTTTTATATTATATATTAATAAAATTAATAACATATTATTCTTAATGGAGACAATTTCAAATTCAACGTTTAACTTCAATGTCTTTGAAGACTTTGATAGCAATTTAACAAATACATAGCAATAGTTTAGTTAATGAAAATCTATGACATTGACGTATCTAATTCTAGATATTTCTTCTCTCTTTGGAAAACGAAAAACATTGAATCACACAGCCTAATTAAAAAAAAAATTTTGTAAAAAATCCCTGTTACATATCAAACGAGATCAATTATTAATTTATGTTATTCAAGAAAAATATAGTTTATAATTTCAATGAAGTCAGGACTTTTACTAAGATTCAATTTTACTGTGTCTTCTGCAATAAATCATACACCAATTGTAACTTAAGAACTAATAACCAGCGCTTGTTCTATAATCGCCAACAACTACTCCAAAAAATGATCTATCTCTTGCATTCTTGCATTCTTGAATAGGCATAAATTTAGATCAAGACCTTTCCAGCGATTACTATTAAACAAAAAAAACTTTTTATCATATAATTATGCTGGAGACAATGTTTACCTTTTTATTCTCCTTTTCAGGCGTTCTAACTATGCTAGTATATGCAATATATATACATGCAAGTTATAGATTATTATTAATAGGTGTTTAATAAAAATACATAAAAAAAACCTATGAACAGGCCTAGAAATACCACTTAGCATGATTGCGAGGACCATTGCAAACGTACTTATAATATTTTTTTTATATTGCAGGATCTGTCATTTGACATTTGATTAAAAAAAAAACTGATGACGGGGCTGTGTATTGCAATACTTTCGCCTTTTCTTGTAAAGTAACGTCACACAAATACATGACATTGACACTTGACTTAAATTTGAAACAAATAAACAACAATTATTGAACATTTCGTTCATTATCATTACCAAATGTTATTCCTGAATTATTTATAAGATAAGGAATAAGATTATTACCATGTATGACGATAACGTAGTAATTGTACGCACAGATTATTTACATACACATGTAGATGTACAGTTTTATCGAAATAATTCGCTGCATTACATCGGAGAAGAGGCTCGGCAACCAAAAACTCTTATCTTCCTTCCCACATAACGATAACGTTATTATAGATAATTCTGCTCGTTTTAATTACTAATTAGACAAAATGTCATATTTAAATAAATTAAATAGGATTTGGTAAGTTATATATTATTATTATTATTTTCATTAATTTAGAAAATAATTATATTTTTAATTATTGTTCTCCAGCTCAACTCTAAATCTTCCATATAGTGTAAGATTTAATCATGCGAAGCAGCTCAAATCAGACATACAATGGAGGCATATAGATAAAGTACTGATAGCCAATAGAGGTGAAATAGCATGTAGGGTTATGAGAACAGCTAAGAAATTAGGCATAAGAACAGTAGCAGTCTACTCAGATGCTGATAAACATGCAATGCATGTGGAAATGGTACGTTTTTATTACTTACTGATTTAATAATTTACTTGATAAAAGTATGATCTATATTTAAAAGAAAATTTCAGGCTGATGAAGCATATCATATTGGACCGGCACCATCCTCTCAGAGTTATTTAAATGCAGCAAAGATTATAGAAGTAGCCAAAAAGTCTAATAGTCAAGCCATTCATCCAGGATATGGATTTCTATCAGAAAATGTTGAGTTTTGTGAAAAGTGTGCGAATGAAAATGTCATCTTTATTGGTCCTCCAACTTCAGCAATAAGAGACATGGGTATTAAAAGGTATGTCACAATGTTGGTCCAAATATATAAAGTAATTTACTTGGCAGTTGGTCTTTGTATAAGCCAGCCTGGTTAGGTTAGCCTATTGTAATTACTACCCTCTCATCATATATTCTCCTACATTATTATTATTAATTTTAAAATATATTTTATATTTATTATTATTATTTAAACCTCATAAATTCCTAAGTAATAATAAGAGTATTTGTTTTTTTTCTACTACATAGCAATACTTAAATAGCTCGGTCCTGGTTTTAAGGGCGAGTGAGCCAATGTAATTATAGGCACATGGGACATAAGATCTTACTTCCTTGGGTTGGTGAATTGTCAAAACACTAACAAACAATAAAATGTTTGGTTAATATTTCTTACAATGGCAATGTTTACATGCAATGGTTCCCATTTACCATCAGGTGATCCATGTGCCAATCTGCCAATTTATATTAAATTGAAAAAAAAAGGAAATCTTGGTACCAAAATTAATGGAACTCTCATAGGTAACAAGTATTTTTTAAATTGTAGCACATCAAAAGCAATCATGTCTAGTGCAGGTGTGCCCATAGTAAAAGGATACCATGGAGAAGACCAAAGCATTGAAAAATTACAGGCCGAAGCTAAAAAAATTGGCTTTCCATTAATGATTAAAGCCGTTCGCGGTGGTGGAGGCAAGGTAACAATTTTTTTTATGAATCAATTACAGTAAATGTCAGTCTATGGTTCTCATTTATAATTATTGTTTATAAATTTAAAATCTGTGGTTTTGCATACATTTTATTGTAAATAATCAAATTAATCTTCCTAATACAATTACATTATAATTGTGATTCATCAGCGTAATAAAATAATATTTCTATTTAATTCTAACACCTAAGTATGTGTTACTCTGCCTTAAAATGGGTAAATATATATTGACTATTCTGTTTGCTTGTGCAACTGGAAATTATAAAAAAGTGTAAAAAGCTGGGGGTTAATTCTACTAATGTATAACTGTTATGATATAACAATTACTTAAAATTCAATTGCTATAAAGTGATAATTTATTAGTAGATATGGCCCCCTGTATGATTAGACTAATCAATTTTACATTAGATATTCTGTTTATTGAAGTAGATTATTTCAGACCACAACTGTTAAGCAGTAAGCAATTTGGAAAACTTTAGACTAAGCTAAAGGTTTACTAATCACAGTATAGATCAGATTTAATCCAGAAATAAGCACTATTTATCTCAAATAACTAATCACACCACTTCAATATTGTTCATCAGGCTTAGAATTAATTGCCTATCGTTAAAAAAGAAATAGATTAAAAATACCCATACATTTATAAAATATATTTACAGGGTATGAGAATTGCTATGACTGAATCTGATTTCTTATCGCAACTGGAGTCTGCGAAGAGAGAATCTCTTAAATCTTTTGGTGATGATAATATGCTTCTAGAACAATATATCACTGATCCCAGACATGTAGAAGTACAGGTAATCTTATCTATTATAAATAATATATGTATGTAACATTATAATTTAAAAAGTTTTAAAATATTGCTTTATTTCAAAAGCAAAAAATAACATAATATAATTCTATGTTAACATGTATTTATTTCAGTTTTTCCATAATGAAAAAAAAATATTTAAATCCAATGAAGCCATATACAGTGTTTATGTGTTAAAATAAATTATTAATGGTTTATATTATTGATAACATTTGTAACCTCTCTTTTATGTTACCTGCCTTTTTAGTGCAACGACACTAATCCTCTAAACTAGAATTATTTGTATATCTATATAGAGTGTCACTCTACAAAAGAACTAAAACAAATGAGCCAACTTTGTTATCTTGGTGTGCGTGACTACTACGCTGACAATCGCCGTCGTCATACTACTATACTAGTGTGCGTGACCTTAGTGGCCCACAGCTTGAGAAAGCTTTGACAGTCTATCTAGACATATAAATGATAAAATCCTCTAAACTATGAAGTACTATTTAGCAGAAAATTGTTTCGTTGATAATATAAACATATTAATTCATTTATTTAAGTTTTTATATTGAATTTGAAACTTACAGGTGTTTGCCGACATGCACGGCAATGCAGTTCATTTATTTGAGAGAGATTGTTCTGTACAGAGACGGCATCAGAAAATTATTGAAGAAGCACCAGCGGTATGTTCATTTTCCATTGTTTTGTTCTTAAATTAAGCATCAGTGTAACTTCAGGCACAAGGGACATAACATGTTGGTACCTAAGGCATTCGGTGCATTGCCGATGCTAGGGATGTTTAATATTTCTGACAGCACCAATGTCCATGGGCGGTGGTGACCTCTATCAGGTTGCCCATTGGCCCGTTCACCTACCTATTTTGTATAAAATAAAAAATAGTTATTAAGAAATATAATAAAATTTAACATTCCAAAATACTACAATTTGAGGAACTCTTCTCATTACATTCTAAAGATGACATTTGGGCAGTTGAAGTATATATTTTCCTTTTCAACTAAATGACATTTTTAAATTATATATATGAGAATATATAATATATATAATGAAAAAATACGAACAAAATATCACGTGACCACAAAACCCACTTCAAAGATTCAAGAATCTTTGTGACGTCATTACGTCATAATAATATTAATGCGATGATAATAAGAATAATAAATTCAAAGTAAAAATACTTTTAAAAAAAAAGCTTTTATTTAAATGCTCTAAAAAAAAGAAAATAAAATTTTAACTATCTATTTATAACCTCATTATACACAATTTCTTTAATCATAAAAGCTTGTCACGTAATAGCCTTGCGTAAATTAACTAGTAGTATCTAGTAGTATATAATTTAGTAATTTAATCTGCTGTTACATTTTTTTTTTATTTCAGTTTAATTAAATACTTCTATGTATGTACATACGATAATATACATAAATAAATTAACATCATAATATGCTTGACAGTAACGAGTCACAAACCAGAAGCCTAAAGCATTTTTTTTGTATATATTCCTTATCTAATTTAGATGCAACCGAAAATAAATCAACATTTACATTATTACATTAATAGCCTGTAAATGTCCCACTGCTGCGCTAAGGCCTCCTCTCCCTTTGAGGAGAAAGTTTGGAGGATATTCCACCACGCTGCTCCGATGCGAATTCAGTGGTGCTTGCCTGGATTTGAAACCGAAATCATCGGTTAATGTACGCGTTCTAATCACTGGCCTATCTCGACTCACATATAATAATAAATCAACATATAAAAATAAAATAAAGGACAACAAAGTCAGTTACTCTTTTATAATTAACCTATTAGCCAACAAACATTTTTGTCGTATAAGAAGAAATTACGCAACTAATAATGGTATAAGCGTTGTATAGAAGTAATTTTATTCTGTTATTCGATTTAGTTCCGCTGATAGTTTATTCGATTTATAGTCGTGTAAAAACGTCCTAGAAACTTCTATACGACTGTTTTATACAACTGTTACACGGTATTTAGTCGTGTAACCAGCGTTGTGGCAGTAGAAACGTCTTCGCGACTTTTATACCGACTATAGTCGTATTAGAGTGATGTATAAAACTCCTGTACGAATTAAAGTCAATATGACTTTTTTACGACATTTATATGACTGAATGTCCTATAAGAGTTTTAAAATACACTAAATATTACACACACCGCCATTCATTTGCGTCTTCGTAAAAATAATTTTACAGAGTTGAAATGGATAAAAAAAGCTGGGCAAACATAAAAAAAAGTCTCCACTTTAAGAGGAAAGATAAAAAAACCTATGCATCATTTCTTACCTCCAATTGTCTTATATCGAATATAAGTACGCGACAAGTTAACTGTAGGCTAACTGGATATGGTTCCGTATAAAATTTTGTGAGTTCTGAGCTACGTATTAATCGAAGCGCAGAAAGTGCATTTAGTGGCTCTATAAAAGTAAATTCAAACGTAGACGAATTTGACGAAATGTTTGATAATTTGTGTGTTAGTGATAGTCGATTATGATAGCACAAATAAAGCCCATGAAAATGATATACTTCGTTATAATCTAAAAAAATGGGCAATTAATTACAACATTTCACAAACTGCTTTGAAGGACCTAAACAAAATTCTTAACGAAAGGATACCCGGATCAGTTCCAAAAGATCCAAGAAAACGTATTAATGTAATAAAATCTGATTTAGTATTCGTATATTTTTTTCATTATAACGTATCATTTTTTATCACAGCTGAACCAATAAATACTCAATAATTATATCAAATAAAAAGGTTTTACACACTTGGCAATTACTAAATTGAACTCTAATTTCGTTTTCTATGGCGGAATATTTACAAATCCATTAATAACATAAATTAAAACGTCGTTTAGAAGTTGTATAAAGGTTTTGTCCTGCACTTTAAATCGTGTATCAGTAATTTTTAAAACTTGCTTTAAAAAATCTCAATAAAATATTATTTATTTAATTGATTACACTAGCGCGTTCATTATATAGTTAAAACTAGCCCATAAAACTCGATAAAGTTAATTTCCCATCAGATTAACATTCCTTGAACATGAGTTTCGAAGTAAACATAAACAGAGATGAATAAATAAAAAATAATGTTCACAATCAATTAAGTTTGTTCGTGACAGCTTTCAAACTCAATTTACAATTAATATTTTATCCTGTCACTTTTACAAAAAATATAGTCTGGTAAGAAGCGTGTTAGATACTGGTATTCGATCAAATGTCGTAAAGCAGCGGTAATAAACACTTTAAGTCTGCGGCACGACCTCTATACGACCACTATGCGACCAAAAAGTAAATTATGCGACGGCTACATGACTCTTATAGGATACTAAGTCGTATAAAATGGGCCTTTTCTTGGTGATGTCGACGTTATAACGGCGTAACGGCGACCAGCTTATAGAACCAAAAGTTACAGTTGGCACATTGTGGCGACCTGTCAAATGTTTGTTGAGAGGATACATGTAATATTCCCAGCAGTAAAGACATTATATTTATAGACTGCTGCTTTATTTATTCGTTACGATATAATCTCTTACGATTCTGATGTAAATAATAATAAAACATACATCAACGAATTACGAAATATCAAAGTGAATAAAAAATATATAATTTCCCAGCCCGGTATTTCCGAAGAAACTCGTAAAGCCCTTGGCGAGGCAGCCGTGCGTGCTGCTAAAGCAGTCGGCTACGTCGGCGCTGGCACCGTCGAATTCATTCTACACCGAGTGACGCATGACTTTCATTTCATGGAGATGAATACGCGATTGCAAGTGGAACACCCCATTACGGAAATGATAACAGGTACTTAGGCGAGTAGGCGTTCTGCCAAATGCACAAACATCAAATAAAAATCCTTGTTTTTATGGACTAGAAACTCTCGCAGGCGTACGATACATCGTTATGAAAAATTGGATCGACGGCTTAGGAAAACTGTTAACGACTGTACACACAAACATTCATTTTTATTTATCCAGATGAAAGAAGATTATTCATTTATTGTAATAGTGTAAATGCAAATTGAAAATTTTACAATTTGGCTTTCTCTTGTATTTTCATCAATACCAAAAGAAAAAATCTAATTGATTTTATTCAATTATAAATATAATATAATTTTATTGTTTTTTTTTACTGCCTTTATTCTCAATCGTCTCGAGCACACTAAGAAATCTTGTAAGTACGAGCGTCATTCACTCATGCACGCCGATAACCTGTAATAATATAAATAAATATTTCTAATCATAATTGTTTCAAGATTTCATCTATTACCGATCTGATCTATTACTATAAAGACAATTGAACGACCAGTCGAAAAACAGTAGTTTACATATATTTTTATAAACTTTTAGGTACAGACTTAGTAGAATGGCAATTGCGGATAGCAGCTGGAGAACCACTCCCAGTGACTCAAGAGGACATAGTCCGTCGCGGTCACGCTGTGGAGTGCAGGATATACGCGGAAGAACCACGGGCAGGATTCCTGCCTCGAGCTGGAACTCTACACAGGCTTACCCAACCTACACCAGAAGAAAACGTGCGAGTAAGTACATCTTACAGTGCTTTAAAGTACACACACATAAAAAACCATTGGTGTTTGATCATTTTTCATTCTATAACATTTCTAGAAGTCAAACAGTAAAAAAGATTTTAACTATGCTGCTTTGCCCTTCCTTTCTAGTAATTTATAAGTTTTTTTTAACTTTATATGTATGTTTGAGTCAAATATTGCACTTATAATTCATTCAGTTTCACCTTGCGGATTGTAAGTTCTGTATTTTATTCAAGTAAACTATGCAATGAAGCATTTTTGGAACGAAACCATAGGAACATTCCATAGGACATAAGACTTTGAAAATTACTAAAATAAACTAGTTTAGCTGTGCTTATGTCTGTAACTTTTCGAATTGTTTTGATTGCATAATAGCAGTACTTTGTTTCCCTGATACAAATGGGTGTACCCCGCTGAAGTTTGAAGTCGAGAGTATCTAAAGTAATACCTAGAAACACCTAGTAAAATACATTTTATTCTTATAGGACCTTGATTGAATATTGGCCTTGCTTTATTATTTTTAAATAATCATCAATATTCTCCCAACCTAAAATAATTTCGTAACCTTTTTCGCTTTATATTTATGATAACATAACTTTATATGTACTTGCTTGACTTATAGAGTATTTCTGTAATAAAAAAATAGTTATTTTGTTTTTGTTAAGAAATTCTCAAACATTACATTTCAATAAGCAAGTCTAACGCTTCTATATTGAATAAATCATTTTTTATTTTGACTTAGGTCAGTCTTCCGAAGATTGTTATAAATACTGTTTCTCAAAACCCGTGTAACTGATACGGATGATATAAATACGTATTATTCTTGTAGGTCGAAACTGGAGTCAGAGAGGGGCAAGAAGTATCTGTTCACTACGACCCCATGATTGCTAAACTGGTCGTATGGGGCAGGGATCGTAATGAAGCGCTTCTTAAAACCAGACGAAAACTTTCCGAATACCAAGTACGTTAGAATGTTTAAAATATTTCCTTTGTAATACTTATCAACTGTTTCCTGAAATATACATATAACTTCTTCTACAAGAATAACTTCTTTAAGTAAATTCAATAGTCTTGGTATTTACTTTTTTCTATAGATTATTATTTCGAAGAGCGATAAATACAGGTATGTTTCAGGAGCAGTCTCCGTGTATATGCAGGCAATAAATACATAATTGTATAAATCTTTAACTAAAAATAATTTAACCGATCAATCCGTAAATGACTTCTGTGTAAATAATCCCCTTGTTTGTGTAATGTGTCCCCTTTTAATGTAAATTAATTTTTCCACGAATATTTATGTACAAAGTGTACTACCTCCATTAATAGATGTATTATAATGTAGGTAGCTGGCTTGGAGACGAACGTGAACTTCCTGCTGCGCCTGAGCGGTGCGAGCGCGTTCGTAGCGGGCGACGTGCACACTGCGTTCATCCCGCAGCACGAAGCGGAGCTGTTCCCGCCGACCGACTCGCAACTCGGCGAGGAACAAGCCATACAAGCTGCACTGGGACATGTAATTATAATTCTCTAATACATACTGTATGCCTTATTTTATTTAATCAAATCAGTACAAGCTATATTGTTTCGAAGTACCGTTTTATCGTCATTATACAAGATTTATTAAATTATAAAGTAATTTTCGCTTTACTTCTCGTATTCATAAAAACATTGCGTTAAAATAGTAGTTATTGTGACATGCAATTTAATTGTAGGAAAACACGTAACTACTAAGTTTCTTTACGGTTCTTCACGGTACAACCTACTTAAGATTATGTAAATTAAGATTATTCGAGTGATTCTAGGAAGTCTAATCAATTAAAGTTTATAATTTTTTGTAACGTTGAATCTAAAACAAAAGGCAGGCGGAGCATGAAAAATCGATTACAATTTGCAGTCGCTTTTAATTTTATTGCTTCATAATAATATTCGGCGCGCTCTATCTGCCTTAGAAGTAGACTTATAACAGTACTTTAATTGTTTTTGAATAAATCTATACAAATCTTATTTTTATAATGCCTCATTTATTACTCGTTAGATACAAAATAAAATGATACCTACATATTTTTATAGCGAAAAAATAAGAAAAGCTAAAGTTTACTAAAGTAGAAAATTAAATTACGGTTCATATTACGTAACTAATAAATTTTATCTAAAAATAACTAAGTTAATCCTTTATTATAATAATTATTAATGAATATAACTTTTGTTTTTAGTTAATAAAATCTCAGACCGATGTTTCTTCAAATGACTCGTGGAAAGGAATCTCAGTAACTCCAAATGCATGGAGGCCGAATTATAACCTACAAAAGACGGTGCATTTGAAGTTTGACGAGACTGGTAAGTTTTATTCTATAATTACTTCTGGGGTTGCTATAAAAAAAAACGTATACAGGCAGTCCTCGACTTACGTCGTTTCGAGTTACGTCGAACGATATTTTGACACTATTCCTCAAGCATACGTCAATTGTTTCGAATTCCGGCATAGGAGAATACAATTGTCGCGAGGTCAATGTCATAGCAAGAAATAGCAAGAAGAAAAAAACGAAGCAATCTAATATGTCTCGACTTACGTCGTTTCGATTAACGTCGCCTTTTTCTAGATCCTAACATACCGTAAGTACGAGGACTGCCTGTATTCTTTTTGTAGCATAGGTGTGGGTAATGGACCACCTATGGTCCATGTAGTCACAACAGACCATAGACATTATACATATATCCACCAATCATGAGAACTGAGATATCCCTTGTGTCTGTAGTAGTTGTTGTGTAGTACACTGGCTCTCCCATCCTTCAAACTAGAATATGACAATCCTAAGTATTGCTATTTGGGGGTAGTATATCTGATGAGTGGGTGGTACCTATCCAGGCGGACTTGCACAAAGCCCTCATCCTTTATCCTTATTATAAATTCTTTGCTTTATACTTTTTATACTGTTAAAACATTCTGTTTGGCTGTTTAAGTAAAATATAGTTTCAATAGTTACTTCTCCATTGTATAATTCATGTATCCATTTCTAGTCCTGAACACTTTCTGAATTTTGAATTTAAATCCTTATAGTATAATATTGAATAGGTAAAAGTTGTTTTCTAGTCAATTAGTATTCTACATTAGTTTCCAATGGATCTAAATTACCGTAAAATTATGTTTAATGTGTACTAAGAGCATATTAATAATCCGATAATAACCATTCCTAGAATACTAATATATATTTTTAGTTTTTGTATTAATTTTAAAACTATGACATCCTTGAATAAAACTTACGTTTGATACAATGTTTATTGTTTACCGATGGCGATAGGTTGCTCTATAAATAATTGGTCTATTATAATTTTGTGTAGATACTCTCATTAACTTGTCCGCGTGTAAAATGCGCTGCGGCCCCTTTAATGGGAGTCATCTATAACTCAATTATAAAATAATACTAATCGCTTACGAAGGCGCGCCCCCCTACGTTAATTATTGGCGTTTTATTTAAATAAACTTAAAAAATATATCTAATTAGTATTTTTTTGCTGTCGTTACTCTTAATCGTCTCACGCACAATATACTTTGTGCAACGAGTTATTCGCTGATTGACAGATGGAACTAGTGATTACAACGTAACAAGTAGATAAGCGATTCGATTATTTGCACTATTTGATATGTAGTATCGATTATCGATTTATGTCGTTACTAAAAAAATCTTTGTTTTGTTGGCGGTTTCTATGTTTATCATAATTAAATGAAAAAAATGGCTTTAAATTCTTCACTGTTTGTGGTATCAATTATGTAACGTAGAATATATTGATCATTAAAATATAATTTTATAAAAGTAATTTGGACGAAAGTAGGAATTGTTAAAAAAAAGATCCGTCGCAACGAAAGTTCCACGTCGGAAGACTAAGAGAAATAAATTAAACCTATTTTACTCAAGATATGTTGACAAACATTATTGAATTCTACAAACCATGATTCTAATTTTATACGTATCTATTACTATTTAACGTGTTAACAATATTAAAGTCATGAGAGTATATTCAAGAGTTCCTGAGCCTTATGTTTTAAAAAAACGGACGATAGTTTTGCATTTTACAAGCTGTAAGGCTGTAAGGATCGGTAAACTTGTTTTAAATACAAGTTTATTGTACAAATACGGGCCGAGATTATAACAGAATATTTTTGTAAAATGTGTAGTAACGCTGCGGAATAGTACATATTTCGTCTCTCATAATGTATCTCACAAATTACGATGTGATAGTTGTAATAATGAGGTTACTTATTAGAATAATATTCACTTACCGCCTGTCTAGAATCAAACCAAATATTAACTTATTTTTTACCGCATTTATTTCCGCCTGGCTTCTGCGACTCCGATCCATAATTTATACAAATATTTGTTTCATTTCAGACATAAATGTAACGGTTAAATTTGAAAGCACTCCGAATGCATATCTAGTGAAAGTAAACGACGGAGAATTCATACCGGCTGAGGCGCACGTACAGACAACAGAACAAGGTCTCAGATTGATCACCAAAATTGGTGACAAAACGAGCAACGTCGGTTTGTTGACACACGAGAACGAAGTACATGTTTATGATGAGGTAATAACAAATATTTTTATTTGTATTTATTTTCCTGCCAAAATAGCTGTATAAAACGACCGTAATTAAAGATAAAAGATTTACTCTTGCATCATAACATTTTTTTTGTGACTAATTTGTGTTTTTAATTATGTTAAAGTAAAATATTTTTAAAATTTTATATATAATATTCCAGTGTTTTGTGTTCGTAATTCTTCTCCTCCGAAACTATTTTGATATTTTTTTTTATACTTCTTGTGTTTTGGTTTTATAATTTTGTTTTTCTATTTCTGGCTTAAAAATATCTTATATTTATATTTCAGCCTCCCAGCATATCTCAGTAATTTTACTCAGTAATCGCGACTTAATAATCTCTCATTGTTTAATAAATATCTCTATTTCACGACCAGTTTCAGAAAACACTGTGACTCATATATTATATGTATATAAGGTTATGTACTCAGGTTGTTTTTTAATAATTAAATTTCAAAAAAGTATGTGTATACAAATCTAATTATTTATTAAATAATCTTTTGCTTACAGAATGGTCAAACAGTAGTGAATCTATCACGTCCGAAGTTCCAAGCGCTAGCAGCAGACGCGACCGCTTCAGCGGATAGCGCTTCCTCTCCGACTCCCGGTGTCCTTGAGAGGGTATTGGTTAATAAAGGCGACAAGGTACGATTCTCTATAGAGGCACTACACATTAACCCCGTACAACGGTTGTATGGTTACACAATGCTTTGTCTTCTTCTTTCAAATGTAAAATCACTGATGATAGAAAGAAATCGACGTAAAACTTTTCACCCGCCATTCAACTATTCTTGAACATTATATTGTGATATTAAAATGTAAAATTTGAATGCAACGTATTGATATTAGTAACGTATGAGGTAAATTTTAGAGTTCCGAAATTTTTTTCTTCTCTCATGGGCATTGAGTGCTCAGTGTTTTATTTTTCCTTTGGATATAATATTTGGAACTTATTGGTAACATAATGAAGTATATATATTCCACGCGAATGTGCTACAACTGCTTAAGTAACGAGTATTAAATGAAACTTTACGTAGCTACGTCTTACTTTATATTAGTTTTGTAATATTTATGTTATTTCATGTAATCAAAAAATGCGTGCGAAGTTACACTTCTTTGGCGTAATTTAAAATAGATTTTAATTATATGCAAATAATAAATAACATTAAAATAATAATAGATTACTTATTAACAATAATATGTAATAAAATAAATGTAATTTCTTCTTTTTTTTCATCACTACTATAACACTCACAGAGTCAAAGGAGTCATTCACACAGTCATTTAAATTTGTAAATTAAACATTGTAAAATAAGGTATAACCTACACACAGTACAAGACATGATACATAGTGTGGCAAACGTGAAAACGATTAAAATTGCCGAATGTATTTCGCTCGCCTTTTTCGCAGTCGTAAGTGACATGGAGGTTTAAGGTGTGAAGTTGTTTATTTGGAGCACTTAATTGGCGGTATCGCGAGTAACTTCAACACGTAGTTTTCATTTCACCCGTGCACGCACATGATAAAAATCACTCTCATCACTTTTTCATAACGCGCTAAAATAAGTATAACTTCAAATTACATTCAAATCTGTTCAGAAATTTAAAAGTATTGGTGGAATAAATAATAATAATATTATATTAATATTATATATATATGCAGGAATGAATAATGAAAATAATTAAATTAATTTTATAAACAATATTTTAAATCCATTTTAGAAGTGTTCTTCAAAGTAATAAGATGATATTTTCTGTTATAACTGTTTAAAGGTGGTAAAGGGGCAGCCATTGTTCGTTGTGATCGCTATGAAGATGGAATACGTGGTGCGGTCACCGAGAGATGGCGTCGTAGCTGACATTGCCAACTTGAAGCAAGGAGACGCTGTGGGGAAGGGCGCACAAGTGGTACTACTACAAGGAGAAAATTAAAGTTTTTGTTCATAAAAACAATTATCGTACAAAAATAAAGTAATAGAAATTCAATTGTATATGTGGTCGTTTCATACAAGTAATATTTTACAAAATTTAAAGTGTAAGTGTTTATCGGTATTTGGAAAGGAAATAGAAGACAATTTAATACTGTTAATGCTATTTTTAAAATGTTTTTATATATATTTTCATAACATTTAAAATAAATAATTAAATTATATTTAAATGCCTCTTATGCAATTGTAAAAAATATTTACAATCAATTAAATATATTTTGTTGGTTATGTTTTTGTATTTAAATTTTATACTAATACATTTAATAATTAATATATGGTAACAATAGGTTTTATTTTTTTTTAAATAAATGCAATTTGAATATGATGTTCAATGATGCCCTTATTAACATAAGAAAATATATTTACCCTTTATAATATCTAATAATAACCACAGATGAGGTCGTTTTTTTTTGCAGAAAAAGTGATAACACGATTAAAAATCATAAAAATAATTACTACTATCTATAGCCTATTCCAATCTAAGTAGGAATAAAGATAAACAAGCCTTATATTACATATTTACGTATTTAATTCGATTTGCTAATAGCTCAGCTATATTGTGCACTACACCAGAGTTTTTGATTAAGAGGACTACAAGAGCTAAGTGCCCTTGAGAATCGCACACACACACAAAAACGGCAAGCCCGTGAACTAATGGTTAAGCGAGGTAACGAGGTTACGCCCAAATATTCTAATAGATGGCGCCAAACCGAGCGAAGTAAGATCAAACATAAATCTCATAAAAATAGATAGGACAACAGAATTGTTTTTATTTCTTTCGATGGTAGTTAACAAATGATTATAAAATAAAACTGATTCAATTAAACTTACAATATTTTTATTTATATTTTGTATACAATAAAATAGACAGTTAGTGTTAACCTTTTTTTTTTTCTTTTATTTATATTGTTATACCACAATTAGTTCTTATACTAAATATTAAAACATACCAATTTTTAACATTTTATAAAAGTTTGATAATCTATTTATATAATAAAATCATAAATGTTCGAAATCTGTAGTGTAGTAACCATGGGGTAACATATAACGTAGTGTTTGTTCGTTTTATTAATATCGGTTCACAAAGAAAAAATATATATTCAATTTAAAAAAAAAAACATCTAAATATTTACTAGAAAAAAATGTCGTCAAGTCGATTTGGTTGAAAAATTGGTTAACTAGATTAATCATACTAGGTTAAATCATAAATCTCAGAAAAATAGATATGATATTAGAATTATTTGTATTGCTTTTGACTGTTATTCGAAAATGATTAAAAAATAAAACTGATTTAATTAAACTTAAAATATTTTTATTTATATTTGGTACTACAAAAAAAAAGATTTAGTGTTAATTTTTTTATTAAAATCTTTTATTTAATTTCACTTATATGTATGAATGTATGTACATATGTCCTGGAATCTTGCAATCAATATTACACCCACTTCCACCATATATGTATTATCTATGACTTCCACTGAAGCTATGGAGCTGAAAGTTGGCACACGTATTTAGTCTCGATGACAATGCACGATTCATGAATTGCTGCCACATTCAATCCAATATGGCAGACGTTACAAAAAAATTAAAATTTTAATCTAAATATGCCCCATAGTACTTTTAATGAAAAATATCATATTGCTTCGAGTTTATTGGGATCGATAGTAGTCACTCTCAATTGATGTTTTCCTTGCTTTGACCAAATACTCTATCGTAATATTTAAAGAATAGCTCGAAAAATCTGATTCTATGCGAACTGATTGCACATTTTTTCTAATAGATGTTTTAAATATTCATAATTTATAAAAAAAAATATGTTTACTAATAAAATACTCTTACCTTTTAATATCGTTCATATGTATGTTCGACGCTTAATTTATATAAACGTTTTTTAGTTTTCCTCACGCGTTTCACTTTATTTCCCATATTTACACAATTAAAATTGATAGCAAATAATATAATAAAAAATAAATGCCTAATTACTATTACACTATTTTAACTTAATATATTTATTTACAAGAAAGAATAATATTTATTATAAGAAAACATGAAACAATGAATTTACAATTAAAATTACAAAAAAATATCTCGTATCGTAATGATGCGGCGAAAAGATCGACACGTCTATATAGCATCAGGCATCGGCCGGCAATTTTGTTCGAAAATAAGAACATCTAATTTTAAAAAAATCTATTGATTTTACTAAAAAAGTGACACAGAGGTATAGTAGTATATTGCTTGTAGAGTAATCTGACAAAAAACCAGAATTATTGAATGTATATAAGTATAGTTATTATTTGTTAAAAGATTTTTTTAGAGGTAACTCTTTGTGATTTTTTTCTATTATACCAAATTAATTACATAATGTTTTCAAAATAACAAATAACTAGCATGTATCCTGAAGATTATTTTCATTTGGTTTACTGCATTGGATCATATACTTTTTTGCATTATAAAACTTGCATTTAGCTCATGTAGTCCCCTTAATATATCTTATATATTTATAGCGTAAGCCGATTTTAGTTCCAGTTGTTATTGAATGATAGCTGCGCTTAAATAATCTGTTATGGTCTCATTTTGAAGAGGTCCAGCCGAAGATGTGCAAAAATAAAAGAGGATTCTTAATTTCAATATACTAAGTTGTTACAATTTAATAAAGAATTAATTTTACAGTGCGGAAAAAAGTTACTCTCCGGAAAAACGTGAACAAAATTGAAGTAAATTACTATCGACAAACTCCAATTCTAATTGAACCAATCTATACTATTTGATACTAAAAAAATCATTTAAATAAGGTTTCATAATTTTGGCGCCTAATGTAAATAAGTTACTTGCAGTTTACAATGAAATGAAATCAAAACAAAACCTGTCATTAGATTTGAAATACCTAAAGAGCTTTTGAATAAATGCGAAACTTCGCGGGTGACTCACTCAGTCAGTAATGAATGTCATAGATTATTCGGACTCTCGACCAATGATATCGCGTCAATTCGCAGTCAAATGTCGTTTATTTGACTTTTGTCTTCTTGTAGTTGGAATAGACTATAGTTTTAGTATCTATATTATTTGACAGTACTCCAGAAGGCTATGTTAGAGTAGGGTGCCACTGGACTCTATGGTATTAAAAAGTAACAATTATACACAAGTTTAACTTAATAACTACTCGTATCATTCTGTTTTAAGAATTTGTCAACAGAAAAACGCAATATAATCTTACTTACCCCGACCCGTGGTTGGCTCTTAAAGCTTCTCAACCAAACCATAGCCGAAACTAACGAGACAATAGCCAGTATAAGAACTACTTATTTTTTATGTAGGATACAAATGAATGTACCGGGAACATAGTTTTCTGAAATAAAGTCATAATAGATACTTATGTAATAACTTTATTTTGAACGTTAGTAATAAAAAAGCAGATATAAACTTAAACTCCTTTCTTTATAATTTGTTAAGAATACCCAGGGCTGTGACGCAGCGAATTTCCTTAATCTTAACCCCGTTCAAGACAAATACAATTAAGCAATTTAATGACAACTATTTTAATACTTATATAGCAAATAAAAAGTAACGTCTTTTTAAATTTAGCTTTATGGAATATTGATTTTCATAGTACAACCGCACAGAAGAACTTATTATTTATTTGATTATAAAAACTTGCTCAATATTATGTAGATATTAATTATAAGAACATTATCTCGCGTTCGATATCTTCGCTGCAGCTTAATGCATAGATAATACATATATACTGGCTTAATGCTAGACAGTAAGTCCTTGCTTCTTTGTTCATCGTCATATTTGCAAGAGGGAGACAGCTATCTTTCTTACACTTCTTACAATTAGATAAGAAGATTAGTACCTACAATATATTATGATTATATATAACTTTCTTAGACAATCGGCTAAACAAAACAAACCAGACAAAAAGATATTCGATTTAGAAAGTGTTCGATTTATGCTTACGAAACCATAAAATATTTTTCATTGTTCCATTTTTTGTTTTAAATGAAGGCAGAATTTGTAAAAGAATGCTTATTATAGTACCTATAGCGTAATTATCATTGCTTTAGAACTGTTCAATGTTTAAAATTAGGACTAAAAAGGCACCTGTCATTGGTATTCCAAGAATAAGCATTAACCATCCATTACTCCTATCTTAATCCAGGGAGCAGGAGCCGAAAAAACTTTGGTGTTGGGTGCACCTCGCTGATAATGAACAAGTCTTGGACCATCGTTAAGGCGCAGAAGGTCTCTTAAAAATCCTTTGAGGAGGTGGAGGGGCGAAATCGCCAGGAAACTGCTGAGCTTTAAGCGGCGCTGAATATGATTATATACTCGATATGCCATTACACATCGGGTAGCATATTTAATTGTAAAAGTAAAATATTTATAACCGCTCAATAATTAATAACATATTAAATTTATTAAAGATATAAGGATTAAAAATTACGCCGCAATTTCGGTTTTAAAAATTAAAAAAAAAACAATCATCGCAACCCGAAACACCATAGTTATCCAAAACTCTGTACAATTGTTTTAATAACCCTTAAGTCAAAAAAATCTAGTGCCGTTGAAAAATCAAAATTTTGCATAAATCTTACTTAGTAGAGGTACCTGTCTGCCTTTTCATTTCGAGACTAAATTCTCTAAATTTCAAGTGCATATACATCATTATAGATTTCACTATTTATAGGTAAGTATATATTTAGGGCATTCGTTCCCTCGCTACCACAAAATATCTAATGTTGAGTGCCGATAAACATTAGGATAAGATAAGTAATAGATAGAACCTTGACAAGGTATCACATGGTATGTGAAAGTTGCTGGTAAATAAATTCCGTTATAGGAACAAGGTCGTTCTGAGTAAAAGAACGCAAATTTTGTATTGCTATCCATCAGGGGGCGTAGCTCAGATGGTAGAGCGCTCGCTTAGCATGCGAGAGGTACCGGGATCGATACCCGGCGCCTCCAAACTTTTATTTTTATTTAATAAATTTTGACACCACGTAGAAAGTTTTTTTTTTAATATTAGACTTCGTTTTATAACTACAAATGGAAATTAAAATTTTTATTAAAAAAAAAGTCATTCTATATGCCTTTTTTAATTATCGCAGTTTGTAGCCTTCGGTCGTGCTTTATCTAATATGTATGTGGTTAAGAAAATATATCAGTCTACTGTCCTATTCCTGTCTCGTAACTAACCGCATTACGTAGGTCCCTCGGTCCATATATTTATTTTTAGAATCAACATTGTAAACGCTTTTTTACTGACAAAAATAATTTAGTAAATATATATATAGTATTAATCGTTACTCCAAGTTTATCTGCAAGGAAAAAGTTTTAATCGTACTTTTTATGTTGTAAAAAGAAAAACAATATTTTTACGTTTCTCGTTACTTAGGAAACATTAAAAAGCTGTATAATATGTAAAGTCAACTTTATATTTTGTCGGAGGTCGTTATTGTTTGTATTGAAGTGTATGTAAGTGTAATATGTAAGAAAAAAAAATGTTTCCATTTTAAAGTAAGATTTACAATTAACTAAGATAGACAATCAAATGGTTCAAACATTACGACTTTCCAAGTCTATCAATGTTCACAATACTTAATAATACTGGCTGACTGGAGAGTATATAAGACTCAAAGGGGTGGGCAACAAAGTAACAACGGCGAGGGACTACGGTATTATTGTGAGCACTGCTTTGAGTTAAGAACTAAGCTCTAGGAAGTTCGACAAGTGACAGTGAGTACGAAACCATAAGAAGAAAACTTGTGTAAATTAAATGCTTAGAAGACTCAGAGAAATATACCCGTAGTATAATATTCTTGAATTAGATCCAGATAATTTCATTAAAATGATAAATAATTAACTAAATATATATTTAAAAAAAAAAAATTAAAATGTTTTTCAGAACCTCCAATATTAAGAGACTTAAAGAAAGAGAAGATTGAAATCTCAGTCCAAAACGTACGCCCCGAGACACACCTAAGCATTTTAAGAGCAAAATACTCATATAAAATAGGTACTTGATAAAACTGTTCAAACATGTTTTAATTTTATCTCTATGAAATGATATATTTTTTTATCTCTATGAAATCTTAATACAAATTAAAAACAAAGATACGTATGACCGGACAAGACCTGCTGAAATCTAAATAAGTTTCTCTCACGATGTTTATTACCACGAATTAATATTTGTTAAATACACATACATATGTGTAGTTAATAAACATTATTTCGTCGAATCCACGTGTTCTATCTACGTGGCTGTATCGGCTCTACAATTTATTTTCCTAACAACAACAACGAAAATATTTATACTTAAAACTTTTTTCAATAGCTTATAAGTTTTATTTTGCTTAACAATATTATATTGAATGCCTCTTCTAAGGATTATCAGTATACGTAGGTAGTTGTTTTTTAACTTCTTGTCACGCGTCCTATTTATTATAAATATCCAATCTTAGTTTTATCTTGAACATCAATAACCCCTGTTCCAAATTTTGACAACATAAATGTTCAAGGACCTAATCATACTACAAACTAAAAAAATATTTCATTAAATAAATATTAATATATTAGAAATAAAATTCAATTTCAACAAAATCAGAAAACAATTAACATAAGTACATAGACAAATTTAATTGTTTACATTATAATATATATATTTATTTATAATACTTTGGTTCAAATATAATAAAAAATATTTCTGAGCACAAACAATAATATTTACTTAGAAAAATACATCACGACCGCTTGCTACTTAAATGAGCTCAGCTAAAGGTTTTTTATTATATTTTAAATTAAATTGCTTAATAACTAAACAATTAGTATTTAGGAATATAAATTACGTCCGCCTCTTCATTAAAACTATACTTTATTATAATTACTTAACAAATCGATCTTAAATTACTATATTAAAGTTTATTTTATATTTATAAATAATATTTCATTTTTGGTCATTTTGTATTCATTAAAAGTTTTGGATGTATTTGAATGAATCAGGTTCATTGTTTTTTAAGGTACTTTTACCTGGCGCGGGTTCGGCAAGAACTTGTTTTTTTTTACATTCCTGCCAACAGCTGATCCCAACAGCTGATCAACAAAACAAACCCACATTACTAAGTTTTCATTGGGTCTCGACACACCGTTCTGATATCACTTATACAAAGGCAAACACATACCGAAAGTCGCCTTATAATCTTTTATTACTTCTGACGATAATGTAATCTATAAATATAAAATTTGATTCTTAGAGAGAAAGGTTTTTTATTTTTATCATTATGTGGCTTTTTTTAAAAGTTGATTGTAAATTTAAAACATTTATTATGTACCATTGCACATTCACTCATTTTATTCTCCGATTATAAATCATACCGTAATTAGCAAAGTTATAAAAAGAGCGAGGTCAGTGAAGTTTATACTCTGAGGAATATAACAATTTTTAAGTTACTTATTAAACTGGTATCATTTTATAATTATAATTCAGTTGTCATTATTCGGTGTTGAAATTTGTTAAACAACGCTAAAGTTTGATTTCCATTTGTTTAAACAAAGCAAAACATATGGCACTTTACTGTAACCATAAAAATATTTTTTTATCACATGTAAATAACGCCTTACCGGCTTTCAAGAGTGCATTGGCAGCAACAAGTTAAGTAACAATTGAATTAAAAAAAAAACTAAATCGTAAACGAACTTTAGTCATCCGGGAATTACAATAGTGAGAGACATTCTTCAAATACACAATTTCTTAACAGCAAGCGTTATACGGAAATATAAAAAAAACACAGCATTGACACCGAGTGAAAACGTGCTAGAAATATTTTTTTAATAAACAAGTACGTGATTAATTTAAAGACGTGATCTTTCTATTAAATATTATAAGCGTTGCGGAATAAAAATCAAGTGACCTCAAACATTATGAAAGTAATTGTAGTTATATGTCGAAACAACTGAAATACTTGGATAAAATGTCTGTTTGAAAGGTGTTGCAATAAATGATATTGAAACTTACAATATCATGGTCGAAGATAAAGTATTAGTTATTTTACATTATGTAATTTTTATTCATCATTCGAACATATATTAAGAAGATATTATTTAATTACAAGAATATCGTAATGAGAATTTAAGTATATTCATAAAAAAGCTCGTATCTCGTATAGAAGGTATAAGAACAATAATCACGTCGACAAAAATACTAAAATAATAACGTCTATTTGTCTGATTTATACTGTTTGAAAAGTAACAAGCTAATTAATACAGGATTAATAATAAACTTCAATTATGTATTCAGTATTTTATTAAAACACTTGTCTTTTTATATTATACATATTATATATATATATATATATATATATATATATATATATATATATATATATATATATATATATATATGTATTATTAATTCTTAAATTATTAATAGTTTAATTTTTCTATTAACCGTGTACTGTTACGAAATACCTTTTCTAAATGTGAATTCGTATCCTTATCTATAAGGTAATTAAAAAGTAAAACAAAAACATTAATGATGCTAATATAAATATACCGAATAGATGTAAAAACGCTTAATGTAAGTACCTAATAAATATTGTAATAAATAACTATTATTACTTCTAACGTCCACGTAACGGTTTTGTTTAGCAAGTTACTGTTAAGTTCTCTTTCGCTTTCGATAACAGCAAACACTTTCATTACTCTTTGATTGCATTTGCATAAACGATGGCATGAGGAAAAATTATACGCTACGCCAGTATGAAGCTTCCACTTTATACGTTAAAATTAGAAAAAAAAAACAAAGGAGAATTGTATCCAAGAACAGTGTAATTATATAAATTCGTCAAGATAACGGAACAACAAGTGCGAAGAATGTTCGCGGGGACAGTATCACACGAGCTTAAATGTGTTCCAATTATTCAATTTGTGCGTAGATGTAACGAGGCTGCGTTAATAGTGTTGCATAAGTGGGGTGCATCTGCTTGACATTTGAATCGACCCCAAATCCGAATAGAAACTGTGTCACGTATTAGCCGGCAAGCAAGCACCGGCATGGCCGCAGCGCGATGTTGACGACGGTGAGCCGCGAGTTGCGTTGTGCAATCCCGTTAGCACTCCTCCACTCCACGTGCGAATCGAGCCGGCGCGCCTCAATGTCGCCCGTGGGCGGCCGCCCGCTGAAAATAGCGAGCCCACCCGAACTCTACCAACGGCCCGAAGAGCACCGAGAGCAGCCGTTTCGTTCATACGCATAACCTTTCCTTACCTCCTTCTCACTCGGCTGAACAGCTGAGTATCAAAACAAAGAAGCGAGACGGGCGGTCGCCGCTCCCGCTCGCCGGCCGGCCGGTGTCGCGCCGCACGCACGCCAGTTCTTGTTTGAACCGTGTCTATTAAGGTTGTCCGCAGCAAGCTTGCGCGCAAAGTTTACTGCCGCGAAAGGGTTTTCCTTTGTCCCGATCTTCGAGGACCTTGCCTTCGTATTATGTTTCCGCGCGAGAACCGCGATCAGCCTCGGCTTATTGAGGAGCCGAACCTACTTGAAAGTACGGTATCGCACCGAAATTCTCGTGGTTCCCCAAAATTTTGTGACGGATACCCCGCGAAACGTGTGCGTCGGGCGATTTGAAAATTTTGAGTGAACTTGTGACAGAAAGAAGTGTGAACTACGGAATAATATTAAATACCTCTGTTGTATATTTTTTTAAAGAGGCTAATTGAACTCTAGGCATCATGTCAACCGGCAAACGCTTAGCGAAGCGCTCTATCATAGGGACCCGCGTTGCGGCTCTCAGTGATGATGGACTTTATTACTCGGGCATGATCCAGGCTGTGAAAACCCCGGCAGCATTTCCGGAAAACAACAATTGTATCAACTTGACTCCAAACACCCGTTACACGGTGCGGTTTGATGGGGGCAAAATGATTCGCGAGTACCGCGATGCGGAGCTCATAGGACCCGGATTTCGTGGATTGGCCGGAGTTCGTTTGAAACCCGGTCAGCGTGTATTCCTCACGTACAATGGTCGCGAAGTCCGAGCCGACGTGTTAGAGCACGATCACGACACCGACGAGCTTCGAGTTCAAATTCACGTACCAGCCGCTGAAGTAAGATTTTTATTATTATTATAATTAACATTTCAATAAATTAAAAACTGACTTTTTAAAAGTAATCCAACCATGCTTTACACCAACTCCCAACTCTTTTTTTATGTTCTAATCTCGTACGTACAACTGCAACAAAAGACATCAACGCAATGTAGAGTCGTCGTTTTAGGTAATTATTGACGTCGCTGTAGATTGCAAAAAATACCAATAAATTGTATGAATGTCATGAAACATTCAGTCATTGGCATTAGAGGTGTTGACATTGCGACAACATTGATGTAGACAAAGGTTTTATGAGACGACAGAGGGACGGGAGAGAGCGGACGCGTGCAGCGAGCTATTGACCCCGGCTGCACGTGGGGCAAGTGACGTGCATCGTGCACCCAGCCCCGGCATCCATACTCGCCCGCACGGCTCCGCTGCACGCCTGCACTAACTACGCATCGCCCGCTATCGCATGTAACGCACCGATGCCACTTATCGCCGGCCGGCGAGATTATTCTAGTCGCCAGTGACCAGTTATTGCGCGGACGATGGCTAATTTTATTCTTGCCAACGCAATAAAACTTGTCTTAAACATTTGAACTAAAAATCCAATAAATAATGACTAACCGATCACACAATCACTGATTCCTTCACGCTATTAGTACTCGTAAAATGATTAGAACAGCTATTAAAGTTTGAAATAAATAATATTTATTTAGATACAATTGTACATCATACAATACTTGTTTACGACTAAAAAGCATAATTTAACTCGTGCGTCACAATCGCAGTGAGACATTTATCTACGTGTGGACACGAACCGTGTGGCGCACCAGTTTATATTGTAGTTAAGTCTCTACGATAATCTTCCCTAATTACTAAAATATTTCGTTTTATCTAGTCTCTGATGTGCATACATTAATCATTTGTTCAATACAACTTTTAAACAATATATGAAAATGTAAATACGTGTTTTATCTCACTATAATTGATCATAATCACCAAGATGATTAGCTACTGTAGATAATGCGAGGTGTGGTCGTAGAGTTTTTAAATTCAAGGATGTTACACGCTTCACATTTTAACACTGATCAGTGGACATGTGTAAAGAAGCACGCACGTGCGCTAAATTCGGCCGAATGCGTACCGTTACCGCTACGCACTGAAATTGGAATTTCAATTTCTCCCACGTGATTTAAAACGATATCTTCGATAACCGCATTTTGAGTGAAAACGTGTCGCTATTACCCCACGTTTTCGTGATGTTTTACATTGATATTAACTTGTAATACCAGCCGGCCGGCTACCAGCCACGTAACTCCTCACGCACTAAACACAATACCACAATCTTATCGCGTGAGCTAATTACATTGACCACAATATCATTTTTATTCTTTAAATAAATCAAGACCAGATAATTATACAATTTACCAGCTGTGGCATTTTAATGTGGGCAAAAACCACTAGTTTACACCGAACTTGTGATCGATCAACTCGTCGGACAGGTTTTTGTATCTCATTATTTAATTGTTAACACCAAGTCTTACGCACAAAATTATGGTATTGATTGCTTAACGGGATCCCAGGCATGATATAGATTTCAAGTTCGTTCGTTTTTGACATATTCGTATAGAAATTGTGTCGAATTGACTGCTGGTGCAATGAGGAAGGAGCGGCTACGCGGCGCGTGTGCCGGCCTTGCGCGTAAACACGGTGACGTCGCACGATATCAGCGTGACGCGCTGCCACGATCTCTCGCTCACTCACTGAATAACATTTTCGATAACGAGGCTAAATCATTATGTAGTTATGTATAATGTATTAGTTCGAATCCATTAACGATAATCAAATTAAACAATAATAATGGCCTTATTAAGTTATTCGCATTGAAAATAGGTAAGAATAAATATAAAAGTGATTCTACTTGCTGGCAATAAACTACCTACTTATATTGCATTAGTAAATAGTGTGCTATCTGAAAATTACAAGCACTCGATAAAAACAACTCTAATGCGTAGTCATCATTCAACAAATGTCTGATAACATGCGTACGAGTTGAGATGTGATTGCATTGTGATTACGTCATTTTAATTGTATAAAACAATTTCAATATTCGAACATAGTCATATTTTCTCATGAACAACTTGGAAATTACATTGACCGTCATTTCGTACTTATTTATGTGGAGGATAATTATTATCAGAATGACGCGGTAATCCCCCAGCACAGCGACCGACGCTTGCGTTCGTCACACGTCATTTACACTTTTACACTTGGCAAATCCACGACACGTTAAGCGGAATTGAATAAAAAAAATCTGACTCACACTATCTACTACATTCATAGTATTACTTATTTATTGAAACTTGAAACACACAAATCTCGTTTTTGTTTACAACGCTAACTATCATCTTATTGTGAATTCTATTCACTTCTAATTCAATTCTAATTAATAGATTAAACAATCATGTTTTAATCCTAACGAGTCGCTTAAATAATACACCTTCTCGATTCATATATTTTTAAACTTCTTACAAACGCAGCGCGGACGATCATTATGTAGCAAGCAATAAGATATAAAAATAAAGAGTGCGCGGCCGAGAAATAAGGTCACCGACAGGCCCGGAACCACATAACGGTATTCGTTACAAAATCGCGTCAAGAATTATTTTCACGTGCGCGCGGCGCCGCCCGAACCGTTAGTCGGTGGCGATGTCGGCTCAGCACCGGCTAACCTCATCGTTGACTTGTTTCGAGCTAAATGTCCACAACCTAAAAAGAACTCACACGTGTATTAAAATTGTCTTTCGATACGATGACAAAACAATTGGTCTTAGATTTCACTTTTAAACACCTCGACAATAATAATTTCGATATTTTTGTACGATAATTTTCATGCTTTTGCGTTGCCTTTCGATTACCGATGTCGTAAAGGAGCGTCGATCGGACACGGCTACTGGCGTACTGCAAGCCGCAATGAGTGTGAAAGTGCCACTCACACCTGCACTGTTTCAGACTTCATTCACTTTTACACATAACAACGTACATAAATTCATAATGCAGTATTTTTAAATTATATCCATGATCATAGAGCTCTAAGCTTTTGTAAATATTAAACATGCGAAAGATCTTAACTAATCACTGTTATGACTTTGCTATTAATAAAACTTCTCATAATCCTTTAGTTTTATTTCAAAAATAAATCTTTTTTTAACGCTTAAAATATAAATTTAACAAAAACAGAAGAAAAAGGCGTGATTTTAACTCAAATGCAATATGTCCTCAACAGTGAAATATAAATCTCGCTTTCACCACAAGAAATTCCGCAAAGGCTAAGAGAGCAGAACCGTATTTCAATGTATACTGTATGATTTCGTTACGAGCGAAAGGATTTCAGAAACGAACTGTAATGCATTTAAACGCATGATTTTTCTATCACATTTTTTTAACTAATAAATACACGTTTATAGTAGTTAGTGTTGCGTGAAAAATTTGCGTGTATAATATCCATTTCACTTGTAAAACTTAGCTCTAATATATTTGCAATTTTATTAGAAGTACCGTTACGACATGAGTATACGATAACAACTAACAAAGGAAAAAAATAAAGAAAACGGCGAACTTAAAACTTTACGTTAAATTAAATATTAAAATTATATCAAAATCGAACAGTTCACGGAGAAGCATAAACTAAAATAATCCATTAAATCATAAACCTATGTATGAATGTTCCGATGCAATTTACAAGTTTCTCCTTCGATAATTTCCAGTCGTACGTGACTTTTTTGTCGAAGCAAATGCATGAAAGGAACTGGCGAGCTGAGATCGACCATCGTAAAGAAACCATGGGAAGAGAAAACGACGAGTCCCAGCGCATGCGCACCATGTTTATTACACACACAAACATCGATACGTAAGATACAAATTCGATCCGTAAATGTAAAAGATCGTTCATAAACGTTAATAGTTTTAATTAATTAAAACATCAATATATACGAAATACATAAACCATTAGACAAACCATTCATAAACTGTGTATATATCGTTGAAACAATGAGGTAGATTGAACGCGTTCTAGCCACATTTTTCAATACATTTCGTAACTTGGCGTTTGTTACGTAGCAAAATGCGCCTAGTGACACTGTTTCTAAATAAATCAAGGTTGATAAGATAATATTGTTAGTCGATTTGCCGGTACAAGTCATCAAGGGGCTGTCGAGAGAATGCGATAGTTAAATATGGGCAACGATTTAGGACACGAGCCGGATACGCCAAGTCAATATGAAGTTCACCAAATAATAATGTTGAAAGTACCGGCATCCTAACTTAATACAACTAACTACATGCATTATAATTAGTAATCTGCGCCAAAAGAACCGCTACATTAATCCCTTTGATATTAATGTCGTCGTTATTCACTTAAAATTAAATGTGAAATGTTTTTATACAGTATAACGAAACAATAGAGCAAAACTAAAT
The DNA here is from genome assembly GCF_037043105.1 of Vanessa tameamea. Taxonomy (NCBI): domain Eukaryota; kingdom Metazoa; phylum Arthropoda; class Insecta; order Lepidoptera; family Nymphalidae; genus Vanessa; species Vanessa tameamea. The sequence continues at coordinate 6,186,604 of NC_087313.1, read as the reverse complement.
ATATCTCCTCGGGATTCATTTAATTCAAATTGGTTTCCAATTTAAAGGATTAGTAATTATTACATATAATTATGAGTGTATAAATATTAAAGTATTAATCACGTATCAGATCATAGAATACAATGATTGTAAAAGACAACACTTTAAACAATCACTGAAACGGAAACTATTAAAGTAATAGTACCTTCTTATCTACTTTAATAATGGAATATAATTAATATTTCTCTATTGTACTTAAACTATTTATTATGCGTTTATATTCGTTTGAGCAATATTTGACTTTTGATCTGTGAATTTAAAGGGATAATAAAAAACAATTTCGTTCTATTGTGCACGTATAATAAATCTATTTTCGGCACAATATATTTTACAGCATTTCTTTAAATAATATAAGTAACTGATTAAGTTACTTATATTATACTATATTTATTATACTATCTTATTACTGTTTTGAATAATATGCAGTGCGGAGTTTAAATCAACAATTTTAGCTAAAAATTTAAGTCAGTAAAAGAAGCAGAAACACAATCCTAACGCTCACTATAAAATAGCTCGACTAATGTATTCGACCTACATTTAGTGCCGAAACAGCGAGATGATTGACCATTTAATGATGTCAGACAACCGTTGCTAATCTAAAGGCGTCATTTCTATGTTGTTTTTGTCCGCCACAATTCATTGTTAATACGTACATTGCGCGTAATTTTTAAACCCAATAAAATATTATCGATCTATAATACAAGGTACCTCAAATTCTAAAAACATTAATTATCTTGATGCAAAAATTGTTGAATGCTTTGATTCTGTTATATTTTCGTCTATGATGAAGTTGTCATCCCACAACTGTGGCGAAGGCAAGGCCGACCCTTTGTGGGTGACCTCATTGTTTTCGCCTTGAAATAGTTTTATGATTCGTGCTCTGCTACTGTTATCTGAATAGTTAGATAAATTATACAAAATTCCCAATATTTTCCAACAATTATTTACCTTCATACAGCAATAATTTTATTGTATGTACCTACTGCATAAAACGAGTAAGATGAGACGTGCTTATGGACTTAAAGTCACATAACATTATCATCTGATTTAGAAATGAAAATTTACAGTTACAACGTAGGCGACTTATCTTCTAACGTTATCGATAAAAATATCCGAAGAAATGGGTTCTAAAAAGTTTAATAAAAATAACCTTGAAACACGGAAATAATGTGTTAATAGAGCTAGATATCGAAGGCAAAGGGTAATCATGATTCACTTCGTCTATACACTATTAATGTAAAAGAGTTGACTCGACGCTGACGCAAGGTGACGTGAGACTTGTGATCAGTATTAGCAGTGAACTTCATGCAAGCCTTTTTATGTAAGTGAAGATCAAGTAATAATTACTGTCGGCATGAGGCGCGCTATGCGCGGTCCTCTCTGACACGCTGACCCACTGGCCCAGAAACGTTGATATTGAACCAACGACGCACAACCCGCATTCGAAATTCGACCTCCACTTGTGTTTTCCTTTTTTGTGACAGAACTTTGATACAGGTTTAATATACAGTTCTCAACTGTAAAAAAATATCAAATATAAAAAAATCAAATGGATGTTCCATTTGAACAAACTTAAAATAATATTGTTTTTATTAGAAGAGCAGTCAGTGCCTATTTACAATTCTCGAAGTTCTTTATTAGATTGACTTTTTAAAAAGTTTTCTCTCAATTGGGACTATTGGTGTCGACGATGACGATGTAACTTACAAGTCGTCAAGATAACGGTACTATTCGCACTGCGTATATAATGTTTTAGTCGAACAGGTTCCCGGTATCCGTTATCAACTAGTGGGGAGTGTTGGGCCCGGTCCGTTTTTGGGTCAGACTGGGTCATGACGCCTGCGTGCTCGGTACCCGACCTTTCAAACACATATATAACCCATTTTGAAGTCTAAGAATAGAGAGGCAACCGTACTCTCAGGCATCTCAAGGTAAAACGCTCACTTTTCTAAGCGTCGCACGTAAATGATGCGATTATGGCATCACGCTGGGTGCTATGTCGAAACGACTTGCGTGTCCTTGCACAGATTTCTCGTTCAATTACGTAACGCCACTTTGGCCTTATGCGATTTTATTTACGTACACTTTGTCTAGGATACGCGCCTAATACAAGCATCCGCCCACGGAGAGAGCAGTGAATCGCGCCTGTGACGTCACAGCGGCGCCGCGCCTACGCGCTCTCTCCGACGCGCAGTGACGTCGATTCTGAAATTACAGTGACTTACGATATGACGTCATGTCTATCAATTGAAACCTTCAATTGTTTAGACCAATAACCTAGGCCTCGTAATAAATAAAGCGTGCCAGTCTTGCATCATCATTGTCAACGCTACGCAATAATGATTTCCTGACAACGACAACCGACATTAAATATAAATTCATTTGACCTACATGGTCAAATGAATTTATAGTACCTACCAATTTCGTCAATAAAGCGCCATAGTTGACTTAGTTTTATAACAAAACATTTCTTACATTTTTTAAATTTATTTTTCAAATATTTTTTTTTTATCACAAACTATTAAATAGCAAAATTTTCATTGGGTACACACTATAAAGATGCTCTACTTTAACGTAAAGAAGGTTAACTGGGAGCGGATAGGATCGTGACCTATGTAGCTCGTTCCGTGCCAACTAGGTCACCTAACTTCGTCCTGCGCCGCGGTCATTCAATAGGAATGACCTAGGACAGCAATATAATGATAACTTGAATAACAAATATAAAGTAAATTTTGCCTTCAATACCGAGTAATAACTTTATGATATATAACGGATAATCCCAATAAAATCTTTCCTTATAAACAGAATGAGCTCACGGCAGGGCTTTAAACACAGTTGCAATTAACACAAATAAAGAACCAAATGTTTGTTTCAAGAATAATGGTAATAAAATCGGTGCTTGCATTTGGACATGTAATGTGGGTCACGGATTTTTGGCACAAGGTTGTTGCTTGCAGTCCGGCAGGGTGGTGCTTGCGTGCCTTCGCTGTATCCGCCTTGCAACCAACGTTTGTATTCGCTAAACATACAAGGCCGCCCGCTCCGTGCCAATCGATTGCTCGGCCTAACAGTACACATCCGATTTCAATACCTGAATCTAAATGCTTATTAATCCAAAACTACCATTTTACGTAAATTAAAATTCAATTTAATAATAGCACTATTGTTCTAGTGATTATTTAAACTCAAGGTATAGTTGTAGATAAAAAATTAAACACTAATGCTTTTAAAACTTATTATTACTAACTACAAATAACATCGAATTATGTTGACGTATTACACATCGATACGCAAAGGTATAATAACTAGATAAATTACTTTACAACGAGATTGCTTACGTTTTATGAAGTAATAGGAGAGTGACACGCCTCTACCATTTCAAAATGTTAACTTATTCATACTTCGTGAGCCCTTTTAGCCGCCTGCAACAACACATATTATGGTTGTAAAAAAAGAACGATTTTACTTTCTTATTTCAAACATTTAAAGTACTTATATTATGATTTTCAAAACCAATCCTTAACTAATTTATTAAGTTACCTCTTTGAGCTAAGGTAACTATTTTGGCGAAACCTACAGTTGTAATATTAATTACTAAGGTTGCATTTCGTATATCAAATGTAAAGCTATTGACCTATTTAGTCGTGCACGATCGCCTACTACCATCGAATTGCTTATGCATGCGTGTCAACGTGACTCGAAGTGCAGGCTCCCTGAATATTTACAAAACCAACGTCGCCCATCTATCACCTATTCTTATCGATGTAAAAACAGAAACCTTATGTTGAATTACCATATTGTTCTCTTTTATTCGTTAATGTGTATACGTTTAGAACAAGCTGCTTTTCTTGTCGATTACATTCACATTTGATATACAGATAATGGTAATCTTCATATTTTATCATGCAAGCTACTTATGCTGAAACCGGCTACGACATTGCAATGTTATCGGTCGTCTCAGCTGTGGTAGTCTATTGTTTTCTTAACTTCAAAATTCCTGCCACAGAACTAGATTTTAATGTCATCAAATATAATTAAATGGATTGAGTCTACATTCATTTATTTTACGGATGGTGCGTCGTCTAAATTATCTTTCTTTCCTTTTGAGAACATGAAATATTTTTTTAAAGAAAGTATTTGTAAGAAATGATTTGTATTTAAATTGATTACAATATTTATAAAGTATGTGATACGATGAGTTACAAAGTTAAAGATACTAATTCATCACAATTAATACCTAATCGTCGCATACGTAAAACGACGTCGTCGGTAGGCACGACAGCACAACGCACGCGTCACACGCGTTCAGCCAATGACTCGCGCTATCCTGCAGTCAATGCCACTTGCTTGCACTGCAGTAATAACTTTCGCTTCAGATACAATGTTATAAAAATGTATCAATTTTCATTTTAGTTTTCACTCTCAAATTATATTAAATATCATAACAGGAACCGGAACATTACCACTTTTCACCGTCTCGCTCAACATGAATAAGCAAATTCATTGTCAAAAACAGGTTTAATTTTATTTTATCATTATTTGAATAATTTCCAAATTGAAAAAGCAATTGAGGTAAAAACGCTTCAAAAGAATGCATAATCTATTTGGCGAAGCAACATCGACATGCAACAGAGCCAGCCGGTTGAGCTTTCGCAATTCAGATTCCATGAGTGTCCAGCATACTGTATTTGCAACTTTAATTGCTAATACACGTAAATATATGGAGACGAAACATGCTTATACCGTAAAAATAAATCAAATCATATCTTCTACGACACTACAATCAAGTTACGTGTAGATGGTATTAATGTTAAATGTGAATAGGCTGACACAGAACGACTATCAAATATATGTACTTTACGAACGTAAATTTATAATTTTTTTAGTTAATTTAAAAGTAAAAGAAGGTAACGATATTGAGTTTTGTAAGGCGTGTATTTTTTGATAATATGGTTATATTTAAATAATTTAAATATTAATGGTTAATGGATGTGCAATTCCTGTTTTGTTTATCAAGCAAATATGAGATCTATTACTATATTAATGACGCGGTATTATCAGTTATCATGTCAAAGTCACTCGGTGACTTTCACTGGCATTTATAGGCGGCCAAGTTTCGCCATCGGATCGAGCAATTGTGCAACAGTTGTCACTTTTTTACATAACGCGTCAAGATTGCCTTTGGTGGGGGAGAGGATGGATGGAGGGAGAGGGAGGCAATCACGATGAGCGGAACTGCAGCTGCGCGGCCGCACGCTTACTGCTGATAAATGTTTGGAGCAGAACTGCTCTACTTATGATTTAGTTCCAATTAATGATTATTTACTATAGCACCAAAACTGGATAATATTGCATTAAGTATATCTTGAATTATAAACATACATATAATAGTTTATAAAGTATTTAATCAATCTTACCCTAACATAACTGTAATATTTGATTAATGCTAATTATGAAATCATTATTTTGGTTTAAAAAGTTACATTAACATGCGTATATCATGTGTGCGAATACTTGAAAACTGCCGTACATACATAATTCATACTCATTAAAACAACTTTCATTGTTCCGGTATGAGCGGGATACGGTTCTCAGCCACGTTCGCAAGCACCAAATCACCAAAAAGTGAAAGTCCATGATGTGATCAGCGTTTTTAGTGCTCACATTCACCGCGAGAAGCAAATCATTATCTACAGTAGTAACATCTACAGCTTTTGCAATATAAACTTTAAAATCTTAAGGTTTCTGTTTAAATTCAAATACCAGCAAGTTTGCCAAATCAACATTTTTTTACAGAAACAACGAATATAAGTAGGTATTAGAACATTTAATACTCTGTTATTGAGGTTAAAGATTTTAATCATTATTTCAATTTGATCTCGCTCAGAAATATTCCATTTAGCCTCATTTCTCTACAATGCCACAGAAAACATCAATACATACAGAATATCAAAACGTTTTAAATAATTTGAAACACATTTATGAATTAATTGCATATATTAAAAATGACAAGACTTTTATTCTAAGTAATATTTTCTATATTCTTATGACGTCAAATAATTTAAAAATATGATATAAGATAATATTAAATAATGACCACCAAATACCAGCATTCGTTGCACTGACGTATAAGAGAAACGCGATCATAAACTAGTTGGCAAGAGCACGCGCAGTACATTGTATAAACATGCGAACACGCGTTGGAGGAAGCTCAGACGAAAATGCAGCCAATGTCAACTGCTAATAGAATGTTCATTACACATACTAAACGAGATTGCGTTCTAAACGAATAATCAAACGACGTAATACTTATAATACCTAAAGTATGATATTAATTAGATTATGATTACATATGATAGAATCGTTTTTAGTATTAATTAACTGAATCGCTTCATCGGTAGAATTAAAAATATCTAAGGCTTAGTTAAATGGAAATGTTGATGACGTGGAATGCATCTCAATTCACTTTAAACTACTCTAGGTCATGACGTCATCCACACACGGATCGTACGAAGGTCGACCATATTGATCTCGTATACACGCTTTTTGTTCCTATGCCTTACATAATATACATGCATGTATGACGCCTACACAAGTATAATTATAACATTCTCAAAGAACATATCTATTACACCATTACACCAGATAAAAATAACAAGTGCTTTTTTTTTAGTTTCTTCAAGATCTTCGTTAGCTATTTATCTTCAAAATGAATGTTCAATATTACTTCGGCAATCCTTTCTTCTCCTTGCTTGCATTATAAAAATATTAAAATAAATTCTTTATTTGTTTCAGGTGCCCATAGAACTAAGAAAAAGATTGGAAGAGATAAGATTACTAGAGTCTCGGAAGTCAGCAAGGCTTGCTGACGTGGACACAGATTTTGCAAGACTTGCAGACATGGCCGGCGACAGGCGCCGAGCCTCTGCCATCATCGAAGTGCCTGCTCATCACATGCAAGGGTAACGTTTTACACCTTTAATTTGCTTGGAACGTAAAATAAAATCACAGTCGGCAACGACTACTTCTTATTTAATTCTACTAAGGAAACAGCTTTGTATGCTCAGATTTGTATGTTTTTTTTACCACATTTTTCACGTTACTCTTATTGAAATTAATATCCATCACAAGCTTATCAACTTTAAAATAAACTACAATACTAGAGTACTACTTTTAGTAACAGTCAGCGCTGCCAATACAAGAAACATACATCATGTAGAGATTACGTAATATTTATTATTACTTACAGTGACATTAAATAAACATATCAAAAAGAAGATCGATAATCCCGAAGTCGAAACTAACATAATAATTAATACATAGTTAGGAGAATTTAACAGAACGACTACAAAATAAATGCTTTACTTCTAATAACTTCCTGATGAGCAACACGTTGAGCCGCTCCCTTGCCTTGTATCTCATAATTGTATTGTGATGTAAGCATTGACTTAAGGACCGTTTTAATTTTAGTTATGTAAATAAGCTAGGATAATCAATGATTACTATGATTAATATTACATAATTCGTATCGAAGACCCTACACTTAATTGAACATTGCAACTACTCATTCTATTTAGTTCTCAATTACTTACATTTCTAATTTTAACTTCATTAACTGATACTGGTAAAATACTTAAAATTTTAAAATCCGTATTATTTGCCTTGAATGAGCAGTTCACCTCGTCATCTATGAGGAAGGCCGCATCTATTGCAAATAAACTCACCTTGCCTTGCGTGGTCTCTTATCAAATTTGCACATTCTTTTAATTGTTATTAATCATACTTCCTGTTTACGCAGCAATAATGAGCATGATTTGAAAACTGCAAGAATATAAACAAATTAATCGATTATTAAGTTATTTTACTAAAAGGTGACCTCGCTGTTCGTTACGTTAGTTAACACGTAGCCGTATGTACCCGTATTGTGGTAGTTAAGCTTGTAGGTGTAATCGCTTACAATCGTGCATCGGTGAAGTGGAGCCGCGCGGGCGAAGTTGCGAAATCCTTAGCAAGCACATTAGAAACTGGATGGAAGTGTTAGCGCGGAGTACGGGCGTGTCCTTGTCACACTTGCCTACATTCTGCCTCCCGCGCCCCACACCTCCAGCGAGCCGCAGACAGGGACAGACAATGCAACATTGAGAACCATTAAATAACTCTTACGGCTTGGTTATATTGCACTATAAAATTTAAAAAATCTTTCTCTGTAGTTAATTCGATATACCTGAATTAGAAAGATATCTTGGAAGTGATGGCAAATTGTGAAATGTTAAATAATGCAATTCATAATGTAGTACTGTGGAACCGGAACAAACAGCATTAAATGCCGCAGCAACGTGACGCTCGCTGGCACCGCAGTTTCACTTTTCATCATGACGCTAGTGAGAGGTGAGACCTCTACTTGGTCCGCATTTCACAACAGTAGCCAAAAAGTCAGGCCAAGACGAATAAAAATTTATCAGTAGAATTACAAATGAAATTGATGTAGATAAAGTGAATAATTCATAACTATACAATGGGTATAGAATTAGATACAACCTAGTAACAAAGAAAAAATCGAGAAAAGTCGGTGGTTCGATACTATATTTTTTATTTAAATTGGATTAATTCTTAACATTTACAATTTTAATTATCTATAGTTGCACGAATCATAGAAAAGAACATTACTGTTGGTTTGTTAATATCAACAGTTATGTTGAAGTAATTAATTTTTGATTTTATCAAAACTACGCGGGATAGAAATTCCATTCACGATTGGAACAAATTTGCGATCACGGGACTGGGCCAAGCCAAAGTGAAAGCTTAAAAAGCTCCGTTTTCGTTTGATGTAATATAACTACTTATTCAACATTTTAAAAATACCGACATTCTAAATACGCACATCGTTCAACTCTACATACAATTAGAAATGACTGAATTTAATTTAAAACGAATCAACAAAATTCGAAGATGGCGTCGAGTTCGCTTGATACTTGGCGGGGCCGCCATGACACAGTGACCTAGTTTGAAAATGGAACAAACCGGCACACTAGAGACGTGCCACATGCATTCATATCCATTCACATATTATCAAAATTACCGATATTCATATCTTAGATACGATAACTCACTCAGTTTTGGGCTTACTCTACATTTAGATATATTTTGTGCCCCTATAGGAGAAAAGACTTATAAATTTAGACATTATAAATATTTACACAATATAAATTTAGAGAATATTAAGAATTCAACCATTCTATGTCTCACGTCCTCGAGCAGGTAGTACTAACGTATTTAGTCGGCTAGTAGGACAACAGCACAACCCGCATTTTGATGTCGTAAGTATCGGGTTACTACTTATCACGCCCTAAGTCAATGTTTAGTAAAACAGATTGAATAAATGAAAAAGTATTTGAATATCATAGATTAGTTTAGTACAATAGGCACGTCTGAATTTCGCAACCATTTATGTAATACGGTCAGTGTTCATGGAACGCCTTTAATAAACTTTCAATGTCAAAAATGGTAAACCCTTTATTGACGCAGTGTTGTATGGTAATGAGATATTTGAGTGTCACGGGCGAGTGAGTAGTGACACTAGTGACAAACTAAGTACGAATACCAGCGTACTAATAATATGCAACATAACATCCGAGCCATTGTCATTTAACTAACTAATATTTCTATAGTGGTATTAAAATTAAACCTAATCTAGTTTAGAGGCGAAATTCAATAAGTATATAATACATTTTACTTAGCATAGTTCGCTACTTATATGACTATTATTGTCAATTCCTTCAATAAAAATCAAGCTTAAGCTCTATTTTGTACCCTAGGTATAATTAATGTAACAAAGAAACCAAGAAACAAATAGCGTCGAGGGCAGTTTTGCATACTTTTGCGCAACATCTCATGAACAGGAAGGCAATGGAGGGGCGGCAGTCAGAACTAGAAGCACTTTCTCGCTGGGCACGTTTGCTTTCGTTAGTCTTGAGGTCCGTTATCTCATTTGGCAGGTGCGGGCGTGCGCTTTCCTAGAGAAAGTGATACAAAAATTTTACATTCATCATTATGCAAAGTTAGTCTTTGTAAAAGTTATACTTCATCAACTCTTAGAATAATAATGTCTGTTGTGTTTTATACAATATTTATTATGAAGGTCGAAATAAATAGCCTAGAGTTAGGCAGGAGTTATTAAGATTAGTCATTCGAAATAATTCAAATACACGCTGACTTTCCATCGACCTACCTGCAGGTTATTCCACCGCTTGCAGGAACAAAAACTGTTCGGCATGTATGTATTCTTCGAAATTTGATGATTTAAGGACGGAATTTTCGAACATTTTATTTGTATCAGAAACATTCGATTTATTGGACGGTTGGTGTTACAAAAAGAAAAGCAGTATTGTAAGAATTCTTACTAATTTAAATAACAGAAAATTTTCAGGTTTCGTATATAAATTACAAGTCAATAAACTTATTGTTTGCTTTCGAAAATAATCATTCGACTTCTTTAATTTATTTTGTGCTGTTTTTAAATATTAATTGAAGAAAAGATTATGTTAATCATTACAATAAATAAATTATTACTGGCAGCTTTACTTTCCGTGAAAATCCTATACCTATACGTTTAATAATATATGTTTTCTTTTTCTTTAAAATTCAATTATACATTGTATCTGTAACAAAAATAAAACCTCACAGTTATAATGAGCAAAATAAAAACGTGCTTTGTTAACCAAACCTGCCCAATATCTAAAGTGATTGGCCAGAGCAAGAACACCGATGACCTCACCTCAGCTCCGGAGTGGGGCTTGCCGCCACCTCAGCTCGGTGCCGACAGAGCGTTTTGCGCTAGCTCAATCACACTTTTTTATGCCCGCAAAAAATTACTTCACGACCTACATCAACCGCCAATTGCATGTCAACGTCCAAACAAGCGATTTTTTCGTTGCCTAAATTACTTAGAAACCGTCACAGCGTAACGTACATCTTTCAATCAGTTTTAAACACTAATCGCTTAGGATATTACTATGTAGCTGTAATGGTCTTTATGCAAATAATTATTATATAACAAAGGTAGTAAGTAGGTATGTTAATTAAAATTAACTCTTGTCACGCCCACAAAATATAACTAGTTAATATTCCCTTGCCTTTTATAGTGTATTATTCAGGAGTCTGCATAAGATAAAATTAATTGATCTTTTCCAAGCAACGCATAACATGTTTATGAATTACTGTTATTAAAAAAAACGAAATACATAATTCTTTGAAATCCAACAAATAAAGTTTGGAATGTTCACTCGGACGTGATTAAATCGATCTTACTAAAATGGTTAAGATAATTCAATTGCTCACGCTAATCAAACAGGAAATAATTTGAATTGAATACCTCAACATGTCTCGGTTGTGTGCGTTAAAGCGTATTTGAATAAAGAAAAAACATACATATTGTAAATATTAACTATTGTAAATAGTTAGTATCAGTAGCGAGTTGGTGGCGCGGCAACAGGCGGCAAGGTCGTTCTCAATGTTACGTATCTACTATAATCTATGTATCTACGTACTATACTACGAGCCCGCAGCGAGGTGAGTGTGCACAGATGCAGGTCGACTGCGACTGCCAACCAGCGATATTTAATTAGTGACAGCAACATTTAGATAATTATAAGAGAATTTGCATGTCACAAGGTCGAAAAGTTTTTCAGTTTACCAAAATACGAAAACTAGTCAATGAATGTTTATGCTCTGGTTTTAAATATCAAACAAGTAGCCAAACTTCAGTGATTTACATTAAACGTTTATTGCACCGAGCATCCGCGTCGTCGTGTCTACGTAGAGCTTATTTATGGGTTGCAATGATTAGATCAAAATAAAAATAAGAATGAAATTCCATTGAACCGCCTTGAAAAGCAACTCGATGAGCGAGATGCGATACGTTATACGTTACGTCAGCGTATTAGAGGAAATTACGTGTCTCTGCTATTTTTACGCGGGTGTTCGCCGGCCGGCCGGCGAGATCCAATTATTGCGACCAAATAAGCAGAGTGCGCAAAACCTAAAGCAGTGACGCTTTACAGACAAGCATCTAAATTTATCACTACACAATAATAGCTATTTAATATAGCTCTAGGTAAATATCAGGTGTTCGCTATACAGGTCACAAACTTCCTATTAATTTAATCAATATAAAAATAACGAGACATTTTTAGTATTATAGTATTATCAATTACAAAGAACATATTTTAGAAAACGGTGTGTAGATTTGATCTGATATAAATATGTTGTAAGGTGACCTGCAATCATCTGTTCTGAATAGGATAGCGACCCTGCAAAGTCTCTCGCCGCACGGTCGGCGGGTGAATACTCCGAGAATACGCCCTGTATCTAGAGTACGTACATAGGTCGTCAATTTTTCGACATTTTTTACAGATTTCTCTTTGTAAATAATATATTTTAGCAAAACTGCATTAAAAAGGAGCGAAGAATGATATAATAAATTATTTTCTTTCTATTGAATATATTTATTTACATTGAAAATTGAGAAGTACTGTTTTAAATCGAAATCATTGTTGGTTTTACATGAAAAGAAGTTTAACTAGTTTAACATTATTAATTATGGCAAATAAGTTGTTAGACAAGTTTCGTTCAGCGATCCTAAAAGCGAGTCCAATGTGCGCAATTTATACGCCGCCTGTTGCTTGCTCCTAGGACGTCTACAAGAGTAAACAGCCTTCAGGTCAATTATCTGAGGTCTTTCGAACTTTAACCCTCTCCAATTTTAAGGGTCGAAGTATAAATGACGTAACATAATTACGAATTCTTTACATCGAAAGAATATTCTTTATTTAAAATCATTTTAATATCTAATGCTCTTAATATAATGCTAATATATTGTTGTACCTTCACATATTATTTATAAAATATATTTATTAATGATCTTTCAAAATTTTGTTAAGTTTTATTTTTGTATTTAAAAATTGCAATAAAATTTATAACTTCACATTAAGTAACAAATTAAAAATATATATATTAACACGTGGACGTAATTTCATACGCAGAAAGGTAACTTCGTAAATCTTGATAAACGATTCGTTCGTCATTTCAGATATTTACAGAGTAACTGCTTTTGTAAATATTATGCTACAATATAGTAATAACTTCTATTACGAAGCAAAATAACCATATATATTTTTTAAATTGTTACGTATAACATATTTGTACGTTATTCGAAGCGAATATTTAATTATTTAATTATGTTAACGTATTACATATTTTTTTAATTTATAATATGTAATTAATACACCTACTATGAATTGTGTCATTCGTGCTATTGTAATCGTAATACCCATTATAAATAATATAAAACAAATAAGTACGCGTATAAAACATTATCAACGATCGTGAAGGTTAATTAAGAACAAATTGGAAGTCTTATCAGTCATCTTTATAAAATTCAAACATATATGCTATATATATACTATTAATGCGTAGGTTATCTGCTCGTGTATTGTTCCGAAATGATAAATGAACATACCTGAATATCATACCAATATTATACAGACATATTAACGATCGTCTCATTATAAGGACAAATGAGTTCAGAGTATTTTTTTTTAATTAATAATAATAACAATATCATTTCCATTTAAAATATTAAAAAAACAACTATTTATTAAATTTAGAGTTCACTATGTTAAAAAATGCTAGTCCTATCTTACGATGTGACTAGATTTTGTGGTTTAAACAAATATTGAACATACATATTTTAGGTACATACAAACATTAATACTTTAACCAAGTAAATGGTAGATCTTATTCATATATTTTATAATCTGGCCGTACCTGTTAAATGAATATTAAATAAGTAACGGTAGGCTTATATTGATTTATTCGTTTGAATTTCATAATGTCAACATCTAAGCAATCTAGTACATTAGTAAAATAACAAAGAAACGTTAATACTGAAATTAATAAAACTTTATCAAAAATAAAACAATTAAACTATGTACAATATAATATTTAAATCACGAATTGTACAAAAATTTACACAGACAAGAACAAATTTTATCAAATTTGAAATATTTATATATCTTATTTGCTCGCCCAGACAGTGAATATCTACACTATTAAACAGGGTCGTAAGTTGTGAAGGTTCATTGGACGAATGCGAAGTTGTCTGTACTCTTACTTCGATGTCTTGATCTAATAAATCTATTATAATAATTTGAAAGATACTTTACTCAGCTAATTCGTTTAATAGGATATTTATACGAATAATTTTGCTATTTATTTCGACGCTCAAGCTGTTTTGGATACCTCCTATTTAAATTACACATTAGAAACCTTGTGTTACCCGTTTTCTTATCGCATATTATGAAGTTTAGATAATTTCATATAATAAAATAATTATTTTTGTTTCAATTATGTTTCACTACCGAAATTTCACCTATACTTATTTAAATTTAATTATTTCACGTTTAACGAAATGCTATTGGGCTTAGTGATGACCAAAAATACAGTTTACGCTATGTCCATTGCATATTAAGTGAAATTGCAACAGAACGCTAAATGAATCCTGATGTAAATCAAGTAATATTTGATTTAATTTCTTACTGTAATAATTTTTTAAAAGACCTTTAGTCGTACCAATTATTGTCATAGTAATATTGATAGTAATTTATCATTATTCACAGAAAATTAAAATCAATTTCACATAACCTATCGATTGAATATCTATCACAGTGTATTTTCTTTCACAGGTCGCGTAAACGAGGTCCCAGTAGTTCCTGCGATTTAGGCTTTGGAGAGAGGGATGACCAGATGAATGAATGCAATGCAGCCCTCGTTCTGATGTCACTCAGCTGCTCACCAAACTCACCTCGACCCAGTAAGTTCAACCTTCTAGCTCTAAAAATTTAACCTTTGAATAAACACCTGACTTAAATATTTGAAGAGGCATGTGGTTCTGTGGTTTCCATTAAATTCGGTTATTAGTTAATACTTCATTTTGTTAATAGACTAAAATCGTAATTAACTATGTAAAAAGTCGTTTGAGACTCGTTTAATACAATTACGTACACAATTCTTTTTTCCTAATTTTAAAATTCTTGTAACATTCTCTTATATCAGTTGATAATTTAGTATTACATAATGGTGATCACGCTACGCCGACTGCGTAGTTACGTTAAGCGATGGTAAAGAATTACATAATGAATCCCACCTGCGAAGTTAGAACGAACCATATTGTGCTCGGTTTCGACTTTCGTATCTAAAACGTCAAGTCAAGATACCATTTAAGGAGCGAAGATCTTGTAACTTATTAAGCAGAACTATGCAGCTTATTTTCTTTATTATAACATTTTAACCATTTTAGAGTTTGGGTTAGTCTAGAATCTACGAAATGTTGATAACGTCTAGACAGAAGTCTAGACATTGTCTAGACAGGTATTCGGTGTAACTCCACTCTCACGTTATGAGCTCTAACCAAATGTGATCTAGTAAATTAAGTTAAGCATATTTAAGTAACATTTTCAGTAGCGCGACCTTTTCTCATTATTTCAATTGCTAGGAATTAATTGCTTTCATTTCCCACGAGAACGATTTGTGCTCTTAGGTAAGATTGATTAACATCTAGTTGCTGTGATTTTAACATGAACGAAATTTGAACATCATCTTATAATCTGAATTTACTACTCAGACAATTGAAAGCATATGAATAAGTAAATACTATTAAAGGCAACAATACCATTTGATTAAATACTGATGCTTAACATTTTATTTTTATTGTATGAACAGTTTTTATAGAACTCTCGAAAGAAATAATAATTATAATTATTTGAAATATCTTAAATTAAAATTGTTACACACATATGTAACTTTACAGCTTTATATGTTACAAAACTATTTTACGGTATAGAACTCAACGTTATCAAGTAACCAAGCTATGTTTCTCATAAAAATTTACGATACATCTTCAGCGCAGGTCTAATGGCGGCACGCAGTATATGTGCCGCGAGAAAATAGCTGTTCTTACGAGTGAAAGTGACCGGCTATAGTTCCGTTTCGTAATTTATTGCCGTATAATTTTATTTGTGTAGCTACGCACTTGTAACTGTTAAATTAAGCTACTAAATTTTCGAGTAAAAGTCAATCTTAAACCTGTACGAAACTCTTGCAATAAATAATATGGGTCCTTATTTAGCTTAACGTCTTAAACCATGTAAAAAAATACCGAAATCTAATAGTAAGTAGCTAGTGAGAAAATTGTTGTAACGTTTACATTACAGTACATTAAAAAAATCTTGTAACAGGTGCGTGGGGTGGAAGGTCATCAGTATCCCCCGGAGCAAGCAGTAGCTCTGGTTCCTCATGGAGGTCCGGCACCCCTTCCCCTCCGCCAGTGTCTTCATCGTTCAGTGATGAGGGCATCGCAATGGATTATGAGGACATTCACCCACGCAAAAAGAGGGTACGTACCTATTTCAGCTTTGTAAAACTTTAAATAACCTAAAACGAAACTTGTAATTTATTTTACTTAATTATTAATAAGCGGATCCATTTTTTATTCAGTCAAATAGTATAAGATACAATGAAAAACCATTTAATATACAATATAGAAACTAAAAACTGCGATAGAAATATTATTGTAATGGCTAAAGTATAGAAATCATCTTATGAAATCTAATCATATTATATAATTTCTGACAATCTAAAATGCTATAAAAACCGGGTCTATAAAATTTCGATTGTAGTTTTAATAATATAAAAAAGTTAATGAGGTAAAGATACCGTTAAAAAATGCGTGTAGAGCTGTAACAATCCTTTGAGACAAAATGACTCGCACATCTTGTTTAACGTGCCCAGCCACCGTGCCACCGACTTCAATTAGACCGTGACACAGATCATGCTCGCTTTCATATCATAACCGAGTAAATGTGTGCTTAAGTAAATTACGTTATATATGAAGCAGATCCGACGCGACGCGCTGTAAATAGAGCGAATTAACACATAAACGAAAGAGTTTTCTTTTCTCAAGAATGTTTATTGCCGGTGCCTTGATTGGATATAACATAAAGGAATTATTTCGTGACGCATAAGCGCGTGATTCAAGATTGCAGATGCAGTTCAATCTTTTGTCTAACTTGCAACAAACGTTTATGTGTCATAATCGTTACGAGTGACGTATCTAAGATTAACAAAGCATATTTTGTGTTGCACAGCGTGTATTCAACACCACTTTCACCAGTAAGACACCTGTTCGAAGTCGTTAAAGGCCATTATATCACGACTAGAGGCAATTCCTATTCCTGGTTTCGTAAATCTATATTTATTCTCTACAATGGTTGTTTATAAACAACATATAAATATTTTATATATTTTATGCGAATTTTAACAGTAAAAAGGTATGGTATTTTTATTATTATTATTATTTTGCCCGACGTTTCGACAGAGGCGTCGGTCGTGGTCACGAGTTGAAATAAAAAGTATGATCACGGTGGTAAAGCGAATAAAATATATTCAATTAGTTTATTATGAACTTTTGATAAGTCACATGTTCTTATAAGAATAAATTACGTAAATAATTGATTTCCGATCATTCTAATACAATAATTTGTAATTTTATATGGCTAATGAAAATTAATTTTATTATCTATAAAATCATGACTCTACTAGAATAAATAATAAATGAACAAGTAAGAACGCCGATTTTT
Source organism: Vanessa tameamea (assembly GCF_037043105.1). Classification (NCBI taxonomy): domain Eukaryota; kingdom Metazoa; phylum Arthropoda; class Insecta; order Lepidoptera; family Nymphalidae; genus Vanessa; species Vanessa tameamea. Next base: position 6,168,872 of record NC_087313.1, on the reverse strand, counting down.
ATGCACTAAGTATACTGATTTATAACAAGTAATTTAATTTAAACAATTTAAAAAGCGTTATAAATTTAATATGGATGCGAAAATACATCATTATAACGAGACATTAATATCATCATTTTATCGAATCAAATCTACTGAGTTTACCTCTGGTCGTATTCCAGGGTGTAATCTACAGATCTAAGTTAGATGTAACGTTATAGATATGGTAAGTACTAAAACTCGTTTTTAAACGCAGTAAACTGCAAATGCATTTAAGAATATATCAGTTGCTACAAGAATATTTTATGATTTACAATACACGTGCACACTGCAGTTCAGTGTATCGTACAATGTCAAGGCACAGTACCGCGGTCGCGTTATGTAATTCTATTGCAAGTTGTCATAAATGTTTACGACTAATAGCGACAACTGTTGTCTGTCCCAATTTATAATATATATATTTTATTTTAATATTTCTTTGTAATAATTTCTAATTAATGAATTCTTATACAACTACAATAGGTATGTATATATATTTAGTGTGACGTATCTAATGTACACAGCAACACAAAGCATAATAAAACAATTGTACCCTTGAAATTAATTCACCCGCGATCTACTGAATGAGGATTATTGTTAAAAAGTTAAATAATGAGCTTTATGTATTGTTAAAATAAAGGTCACACATATAACTTACGTAATTTACGGTTGTACTGTAAAACAATATATTATAATTATTTAACATGTCAAAATCCAAACGTCAATTATGTCAACGCACTTTAAAAACTTTAGAGTACAATGGATTCCGTTTTGTTATGACAATAGTCTTTGTGCTGTTCTCGCTCATATGTATATTGTTTAGTAATTTATAGATGTAGGAAGTAAGCTGCGGGTCGTCCATGATATCGACTACCTTTCTTTAACGATTACGTAAATTATACACATACATACTGACGCACTAAAGGCTTAGGTGAACAAAGAACATTTATGGGTGCACTTGTATTATTTATGTATACTTACTTTGACAGTAACTTATTATTACCGCATTAGATATATTTTTATGAGTAACCAACGCTGTATCAGGCTATGTAAATCTTTGTATATCTCACTGCTGGTCAAAGACATTTTTTCAGCTTGAGAAAATCATTTAAAGCTTATACCACCACGATGCTCCCAATGCGGGCGGAATACAACAGATTTTTTTCTGACACATCCTAACAATATTTGCCTTCGCCACCGAGCACAAGATACTTTTTAAACACAAATTATGTACATGAGTACTCAGTGGTGTCCAGGTTCTAGCCACTGATCCAAATGGGCTTCTACATGGACTTTGGACGTGACAAATATCTTGTGTTGTTGGATCAGGATTACTTAAGACTGAAATCGAGTAAAGACTAATCAATAAATCTTACGCTGCAAGTTGTTGTAAGCAATACTTATTGTTTGGCGTACTAGATCTGTTCGCCTACGTTCCAGTCTCAACCTTGAAATAACGGCCAAGATGTGTGTTATGATGTGGTGTGGGTGTTTGAAGAATAGTTCTTTTAAACTACTGTGTTAATGAAACAAATATTTATATAATATCATAGCGATAAGACTACGATACATTACTTTTGTTTTAATTGTATAGATTATTAAAACACGTGTACTCGATTAAAGCAAATAATTCCCAATAGGTAACTAGAACGATGGACTTAACTTCAACAGAATGAACAATCGATTAATGCATAACTATCGATACGTTAGGACTCCTACGCAAATGGCAAGCGATGCTAGCGAAGTATTATTTGTGCAACAATGGCTTGCCCTAGACTCGCTGTCGCCTGTGGAATTATCACATGACCACACTTGGCAACTATTCTGATTACCGATTGCAAACGGAAATTATTACTTAGAAATGCGTCATAGAAGTGGTATGAAGAAAACAATAAACGATCAAAATTTAAAAATAGATATTGATGAATAGAGTCCAATTACAAGGAATCGATTAAATAATAAGTAAAAATTAAAAATTAGATGCCTTAGTGTTAGCTGTCAAAAATTCAATATGCTAAAACTTTGTAATTTAATAATGCATCATTTCGCGAATGACTAACGCCGGTTATTGTGCAGAATTAGTATAATCTTTCCTCGATGTCAGCACTCGGATTATCGGCCCCAGGGTCGGCGACCTGTTGCCCGCTGGCCGACACATGTGGACGGAACCAGTTCCTATGAACCACTTACGCCACACGGCCCACCGCGCGCCCTCGCTCCGTCCCAAAAAAACTAACTACCTACGTCACAACTCACAATATTCACCTTTAAATGTTATCGTTAGTCGTCACATATATTGTTAAGCACAACATCAGTTTTTATAATTGTGACAATGATACAGTTGACGGTTTACTTCGCAAGCATAAATTAAGGTAATTCTTTAATAATTTATTGATCAACCTTTATCGACTGCCACAACGAATGTCATGTTATATATACACACACTCGAGCAAAATCTCTTAAACGAGTGTACGTGTGACGCCAACTGGCAGACCTTGGGTAAGGACATAGCTATTATAACCCAGCAAGGCCTTGTGAGCTTTCTGCATGCAACACAAACACGTATGTAATGTCTTTTTTATGATATAAACCGGTATCTCTTATAATTAAATTACTTTATTAAATAGTCTGATTTAGATTAAAACTAAATCCGTTTAATTTGCTGTATACACAATACCATCGACCACAAAACATTTTAAGTAAAAAGTTTTCATTGGTTTCTTTCTTCTCCAAAAACCAATCTGCCGGTCGGTCGTGCCGCGAGCCGCCTCACTTGCGACTTCATTATCCTCTCCAAGAATTATTCGCTGGCGAAACATCATAGTTAATATTACTCAATGTCATGGCACTTGCATAAATGAAGACTTCGAATTACGTTACTTCAAAACCAACACCATTATAGACGAGCTACCAGGCTAAAATTGATGAAAGTCTCCGCTAATTTCTGCGCGAGCAATAGTTAGTCACTAAGGCATATACGTGTATGCTACACGTGGAAAGCTAGTTATGTAGATAACACGAGTAGTAACTCCGCCCCTGGCGTGCTGACGTTGCCAGCTATCATAACAATAGCCGAGCGCGTTGCATCAGCGCACGCGCACTAAGCTCGCCTCTTCTCGTTGCATAATCAATGCAGCACCTATCTGTTCACATCCTCAAAAATGTTCAAAGACAATTGACAAATTTACACTGTAAGGTTTTTGTATTTATATTTAATTCGATTTATTTGAAAACAATTTTGAAGTTATATATAATAATAAATTAAATTATCTGTAATTGAGAAATATTAAAGTAGAAATATGCTTAAAGAGAATCGTAAAATATGATTAACCTTAACTTTTAAAATTATACTAGTAATCGTAAACGTATCGACAAGGGTATGTTTTAAGAAAACGTTGTAACTGTGAAATGTCAAAAAATCCAAAGACACAGCTACCTAGTACCTACCTGTACTAAAGAAAGCAGTATTTTATCAGCGAGCACGTGTGACCTCGGAAGCATATAAAATCGACAATATATTTTATATCCATTAAATATAGATAATATACATAATACTGTTTTTGCAATATTTATTTTTAAATTTAGGTATTTCAAATATGATATTTTTCAATTTAATCCTGTAAAATTTTCTTCATGAATTCAAACTACTATCTAATTGTCGCCCGCGGCTTCGCTCGCGATTTAGAAGTTGGTCGTCAGCTTTTAAGCATAAAATGATTTTTTAAGCTTGCTTTATATTGCATTTTGGCCGTAAGAGCAACACACGGACAGACAGACAAACAAAGTTACTTCCGCATTTATAATATTACTATAGATTGTTTTTTTGTATGATTCTCTGCAGTACATGTATTTTTAAATTGAAAAATCAGTAAGTTAATAAATAAATCAAAATACAGTTAGATTAAAATATCGTAATTGAATAGATGCACTGCTGCGTTTGCACAATGCCACGGTCATAATTATAATATAGTTAGTGATTTAAATAAGGAAAATAAAGAGATCGAGGACGTCATTGGAGCAGATTCTTCACAGGCAATTGACAAACCAGTTGCTTATAACCATTGGATGTAATTACATTAAAAATATTTTGTATTGACAACAGGCTTGGTTATATTATAATGATTTCCTTGATTGACCTAAAATGTATAAATTATTTGCATAAAGATACAAGGAAGTCACCACATGGTATGTCCATTGTTACCTTATTAGAATTAAATAGAAAAATGTCGCGTGCAGAAAACTAACCATATTAAGAAAATGTAATAATTATAACTCTTTCTCAAAATAAAATTATTTAATTATTTGGCGTCTCTCTTTAGTTATTTTGGATCAGTGCTGTTAAATTTTGGAACTTTATTATAATAAGTATAACTCAAATTTAGCGCAAATTAAAATATTCTTTGAAAACACTATTTTATATAATAATGTATATTTAATAAACATAGCACATATTTAAGAACATAATTCAATGGTATTATCATATCACAAATCCAGCAATGCAATTAGTTTTCGATTTTTTATATGTACAAAAAATATCCTATACCCGTCGCGCAATTTTTACGCAAAGAACTATGGTTTTTTATAATAACTCCCTAATCTAAAGGAGTTTTTTCGATGGATTAAAATAAGTATCGTACAGGTACCTACTTTATTATATTTTAAAAGATAACATGCGGAAATAATTCGATTCTTAAAGCATAGGTAAAATCGATAAGACATTTAAATAAACGTGTTGATTATCAATATTATGTTTCGATTAACAATCGTTTTAGTAAATCTAAAATATTAACAGTAATTTCCTATGCAATTTCAGTCAGTGTACTTATGTATAACATTACAAGTTCTAAATGTAATAAATAAAAATTCTTATTTAATTAATTTGCATCGAACTTTCCTAAGTAACAATTCGTCGAGTAGATTTAAGATGACGACTGTCGTCAGTATTATATTTCATTGAAGGTCGTATTATCGCCGTACGTTGATAAAATAAGCCTATTGTTATCGGGAGAGACACGAATAACTTCCTCATTTACTCAGGGCCATATCAGGGCCTCGTTCGTGGATAACAATTATAAACTTAAATCATTTGTCATAGGTAGATATGCGTACTTTAAAACTGTTCAATTTTTTTTATTAAGACTAGTATTATAAGACTTTTTAAGAACAACTTCAATATTTGACTAATACCTAGAAAAAACTATTTTTCTTTATAATATATTATATAGGTTAAGCATCTGCTTTTCTCAAAAAAAAAATATAATAAAAATAAACTTGAGATTTATTCTAAACGTTACGTAATATTTGTCATTATGTATAAAGTATAAGCCGTATCATCGTGCTGTATCTGCAATATATCTAAATTCTTGATAAAATTTAGTGATAAAACTGTGGTATTGGAAACAAGGGCGTTTTGCTGTCGCAGCAACACTCACGTGAATAGAGATGCAGCACGCGCGCTCTTCGTGACGATGGTAACATTTTAAGAATACTGCTGTGTATAAAAAAGATTCTGTGGACCTTGAAAATATATGCATTTCTAGTAATAACATAAACTAATAATAGTGTGTAAACCTTACCGTATACCTAACCTTTGTGATTTTTATTTATACATATTACGGTTTATTGTTATGATAATAAAAAAATTGTAATGAAGACTTGGAAGACTAAAAAAATATACTAATGTGACGACCATCATTTGTTCGGCTGTCTGTTTGCCCATGCATCGCGGTAATCATCATTTTATTCTAACCAAAAACTTTCTTTTTTTAAAATAAACCAAAATAGTTCTACTGTTTAAGTTCAAAATTAAATTTCAATTAAAACAGTTCACTGAGTTACGTAGCAGGTCGTTTGTATAATATCATCATCAAAGGTCACTAAAGTTATTGCTCAAGTTTGAGAGTTGTCGAAGCTGTAAATTTATTCTTTAATTTAAATCACAATAAATAAATTTAGTGTAGGAAAAATAAAACCCAGTTCCGTGTATATATAATGTATGTGAAAAATTAAATACCTACATATATATTTTTAATTGTTTACCTCCTTTCAATCACTGGTTGAAAAACTTGTTTTTTAATCTGTTTAAGTTTTTTTTTTATATTTTAATTCTTTGCTTATGTAGTGATTATTTATTTACTGTGTTCGTTTTGAGATCGAAATCGTCAAGAAGTATTATATAACTATTTGCATTGTTCTCCGATCGATATTTTACTGTGACGCGCGTCTAATCTTGTAGACAAATTATTATAATTTTTACGTTACATTTCGTCACCGACCAAAGATTCCGTTATCTACGCTATTTGCGCATAAAAAAATGTTTTTGTCTTTGAGCATCTTAGTCTCAAGGTCCATAGTATATTGCGTTGCGATGCTGGCGTATTTCAAAGCAAGCGAATAAAGCCACGGCCTTCGCGGTCTATATTTAAAACACGGAAGACATTGCGGTACTAGAAGCGCGCAGATCATTCCCCGCTCAGTAAACAGTTAGGAGTGTAAATGGCAGGCGCGAAACTGGTCGTGAAGCGCGGGCGTCGCGTCGGTACGGGCACGGACGCGCACGTATGGAACGCCCTCTACGGCATGCGCGTATGAGCACTCGCTGATTACTTGTATGTTTGATTGTACTTTGACCTTCATTTACTGTGTCAACCTCCATATTATAACTCGGTAGGCCACTTACGTAAAATTCGTATTTAAAGCCAATGCAAAGGTTACTCATTCGAATGATTTACAACAAGATGCGTTATTGAGATAATTTATTCGAAATATTGCAGTAATTAATATAAAAACTAAAGGCTATCGGGATTATTAAACGAATTATAAGTGGTTTAATGACATTTGATCAAAATACTTTAAAATTCCGGTAGTAGAGAAGTTGTCCGCATAAATTGAATACCGTTACGCTACTTAACCTTCGAACGACGAACATTCAGTGACCCTAGTTTACTATCTGAATATTGTTATATAGGAAATATAAAAGGCTCCACTTCGTTACTCTTTAACCTCAACATTAAAAAGTAGTTTTGACGTTACGATACGATCGGTTACGCAATGAATACCTATTAAGGAATATAATTTATATATTTATTCACTCATCACACATAATACCACGATATAACTGATATGTTTATGCTTACGGCGCCTGCCTTATATTAAATTATAAAGAACTCTAAAATTTAATACTCAATAAATAATTAAATTTTAAGAGGTAAATTAAAAAAAAACATTAATATGATTAAATTTAAGTTCAAAATTAAAAACAACGTTTTATTAGTTTATTTTAGATACAAAATAAAACCTTAACAATAATTGTACCAAATAAAAAGGAAACCTAAGACACGAACGATATATATAGTATCAAAGTAGGCCAATTTTGTGTAACACACACATGCGAGCAAATATAAAAAAATACTGGTAACATTTAACCTGATAACATAATTAACATATCGCTCACTAACTACGTAATAATTTCAGTATTGAGCTCTTAATATATAAACATAATATAAAATATATACATATATACGAAAATAAATATTTATTAGTAACTAATGAAAAATCTTCATTTAATCAATAATAAAATAAAATATTATATTTCGAATTAAATACAAAAGATTTGGATAAATTATTGATCGAATGAGTAACTAAAACGGCAGTTGTAATAGCTTATTCAAGTACTGTGGGATCACGTTGTGCAACATCGAATATAGGTTACATCCATACGAGCGACCTAGATACAGCGATTGCATTAGGCACCAGAGTCCTTTGTGTCGGCGCTACTAAGCGATGATAGATAAACAGTTTAAATAGAGGCCAATATTTGAATATTTAATGTTTATTAAAGAAGGTATGCAAAAATATCGCTCATTTATTAAAAAAATAACAAATTGTCAATGTTTTAAATACCTGAAATTTCGCTTAAAGTTTCCCATGTTAATAGGTAAAATATGGTGTCGCCGTATTGCGGGCGAACTTCAGTTTTGTTGTCGTTCTGTCTCGCTCTTCAGGTCATCGCCCGACACACCACACGACTCCCTCGTTCTAATAACCCTGTGCATATCGGTAGCTTGATACATTATCGTTTTCGTGGTATACTATCCTTCGATGTGCATATGTCTTCAAAAATAAGGTATGCGATACAAACTTTCTTAAGAACATGGTATTTTGTGCATGGGCTTCATTAAGTTCACACACCCTACCCGACGACCTTGGTTCGGTCAAAAACACCGTACTAGCAGGCATTGACCAGAGGACGATAAAATAAAATCTTAAGTTTCGGTCACATTGGCTATAATATGGTCATTGATCACGTTAGTCAATTATTTATACCAGCTTGCACAATTAATAAGAGCAAAGGAAGTGTTTAACTTGCGTGCGACACGACATTGAGGGTAATTAAATAATTAATGCCTTTGTTGCTCATAATCCTTTTGTAATAATATTTCAATGTTTATATATATACATATATGCGAAACCCTGGCAATTCATATTCTATTATGATTAATAGCTAGCAAATATGATGATACAGGTTTTTATATCAACGCCTTGTTGTAATATAAAAAACAAGAAACATTCCTACGATTACAAATCCCGGTGATATTCATAAAAAAAGAAATGTAGCCGAGTGTAAAATTAGATTGGCAGCTCTATTTTTCTCAACATGAATGCAAGTCTTGAGGCAGTGTCGGCAGATAGGTGGAGTCAATGCGTTTTTTTTACCGGCATCGACGGGGCATTGACTCCGATGCCGGGGCACTGCCCGTTCTTGACAGTTCAAATGTTTACACTTTACATCTCGAAGGATCACTCGCTGCTCACTTCAAATGAATCCGTTCCGAATGCTTTACTTCAACGGACGATCCGTGTAACTTCGGGGATTACGGTTACGATGACATCATTCTTAAAACTTGAACGCTACTTTTACCCAAACAATTAACATACCTTTGTTTTGGGCGAGAATAACAATGTATATTAAAATATTGATTCAATACATCATTAATTTATTAGTAACACTAACATAAATACACATTAAATATTTATTATAACTTTGCAATTCTCATACAGTTACGTGAATTCCTAATTCTAAAAAATCATGAATGATTGTTAAATTGACAAAGAATATTTAGTGAATGCGTAACTACCTATATACAGCGGTCGGCGGCGAATATCACCGGCACGGACGGGAACAATGGCGCAGCGAGTTCATCAGACGCGATAATGAGTGGTCCTGTGGGTTCAACAAACTTCCCATTTTACAAGTAAAATAAACTTTATACGACAACAAATCTGTACCATTGAATTTTACACATTTATGCGTATAATAAATTGTATAGTTTTATTCGTTTGACGATTTGCCAAATGTCAACTCCAACTCGAAATTCACAAAATAGCTAATCGAGCCAGATTGGGGAACGCTATTAAAGATTTTATTAGTTTTTAATTATAAATAATTGTGGTTAAGTACATCAGAGATGTTAGAAGCGTTTCTGCGTGCATCGCTAGAGGAAAAAGTGAAATTGTAACAAGCCAGAACCAGTCGAGGTCGGTGACCAGCGAGGCGTCTCCACAACGATTGGCGGCTGGCCTAGTGGCTGATTCATCATTACTGCTTAGTCCTCACCATCATACCGGACCGACGCAAGGAACTCTGACTCATAGCAGTCTTTTGTCATTGTATGTGTACAACAAATCATGTCCTTTTTTATCTTTCGTAACTCGATTTGTTGTTTCGTAAAATTATGTTAATTATTCGTCACATATAGTTTATAACTGTTAAGTATGTTACTTACACAATATGAAGTAAAAGGCAAACAATAAGGTAAATGACAAATCCTTTGTATTAAGTGCAGAAAATTATAAATTATAGTCTAAATATATATTTTATAAATGTTATATATAACTTTTCGATATAACTTTGATGCGAACATCCTTAATTCTACAAAATTTAGTCATCTGTCAAATTGAGATCTCAACAAAATCACTAAGTTATAAAGTATATATAACTATATTGGAATATAGTTCTATTCCAATACTATATATACTAAAAACATGTTAAATAAACTGTAGTAGATCTCTTAATAAATATTTCTGTAATTTAATTCGCATTATATAGCTGTAGTAGTAAGTAGGTACCGTAAAGAGGCAAACGTACGCATAGAGTTTCTTGCCATCAGGTATTTTCATATTATGTTCTTTATATGTCGTCGTTCTGATTGGATAAAAAACAAGTGATGAGGGTGAAATGAAGGGTACGCGGGGAATGTTTTGGCCGGGTTCAATGCATCCACGCCACCTGTAGGCCTCTATGAATGTGTGCCTAGAGCCACACAGATAATATGAATTATTCTTTCCACAATAATGTGCAAATATTAATTGATTTGAAGTCGATACGTATTTATAACGTAAAAGCTAATAATAAATATACGCACTCAATTTATGTGAAAAAAAAGACTTTAAACTATTTAAATTTTTTTAGTCTCCATAATCTTAAAAATTTAACTGCACATACAATTTCCATACAAGATAAATATAAGAATATATTCTTGTATTATATATATTCATGTATGTTTGTTGTTGACCGAAATAGGGGTTACTTCTAATAGTTATATAGTAACAACTCGGTTCAGTGACCTCTAGCGCTCGTAGTCCTCGTTAGCCCCTTGTCATCATGGGGTGCGCTGTAAGGAGCATTCTATGTTCATACCCTACTACTATCCAGGTATAATGTTGTCTCGCTCGCATACCATAGAAAGTTAAAATTGTTTATTTTGTATTTAAAAACTTTGTAAATAGGAATATCCGCTTCAATCCGTCTCATATTTTAGTAAAATATAAATACTGTAATAGATGCTATTAACATAATTTATAGAATTGTGACATATTTCGTTGTCTACAATTAATGTCAAAACATATTCTCAATATGCATTCGTTAATATGTTACGGTTACTTCATTCTTCGTTTTCATTTTCTTAAACAAATTTTGGAATAAAGGGTTTGTTTGTAAACATTAAAAAGGCTCAGGTAGTTGACAAAGCGTGTTTTTAACTCGCGGCGCGGACTAGCCACGTGAAACGTGACCAAATTTTATACGCGGTTTGCGTTGCCTTTTAATAACTATGAAACGTGTTTATTTGCTTTTAAATCACTGTACGTTTAAATATTGATTTTTAAGACACGTTTTTAAATATAATTATATAAAGTTAACAACTTCTACTAATTCCAAAACTCAAAAACCTAGCATACATAATTACATATTAATATTACAAATAACATATAATATATATAACATATAATAGCTGTTATTTGTAATATTAATATAGATACTATCTGACACTTATATGTCATCGGTACTATATATACATAGTTATTTTCAGCATTTCGCTGGGAAACTTTACATGATTATAGTTTAATATCTGATCAGATATACACTAACTTTAAGATCAAAAAGAACACAGAGGAGGTCGGTACGCCACGCCACAATTGCTATGCAGTATTCAACTCATCTAAAATATTGACGTCTTTTTCACGCTTTATAAATAGAGTGGGATGGCACCAAAACAACTTATCTAGCCGCGTTGCGTTGAAATAAATAAGTAGAAGGTCACTTAAACGAAACAGTCTTATGTGCATTAGTGAGGTAAAAAGAGAAGCAATGAAAACAAATCAATAAGTCATCTCGTTTCGCCGAAGAAAGAGACGGCGCAATAACAAACCGGCACTTAATGCCGGATCGCGTTACATGCGAGCTATTAAACGAATGTAAACCTTCATGCAAAATCGTATAATATTATTTCGACTATCCGTGTGTTATTTATCTGTGTTATAAAACACAATAACTTTGACTATGGAAGATCCCGCTGCTAAATACATGCGCTTATATAAATAAAGAATATCACTTTATTTACCGGATTTAAATAAAATTCCTCTTTTAAATATTTTTATTTTTAAATATAGCTTTTTAAAAAAATGTTTTCACACTCCGGTCGCTACAAACCTAAGAGAAACTTTGAAGGCAACATAATAAGGTCTGTTGCTAACCACCCCTTGGCCCCGACCTTCTGACGTTTCACTCCCCCTTGGCACGTGAAGCAATCCCTCGGCACCTCTTTCTAACATACTAACATAAAACTAAAAATTAAGATCTAAATAAATATAATATTATAATTCACCGCGTGATAAAATTGCAAATAACTTTAAACACGAGCTACAAGTGATTATAGATGTGTATGTACAATAAACAAAAGACTTAACCTATATAAGCGTTCTAATTACGGCAAGATAAAATGACAGTCTGCGTTGCCTTATGTTTGCATCTCGGCCAACTGCCACATGCACTATATCGTCGCTAAATAAACATATTATAGCTTCTGTACTACATCCAACTGCACTTCACCGCACACACTGAAATGTTCCGGCACGTGTAATGTGTACTCACAGCACACTATTGCACTAGTCAGGGACCGCCATTACGAGATAAAAGTATTTATAAGTGCATGTCTGCAGGTTGCAGAAGTAGATTGAAGATGATCTCAAATGCGATATAAGATTATTAATCTTACAAGTGTTTTTTTATTTATCACACTAACAAATATAATTGATAAAATATTGAAATGATTTCTAGAAAATATCTGAAATGAAGTACAGATTTGTATAAAGTACACAATGTTCTGTATACCGAAGTTGCTTATTTAGCCTTATTTAAAAATATATGTAAGGAGGCACGTCAGTTTCAGATCGCTTAGTAAACGCGGGTTGCGGGACCTAGTTAAATGTTCGCTGTAATATCGGGGGCCTAAACTAGGTCAGTGGTGCAGCGAGGGACGGGCCCTCGACACTCCCACCCTCTTATTGCGAGGGGAAGATGAATCATTCAGCTGAAATATTAGGCTATTCTTCAATTTGTGATGTCGAAACATAATGCTTTAACGTAATTTTATCTAGAAACCTTAGTCAAAATATGAAAGAGTTATATGTTTATAGTTAAGCACTTAAGGGTTTCATAATGTGATAAAGCTGATAAGTTTTTTTTTTTTTTGTATTAAACGTGCAAGGCTTATATAACATTAAAGTTTATATATATTGGTTAAAGTAAAACAATCAATATTATAATCGATAGGATGAGCTTAAAATATATACCTAAAACATGCTCTTTATAATGTAACATTTATACAAATAGATAATTGTATTGCTTAATACACAGTATTAACACAGGCTACATAAGACTGACATATGAATTATAATTCAAAGTAAACGCTGTAAGCACGATTTAATATATTTGGCACTAATAAATAAATAAAAGATAAATAGCTAAAAACGCAATATCTATAATATTATATATTTATCCTCAATATAATACAGGCTGATAGTTGTGTATAGTATCATTTTAAAACTAAAATTGAAACAAAGGAGTTGCAACCTTCATAGAACACCCTTGGCCGTGGAGTTGCGACCTACATAGAGGCCCCGCAGACCACCTCCCTCCCCTGACCTGACCTAGTTCTAAATGCACTTGATATAGCCTCAGTTCCCCGGCGTGGGGCGACGGTGCCACTCCGCACGTGCACCCCAATTTCGCGTCCCTGACACAAAGGTGCTTCTGCAATATCTCTAGCTATATCAATAAAGTCGATACAGTTATACATTCACGTGCCGCTATTTAAGATGTCTCAATTTTTCTAATACAAAACAACAAATATAATCACCTTAAACAAATAATACTTACGCTACAACGTATTACAATCTAAGCATAAAGTTCTTAAAAAGAAGAATCTGTTTGAATTGCAACAAGTTTGAATTGGTCGGATAAACGTGGCATTGAATCGAAGGTCGCATCTAAAATCTTTGGCAAAGTGTTCTGGTATACGCTCTCACCTCGTGTCGCTATCATTAAATAATGTTCTTAACTATTCCATCATAAGTTATATTCATTTCTCAACAATGCATGTAGCTATACAGACGCGTGTACTGACACCAGACCTGTATACTGGGTAATTGTTTCCTCTTTGTACTAGCCTATAACTACTCGTAAGCGGTCTCGTAGGTGACATTACATTAAATGTCAATGTATTATAAATTCAATGCCGATATTTTATGGAAAGGTTCTGAGATTTATACTTCAACTATATATGTATCAGATAAAATCGAAATGAATGATATACGAAAGAAATCTAACAATTAAAAATAAACAGTGCTTATAAAAGAAATTAAAATTTAGTTTATTCGACACTAAACCGCGATATCGGTCGGGTGTGGCTGCGGACGGCCAGCGCTGCACACAGCGTAGGGAGTGAGGCGTTGCGACATCGACAAGGCCGCGACCTAGAGCTGTTTCCGCGCGTTATTTTATAAGCTCAATTTAACAATGTTTCTTCTATTATATAGAACTCTTTTATAATCGTCACAAAACTAAAGGAACTCTTATCTTTTTACCATAAAGCACCAAATTTTCTTAAAGATGTAAATTTTGGAAAGTTAAAAAATATAATGCCACATTCTACATATGGCTCTACAGTATATTATTTACTAAATTAATTTTAAAATAGTTCTGCAATCGTAAAAAATAATAATTTAATGGTGAAATTTTTAATTTTTCGTGTTATAATGTATAATCTTTATCTTAATCTATCAGTATCTCATAAATGATTCTTTTGTTTCAGATCAATAGCGTCGTATTCGAATGCACTTGGAGAGGTTGCGGCTATATCACCAACACGTGTTCTTCCATCGAAGCGCATATCAGACAGACCCATTTAGGGTATGAAGTCATTCAATCCTGCACTTATACAGTTATTGATATAATATAATGTTCTCCCAGCAACAACCTTGAACTTTAAACTTCACGTAACGAATGCATACTCGTGCATTGCTCACTGTCACTAACAGTTGCCAACACAATTTGCATTAAGCAGATTATTCTTACATAATACATTTCTTCTAACGGTCTGTTTTAAATCGATATTTCATTAAAATAAATTGTATATTTAAAGCATATTTTAACATTCTACAAAATTTGTTTATCATTTGTTTATCAGTCAAGTTTTAAGTTAAGACTCCTTAATTAGACTAGGTCTTAAGTAGTCAATGAAAATTAAAATGAATTAAAATAGAATAAAAATCAGATGTAGATCCTTATATGTAAGCTGTCAAAACTAAAGGTATAACATGCTATGTTGAAAGGCCGGCCCTTACTGACCCGGAAGCGTCGAGGCTTCGCGACAAGGTTGCCTAGCTCTCGCAAGCTCGTTACGCACAAGGTCACTGCGCGCCTTCTTACATAACACTGCCCTGCTGCTACTGTTTTAATATCGATAATATCTATAAGTAGTTCTTTTAATACATTATTGACCCTGGCTTATAATCTGGAAAAGATTTTCGAAATAGCTTTTACTGATTAAGCTGACAGGGGAGAAGTTTTATGAATCGAAACTACCTCTACTAATTCTAAGTAATCTACTCGTGTGTAAAAGTTTAACTGACTTGACCGGTCTACAAATACAAATAAATTATATCCAATGCTAAGATCAAAATATTTTGAATATTCATCTACCATTCTACTTGAGTACGCATTATATAAAATATTTTAAAAAATAAGATTGATTAATTTACACGTTGCATGTTAGTTTCTCGTGCGTTTCTAAATAACTAGGTATATAAAATACAATGACATATTCCTGTTTTTAATTAATATAAAATAATTATAGGCCAAAGAAAGAAGGCGAAAGTGATCATGAGGAAGAGTTTTACTACAATGAAGTAGCTGCACCAGCACCGCCACCCACTCTCTCCCATAGAGACATGTGCCGGCCGCCGCACGAAGATCCCGACTACCAGCGACAGCTCGTCGGATCCTACAGGTGCGCCCACTACATCAAGACCTTAGCCTATTTTTAACCTACCGTGAATTCAGATAGAGTTAAATTACTATTCTTTGTCTCTACGAAAGATTATCTATATCTAACCTAACAGAATGTAAAAATCTATTTTTATTATTATCAATCCCAAAGCAAATTATACTATACTGGAACTAAACTGAAAGTTGAAAAATGTTTATTAGAAATTACGTCGTTTTTAGGTCATTATAGCAAATATTAATAAATCATAATAAAACAACGTTGTTTTAGGCAAGGACTATTGTCAACGATGCAGAACGGATCAGCGAGACCCATAAGCATTCCTATAACGCATTCCTGGTCAAGCTCACACTCACCGGTATGTGTTTAATGAAAATAGTGTAATAATGTAATACAAAAAAATAACATTTTTTAAATAATAATATATCGATGTTTAAATTAAAAAAATAGGAAATGGGCTATAAATTTCCCAGTGTTGTGGTTTTTCATCCGATACATGCAGGTGTTTCCTGCAACGCCGCGCATAAGATGAATTATAAACAAAAATTACGTATTCTGTCCGCTAGACCATCTAGGCTCTTATCAATATCGATATTTAGAATCGAATAATGTTTCAGAAACACTTAAAGATCTCCGGAGTCAGCAGCTCACCAGGCAGCCCTGGCAGACGTCCTCGCTCGGACAACAAAAAGTGCCGCAAGGTTTACGGTATGGACCAACGTGACCTCTGGTGTACTCAATGCAAATGGAAGAAAGCGTGTACACGCTTTGGCGATTAGCGCATGCGCCGATCGCTCGCCCCTACGCGCGCTATGATGACAAACTAACGTTTGTGTTGTGAACGGTTTCAAACGTTTCATTACAAAATAAGCAACATTCACTGCCTCGGAGTCGTATGAAGATATTAAGTATTTCTCTTGGATGAGACTATTCCGTGTGCGGGACGTGATGATATAGACTAAGCGAAGAAAATATATTGAGTTTTTTATTTAATATAAACTTATACGGAGTAAATATATTGTAATGTTTAAGGGAGACATATTTTTTCTCGAAGAATGTGACTCGTATTTTGACTGCAAAATAAATGGACATTGCCCACGTATTTTTGTAGCGCGGTAGATATGCCTTTACTGCGACACGCATACGAAAACTGTGTGTTGCTCTCGGTCGGAGACTGTGAATATTAGGTTTAAGAATAGAGTTAAGGTTAGACTGAAATAATGCATTGCAGTGTGAAAACTATTGTTATAACAAAATATTAATTTAAAAGTTCATCTCATATTTTAATTTAAAAATTATCTATATCTACTACCACTGATCAATTTAAATTAAAACGAATCACTTAAACACTACTTCAGATGCGAAGCTTTTTCGCTGTTCAAAAATAATATTTAAAAATAAAAAGATCTTGAAAACTTGGAAATCGTGAGCTTGAGGCAATATTTAACACAACATAATCCAATAAATAAGCAATAATCATTTATTGAGGGTTTCGTAAGTGAGTTGTAAAATATAACAGTGTATATGAAGTCAGTGAATCCGTCCACGTCTTCAAAATTGCTTTTGTTCAGTACCGTCAGCCTACAGTCAGAGAGTAACAATGTTTTCACGCTGCCTTTGCTCTTACTGCGCAGCCATGCGCCAATACTAAGTCGACTCGGTTAAAAAGCATTCCAGTCGCAATAAACTTCAGTGATGGTTATCACTAATTATATGTTTTGACTGAATTAATATATAATAATGAATAAAAACATATAGTAATATGACTTAGCGCCGTAAGTTATCTCAGATTCGACTAAAAGACTACACAAATTTAGAGTTAAATTTTTATGAACATATCTATATCGTATACATTGTTGGTCCTATCCGAACAAGGAGACAATACTCAGTGTTGCCTGAGCTGCGCATGCGCCGCTCATCTGCGCTGTCGCTCATTGCCGGTGTTACGATCTGTGAGAGCAGGTTATGTAAAGATACTACATACCTATGTGGACAGTCTAGGCTATGACAATTTGGAAAGTGTGTAAACGATGGAGTAACTTCGTCACGTGAAGATCAAGATTGTAATTGTCAACGCAACTAAAGAGAAACAGAACAAGAAGTTGTGATACCTATACAATGTTGTATTCTAAGTTAAATTATAAATACCAACTAAAAGCAATTACGCCCTGTAACGTGTACGCATATTTTATTAAAAAAATATGGAAAGTGGCTAAATCGCTGCTCTAGAGCGTGATCGAAAAAAATATATCAGACTTCAGATCACTCGGAGTTCCATCTCGAAGACAAAAAATGTGATAAAATAAGGAAACAAGACAAGATAAGTAAGTAAAGGCGATTGCGAGATGCAATATTATTTGTTAAGTATTATTATATGATTATATTTGTAAATAGATAATTATATTGAGAATTATATTTAATATATTCTATAAATAATAAGCAATTTTCGGATATGTACATAAATTAAAGTGATATTGCTGTTTACTGTTACTTAATGTGATCGTGAAACTGAAAATTTTGTACGAAATAGTTTTCACTTCATGTTGTTCTACAACATTACAGATCATAATTACTATAAGTATCTGTTTATATCGTAACATAAACATAAAAGCGCGGTATTTCGAAGGCCCATAGCAAATACAACCTTAAATTCAAATGGTGTGAAATCGGTACCTATAAGGACATAATTGCGAGAATAGATTCGTTTGTGCCAATTATCATGATTAGTTCAAATGTTCATTGTGAAGGATTTATTAATCAATTAGGTTTCTTTAAACGCTATTTTTCATAATTTTACAGACTTCGATCAAAGAATTTTCTCTCGACCTTATATAATATAGACTATTTATATCACAAATCTATTTCATAATAATACCTACCGAGATTTTTAAATTTAATAAAGTATACATATCGCATTGCTTTATAAATTCAGATCTGAATTAATTGCAAATATTAAACTCAAAGTCACATTTTGAGCGTAGTTTTTTCAGTTGCTGCAATTCTAATTGCAGCAGTATATTAGTTATACCATATTAAAATATCAAAACTTTCGTTTAGTAATTGAAGGTATTTATTTGTCAAAAAATATATTAACAAATTTCGTAGCCGTTAATCATGGATAATAAAAAATATATTTTTTGCCTTGGCTACATTATCGCTCTACTCTCGAAAACTTCAACAGAAGTCCATGTAACATAAATCTACCTGCCTAGTTTAGACCAACTAGGCAGGTAGATTTATAGGTATGTGACTAGCTTTTAAGTCTGATTGGTCTTGCGCCTGTACTCTTTCCGGTCGTTTCGGATTCGGAAAGTGACGTAGTAGAAAGTGCACTTGTTAGATGTTAATTTGCGCAAATACTCATGCCTCAGTATGTCATGTGCAATAGCCGATGTGTGTCATTGGCAATCATCATCAAAAGATCCTTTAAAGAAAACCTGTGTCCAACACAAATACGTTAAAACTAGATACGAATCATCGACTACTTGCGCAAAACCGTCCTTGTCAATAATCGAGAACTTAAATCGTCTAAGGTATTATTTCTATTTACCATTAAACTATGCCATAACAGAGCGACAGCTCGGCTCAGATGTGCTCTACCATTTACTAATTTAGAAATCGGTGTTGGACAATATGTTAAATCACCAAAATAATTCACTTTGCATAATTCCCCTTTTCTTGCCAATCCCAAACTCCAAAATCATAAAGTAAAAACCTAATACGTATAACTAAATAGTATTTTTTAACACTGTTTGGCTTTCCTTGGATAGTAACATATATATAAACGAGGTGTACCTGCATATATTACCAAATACATATATTATGTATAGTAATTTTCATTGCAATAATGGTTGTGATAATAAATCATGTAAATGTCGTTGTTAGCAATGACATCAGAATTTTAATTTGACGCAACGAAACTCCGCGCTCATGAAACCAAATGATCACTTTAGAATAAGGCAACAACTCAGCTAGCGATTTGACAACTGCCATATTGTAAGGATTTAGCTGTAATTGCGTTTTAGGTGTAATAATAATAGTTGTAAATGATATTTTAAGTTGAAGTCATAATGTAGTATTTAATAATTTTAAGTACAATGAAATTGCATTACCTACAAAGAGGTAAATTCATTTTACTGATACTAAATTTAAACAAAATAATCAAGAATTTACCAAATTACGCCTTTCTTAGAAATTTGTCTGTTCCTGTATTTGTTTTTCTCGATTAATGTCAATATACTTTTAACATTGGAAAATCTGCGGACGATCCAACCTTGATCTTTTTCACTCAATACGTATATGAGAACACTATATTGAATCTAATTTACTTTCCTTTTTCGAATACAAATGATGCTCGGCATAACTCATAGAACGGCTACACTAGATTTAAAAGAAATACACACTCGAGGGATTTTCATTTTTCATAATAATTGTAGTCCAATCTCCCACATTTATCAAAAAATAATTTGACGATTAACTTTTCTAAATCCCTATACCAAGTGGTGCTTGATATACTTGCTTGGTTATTTAAAATGCAGATCTCAATTTATTTTGAAGCTATTAGATTTATGTACATACAATATATATTAGTTCTATTTTTTCTATATAAATAAAAAAGTATTTTTAATTAATTTAGATAAAGACAATTTTTTTTTTTTTCTAAGCTATATGTAAATAAATTTACGTACCTATTAATTTATTTAGCCAAAATTTTGCTCAATATTGTATACACTCAACACCAAAGTCATAATAATAAAAAATACTTATACTATCACGTCAGTACAAAGAACGCATAATTACACCGAAATATTAACTTGTTTCGATACTTCACGTCATGTGCTAACAATAATAATTTGTTTTGTATATGAAAAAACATGATACACGCTATTACATACATCTCTTAAAAAAGTAGAGGTTATTATATTAATTAAATAGATTTTTCATCACAGAAAGCGGCATTCAAATTCCTACACTGTCAACTCGTATTTCAGTGTTGAGGTGACGAGCCCTAGTCCCATCTAAGTCTATATTTCGTAATGTTTTTCCTTTGAACTGGATTGCGTGTTAATGGTTTTTTATTATATAAAAGAGTGTATTTAAATTATTTCTAAGTAATTTAATTTTGTTTACGATGTGCTAAGAAGTATATTTATCACTTGATTTTGCATCCGTCTATATTAAACACTTTAACTTTAAGTTATAGATAATATTATTTTATTACAGCCCCATATTGTACTTAGTGAATTACCTTTTTATGAAATACAAAATAAGTTGTTTTATTACAAATTTGCTATAAATTTCGATATCGTATGGTCCATATAAGTTTATATAATATGGACTAGCTATTTCAGAATATTGCGATCTTGAACTTAGAAGTTTGCATTGACTTTTTAAACATTTATCCGTTTATTTTATATTTCACATTTTGTAATCTTTTAAGCCATCGGTAAAATAATCTCAAGTTTATAAAATGGTTTATCTCTTCAATTTACAATGTAAATATTGAGTGTACTGAATACCATCGGTTACGCTGAATATATTCTTGTCCTTATCAGTGTTCGAACGTACCTTTATATCGACGGGAGTAGGTTTAGCAATATAATTCGCCATTTTAGAATAGCTTATTGACTTACATTGTATTAATAGAAAGTGTGGATTAACTATTTATGGTACCGGTCTCAATTAATTGTGTTTTAACTGTATACCGAAATTATTATGATAATAAAACCTAATTAGGTTATATGGGTTGCATATTATATAGAATAATGGCAATATTATTTCGTTATACCCTTTGCTATAAATATGTAGTTATTTTATATGATTAAGTTCTAATTATAATTCAAACTTACATGTATGTGTATGTTTAAATATTAAAAATGCTTATGTATATTTCAAAAACACCAATATAAATAATATTTTATGTGGGCAATAAAATTTTACGAAAATATGTCTCCTGAAAAGTTCATACTTTAAGCACTTTCTGTAAAAAAATGTATTTTGGACATGAGGACCATACGCATTAGTTAATTTAACGACAGATCATACTATTGGGAAAATGTTTATATAAAACTATGATTACTACTGTTTCTTTACACTAAGACTATGCGATGGTGTTCTGCCATTCCAGCATGATACTAAAGGGATCTATTTGTTTTACATTTGTATAACAGTGTGTTTAATTGATTTTGATTGCTGTTTTTTTTTCGATCACGAGTAACTCCAGGTTTATCGATTATATTTAGTTCAATGCCTCTGCCTTGGTGATATGCACATTTCTCTCAATGCTAGCATATCGTCGACACATCGGTTTCAAGGTTACCATTAGTTTTAAGGATATAATGTTATGATCAATCAAAGGGTATTTGTTTGAGATGTTATACTTCGTACGGATATGTAGGCATATTTCCACGTTGTCAATATCACAGCAGTTTTTACCGATACTGTCAGCTTCTATATCTAGATTAATATATTTTTGATTGTTTATCAATTGCGCATATAAATCAATAATACATAAATATATTTATAAATATCATGTAACACATAAAATTAAAGGAAATAAGGAAAGGTAGAAACTAGCTGGCAGTTGATCTACTGTGATATTAATAATTCTATTTATTAATCTTCTAGATTATTATTTATAACTTAATGTTGAATGTGAGCGTGTATATTTACAGAGATCGTGTTAGTTTAAGGCAATGTTATTTTATACTGTACCTAATGCGAAGGTCCAGCATGTGTTCCAAATTATTGATTTTAGAAGTATAGATATTATATTGAAATGTTTTTGTTAATAATTCTTAATTAAATTGTTTATGAAGTTTCGTATAAATATTGTAATAAAAATAATAAGAAGCGTAAATATTATGATTGTGTACATCACATATATAAACGTTTTGTAAACTTATCAAATAGTGCGCTCAGAGCTCTCTAGAAAACTAAAATTGATGCAAATGTTATTTTGTTTGGTTGTACTGTGTATTCCATCTGCATCACTTGACTGTGAGACATTAGGTACCTACTCATGAAAATAAATGTAACGCAGTTTAAAAGGAAATTTAATGGAAGTGCCAATCTTCCACAAATAGACTAATATGTCTAAATTATTATACCTCAATTAATTTTAGAATAAATTTATGTCTTGAAAAAAATATATAACAGTTATTAGTACCTCTGTGGCATTATTTCGCAATCCTGCAATGATCACTTTCCGATATATTAAGAATCTGCAAAATTAACTTATTCTATATATTTTTCAATAAACTTTATGTACCTTAACATAAAACTTGACGATTACCTAATTCTGCGATTGAATATATTGTATGGAACAACTCTTGACCTTATTATTTAATTGATCATGTTAATAATTGATATAAATTTACAAATATAAACTTTAGATTAAACAAAATTGTTTTAATATTTTCCTTAGTCAAATTAAATATATTGTCATATTATTGTTTACCTACATGTAATTAATTAAAAATAATATAAATTCAACTTGAAAAAACGTCTGTGTAATATAATATGGCAATCCTTAAAACAAAACAATTAATCCTTAACTCGGGATGTTTACTTTACTAGCCATTGAAGATTTCCGCAACCCACCTTCTAATTCCAGAGTCACAGCATCTTGTTTTTCTAATAACATTGGGAAAAGGTAAGTACACAATTATGAATACGTAAAAATACTTTTATTAGTACCCATCCAAAATACGCGTATAACTTTTACAAAGTTCGAGTAGATTAAAATTTAAGAAAGAGTAGCTTCAAAGAGATTTAATAAATGTAAAAATAAGATGAATGGAAAGTATACGATTACAATGTGTACAAATTTTAATGTACGAACGCGATACATCAATTTAACGATTTAATAGACTTAGATAAGATTTGTACTAGACTTATTGAAATAATAAATTTACATTGACTATTAAGGATACAGTGTAGCAGTATACGATTTGAGATTTTTTTTATATTTCGGAAAACAATTTGAAATGTTATTCCAAAATCAAAAACAAAAGGTATAAAAAAGAAACATCCAAATGTTTCAATTAAATAAAAATACTTCCAATTAAATATAAGTAAGTTCTGCTGTTCAATAACCTTCAGAACATTACCAAAGTAAATCGTTGATCAAATCCTTTGGGAAAAATATCTGCCAGTTTATATTATTATTAGGTTTCGACGACTAAATATCTTTTCCGAAACTGGTTATGAGTTCGAGTCCCCTTTTGATTTAACGTCCATTCATGTCTTAAATAAACTTATAATAAAATTTCCCACTGGGTGTTGACTACCGGATTCATTTAGGTCCTGTCACGGTTTTTGCAAATACCGTAAGATGGTAGTTGTGCCACCACTATGGCATGGACTGCAATATTGCCCAAGATACGCTAGAAGTGTGCCACGCTGAAGATGCGAAAAGCCGGATCAGACTCTGTTCTGCGATGTCATTCTTTATGCTCTGCAAGGAATTGAAATAAATAGCCGTAGCCTTCTTTTAGGACATTATTGTAGTAAAGAAATAGACGGTAGAACGACATCAAGAAAAGAAGGAATTCCGCGTTGATTAAAAGAGTAAACACCACGGATCGACACCTAGGACCTGAGTATCTTTTAAAGATTACTCATGTGGCATAAAGTTCCGTTTAGCGTATAGGCTCATGATGGACGTTTTGACCGCCAATTATTTTATTAATATTTGACTATTATGCGAGATTGTAGTGTTTCATCATAGTCTTGCCAGCGCGAATACCGCCTACCAATACGAAACATTTATGCAAGTGTCAGGCTATAGCAAAATTTCTACACACGTCTCAATAAGAGTATTTACGAATCCAATTATAATGAGCGAATGAATGAATTATTTATTTAAAAATAAACATTAAAATAATAACAACAACAATAAAATTACGTTCGATCAACAAATTCAGTATGCGAGAGCATCACCACTTTTGCATCTAAAAAAACTTTGTAATTTTAAAGGCATTAAATTAAAGTATTGCACGGCTTTAGTGCAAAATGTAATAGCATTGTATTTGCGACATAGTTCATAAAATAAACAATCTTAACGTCAATGTCAGTTGTCAGTTGTCAAAATCCAGTCATATTAATGATATTGCATTCATCCAATAGTCCAATACCTACCTTCCCAAACTATTTGAGTCATGATTCTTTGATTCTATTCAATTGCATTTTGATTATTGAGTTTTAAATACAAAAGTGAGTTTTAGAAGTATAGTTTCCAATCTGAATTTGCAATGGGTGCCGTATTAGGCCTTTGTTCAGCAGCTCAGGTAAGACAGATCAATATTTCTTTGTCAATTAAAAGATTATTTTTCGAGAACTACACGGTTGGAAGGTTTCTAATTTCCTCAAGGAATTTACGTAACAATATAAATAATCAATATAATTACCTCTTTCAACTTTTCTTTCTTCAAAAAATCGAGTTTATAAATCATAACAAGCTATGACCTTAATATCTATTAATATTGACGTGTTTTGATGAAATATCTTTCCACACAGCTATGTAATAAGGCTAAATAATACAAACAACTACAAATTAAGTATAAGCAATATTTTACTTGCTGCTGAAAATTCTATATTATGCAAAAAATATATAAAAAATTTGCAAATATAAAAAAATGTGCAAAAGATAGTGATTTAGAATAAATATGTTTAAGTTTTAAATTATTAATTTAATTTTAAAACACATGTAACTTCTGTGTGCTTGTTAATGAAATACTTTAGGAGTATCATTTATAAATAGTTTAGTGAAAATATATATATTAAAAAAACTACTCAAGGTAAGGTAGTAGAGTACAATGGTTTACTGATATTAGATTGTTATTTACACCTGTATTACAAGGCTCAATGATTCAGCCAAGTTATATTGTACCCAGAATATGTTGTAGATAATTTTTATCTTTAATCTTGGCAAATATGTATTACTATACAAAAGACAATTTTATTTGATACTCTTATAACAATCAACAAATGACAGGATTATAATATAATTGCAAAAAATATAAATTTTCCATTGTTCTTCAGTGTATTATTCTCGAAAAGGGCATTGAACATTTCTTACTACATCAGTTAATTATATCAAAATGAGACCCACATCACATCACATCATCAGCCCATATTTGTCCACTGATGGACATAGGCCTCTCCAAATGCACACCACTGTGGTCTTTAACAAAAAAAATGTCCTTAAAAATAAATTATTCATTTCCAGATGGCATGCTGCTGTACCAGTGCTGCATGCTCTCTGTGCTGCTCAGCATGCCCATCATGTGCCAATTCCACTTCTACACGCCTTATGTACACTCTCATGCTGCTATTAGTAATGGTGGCAGCTTGTGTAACACTTGCACCGGGGTTACATGAACAAATGAAAAAGGTATGTTACTGTTAAGTGTAAGATAACCATTCTTTCCTCTTTTAAATTAATAAAGATTATTATCAAATAAAATAATATTAACAATATTAGAATTCAATTATAATGAAATAGCTATAAATATGAATTAATGGGAAAGTTATGTATATATTATTATGATTTTGTATAATTTCAGGTACCATTTTGTGAAAATTCAACTGGAATAGTTCCGGGGAATTTTAAAGTTGATTGTGATCAAGCTGTTGGCTACTTAGCAGTATACAGGTATATGGTACATTATTATTGATTTTCGTTTACATTAATATCTAAAAATAAATTAGATACATAGTTATAAATTTTCTGTATCTGATATTTGTTATAACATGTTTACTTGTATATATATGAATACGACTGGTTCACTTTTACTACACTGAATTTAATATAATATTTATTTTTAATAATAGTATACTGTACACTAGTAAAATGTAGGACAATTTTTTGTTAGAATCAAAACAAACCTAACTATATCATATTTAATATATTTTTCAAATTGATTTTGGATAATCAATACAAGAGAGTTATCTGCTTATTTACATAATATTGTAATGAACTTGTAAATAACGAAACATTTTCTTTCAGGATCTGTTTTGCAGCATGTCTCTTTTTCGTTCTAATGGCATTGATAATGATTGGAGTGAAATCATCGAAGGATCCCAGAGCTGGTATACAGAATGGGTAATTTTGTCAAATATACTATGCTAATTTGATTATGTTACTTATTTAAATTGTTAGTTATATATACCAAGAATAACACAATTGTACATAAAACTCATGTAAAGTTAGTAGAGTAACAGCTTTTAAATATGATACTGATATATAAAAGTCTTCCTCAAAAGGAACGTTTTAAACATTTTCAATAATAGTGATCTAGTGTTAACAGTAAATACACACTGTTGAATATCATCCATCATAAACATGCTTGTATTGTTTGTTGATGTTTCATTCACCACCTAGCTTGCAATGAACTCTTAAAGTTTAAACCTTTAAAGTGTTTAAATGGAAACACATGAAACTCAGTGGTACTTGTCTAGAATTACCTGATCTCT
This sequence comes from Vanessa tameamea, assembly GCF_037043105.1. NCBI lineage: Eukaryota > Metazoa > Arthropoda > Insecta > Lepidoptera > Nymphalidae > Vanessa > Vanessa tameamea. The sequence goes on along the minus strand of NC_087313.1, from coordinate 6,141,531 downwards.
GATTAAGTTCTACATGACATTAACAATGGACCAAAAAACACTTGATAATATTTTATTTAGTCAGTAAAAATATTAAGTATTGTACTACTCAACATAATATATTAATATTGTAATTTATATATGTATATATATAAATTGTATAATATATTAATATTGTAATACTAATGTTTTAAGGTTTTGGGGAATCAAATACTTGGTTGTTATTGGAGGTATCATCGGTGCTTTCTTTATACCTGAAGGACAGTTTGCCTCGACTTGGATGGTGTTCGGTATGATAGGAGGATTCTGTTTCATTATCATCCAACTAATATTGATTATAGACTTTGCCCACTCTTGGGCTGAAAAATGGGTTTGTAAGTATATGTTTTACTATTATTATGTTCAGATCTTTATTGAGTATCGCCATATTTATTTATTTTCAATTTTTGTAGCTAACTATGAAGAGTCGCAATCCCGTGGCTGGTACTCGGCATTGTTGTTGGCCATGTTATCATGTTATGCCCTCACACTTACTGGCATAGTTCTTCTCTACGTTTATTATACTAAGGTGAGAAGCAAATATTTATATATAATTGATGATTAAGAGTAATATTTTTTATTTAATGTTCTAATGGAGAGTTATTTTATATTTTAGCCAGATGGATGTGATCTTTCTAAATTCTTCATCTCTTTCAACCTCATTCTGGTGGTTATTGCAAGTGCTATATCTATCTTGCCTTCAGTGCAAGAACATCAACCGCGCTCCGGTCTTTTGCAATCTGCAGTAGTTTCTCTTTACGTGATGTACCTGACCTGGTCAGCGCTCTCTAACTCCGCTGGTGAATGTAATGCCAGCATTTCTGCCACAAACGAGGTATGCTATATATTAAAATGTTTATAAGAAATTGAAATATAAAAAATAAATCAATCATAAATCTATCAATGCTTTGAGTAAAATATATAATGTATTTGTATAAGAAGTCTTAAATATATTACTAAATCCTTTGTATATTATATACTATTTATTTTTCACACCTTTGAATAGATAACAATATTTTATTAGAATGTATTTTATATTAAATTTATTAACGCATAACCAGGATACTAAGGAAGATATTTATTGGGTACGTATATATAGTGACGCCATCATTAAATCCTGCTTGAAATCATTTACATTTGCTTATCCGAATATAGAACACTTTTTACATGAAATTCTCACGTTTGTACTCTAATTACTTTTTATAATTATTTTATAAGTGTGCATAGTTTATTAATCGAAATATAAAAAGTGTATAGCATCAATGTTTTTATTAAAACGGTACACGATACATCGCAAACTTAATTTGTTTAATTATATTTTCAATCAATTGCATGAAGTTTTGCAAGTAGTTGCTTGTGATAATTCTCGATTTTATAAACCTATTTTTTAACGCATATTCGACGAGTACATACTATTCGACGTAATTCGATGAGCGCATAGCTTGTTTCATTTATATTGAATTTAATATTATTGAAGAGTTTTTAATCATCTATCGAGCTCCACTTGTTATTTGTGCATATAACTTTAAATATAGTTCATATAGATATAAACAAGGTTTATAAAATAAGGTTTATTTTTTGTTTCGATCTAAGATAAATAGTGAATCTATTAAAATCATCATTTCTAATAAAGGGGATTGTCCACTGTATACCTTAATATAAATAAAATATCAATTGGTTACTTATTAATTTTATTTGTTTTTTATGGAAAAAGATCTCACTGTATTTTATAGACTTCATTTAATTTATTCATATTTTTAAGTTTTATTAAATTGAATATATTATATTCAATTTAATATCTATAAAATTTATTATTCCACAGTCATCCTTCGACAAGCAATCTATCATCGGTCTTGTTATATGGGTATGCAGCGTTCTGTACTCATGTGTGAGAACTGCTTCTTCTTCTTCGAAGATTACTATGTCCGAACATATCCTTGCAAAGGAAGGCGCTGGAGGTAATTATAAATCAATACAAATTAATATAATTGAAACGTTAAAATACATCACAGTAGTAAAATTATTTGATAAAAACCTTTTTGTTTTGCTGATTATAAAAAGCATGAAGTATATATATTATTTAAATTCAATTTAAAATACTAACTCATGATACACTCCCTGGGAACATAACGCGGTGCAACGCGACGCAGGCCAAGGAGGGCTCATTGCTAACGAAGGTAATGTTATTAAGACCCCCCTAGATAGAATAGTATTGGTATTGGTGGAATGATGACTGTTTAGCTTAGTAATACTTCCATACAATTGCTAAGTCAATAGAAAATTGCTATTTTAATATTACTATGCCTTGCTTCATCATCCTGTTGTTATTCAAGGTTGCTACGAACTTTTAAAACTCTTTGAATTCAATGAAATCCGAGAAAGTAATGTTAAACCTAAAGTTATTATAATCTTATTGTTTGTGGCAACTCTGAATAGAAATTTTGGAATACATTAGACAAACATTATTGTTAAGCCTTTACATAAATATGACAGTAATAAAAAATACAGACGAAGGAGATTCTCCTCCTTATTTTGTGCGTAAGCAATACTTGATGTCTGAGAAGATACTCTGTAATAAGAAGCGTCAGCATAAATCAAAATCATTCATTTACTTATAAAGCTTAATATACCCGCTAACCCTTAACTCGAAAGAAACTCGTTCGATTAATATCCGTCTTATACTAACCATAGTCAAAAATCTTGATAGTAAGATTTAACATTAAAAAATGTACAGTTTGATGTTATACACTGCATATCCACTAACTGATGAGAAGTTATAATGATCTCGTTACTATTCATCCTTTATTTAAACTAAAATAATGTTAATTTGATGATAGAGCCCATCTCTAGTAGCGGAAGCTTGTCAGTATAGTTTGCTTGTCAAAGAAAGCTAATAGTTGCATGTCGGTACGCTCACTGAGCGCAGGTTATGATTCCATAGAAGGCGACGGCGGGGAGGCGGGGCGCGAGGAGACCAAGGTGTTCGACAACGAGGCGGACGACGTGGCCTACTCCTGGACGTTCTTCCACATCGTCTTCGCACTCGCCAGCTTGTATATCATGATGACACTGACCAATTGGTACAAGTACGTATGCATGACACCATGACAGTCTCTTGTAATATTGACATCGCAAATGATTCTATATATAATTGACTTTCAAAAAAGAAATTATTTTTTGTCATATGTGCAAAATTTAAATAGTAAATATATTTACAAATTTCAGACCAAAAAATAAGATACGATCTAGAGATGTCATTTCTCTGTTACTGCTTTCTATTAAAAATATTTAAATATTGATAGTCAACGATCCAGTTGGAATGCCTAAAATTTACATTTGATTGACTTTATCTATAAGAAAATTTGTTGGCTTATTAACATATCACTACTAGTACTATATATATTTAATAATAAATTTTGGTTTACCTGGCTGGATACCATTTAGGATGTAGTAAACATAAAAGCATTATACATATTATAAATATACAAAACAATGACTTTATTTTGTCCAACCAGTCCAAGTTCTCAGCTATCTAAGGAGAATGTGGCATCAATGTGGATCAAGATCACATCGTCGTGGCTGTGTGTTGGCCTCTACGTGTGGACCCTGGTCGCACCCGCCGTCTTTCCTGATCGCGACTTCAGTTAAGAAAATATACCATTATAATAAATTATTGAGATTCACCAAGTAGATTTAGATGTACTTTATTGCATATTATTATGGATCTCATTTTCTAACTTGAATTTATTATCTCATTATTTCCATATAATTCTCTAAAATTGTATTCTCTAGCCTATATCCATTATGCAAAATTATTATGGATTCTTAAGTAATATTTTTCTATAAAATTCGAATATGAGATAATACTTTAAAAATGTTAACTAACACTGGGAACTCTAAATTTCAATGTTTTGAATTATGTTCTATAGTTTAAGTACACTTATTAGTTTGTAGTAAATTTGTTTTTAATCTTTATGATAACTTTGTTTATGTAATAAAACCCATTTTATTATTAAATTTTGTTTATACCTATGAATGCAATGAAACTATATTTTTTTAAGATCATCATCCCTTGTGACACTGTACTTTAGAAGTTTTGCATAATTTTTGAGTAATCTTCTCCAGTAACATTTAACATCTTTTTCTGTGAGATTATTCCATATATGTTCAAAGCCTCTTTCAGCTATTTCTTTGGCTACAGAATCATTATTTTTAAAATAAAGTATTAATTCCATTATTTCCTCTTTATTTGCTTTTGGGCTAACTGGAACATAATGGACCCATGGTTTTAGAGATGGATAAAAAAATTCTAACCAGTCATTCCCTACATGGAAGACTAATGATTTACATAAAAATAAATGCTTCAAACGAAAACTAGCTGCAACTCCTCTGTAGTTAAATAGATATTTATATTTACAATGATTTTCAAAAGATACTTCTGAGGCTGGTGGGGCATGAAGTGTATCCTGAAATTAAGAGATAATTGAAATAATTTCAATTAAATTAAATTCTTCTTTTCCCATATCAATAAATTGTATTGCTAAATTGTGAATAAAATGTTCTTCATAATAAACAAGTATGTATAAATTAATAGTGTCAGTTCTAATGCTAGTATACATTTTTGTATTTAAAATAGGGTAGGGCTTACAGCATCAGACTTCCAAGCTTGATTTTTAGTATACTGAGCATCAACTAAATCGGGATGTGATCTTGACAATAAAATCAAACTATCTCGTTCTTCACTAGTCCTTGATCCTCTAAAAAATACTTTTTCCTCCTTTTTCTCCCAAGGCCATCTTAAACAAAGAAAAATTCTCATTATATAGACATTAATTATTAAAATAATTTGGCCAATATAAGAAAAGAATCAAATTATGATAAATTCTTCTTACTCTTTAGCAGCTGTGGATATAGATATTCTATGCTTATCCCAACGGCCAATGCCAGTTGGATATAATTGAATAGCCGGTCCACCTTCCCAAAAACTCCAAGTTGGATACATTATATCATAATAATCTTTTGTCTACAATGAAAACAATTATAACTTATAGTAACGATAATACTGCAACAATTAATTATAAACAATGAGAGTTAATTTTTAACCTTACTGAATGAAAATACTGGTGCCTTTTTATGTCCCCAAGCTCTGTTGATTTGTGGCCAGTCTCTTGTGTTCATTGCCAATTCTATATTAGGAAGCTTAGGTGCTAATATTTTAAGATAATGTTCTATTCCTGCGCATCGAGCTGGAAAGTGACAGTCTTTAGTTCGATACAATTTCCCATTAATAATCTGAAATTAAAATAAGAAATTCTTATTTCCAACATTGAGTAAACTATTTGAATAACTACAAATATTTAAAATAATATAATCAAGAATTAATTCTTGATTATAATATATGATGATATAATAAAATATACCTGATATTTTGTGCCTTTAGCTTGCGCAATCTCGAACATCTCCTTTGTAATACCACTACTAAATGGTTCTAAATCTTTTTCTATTACATTCTTGTGACAACTACAATTTGTTCTCAAGCATGGATCATATGCTTGTAATTCGGAATTTATTATGTTACTTATTTTATAAGTCCACTTGTTGACATCTGAAAGATTATAATAAATATTTAAAAATACGCTCCTATAGACTACAAATTTAAGAAAAAAAATATTAACACCTTTGCTATATTTATTATGAGTTTCGCCGCATGTATCTTCCTTTAAACAAGTTTCAATGTTATTGTTACATCGAGCAAGTATTATAATGTTCAAAAGTAATGTAAAAATCTTAATATCAATCATTGTTTATCATTTATTTATAATGAACACATTTAATCTGTTAAAAAATATTTGAACTTGCTTAACCGAAATAATACGTTGACAAAATACAATAACTATAATAACACTTCAGTCTGAGTCTTCATCTTCAAGTTAATCACTTGGCACTTAGTCCAATGACAGAGCACAATAATGTTGCCATTTCTCAACTTTATATTAAACCCTATTCTATAACCTGATTGCGACAACATTAAATTTTGATTATTGATTTGATTATTGGCAATAATTGATATGAACTATGTAGTAGTATTGATTATTGGGTTTTCCAGATTAATAAAAAGAAAACTTTTTTTTTTATTATAAAGTTGATAGATTTATATATGTATGTAGGAATAAGATAATTAAACATTTTAAAGTTAATTTTTATGCAATCCGCAACAGTTACGATAACAGTTACGGTAACTGTCGAAAAGTGAATTACTGGTTGGGCAAGATTAAGATTACGATTTATAAAAATAAATAAACTAATATAAATTCATAATTGTAAACAAAAACTGTTCGCATTCTCAACAGCTCCAGTATCATTTATATTGAAATAGTTAATTATTCGCCTCTGCATTTTGATAGATGCTTATTTTAAACACTTATATCTCCACTTATTTTATGTCTTTTTTTATATTTTTAAATCAGCAACATGTTTCCCTGTACCGATGCAGTATTCGTTTAGACTACGTTATTGTTAAGATAATTAATATTATAAGAAGCCAAAAATATATATATTTATTTAAGATAAATATCACAAACAACAATGGATAAGTTAAAACTTATGGCCACTATATAATAGCTCAAAGATAAAATAAGGACCCGCTTCCGAGCTCGCTCCGCGAACGGCTGAGGAGAAAGCGCCAGCTGCTCCAACTCTGTGCACGGACGCGCTGTCGTAGGGTGAATCTTGACCTCAACAAACTTGCAGAGGAGGTGTCGCTCGCGCTCGTGGCTCTCGAGGACGACCGTTGGGAAGTCACCATCGATCGAGCAACCGAGCACGACATGACACTATACCACCTCTGCAAGAAACTCACTCACGATCAAGTGGAGGCATTCCTGTCAGCCCAGATTCCGCCGCTCCGGGGAGACGACTTCATCTCTCCGTCTGAGCTACGGAAGGCCGTCCTCCGCCTACCTAAGCGGAAGGCGCCAGGCCCCGACGGGATTACCAACGCTGCGCTGATGCAGCTACCCAAAAACTGCCTCGTAGCGCTCACGAGTGCATTTAACGGCATACTCCGGACCGGACACTTCCCCGAGGCATGGAAAGTGCGAAAGGTTATCGCCCTTCCCAAGCCGGGCAAAGACCGCCGACGCCCGGCCAACTACAGGCCGAACACGCTGCTCTCGCACGTTGCCAAGCTGTTTGAACGTCTGTTGCTGCGTAGACTCTCGCCTCATCAGCCCCTGCGCGAGGAGCAGTTTAGGTTTCGCAGCAACCACTCGACCGGTCGCTGCGAATGGTCGCCACCGTCAACAAGGCGGTGAACCAAGCCGTGGCGGCCTGGTCGAAGTTGCACACCCTTCTCACCTCCAGGCTTCACATGAAAACCAAACTGAGGGTCTACGGTGCCTAAGTCCGGTTGCGCCTAACGTACGCGGCCCCGCCTGGTACGCACTCTGTTCAGCGCACCAAAGGCGAAGGATCCAGATCCAACAGAACCGATGCCTGCGTATTATAGTAGGAGCTCCGAGGTACGTCAGCAATGACGTCATTCATAGAGACATCAGGACGCCCACATTTTAAAAATGTAAAACTCTATTTTAAAAATTCTCCAGTGCAAACATTTTTAGAATTGGTTCCTCGATGGTTAATCATTTGTTCTGAAGATTAGTCCCTACATACAAATAAATAAATTTGAACAACAAAGAAGAGGAACCTCTCAAAGAACTTTATTAAATTGTAAGCAGCTTGGTTACGTCATTTTAAGGCGCCGTAAAGATGCCGGATACTAGATATCGAAGCCTGATGATTATGACATAATACTGTGAAATGAAATAGTCTGGCTTTTTTCAAAATGAATCAATTGCGTCACTTTGTACGAAGCTGTGCCAACTTACTTATGACGATAAGTTTTGTTCAACTAAATAGCATATTTATTACGTTTTTTTCCGGCTCATCCTTTAGAAAGAGTGAACCAATGTAACTACAGGCACGAGATAAATAATAACTTAATTTTAAAGGTTGGTTGCGCATTGACGATTTACGGCATGGTTATTATTAATTATAGTGCCAATTTTTACGTACAGTGGTGACCACTGAACCACCATCAGATGGTCCATTTGTTAGTGGGATGTCATTAATTTTGTTTTTGCCTGACACCACATTTAAAACACCTCACATAATCTTAATAATGACGTTACTACTAACTGGGTTATTTTTGCGTTTAAGATAATTTTTTATACTTATGCATTGTTTTAGCATAAACATACGTTTAAAATACCTTTAACATTTTTGAAAGTGTTTTTAAAATTTCATCTATTAAATCCAGGTTTCCATTTTCCTAACGATGTTATAACTAAATAAACTTATTGATTACCTAGATTTGAATCCAAGATTTTGGATTGATTGAATTTTTTAATTTTAGATCTCATTCTTATATCTACTACTATATATACTCTATAGTATACTATATATACTCTATACTATATATCTCACCGTTGGAAGAAACTGTACTTATTGTTCTTAACTCAGGTTGTCCAGAAACTACTAAAACTGTAGCTTATTCCAGCATTCGTTTATTCAACTTTACTACAAACAATACCAGGTGTAAAGAATAAAAACTTAGTGTTTTATTAACAGTAATAAGTTTATAAGTCTTATTATTTATTTTATAATTAACTATTTATTTACAATATACGTAATAATTATAACAGTTATTGGGCATATTTTTATATAGTATTCTGGCTTACTGTTAAATATAAAATAACAATTATAGAAGTTATCAAAGGCAATGAGATTTCGACATTATACTATTTTTTACTAATTCGATACATACAAACTTGAATTGACATGGCATCATTGGTCAATATAATAATAAATGTGTTTAATAAGGATTTGTGAAACATGACGCTTCAAGTAAATATGATTTCTGTCGGCCGACGTTGTCTGCACCCTGGATTGGTTAATTCAAATTAATGGGACTATCGGTAAGCATAAGCGACATCGCAACTCTTTATAACGATAGATCGCATTATAACTTTATTGCACAAGTTTCAATCAAAATGCTGTATAACGAGTGTATATCGATCCTTTTTAGAAGAATATGTACTGATTTAATTATTATTTATAGATTTTCGAAGGACTACGATAACCTTGAAACGATCTATTTAATCTCCGAATTCGCTCGAATAGAAGAATTGTTTTAATTATGGATATATCGTTTATAGTTATATCGATATTCTATTATATTAGAACGTTATTGGTCATCCCTAATTATCACTATAGTTTTCAAACTGTCAATTTTAGATAGAAATAAAAGAAAACATATATATTTCATTATTTTTATTATTACAATGTAATAAATCTTTTATATAAAAAGATACAACTGAAGTGCATTCAAAACAAGTGGAATAAGCGGCGGCTTCATTTCATTGTACTGCTAAATGCATTTAAAGTTATCTATAAGTATATACAAACATTGCATCAATGTTTTTCTTTGAGCCTTGTAATGTAACAATAGCACCTGAACCCAGAGAAATAACTTATCTTCACATACTATGAAGATCATTCAAATCTATTTAAAATATTATTATATCATTTGGGATTAATTAAATTATATTCTCGTGGATTCAATATATTACAAGTTTTGTGATTTAAGTAGTAATAATACTAAATAAAATTATAAGCTCCAAGTATGAAATAATAATTAGAATAAAAAGGTTTTTACATCATATTAGCTACATGTTCGTGAACGTCTAATTCAAAGGATCACTTGGTAAGTTTACGCTCAAGTTGGTCTGCGATGGCCTGAAGGAAGTCTTCCGTGTTCAAGTACATTCCCTCCTTTGTATTGGCCATTCCGTGAATGCAAATGACTAGATCCTTGGTCATCTTACCGCTGTTTATACACTCGACACAAGCCTGTAATTATATCATTCAAGTTTATTTAGTTTACTTAAAAACAATCATAGTTGAAAGAGAAAATATTACAAAATTGGTAACATAATTTGGATAAATTTTAATTACTGGCTTGAAAAACAATGTATTCTTTCAGATTAATGTTTAAGAATATTTGATGCTTTATGTAATTACATTACATCACTTCAACTGACCTCTTCCAAAGCGTTGGCGAATTGTGCCAATTCAGGTGTTCCGTCTAGCTTGGCGCGGTGGATGAGACCCCGCGTCCAGGCGTAGATGGAAGCGACGGGGTTGGTGGAAGTGGGCTTGCCCTGCTGGTGCATGCGGTAGTGGCGCGTGACCGTGCCATGTGCGGCCTCAGACTCCACCGTGCGCCCGTCGGGACACATCAGCACGGAGGTCATCATCCCTAGTGATCCGTAACCCTAATAAAATAATGAACTAGTAGTGAACGTAAGGTTTAAGAGTCGAATTGGTATCGTGAAAATACTCGCTATAGTCAGTCTTATATTTTAATTTAAAAGCTCATCTAATGACTAATTGTGCGTCAAAGTACCTGTGCGACAATATCCGATTGAACATCGCCGTCGTAATTCTTACAAGCCCACACAAAGCCACCCGAGCTCTTGATAGCTTGCGCTACCATATCGTCGATTAGACGATGCTCGTACCAGATCTTCGCATCCTCAAATTTCTTCTTATAGTCGCTAAGAAATTCAATAAACAACCCTTATATTAAAATATCTCAAAAATTTATAAATACAATAAGATTATAAAATACCTTTCATAAATTTCTTGGAAAATATCCTTAAAACGGCCATCATATCGTTTAAGGATCGTATTTTTTGTTGATAAGTATAATGGCCATTGCTTTTGCAATGCAACCTGTAAAAAAGGATATAAGTTTAAATGCAGAGCGAATTAATATATTTTCGCAATGAAGCAATTTCATGTTATAGAAGGTGTACCTGAAAACTGGAGTGCGCAAAAGCACGGATAGATTCATCGGTATTGTACATGCCCATAGCGACGCCAGGGGATTTGTAATCATACAACAAAAATTTCTCTACAGAACCGTCTTTGGCTGTAAAGACCATCTCCACCTGTTGAAAAGAATTATAAACAAATCATTAATTATTTCTTAAAACCATTAAAATTACATTATCGGATCTACCAATCAATGTTGTATACCTAAGTTTCGCCTAGTCAAATAATAATTGTGTTTCCTTCTTTCAAATGTCAAATCACTGTAGACAGAAAGAGAGATATCTGCGTTTAACTAAAGACCAGCTAAACAAGACGTATGTTTAAGTCCGAATAAGTATAAAAATACCAAAATACCTTGCCGGGTTTGGAAATAACACAATCTTGAGCCTTGTATTGGTCCCCATGAGCATGACGCCCAATAACTATAGCTTTAGTCCATCCAGGAATGACACGGGGAATGCTCTGGCAGAGGATGGGCTCGCGGAATACGGTACCACCGAGAATATTTCTGATGGTTCCATTAGGACTTAGCCACATTTTCTTGAGTTTGAATTCTAAAAAAAGCCGTAATTTATATCATAACAACATAGTGTAAGGTCAACTAAATACAAGCTCTTTAAGGTCAAATAAAAACAAGGATATTTGTCATTAGTTCATCCATTTCGGTGGTTTGTGTGAGAGTGGAAGAAGGAGCGAGTCCTTGCCGATTCTCCTCACCGATTGCCGATTCAAAATGCATAAATTATTTAATTTAAACGATTTTGTCATCACCTTCACAAAAATTATCCCACACTCTATTTTTTTTTAAATCGCAATGCATAAACTTAATTTTACGTTTAAGGTCGACTACCTCTCCGTCAGCACATAGCTTTAAACGCTGTAGCCGGATATAAGTAATTCAAGAGGATCAGTATAAAAATATAGTAATAGTATATGTAACTGTTTTCGCAATTAACCTTCAACTCGCTGTTCGTCGGGTGTTATGGTAGCGCATTTGATACCGACATTATGTTTGAGAATGGCGTGAGCTGCATCAATGGTTACTTGGTCTTCAGTTGCATCACGGTGCGGCAGACCCAGATCGAAATAAAGACATTCTAGCTGGAATTTTATGATATTTTAATTATTCCCATCAACAATTAAACTTCAAATTGTGTTTTATTCCAAAACTATTATTGTCATATCAATATTATTAGAAAATCAATTTTAGAAGATATAAGAATGAACCATAAAGATGTTTCCGATATTTTTAGTGACAAAGGTATGACAAGGAATTCCCCAGTTTATAATCTAATCTTGTCATTTGTGAAAATTCTATAACAAAATACAAAGTCGGTACCTATAATGAAAAATAAAATATACATAAAAATATTAATCCCAAGATCAATCAATCTATGTATATGATGTTAATCAATGTGATATGCAGTTAGAATTTATTGTTTTTAATGCAGGATGTGTTTATGTTTTACTACTGAGTTACTAATTCGTTTCCGGTTCTTCTCAGCGGTTTTCAGTTTCTGGGCCGGTGATAGTTCCAGGTTATATTTATTCTATATTTGGACTCTCAAAAAACAATATACAGTTCGTATGACATATATTTATTACAAGTTGTATAAACGATGCTCTAATAAACTTATGATAAGAAAGTCACATAAAACTCGTTGATACTACATTAGTGATAATGCTTAAATACCTACTTGCCCCTTGTATGAACTATCTAAGCAAGAAACGTTAGTCTGTCCGAATTCTCAATTTTGATCGAAGCCGAAATTAATAAGTCATGGTTATGATAGTAATATTGTAATAAACTAAGTAACGTATTTTTGAAATTTTTAATAAAATTTTAAATATTTTATTTTGCATAAATTAATTAAATATATTTGTTTAAAAACAAAATACATATACATAGACTAATTTAATACTTTAGATTAGTTAAGACCGAAACTTCCCGTAGGTACCACAAATGTAACACTATAAAAAATATATTATTATTAAAGACACGTCAGTTTTTAAAAGGAATGAAAGAATCATTTTATGTGTATCAATCATTCAATTTAAAAACCAGTCCATGGGTTCGTTTTTAAAAATAAATGTCCTCTAAAGCTTGTTTTCGTTTTAACTACTTTCGTGGACCTCCTCGGACTTAAGCTTGTAAAAGATATTCGCGCATTGCAATATATGGGGATATTGACCTCAAAATATAGAAGAAACTTGAAAATAAGACTGCGGACTTCGCGTCGGGCAAAATAAAACGAACACACAAAACTAATTTATTTGTAGATAATGCCACTTAGTAGCACTAATAGAGATAATCAATTATTATTATTTATAAACCGAACACTTGAAAATGTATTTTTAACTATGAAATAAAAGTAAATAAAAAATTACAGGGGGTGGAAGAACGCGAGAGTAAGGCATAAGATAAAATTAAAACATAGTATTAGATTTCATGTAATAGATTTAAAACATAAGGTTCATACTGTTTTAATTTTTTTTACAGTAATATTCACTTTATGGGGTCTTTGAAAATAAAATGAGTTTGATTATAAATTGGAGAATGCATCGTGGTGTATTTATTTATATAAGGCAGACTTAAAACCCTGGTTACAAATAAAAATATGTATACATATATTTCAGCATTATTTAAAACATGCATGTTCTTGTATGATTTTTATAATACAAGTAGTAATATGAATGAAGATGATAGTTAATTTTATTAAAGGTGCATTTTTTTAGTTTATTTTGTGTATTCTATATAAAATTTAAAAAAATTAAGGTGTACAACCTTAATACTTTTGTTGTCAAATATTTATCTTAAAAATAATATAATGAATAACGTACTAAAAATATTGTTAGTTAATTTCGCTGATATTGTGCACTCAAAAGCATTTTTAGCTGGTTATTGCTTTACAATGTCACAATGTATTCATTAGAATAATAAACCAAAATAAATATGTAAATCCCAATATTTCTGTATTTGTTTTAAAGTATGCATATGACCCTTTTGTAGCAGTTGCAAATACATTTTTCTTCTTTAATTAAAATATTATTATATAAAAGACATTATGTGGTCATAGGATTTGTTACTGCTAAGAAAAAAATACATGAGCACATGAGTCATCTGAAGTTAGCTTTGCCCATGTGCATTGACATTGTAATGAGTATTAGACACAGCTTGCTTATAAGTGATACACTACTGGTAATGGTGCATAAAATGATAGTAACAAAACATGGAACCTAATTTTACTACTCCCCTGTACCAATAATTAAATTGGCTCACTCACCACTTTTACTAGATATGTATACAAAGTTTTTGTTGGAGCCAGAATAACAGCTCAATGGATGTGTTCTTGTTAAACATGCACTGGTTCCTATCAAAGATTTAAATATGATAGAAAATTGATGTGCTATTGTTAAAACTAGATAACACTGCCGTGCCGCAAAGTATAATCAAAGTTAACATTCAAACCAGGCTCAGTCTGCTGATTATCTCGAATTGTATATTAATATATTTAACCAATTTCCAAATTAAATTTCTAAAATAAATGTTGTTTATGTATGATATGAGAAATGACAATTAAGTCATTTTTAATGCTTGGAGGCGGATATTGCTTTTGTGATAACCTTGAAACCAAATTATAACATCTCATATTTATTATACCTACATTACAGTTTCATTATCTTTTAAACAGTACAAGTACAAGTAGATATCTACACTTTTTATGTAATCAAAGTATGTATGGTTGTCATAGTCAGTACTCAGTATTTAAACAATCCAAATGAAGAAAAGTAATTGATACTTCAATTTATTTTAATGGGCTTTAACAAGACTAGTGTATTTTATGTCTTTAACTATAAAAATTGTATCTATAGTTCAGAATTTAGAAATAATCATACCTTGACATATGGAAATATCAGCTTTTCCTTAATTTTTTCCCAAATAATACGAGTCATCTCATCTCCGTCCATTTCTACCACAGGTTTTGCTGCAACCACTCTCTTCGCAGTTGCATCTAAAAACATAACCAGCATATTAGAATTTTATTCATCACACCTTGATGATTGATATACAAATAAATATAAATAAAGTATGGTAACTTCTTACAAGCAGAAATAAATGTATAAGATCATTCTAAATTATAATATCAAATCTATATAAATGTATCACACGGGCAATTAAATAATATTAAATATTTAGCAATTAAAATAATACTTTTAAATATTTACATACTACATTTATTTTAATAAAACTTTTAATTAATGTTCAAAACTGATAAATGACTTCTATTGACAATACCTATGTACTTTAATAAAATTGTTTTCGATTGTTAAGATATTTACCACATAACTTATTAATTGAATATAGGTGAATTATTTATTTATTTTCTTAGAAATATGCTGAATATGTTAAATAAATATCTACAATAAAAGAAATTGCCGATACTTTGTAATACTCTAATTACGGCTCTAAACGCTAATAACCTTTTAGACCGCTCGTCGACCGGTTTCTTTATATTTTTTTATTCTTTTGTACAGTTGTAATGAAACACAATGATTTACTTATTAATTATATAATTTAAATTTCTACCGACATATAACATTAAAAGTTAAAATAAATATTACTTACAATTTCTCGTTGAATAAAGAGTTTGTTCGGAAACATATTTAAGCAAACGTTTAGCGTTTCTTCCAACCATCCTTAATGTTTTCTAAAAATACTAGGGAAAAAACAAAAATTTTTTGTAATCAGTCTATTTTTTGTAAATGTATTACGACGCTCACAACTTCACGTGTAAACGTGTCAGTCGCTTATAAAGTTAAACATATACCTACAGGCTCAATTTTTATCATAGCTCAGTTGACGCTGATATATTAGTCGCAGATGTGCCACATTGTCTATAGTGAATGTGAAATATACAACTTTAGAAATGGTACGAATTTGGAGGTACGATGAAATATTTCTTTTATTTATTAAATTTAAACATTTTAACTGTCACGAAACAAATTTGGCTATAATTAAGTAATCTCAACGTTATGCATTCCACAAGCATCTAACAATTTATTTAGCATAGTAAATCATAAAAATGCTATCCCAGCTTTTCATTTTTAACGTCCAATATCCGTAAGCCTAATTTTCCTAATTATCTCTATTTGACAAATATGATAACTCGTTAGATTAATTAATGATCAGCTCTTCTCATAGACGCCAATTAACGATTTGTTAATTTTGTTATACAATTGCAACGTCATTCATGGTCTCAAGCTCTAGTCAGATTTTGAGACGTTAAAGACTTCATTAGTTATATGAGACAGAATGAGGTTGTTTTTGTATTAAAAATCGTTTTCTAAAAAACTAGCGACCAGCCTCGGCTTCGCAAGGGTGCAATGCTGTCACTAAATTTACTACAGAATGTCTTACAATGTTCACAGTTTTCAGTCGTTAAACAATACAAATCGCTATGTCCCTGCGTTTTAAATCTTCGAATATATTCATTTAAATTACATGCTATAAAGGGCCATATTGATCTATATTAAATGCACTAACTATCAAATCAAATCAAATCAAAATACTCTTTATTGTACACCAGTAAACATAAAGTTGAATCACATTTAAGAAAGATGCACAAGAGGCACTATGTATTTAAGGAACTTAATTTGATAAGGATTAATGCTATATTGCTTAATTACTTCAAAAATAAGCCATTATTTCTCGTAAAAAGTAAAAGATAAAAAATAGTTATTGTGGGTTATCCCTAAGAGATAGACATATACCATCGCAGACTTTATATATTATTTTGATCTATCTCGTAGGGTTTGCAATAGAAGCGCAAAAATGTGTTCATTTACGACATCACTATGAAACCTCTAAAATTATCAGTGTTTCTCTTCTATATTGTGCATGTATTATACATATATCCCTTCTTCTTAAAACAATCTGTCTATTAAAAAAGACACATCAAAATATTGTGTTATTTTAAAGCTCTAAGCATACATAGGGACAGACAGTGGCAAGAGACATTGTTATATACTATGTAATGATGAATTCAAATATAGTTGAGTTATTAGCAAATCGCATGAAATACGTAAATTACATACATATGTAATAATACGGTTTGTATATCTTTTTACCTACTTCCATTAGAATATGCTATATACAAATCAATGTAATATGTCTCGAACACAGCGTCTGACTATTCATACTTATTACTCTTTGATCTGAGTGAGAGCGAACGAGGCCGGCCGGCAGCCCGGCAGGCAACGACTCCCGGCGGCGACCGGCACTATCCGTCCTTCGATGCAATAATAATATTCTGTGCTTTCTGCGAATGAGCTGGCTCGCTGCTCGTTGTGCTTTGTTCTGGTCAATTTGTTAATTAAAAAAAATTATCAGTAGTGTTGGGAATATTAAATATAAAAAAAATACAGATGATAAATTGATTTGTAAATTAGAAAACACAATAAGGTAAGATTTTTAGTTCTAACATTAGTGTTTGTGTTTATTTTTGACATGTGTTAATTTTAAAAAGTTACGTTAAGCATGAATACACAACAACTTTACAAATTTGTACGAAACGCTACTACTCCAATTATTGAATTAAATAAATTGTGTTGAATATTGTTTTAATTAAACTTTGAAATTAAGGTACTCATAAATAATGATTTACTGAGACAAAAAAATAGTAGTAGTTAAAATCTAGTAGTTTATTAGTTTTGTATTTGTATATTATTGGATCACAAAATTGATCGTCCACGTAAACAAAATGTTTACTGTACAATAACCGATTTAAATATTCAGCTTAATAAATACGTACCTAAAGTGTCAGATAACGACGAAATAAAAGATAATATTGTTTGTTTTTGATATAGTTTGGCAACGTACAAAACAACCAATTACATTTAATTAAAGTTATTGTTATTAATATAAGAATATTTTGAAAAGTTGTAGAAAAAAATTGTGTAGATAAATAATGCAATTATTTTTATATCATATACATATAATGTACATACCTATTTAGTCTAAATTAGGTTTGTATACTTAGTTTTAAATTAAAACAAAAATCGAATTATTTAATAGGGCCAGTAATTTGAGTTGTGCATTATCCATATATTATACACATAATGTGGAAATATTTCTCTTATTTTAATAGGGCGATGACATGTCTTCTTAATGTAGTAAAAAGCATCGTAATTATGAATAAAATTGCGTTTTGGTAGTAAAAGATAAAAATTCTACGAGACGTGCATTGCCTAGGGGCTCGGGTCATGGTTAATCAGAGTCTGCGTGTATCCTATTCCTTGGCTGTAGTTAGTAGCAGTGTGATACAGTACTTATTCCATACTTCGTTTTAATTTTAATTAATATTAAACATTCGTGTAGCTACCTGTACCGTTATACAATTATATTTAGATATTTTAATAAAAAAGTGCGACGTTTTAATCTCTTTTTTCATAAATGTGTAATTTTCTAAACATATTTCTTATAAACGAGCCATTAATGTTCGTAATAAATTTAAAAAATCATTATCTACGTTTTTTATCGAAAAATGCTCGTCATATTAATCGGTGGCAATATAATTCCAACGCGTATGACGATGGGTACCTACGGTATTTTTGAATTACTATCAATAATGAACTAAATCAAATTTGAAACACCGAAACTATATATATCAGCCGATTCGAAGCTAAGAACGCCGTATAGTGCACTTCATGATTTTTGCTAAGCAGAAGTTCTAATTTAAAATAAACAGCATTTACTGCGACCTTGCTCCGCTTTGAATAACAGGGATACACAATTACATTTTTTACATTTACATTTTAATAGAAAATTCAAGATCTACAAAGTCTGTAAGGGCACTTTTAACGATAATACCAACCATGTATGAAAAATACGCAAAAACATAATAGATTTGACATGTGTACAATTACTAGCAGAAGAAAATAAAATATATTTTTTTATCCTGGCAGGTAGGTAGTTTATTTGTAATAGAATAGGTATTTAAGGTCCGTACCAATTTTAGCTCTACTATTTTTAGTTCGCTGTAAGGTCAAGTTAAAATGTGCGGCTGCGTGAGAGTTCTCCGCATTGGCAAGCCGCTACCTAAGTCATGGCATCGGAGACTCTTCAGCTCTTCTTCAACGCCACCACCTATCCAAGGAGTTCCATATACAAAACTCAGTGTTGGAGTTCCGAAAGAAATATGGCAAGAAGAAAGAAGGTATATGAATTCAGTAATCCACATAATTTTATTCTGGACTTATATTAAAGTAGTTACGACAGTCTCGTTCCTATTTAAAGAGGAACGTAGTTACTGCGTAATTATCAATCGCAATACAGAATATTTATTAGATTGATTGGTATGATTAGAGTTCAATATATCTTGTTCCATAACATTATTAGGATCAACATTTTATAAGGAAACCATAAATGCTATTTTATATATTTTTAGGGTGGCCATAGTACCAGCGGTAGTTAGTAAATTAGTCAAAAAAGGGTTTAGTGTTAATATTGAAGAAAACGCTGGGACATTAGCAAATTTTCCAAATAAAAGTTTCGAAGAAGCCGGCGCCAAAATCACCAGCTTAAAGGATACTTATCAATCAAGTAAAGATTTTTTTTGTAAATAATTAATTAGCCAAAAAAAAATCAAGTCCATATTTACTAAGATGTGATGACGTTTTCATATTTTTTCAGACATCATTTTAAAGGTACGTCCTTTAGCTGTTAATGAAGTTCAAAATGTAGCCGATAAATCCACCATCATATCATTTTTATATCCCGCACAAAATCAAAGTCTCATACAAAAACTGGCAACTAAAAAAGTTAACGCATTCGGTAAGTACCTAATAAAGATTCAATTATTCAATATCCTTTTATAGCAACTGACAATTATATTTTATTTCATTGTTTTGTTTCTTAGCAATGGACTGCATTCCTCGTATAAGTCGCGCTCAAGTGTTCGACGCGCTCAGCTCGATGGCTAACGTGGCGGGCTATCGCGCTGTCATCGAAGCTGCTGCTCATTTCCCCCGTTTTTTTTCTGGTATAGCAAAAATTCATAGATTACTACCAAAAATATGCTTAGGTGATGTTTTAACGTATACTCCATAACATTGTAGATATTATTTATGATAAAATTATTATTTATTGAAGTATTGCCTTTAGACCATTGGGTCTTTTTTCCTCTGAAGGGTAAGCCTTGGAGCTTAGACTACCACATTATTAAATAAAATTAAATGCGGGTTGGTCGTATTTATGTAACAGAATTTCATCTGATGCATACATGCTTTCTCACGATAAACCCAATAAAACATATTAAATTACAATGGTTCTTGCCCGGATTTACACTCCTTCAGATCTTCGGTTCAGAAATAAGATTCACAAATTATTATCTTTGCTGTATTGCCTAAATTGTATTGTAATTTAAATAAAACGAACGTTTAACATCTTCGTTAAACATTTTTTATATGTAATAAGCAAGATGTCGATGCACCTGTCTACATAATATTTATGTGTGCATCTGCAATTGTCACATAAAATGTAAATTAGTAAGTGGTGGTCTGTAACAGGCCAGATGACCGCCGCGGGCCGCGTGCCCCCGTGCCGCGTGCTGGTGGTGGGCGGCGGCGTGGCGGGGCTGGCGGCGGCCGCGCAGGCGCGCTGCATGGGCGCCGCCGTGCGCGCCTTCGACACGCGGCCGGCTGTGCGCGAACAGATCGAGAGTCTTGGCGCTCAGTTCATTACTATGGATGTGAAGGTAAGATAACGTTGTTGTCATCCGACGTTTAGTTGCCGTTAAGGGTTTTAAATGGCTCAAAAACCATTCACTTTAAGATAAATATATCACTTAAGGTCACAGTTTTAGACGTTAGTATTGTATATGGGTATATATACATAAGTTCCTCTCCGTTGAGAATGACCGATGATGTTATAGAAATGGTTAGTTGGCCTATAAGAATATCTAAGAGGACCTGGTTAGTATTTATCTGGATTTTCTCATCGTTAGTTTGGTATCGGTTCCGATTGCCTTCAATAACATTGTATAAAACTATAAATTTAAACTGTACGAATTTTATTTTTATAAGTTATTTATTTTTTTAATTGTAGATGTCGAAGCTAGATTGAGATCACCCTATAATGCAATATTATAATAAACATTTTACAAAGCAAAATAATATTTAAAAATTTTTGCAGAACCTAGATACATACAAGTTGGCAAAAGACCAATTTTAAGTCTGGTATGCCCCAAATATTGTTTTGTTTTTGGCCATCATTTTAATGAATGCAATAATTATTTTATGTAAAGACAAAGTTTATCATTACATTATAGGTTTCATTTATGTAATACAATAATAGCGTTTTAATGCGGTTTTTGCGGTTAAAGAGTAATCTTACACATGTCATACTCGTATAATTTTACTACACGTGCGTACGTAATCGCTAATGATTTAATAAGACATTGACCAGGTTCGTGATACGCTAGGTGGCTGACCTTTGTCGGTTTTACGATAGAAATGCATAAATAATGGACACGTCAGCGTCTAAGCTTATAAGATCCAGTACATGAAACTCACGTCTTGATGTACACGAATATTTATCGCCAAATGTTTGTGATTTCATCCTTTACGTGACTTGCTTGTTAGTTTATGTTAGGTTTTTTTTTTCAACTCAAACTCAACGCAAACAAAAATATGTTTGATGCCATTTATCATAAATTTGCATTTATCTCAAGGTCTAATTCATAATGCTAGTTAAACTTGTGGACAAAACCTTTAACGTAATCATGAGAGTAAATATTTGCTAAGAAATGAAAACAGCAACCTGCGTCTATTACATAATTCAACAATTTAATATGTACATGATTATTGACTGCGACTTTGCGTGCACTTTTACTGAAGATTTTTTTTTTTTGTATTAAACCTCAATATTATGTATTATAATTACACGCCAGTTTTCGAAATCTTCATGTATTTTGAAGTATTTTATATAAATATAGTTAGTCACAGTTATGTTATTTTTTTTTATGATATCGGTAGGCGGACGAGCAAATAGGTCACCTGATGGTAAATGGTCACTACCGCCCATAGACAATGGTGCTGTAAGAAATATTAACCATTTCTTACATCACCACTGTAGTTACACTGGCTCACTCACCCTTCAAACCGGAACACAACAATACTGAGTACTGCTGCGAACAGTACTCAGTATTGTGTTATGTTGTGCGGTAGAATATCTGAGCAGGTGGTACCTACCCAGACGGGCTTGTACAAAGTCCTACCACCAAGTAAAAATATAGTGTTATATAGAAGTAATTTCTTATTAAATTTCGCTTACATACATTATTTTAGTATTTGTAGGTACATACTTCCCAATCTACATTACAAATGATTTATTTTTTATATTGGTAAAACACAATACATTCCATATGCTATAGTTGTAAAATTCTTATACAAATATAAGGAAGAAGGAGCTGGTGCGGGCGGGTATGCCAAGGAGATGAGCGAAGAGTTCCTCAACGCAGAACGGGCGTTATTGGGAAAAGAAGCCAGGACATCAGATGTAGTTATTAGCACAGCTCTAATACCTGGAAAATCTGCTCCTCTGCTTATTTTAGAGGTAAACTGATACTCTTCTATTTATGAAATAATGCATTTAAATATAACGCACCAATTATTCAAACTGTAACTAAAGTTAAAATTCTCATCGACACACACATTATCCCAGTTAAATAGGTGTCCAAGATAAACAAAAACTTCTTTAAAATTTTCTTCTTATATTTTGTATAAATTTTCAAAAAATAACAAATGCTTCCTTCTATTGTTATTTTAATTTATATACATATATTACATATATACATGTTATAAAGGAAAATGATAATAATTAAAAAATCTTTAATTTATAATTAAAAACTTTTCTATAGGATGCCGTTCGCGACATGGCCCCAGGGAGTGTGATAGTAGACCTGGCGGCCGAAATGGGCGGCAACATACAGACGACCACTAAGGGCAAAATAACAAAGGTGCATGATGTTACACACATTGGTCTTACCGATCTGCCCAGCAGGATGCCCGCACATGCCTCCACTCTCTATGCCAACAATATCTCTGCCTTCCTGTTTAGCTTAGGTGAGTTTAGTTTAAATGTTATTATTATGAAGTCATACTAAAATACTCTTCGTATCTCTAAACTGCATCGTAGTCAATGGTGTGTTAAATGATTAAATACGTGAATTGTCATACAATGAATTAAATAATTTGTAATGATTACTACATTAAAACTTTTTGCCTTTTTTCTATTTTGTAATTCTGTAAACTAAATAATTATTTGTATGCCGTTACGTAACAAGTAATAAAATAAATCGGACGAAGCTATTTATTTCTTCTTTAAATAAATATTATAAGAGTTGTAACTTCACGTTTTTTCGTTCGATATATTATTGATGTTTATCTTTGATAATATTATATACTTTCTAAAAGATATACTCAATGGCCAATCGACTCGTTTCGATATCAATAAAACTAATTGACGACAATCGACGAAATCACGACAAACCCTAATCATGATAAAATTGCAATAATGACGTCCATCCATTATGGCATTAAAAAAATATTCCGCAGATCGAAATGTGATTTCGAGTGCAACATAATTACGAATTTGACTATTATATATATTTCATACGATATAAATAAAATTCAGATAAAGCTGTATGTTCTGTTACATATTATCAACTTTTGTGTTTTATAACTGATTTGAATTAAGTACAATAAAATTGATAACGTTTTTATTTCGTATGCATTAAAATGTTTGATAATGTACTATACGAGCATACTTAACAAAATAAAGTGATGTAATTTATTGAGTCCATCCCTAATTCTTTGATTTGCAAAAGTCGATATCAAAATAAAATAATTTAGTTAATATGAGAGAGCTTATTATGAACACTAACACAGAAACTACCAGTCCATGTTAGAAATTTATTTAAATACATATATATTATTTAAAATATCCTGTATTTGTTTTAAAGTTATTGGCTTTATAAATTCCCTCTAGTACCTAAAGGAACAAACCAACAAATATGTGAAACTGTACTAGTTTTAACTAATGAGATGCATCTGGTGATATACTCGTCATATTTAACGTAACACAGACACGTATAATTCAAATGAAGCGCGACTGTAATTGCGGGGTAAAAATAGTTGAATATGCATAGGCAACAACGATCACTTCAACATCGACCTCGAGGACGAGGTGACGCGCGGCGCCATAGTGCTGCGGGACGGCGCGCTGCTGTGGCCGCCGCCGCCCGCGCGCGCGCCGCCCGCCGCGCCCGCCGCCGTCAAGGCCGCGCCCGCCGCGGTCGAACCGCCTAACCCCTTCAATGAAACCCTGAAGGACACTTTCTTGTACTCCACGGGTAAATTACATGATATTCAAACTATTATAACCCTTTATCGTTATGCAACTTATATGGATTGCTAGATCCGGCATCCCGCTGTGGAGATGCCACCCACCTTCCATTACTTTGATTTGAAACAGGCAGTCTTCGTTATCACAATTATATGTTTAGCTTAGTTTCAATTTATGCAGTTATTGAGCAAACACATACTTTTGATCCTATAATTGATAACATTTGTGATGTATAATGCTACTTTTACAAAAATACATATATGCTTTCAAATTGAAATAATGTTATAAATTTATTCAATTAATTTGTTCATACTTTCCAGGTTTGGCTAGTTTAATTGGACTTGGAATGGCCTCACCGAATCCAGCATTTACAACAATGACAACAACCTTAGCTCTATCAGGTAAATATGATTTAGATATTATTAATTAAATGAACATTATCCTCAACAGAAAAAATACTCAAAATTTGTATATTATTATTATTTCAGGCGTAGTAGGCTACCACACGGTTTGGGGAGTCGTGCCCGCTCTCCATTCGCCCCTTATGTCAGTAACTAATGCTGTATCTGGTATTACTGCTGTTGGTGGCTTACTTCTCATGGGTGGAGGATACGTACCTGAGACTCCAGTTCAGGTAACACAATTTGATCCGTACATTTAAATTACACTAAATTCAGTCAGTCTTAATATATACATTTTCTCATTAATAGTGTTAACAAGCATTATTTCGTTTAAAAAAAAACTGTATAAAATTATATTTCTAGTGGTTAGCCAGCACTGCAGCTCTTATATCATTCGTAAACGTATTTGGTGGATTCCTCGTAACACAACGTATGCTGGACATGTTCAAAAGGTATTATTCGCATATTCAATTTCCAAAGTTTTCATATATTGTAATGTTTTCTTATTCTATATAACTTTTTTCTAATGCTCAGGCCAGATGACCCCCCGGAGTATGGATACTTATACAGCATACCAGCTGCTGCGTTACTTGCAGGATATCTTACAACTGCAATGCAGGTATTTTTACTATTATGTTTATACTATAATTTGACCTTGAAATATATTAATATTAGGAATGTATTCTAATGAAGCATTAATTTTCAGGGGTACCCTGAAGTACATCAGATGGCTTATCTCGCTTCGTCGTTATGCTGTGTAGGTGCTTTGGCCGGCCTTAGCTCACAGAAAACAGCACGGAAAGGAAACTACCTTGGAATGGTTTGTTATTTTCATTTTTTTTGGTACTTGAAGCTACATAAGGATTTATATCTATTAGATTCTGATTGTATTTAAAAATGAAGTCACTTGATGATTTTAAAATTATTTTACAATTCTATTTCAATGATATATGCAACTGATGATTAGAAAAGGCATTAATAGAGAAACAGACGCAGCTAAAAGACTCGGCCTAAGACCCACTCATTGTAATCTTGATGACATCAGCATCAATCTTTTGATCATTGTAAAGGCATTGAGACATCAAAGATGTTTTGAACATTATTCCTTCGTCAGTAATTAAATTTAAATTATTAGCTATTCTGCAATGTTAGTTTTATTCTTATTATATAAATAAAGACGCAGTAATAATGTTCATATCTGTAAAAATGGTACTTGAACAACTTTTTTTGTAAAGTCTAAAAAAAAGTTTTTATATCATTCTATTACATTTAAATATTAATGAGGTAACTTGGGTTCAGCTCGTCTAGTTGTGATAACTCTTTAGTAATATGAAGTTGCATTTATTTTTTAATTTTAAAAACATTATTTTATAGAAATAATATACAAAAGGATGTATTATCATTGCCTATAGATTGGCGTTTCTGGTGGTATTGCGGCAACTTTGGGACTCCTGACGCCAAGCGCTGAAGTGTTGGCACAAATGATTGGTGTGGCGGGTATTGGAGGCCTTATTGGTGGCACTATCGCCAAAAAGATCGAGATCACAGACTTACCACAACTTGTTGCCGGTTTTCACAGGTAATCGTAATGTACTTTCTACATTATTTTTGTGGATATTTTGTTTGTTTCAATGTGCTAGCCTTAGGAACTTGCAGGGTTAGATTTGATATATTGTGTCCTAGGCTTATGCCCCCACCTCCTACTCCCTGTATATCAAAAAACTGAGTAATTTATTAACAATTTAATTAGGTTTTCTTTTTAGATGTGCTTTGAGTTTTTAAGCGCTTATACCTACTTATTTTTTACTTTATAGTTTAGTGGGCATGGCGGCGGTGCTGACCTGCGTTGCCACATATATGCACGATTTCCCTGCGATGGCTCTCGACCCCACTGCGGCTACTCTTAAAACATCGCTTTTCCTGGGCACATACATTGGAGGAATTACATTCACGTGAGTGTTTGTTTAAAAAAAATATAATATTTTATATAAAGACAAGTTTATTTGTTTCTTTTTTTATGGATTCATGTACTTATCAAATTTATAAGGTAGGTAATAATGTGAAACATTATTCTAAAGAAAGAACCATTTTGTATATTTTATACAATATAGAATATTGCTAATAACTCCTTAACTTAACAATATAATCATATACATTTTGAGCGTAACAGTTGCAGTAGTTTTAAAGAAATTAGAAAATATTGAAATGAACACATGCAATAATATTTTATGATCTTATTTTTATTTGTATATATCGACAATGTTTATGTACCTTTACATATAAACAATGTTTTGATCTCCGATTTTATTTTCAGTGGATCTTTGGTTGCATACGGTAAACTGCAAGGAGTGCTATCTTCAGCGCCATTACTTCTGCCTGGTAGACATGCTATCAACGCAGGCCTTTTAGCCGGTTCCCTAGGCTGTGGAGGAGCTCTCCTGGCATTCCCTGAAGCTCCGGGATTACCACTTTTGTCAGCTGCTGCATTGCTCAGCGGCATACAAGGGTTGACCTTAACTGCTGCTATTGGAGGTAAAGTAATTTCAATGAAATATTTTGCAACAGTTACCTCGTTTCAATCATTCGATTTAAAATAAAAATAACTTATATTTAAGGTGCGGATATGCCTGTCGTGATTACTGTTCTAAACAGTTACTCGGGGTGGGCACTTTGTGCGGAAGGATTTATGTTGAACAATTCTCTAATGACAATCGTGGGCGCCCTCATCGGTAGCTCGGGAGCTATCCTTTCCTACATCATGTGCAAGGTCAGATATTAATATAGCTATCGAACAAAATATTTTTAAGTAATACGATTGTAAGTATTGGTATATGTATTTAATTAGATTGACAAAAAAAAAGACCCGCTGAGTTTCTTTCGCCGGTTCTTCTCAGGTCAGGGTGTTTCCTTTTCCGAACCGGTGGTAGTGTTTAATTTGACTATGAATAAGTAAGTGTAATGCTTCTATATTCAATAAAGGAATTTGAATTTGAGTTTGGTACATACTTATAAATCCGTATACATATCTGTTACTTATATTATTTTGTATGCACTAATAAATCGTAGTCTCTCAAAAATTTTATGAGATATGTATAAGGCAAGTATGAATGTGTTGTGAAACAGGCGATGAACCGCTCCCTGCCCAACGTGATCCTGGGCGGCTATGGCGTGACGAGCGGCGGCTCTGCGCGGCCGGCCGGCGCCACACACACCGAGCTGAATGTGGATTCCGTGGCCGATCTCATACACCGCTCCTCCTCCATCATCATTACTCCGGGTACAATGACATTGAGATTTTCAAATCAAAGAGTAAAAATAGGGATTTTCTAGATAACCACGTCCATTTTAGGCTAGTCTGCACTATCAGCACTTTCTAGTCTGAATAAAAAATATTTTCACTCGACAATTGATTATCTAAAATTTTATATTAATTGCATTTAATATGAAGTTTTTCAATAATTTAATGTTTATGTTCAACAGGTTACGGTTTGTGCGTAGCGAAAGCACAATACCCTATTGCTGAGCTCGTAGATATCCTCAAAGGCATTGGAAAAAAAGTGCGTTTTGCTATTCATCCTGTTGCTGGTAAGCATTGCATTTTTATTGTCAAATTTAACATACATACAACATATACATTACGTTGTTAATTTCAATAATGTTTTTTATTATGTACATTACTAGGACGTATGCCCGGTCAGTTGAATGTCCTGCTCGCTGAAGCCGGAGTACCTTACGACGATGTCTTTGAAATGGAAGAAATCAACGAGGAATTCCCTGAAACTGACTTAGTTTTGGTTATTGGTAAGTTCGATATTGACTGACCTAACTAATGTTATGTGAATTTGATTGTTTAATCGTTTGTTACGATTTCACGTCTTATTTTTAATCAATCAATATGAAATTCCCCTCCCCCCTTTCTCACAGACATACGAAGCTGCGGGCTTTAAATATTTTTTTTTTTTATAAAATGCTTGCAGCTAGTGCATCAACAATGTTGAGAAAGTATTGAAGGCATGTTTATATGTATGTACTTCATTATACTATATTAATCAACTTAAAATTTATTGAAACAGGTGCCAACGACACTGTTAATAGCGCGGCTGAAGACGATCCGGAGTCGCCCATTGCAGGCATGCCTGTACTTAAAGTTTGGAAGGCTGACCAGGTATACACAAGCATATCATATTTTGTTGGACACACATTCTCTATTCTCTCACTGTCGTAATCCAATAGGATGCCAACTCATACCTTTACGTGTTTCTAAACTTCGGGCTGATACTGTATATTAGCCTTACTCAAAAGCTTATAATTAGAGTTACGAAGCAGGGACGAATACTAATAGCCATACCAACTTTTTTTATTTAATTTCAATAGTTAAGTTTCTCAATTCTATGGTTATTCTCAGGTGGTAGTAATGAAGAGATCAATGGGCGTCGGCTATGCAGCTGTTGACAACCCTATCTTCTACAACCCCAACACTGCCATGTTGCTTGGTGATGCTAAGAAGACTTGCGACGCTCTACTCGATAAAATCAAACATCTCACAGCATAAATATAAAGTATAAAGATATATTTTTTTATGAATTCTTTAAAACATCTAAGGCTTATATAATCTGATTAGGCTATTTATAAAACAGCTAGACTTTGTCATCTCAACGATATATTTAAAGCTATAACCTAAATATATATAAATAGAATACAAGTAAAAACTTGTTTTTCAAATCGTTATTTGTTTAAGAGACATGATATAGAAGCAAACAAACAAAATATGTTGCATTGTGTTAAGAAAGATATGGCAACCGATACGCGAATGCAACGCTAGCGGCTTTATTTGTATGGAGAAAATAAAACATTCATCGCACATTATAATTGAAGTAACCCATCATTGTCAATATAAAAGGCTAGGGTTTTATTGACAGTTAAAATCTACCACCCATTCAGGGCCGGATTATCAATTAGGTAGTATAGGCCTGCTTGCCTTAAGACCGGGCGTCGACGGTTAAGGTTTCAAAAATATTTCTAAAGATTTTTTACTACTATTTGAATAAGATTATGACATACCTCCTTTATATGGTAAATAATATTGTAAATATGAATAAAAGTGCGATGTGGTAGAAAAAAAAAATTTGGTAGCTAGAAAAGGGCAAAGGTGCCTCGAAACATGCATTTCCTGAGAGCCCTGTCATGATTCATCCAGCCTTACAACCAACCACTTTCCCACAATAAAGTGGAATTTGCGTCACGGGTCTTTTATTAATAATAAAAATACCAATTGAACTGAAATTAAAGGAGATGTTTCTTTAGAGGTTGAAAAAAAACATTTCTTAAGTTTGAAACGGACTAATCTAGTAATTGGGCCGATATAAGTCGTTTGTTTTCCTTTGCATAATAAATAATAACGCAGTCGATATTAGTAAAGTTAACTTGGAGAAAAAATTATGTTGGTTCAAGAAGAAAGTAAAATCTGAACGCGTGTGTAGGGTACTTGCTATATGAGGAACCTTATAGTAGTCAACTACATATATTCTGACATCCTATACACCGTATTGGATTCCTGGATAATCGAAATTTAAAAATAAAATACGTCCACGTATAGTTAACTAATTATAATTAAAAAACACAATCAATTTTATGATTTAATTTTAAGATTTAATGTAAAAATGATCACTTTTATATTTCGACACAAAATATTGGCTTATTTTATTGTAGCTCAAAATGCTAGCAAGCGCTACAAATGCATTCGTATTTCCAATTTAATGGCAACTACTAAAAATAAATGCAATTACATAGTTGATGCATATTTACAATTAGTGCGTTAAGAAATGAATTATACCGATGTGATACAGAAGTGCCTTCACTGTTTGTATTTACTTCAATGACATTACTAGTCTTACATCACGACGGTAAATTTAGTAGAATTTAATTATATATTTTACTATTTGGGAGAGAAGTTTTTACACGAGAAGAGCAATATACGTTATTTTATATACAATTTCCATTTTTATAAACGCTTATTCAATTGTTATATCCCATCGTTATAAATCTAGTCTTCCTTATGAAAAGTGTAATTCAGTATGTAAATATATCAAAAATGTGCCCAAGACCATTATCTGCGGGCTATTGTATTATCAAGTAGCTATTCAACTGTAAAAGTATTAAATCTATACTTTTTTATTATTCACAAGAAATATATGGAAATGATAGGTCTAAACGCACTGCACTGACTTCTTAGGTTAATATTAAAAAGTTAGTGTCATGAATTATAGACCTCTTTCATTTTGTAGTAAATAATGGCGAAGAATGCTAAATAGAATTATTGTTGTCAATTTTAAAATTGTATTTCTTTTAATGTACTTATGGGAATTGTGATATTCTGTGTAATATCTCCACATTCCAACTCAATATAAATATAATTATTACTAAATGGTAACTATCAATATCATTAAATATCGATATTTTTATTTATACCTATATAACATACAACTTAAAAAGAGATTATTTTATGAGATAACCACATTGATATCAAAAGTCGAAATAATAAAACCAGCACGATCACACTGTACCTATCTGTTTGATATTTGATTGTCAAAAATTATTTTTATGGCACTGGCTTTCTATTATGCTAAAAACGTATAATAAATTATATTGGTTCTATTGCCTATTTTATCCATCGTGCATAAAAATTAACTTTTACCATAATTAATTATGAGTAGATATTACATCAATTTATTTTATTTTTACCATTCCATGTCAACTATAAGCGATTTTACATAACGAAGCTAGTATTTAATTTTAAGTATAATTTACGATAAATAATTAATGAGATTAAAATTGAATTTATAAATAAATATAGATAAAGTTTAATGAATTTTAATAAGACATAATAATTAAATGAAATCAATTTAAAGAAACTTCTATTGTCATCTACGTAATTGTTCTTTTTTTTCCAAATAAATGTTGTTACTAAATAAGAACATCTGTTTTTCTTTTATTGCCTTCATCGCCCAATTTATACAAGTATGTAGTATTATTTTTAATTCAACTTGCTGATGTCGGTACTAAAATACAATTTTTTGGATCAACAGTAACGACGTTAACATTTAAGTTTTCAATTAAAGGGAAATTTACCCTTTGAAATGTTAATCGTTGATGATTCGGAAAAACACCTAACTGCAAAAGTGTGGTTAAATGATGTCATAAACCATATTGATCTTTTAGATCGATATAAGTAAAAGCCAGAACAGTATATTACACGGACGGACATTATTAAAATTGTAAGTCAGTCCGCAAGTGTTCACCATTCATTCAGAAACGATGATGTCATTTAGATAATGCATGGACGCATAAATAAGTAACAAAAACCGAAAATAGGTCATTCCAAAAATATATGCAAACTATTCCAATTCAATGAAATGAATAATTAAATCTCCTTTTGTTTATATATTTTAATATTTCACGTTCAATTTATTCTTAGTTATCGATACTCGGTACGCTTAAGAATGGATAATATTTTTGTTATTTCCCTCTATAATAATTAGAAATTATGCACATTACACATACATTAACGTTTTTTATAAACAACGAATAGTTTTTATCGAAAAACTTGCAGGTGACTCAATAGGTATCAATTCATTTTAAATTGCTTCAAATCAAAAAAAAAAAGCCTTGTGTTATTTCATATTGCTCATTTTAGTTACATTTACATACAGTTACTTACATTTAAGTATAATAATACCACTAGATGCTATGTTTTCAAGAATATAAATTATGAAGGATCTAATAATAAATCAAACGTAGAATCAAGCTTCAATATCGAGTACTCGTATCTTGCGATCCGATACCCACTTAGCATCGATTATCGAAACTGTCATTCGTATCTTCGATTCTTGAGCCGAATTTAGTTTTTACTTTATGTTAACCCTTCTGTCTGACTCTGTCTTCTTTTCAAATTAAACATAAAATTGTAACAAACAACATTATATTTTTATCTTATAAATAAACAAATTCATATTTATATTTATCATTGTGTAGAAGGAACAAAATAATATTGGGTAATTGGTATACTTTTTTAGTTATACAAATCACAATTTGTTAGTATTCGTTTTGTAAGACTGTCTGTAGACGTTAGTGCTTATTGAGTTGTTGCTTAGGTTGGTGTTTTTAGTATATAATTCCTGTACATTTGCAACGCATCAAGTGCATTTCTTGCACCCAGCATGGTACGTTTTTTTTTAATTTTAAGCCATTTTTTATGAATTAAATTGTGAACCATCTCCTGTTATAAATAATTGTGACGTATCGACATTGACTAGATTTATTTAAACACAAAGTAAAAATATTACATTATCGCACAATATATTTTTAATAATAAAATTATTGGTTTTTTATTGTATAGAATTTTAACAAATATATCAATATAATTTTAGGCAAATGATAACAAAATGACAACAAACAGCAAATTTGTTCTACCGGTAAGCAGTGATGACAATTTGAGTGTACTGTCGGTGATCTACAGATTTTTTAAGAAGGTTAGTCATAATAATAAGATGTTAAGGTGACTTTTTTCTTTATAAAAATATAATACTTCTATATGTACTCTAGAAAGAATAAATTTTCTGTCAAATATCATTTAAAATTTAATAAACTAAATCTAATATAATATATGGATACTTTTATTCAATAAAATAGCACATATAACTAGAGACTTTTATGAGAAACATGCAAATAGAAAATCTACACAAAATGCAGACTCGACTTTTTATTCACAAATTGATTTAAAAACATTAACATTCTTATTCATATACTTTATTTAGTTTATTCTATAAAAAAATTATGGCTTCATATTAATAAAATTCTATTCCTACTGATGTTATAATATGACAGTATATGTAAATATGTTTCTCCAAAATAGAAACCTTGGATGGTTTCCAGATTATTTACACATAAAAGTTTGAATATTAGAATTCAAAGAAGTATTTAAATTTTAATTGAAAATCAATAGTAATGCATTTACTAACTAATATTGGTATGCTGATAGCTGCTTATGAATCATAACCTTGAAACAGCCACCAATCTTGAATCATTGTAGAGGTATTTGACCTTAATTTTTTCATTATAGGTTGTTCAAACTTTACAATTAGAATTTGATATTCTTTACTTATTTTGATATAATTTGAAATGAAAATATGCATATACACATTTTTTTACTTTCTCACCTAAAAAATTGTTATAATTTCATTACTAGGCAGTTATTTTAAAAAGATACATTTTTTTAATTGACATATAAAATTCCATTGTTTTTTTTGTAAACAGTTTTCAACATTTATCATTGGTACTTACAAGTAGGTTAATTATCTGTAAGCAGATTTATCACTACCAGGTAATTAGCTGATCTCATTAATATGTATAAATGTTTTTTTGATGACATATTCTATCTGGCAGCTTAATGTACATAGTACTAATATTTGTGTTACTTATTGTGACAATACAAAAATATTTTTTTTATATTTTTAATAAATACCATAAAAATAGGTACAAGCATTCCAATTACATATTATGTCATCGAGTAGAATACCATTTTGAATACAATTTTCATTGCAATTATTTTATCATATCAACTTAACAAAACAACTAACTGTTAATCAGTCAGGGATGGAAAATGCAGAACCAGAGTGAAAACTATAAACAAATGTTAGAAGATCATATGGGACGATAAATCAACATAAAGGGCATACCCTTTACGTTGATTTATACTGTCATATGAGTCCTTCTTTTAGTTATCTCAGTCTTAGTTATTTCAAAAAAATAATATTGGAAAGTGCCCCATTTTTACAAAAAGTAAAGAAGAGACATAGGAAATAATCCAACAGTAACAAAGAGTAAAAAACAGTAGTGAACTATTAATATATAATATCCACCCAGGTGAAATATAATTAATGAAGCATTAATTTTTCTTAATACCCCAAAGTAATTCACTTATTTTAATATGTAAAAGCTATAATATAAGATGGAAATGTTTAAATAGAGTATTACAAGGTGGAATTAAAATTTACAATTATAAACAAATTATTTAAATAGTCTACTTAAATGAATATAATATTAATTAATTGTGATAAGATAGTTATAGTTGAAGTATTTATATATAATTGTACTTACTGCTCAATAGTGAATGTTATTAGGTACTAGGAATAAGATATTTTATTGTTATTTATATTTAACTTTATTTAACGCGTTGCTCGCGTTTTAGGTTGGTCGGCAATATGTAGGTATAAAAAAGTAGTCTATGGCCTTCCTTTATGTTCAAACTTGATTTTACAACATTTCATCAATTTCGGTTCAGTGGTTTGACCATGGAAGAGAAACAGGTAGACAAACGGAGTTACTTTAATATTAGTATAGATTATCATTTTTATTACTTTAATCAATGAGTTAACAGGAATGCTTTTTTTAACGTCGTTCTTTATTAACGTCAAATAATGCACAAATTAATTTGTCAGGATTTAATATTGATTACTTAGAAGTAATTCAGTTCGTTTTTATTGACGTTAAATATCTTTATTAATAATAATTAAACTTGCAGCGTACACACTCCATAAAGAGTAGGTTTAACAGTTTATAGTGCTGATAAAATAAAAGGTGACATCATTCATGCTAAAAATATTCCCACTAGACAGGAAGTGACCTAATATCACGAACTTCAATGGTTTTATTATGGATGTATAATGTATCTTTACCTCTTTAAAGCATATAAGGAACTAATTTCTATTTATGTATGAGGGTCATGGTTAATTAAAAACCTTTAGTTGTAACAATTGTATACGTGAAGGCATTGTATTGATCGTACAAAACTATCGAGTAATATGAGTAATGCGTCGTTTAGTCGAGTTAGCGTGATATTGTTAATTTAGATATTTTTGTACATTTCAAACTGTATCGATAAGTACCGTTCTCATTAATTGATAGTAACCATTTCTTAAAGATCACATGAATGTTACGGCTGGTGCACTAAAAATACTCCGTAAAGATTTCATATCGAATTACACATTCCATGTATCAAATGAAATAACATTTGTTAAATTTGCATCGCTCTTATACTTTGCATATTTTATAAAAAAGATAAAATAAACTGATTCAAAAATAATAACGAAATTTCCGTCTCTCTACAATAGAGTTGAAAACTATTTAGATTTATTTTGATCTGTGTCTAAACTATAGATTTTTATTTGTACAAATTAAATTCGTATAACTATTTGAATGTTATTTATAATTTGAATCTGTTGTGTTTTTAGAACACTTGTTACTAATATTTTCTCTGACAGTTCTCTGAGTTTTATGTTTATTTATAGGTTACAATAGTAGGTGCAGTATACTTGGTCGGTTATATGCAATGGAGCGTAGCATGGTTGATTGGTCCCGTTGTATTATCGGTGATGCGAGATCAGTGGCGAAAGGAAAGCGAATATCGTCGAAATTTGGCGAAAACAGCCGCGCTGTCTTCAGAGAAAGATGTCGTACTAGCACGACTCGATGATCTTCCGGCATGGGTACATTGTAACAAAATACTTTTACAATAATATACTTTTTTATTCACTAAGCGATTTAAAGCTAACTAAGCATAAAAAATTAAGAATCCGAGAAAACGTAATAAATACCGGTGAAAAGGCCGTGGATTCAGTTTGTAGCTACACCGTATAATTAGCAAATTTAAAATCTAAAATAGGCTTACGCTACAGCAACGATCAATATACACAATAATGATTTATTTACAGTAAATAAAGACAAAATAATAATAATAAACGAGACAGAAAAGACAAGAATCAATTTTATAACATGTTTATTTTAGGTCTTCTTTCCGGACGTAGAAAGAGCAGAATGGCTTAACAGGGTAAGTCGCCTTTGTGATTCTATTACTAAACTAGTTGTTACCCGCGGCTTTGCTCGCGTAGAATATGAAAAAAATTAAAATTTACGTTAATGTAAGACCTCTTTGTATACGACATTGGTGTGTATTTCAGCCCTTAGGGTAGAATATCAAGAAACGCTTAAATACGTATCTACTCATTTTTAATCGGTAGCCCAAAAATAAAATTTCATTTCTTCAAAAAATACGGACAAAAAAATTCCATCCACAAACGTTCAACCCCTTTAGGGATAGAATTTCCAAAATTCGCTCCTTAGTGGGTGTCATGATATGTTAGTTTATAAGTGTACAGCCTAAAATATAAATGTTATGTTTCTAGTTCTAAAAATGACAATACTTTCAACAACTTACAACGTTTCATCCCCTTTTCAACCCTTTACTGCATTTTTTTCCAAATAACAAGTAGCCTATGTCCATTCTCAGACTCTAGACTATTATTGTACCAAATTTAATTTAAATCGGTCCAGTAGTTTTGGCGTGAAAACGAGACACACAGTCAGAGTTACTTTCGCATTTATAATATTAGTATGTATGATTATGTTTTTGTACTATTTTCAGTGAAATGAGTATGCCTATGTATAGTTTACTAATAGTAACAGTTAACTTATTTTAAATTGTACGAAAATTGTTGATTTGGTTCATCGTTCTCATTTCCATAGTTAAATAAATACATTTTAAATGGGCACTTCTTAGTTAGAGACAATAGGTTCCGTATCTAACTGGTATGCCAATCATCGTTGATATGGCAATGTCGCTGACTATGCCAATAATGTGCCAAATCTGTGCGTTTAATAGCATATATGTAATATTTTTCTATATATTTTGCGTACAATGTAAATTCTGTTGTTAAACCTATATAAATAAATGTCACTTAGTTGACACTTTCATTTTTTTAAATATAAATTAAAAAAAATAACTTTATTGCATGTAAACAAGGATATTAACTATATACTATAAGGATATAACAAATGTTTTAATAGAGTATTTTCTGAACAGATTCTTCTACAAGTGTGGCCCAACGTTAACCATTACGCAAGAACTCTTCTTAAGGACTCCATAGAACCAGCCGTAGCCGAGAGTTTGGCTAACTATAAGTTAAACGGATTTAAGTTTGAGCGAATGATTCTTGGTACCATTGTAAGTTTATTCGATTTTTTTAGTCTATGGTCTTACAATAAACAAAGTAAGCCTTTCTCTTTGAAAAAAAATCCCTTCATAGAATTAGTCCCGTGATTCCCTGGACTAATATCGTACCCACTTCTAACCAAGCATTATGCTTAATATGGGGTTGGACAGAAATATTGGTAATTTCTTGAAAACAGGTATCGCTAGTACATATTCACTTCTTTTTTAGTATGATATTTTTATGAAAATTATAATTTCAATCTAACGAAAACGAAACAAACACTTCTGTAAAACCTGCATAATAATAAACTTTTTCATTATCAGTTTTGATATGAATTTTATTGAAGAGTTTATTTCCGCAGGTGTTGTAAAGTCCTGTTATAGAGTACGTATGTAAATGTGCGATGCGTGTGTTTGCCCGCAGGCGCCGCGCGTCGGAGGCGTCAAAGTTTACGATAAGAACCTTTCTAGAGATGAGATCATCATGGATGTAGACTTATTGTAAGTTCGCTATCTTAACTACATAGAGTGACTAACAGATTAGTCAACATTAGTAGATTGTATGGCTATTAATTCGTTTAAATTTGGATGCGTTGATGCAATGAGAGTGTGGTATTTATTTAATAGTGGCTGTATACACGTATTTTAATAATACGATTAAAGCGTTTGTTTTTTTAAATTCGGTAGGTTTTAATTTTGGATATAATTATTATAAAAAAAGTATTTTTTGCAAGACTTTTTTTTTCTTGCAATTAATATCAATTTCCCTCTGCTGGACAGTAGCCTGTCCTATTAATGAGAAGGTTTGATGCCAATCCAACACGCTTTTTCAATGATGTTCGTCTTAATGGTCAAGGATGAGTTGAATTATTAACGCACATTAGACAGATGCACGTCAGTGGTGTTTGCCCGGAATCGAACACGCTGTCTTTGTTTGAGGTTCACATATCTTACCTACTTGGGCCTTCTCAGCTCGTGAATAATGTTACACTCTTATATTTAGACAGTGATATTATTTTCAGTTATGCTGGTGATTGTGATATTTCATTCGTCCTTCAACGTATTAGAGGAGGCATTAAAGATCTTCAGGTAGGAAAATATTTGTTAATTTATTTATGTTATATAACTAGTAAAACCCGACAGATGTTGTTAATTGCTTGTGTAAATACCATAAATACTCATGGCGATCATTTGAAGGTTTGTTCTGCAGAGATCGCAACAAAGTGCATATATGGTATAAAACCTTCTCCGTGAAAAATTTTATTTATTTGTCGTGTTTCATTTCTTATAAAAAATTATAATGAATTGTATTGATTTTATCATTTAAATAGTTCTCGTTATATTTTAAAATATGTATTTGCAATAATAGTGTCGTTACTCACGACCAAACCCCAGATTTATTAGCTAAATTATTTTTGCCCGGCACAAGATAAACCCATTTAAACTTTAAAGTAGAGAAGTTCTCTGCAGTAGGCCAAAGTTATGTTCCTACTGGTAGTACTGTAATGCAGTACTACCAGTACTTACAGTTATTTGCGCGAGCAAAGGACATATTCTCTCATAGGCAGGCCTCGTGTGGAGGTCATATCTGCATAAATAGTTATTTACTGAAATAGTAAAATATGAATATCAATACGATATAAGACATACTGTTACTATGTATTAACATATATACTTATGACACAGCAATTGTCAGTTATGAGCAAAGCGATTCCTTCCTGTAATAACTATACCCTTGTCGCCTTCGAGTTTTTATTCATGACATATAGATTTATTTTATGTATATTTAAACAGTAGCTTGTAGTAATCGTTTATTTAGACATTGTTGAGACATTATTTTTTCTCAACACTTAATTAGTAATAAAAACATGCTAAAAAAAAATTTATTACTAGTTTGTTGCATAAATAATATTTATAAAAAAACATACAACGATATTGACTTACAAACTTTCATTCCAGCATGTTCTTTTAGAAACATTTAAGTAACAATAAGAAGCAATTAAAACAGTTGTATTTACAGTAATTGAGTTTCGCTAATACTAATTAGATACGATTGAATCCGCTGTTTCATCGTGATTATTATAAGCTATTTCATTAAGCCTAAGCCTTATCTTCAATGTTGCATAACATTTTAGTTTTTATTCCGGATTAACAGCATGGAGTCTGTATTAGTGAGACTACCGCATCTGTATATTATAGTGAAAAATCTTTTTTTTTTTCTAGATCCATGGCATGGTACGTGTGGTGATGAAGCCGCTGATCACGAAGATGCCGCTGGTGGGGGGGCTGCAAGTGTTCTTCCTCAACAATCCGTCCATCGACTTCAACCTCGTAGGCGCCGCTGATGTCCTAGACATGCCTGGCTTTAGGTATCTATTATTTGGACTTATGTTAAATAATAGTATAGTATATTTTATAAATTAAAAATTATTAATCTGTAATTAATGTTCTAATTTAATAAGTATTGCGTAGATGAAATGTAGAATTTCACTTTGAAATGGATTTGTATCGTATAATTATCTATTGGAGACAAACACGTAGATAAATAATATATTATAATTGTATATTATTTTCCAGTGACATTTTACGACGATGCATTGTGGAGCAAATAGCAAATATGATGGTTCTACCAAACAAATTGCCTATCAAATTGAGCGACGAAATTCCAACCGTTGACCTGCGCATGCCCGAACCAGAAGTAGGTTATTGCATCAATGTTGTCTTACTGAACGATTTTAGCCTATTTTGATACTATTTTTTAGGTTGCGAGAAATGAAAATTAAAATAAGTGTAGTTTAGTTAAAGAAGACTCTTAATATTTAGAGATGAAATATTCAATGAAAATATTTAAAATGTACGTTTTTAAGTCTTTAGCGGACATTATCAACTTAGAGATGGAAGATTCAATGAATCAATATTTAAAATGTACCCTTTCGGTCTCAGCGGACATTACAGAGATTAATTAAGTGCAAAGCCCTCAATCTAACGAACAAAACTAACAGCTTTGCATGTTTTCCGAGAACATTAGCAACTTCTTAATTTCGGACTCTCTCAAAAATATCTTAGCATAAACCCAACACCCTATAACTTTTACTGTCAAGTCAAATCTAGCTGGCCGTTTAACCAACGAGGTTGTTAGGTATTACATAATGGAATTGACATTCCAAGCCATCATGAGAAGAAGCTGCATATTTTAGTAACTTTACTCGTTACCTGGGTTATACATGTGACCTTATTGGTTCATCTATTATTTATTTACCAATATATATGTATATAAATTTACAGTTTTATTTTACTGTGTGTATATAGAGTTACATAATAACAATAAGAAAATTTACGCTAGGTTAGATGTTTATATATATTTTTTATTTACAATAAATGTGTTTCTTTCAAGGGTGTACTTCGTATTCACCTGGTGCAAGCTCAGAACCTAATGAAGAAAGATGTGTCGATGTTGGGTAATATAAATGAAAATTAAAAACTCTTTGTAATCATAAAATTAATTTAATAAATAGGTATAACATCTATGAACCGTAAATAGTCGTAAGTAGATCGATTAATCAATAAATAAAACATTCTTCACTTGCAGGTAAAGGCAAATCGGATCCTTACGCCATCATAACAGTTGGCGCGCAGCAGTGGAAGACCAAACACATCGACAACAACATCAACCCTCGCTGGGAGTACTGGTGCGAGGTGAGTTGTTACCTCATAGTATTAGATACGTTACACTATTTGCACGGTTACGGTTAATGCACTGATTTTAATTTTTTCAATATAATCAACTTAAAATGACTCTATATTTATAAAATGCTTGTAGATAGATTCGTTAAGCGGACACATTTGATAATTTTAGAATGTGTTCCCTTATTTCGTAATGGTTCTTTGGTGAGTACATTAAGATTGATTTATGTAATCTTTTATATCACTTCTTTATTTGTATTGAATACTCAATGTATTGAGAATATGCATGTGATTAAAATGGTTCTACAATATTCAGTGAAATAACAAGTAATGTTTATTCATTGTCATCCGTTACTAACCTTGTATATAAGAATAATCTATATCATTATGAGATCCTGTTCGATTTGACCTTGAAATAGATTATTCAATGAAAAATGGGGAGTTTTTGTTGAGTTTTATCATCATATTTATATCGAAGTA
Source organism: Vanessa tameamea (assembly GCF_037043105.1). Taxonomy (NCBI): domain Eukaryota; kingdom Metazoa; phylum Arthropoda; class Insecta; order Lepidoptera; family Nymphalidae; genus Vanessa; species Vanessa tameamea. The sequence continues at coordinate 6,099,602 of NC_087313.1, read as the reverse complement.
ATATAAATTACTAGTTTCTACAAACATGTATAGACATGCTTGTAAGTAATTCCATTTATCTTTATACTGCCGTTCCAAATGTTGTTAGAAAATGACATTTTAAAACCAGCGTCGTAAGCCAGCTTTTAAGTGTACTCTAAAAAAAACATTATATAATATAATAAATTCTTATTATATTATATAATGTTTTTTATTTTATTTAGTACCGATATAGGTATATGCATGTATGTACTTATATGTAGAAATATAAAGAAGTACCTAATAAACATCTTTAATATAAAAAGGTCTTTATCGATTTAGTTACTAAATTGGTACTCTTAGTATTAACTTAGTTAAGTCCAAATAAAACAGTTTACTATAAATATATGTATACTTACAATGTACATATATTGACGTCAAACGGCGTTCCATTTTGGAGGTGCCATTCTATCAACATTTGGAACGGTTAATATCTGACTTCATTTTAATTCTATTATAACAACCAGACTGAAAACATTCGAATTCAGAGGATCCCATCTTTGGCCTAAAATATTCCTACTTTTCAAATGACATTCTAAGCGTGACTTTTTTATTATTTTTATTTTAAAATTACTTTCAATATGTAACACTTTTCTTTCTACTTTTTTCAATCATTTATTCTAAATTAAATTTCTCGCCAGACTTTTTCTGTTAGCTTGTTCGCCTTCGCTAAATTGGTCTGAAAAAGAAATGATTTTGTTTTCCTTACTTATGTTTGCGTGGGACTATGCGTGTATGGCGTAAAGGCGCGTATAATGCAATCCCTGGGTCAAACATTGGACATAGAAGTGTTCGACAAGGACGAGGGCAACGACGATGATAAGCTCGGCAGGTGAGTGCGGTGCGGGACAGGAGGTGGCGGACGGTGGTAGGTGCTACACGTGCTAGACTACTTCGTCCTTAATCCCAAACGATAAGGTTCAAAGTTGTCAAGCAATGAAGAGTTAACCATACTATTCTATTTCTTCATTTATATATACGTACATTATGCGATTATATTTAATTGGCATACATGCATGGCACATTATGATGGTTCAACAGTAGTTTAGTGTATGCTGCTTTAGTAGTTTATGTTGGCGCGCTAAATAATCCTGCTATATAAGAAAATAATATGTTTGTTATCTAGTATTTAGGTAAAATTATTCGAATTTTATTGTACACTGGTGATTATTTTCTTATTAAGCACTTTATAGCTGTAATTGTTAACTTATATCTTCGCTATTGGAAGATTACGAATTCCAAATGTTACCTTAGTGATAATATTATATATACGCAATCTTTCAAAGCAGTGAAATAAGCTACAGCAATTCTCTCGCTTTGCTTTCTCGTTTAAATATATTTATACTTATTTATTTTTATTTATATTTATGTATATATGTATATAGCACTATTACGTCAGGGAATAGTTCAGGGATAAATATGCCTGGAGTCTTATCTATAGCGTTTTTTCAATATGATTTTAAATTTTATTAAGTAGATATTTATCTTCTTTCAAATATTAAATTCGTAGTTCATGGTACAAATACTCTTAGCAGTTTTGATGAATAGGTTAGTTAATAGCAATTTACAACTAGAACAAATTTCAAAAGATAATGAAATCAATATAATATATTATTTTAATAATCTTATTTTTCTATTAATCTAGTCAATCTTTATATAAAATTAGTTTGTTAAACACTGCGCGTTATTAAGTTGAAAATTTAGCGATTTGGTTATTTTAACATGTTGTAATTTTTCCAAAGGCGATTATAAGCTCAAGAAAGAGCCAGATGCTGCAGTGCGAGTTGTGGGACTGGGACCCGGGGATGGGCATTCAGAACGATGACTATCTCGGCAGGTCCGTTCCGCCCCACGCACACAATGACATTTGTTTTGGCGTTACTACTCTGTGGATTTTCATATCACTCTTATTAGTAGAACTTGATACATTTTTTAATTTCAAATTATAAATACATTAATACTGAGGGTGATCTAAAAATTCGTAGTTACATGTTACAAAATCATAAGTTTTCATGTAAACTTGCCTAATTTTGTGTGGTTTGTCGTTGATTTATGCGTATTTGGCTAATTATTATTGAGAGCAGGGAAATTACAGACGTAAACGGACTGGTTTATGGTTTTTTTATAATTACAGTTTATTTTATGTATAATTTAATTTATTTGGTTTTTTATAATATTTAAGTTTATATAAATTAATAATTTCAACTGACATTTTCCGCGTAGCGGCGTTGCAAAACTAATAACAATTCTAACCCGTAGTATGTGTTGTTTTGCACTAATCTGTGTGAGTTTAATTTTATGATATACGCGGTGGGTTGTGACAGTCTGTGCTGCGACAGAGCGCGACGCGCGCTGCCATACAGCTTTACGACTGGGACCGCGCGGGCCGGGACGAGAAACTCGGCAGGTCGGTCATGGGGCGGCTCCCGTGTAACGTGCATCGTACTCGACATACACGCCTTAACCTCACATGTAATGGCGCGTATAAATGCATTTTGAGATCATTCAACGTTCTGTTAGACGATTATCACGAGGCGTTTGGTTATCTGTAGAAACATTTGTTATTAATAATAAATAAATATTGCAGTACACTTTCATACACATGCATTCAAGAAAAATTTAAATAAAACAATTTATAGTAATTTAAAAGTACCAACGTACATGTCCCATTGCTGGTCAAAGGACTTTTAGAAAAAAAAAAAAGGTTTTTGGAGCTTAGTACACAACGCTGCTACAATGCAGATTGGTGAATACTTATGTGGCATAATTTCATCCAACACGATGTATGAATAATAATAATAAACACTAATTATGTACATACATATAAAATTAAGCAACATTTCTTTCGCTCCAGCTACTTGGTCATCAGCACATCGGCGCGATATATTTTTGAATCGAAATAAAAAAAAACTGGTTATAAATTGTTTTATTTCTACTCATATTTATATTCACTCAACAAATGCTGTTTATAGACATTTATTTTTCAGTCAATGATGAGAATTCTGTATATCCATCGTAGAAAACTAACAAAACTTGTGCATGCGCTATGTCGGTTTTCTTTACATTAAACACGTAAACGAATTGAAAATATGAAATAAAAACATAAATAATAGTAATACTCAACGCCTCATCACCACGGAATAGAATAAATGCAAAGCTTTTCATTCAATGCACGACTGTCACAATTACTTTTTATATTCCTACTAATCTTTATAACTACGTATGTACTTATAATATAAATAACGAGTTTGTGTCTACGCGTTCATATCTCGGATATGATCTCATTACACGGCACCTCTCGTTTCAAATAAAACTAATTCGACTAACTTATTAAATAAAATTGTAAGATTGACGCTTTAAATAATAATAATCTAAAATTGATTATAAACAGGATATCAGCGCAAAAGTAACCTTCGCTTACTGTAATATCCATGTAAAATACTTCGTGAATGTAGTTAAGACTTTTTTGTAAGAACAATATTGTATAGACTTTTTTTTTAATTGGATTCGGGTAGTTTTGCGCCGCTGCCCACAATTTTAAAAACGTTTGGAGGATTATTTTTTCTTTGCATGCATAAATTATTGGTGTCGTTATTAGTGGCTTGTTTTTAAATGTTTAACTAAAATCAGTTTATGAATTGGAAAAAATGTACGGATTTATATTTAAAAATAATCATCTAAAATTTATAAAAGTTATATAATATTAAAAAAGTTTGTAAATAATTTAATGATATTGTTTTACGGGTTTTCTTTCGTTAACAATTTAGTGTGCTTTACCATTAAAATTTGTTCACTTTTTTTTTAGGCCTTGCCGTAACATTAATGTTATAAATAATTTTCAGATGTTCTTTAGATATCTCACAAGTTGTGCGCGCGGGTCGTTTGGATACGGTAAGTTATTTCAATTTATTACACAATAGTACATAATTTACAGTTTCTCAGTTATCTTTCATAACTACTTTAAAAAAAGTACTAAATTCAGCTTGTTTGTTTTTATAATTAAGTATTTTTTAATTAGGAATAAGGCGCGTTTATAAAATACTACATGTACTATACAAGAGCTGATACTTCTATTCAAATTGGTGATGTTATTCATATTTTTATGAAAGACATCAGATGGATTCGTGTTTTACGTTTCAGTGGCAAACACTCCAGCAGGCAAAGACCGGCAAAGTGCATTTGCGATTATCTTGGCACCGATTTTCCACTGACTTGGCCGACCTTAGCCACGTAAGTTTTTTAAATATAGTTTACTATACTTTTCTACCGTACATAATTCTCGCAAAACAAAACTTCCTTCGTTCTTTGTCTTATTATTTGATTTTAGGCTCTTACTGAAACTCAACTTGTGAAGAATGCAGAGCTGAGTTCAGCAGTTGTATCAGTTTACATAGACTCGTGCAAGAATTTACCAGTAAGTACTACTAAAGTAGTTACTTTTTGAAATTAGTTTAAAAATAGAATACTTTCTAATTTGATAAACTAAAATTACATTGAATGGACAGAATGCGCGTGCGCAGTCCCGACCCGATCCATACTTGACGGTGACTGTGGGCAAGAAGACTGAGAACACTGCAGTACAAATGCGTACCGACAGCCCTGTATACGAAATAGGATATTCTTTCCTCGTTCAGAATCCTGAAATCAATGTTCTGGAAATAAAGGTACTGGAGTTATAATAATGGTATAATTTTTTTTTACATATTACTCAATAAAGCTCGTCAAAGAGCAGTGTATTATAGCAAAAAGGTTGGCTAAAATCCGTTCCTACTTGAAAGAAGGATAAATACCAACATAAACACTCATATTCATAATATTAGAGTTGGAAATGTTAAGGCTACATGTTTAAATTCAAAATAATTCACAATTTTATTTTTTTTTAAATATGTATTTAGGTTATAGATCAGAAGACCGGCAGTTCACTCGGCCAGCTAACCTATGGGATCTCTTCATTATTGAAAGAAAAAAATCTTACAATGTTGAGCCAACCACTGAACTTGCAAAAATCTGGACCCGAATCAAAAATTATTATTGCAGCACAACTAAAGGTAACCTTATAATCAATTTTAGCAAGAATAATAAATAACACGAGTATGAATATCTTCCTTGTCTTGTCCCCCCGGCCCGCTACACCCTGTCCTCGCCGTAAGACTGTCGCCAGGGCTGCCTATTAAATATATATTGGAATGATCATAACTATCATAATACATAAAAAAAAACATTTTTCATTCAAATAGATTTTGGACGCAAAGCTACTACTTGTTTTTGACTTTTGAGGCTTTAAATAAATGATTCTGTTCAATTAATTGCAAATTTCTTTAACTTTTAGATCTTAAAAGAGGCTATAAGAGAGGAGGATATCGATGAAGAGATTGCGTCGGTCGCCTCGAGCGAGCCCGAGCCCGAGCCGATCGCGACCACAGACAACTCTGGTGAGAATCGTAGAAAAATTAATTGAAAAAATAATATATGCTTTATTTTTGCCTGTTCACAATTTTCATAAAATTCAAAATATATTTATTCAAGAAGATAAATCAACAAAAATAAATCGAAAGCTTTATATATATTTTTTTTTTTTTTGAAGAATATATTTACACTTGTATATCGAACGAATATATTGTAACCTTTTTTATCATCTATATAATCCTGTTTTAAAATATAGCCTTTTGTTAATGTTCTTTATCATAAGGTTCATAAATATCCCGCTGAGTTTCTTTCGCCGGTTCTTCTCAGGTCCGAGGTGCTAAATTCCGAACCGGTGGTAGATTTTTGACAATCAATAAGCAAGTGTAAACACTTCTATATTGAATAAAGATTTTTGATTTGATTTGATTTGATTCATATAAAAGAGGTATTATCAAATCGCAATATTTGGATCTACATAGGTGTACATTCATTGCAGTAAACGCACCACCAGTTCCATCCTCGAACACGGATCTTAAGGACTTAGTAGATGCAGCTCCAACAATTAACCAAACCGACAATGTATCTGAAAAATCGATACCCGTTGAACAAATCATAAAAGAAGTCGGTAAGATGAATTATATTTACAATATATATTTCAAATTTAAGTTTAAAATGAATTTTAAATCAATTGTGCGCCAATGACGTTCACAAGCGACAAACGTAATAATTTCCTAAAATACGACGAGTTTAATCGATAAACTATAGCTTACAAGTCATTTTATAGTTAGGAATTATTTGTAGGGAACAATTATACGTTCACTTCATGCCACAGTTATTTATCGATATTACTAAAAGCACAACACTAGCATTTTTAGTATAAATTTACTTTCTTCACCTAGCATAGGTACGAAGACTCAGGGATTTTAAGTTTTTAAAGTTGTACCTAGTTTTGATAAAATGGAAAAAACCTATTGAATGGTCCAGAAATTTTATAACAAAACATGCAAAATATGCTGAACGTTTTTTTTTTTTTGTTCCCTATTTTTATTTCGAAATAAAACACGTATCATTGTATTGTATTAACCAAATGTCACCGTTGTTCTTGCTATTTAAAAAGATAGTAGACATAATGGCTTGTTGACGAGCAATAGTTAAAACGCGGGTCATACTAAAATACATTACTTTTCATTCCAGACGTACCTCAAGAGAGCCAAATTCAGCCGGAACCCGAATCACCGAAGCTAATTCATAGAACTTCTTCTTTGACAACGTATACATTTTAATTCATACTTAAATTATATAAGAAATCATTTTGATTTAATGACCTACTTGAAATTACTTGTGATGTGCAAATCTAATTAAGAAAATAAGTCGAATTATATTCTAAGCTAACAAAGTAGTCTTCTGAAAAATATTATTAATTATTAACTAGGATAAAAATAATGTAAGTAATATAAAATTTATCAACCATAATTTATTTTAGGTCCGCCGGTGAAGCTGGTCTGGGTCGTATCTTATTGTCCCTTCGCTATAGTATGCAAAATCAAATTCTCTATGTTGTTGTACACAAAATTATGTAAGTACCTACTTTCATATTAATATAAATATCCTAAGAGAACAATAAATAATTATATATTTTCTTTTATGAACAGGAATATACCTCTTAAGGACCCTACCAATGTGCCTGATCCATATGTAAAGTTGTATTTACTACCCGGACGATCCAAGGATTCTAAACGGAAGACTGCCGTGAGTATTAAATATCATATAATACCGACTTTCCGGAAGCATTTACGTAAGGATTTTATTATAATACAAAATATTTATTAGAAAAACATTGCTGGGAACAAATTAAAGACATATTTAACAAACCCTATTAAACAAATACTTTATTATAACTTTAAAAAAATATTGTTGAGTTTTGTTTTGTACAATTTTGTTTAAAAGCTGTTATGACTCAAGTAAAAATGTAACTGTTAAATAAATTGTTGCTGTTACATTTGATAACATTTAAGAAAAGTAAAAAATTTCAGCAATAATTTAAATAAGCTTAAAATGTAACTCTATTTCTATATTTCTATTTAATTGTGTTAACAGGTGGTAAAAGACAATTGCATGCCCGAATATGATGAACAGTTCGAGTGGGCCATCCCGCTAGCCGAGTTACATTCGCGCCAGCTCGAAGTGACCGTCGCCACGCACAAGGGTTTCCTCGGTGGGAGCCCCATCATCGGACAGGTATTCATATATTTTCCTCAGCATGATAAATGTCCCACATTGTTGTCGATGAAATGTTTTTTGTAAGAAATGCAATCGCATAAAAAAGTGTCAAAATTGTAGTCGCTTTTATATGAACATTTTTTTGTAGGTAATCGTGCAACTGAATCAGTACGACATCCGTGAAGCCAAAACATTGTGGTTTGATCTTTTGCCTGAATCATCACCGCGAGAGTAAACATTTAGCAATTAGATGCTTAAAATTTATTATTATGTCAAAGCTTATGCTAAGCCATATTTAAATGATCTGACATAACTTTTTTTAAATGTATTTTGTTATATTACCGCTAGTGTACATGAATAAAACAAAATCGGAAACATTGTACAAAACTTATTTTTACACATTATGTTACGAGGATAGTGAACACACGCATACACGTATTCGCAATTTTAAGAACACCCTCCAAACAAAGGCAGTTGATTGATTATTTAGTAATGCAATGCGTAGGGTTGATAAATATGCTGAATAAGAATCGATTTTATGTGGAACAACACTAAGCATAGCACTTTCAGTACAAGTGTTATGTATTTATTATGACATCACTACCAGATTATTTAATTCTCGTGATCAATAAAATGTAAATAGGGCCCTTTGGTTTTGTTTTTATTAAAATAATACATGTTACCAAAATATGATTTCAGTTTGCATTTTTAATGTTGTTGTTGAGTTAAGATTTGTTCCATCTTAAGAATGTTCTACATCTAATCATTTCATTTTACATGTATTAAAAAAATGCCTTTTTCTAATAATTACTAAAACACGATATTTACGTTATTCTATTTTTATGGCTTTTGTTTTAAGATGGAGCATTATCTCGAATAAGAAATCTTATAATAAATTATCCTGAATGACAAAATTTACATATGTTATTTAATTGCTGTTGAAATTGTAAGAAAATAAAATATTTATTTATTTATACAAAAGTTTATTGTTTCATAAGTCTTATCAATGTTGTATTTATATTTTTACAGTCGCTATTTAAACATTGTTACTTAATTTCAACTTATGAATAGTTGTATTTTACTAAATAAGTGTAACTAACATTGTATTACGCTTTAACTGTATGCTTTTCTATCAGAAGTAAAAAAAAACCTTAGTTATTGTTGTCATTTTACCATCCATTAAAATTTAAGTTCATAAATTATTATATAAAAACAGAAGAACACCAGAATATTGTAAGTTGATAGTTATAGGACTATTTAATGGTATGACATGAAAGATAAAATTAAAGGTCATTTCAAACAATAGTATTTACTTAAAATTAAAATGTTATTACAACATGCTATTTCCATCCAGATCAATTGAATGTTTTTTACCATTACAGTCTTTCATATTTAGCTCCAGATAGCTCACTTAAAAGGAACATCAACGTTCTAAAGTATTTGGTGTTATCTTCTGGGCAATTATTTTTCCATAGCCGCCGCGTCCACCGTCGTAGTCCGTACGATATTCGTCACGAACCTATAATAACAGAATAATTCGTTGAGGCAAACATAATTGTATATTATGAAATAATGTTAATAATAGTTTCAATTATTGGCTTACTAAATAATGACTCCTAATTTGACCCTAAAACATATACGAGATAACATAGAACATATTAGGTCTAGTGAATATTATAGCATTCCATCTGAGTATTGCTGATATTAGTGTTATTGGCAGGTAAGTCAGGCTCATTAACTGCCCAAGTGGAATAGTTAAGTAGAATTACCACTTACAATAACAAGTCCTAATCCAAATATAAGACTATAGTAACAGGCTACATTGTAATTTTTAAGAAGTAACATTGGTAATTCTGAATGAAATAAATTAATTGGAAATGTAGACCCTCATTAATCTAATCAGTTTTTTTTTTCATATTAAGGTACAAATCTTTTATTACTCATTCATTAAGATTTTAGCAAAAAAAACTATGTCTTATATAGTTACCGATCATTACCACCGTTACATAATTAACTTTTAACTTAATGATTATTTAGAAAACTTACATTTATGCATAATTCTTAAGCTACTTAAAACTCTGAACATTGACAAATTATAATTTAATAGTCATGTAGTTCTAGTTAGATCATAATAATAGATGTTTCAATTCAAAATCACATTAAGCTTAAAGCTTGATTTTGTATAAGGTGCTACTTGTATTTTATGTTTTATTTTTGTATTTATCAAATGGCCCACTTTGTAGCCATTTTTAATATCAATACAATACAAGCACAACAGACATGACATCATATATCCTGTACTTGGCGACATATTGTAAGTGTAAGGAATGATTATCACTTATTGTGCCAATGTTGGAGTAACAACCGACCACAACTTGTCTGTCTTAATATCAAAATAACAAATTTTCTCAATAATGGTTTTTTTTAACCTTAAGTCACTTTTATTCTATTTAAACCACAACAATGGAATGCAACATCTTTGTATTTGTTATTATTTGTGCTCACACAATTACAAAAGTCCTAAGTAACTATAACTGACCATAGCAGTTTTAACTCATGGCTTTTTCAGGGTCGGTTAAATGTTTTAGGTATAAAAAGGGGTTTATATTCTTCCTTGGGTGGTAAGCTTGCTTCATACCAAATTCTATTAAAAAGTTACTTTTGCATTTATAATATTAGTATAGATTCTATTAACATAGTTTATTTCCATCCCATACCACCACAGACAATTAACTAAATAAACTGTTTAAAATCTTCAAGTTAATTCGAATCAGCCACATTGCCTCTATTACCTGTCCACCTGTTTTCCCTCGTCCATATTGGCGACCTTCAATAAATCCAGCATCCCAGTCACATCTAATAATTCTATCATCCAGTCTTGTGCCATTTATATATCTATAAAATTGAATTTACAGAAAAATTATCATTGATTAATAGCAGTATTCTTTTTACACGCCATTAAGTTCATTGATATTTAAACTAACCTCATACAATTCTCTGAATCTTGTCTTGTGTAATATTCTACGAAACAGAAACCACAAGGAGTTTTCTTATATTTGTCTAATCCCATAATAACTCTTCTTATATCGCCACAACGTGAGAATAATTCGTAAATTTGTTCCTCTGTAGTATAAAATGATAAATTTCCAATATAGAGTGTTGATGACGCGCGTAGTAACTTTTCTTGTTCGCTTCTGGATCCCTGAAATGTATAAAATTGCACGGCTTTTTAATTTTTTTTAATATTTATACAAGTTACTAACTCACGATATTTTACTGTTGTCTTACTTTAAAATGTTGATCTCGATATGAACTAATTTCAACAGAAGAACTCATTGAGTCGTAACTCCTCTTCATTGCGTTAAATTTAAATAGTATTTACCTATAAAGAAGCGTTTATATATTTAAGTGTATTTTAAAAAGCAATAAAATAAAGACTAAATATATTGCAAAAAGATGCTAACAAGTCTCAATAATTATTGTTCGCAAGCCGTCACTTATATGGCTCTGACATTGACGGAACAAGTGACATGGCAACTTCTTTTTCAAAGACTATTAAAGGACAGACAAATAATTTCAAGTTTATACAAAATAATTTATTTGACTTTAAAGCAAGTATAAAAAAAACTGTACCTATAAGACTAACGAATAAATTTATACATCACATATACATATACATGCACAAAATGGTCTTTTAGTGAAGTGGTAATTGCCATGAAAGTACCTTGATTTTTATACGCGCTCGTCACTGTTCGGGGCAAGCGGAGGTTTCATAAGGCAACCCCTTCCACCCTCGCTGTGGACTTCTGCAACGTAAGAGGGCTGAACTTCAAATTAAACGCTGTTCACTTTCACCTTGAGATGGCGACACTGGTGTTATTCTTTCTTACTGAGACCCAGATATCCTCTCCGGCTAACATTACTTTTCTCTTTCCCGAGGTACAAATCAGAATATGCCCACGGGCTAGGTTGTGCGTTTGGCTCTCGGTAGCTTTGAAGACTAGGATGATCATCTGCGAATTTAGGCGTGCCTCTATGGGACGCAATGGCGTTAATGCCGAAATTGACTGACTGGTTGAGCACGTCCAACTACCTACAGATTACGTACTGCAGCAGATACCATCTGCAGAGGTCGTAAGACTTGGCGATTTTACTGCCAACAACGCTGAATGGCTTGGATCTCGTAGTACCGATCATGCGGGTAAATCTGTTCTGGACTTAGCTGTAGTTTACAATTTGACACAACTGCTCATCTCACCAATACTGGATGTGGATGATCTTACATCTTCCCTGTACGCTATAGTGACCATCGGTACATCGTCTTGTGATGTAAATACCACTACAATCAGAAAAGACTCTGCTTCTAGATCCTTCATAAACGTCATTGCTAAGGCAAAGACGAAGTACATTGGCAGAATTGGCGAGAGACTGCTGCGCCTACTTCAGAAAAATGTGCGTCGTGCTCTCTCGCTAAGGCTGTCTTAGGAAATTTCCGTCAGCCTTCTTTTCCATCTCTGCAAAGGGAGGGTCATACCACGAGCCGCCTTAAACAACGGTCGTGCTAAATTTCCTTATTTTGTCGACAAAATCCGGAACAAACTTGTGTTTGAATTAATTTTGGACACAAGTTAGTCTTTATTGAATAAAATCTCGGAATGGGGCCGAATTAACCTTATCCAATTTAACACCAAAATATCCACGATTTAAGAAGAATTCCATGGCTGCCACAGATAGTATTTTAATTCTTGGCGGTTATCTTACGAACCTCGGTCAGTTTTGCGGTCGATTAAAAGGTTAATCCAAATTGGCATCGAAAAAGCTTGGTATCCTCAGCACGTAAAGATTTGGCTTTGCAAGAGATGTCTGATCTGCATCTTCTAACGGATTTTTTATGGGGAATGTTCCGAAGAATAGTTTTTATTAATTCATTATTAAGAAAATAGCGTTTGGGTTTACGTTTATAGATATTTATTCTCAAAAAGACATAAGTCGCTTACATGAGAATACACATATATTGTAATATAACATTCGCGTTCGTCTTAAATAATAATAATAATTGCTATATTAATAGCTACCCATTCAACGCATTGTCTTATTATTGCTATTTTTTTTACATTTAATAAAGGTCGGCAACGCACCTGTAAGCCCCCCATTATTGCAGATGTCCATGGATGGTGGTAGTCACTATCCATTAGGTGAGCCTTTGCTATGAATATCATAAAAAAAATAAACTATGCAGGGTCATATGAAAGTTGAAATATTTCAACTTTCAAGTGTTATCTACCACAAGCATGTTGGATGCTGGAGCCCGGAACAGATGTTACGAAGATTTATCGTTAAAGATTTCAGAAATATATTTATATATATATATCAAACGCTTTGAAAAATAAAAATGTGAATCAATTGATCGTTCATGTAAATGATTTCTATTCTGTTTTAGTGGTAGGCATTTGTAATATAGTATAGATAATTTTGCTTTGAACACTAGTAAAACAACATGTTCACTATTTACTATACCGAATGGAAAATAGCCTCTAAAATCTTATTGTAACTAACAATACAGTGGAATTCTCATTTGCCTTCCTTTGCAGGTTGCAACATACGTGATTAACTTACCACGCGACATAGAAATTACTTTAATTCAACAAAAAGCACCGTATTTACAATGACTTTTCAGACCCTATGACTCCCTTCAGGAGATTTTTAACAAAGTTGCGTCACAGCATATTTACAAAAATATTATGTATATCCATAATCATATTGATTATTTTGATTAGTGCCAATTATTGTATAGACACGAGAAGTAAAGAAAAACTTGTAGCACCAGGTTTCCTTCTCCGCAGTCAATTCATTATTCCTTGAGCGAGGATTGGGCGCTTCTATAATAAAATTCCGCAAATATTATATAAAAACTCTAGCTTTCCCAATTAATAAATTTAAATAACATATTAAAGAAGGCTTTGATTAATATGGCGTATTACTAGATAAAGTATAAAATATATGATAAAAAATTTAGTATTCGTTGATGTCCATACAGCATAAATTGTAATTCAATTGTTGTATTTAATAATCCGTATAATTGTGTGCCGGTAAACAGTAGGTAACTATGTTTTTCTTATCGATTTTTCTCTATAGAATCTACATTTCAAAACGGTCGTTTTAAATTTAATGTAATATTACGATTCAAAATTGCTCGCAAGAGCCTACATTAGTTAAGTATATTTTGGTTTGGTCTGTATTGTTCGTAAGATATAATTATGAGATGTATATGTTTAAGTAGTGATTGCCTTTACTACGTTTCCGACGTAATCGTTGCAATAGCAATCCAGGAACAATCGCATTATCTATACATATGATGATGCAAGCGCCCTATCCAACCGGAAGACAAGACTGTTCCAAGAAAATTGCTACGAAGAAAAAAAAACATCGCGGTGTTAAGAGGTGCTAATCAAATCTAGGTTTGTGACATAATCCATCTTAACAAATATTGTAATATAAAACGTTGAAAGAACTCGAAAGTTATGTTATTGCTGAGTTATAAGTACCTGTCTAGGTGTTTTATTAGGAGTTACTTATAGTCTGTGTTATTTTGTTTTTTGAAATAAAATAAGATTCAAAAAACATACTCACACTTCTTGTTGTAAATAAGTACCTAATGTTCAAAACTGTATTTGAAAAACCGGACAAAAGTCCAGTTGTTATAAAAATATAAGATCTTAGGAAATGTATCCAGATTTGTTTATGACAATATTTTTAGGTATTTCATATTACTGTAAGAAAGTCTCTTCCATATAACCAATTAAATACTACCACTAAATCCATATATAATTTCTAAAACCGATTTCTGGACAAACCAATTTCGCATATTCGTTGTTATTTTGAATTATTTACTATTTTGTAATAAAATGCAGAGAACTTATCGAACTCGCGAAATATTACCAAAAAATCCGTAACGGTTGCTTAACGGAAAGATCAAAGACAATAATTATTTATTGCGTTCATTTATTATAAAATAATTTAATACACAGTGAGTTTGTATCCATATTCCATAAGTACATAATGTATATTAATATGTTATTTAAATACTTTTAAACAATACTGAAACATGTATGTACATTTTTGCAATCTTACAATATTAAGATTAAATTAAGTGAAAAAATATTAAACAAATATGGAAAATAATTTTAAAGTTGATAACTTTAAATTATAATTTAAAGTACAGTACCGTGCAATACAGTTAAATATTATAATGTCTTTTATTTATAGATACTTCGAGAAATATTGACTTTAAGGATCCATTTTGATAGTTCCCGTGTACGCGGGCATTATCGTCTGAGATATCACATCGTTGAGTGACACTAATCACGAAGTTTTTAAAAACGTATTGCTTAATTTCTTTTTTTTTACATTTATTAAATAAATAAACCTTATATTACATGTATATAATCAATTATATAGTATGAAGATAATCAGCTATAAGTATGAAGATAAAATTAATCGATATTTACTAAGAGTAACTAAGCGCATTACTATGGCACTCCCTGAGACCGACCTGTGCCCAAGCGTAACAAAGTGATATACATACTTGAAAGATTTATGACCAGGAAACCCAGATGATAATGGTATTTTTATAGTTTCGGATGTTATAAAAATAAGACGTCTTCAGCTTATAATTATACATTAACGAATAACACAGCCTGGGTAGACGTGTAAATATTCAAAGCGTACCCATAAATTTAAAAAGTTACCTACTGAGCACGTATTAAATATTAATTACTTTCAAAATCAAGACACCACTTAAAGATTCCAATGTTTATAAGGCTGTTATTACTTCAAATAGGCATAATAATATATTATTTTGTATAATTTCCAACAGGGTTTTGAAGCTAATAACTGTAATTTTATCAAATTTGTAAATTATATATTTTACCATTTTTTGATTGAGTAGGTATATTTAATGAAATATATTTAATATTCAGGAATAACTCTTCAAGTAATTATTGAAGACCGTAATATCAAATAGTTATCTTATAGATTAATATATATTTTTTGTAAAACAATAATATTTAACGTAAGTTTCATTATTTTCTTTATTGTTTAAATAATTATCACTTAATATTATAGAAGCTTTGTTTTTTTATTGTTGTTTGTTATGTCCAATTTATAGTTGAACAATCAATTAATCAAATCACATTTTTATAGAGACGATACCATGTAAAATATCTTCATTTTAGTTACATCAAAATTTCTTCATTCAAATATATATATATATGACATGTACTCAAGTTTCATTAGACAAAAATTGATCGTCTAATTCATTTTTTTAAGTGTCGATATAATATTGTAGTCATTACAGGTGATAAAATGTACAAAATGTACACTTTTCCTCTAAGAGTATTCAAAATTATGTTCTGGAACATGAGGCTTTTTCAATTATATATTTAAGACTAATTATATGTTTTTACTTACTTATAATTAATTAGACACTTAAAAATATTAAAATAAAATATATTTTTATACATTTGTTTATGCATTAAAGGCTCTATCATAGAAATTGACAAGTACGTTTCGGGACACTTTTCTTACGAAGAGCAGCTCGCACAGCCTCTTCGAACACCTCGTGCATGTTTTCCCGTTCCAAGGCTGAGCATTCCACGAGTTGGACAGCACTGGGAACAATTGGAAACTTATATTATATATATATATGTTACTTATATAGGTACGAGATAATATATACCTTACGTGAAAACATGATGTTCACATAGTAACCGTTTTAACATGGCAACAATAAATAACACAACATGTAACATAACATTATATTTAGTTCTATTTTATTTTCCTTGCTGTGCTAATTATATTATGTTTAAGTACCTACAGTCATTCCTGAGCCGAGATAACCCAGTGGTTAGAATGCTGAATCTTAACCGATGATTACGGATTCAATTCCGGGTACATAATTTTCATGTACTTAATTTAACGAGAATTGAATACAAGATAAAATATAAACATATAATAATTTGTCTCAATGGTAAACGGTCTTTGCTACGATTTCGCTTTGGCTATGTATGTTAATGTCCTACCTAAGTCAAATAATTGTAATAATTTTACAAAAAAATATTGCGATTTTAAAAATTATTCGGCCAACCAAAGGACTCTCTCGTTTTTGTATCACAGTACAAGCCTTTATCGGTGAACGAAAGATAATGGCAACGATAACACAGCTGCCAGTGTTCGCGTGCGATAGTAACCGACATTTTTTTTCCTTACACCAGAAATATCAAGCTAATTTATAACAAAAAAAATCATGATGATTTATATACTTATGTACTCAGATATCTAGGAAATAAATATAGATGTAATCAAAACTTAAAAAAATATATTGTACAAGAATTTGCCGATTGGGAAACCGTAGTTAAGTACTTAATAAATGAAGATTTAAGATCCTAAATTTTAATGGAACGTATTCGGTCGGTGGTAATACAATAATGTATCCATTCTACACGTAACATACAATTATATTAATAATCTCTTATCTAGAGAATATTTTTAAATAAATACAAATTACCGTATTTTCTTCTTCAAAGTTTTGCCTTCTTGTGTCGTAATAACAGCTTTGCCTGATGCCCTCAAGTCGGTTTTCGTTGCTGTAATAAAAATATATAAATATAAAAAATTGATAATTTCAAAGTAAGTAGAACATTTTTATTACTTGATGCCGTATTTAGGATTAGGATTCTTACAAAATAAAATATATTTATTATTTGTTATGGGACCTGTTGTGAAATTATAAATTTAAATATCGTCTATGAAAAAATGCGTGGCTCAGTGGCAAGAACATTAATCCTAGCCGAAAAATGCTGGTTCAAGCCAGAGCAACCACTACTAAGTTTAAATTTGTGAAAGAAAACTTCGTAAGGAAACCAGTATATGTCGGATGAAAATCAGCCTACTTACTGAGACTGAGAGCCTACGAAAGTGTATTTATTTATGGAATAACCTTCTCGGTAAGAGGCTTTGACTAGCACTTAGATTTAAAGGTGCTATTTAATAATAATTGTCTGAAGTAAATTTTGTTAACTTTTTTGTAATATCTTTCTTACGTCCAACTTTAGGATAGATTATACAAAGTTGTTCCCGTAATACATATAACAAACAAATATATCCATCACAGTCATAAGTCATAACCTAGTTCTTAGTGCCTGGCTTACATAGGTACACACTTGACCAGTTTTGAAATGTTAAAAAATAAAATTGACCACCTAAAATAATATCTAATTTTCTTTCTGTCTAAGTTACAAAATTATTTTAAAAAAGGACCGCTTTAGACATTTCTGCAGTAGTATTAAATAAGCCCATCCTTATTAAAGTACGCTATGACAATGGTCACGAATTAGCGGAATGTCCAGTTGTTAAGTTAATTTTATTATATCTACCAACTTGCGACTCACGCGTAGTATTCGAGTCCCATTAACTTTATATGATATTATTACGAGTACTGTAGTCTGTAAGTAATAAAATAAATAAACTTTAAGTAAATATAGTTTTATAATAATGCAAATTCGTCAATGAATATAAAAATTCGGAGATTTTCAATCGATATCAAATCAGTTACAATTAAAGTAAGTTTATATTAATGTACACCCTAGAGCATAAAATTAGCAATATAACACGTGAATAATTTCACCAATTATTCTAATACCAATGATGCAATCTCATTAAATTCTCAAGGGACATGACATCTAATTCTTGTATTACAAGTATTGATACGGAAAAGTAACCATAATAAGGAGGTTATTGCTGTTTTACTTCTTAAAATAAATTAAATAGAGACCCAAAGCAGAAACGTGGACTAACTCCATATCTTAATACAGCCATTAGGTTTTAATGATGATGATAAATACAAATATTTTATAAATATAATAATAAAACTATAATTAAATTAGTAACAAAATGAAATGTTGTTAATAATATAATGAACAATTATTATTGTTGTGCCTAAGAAAAAATTGTAAGGGATTAGTACTAAAAAATTTCAACTCACCTACGAGTACAATTGGTACTAAAGAACTGAAGTGCTTTAACTCTGGATACCATTTGTGAATTACATTTTCGTATGAAGATCGAGTGCCAACGGAGTAACATACCAAAAAGCAATGTGTCTGTAAATATATAAAAAAATTAACTCGTTTATACAATTATCTTGATCAAATTCCTGCATTCGATTCAAATCGTTAAAGATTTCGCAATAAATAATATTACCTACAATTATTAAATACGGCCAGTTAATAGAGCAGTACCTCGTTTCTTTTAGGTAAGTATAATAAAAAAATACAAAATACGCTTTCCAATAATAAACATTAAATATGTGTGTAACAGGTGTAGATAAATCAACTGTTATTTTCAATACAAATTGAGGTTTACGTACATTATTGTATGATAACGGCCTTAATCGCTCGTAGTCCTCCTGTCCAGCAGTGTCCCACAGAGCCATTTCCACTTCTTGGCCGTCGACTGTGATGTGCCCCACATAGTTATCAAATCTAAAATCAAAACATCTATTTTATTAGTTTTTCATCATATATATAACTAGGTGTTTTCCGTGTGTCCGTTTGAAATCATTTTTACCTAAGATCCTGTAATTTTATTCTTTACATTATGTGCCTAATATGGTAATATGTCCACATTCCTCCTACTACCTTGTATGTTAAATTTCATTACGATTCACAGTTGTATAATCGTGATGAGATAGAAACAGACAGAGTTAAACGTATTTGTATAAAACCATGTCAAAATTTTATCTTTTACGCGTGAATTCTGTGATAGCGCGTTAGGGGAGGGCGAGAAGGGGCGACGAGTGAGGATGGGCTCAGGGCGCCTAGGTCTGGACTCTCCTGCCTTCCGTCTTGCATACTCTCAATACCCTATGCATAAAGTTAAAGCCAGTCCTCGATCACACTATACTCATACTATACAGGCTACGTACGAAAAAATAGGTCGTATCTAAAGACCGTCTTTGACCTTCCCAGTCCATCGGTATTCAGGCTTTAATCATTATCCTTTGAAATATAGACTAATTTCATAATCGATAGTTATTGTAATCCTACGGCATTTAGTTAATCACTTTTCAAAATACATTTTGTTTATTTCTGATTGTATGCTTGTTCTTCGTCTTATAACATGACTTTAACTAGACAATGTCGCAATTTTAAATATTTTTTTTTATCTAGGTATAAATTCTTTAAATACTCTAAATACTTATATACTCTAAATACTCTAAATACTTTAATAATATTAAAAATTTTTGGAACATTATACAAAAGGGGAGGGGATTTAGAGGAACCCTACACAACAATTTTACTCTTTTATTGTTGACCAAATAACGCCGACGGAATATAGACAATACTTTATATTATAAATTCCTGACACAAAACAAGGTAAAACTAGTAAATAACAAAAACTTTGTTTTTAAAATAACCTATAATAGTAAATAAAAGACCTTGTGAGCAATTACGACGAGTTTTAGTGACGGTCATTGACTACAAAATACGTAGGACCTTGGTATAATGTTGTAGCGATGGACTCTTCGACTCTTTAAGTGTAAGGAAGTCTTACTGTAGGCGTGCGTCAAGTTTCTTAAAGAGGAAGCGACAGACTCGCACAATAGATGCAATGCCGATACGTATATGATTTTATAAATAGTGCGCTCGAATTGCTTCGCACATTACTAATAATATTAACTGCACGATCGCATTCATAGCCGGAAACAGGGACTCATTTAATTTTAAATGCTTACCAATAATTCTCTCATTTATTGAATCTTAATAATAATGAACATAGCAAGTATAATAAGTTTGCGGTACCTCTTCTTTTTAAGTTAGGTTAGTTTAAATTTTTTAAAAAATGTGTTCAATATACAACGATGAACAATTAGTCACCCGTCTACCATAACTCAGTTACAGGTATTTATCATATTAAGCGAATAAATGACGTCAGATTATTGCCGATTTGTCATCCATTAATGTAAATATTTAATATACATATATACTTTGTTTACGTTAACTCTGCTTTTGGCGTTTGTATTTAACTATGTAATATTTCTTTATGTGGGATAAACATACTTATATAAACATTTCAAAACAAGTACTCGTATAGTGGCATTTGGGACCAAAAAATCATACACAAGAAAAAACTTTTAATATCGAATACGGTATCGTAACATTCTATTTTATTATATATTTATTTATTCATGCTCCAATGACACTATAAAATATGAAAAAGAGAGCGTAGGTACTTACATTACAACTTAAACCTAAGACTATGAAAAAACTACATTAATGAATGACTGTATAAAAATTGTTTAAACGATTAGCTTATCTATGTATGATTTATTTTTTAAGATACTATATGGCAGTAAGTATAATATGTATGTATATTTTTACGAGATACAATATCGGGCGATGATACTGTTAAGGTCAGTCTGTTCCTCATGACAGACAAACATGTTAACTTATCAATTCCAAGTGTAGAACTCACTGTCCTGTCACAAGTTGTATATATTAGTATGTACTAAACTTATAGTTAATTTTGTATAAAATACGCTAAAGCATTAAATCAGAACTAGCGACAAAATATTTAATTTCAGTACATTTTACAAATAACTCGATTAGATAAGAATTAAGTGAAGTGGGTTATTAAACATAATTAACTAAATACTATCATTAACTTTATATCGCACAATGTTATTAATTTTTTTATTTTTCGTTTATTGATTTTCACATCAAGAATATATACTATTAACCTAATGCTAATGAATAAAATGAATTCTATAAATGAAAAACTAGCATCATTAACTATTTTAAGCTAGCCGATTGAAGAAAGCAATGTAAATATGTTTAGATAAAAACCTTGCAAGGGGATATTATAGCATAATTTTATAAACTAAAACTGTAAATTAATGAATTATTATTATATAATCCTTTTCACATATGATTTCAAAATTATGGAAGTAATTCGAAAATATAATCATTCAAAGGTAATAAATAATATTTTTTTTAAAGTATTTTGAATTGTACTCATTGTCCTTCTACTACACTAATTATATTAGTTGGGAGAAGGGGAAATGTGAACAAAAAATTCTTGATAATTATTACTCTAAATTATTAAATTTAAATGTAGAAAGAATATTAATGTTCACATTTCCTTATATTAAAGAAATGCCACAGGAAAATATAATTAGGTTTAAATTAAATAATATGTTACATATAATGACAAATAGTAATTATGTATCAAAAAATGACATCAATAATAAAATGGAATTAATTGATATCAATAATATAATTAATAATAATTCATGTTTATTGACATGTGATAGGTACCTATCAAATTTTTATAATAGACAGATGGCAAGCACGCTATCATATTTTATTGTTACAAAATCGACCAACTGTTTGGTTGACCAAGCAGCTGCTTCTATTGGGCAGTATAATAATACAAGACCATATATTTTGGAACATGTTCCAAGTAATTTAAATTAAATTCTAAGACAATAGAGGTAGTCTCTGGCACCAATAGTATAGTTACCATAGAAGCCAATAAAAAGAAAAAGAAAATAGCTAATAATAAAATTGTAAACCTGGAGCACCAAAATATTCAAGGAATGTTAGGGAAGGACCTAGAAATTGAATTATTTTTGACCTGTAATGATATTGATATTATGTGTTTAACTGAACATTGGCTTCTGAATTATCAGGTCATGTTTAACTTTAGTGGGCACCAGATGGCTAGTTTGTTCAGTAGGAATAAAGCTATACGCGGTAGCTCTTTAATATTTATGAGTAAAAATTTTAAATTTAAGGAACGTAAAGATATTGTGAGCCTTTCTATTGAGCAAACTATAGAAATAGCCTGTGCAGAGCTTGAGCGTGTCATTGTTGTATGCGTATACAGGCCCCCTAGTGGATTATATGAATTGTTTGTAAATGTATTGGAAAATGTTTTATCGAAATTATCTGAATCTAATAAAGAAATTATTGTTTGTGGAGATTTTAATATAAATTTACTGCATAATACAACCACAAGTATTAGATTCAGATCATTGTTAAGTTAATATAATCTGGTAAATCTGTTCTTAGAACCAACTAGAATAACAGATACCACAGCAACTTGCATAGATAACATATTTGCAACCCATGTTCCACAAAATAAAATTATTATGAATAAACTAAATTTAGATTATTTAATTTCCATGTTAAAAAAATAAGCAATTCCGAAAAAATAATGTTTGTTCCTTTGACCACAAGTCATATTGAGAAGTTTAGAAGTAATATTATGGCCAATCTCCCACACCTATCTTTTAGTGATAATCCCAATGTTTTGTATAATAATCTATTTAAATTAATTAGAAACAAGTTTAATGCAATATTCACTTCTAAAATAATTAATACAAAAAACTTTTTAAAATTCAATGATTGGGCTACTATTGGAATGTACGAGCTTTATAATGAAAGGACATACAATCACAGTGCCACTTTTGCCAACTATGTAAGTAACTATTCAAAATTATTTAGAAAAGTGTGCTTTTTGGCAAAGTCTTTTAACTATAAAAAATAGAATTAAGAATGCACATGACAAAATAAAAATGACTTGGAAAATTATTGAATTTAAATTGAATTGAACTTAAATTATAATAATAAAGTCATAAATAGAGAATGGGAAGTTGTTTCAGTTTTTGAACAATTTTTTTCTGACATATCAGTTTCTACAACTAAATTACTTATTTCTTCTCCAGCAGTTGCCGAATCATTGATGAAAAAAAATGTACGAGAATGCAATCATAATTTAATTTGACCCCTAAGAAAACTGCTGATCTATGGATTATTTCTGTAAAGGCGATTAATTCAATTATTGATGTGATTGCACCTTATCTTGCAATAGTACTCAATGATTGTGTTCAACGTGGTGTATTTCCTGACCTGATGAAACATAGTAAAGTCATTCCAATATTTAAATCTGGTAGCTCTTCAGATCCTAACAACTATAGGCCAATCTCAATACTACCAACCCTCATTTGAAAAATATTTGAAAAAAATATTCTAAATCAATTATTAGCATATTACAATAGATACAATTTGCTTCATAGAAAACAATTTGGATTTACGAGGGGTCACTCGACTACCGACGCAGGACGCAGGAACTTATAAGAAATATCTATGAAACCTGGGAGAGGTCGCAGGATGGCTTAGGGATTTTCAGCGACTTATCCAAAGCCTTTGATTGTGTTCAACATGAAATTCTGGTCAGAAAACTATATCACTATGGAATTAGAGAATGTGCACTCGACCTGCTGACTTCTTATCTTAACAATAGAATTCAGAGGGTTGACGTTAAAGGGACAAGGTCTCCTGTGGTCTCAGTTGGTATGGGGGTCCCAAAAGGATCAACTCTTGGACCTTTTCTATTCCTCATATACATAAATGACTTGCCCTTTCTTGTTGGGAACAAACATGATATAGTACACGGGTTTAGCGTAAATAATCTTATGCTGAATAATAAAAAAACTAAAATTGTAAAATTTAGCACACCAAACGTGCAAAATGTAAAACCCGATGTACTTATCAATGGGGAATCGATGGATCCAGTTGAAACAACTGAATTTCTTGGCCTTACTCTTGATGCCAAGTTACAGTGGCTCCCCCATATAAACGGATTGGCAGGTAGACTGAGTTCTGCGGCATTTGCGGTCAAAAAAATTAGATTATTTACCGATGTTGATACGACTCGCCTAGTTTATTTCAGTTACTTTCACAGTATAATGTCATACGGTATTATGTTTTGGGGTAACGCAGCCGCTATCCATACTATATTTGTGCTGCAGAAGAGGGCTATTCGCGAACCGATATGTTCCTTTTTCCGAACCGGTGGTAGTGTTTAATTTGACCATCAATAAGTGTAATGCTTCTATGTTGAATAAAGGAAATTGAGTTTGAGTATTTGATTAAATTAAAAAAATATAAATGGCCCAAAGGCCAGTTAAAATGTTTTAACGAACTTTTACTAAGAAAAACATTGTGAAGAGTTCAATCTCTTGCTATATTATTTACACTATGTGGAGGATGTGTATTAAGTCTTATCAGTGACGGATATCCCAGTAGTCCGCGCAGATTTAATATGGAAGTACCTAACGCATAAGATTAAACTTTACATTTTGATCCAAATATATCGCAAATAAATTTAAATATTTATAAGCAAGCAAATACTTTAAACAGCCATCTAAAAATCAATATTAAAACTTTAGGAAATATTTTACATTGTCATTTTATTACGAATTTTCTATTATAAATACTTTATATATGGGTATTTCAATGAGTCATATTAATGATAACGCGCTTGTAAAGTTATTAAAGGAAAATATAGCAAAAATGTGTAGAATATACGTACTGACATAGTTATGTGAATATAATATATTTATATTATGCTTGTTTAAATTTAAAACTAAAGCTACAACAAAGATAAGAGATTACCGCATCAACCTGCTAATTTTGACACGCACGTCGCGCTCGCTCAACGTTCGACCCATTGACCTATAGTCGGATTTGATCAACTTACCTCAACTAATCGATTAGATACCAAATAGTACTTACACTGTCGGTACATATTCCTTTGGGAATTCATTCCTCGTGTACACATACAGAAGGCAGGTTTTGCCAACCATTCCGTCGCCCACCACTGTTATTTTTAATCGCGGCACTGTCCCCATCGTATTTACCACCACATCCAAGTTAAACTCACAAACAAATATCACTGTTCTAACAACAACGTCTATTGTTTAACACTCGTTTAAACTACAACTGTAGCATATCGAATTTAAGTGATGATTTGATCATCGGTAAGACAAATCGGTCCTTGACGAATCTTATCACTCACACTCAGTGATGTAATGATCTTATCAAACTTGTAGAAACATTTGCGATAACGCGGCAATTTAATTGAAACAAGGCGCGCGCGCACTTTGGTGGTTAAACGCAAAATGATCACAAATATTAAAATGCGCGTGATTCAACATAGATTTGTCACAGCCAAACAGCCGGTTTGTTCGTAGCGCGCGCGTATCGAAGGCGGTCCTCACTGAATATAATTCCTAATTAATTCTATGTACGTATTCTGCCCAAACTGTTAACAAATGAGTTACGTCAATTTTGTCTGCTTTGGCATTAATTATATAAAATCGAGTTTTATTTACATTTAATATGTTATTTATATATTTTTCCAATTTGATGCTTGACCACTGTCTTAATTGGTTTAAAATTAATTAATGATCTATTTGTAATAATGTGATGGTAGCTATCTTATAAGTAATCAAATTAATTAAAGTTTCTTATTTTATTTATTTTCTTTTTTACCATTCATGAAATTGCTATTAGTTGTATAAAAATAGACCATATTATATTTAAAAAATTTATTATCTTAGATTTTCATCACAAAAATAGGTATTAAAATAACGATTTTTACAGTATTTATTAATAATGTTAACACAACCATCAGGATTAGTTATAATTAGAAATCTACATTTTAATATTTTAAGAGATCAATTAATTAAGACAATTAATACTTATGCTATTATTATATTAGATTTTGTTGCAAGCTATTTAATTTTCACACCACCAAGTCCTTCAAGAATGAGCTCCTCCTTGAGAGCCAATACTTCTCTTAGTAAATCTTGATTATTAGCTTGTAGCTGAGCTATTACTGCTCTTTGTTTTCGTTCACGCTCTTTCAGCTGCATGAGTGTTGAATCACAAATATCAGCGCAAGGTGTGAAGTTGTCTGTTCTCAAAAAAATTTTTCTTATATATCACAGAATTTTAAAAATTATTTATATACCACTACTATTTCTACTAATATAAAAGAATTTCTTTTTGAATTCCTTAGTCTAGTGGCTATCCTATAATACTGTAGACCTAACTTGTCGGGTCTCAACATAGTGCAGATCCTGGAGTCCAATGAAAAATATTGAGTTTTATCATCAATAAACTTTTAGTAGGAATCCAGACCTGAAACATTCTCTTTTTTCACTCTATTAAAGAGAACTAAATCAAATAAAGGCTAAACCTTTGAAAGAAATCATACATATAGACAGAAACAGAAAATAACTTTGTTTTATACTATTTACTTTTGGAAAAAAATATAATATATGTGAAATTTATTGAACTTCCTTAGTAATGAATTAATATCTCCACTCAGTTGACAAATAATACTATTATTTTAGGAATATTTTTTTCAATAAATATACCTATACATAATAAACATACCTGATTTATTCCTTAGTCTATCTAAAATCTTATTGTTTTCAAGCTGTAGTCTTGCTATTTTGTTCTGCAAGTACTTTTCATTAGTCTCTTTTTGCTTAGTTAACTGATTCAATTTCATCTTTGAGTCCAATAGCTTTTGATATATTTCATTAGACTGATCTGAAGCTCGCTGTGCAGAGGCAACACATGCTTTTGATTCATTCTTTTCAGTGCTCAACTTCACATTTAATCTTTCAATTGTGTACTAGAATTGTATAAAATCGAAAAAAATGATCATATTGCTTTACTTATTACATACAAAATTTCATTCAATATTTACTATTTATACTGATGTAGATAAATGTGTGGGTTACATTATCAGAGTGAGCACTTTGAGTATAGTGTCACGAGACTCATATCATTATATGCAGCAACTAATAATAAATATACATAAACATTTGATCTTTTCCAAATCCTAGACAAAATCATTATTATAAATTTAATATGATCACTTCAGTGGCTTCAAACTTGATGTTGTTATATAGTTACTTCTTGTAATAGAAATATTAAATAAGTATAGTTAAGGTTAGCAAGTATCAGTGTTTTTTATTACACAATGCAAGTTGACATCAATAGAATCGAGATACATAACAGATCAATCTTACAAATATATATTTTTAAGCCTAAATAAAAAGTAATATACAAATGTTGTTAAACCATGAAAAATAAAACAACTTTTAACTCACATTTAGATGTTTGTTGTTATTTTCCAGAATATGATTTTGCTCTTCTAAGCCTTCAACTTTATCCGAAACATTCTTAAAGTGATGTAACAGTGTCCAAACTGAATTTATTAGTTTTACGATGGCACCTGGACTTAAAGTATCATTTTCAACATCTATATGTGGGTTGAAAATGTAATCTATATTTAACAGAGAGAATTCCTAGCCGTAAAAAAAAACAAAAAACAATCGGTTAAAAAAAATTGCTGTGTTCGTTCTCAAGTTCGCATACGTTATTAAAATTACAAATTAAAGGCCAAATCAAAATTAGAAATAATAATAGTAAAACTAATAAACAGTAAGATTTTACCTCGTTCAGTCTGATTAAACATTCTTTAAAGTTCTTTAATGTACATGGTTCATATATAGTTGCCTTTTTGAATTTATAATTTTCTAATAACTCTTTAATTTCATCGTCTAAACTTTCATTATCGGATGAAATCATTTTAAAATTGACTTCGGATTAGTGCGCGTTTTATTAAATTTAATATTTGCAAAACAAATGGAATTTAGTAAACTTTTTGACAACTGATTTAAAATTTTAAAAGTTAAAACAATACATTAATACAAACGTTATATACGATACTTGCCAACTATAAAAAAAAATCCATAATTTAAAAAACAAAATGCAAATTATCAACCAAAGTTAATCTTGTATTAGTAATTGTAGTAATAAAATTTTATTACTTCTAAAGTCATTTATTGTTCTTTTCTTAAAGATGAGGCTTATAATTTATTCGAAAAAGTTGCTCCACAGCGACTAAAAGTAGGATATTCCTAAACTCAAAATACACATAACAAAAAGCAGTCTATTAATAAATTTATAAGAAGGATCGCATATAATGTGTATTACAATTTATGTTATTGTAATCTATTCCAACCATAACAGAAAAAAAAAACATCTATGATATTCTTATGAGGCCCATTGTGAAGGACCACGTTTCAGAGCCGTAAGTCATAACTGGCAACACACACTGGTCAAAGACTTTTGTCTTGAGACAGAGACACTGCGGTATATGGGTAATAAACTGTTATCGGAATTTTGGAAATAAAATGAAAGTGGAAATAAGTTGTTAAGTGTAATAGTTCTAGTATATTTAGAGATATAATAATCATAAACTCTTAGTAGTGCACAATATAGCTGAGTTATTAGCAAATCGCACGAAATACGTACATCTAAAGTTTATTTATATTTTTTCCTGTTTCCATTGGTATAGGCTATAACTAACAGAATTTTCCAAGATAAAATAGTCTACCCTAAGATAAACTTCTCTTGAGCTGGCAACATTAAGATAGACACTACTTTTCAAGTATGCGCGGCAAGGTTACAAGATTTAACCCCTACGGCTTAACGTTAGAAACTAATAATTGAAGGAAACCAAATTAAAAATACTTTTTGCAAGTTCGCAGTATTTGTTCGAAATCGTAGAAGTATAAGATATTTTGAAATTACTTAGTACAGATATGGAGTTGGAAAAACGATCTGGTTTATTTTTTCGTATATTTTATTACAATGTACTAACTTTTAGAATTATTATTAAAACAAAAAAGAATAGTAGATGAAAAATATAGTTTACCTAAGAGTAAGAGGAAGTAAATTTCAAGGAAACAACTGACTATAATTAAAATATTTTATTAAGATAATATCTATAATAAGTTGTTGCCCGCGGCTTCGCTCGCTTTTTAGGGTTTGGTTGTCTGGTATTAATTATAAAATAATATGTCATTGGGTTAGACCTTCCTCCATACTAAATTTAATCAATTCGTTTCAATGGTCACATCTATAATATTAAAAAAAAAACATTGGCGGGAAAGTTAAGCTCTCTTCTGAATACACTGGAACCGGGAACATTGTTATAACATTATCTTACATTACTGTATTGTTTTACATTAATTGCTTAATTTAACCAATAAAGAAAAACGTTATTAATTAATTTCGAGAGTGATACATACAACTCATATAAATACTCCGTACAAATAACTATCAGCAATTAATTAAAAACTTTCTTTTAAACTAATTATTTTTTTCAACAGTAGTTACCGATTAGAATACCATAAATTATTATTATCTTTTTCACGTTGTATAGTTACATTAACTAGAATAGACTACAGACTAGGAGCATACATGTAGATACACCCAGAGCTTCGGCTTTTCGTTTTAATTAATTTAAAATGATGTGTATATCGCTCAAGATATGTTCTAGCACCGTGTTATTAGTGTCTCAAATATTATTCGATTAATGTCCTGCCTGAAAACGCATTTTCGTTGGTTTCCCGCCATTATACGGATTATGAGATGTATAAATGATTTTCAAAAAAAAAATACTCTAAGGCCGTCTCTAACGACATTAAATGGTATACTTAACCTTGTAAATTCATAAAAGAAAATCAATAGCATACAAGAGTCTGATATCATTATTCGCGATCTTGTGATTGAATTATTTATTTATTTATAACTATTTACTAAACCGTGTCCAACCAGTTATTCACTTTTTGACAGTTGCCTTAGAACATAACTATTGCGGATTGCCTACAAGTTAACTTTAAAAAGCTTGATAAAAAATATATACACTGCCTAATCTATTATTGTCTTCTTGTGACTTGTGACACAAATATGACAAATTTGAAACAGAGCAAAATTGAATCAAATTATATTTCCAGTAAGGCATTTTTTACTGTACTGTCTAGTTTATGAAACAAGTAACATAAAGTACTTACCAGTTATCACATATAATCGAGGATTATCCCTTGATCTTCGGCGCTGTAAAATATCGTGAGACAAGCATACAAGTTGCATAAACTGCCACATCGGTATTTCACTAAAACATATCTCTCTCTTTACTTTTCCATTTTATTTATATTACGAAAATATAAAATATAACTTCGATAGCGTTGCTAACGGTACTCATAGGTGTCAGTTGACGTCACTCGGAAATTTTCAAAAATATATATACTTATAATTCAATATTTTTTCGATAGAAATAAGAAGATAATTACAAAAAGATGTTTAAAATAAAACAAAACAAATGTATTAAAATCATATTTGTTGTTTAATGGCACTTGTTTAAATTTGTTATACATCTATGTTAATTTGTGAATGAAATCAGTCGCTTATCGAGATGTTACTTCTATTGATCGCATTATATTTTACATTTTATAATTAGTGGTCATTTCATAATTATTGTTTCATTATCCTGAGACCTTTATAAGATATTTCGTACTCTGCTTTAAAGATATTATTTAAAATACTGACACAAACGTTTAATCCAATTTACATTTCTTTTAAACAGCTAACAATGTCCATCTTAATTAATTGCTATATTCGGAGTCTCAGCAACAAAATGAGAAGACCTCTTATCTATGATTCTTTTGTTTACAGTAGTTCACAGCAATACTATTCAATTTAAATAAAATTTATGTAACCATAAGCTAATTTAAAAAAAATCTAATATATTGCTAATAACTCGGATTTTTGCAACGTTAGTTTAGTTAGAGGAAATGCAGCCGAAACCGATCCACGGTATACAGACACTGGAAGTGGGCGGTTCCGTTAATACGTGTCACTTTTTCTTACTGTGATCTATTAGTTTGGTCTGAAAAAAAATATTACAATTACATAATATGTTCACTTAACATCAAAAAAAAATTAATCATACATTTTTAAAATAATTAAAATACAGCTTGCATGGCAGTAGCCTATTGGAATCGAAAAGAGAGGAGGTAAGCAAACCTTAGAATTACATATTCATTAAAATATCTATATTATTATTATTCTACTCATAGACTATTCCAACCACAAGAGGACAAAGGCCGAATACACAACATTTGACATCGAATTGATGCGATATCATTGGTCGAGATCTTGAATAATCTATGTTATTATTATGGATTTACGGAAATATGGCGTTTTGAACGTCAACGAAGCTATTATTGAAACTTTGGAAGTAAAATTATAGTGGATATAATTAGCTAAGTTTAACAGAGCCGTACTACAAATAAAAACATATAAATAAAGAACAGTGATTAGTGTTCAATATAGTTGAGCTTTAATCAAATTGCGTAAAATATTTGAATGTAAGGTTTTTTTATTGGATTCCTTCTTCGATTGGAATAGACTATAACTACTCAATACTCATATTCGTTTTAATTCTTTTTTCAAAGTTCCGATAGCAACTTCGCCGACATTCGAAACTCCATCATTTCACGAATCCGTTATGAATATAATAATAGATTATTAAATATGTGAAAGTTTTTTATTTGTATTTACGGTAGCTATGATTGCTAAAAGCTATAGACTATATTAATTAGTTACAACAATGCACACAGATACATTAAATACATATTTACCTTTGCTAAATGAAGTCCAATTTCGCTGAGTCGCTTGTGTTGATAAGTCAATGGTTCGTGAAGCTTAGCGTCACCTCGTTTATAAAAGTCGCTATAGTCAAGTCGGAATGCCAGCGTTTGAAGCGAGACTTCCGTGTGCAAGGCTAGCTTTAGGATCAACGTTGTCACGTGACCTCTAAAAGATTAATAAATAATTAATATTAAATATATAATTATAGACCTGACTCTCAAACAAATAATAGTAAGGGTTTAGTATAAATTAAGTTTAAAAGTTACCATTCAGGTTTTAGAATATGCCTTGGGACTTATATTCTTGATGATTATATTTTTTAATAAATAGTTGTAATTTTATATAAAAAGTGTAATTAACAAAAAAGATTACAAGCTCACCGGTAAGTACGCGCCCAAACATTAAGATCGGCTTTTCGGTTACCTAAGAACTGTTGGAAAATTTTTCTCTTCTCTTTATCTTGTGCTTCATCAGCAGCGGTGAATGCATATTCTCCTAGAATAAAATTAAATAATAATTACATTATATTATACTTAAATTCTACTTTTATTTTGCAAACAAGAAGGTAATAATCATTTTAATTTTACCTCGTGATATACGCTCGGCTTTCAACTGCTCTAGTCGCTCGCGGCGTTCAAGTTCAGCATTAATACCCGCATGCAGCGTCGTTTCGAAACTACGTAGGGCGAGTGTCTCGTTCAAAACATTGCCCAAGTATGATTGCAGTTCCTATAATCATAATATTATTATTGATACCTAGTATTTAAAAAAAAAACATTTTTTTAATAATAATATTAAATTTTTAGTATTGGAATCAAAAGCGCTTGAAGTATTTGGGGGTGTAGACCTGTGTGGTGTGGTGGATCATGGCATGTATGGAGTGGCGGTCGAGCGCTCGGTGGTGCAACGCCAGCAGGCGGTCGAGGTGGTGGCGCGCGGCGGCGGCGGCCAGCAGCTCGGCCCACGCCGCCTCCGCGCCCTCGCAGCTGGCCTCCTGCAGCGCGCCGCACAGCCGCAGCGCCTCGGCGCGCAGGCACGACACACGCCGCATCAGGCCCCACACCTCTATTAGATATTAACTACATTTTTTTACTTGAAATAACTTGTCGTAATAGTGATCGATTCAATAATAAATTAATCATGCAATATACCTTCAATAATACAATAAAAGTTCCTGAATTATGGTGAAGTGACATAGGGCAATAAGAAAAAAGTTGCTCGCTACAATAGAGTAAAGAATATCTATCTACCTGGCATATGTTTGAGTCGTTTCTGCAGTATAGCGTGGTCACGCCAGGCGTGGTGTAAGGCGTGCTCGATGCGCTTAACGCGCCACAACTGCGTGAATAACGCACGATAACGTGCGGCGCAAGTCGCTGGGAAAAGTGTTCCTAACGGGCCATCCACGCGGTACTGAAGTGCGAATACGTCCCAGCCATTATCCTCGCGACCGTCACCTGGACACAAATATTCCCTTTTAAAACAAAGTTACTGTTGATATAGAAATAAGCAAAAAATATAATACCATAAAATCACCAAAAGAAATAATACCATAATCAAAAGACTTTTACTAACAATTAGGATAGAGGTTGACGTGTAAGCGCGCTAGCACATGCGGCGGCTCGAATTGCGCGTTGGTGGCGCGTACTGCGGCTTCCAGCGTGCACGTCAAATTGTGGACGTATAATGATGTCGCCGGTTTGTTGAGCTCCTCCCTACACCAAACAAGTATGTTAAATAACATTTGATGAGTAATATTATATTACTATTAATTTTATATTTTTGTTTTTAATATTTAGTACGGCATTGTTTCCTTCCTGAACTTCTTAAAGGTAACAATATTTAAAAGTATAAAAACAGTAATTTCAGGTGACATAAGTGACAATATTTGTTTCATAATTGTCAAGAAGAGTCTAAATCAGACTCATTAAAATTTACTCACTGCAGCAGCGTCATGAGATGGTGTACGAAATCTCCCTGCGCGAGCAGCAGGTAGCGGCGGTGCGCGGCGAGGTGGTCGAGCAGGTGGTGGTGCGTGGTGAGCGCGGCCAGCAGGCGCTGCGCAGCGGACGCGTGCGCCGCTGCCACGCCCTCGCGCAGACCGCTCGCCTGCCACCACGCCGCGCTCTCGCTACCTATTCATAATCACATTTATATACAAAATGACTATTTATATTCAAAATTGCATAAATTGAATCGAAAAAGTAAATAAATTGAGAGAGAGGAGGAATGTTCCCTACAGAAAGTTCTTCATTACCAATAGCAGGTTATTCCTACATTTAACACGAAATTTACCAGCTCGAGGCGGCTCAAGAAGTTGGTGCAGGTGGTGGTGGTGGTCGGCGGGAACTGGCTCATCGGCGCACGCCTCACGCATGAACACTACGCTCTTGCCAGTTGCCAAGATTTGCGCCGCTTGCTCGCGCGACATGAACGAGGGCACCATCCACTCCCTACGCGCACAGCAACGCACAAGTGGATTATTTTTTGTTTTGCTTAATTTCCTTTCTTAGATAAAAAATGAGTTTTGCCATTGTTTTAATTAAATTAGAAATGACTATTAATTATTATTACCTTCAAAAGAGAAACACTCACCTCACTCTATATTTATCATGCCACATTCTATCTATTGGCACGCCACTTCTGCTTTCGATGAAAAACTCGTTAAAAGGATCGTCGATCTCTCCTGCGAAAAATTACGTTTAATTAAAATAAAAGCCAAACGAAGCATGATAGTACCCTAAACAACAATCGCGGCGCGCCCTGCGTACCGTGTAGGAGCCAGCGAGTAAGCATGAGCAGGAGGGGGTAGGTGAGCGCGGTGAGCAGCCGGCGCGCCAGCGTGGCCACGCGCTCGTCTCCGTGCCGCACGAAGCGGTGCACGCACGATGCCAGCTCTCCGCCTGCGTGGGGGAAGGACTAATTATGGACGAAATACGACAAATAGGTGTCAGAATCTTTTAGAATTGGTCTACTAGTGGATCTTACAACATTTCGATATCCAATATTATATTTACTTTTCTCTAACAAGTTTTTATCATCTAGCTATTACGGATCAGAAACGTATTGTATGTTTAGAAAAAATCTAATTTTTATAACCTTTTTTATGATGTGCTGTATGTGCGATATTGGCGAGCCAGGTCAGGCGATGCAGGGGTTCATAAGCCCACACGCAAACACGTCGCAATGTACCACCGCCGCCGTCACCTTCGCACACCTATAAAGATTGTACTCGTAGTAAATTTAATAAATAAAATAATAAATATTATGTTTAACATACTCAAAAGTTACCTGGGATTGCAATAGCGCAATACTCCGATAATATTCTGTGAGTTCATCTCTTATTGATGACACTAATCCTTCGCCCATTAAACCTTAATATAAAATTTCATAAGATTAATAAGAGTTACAACAGTTTGAAGTAATATATTTATAAATTTAATAGATATTTTTTAGTACAATATTTAAATATCATACCTTGAGGCATGAGTCCCGATGCAGGGTCAATAAACTCCTTGAGACGATCATGAAGGAACCCCAAGTGGGCTATTCGTGAGTATAATGTTTGTGCTGGACGCGACCAATTAGCTGTATTGGATGCCTTGACGCCTGTAGCGGCTAATACTGCGTCTCGTACGCAGGCACGCTCGTTTGCACGTTCTTTAAATAAAATAAAAGTACACTTCAATGAAATTATACAAAACAAAAAAAATGCCTTTATACTAAATATAACTAGTTTCCGGCAGAGACTTCGTCCACGGGGAGGTGTAATATAGCCTATGTTTTTTTTCTATACCCCTGGCTATGTAGTAGTAGGTATATGTAAAAAAATCGTTGAGTAGCTAGAACGTGATAGCGTAACAAACAAACTCATTTTTGCATTTATAACGGCCTAGCAATGTTCATGAAGCAGGTTCGATCTTGACCCCTTGGGCAACTGTAATTCTTCTTCCCAATCCTTTAGTAGATAGGAATATTAGCTTTTATAATTGCTACGATTCTTTTAAAAAATACTATGTAACTTACGCAATCTAAATTGGCAGTTAGACATGAGTTGCTGCACAAAAACTGTTTATAGGAACAGAAGCGTGTGCAGAGATTCAGTAATTAGGGCTAGAGAACAAAGATGTAAATAGCGTATTACATGATCAATTATGTAACTAGTACATTATCGTAATTATTGGCTATGATGAATAAACATTTTCTTAAAGTTTATTGTATTCATTGTTGTTCTGTGAAATATTATTTGTATCAAATATTTTACCATTAGATTGCAAGGCCACAACCAAGTTGCTATTGTTAGATGGCAGACTCTGGTTAGAACCCTGTTGTTTCAGAGCATTATTTCCCCAGCCGACTGATCCTATAGTGCTTTTACTGGAGCTTGATGTTGCCGCTGTAGAACCTAATGCATCATTCTAAAAAAACAATATTTAACACATATTTTTATATTTTGTATTATACATGTATTATCATTTATTAGTTTCTTTTAATATCATATATTTGATCAAAATATTAGGTTACATGCTAAAAACAATCCATTTTGCTTGAACCATTTTATTGTACTCAAAAGTGTGTATGTATAACCTATTCCAATTAAGAAGGAATAAATATAACAAACCTTAGATTTACTTATTCCATGCATTTTGCTAATAGCTCTGCTAAAATATGCAATAAAAACAGTTCTTGCTTAATATATTTACTTACTGTCTATCCACATTAATCTTACTTTCAATGTTCTAATTAGAGCTTTGTCAACATTCCATATTGAATATCATAGATTTTTCAAGTTCTCAACAAATTATATCATATATTTATTCCTCTTGATTTTGGTATAGGCTACAGTGGATTTATCTTAACTAATCAAGTCAAGACAAGCACTCATCCATTGAAGTTAGTAGATTAGTTAATTATACTTTATAAGAAATGTTTTTTACAAAATACCAAATATTTTTGTGATTTATATTAGAAAAATGTTTTCTAGAAACCATTGAAGAATTGTGTACTAAACTTAATGTATTATAAAGTATTTATAAAATATTTATAGTTTGTTTACCAAATAAATATCAAAAATAGATATCTGTAGGTATCTGTTATTAAATTATTATTAACTATTATACCCACAAATAATTAGCATTGTATTGGAACGCTCCAGTGATAAAATGAAATGTGCACTTATTTACATACACACACACACACACACACATACTCCTTAAAACACTATTTTATCACATAATTTGCTAGTCTTTATTTAGAACAGCCCCCTTGATGGGAAGTGATAAATATATATTATATTCCAATGCAATTACATGGGAAAAAAAAATACTAATATAAATAATTTAAAAGACAAAAACTCACAGTATGTCCAAGATTAGGTATGGGGAATAATTGTTGTGTAGATTCTGAATTCTGTGGTGTCTCAGAAAGGGCTAACAGTAATGAAAGCACAGCAACTCTTTGCTTTAATACAAACTAAAATAAAAATTACACTATTATCACTATGAAATAATAAATAAAAAATTTATATTTTAAAACAAAATGCCTTACTGAATTTTTTAGTTTTGCATATGAATCATTAAACTTGTCTGCATCCTTGGCTGACAAACTAGCTAATCGAGAATGAATCTTTTGACAAAGAAATCTTTCATCTTGAACTGATCGAGATTTCTCACTCGTAGAAGACAAATATGAGAGTGCCAGTTCATAAGCTCCATCTGAAAATAATTTATCTGTCTATAAATATAAGTTTTGCTTAAATAATTCGAAGTATTTGTGCATATAAAAATTAATTAACTGCCTTTTTTAAGCTTCAGAATAAAATCTTTAAAATATTGTTGCATTTTGCGCTTTAATAATATATCGAAAATTAATAATATTATATCTAACAAATAAATTGACAAACAATATTTTTAAAAAAAGAAGCTTACCTGGATCAGGTGACAATCTTTCGCACAATTTATGAAGTAATGTAGCAACTGTACTTGCCGGGACTTCCATTTAAATTTCCGATAAACAATGCGCTATAATTAGGAGGCATTCAAAATAAATTGGACATTGATTTTAATATTTAAAATCTTGTTATTTCGAAAAAGCGTATTCGTAATATAAAAATAAAACACAAGTAATTAATTATAAATTATGAAACTTACAGTTGTTCCTTAAGATTTTAATTTGATATTTACAATTTTGTCTAACTGGCGAATTGACAGTTGCACTTTGAAGTTTGAAGCTTTGAAGTTAAATTATAACTTTATTTATTTTATCGACTGAGTGGCTAACGATTGCCAACATACAGCCTACAGACGAATGAATAGTATGTTATCGTTGTGTAATATTTTCCGACTTAAGATTATGTCACGCGATCCATTTACTAGCTATATAAACAATGTAAGTAGCACTGTTTTAAAATATAATATACTTAAATTTATTTTTAATTAAATAAATTAATATTTTCATCTTATGTTTTCGTAGATAACTTTTTCCATATTTTGATATGGAAAAAGTTTGGTAATCTTGACTACATACAGTTATTGTTATTAATATGAAAAGTGTATTGGCTAGTCTGAACGCAGTATTATAAAATGTTCTGCGAATGTAACTCTGACGGGGGCGCTATTGAGCGAGTCTAAGGAACCAAAAGAGCTCACTAGCGCCACGGACACGATCGCGGCGTTGACGCTGATTTTTCAGAAGCTTAATATTTTACTTAATGTACCTACGGCTATAATCAAACTGTAAAGTGAACAACAGTAAATAGTTCTCGTGAAAAAAAAAACATTATGATTGCTCTATTTGTTTATTAGTGTTTGAGTTAATTTAGGATTGAATTGTAAACATCGATGTGTAAACATGAGTTTTTCAATAGATGAAGTGAATTTTCTCGTGTACCGATACTTACAAGAATCTGGTATTTACTATCTGACAACCATGTATTAGACGCTAGAATGCATTGTTTATGTATGTAAGTACAACATCAACTGATGATGTTATGTTTTAGGTTTTCATCATTCGGCGTACACGTTTGGAATTGAGTCTCACATTTCTCAAAGTAACATAAACGGAGCTCTAGTACCACCAGCCGCTTTATTGAATATATTGCAAAAAGGTCTTCAATATACTGAAGCCGAAATAACTATTGGAGAAGATGGTAAGAAATACATTACTTTGGTAATAAATGTGAAATTAAATGTATATATAAAAAACAAATGAGTCATCCACATACAAACTATTAATCTCAGAATAAAATATATATATATATATATATATATATTTATACAAAATACTTAACATACTAATTTTAAGGTATTTCAATTTGCATAAGAATATTTACCATCAATATCTTAGATCACCTCTTTTTATTGAAGGCACAGAAACTCGTCTCACAGAAAGCCTTAGTTTAATTGATGCAGTCACACCTGACATTGTTGCTGCTCGACAAAATGCTCACAATGCACAAAAACAAGCTAATAAAGAACCAGGCTCAGGCGGGGAACAAAATGGTGTTGATGTAAGTGCATTAAATGTAAATAGTAAATTAAAGAACTTTTATATATACTGATATTATATGATGTTTAATGTTTATCATGAAATATTACTTCATTTAAAAAAAAACATAAGTTTAATGTTTATTGTATAATATAACATTATTGTATATTAATATGTGATTTTTGTTAATTATAGACAATCAATCTCCAGGGAACTACATGTACTGCAGCTACAACAACAGGTGGGGCTGCAACTCCAAGTGCCCCCGAGAATATGGATGTAGATCAGTCAATTGAAATACCTGCTAGTAAAGCAACAGTTCTTAGAGGACATGAATCAGAAGTATTTATATGTGCATGGAATCCCAGCACAGATCTTTTGGCAAGTGGCTCAGGAGACAGTACAGCTAGGTGAGTATTATTTTTGTCAAAATAAAATTTGATAAAGTTTGTAGTTAATTATTTTGGAGGACAAATGATTGGGACTATGTTCATAAAATATTCTAATTCAATTATTTTGAAAACATTCATAAATTATTCAGTCTACTTAATGGTAGGGCTTTATGAAAGCCCACCAGGGTATTACCTTTTACATATTCAACTGCGAAGCAGCAATATTTAAT
Organism: Vanessa tameamea; assembly: GCF_037043105.1. NCBI lineage: Eukaryota > Metazoa > Arthropoda > Insecta > Lepidoptera > Nymphalidae > Vanessa > Vanessa tameamea. Next base: position 6,059,426 of record NC_087313.1, on the reverse strand, counting down.
ATGGTTATGTTCTGGTTTGAAAGATGAGTGAACCAGTGTAATTACAGGCACAAGTGACATAACAACATAGTCCCCATGGTTGATGGTGCATTGGCAATGTAATAGTTAAAATTTCTTACCATGCCCATATCTATCAGGGGACCCATTTGCCTGTCTGTCAACCAATATTTAAAAAAAAACTAAAATTTTAGGATATGGGACATGTCAGATAATCCTGCCACAACTCCTAACCAGCTGGTTTTGAGGCATTGTATTCAAAAAGGTGGAGCAGAAGTGCCCAGTAATAAGGATGTCACATCATTGGATTGGAATGTAAGTCCATTTTTTTTCCATTTAAATTTTCAACTTAAATTAATATTTTTATTCCATTTGTTTTCTTATCTTAAGTATTATTTGTACAGTAGTAGTATTATAAGTATACTGATGATGAATTTGTTTTTATACAGATTTGTGCATATTGAGTTATAATTTTTTACAAAATTATACAATAGAAATGTCCTTAATAAAATATTTCATTAACTTCATTATTTTTATTTTCAGTGTGATGGTAACCTTCTAGCAACTGGATCATATGATGGTTATGCTCGCATATGGACAACAGATGGCACATTAGCTTCCACTCTAGGTCAACATAAGGGCCCAATTTTTGCTCTCAAATGGAACAAACGAGGAAATTACATTTTGAGTGCTGGGGTATGTTTAAAGAAAATATTAGCAAAAATACTAAAATTTGTATGTAAAACTTAAAATCACAACAAGCTATTTTTAGGTTGACAAGACAACAATTATTTGGGATGCAGCATCAGGGCAATGCACACAGCAGTTTTCATTCCATGCAGCACCAGCACTGGATGTTGATTGGCAAACAAATACTGCATTTGCATCATGCTCCACGGATCAATGTATACATGTCTGCAGACTTCATGTAGATAAACCTATAAAGAGCTTCCAAGGCCACACAGTTAGTACCAATTGTTAATCAATTTTATCAATTGTTGATTATAAAATAACAATGCTTATTTTGTACATACATATTTCTAAATATAAAATATTTATATTTTTTTAGAATGAAGTAAATGCAATTAAATGGGATCCTCAAGGACAATTACTTGCTTCTTGCTCAGATGACATGACACTTAAAATATGGTCAATGAAACAAGACACATGTGTTCATGATTTGAAAGCTCACTCCAAGGAAATATATACTATAAAGTGGTCTCCAACTGGACCAGGTACACAAAATCCTAACATGAATTTGATACTTGCCAGTGCATCTTTTGATTCAACGGTACGCTTATGGGATGTAGAAAGAGGAGTTTGTATTCACACACTTACAAAACACACAGAGCCTGTCTACAGTGTTGCATTTTCACCTGATGGAAAGTTTTTAGCCAGTGGTTCATTCGATAAATGTGTACACATATGGTCAACTCAAACAGGAGGCTTAGTTCATTCTTATAAAGGCACAGGAGGTATCTTCGAGGTGTGTTGGAATTCTAGAGGTACTAAAGTAGGAGCAAGTGCTAGTGATGGAAGTGTTTTTGTCTTAGATTTACGCAAGTTATAAAATATTTGTAATATTATTTCTTATAACCATCATAGTGACAAAACAACTGATAATATATAATTTGTCATTTTATTTAATAAAAATTGTTTCTAGTTGAAATAATTTTTAATAGCAATATATAATTAAAGTATGGGAAATGTCCTATTTTGTTTTTTCTTACATCTTTTTTCACAGAAATAATAAAACAATACTCAAATCATAAACTTTATTTCATCTATTAGATGTTTGAGCAATACAATCTTAAACATGTGTATTGACAGTTATTTGTTAAAAGTTAAGAATGTCAATTTTTTTAAAGATATACATTGATATTTTAAATAAAGATTTACTTTCACATTTTATTTCATTAACATTTAATTTAAACTAGCTTTTTTTCTGAAACATTAGTTGAGATCTTGAATAAAGAAATGATATTCATAATTACATTCAAATGTTTTGAATGTTGATGAGGCTTTTATCCCAACATTGGAAGTAAAATGGTAGTGCTTACATATTGTCATGTATAACATATATCTAAGGGTATATTAATTAAAAACTGTTTGGAGTGCATAATATAGCAGCACTATAAGCAAATGACATTAAATATGATAATCAAAGGTATGTTTATCTTTACTCCTTTTTTAATTGGAACAGGGTTTAATTTTATATGTGATCTTCTCAAATATTATATTTATTTTGAAATGCAATTATTCAATTAGAAAATTGTAGAAAAATTAGTTTTATTTTATTACATATATATATATATATATTGCACATACATTAATAAGTTATCTTTGCAAAATTTATGATTCAACACTGATGAGTTGAGGGGTATGGACGGATTATATTTTTACTAGGTGTATTTAAAACTTATCCTGAAAAAATATCTGCATATCAAATTGTCTGGACAAAATTTGCTCAAGTTTAACCAGTAACCTCCATACACAGAATATATTTAGTAATCAATGGTCCTTGATTTTATAACATTTTTTTTTCCTATCCACAATTTATAAAGAGAGTAAAACCAGGTGAAATAATTATGTTTTCTTAGGATATAAAATTGGAACCAGTAACAGTTTGAGACATCCAACATCCAGAACATCCAGGAGACAAAAAAAAATATAGTGAAATTTTACATTATATTTCCATGGGTCTTTTGTAAGCCAGTAGATCATCATGTTTATATAAAGTGTGTAATTTTTCATACATATATTTGAAAAAATATAAAAGGTTGTCATATTGTCCATCATATGGTTTGCATAAAGTATGGTTTTCTTGTGTGTGTATTGGAAAATGTTTAGTAAGTTCATTTTCATAGAGTATACTACGACCCCAAGCACTCATATGTAACTCCAATAATAACTGATGCAATGCTTCAATTGTTGAAAGATACCATCTGGGACTTCCCTTTTGATGGCGCCAAAACTGAGATATTCTATTTTGTAAAACAATTTGAGGTATTTTTTGTAATCTTTTATCTGCAAATATTCCTCGACTCTGATTCCATGTACTATCAATTAAAACTAACCGATTAATTGGTAATTCTTCTGCATGATATATTTCATTATTACCATTATTATGACTGAAGATTTTTGTCATCAAAGTACCAACATTATATCCAGAAGGCAATTGAGCTAAAACATTTTCAGTGTAAGTCTGAGAGTTGCATTTACCCGTAAACAACTCTTTAACAGTGCGAGCTTCTGTTCCTGGATATAACAAAACTGTTCTCCCATCTATTACATATTCTGGTATTTCAGGATATGTATAGACATTAACATCACCAGGCGCTAAGACAGCGGCATGGGCTGCGGTGCTTTTACCGTCTATTTCACGTTTGTGTTTGATTATATCAACTTTTATTGGCAGCTAAAAATTAAAAAATATAAGTACCATGGTAAAAAATATTTTAATAAACTAACAATATAAAATAAACTTATGTTCTTACACTACATATCGGAATGCGACCTTCTAAACAGGACACGGGAACAAAGCATGTATAGCAAAAATACATTCGGGATTTACCACAACGTGGGCATGGGCTACGATTGCTTACACCATCTAATGTACTTGAATTCGATATTTTAAGTCCTTTAAACGGATTATCATCACGATTTCTTGCTTCAAGACTTTTAGGGTTCATACTTTTTAATTAGATATTTCTAAGGAATAAGCTCATAAACTTCCTACGGAAAATGAGATTAGGCTTCATACTAATTAAATTACTGAAATGTGAAAATAGGTCAGAAAGACATCCACTTTTTACACGAGACTATACCACACCACAAGCTTGACATTGACATGTAAAATAAAAAATATTAGACTTCACAGATAATACATACACAATTATTTACATGATAATACATATACTTTTTTATTTATACTATCAAAGAGTACACTACAATCAGTATGTTTAAAATTCAAACGCGTTGGACGCCGTAGATTGTATGTCTTCTAAAGTCTTATACTTTGAGCATAACTTTATTAACATTGCTTGAAATGAAATCAAATAAAAATACTAAGTTCAAGTAGGCTTTTACAACCACTCTTGAATCGTCATTTTACGGAATTAAATTATATAAATAAAGCTATCACAGTTTCGGAATGTATTTTCTACCGAAAAAAAGGCAACCGACAAGAAACTCAGTAGTTATTTGGTAGTTACTCTTTTCCAACATTTTAAATAAAAAGTGTTGTTAATCAAATTCAATATCTTTATATAATACATTCTGTCTGAAAGCTATAAAATAAAAGCTCCAAGCTTTTTATCTATACTAATATTATAAATGCGAAAGTAACTCTGCGTGTCTGTCTGTTGCTCTTTGACAGCCAAACCACTGAACCAATTTTGCGTAATACCCTAAAACGCAAGCGAAGCCATGGAAGACAACTTATCTATATACTAGTATATAAACGTGTATTAAATTATCCTTTATTAATTATTGTTTTTTTAACGAAGGATTTCAATTTGTGAATTTAAGATAATGAAGTTAATACTTTTTATTAGACTTAAATTGTCAATGCCGTATTTAGATGCTAATTGCTAGTAGGCCGGTACCGGTAGACAGTAATGGAAACATTGCTCGACGGTGAGAATAAAAATCGAGTAGCGTAACTTGAAAATAATTTAATGAAAATTTCGTTATTGTAATTGTCACGCGAAGTTTCTACCCAAATAAACTTTACGGAGTTTTATATACAATTATATTTCTGTCTGATACAATAATTAAGATTTCCTCATAAAAAATAAATTTATCTTTTATTTTTAGATCATTAAAGATAGTTTGAATTATATTGTAACGATAAATGAAAGCCCATATTTGATGCTACATTTGTTTGCCTTTTTTATTGATAGATTCAATAGTTTAAATTACTTCATAATTCTATTCAATTTTTGTACATTCGTGGAAATATATCAGAAATAAAATCCTTAATTCGTAAATGATAATACTTTCAAATTACGTTTATATTAATAATAGGGTACTGCTTAGTGTAGGCCCAGGTCTACATTATTAGCAATTTGAAATATATTACCGATTTAAAATATGTACTTATAAATAAAACATATTTTACTTTAATATAAAATATCAAATAAATAACTGAAAGCTTAAAGAATTATTTTCAAAACATAAAATACATCTCAAACGAAATACGATACATGTACCATAACAAACCCTACAAATATATCATCTATTTTCGTTATTACGTCAAAGTGTAGTGCTTATTTGTGATTTAAAATATTTTACAGTAATTCAAGTATAAAGATAAGGTAAATCAATTTGCAATATTAGAATAATGATTTTATTTATGAAGCGTTTATATACCCTTAAAAGGTTTCCCGTGATATTCCTATTACCTATCTTGTTTAGGACAATGACGCCATTTTGTCGCGCCGGCTGATCAGTAATATTATTTTTAAATAATTTTTCCATAATATCGTCTATTAATTGCTATAAAAAGTCTATTATTTAAATTGGCAGTACCCTGGAATATAGTTTGGACGATAGTTTTGTGTAAACCAACGCGCATACTGACGATGTTAATATATTGATTATGTGTATTCTATACCGCAAATATGAATATCGAAAGGATGTTATTTAGTTTATTTGCAGTGATATTAGAAACTATAGTTTAAATTGTATATATTTCTTAAATCGCTTACAAATATATATTTTTTATTGCATAAACTGATACTTCTAGTAAAAGTACTTGCAATAAAATTTCTTAATAAAAAATCACTTGTTTGTTAAATTGTTCCAAAAATAAATGTTTTAAATCTAATCATATTGATTTAAGGAGGAGGGAAATGATTAGAGTTATGTTATAATAATGACAATATCAATGAAGGAACAAGATCAGATGCCCGGGGAGGTAAATAATATGCTATATTTTTGTAACTTTGTATTATTGTTTTTATTAAATTAATTTGTACTATTATAAAAACTTTGAATTATAGATGGGGTTCCCCGAGGCTAAACTCAAAGCATTAGAAGAGAAAATTTCCCATCCCCGATGGGTGGTACCTGTTTTGCCTGAACAGGAGTTAGAAGCTCTTTTAGTAGCATCTACTGAACTAGCTGCAAAAGGTTTGTTTCCTATAAACTCTGACTCGAAACATTATTATTAATATGAAAAGTAAAACGAGTGGTGGTGTAATTTGATACTTTAATATGTTTTTATTGTTATAGGCGAAGATATAAATAATCCAGCCTGTCAAAGATTTTACAGTGATGCTTTGACGGTGTCATTTACAAAGATTTTAACTGACGATGCAGTCTCATCTTGGAAGAATAACATTCAGCAATGTGTGCGATCAAACTGTGAAAAGCTGGTTAAATTATGTGCCATGAAATTGGATGATTCTAGATTTTTACATTTGCTACACATAGCTTTTAATCCAAACAACAAGTATGATTCTTTTGTAAAAACATGTTTAGACTTTTGGCTTATTTATCAGTTTCTCATGTTTATTTTATTTTTAGATTTCATACTTTTAATGCATCAAGATCATCGGAAGGTTTATCGGCACCAAATATTTCTACAACTGCCGGGCAAGGTTCAACACAGGAGTCTGAAGTGTTTGCAAAATCACAAGATCATCGGACACCAAGAGGATGGCTGGTCCATCTTATTAATGTGTAACTATCTTTCAAATACTATTGCTACTTCTAGTTCGATCCATCTGCATCTGTAGTGTTAAATATGTATATCTTTATTTAAAATTTGTTATTTAATTTATAGATTTGGCCAAGCAGGAGGTTTTGTTAAGTTAAGGGAAAGATTTGAATCTATTATGGGCTTTAAAAAATCTGAATTGACATCATCGGTTATAAGTGAAGAAAAAGTATTGAGTGAAATAATGGAAAAAGAAAATGAAGAAACTAAGTTAAATGTAACTGAAAATATTATGCCTGTAACAGAAAACATGGAGGTTTGTTCATTTTACAAATGTTGAGAAAAACATAAAGGACTAATAAAATATGCATATCATATGGTTATTAAATTTCAATAAAAACTATGCTAATAAATTAATTGATTTCAGAATTCAATTACAAGAAATGAACAACCATCCTCTCTAGAACAATCTACAAGTGGAGATACACGAGTAGCTGCTGTATGGCAATTAATACGCCCTTTTGGTGTTTGCCATGATCTCCTCACTCCAAATACTGTCACTATATACCTCTTACCTGTTTTGGTAAGCATATTATTATTTATTTAATGAATTAAAATATGTAATGGCTTACCTGATGGTGTTTACCCAGAGATACTGTCATTACAAGAAGTATAAATGCACTGCTAATTAATTAATAACTTGGTAGTAGAGCTTTGTGGTAGCCAGTTTCGGTTAATACACTCATCACATATTCAACCACTAAAACAGCAGTACTTTGTATGGTTTTGTTGTGGATAGATGAACATCTTAGTTCACAATGTTAGTGATACCTCAACAATATACCAATCTGGTTTTGGTTGCAGGTGACTGAGGTGGAATGTACTTTACATTGTTCATATGTTATTTTAGTTGAGACAATCTTTTTCATTAATAAGTTATATTAATTGTCACATTTCTCATATTAAATTATAGGAATGTATTCCAACTCTCCTCGAAAGTCTTACAGATGAAGAATTAAAGAGAGAAGCTCGTGGCAGTGAAAACAAAACTGACACAGTGTCTTGTTTGATTCGAGCTTGCAAATCTGTATCTGTTAAGACTCCTCAACATCACAGTCTCTTGAAATGTAAGTTATTGTTATAATTAGCTTTTTATCGATATAAGAATTTGTGTGTAATACATAAGAAAAGTGTGAGTTTCATTAACTACTGTGTAATATTCATAATATGAGTTTTATAAAGAAAATTTGTGAAAAAACAGTAATAATATATTCCTGTTTCAATCAAGATTTCACAAAAATAATTAATTTTTTACATTATTTATATTGGTAATTTTATAAAAAATAAATTTATTTGAAATCAAGTAAAATAATTAAATGATATTATATTAATTAATGATATATTTTTAATTTATAAAGACCACAAAGCTTTAGTTCTTTTGTAATACATTTATATAATATTTCATTTATTTATATAATATTTCAACTTTATTAAAATCAAATATCTTATAACCTTAAACTCTTATCTTTAGAAATTCGAGAAATAATTTTTTTTTTGTTCATCTTGGCTAAAGATTAGTTAAAGTAGAATCATGTCACAATTTTTTGTATTGATAATTGCGTTGACTGAAAAAAGACCTGTTGATATGGAATTTAAAAATATATTAGTAATACTATATTATTATAGATTACAAACTAAGCTTAACTAAGTTTTGAGGAAGTGTAGCATTTTCAATCATGTAAAAATTAGGATTATTACCAATTTTGATCATTAACTTTTATTTCAGAAGCAAGATGAAGTTATATTAATTAAGTGTAAGAGAAGGGTAAATGAACGTGATTTGGAAGCATTACTTCAGGTTGAAGGCTGGTTGCAGACCCTGTAGCTGCTAAGGGGCGCAGTTTTTGTTTCTCCCCTATGCTGCTACATTGTCTGTAATCATCCTACAAACGTCATTACACGAGATTCGCCACATCAGCTTCTTGCGCATGTTTTTATTTTTGTTTAAACTGAAACAATTTATATTTCGAGTTAAAAAACGATTTTATTATAAATTGTTTTTAAGTTTATTTAGGTTATGCTGAACGTAAAGCTTCAATTTCATATTTTATTAAGGATTATTAAAGAAATAGTCCTAGTGACTATTTATTTAATAGTCCTAGAGACTATTTCTTCAATAATACTTAATAAAATATGCTTTTAATTTAGTGTTATTATTTTAAGTAGTAGTTTAAAAGTGTCGTCTTTATTGTGTGAAGTGTTAATTGTATAGATTATACAATTGGTCGCTGAGCGTATGCGTTCCTGATCTCTGTCTGTTGCTTATAACTAGTGATGCACTAGAAAAGTAAACAGTTTACAAAACCTTGTATCATTGTTTTTCATTCGCTCAAAATCATAACATTGTACAGAACAATATTACATGTTAATAGGGCAAATAAATGACAATCATATTTTTAACATAATTTCTTGATAACATGTTCAATTCAACCGCAGACATGCCAGGAATCCATTTTCTCAGCAGTTGGATATTATTATTAATTTCTCAAATGCCATATTGTATTGTGTTTATAATATGTGCTTTGAACAAATTATATCAAGAATATTAAACTCCAATCAAACTAAAAAGTCTGTAAATTTTTTGTATTGCAATTATTATTTGTAATATAATTGCAATAAAAAAAATTATCAATTGTACAATGTGTTTAACTATAATTTTTAATATGTTACAGTCAAAGTAGTGACGTTAAAAACCGTTTTTTTTACAGCTTTAGAGATGTTTCGGTTGAAGATGATCTTACGATTATTACAAATGTCTTCATTTAATGGGAAAATGTCAGCTTTAAATGAAATAAATCAACTGATAAGTACAATTTCACAACAACCTAAGCCCGAGTGGCTTACACCTGCAGTAATTACGGTATGTTTGTGTTGCGAGTGTGAGTGTGCTTACATGATCTAACCTTTTAACGGTGTATTTGAAGTTGGGTTTACATTTTTTAGAACTGGATTCGTGAGAATAAAGTTGTAGATATAGTCTTACGCGATTCTCTTCACCAACCTCAGTATGTGGATCGACTGGAAAAAATGCTTAGGTTCATGATCAAAGAAAACTCCCTTACAAGGGACGACTTAGATGCAATATGGAGGGCACAGCAAGGTAAACACGAGGCGATAGTCAAAAATCTCCACGACCTTCTCGCTAAACTCGCTTGGGACTTTACACCGGACCAGCTGGACCATTTATTTGACTGTTTTAAGGTAAACTTTGTCGATCTATTGTTATTTATTAAGTAAATGTGAAATCTTATAGGATAATTCAAATAATTATTGTACATTCGCAGGCAAGTTGGGCAACATCAAGTAAGAAACAAAGTGACAAATTACTAGAAGTTATACGAAGACTCGCTGAAGACGATAAAGACGGTGTAATGGCGAATAAAGTAAGATAATATTTAAACTGGACTCCGCGTTTTCGCACTAAAACTGTATTCCTTTTTGAGATTTTATATTCTTTTAGGTACTTGTACTATTCTGGAATTTAGCACACTCCGACGAAGTATGCACGGAAATCATGGACGTAGCACTGGCAAATCTTATTAAAATACTCGACTACAGCTGCAGTCAGGACCGCGATGCTCAGAAAACTTTGTGGCTAGATAAGTATGTACTTGTTTAAGTTGACTTTTATTTAATTATTCAGTTCTTATTAAAATCATTTTTTTAATTCTATTATTTCAAGGTACTTTCACATTTAATGAAATAATAAAATATTAAAATCTTCTAAAGATGATTTTTTAAGACGAGTTTAAGTCCAACTGAGGCCGCCGAGCTCGTTACTCGTGATTCGGATTATTTTTTTTTAAATAAACTAGTTGTACTCGCGTTTTGGGGCTTAGTCGTCAGTGTTAGATATAAAACAGTAGTTTGTCTTTCTTTGGGGCTCGAGCTTGCTCCATACGAAATTAATTCAAAATCCGTTCAGTGCTTTGGCCTCGAAAGAGCAACAGACAGACAGAGTTACTTTCGCATTTATAATATCAGTATAGATTGCTAGCTTAAGAACGGTCCAACGTTTCTACGCACATATTATGGGCGCTTACGCCTATAGGTACCGTATGCAGTCGGGTCTAAGACAAAGAGTTCGTTTAGATGCGTGGAGGAGCTGAAGAGCAACGACAAGTGGGTGCTGCCGGCGCTGAAGATGATGCGCGAGATCTGCTGCCTGTACGAGGCGGGCGGCGGCTCGGGCGTGCGGCCGCACGTGACGCGCCAGGAGCTCATCGACCGCCTGCAGACGCAGCACTCGCTCGTCATCCTCGTCACCGACTCGCTCACCCACTACATGGACGCCGTGCGGACCAAGTTGGCAGGTTAGCTTGCCTCTGTGCCATCTCTCTTTGTATTCTTTGTGTTACCGTTTCTGACGTGTTGTTTTGTTTCTGACAGAGGAGAGTGAAATAGATTGGGAGAATTGGCTTCCCGATGGAAGATATCCGCATGCGGCGCAAGTTCATGAAAGATTAAGTTTTCTTCGCTTTCTTCTTAAGGATGGGCAACTGTGGCTCTGTGCTGAGCAAGTGAGTATATTTGTTTTTGAGGTGGCTTAGACTTTTATTGTTAAATGAAGAGTTAATTATAAAATTGTTTTTCTCAGGCGAAACAAATTTGGATATGTCTAGCCGAAAGACCGGCTCACTTAGGGGATCGTGAGGCTTGCTTTCGCTGGTTTAGTAAGCTGATGGGTGAGGAACCCGATTTAGATCCGAATATTAATTTGCATTTTTTTCGTCGGAATATTATGACACTGCCGCCTAATTTATTAACTCACTCCGGAATAAAATGCTTTGAGAGGTAAGTGGAACAAATTATACAAGATATATTAAAAGTAATTTTGAATGGATAGTAAATATGTCTAATAAAAAAATATGTTTCAGGTTTTTTAAAGCCGTTAATTCCAAAGAAGGTAAACTTAAAGTTAAACGACGTAGTTTTTTATTAAACGATGCCGATCTCATAGGATTAGATTATTTATGGAGGGTGAGTGTAAAATTACATGCATTGGATAAATTATTAGTTATTTAACATTAAATAAAGGAGTGACTACACTTCTAAATAAATACCCCCCTATATACCAAAGTATCAGTGTGTCTGACAACATTTATTTTATGATACTAATAATATGAATACGAATGATATTATTACTATCATCATCAGCCCGCATTCGTCCACTGCTGAACATAGGCCTCTCCAAATGCACGTCACTGTGGTCTTTCTTCGGCAACTCGCATCATTATTACTATAGCAATAAACATTTGGGTGCCGCAGGTGATAACCGAGTGTGACGACGAGATCTCAGTGCGCGGCACGGAGCTGCTGCGCGAGGTGTGCACGTGCACGGGCCCGCAGCTGTCGCCCGCGCACCACCACGAGGCCTTCCTCACGCACTGCTGCGCGCGCACGCAGCGTCTGCAGAAGGACATGGACCTGGGCGGTGCGACTTTTACGGCCTTACTATAAATATAGGGAAAAACTGTAGTAGTTCAATATTACATTAAGAAAATCCCTCAAATAAGAATGGGAAAAAGCAATATTTTAAACATGATAATAATTTTAATAACTATTTCAGATGCTGCTGAATGTTGTACAAGGATGTGTAGAGTAATTCGTGCCATACAGGAATATATTAATGAATGTGATAGAAGATTCACTGCAGAGCGACAAATTCTTCCGATTTATAGATCGGGTAGAGGCAGGCAATGTACTATAATAGTAAGATTTAACTTTCAAACGGGCCAAAGACAAATTGAAGATATAGAACTGTTTTCACACTCAAATGAAACATTACATTCATTACGATCTGCAGTTCAGAGAAGGTAAAACAGTAAACTTCGTGAATCGATTATTCGAAATTGGTTAATTTTCTCAAATCCTACATTTTTGTTGCAGGTTAAAATGTGCGTCTGATAGTAATATTAAATTAGAAATGTACATAAATAAGTTAGAGTTGTATGTAAATGGTGAGCTTTTGGACACAAGTTTTGACCGTAAAATACTCTCACAAATACCTCTTAGGGACAAAACTGTAATCGTTGCTAAGGTAACCTTTATACTTTGAATTTTACCTTGAACTTATTTTATTATATTATATAATATTATATGAGAAATTATGAAATTTTACGGTCACTTATATATTGTCAGGTATATGATGGGCAAGTGTGTGGAAGTGGTGGTTGTGGATCTTCAAATGAATCCAGTAGCGATTCGAGTACGTCATCTCCGCCGTTACCCCCTACTCCGGAACACGCGTTACCGGGAGTCGTTAGTATATTACATGCAAGTAAATCTTATTAGATATTTGTTTTATTATTTTTATTTATCTTATGTTTTTTGCAGCTTTTTGCACAAGGCTCGTGGTACCTTCCATTCATATTGGATTTGGAACATATTGGTATTACAAAAGGGCATGCTCAGTTAACTGAAGCAGCCCATCTTTTGTCACAAATCTGTCCTAGTCATAAACAAACAGTAAGTCACATACTTTCTATATATTTCATTTACTACCATTCTCTGTGACAATTTATAATTGAACAAATTTTTCAGGTGGAAAAATTAACAGAAGCGCTTCTTAGCCGAGATGATACCAAATTAAGAGATATGCTGTATGGACCAGCCCCACCTACTGTTGCTTATAATGTAGAGGTTTGTATTAAATTATTATTAATATTTTATTTGTGTTTGCGTACTTAAAGAAATTATACGATAAAATTCGAGCTACTTACAGGTACTATACAGCATGGTGATGCCTTCATCGGATACAAGATTAGAACGTAACCGTAGTTTTCAGTTAGCGTGTGTTAAGAAGGCTCCACTTTTAGTGCAATGCTTATCCGATAGCGAGTTTCTAAAAGATGCGGCTCCGCACACTAGAAGGTAAAACAATTACATCTGATTAGCGTCAGCATACAAGTTACGTTTTAAAAAAATCATTAAATAATCATTTAATTTCAGAGTCGGCTATTTGGCTTTGGTACGACTATCCAAATTGGCTCTGTACACTTTAGGACATCTTTTCGAAATACTCGCACCAGATGGCTCTGACACCTCTGTAGATAAAGAGTTTCGGTAAGAAGCATTAAATTTATGCTTAAATAGTAAGAAAATATATAGATGTTACGTTACATTGAATATATGTTTGGTTAATATTTACAGAATGGATGTGACAATATTGAGGGAGGCATTGCAAACGGTACCTAACCATAATTGTGAGCTTATTGTTAAGGCCATAGCTGAAAAATTGGCGAATACTTTAGGTGAACAGGTGATTAAAACTCATATATTATATTTTTAAAATTTTCAGCAATAGTATTAGGATCATACAATTGTGAACATCAAGAACACAAATCAAATATTTGGACTGTTATTTTGATTACGAGGCAAGTTTTTAGACGTTTACTGTCTCCTGAATTAAAATGTGCCCTAAGATCCACTGAATGATTTAATATACTGACCCTTTATAAAGTAGTTTATAGTGACCATAACGTTTTAGTTTTTTTGATAAATTAATATTGCGTAAATTTGAACTCTGGGGTAATGCAGCTGACATTAATACTATTTTTGTACTGCAGAAGAGGGCTATTCGTGCAATTTATAACCTGGGCCCAAAAGATTCGTTAAGAGATAAATTTAAAGAAATTAAAATAATGACTGTCGCTTCTCAATTTGTTTTTGATAATGTTATGTATGTACGCAAAAACATAAACGATTTTCCCAGAAATTGTGACGTACATTCTATTAACACTAGGAACAAGAATAAACTTGTTACTCCAAGTACCCAATTACACAGGGTTAGTAACTCTTTTTTGGGGCAATGTATACGTTTTTACAACAGGATCCCAGAAAACGTTCAAAATTATTCAATTATAAAATTCAAAAGAATCGTTAAAGAGCGTTTGTGTGCTAAAGGATATTACAACACTAATGACTTTTTAGTTGACTGCACACCTTGGGAATGAAATGATCGCCTCCAGGCTGTTTCAAATAACTAAAATATAATAATTACTGTACATGCAAAATGAAAAAAAAAAAAAAAATATCCCGCTGAGTTTCTTTCGCCGGTTCTTCTCAGGTCCGAGGTGCTAAATTCCGAACCGGTGGTAGATTTTTGACAATCAATAAGCAAGTGTAAACACTTCTATATTGAATAAAGATTTTTGATTTTGATTTTGATTTTCTAAAGACCTCATGGTCAAATAAGATGGATTACAGTATTATGTGATTTACTAAAAACAATTTATGAAATAAATAAATATCAAGAATTTGTTCAGTCTAGGCAATCGACGTATGTACGACGATGTAATATAAATGGTCTAGGTTTCATCAGTATAAAAGTAACGTTTGTACATCATGTCGGAACAGATGGTGACCAGCAGCGAGGACAGCGACTCAGTGTCGTCGTTGGTGTGGTGGCGCGTACCTACCACCGCCACCGTGCGCGCGCTCTACTCGCTCGCACACTCCGTGGCGCAACCCGTCGACCACAACGGTCTCGTGCACTCGGATGACGTCATATGTGAGTGATGACGTAGCCGTTTTTCGCCTTTATGCGTATGGGAACGCATTTCGAATCAGTTCCCAAACCTTGTTTTTTTTTTAATTTAAATCCAACTGCTTTTGAGTTGACAGAGGCTAAAAGAATAATGTTTACAGTGGTGCGCGAATGCATGGAAGTCGTCACCATATGCATGGCATTAGGTGGTGGACATCTGGAATCTCTTCTACATGAATCCTGGTGGCAAGAAACGGCGCTGTACTTAATGATCGATTGCCCCAACCCACAGGTTAAAATTTCATTTGCTTAAAATTTGATGTATTAAAGTACCTATTTAAAATATCTACTTTAAGTTTGAGTCCACTTTCATGTTACATCTTTCCTTACTATTATGTCTTAAGTTACTAAGGAATACTTTTACTTGTCTGTAAATATATATGTAATGACAAAAAAATCTGCACGTAAGCTCATCTCATTCCTTATCCAAAGAGCGAGTGTTGTGTAACGGCAGGTGCGGGTGTCGTGCGCGGAGCAGCTGCTGGCCATGTGCGCGTGGGGCGGCGGCGGCGGCGCGCGCGGGGCGCTGGCGGCGCTGGGCGGCGCGGGCGGCGCGGCGGCCACGCCCCGCCTCACGGCGCACGCTCGCCACGCGCAGCAGTTCCTGCAGTTGTTGTGCCGCCTCGTGTCGCTCGCTGGGCCCACCTCGCGTACCTTGGAGGACTTGACCGTCGAGGTGGATATCCGTGATTCTGGAATTTTCGAGTTACTAATACAATAACAAACGAACAAATGTGAATAATATTTGTAATTTCATAGGTTGAGTGGCTTCGAGCCGTACGCGCTAATCCTGCCATCCTGGACGATACTTTACTAGAAGGCCATCTAAATCTCACCAAAGAATTATTTACACATGTCCCCGCCCAAGTAAAATACCAGTATGGCTCACATCCGGACCATAAAGACTCTGGCCTTATAAAGGTAAAAATGGAAAACTAACCGTTTTTATTAATTATAGTTTACTGTTGTGACCGCTATTAGGGTAGTAAAACATTTTATATATATATAATTATGATAACTATTTCAAAAAATACCAAATCAAATACCATTAGAGGGGGTCACTTTTGTGTTGGTAGGATAATATTAGAACATTGCACTTATATACAACAACTGTAAGTTATTTTAAACTCAATCTAATAAGCGTTATGTGAACAGATAGAATATGAATAAAATTAAGTATTCTTTTTTGTATAGAATTTCTTTATTTTTTTGTTTATTTATTAAAAATAGTTGTGCAGAGGTAGTAATGCATTGATACATCTGGGATGTTAAAAATTAAAATTTTACAAAAAAGTTTTTATTTTTGAATAAATATATAAATCTCACAGGAAGTGACAACCGAATTCCTGTGGCCATACTCTTGGGCGTGGTGCCACATGGGAGCCGAAGGCGATCAGATAGGCGAGCAGCCGGTTGAGCAGACGGGTCAGCAGACAGGCGAGCAGGCGGACGAGCCAGCGGGTGAAGAGGGCGTAGCGCCGCTGTGTCGCACGCCGGGCGCGGCCGCCGCCGCCACCGACCTGCTGCTGGCGCTCGTCGGCGCCTGCGTGCCCAACATGGCCGCGCTCGCAGACCTCCTCGACCGGATGTTCTATAGCGGTAAGTGCGGGATAGTTCTTAATGCGGGAGAAAAGGGGATTATCTAATTCTGCAGTGTTATTATTGATGTTATGCTTCGAATTGTCACATTACCTTTAATTAATGCCAGTATGTGGTCCATTCAGATAAGAGCATGGGTCTCACCGAGTGGGAGTACATGCCGTGTGTGGGTCCGCGGCCGGTGGCGGGATTGGTGGGGCTAAAGAACGCGGGCGCCACCTGCTACATGAACTCTGTGCTGCAGCAGCTATACTGCGTACGCGCTGTGCGAGACGTGCTGCTGGCCGTTCAAGGTGACTAGAACGCATAATGATTATTTAGTTATCATAGTTCACTTTCTTTATCGTTAAATTATTTTAAAGGTGCGGCGACCGACCCAAATGAAGATTTTTCAGGAGAATCACATCACCACAGCATTTTGGAGAACAACATAGAGGTATACGGTCGAAATAAATAAGCTTCTATGTATACGTTATTCAAAATGGATCACTAATCATGGAGTTTGTTTCAGAATAATAACGATTATAACATCAATATATTAAAACAAGTTCAGGCCATATTCGCGCATTTGCATTTTAGCAAACTCCAGTATTACGTACCAAGAGGACTGTGGGCACACTTTAGGTAAACAAATTAGTCTTAAAAAATGTTTATTAAATGTATTTAACTATACCTTAAAATATATGTCTAAATATATATTTTAGGCTTCAAGGAGAACCGGTTAATTTACGTGAACAACAGGATGCCGTCGAATTTTTTATGTCACTAGTAGAATCTCTAGATGAAGCACTAAAGTCCCTAGGTCAAGAACAACTAATGGCTAAAACTATGGGTGGCACATATTCGGATCAAAAGATCTGCAAAGGTTGTCCACACAGGTAATTAGAATATTTGTTTTGTTTATAAAACTCAAGTAAATGCCAAGTTTTGAAAAAGAAATTACTCTACTTTATTTGGTTTGCCCTAGCCTGTCTGGGTAGATACCACCCACTTATCACATATTCTACCGCCAAACAGTGACACTGTATTGTTTTCCCGATGAAAGAGTGAGTGTGACAGTTTAACTACAGGCACAAGGGACTTACATCTAAGTTCCTAAGGTTGCTGGTTCCTAAATGCTTATTCTAACGCGCAAATATCTTCCATTTATCATCAGGTCACTTACTTGTCCATCTTGCCTATCTAAAGTAAAAAATATCAAATGTGTTTTTCAATAAAACTTTATTAATATAAACTGAAAAAAATGTCATATAATATATATGTTCCACTTAGCTATAAAGACAACTTTATTCATTAATAACACAGTAATACATAGATGAGGTGTTTTCGTATTATGTAAATTATAATATTTAATGGTCATCATCAAATATAATAATTTATATCACCGTATTCAGGCAATACATCGCATTCGCAGCTACACTCAAAATAATGCAACAAACAAACAAAAATGAAACGATAGTTGTATTTTTTATTTTAAGTTGCAACCGTAAACTTTTCTATACTAATGTTATAAATGCGAAAGTAACTCTGTCTGTTATCATTTCACGGTCAACCCACTGAACTGAATTTGAGGAAATTTTGTTTGCAACAAGCTTGAAACCCAAGGAAGGACAGACGCTTTTTTATACCTCACACCTAACATCAATAACCGCATAACCTCCCTTTATACGCGAGTGAAGCCGAGGCCGAAGACTAGTTGTTCATATTTTAGTTGATTTTTTTTTGCAGATATTGCAAGGAAGAACCATTTAGCGTAGTCTCCCTAGATATTAGAAATATGTCGCGGTTGCAAGAATCCTTAGAGGCATATGTTCGTGGTGAACTACTGGAAGGAGCTGATGCTTATTACTGTGATAAATGCAGCAAGAAGGTACAAATTTATTCCGATTTTGTAATATTATATACAAATTTCAAAACATCTTACTAATATTGTCTTAATTTTAGGTAGTAACAGTGAAGCGATTATGTCTTAACAAATTGCCTCCGGTATTAGTAATTCAGCTGAAAAGATTCGAATATGATTTCGAGAAAGTGTGTGCTATAAAATTTAACGACTACTTTGAATTTCCCCGAGAACTGGACGTCGAACCTTACACGGGTATGTCGACGATAACATTTAATCATTCGTAAAAAAAATAAAAAGTTTTTTTAATACTGTGGAGGACCAAAAAAAGTGCTCTAGCACTGCACCAAGTAACAGCACTACAGTAAAACATAAATCAAAAACATACCGTGGACGGTTTGTATATGCCCAAGTAACAATATACTAAGGGTTATACATTTCATACCAGCATAATTTTTAATTTATCGATAGACTTGAAATTTTTGACATCGATATGACATAAGAACAGGGTAGGGTAGTAACGTAGAGCCGATGTTGCAGCGTGGGGCTTGGCGCGCGCGGAGGGCGACGCGTCGCTGTGGGAGGGCGCCGAGCACACGCCCGAGACGCACTACCAGCTGAGCGGCATCGTCGTGCACTCGGGGCAGGCGTCCGGCGGCCACTACTACTCGTATGTCTTGCTCAGGTACGACGACAAAAAATCCTATTTATGTTTTCTTGTCCAAAAATTAAAAGAGACTTTGAATACTTTACTAGTTATAGGATACTTTAATTTTTTGGGTATTGCTCATATCGACTTTTTACGACAACAGAGATAATGGCAGTGAAACGGGTCGTTGGGTGAAGTTGGACGATGGCGACGTATCCGAGTGCGCCATGCATGACGATGACGAGATGAAGGCGCAGTGTTTCGGCGGAGAATATATGGGCGAGGTGCGAATAATAGTCTCTTGACAAATAATTTATGTAACTCTAAAACCTGGGATATTCAAAATAATTTGGTTTCCTTCAAAATATAAACATAAAACCTTCGAAATTAATCAAACCAGTAATAGAATACGACGACATCTGTTTACAAATGGGGAAAAAATGTTAGTAGTATCTGAAATGAGTGCAAAAGAGTTTCTATAATGTTCTAGGTATTTGATTCTACTATAAAGAGAGTATCCTATAAACGTCAGAAGAGATGGTGGAATGCTTACATGCTCTTCTACACGAGGAAAGACACGATTGAAACAACTGGTCTTGAAAACTCCATGCAAAATATGACCCTCAAGTGAGTCTTATCTACTGAGTGTTGTTTTTTTATTTACATTCTAATGTTGCTAAATTTGCTCATCTGTTACAGAGAAAGTGCCATACCGAAGCCTATCTGGAATTCTGTTCGTCGTAGCAACATTGCATTTTCCCATAATCAAGATCAATTTAGCCTTGAACATTTTAATTTTATGAAAAAACTGTGTTGTATGCGACTACAAGTACTACCTGGTTCGCAAAGTGCTGTATGGGTAAATATAATAAGAAGTTGCTATAAATAGCATTTTTAAGTATCGTCAATTAAATATAGTGATAACGAATATTATGTAATAATTTCAGGGCCCAGAACATGAAGAAATGTCAATGTTAGCTGTGCAATTAGCTTCCAAGTTCCTGTTTCAAGTTGGTTTTCACACAAAGAAAACTTTGCGTGGTCCACCTTCGGATTGGTAATTACTTCTAAGTTTTACAGTAATAGATGAAATAATAACATCAGTTAGACACAAAACACTGTGGTTCTAGTTTTAGGACTTATTTATCTTATGGGATCTTTTTTTTTTATTCAGATTTCGATTTAATGAAATATACAATTTTGTTTTCTTAAAAGGTTTCACATAAGGTATTCTACCGTCAAATACAGCAATACTTAGCATTGTTGGGTTCCGGTTTGAAGGGGGAATGAATCAGTGTAACTACAGGCACAAGTTACATAAGATCTTTGTTCCCAAGGTTAATGGCACATTAGCAATGTAAGGAATGGTCAATATTTCTTACATCTTCAAAACCGTCGCGTGGCCCATTTGCCCGTACCTTTACCCCGAGAAAAAAAATTAATAATAAAACCAGGATTTCCTTCGCCTGATTTATTATGAAATACTTTTTTATCCTTGCGTGAATAATTGTTATAAAAATACGTATTTTACGCAAAAATCCTAAGAGTAAAGTTTAAACTGAGGAGTTCAACATGTTTAAAATTATATTATCTACTGTTTTTTTTTCCACTTACAGGCATGATATTCTTTGCCATCACTTAAGATGTTCTCAAGCGGTTAGAGCTTGGTTTGCAACGGATCTATTTAAGCATCCCCATAGGTATGAGATTTTAACTTACAGTATCATTCAATAACAGCAAATAACCACTGTATAGCTGCATGTACAATATTTTTTTGTTTTAGGTTATGTGATTACTTACTTTCCTGTCCGATTGCCGAAGTAAGAGTGGTGTTTACAAAAATTATTGTATTCTTAGCTCATTTCTCGGTCCAGGATCCACCAGGTTAGCATTATATTGGAATTAAAATAACAAAAAACATTTAATACGTAGATATATTTCTATGTCAGCATTTTGGAAGGTTTTTTGGAATAAATAGTTTTGTTAAATTATTTTTTGAATTATATTAATTACATGAATATACGAAATAAAACAGTGAGCAGCGGGTACGGGTCGTGGTGCTCGCGCGAGGAGGCCACGTCGCTGTCGGACCAGCTGCTGTGCAGCGCGCGCGCACTGGCCGCGCCGCCGCACGCGCACCACTCCGATCACCGCCATCTGCCACTGCTCTTCAATCTTTTTCACGCCTATGCGATGCTCGGCCTTGGGGAGCGACACCAACTATTGCGGGTGAATAAGTCTCCCCTACCTATTTTAATTTATCTAACTTTTAATATTTTACAATTTATATTTTCATTGTCGTTCTACAGCTTAAGATTTTGGACATCGTGTTGACAGTCTGTGTAGAAGATACGACATCCTCGCTTGGAAAGTATCCATATCCAGAGTCGGCTAAAATACATCAGGTAAGATAAAGAATATAAAATCTAATGTAGTATTTCAGACATATTTCAGTTGTTGAAAATATTATTATTTTTCTATTAATTATTTTTTCTATATTAAATTTTGAGAATTGTTTTTGCGTGCGTAGGTTGTGTGCGCTCTAGTGCGGTGTTGCGATGTGAGTGCGCGATGCCAGTCAGCCAGTGCCAGCGAGGGAGCACTGCCGCTGCCCAACCCCTACGCGGAACCGCAACCCGCGCACGCGCACTCGTCGCGCCCTGTGCTCTCTGCCACTGCCGCTGATGTTCTCTACAACCGAACGGGGTTAGGATTGTCAATGTTTATAATTATTTAGTGAATTAAATTATCTTTAATAAATAATAGCATTTTATAGAAAAGACCTTAACTTATAATATGGTTATATTAGAAGTAAAGAATTCATTAATATCAGCCTTATATTGAAAAAAGGCATATAATACTAAAGTCTTCATCATCTTAAATTTTTATTAATTGCAATATACGTTGATTTTTAACGTATGGTATGAGTTTTTTTTTTTCTTTATAAATATTATTATTGTTTAGTCAATTATTATGATATTATAATAATTTCTCATGACGTCATTAAGCAAATAGAACGCTTTATTATTAATTTATATTTATTAATTTAATAAATTTAATTTAATTTATATTGGTAGGTCTTATATGAAGAAATTGACCGAGGAGTGTTGTGGCTGTGAAGAAGGAATCAGACTACTGCAGTTCTTGTGCTGGGAGCATGCGGGCTGGTCTCGTATGGCGCTGGCAGAATTACTCTGGCAAATGGCTTACGCATTCTGTTATGAATTACGCCGGCACGCCGACGCGCTGACAGCATTACTGCTCATGGAAGATAGCTGGCAGCATCACCGGATACATAATGCTATCAAGGTATGTCTTGCATATCCATTGTGTGCTGACAAAAGTATTAAGTATATATTATGATTTTAATTCGTCATCAATTGCGAAATTATCTCATTATTTCTTAGCTCTCTTCAAATTGTTTTTTAAAACATTAATTATTTATCTAACTTATTTAGGGTGTTTCGGAAGAGCGCCCAGGGCTCCTTGAGACGGCGCTGCGTGCACGTAGTCACTACCAAAAACGTGCATATGCATGTGTGAAGCTAGTGGTGGGAGTCATGTGCCGCACGCCGTTGGCCGTGCGCGCCGTGCACGCGCAGCCCGACGCGCGCCGTCGCTGGCGACAACTGCTCGCCTGGCTGCAAGACGAGCTCGACCGCGTTAGTTATCATTTAAAATTAAAGTTATTGCTTTAATGTAAAATCCTTCAACTTTAAGTATGTTTTTAAAATTCTTCAGCTTTTTTACAAAATATATTTACGAATGAAATCCAAATAAAAGGTAATAACAGGTTTTTCCTTTCAGAAGTATGGACCGGGAGGATACGGCTCGTACGGAACGTGGTCCCCACCTAGCATATCGAACGAAACCTCAAGTGGATATTTCCTGGAACGCAGCAATTCTGCCAGGAAAACACTTGAAAAGTAATGTTTTAACTAATCGTGAATATTTTGATATATAAACATCCAGTCCAAAACCAGAGCTTTATTCAGGCCCATCTGAGTGTGTATTCGCTCACTCAATAATTATTTTATTACTAGCATCATCGTTTCAGGGCGTATCAGCTGTGCCCCGAAGAAGAAGAGGAGGAGGAGGAATCGCGAGAGGCAGGCTCGGGCTCGGGCTCCGGCGACGCGGGCGAAGACAGCGGCGACGACGACGCGGCCGACGACGACGATCCCGCGCCGCGCCGCCTGCAGCTGGCGCCGCCCGCGCCCCCCGCGCCGCCCGCACCGCCCGCGCCGCCCGCCCCTCCGCAGGGACTCTGAGCGCCTCTAGTCCTCTATGTCGTTATCGCCCCACGTTTCGTACGAGACGCCGCCGCCTAGACGTAGTTTTGTTCTGTGATGTTAACGATACGTGTATGCTCGCTTCCGACGACGCTCGGGATGTGCGGCTCCGTCGATGCGTTGCTTACTTTTTAATTGTTTATGTAACATAATGTTCCGCTTTAAAAGTACCATAGTATTTATTATTTTTCTTTTTAAGACTTAAGATTCTTTACTTATTCGATAGGGGAATTTATTTTCTATCGACGCAAAGCATATTTAATATTTTATTCTTGTAAGGAAACATTATAAGGTTCGATCGACTCCGTTCCTCATGATCGTTGACGATTTATCAAGCGTGGATGAAAGTGAAATTAAAAATAAAATCATGTTCGATTATTATAATTCACTAAAACTTACCTAGATAGGCTGAATACAGGCCACCCATAGTCTGCTTTGTAACAACGACAACTATATTAAAAACACTCGAAAATAAATTTCAAAATTACGTAAAATAAATTAAAAACAAAAAAAACTGAGAATAAATAATAGCCAAATCCGTTTATGACTGATATAATTTTATAATAAACAGTTAATATTTAAGATTCGTATATTAATCATAAGCATTAAGCATCAACAGTGAGCGACTCATAATAAATCACTTATAAATACTTTCATCAATTTTACTTAATATTTGTAGCGGCAGTAAATATAGTACTTTTAGCATGTTAAAGAATGTGTGTAAAGTAGACGATTGAAATAAGTTATTATTTATTAGTTTAATATTACGTAGAAAATATTCCAAAATTTAAACAATTTTTCACTAGATTTTACTAAAATAGCAAGTAATTTAAAATCAATACATCTAACTTTACTATAACTATAACAAGCAAATTTTTAAAAAAATATAAATTCATATGAGACAAAAATATCTTTAATATTTACTTTGAAATTGTTTTCGAGTGTTTGTCACAATCGAAAAGAGACATACAGTCCATTTCCTACATCACAAGTTGTAGTTCATTCATGAATATACAGAAGTTATGTTGCTTTATTGACTCTTTAGTTGTTTAGTTATAATAAAATTTAGCTTAAAAATATTATTTTATATATGTAAAGTTAACTTATATTAAAAAAATAAAATATCTTGTTTAGTTACATTAATTGATTGACTGCACATTTCTGTGGTTGAGGCCAAGTTTTGGCCTAATGAGCACTATGCGTTACAACGTTTTTATAACTTTATTGCTAGCTTTATAATAGTAACAAAGCGTGTAGAGAGTGTAGATATTATAGAGGTATTAAACACTAGTCTAACAGGAAAATGTTGCCACGTCGATGTTCTGCTTTGTATTATATGTTATTTATTTTAATATTCCATAAAAGGTTGTATATTTTTTCCTTTCATTTAGATACTAATTCGTGGCGTCGCTCAGGCTATCAGGGAGATGTGTGAATTTTGTGTGATACACTCGTCATAGTACACTAATCGTTTTATACCAGTATTTAACTAACAAAGGCTAATGCAGATTTTAATGACACATAAGCATTTTAAAACATTTTGTACAATATAGAAGAGTAAGTTCGTTGGTATTCAATTTAATCCTGAATAGTTACAGAATGCATTATATAGTTACACGTTTTAGAGTACCAAGTTTTTGCCGTATTCCTACCGAACTAACAGCACATGTAGTGAACTTATTTATCGAACACAAATAATATTGGTCATAGTGACCTTGTGCCTTACTTTTATTTTCGTTGCTCAATTGGTTTACACCTGATAGTCTGTACCGTCTATTGTCAGATCAAAAGATTATCAATAAAATTAAATAAATATTGCTTTTCATAAAAAAATTAACATTCTTAAATCATATTATCGCGTAACAAACTTAAGGCTTGCATGAGTGTGATCATGTTTCCAAATTATGCAAAGCTTGGTGCAGTGACCGTTGATTGTTGTTAACTTTATTACCAAAGATGGATTTATGGAATAAGGGTAATTGGCGGCCCTTTTTCTTCATAGCTTAATAATTGAAATGTTTTGTATCTTTTATAAAATACAAAAGTTAATGATGTTTTGTTATTAAAAGAAAATTGTGATCGACCTTAGGCTTAGATAGGAGAGATATTTGATGATGTAACACAAAACTAAACTGCCAATCACATTTAACGATTTTTAAACATGTATGAGTTTCAATATCGTGTAAATATCATGATCAACGTTCTTGAATGTCTATTGTTTTTTATCTAGAAACCAAATAATGCTTCGAAAGTTGTAATATAAGTCGAAAAGATGCGTTAAAAACGTAAAATCCTTCGCATGAATTGAAAACTCTCATACTTGAAAGTCAACCTGTGATGCAAATGATGATCACAGGGCAGTAACAAGTCAAAATTGTTGAAAATTTGCATGCCTATTCGCCTGAACAGTGTAAAATTATAATTGATAAATTTATTATAAGATCAGTTGAGTTTTGTATAATGTTTCTATGGCAAATATGTAACGAATGGCATTTGACATTATAGAATGCTCTCAGAATGCATTCAAATATAATAAAATCAAAAAAATAAATTTTGAACATTTTTTCGTGTTTTATTTTATTGGGGTCAAATTATAAATATTTTTTGCAACAAAAAGAGGAGAGCTAACGAACCTGATCTGTGGCCTTTGGTATTTTGTATATTGATAAGTAATTTAACAAAACATTACTTCTTATCAGTACAACTTACATAAATTATGACCGAGTCTATTAAGTAGTACTATATTTGATTTTACACAATGGAGAAATATATTAGTGTAAAAGAATTAGAAGATGCTGCTTTAGTTTTATTGCCTAAAAACGCTCGAGATTATTACAAAAGTGGCGCAACTGAGGAATATACGTTAGCAGAGAATAGACGTGCTTTTCAAAGGTAATTCACAGGCAATCTAAAATCATTAAATAATTTTGAACGCAAAAACATACTATTAAATAAAATATGGATTATAAAAGTAGCAAACTATTACCATGTTTTCGGTGTTATTTCCAATTTTTATCCATTCCGAATTGATTTGTAGGCTCCGCATACGGCCAAAATGCCTCGTCGGCTTAGCAGCTTGCGATTTATCTACAACAATATTCGGGGAGAAAGTGTCAATGCCGCTGGGAATATCCCCTACTGCAATGCAAAGAATGGCCCATCCTGATGGTGAAACGGCTAATGTCAGAGGTACAATATTTTCGTTATTTACTTTGTAATATTTTCGTTTATAAAATAAATTTCTTAACGAAATTAGGCTAAAATGACATAATATTCTAATTTCGTTCAGGGCGGTCCAATTCAGACAGTTGTTTGCATAGGAGATAGCGCATCTATACAGTTCAAATGTACTCTTTATTATTTACTTAGTGTATTAACACTGTCCCGAGTGTAGAGGGATTAGCAGCTAGACTATATTTGTGTTTTCCACGGCACACATTTCCCAATTTCTGACTTCGGATTATTAGCTGTTACTGAGAACTAACGATCTTCCAATAAAGATTTTACTTTTTTACTGTTATTATTTTGTTCTTGCATCTCGTGATTTCTAATTATTGTTCATAGACAATTCAGTGACTAGGTATAACTTAACAGATCGCATTGGGTGTATTTCCATGGTATTCGAAGCATTGTTAAACAGGTTATTATCATGCAATGACATGATAATAATGCCATGTCATTGCATAATAATAACCTGTTTAACAATAATGACATGATAACAAATATGTAATTGCTAAGGAGCATATTATAATATTATAAAACAAAGGGTACTTTGTTGTTGTCTTCTACATTACGAAAAACAGGAGAAAACAAATGAAAAAGAAGGAAAGCATACAAAATCCGAAATGATGATCACTAAATTTATATAAAAAAAACATAATAAATAAAAATAATAGGTGTAAATAAGTTTATTATAGTTAGATAGACAAATATTGAGTAATATCGTTTGACATGTGTTTCGCCCTTTTGCCCCAAGGTATCAATAATCAATATGTAAATATTTAATAAAATCTTATGCCAGTGCATACTTGAACCTCTCAATATATACCAATAAAATCTTAACAGTCGTCACAAAGTTTCGAGACTATTGATATTATATAGATTATTATAGAAAATATAAATCATGATTACACGATTTCATTTTCATTCCTACAATATTGACATTCTATTTCGCACGAAGCGCTTGACTTCCTCATTTCTGATGTGACTAATCATGGCTGCTCAGCATATATGGAATGCTCTTCCAGCTTCTGTTTATCCTGATAAACATAAATCGGGTATCTTACACCGCATTAACACTTAGAAACTAGATGTAATTCACAGTGGTCAAAATCAAGCAATAGACAAAAACAAGGATTTCATAAGAGGTCTTGTCTGTGCGCATGTGTCGCACAACTGATACAAGTATAATGATTGTTTTTATTGCTTTTATCTTAAGTTAAAATGTTATCTCTTGTTTTGTTTATTTTTATATTTAGTAATAATTATGTAACAGATACTTTCGGTGAATTATTATTTTCCACAGCTGCACAAACCGAAGGCGTGATTTATACACTGAGTACAATCTCGACGAGTTCTATAGAAGAAGTAGCTGAGGCAGCTCCAAATGCTATCAAATGGTTTCAATTATACATTTATAACGATAGGCAAATATTATTATTATTAGATTTTTATATGTACATGTTTATAAAAAATATTTAAATTTAGGTAATTGTAATATTTTTACAGAGAGGTAACACGAAAGTTAGTGTTAAGAGCTGAACAGGCTGGATTTAAAGCAATTGCGCTAACAGTTGATACTCCCGTTTTTGGTATAAGAAGAGCTGATATTCGTAATAAGTTTACTCTTCCAAATCATTTGAAGTAAGTTTGTATCATGTCAAAGCATGTATAAGCAAAAAAGTGTATGTATAACATAATATATATTATGCTTTTAAAGAATATAGAAATGTACCGACACGCTTACAGTAATTTTAAAATTTTCAAGTAAATGTATTTGATTTTTCTTTTAGATTAGCAAATTTTGATGGTCATTTATCCACAAAAATACACAGTACAGGGGATGGCAGTGGTTTAAATAATTATGTTAATAATTTATTTGACAAATCTTTGACTTGGGGTGAAATAAAATGGTTAAAGAGGTGAGTATTTACTAAAATCTAGAGTCGTACTAAAATCTACAGACTTATTCTACGGGTATGATTAATTTATTTAATAAGTCTGAAAGTGGAGATTTTGACTTGAGTTAATATAACGAACTTCTTACAGCATAACTAAACTGCCTATCGTGGTAAAAGGAATATTACGTGGCGATGACGCAGTGCGAGCAATTGAGGCAGGATGTGACGGTATATTGGTGTCAAACCACGGTGCGAGGCAGTTAGATGGTGTTCCGTCAACAGTAATTAGATTTTTTCCCTTTTATTCTAATTTTCAGACTGACAATAGGCCACTTGACTGTTATTACAATCTATAAACATTGGCGCCGTAAGAACTATTTTAAACATCACTTACTTCACAATGCGCCACTAACCTTGGCAAAATTACCCGAATCAAGATAAAACATGCGATGAAATTAAAATAGTTATTATTTTTTAGATTGAAGCTCTACCTGAAATAGTTGAAGCTGTAAAAAATTACAATGTCGAAGTATTTTTGGACGGAGGTGTAACAACAGGAACAGATGTGTACAAAGCTTTAGCTTTAGGAGCAAAAATGGTAAACTAAACCTTGGCATGTTTTTTTCTTAAGGCCTTGAAAATTTTCAGTCTAATAGCTATAAAGTAATTACATATTCAGTGAAATGAAGCGGACACTCAGTGTACTGGCCAATTATCTAAGCTTTTATTTACTGGTACACTAGCAATGTCGGTTGACAGTCGCTTGCTTACTATATTCCTAACATTATTGCTAGGAATAATATCATATTTTTCAATTTTACTGCTTTTTACTAAATCATATTTAGTAAAATCTAGTAAAATCTCTTTGTTTTTGATTAGTTCTGTGATTAGTCTTGTATTATTATATTTGACTGTAATCCTGAAGACTATCTAAGAGTAGGGTCTATTATAGTATTTATTGATGAGTTAAACAATAGAATAACTTTGATCATATTACAAGTAACACTAGAAATACTTATGAAATATGGTTGCTGCCTTGTAGATCGTATATCATATTATCTTTTTTAGTACGACGACTTACTTAAATATTTTATATTTCCGATCAGTAAACATCACTAGCTGTGTATCTTAATTTCCACACTCAAATTAAAACACAGTGATCTGATAAATCTACATGTTTTAGGTTTTCGTCGGTCGCCCAGCTATATGGGGCCTAACAGTTGGCGGTGAAGCCGGTGTCCAAAGAATGTTAAGTATATTCCGAAAGGAACTGGAATATACATTCCAAATTGCAGGTCAGATATAATTTAATTGGGGAGTAAAAAATATCAGTGATAGTAGTATTCCTTATGAAGCTTTATTTATTTAAATCAATCGAGATTTATAAAACGCAAAATTGCATAAAAGGCATTTTCAATTTACACTATCATCTGCGATTTCCTGAAGCAAATTTTTAAACTTTATTTTATGTTTGGAAACTGAAAACTTTTACATTACACATTTCTGTCTATTTTATGAAAATGTTCTTACAGGTACTCCAACCATTGAAGACATTACGAAAGATATGGTGCGTCACGAGTCAGCCTACAGTAGATTATAATTTCGTCAATTGACAAGATCTTATGTCACATGTTTCTTCAGTGAGTTATTAAATGAATAGTTGGAATTAATTGATTTATTTTATTATGAGTTTCCGATATAAATTATATAATACACTTGGTGTCATGTAGTGTTCGTTGGGCCACATAGTTCTTGATATTTTCTGTAAGATGATTAAATTAAATTGTACGTTTTTTAAACTGAGATTATTAGAAGTCGTTTGTCAAGTCTTTTTACATTACCTTAAAGTCGCATCCGTACATGTTTATACCGAACTTTAATCTTTTAACTGTTTGTTGTAATTTTGCATCATTCGTCAGTTTCTGTTTTAAGGCGATAGTATCGTTGCATGTTTTGCAAGAACTTAAATTATCTTCACCGCTAAATTCTCTTTTCAATTGTGTTTTGTTTTCGTTTTCGTCAAAATAGTTCGACGTTGCATCTCTTTTACGCATATAATTTGTAAAGCTGTTGCTACAGAACGTTGACACTGCTGTTGTACTAGTTGATACATCTTTGCAAGTCGAAGGTTCTTTATTTCTGAATATATTTTTGAAGGAAGTGTAACTTTTGACTAGTGTTGTGCAAGACCCATTGATGATATCGATAAATTTGGCGCCAATCGTTTTATTTTGTATTTTTTTATTGTCTGACGTTCTTTTAATATTTTTAATTTTATTAGTCCTAGTTTTAATATGACATTGTCTTTGAGTCGCAGCTGATGTCATAACTGATGTTCCAGAAGATTGTGATATAGAGTTAGACTTGAATGCTTTAGCATTGCGTTTTGGTGTTGAAACAAAAGGTGGTGCAAAATAGAATGTACTATCTTTGTCCTCCTCTTGCGTCAATAGTGGATCACCAATTTTAGGCATACTTTGCGTAAAATTATTAGCGGTTTGGTTGCAACAGGGGAGATCTACCAAATTGTTATTAATATTTTTTTTCCTGATAGAATCAGGAACACAACTTAATGTTTCACATCTTTTGTTTTCTAACGATTGTTTTTGATGAGCTTTAAATAAAAATGAAAATGATAAATCATTGTTAGCTGCGGGAATGGGTTCATCTAAATTATCATAATTGACTATGGGTCTAGTGTTTCCTCTTAAAATTTCCTTTTCATCAATAGTTGTATCATACGCAGGACCATATTGAGTATTTTTATTAAAGTTAATGTCATAATTATTTTTACGCGCGGTGTTTCTATTACGACCGTAATTTATACTTTGTGTTCCAATTAATTCTTTTAAAATATTACGGAATAATACATTTGTGTCATTTTGTTTGTTGTTGCGAACCACATGTCTTGATGGATGGGACTCTTCTGCCTTGCCTTTCCTTGTACTTCCGTCGATACCAATTATATTATTATTCTCTTTACCAAATTTTCTTAAAACTGAAAAATGGATTAAATTCATTATCGACACGTCCTATATCAATATTACCATCCTTTATTAAAATAAATTGATAATTCTAATGATAACATCACGTGATCATAACATTATGTAACCACTATCTAACATTTAGGATAGGATAGGATTTTTTTAAGTTAGTAGTAATTTTTTAACCCTCCTATTATTTTAAGCTTAAACATTAAGCTTAAAATAATAGTAAAATGTAGTAAAATATTCTATGTCTAATTTACATTGTCTTCGGTTACATATTACATATAACATTTAATGGTACGCCAGAAGGCTATGTTAGGTAATGCTGGAGGTGTTTGCCGAGAAAGTCTGTAGTAATAATCAATACATAGTGTGAATAGTAAGTAAATAAGACTAAGAAGTCAATAGAGGTAGGATCGAAGTTGCGACTTTTTACATCGCTAGGCGGCCCGTAAATCATTGCGTTATTGACGCGGCGTACTAAATAATTCAAAGTTCAAACTTTCTAAAAGCCCAGTAGTAGGATACTTACGAGCTGTTTACTTGTGTATATAAAATAAATACAGGATCATATACAAACCTTTTTGATATGAAAACAGAATGATAGAGACCCATTGGCCTATCTGGAAGAAAACAGAAAATAAAAGAAATTATACTCTCAACACTTCTTCAGTCTGTTAAATAGTAGTAACTGCTATTATTTATTATCGGTGAGGTATACATTACCAAATTAGACGCTCCGTATCTATGCAAAAAGTACCGCAGATGCTCGAATATATGAGACGACTCCGATACTACAGGATGATTTTCATTCGTCGTGTTTTCAACAACAGTGTTCAGTAGTTGCAGGCAAAATGAATGTTGCAAAGATTCTCTATAAATTACGAATTTTTCAATGAATAAAGCAGTATCAACATAAACAATTATATAATGAATAACTTACTCGCTCATTAGTTTTGTTTATTATAAAATAAATATTCCAGTCATTCTGTACATTTGGAAACGCAAATGAACCGAGAAGGTTGATTTTGGATATACCTACTGTAGGGAGGGTTTAGAAAAGCGTAACTTTAAATTGTCAACCTCAATTTCCTATGTGCTTTTCGCTGCTATCTTGAAAAAATGGTTGAATTTTAATTTTTGGCGACAACTCAGCTGTGCTTCGTGCTACGGGAATTATGAAAATAACCTTTTTGGTTGCTTCATTTGTGCTCTACAATTTAGGTCCAATTAGACCTACAACATATCCAAAGTTCAGCCTTGTCGGTTGATTTACATTTCTCGGCTATTTTTTTGGATATAATGATTGGACTAAAAATTTCATCAGTGATATTAATACCAGGGGATTAATTCTCCTGACACTTTATCGCAATCGAATCGAAATGTAATCGTTGCTGTTCAGCCGTTTTCGTATTCTAACACAACTATTCAGTTGCGATCCGGTCGAATTTGGATCGGAATATAATATGGAACGTATTATAACCGATATAAATAATTAGATTAAATTGAGTCTTATTTTTGAGAGGAATAGTCTAATTTGGATCGCAATACAGTCGGGAACGTATCTTAACCTTATATATTAGTAGGATTAATCCCCAGAACTGCGCTCATTCATATTATTTTTTACATTAAATTGTCGGTTATTTTATGTTTGATTTAAAAGGTAGACACATAATATATTAACTTCGATCATAAATTCTAAAAATATCTAACGTCAAATCGGCAAAGATATAATAATCGTAATGTGACCGCAGTTTTAGTTTAAAAAGAAAATGTTCAGTTAATATTTAATTTTGTTAAAACTTACAAAAAAAATACTCTAGCATTAGTGAAATTAATTTTACCTAGTAAATATTTTCATTCCATTGTTCTCGTGAAACAATTTCATATTGCGGCTATGGTTTGATAGTAGACTTTGCAAAACAATAAACATATCAGAACTTCCTCCACGACATCGTCGTATACACTGCAAGATGTTTAAATATTACTATTTTTTCTGATTGATAACTTTTTTTATTAAGCCGTTAAACTCCTTCGAGAGTGTAAACTGTTCTTTGGTACAACTTTTGAATTTAAGTTCAAATTACTAGTGAACCTTTTGCCGAGGAGTGCTCGACCTATTACGACTCCGCAAATCTATTTGGATGCATATTGAGAATCAATCCTGAAATCGTTAAAAAATACTGTAATTATATACATCTCACCAAAGGTACTATATGTGAGCAAAATGTCTGATTGATAGAACATTCGCGGCAAGCCTCGCTGATACCTCGACATACGGCCTTCAGGGTGTCTTGATGCTGACAATATATAACCATTTTAAGTACAACAAAATAAAATTGCAAGTTTATAATACTAAAAACTAAATATATTATCGATTTTTCTTTAAATTCCTACCCAACACATGAAAATAATGAAGTGTTAAAACAGCACACGATACCAAAAAGTAACCATTTAAACAACTCGGGTACGGCAATTCAAGCAGATATTCTTGCCACCTTTAAATGATCAAAGCATTTGCATTTGACGATGTCAATGAGCACAATGTCGTACTTGACACAAACTTTGAAAAATCCTTTTCTAATTGATCCTGAACATACATTATAGCCTCAATTGAATTAGTGAGCGTTCCGTTAACCCACACAAACTAGACCGTATCACAAATAAAACGTAGAACGCTGTGGAGTCGCAAGTCAAAGTAGAGTAGAGTAGAAAACGCTAGCTCACTTAAACCCACTGGTCGTACAAGTCAGCCATTCAGGTTGTATTGAATGACAAAAACGATAGGATTACGATAGCTAGCGCTGTTCAAACAAGAACCAGGCTAATCCAAGACACACGGCTTACAACGTTTCCGCTGTCGAAAATGACTACTGCACACACTCCACATCTCCGCCTCTTCGTTTCATATTGTCGTAAACTGAGGTGCTTTGTCTCACTGGTGACACCCGTAGGGTGTTCTTTTCCAGAACCATGACGCGATTTGAAAAATGAGGCGTAAACTGACACGCAAATATAGCAGCTGAGCTTTACAACTTAATGAAGACCACCAGACAGAACTAGATTTTAACTAAAGTAATAATATCATGAAACCAAAAAAAATAAATTGTGTAATTTTTTAACGGAGCTCACTAATTTTAAGTTGAGTTCATTCTAAATTTAATTTGTACAGGAACAGTTTATAGTAAATTTGAATAAATGTAAAAAAATATATATGATAATAACTCTGTAGCAACTTCATACCATCATAAAACTTATAAAGAGGTTTGTCATGGATGTTAAGATACCACTGACTCTTATCATATTTTGTGCATAGATATGTAAAGATTTCTTCCTCGTTTGTCCCTTGTCATTAATGTATAATAATGCGCATATTAAATTAATTGCGATTGTTATTTTTTCTTGGACTCCGCTATTTAATACGATAACAATTTTTTCATACAAAGGATCGCATTTTATAATGCCGTCGTAATTTGTTTCCTGTTGATAAAAATATATTTTATATAAATACTATATAAAACATATTCATAATATGCAAACCAAAATTTATTACTAAATAAACTTACCGGAGATAGTAAATATATTCCTATAGTTGAAAACAATCGTGTTAAAACATTTATATCACATGTGTTAAGTACTAATTCTAACACTTCTTTTAAATTTGATCGCGTTTCTGATATTGAAGTGTTCTGAAATCACACATACGTAAACATAACATTACAATTTTTTATTTATAAAATTACAAATATATTAAATTTATAGCGTTTACCTGCTTTAGCGTAAAAGTTCTATGTTCAAAATTCTGCATTGTATAACTATAATTACTAAAACATTTACTATGTATTTTATTTCGTACTAAATATTTTAATTGAATAAAAATATTATTTCCTTTAATTTTTACCGCCAAGTTTGGAAGGATGTTTATACTCTTTGGGCATATTATTTTAAACATAGATAGTTTGTTTACTACTACTACTCACTATCTATGAATAATTATTTAATTAAAAGTTAGAACATCTTTCGTCTCAAAATTAAGATAAATAAGATTTCTTTTATTATTATAAAATATTACTTGAATGCATGTTAGTGTATGCAGAGAAGGTTCTGTGATAAATTAAATATTATAGTAATCTGTGGTAGTGGATAAATTGTCAACTGTCATTGTCAATGTTAGTTTGCTTAATACCAATTACCGAACTATTTGGTTACGGGCTTCGGCTAATTAGTAATTTGCAACTAACAAACGAGAATGGTGGAAAATTTCATTTAATTTTATTCCTTGATCATATTCATAAACTGTAGTTTATATTACTTTATTATAAAGATGGATGTCGGCGAACTACTTTCTTTTAAAGTAAGTATTAAACATCCATTAAATAATGAGTCCTAAGAAAAGAAAATAATAAAAGAGATTCTAATTTTTAGCCCACACCAACTCCTAAAAGACCTAATGAAGACGATTTGGATGATTCCGATGATGAACCCAAACGCTCCGGAAAAACTCGTCGCTTAAACAAATCAGCAGATCGTTTTGCTGCTAATAGAGTTCTCCCCAAAGAACCAACAATAACAGACAAAGAACGAGAAGATATCCTTAGATTTGTTGAGACTGAAGTTACAGAGGTATTTCTAATATTTATTTTTTGTGTTTGAATGTGTTAAGAAACCATTGTACCTCTTTTCAGCTTGTATGCTCAGCATATTGCATGCATAGTTGTAGTTGTTGACAATGCCAACATATATGCCCAACTAAAAAACCAATATCAAGGGGTTTTTATTGTAATAATGGCAAGGTTTCAAACAGCTAAGAATCTTTTTCTGTCCTCAGTATTTTTCATAATGTTGTTTTGATGATTCAGGGTGAAGTTCTCGATGACACCACTGTAAAAAAATTAGTACTAAACTTTGAAAAGAAAGCACTCAAAAATAGAGAAATGAGAATAAAATTTCCGGACCAGCCAGAAAAGTTTATGGAAAGTGAAATAGATTTGTTTGAAGCACTACAGGTAAAAACACATACCTATGTTTTTCTATTTAAAATTTTCAGTTTAAATATTTCACATTAAGGCTAAGTATAGATTAACATGAAAATGTAATGTTGTTTTTTATTGCTACAAAGTACTATTGAGACTGCTCAGTTGTCCCTGACAAAAACATCAATTCCATTAATCCAAGCCATTATCCATTTATTCTATTTTTTAGGACTTAAGTGCAGTAGCAACAGTTCCAGACCAGTACCCTTTGCTGGTTGAATTAAAATGTATTAATTCTATATTAGAATTACTTTCACATGACAACACTGATGTTTCTACTAAAGTTGTTCATCTTTTGCAAGTATGTAAAAATATGATTTACCATCCAAAACAGTTTTATTCAAATAAAATATTAAATGAAAAAATATTTTATAAAGTATTTTATTTTATCAGAAAAAAAATTTTTAATTGAAATGCTTAGTGATCATTTTAACAATTGTATTGTTTTTTCTATTATGTATTTATTAATTTTAAAATTCCATTTAGGAATTGACAGATGTGGATATTTTGCATGAGAGTGAGGAAGGTGCGGAGGAATTGATTAATGCTCTAGCTGAAGCAGAGTGTCCTGCTTTACTACTTCATAATTTGGCACGTCTGGATGAGCAAGTACCAGACGAGAGAGATGCTGTTCATAACACATTAGGTATAATTCCACAAGAGCACTTAAAACTCATTTTAAATAACATGTACTGTATGTTCCTCATCATTTATGTTATTAAATTTGATGTTTAATCTAATTGTAAGGCAGGCAGGCAAGGTATCATTAGTTATTGTTTGCAATATATTAGATTAAAAATCTTGTTATTTTTCTAGGCATTATTGAAAATATAACTGAGTTTAGGCCAGAAATGTGTGTCGAAGTTGCAAAACAAGGTTTCATTCAATGGATACTTAAAAGACTAAAGGTAAATTAATCTAACATACTATTTCTTAATTTTTAAATAAATTGTAATATATAACATCTAAGAAAATTTTAGATTGAAATTCAATAATGAAATAAAACATTTCACAGGTAAAAATCCCATTTGATGGTAACAAATTGTATGCAACTGAAATTTTATCTATACTTCTACAAAACACTCCAGAGAACAGAAAGTTGCTTGGGGATTTAGATGGAATTGATGTTCTGCTACAACAATTAGCGGTAAGTTGATATTTTAAACCTCCTAATGCATTAACTACTGATTATTACCGGTTAAATTAGGTTGCTTCTAACTATAGATTAACAAACTGTAAAAATTATTTTAAAAAAGAAAACATGAGGGTTCTTCTAATAATAAGATAAGCCTTTTAGGAAATAACTATTAAAAAATATTGTAATTTTATGCAATTATTTTAATTATAGTTCTACAAACGTCATGACCCAAGTGGAGCTGAAGAACAAGAGGCTATGGAAAATATGTTCGATGGACTATGTTGTGCATTAATGGAGCCTTTAAATAGAGATCGATTTCTTCGGGGAGAAGGGTTACAGCTCATGAATCTTATGCTTAGGTGGGGTTCCCTTTTTCATTACATTACCTGTTCAATGTGGTTTAAAATAAACTTTACGTTTGTAATATTATAATCATATGGGCTTTATATATTGGCTCTCCTTAATATGCTTAAATATGCAAAAAGTTTTATTGAATTGTATTAGAATAGATAAAAAACCTTTTAAAATATTATTATAAATATTTTTTTTAGAGAAAAGAAAATGTCTCGTAATGGTTCATTAAAGGTTTTGGATCATGCATTGGCAGGTCCAGATGGACGGGATAACTGTAACAAGTTTGTTGATATATTAGGTCTTCGCACTGTGTTCCCTCTTTTTATGAAAACACCGAAAAGGAAAAGATTACTAACAGTTGATCAACATGAAGGTTCGTATAATTTAATAATAAACGTATTAATTAAGAGTTTGCTATAAAATAATTTACATATTTTTTTCAGAACATGTTGTTTCTATAATAGCATCGATGTTGCGTAACTGTCAAGGCGGTCAGCGTCAGAGACTTTTAGCTAAGTTCACTGAGAATGATCTTGAAAAAGTGGATAGATTGTTGGAATTGCACTTTAAATATATGGACAAAGTAGACCGAACTGAAAAAGAAATGGAGGTAACATTTGAAAAGAAAATTTTAATTTACCCGCGTTGAAAGTTCAAGCTTCGCATTAAAAAGCTTAATTTTATAAGTAAACATAACTAAATGATGTCTGATATACATTGCATTACTTTTTTTTTTTATTTTGTTTTGTACCTAATGATCCGTTACGACTTGCGCGCTACCTATTGTACGTATAGCCTATTCCAATGGAAGTACAAGAACAAGAACAAACCTTAGATTTACGCATTTCATTCGATTAGCTAATAACTCAGCTATATTGTGCACTACTAAGAGTTTATGATTAATATATCTTTATTTATAATACAACGCCATTGCACTTAACCACTTATTTCTACTTTAATTTTACTTCCAAAATTCCGATAACGGTTGTTTTCAATTCCGATAATTCGTTTAGAAATAATTAAATAAAACAAATTATATTTTTTATTTCAGCAAGATGCTGAAGACTTGGATGACGACGCACAGTATTTGAAAAGGCTATCCGGCGGACTCTTTACTCTGCAGCTCATTGATAGAATTATTTTAGAGGTACATTCACAGTTCACGTTTCTTATTACATATATATATAACTGCTAAACTATAAACGTACAGCAAAATACATAATTAAATGTTATTAACTTAAGAAACTTAATCATTTTTTATTGCCCGACCCGGTGTTTGAACCGAGGGCCTAGATCGAGGCAGATAAATACCAAAGGGTAGTAGTGATCCCCGTTAGACGTGCCGCATACATTCAAAATTGTAACTAAATATTTTAGCTTATATCCATTTGCATCCCATCTGTATATCATTCCTCACCACTCACCAGGTGTGCACGGCGGGTCCGCCTACAATAAAACAGCGAGTGCAGCGTGTGCTCTCCTTGAGAGGCGGCTCTTTAAAAATCATTCGTCACGTTATGAGAGGTAAAGTGTTTAAATGATATTGTTCTATAAAGTTTACACTGAACGTCAAACTCAACGATACATATATCGATTTAAAAATCGTAGGCTCGATATTGACCTTTTAACCTATTGTTTTGCCAATTCTACAAACTTTCCACTTAGGTGGAGGGGACAATATCAATATTAGCAGTCCCTTAAATAAGCATTGCAAGCATTTTTTTTACAGGGAATCCTAATTATACTTGTAGTCTATTTAAAAATACAAAATTACAATGCTGATCCGACAACTATGTATTATCAGAATTACAATAAATTAAAGCGTCTATGTGATTGTTATATTTGGTGAATTGCAATATATGTAAATAAAATTAATTTTAGTTTATTTAAATACGATGAATAACATTATTTACAGAGTACGCGGGTAACTTGGGCGACGCCGGTAGCGAAGAGTGGCGTCAGCAGGAGCAGCAACACATACTGCAACTTGTTGACAAATTTTAAAACACCATTAAATGAGCTGCGAAATATTTTTATAGTATTTTAAATAAAATGCAATAAATAAACATTAAAATATTTGTATTTTCTGTGCACATACACTAATATAATATCGGTAACAGTGAACAAAATACATAAAAGTGCATAAATAAAATTAAAGTTTACACATTTTCCGTTCTAAAATTACAAAAATGCACGTTTGGGCTTTCCAAACAGTCACATGTATCACAATAGCATGGGTTCATCTCCTTGCTGGTGCCACGAGCCTCAAGATCATGTATACACATCACACAGTCAACAATTCGATATTATTAATACCTATATCCCCCGCCTAATCTTACAGTACATCCTCGTTAATTCTAAAAACTACGATAGAAAACAAGTGATCAAGCGTTTACGCGAATTAACTCATAAAAATAAGAGATAAAAGCAGATTTAGAAACTGCATTGCTATGCTGTAAGAACTCACTTCAAATCTCACTCAAGAACTGATATATGGAGTTTATCTATCTTTTGAATATTCAATGTCCCATATCACTTGGTGACAACGATCGTTTTCTGAGGTCAGTTTCAAGCTTGTTCTTCCAAAAAAAGCCCTGCTGCTTTGTATACACAGATTAAGTCACCTTATATCATTCAATTTCTAAAGTAGTTTGCTGACAAAAACGTGATTAAAATAAAGTAAATTCTTCGTTTAGCATAATTCCAGCCCGATTATGTAATTAAAATTTAATCATCTTTTTTAGAAACCTTGAGTAATTATTACGTAAAAATATGAATTTATTCATATAATTCAATGTAAGATTTGTTATTATAATTTATTTGTTTTTTTAATATATTGAAATGCATATTAATTATAATTAGTATATAAAGAAATATAATTAATAAAAGGTATTCTGTATTGATTCGATATTTTAAAAGAAATACATTTTTATTGAGTCCAAATTTCATTTAGAAGCTGTACCAAGTAACCAAAGATTCGTGACTTATACCAATATAAGTAAAGTAATTTTATAACTTTTTTACCTTATAATGTCTTTGTCACAGACTGCGATAATCTGGATAATTTTAAAAGATAACAATAAAATCTAAAAAGTTGCTTTATAAAATTTAAATGCATAGGGTTAAATATAAAATTGTGATTTGCAATCTTAAATTTAAAGCAGAATGGTAATAATACTTACAAGTTTTCTTTAGGAACAATGATTGTTAACATACATACAAATAATTCCTCTATTTTGCCTTATGTGAATTTAATTTAGACCGAGGCCAAGTGATTATATTCTTTCGTCGTAAGTCTACATTAACTATTCCGTCAATTGAAACTCATACTTTTAAACATTTTAACCGACATATTCCTATCGAACTGTGATTAGACTTATTAAAACACACTAGACGCGTCAAATTTCATAGGATCGAGCTCAACGCCACAGGACTCAATTAGTATGATATGCAAATGCACGATAATTATGTTAATTATGTCTGCTAAGTTTTTCTTTTAAATTATAAAAAAAAACTACTGATAATTTTTCTTTATCAGAGGTGTTATGAGATGAAATGTCACAAAAAAAACAAGATTAGAAAGGTAAAGTTAATAATACTCCAAAAACGACAGAAATCTGTATGTATGTATGAACTTAAAATTCTAACATTGACTTACGACGTAAGAACTTAGCACTCGATCCTTTCTAATATATTTCTAAAATAGTGAGATAGACAATCAAATGGACCACCGGATGGTAAGTGGTCACGAACGCTCTCGACATAGTCATTGTCCCAATATCAACAATTCCTTACACCGACTTGGCGCCGCCAATCATTGAACCAAGATTTGATTATCTGTCATTACACTGGCTCTATCATAATTGAATCTGAAATCTTTCACAATACAACGATTGCGTATTTGGCGGTAGAATAATGGATTAGTTGGAAATAGCTCCCCTGACAAGCTCGCACAAAGTCCTACCATCGCTAAACCAAACGATTTCAACCAACTTACTAATAATTTTGTACACTTTACGTTAATTCCTTACGACCACAACCATATTCCATCCAACATTACATGTTGGAATCGTTACAACGGGATTTGAAAACCGTTTTAGTTAACTATTTTGATTTAGAATGTAATTAATCACAACATATGTAAATTATCAATTTTGACTTTAGTATTTTAATGTATGTAATATGTATTGGACAAATTAATTTATTTTTCCAGCGTAAAACGATACGTATATAAAGAGCCGCCATAGTAAGAAATGTTTAATTATAAAACATTACGTTATTAAAGTAGTTACCATATTATTTCAGCTTGTTATTATTGTTAATGATTGCACGTACTGCACTTTACGTTTGTGTATTGCCTGGGCGACATGTTTGTACTTTCGATTACAATTAATATTGAAGACTACCTTTACTCATATATAAACAACACCTCTCTTCTATCTATGATATAATACACTAAAACCTCTTTGCTGCATTCTTTAGTATAAATTATATAGGTATAGCCTATTCCAATGGAAGTAGCAAAAAAAAATAAACAAA
Organism: Vanessa tameamea; assembly: GCF_037043105.1. Taxonomy (NCBI): domain Eukaryota; kingdom Metazoa; phylum Arthropoda; class Insecta; order Lepidoptera; family Nymphalidae; genus Vanessa; species Vanessa tameamea. The sequence continues at coordinate 6,016,603 of NC_087313.1, read as the reverse complement.
CCTTAGATTTACGCATTTCATTCGATTAGCAAATAACTCAGCTATATTGTGCACTACTAAGAGTTTATGAATAATATATAATTATTTATAATACAACACTATTGCACTTAACCACTTACTTCCACTTTCATTTTACTTCCAAAATTCCGTTAAAAGTTTCGTCAATGTTCAAAACGCCATATTGTTGCAAATTCATAGCGAAAATTATAGATTAATCAAGCTCTCGACCAATGATATCGCGTCATTTCGCTGTCAAATGTTGTTTATTTGGCTTTTTTCCTGTTATGGTTTGAATAGAGTATTTATTGGTTTAGTATTTTTTTGAGTTAGATAATGCAAAAAAGCCTCCACATTTGTTAATATAGATTTTATAGAATTAATTTGTTAATTTTCTATTTAGGATTGGCAGATAGGATAGATTGATGATATTCAAAAATAGAAGTGCCTTCTTTGATTGTGATTCTGGATAGACATTTAAAAAAATAACGTATGTATGTATGTCGGATGAGCCACGACTTGGGCTATTCATTATATATAAGTCTGGTGACTTAATATTTAACGTGCAAAAATAATTAAAATCTTTATATGGCGGCTCGATTATAATACTATAAAAAGTTTAGTGTACACTTTACACGAATACAAATTTTATTCACTTAATGGTATTCGTACTGCAAAACAATATCAACCAAATATTAGTAATAAAAATGATCCATACCATAATTTTATTTTTCAATAGTTCTAAGATAAAAGTCACATATGAAGCGAAGTATTTCCCTATCGTTTTTTTCATCCTGCAAAATCTTCAAAAGTGGACAGACACCCATACAAGATTATAAACTATTTAAGGCGAACCTACTATAACAAGTACATAGGCAATAAATATGCGCGTCAAGGGCTCAAGGCACTACGGGAGACAGGGGATGCGGTTAGGAGCAGTCCTTGCTCAACATCCTCCTAAATGCGTTGGGAATGTCTTCGTTGGTCTTGGAGGCGGTGCTGCCGCCCAGCAGCGTGGGCGCGGAGGTCGAGCCCGTCTGGATGTCGTGAGCGGTTTTAAGTAGATCATAGTTTATTTTTTCCGTCACCACTGAATCTTTCCTGTAAACAAAAAAATATATGGTTTCACATACGGTGATGTGATGATGTCCTCCTCCTGTCCGATTTCACAGTCACGACGGCCTTTAAAGTGCACTCTCTCACTTTTTTTTCCACACTTTATAATCCGATAGCAATACGAAACAACCGGAAAGAATATTTAAAAAAAAATATTCGTTCTTAAGATGGATTGACACAATAAAAAAATATACTCGTTAACTCAGTTTGCGTAGAGCGAATAATGTTTAAAATACTTGTATTCTGGGTGGTTGGTGACGAAGTCTCGCATCCAGGTGGCCATGGTGTGTATCTCGCCGGCGGCACGGCGCTGGATCAGCTTGAGGTACTGCTGCACCGAGCAGTGCGTGTCCGCGTCCACGTCCATACCTGACAGGTACGACTCAATCAACGGAATCAGGCCCGGGAACACACCTTCCTGATTAAAAAGTTACTATTTAAAAAAAATATTTAAAAAATTAACGAATAAAATAACATGAAATAAATTAAAAAAACTTATATTTTATTTACTATAGAATAAAGAATTTAATTTTGTTTATATAATAGACGTTTAAAATATAATTTTACATACAATAATACAGATGCCGCTTGAAAGGCCCCTGACTAATAAGCCGCTATCGATAAACCGACACGAGCGAAGCAACATGTCAATGTCGACATCAGAGGAAAGGAAATGAAGCGGGTAGGACTATAGCCCACGTCGAAATGCCATCGGTATCGAGTCCCAAGTCAGCGTTCGGTCCATCCCCAACTCGAGCCAGCGGTAGCGGTTACAACCGACACAATATAGTTGAACATGGCGTGTATGACGGACGAACCTTTCCATTAACGATCTCGTCGATCGTCATCTCTAGATAGTGGTCACAGTCGGGCGTGTCCGGCGCGGCGGGCGCGGCGGGCGCGGCGGGCGCGGCGGGCGCGGCGGGCGCCACGGTGCGCGGCGCGCCCACGTCGCGGCGCCACCAGAACCGCTGCTCAGTGCACGCGCCCCGTCGCTGCGCGCGCTGCATGTTCTCATCCACCTTTCGCGAGACACGGATAATTTTTCAAGGGCATCGGATATTATTATAGTATCCATGCCATGATCGTTATGATCTACTATAAGCAATAATCATAATTATTTATTTACTTAATTTCGGTATGAAGTTATTTGAAAATTATGTTAAGATGGATCGATCGATAATGTATAGAAATAAATAATACAAAAGTTTTAAATTTATATTCACAAATATTATTACACTGAAATTGAATTTAATAAGGAAAATCTTTTGAATCCGATGTAAATAAAGTTGCAATAAATCATAGAAATAATATTGATAGTAAAAATATCACGTCTTATTCATTTCAAAATTTATAATATTTATAATTATACTTTAGGATGAGATATGTATAGTTCGTCACCGACATTAATTAGATTTATGTTGAATAGTTACTAGCTATCAACAATGTATAAAAATCATTGATATATACAGGGTTATTGGTAATTCGACGTATTCCCGTTAGGAGGTGATAGGGGCGACTATTTGCGATAATTTTAACCCCCATATGCATAATGCAAAAGTGAACCATTTTTGAGTTATCGCGTTTTTTAGATTTTTTCAAAATAAGTCAAAAATGCAACTTCAAAAATTTATTTTAAAAAAAGTATCAATTAAAATCTATTTTTTTCTTCTGATTTATAAAAACTATTAAACATTGGATATTTTTCAATATTTAAACAATAATTATCGGTCCAAATTTAAAAACGTGAGACGGAAAACGATATTATTTAAATTTTTTTTTCCCTCAAATATGCCTGAAAAACAAAAAAAATCATTATGAAACTTGTTCTGCAGATTATTTTAAAAATATAATCGTTTACTTAGCTTTCCGAAAATGTATAAAAACTAGGAATTTATTTCAAAGCAACTGAAATAAAATTATAAGTAAGGACGCTGGTGGAAATTCGTATTCGAACATGACCGAATTCGTATTAAAGGTCGCTCTTTAAAATTCCCACAAAATTTATTTAAAATAATATCCAATGTAAAAAAACTTACTTATTTACTTAACTCGCATACTTAATACAAATTTAAAATAAAATTTAGATACATAAACAGTTCAGAAGCTAATTTACAATTAAGATATTAGTACAGATAGAATAGTACTGGAATAACATATTGAATACTTTTTATGCCGGGAAAACATTAAATTTTCGGGAACGCGGGTGAAACCGCAGGACGGAAGTAGTAAATAAAATAGTAATTATGGTAAAATTTATTCATTTAAACAAATCTTATTTATTTTATTAAAAACGAGTATATCCGCCATTCGTATCAATCACAGCTTGTAGTCGCTGTCGCATTGATCCAACAAGGCGAGAGCATATCTCGGTTCCTCTGAAGCCCTTCCAGACACTTTGGCAATTTTCTACGGCAGCTGCTTTGGTTCTATCGTTATTATTATTTATCCACCGCTGCACCATCACACCCCATAGATTTTCGATAGGGTATGTCCGCCGCTTTTGCAGGCCAAGGAATCACCACCACTTCCCGATGCCGATGGAACCACTCATCACACGTCACGTCATTACATTAACCGTCACATAAAATAACGGCCGAATAATATTACAAGCGTTTTTATTCTAGGATTGCAAGATATTGCAAGAAAATATATGACGATGACAGACTTTGACAATTCAGTAGAATATATCATATCTAATTTAAATCTTGTAATGACTAATTAGGACATAAAAAAGTTTTTATGTTGACATGACACTAGACGTAGTCCAAAGATGTTACACTATTTTGAACCAAGTTATCATACTATGTTAGTTGAATTTTATATGCAGTGGTCTGTTTAGTGGTTTAGATTCAAAAGGTACTAAGAGTTTACGACTTGACAAAGGAATGAATTTGAAAACTGACGAAGGTTTTCTTACTCTGACTGTACATCCTGTTTCCAACAGGCTATTTACTATTTACTCCCCACATTCAATGTTACATTCGACCGTTGGCGTAATCTATACTAATATATAAAGCGGAAGAGTTTGTTTGTTTGTTTGTTTAAACGCGCTAATCTCAGGAACTACTGGTCCGATTTGAAAAATTCTTTTTTTGTTGAATAGTCCATTTATAGAGGAAGGCTTTAGGCTATATAACATTACGCTGCGACCAATAGGAGCGCAGCGACAGTGAGAAATGTTGCAAAAACGGGGAAAATTATTCACATTTATGGACTTTCGATGCGTGCGCAACATAAACGTTTTAAGTTACTCAAAAAATGTGTATGAAAGATATATTCCTCTTTTAATAATAAAAAAAAAGTCCGTGACACTATATGTCTATTTGTTAAGAGTGTGCTAGCAGGCGGGGCGCGGCGGCGGCTGAGGGGGAGGCGGGTCAGCCCCGCCGCCGCGCTCGCCACTCTCACCCGCGGGTGTAGTTCTGCGAAGTAGCAATGCACATAACGACTTAAAAAAATTAACATTCTTAATAGTTAAATTATTTATCAAAATTAGGTTTTGTTATCAGCTTATTTGCTCATTATTTTTTATCGTTTAAAATCGATTACATTTAAATCATAATCTGCTGTAGTTTTAACTTACGATATAAGATAAAATTTCAATGAACATTCCTTCGTACTTTGCAAGTAAACAATTCAAACGTTTCACGGTATAAATAAGGTATAAAAATTACATTACACACGTAAAAAAGTTCAAAATGGCGAGCGATACTTTCACCGATGCAGATTAATCATCACTGAGAAAATAAATTATGCAAATAAGCAAATAGGTGAATATCGATTAAAATGACTACACAAATAAATTAGTAGTTCAATATTTCAAGTAAATTCTATTACGTTCAAGCATATTCAACACGGTTGTACTATAATCACCTTATGGAATAATAACACCAAAGGAGAAACAATCTAAACTTCTTATTGTTCGGTTTGTTTATCTTATTACGTTTAAGTTAATATTGTTTGTTTTCAACCGACTTCAAAAAGGAGGAGGTTATCAATTCGTCTGTATTTTTTTGTTTTTTATATGTTTGTTACCTCATAACTTTTCACTGGATTTTGATAATTTTTTTTTGTTTGAAAGGTAGTGCTTCCCGTGGGGTCCCATTTTAATTTTATCCTGTTACGATGATGGTATCCCTATGAAAACGATATAAGTCTTAAATGTGCATTATGTATGTGCGCGATAAATAGGTGAATAACTCAAAATTGTGCCAACCAATTTTAATGATCCTTTTTTTATTATAAAGGACAATAATTTTATCTATAATATATTATCGTAATAACTTTGCTGACTTTTAAATAGTCTAAATATTTTTAATTTCATTTTACATAGTTTAAATCTAAAAAATATTGTAATCATTGTTTGTTATTCATAGGTTTGTGTTAAGTTAGATTTAAAGTGGGTAGGTACATACTTATCTCCCTGCGTGGAAACACAGAACGTACCTACATATTGGTAAGTAAAATAAGTTACTTGATTATTAAGTTGTAGAATAATAAGCAATTATTTTTTACTTTTTAGAGCATATTATTTTTTTTCTCTTTTGAAGTCGGTTTTTTTTTTTGTCAAAATTTTTGTTTATTAGAAGTGGTTGTCATCTGCATAATTATTCTGATTTGGTTAGGTTTTTGTTTATTAAAACATATATGGTTTTTTTATTACGATAAAATATCGAAATAAAAAAAAAAATTAAATAACCTTTATAATACTTTTTTTTTTCAATACAGATTTCATTATATTATCGGGTACTTAATTATTTACCATATGTTTGTTTTTATTGATTACAAGATACGTTTTGGTTTAAATTTAATACCTACATTTTTTTTATCTTTTTCGTCACTATAATGCCTAGAAAAAGAACTAACCTTTCTCGGCAGACTGCTAATGCAAAGCGTCTGCGGCTTTTGCGTAGCAATGAAACAACTGAAGACAATACGCAGAGGTTAGCTAATCAAAGAACGGTCAGTGAACAACATCGTGCTAGGGAATCGAGCGTTGAACGTTCACAGAGGTTAGCCTTACAAAATTTCCGAACTTCGGTGAATCGACAACGGGAATCAAATCATCCTTATATTTTGCCAGCCATCTTACCCCTTATAGTTATGGAATAAATTTCGCAATGATTTATGTGAAGATATATTAAACAGAATGCGTAATGAAAATCAGGATATAACATTAACCTATACTGATAACGTATACAATGATAGACTTATCTTAATTGAAGATAAAATTCATGAAATTTCAGATAAATCATTGACTGATTTTGGGCTTCCTGCATCAAAAAGGAATAATTCACATAATAATTTAGATCCTTTAGAAGTAGCACTACGGAAGCCGTATGATGTAAATGAATTAAATGAGTATATTACTGAAAATGAACCAAAATTAGTTAATGACCAGGTGACGGCGTACAATCGTGTTATGTGCAGTATTCGTTTTAACGAAGGAAAAATATTTTTTTTGGATGCTCCAGGTGGAACTGGAAAGCCTTTTATTACTAATTTCATATTAGCAAAAGTAAGGTCTCAGGGAAAAATAGCCTTGGCAGTTGCGTCGTCAGGAATTGCGGCAACTTTATTAGCAGGTGGACGCACAGCTCATTCCACTTTTAAACTGCCTCTAACTGTTTCTTTACAAAAAGATAGCGTGTGCTCTATTCGCAAAAATGGCCCTCTGGGTAAAGTTTTACAAGACGTTTCTTTAATTATCTGGGACGAATGTACCATGATCCATAGAGCTCATGTAGAGGCTCTAGATAGAACTCTCAGAGATATTAGAAGTTGTGATAAAATTATGGGTGGGATTACCATTATGTTTTCTGGGGATTTTCGACAAACTTTACCGGTAATTTTAAGAGGAACTAGAGCAGACATTGTAAGGTCTTGCCTTAAAAGTTCACCGTTATGGAAATTTGTCCATACCTTAAAACTATCTACGAATATGAGAGCACATTTGGGGGGAGGAAGTACAAATTTTCCTTCAAAGTTACTTTTAATAGGAGATGGAAAAGTACCTCATTCTGAAAATAAAATTGAAATTGATCGCGATTTAGGAGAAAAAGTGACTAGCATAGAGGATTTAATATCAAAAGTTTACCCTAATATCGTCGAAATAGAAAATAAAGATTACCAATGGATGTGTCAAAGGCCAATATTGGCGGCGAGAAATAGTAGCGTTGACGAAATTAACGACCTAATTTTAACCAAACTTCCAGGCGATATAACTACCTACACATCTATTGATAATGTAATGGATCAAGAAGATGCAGCCATTACCCACAAGAGTTTCTCAATTCTTTAAACCCGAGCGGCCTTCCACCACATTCCCTGAAGTTAAAAATAGGTGCTGCGATAATTTTCCCGCCTTCAAGTAAAATTCCTTCGCAATAACGTGATCGTTGCAACAGTTTTGAATGGTCCGGCAGTTGGTCAAACAGTGCTTATACCTCGCATCCCAATGATTCCGAATGATTTACCTTTTAATTTTAAAAGAATTCAATTTCCCATTAAGTTATCTTTTGCCGTAACCATTAATAAATCACAGGGCCAAACATTTAAACACGTAGGAATCTATTTACGTCAAGACTGCTTTTCACACGGCCAACTATATGTCGCGTTGTCAAGATCGGGTTGCGGGCAAAATCAGTATGTTCTTCTACCACAAGAAAAAAAAACTAAAAATATAATCTACGCTGAAGTACTGTAAAACATATTATTAAATCTTATTGACGATTATAATAACAAAAACCAACGTGAGCAATCAAACGATAATCATGATAGTGTTTCCGACAACTACGCGAACGAAGTCGCGGGCACAGCTAGTAATAACTATATACGTGGTAAGGCCACGTGGCTTTAAATTGATATTATAGATATGGAGTTATAGATTTAATATGAGGTACATTATTTACCTTGCTGATTGGCATGACGAAATTGAGGTTATACGACAGAATAACTCGGGTCAGCAATACGACGAAGCAGACGTAAGCCGCGTTCTCAAAATCCGTGAGTTGCGCCTCGCACGGGCGGAACTCGACGCGCCAACCGATGGGAGAGTTCGGAGGTGGCGGCTTGAATCGCATCGTCTGCCAGTTCGTAGACTGGATATTCTGTAAAGGTTAAATTTTAATACTCGATAGAAAATAAAATTTACAAAATATGTCTGGAACACCCTTCGCCCTATGCCCTTACATTATTGAAACTAAACCGATTAGCATTTACTTGTTCATTATTCATGCGCACAGCCAACGTAAACATTATTCTGGCGGCGTTTATGTTTCCTAAGGATTATAGTCCAAGTATTTTCACAGCAAGAACAAATTGGCATTTTATAAGCGCGTTCCATTTTAGACTGAAACTATACTTACCATCAGCTAAAATTTTGATCAAGCGGTAGCAATTAATAGTACCTCGAAGTGATCGGTATCGTTCTCGTCGTCCTGGTGCACTTTCTCCGTAAAGAGCGAGACGGTGTCCCGTATGAAGAGGTGCGCCACATGCAAGGCCAGCGGGTGGTCGATGCCGCCCTCGCGCAGGTGGCGGTAGATGGCCGCGTCGTGCACTATCGGGATGTCGTTGTACCTACCACATATTTATTTTAATAAAAATATATATTTAATTATGAAATCTATATTTCTGTTTTTTGAACGGCAACAATTTGGTCGATCGGATGATGTTATGGTGAAAAATGACCATTTAAAATTTAGAACAATTGGACGTGTTAAGCTAACTTTGATATATTATTATTGTTGATTTTAATATTTTAAGGTTAACCTACTTTGCTTAGTAATTTCTTACAACGAATCCTTGGGATTCCTAAAATTATAATACTCATAAAACAGCTCACTTTTCATGGTCTGGAGATAAATACGAATCAATCGAATCGTATCTAGACTTCTGTATGCGGAATTTGTTGTTCTTGAGAGGTTCGAGGCCGCGCTCCTCGCGCGTGCGGCAGTCCACCGACGCCGAGATCACGTTCCAGCGGCAGTCCACGTCGGAGAGCAAGCCGCGGTAGATGGGCGACGCGGCCGACAGCGCGAGCTGCAACAAGCACCTTCATCCATCCAACTACTCGACTCGCTACAGACGCGATGACCAATGACAACCGAGGTCAGCAAGCTGCGCGGGAGCAATTATAGTACACTAGCGAATGCACAAACGCAGATGCACTTCCTGGCATCTGGGTTTGCACATTCATTCTATCTTACTGGAGACCAAGCATCACCAGCTTTCCAAGCTCGACTCAAAAATATATATAAATCACTAATTGTTTTAAATAAAACATATATGTGTATAGTTAAATTATTTAAAAAATATTATACCATGATTGGACACAGTGGCGCGAGTTGATCGTAGAGCGTGCGAGCCTCAGTAATGCAACAAGCCTGGAATGTAAGTTGGAGGCAGCAACAGCCCATACCGAAACCCATTGCGTCCATGTAAATGGAGTCTGGCCGAGCCGCTCCGGGCTCTAGTTTATGAGAATCGTCAACTGGGATTTTTGTATTTACATCACGATAAACTAAAATTTAAACAAATATGTTTAGATAATGTTTTATACAAAAACCGATACTTTAATTTATTGTTTTATCCTACTTACTGGGAATATTAATGGCAACTTTTTCTTGCCTTCTCTTACGAATGTTTGATGTTAGTGTTTTAAACCGAGGATGACCGGAGAATATACCTTCATCTGGGAAAAAGTGCGACATTGTCACACCCCTGTCAGGTTTTGCGGCATACGGCGGACTGGTAAAATTTGGACAGCCAAGCCTATTAAAAAAAAGAAATCATTATATAAGTTATATTGAAATGTTAATTTATTACGGTTTATAATATTTTAAGACATACCTTGGGAAATTTGTGATACTCATTATAACCTCACCCTCTTTTAATAGGTTACTTGCTTCCATTCTACGATATCTCATATTAGCTTCTACTATATTAAAATGAGCCAAAAGACCGCCATATGGCTTGCCTGGAGTGCCTTCGACCATATATGCACCATATTCTGGGCGCCACAGTGATTTCACGTCTATGAAAGATGGAAGTTCAGTAATATTAAATTTCCATAGAATAATGAGAATAAAAAAAAAAACATTATCTACATTCTCTGGAAAATATATTAAACATTAAAATATTACGAAAACAATTTAATATTAAAGAAGAAATTAAGTACTTGCTTGAAGTCGAGTCTTATCATAAAAATAACTATTATTATAAAAAAATAATGGTAAGAATATACAGAGCCTTGAGAAGTAAACTTATTGAGATAAAAAAAACGATGGTTATAAATTTATAATTGTACTTGGAATATTGTTTTGATGCCAGAAAAAACCCCATCGATATTACAAAGATACCTATACTTTATGTTTTGTTTTATATAATATGGCAGATTAGATAAATTCAATGTGGTTTTAATGACGTAACATGATTTTAATTAGTTCTTTTCTTCACCATAACGTCACATAATGTATATGTGACGTTTGTATATTAAAGATAAAGATTTGGCGATTTTTCGTCAAATCATTTCGACGAACAATTTTGTGATTCTATAAATCTCAATGTCATGGTTACAAAGAGCAAACTGAATGATAAAGTGTTTGATCAACATGTAACGTAAGATTTCCTTATACAAATGTAAACTCATTGGTCCGTTCGTTACGTAATATTGAGCAATACTTTACAACTTTACATTGATTCATCTTTTATGCTTATTTGCCTTTGTAAATTTTACAATAAATATATGAGATTTTAGAATTATCAGACAGATATATTTTTAACCCTATTATAGTTAATTAAATGAACTATGAAAATTGTGTTGTCATCATACAATTGTTAGTCATTCAGAAAGTAATTGTTTCTATGACTTGCATTTTACAATGATAGACGTTAGTGATAATGAAGTTGAACTGTTTATTTTAATTTATATTCATTGATTTCTAATGCACAATTTACAATGTTAACATTTGTAAGATATTAGTATCTTGTTTATCTAATTCGGTGTATCATATTTGTAGAAGTTCTATTTATATAATGTCCACATCAGATAATAACTCATAATAATGATAGCAACGTAACTATAAGTGTATTTATTAATCGTATTTTTATTAAATTCTTTCTAATGCCTCATAGCCACGTATATAATTGAGTTACAAAACATACATTTTTAGCTTATTTAGGACCTACAATATTGTCGGTATTGTAAAGGATCCAAATAATCTATGATTAAAGATGGTAGCAACAAGCAAGGAAGTATAACTAGCAATTACAGAAAATAAAATTATGGAGAAGAATCTACCGCGCCTTGAGACTGGACTCAAGAGACGGATAGAGGAGACTTTAGCCAGATGGCACACAAGAACCAAAGATTTAGAGAGACAGAGACAACAATCAATATTTTCTTTAAATTAATAATATTTTACTTTATTATCACTATATTTATTTAATGGCATGACTGATTTGGTTGGATGAGGATAGTTAGTTGAGATAAATTTTCTGTGATTTTTTTATACTATCTAAGTTAAATGTATACCATTTATTATATGAATGTTGAATAACATAAATAATGCTATAAAATACTTGTATTGGTTATATTATATTAAAAATAGTTGCTAATGATTCTTATTTTAATAGGCCAAAGATAACTTGTATTTAAAATAGGCCAAAAATATTTTAAATAGTTGTTATATATACTTTGTGGATCCTCCAGTTCTTTTTCTTGTAGTTTAGGAAGAAGTTCATCCGCTCTTAAGCTAACTGTGGCTCGTTGATTTTTATCATCGAATTTTACTATTATATACTCCACCTAAATAAAAGAAAATAAATTTACAATGTTATTGTGGATATAACCCATCGATACAGATGGGATAATTTAACAGGTGTTTATGAATCCAGATATTGTTTTTCGAACACCACGGGATGAATAACAAAACAATGCAATCTGTAGACTATTTAAAGTCGACAAACAATTAACAAAATCACTCTTCATAAAAAAACAGATTTTTTCCAAATGAAAGAAAGTAATAATATTATTATAATATTATATGTATATATTTATTAATAATATAGCTAAAAATGAATGCCTAAGTAATTAAGTTATAAATCTACATACAAGTAATCTATGTAACAGTGTACTATTCATGTTAAATAAAATTAAATACATAATAATTACATAGTAACAATAATAAAAATTTATTTTAGATAATACTGAAATTTCTCTGACCTCATCTCCCCATTTGAGAACATCTCCAGTGCGTTCCCGTAGCTTTCTATATAGGTTAATAAATTGCTCGATGCCATGATGCCGTACGTGCTCCGCTAATGCTTTGGTTTCTTCCCAAGAAAGTGGGCTACCTTCAGTTAGTAATCCCATATTAACGATTTGGATTTTTCGTAAAGTAAGACGCGACTTTAATACAATTTTACTAAATCCGCAAGTATAGGTATACCTCCTTACGTAAAAACAAAAGTTCATTTATTGCAGTAATCACTTGCAATAAGTATTGAAAAGAAGAAAAAAAAATTAACACGAATAATAGAATTGAAAATTTACTTCCTGAGTTAAGGTTAATAAACTAAAAGTTTACTCAATAATCAACAAAGTTTGTAGCTCCAATAAGTTAAAAAATAAAATACACGGATATTAATGATCAAATAAATTCTATACACTAATTATAAGCGAATGATAAAAAGACAACAACTCATTGTCACAATCACATTATTACATTTATTTATATTTTAGATTATTTACTTATGTCAAACATAATGTTACCAGCATGTAGCTCTAAAGTCATGTTATAGTGAATTCATAAATAAAAATAAATATAAAAAACAGTACTATCATGTTATTCAGTAAAATAATATAAGTAAGACGTAAATTAATAAATATCAAAAAGGTTATTAATGGTCAAGTAATACAAGCTTAAAGAAAATATTTGTAGATCCGAAACTTTTTTGTTACAATAAAAAATCAAAGGAATTAAATCATTCAATATTATATTGATTACAGTTATTGTAATAAAATATCATTATATTTTTGAGAAAACGATGCACTCAATTTATAATCTAATTTGTGGTGACGGGGCTGTATGTTACAATACTTTCACCTTATTAGAAGAAAAAATTTTAAAATAAATACTATAATAACTTCTATTTTGAGGTTTAGATTTTAGAAATTATCTTGTTTTTGGTATTGGCGACGTTCGTCGACAATTATAATCAAAGAAAGTTTTTAAGTGCAGATATGTAAAAAACATAATTGAGACATTTATAAAATAAACCAATTAATTTCAATTTCTTAATAGTGGATACAAAAATTCAGAATAAGTTCAGTATAAGTTTATTTCATTCGTCACCTCATACAACTACCTAAAAATATTGTTGGAACTTGCGAATTTGTCAATTAATCAGTTATGGCTTATGTTTGAGACGGTATTTTGTTCTTGATTGTCCGCAATCATGGTACCAGTAGCGATTGAAGGATGCAACCAAGGGACTGAGGGTGGAGGACCTAGAAGTGGATCAATTTCTCTTGGTTTATTAATTGATTTTATAGTTCAAAGAACTTATGATGAACTCACAGTGTTGGCTGAATTGTAAGTATAATAAATAAAAACCATGGGGTATAAAAAACAATTTTGTGTAATATTTATGTTTGCAATCAATTTATATTCAAATTGTTACATTTATAACTTGTTCATTCATAAAATATATAACAATGCTTATAGTTTTCTTCTGACGAGCGTAAAACTAAATAAATAATTAATTTTAATTTTAGACTACCTCGTAAAACTGATATGGAACGCAAGATTGAGATATATAAGTTTAGTGCTAGAACCAGGCAACTATTTGTGCGATTATTAGCACTCGTTAAATGGGCTAGCAGTGCTACAAAAGTGGACAGATCTGCACACATAATGGCTTTCTTGGATAAACAAGCACTACTTTTTGTAGAAACTGCAGATGTTTTAGCTCGTGTGGCTAGAGAGACATTGGTTCATGCGAGGTTTGAAACTAATTTTTACATTCTAAATACAATATTTTACTATTTTGATATTGAAGTAAAAACATATTCATCAATGAATATTTATTTTCAATGTTTCATTACTAAAAATATAAATGAATACACTTAGTAAAAGTGAGTTAATTTAAAATTTGATATGATCCTTACATTCTTACATTTATATAAAATAATATCTGCCAAATAAATTGAGTAATTATTTGAGATTAATATAGACTTGGTATTTTTGTGCAAGACTTATAAGAACTAATTGTTGAAATTTCAGTAGCTGTATTTGAAGGCTATATTTGAATCTGATAGAAATCATGAATTAGACCTACCAAAATAAATTTTGATACTTTTTATGTACAGTTTATTAAGATTGTTATATTGGTATTTTTTATATTTTAAACAATTGTTATATTACAAATGAAAAACAAATTTCTAGATTGCCTACTTTCCACATGGCAGCCGCTGTAGAGGTGTTGACTCTAGGCACATATAGCCGTTTGCCTGCTGTTATACGTGAGAGACTTGTGCCCCCACCATCACTTACACCTGGTGAACGTCGTACTACTTTGCGTGCACTTGCCCATGTTGTTCGGCAGCGTCTCACTACAGCATCATTACCAAGTGATATCAGAAACTTAAAGGTGAAGAAAATAAAATATAATATAAAAACTTTTTATGGATAGTTTGTTAAGACTCATGTGTAAACTCTATTTTTGAAATTTTTAACAGGTAGAGAATGGGAGGGCCACTTTTTCTGTTGGTCAAGAATTTAGTGTATCTTTAACAGTCATGGGTGATACACCTAATTTACCTTGGCGATTATTAGATATAGCTATACTAATACAAGATAATGAAACTGGAGGTAAACTTCATTGTATTTTTTTTAGAAATAATGAAATAAAAACAAAATACTTTTGTTATTCATGCAAGTGTCTATGAATTGTTTGCAGAGGGCAAATCCTTAGTGCATAGTTCCCAACTAAATTGGCTTCGGGGTGTTGCACAAGCAAGATTAGCAGCTGCTGGTCTTGGTGGAGCACTAACAGCTCTTCGCTACTTCTGTCGTTCTCTCTCATTGGAATTATTGTATACACAGACTCTCAGGCTTTGTCGCGATCGTTTAGCCCGACATCTGCAAGTGGACAGATATATACCTGGGCAGAAATTACAAGTTTCATATTGGAGGCAAGTAATTGTTATATTTAATAGAAACAATCCCTGTTGATTTACTTGCTAGCATATGATACGACTGACCTCGAGACCCTAACACCGCATTGGGCTAATAAAGTTTACAGTAGTAGTTCGAAATTGGGAAGTTAGCAAACACTGCCACACAATACATTGCTTCAGAAAGCACTTAAAGCGTCGTCATCAATTTTGTAGCTCTCCCAAGTAAAATGAAGTAAATAGATCAAATGGAATGTTGCTGTGTGCGCAGGGAACTGGGCTGTGAGCTGGGCTACCGGCTGATAGTGGGCGCCGAGGCCGACTCTCTGTGCGTGTGGCACGTTCCGGCACTGGCGGGCGGCGAGCGTGTGGCCAGTGCGCTCACGCCGCACGCACCGTCCATGGAGCGCCTGCTGGCGCACACTGTGCACGTTCGCTCCCGGCAGCGACTCAACGACCTCAAAGTTCTGCTCAATGACTTAGGAGTGAGTTGGACTAAGTTTCATTTTTATTTACGAAATAGATGACGAGAACCGATGGCGATACAGTATTCAACCTTAGTGATAAGTATCTACTTATGCGTTGTTCATTGACCCACACCACCCACCAATCGTGTATATAACTCCCCCATTTGTTTATAAACGACTCCAATATTTTCTCGCGTGCGGCGCAGGTGGAGTGCAGTGTCGGTGGCTGGCCGTGCGTGCTCGCGTGCTCCGTGGTGTGGCCGTGCCTGCGCGCGGAGCAGCTGCTGGTCTCGGTGGGCGCGCACGGCGGGCGGCTGCGCGCACGCGTGCCCGCCTACCCCGCCACGCCGCGCATGCCCGAGCTGGCCAATGCGCTCACCATCGCCGACCGCACGCTGGTTCGAAATCTATTAACACATCTCAGGTACGATTACCTAAGGACTTATATAGTACTTCTCTTTTGAGTATCTGAAATGTGAAAAAGGAGCATTTTCAATAAAATACACACAAATGTTTTAGGTTTTGGTTAGTGGCGCGTCGGTGTGAGAAGACGCTACAGCACTTACCGGCGAGCGTGTGTGAACACTTGCCTTTTCTTCATGGTCCTGATCATCCGCTAAACAAGCTATCGCCTGATCGTCTATACGTCACGCTACATAGACACACTGATCACATATTAGTAAGTTTTCTAAATATTAATCGTCATAAATAAATTGTTTACAACCCTATCTATTTAGAAAACGAAAATATTATTTTCATCCCTCTGTATTTATATATGCGGTATCGTCTCAGGTGGTAGAGATGAAGGAAGTGGCCGCGGGTGGCACGGCGACCACCAGCTCCAGCAGCAACAGCGGCAGCGCATGCAGTGTGGCGCTGGCCTTCCACCTGGCCGGCGCGCGGCGCTGCACGCCCGACGAGTGCGAGGACGAGGTGTGATTTCATTACTTCGAAAACTCATAGCTAATTCAAATGTACAAAGTATTATTGAGCATGGTGACAAAATCTCTGTTAAATCGGCTAAATGGCGTTTTAACAAAGATCATTTTGTTTCAGTTTATTTCTATATAACTGTTAAGAAATATACTATATATTTCAGGTCTCTGCCAGCTCAGCCACACCGGCGACTTCTCGTGCCTTTCTGAGGCTGCATTCGCTTGTCGAGCTCGACACTTTCACACTAACACACGGCCCCTTCACTCCTCTAGATACACTGGGTGAGTTTAAAGTACTCTTTTTATTCAATTAATTGTTATCAATTTGTGACATGTGATATCGAAACTATTAACCAGACATATTTAACTTTGCCGTTTCATAAATTCAAGTCAATTGTAAAAAATACATTGGTAAATAGGGCATATTATTCGATACAAGATTATATTTATGATAAAAAAGCGTATAGTTAATGCTTGTTGACTTCCAGGCAGGAGACATAACATACATATATAATTGTATTTAACTAACATGACTGTTTTTTTAGATGTTGAAAAAGAGTTACTACTGAGTTTCTTGCCGGTTCTTCTCGGTAGAATCTACATTCCGAACCGGTGGTAGCTTTACTTTAAATAGTTTGTTAAATGACGATTCAAAAGTGCTTGTAAAAGCTTACTTTAATAAAGTATATTTTGATTTGATTTGATTATAATCGTATTCACGCGTATTAGGTATGCAACCGGGAAAACGCAAATTATCAGCGGCCAATAATCGCAACGTGCGGGTCCGTCAACCCGCGTACTTCCTGCCCGAGCTGGCGCACGTCGTCGCCGCTGCCGACGAGCGGGTGCCGTTCGTGAATATCGCACAAGAGGTAATCGAATAGCGTACAATCTAATAGTATAAAAAAAAGTTGGCATATGCGTAAGACGTTGCTCCTCTCCAGCTGGCAGCGCGCGGCGTGACGCACGGCGGCGTGCAGGCGGAGTGGTCGGGCTCGGCGCTGGGCATGCGCATCGTGGCGCTGCCGCGGCCCGAGGGCGCCGGCGAGGGCGCGGCGGCGGCGCTGCGCGCGCGCCTGCTGGCCGCCACCGTGCGACTCACCACCAAGAACCAGGCTCGCGTGTGGACCGCGGAGATCGTGTTCCACGGCTCGCCCGTGCCCACGCCTAACCCTAAAGAGCAAGGTAGTAAAGGATGGTGCACGGAACACAATCTTTTATAATATATAATATTAATTTAGATAAATAAAGTAAAATTTGTTCAATTCAAGAACTAAAAATTTTTTTTTATGATTCGTTTCCTTGTAGGAGAACGACGTTGTGTGTATCTACAGTACGAGCTCGGGACTGACGCCGGCAGGACGGCGGACGCGTTCCTTGCCGATTGGGCCGCCATAGTACATCTTCATACACTTCTATACGATTTTATGCTCAGACCAAGTCAAGGTTTGTTGAGATGATTCGTATTTGTTTACTTTAGTTTAAATGTATTCGATTATGATTATTACATTAATATACAAAATATGTATTATATATATTTTGTATATTATGTACTGAATTTTATGTTAGGTGTCACTACAATGTTTACGTATATCACTGCCTATCATGTTTAGAGAAGATTATGCATATCAATATCCTGTAACATAATTTTCTTACATGACCACCCAATAAACTTTCATTGCTTCACAAATTCCATCTCATATTTAAGAGTTTAAATCGTTTATTTAGTAGATCATTTAACAAATAGACTTGTAAAAAGCCCTATTTATATGAATGCGTGGTACCCACCCAAATGGGATTGCACAATATGTAACGAACATTTTAAACATTATCAATAAGTGAAATGATATATATTTTTAAGAATTTCAACGCGGCGGTTGTTTTGACAGCTATAATGGATAATAATTATCCATAGTCTCGATTTTTGTGCATAACCGCTCAGGTGCGCACTATATTCTGTCATTCCCACAGTCTTGACTTTTCGTCCAGGCAAACCTAACCGACCAGAGGGAGACATCAGCACAGGACACACCTTTACGTGATTTCTGCGGCACGAGAGAAATCCTGATCATTTCCTACTCAGGCCGCTACTTGCTTCTACTATATTTACAGAAAAGCCCAATAAGTTTTTATCGTAGTGCGAGTATTGCGATTGTATTGCGATTTTATTGCGCTTCGCTTGCAGAGCGCGAGTCGCTGTGGCAGGGCGTGTGTATCCGCTCGTACACGTACCGCTCGCTGGTGCTGGGCTTCGGGCCCGCGCAGCGCGCCACGGCCGTGCTGCAGTGGAGCGCGGCGGCGCAGCGCTACACCGTGGCCACGCCCGCGCACCAGCCCGCCGCCAACGCGCACCACCTGCTGCACCACCACCTCGACCACTACCTCAACTGGTACCGCTCGCACGCCACTCTTCACCACTAACATTTCGCACATCGCATCGTCTGAATCTGAATTCAGTGGAATGTTGTTAATGGTACAAGAACAAAATAAAATTGATGCCTTAACTTTAAGTTATCTTTTTAGATAACTTAAATTTGTTTAATATCAACGCCTAAATACGATTAACAACCTAATATAAAGTATTTTAAATTATTTATAACACTGAATTGTCAGGAAGTATTTAAATGAAACTATTTTTATTAAAACCATGCCATTTGCCATTGCCATTGAACTATCTGTTGGCTTCTATTTACTGTTATATGTTATGTATAAATCGATTGCATACTAATGGGTGGAGACATAATATACAGGCACAAAGACCTGATGTCGCTGGGCGTGGTGCTGCGCGAGACGTACGCGCCGCTGCTGGCGCTGGGCCGCCTGCCGGCGCTGCCGCAGCTGGGGCTGCACCACGTGCGCACCCTCATGCCCACGCCCACCTTCACGTTGCTGGCACACTCCTGGCGAAAGGTTTGGGCTGCTGTTGCTTATACTTAACACAAATCGATTATTTCGACTTCTATTTTTTTTTGTTATTGATTGTGGTTGAAAAATAGTTATATATAATAAATATTTACTGTTTAAAGACATGCACATCAAATATTTTTATTGATTGCTAAAAAAAATTGCAAGTAATAAACTATTTCATCCGACTATAAGGTAAAGTCAGCGTCATATATAAAGTAACTGAAAGATTACTAAGCATAGAAAAATCTAAAGTGATCAATGATGTTCATACAACCAAAGTCGTCAGAAATATTATAATAACTTATAAATAGCTAAGTGCGTTAAATTTACTTAAAATGTATTACGAGGTTTGTTTTCAAAGCTGCTTAGATATCGCTGGCGCTTTGGTTGTTACCATTTAATGACGACTTGAGTACACTCATATATTTGACGATGTTCGTGTCTCGATATATTGGGGCAAGCAGGCAATTTTAAATATTTTTTCGACTTTGGTTGTTTGAAAGACTTGTTATGTTTTTAATGAATGTATGAAATAAATGTAATGGATTATTTATTATTTAAATAATATAAAAATGTTCGCCGTTTCAGATTCGCATTATATACGCCGGCGCTTACTCCATCGAAGTGGGTATCCGCGGTGGGAACATGGTGACGATACGCGATGGCTCATATTCGAAATTCGATAGAAGTCCAGTCGTTGACGAGTTTGCCCCAGCACATGGACTAAAGGTACTTTTTAACAACTTACTTTCTTATTATAATACAGTTGTCCCGCGGTAATTCGGCTCCAGTATAATTTAGAACCCCTTTAATCCGACATGCCCATAATATTACATACAATATTCCCGACATAAGAGCTATGTAATTTTGGCGGAATACAAGTTACACCTCGAAAAAAGTTCCAGGCTACGAGGGGGTGGCATTACTCCGTTAATTCGATCCTCCGACACCGCCTTGCAAAACGTTCGTCGGATTACCGCAGCTTAAATGTGTTCTTATTAATGCGTATATAATATAAACACTTTTTTTATTCCGTAAGACTTTCTTGTCACGATACGTCGACGACAATATCAGCGCGAGATTATTGGCAGAAGATGACAATCCGCCGTCACCTATGTCACCGATGCCGCCAGGTAATTATTTTATTTCTGAAACTATTTTTATGAATATATTGTGGATAATATTATAAAATTGTATATTGTTTTTCATTTTAACAGGCGGACTTCGATTCAATGCTCCTCTGACTCCCCCGCAGCCTCATACTCCACATTCGGCACCCGTCACACCGCACCCAGCTTCGCCTGCACATCAGGTTTGGGCTATTATATTAATACAACACATTTAGCAGATGTCGGAAATGAATTTCAAGTATACAAATTATTGTAATGATTTAATTGAAATACCTCATAGATATTTTTTATCCTTTGACCTTGTATGCTAGCTCTTACTCTTTTTGAGATCGGAGAGCTCAAAAATTTATTAAATATCGATGTTCGGTCAGGAAATCTATGTATGTATATATACGTAGACATTGAAAACTACTGTCTTGAAGAATTGATTAACCAGGTTTGCATCTCGCCATTTAAGTCAGTACAAAAACAATGAAGAGATAATCATCAATGTTACTTCATATTTTGACTGCTATATTTAAATATGAAATTATTTGTGAATATAGATGGGAGGTGGTTCTTTCAACTTGACGTCTCCCCCGGGCGCAGCGAGTGGCGCGGGAGGGGGCGGCGCGGCGGGAGGGGCGGGCGGCGGCGGCGCCGGTGTGTCGGCCTCGCCCGCCTCGCCCCTCGCACCCTCCCCGCTGGCGCCCGTTGCCTCGCCGCACCCGCCGCCCACGTCGCCCTTCACCACGTGGCCCGCTTCGCCTTCCTTACCGCGCCCGTCGCCGGGGCATCACCCATCGCCTCGACATCATATGGAGCACAAGGGTGGGTCACCAGTTTTTATATAAATTTTGAATACTTACTAGTTTTCGCCAGCAACTTCACCCGCTCGTGTGGGCAGGAATAAGGTACGTGTAGCTAATTCGACGTGACCATAGTTGTAATTAAATTCGTTTACAAGTAACCTAACCACTTTGAAAAATAATAAAGAAGTCGTTGCACGTCCATTGTTACTTCAGGTCCGCAGGCGAGCTCGTCCACGAGCAGCCGCGGCATGGGTGGGTTGTCAGGTCGCTCGTGGGGTGGTACGCCTGGCACGCCGCTGGCGGTGAGCAAGCTTGAGGCGCTGTGCTCGCCCGCGGAGCCCCCGCCTGGCGCCCCTCCAGGGCCTCCACTCGCGCCGTTACAGCGCTTCCTCGCCTGCGTCTACATGAAACGCGCGTTACAGCGATTCGTGCACCAGGAGGACTATGTACGTACATATCCATGACCAAGTATCTTATAATTGTATGTTCATCGTATCAGTTGATAATATGACAAACAATAGATTTTATGTTGTTCTAAAAATTTTGCGTAGTTAACGATGGTTTCGACGGATGCGACGTCGCTGACGTTCCGCTGCGACACTGCGGGGCTGGCAGCGCGAGTGGCTCTGCACCCGCAACACATGCAGTCCTTACATCTGCAGCTCACGCCACTCGCCGACGTCAAGGACAACTGGTCTGCCGATGATTTGCAGGTAAAATAATGTATACCTTTTTATTAAGAATTTTCATTTTATTACATTTACTTTTGCTATTAAATAATATATTGGAAAGGTAAATATTAAACAACAATGACTTAAATGAAATGCATTAGACTTCTTCTGTGATGTAAATTTCTGTCTCAATACCGTTCCTGTCTAGTATTTATTAATCAATCTAAATGATGTCGTGAAAGGTGATGGAGAAGTTCTTCGAACAACGCGTCGCAATAGCCCCCTACCGCGCCACAGCGCTGCAAGGTTGGGCTCGAGCATGGGGCGCGCCGGCTGCGGCGCTGCCGTCGCTTGTGGCGCTTATGCGGGCCGACCTGGCCCCCATCGCACCCGCCCTATGGACGTTGCACTGGGTGCTTCGCATCCCGCCCGCCGGCCCGCTCATCGTACCAGCTGGCCAACCCGCTGTGCTGCTCGCTAAACACAAGATACTCTTCTTTGTAAGTCTATTGTTTAAATACGTGAACGTGCCATTATACTATAGTCACTTTTTTAAATTTAAAAACATTATGCAATAAACATTTCCTACGCTACCTAGATTGCGAATTTATTAAGTATATTCTATTTTAGCTTATATAAATTAAATTGTACATTATTGACAAACTCGGTAATTAAAATAGTAGAAAAGAGTAACAATTGAGATTGTTGTTGTTGTGTTTCTTTCGTTTCTTCTCGGTAGAATCTACTTTCCGAATCTGTAGTAGCTGTACATTTAATTCAACACTAACATGACGATCCCAAATTATTTTTATTAGCCTACTTGAATAAATAATACTTGCATTGATTGATTTATATATAGAAATTAGACCAGGCACGATAGGCTGGCAGTGCAAGAAGATAATATCATCAAGAAGATATTATTATCATAGGAGCAAATTTTATGTCACCTGGCGGCAGGCCATACCTACACAAAAAAGTATTTTTTTTAATGTAACCAACTCTTTACCATTTGTTCTCGTCGTCCAGATATGTTTAACGCGCGGCGAAACACAACTCGTCTTACCGTTGGTGTACGACGTTCAGTCGAACGCGATGCAAATCGCCGAACGACGAGACGCACAGCAACCGCATCTCAATGCAGTCAATTTACAACTAAAGCGGTAGGTTTTGTCTGTAAAAAATAAATATGCAACAAATTCTAAGATTCCACTCCCTAACCTAATCATAATGGGCAGGTTCGCGGAATTCAACCAGGGCCACGGCGAGTGCATCCTGTGGCCGGCGGTGCGAGACCTACTCATCAACTTCACGCTGCCGCAGGAGGCACCGCAAGCGCCCGCGCCGCCGCCCACGTAGCGCGAGCTGTCGCGCGCCGCGCTCAGCCTGTAACCCCCACGGCCGGAGACGCTTGCGCGCTCAGATCTCTTTGGGTGAAGCGACTGCCGGAGCTGTTTTCGTTTAAAATTTTCTGTTTTTATTATTATATAACAGCATTTAAATGCACCTCTCATCGCAAAATAAGAAGTGTTGAAACGATAAATCTGACTGCATTAGATAAGTACGTAGTTTAAATTAAGTATATTGTTCATATCGTAAGTTATCAAATGTAAATTTGTACAAATAAAAAATAAAATTTGTTTATGACTATTTTATGGGATTTTATTTTTTACAAACATCTTAATCATCGACTCTGAAGAATTGCAAATTAAAAAATTGGTAAATGTTTCAATAAAAATGCACTATAAGAAGTTGGATAAGTTTATTTGAATACTTTTTATTTGTTTTAGTGCAAAGACACAAAAATGATTCTCTCATTCATGACAATGTCACTTACATTGTCAGAACGAATATGTTATCAAGTAAATCACCATACCCTGACAATGTGAAATTTATATAATATTGCTACGTCGTTTGAAGAAAAATTACTATGATTTTGGCTTAATTTATTTATATTTCTAAAAGGTACAATGGCTTCTCGAAACCCAAATTCCATGGATACTATACTTACGTATGATAATAAAGATGCGGTGAGTTCATCTAAATATTATGTAGTATTATTTGCAATGAAATATAATTATATTGACATGCATCTCAGTCGAGCATTACAAATATTTAAACCTAAAAACTCGCTACATCTTCTGCTATATGTTTTAAGTAGGCTTAGTAGATTTTTCAATCAGGGAACAAGACTCCTCATTTATTAGTAACGATTATGTATAATAATTTATTATTTTAGTATGGTATTAGTATAATAGTATAAGAGACGATTATTTTACTGAATAGAATTTATTCTTTTTGGAAATAATACCACAGCGTCCGTCGTCATAAGTTAGGTACAATAGGGTCAACATTTTAAAATTAATCATTAAAAATTTTAATAATCAGCAAAGTCAATGGTCGGTCGTTTGGTCAACGAGCCATATTCCTGGAATGGACAACGCTTCAGGCGGCGGTGTTCAGCGAGGCATACAGGGTCGTCGCAATTTAAGACTTGGCTCGCTAGCTCTTGGCGCTTTTTTAACTATGCATTGCCGAGTTGCGGCTTCAGTACTCACGGGAGGATTTTGTTTGTATTATTTTTCACCTATTGTGCTTTGTTCGTTTTTTCCCACGTTTTTAATGCAATCTATGTTATAACTGAGTAACGTTTTTTAGTTGTATTTATGTTATTTCTAATCATGGCGACTGGGCTGCTTGCAAATCCTTCGCGACATTTTGAAGTTTACCTCGGGCAGTGGAGTATTAGTGGCCCCGGGCGTGCTTTTCGTATTCTGCCAATGTTTGAAGGTATTTTATGTTTTCTTAGAAATAAAGATAAAAAAATTGTCCAGGTGGACCCTTTATGTATTCATGTGTTCTAATGTTTAATTATTTATACATTTGTTAGGTATCGGCTTAGCAATATGTATCAATGCTTTAGTGCGAGCAATTCTTTGTAGCACAATTGCTGCTATAGCCTCAATCTACGTCGTGCATTCCGTCTCTGACTCTAAATTACCTTTTACATTTTGCAGGTATACGTTTTTGAAATAGATTATAATATAATAGAATATTAATCAATGTCCCAGACAGAACAAAGTCGCAGTTTCATTAAATGGCTAAAATACCTAATGTTTGTATGTATTTGCAATCGAACACTACATAGACAAAAATGATTTGGCATTTACTTAAATTATAATTTAATCAAAATCAAATTAATGTTTGGTCGAAAGTATTGATTAATCATTTAATTTTGTTTACAAGATTAAATAGTAGTCGCTTGTATATTATACATTTATATTACTGAATACATAATTGTAAACTTATTTCAGAGATTTTGATCTTAAACCATACGACCCGATTTTGAAAAATCTTACGTTTATGATGTTAAGGGAGGTAATTGGATCAACATCCTGTTAAAACAATATTAATTATAATATAAGATTTTGAATTAATTAGTAACGTTTTTAGTCTAGATTTTTGTTGGAAACTGGCGAAGTTGTTGAGGAAAAATTTTTAACTGAACACGTTACAGTTGGGACGTATGATTTTGCATGGAGAAATGTAACTGACCAAAACCTACGTAAAAGGTACTTCATATTTTTATAATATATATATATATATATATTAATTTATAACGACATTGACAATCTAGGCAAAATATTTACTTTGCTTTGATTATAAAACATAGTAGAAAATACTTTCAAGTCATGTAGTTTAAATATAAAGAACAAAATAGATGATTTAAAGCATTTCTATTTTAATTACATTCAGACCTACTGTTTGCTTATTTAAAGTTAACTATATAGGTACAAGGTTTGTAGACTTGTATAGTTTTGTTGTTGATTTTGACTGTGAAGCTTGAATGAACTACTAATTAGTGATACTCTTTAGACCAAAGCATAATGTTACTCGAAGACGTTACCTCCAACCTATAGAAATGTGCAATGAGAGATATTCGATAGGCTATCCGATTCTGTACAGCACTCCAGCTTATAACTTTTTTTAGTAAGTGATATTGTCATATCATATTTTTTTATCCAAATTTTCTTATAATTTTAATTAGTTTTTTTTTTTAGTGTGGAAGTCGTTTTATTCCGTGAAGATTACAATTTCGGCCATTTCAATATGCCGTTATCGTTTTGTTTAGTTTTAGTGTGGGGGGTTTTATGGGCGCTTTTGATAAAGGAACGTCTTTCTCACGGCAGGGTTAGAATTATTATATATTGACATAATGTAATCTTTGTGAACAAACAAACAAGCACGTTAATATTTTAATTTACAGTTAATTTGGAATAACATGTATTCTTGGCTAGTCATCGTGCCGTGGTTTTGGGCGACATTACTTTTATTTACTTCGGTTATAAAACTTGTAACCTCACCTGAAGCCTGGCGTAAAGTTTTTAGGATGGGTTCTAAAGAAGTACTTTCAGTACGTAGATTTTTTTTTTATATTTTCCCCCATTGTTGATTGCAAAATATAAGCTAGTAGTCTCTCGATGATTTGTAATTAAAATGTGTGAATTGGGAAACAATATATAAGTAGGGTACTTAACCGTACCGCGTACCAATGTACCTCTCTAGTTAAATGGTATTTTTATTAGGATTTGGTAGAAAAATTATTCAAGGGGTCAGAATCCAACCTGTAACATTCACATTGCTCGGGGACCCATATGTCGTTGAGCTATTAAGGCATATGTGTACAAAATGTATATTGTACTCATGCTTTTATTCTATTTAGTCTTTAAAGGAGGAAAAAAAGTTCAGTTTTATAATTTTATATGACCCGAAAGATATTAAAAATACCCATAAATGTTATAGGCTTTAGCTGACGCTTTGGAGGTCTCTCTCTATATCCATTCAGCCAGTGTCGGATCGGAAATTATTCACGGAAAGGGTTTAAACCATTATGGTAGGTGTTCAATGCGATGATATTGAATTTAATATAATTCGTTCTTTAATAAAACTATAAATTTAAGCTTCGGGTCATATCGATCCGCATCTAAACGGCGAAAACGTATGGCATAGTGGGTTTTTACTCTTACTAACTGCACTTCATTCGGGTGGAGCTGCGATCTGTGCGCTAGTCGATTGTATACAGCCTAATACTAAAGCTGTTTACGCCATGCAGGAAAGTAATATTTATTAATATTTATGTACCACTTCTAAAAAAATACTTATTGTTTTATAAGTTTCATATTTTATAACATATGGTTTAACTTTTAAGGTACGTTATGGATAATTCCTATGTACTCTAAGTGTACATTGATCAAAAACTATTCGCATTTCATGTAAGTTATTTTAAGTTCATGTTAAATATGATACTTATATTCAAATGACGTAAATACATTAATTTATAAATTTTATTTCATCCAGATCGGCACTTATATTCAGTGGGATTGCATTTTCATACATGAGCGTGGCATTTATTCTAGTCAAAACAGCACTACATACAATATTTGAATATAAAGTCAAATTAGTGTAAGTACTTACTAGCGGATTTAAAAAATTAATTAATTGAATTTAAAGTTACAAGTTTTACTCAAATGTATATTATATATTATGCTGCTCCAATAAGCTAATAATATCCTGCTCTCTAATCATACCCTGTCTCTCTGCCTTGAACGACACACTAGCTTATTGCCGTTAATGGATATAAGTGTATAATGTAGCGAACAATATTTGTAATTTAATATTCAATTCCCGTAAATTGTTATCATTTTTT
Source organism: Vanessa tameamea (assembly GCF_037043105.1). Classification (NCBI taxonomy): domain Eukaryota; kingdom Metazoa; phylum Arthropoda; class Insecta; order Lepidoptera; family Nymphalidae; genus Vanessa; species Vanessa tameamea. Next base: position 5,988,700 of record NC_087313.1, on the reverse strand, counting down.
TATTATTTTTTTTTTTTTGAGTTTTAACAATACATACTACTTATATAGTTATGAGTACTTATTGCAAGGCGAAAAAGTTGCATCGAGTATATATTTTTAAATTATGTGTCTAGATTTGCAGAACAAGCTGTGGTGGCTGGAACGATCTTGACCTGCATGGGATTTAGTCTTCTCTTTGCAACAACAGTAAGATTTTTTTATTTGAAAGAGGGTCAAACTGAGACTAGCGCGTACTGGGTGCGAATTGAGAATTATGTCGCTCAGTACTCTCTCACTTAACCTGTTAAAGTAAAGCTCAAGGATATATATCCTTAGTATTATTTATATAATTTTTTAAGTTTTATCGTAGTCGTCATGAATCAGGCGCATACGCTGTCGGGGAACTCAATACAATATTGAATTAATAAGATATTCTGTAAAAGATAATACTATATAGGTTTCACTAATAGTTAATCGCTCGCATCGCTGGTTTTTAAATAAACCATAAATAACATTAGTATGTTTGACCGCATAAAGACACGTTACGCCGAGTTTATTTGTGCCTTCAGACCGAACCCGAGCACTCCTACTCTCACTTTATTGCGTTGAAAGTATTTTATATTGCTTAATAGCGTTAAACTGATATAATAATAATTAAAGTTGATTAAAATTTAAACATTATTTGATTTTTTGAATCATTATTTGATTTTGACTTTGAAATCGATTATACGGAATACCCTCACTTTTATTTGATTCGGATAATCGGGATAATTCTGAAGATTGATTTGCATACAATAAATGCATGTATACCCTTTCCGTTACACTTAGTTTAACTTGAAGACAAAGTTATTTATGCATTTTTCTGTAAGACAGCGGTAAAAAAAACTAAAAGTAGATCTCATATAATGTATCAATAAGTATTTGTAATCAATAAACTGTAATGTCAATTGAAGGGTGGTGTAGCGCTACTCGAAAGTGTGGATGCGATAATGTCTGGCGTCGCAATGCCCTGCATCTGCCTGTTAGAGTTGGTCGCGCTGCTGTACGTGTACGGCAACAATGACTTCGTTTCCGATATGAACATCGCAACAGAGGAGAACGCATGCTCATCGAGGATCGGCACTCAGTGGCAGATTATCCCCTTCATCATGGTGGTGAGATTAATTTTAACAACGAATATCGGCTGAGGCAGCTCTCGGGTCGACGTCCGTAATCGGTGCCGTTATTTCAAGACGACAATAATAATGAAGGCGACGATGCTGTGGAGCGCGGAGATGCCGGCGCCGCTGCTGTGGGCGGGCGCGGCGCCGCTGCTGGCCGCGGCGCTGGCGCCCGCCGCGCGCGCCGCCGCCAACGCCTACGCCTTCCTGCGCCGCGCCAAGTAGATGTACTATCGCTATGAGGTCGTGTTAAAATTAAAAAGCCTGTGATTGAAAGAAACCTTTATTCTTTCAATCATTTAAAATATTTATAAATATAGAACTTTGTACAATGCATTAACATGCGTACACATGATATGAAAGTCGGTGCGTGTCATAAGCTTTTGAGCTTTTTCGTGAAAAATTAATGAAAATAAAAAGCAGAAAACACGCACGCGAGAACACGAGCGACCGTCGGTCGCCGATGTCCGTGGATGAATGAATGTTTGATGGATTAAACGTCCACAAGCGACAAGGCAAATATTAGGAACGTTTAAAATATTTAGCAGACGGAAATGGTAGGTTACCAGTACAACACTACTCTATCTAGCCTACGACTGTCTATTTCACGATTAAATTAAAATATCACAATATGTACATATTACTCAAGACTATTCAATAATATCAATATTACTATGTGACACAAGATTTTAAATATCCGATTTAAATAATTCAAGATATTACACAGATCCCAAAACTAGCTACACGATTTAACTGCCAATAGTGGAGATAGGACCCAACTATAAAAAAATATGAAACTTATTGACTTAATTTTATTCGACTTTCATTTGGTTTATAGTTGCACAACTCGATTCCACAAATCACGCGATCGACGATCACGCAATTTCCATCACATCGATTAGTATAAATCTAATTTACAATTCGCCTTCAACAGTCGAAGCTCCTTCGTTCTCACTTTCCAATTCGAAATAATACTATTGGTCGATTTCCGACCCCACACGGATCGTTTCGATCCTTTCAATACTACAAGGCACTTCCGATTCCAACGGCTCCACTCGACGGGCCGAGCCCGAAAAGTACTCGCAACAAATAAATTACATTCACTTGCCACTTTCCTACGTCCGATCGCCCTCGGCACTGGGTCATTAGAATTATTAAGAATTGACGGCGAAGCGACGACGACGCCGGTCGTCGAACTCGAAAGTCAAATCACGAGCGTCTCGACGACGCAGGACAGTCGCCGGGCCGCGGCTCGCGTCACACGGAGCGCTGCGAGCGGCGTCAGAAGCGGCGCAGCGCGGCCGCGGCGCCCGCGCCCGCCTTGCGCGTGGGCTGCACCGACAGCGGCGCCACCAGCACCGAGCCGCCCTCGCCGCCGCCGCTCGCGCCCATCTCCTGCGAGACATCGAGCTTTAGTATATTAGGACGATTCAATCTTCGCACCGACCGACCGACCGACGGAGGCGACGTACGTTTATATTATTACAACTGGCGAGTCGCATCTGCGCGAGCTGCGAGGCGGGCGTCAGGTTGGAGGTGGAGCCGAACGGTGAGATCATGGATGACATCGCCCGCTTCAGCTTCGAGGGCGTCTTATTGAAGGAGAGCGCGCGCCCGACCTGCGAACATTCAACTTTGGTTTTTAGAATGTAATACATTATATTAAATTTCCTAGATCGATTTAGGTGTTGTTGTTTATTTGTTAATTTTTTGAGCATAAAAGTTTCACAATTATTTCAATATAAAATAAAAACTTTTTTGGATAAACATATTTCATACTATATCAGAAAGAGTACCTACGAAAATTACATTTATAATTATTTTCAAAAATTTAAATGTACTAAACACTAATAAAAGATAATTACCAAATATATGTAACATTCCACCCACCAGTACTTAATCGTACTTGAAGCAAACATCACACCAAATAAATTGCCAATTTACACAAAATATAAACAAAATAAAAGAAAATGTACTTTAATATATGTACCTTAAAATATTAATATTATTCATATATTGTACATTGTAAATTTATTCAATGCATAAAATCAAAACGATACACATTAAGTACTACAACTATATATATATTATGAGACCAGTATTTAGATATATTTTATAAATATTTTTATATGAAGATGACAAAAATATGATCGGCTTGTTAATCTGTGAGTGACCCCAAATCCCTAAAGTACTAACACATAAATGACATGAAATATCAAAATAATAGATAGCCCGAAAACCTCAGGTATGGCACGCTCACAAACAGTTAATCACAAATGATGTCTAGCAAAGCGTTAATTTTAATGATTTCGTAATTTGAAATGTGAGAAACAATAATTTAAGATATGACGCGATGCGTTTTAATAAGCATTGAAATATACCGGATGCGTACACGCTGATTCCTGCCAATAAATAATTGATGTCACATTTTCTGCTTTGTTTAAAAAGCTCGATCAAAGAATTCACACTAATGCGTTAAAGGTGGTAAGCAAGAAAAAAAATCGCTAGCTCTCAAATGGTGTTAAACAAATAGTAGAAAATGATCAACAATCAGGTACAGCGAGGACTCAGGGAGCAGCGTGCGCGAGGTGTGTCGCGAGGTGTCGCGGGGTGTCGCGAGGTGTCGCGAGGTGTGGCGTCAGACCTGTGCGAGTAAGTGAGCGCGCAATACCCATGTGTCTAGCAGGACGGCGCCCGGGTCGGCGCGCAGCCAGCCGCCCAGCCCCGCCAGCGCCTCCAGCTACAACAGAGCGCGCTACAGCGGCCGACACCCAGATATCGTGTTCTAGTTGCGACATCTTATTCATACATCTATTTTACTTTAATTTAACTGGCACGCGACTGAGGCGAATTTATTTACGTAATATTATTTTAGATGATTAAAAAATATACATTATAAGGAGACTACATCCTGAGCTCGACGATTTATGATGACAACTTAGAGATATACGAGTGACGAATATGAAAATATGTCTCAAGATTGTGCAATGAGTGTTAAAGTAGACAAATAAAAATTAAATCAATCAAAATTAAGCTGAACGTATAAAATGAAACTTAATGCAATATACAACGGTATTACGGTACTTCGATTTCCGAAATTGATTTTCATGCCTTAGTTACTGAACATGTTATACCAATATATTACTACGACTTACCGAGACTGTTATTATTGTTACTTTAAATCCAAACTTAAATTACAATAAATCCAATCATGCTGATAGCACTTCTTATTAAAATTAAAAAAGTTTGACTACATATCTCGTGATACACGTTAAACACGATGGAGTAACTCGAATTTAATATAATTTTACAAAATAAAATAAAAGAAAAGCCTTAACATAATATATATATTATTGAAATCTTGCGTTAACGTATAAAAATATTTAATTGCGTACCTTAATTCTGGTGCGAGCGGCGAACTTAGACACTTTAGAGAGAGTACTCAGTGCAAGATCGCTGGTGTCGATATCGAGCTGATGCGACTCGAGACATGCCAGAAATTTGTCCTGTTTATAGATATGAAATTTTTAATTTTGCGTTTATAGATCAGAGCTTTGTTATTTTTATAAAATAAGCTATAAATATGATTTTATAGCCCCATTATAGTAATCGTAATTAGGTATAATCAAAGCACGAATGGGACGTGAGCTTTTGGAACAAAGTTGGTTGTTAATTTAATAATAAGAATATTGTTAGAAGATTTGGTTGATGAGTAAAAAGAACAGTAACATTCTGGAAATTTTACTTTATGATAGGGTTTTGTGCAAGCCCGTCTGGTTGGGTATGAACCATCGCCACATTGGTCATATATTCTACCAAGCAGTAATACTTAGTATTGGTGAATGTTGTGTTTCGGTTTGATGGGCGAATAAGCCAGTGTAATTACAGACACAAAGGACATAACAGCTCAGTTCCCATGGTTAGTGCAGCATTGCGATGAAGGAATGGTTATAATTTCCTACGTCGATAATGTCTATGGGCAGTGATGACCATCAGGTAGCCTATTTGCCGGTCCGCTCACTTATACTATGAAAAAATAGAAAAAAAAAAGAAAATTTCCTGCAGTTGAACGTACATACGTAATCCGCTAGAATACCACCACCCTTTCGGCTTTGCCAACTATTGATAAGTGGGATAATTACTGTTCATAAAATTATTTGCTAATGCTCCTTCATCCTCGAGAATTGTCATTTCGGATATATTTTGACAAAGTTTCGTCCCATTCATATAATGCACAATGATTAACAAAGTAAATATGACGAGTTCAATTTAAAGATTATACTAACGGCATCAGCTTTACAGACAGTATTGGCCATCTGCCTGCACAGCTGTCGTAGGAAATGTGATTTGTCGACGGTTTCATCGGTTATCATGAACGAGTATAATTTCTCCTTCAGCTCCTGGTTACTCCGACACATGAGCGCGAACACGTTGTGACAATCTGACAACATATCGTCTATTAATGTACGCTTCATTATTAATCTTACTCTTCAATCAGAACTAAAATTGTAACAGCATAAAAGCAACATAACTTTTTAAGCTTTATAGTTACCTTCCGCTTCCCGTATATCGACGACGCGTTTGACGGTGCTGAGCGGCATGAGGGAGATGTGTCGGTACGGCTTGCTGGAGCCGATGCGCATCGTGCCCGTGCCATTTGTAGGACTTTTACTATTGAAAGCCTACAAGTAGATTTTATGATATTCTAAATTCAGACTTATTTTATATTATTTTAATATAATAAAGAAAAAAAAAATGTATTTTATTCTAAATAATATGCACAAGCAATATTAATAAAGTTCACCTTGGATCTTTTCTTGCATACTTCCATCGTATCCGTGAAAAGAAACAAAACAAGATGGTCTCCTCGCCCAGAGAGTTCCTTCGACAACTCGACCACTTCACAGCGGGATACGAACGATCTATGCGATGAGACGAGATGGGCCTGCAATCGATCAATATCTTTGATATTTTAAATAGTAAAAAGCCGTTCTAACTAGTGTCATCATAATGTCCTGATACGAATTAAAGAAAAAAATTACACTTAGATGTGTAGAATTTCCTCACCGGACACTGGTCGATGTCGTTGTAAATGTCGAACATCTGCAGCTGCCCCTCGGTCTTGCGCTTGTCCTCGTTGATGTGCGACATGACCTCGCGCAGGCCGGCCAGCGCCGACACCAGCGCCGCGTGGTCGGGGTTGCTCTTGTGCGTGTGCTTCAGAATATCTGCGATGAGAGCGACGTTCATCAGTTCGAAGTTAATATATATGGAATATGCTTCACAAGATTGTTTTAAATATTTTTCGTAATAAAATTAAATCGTGAAGAAATATTTTAATATAGCTGTTGAAGCATATAAGTTATATAAGAACTTACCATCCAATAACAGACTTATACTGGGTAATCGCTGCACTGGTCTTATTAACAATTCCTGCAAGCTTTGTCGCCCACATTCGGGTTTCGTTTGACAAATTTTCAGGAATGCATGAAATCTAAAAAAAAAAAATTCAATGTATTCGAAAAATCGCAAATAACTTGATTATGTTTGTCAGAAACTTTTAAAAAGCAACATTTCTACTTCACTACGTACCTTGGGTTCTCACGGTCGCATTGTTGCAGCATCTCCTTGGTGTTCTCGAAGAAGTTAACGAAGGGCGGGTAGGCCTTCACCATGTCGGGCGTGTACTTGAGCACGAGCCGCCCGATGCTCACCTCCTCGCTCCAATGCGCCTGTGCGTAGTGAAGCTCTTCCAGCATCCGTCTGAAAAAAATATAAATGTAATGAAATATTATTTGCATCGTCTACTTCTCTTAACTTGTAGTAATGTAGTAGTAAGATATATAGCTTGTATTCTGAAACGCGTGCAACGTGTTTTTCAGGTTACTTACATAAAATTTATAATTTTAAAGTCTTTATGATGTTTATATTAAAGATAAGATTAAAATTTATATATATACTCACTGGTGTAATTCATAAATAGGCGGTAAATTGCCAAAAATAATTTTAAGTTCTGTATTATTGAGCAAAGCCTGATTTTTGCCATTACTAGTGTCCTCTTCGGCCATTTCTTCCAGCGGTTGTTTAAACATCTACAAAACGATTACAAATGTTAATACACTTTACAAGTACAGGACTACACGCAAGTTATATTTATAACGATTTAGCTACATGTCATCCTTACATTTACAATGGTGTGTAATATTCCAACATAATTCGATTCTGTCTGAAGTAGTTCCATGAAAACTTGCTGTCGCGGTGACATCAATTTTCGCACCACATTATCAGGTACTTCGGACTCTATAAATATAAAAAACATTCCTTCACTATAAGACGAAACGACAACGACGCGATACCATCGATATCATCGTTCCTCGTATGATAATTCACCTTCGAGGAGCTGCTTGCCGTCCGGCGAGGGAGTGCAGTCGAGCAAATTTCCGGACAGGCTGAGCAGCACGGCGTCGCCCACCGACGAGCGGCGTTTGTACAGCGTCGCGTCGCCGCCCCGCAGCTTGCGCTTGCGGAGCCGCTGCAGCGCCGCCGGCGTGCCGCCCGCCGCGCCCGCGCCCTCCTCCGCGCCCGCGCCGCACGCGCCGCCCACCGACGACCGCCTCGACACCTCCTCCAAATACTGTGGCGGATTTGGCATTCGGCTCACTCCATTTTTACATACCTCCCAAAATTAATATATTTTGAGAGCGTCATAATTCGCGGATAGAAATCAGTTCACTTTAGTCTTTGAATTTGATACTTACGTCTTTAAAAAGGTACTCTCTTTCATCCTGCGCTTCCTCATTTTGGACCGAAGCCCAAAACCATTCCGCCTTGACGACGTGGACTCGCAGCGAGCACTCCGGTGCCACCACTGTATTGTGCTCGTCTACCACCTGAATTATAGAGGTTCGATAATTAAACCGATACAAAATAAGATTATACATTTATAATAATTACAATATAACCGTATGGTCAGTTTAAATGTAAAATAATGATACAAACGATATGTATAACTCACACCTCCTTGTGCACGCTCTATAAGCACCTACACATTCGACGTAACATGCAAGCATAACAGCGAAGGATTTTCAAGTATGAACCTATCTCGAATTTGGCTTAATCTAATATTTAGTATTGAACTGTAATTAAATGGGGTTAGTACCGGTAGCGATAGTCCATGGCATTGCGACAAGGCACGGGCGTCGCGGATGGGAGGCGGCGAGGCGCGCAGCTCGGCGCGGCGCGGCGAGGGGGCGGGGGCGGGACGGGGGGCGGGGCCGCCGCGCTCTGCCCCACCGCATATAGAGTGCCGGTGGGCGCGGAGCCAAACGCTTTGAGGTGTCTTAAATATTACCGAATCGTCCAACTCGTCAACATCTCCATCTTCTCTGACCGGTGTCCTCATGTCGGTGCTGTCCACCGTGTCCACTTGGACCGGGGATATATCGAAATTCATATCATCGAGGTCTCTCTTTGGCGTTGACATATTTTTCAATTCTGAAGGTAGATGATTGGCGTCTACCTGGACTGTATTGCGTTCAGCTCTCTTTTCATATTTCTTTTTTCGTTCGCTCCTAAATGAAGCAGTAAACGATTTAACGCTTCTTCTCAATTTCGATGCTGATTTTACAGTTTTCGAACTTCGAATAGATGCAAAAGATATATCGAAGAATCCGGATTGCTTACTGATATTCATGGACGAAATAGATGTGTTGTCGTATTCTCTAATCGGCGAGGAAGTCGAAGCTACAAATTCTCCCGCTGGGTCCGTAGGCTTTACATTCTCTGGAGTTAAGGCTTCAACCGTGATATCACCCGAAGTTTTAGAAACGGATTCTTTTTTGGTTCTTTTAAAAATTGTAGGTTTGTTTTTAAATTTAAACGAGTCTTTAATTTTAAGTCTCTTAATAGACTTCCAATTAACATCTTCTGATTTATCAGGAGATAAGTTATTGCTATCTATTGTACTGATTTGAAAATTAGATTCCGTAGAATTACGACTTCTTTTTTTACCAGAAGATATTGTAGTATTAGAATGTTGTAAATCTTTGTTTACCGCTGAAACGGGCAACAGAAAACCAGGATCATCTTTTGGGTCTAATTCACATAAGCTCTTCGTTAGAGAAGAATGCAGAGATCCCGCCTCCGCCAAACAATCGACTATATTAAATACATTCAAAGACTTATTTCTAAAGACTTCTCGCTTTTCTTTACTATTGTTTCTGCCTCCACCGTGAATAATTTGCGACAGATATTTGTTTTCTTTATTGCTATCTTTATATTTCCGCGTTTCAGCATTAGATGAGTTACTTGTGTCATAAACATCGGAACACATATCGTCTATAAATGATTTGCCTATATTAATAATACTGATATCTTCAGACTGAGACTTTTCTTTATCATTGCTTAATCTATTTCTAATACTGTCCCTTGCTAATTTCAAGCATTCTTCTCTGTCATCTTGTAGTGTTTCATCGTTTGTTTGGTTGGTTTGTTTGTTTGGACTAGCGCGACGGCCCGAAAGGCGAGCCGATAGCCTACGGTAGAGAGAGCTCTTGGGAGTGGTTTGGGATCGATTCGGTGTAGATCGGAGGGGTTTGGTTGAAGTATTGGGAGTGTTGAGATGGGGTGATAGGATAAGCGAACGACCGAAAGTCTCCCCATTGGCCATTACCTGAAACATGTGTGAAACACACCACGCAATGATGTAATGAAGCCATTCCAAATACAAACATGCACAACGATTTTATTACTATTGTGATAGAAAAAGTTAGACACAGATAAGCGAGTAATTCTAAATCGATTAAAAGTATTAAAAAAAGTATAAACTTCATTTCGCTGCGAACGTTTAATCATAGCGTTTATTTAAATTTCATAGTCTAAATAAGATTATGATTGTGGGTTTAGAGTTAAATGTACAAGGATTACCCACAAGCATTCATCAAAGCAAAATTCAAGGTTATTAGATGAACAGAAAGCAAATGAAAATTTCAAACAGTAACTGTGAAGTGACAAATGTATACAAACGGTGCAATACCGTACACTAATGTTATGAGTGAAATGTATGTAATTATAAATAAGCTTTGAATTGAGGTAGCTATTGGATCGTTAGAAGTAAGGCGGTGACAGAAGCCCCCTGTTGCAACAACTAATGGAAGACAACATTTAAACAGACAATGGGTTGACTTCGCGCCGTGCGGGAAGGAAGTGCCTACTCGTGGTACTACTGCTTTGCCCCATTGTATCATTGATAGGTATTTGTACGATCACAGTGAATAATTATATTGAACTGAATCGCTCTTCAACGTCTGTATCTCACGTTAACGTGTTATTTTGTTAATAAAATCGTTCCTGGCTCACGCCAATTGTTTTGACAAACAATTGACATTTGAGATATTGCCTCAATACTGTGCTGATGTAAGAAGAATAGAAAGCATAAAATTACAAGGTAACTACCACTTCTCGTAATCGGAGTGTCTACAGTGTAACTAATCATAAACTAATAGTATTCGTGTTTCCAACGGTACTACGTGCATGCTGATTTCATAATGCTAAAATTAGTGTCTAATGTGCCTTATAGTGTATAAATAAATTGGCATGTTAAGAATTTGGAGGTAAACGCTCTGCGATTGCATTCGTAAGAACAAAATCATTAGTGTATAGAGTATTGGTGGCTTCGTTCATCACTATTTCTATATATTACTTAGAGTACGTTAATGGTCGCCTATATTGAACCTAGAAATTAATTATGCTATATAATAAAATGATATCTTTTTTTTAATAAGATCTAGGAACGTATAGAAACGAACAGTTATATTAATAAATTATCTTTTAAATTTATTTGTAATGAATATATGATTTACAATAATATTTTATTATATCGATTAAATATACGTAAATAAGTAAAACCAATAACGCTTTTATTGAAATAAATCCATAACCAGAGCACAATGATGGGTGAAATTTTAAATTATCAACGACCAATTTATTACCAGATCTGAAACCACTGAAGGGTAAAAATACTAGCCGTATTTTATTCAATTTGTATGTTAAATGTGTTTGTAAAGGTGTCGTAGTAGTGCAGCGTGTACTCACGACGTGCGTGCAGTCGGCGTCATCCAGCGCGCAAGTGGCGCCGCCGTTGCTGGCGAGCACCTCCGCCATGTGCTGCGTCTCGTCCTCCGGGAACCCGACGAAGCACACGCGCGCCCCCGCGAACACCTTCAACTTGTGCTCCTTCTGTAAGAACAAAATTTAATTTTAAACTATGTCTTACTAACCCATCTCTATTTCAAACGGGTAAAAAATAAGGATGTTTCTAATATCTATTTATTGAATTATGACATTCAAGACCCTTCTAATGTATCCAGTATGAAATCATGCACCAACCGTGCATTATGGACTTGACCTATTAATGTCATATACTATACGGCCAACATTTTTTTTCAATCGTTTATTTGCACGTATTGTAATACCTCAATAATGTTATGTAATGTATAGTTATATTCGTCCTGACTACAATAATTTTATCTAAAACATTACTCGTGAATCAGAAAAAATGAAAACAATTAAATAATATTCCATTTATGATATTAGTAGATTAAAAACAACAGGAAACAGCAATTCAATTAAAATATACTGGAAACTAAAAAATACACCGGAACATTTTTTTTAACATATAGTATACAATTTAGCTAACATAGTCAACTACATTTAGTTACTATAATTAATAGATGGAAAAAAAATATTTTTCTAAATTGATTGTTTAAATGAAACTTGGATTTTTTTTAATTCATCAGGTAAAAACTATCTCTATTGTGTGATGACCTTCGGTTTGTCAATCACACCGAATGACACCATAGATTTTATCTCTGTTATTCGTGTCTACCCGCATCTATTTGTTATAGAAATAAAACAAGTCCCCAACGTTTTATATGATACATGCATTTATATTGAATGCATTAAATGTAGTATTATAGTATATATAGTATGTATAGTACAGTATATAGGTATAGTTTAGCTTTAATTCATTTACATAAAAACGTCTCACGCATCGACACTGTATAAAACAAAGTGGTGCGTAATCTTATTCGAGCTAATTTTTGAAAATATACTTTGTGTGCAATACTTACAATCATAGCATCGTCAGTCGCAAGGCACGCGGGGTCGTCCCGACGCTCCCAGCAGGCGTCGACCCAGGAGCGCGCCTGCACCGGCAGGCCGAAGCCCGATGCGTATCGGTACTTGTCACCCGTGGCCGCCGCCGCGATCAGATGCGTCACTTTACTCGACATGTCTTTACGGATCGACCCACCCATATAGTGGATCAGTGTTATCAGGTACGTCTGTCGGTGGATCAAATCAAATATTATAGTTAAAAATAATAAACAACAGCTATTATAGTCTTAATTGATTGATAGACTGGCAATAGGAGATATAGACATATAATATAAGGTTTACAGATCATACTTAGAATCTGGTCGATTTACTATTCCAATCGAAGAAGGAGTAAAGATAAATAAACCTTAGAATTACATATTCCATGCGATTTGCTTATACTTCTGCTGTATTATGCACTACAGACAAGTCTTGACCATTATATCCTTAGATCTTTACAACAGTATTATACTTACTTACTTATAAGTATCATTATATAATTTTACTCAGAAAGTTCCGATAATAAAACGTATTTTTTGCGAAACTATAACGAATACCATTAGTTACTAAATATGTCGACGAAACAGTTGACGCGGTATCATTGGATACCGCGTCAACTCAATGTCATAGTTGTTTATTCAGCTTTACTCGCCTAATAGAATATATATTTTTTTATTTAATCTTTATTCACGTAAAACACGTACGAGCTCATCCTTTTTTCGGAATCCTGAGAAGCATATGACTGCGCCGCGCATCGCCAGCGAGTACAGAGGTCGTGCGTTCGCTGGCGGCGGCTCCTCGCGCTCCGCCAGCTGCAGCACTGCTGTGGGCCCCAGCACCCTGACGTCAATAACGAAAACTTAAATTCCATATAAGAATACTTAAAAGTAAGGGTTTACAACCATTATTTTTACCAATCTTGATGAGCTAAATGAAATTAACTTTTCAAAAGCTAAATTATGTATAATTTCAATGTTTCTATTCTAGAAAAAACTCATCCCTCAAAGAAAAAATATTTCAAAAACAAGGTAAATATTTATAAAACTCTACTAATAATAAGTTATATTTAAAGATTTGATGAAAACGGTTTAAAATTTAAAATAATTAAACGTATGAAAGGACCAAAATATAAGGCAATAAATAATAATAAAAGTGCATAAACATTTATATAGTTATTTGATCACATCTGTAGCTACGATTCAATCATAATTATGTACATCAATAAAAGCAATAAGTCATACAGAATGTGCAGACTAAAACGTTTTCATAAATTCGTTCACATTAATCATCCTCGGTCGATTACAGAGAACCACTTGTGACCAGTATTGTGATTGAATTCCAGAATAGATACCGTTACATATTAATAACATAAACACATGTTAAACATTTATTTGTTTGAAATGAGGATTTCCGACTATCATTATAACCGGAAGAATGAAACATAAGGCAAATAAATAACTTCCATTAACATAACAATATTCGTTGCTACATGTGGTAGGTACATATCGGTGAAACATCTCACGTAGGAATCACTTTATAACTTACTATCCAATCACCATATACATGCAGCTGTAAATTGAAATTGAGGAATTTATTGTAACTATTACAATCACAAAATATATTTTAATATTAAGACTGCAAAAGAAACTCTGTTACCACTTCACGCTTAGACCGCTGAACCGATTTAGATGAAATTTAGTATGGAGCTAGTTTGAGTCCCAGAAAAGGACATAGGCTACTTTTTTAATTCACCTCTCGAGGGGGTAAATCGGTTTGTGTGCTATAGGTAGAGTTTTATAAATTTCGCAAGTTTAGGTTCAGCTAGTGCAATACTAAAGTATTACATAATAATATAATTATTTTTTGTTGAAATGTAAGAAAACATTTCAATGACATAATGTGATGTAGATTCTTATTAAGTATCTATTATAAATTGTTTATGTGCTCTTTTTCCGAATATAACACAATATATTATCAGTCTAAACGTATATATTTTTAAGTAGTATTTCTGTATAATAAGCGTTACTTTAATTCTGTTAAACAAAAATTAAATGCGAAACTTTTAAATCTAATATGTTTAAGGGATTTTCAAATTAAGATCAACGAGCCAGCTCTAGCCCCCCAAACTCTACTTTTTGCATTTCATTTTGCAGTATATTAGACGGCCTAGGGGTAGAGCCGAAGGAGTCGCGCTGTGCCAGAAGGTGAGAGAAAAAAATACGAGCACAATATTTTGAGACCCATAAAGCTTCGCGATTAAGCTTGGAATGTCTGGAATCTTACGAGTCGAAAAATAAGCTTATAAGGAAAGCGACATGATTGAGGCATACATGACTACAGGGGTCAAAGCTCTAATAATTATGCCTTCTGTACCCTGTAAAGGGCCAGGCCTAGGCTGATTAAGCTAGTGCGGAGACCCGCGGGTTAACTCATAAGAACCGAGGAGACAAGATTGTTGAAATTGTTAATGTTATTGCGAGCGACATACTGGCGTCTCGTGACGCGCAAGCGACGCGTTGCACGCATTACAACGTCACGGACAGGATACTAGCGTTGGGCTATGAACGATAGAAATAGTACTGACGAGTTAAATTCCGATTCCACGGACTCTGTAGTGTAAGCAATCGTCGAGTTTAAATTGGGTTAACTATTGAGTTTATTATTATGTTAGATGAGCATAATAGTAATAAACGGGAACGTGAAAAACTAAGCTATAGAGTTCCCCAATTGATTAATTTTATTAATTTATTTGAATAAGTTATCCTACTAATTTTATGAATATAAGGGTTCGTAAATGAGGATGTTAGTTAATGGATCACGCAAAAACGGCTGCTAAAGCTAGTTGAAAATAAAGGATCAACATTTTACAAACTGCGCTATAATCAATTGGAATTATATTTAAAACTTATAATTATATTCAAATATATGACTTGGACTTTTGATGTACTTAATGTTAAATTAAAACAATAACCAACGATGGCGCTGTATCTCATATGTTTATCGAATTATGAAACGGTATAAAAATATATAAAAACATGCGTGTTGAAAATTTATTTTCATATCAGGATAACATAAAATTTAATTATTCCTTTGTCGGTGCTTTTATTTTAAGCACTTAATTTACAATTTTCAAAATTAGATTAATATATAAAATACTTTTAAACTTTTATGGTATTTAATAGTAACAGACCGAACAAAATGTTATTTGAAGTCAATATTTATTAATATCGTTCTATCAGTACATTCTTTTAAGGACCAATCGAGAAGAATTTCCCGGTTGCCATGCTTACATTTCATATTGCAAATATATATTATCTGGTGTTTTAGGTTCAGATAAAAGATGCTGAGGTGGTTCTTCTTCTTCTGGTGTCGATGGCAACCGCGTCGGTCCCATTTTAAGTGTACGATTAAATTATTGACACTTCAATACTAATACAATCAGATACTAGTCCGGCGTGGGTTCCACACACTGGTGACACATCGGTTACATTCATTGGCACTGAGGTGTATCATTGCGAATGTATATATTTATCATTCACACCATACATACTACGCAAACATTGCTTGCACTGATATAGTTTTCCAAAATGATCACGACAACAAAACTAACTGTGTAAATTTATACCGCAACAAAGCGCAAGCGGCACGCGCGTTATGCGTTTCACGTTAGATTGAAAAACAGCCGCGAGGAATGTAAGGCCGAAAATAGCAAGGAGCGTCGCGCGGCCGCAAGGGCGACCCTCGCGCTACGCCGAGCGTCGTCGCAGCTCGCTTACACCTACCCGCACCTTTATTTACATCGTTCCGTGAATTACACTCACAAGATTACCATTTTTTATTAGTGGAAGGTTCTGTGAGCGTGTAATAACCCCGGCATAATATTCAGGGTGAGGTTGACTATTAAATTGTTCTTGCATGTCGTGGCGCCAACAGTCACGTTGAATGTTTAATTTTATGGACCGATTCAATCCGCTTTAAGTTAATACCAACACGAGGTTGTTATCATTAGCTTACCAAAGCTAAAATAATAAACTAAACTTAGTATTACGACACACAAATCATTTTAATGAATTTCGCAATTTCGATAATGCGTTAACAAAACATAGTGTCAAATAAAATGTTCATTTCTGGTCTTTATATAAATAACACTTACGTCACCTTTGAATATTGGTGGAGGTTTAAAAAGTACAATGCATAATAGAGGCACCCGAACTTGTGATTTTAAATAGACGTAATAAAACTCAAGCAAGATAGAATTTATTTAAGAATTAATGTGAAATTTTAATAAGTTCCTATTTTTTGTAATACAAGCTTTATATAATTTAAAAAATAGCACTAAAACTCTCATATTCATAATCCGAAAAAGGACCAACGACTTTCCATTATTTACGTCCGCGGCACGGGAGTACTTAAGCACTGGCTACTTCCATACTCTGGGCTGTTACAGAGAATTTCTTAACAGAAAAGCAATTAGAGTAAAGAGGTAATCGAAATATTATAATAAAATTAAATACCACTGATATTCACTTGAGGCAATTTTGCCAAAATCTAGGCCTGGTGCACATTTTTACCTATTCAAGCTAAAAGAAGGTGAACGTTGAGAACTTATTCCACTGCGTTACTCCACTGCGGGTTTGTGGATGACGATGCTATATAGTGGTGGATGAATATAAACACGAGGAAGTGAGAACACCGTAATAGTTACATTAGAGGCGAACGTTCGATGTAAGAATATATTGTCTCCGTACTCAACGGTTGCGGAATGATTTAAAAAATAACATAAAACAAGAGACTGTGATAAATAATTTATAAATAAATATTAAATATTGGACAACATCACATACATTACTCTGATCCCAATGTAAGTAGCTAAAGTACTTGTGTTATGGAAAATCAGAAGTAACGACGGTACCACATACACCCAGACCCAAGACAATATAGAAAACTAATGAACTTTTTTCTACATCGACTCGGCCGGGAATCGAACATATAGTATTGATCATCATTGTCCTTGAAAAGAAAAACGTTATAGGAAATAAACAAAAAAACAACCTCAATACCCACGTCCACGCGACTGAAGTCACGGTCACATTAATTCATAATGATCTATTTTTACATTGAAATATTATTTTGGGATCAAAAATTTCATGGTATTGTCAAAATGTAATAAACCGTGAGTCAGTTTCGTTCCCGGTAATAGTAATAAGTAGATATCCAAAATTAAATTTCGCCAAGCAAACATGCGGCGCGACGGCGGCCGATAAAACAATAAACAATTAATCTCATCAATTGGTATCCGTTTATACACTGTAACAATGAAAGCATCCTCTGCGATGCGTGAAATAAAGTAAATACGGCCGTTTTGATTTACGCCAGAGTTAAATTTACGATATATCACGTCTCACGGTTAGTGGGCTGATGGCGGTCGCGGTTCCTGATCGGCTTATTCTTTGTTATTGTAGAAACAAGTAATTTCACTAGTCTATCAAAAAAAATAGCTAAAATGTATATATCTATATATATGTATAAAAGCGAAATACCACTCACTAATTAATCACGAAATCTCAGAAACTATAACACCTACAAACTTGAAATTTGGCAGATTGGTTAATTATAGGGTGTAGACATCCGCTAAGGATGGATTTTACGAAACTCCACCCCTAAGGGTTTAAAACGGGGGCTAAAAGTTTGTGTTTCAAAAATTACGAGCGGATAAAGCCGCAGTTCGGTTAATACTTTAATAGACGGAAAACATGGTAAAACTCATATTAACGATAAAAAATGAAGAAAAGTTTGAATAATATAGACATTAGAACGTTATTGGAATTCTATATAACTGTAGCATGATTGATTTCAATTGCCCGTAGATTAAAATAGTTATCGAGAGTTTTAAAGTCCTTGAGCAATAGTAATAATTCGTTAAGTCACACTATTCTGTTCGTGTAGAGGTCGCAGCAAGTGATATTAAAAATATGTTGGATTTTTATGCTGTTCATTTCAAAATCTATTAAAGGTAAATATAGTAAAGGTTATCTCAGTATCAACTGAATCTAAACCAATAATCATTTCGGTGCAGTCAGGTGATACAGAGACGGGTGTGTGTTTGAGTTTTCGAATTTTATAGTATGTGAGAATGACACTTCAAATATACATAATATGTAAAGTACATCGACATAATATACAATTGCTTAAAAAACAAATATCTTATAAGGATTTCTACGTTTACATTTACCACAAGAACAAAGCGGATATCGTAGCGCACATCCGACGCGTCATTTCTATTTTATCTATTTTATTTGAGTATCTGATTATATTATAGACAGCAATCATTTTGTTATGTACTAGCTACCCGTCCCGGCTTTGCACGTGTAGAACAATGGTCTAAATACAACGATTACATTGAAGGAGAAACATTTACAGAAAAGAGTCTTGTTTTATTTTGACCGGGTACTAATAATTAAAAAATGATCGTGAACGTGATATACGCGTCCACTGCTACCGAAACATATCGAGCATTCGTCGATTAATACTTTAACATGATTAAAACACTTCCATTTAAAATATTAGTATGATAATATAGTAGTAGGTAGTACGATGATTAGTCGACGTTAAGAAGTGCCAAAATATATTGTCACGATTACCAGCGGAAGCCGAAGTTGGACAGTTAAACGGAAACGAGTATATATTGATGCCAATTTCTGAAACTGTATTCATATCTACAGCCAAACCCAACATATAATTTTATTGTAGACGAAAATATAGTTATTAAAAAAGAAAAATGCAGGTCAGTCCGATATGATAAAGAATTTTTTGAAGTTAAATTAACATTGAATATTTTAATGTGAATTTTATAAATATATCTTTGTCGTTGTTTTATCTTTTCATCTGTCTAAGTTTAAAACTGGCAATCTTGGCCTTAGCTTTGTTTAATATTCTGAAATGATTAAATATGAAAATTAACTTTTGTATTTAAGCGAAAACCTTGAGAATTTTATATATACAATATATTATATATACAAATATTCAAATAAAATACTTGAAGTACCATAGGTAAATTAACAAATCTCTCTATGTTAGAAAATAATAACGCGCATGAAAGCTTTAGTGGAGATCGTTAGCCGCTGCGCGGTGTGCCAATGTTTTTTAATTGCAAATAACGATCAGTTTTAGCGTAGTCGTCAAAATGTTAATGGCCCAATATAAAAACCGTAACTCACACATTAACTGACTAGCTTGAATTTTATTCAATTACATAAGTTTAATTGTAAATTACAATTATATTTTTCATAACTATACCTGCTGCTGCACGTTCGACACCATTATCATATTATATTCTTAATATTAATACATCGCCTTCGAAAGGCGTTTTTAATAGTTTTATATTGTTTAAAATATTTTAATATGTTAGGAATAATTGCATACCGATTGACACAACGCCGATCTTACCTATATTTAGCTTTATGTGCTGCATCGAAGAGTTCTCCCTCAAATGGTGCGGTCACTAGATAGGAGGGAGGCGCCGGCTGCTGCTGCGGTGGAGGCAGGGACTCGGGCCCTCGCACCGTAGCCAGCGCACCCAGTCTCTCGCACGCTGCGCGTACTCGTTCGCACTCGATGCACGATTCGCTCACGTATACACACGGCGTTGTCGAGCCTGGAAACAGTCGATATGGCATCATGGCTTGCAGGTTACCTAAATATGACCGGAAGTTATCGGTTAGACGGTAGACATTTTGAATATTTAATAGAGGCCTATTTTTAGAAACGATTAAATCATTACTCTACCATTAACACATACTCTTTTATTATTGTCATTATTTGTATGTACTACAATTACATATTAATTTTATTTTTTTTAGATCCTAATTTATATTATGAAAATACAAATATACATATAGGTAAATTTAAGAATTACTTCTCGTGTAGGAAACCTGTCAATTTTATCACAAACATTTACTACGACATTTTTCATATATTGCCAATGATATTTTTTGTCATAAATCTGTTTAATTATTATCTATTCAAAAATGTATTTTAATATTTACGAAAATAATGAAGGTCTACGCCGGTGACGCAAATGTGAACGTCATCCGCAGGATCTGACGGTCCAAATGCTGATCTAAATATAGAACAGTTTCGCTTCAAATTCCAAAGAAGGATATATTTTAGTATTTTGCTCGAGGAAGTCGTGAGACATAAACACAATTTATCTGATTACGACAAATAACAATGAAAAGAACCAGGTACCGTAACTTCTTTGATCCTTTAACATTGAATTTAAAATTTAAATAACAATTCGTATACATACATAAATGTATACATTACATTATATTTTTGTTTACAATAACAATTGCTACGTCGATTATTATTCGCTTTACAACTTAAAGTAGAAAAACTATACCAGTATCGATGTTTGTCAAAGAGCACTCAAGTATATTGGTGTCAAACGTTGAACAAGACAATAATATATATATATATATATATATAATTATATATATGCAGTGTATAGTGACTGTACAAGTTCGTAGCTCTAGTTATAAGCTTTTTTTAGATTTCTATGTTCATTATTATTATGGCTAGTTAAGTTATTTACGTTCAACGACGTAAACGTCTTAAAGTCGTCGTTGAGACATGTTTGTCCATTTTTAGTTACCACTTTGGAAAGAAACCTCTAAATTAAGTTTCCTATTCCTCTCCATCAATCCAAATAAAAATATTTCAGCAATTTTTATATACTCAACCAATATTATTATATCTTATTTTTACCATAACGGAACCTTACAATCTGCGTGGTCGGACACGAAGTAAATTGAAATATTTTAAAGTATTTTTTTGTAATAACACTTTTTTGTTACCTTGAATGTTTCCCTAATAAAAAAAAAGTGTTATAATACTTTCTTTTGTAAAATCTAACATAAATAAATGTTTGTCGACCTTTCGGGACGTGTTCCCGCGTCACATAAACGGTTCAGGGTCGCTGACTCACGCGTACGCCGCAAAGGGAACACCCGGCTCTTTTGGCATAATATTGTATTAGATGAAACTTCTCCAAGCACTTTATAAACCTACAACTTTTGTTACAAATTTCTCATTTTCATTGGGGAATAATTAGTGAACATAGCTTTATCTATACAAATAAATTCATACTTCTTCGACGAGTTTCGGTATTTCTTTGTTGAAACACTAGCGATCATTTTAAGGTATTTCTAATAATGTAATAGTCATTTAAATAAATAAAAAATGTTTTGTCGTGTGTTGTTAGCGTTTTGTTTGCAGCGACGACGACGTCGCTAGTATAATATAAGCTAGTAATGTATATAAATTATATTTGTAATATTATAAATGTACCAAAACTACCGTCCCATGTTTTAATTTAAACGACTAACCCATAATATAATGGTTACTTAAACATTCGTTATTAAAAAAACAATGTTAGGCACGTATAAAAAACAGAAACGTATTATTAGTAAACAAATAAATAAAAAGCTAGAGGAAACTAATTTACATATTATCACAACAAAACTACAACTTCTAGGTCACTAGCTTGTCTCATCAAGATTGATATGAATAACAATGACCTTCAGCTCCACTCGGAATACTTTGTGAAGATAGGTGTAAAAACCTAAAGCAATGTAACAGGTACTCAGAAGTAAGCCCACAAACAGAGAATCGATTAAATGAGGTAAACGTTATGATTTTGTATGGGTGGTTTGGTGCAATCGACATGCAACTCATGCATGCGAACTCACAGCCTCCACCGAGATATGACCGCAGTTGCTCTACCAACGCTAGCATGGTTGGCATGCGTGCCGCAAACCACGCTTTACGCCATCTGTAAAAGCTGTGCGTATCAATCATCATATATGAAAGGTGTCTGAAAGCCCCAAAATGTCAGGCGTTGATATACGAAACAACTTTCGCCGGACCAATATTGTCACTGCATAAATACAATGTAACTGAATATGTACAACCAACTAAAGCCAAAAGATAGAATCACATTATCAGTCACAGTTGAATATTAATACAAAATAAGGATTGTTTAGGGTCGAGAAATAAAGTAAAAGAACAATAAACAATAACATTGACCTCCTTGAACCACACAAGCAAAATATTTTTATAGTATCGTCTTGAAGCAGGATATTAGATGTATTTTTTTGTATTTTATCTGTAAAATATTATTATTAATTAGCATACCAATTTTAGTTTGAAGCAATTGCAGAGAAGAGTTGTATCTTCATACATTATCACAATAAAATATAAAAAGAATCCCCAATTCATTCTTTATAATACTTTTTTTACTTTATGATTATTGAAGAGAGTTTATAATAACAGCTTAGATGTTTAAAAAATATGGTTAAAAATGTATGTAATAACAATCAATTTTTATAGACTTGAAGCTGCTCAACCACATCCAATGTATACACATAAAATTGGATAATGTAGTACAAACAAGCATCACACTGTGTATAAAATACAAATATAGTTTATATTAAAACACGAGAACTATTCATCAGTCAACAATTGATTACTTTCCATCTACTATGTTAAATATATTATGATCTTGATATAATGATAAACAGTATATTTTATAAATATATAGTACATCTTGTTTTCCAGGTGAATTTATCTTTAATTTATCAGAAGATTTGACAAACATGTGTCGAAACACACTCATGATACCACTTCAAATCTTGGTGGACTCAGTAGTAAAGTTGGTATTTACACAAAGAGAATGAATTAAATTTTACAAAAGTAGAAAATCATGTATACGTCTTAAATAACTGATTTAATAACAAAATTAAAAACTAAATGACTATGTTACAGCAACATGTCTTAGTATTCCATTTACTTAGTTTTTGTATATGAGTTACTTTAAGTTATTTTTCATCAGAGGTCTGTAAAAAATATTTCTTGGACATTTGTTTTTTCCCAAGGCAAAATTGATTATTTAGTCATACTTATAATTGTAGTTAGTCAAAATGCTAAAATATTAACAATAGTGTAGGATCAATACCATAATAATTAAAGGTTTTTTTTTATATTGGCTTATGTGTGGCTGAGCTTTTATGTGGCTTATAAAATAACTCAAATTGTGGTAAAAATTAAAAAACAATGAACTTCATACAAAATAACAGTAAAATAGCAAGAAAACATTTCAAATAATAAATAAATAACCTTTACAATATTCTTCTATGTATAGTTTTAATAGTATTAGAAAATGGGAGCAAATTCTGTTGCACAAACAAAACATTGTGTTTAAAATACAAATATGGTATTCTTTTCTTTTAATTCACTGTCTTATTTATATTTTGATCACTTTCTGTATGATAATGTGAGTTACTATTCGATGCATGATGGAAACGTAATGTAAAATGACTAGATAGAATTTGAAGTGACTGAAGAACAATAGTATTATATGGGATCTACTTCCATTACTCCCTGACTATTACTTACTCATACCCAGATAATCCACCACAATATTTTTTTAATGACAAACTCTATCAATTTTTTATTGCATTAACCTGCTGTCTTGGTCGGTCTGTTTGATATAATGTTCTAATGATTTTAAACTAATTTCTTGATGAACCAAAACTTGAAACTAGACTGAAAAAAATTGTTCAAAACTGATTGAAAATGCAATGCTCTCATTCTTTTAGTTGTTGTTTTGTTTATTGGATTGTTGTCGGTAAACTATAGGATATAAACAGAACATTTATCTCCTCTCTTTTTCAATGCAACAAGGTAATATAATAATGATAATTATACATAATGGTCAGATTGTTTTTATAACATGGTATGAGAATAGAAAGAGCCATTGAATTCAAAGAGATTTTCTTAATACTATAAAATAAAAGTTCTATATAAATTCTCTATCCGCATAGGTTTCAAAATAAATATTACATTACACACATACAAATTGTAAGTTTGCAAACTGTAAAGCAGTTCAGCACCATCTTTTGCTACTTTTATTCACATCGAAACTGATAATGATATGATTATTATTTTTAATAAACTATAATAACTAAGGGTATAATTTATATTTTATTGATGCATATATTACTTTTTAATAATCTCTGATTTCTTTAAGAATGTTTATTTCTGTATCTTAATATATAATAACTAGGTGGAATAAGCCAACAAGTAAAGGATTCTGGTTTATGCCCAATGAGACATTTCAAGTCACAATTTTTTTTTTATACATTTTAAAACACCACATTGTAAGGTATTAGGATAAGAATTCAAATAATAAGAATGCAGTCTCGACAAAAATAAGATGATACAAAGTTGTACACTTTGAGCCCATGTTGACATAAATAAATTATAAAGAAATAAACAATTATCAAACTAAATATTTCAAATAGAAGTTTTCAAATATACGTAAATACATATTGTATGTATTAAAATGATATTTATGTTAATTTCACATTGAAATATTTAAAAATAAGGCTATTTTTTTTTATTTTAATTAGATGAAATAAATAGCCAGTTTTTAAATGCTTTTTATTTATGTAACTATACCAGAGTAATGACAACATCACAAATAATTTGAAAAATCCAAACAAGTTTTTAATAAAACTGTTAATGTCTTATGTTATTGCACCTTCAAAAATGAAGATATGAATATATTTAAATAGGTAACAATTATTAATTAGAAACGATTCGCAAAGGAATGTTTTTATTTTGAAAATTTAGTTTTCTAACAATGTCTCATTGATATATTGCATAAAATTATAATAAATTGGATATATACAAATATTATATAACTCCAAATAAATAAATATAAGAATTTTAATCATCACTAGAAAACAAAGGTATTAAAAGAATGTTTTATTATTATAATACCTAAAAAACAAAAATATTTAATCTCTCATTTCTACCGTTTAATAGAAATTTTAAATCTTGACATATAGTAGCAGAAAGCACAAATTTAATCACACTTTGACCACAGGTTGATTTCTTTTTTTAACAATAAATGAGTTCGTTAAATTGTGGTAGTTATATTAAACACCTGTAAAAATATATGGTTATGGAAATATTACCATCATTCTCCTGATTTTTGTCAGTTGAAGAGATGCTTCCTGCTTGTGACATGCCCTTAGACATTTCGTCCATCTTGCGAACCACCGATTCGTTATATCAATCACATAACATTAATAACAAAACTATTTACAAAACCTAACAAAACACATTGATTCACTTCACTTTATATAACACAAGGTCTTTTTTGTAAAAATCGACGATCCGTCCAATCTAATAACATTTCTGAAATTTTCAATAACACGACGTAAACGAAGCGAGTACAAATGAAGTTGAATGAAGCATTCATAGATAATGTAGTAATTATATTATGCAGGTATACTTGTGTAGCATTAGGTGAATACTTCACGTTAGTCCAAATATTCATCTAATTAAATGATTGATACATAGCTTCGTAATTTCTGCTCACTATAGTTAATTTTAACAGCTTACATTACATTTTAAAATACTCTTTATTTCTAGTAAATTTATGGTTGACACCACATCTTCATTGGTTGTTACCGAATGTGAGACCCTGGCTTAATGTTTCTATGTGAAGAACTATTTTTTTATATCAAGAAAAGCCATATATACAGTTACTTAAAAAATTTGATAAGTTAATATTTTTACAAATGTTTATAATTTTACCGATTTGTAAATGGATAAAAATTTTTAAAAATAAGTTTAATATTACTTGTTTTGATTATCTGAGTCCATACAATACAATTTATATAAATTGTAAATCTTTAGTAACATAAATAAATTAATAGAAATTTGAAGGCCCGAATTTTGTATTATTTAGTAAACCAGATATTACGGTACTGTTGTGTATTGTTAAGCAAAAAAAACGGATAAAGATGAAACTAAAAATGTTATACTGGATCTCGTTTTAATCTGCCTGGAAAACAAGGATGAATGAACCTTTAGCGAGGAACATGGTCTATGCTGTTCTGAAAGAAGGCGCACTAATATTTTTTTCATGGCAAACCAAGTGCTCGTTTGCCACCAAACGAGCACTTGGTTTATCTGATGAAAATTGACTACCACCGCCACACATCTGCAAGACACGAAAATTTGCAGGTGCGTTGTTGACCTTTAATAAATGCGGAGCCCTTGTCTTGAAGGTTCTCAAGTCGTCTTGTTTCGTAATAACAGCTGGTTAAAGCTGGTTCCATGGAGTGATTGAGTGAGGCAAAAATGCGTTAAAAACCGCACCATTGTGGATTTCCGACATCGAGGTGGCATGGATGGGATTTGGAATTCTGTAGCGATGTCGTGAAATTCATCAAAAATGTGGTAAAAGATGCAGAGTGATCCAACACATCTGCGCAAAGCCAAAGGATCAAAAAGCTTGGAAAATACATGATCTTCGACAATTCGAGCTGCTCTAAGTGGAAAGCTGGAGCTGGGGAACTCTCACCCAGAGGTGGTAGTATTTTAGCAGCTAACTCCACCCAGAGGTGGTAGTATTTTAGCAGCTAACTCTACCCAGAGGTGGTAACAGCATGGTTAGCATGTGTTTCTTTGGCGTTGAGTTAGTCGAGACTTGGTCAGCTCTAGTTTGAGAACTGGGTCAAGAATGATTCGATTTTAGACACATGTTTGTTCCAGTTCTCGATGATGTGTTTCCAGGAAATATTAGCGTGGCTGGTATATAAGGTGTCTACGGTACAGTCGTCTGCACAGCAGTTAATAATGCTGATTTACATTTAGATTTACATTGATATTTAGAAGAAAAAGGTAAGTAGGAACACCAGAATCTCAAATCTGCTGAAAAGCTAGTGATCCAATAGCATAATTGCCCGGGAAACTCATAAGAAAGAAGCTTTGAAAGATGAGCTTTATTCCATACGTGATCGAAGGATTCGCTATGTCCAAACTGGCTCCTAATACCATCCCCTTGGACATAATGGCTTATGTATAATTATGTGAGATAAACTAGAAGAACACCGGCTGAGCCGCACTGGAGCAGTTACCATATTTAGTAATGGGGAGCAATAAAGGAGATACATTTTTATTTACTCAAATCATAGATTCGTCTTGTTTAGCAGTTATTAGAAATTAATTATTCCTCTTTATTATTATTTTCTTTTAACTATTATTTTTAAATCAGTAAATGTGAACAGAGTGTTAAGTATCGCAGCATTATTAGGTAATTATTATGTGTCCGAAACATATTGTAGAGACGATAGAACGGAGAACCACACTACCACAGAGAGCACAAAATATGTCAAAATTATAAAGGTGTAGAGTACAGAGTATTGAGTAACTAAAGTTAACAAAGAAAATTTATGGTAATAGATCATAGATAGTAAACCTATTAGTTGGTTCTAGATAGTTATATTTATTTTTATTGTATACTCTTTGGTTTTGTCGATTTTAATATTATGTTTGTTATTGTGTGTAATATATAATTGTCATTGTCTCGAAACAGACATAATTTGAAAGATAAGATAAAAACGTCTATCATTATTATTAGCATATTGATAAAACATTACAATGGGATAGTACAATAGTAAATAAAATAATTGTAGTGTTCTTAAATAGTAACGTTATTAGTGTAATAATTCATAATGGAACATTTTGGCTTATCTCATATTCTATATGAGCCAGATAAATATAGTCCAGATACTTTGGACCTATTAGCCGACGAAGAAGCGAGGGAATATTGGCTTAACACCTGTGAAAAGCTTGTGGAAAAATACGTTAATTTTGCTCTATCAAATACAGAAGATCCCACAGTTGAAATAAGAGCTTTAAAATTTAAGACTTGTTATGTAGAGGCATTAAAAGAGCTTAGAATTAATCCACTGTAAGTAAATTGGCTTGGATAAAAATATGTAAAAGCTTTGCTATATTTTCAATCGTATTTTCTTTATATTAATTGCTTATTTATATTTTAGTGCACATGGGCAATTGACTATCCGATTGCTTCTTGACGTCAACGAAACATGCCTTCGTTCTCAGGGTTTTTTTGACTTATGGAAACAACAAAAGCTGTATGAAAATGAAGCTGCTTTATCAAGCCTTGCAGGAAGATTAACAGAAATTGATGGTTTGGCTGATGACCGGCAAAGGTGGACTGAGTTGTGTAGAGGTGTTCTTGCTGGTATGTATGAGTAAGATATAATAATAGTTAAAAACATCTTATAAAATATTGATGGCTAAAGAAAGTACCATTTGTTCACAGGTAATATGTTTGATTGGGGTGCACAAGCTGTAACATCAATTTTAAATTGTGGACTTTATGAAGCTTTGCAAAAAATACAAAAAAGGCCATGGTTATATGATGGCTTAGAGAAATGGATAGATAAATTAGAGGTAATTGTGACTTTACCATTAATTTCAGTACTTTTTCAATGAGAAGAGTTTCCATATTTTTTTTAATGTCTTATGTTACAGAAAACTGTTCACCACTGTGCTGCTATTTTTGTAGATAACAGTGGTGTGGACATTGTGCTTGGTATTTTGCCATTTGTAAGAGGTTTACTGTTGAGGGGTACATCAGTTATTTTGTGTGCTAATGAATGGCCAGCTTTAAATGATGTTACTAATGTTGAACTGGAGGAGGTACTTCAACGTGCATCATTAATTTGCCCTATCCTTGGTGCTGCAATGGCTACGGGAGATTTAGTAGTTAGATCTAGTGGACAAAGAGGCCCTTGTCTTGATCTTAGAACTATCAGTGTAGGTGAGATGAATGATTGAAACTGAATTTGAGTATTTTTCAAATAATAGAGTGTGATTAAAACAATTTCTTTTTTAGGACTTTGCTCTGAAATGAAGATGCGAGGAGTAGATTTAATTATTTTAGAAGGTATGGGAAGAGCCCTACATACAAACTTAAATGCTCGTCTTGCTGTGGACTCCCTTAAGTTAGCTGTAGTAAAAAATGCATGGCTAGCACAGCGTCTAGGTGGTCCACTATTTTCAGTTATTTTTATCTATGAAGACAAGCCTTCAGAAACAAATTAAATTTATAATTATGAATCTAATACAGTATTCTCTCATAAAAAACAGTCACTGTTCTATTATTAACTTTCAATAGATATTAATTACTCTTTGTAAATTAAACATTCACATTTTAGAATGTTTCATGTTAATGTCCTATGGCATTTTTTGGAATATATTGAGTGTTACCCTGAAATGTTTTTCATTGTAATGTTATTTGTTATAACTATGTTACAATTTGAGTGAAAGGTAAAATGCAGTAAGTATCATTTTTATTTAAATTAAAAAAAAAACACCTATTGAATCTAAGATCTCAACTTTAAAGAAGAGTAAAAAGTATTTTTAACAATTCATTAAAGTATATGCTAAGGGAATCATAGTATATAAACAACATGACTGTTACACTGTACAAGAAATTAGGTAAACAGATGGTCATAAAATCATAAGTTATAAAAGAATGTTCCTATAATCTAAAATGATTGAAAATTTAATAATAATTAACACCTCCAACTTGTACACACTATAATAAGTAAAGGCAACACTATAATGCACCACTTACTGTGGTCACAAATGGGTAAATTTCATGAAGTCAACCATAAATCAAAACTTCATCCTAATGTGACAAACGTTTTTTCTCTATTAAGACCTATTTAACCAAGCAATTACTTTGAA
This sequence comes from Vanessa tameamea, assembly GCF_037043105.1. NCBI lineage: Eukaryota > Metazoa > Arthropoda > Insecta > Lepidoptera > Nymphalidae > Vanessa > Vanessa tameamea. Next base: position 5,958,767 of record NC_087313.1, on the reverse strand, counting down.
CAATAAGTACGCAATACTTATTGCATAAGCAATTTTTTCTTTCTGTTGTCGCTGCAATTGTTCAGCTTCAATAGACATTACACGTCGATTTAATTTGACGATTTGCCTTCGTAAATGTACTAGCTCTTCTGAAGTGGAAAGCCCTTCACCATTGCCCATTGGTGGTGTTGGATCTCTAAAACATTGAATATATTATGATTATAAATTATATAATTCTGTTATTATATTGATAAAAGTGATCTCTAGGTATGTTATGTTAAATCATAAAAATATTAACAAATAAGAAATCATTTATAATTTTGCTATGGCCATTAATATATCCCACATTTTGAAATAACACTTCAAATTTCAAAAACTTTGAGATGTTCTTGAACAAATTAATCAATAGTTTATATATAAATAATTTTAACAAACTTAAAATGTTAATATTAAAACAAAATGGCAATTGTCATTTGGGTAAGATTTAATATACTAGTAAAATAGGTATGTGAAAATGATATCAAGTCTTTAGATATATATTTTTGAATTTTTTTACTTCTGAAAAAATGAGTATTTATTGGTCGTTTACTGGTATATTTGCAAATACTTCTAACAGTGCCAATGACTATGGGCAATGGCAACCACTTACCACCAGGTGGCCCATTTATCAGTCCACTTCCTAAATATATTTTTACTTTAAGGAGATATAATTGTTTTCATTATTCATATACCTTAGCACGAGACGCGATTCAGTCATTGTTGATTCATTGAAATGGTCAGGGAGCGGTGTTAATGCTTGTACTCTACCGCCTACAGCATGAATAGTTCGAACATTTTTTGGTGGTGAGCTTGGCATATCATTGGGATAATCATCAGCTGATGGAAAGTAGTGTTGATCAAGAGTAATAACACGAGGCGGTGTGCTCACACGGACCATGCCAGGATCGTTTGGCAAAACTGCATTGTCCAATTGAATCTCTCGAGGTGTAGCTTTTGTTCCTGTATAAAATAAAAAAAGGTAATCACAAAAGTTTGGTTTCATTTATTGAAAAAGAAAACAAGTAGTATTTTATAAATTAAATTTAAAGAGGTAAGTATCAAAATATACAGTATTAATAATTTAATAATGTTTAAGTATTTGAACTATTTCATGATTTTTTTCCTTATTGGACTAACCCATAGAAGGAAATAATAAATTGGAAAACAAAAGGGAAGAGATAATATCCTACTGTTGTTTTAAGTTATAAATTGTTAAAAAAATATAAAAAAATTCTCAAAAATATTTTTATGTAATGATACATTGAATACAAAGTACAAAGTCACTATGAATATTACTATCTTTGAGTTGTCTAAATGGAATTAAGATTTAAGGATCTTCTTTTAAAATAGTTTTGTAAGAATTAATAATTTTAATTGGTGTAAGATCAAATTTAGAATTTAATCATAGATGTGTATGGTTTTGGCAAATCTCAAGATAGCAGTTCCATTCCAATATGTGGTTACATGGGACTGATCCAAACTAATGATGAGGCTAAATTTGTCTAATTGAGAATTGTTACATTTTTGAACCTAAAAATAAGTTCTATATTATAATATGATCATTAAAAAATATTTACATATTACATAAATAAATTGCTTAAAAAAACACAAACTAAACAAAAACATCTTCAATGACTTATGTTACCTATATGTTGATCTTGGCCAACAACAAGTATTCTCTCAGGTACTTTCATATCAAATTTTTCATTGGCATAATCCCATCCAGTGACCATTCCATTTGGAGTACTATCTTCATCACCAATATCACCCGTTGCCTTAAATATAGTAAGTGGAAAGCAGTTTAGAAAAACTTAAACAGGTTAAACTTGAAGAACATATTTATAAATTGAACTAAAAATATATATCTAAACAATAACTTATCTACCATTAATAAACTTCATTTTTAAACTAATTATTTAACTAAAAAAAATAGGTGTTCAACATTTGTTGTACTTTGTACTCATTTATTTTGATTGTCTTATTTTGTCTTCATATTCAATTTTTTTATACCAGCTTGACAGCTTTTTAGCTCACATTAAAAATATATTGTATTTACCTTTATCCTTTGTGGAACTGTCATGTTATGGCTTATGAGCCGAGTATAAGATTCGTCAGAGGGATATTGCATTGTACCCACAAAACTATAGCAATACCAAAGTTGACAGTCAATTAACGAACCTTAAGATGAGAAAAGTTGTTTCATTAATCGTAATAAGATTAATTGACGATTTCTAAAAAAATGTTTCAGTGTACGACTGATATGCACTTGAAAAAATTAAGTATGAATTATTTTACTTGTCAAATTTTTTCACATACCAGTATGTACAAAATAATAGATATTGAGAATAGAATTTAATATAGTCGGGATTATTAAATAATAAATATTAATATAGATCTTCACCAAGAAACTGACAGACAATACCTTTTACATTTATACCTGACGTAACTGGTAATGACAGTTGTCATAACTGATAAACTGACAACTTCCAAAGATTAGGGATCTCTTTTTGGGAAATCATTGCATATTGTCATTGGTCGGTTTCAATAGAATAATATTATATAAAAATACAAAAAAATATTATAACAATAATTAGATAATGTGACTAATGAAGAAAAGCACGTCATTGTCTCAATTTTTAATTTCTAATTAAATTAAATACATATAAGAGAGACTAATGGTATTAATAAAATATATACGAATCGGATTCACAAAATTTGAACGCTCTTCTAATAAATATTATATGCCGTGTTCATCTGTCATTGGTGATTGGTGTTAAATTGTATCAATAAGTAGATGCTTAGATATAATTTTTCGTATTAAATAAAAAATCTAAATATTGTAATAAACTACACCAAAAATGTTAAAATTATATTAAAATAGTCTTCTTTTCTTAATTAAATTTTTCTTTTTTAGTTTATTAATGAGTGTGTGATTATTTTAATAACAAAATGAAAGCTACCGGTGGAATAGTCTTTTTAATTATATTAGCCCACGTTTTATTCACATTTGCTACTAACTCTGACTCCTTGAAGCGCGAAGAGAGGAAATCTAAAGGAGTAACCACGTTCGTAAGCGCTAAATGGGAAGTAACTCCAATTGTTTTGGAATTAGCAGAATACCTTTCAGGCGAGAGCACAGACTTATTTTGGTCGTATTTCGATGGAATAAATTCCTTAAAAACAAACTTGAATACTCTAGGTAAAAACTTTTTCTTATTTTAATATAAGTAATTAAACATTACTTAATAATGTAAAGTTATGATAAAAATGAATCAAAAAGCAGGCAGAAAGTTATACCACATACATGATTTGGTTTGGTTGCAGAAACAGATAAACAAGTCTATGATGCTTGTATTGGGGTAGCTAGCTCACTACTAGCTCCAGCCCAACTTCGTATGGCTAAATTTGCTCTCTCAATGCATTTAACATCACCAACTGTTCGTATGTTTGATCAAATTGCTACACACAATGGAGCTAAGGATGTTTCGTGTGACACATTTGTATCAATTGCATCTAGAAAAATTTGTGACAATGATGCATTAAGGGATATACTTAAGTCATCTGCTAAGTACGACCCTGTAAGTAAATGAACCATAAATATTAATTTGCCCAGGTAACAATAATAATTCCAGTCTGAAATATGTGACAAATATTTTATTTGTCTTTAATTTTGTACAAAATATGATATTGGTATGTGAATATTTTTTACATTAATTATTTTATCATAATTCTAGGAGGATCATAAACTAGAAACATATCTGTTAGATCATTCATATCCAAGCAGTGATAACAAGAGTCTTACAGCAATTCTATATGGAGAACTGGGAATGGCAGATTTTGCTGCTAAACACAAAATCCTCTCAGGATATGCAGATTTAGGCTTAATCAACTACATAGTTAGATGGAATGTTAAGGTTTGTTTTATAATATTAAATTCCAGAAATAGAAGTTCCTCAGTTTATTAAAAATTATAAAAATATTTGTGTGAATTTTTTTATTCTAGCCTAGGGGAAAACCTAAAGTACGTCTGTCAGGTTATGGAGTTGAATTACAATTAAAAAGTACCGAGTACAAAAGTCAAGATGACACCACACCAAAGGAGTCAGAGAGTGGTGAATCTTCAGTACCTTCAGCAGAAGAAGATGAAAATGACCCACAAAACCAAATTGATGGATTTAATTTTGGAAGGCTCAAGTAAGTATTGTTAAAGAATGCTGAAGTGCATATGTTTCATTTATATTTGCCTACATTTTATTTAAATATAAGTAGAAATAGAGATATTTTTCTTACTATTATTTATACCACTGCGCATAACCTAATGAGTGTCTTTGTTACTTGAATAGATGAATAATTGATTTAATAAGTAAATATAGTGTTAGATGAAATGTGGGAATCAAATGTTTTTTCCAGTTATATTCAATAGAAGTATAAAATTTTAATATGCTGTACACAAAAAATACCTTTTCCAATTGCTTTATATTTGTGAAATGACTGCATAAATAAAATTGAAATAATTAATAGGACATTAGTTAGTGCCAAATCTTTTGTGATTTTGTGTTATACTGCAAAGTTTTAATAAAATTTGGCTATGTTCAAGAGCTCTATCCTATTTGGTTGTAACATCCTTAAACTCATCTTAAATACACCTAAATAAATTCTATCTACAGGCCAAAATAAATCTTATAATCTAGGATATTACTTAGTTGTCTACCATTTTTAGAAAAAATGATCTTAACATTTATAATTTCTTTTTTAAGATTATTTATTTCTTCTATTTCTTTTTAACATTTCAATCAAAAATGTATATCTTTGCTACAAACTTATTGTCATTTACATACGCCTGTAATTCTAATGTACAATATTTTTGTTGCAATAGAAACCTATTTCCTGCCTTACGTACGCCATTGGAACGTTTTCGACGTCACTTGTCTGAAACAAGTGAAGAACTGGCTCCACTTAAGGTTTGGCAGATGCAGGCACTCAGTATGCAAGCAGCTGCTGCTGTTATAGATGCCCATGATGCTGGTGGTGATGAAGCTCTGAAAGTTTTAACATCAATTGCACAAAACTTTCCAATGCAAGTTAGTATTTGGATATATAAGAATTTAGTCAATATGTTTTATTTATATAAGGAAGTAATCTACATAACCTACTTATTATATAATTGAATTTTACAGAAATGTTTAAAAAAAAAAGGAAATATCAGACTTGGTAGATTTATAAAACATAGAATTTATTTATGATCAATGACCCTAGCAAACATTTGTTTATTTAGACAAAGTCTCTCATTCACGTAAACGTACCACGGTCATTCCGCGACGAGGTGCTATACAATCAAGATATTTGGGCGTCATCGCTGGGTCTGCGAGCCGCGGAGCCTCTATTACTGGTGTCAGGCGCCCAGTACGATGCAGAGGAGGTTGACGTACTAGCGCTGTTGAACGCTCTAAGAGACGACATTGGCCCTATGAACACCTTGCATGCTTTAGGTAATCTAATATTATATTCTAAATACTAATTGTAGTAATTTAATTTAAAGCGAAATTATTATTTTTACCAGATTGAAGAATTTCCTAGTGTAAATGTTTGAAAATCATGTTGTATATAACATTTATCTGTCTCGTTTACCTATATATATAAACGGGTGAAGTTTCCTAAAATCCGTCCTTAGTGGATGTCTACACCCTATAAGGAACCCACCTGCCAAATTTCAAGTTTGTAGGTGTTATAGTTTCTGAGAGTTCATAATTAATTAGTGAGTGGAATTTCGCTTATATATATAGATTTTGATTGTTCTTTTTCTCTAATTTTTGGACAGGATTATCAAAGAATTTCATCAACAAGCTGATGGCGCTCGATGTGGGCGAGACTTACACGTGGGAGGAGTATGGCCTAGACATCCGCGACACGGCCATCACGTGGCTTAACGATTTGGAATCAGACGAACGGTACCGACGGTGGCCTTCATCTTTCATGGAGTTGTTGCGGCCCACATACCCTGGAATGCTGAGAAACTTCAGAAGGAATATTTATAACTATGTAAGTTTAAGTATTCATTATAATATAAATATATCATCAGGGGAAGGAAGAAAAGATGCTTTAGCATCAAAATGGTACTTTTCCCTTCTATCGATGGTACACCGCTGCTGCTGCTGATGGTACATTGCTGATCTTCGTGAATAACTAACAAGAAGTGGATATGGATGGCAAAACCAATAAATGATTTCGATGAACGAACTGAATGAAAAATGGAAGACTTATTATCGGAAATAGCATAGATGTATAACATATAATTATCATTACCAGGTAATAGTAGTGGACCCGACATGCCCGTCGTCGGCGCCGCCGCTGAAGCTGGGCGAGACGCTGCTGAAGCACGCGACGCCGGTGCGCGTGGGGCTGGTGCTGGCGCCGCCCGCGCGCGCCGCCGCCCGCCGCGCCGCGCTGGCGCTCGCCGTGCGCGCCGCCTTCAACTACGTCGCGCAGGAGAAGAACTCCAACAAGGAAGCCTTTTATTTCCTCACGCAGGTGACTGACAATCATGAGACGACCCAAATTCGGCTAGTTCCGATTAGATTTTATCGTGTCTGACGATTTCTCTTTTTGTTTTTTTGCAGCTTTTACAGACGGCCCCGGAAGACGGTGTCGATATTGACCACATCAAAGAACATTTGAAGAAATATGCCAGTTTTAGTGCCAACCTTGACGACATTATATCTGAAGATTCTGAATACAACTTTGGTAATCAATTGGCCGAAGAATTCGTTTCGAAATTAGGAACCGATAAATATCCTCAGGTAAGAAAACTCATAAACAATGTGGTGTTCACTTTTTTAAATATATATTTTTTAATGTTTAAACCACTACTACCGCTAGTCAGTCTGTCGTACCTTACCAGTGGAGAGGCCTATGTACGAGAGCAATCCGAGGACAGGCCTCTCTTATGACGCGCCATCCACTCGGATCCCGCCTTCTTCATTTTTATTTATCTGCAGGTATTGATAAACGGCGTACCACTGTGGGACGACAGTGCGACGCCGGTGACGTCGTCTGTGGAGCTGCTGGAGGAGGCGCTGGTGACGGCGCTGTCCCGCCACACTGGACGCCTGCAGCGATCAGTTTTTCGCGGTGAACTCGCCGATACAGACGACGCAGTCGATTATCTTATGAAACAACCCCATATTATGCCGAGGTATTATAATCTGATGGTATTTTTGAAATATAAATTAGAGATCATAATCTATGTATGACTGACTATTTAATGCTTTGAAAAATTGAAAACAGGTTGAACTTCGAATAGTAATATTCGTTACAAAAAATATATGTATTTTTAGATTGAATCGCCGAGTTTTGTCGTCTGACCCATCTCAATATTTGGATTTATCAGGAGTTCCATCTTCGACTGAATTATTTACAGAAGATAAAATCCATCGTCTACTACATTTGACGGGTAGGTTTTTTATCATCTCCATATATTAGTCCGAATCTGTTTATTGTTTCTGCTATTTTATGAAACATACATATTTTTTAGGTCGTGACGCTCTGGCAACAGCTCTCCCGATACTAAAGTACTTTTCAAAACCGGGAAAACAGGAAAAGATAACTCAGACCATCTGGGTTATCGGTGATCTCAATGAGAAGGATACTAGAGAATTACTGAGAAATGCACTAACTTTTATGGTACTTAAATATCTTTTGACTTTTATCTTATTTTTATAATAGGCTTATTGCCACAAGTTGTCCATCCAAGTGTATCTGAAGAAGCAGTTTTGTACTTAAATACCGCGCACATATTTAAGTATTATATTTCCTACCTATTGAACTTAAACTGAAAGTAATTGTACTCACTTGTACTTCATAAGTAACTCAAATGATTTCGTTTGTCAATAAAATAGAACCCTTATTTTTGCCGTAAATAGATATGTCATGTACCTAATCTCTTTGAACTGTGTCCTGTTAACAAGAATGAAACAATTGTTGTATTGTTTGTTATGTAAAAATAATGAATTCTATAATATATCATTAAACCGAAACAATTTGTATGATAGAGGGAGACAGGAGGAGCGCGTGTGGCGTTCATACCGAATGTAGACGGCACGTCGAGTGAGGACCAGTCGCTGAACAAGGTGGTGCTGGCAGCGGTGACCGCATTGGACTCCGCAGCGGCCACCAAGTACGTCGTGCGCCTGCTGGAAGACGAGGGTTGCCAGGAGAGACAAGACTGTGAAATATTGGTATGGAATTAAAATATTCTTATTAGAGAAGAGTTTTAATGTTCATTTTCTAGGTCAACGCCACAGTGTTCGCCTCGACTTCAATAAATTGCCAAAATCATAACTAACCGACTATAAAGATGATATCTGTTACGGTAAAGGTTTTTTTAACGAGAATCAAGGCTTATATATTTTCTAGTGCTAAGTCGTCATCGGACTGGTCACTGATACTAACTAGTAGGCGTCCGCAGCCCGAGCTGGTGCCGCTGCTGCACAAGTACGAGTGGGTGCTGAAGGGCTCGCGCGTGCTGAGCGCGCGCGGCGCGCGGCTGCGGGCGGGCGCGCGCGCGCTCGTGCACAACGCGCGCCTCGTGGGGCCGCTCGCCCGCGGGGAGCGCTTCTCCCTCGACGACTTCGTGCTACTCGAGAGGTAAGCCACGGGTTCCGTAACTTTAATAAAAAGTTTTCTGATATGTGTTAAAAAAACGTAGTAGGGTCTACTATTTCCTTATTCGATTCTAAAAAAGGTAGTATTTTCGTTGTAGGTACAGCAACCAAGTGTATGGCGATAAGTTGTCAGAAGTACTTAATAAAAAAAATACCGTGAGCAAAAACGACGTAGACGAAGATGGTGAGTGAAATTGAATGATATTTCTTATTTTGTAAAGTGATTAATTCCGTTCAGAATGTACAGCATGAAATCCCAACGTATCAAAGTGTATTCCATAATCCAAGCGGATACATGTCGCATGCACCGTCGGGTAGAGCATGGATGCCATTAACCCGGCCGGCCCGCACAGATGACGCGGTGGAGCTGTCGACGGAGAAGTACCTGCAGGTGGTGGCGGTGCTGTCGGCGCGCAGCCCGCGCGCGCGCACGGCGCTGCCGGCCGGCCTGCGCGCCGAACACTCCGTCGTGGACCTGGCGCCGCTCTACGACGACGAGGCGGCCGTCGAGGTTACACTAATCAAATACAGAATTCGCCAAGATTTTATTCCAAATTCTGATCGAAGATATTTGTAGCGATCTGAATTTGCTGTAATGAAGCCAAAACTATTTTCTGATTTATCAATTGTCATTCGTCATGTAACACAGATCGTGGCGGTGGTGGACCCAGCGTCGACGGCGGCTCAGCGCTTGGCGCCGCTGCTGTTGGTGTTGCGACGCGTCGTCAATTGTAGGCTGCGATTGTTCCTCAACCCGCAGGACAAAAACTCCGATATGCCACTTAAGAGGTTCGTAAAAACTTTTTAGAGTTAGCGTTCTAATTTATTTTTGATAACATTAGTATTTATTTTTAAAAACTTCAAATTTTCATTTACCCTTGAAAATGGGATTTTATGGATTTTTAAAGGACTTATTATATATATTATTATTATTGCATTTATAAACACATAATTTTTTAATAATAATAAAAAAAATATGTGTAATGCATAACGTAATAACGTTATGCATTTTTCTGTTGTTTATTTCATCAAAAACAACTGTTAAGAGCTTTTGTCATCTTTATATTGGTAATAAAGTTCAACTAGCCGCGACATGTATAATAAAAATAAATAATTAAGCTAAGTTTATATTTTTTAATAATTAAATTAAGATTTAAATTTTATAAACATCTGTACAAACTGACGACATTTAAGGTCTGAGATATGTTTATTTAGATATAAGCAAATCATAATTTCTCGATGATTTGAGCAAATTCTATTCTGAGTGTCCGGACAGAAAGTTGATTGAATAGAAAAAAAGATAACACTTAAGACGTTATGTAAGTATCTGCGTTAGTGTATGGCTATTTTCTACCTTTTCGTCTAGCACTATAGTATCACTTTCTCACGGCTTATAAACACAGCGCCAGTTTTGAAGAGCGTGTGATTCACGTTTAAAATGTTTAAGATTTAAAACTTAAACAAATATTTAGATTTAAAACATATAATCAATATTTGACCAAAATGATTAAACGAAAACTGCATAACTCGACTCGACTATTGTTGCCTCGACGCCTAGCACGAGTTTCACACATACATAGGAATAGTATATTTATGTAATAATAGTCGTCGTTAATCGTAGCCATTGGCTGAAATTCTCTGCTGTATGTCGACAGCTTCTACCGCTACGTGCTGGAGCCGGAGCTGCAGTTCAGCAGCTCGGGCGCGCTGGGCGCGGGCGCGGCGGCGCGCTTCTCCCGCCTGCCGCACGCGCCGCTGCTGTCGCTGGAGCTGCGCACGCCGCCCAACTGGCTCGTCGAGTGCGTCAAGTCCGTCTACGACCTCGACAACATCCGCCTGGCCGACGTTGACTCGGTGGTGCACAGGTTACTGACTGATTTCATTGTTAATCAGATGAAGAGGCCGATATGATTATTCATTTTATTTGCTTTTGTCGTCATATTTTGTATCTGGGACAAATTCGGTAATTGACTCAGAGAGACCTGCGTAGTGTTTTGATTTTGTAACTCCTCTGTTACAGGTGCTAAAATGACTTAAAATTAAATTACCTTCTTGTGAATGACGATGCCAATATTTATTCATTTTTAGCGAGTTCGAACTGGAATATCTACTACTGGAAGGTCACGCGTGGGACACTAACCTAGGAACGCCTCCCCGTGGCCTGCAGCTCGTGCTGGGCACGCGGGACAAACCCGAGACTAAGGATACAATTGTGATGGCTAATCTTGGATACTTCCAGTTGAAGGCTAATCCTGGAGCCTGGACATTGCGACTAAGACCGGGCCGTTCGGATGAAATTTACGAAATTGTGGGGTAATGTATCATCTTCATTTTGTTTTTAATTTAATTTAATCAATTATACAAAAATATGTTGTCATTGATTATTTATTTCATTTTACTGAATATAACGGTTGATTAATATTTATTTGAAATTCCAAAGGCATGAAAATACAGACACACCAGCCGGCAGTGATGACATCCAAGTCTTGATGAGCTCCCTTCGAAGCCACGTTATAAAATTGCGTGTCAGCAAGAAACCGGATAAACAAAATCTTGACCTACTTGTCGAAAATGATGAAAAGAATACCGGTGGAATTTGGAACTCTATTGCAAGGTAAATAAAGTTGCATTCGTAGATACTTACTGAATATACTACTACTACGTAAATTAAATTCTTCTACATTGAGTAGCAGAATTTGTATTAATAATATGATAAAATAAAGAAGATTTAAATTTTTAATCTAATTTTTTAAGGTTATGTACCTATATAATACGACTTACATTCTCTGCTTGTGGAGATATGTGTGTAAATGAAAAGACTGTCCAAACATAATTTTGTTGACTGTTGTTTTGGTTAATAGAGTTATAGTTATAGAATAGAGTTAATAGAGTGGAAAGTCATGTAAATAAAGAAGTGTAAACATGTAGGTTAAATAAAAATAATAAAAAATTTGGCCTTACTACTTTTACTAGTAATTTTCATGATATATTTTATATCAACAGTTCATTCGGCGGCGGCGAAGACCAAGAAACTCAAGATGAGACGATTAACGTGTTCTCGGTAGCGTCGGGTCATCTCTACGAGAGGTTCCTGCGTATTATGATGTTGTCCGTTTTGAAGCACACAAAGTCACCGGTCAAATTTTGGTTCTTGAAGAATTATCTTAGCCCGTCTTTAAAGGTAACAATTACAGATCGAGACTTACCTAATATGATGAATGAATTTAAACATCAAGTGCGTATAAAGTTACTACAATAAGTGGTATACACCACCATAGTCATGAGTGATGTTAATTTTAAGTAAAGTTTTGATCTATTAGACTTCGTAAAAATAGTATTAGTTACATACATTAATAAATTTAAAGTTTATTTTAAAATATTTGAAGCGACAAGGCATATAATTCCGACTAGATTATATAGAAGATAAATAAGCGTGCAACTATTTTTGATTTTCATGCGGGATACATAAAATGCATTATATGGAGAAAGTCGTAGAAACTAACTGTAGATCGATTTCTGGCCGACGTTGAAGTCCAAACCGATTTATCACAAAATTAAAAAATAGGTGTTTTTTAGTTTTCTGTGTGTATATAAGCTTAACGAGTTGATTAAAATCACATTTCAACTTGTCAAAATAATAACACGTCGAAATAATGTTAATTAAAATAAAATTTACTTAAAAGTAATTTGTTAAATTAATATGCAAGTTATACTTTTTGTAAAGCTCTGTGACATTAGACTAGCAAAAAAAGTCTTTAAACCTCTTTAGATACTTAAAAATAAAATCTATAAATAGTTTAAAACAAAGTCGCTATCTGCTTCTATCTGCATCTGAAATTGGTCGAAGCCGAAGCTTCGTTCGAGCACTATATAGAGTATTTTAATTAATGAAAAAGAAAAGCTACTGAGATTTTTGTCGGTTATTTGTATGATATCAGTTATAACAGAGAGTTCATAAACCTGTTCAGGACATTCTACCGTACATGGCGCAAGAGTACGGGTTCCAGTACGAGTTGGTACAGTACCAGTGGCCCCGATGGCTGCAGCGACAGCGCGACCGGCAGCGAACTATCTGGGGGTACAAGATTCTGTTCCTAGACGTGCTCTTCCCGCTGCACGTCAAGAAGATCATATTCGTCGACGCTGACCAGGTGACGACATGACTTATTTATTGGAGTAATATTGCTTATATGAGTTATGCGTTTTTTGTCAATATTTACTTTTTTTTGAGTATAGGAATGAATATTGATGATATAAAGAAAAGCTATATATATATATAATAATCATTTTCACAGATTGTTCGAGCTGACCTGAAGGAACTAGTTGATTTGGATCTCGCTGGTGCTCCTTATGGTTACACACCCTTCTGTGATAGTAGAAAAGAAATGGAAGGATTCAGGTTGGTTTTGTTGAAGACTACTCAATTAAAATAAAAAAGACTTAATAAATTTGGGAAAAGTATTTAATTGATTTATTTTTGTGATTGAATATTGTACATAGGTTCTGGAAGCAAGGTTACTGGCGCAATCACCTCCAGGGTCGCAGCTACCACATCAGCGCGTTGTACGTGGTGGACCTCAAGCGCTTCAGACGGATCGCTGCCGGCGACCGCCTTCGCGGCCAGTACCAGGCCCTCAGCCAGGACCCCAATAGTTTATCTAACTTGGGTATGTTTTTTTTTTTAATTAATATTATTTGTTAAAAATTCTAAGACTTACAATTGTCTTAGATTATTTTACTTCGCTTATAATATATTCGTATTCTCAGATGAATGTAATATTTGTTATAGATCAAGACTTACCTAACAACATGATTCACCAAGTGGCTATAAAATCACTACCACAGGAATGGCTTTGGTGCGAAACTTGGTGTGATGATAATTCAAAGCAATACGCTAAGACAATTGATTTGGTAAGATATTGTTTTTTAAAAATGTTACTTAATATATAATCAATAATAATGAATCTAATCTTTCAATGACACGGCATTAAACATTTCTATGTTCTCAGCGTTAAGCTATCAATTCAACACAGCCAAATGGGGATTCCAAAATTACGTTGTTATCGATATAAACTGTTTACATACTGCCCCTTTTCATAGTGTAGTGCTTACCATCCAAAATCAATAAAGGTGTTATCAGGAAAGTACTGATAATATAACAAAAACATAAATATAATAACAACGATAGAGCATACTATTCTTGCCTTGTTTTTGCAAAAAAACCTTAAAAGACGTACCGTGGAAATCATTTTATATAAAGTGGAGCGATCGTGAGTTTTCACGAGTGTATAATCTAATCAATACTATGCCACCAGTGCAACAACCCAATGACCAAAGAGGCGAAGCTGTCGGCTGCCATGCGGATCGTGCCCGAGTGGCGCCACTACGACGACGAGGTGCGGGCGCTGCAGGCGCGCGTGCGGCGCGGCCTGTACCAGCACGCCGACGGGGAACAGGTTCGGGAGCAGCGGCACTATAAATTACTTATATTAACCTGCCTATTGGAAAGTCGCAGATGCGGTTCTGACCTCTTGCTCTGATGTCATGTACATGGTAAAACAAATACTGGGTAACTATGTAGTTGGAATAATAATGAGGATTATCCATTGGTGTATGTTCTGTAAAGATTCATACATAATACATTCAGTAGATTTGACTATCCTCGATGAAGCAAGCTGGAATGTTGCATTTAAGTTACTAAAACTCATAAAATTTAAAGTAAGGGGGCATGATAGAACGCATTGATAGATACAATCCTCGTTTCGAGTATATACTGAATTTTTTCAAAATGAAGACTCAACTTGGGATTACAATGAAAGATGTCAGGATCTGCCTTATAAGCTGGCCATTTTATTTATAGACTATTGAAATTGTGTACATATATATTTATAAAATCTTTATTTTTATAGGAAATCGATGCACATCATGAAGAAATTACCAAAACAGGAACTACCTCAGGTAATAAAAAAATCTCCATTCATCTAACTTAACTAGCTGAACCTGCAGTTTTATAAAACTTTATCGTCACCCTCCCCCTCTATATCCCCCTCGAGGAGTGATTTAAAAACGTAGCCTATGCCCCCGAGGCGCAAATCATGAACAGACCAAATTTCATCTAAATCGGTTCAGTGATTTAAGCGTGAAGAAGTAACAGAGTTACCATCGCATTTATAATATTAGTACATATATATAGATTTTGTGTTATTGTGAATGACAATTCTCCATTTTTGTTACAGATGATGAACACAAACATACGGAGTTATGATGGAATGGTGTTAATCAATATTGTAACTTAATGTTTTGTTATTCCAGTTTTGGTTGTGTATTGTGAACGTTTGTGCGAACTTAAGTGCTCATGAAAGTAAACTTATCGTGTCTCTATAATAATATAGTTAAATTTATTTGCACTGTACTTTGTAAATATTAGCTAAAACAAATTCCATTATTATAAAATTTTTGTTTGCAATTAATTTCCAAAAAAATCCCACTGTTAAGGATCAAAAGTTTTATTTTTACTTTTATTTAATATTCATTTTTGTATGCAATTTGTTTGTAAGTGAAAATGATGTAATTATTAAAGGTAAAGCTAGGTGATGATATTATCGAAGTGTACAGTTGGGTGAATTTTCGATTAATGTAAAGATTTCATTTCTCATCATTTGTTTCAGCCATATTATTGCTTTATTACTTTTTGTCGACGTGTCATTTATGACTGAAGACGTTTAGTACATGAATTATATAGAAAATATACAAAACACACGCTTGATTTTTATAATTCAATATTGTTATAAAAAATCTCCCTTCTGAAATAATCTATTAAATTAATTAATAGATTATTTTACCTCTTATGGATATCATGCTCCGCAGATTGGAGGTTATTTTTATTAAAGTCATATCTCATACTGTTCACAATTATACCGTTTGCAATAGATTTGTCTGTAAACAACAACTGCAATAGCAAATAAAATAATGTATAAATTTATTAAGTATTTTTTATTTAACCTTTTTTTATTTTAATCGGTGGTTAAAGCGAATATATGTAAAATTGGTCCATTTGAATTTGTTATTATAGCTTTTTTCCTTAGCTATCTAATCAGAAGATGTTTTTTCGACTTAATTGTTATTATTTTTTTACGTAATTTCCGTCGCTCAAAGATCAGTGTAGGATGAGTCGATTCGTTTGTGAATCTGATTGTTATTAAAAATCTATAATGTATTCTTACCGACCAGAAGTGAAAATTACTGAAACTAAAACGGCATATTTTCTATATCTCAGAAATGTATGTCCAAAGCAGCCAAAATTCGATTCAATAAGTAAACCCAAGCCTCTGCGAAAGGCGATCGAGTGCTCTTTTTTATGTACTTGGCTACGAAGTGTTGATGCATTTGGCGTTAGAAATACATATATATATATAACGGTGAGCCGGCATTATTGTTTGGTCGGGGTCGCCATCTTCGTCATACATATTCAATATATAAATATTCAAAAACATCATTTTTATTTCATTTCTAATTAAAGTGTTTATATTCATATAAAATAAATTAATTGTGTACTGCAATATTATTTTAATTTCAAACTCAAGTTGATTATGAACGCGAACCGTAAATACCGTAACCGTAGAAACGTAAAACAGAGATTTCATAATATGTACTTTGTTGGAAAGATTTATTAATACCTTAATGTATTAGGATGGCAATTAAGGTAATACTACCTGTATCAATGTGCCTCCAATGGATAACCTTTGGAGGCACATTAGGTCTAATTATAGTGCCACTTCTACACACACTTTGTTCAGACTAGAACACAGCAATACAAAATGTTGATGTGTTTTGGTAATATCTGCTGTGAGAACCTTCCTGGACAGATTTGCAAGCCAAAGTACAAACAATGTACTATTGTCTCTTTAGTCTAGTGGTTAACCTATTAGGCCTCAGATCGCGATGTACTGCGTTCAAACCACGGGTCGTATGAATGAAGATATTCGGTTTTTCGGTAACAACTCGGAGTCTGGAAGTTGGCAGTGTTTGCACTCCCGTAGCTCAGAAAGCAGGTAAAACTGTAGGTCCTTCGTCTGAACTACCGGTCGGAATTTCATCGATTTAACTTAAATTCCATCGGACTATAAGATTACTCGTATATTTCCGCTCAACCTTATGCACTATTATACACATGTCTTGCGCAGTTGGCTTGTCTCCCTTGAGAATTGCCACCGTCACTAAAATCGGTCAGTAGGACGTTACGTGTGTAAATGTTTGTTGTTGGCTTAAATAAAACACTCGAACAATTTTAAGTACAGATTTATTTACAATGTTAAACGACGATATCATTAAAATTTTGTTATAACATCCTACCGTAGTTACATGAAGCACAAAATATTTCTACGAGTTGTAAACATTTACTCATTACTACTAAGCCTACTTTGTTTACATACATTTAGTAGCTCTTGATTGTAATCATTTAAAATCCTTATATACATTTTAAGTGACAAATTAAATAATATATTACGTAAAGCAATATCTATATCACCTACACACACTTATTGTCATAATAATGAAAAAGGATCACTAAATGAGTATTTTCATGGTTATCAGATATAAAGAAAAATTATAGAACTCATTTAAATATGATTCTTATTGTTATTGTTTATTTCTTAATTAAACATGTGTCGTATATTCTTATATCAATAGAATTTGGACAAAACACTAAAATCATTCTATTAATTCATCTTCATGTCGATTTTGATTTAGAATATTTAAAGCAATAAAAATATGATTCGTTTTGAACGCGAAAACAATTCACGAATCAAACGTACAAAGTTCGTTTAAATCGAATTATATAGCTTCATTAAAACTTTGTACAAATTATATTGATATGATTTATACAAATGTGTTCTATATTTAAAATCTTGAAATGAAATTAACATATTATATATGAACTTAGCTGAAAAAAAATCGGGCTTATTCGAGGTCACAATCTTGTTCAAACCGACAGCTATGCCATGGCTGGTTTGCTGTTTTTTTTTTTCATTATTTAACTTAAAAATAGTTTTTTATTATATAATGATTGTGATTTGTATATGTAAGATAATTCGCCCCGATAAAATTGTAACAAAAAACATAAACTTAAATGCATGTGTTATTAAGAAATTATAGGACTTAGAAAAAGGATTACTTATTCATCAGCTAAGTATATTATTATTTTATATATTATGTACTAGTAATACGAGGTTTTGAAGAATTAAATAAAACCGATCTGTAGCGGTATCTAAGTTTTTTTGACTAGTCAAATTGTACGTGTAAAAGTAGCTTCTTTGGTATGTAATAAATAAAATTGAAAATAATCAGACTTATAAATATGATTATAAACTATTTATGAAATAAATTGTCATCGAAACACAAAGCTAGTTCTAAGTTTTCAGTGAATTTAAAATAAAAAAAACCTTTGATAATACAACTACAACGATAAGACTCTATTTTTTTATTATTTACCTTACTTAAAATACATAAATATATAGACAACAGGTTTTTACGGTAATCATCTACTGGTACATTGGATTATACTACTCTTAACTAAGCGAAAGTATGTCAGACTATGAAATATAGATTGCGAATTAGTTACAACTAGGATGTTTATTAATAACATCTGCGTTTTAGGATTATACAATATACACGTCTATTGAGCATTTACCAATATTTAACCAGATTGGTTGGCGTTTATGGTTACTGATTTAAAACAAATCAGTAGTTACTTCGTTTACCGCGTTCAACCACACAAACTTTGTAATAGAAAAATATGATAAAGGGTACCTGGGCAATCCCTTACAATAAAATATATATATTAATGGTGAACGTTTTCGTAACTTGGAAAACCGTTTGTTGCATCAAGTCGATTTTACATTTAAATAAAGGCTTGAATATTCGAATCAATAAATGGTTATTATAATTTTGTTTCCGTTTGTAAAGTAATAGTGCATTCTGTAAATGTCTGACTGTTGGGCTAAGGCTCCAAAACCTTGTTTTCAAGAGAGAGGAGCTCTGTTTGAGAATAAGGTTTTGGAGCATATTACACCATGCTACTGCAATGTCAATGAATACGTATGTGGCAGATTTTCATTCAATATCCTCCTGCAGTTATCCTCACGATGATGATTCTTCACCGCCGAGTACTAGATGAATTATAAAAACGAATGAAGCACATGAGAATTCAGCGGTACTACTTGCATTTCGTCGATACATAATATAAATAATAAATACTACTGGATGGAAGAAACTTCGTAAAAGTAGGTTTTAGTTGATTTAATATAAATCTACAACTCTCAGGAAGTCTAATGATCGAAATATCATTAATAATGCATTTGTTTAAGTATTTTGTGTAAAAAAATAACTACACAATTATGTAGCATTAAAGCACCCTCAACGAGGGTGTGACACTGACTTCTAATGTTCACGTGGATTTTCTGCTTTTATGAGAGACCTTTTTCTAAACGATAATCATAGAATTATCTACAATGTCGAAGCTCCATTTGATGTGTCAGTCGGAGACCTACGATTATTATATATTTCATTGACGTCGTTGTATCGTGAGAAATTCAGATATGATCGTCGTTGATCGTTGGATATCAGTCTAAAAGTACCTAATTAAGACAAACATTAATGTCAAGCGTTACTGGTAGCACATATTCAGAAATAATGGAAGTACAACGAATTAATTACCAAGTCGGTCCAGATGGTCCAGCTTCAACGGATCAATCGCGCGTACACGAAGATTAAATTCTCATACACGGTATAAGGCATGAACAATATAGAGAGTGTGGCAGTGCCGGACCACAGGGAGTGAGGAAGGAGGAGAGCGTACATGAAATTCCACGATTGCGCGAGTTCAGTTGCAATAGTGCTCCTCGGTGGTGACGCGACACAGCTGGCAGTCGACGCGACAGCACCAGTGGTAGCGACAGCGGCAGCGCTCCAGGCGCGCCGAGCGCAGCGCGCGCCGCCCGCGCCCGCAGCACAGCCGCCCGCACCCCCCCGCGCCCGAGCCCGCGCTCGCGTTGCACTTGCTGCGAAAAGAAATCATCGACAATAGCTTTCGGTGTTGAAAATGAAAATGAGCCATAACTACCATAGCAGAGTCAGCATGTATTCATAACGATAAGTTGCTACGTTGCAATATTTGAGTTACAGTTCCGTATCGGCCGGCGATTTTGATATTCTCGTAGAATCGTTTTTCGTCCTCAAAGGTAGGACAATTGAGTATCTTACCGTCCGTGGGTGCCGAGCGAGCCGGCGGCGGCGTCGGGCTCGCAGTAGTCGGGGCTGGGCGTGACGTAGCGCAGACGGGCGCGCGCGCGGCGCAGCGGGCGGTGCGGGCGGCGCGGCGCGGGGTGCGCGGGCAGCGCGGTCGCGCGCGCCGCTTCGCGAGCTAGGGCGCCGCCGGCTCGGGCGAGCGCACCCAGCGCGCGCCAGCACGTGCGCACGGAGCACGAGCCCGACACGCCGTGACAGGTGCACTTTGTACGCATGCCCTGCGACACTGCCTGGGGAGGACAAAAATGATAATTTTTAAATATTTACATAAATATCAGGATGATTTTTAATTCTGAGACACATTGTAACTGATGAATTTTCTGAAAATACCTTTCTTCCGAAGCGGTTGTTGATAAGATTTGCGGCGGCGATGAGCGGTCGGAGGTGCTGGAGACGCGTATGCAGATCTACTTGCGGGTCGAAGCGGGGGTCGTCTGCCGCCATGCGGTATTCAATATTCCGATGTTGATATTCTTTATCTTCGTCGTAATCGTATCTGAGAGTATGCCGATGTCACAAAATAAATTATCGCTCTGCTATAAACATAAATTTAAATGTACCTACCTACACTAAATTTAAGCTCGTGGTTTTCCTATCGTAACTTTCCACTTATTTAATGCTTCTGTTCTTAACACAATGTAACTATATAATTAGTATGAATTTAATACATTATATTATTCATGCAGTAAATAATTATTATAAGTTATACCTAGATCTGAATCTTTTTCTAGTAGGTCGACCTCGTCGGGGAGAGCGAGGCAAACGTTTACGTCCTCGTCGCCCCTTCCTTCTCGGAGCTGTGCTAGTATTCGCAGGAGCAGGCTGGTCGTCGACGAGGATTACAACAGGAGGAACCGTCGTCGGTTCTGAAGTAGTAGATACTCTTTCCGTAGTCGTTGTTTCGAATTCCATAATTTCATCTTCTAATCTTCCGTCTCGAACATCTATTTCATGTGCGTCCAGAAACTGTTTGGCAAATCTGATAAAAATGAGAGTTATAAATAGAATATTAATATATTTTTTTGTTTAACGAAATTGTGTTAATATTTGCCATCCGCGTTATCCAGGTTTTGAGCTTTAATTGCAAAACGACTTATATAAAGTACATTCATTTCTGACTCTATTTCTAGTCATTGTCACAAAGTCAACGCACTCGTATAATTAGATATATATTATGAGGACTATAAATAAATGCATTTCATGGAGTTATCTCTAAGAAGTTATAGTTAAAAAAAAGCTTCTTGACTAGCGAATTCATTTTTATTTTTACTAACCACACGATTTATGTTATAACATGCATTTAGTTTAAAATCAATTCCATAGGTGGAAGTAAAATTTAACGATACGTTAGTGTAACATACCTTTGGGGCAGTTTCAAATAATAGCAATAAATTTTACTTTTTCTTTTTATGTTTGTTTAACTTGATAACTAAGACTTTGAATCGTTCGTGTATCTGTATACTCATGTTTAGATGACGAAATATTATATAATATAATATAAGTGTGTAATTCATTTTTATATAAATACAAAAGCGTGTCTTAAAAGATTTTTACCTCTCAGACCATTGAAAGTTATCTCCACAGCCTCCCCATTTGAACCGCGCGTGCGGTTCGGGAGGCACGGCCTGGCGTGGAGGTCGAGGCGGTGCACGGGGCGGCGCCGCGCACGAGCACGCCGCTAACGCACCAGCTGCGCACGCCCGCGCCACTGACCACGCAAGTGCGGCCGCTGACATCGCGTACACGTAAGCTTGCTCGCGAGTACCTTAGATTACCCATACATATAAAATGTGCTAAATGAATTATTAATTAGTATCGCTATTAAGTTGTTGGTCTAATTTAACTACAAATTCATTATGAAAGTATTTCTTTTTGCAGATATCTCTTCTGTTGTATAGTATTATGCTCAAACAGCAATACTTAGTGTTGTGTTTGAGTTTGACGAAAGAATCAGTATACAGACACAAAGGATATAAGATTTTAGCTCCCAAGATTGGTAGCATATTGGCAATGTAAGGAATGTTTAATATTTCTTACAGAGCTAATGTCTATGGGTTGTGGTGACTAGTTACTATCAGGTAACTCAAAAAAAAGTTTCGTAAAATTCTCAAATTTCTCAAATATATATAATATGTAGAGACAGGTTCTTGAATAATCGGCGGACCGGCAGAACTCGAGCAACCACCCATCGTGAAGACCGATTTATTGATTCAACTTCCCTACGAAATTGTTTCCTCACTTCAGTAAACATCAAAACAGAGATGAAAGAAGTGCGTGAAGTGAGAGCACGAACAATAAGAAGGAGGCTAAAGGAATAGACAATCACATCTTATAGATAAGAAAATGGTTCAAATTTATGTGTAGCTTACAGACAAGCTCGCTTAAGATTTGCGCGTGAACATCTTAATTGAATTAAAGAGCAATGGGCCGACATATTGTTCACCGATGGAATTTTGATGATTGGGTGTCCGGAACTTGTGTTCATCGATGTGGTTCGTCAAAACGGTAGAAGAGGTGAGGTTTGACAGTACTACGCTATATAACAGAGTTTTAGAAGCTCACGTGGTTCCTTACATGGAATTAACATTATAAAATGTTTCTGTAATGCAAGACATTACCCGACATCACGCAGCGGCACATGTTCGACAATGCTGCGAAGAGGTTGGGATATATACTTACCATGAATTGGCCAGCACGCGGCTCGGATTTTAAGCCCATTGAGAATGTTTGGGACAGCTTAAAAAAAGCTGTATATGCGAGAAATCCTGTACAACACAAATTAGAAATTCTTCACATTTAACCAATAATATCTTCAGATAGTATTTCATTTATACTCTATTCCAATCATAACAGGAAAAAAGCCAAATAAACAACATTCGATTACAAATTGATGCGATATCATTGGTTGAGCTCTTGATTAATCTATGATATTCACAATGGATTTGCGGAAAAATGGCGTTTTAAACGTCGGCGAAATTGTTATCAGAATTTTTGAAGTAAAATTGAAATAAGTAGTTAAGTGTAAATGTGGAGTATTATAAGTAAAAATATATTAATCATAAACTCTTAGTAGTGCCTAATATATCTGAGTTATTAGCAAATCGCATGAAATACGTAAATCTAAAGTTTGTTTACTTTTTTCCTACTTCCATTGGAATAGGCTATAGATCATTTATCTGCTCACATTCTCGTGGTGGAAAGACTCAAAAGAAATAGTTTCCAATTCACTCGATAGCAACTCTTAGATTTTTTTCGCCAAGCTTACTAATAAATATACAATATTGAATCAATTTTATTGATCATTTAATATTATAATACATTTAACAATGCAACTAATTCAACTAACTAACATGCAACTAATTCTAAGCCCCGATTTAAACTACCAGTTTATTTTTGTATTAATAATATGTTCGTTTATGCAAAGCGTTTACTTTTTAAGAATAAAGTACTCTATTCGTACTTGTGTTACCACCGTTGAGTTCTTGATTCAAATGAGGCTAACTTAAATATTTATTCAATATATATTAATTATTACTGCAAAGTCCTCTGGCATAGACCCTACCCATACATAGCCTTTTGGCGTATACTATGATTATATGTATATACCAAAAAAATAAAACTAATCAAAGGCAATGAGATTAAGACAATTTGATTTATTCCTAACAGTGATTTTAACTATTTTTATAAACAATCTATCAATAGTATAGTCAATACTTAAATCTCAACTGCAATATTAAATGAAAATACGCATTCATTGATCTGGTTATTTGAATGAGACACGGAATCAGAAATATGACTTGTGACAGAAGTACTAGACAGTCAACATTCCCCGTGATCAATAGAGCAATCAAAGAATGTAAGTAGGAAATTACTCGCTAAGCTTGTCCATGCTTCTTGCAATCTAATAATCATCGTTAATTTAAATCTGGGTCACTATAAATGTATGTAATAAACGTCGAGTTTATCTTGTGATTACTCAAGGTAAGGCGAATTTTATACGTCACTTATATGTAAAAGTAATATAATTAGGAGTTACAATATACTCTGGCCAACCAATTATTTACTTTTTGACACTTGGAACTAGTGATTGGTAACGTAACTATCAACTTGATATTTGCACTAATTTAAATGTAGTATCGATTCCATGTATAGCGATTATATATTTTTACCGTTGAATAAAAATTTCGTTGATTTAATTAAAACTTATTTGTTTTGTTAGCTGTTTCTATGCAATATTTTTATTATTATTAAATTAAAAAAATGTTTTTTTTCGCAAATAATATCGTAAAAGTAACGATCAATTTGTTTGTCGTATCAATTATGTAATATAGTATAAACATACTAAGTATTAAAATACTATTGCAATAAAACGTGTAATAAAAAATATAAATATTTATTTGATTGTTAAATTTTCAATGTTCAAAACCTACAATTTAAAATCATTGTCAAACATTTTGAAATATCTTAAAATTTAAAGGTATCTTTGGATTGATTTTTTTAAATTATATTATTAATTCAATATTTGAGTAGATGTAAATTATTTTCCTATATTATACCTATGTTTACAACGATTATTTTCGATTTATTTATTTGCAAATACATATTTATGAGGCATGATTGAATGAGTTATCATGTTTAAAAAAAAAACGGATAGATTTACGGTACTAAAATGTATGTAAAATAAGTAAATAAGACAATTTTTTATCACGTATTATAAAGTTAACTTTTATGCAATTGGGAACAATTACTTTCTAATACAACTGTCAAAAAGTTATTAACAGGCTTTATACGCCTTCGTAGCTCGTCTGTGAAGATACCACCCACTCATTAGATATTTTACAGGTAAGGATGAGTGAGTCAGTGTAACAACAGGCAACAGGGACATGAAATCTTAGCTCCTAAGGATGGTCCTAATTTTTTTACCAATTGCTCAATAAGCAATTGATAAAAAAATTGGCTTAGAGGTGGTGGTGATCACTTAACAACAGCTGGCATTCGTCTGTCCGCCTACCTATATTATAAAAAAATAAATAAAATGTAACATTATAATTGTATAGTATAAAATTTAGTTTCTTTAGCTTTTAAATTTTTTTTATGATAATACGTAAATAATTAAATTGACAACTAATAATGCATTTAAGGGTGTGATTTTGTGAGTAATGTTAATTAGAAGCAATTTTGTAATATAATCTTGATAGCGCCCGCACATTCATAGTAGACAATGGCGGCGGACGTGCTTATCGGTACAGATCGCTAGATAGCGCGTCAGTGCACATCACTGTTATCGCTGAATCCCCTGGACCTCTCCCGCCCAGTACGTTTGATTCATGCGTGTAATTAAATCTTTTGTCCGTTCCACTGTACCGTAACCCTAAGCCGATATCGTAGTAAGCCTCATCGATCCTTTTTCATTTACCGAACCTAAGATAACTTACAACAAATCCCGATATGGGTAGAGATTTCCCAAATGATGTATCTCTTTCATTTGTAGTTAATACTAGACTAAGATAGTATTTTTTGTATCAGAGTCCAATAAGAATATTGAAAGAATAATGTATTGCTTGGCTAATAAATAATAAAAACATATTTAAATACAGTAGATATATCGTATTTAGAACAATATATAAATTAATTAATTTTGAATAATTATAACAATAAATATATACAGAAATCGATTCAAATGAAGATATTACCCTCTATGCCGACGATACCAGTCTATTTTGGTAAATCTATCGACGTTTTATTACCTTAAGAAACTCAATGAATGGTTTCAATATAATTGAATAATAAGCAATGCTAAGACTAACTTATAAAACAATTTCAAAAACATTTCAAGTCTCATACACCCCGAGAACTAATTACGGTAAAAAGTATCACATTTTGAAAGGAGAACAATTATAAACAAATTATCAATAGGAATAAAAGTTTAAAACAATTACGACATTCAAATGATTGCTCGAATATTATATTTAAAAAATATTTGTAATTAGTCTCGTCACTTAGAAGACCGATTGACTCCTTGTACTTTGCTATGTATTGTTTCGTTACTTGCTTTTCGCCTTTAATTTTATCTTTAAAGATTACTAACATGTTAGGCATTAACTTATACGTACTCGCATTTAATGTATGTTATATTTATTGTAAATTTTCGTAAGAATTACTATGCTTAATAAGAAACAAATATTTTCCAACCAGAATATAATTACTGTGGCATATTACAAACATGTTACGCATTTATAATTGAAATATGTCTAATTGATTATTTCCGCCTTTTTCTGTTTTGTTAAGTATAAACTAGGCCGATGTAAAAGTTACATTTATAAAAAGCTGAGCGTGCGTAGCACGATCCATGACATCAGAGTTGAGCATTTTGTGCAGATACAACCTACAGCAATTACCTGAAAGTTTGAATTTAAGTCCAGACGTCCACAGAGCATATTGCACGTAAACAAAAGAGTCATCTTGTTGATATTAACTTTCAATATTATTAAGTAGGTACAGTGAAATGTACGACTTTTTATGAAGCTCTCAAAATTGCTACTTGTACAACATTTTCCTGAGATATACCAGTACTCATAAAATAAAAAGACATTATTGTAGCGGGACATTAAGATGGCTAGCGGCAGTCTGGTTGTACAATGCCATATATTTAATGATATCTAGGGCACTTTAAAATTCTTTCGCCAACAATTTATAAAATTTAGCAAAAATAAATATTTTTATTTAATTTCTTTAAAGTTTATGGAGTTAGTCGCTTGAATAAAAACATGCTAAAAGATTAAACATCCTCGTGGAAATATATTTAGTGGAATAGCTCGTTTTGTATATTTAAATACACTTAATGCCATTTCTAACATACTTCTTACTCTTAATATCAAATCACGTAATTCAAAAGTTCGTAAGAATCGTTTTTTACGATTTTGTTTCGATGATTTGATTGCGAATTTATTAAGTAGCTTTCGTGCTGTCTGGTGCATTGCATTATAACTTCCAAATTGCACAATTTACTTATTTTAAGTTAAACGTTATAATTCATTAATAAGTCGCTGAAATTTATGTGCAGATTTACCACATATTATTATCATATTTCATAATGTATCCGACATATTATATATGGAAATGACAAAATTTTTTTCAATTTTAAACTTTAGAATTTAATGTTAAGAAATTCGGTAATTATTGTAGTTTAAGTTCAGAAATTGTTTGTTTTGAAAAGTTTTAATTAAATTAAAAGACAAGAACTCGAAATATTTGAAACAGTTTTGTTTGTGAGCGACAACGTTATCTGTCAATTAATTTTCCAAAGTGGCTAGACGTCCTCAGTCGCTAGTGGCGACCAACTAATGTTACGTTATACGTATTCTGTACGTAGTATACACGAGTATGTAGGCGAACGTGAGGCGAACATCCGGTGCAATCGCTGCCAACGACACGAAGTCGTAGAACATACTGAAAGTAGAAAAACATCGTCCATTGTTTCCCATTCCTAAGTTTCATTTTGTTAGTTTGAAAAAAGAGAAATTTGCTTGTGTCTAAAAACAATTCGTTATAGGTAAGTATTGTATTTATATACTCGTAGTTTAAAAACAATGAAACGCCGAAATAAAGCATTATTGTTGATATAAAGATAAATATGTCATTCAACCATCTCAAAGTAGGTTATTGTTTGTGTGTATATCATTTTGCTGTTGCCACGCAATGTATACTGTAATTTAAAAAAAGATCAATAGAAGGACACGGAAGCGATATTATTTATGGCGAATATTCGTCAAAGTACGTAAGTTGCTTAGCTAGCTTAGCTAAGCCAAATTTGTCCTTAATATAGTATAAATAAGAGTTTGGAAAACTTGAAATGCTTTTCGCGTGCTGTTCGCAAAAGCGTAGACAAGTAACTTTATTGGCGAGTGTACGCAGCAGTGATGTCACGATGTATTTTATTGTAGTACGGAGACAGTGAGCAGGTTTCGTGCCAGGATAATATCAGGTAATGATCACGTGATATTTTCAACAATGATGTTTATAAGCTGACACGATTTAGTAGTTAGTTTGTTTTGTTACATTGTATGTAACATTTTGAATAAGAAAAGTTCACAAATCGATATTAACATAATTATTATACCTTTACATGAAAAATAAAAATGTAAAGCAAAATTATAGAACAATATATAGAATTAACCCGAACCGAGAGTAGGTGAATATCTACTAAATATATGCAAAACAATGGGATTGCTCAAAAATTAATTGTCCGAAAAGTGATAAATAAATGTGAACGTTTCGTATAAATACAGAGCTCTGTGTGCGGAACGAGGCAACGGCTGAAAAGAAAGGGCGCTGTCGTTACGCTGGCCGCTCCCGCACAATACCACGCCGCTGATTTAAAAGACTCGGCAAACTCGCCTTCTCTTATCTCTCATTATTGTCGGAAGTTCTTTTAGTACTCCTAGACAGAACGGAATCCGTTCGTACACTGGACTTTTAAAGAAACTTAAATGAAATGGAATTGATAAAGATTTAATGAAAGGACATTGAACCAACTCGTTTGAATATGAGATTGTTGATACCTATTAACTTACATTGGGAGAGTAGCATTGAAATGAATAACAGAATTTAAGTATAAATATTTTTCCTCCTGCATAATTAACTATGGTTTTAAGTTGTAAAAAGGTTATTAAGTTGAAGCAATAAATCAATGTTGAACTAACCTGTAAGTAAATCAGGCGTATATCTTGGAGCGAGTTCAATGGATGAACAATTCCATCGCTCACCGGCGTGTGCGGCGAGGCAAGCAGCACGGGCGAGCCGAGCCGCGGCCGCTACGTGCGGCATGGCTGCTGGCTGACGCCGACACACGCGGGTTTGACCACTCCAAAGTACTCCGTTACGCCGCGCTTCCAAACAATCGTTTTCCGTCCAGTTGCCTTCGCTTTCATGAAGCGCCCTAGAATTAATTTTAAAATGTCTCAATGTCCTTTTTTGAAATAGGCACTTGAATAAGAAAAAAATACAAATTGACTTGATTTAATTTGACTTTTTTTGTATTTAACAGGGTTAGAGTTTTTGTATTGGTTTGAAAAAATTAAATAGTGTCACTGTAATCATTAGGTTTGTTTTAATAAAAATACAATTTATGGTAAAGATAATAATAAATCTTTTTAAATTGATATTGCAAAGTTAATGTGTAATGTAATTAGAAATAAGTATGCACAATGTATAAAACTAAACTAAATTAAATTAATTATTTATTATTTAATTTATCTCTAAAGTTTACAATAAATAAAAGGTAAAATAATTTAAAATAAGCTGTATATGGTAAATTTTAATTTCCTATAAGCCATTAAGCGGACAACTACGAGTATTCCACAGGTAATTTATAAAGTATAAACGTAAAATTTTATTTGCTTCGCTTATTTTCATCTTCTTTTTTTGAGCTTTGCTGATCTTCCGGGCGGCGAGCGGACTCTGGCTGGGATCCGCGTTGAAAAGCCTCACACATTTCGTACAAGTAATTAGGCAGAAAGTCATTTGCTTCACCTTCTCTACGACGGAGCAAGCTGTATGCCTCCCGTAATGTAGGTTTTGGTGTCAGACGTAATTCTAGTTCAACAGCAGAAGGAAAATGCGCTGCTAAAGAATATATTATTTCCAAATCAGAGGGAGGGGGACTCAAATGTTTGTAATTTGATACTTTATACAAGAAATATTCTGACATGCTCATACGTGATTTTTTCTCGTCATATTTTCCCAATTTCATATCGTAAAGAATAGATTTCTGTCTCTCCGAACCCCAAAACTCTTGTTCAAAGGCGTCAAAAAAATCATCCACATCTTTAAATTCACTTTTAAAACAGCGCGCCCACATTAGCGGAAGTCCGTCAAGACACGATATTAGAAAAGGAAGCTGCTTTTCTGTCGTTATATTTAGTTCAGAAATATAATACTTTACGTTTTCCAAAAAATCCATGGGGTGAGTATGCCCACTGTCATCAAAGTGAGGTCTTTTGTTCAAAGACGCTATGATCCAGTCATTTATATTTTCCATTGAGACTTGTGCTGTGCACTTATGATCATTTTCATTTTTTTCATCGTCGATTTCGACAATTTTTGGACGAGTTGATGATATCTTATGATCTGATTTACCTAAATTTGGAAGAGACATGTGACTTCGTAATCTAGAAGAAGGCATGTCTTGACATATATTCTCTTGACTTTGTGAAAACCTTACTCCGAATCCCAATGTGGTCGGCTTGTATATAGAGCTTCCGTATAGCGCTGAATCTACACTTTTTTTACGTTCCTTGTCTATTTTTTCTTTACAAACTGATGTCGATATTTTGTCTACCATCTCTGACAAACTTGAAACGGAAGTTCTTATCTGCCGTAAATCAACGAATAAACTCATAATATAAGTTTGTAGACATGAATAATAGTGTTCTACCGGCACATATCAATCGTTTATCCTTTCTGCAACAAAAATACCACTTATTAATTCTAAAAATAATTAAACATTAACTATTTAAGTTCAATAAAAAACGACTTCAGTACTCAATAGTATAGTACTCTTCAGTACTAATTCAATTTTTACATTCTAAGTACATACTTAGAATAAATATAAAAATAGTATTAGTATAAACTTAAAAAAGGCTCCAAAAGCTGTTTTTGAAGTTACATACATTTAGTAGTAACTGTAGGCCGAAGGAATAAAGTGAAGCAACAACTTCGCTATTGCGTGCGTAGCGAGCTCGTAGAGTTCTGAGTCAAGAGAGCTTACGTGCGGCTGCGGCAGACGGGCAAATGGTACTACCTACCTTCGCCCTCCGTTTTGTGAGGAATGCCATGGTTGTACTCGTGACTTTTTATAAACGATTGTTTTACAATAACTGGGTTATCGTCGACTGTATATTAAGTTTCGTTGACGACGAGCCTGCCAAGGACGCACACTACCGATGACTTTGTACAACGAGGGCTACACGCATTAAGTGTATTATTGATCTACTTCAACTAACTTGTTTTGCATGAATGAAAAACAAAATTAATTCAATTGTAATTTTTAAAAGGGATTAAAATAGCACAGTATATTATCGAAGTACTTCTTCCATCGACTTTATAATTTATTATTAAACATAAAATTATAATATATGTTTTACAAAATGAGCATTTATACCTGCTTTAATATTATCGATATTGATTTTTTTTTGTTTAATGTTTTTTTTAAGAAATTTAATGTGATACATACATATGATAAGAAAAACAAAACTGATTTCACTGGGGATCATAAAAAAAACATAGTTAATACTATAAAATTCATAAAAAAGAGAATACTAACTATTTGAAAAAAGTAGATTTATTTTTAGTTATCGCAATTCACTTAAAAGTTCAGCTATTATTAATTACCCTATTTCGCTTAGGAAACTGATATCCGGTTCGGAATGCCTAGGGGGATTTAGGGGAGAGCGCACGCGACGTCATGGGTGACGCGTGGTGGTGCGCGTCGGGTTACCTCATCGACTCTACATTTAGCTACGACGTGAACATCGTGCACTGCAGCCGATGCATGTAAATCGACGTAAAAGCTATTAACTTTAGACATGAAATCAAATCGCAAAATTACCATAGCATCCGTAGCCGAGTCTCTATTATAGTTAATTCATGTAGAATGCGATTGTTCGTCGCTGGACCCAGCATCGTACATTATCGCATTCGTCACGCCGCGCACGTGCAAGCACAATCTAATAAAATAATTCCCGTATCGAATTTTATGCGTCTATCTCGATCTAGTAGACAAAAAGCATCACAACGGCCAAAAGGGTCCGCTTTGTCATAACTGGTTGCGGAACACAAAAGAATATTGTGTTCTTTTTGACCAAGCTGCTTTGTATTACAATGTAGATATTTAAAAAATAGGTTACAGTTTTTTTTTTACAATCTGCAACTAAAAGCTTCGTGAATACAAATTGATAAAAGATAGCTTTATTAAAGAAGACGAGGGCTTGCAATTTTTGGTCGGTAAATATACACAGATTTTTGCATCAAACTCTCGGCTAATAAAAACGCTGATTTAGCAGCTGTGCCGAAAATAGCTATCTAAAACCCTCTGATAGAAAAAACAGAATACAGGCACACAAACAGCTGACGCTGCTGCAACGGTGCGTTGCTGATTCAACTTTAATGATGATTAAATGCTGTATGATAGTCGCGGCGTTCGTATGCCGCGACTTTGGAAAGTCTGCCCAATAAAGGCAATGAAATATACATTTGCCGCAATAAACGATTTTTGATAGTCTACTACTATTTACACTATTATCTAGAGAAATTATAAAATAGTAACTTAATAAGCAAGTTACAACAAATAATCAATTAATAATTAAAATTTAGTTAATGTCAAAAAAAAAACAGTTTTAATTTTATTGTAATAAAATTATTTATATCTTAAATTGACATCAAATTGATTCTAATTATCAAATTATTCGGAATAAAAATATTTGAAATTTCATAATTTACTGATTATGCTTTTTGTTCTCAGGGATCGGGCGAATCAGGCGTTGCCAAGCAAACCAAGCATCCCAACGACGAGCCACATGCTGTAATGCTGTGCTGGTGATACTCCAATGCCGTTATAGTGACGTTATGTGTTTAGAGTGTTTATAAGTTTATATAGTTAAATGTTATATTCTAATAATGATAGGTCAATCATTAATTCCCAGCCGGATCACTTAACATGTCCCCAATGTACTAATGGAAGGCTTTTCAGAAGCCAAAAAGGCTTAAAAATTCATACAACCCGCTGCCATAGCCTTCCATTAGGAAAATCAAGTGATAATTTTTCTAATTTACTACTACTAATGCAAACAGTGACTCAGATTCAATTTATTTTGAAAATCTTTTAACAAAATGTCATCAAAATATTCCATTAATAAAAATAATCCCTAGGGGAGCGAGAATATCTTTATCCATTGTAGTTCAAAAATGTATTTCTAATAGTAATTTGGCATGGCAAAATCTTTTTACATTTTCTTTTAAATTTTTTCATATCGATAAAACCAAAAATGGCTCCTTATCGACCAAATTAAAACAAAATAGTTTATTAGATACCCAATTTTCAATTCCAAAATACTTACCACGACCACAAAATTTTGATTTCAAAAAAATGTTGAGAATAAAGCAATGGGTGGAGATTTTAAGAACGCAGCTCGCATTCTTTTTTCTAGCGATACCCTCGCACCGTTTAATGATTTAACGTTAGAATCCTTGCAAGAAAAGCATCCTTTGCCAAATACAACAACTGTGCTTCCAGATCCGCCTACTCAGAACTTTTTTTTACAGATTAAGTATGAGGATACTCTCTAACGGGTCTACTGGTGGCATTGATGGTATCACTTTGATGGTTCACCTTCGAAATTATTTTTTGGCGAAAATATAATTCATTCTAATGTAGGCGTTCAGCAAGGAGATCCATTGGTTCCTGCTCTTTTTAGCTTAGGTATTATGGATACTGCATTTCAAATTTAAAATCTAAATTAAATATTTGGTACCTAGATGATGGAACTATAGGAGGTAAAGTAGATGATGTTATTGAAGATTTAGTTCAAATTAAAGAACAATTTGATAAAGTCGGTCTTAAATGGAATTTTTCAAATTGTGAAATTTTTTTTACGGATTTTAATTTTAGTCCCAAATTTATTAGTTCGGCAACGGATATATTTAATAAAATTGCACCTAATATAAAAATTCTTCATAAAGATACACTTTGCCTCCTTGGTGCACCACTAT
Source organism: Vanessa tameamea (assembly GCF_037043105.1). NCBI lineage: Eukaryota > Metazoa > Arthropoda > Insecta > Lepidoptera > Nymphalidae > Vanessa > Vanessa tameamea. The sequence goes on along the minus strand of NC_087313.1, from coordinate 5,925,018 downwards.
TAGATGAAGGCATAGAGCTTATTCTTAATGATAAAATTAAAATATTTTCGGACAATGTTGACAGATTGGGCATTTTAAATTCTCATATAGCTTATACCATCTTAAAACATTGCCTTTTTGTTCCAAAATTAATGTACATTCTACGCGCGAGCCCAATCCGGAAATATCCTAGTCTTACCAATCAAATCAATGCCATCCTTAAAAAAACTTTAGAAACAATTCTAAATTTATCTCTTGATGAGTATTCTTGGCCTCAAGCTACACTTCCCATTCCATTTGGTGGCATCGGCGTAAGGAAAATTTCAAGTGTTGCCCTTTCGGCCTTTCTTTTTTCTGTACATAGCATTTCAGGCCTTTGTTCACAAATTTTAAAATCAAAATCAGACAAAATCACAAATGTTACTGAGGCGATAGAGACCTGGAAGGTAATGCCCTAATGATGATATCCCTAAGGAAGTTACAAAACAAAAACTTTGGGATTCGCCATTGGTCTACGTTACACTACACAGTTTGACACAAAATTTAACAAGTGCCCAAAACCGTGCCAGGCTTCTAGCGTTATTAACTAAAGAGTCAAGTCACTGGTTGAATTCATTACCCTCTAAAAATCTTGGGACACTTTTAGATAATGAATGTTTCCGCATATCAATTGGTCTCCGACTGGGAACACCGCTGTGCTCTGAGCACAGATGCCCGTGTGGAAAGGAGGTGGACTCTTTCGGTTTACACGGTCTCTCTTGCCCAAGGAGTTCAGGCAGGCTTTTCCACCACGGTTCTCTTAATGATACAATAAAAAGAGCTCTTGCCACCATCGACGTTCCTGCTCTTACAGAGCCTCGTGGAATCAGTCGTGATGATGGACGCTACATGCGTTGACACGTTGGCCCCGTCTCATATCCGAGAAACAATGTTAAGAGCCGGTGCCGCTGCGGAAAAAGCTGAAGCAAAAAAAAGATCTAAATATTCGTGTCTTATGTCAAATTACTTTTTTGTCCCATTTGCTGTCGAAAATCTTGGCCCTTGGAGTAATGGTGCAAAAAGCTTCATAAAAATTATAACACCTCGCCTTATTGCCTCCACTGGTGACAAGCTGGTTCGTTTTTAGCCCAGAGGATCGGAATTGCGATCCAACGGGGAAGTGCTGCCAGCATTTTGCCACCATTCCACGCGGTCATGATTTATACAGTACTATTTTTAATTCATATTTGTATATATATTTAAGCACTTAATGTTATTTATTTTTTATCAGTATTTGTTAAAATAAATTTATAAACTGTAAAAAAAAAAAAATTTACAACATTATATATTTCATACTTACACCGTGTTTAAGCATCTCCATATTCATAATTAAGCGAAGTCTCAAGCACAAAAGTGCGTCTATTAATATTAGTTTATCTGATAGATTTTTAAGAAAGTTTGTCACAGACTTTTTTAATGTGTTTTAACATAAAATGTTATGACTTTTTTTAGTCCCAAAATATTATAAATACAATAATTATAAATAGTAAGATATTTTTTATAGTGCGAAGTAGTCCAGGTGACCCAGTAGATTGAACACGGCGTATGTCTTTCTTAATCGAAGAACACGAGTTTAAAACTTGGCAAGCATTGAGTTTACATGTGATTTATTTGTGTTTATAATTAACCTCAGGGTAAAACTACATGAGTGGGATCAATAAGCCGCATGTGTTCCCACCAACCGATTCACTGGAAAAGCGTGGTGGCTCCATACAATATCCTCAATAGGAGAGGAGGCCTTTATCTAGCGGTGAATTTCTGATCTAATACTTTAGTAGGACAAACTCTTAATGGAAACATGTTTATTTATAAGGTTTATTAAGGTTAATTAATAAAGGGTTATTTATAAAATTTTAATTATAATTTACAAAGGATAGCCACATTTTTTTTATGTTTATGTTTTATAACTTTTATTTTTTTTTTTCATTTTCATGTACTTATTGACACGTGTATTTTAAAACATTTATTTACAAGTAAGTAAATACTTATTTAATATGTAAACAATTTATAAACTAAGAGATCTGAATACAATCTGAAACTGATGATTCATTTCCGAACCCCTATGTTCTGTTTACGGCCATTCTTAGTAAGTTGACTAAGCAATTATTTATATTACCAAAAGAAATCTTAATTTGTTACAATCAGCGACAAGGGTCCACGGTCTGGCTCCCGCCATGTCACAGCAAGCTTCCATGCTTCATTAAACACAGGAACAATGATGCCTTAATTAGCAACCATTGGATACACACACTTACAGTACTTTATGATATAATGACGGTTATTAATCGAGATCAACTACAATTTCAAATACTTGGATGAGAATTTACATCACCAGCAGCTAACCGAGCTAAAATCCGTAGCAAATTTAATTATGCATATGTTTCACGTGTACTGACTACCCTTACATTTGTAAATTACGTTATTAATAGTCCAGGATAATTAAATTTATATGGCTCTCCAGTTCTAGGTACGTAAGAGTAGTTCTACGTACGAACTGGAAATAAAAAGTTAAATTATTCGTAGCACGTGTAGGTACCCATTACCAATTTCAATGTGGGAAATGCCCATTGAGAAGTAACCTGAAATAATTGAAATAAATGTATGGATTACTCAACAAATTGTTCAATACAACTGCGATTTGTCTAAGTCGTCGCGTTGAAGTTTACAATTGGTGTATTTTATTGTTACTAATGTGACACGTAGCTTAAATAATACGTAGGATTTTAGAAAACAGGAACAAATCGTATTCATTTATTTTATAAATGTTTAATATAATAGGAGAAATAAATATGAAGGTAAAAAGCAAACCATTTAATAATATTTGTATGTTTTACAAGAGTAAGCTACCTCCGGTGAAGGTTTGCAAAAGGGCACACAAAGGGTCGAGGGAGAGTCAACGTGCCTTATCTTTAAATTGAATTTTATTAGAGCTGTCAGCGTTTTCTAAAATGTTTTTGTCTAATTTAAAAATACTGGTTACGTAATAAAAGGTGTATCTAAATCATGTTTATTCTAATAATTATAATTTTAAAATCTAACTGTAGTAACGAGGTTTACTGATTTTCAATATAAAAGAATTAAATATAAGGTAATCTAAAGAACATTGAAGTCACGCTTGTCACGTCCATAGTTTAATTTTACAATGAACGTAGCGCAGTTATATAATGATATAATATACTCAAAACTCCGCAACGCGCTGTATCTTCTGATAGAAGTTTGATGTATATTAGTTTATCAGTTTTTTCAGTAAGGTCCTACAAAAAAAACTTCTCATAATTTTATAATTATATACAGCATACTCTACATTATTGTTCATAACTAAAAATGTGTTATTTTATTTACACAATTTACTTTGTGTAATCTATCCACAAAAAAAGCTTAGAAGGAAATATATAAAAATATTCATAGACATGTTATAAATTAATTCAACTGAAAATTGTATATTTTTACATTTCATTTATGAAACAAAAAAAGGTGTCATTATAATGTCGAAGTATAAAAACGATTGGTTTTCATGCAATTTGGTCAGACTTAAATAATAAACTTGACTTTCGAGATTCTTACATTAGTGCAGTTTTTCATAATAAATACTTTTTCAAGTATAATAATTTGATATAACATACAATATGGATATATGGACTAAACCAGTATTATGTCGTGCATAAATAATATTATTGATTAATTAATTTATGATAAAAATTAATAATATTAAATGTACATTAAAGACATATGCAGTTCTATAAATATACATGTAAATGTTCAATTATACGTTACTGTAAAAATTATATGTACTTCAAAAATATCAGGTTATTTCTTCGTTTGTATCTATATTGTACTTTCTGTTTGGTCCCATATAAATTTGTTTTTTTTTTGTTAATATTGTATGTATATTACTTATTTATATATTAATAAATATACTTGTTTAAATAAAATATAAAAAAACAGTACCAACAAGCTTCACAGGAATATTACTTTATCATGCAATAAATATATTTCAAATATCAGTTCACACTTACATTTGCCTATCATTTCATTGTCAATTAACTAAATGAACGCTACATCAAAGTGGCCGTCGATACGGCCGAACGAAACATCGTTGAGTAAGATAAAAGCCGAGCAATACGCCTTGCCGCGAGGATGTCGGTAATTTATGAATTTGTCAGGACAAAGTGAACATCGTCGTCGGCGGCGAAAATAAAGAGTACCGCAGTGTGGATAAATTTGTGTCAGATCAAATGAAGCGAGCCCGGGACGATTTGTTGCACTTTCTCTCCGTTATATCTTTTCTCATTAACAAAATAAAACAAAGTCGAATTTTAAACAAAAAACAAGACATGAAATGAAGTGATTATTCGTTCGGATCAGCTCACGTGTCGTTATGCATAATAAAACCTTTTTATAGAAGGCGATTGCACTTCGATCGATTTAGGTACACATAAACATCACAACTTAGGTCGTGGTATAGGTACCTAATTGTAAGTCACCCGGCACTTCGCAAAATTAACCCCTGGGAAGCCCTCGACGTTCACTAACTAAGCTTGTATATGGAGCTTATTCACCTTTTCGGCACTTATTTGCATGGTATAATTTATTAATACATAAATAATAAATCAAAGATAATATAAAGTTTGTTTTTGAAAAGTAAAATCTGCAAAACTACAAATTGAGCGTTCTAATATATTTTACGCATTCTTGACATATTCCTTTGTTATAGAAAAATACAAAAGCCAAAGGATATTACTTTGGGTCCAGAGCAATAAAATAAATCGCTGAAGCAGATCGTATTTCACCTTCATCCGCAGGCATATCGTGGGTCGGTAAGAAACGAAAGTATGGGAAAATTCAATAAAAATCAGGGTCGTAAAAACTAAGACGGTAGTCATATAAAAATACCTAAGAAAGCATTAAGAACCGTCCCCAAATAATAGGTCCCGCCAGATGCACGGGACGGCCGCTCAGAACAGTCACAGGCAGCTCGAGCGAGAGAAATTATTTTTTTTCGGTCTGCCACACACGGCCCTTGCTAACTAAGCGTAAACTAAGATCGCTATTCGTAAGGATACTCATCGAGATTCTTCATAAATCATAAATCGTTTTATTCAATAAGGCATTCTATCTAATTTGATGAAATGCAAGCAAACTTTATTTTACTAACATTAAAAAGTATGTATTAGTTCGTTTTTTAAATTATATCCGTAAAATCCTTTATTTAATGTTTTATATTCCTTGTAAAGAGAACACAGCATAACTTCGCTTTTTTATTTAGTTATTGTATTTTAATTATATTATACACGGTCCGAAATTAATTTAATTTTAAAGTAAGATAACTTCACTGTGTTGTTTCAGGGATTCAATTAACTTAATGTGCTCATTGTTGAAGTGGGTTCGTTGGTAGAGATCGCTTGCATAGGTACCTATAGACAGTACCTAGTGGTAGAAGCTTTTAAATTAAATTAATGCAGATTACACGTAAACGTATTCAAATGGGCATATTTCTACTAAGCTATTGTCTATATACAATTAATTTCTACATATATTTTGTATTAATTAAAGAAAAATGAATAGTACTATATATATTTATATGTGAACGTTTTTTTACCATTTCGCGTTATTTATATACATAAACCTAATCACGATCAGGGGCATTCCAATTACGGGTTGGAGTCAGCATGATCAAGAACACTTCTTTAAACCAATGTGTTATCGACTTTCTGACTTTTTAGGGGTTTTGTTAGAGATCATCTGAGCTTCGGCATGTCTTTGTTTCTGTGGCCGTATTTTGTGCCCTTGCCTCGACTATTTGAGCGCAAATTCCCTCCTAACGCGGAATTCAATTTTTTATAGTTTTTATGGCGATAGGCTTGGCATATAACTGGTAATGCTTGTGGTGTATTGAGTCATCCATCGCTCAATAGTACCTTGCGATTCTTTTTTGCATAGTACTAATTTTGAGTCATAAATAAGTATAAGCTTTAATGAAATCTTAAATGTCTAAAATAGAGCTATTTTAAGCGTTTTAAATATATTGGCAGACTCAAATAGCAGATACTAAAGTGAATGTCAGTTGTAGGAACAAAAATACTGTTAATTTGTCGGAACTCTATCAGTTTATGAAGGTAATCAATACTTCCCTATCTCGAGAAAAAATTAAATCAACTCACTTAAAATATTTGTTAGGAATAAGTCAAACAAGTAAATAGTTGTAAATTGTCTATGCATTATCATATATGACAGTACGCCAAGGTATTGTTAAGTAGCCGAATACTCATATAGTAACTTGTACAGCTAATTAATAAATAAACAAAAAGTTACATAACAATATATTAAATCTTAATTTACAACATGTATAAAATATATATGAAAAGTATTATTGACCTAAAAATAAATTAAGAACTACAAAAAGAAAAGTGGAACAAATCGTCGTAAATCTTTTGCAGCTTTTCCGTACTTCTTCGTGACGGAATGTATTGAATTTAATTTTGTTTTAATTTCTTTGTTAAAATATATTTTGAGAGTTTAAATTAACTGAACTAATAACTTATTTAGAGAGTATCGTATAAAACTCAAAAAGTCTATTTAAATTATTTTTTTTCTGTATATCGTTAGCTGGGACCATTTTAGAGTACCTATAGATAATATTGTTTTTAGAATTTAATATATTAAATCTTTATGTACGTCTTCGTACCTATTAAATAAGAAAATTTTGCAATTAGGTACTGAAGATCGCTGCAAGAGACACATCACAATTTTCACAAGAACCTTTTGTCTGTAATGGTAGAATAATTAGATGTGATTTCCAGAAATCGCAAACGACAATGCTCGCATTTCCAGCGATATTTCCGGGTGTAATTTCGGGGGCGCATAATTGCGGGTTGCAACGGAACAACGTCGCTCATTAGTGCAATGTTCAATTAGGGAGCTGTGGACGCAGGGGCGTCGGGTTACCTCGTTTCCTATGCGTACACCGACGATCGTTTAGTTTCTGATTGAGTGACTAACAGTGAACCTTATACGAGTAGGTATTGTATTATAAGCACCTCAGGCGTTTATTAAAGTACTTGATTTAATATTGTATATCAGTTTTAAAATATATCCCTTAAATGACGACCTCGGTCGTCGAGTAGTGTGTACACCGGTTTTCATGGGTACACCACCTCGAGGTCTCGGGTTCGATTCCGGCCTTGTCGATGTAGAAAAAGTTCATTAGTTTTCTATTTTGTCTTGGGTCTGGGTGTTTGTGGTACCGTCGTTACTTCTGATTTTCCATAACACAAGTGCTTTAGCTACTTACATTAGGATCAGATTAATGTATGTGATGTTGTCCAATATTTATTTATTTATTTTTATTTAATTAGAGCTTATTGGTGTACAAGTGGTACCAATTCATTTATCATCAATTGTACTTGTAATGTTTTCGATGAGGGACGATGCAGTACGTCAATGTATATCTTCCTATACCGTACATGCTTAAAAATGTCAAAATGTGAGTTTTGCTTTATAAAAGAGCACAAATTTAGGTCACTTTGTATTTGGGTAAAGTCAAACATTTCTAGGGCAGTGAAAAGAGGCAAAGATTTTAGGGTATTTTTTCGCAATGTTTGGGTGAAACTTCATCACTTTTTCAAATGAATTGTGTATCGACACATTTCCCAGTTAACTTAGGTACTTTTGTTTTGCTAAGTACTTCAAATCAGTAGAATATCAAATCATATCCTATGAGTACATAATTTTTAAACCAATTATGGCTTAAAAAACAACAGATGTTACGTAGTTTTTGTTTCTACAAAAATGCAACTACAGTAGACTATGATTGATATACCTAGATTATGATTGATTTTTATAAATCCAATGCTTCATTTTTTTTTCGTAAATAATTTTAAAGTAAAATTTAATGTGTATTTTCATTGTTTGCAAAAGCAAATCGAAATTTATTTAATATATTCTTTTCAGTATCCATCTAAATATATATATGTTACCGTAAATATTATCTCGCGAGTTTGTAAACCGTCGATAGAGTAAACGGTGATACGACTTACAATAAAATGTATAAAAGTTCGATAGTTTATAATCTTTCGGTTCGATTAAGTTTTTATAAATAATCTTCGATAGATCATAATCTGTCGAGTTATGATATGATCGACGGTTTATAATCTCATGAGATAGATTGTAATCTAACGATATTTACACTTTTACGGTAACATATGCAAAATTCGGCTAAGGCAAAACATCTTCTCCTTCTCTGTCTTGCAACCAATTTTTGATTTTTGATTTTTATTTAGTACCTACTTACTGACGATTTTCACTGATATCGATAAAAAAATGGTAATAAAGAATAGAAATAAAAATTGTTCAAAACATGTAAATTCATATAATGATGTTTTCCTCTCAATGGTGTGTTATTGATTTTGGTCGTGTTCATTTATAAAATTTTTATATGTATCGTAGAACACTACAAACTTCCACTAAGTTTTTTACCAGACGTTCAAACACGTTTCTTATTTAATATACATATTACAATTTTAATTGTGACCTATAGTTTCTATCTTTTACTAAAGTAACTTTATTTACGACTACGAGGTGATTGTAAAGTTATTTGTTATAACTCTTTTTTTTACAACAAAATACATTAATAAGATTTTGCTTCATACAAACCATTAATTTTTATTGAAGCCTCAAAAAAATAATTCACTTATAAATAATCAACATTTTAAAGAATCAGAAACTTTGACAAAAATATTACAAAACGAAATGATACTTACAGCCATCGAATCGCCTTTGTCGATTTCGGTAAAAACACAAAAAATAGAATAAAAATCACAATAAATAGGCGCATCACAACTATAAAACTGGCTTTACAGTTTAAATAAAGGATCCATCTATATTAAGAACAAAATAAAAACAAAAAAAGTAAATAGACAGCGCGAAATATTTGGCGGGAAAATTGGTCTGCGAGAGCCGAGCGATAACGCAGCGTGTGCGTGGCTGAGTACGGCAGAGTTGTGACGCTGCGCTGTAAACTCCGCGAGAGGAGGATCACGGGCGCGGAGCACGCGTGCGAACACCGCCGTCACGCCGATCGCGGCCAGTGGTCAGGCTGACTCCCGCCCGCCGCATTGGCCGGCACCAACCCCACATAGAGTCGGTGGCGACGCAGACGTGCATAACAAATACATATCATTTTCATCTTTACCCATTTCATTATGGGTGCGTAAATATTTTTACTTACTTGACTAAGAATACATAGCATTGCGATTCCAAGCTTCGATCCGTACCAGTGTATGTACTTATGATGACGATGTTTATTTATTCATATAAGTCTTTTGTAGCATACATATCGATAGTAAATCGATAATATTTCATTAAAAAACAATAACGTATATATTTATCTGTTCTATGTGGACTATTTTAATTCAGTAGATTTCTATGGAGTAATTTAAGTAAGAAGAGCTCATTCGTAAAGTACAAAGGAAAAAAATTCTACTCAATGCAGTTAGGAAGGTCTGCAATAGTTCTATAATTATTAGCCTCATTGGTGTAAAGGCAAGCTTATAAGATCAATAGTTTTGCATCTGGAGTTAGGAAGTAAAAAGTTTTTACAATCCTGTACCTCGAACGTAATGTCTTGTACTTAAATTCTTGCCTTTCGTGTTGGATTAACAGATTACGAGAGTGAGGTAATAGTGAGTGCGGCAGCTGCAGGTGGCTAGACTCCCATAAGATTGGCCACTGTCACTTTGACATGCTCACATCAACTTGTATTTAACTAAGACAAGAGTAAAATGTGCGCTTAATAAACTAACACTACGCAGTTTGAGATATACAAAAAAGAAATTCATTTTAAAACTTCTAAAGATCATTAAATGTTACTTTGACTCCGAAACATAAAGGTGAGAAGGAGTGGTCCAGTTTAGTGGTTAGTTAACTAAGAATATAATTAAGTTACAAAATTGTTGAGACTTTACTAAACAATTTTTTTTTATTATTATTATGGAAATATTTTAACCTTCATTAAAACGAAGGAAGAAATTGATATAAATCGAAAATATTAAATTATTGTTGTCTCTCAGGGTCGTGCAACTAGACGGCATTAAAGGGACGAGCGACCGCGCAGCGTCAAGGCGTAGGTCGGAGCGGGCGGGCGGGCGTTCACGCTCCCCACGCGGCTCAGCCCACTTATCAATTCAGTCGAGTGGGCATTCGTTCATTGTGAAGCATTGTGCCTATTATGTACGGATTCGATGCTTATTTACCCGTTCACATGTTGAGAATGTGAACAGTAATATGAACCATTGATACATTTAAATCGCTATGCAAACATTTTTCACATTGCTCCGATTCAAGCGCTACGTATTATATTCAGCAAGTTACGTGTTAAATATACCTGAACTTACAATGACTGTTCCGCTTGTTTTTGTTCCGTGTTTTTATAAAGAAACTGTGATTTTGATCTTTATTTGTGTTTACACAATGACTACTGGAAGACCAATACATTAACATTAAAATGGATAGAAAATGAAAAACATAATGTAGTTGAACACTGATGTTTAATTTAATTAAACTAAGTTATTCACTTACATAGCGTCTACCGCGTTCGGAACTACATGACCATAAAATTATCGAAATTCTCGGGAAAAATAATCTAAAATACAAAACTTATTCATGTATCGTTAATTATATAAACACACATATTATATTAATTAAAAATGTATTTTCTTATTCATACAAACTGTTTAACTACACTTAATCGATATAATAACATTTCGCATAAGTATAACGTATCAAAGAAGTACGATAACATATCATAAACCGAATTACGAAAGAGACTAACAAATAACTAGCGTCACCAAATAAACGAGTCTATAAGCACTATGGCTGTGGGTTTTCTTCGGAATGTTGCGAGTCGTCGGGCGGGCGGCACAGCAGCAGCAGGCGCGGTCAGGGGCTCGCCTTGCGGAACTGCTTGATGACGAAGCTGATGGTGCGGGGCTGTCAGGCGAGGTGGGACAGGTCGTCGAGCTCTGGCGGCGGCTGCGGCTGCGGGCCCGACCCGCTGCGCGCGAACACGGACTTCGCGAGCACCGACACCGGTGCCTGGGGAATTATATCAGTCAATAGGTAAAGCAGAACTATTGATATATATATAAGTTCGTCATTGTTACAACTCGACCAGAGACCATTCATCTGCCATCTGTCGGTCACGCTTTTATCATAAAGTATCCGTAAACTAACCTGGCTGACGCCGGTGACGGAGGACGAGGCCTGCAGTCCCTGGTGCGAGGGATGCACGCCCACCACCACCATCTTCTGCGGTTGCTGCGCGCCCGCTGGACCACTAGTCACCACCATCGACTACGACCAAACACCACTTTACTACTACTGTTACTAAACTACTACACGACGTCTACTAATTTAATTTGCAATTTACCTTTATTTTTAAATTCAAATAATTTCATATTTTCTTGCATATTTTCACTTATTTTAAAAGTCGCTTAAACATAACGAAGATATTATTTACCGTCATTTCGAGTGAATTACAAATTAACTTTCGGAGATTTTCATGAAATCGAAACGATAACCCGCAATTATTCAAGAAATGAACATCTTGAGTCACACAAGTCTTAAAATTGATTCTCACGGCCTACAATAAAGTCTATGTTTTTTTAATACTATTGAAATTCATAATGTTTAAGCCGCTCAAATTTTGTTATCGATCGGCCACAGTAAGAACGGCATATGTAGTAGTTATAGTATATAAAAGGTCCCTTCTATTTAAGTATGTGATGTATGAAGCGAAGTTTGAAGATATTACTTAATAACACACATTTTAAAACCCTCACCATTCTATATTCAAGCATAAAACCGACATAATGTCACGATACCTGTACATTTTGACTGCGAACAATGGTGGGTTGAGAAGTATGCACGACGATATGACCTGCTCCACTCGCAGGCTGAGTCTGGGGAGAAAAATCAACGAATAACGAAAACTCGGATGTAATTTTTTATCACTATACGAATGAAATATTTTATATTATAACTGAACAGGTACTGAACGTTCGACAAGGCAATAGAATAACTTATATATAATGTTACCTGCTGAGGTTTCTGTTGCGAAGCCACTATAACGAACTTCTGCGGAGGCGGCGTCGAGGGCGCCGGCGACTGCGGCGTGGGCGACGCGGTTATGACCACGTTACGGGACGCCACCGATTCTATACATATAATCAAACAATAGGAATTCATTGACTAGAATATATATATACAATAATTAAAATAAATTAAAAAATGTTAACTCAAAGTATTCGATAAAGACGCGAGGCGAGCCACGTACCGACGGCCTTGGCGTGCGCGGCGGGCGCGGCGGCGGGCGCGGGCGCGGGCAGCAGCGGCGGCGTGCACGCCACCACCGCCACCGCGCCGCCGCCGCTGCCGCCCGTCGGCGACGTGCGCTGCTTGCTCACCATCTGCTGCAGGCTCGGGCCCAGGTACCCGTACTCGCGTCTGCGAACACGGAACGTCGGTCGTACCTCGTTCGAATCGTTTCGGACCACGATTCTGAGCGATCCGATTTCGATCTAGGACATAGCCACGACAACATTTCGTTGTTTGTGTATTGCAAATATTTGAACTTAAAGTAATAATCACAAATAAATAAATACTTATGGAAAATATGTAGAGCCATGTGGGTCTGATATAATAAAATAGAAATTTCATAAAATTTGGTGTCGCGGAATCGATGCCCCAGCAAAAAATAGCTAAGCTGGCTATAGTTTGCGCACTGAACCTATTCAAAGTAAATGAGATATCGACGAATGAAACATTACTTGTAGTCGTCGGGCAGGTCGGGCGGCTGCCGCAGCTGGCGCACGACGGGCGCCAGCACTTTGAGCAGCTGGTGCTTGAGGTTGCCGGCCGCCAGGCGGTCCGCGCCGCCGATGCCGCTGAGCGCGCCCTCCACGCGCTCGCCCAGCCAACGCACGCGCGGCAGGATAAACACCTAGCGCATACACGCTGACTATGACACTCGGTATATAACAAACAGCCTATTACGTTCGAATAAGCTACATATAATAAAACTAATCATCGAGAAAAATTGAAAGCTCCACATAATTAATTAATTTAAGGATACTTAATCGAGTACAGAAAATATTTTACCTTCACAACTTCGGGTCCGAGCTCCGCTAGACCCTGTACGGCACCATACAGAGACGCGAGAGGTGTTTTCTCAGACTCCTTCATAGAAGCGACCATAGAGGGTCCACTTTCATTGTTTGTCTGAGACGGACACTGCAAAGCTTTTGCAAATAACCTGTGCAATAGAAGACGTCATACATGCACAACAGAGTCTTTTAAAAAGTATTTCATGTCAATATATGTGACTAATTATTATCATTGTTTGAAAAATGAATAGCCAGTTATATCTTACTTAGTTACTTACTAGTTATAACTTTCACATAATAACCTACTTAAATTGTACTTTATTCATTTTAGAGTTAAAATTAACACATTAAAATATAATTATTGTCTTTAATACCTATAAAGTAATCAAAGATGTAATTAAAAGTGTAACGAAATTCTTATTTCATTGTTTAAAAAAAACAGTATATTGCTTTAAGATTCCCTAAATATATGCTATATTTATATATAGACTCAAGATCAAGATATCAAGTTTGTACCTTGTGACTCGTGTTTGTAAATTATTAGTCGATGTATTAAATGTCTTGCATATTTGGGCCATGAGACGAGCTGCAAAGTCTCGCAGTGCCCAATGGTTGTCAACCTCTGGTCGTACACACAATTGCCTTGACACTATACATGTTGATACAGACGGGATCATCTCATGGAGCTAAAATATTGGATAAATATCTTCAATTATTTATTATAATCAATTACAAAATAATTATTAGAATATGTATGAATATATTTGTTTTGTCCGAAAAAATATAAAACGATTTTTAGCAGATTATAAAGGCCATTTCGAATAGAACACAATGAAGTATTCTAGGAATGAGCTTCGTGTTAATAACATCAACTTTTCTTTTCTAAGAAATTACATAAAATAATAACTTACTTCAATTCAGTGTTCAGGAATTACCCCTAATTATATTTCTAATAATAATAATAAACACTATTGAATTAAAAATATTAATTTGATCTTATATAATAAACTTACATATTTTTCAAGATATAAAGACTGATTATCAAGAATAGCTTTCACCATCCTCATTAAATAGATAAGAAGTGCTAAATTGTTTTGGACTACATTAACTTTCACACCCTCAGATATGAATGTGCACATCCTGGGTAACATCTCATGAAGTCCCGGATCACATGCCAGCGACTGAAGAGCTTCCTGTTATAACAAATATAAAAGTATCAGAACAATAAAGTTACACTATAGGTTAGCATTTTAGAAAATTATAAAAACATGTTAAAAAAAATATGAAAATATTTGCTTGTGAAAGTAAGACATTGTACATAAAATACATTATATTTAAAAATTTTGTATTGTGATTGAGAGAGATCAAAAGAGATTAAAACCTACCGCTCGGCGTCCTTCATCACTTCCGACACAAGCTTCAGTGATCTCTTTATAGTACAACTGTTGCTCGACACTTAGCTCATGAGTAGCCAATTGTTTGACATGAACAGACTCAGAAGCTTTTAATCGAGCTGCTTTACCGCACACTGGTTTACCTGTAAACACATATTAGAATATATTTATACTATTTTTTTTTTATTACAAGAATCTATTTAAATTATTATGATATTGAAATGTTTTGTTTTATATATATTCAATCTATTTATATATATATATATATGTATACTAGTTTCCACCAATATGTTGTATCTTGGTGGATCGTTTTATTATTTGATCAGGTTTTGTGGTAGTTGACATTATTTTTTTTCAAGGCAACAACAAAATCAAAATTTAAAATTCATTCTTTTGTGTCATGTAACTTATGTTATTGTGATATCTGATATTATTCGTATCACATATGTCTGACACTTTTAAGAAAATTTATACTGTATGTTTTTCCTCTAGGAATATATAAAAAATTACTAACATTTAAGTTGAACTATTAAGAGTAAATGAAGACTTAAATTTCATACCTACTGCATCCTTAGTAGCAGGTTTACTTAATTTAGTAATAGGATCCACTGATTCAAGTTTTTGGGACTCTTTTGATAATGGAGGAGGATTTTCTGGTACCGTAGGCTGAACTCCATCTACACTCAACCAATGAGCTCTTAGAGAAACATCAAGGGGAATTTTTGGTGGAGGTGCAGACAGTATCTCTGATAAATCAATTTCTTTCTCCTCAATAAAATGCAACTCTCGACCACCACCCGATGCAAATCTAAATGGCAAGGAGTC
The DNA here is from genome assembly GCF_037043105.1 of Vanessa tameamea. Taxonomy (NCBI): domain Eukaryota; kingdom Metazoa; phylum Arthropoda; class Insecta; order Lepidoptera; family Nymphalidae; genus Vanessa; species Vanessa tameamea. Next base: position 5,909,621 of record NC_087313.1, on the reverse strand, counting down.
AGGTTGAATAAACCCATATTGAGCCTAAAACAAAATTAACTTGAAAATTATCTGTGATGATAAATAAGTTCAGGTTAAATTTAAAAATACACAAAATATTCAGACCTCTATATTTTTAACTTTTAAAGCATGGTCAATATCAGTAATCGAAAGCTTTTGCCGCTTAGAATGATGCATAAATTTCATAGCATCTTGGACGATGACTTTAAGACGATATGTTACGTCGTCGGCTAGTTCCTTTGCAGCATCATCTCCAAGACTACCAATACCTACACTTTCAGCAATAACTTTCATAGAATCTACAGTAAAAGAAGAACTGTAGGCTAAATCTGCGTCACTCATTTTTTTAATTTTTTGTAACACTCCGTACGATATAAATGAATTGAAAAGATCAACATCAACTGCTGGAGATTGCGATAATCCAAAACATTTTAACATATAATTATCGAGTATTATACAATTTAAGATAATTTTATTCTTTAAATAAGACCGTCACATTAAACGCATTCGCTAATTGTTATGGAGGCATTGAAACGTCAAGTTAGTTTGGGCAATGCAAACACAAATAAATTATAACAAAATATATCATCTAGGAATTAATTTCTAATTTTTCATTTAAAAAAGATTATAATTGTCTATTTTTATTTTCTGTTGGGCATAAAACTGTGATTATTGAATTTTTATTTTTGTGTCGCCACAAGATTATTTGACAACTGTCAAAAGTGCATTTTAAGTTAACCTTATATTATATTCATTTTCTAGCCATAAATAATGAATAGTCTATGGGTAGAAATAATATGTAGTCTGTAGTAGTATTTGTGCAGCACAGACACACTGTCACAGTCTGCACAAATAGCATAGATTCTAGTAATACAGATTCAATGAAATTCGAGGTAACGCTGGGCCTAATTATCATATAATTATAACTAATTATTTCGCCGAATTATGCTATAACTTCTATACATTGACTAATGACTAGTTAACATATAAGCCAATGCTTCTATAAAAAATAATAATCTTTAAAAGCGGAACAATTAAATGGTTCTGTTTGGTTCACAATTTTGTGTTATATTTATAAAATTTTGTATTTTGTAACAAGTCTATTCCATAAAGAGCCAAGATCTTTGGTATTCAAAAAATCACGAATGAGAAAAATAGCCAAATTGGTCTGTATATCTTCGTCCAATTCACTGGCCTCAAAAAGATGAATGCAATGTTTACAAAGAAAATATTGTGTTTGCTATTCACACAATTTTTTTGATGCATATTAACAATATTATAATAAAGTAGTAATGTACATCAAAGATACATATAAAGATATATGTTGAAATTACTATTTAGAACATTATAAGAATGTAGGTGATAAACGGTAATGTTGAAGAATAAATTGAATGTCTACGAATATATTGTATGCATATAATGGAAATATATATATTAAAAATAAAAATGAAATAAAATTTACGCCTAATATATATACAGGGTTATTGGTAATTCGACGTATTCTCGTTAGGAGGTGATAGGGGTAACTATTTGCAATAATTTTAGCCCCCATATGCATAATGCAAAAGTGAATCATTTTTGAGATATCACGTTTTTTAGATTTTTTCGAATACGAATTTCTGCCTGCGTTTTTTGTGGTCATTTTATTTCGGTTGTTTTGAAATAAGTTTCTAGTTGTTATACATTTTTGGAAAGCTAATAAAACGGTTATGTTTTTAAAATAATCTGCAGGGCAAGTTTTATAACGATTTTTTTTGTTTTTATGGCTTTATTGTTTTAATATTGACAAATAACCAATGTTTATTCGTTTTTATAAATCAGAAGAAAAAAATAGTTTTGAAGTTGCATTTTTGACTTATTTTGAAAAAATCGAAAAAACGTGATAACTAAAAAATGGTTAAATTTTGCATTATGCATATAGGGGTTAAAATTAATACAAATAATCACCCCTATCACCTCCTAACGGGAATACGACGAATTACCAATAACCCTGTATATATTAAATGTAAATTTTCTTCCATATATATATATATATTATTCTATATGTGTAAGATATTTACCATTTATGAAATTTTATTTTCTAATAATTATTGATAGTCTTTTCTAGGATTACCAGAAATATTTTGTAAATTTTATTTTTAAGCACATTGCATCTCAGATTTATCAAATACCAATTTAATTAAAACATTGGATTTTTAACGTTTTTATTTTTAAATTGTAATCATAGATTAATGTTTCATAGACATTATCATTACAAAGTAGGACCAACATAATAAACGCAATTTAAAAACTTGCCAGAACATAATATTCTCCCTAATTTAATTAAAAAATAGTGCCAACAACGTAGTATTTAAATCAAATAGCTTTAGCAAAATTATTAAGAATACATAAGTTATAATTATATTTGTTTAGTTTTCTGTCTTACATATATATTTTTTAAATGCAGTGTCGAAAGATGTTTGTCATTTTTAATTACTATATTATAATTAAAATTATTATTTTATCAACATTAAACGAAAAAAAAAAATTAAAGCTGTAATAATGCTTTTAGGAACTTTAATATTAATATGGTATTAATACAGTATTTATTTTATTGATATAGGGATATATGGTATAATTTGGTTGGGATTAGGTTTTTATTCTGACAACTCTATACTTAAGTCAAAAAATTTTACTACTCGCGTTTGAGGTTTGAGCAAAAATAATGACGAGGTCCATTACCGTTCACCGAAATTGTATTCTACGGCGTTGAGTTTCGTCTGTTACAGATTTATTTAGTGCATTAGGCGGTGATCAGAATTATTCGTGAAAATGTATAGAAACAAGAAGGACGTCGATAAACACGTGGAAAGTTTGATGTTCAAATTGTCACCTAAAGACGTATGTAAAAATTATTTACTTATTTCAATTTGTGCTTCATTTAAATCATGTTTAAATAATGCATTTTACTTATTTTACAGTTTACAACTAGAGCATATTCCGTAGCGCGGTTGTATTATGAAGTTGGAGATTATGGAAGTTGCCAGAAATATGTCGAACAGTATCTTACACAAAAATCGAACAATGCAGCCGCTCACAAACTTCTTGGACAGGCATTCCAAAAGTTAGGAGAGAAGGAAAATGCTCTTGAACAATACAAGACTTCTTTTGATATAGATCCTACCCAAACAAGTACGATATTGGATGGTATGTATACTCTTAAAATTTAATCATAGTTTGCATATTAATAAATAGTAAGGTAAATTGTGTGTTATTATTATTTAGAACGTTTGCAAAATCAAATGCTCACATTTGTTAGTGGTTTTGTCTTGTAATTTAAATTGAAATAATAAAGTTCTTACTTAAACATTTTGTTATGGAAACAAACTAGGCCTTAACTTGTGAACATTTAATGAATCATCATCTTATAATTAATTTGCAAGATTATTTGTTATTTAATATGGTTTACATTTCTTGCAGTTTGCGAATTGTTGGCTGATGAAGACGTAGTCATTGATATAGGACGTGCAAAATTTTGGTGCGAAAAGGCTGAGTCCACCTTTCCCAAGCATCCAGTGACATTCCGTTTACGAGAAAAGCTTCTTGCTGTTGCTGACCCAGATCCAGAAGCTGTAGTCAAGTTATTAAAGAGTGAACTAGAAGTTAGACCAAAAGATGCCGTGCTTCATGCGCGCTTATTAAAGCATTATGTCCACCATAATAAATATAAGGAAGCATTTGATCACAGCTGCAGTATTGAGTTAGACAAGAAATTATTTTCCAATAACTTTGCCTGGTATGAAACTCTTTCTGAAATTTTGAAATACAATCCATTGAAAACAAATGACTGGTTATATCAGTTGCTCTTATTAACAGTTAAAGAAAGAATTTGTAATTTGAGCTTAACAGAAATACCAAGTGCCTCAACAAAAAGTTTGATGGAATGTAATGAACACCTTTATACTTATGACCAAGCCATAGAAACCGTTGTCAAATCTGGGCCCTCACCTGGATTTGGTGAATTTCATACAAGTCTTTTAAAACATCATCAGGGACAATTAGTTTTTCATGTAGCAACTTATTTGCTTAAAAAAGCTAAGAAAGAGCAAATAAATTGGAGAGATGCTAAAAAGTTTTCAGCTCCATTAATGCTGTTAGCATGGCAGACAATCCCTATCGATTCAAAAGTTAATTGGTTAACACATGCACCTGAAAGACAGCAGAATGCTGTTCACCGCTGGTACCTAGAAGGTTCATACAGATGCTCACAGTCTGGCCATTATCTGCAATCTATTGCTCAGGACAAAAGTCAAATTCTTTTAGATCAGATATCGCAACTTTGTTCTGGTTCAAATTGGAAAGATAAACTTTATGAAAAAATATTTGCTCTTCCTGAACAACTAGCAAAAATTAAATCATCTTATTTAACTTCAAATGTGTTAAACATCCCAGCACTAAGGTTACCAAGAAAAGTAGAAATTCAAGCCTATGATGATGATGCACAACGAGAATATCCTAATTCACTTCATCATTTTGTATGGCTTTTACTTAATTACAAAAACTATGCTGATTTTAAATGCACTCTTTTTGATATGCTAACTTCAACAATGACTAGTTCAGGCCCTGAATCATTAAATAAAATGGATGTTCTAGCTTTTCTATTTAGTTCAGCATTAACAGCTCAAAAAAAAAGAAATAAAATGAATTATATGGCTATAGACAAACCAACACTTCCAGCAAATATTACTGACTTATTATGTACCCTTCCTCAAATGAAATGGTGGGACTGTGCATATAAGTTAAGTCAAAATGAATTAGGTGTGGAGTTTACAGATATACGTTCTACTTTAAGCGGTGGCATTGAAGTTGTCCGTTGTGTCGATAATCCTGGTTTAGACCCTGAATTATTGGTGATTTTGGGTCGTATATTCAGTGAGTTGGCTAAAAGTACATCCAATATAGAAGAAACAATTAATTTGAAACAGAGATCTTATCTTTATTATTCATTAGCTATACCCCTCCTTGAGAAGTTAAAAAACAAATTGATTGTAAAATTACCAGAAAAAAGAATGTTTGATTATACACATGAAGATCTTGATACAAAGGAAATCAATAACCTTTTAGAAGAGAGTAAAATGTATGTAGCTCTTCATCACTTAAACGAAGCTGAATATGAGAAAGTCATCAGCTTGCTATCTAATTTGAAATCTCCTAAAGCCTATTATCATCTAAGTGATACATACAAAAAAATTGCACTTGAAGAAAAAAAGATGGCTAAAAGTATTGATACTGAAAAAAAGTATATAGTGTTACTGAGTAAAGCTAAAACTTTTGCATTTAAAGCACTGGATAAAGTAAAGGAAGGGGAAATTTATAACAATAGAACATTGTATTCTGACATACAAGAACTTATTGAAGAAATAGAATCACATCTTAATAGGATTGACCCTGATATGTCTGTTGCTATAAATGATGATATGTCAGATGAAAATATTTCTATAAGTGAAATTGGATCCACACGTTTTAAAACAAATACATTTCGAAATACGAGCTCTACTCCTAAGCAAATTACAAAACATTATTTTAATGTAAATTCCACTGCATATCGTACTGCACAAGAGTCTCAGATCTTTGAAAACACTCAAACCGATCAAGTTTTCTTGGAAAGAATAGAAAAACAAATAAAGAACTTACAGAAGCGAGACACATCGATTAATGATTTCATGGAACAAACAAGAGACTGGTTTGACGAAAATAGAAAATTAGGAAGTCAAATTATAAGTACTATAAACTCAAACATTGAAAATACAACTGAGCAATTTAAGCTTCTAAAAGTATCAGTAGACCAAGTTAAAGAACAAATTGACGAGTGTAGAAAAGAATGCAAAGATGTTGTTGAATTGAAAAAACAAATTGCAGATTTAAAGAAGGAAGTAAATAAATTAAAAAAGACTTCATCAGAGCAAGCAATAGACGAAAGTGATTTATATAATTTGGATGAGGATTACAGATCTAACGAAAACACGTCTAACTTTGGTGCACACCTTCCATTTACAACACCTCAAGTAATACCACCATACGCACAACGTCTAATTCAACCTTTTTCTGTACCACCCAATCCTTACCAATTATATGGACAGAACTTGTATAATCTATACAATCAGTATTCTCAATTTACTCAATCATCAGTACCCGGTGCACCGCCGATTTTCGATCCTGCTCGAGCTCAAATGAATTATCCAGGGGTGTATCCAACACCAGACCAAATGTATGTTGATGCACCACATCTTGTTCCCACAACTTTACCATCTGGTCCCACAGCTGCCCCTGTTCCTGCAGTACACAACATGCACAATGCCCCTACAGTACCACCAGTTTCAATGTCTGCTCCACCCGTCGCCCCTAAATATAAAATTGTACTTGACACTAAAGAATCTTCCAAATCATTACCAGTGAATGTTGTAATTACATCTTCTGATCCTGTGCCTACAAGTACTGTTACTCCTGCGCCAGTTTTAAGTGTTACAATACCTCAAAAACATATAAAGAATAGTCCTCATAATTATCAAATTCAGATGCCCGCATCAAACGATGCGAAAGTGGTTGCACCTCCAGTTTTCCATTTTCCTACATCTGGTGCTAAAACAACTGTGACAACATCATTAAATGCATCGAATTGGAGCACGAAATCAATATTTGCGACATCTCAATCAGGAACTACGTTACCTATTTTTAGTTCTACTGACACATTTAAAGATCTTAATAATTCCAAAAATGTTGTTGATGGTGTTTTTTCGGGATTGTCTCCAAATACAAGTCTTAATAAGTCTAGAACCCTTTCCGAGAAGAGTAATACATCTATTGAGAATTATGACCCATGTCCAGACTTTAAACCTATAATACCTTTACCAGCTGAAGTAAAGGTGACTACTGGCGAAGAAAATGAAACAGCTATTTTCAGTTCCAGAGCGAAATTATTTCGTTTTACTGATAAGCAGTGGAAAGAGAGAGGTATTGGTGAAATGAAATTGTTAAAACATAACGTAACGGGAAAAGTAAGAGTTCTTATGAGACGTGAACAAGTTCATAAAATTTGTGCAAATCACATTATATTACCAGAAATGGAAATAAAACCAATGAAAAATGAAGCTAAAGCCTATTTCTGGGTGGCTAATGACTTTGCAGAAGAAACAGTAATACTAGAAAAATTCTGTATAAGATTTAAAACTGCTGACATAGCTAAAGATTTCTTCGAAGCGTTTGAATGTGCGAGAAAAGACAGCGCTAACCAAAGTTCCAATTCCATTGATTCTAAAGAAAATATAAGCCAAAATGAAAAAAGTGTCATTATTAAAACAAGTACTGCTCCCACCAGAGACGATTCAATGAATGTGCAAACTAAAAAAACAGTTGTAGGAGGTTTCACTTTTAACAGCAAACCTTCTTTCAAATCTATAGAAAATATTATAACCGAAACAAAAACTGCAGATAGTACTACAGCAAAAGTTAACGTTTTTAGTGGTTTAACATTCAAAACAGCAACTTCAACACCATTCCAAAATATATTGAATATTCCAAAAAATTTAAGTGACAATTCCATGCAAACTACAAACAAAAATATTACCAATGTCACTCAATTAAATACTTCTGATTCGGTTGAGGATTTCGAGCCAACTACTGAATTTAAACCGGTTATACCTTTACCTGCTTTAGTTGATCAAAAAACTGGTGAAGAAAATGAAAAAGTGTTGTTTGAACACAGAGCTAAGCTATTACGATTTGACGCTACTGGCAAAGAATGGAAAGAAAGAGGACTAGGTAATATTAAATTATTAATGAATAATGATAACAATCAAAAACTAAGGTTATTAATGAGGAGAGAACAAATAATGAAAGTTTGCTGTAATCATGCTGTCACAAAAGAAATGTCATTTCAAAAAATGCCTAACATGGATAAAGCAGTTACATGGTGTGCAAAAGATTTTTCAGAGGGTGAGTTGGTTGCAGAAACATTTTGTCTACGTTTTAAAACAGTACAAGCTTGCAATGATTTCATAGATGCTGTTAAAGCTGCCCAACTAAAAATCGGAGATGATGCGAAAGCCGAAAAAGAAGAACAGAATGTTTCTAAGCAAACTAGTGGTGGGTTCGGTGATAAATTTAAACCGCAAGCAGGTTCTTGGACCTGTGAAGCATGTTATACCAATAATTTACAAACATTTACCAAATGTCCTTGTTGTGAAACGCCAAATCCGCAGGTTCCGACAGTTATTGTCAATAATACTATTAGCAGTACTTCAGACTGGGGCGCTAAATTTAAACCTAAGCCAGGTTCTTGGGAATGTAAAGAATGTTTAATTCGAAATGAAGCTAATCTCGAATATTGTAATGCTTGTAATAGTCCCAAAGATCCAAACGTTAAAAAAGACGTTAAATCTGTTTCTGAGAATTTGCCCAAGTTTAATTTTGGTATACCTTCTGTTAACAGTAGCAATACTCAAGAGAATTTAAATCCATCAGAGCCAAAGTTTACATTTGGCATACCACAAAACTACGGTGTAACTAAGACAGTTACTTCTTCAGAAATTAATACAAATGCTTCACAAAAATTTAGCTTTGGAATAGATCAAAATAATGCAGTTACTTCTGGGGTTTTACCCACTTCTGTATTTAGCACGCAGAATGTTGCTAAACCTGAAAATGAAAGTTCAGTTAAACCTATTAACTTTAGTGTGAAAAGTACAGAAGAAGACAATATTGTAACAACACCTATAAAGCCAGCCTTGCTCCCAACACCAAAAGTAACTGTTGCTTCTTTTGGGAATAAGGATAGTGGAACATTTCAATTTTCTTTTAAACCTAAAACTCAAGCTAAGGGAAAAAGCCCAAGTAAATCACCAAAAGATAAACATGGAGACGACAGTGATGATAATGATTATGCTTCGGAGGATGAAGGGCATCATATACATTTTAGTCCAGTCATTCCTATGCCTGATAAGGTAATTATTAAAAAAATCTATTTTTAGACTTCTTAATTATTTATTTCTTTTGGGTGATTTATTTATTTTGTTTAATTTCTAATTTAAAAAAAAAAGCTAAATCCATCATTCTGTATTTTATTGTGTCTCTTAACTAAAGAACTGTTATGATCCTAACACTTTCTTATAGATTTATTGCAAAGAGAAGCTCTAACAGTCTTGAATATAAAAAATCTGTTACAATTATTTTGACTTGTTTACCTTTTTTTGTAAATACTTTTTAGATTGAGATTGTCACTGGAGAAGAAAACGAAGAAGAACTTTATGGACACAGAGCCAAATTATTTATATTTACGACAGGAGAATGGAAGGAACGTGGGATTGGTATTGTTAAAATATTGAAACATAAGGAAACTGGAAAGTTGAGGTAAATAATTACAAGTCATATATTAACTACACTTATTTAAATGCATGAAATATTTGCTTAATATTATATTGTCAATGAAATCATAGTATTAAAATATAATAATGTAAATAAACAATATTTATAATTCCAATTATTTATTTCTAGAGTGGTTATGCGAAGAGAACAAGTACATAAAATATGTTTAAATTATGCAGTGGGCCTTGATAATATGTACAAACCTAAAGATGAAAAAACTTGGTGTTTCGTTGCCAATGATTTTAGCGAAGGTGAAATAATGCTTCAGAAATTCTGTCTTAGGTTCCAAAATAAAGATTTAGCCTTGCAGTTTAAAGATGTAATAGATAAAGAATTAAAAGAAAAATTTGGTACAATTGAAGGTGAAAACAAAAATGATAGTAAAAAAGACACTGATGTTGATGATGTTGTATTCATTAATGAAATACAAGCTACAAAAGAAGAAAAACAAAAAGCAAAAGAATTAATGTTGCCTGAAAATTTCTATACTTATAAAAATAAAGAACCATGTCAAGGTTGTCGGGGATGCGACGAAGATGATATCAAACCTGAGTCAGAAAAAAATACATTTAAATATCATAGCAAGGCATTGCCTAAGCAAGGTTTAACCATTACACCACTCAAAACATCTGCTTTCAATTTCTCAAGTCCAAGCAATTCTATCTATGGTACGCCAAATAATTTAGATAAAACCGTTGATACTACAATTTTCCGCACTCCATTAAGCACCAACGGATCTAATACTACATGTTCATCACCAACTACAAGTATCTCGAATGTTGTTGGAAATGATACCATAGATAAAGAAAATACCTTAACAGAAAAGTCACTTAATCCTATTAAACCAGTTGCTTTTGTCAGTGGAAATCAGGCACAAAGTATGTCGTCAGTCTTGGCTGCTCCAAAGCTTATATCAGTAATCCCACCAGCAGATAAAGGGACGGCAACACCAAAGTCTGTGTTTGGATTCCCTGAAACGAAATCTATTTTTGGTGAAAATAAACTTGGTGTATCTTCAACACAATCAATATTTGGATTTAATGCTCCAAATAATAAAGAGGAAATGCAGTCAGCAGATAATAAATCAATATTTGCAGTAGATTTAAAAACAGGGCCTCCTGTATCTCAAGGAAATAAATTTGGATTTGCGCCTTCCAAACCAAATCAAACCTCATCTGGAATATTTGGTTCTACTGGAACATTTACATTCGGTAATGTAACCCAACCTAGTCAGGACACTGCAAAGTCTATCTTTGGTAAAGCAGCCGCAGAAAATCCTTCTATATTTAGTGACAAAACTGATATATCATCTAATAAAAATGTGGAGTTAAAATCAAACATTGATACTACTGGAAAATTTACTTTTGGTAAAAATGTAATTCTTCAAAATCAGAACAGCAGTAAACCTACTGTTACTTCATTATCAATGGATAAACCCGTATTGCCTATTGAAAATGTACAGAGTGTCATCAAGGACTCTAGTATAGAAAAGAAAGATGTAAAATCCATTTTTGAGGCTCAAGATACAAGAAAAGAAAAAACTCCATTTAAAGTTGATAATTCATTAACATTTGCAGCTTTATCATCAAGTGAGCCTGGATTCGGTATTCAAAGTTAGTATCAGTTTAACAAATAAATAAAACTATTTAAATATAATTTGATAATTAAAACAAAATGTAATTTTCTTACAGAAAAGACTGATTTTCAATGGGAAGGTGCAGGCCAACAACTCTTTGTAAACAAGTCTAGTGAAGGTGATGATAAAGAGACATTAGGTGGTAATGGCGATGCTAATAACTCCGGCGCTGGGGCTGGCACTGAAGAGGAATATGACCCCCACTATGAACCGATTGTACCTCTTCCTGATAAAATTGTTGTTACAACAGGGGAAGAAGATGAGGTAAGACGGATTTTTTTTAATATTTTATAGATTAATAATGTTTTAATATAGATAACAAAAATTGAAAGTTTCGAAAATATTTATGTTTTAGATGCTAGTGTGACTAACCATAATGATTACATTTATAAAATTTATCAATTGCCACATTTCCCAATTACCATACTTAAACAATTTAACAAATACACTTTTAATCGTTGCAATAATTAATCATCTTATAAATCCCTAACTGTACATTGTCTTAAATATATATGTATATATATCTATATATTTTACTTCTACAAATTTACTCATGAATACTCAACAAATATTCACACTTAACCCACAGAAAAACTTCACCTTAGAAATTTTATCTTTATATAATAATAACATAAATATTTGTACTTTCAGAACAAATTGTTTGGTGAACGTTGCATATTGTACCGCTATGATGAGAAATCTCGTGAATGGAAAGAACGCGGTGTTGGTGAAATGAAAGTCTTATACCACCCAGAGAAAAATAGTTACCGGTTGTTACTTCGGAGAGAACAGGTGAAGTCTTGTTCTCTACTATTTTACAATTTAGTTAATCAGAAGGGAACAGTTTTCAAAGAGAACATTTTATCAATTATATGTTATGTATTATCCAGGTTCATAAAGCAGTGTTGAATATGCTGATATTTAAAGATTTAGAACTATTACCAATGAAAAACTCTGATCGAGCTTGGACGTGGTGTGGTCGTAACTACGCAGAGAGTGCGGGCGAACAGGAAACACTAGCCGTCAGATTCAAATCAGTAATCCTGGCGACTAATTTCCAAGAAAAGGTCATGGAATGTGTCAGGGTATGTTATAACATTTTTTAATGCTCTAATTATATGAGTAAATGAAGCACTGTATGTGTGTATATTTTGCACCAAAACATTATGCAACTGTAAATTTAGGTTTAGGTTTTCCATATGTGTATTAATATGTATTATTACATATTTACTAGTTTTTTTTACTAGTATTTTGTAGTTGTTACTGAAAAATATCTTTCTGAAACAAATGGAAAAATAATCAAGATTATTGTAAATTTATAGGTACTATTTCACCTTAATTTTGTAAAACAGATAGCCCATCATTGTTTTCCTGTTTTAGTATCCTGGTAAGCTTGTTTTACGAATTTTTACAATTCATGACCATTTTCGATAGAAACTACAAGTAGCTGCTGCGGAGGCTATTAGAAAAGAAAATGAGGCCAAAAAGAAACCATTCGAAGGTATAGCCCCATTACGTTTACCGAAACATTTAGAGAGCGATGCGCGGTCGGACATCTTCCTTAAAACTTCACAAGCACAATCCGAGAGTAAACCAGAAACGGAAAATTCTCAAGATACTAACAGTAAAATTAGTGATGTAAATAAATTTGAAGGCAGTGAAATACCAAAGTCATCTGAAGTCGAAGTATCAAAACAAGTTCATTTTGAGAAACAGCAAGAAGAACAAGAGAAGTACGACGAAGATTATGAACATGGCTATGACCACAATGAAGACTCTGATGGTTATTACAATGAGGTAAGGTTTTATACATACTTCAATAACTTTTAGTTGTAGTCGTAAGGGTCGCTTATGGGAGCGCTCACAGAGTTTGATTGTCTCATGTCATTATGAATGGGAGAATACCTGTGTCTGTGCACACACTGGAGCACTTTAGTATATGCTTCAAAGTATTAAATTTATTTTATAGTAATATTTCACCGTAAAGGTATCTATGTCTGCGCCGCCTACCCTTAAATTACACATAAAATAATCAGCCTGTAAATTTCCCACTGCTGGGCTAAGGCCTCCTCTCCCGTTGAGGAGAAGGTATGGAGTATATTCCACCACGCTGCTCCAATGCGGGTTGGTGGAATACACATGTGGCAGAATTTCGTTGAAATTAGACACATGCAGGTTTCCTCACGATGTTTTCCTTCACCGCCGAGCACGAGATGAATTATAAACAAATTAAGCACATGTAAATTCAGTGGTGCCTGCCTGGGTTTGAACCCGAAATCATCGGTTAAGATGCACGCGTTCTAACCACTGGGCCATCTCGGCTCATATACACAAACATAACAACAATTCCATAGGAGGAGGAATCATCCCTTTACTACCCGTGCAAGGCTGTTGTGAAGCAGGACGACATGCAGACGACATGCGAAGTCACGTGCGTGCAAGTGTCCTTCGATCAGGAACTCTGTTCACCCAAGATCCTCGTCACTGACTCCAATACCGGCGAAATACTGGCCGACATGCTTATACACACTGACACTGAATTCCAGGTATAAACATAACTACTGGTATTTTTTTAAATGTATATATTTTTTTGAAATTAATATTTTTCTTAACAAATAAAAACAACTACAAAGAATAATTATAAGTTATAAATGTATGTAAAGCCAATATTTTCTTGATTTAAAAATAAAATGTTAATGTAAAAAAACTTTTAACAGCTTTCCGAGGACAGCTGCACCTGGACAGGATTAGATTATACAAACAATGCATCAGCTGAAAAGACACTCACTATTACATTTGCCGACAGCAATACTGCTCTGGAGTTCTATGATAGTTGTGAGGTAAACAAAATTTATTTCACTCCTAGGAACAGACTAGAAATGAATCCATTTAGATATGTTCCTCGAACATAAAGTCACATAATGTCTGTAAAAAGGTTCTCATTTTATATAAATGTAATAAATGTAAGTTGTAATTAATACAGTATATTGAAGAATACATTTATTTATTTACAGACAAGCAAAGCGGCCACATATGCATCAACAGATTCTGAATCGTAAATATAATGTAGAAAAATAAAATTTAGTTGGCTTGTGTTTGACTTAGTTCATAAGTGTGTAGTATTGTTTTTATCTATACTAAAGTCTCATAGACTTTAATATTAATTAGAATAGAATTTTCTTTACCTTTATTGTCATTGAGATCTCTAAAAGATAAAATTCTGAAAGATATAAATCTTAAACTATTTTGTGTGGAAAAAAGGTGGTTTGGTCTGAATTCATTTAAAGAAAAACATATTACTTAATTGCTCTATTATATATACAAATACATAATTGTCACTGATACTCAAAAATATTTAGTTGTCCAGTTGGTTTTCTAACTACAATCATTTTTCTACATTAAAAAAAAATAATATTTTGATTATTTGTATTGAAAGTGGAGGCTGCTGACTTTTTTGTATTGAAAATTATTCCCATTATAAATACTTGTAATATATTTTTAAATGGTACAAACAATGTTTTCATAGGTGTTGTTTATATATGCAGCAACGAAAACAAAAATTATTTTCTTAAAAATTTATAATATTTAACACTAACTTCTAATTTTTAAACAGGTGCAGCCTCTACTTTTAATAAAAACGTTTTGTAGACTGTATCTTTAGCTAAAGAGAATATTGCTTAAAGAGACCTGATCAATATATATTTTTCCTTTAAAAGGAACATTTAGGAGTGCTTATGTAATTATTAAATAGTTTTTTTTATTATTAAATTGATCAGGTCTTTTTATAATTGCATTAAAACATCAAATTTTAATAATGGTACAGAATTTGCAATTGGCAGCATAATCGATTACGTATATTCGATTATTAGAATTAGCGATATTAAAATGACGCTCTAATTTGGTGAATTCAGTATCATTAAAGATTGAAATGAGAATCGGATTCAATAATTAAATAATTTGGAGCCGAAATAAGGTTTAACTATTAACGAAACATAATGAAATGATTGATTGTAATCAAATTCCTTTTCTCATTTGAATATGACATCGTGATCTATATTATTACTTGAAATAAATCCTTAAATAAAAACGATACAATTTTATTTATCCGTCACCTCAAGTTTATATTATGAATATAATTTTAAAATATCTATCTTGTAGACTTAGCCTTACTGCTCCCAAATAACAAATATTTGTATTCTCAAATATATCATTACATTGTATAAAACAGTCTTACCGCTGTCTGTCCTTATGTATGCGTAGATCTTTAAAATTACACAACGGATTTTGATGCGGCTTTTTTTAATAGATAGATTCATTCAAGAGGAAGGTTTATATGTATAATACATGCACAATATAGTAGAGAAACACTGATTATTTTAGAGGTTTCTGAAGTGATGTCGAAAATAAACAAATTTTTTGAGCTTACATCGCAACGCTGGCTGAACCCTACGAGATACATCAAAATAATGTACTACAGTATTGTACACCTTAAAAAGGTCTTCAAAAAAGTTCGCGATGGTTCATGTCTGTCTCTTAGGGATAACCCACAATAACCATTTTTATCCTTTACTTTTTATGAGAAATAATGGCTTATTTTCGAAGCGATTTTAAGCAATACAGTATTAATCCTTATCCAATTAAGTACCTTAAATACATTGTGAATTTAATATAGATCAATATGGACCTTACAGCATATAATTTAAATGAATATATTCGATGATAGTACAGATTTAAAACGTAGGAACATAGCGGTTTTTATTGTCTAATGACTCAAAAAGTGAACGTTGTAAGACATTCTAGAATACTATACTACTATGTAGTATATTTAGTATCAGCATTGCACTCGTGCGAAGCCGGGGCAGGTCGCTTGTTATATACTAAAGTTAGTAATTGGGTGAAATAATTTTGGCCAAACCTTTAACACATAAGTTATTTATGTTTCGCGAACTATACTCAATTTGAATATTGAAACTCATTCCTGAAATTCAAATAAAGAGAAGATACAAACTCTTTTTAAAGATGATTTAAGACAAAAAATACGTATGTCACTGCATATTGACATTCGGAGTGGTTTTGTTCTCTTTGATATTTTAATTGATAAACTTAAGTAAGAAAGGAAATAATTAAAATATGAATTATGATTCTAAAATAAGAGGTAATCTTTTATAATTTTTGGGAATACATCCGACATTAGATAAATACCAAATCATAATATAAATCCCTTTTTTTTCTAGAAATAACTTATACAGTGATTTTCTATTTCGTTACCATGACTAATTCATTAATGGATTCAGATATAAATAGCGATGAAAATTCGCAGTTGGAAGTTCGCGCTGTTATTGTCAAGTGTCAAATCGTATGTATTTATATATTATTCTAGCGGCAAAATACGATGGCCGTTTTGACACATTAAAAAAGTGATGTGAAATGTAAATTTATTATCGATATAATATATTCAAATCTTTGTTTTTTTGCAAGTCATTTAATTCAAGTTTTTGTTGCAAGTAGTATCTGATTAAAAAGGTTTAATAAAAAAATATAAAATAAGTTTAAGTAATATATTCGAACGAAATCAATTTAAATCAAAAATTGGAATTAGAATGAATAACTTTATAAACACATTACATACAAGAAATAAATTGATACAAAAAAAGAAACCAAAAACACACACACGTACACGTTTACGCAAAAAAATAAATAAAAAAGTTATCTTCGCGGTACCCTAATATTTGTAGTTTAGAAATCACATTCGATAAATTTTATGACTAACTGCACGTCACTATTGACAATAAAGAACAACAATTTGCTCCTTTGATGTAATTATTTATTAAATACGAAATTTCATGAGCGGGCAAACATCAAAACGGCCATCATAGCGTGCCGCTACTATAGTGACAACAAATGCGTAACCGCTTAGTTGCCCATAAGAATTTCATACAAATAATTATATGATTTATGATATATAGGTACTTGGTGGTAGAATATTGTCCGTCTAGGTAAATATCATCCACATATTAGATATTCTGCCACCAAACAGCAATTTGTAGTGTAAACAGGCACACGGGACATTACAATTTAGTTCCAAAGGCCAATGGCGCATTAGCGATGTAAGTAATGGTTACTATTTTTTATAGCGCCCTGGTCAATGGGTGGTAGTGAGCACATACCATCAGGTGGTCCATTTGCTAATCCACCTACATATATCATAAAAAAAATAATGACTACATATATTGTTTATAAGCATTGTAGCGATAAAAGTTTGGGTTGTAATCATAACAGGGCGTATGTTCGATGTTTGATTAAGTTTTATAATATAATAGCTTAAAAGAGATATCGTTTAACGTATCTACGTGACAACGGCGTAATATAAGTTGCAGATACTAACAATATCTTGTCCAGTGCAGTATTATTGTATATATACAACACTTATTTAATTATATTACACAATAATATATAACGTAGTTCTTAAAATAATATATGTATCTTTACCCGAATAGAAAAAAAAGTAACATTTTAATTCAAATAACCATAGACCCCAAACTATATTTGAAGAAATTATTATTAAGATAAATTATTAAAAAATTTACACGATAGGAACATCCAAAGATGTCATTGGAAGAAGAAATGACAAGATTTCAGCGTGAAGAACTTTTCAAACATAACGCATTACGAAATTGTAAACAGAAACTGGCTGTCACAGTTAAGACAACGAGCGTCCCCAATGTTAGAAAATATACCACAATTTATTAAACGAACAATTTGTATATACATACATAAATTGAATTGCAGTTGATTATATTTAAGTAAATGAAATAAGTACTTTGAATATATATTAAATAGGTATAGCATATCTACATAATTAAAAATATAACTTTTCACAGTACATCTACATTCAAGTAAAAAACTCATATTTTTTTTATGGAGGTAGGTATATATATTTTTTCCGATGTATATATGGTAGAACTGCCTAGTTGATCTGATGACTAGGTTATACCCCGCAGTCCTGGCTTTTAACTCCAGATAGTACCAATAAAAAGTGGTTTTTGTTAAAATATCTCAGTATCATTCCGTAATCTTGAATCTGGCAGTGCTTACATTCCAGTATCATCGATAATAGTGTATACTTATCACTATTGATGTCTTAGGCTTGCTTAGTTACTATTTACATTATATGCTGACAATTACTACAGAGTCCCTCGATATAGACCTCTGACCGATGGTAAAAAGTTGTAAAATTGTCTATGTCTAAATCTCTTTGATATGTTGACCAAGAACTCAAAAGTGACAATAATACAATCCTCTTTAGATCGAGCTTAAAAGGAGAGGAGGCCTTCAATGCAAATACCATGTGTAATATATATATGTATATCGAGGTACAATAACATCTACATAAATATTATTTTCGTTGCAGCAAGTTTTTGGCGACGAATATATACCGATTGAACATGTATTAGGTTCTAATAAGAAAAAAAATCGGCTTCTCAATCCTTATGTTTTACGTTTGCGAAGAAAATTACCTTTTCAAAGTTACAAGCTACATAGAATTGAAGTATGTTACTTTTGTACTATTACAAATTGTCGTATAAAATTTTACCGTATTAAGAAGTATTGATTTTATAATTTAATTGAGTAAATAAAAATTTAGCATATTGTACGATAAAGAAATAAGTACTTAATGTCGTTTTTTTTGCAGACGGTGACTGGAATCATATGGGGGGCCTTTGACACAAAACGATCGACTTTCAATGAAAGTTTTAAAAAAGTTGGTTATTAAATAAAAAATATTCATATGCATATTTACAAGCTGTGCAGTGTGAATGTGTAATTTATCAGATTAGTTGATCTTTATGCGGAGTCAGATGCTGAGGATAGTACCTCGAAGTATTTATTCTTTAACATTCCTGAGTAATACGTCTAAATATATAAAACAGTAACACTGATATTGTTACAAACTGTCTGGTAGTTCCTGATAATTCTAATAGCGGGCTCCACCATGAATTCATTCAAATTTTTATTATAAACAAGTTTATAAATGATGCAAACGTCTTGTCAGCTTAATTGACGATTCGCTGTGGACACACTTTTAATCAACATTTTTCAGGCGTAAAAAATATTATTAAAGGTTTTTTTTTAGCATAATGTACCAAGAAGGAAAGGTAATGTTCAGGACTGGTCCACTAAGATTGATACTATTTCTGCATTTGACTACGGCAATGGCATAGATATAATAAATCCTAAACTACTCGAATTTTCATCAAAAACGAAGCCCATCAATCTGGATGATTACGGTATTCCACATAACTAATTATATTTAGACGGTATCAGTTGGGTCATAGTCAGGCCGTCGTAACCAGTCATTGTACTCAGCTCATCCTGTTAAACCTACCGGTTTAAGTCATATTTTTTTTATGATTAGATATTAATTTCTTGCTAGGAATGTAACAATTAGTGAAATGACCTAAATTTCACAGTTTTTATTTTGTAGGTATATTTGACAGTACGCCAGAAGGCTATTTTAGAGTATACCACTACTCTGTCAGACTCTGTAATAATAATTAATATATAGTGTAATTAAATAAAACAATAAATTAAGCTCTGGATCAATTATATCGCAACAATTCGAAGTCAAATTTTGACAATTTGTCTTTTGTTCTCTTGTGATTCAAAAAAGACAATAGAAATAGGTACTTTGCTCGATATTCATTCGCTTATCCGATTATTGTAATTTTTTTTTATTATTACTATAAAAATATTTTGGCACTAATAAAAGAAACTACAAAATTAAGTGCTAAAAATATACTTATTCAGGTATGTATCAAATGTAACAAAACAAATGATTAATCTAATATAGGAACATTATCATTAAAACAAAATACTTAAAATAAAATAAAAAATATAGTTTTCCTACTCTGTACTATGGTAAGTAATAATACATTACAGAGTTTTCAATTTCATTACTAATTTAACTATAATTATAATTTATACAGCAAATTTATACAAATACAGCAAATTCTTTATATTGGTCCCAAAATAGTTAACGACAATATCATTTTAGTATAATATACAAAAAGGAATTTATTGTTTCTACATTAACTACTTACGTCTTTTATTTTCACAGCCTACAGTAGCCAGTAAAATAACTTACAAGCGACGCAAACTGCGAACAAAAGTTTAAACCCAGTATTTTTTTTATTTATGAGTATTCATTGTCATAACTGTCGTCAGTGAAAATCTCAGTTTTTATTTCCTTCTCGATCGGTAGGTTTTCGTGATGTTCCCTTTCGCCTTGCGCTTGTCTTTGACCTGATAACTTTTCCTCTGCGTCAATGATTACCGCAAATATTTTCTTTTTAACTTGGGTTTGCATCCAATGCGGCATCGTCTTTGTACTTTGGAGTATGCAATTGAAAAAGGACTCGAGAGCATCCGTCTCTTGACGATAATCGACTTTACACTCTAAGCAGCGGCGTTTCGATATATGACCGGCTACGAGAGGACTTTCACCATTTTCTGTAGTCGATACATCGTGGTCGGAACTCTTTGAGCTACTAGTAGACCCCGAAGGTGGATCGATTTCAATATTTTCTGTGATACGGTACTTCATATGCGGTTCGAGGAACTGCATGGCCTTGGCGTACTTCCATGTGGTTATTTGAGCCGGTAATAATTTGTTTTTTCCCAATTTTGCCCTCTTAAGCGCGTCTCGATGATTATCTCGCAATTTTTTCCATTCTATTTTAGCCACTTGAACTGAAACGTAAATAAAAGTTGTATAAATATATTCACATTGTAGAAGAAGCTTGTACTACGTGACTACTTTAGGCAAATTTTACATGGTCTCACACGTCTTTCGATATATATTGCGATAAGTCGGAAATGCAAATATCATAAATTACTGCCTAATCCTAATTGGTATAACAATATATTTCGTTAACACATACTGAACATACACATACATCGTGAACATTTTATGTAACTAAATTTATTGAGTTCAAAGATTTTATAAAAACTTGGGAATTTATTGTTAAATAATATCTATCGTCATACATTTACATCGTTTCTTAAAATCGATAAGCTATATTTTACATACATTTCAACGCTTACTTTATCGGTACCTATCTCATGAGTAGGTGGGTTACTAATAAATTTATATTTATATAATTGTAGGTATTAAATGTACCTATCTTTAGGTTATACTTTTTAAAATTGATTGAGAGAGATGTAACGAAACCGCTTAAATGTTACAAATATTGTAACTTGAATTACTAAGTGGCGGAATAATTAAGAAAGCCTAAGTGAAGGATAAGCTGAGAGCAGTTGAAGCATTAAATTAATTATAGTACTTTAATATAATGATTGTAACTTTTATAATAATTATATTATTTTAAAATAATGATTGTAACTTTTATAATTGAGAATAACTTACTATTTGATATAGAGCTGTTGTTATAATGATCAACAACGCATTGCCAGGCATCGTCCTTTACGTGCATCTCACGGTAGTCGGGATGCAAGGGGTTCCATAAACAAGGTTGTAAGCGAACCCCTTCAATAAACGTTTCCATAATTCAACTAGTCGTTTATCGAATTTGAGACGTGTTAACGTAGTTAGGCAGTCGCGTTCAGTCGTTCACTGGTCAGGGTGACCGGCCTCGCGCCGCCTCGCGCTGGCTCGCGCGGGTTCGTTCTCTCCCCGCGCATTGCCGTCGTTCCGAAAACCAGTTCTTTGTGGAACGTGATTGGAAAGTATGTATGAGTACAAAACATACAATAAATAATTTGACTTCACTGCAATGCTACCGATTTCATTGAACAATGTTCCAATTGAAACGATTTTATTTGTTAAATATAGTTGCTCACTTTAAATCGATAAACGTAATATAGACTTCTAGGTAAGTTCCGAGAGTACTACAAGATGAAAATAATATTATTCTTACAACATTCTACAACTACTGTAGGTAATTAATATTCTTTAGCGTGGTAATACTATACTATACTATACTAAAGAATACTAATAAAAGGTCGACGCCTTTAATACGTAATCTCTGCCTTTAGGCAACTTTCAAGCACTTTCAATGCAGTTAGTAGTTCTAATGTTTCTAGTGTAGCCTACACTAGATATAGATTCATATTGCCAGAAAATCTGGTCACTATAAGTTCAAATCTCTCTCGGGTCATGTCAGATTAACGGCCAATCGGACCGGGAATTCGATTCAATTCGAGAGAGTATATAGTCACCTTTGTAGTTTAATTTATTAGTAGAGATTTCATATCAACATCCAGACCAGTAAATCGTTGAATTTTAAATAAATTTTAAATAATCTATAAACTTTTAAAACTGACTACCTATCATAATTATATATTATAGATAAGTTATAGCAAACGAATATTCTCTAAAACGAAGAAAAGCAGTCGTGGTTAACGTAAGCATAAATACTTTGGTGATGAGTGATGACTATTTTTCTAAATAATGTAAAACATTTCATTCAAGATGAACGGAACCATATCGAAGGAGGTGGAAAAGACTATTATGAAGCTCGTTTACACAATTACAATGAAAATTTCTCGGAATTGAAAAGTAGACATGTTCTTTCAAACAGATCTTTAGAGCGAATAAACCATAAAAGATTTAATAAAAAATTAAACAAGAAAGAAATAACAGAAAGAAATTATGCCTTTGATAAAAATAACAAAAACGACATGGTTGTATTAGACGTTAGACGTCAGTCTACTAATCCAAGCTATAATATTAATTTCGATTGGTCAAACAACTCGGACAACAACAAGGACATCGAAACCGAAAAATATTTCAAAACACAAATATTAGATAACAGTATTTTAGGACAAGGTAATATTACAAACGAAGAGTACGAGTTAGCCCTTTATAAAATTAGTGATCCCGATTTGTGGTGTTCTGCTCAAGTGCAACTTTATGAAAAAATAACATCTCCCGAAGGAAAAATATTGTGGAATGACCTAACGAAGCACAGCATAGCAAGGTATAAATATATAAAAAACAATTGGTATATAATTAAAATTTATCTAATATTATGACGGTAACAAACAAACAGTAATAAGTAAGAAATTAATATTTCTCAAAACATATTTTAATTTATTTGATACTATTCATTTTTCTTTAGCGTAAGTACAACATATCCTAATTGGTCCAATCAAGATGTTAACATACAATATAAATCAATTGAGGTGATGACTAGAGATGATTTTTATCTTGCTTCCGAAAGTTTATGTTTGATCGTACCTATGAAATCAGGTTATAACAATTTAATATTTTCCCAATGTCAAAATCTTTTTATTTAGTTACAATAATTTTAATTCATATAAAATATTTTATTACATTGTTAAAATATTTTCTCATTTAAAAAAAAAAATTGTATTCAGGTAAGCTTGGTGATTTTATAATTGTGCCATCGGACGATATCATAGCACTAAATGGTCAAAAAGATGTCAATAAGCGAAATGATAATACTTTTGGCGTTGGTGAGACTCCAGCTATAGAAGGCAGTGGACAGGTTAAGATAATGTTATGCGAATTTAATTAAAATCCTTTCCTCTTTTATAACGAATTACGTAAATATTTAAAAGAAGATCATTTTTATCAAAATTTATCAGTAACTTGTATCTCCTCTGTAAAACGATTTTCGATCTTTTCCAAAATGGAAATAAGAGTTCAAAAATAATCGGATTTAAGTGGTCGGATTCGATTACTGGTTGATCACTAGTACCTAATCGTTTCGGTTTAAACTGGACAGTAGATTACTTTGAAACCGTTACGCTTCATGATTTAAGAATAGTTTTTTAATATTTATTTAAAGACTATAAAAATCAAATTGAATTGATGTAAGAAAGAGAGAGTCCAGCCGTGATAACTGAATTGAAATGTACCTACACCTCTCAAAGATAATAAATAAAACTAATAATTACGATTATATCCACAATAATTTTATCATTTCAATCGCTAAAAATTTAATGCACTATTATATTAGATTAAAGTGGAAATAAGTGTTTGCTAAGTTTTGTTAGTGGACTACAAAATATAATATTTTTATACGTAAAGGTCCGCCGTAGAGTAGCAGTTAGAACATCAAGGGCGCTGATAGGCGGAAATTTTAAAAAATTCAAAATTATTACTCGAGGATCTGATCGTTTTCTCAAATTTCCTCACACGAAACCTCATCAAACGCAAATTGACGTAGAAGTAAGGGCTGATGATAATGAGCTCGTTTTGGTTGGGTAAGATTTACACACATTTTTTTTTCAATTAACTCTATATATAATGACACATTTTTTATATTATTTTTTCTAATTTATGTACTTTAAAGAATACAAGGACGTTTGACAACAATTGTGTCTGATTCAACTCGAAGTACACGGTCAATATTATCAATCCAAGCTGCTAACACGGGACTAGCGGGAGCTCGGCTGCGGTTACTATTGAAAAATTGTTTATTATCTAAAAGTAGTTTTAACATAATGCATGCTGTTTCTTAAGTATATTATGCAATACGACCTAGCTTTGAATTCTAAACAACTTAAGAGCATTTCAGATAGGGAATTTCAAATTAGTCAATTTCATTTTGTGTTATAATTGGTCTAAAGCTAAACTCTGTAGCAAAGTGGACTGACCAGAGTCGAAATGTACAAAGTTATATTTGTCACACAGAGTTGAAATTCGTGAATGCACACCCAAGTTAATATACGCAAGCACTCAAATAAGAGATGGTGAAAGCACATTAGAAGGGCCGGTGCTTTTTCCTCCAAGGCACACCCAGAGTTTCCGCCTTGATCTTCCTTTAACAATTCCTGTCGACAACGCTCATTGCACCGGTATGAAGACTAATGTTACGTTATATTTATTAAATGTAAAAATAAAATTAGTTACATATGCATCCTGGCCTAAAACCTAATTGTTGATGTACATTATATTTATGTATAAATGTATTTACATTATTTTATTGTAATTTTTAGTGGCTTTGGTAAATGAAAATGAAGAAGCAGTGGCAGTTCGGGATGTTAAAATCAAAAGAGACGACCGTTGCTTTTGTGTTTGGCATTGTGACTGCGTCTGCTTGAGTTAGTGCCCTTACTAAAGTATATAGTACCATTGACGAAATTGGTGGATAATACTTATTTAATATGTACTCATTACGTAATGGCCTATATATTATAATATTTTTTATTGGAAATTTCATTTGTTTTTTCTTGAGTTAAAAAATAAAAGTTGAATGAGTGTGTTACTATGGTAATGGTTGTCTACCAGAAGATAAGACGAATCATCCTAGAACAGATCTTGTCACTCTCATAAAACCCTAGATAGAAAGTTGAAAAGGTGAAGAGGACTATTTGCAGTAACGTATTTTTGGATAAATCGTAATTGATTGATTGATCGAAAAATGCACTACCTGCCTATGTTATCTTTAATAAGAAAATATCATCAAGTAAGAACAATCTTATCACTATTTATTTTTAAATACACCTGATACCTGATTGTTTTCCTGACACTACATATATTATTCGCTACCGTGTAATGCAGTGACGGGGTACCAACCTAAGAGTATTTGGAACGTATAATAATTTAGATAAATTACGGGTTTTTATTTAAAAGTATTCTTTACTATTTATTAAGGTGAAGATTCCAATCTTTTGTGCCGGCCCTTATCGGAAGCCCAACTACTTGCGGCAGGGCTTTCGACGCAGATGAAATCGCGCCATATTCGTTCAGTCTGCTATAAGGACGTGATGACACTAAATCTATTTGTGATGTTTGTAGGCGTGCTTCTAGCATTGTTACTTCTAGGTTAGTTAATTATCTCATGGCTTAAATGAAATGTTCACTGTGGATTTATTATTATTATCTTATATAGAATCAATTATGTCAGTAACTTGTTTCAAATCGTAAAATTTAATTACATTTTTGTGTAACTTCTAGTTCCTTTGTTAACTTTTTAACCTAAAATGTATTAGAAATAATATCGTATAGTGCATGCATATTCTTATTACTCCCATTTCGTATGATAATAAGTACCTAGGTAGATAAATAGTATAGTTTTAAATCACGATAGACTTTTAAGCAAATAAAACAAATATTCAAAAATAAAGTAAGTTAAACGTTTTAGTTTTATTGTGCCATACTACATATTATTTATTACATTTGTATAGCTTTGTTATTATAAAGTTAATTAATGCTTAAAAGTTTATGTATTTAAAAATAAAACAAATGCAGGTATGATAAAAGCCAGCCTTGGTATAATATTTAGCTGCGTGGGTTCGTTTGGCCTTGACTTGTTGATACAAACGCCAAGAAAGCTCGACCAGTACTACGAGGATTATCTTAAATGTCGAACTGTGGTATATGATGACGAGGGCTGGCCCATTCATCCTGATACGAAACAGCGAAGTGTTCGACTTATTAGCAAGTAAAACCTATTATATCTTATGAACTTGATATAAATTGTTTAATAGGAATATATGCAATTTTTTAAGCAACATGTTTTATACCTACTGTAATTAGTCTAGATATATATAATATTATGGTGATAGGGTAAAAAGTAGAGAAATAACTCAACAGCATTTTATCTTTTAGGTGGTAGAATTTGTGCAAGTCACTCGGAGTAGCTACCATCCATTTATCATAATATATTCGATCACTCAATAACAAAACTTATTAGTATTGTGCTCCGGTTTAAATGCTGATTGAGCTCAAGTAACTACAGGCACAAGAGACATAACATCTTAGTTTCTGAGTCGGTGAGGCATTTGTAATATGAGGATTGATTAATATTTCTTACCGTACGTTCTTACAATCTTATGGTGGCGGTGGTCTGGACTTACAGGTGGTTCACTTACCATCAGCTGGCTAATTTGACAATCTGCCGACCAAATTGAAGTAAAAAGAAATGTATATGTCATTATTTATTAAACTCAAAGCTAAAATAATTTATTTAATTCTTCAAAAAAAGGGCATTTCAGATTGTCCGCGAAATTTGTCCATTTATGTTTGCCGGCTGCCGCGCCAAATATACCTACATATTAATAAACTGAAATAATACACTTTAATTGAATGTTTGTGTAACTTTCCTAACACGTTTTAGAAATAATATCGTATAGTATTTGACTTCGCGAATTATTGATACTATCATTTCGTATAATAATAAATAAGTACCTGTTATATAACTTTTTTTATATAGTGAATAAGAGCACGAAATGGTTAAAATTTGATTACAAATATTTTTGATTGCTGCAGACCGATGGAGTTCATCTTAAATTTAATATTTTTTATCACATTACCGTGCCTTTTGATTTGTGATGCACTTAAGAAAGTTGTATCGTTCTATAATACTACCGAAAAGAAATTTGACGAGAAATACATACAAAGAGACACCAAGAAATGTTTTAGTTCCCGTGACGTGCAGGTAAGACAGTTTAAAAGTAAATACTTCCTTTTATCGAACAGCAAGGAATTGCACTCCTACATATTTGCAATTTATATATGGTAAAGGGAAAAGTAAAATTTGTCGATTTTAGTTTAAATCCCAGTGCAATTCCTGGCTATTTTTAGAGTCTCGTGCCGAATAGTCGTCACCGTCATGAAGATCTTCACAGATGGATGACACCACAGGCCGAGGAACTCTCCACGAACATTTGGCAAGAAGGTCTTAACCCACAGGGCAAAGATGCATGTGACTGTGTAAGACTTTTAATCATTATTTAAGCTATCTAATAAACATGACAAAATTACTAAAACTCGTAAGGAGTTGATTATTTCTTTATTGTGAGTACCTGCGACTGAAAGCTAACGTTTTTATTGCATTTGCATGTGTATAATTATATTAAAAACATAAACAATAACAAGCGTCATTGCAGAACTGAGTAAAGTAAAGACAACTCTTCGTTTTTTACATTTTTATTTGGCGTATTATTTTGTTATTTATACTTTTGTTAATACAGCTTCAACCGCTTCTTCGTAAGGAAAAATACTGCGAAAAAAATACAGACCAAACCTCATGCTTGGATTCTGAACACGGTGAAACTGAGTATATTTTGATGCAAATGCAAAAGAGTAGGGAGTCTTTAGAAGTAAGAAATTTTATAATCTAATTATTTATGAATTAAAAATCAATGAGTAAGAATCGGAGGCTTAATATCTCCTTAGTATGGTGATATGAGATATTAATTGCTCTCTATGCTGCAATACAGACAGAGCTCTTAGTCCTGTCTTAGCATCAAACACATGACCGAAGAGTTGAACTGAAATATCTCTATCATATAAATTTCGGTCATGCTTCATCAATAGGTAGGGAAAGTCCAGGAGACTTGTACCGCCTTTTATTTAGAATAAAATTAACGATTACAATAGCTCACAATACATATTTATATTTTGAACTTTTTGTTACAGTAATAACAAATTACCTTCTCGTTTATATAGGGATTTAAATAAAAATTGGGATATGAGTCAAGTTTCCTCTTCATCAGGGACACCTTAACCAGGGTCTGGGATGAGTTATAATACCCAACAGAATATTTAATGGTCGAATTACAATTTTATAAATAATAATCGCAGTAAAATAACTTTAGTCGGTTATTTTCCTTTTAAATCGAATAACTATCGAATTTGCGATTATTAAGGATGTCCTTTTTGTAAATATGGAATTTTCTGTCTATAGCATATTTTTTCTTATAAAATTAAACAAAAGTTATGGATTCAAAAAATTAAGAATCGTTCGAAGCCAGTGCAGGGCAAGAAGTAATTTATAATTCTGCAAAATGACATATGTCACATTACTAATGTTCACTAAGTGTCTCGAGCAAGGTTTGTATGACTCAAGCGGGGAAGAAAATCAGAAACCCCGTTTAGGGTGAATAATTAAACACGCGTTACCGAGTATCCTGTTTTAGGGTGTATAAACGAAATCAACTCTTCTATTCGAATGGCATTGTTTTTTTGCAAATAGAATAAAAAAATTACATTAATGTATATAATTATGAATCTACATTTTATTAACTCACCCGTCAAGAGAGACATGAACCACTCGACATATCTCTCTACCGCTCTCTGGTGTAAATGACACAGTATTTTGATATTAAATTGCACAAATAAAAAATCAAACTACAAGAACCCAATAACAATATAATATTAGTGCATAATTAGTATCTCTAAAAACACGGTCCTAATATCTAAACCATTAACATTTTAAAATATAAGCTAAGTCTCTTAGATTGACTATCACAAACAGTTTTTGTAACCTACCGGCTAGACCAAACTATCATGGCGCATAATGTGAGCATACTTACCTATATGATAATATACCACATAAGGTAGTATTGATATTTCACTAGTGATCAAATTTCATTAATTTTTGAAAAATGGTTCAACTGAACAAACCACCTGATCAAGCTTCCCGGACTTTCCCTATCTACACCTAGTGTAAGTACATTTTACTTGGTGTTAGGACTTTATGCAAGCCCGTCCGTGGGAAACCACCCACTCATCAGACATTCTACCGCGAAAAAATAAGTATTGTTGTGTTTATTGTTCCGGGTGGGTGAACCAGACTAACTAAATGCACAAGGGATATAAGATCCTAGCTCCCAAGGACGGTCGCATTTGCGATGCAGGGAATGGTTAATGTTACAGCGCCAATGTCTATGGGAGCGGAGTTCACTTAATGTTAGGTTAGCCCAAGTATACAGCCTAAATAAAAATACATTACGTTATGTGCTTTTGCAAGTTATTGTACATTAAAAATACATTGCTTCGAAACCACACAATCGGTGTAACACATCATTAATTGTAAAAACATGTAAAACGTTGGATATACTGAAACTTTTTTCCATATTTCGTGGTACAGAAAAGTCAGAGACAGCTGGAGCCAAGTTCAAATATTACCGCTTTCAGAAATGAGTAATGTTGAAGAACAGACAACGCAAATATTATATTTATAGTTATTATTGATAGTATGTGTTTTTATAAAAAAAATAAATAAATATATTAAAATAATTGAATTAAAATCATGAGTTATTATTGAAGGCACTTAAATAAACAACATTGCCCGCGGCTAAGCCCGCAGACTTTTGTTTTGTTGTATCTATCTTATAGTCTATTCCAATCGAAGAAGGAATAAAGATAAACAAACCTTAGATTTACGTATTCCATGCGATTTGCTGCATGCATGAGGTATTCTCTATTAACATTAACATTAAAATCTTAATTAATATATCTTTATTTATAATAGAAAACTTCAACTTAACTACTTATATCCACTTTAATTTTACTTCCATAGTTCCGATGACATTTTCGTCGACGTTTAAAATGGCATTTTTTACAAACCCAAAATTAATATCATATTCATTTCAATTTCTTTCGATGTCAAATGACGTTTATTTGGTTTTTGTCCTCTTGTAGTTGGATAAACTATATAAATTTACTTATTAATTATACGATAATGACTAAGCCAATTTGGATGATTTGATCCTCCATTGTACCGTAAACTTCCACAACATTGTCTAAAATATAAAGTGAAACGAAAGACAGTAACAACAACTACATGTTATATATATATTTTTTATTCAATCGTTTAAATTTTTTTCACTCCGTTATATTTTACCGCCTTATTGCTATAGCGACTCCGTCTTTTCTTTTTCTGTTATCGGTTGCCATGGGCGACAGTCCCTTTTGCATAATTGTTAATGAGTAACGTTCGGAAAATACTGGGTCGGTTATTCTGGCTTGGCTTGGCTTGGCTCGGCTTGGCTCGGCACGGCTCGGCTCGGCTCGGCTCGGCTCGGCTCGGTTTAGAATATAGCGTTACAATCAGCCATCCTGTAACAATTGCTCCCGCAATGGGGCATACAATGTTGATTAGCTTTCTAGTAAATCAATCAAATCTTCTATCTCTAGTTGGTAATCAGAGCTGCTTGCACTGTCAGATACAGGAGCTACACTACGATAGGGTCGCAGTGAATCTGCAGACACTAGCCCAGTAAAGTTTTTGTAACCCCTTAAACCCTTTATGCTCCTGATCCTGTATCTGTCATTGCCCACTGTTTTAATTACTATATAAGGGCCCGAATATAAGTCATCTAGTTTAATCATATCACAATTTTGGCAGAAGTCATCTAATGACATCTCACCGAGAGTAAGAATCGGAGGCTTAATATCTCCATAGTATGGTGACATGTGGTATTAATTGCCCTCTATGCTGCAATACAGACAGAGATCTTAGTCCTGTATCTGCATCAAACACATGACCGAAGAGTTGAACTAAAGAACCTCTATCATATCAATTTCGTTCATGCTTCATCAATAGGTAGGGGAAGTCCAGGAGACTAAAACCACCTTTATCAAGTATCAAGATATTTTTAGTAAGGTGGTTACTGTTATCTGATTAACTATTTTTAGTGGCCATATCGTTTTTTTAAGATATTTCCAGTGCCGGATTTAAGCTTAAGAGGACTACAAGAGCTAAGTGCCCTTGAGTGTTCGCCTGTTTCGCCCGTACACACTTACAAAATCGACAAAAACGGCAAGCCCGTGAACTAATGGTTAAGCGAGGTAACGAGGTTACGCCTAAATATTCTAATAGATGGCGCCAAACCGAGCGAAGTAAGATCAAACATAAATCTCATAAAAAATAGATAGGACAACAGAATTGTTTTTATTTCTTTCGATGTTAGTTAACAAATGATTATTTATATTATTATACCTACCACAATTAGTTCGCACACACATTGGTCTGGAGAGCCATGGAAGATAAAGAGGCTTTAAAAAAGCGTTAAGCGTTAGCCACAGGCGCAGTGACGAAGAACTTAAAGCGGTACTGGGACAAACTAAAAAAAAAGCATCACTTCACTCATCCACAATAATCAGCAAAGTTGTCGG
Source organism: Vanessa tameamea (assembly GCF_037043105.1). Lineage (NCBI taxonomy): Eukaryota > Metazoa > Arthropoda > Insecta > Lepidoptera > Nymphalidae > Vanessa > Vanessa tameamea. The sequence goes on along the minus strand of NC_087313.1, from coordinate 5,877,690 downwards.
AGATACAGTATTTGTCACTCATTTATAACAAGCAAGCAGTAGGTACATAATAGAATTCATATAATAAATTACCAACGCACCACAATCGCATACACCCTTTTACTTTATAGAATTATACAAAAAAAAATACATAGATACTAGATAGACAGGCGAAGCTAATAAATGGTTGTTAAAAAAGACCCATCTTGTAAAGTAAATAGCTTAAACCTATTTGGTGCTAACAAGCGGTTGTAGATTTCGTATCACCTGAGCATTTTTTACGAGTTTTCATTGCACCTATTGCAGTTTTTCATTTTCATTGGAATAGTGTTTAAAACATTATGATATGAAAATACATAAATATATTGTTTTATTCAATATGTAAGTTTAAACTCAATAACTCAACTTAAATAACAGGTACTCAGTAAACAGGCACTTAGCGAATGTTTTTATTAGATGTTAGTTAAGTTAAAATATAAGGGATACAAGAAAATAACATTTTTTTACATAGTGACAGACAAAATAAGAGACAGATCGAGTTTTTGAGTTACTTTTTAAAAATATTATTTACCAAAGCGGGGTTACCAGGACGTTTCAAAAGTATAGGAATACTTATATGTAATCATAACGATACAATTACATACAATATATATTCAATATTTTGATGGTATAATTTGCTTTCTTTCACTGCCATTGCGTTAAATAATATACCAAAAAAAGTTTAACAAATTAATTAATGAGTTTTACAAATTGCTTAATTATTTAATGTTTTGCTAAATACTTTTTTTAAATGACTTTCTATTAATTAGTTATCTGTCGTGTTGCAATAGGAATGTCAATGTCATTTGAAATATTTGTCAACAATTTGAGATTAGTGACTCAAAAGATATGACATAAAGTATGTCAGAATGAAAAATATGTTCTTCGAGATATAATATGAGACTTTACAAAAACATTTATAGAAACGACATCGTGTTATCTTATCTTTAAGTTGTTATTGGGATATTAATTGCATAACAACACGTTATAAGTTTTGGTATGTGAGTAATGCGTGTAATACTGAGACCGTTAGCTATATTTAGGCAGGCGGCGCAGACGAGTAGCGCTGTTCACTTGAAGAATACGTTTACAACAGGTAAACATTCTTGTTGAAAATAGTGTGACCGAACTTTAGAATTAGATGCATTTGTGACATCTCACTTGTAAAATATTTTTGGAATATTGCCAACGTTTCGTAACCTTTTAACTTAATCAACATAATTATAGCATTAGTCTGGAGAGCCATGGAAGATAAAGAGGCTTTAAAAAAGCGTTTAACACCACTGCAATACCATGTTACTCAAGAAGCTGGAACAGAGAGGCCCTTTACAGGTGAATAATTCTTTGATTTAGTATGAGTCTTTTATAATTATATTTAACTACAATAATTAATTGCTGTTTATTATTTTTAGGTTGCTTTAATAAATTTTATGAGGAAGGCCTATATGTGTGTGTAGTCTGTAAACAAGACCTATTTACCTCTAAAACCAAATTTGATTCTGGTTGTGGATGGCCTGCGTTCAATGATGTCCTAGCAAAAGAGAAAGTTACCCTTCATCAGGATACTAGTGCAGGTATAGTGTAAAATTGCCTTAGAATTTTTGGAAAATATTTTACTATAATATAACATAACAACCATTACAACTAATAAAAAAGCTATTAAACTGCCTAATATGAATGAAAATTAACAATCCTTACTATTGTACATTGCTGTTTTATAATTTTTATTATTATATATTAAATAAAATCACAATTTATTTATAATCACAAATATATTTAAAATTTATATTAAAAGTAATATTGTGGAATATAATGAAGTGTCTACTGGTTTGGTCTAGTAACTTCTGTTATGCTAAATCAAGCAGAACATGTTCAATGTCAATGTACAATAGTAATAATAAGTACTTATTCACAGAATCATCTAATTCTAAAATGCAAGGTGTTATTATTTATGTGTCTAAGGTTTAGCTTATTTACTAAAAAGTTTATATTAATAATTATCTTTTTATTATATTGCTAATAATTAGCCTGTAAATAATATGTATATTAACTAAAAAATGCATTTTTAATTATTACAAAAATTGTGTAAGGCAAAGTGTCACAAAAAAAAGGAACAATTATAACATTTTTCTGGTTTGGGTAGTAGTGTTGGATGTTTTCACATTTTATAACAATGTGACAAAATTATACAATGATCTAAAAGAGCTGCACAATTATTATTATAATATCCTTAACCTGCCCTTGCTGTGCGACATATATGGCTGCACAATGCTAGTACCATGTTTAGAATTATAACCACATGTTGCATAATTAACCTTCAACTTGGTCATAACATATGAATCAAACCACTATTTCTTGATTTATTAATTTTTGATAAGTCAATTACACTTTGACTAAATAGGTATATATTTATATTTTTCACTAACCATGCAACTAATATTTTTTTTATATTTGTTAATTTATTATATAATATACATATGTATTATATTAGATATAAACAAAATACATGTTATTGTTGTGGGGAGGTGATTGATCTTGTCTGTAATTGCTTTTGGCTTGGCTTTATATTTCACATTGTACTTTCATTAATCCTTAGTATTGCAACTTTCTATCATATTTCTTGTTTATATATTTTATGTAGTATATACTGTTTTATTAATGAAAACTATTTTTAGTACTGATGATAACACAAAACAATGATGTTTTTTTTTGATAAAGTAAAGTTTAAGATTAATAAAATAAGTGAAGACAATAACAGATGATATTACTTCTTTACTGTAACTTCTTAAAATCATTCTTCAATTTACCACAAAATATTATTAAATAAATTGTATGCCAATATTATATTCCAATATTTTAATTTTTAAATTTCACACAATGGAATCTGAAAAGGTTTGGGGTATTTTATTTTGTTGCTAATATATTTCAATATTTTTTTCTGTCTTTCCATTCCTTTGACCACCTTATGATTCCATCCTATCCTCCACATTACATGTACCTGTGTTAATTAATGATTGGTTGTGTGTAATAATATGTATACATTTACATTAATCAATGTTTAATTGTTTTTTTAATTATGTTATTGTCATCTTTTTTACGACCACTGTTCTGTATTCTTCTTCATGCATCACCTTTCAAAATGATATTTTTCTTTTTACATTTCTGTCATTGTAAACATTAACTGACTTTCATAATTTGGGTTGGTGTATTCATTCTTTGAACATGATCTCCTTCGTTACTTCATAACAAACCTGGAATGTGCATGATATTAATATTCAATTACCCTCCATTCCTTGACATGCCCCATTTGTCCCATCCTGCCTTTACATTACGGATGGCTGCTGATCGGACGACAACGGCTGCTGCTGCTGTGACAACCATACCATCTCACGACACGAACACTGGAATTTACATCGGATAATTCATGGCGCCACTCTTATTTAATGTGATGTGTAAATAATAATGGCTTTTTGGTGAATGGACTCGGGATTTAAAATTAAAGTTGGGGCGAATATATTACTGGTTTTAACACGACCAGGTATGGTGCGAACTGAGGTGCGGTGCTCCAAGTGTTCGGCTCATCTGGGCCACGTATTCAATGATGGGCCGGCACCCACCAAGAAACGGTTTTGTATTAATTCAGCAGCACTGGACTTCATACCAGCTGAGGACAGAAAGGATTAGCGCATGATGTTTAATTTTATACCAAACAAAATTTTATAAAAAAAAAACCTATATTCACGGTTCGTTTTACAATTAATACAGCCATGAAATTACTTTTAGAAATAAAATTATTTTAAATGATGCTTGTCAATATTCACTACATGTTATTATTTGTATAGATAATTTAATTTGATAATTTTAGTACAGTTTTTATCATTAGAATTGGTCAAATTGTTTTGAAATAAGATTATAGAATGTCACTTAATAAAAGTAGTCAGTAGGTATTATTTATGATTTGTTAAGTTTCTATTTTCATCATAATATATTTTTAATTAATGTGAATAGAGTATCGATACACAATATTAAAGCATAAAATAATACGCACAATAGGAATGCTTAGGATTAAAATTAAAGTATAAAATAAAGTATAATATATTAAGAAATCCTCTTTCAATAAGGAAATTGACATTAATCCACTCTTGCATAAGAGAGAAGACAGTTTCGTTTTTTGCAGATTTTTTTCTAGAAACATGCTGGTTTCCTAAATATGTATTTTTCATCGTTAATATTTTGAATAGACAGATTAAATACTTAAGGATCTTAAATCAGGAAGTTGATAAAACCTACATTTCGTAAATGGTTGTTACGCCAAACAATTGAGGTTTTTCTAATATTTAATTTGATCTCGTTAATGTTATGAATGTGAAAGTTAACCTGTCTGTTTGTTGCACTTTCACGGCCAAATCACTGAACCGAATTTAATTAAATTTTAAGCGAGCTTTAAACTCCTAAAGGACATAGGCTACATGCTTTTTAACACCTCTCGATCGACCCCTTTAACGCGAGTGAATCGATAAAGTCGATTTAGTCTAATAAGAATTACGCAGCATGTTTATTTATTTGTGTATCGATGCTCTATGTCTGAGATGTCACCGACATACCTATTTTGTGAAATTATACTTATTTTTGTGTACTACGATGAAGTTACCATACAGAGTCATTTTTTCTTTGTTGATATTTTATTTGTTTGCATTACTTTTATATATATTTCCTGTATTACATGGATAGTACAAATTAATAAAGAATGTGTGTATTTTTTGTGTCGCGGCTATTACTAAAATATATATTTTTGACATGATAGAGATTTCATCATTTATTTCCATGAATAATATATTATTCCATATATTTATATCTCATTAAATAACATAATAGCTGCCAGCATAAATTTTAGCACTCATAAGCCACACCAAATATTGACATAGATATTTTTTGATGTAAAGCACGTGAAACATTTGATATTCATCTTCGCCAAAGACCAAGAAATAAATAATCAGTATAATTTACCCTATACATAAACCTTTGATTAATCCCTTAGCATCTACTCAGCCCTATCGGTACTACCTATTAAGTAAAATAATACAACTCCCACTGCTGAGATAAGGCTTGTCCTTTTGAGAAGATTGGTGGCTTATTCCAAAACGATGCCCTGTGTGTTGGTGGATACAAATATGGCAGAATTTCAGGCAGGTTCTACGTTTTCCTTCACCTATTTCATTCAGTTTTCACCGTTTTCATTCAGTATCTAGACTCCTATATCTCTTAACACTGTTATACGTTGTATTTTTATGTATGTTATATTTTATTACTGTAAGGTAATCCAGTATTATATAGACCATACACACAACCTAGTGTACAGTAAATCATTCAATATAAGCCATGAACCCATGGGCAATTACTACCTTGATGAACTAGATAACACATAATGAACAGCTTGAACCTATATTTTCTGTTATGACGATTCAAATATCTTTATTCCAACATAGAAGTATTATACAAAATCTTCAAACCACCGCTTTGGAAATAATCAGCGGTATTTTACATTGCCCTTTATTATCTAAATATTACCTCTGGTGGAGTGAATTTAATTAATTCAAATAATTCAAGTGTTTTAAACGACAGGGCCATATGGGCATAAATACTAAAAAAAATTTAGTACTGAAGCTAAATAGACAGGATAAAAAATCGCGTTTGTAATAAAACTATTTTATATGAAGTTGAGTCTTTTATTTATAGTATGGTTGTAATTTATACGCACAAGTTGCTCATACATGGCACTGGTGTTTACAACTGTCAAAAATCATGAAAAAACCACATAATAATTTCATATAATATTACATTTATTAATACATTTTCAACTTAAATTACGTACATAATTACAGTTACTATCTCAACTTATGTAGTGCATACTCAAATTCATTTTCATGATCACATAGTTAATACAATAATAATGTTTCAGTTATACACATACTGAATTATTTTCGTTCAAGCTCTCATGAAGTTCCGGCTATAAAATTGTATAACTAACTTATTGCACACTATTAATGTATTGGTTGGTGCAGGTAAATACATGTGCAATTTTCATTATAGGCCGTTTCGGTTCTCAAATATTTTTTTTATAGGCCATGCTTTATATGTTGTGAATTATTATACAGCCACAACAAGGCTTAATTTAATAGCTGTATTGAACGTGTTCAATGCGAAGTTTTTGATATTTGTAAGTAAAGAAATGGGAAAAAAAATCAATACAATATATTTTATGCACCAACCTGGAACCAACGCAGGAGTCTACATAATGTAATTGGTCATTGATATTGTCAAGAGTATACTACTCATGTCTAAATTTATCTTAAACAATTTACAGTTGACGAAGCTTGACAAGCTCGTTATGAACGAAACACTATTTGACGTGTCACCATTCATTCTCATTCGTCCTCCATTCGCTCCCATTTTTAAAGTAATGAAGTAGCAAATAATTATATATAAAAGAGAAATTTAACAGCATCTTGCGGCACAACCTATATATAAAAGCAGAGAGTCATTTAATGATAATTAAAAATATTATATCGTCTTTTCATAGTTTAGAAAGATTAAATTGTTTCTTTGATTACTAACTAACGTCTACTATTGTCTTATTCATTAATTAAGGTGAATATCTTGTTTAAATCTATATTGTTATTATGAACCATTTGTTTTTCATTAATCTTTATATTACAAACATTTGTGCCACAATAGATAAACCAATTTTTTTATTTTGAATATAATCAGTATAATAAACTATATAAACTTAATACTAGGTAAATGCTTCACTTCCATGACTAACAATGATACTTTCCACAAAATAAGGTAAAGGTTACCTTTTAAATGACTTAAGACCTTTAATAACATTGAATTGTCAATTTCCATGAATAATTTTTATGTAAAAAATATTTAAAATATTGCAATTATTGAATCAATCATAAATCGTAAAAATTATAATCTCTAAAAATTAAAGCGAATTACAATAAATAAATATTCAGTATTAGAGATTGAAATGTAATATATAGATAAAACTAGCTAGCTAGTACCAACCGTCAAAAGCATTACAAGTCATTCCGCTATCGAATAAAATTCAGTCAAAATAATACGAAATAAGTATTAAATAGAAATATCACTCATTCCAAAATCTTAATAAAATGCGTGCTATTTTAGCAAACAATATAATATGAAATCAGAATTTTGTTTCTAAAACCAACAGTATAAGAAAATACACATTGTCTTAGTTCTAATACAATTTCTCTTAAGCACTCTCATTCTATCGCAGTTATCGACGGGCGCACTGCAGGTGTCGCAGAGCACTAACTCTGTTCACGTGTTCCGCTCGATCGCGTCAATCACTACCATCACAGTAAAATCGGCTTTCCATAACGGTATTACCTCTACGATATTCTACGATTATTAGTTTACGTCTAAGAGTTAACTGCCAGTCTTCATTCGCAGATTTTATCGTAACTTTTTAACAATTTGTGTCTATATGCTATATCTACATAATACTATCCGAACTTTTCGTTACACGGTCGAGAGGAACACGGCAATACGCGATAACATCTCTACTTACAATAAATAACGTTTCTACACGATACCTACGAATCACTACGGCTACTGGACTGCTGTCTCGAACAATCTTCAGTTTGTAAAAATATGATCACTCTTCGTACTCGAATTGCAGCCATTTTATTAACATATTTAAATATCGCTCTACGCGTAGACATAAAATTTTGTCGATGAACGTCAACATAGTCACTAGTAACCATAGATTACACCGATTCGATGATGACGATAGAACAATGATGCGGTAGAGTAGCGGTAGGCACTGTGTGCGCCGGGGGCGCGGGGGCGCGGGGCGCGAGGGGCGCTAGGGAGGCGCGAGCGCGGCGGGCGCCGCGGGCCTGCGCTAATGGCCCTTCGCCGCTTCTTTCGCCGCCATGATCAGCGGCGTAAGCGACGCCAGCGGCCGAGCCATTTTCAAGAAAGGGTGCTGTTATAAAAAAATTAATAAGTAACTATATACATAAAAAATATGATGTGTGGTGGATATTACGTATTAATTAACGATATTAAACATACCTTTAGCAAGTCGAGAGCCGTGGCTCGCCTTTCTACATCAACTTCGAGGCATTGATCGAGGAAGTCTTGGAAGACTGTACTGAGCTTCTCCTTATCTTTAATGTCAGGTTTGCCATTTGTTGCGATTAAGTAAAGAGCGCGTAACGGGTTCTCGTTAAGATACGGAGGCTCACCTTCGATCATTTCGATTGCCATTATTCCCAGTGACCACACATCTACCTTTAATAAATAAATATAATAAAATTAGATTGATGTGTGTTTTTAAAGACATGTTATACATACTAACTGATTCTAAGATACATTACCACAAAATAAAATATGTAAAAAAAGTATATCAGACATATGTATATATAACAGATTAAGAACCTTTGGGCCATATTGTTTTCTTGTTACAACTTCAGGCGCCATCCAATATGGCGTGCCGACCATCGTTGTTCTCTTATTTTGCTCAGGAGATATTTGTGCACAAAAGCCGAAGTCAGCTAAAAATTATAAATTATTATTAGTTCATGAAACAATTCAAATAAAATAATACTTTTTATCTCAGTATATTAGATAAAACATAACTCACTTAATTTAACCTGTCCATCAAGACCTAGCAATATGTTATCCGATTTGATATCTCGATGTATGACGTGGTTCGTATGCAAAAAGTGCAGAGCCTGCAACACCTCGCGACATACCGCCGCGATCTGGCCCTCGTCCATACACGTCTCCGTGACCACGTCAGTAAGAGATCCACCAGCTAGATACTCCATCACTACCCACAGCTCCTATGAAATTATGAGAATTTTATTTTATGCAGATATATTGAAGAATCTCATACTCATTTTATAACATCCTAAATTTATTTTAGATCCGGTTTGATAAAAAGAAACAGGCAATGATTTATCTTAAAAAACAGAATAATTTATACATTATATGTGGACAAAACAATTTTTTAGTTCCTAATTATCATTTGGCCACTATTCAAATATTTTTATTGCCTATTATTGATAGATTAAAAACTTTAATTGATTCAGTCATTTGGAATCTAATTAAGTTATTTTAAATATGTTTTTAAATATTTACCTCGTTAACCAAATAACTGTCGAGATAGTTGACAACATTATTGTGTTTGTTCTCCCGCATTACAAGTATTTCGTTTATTATAAGCTCCTTCTTAGGCTGTTGGCTAAGGTTCATTTGTTTAATTGCGACTTCCATACCCGTCGATGTTTCAATCGCCGTGTAAACTGTACCTGACGCACTGTAAAAAAACCATGGGTTAAATACTTATCTGAAGATTTTTATAACATGTTAGAACAAATCGAGTTTCCAAGCATATAAGACTTTAAAAAAATAATTAAGATATTTAATTTATTACCCTTGTCCAATTTTTTCCATTTTAGTGTATTTTCTATTAGGATCACCAACACTGACAATTGTCCTTAATTTTTCTAAAATTTCTTCATCTGTCATTTTCTTTTTTCTTTGCTGTTGTCCTGTGGCCCTTCTATGATCATGAAATAAAGATCAGGTATTAAACATTTGATAAACAAATAATAATAAAAAAAAAATATAATTATGATGCACTTTATGGTATCTTCCGTAAGGTGGATTTATTCGGCGTTAAACATTAAAGTAATTGGTGTGGGTCTGTTTAAACACATTATCAGTTTCAAGTATTTGACAACTCACAATGTAGTCTACAGGAAATCGCCCCTTTTTTTAAAGATCAAGCTAAAATTTCACTAGTAGCATCGCTTTGACGAGACGCCCAACTATTCTCTCTTCGAAAATTTTCAAAAGTGGTAAGATAAGTTTAAGATCAATAACATGTATAGACATGTTATTATATAAATTATTTTACCAACAGGTAATCTAAAAAGAACACGTCTAATTTCAATGGAATTCTGCCTCAAATGCAGCTCCGAATCCTTCCTCTCAAAAAAAAGGGAGAGGAGGCCTAAGCCCAGCAGTGGCTCATTTACAGTTTGTCACTTTACTTTACACTGATTTAATAATCATGATATTACATTTATAACAAGGCATAAGAGCTCAAGAGTCTAAGCTGTCATTTACAGTCATCAATTAAAATAATATATTTATGTTCATGTGTAAAAGGCGTATATATACCCAGTGTCGGTAGCTGGAGTTCCGTTGGCCGGCGGCGGCGCAGGTTGTGCGTGCGCAGGCAGTGCGGGGAGCGGCACATGCGCAGGTGGCGTTTGTGCACCCGCTGGGTTCTTGTTACGGTCCAGCGCTGAGCCGGTTTCTCCTCGGCTACAGATCTGATACAAAAATGAGATAACTTTGTGATTTTTCATACCTAATCTTGTCTTTTCATAACACCTTTTTTATGTTTTCATAGAATATTTTCGGCTGCCACGTTGGTCTAGTGGCTATATATGAGGCCACAAATTTCGAAGTTTTGGGTTCAAACCCCAAGTAAGGCAGATAAAAAGTTATTGGGTTTTTTAGACTAAACATTACTGCCTGAGATTTGGAAATGTGTGCACTCCCGTGTTTCAGAAAGCACGTAAAGTCGTTGGTCCTGCTCCTGAACTCTTTTCGGTCGTGTTGGATTTGCCGTCCCGTCAGATTATAAGAGTGAATAGAATAGAGTGCATCTGTGTTTGCGCACACAGTTGTGCACCATAATAGTCCTGCGTAATCGGCTGATTACGCATTTGTCACATTGATTGACAAAAGATTGGCCGCCGTGATAGAAATCGGTCAGGGTGACATTAATGTCTCCCGCCGAAAGTGGTCGCCGTGATTTGTTCTACATTTCTTTTTTTTTCTACATAAATCATTACTGGTGTATTATAATAAAGTAAGTGAAAATATAGTTTTATAATGTATTCTTTTGGAACTTGTTTCGTAATAAGATCTCGAAGATATTGTAGTTAAGTTTAAAATCAATGTTTTATTAAAATAGTTTTATGAACAGACGCGCCCCGGCTTCGCACGGGGACAATACTGATACTATAGTATGGAATATACTACAGAATATCTTACAACGTTTACAGCTTTTTTGTCATGAGACAAAAACCGACAACACACCGACAAACCGCTATATCCCTGCATTTTAAATCTGTAATATCTTCGAAATTATTCATTTAAATTACATGCTGTAAAGGGCCGTATTGATCTATATTAAATGCACAATATATTTAAGGTACTTAATTGTATAAGGATAAATGCTGTATTGCTTAAAATTGCTTCTAAAATAAGCCATTATTTCTCGTAAAAAGTAAAGGATAAAAAATGGTTATTGTGGGCTAAGAGATACACATATACCATCGAGGACTTCTTTGTAGACCTTTTTAAGATGTACAATACTGTAGCCCATTATTTTGATCTACCTTGTAGGGTTCAGCCAGCAATTGCAATGTAAACTCAAAAAAATCTGTTTATTTACGACATCACATTAGAAATCTCTAAAATAATCAGTATTTACTATATTGTGCATGTATTATACATATAAACCTTCCTCTTGAATCAATCTATCTATTAAAAAACCGCATCAAAATCCGTTGTGTAATTTTAAAGATCAAAGCATACATAGGGACAGCCAGCATCAAGTGACTTTATTTTATACAATGTAATGATGCTAATAGCTTTTAATAAAAATACTTACGGATTGCGTCGTGAGAGCTGGATGCGGCACGTGAGGCGGCGAGGCGGGGGCGGGCGCGGGCCGCGGGGGCGGCGCTTCCTCTTCCTCGATTGGCTTGGTATACTGAAAATAATTTATTATGTAACACTAGAATATATTTAAATAACTAAACTAAATTTTAAGTTACCTATTACAAGTCTTTTATTATTCAATTTTAACTCGAAAGTGAAAAGATAGCCTTTTCACTTTCGAGTTTTTTTATTAATTTGTATACTCTAAGGCTTAGAGTTAAGCTAAAAATTCTGAAGTAATGGCTTAGAGTCTAAGCCATTACTTCATTACTTTATTTTGAATAATAATAATACATACAATGCTCTTAGTGCGGTCGGGTCGCGAAGGAGGTGGTGGCGGCGGTTCTGGATGTTCCGTATCTGTTGGCGTTGAAGAAGATGGACTACTAGATGACACTCTAGACACAGAGGAACCTGAAATAAAAAAATATTAATGTTAAGTTGATGGTTTAGAGATATATCATATCAATAATAAGTTTCGAAGTAGTTTACTTATTTTTGTCGTTATCTTTTTTTTAACCACTATTTAACGTCACCATAAAGTAAAATCTTTATTTTATAATAAAATAATATATTATAATAAATTAGTTAAAGGAAAGTGGAAAATGCAAAAACCAACATTTAATAATTGTCAATTATTATTATGGAGATGGAGATTATATTATCTATGAAAGATTGAAATCATCAGAAAAGACATTACATGATTTATTATGTTTATCTATATTATGAATATCTAGACTAGCTTATTTTTTGTACAATAATCTAAAATTTATTAACTTTTAAAAATAAAAATAAACTTCAAGACGTTATCTATGGATAATTATATTTAAGTTTGATGATTGATATAACCTTTAAGATATTTCAATAATGTGACTTTGATTTAATTGTTAAAGGAAAAAATCAGAAGTAGGTAATATTTCAATTATTTGCCAATCATTCAATATCCTCACATCATCATCTAATGACGAATTGCATGATTGTCTACACACAACCTTTTTGAAAAAAATAAGCTTTTGAATAATATTTTGATTTATATGTATTAATTAAAAAGATGTAAATAAGCCAATTGTTACATCTTAGTTTTGTAATAAAATGCTACATTCTAACACATAATATCATAGTTGTTAATACCTGAATGTGTTGTATGCATTTGTGCCGAGGTCATATATTTAGATGGCGGCGGTTGCGTTGCGGAGGCATCGTACCATTTAAGTACGTCGAGAACTGCTTGCGGGTTACTCTTCTGCTCTTGCTTGCTGATGTTTGAGGCCATCAGTAACCTCGCCCAAGCCTCAGGCATACCCTTTTATTTGCAAAAAAATATATAAAAAGTTAAAAATGAACCTTTTAATGACATTACTTATACACAAAAGTTATTTTTTAATTATATTAAGTAAAAACTAATCATGCTGTTGATTAAGTGCTTTTTGAACAAATGTGAAATGTAAAAATTAAGGAACAATTGAAATAATTTAAACAAATTAATGTTTAAATTTTGCACAAAAAAGTGAATGTGTAAACAAAATTATTTTATAATAATAACCATCTATATTAAATTTATAAAGAAATATGATTGCATGCTTAAAATTTTTCTAGAAGTTAAGATAGTGTCCACTCTTTTCAAGGAAAAAATTAAATAAATAAGCATATTTGAATATTATCCATATAACAAAATAATTTGTTTGCATATAATGTATTCTTGTAAATTACACACAAAAAAAATGTATGTAAAATTTTATTAAAATCATAAACATTTGCACTTTTATATTAAATATTAGGAAGCAAGATAAAATATTCTAGCAACCAACCAGCAATTACTATGTGACCACTGAGAAATCTTATCACAATAAATAAACTATCACTGGGTACCCGTTTGTTCATATATGTTGGAATATCAAATTTTCCTATAATTATTATAATAAATGTAATAATTATTAACCCATATAAATATAATATTAGCAAGGCAATACTATCAGCAATAACAGTTTATAAAATATTTAATATGACTTAATATTAACAAAATAATGTTTTAATATATAAATATAGGTAAAAAATAGCATAAAATGCACATAGATAGAACCTAAGCTATTACTTACTGTTATAGGCAGCTTGAAACAAAAGCGGCAATACAGGGAAATCGATTACTTGATTGTTGGATCCATAGTTAATACGAAAACAAAATATCCATACATTAAAAAACAGGTGACTAATTATAAGATCATTTTAAATTAATACTCTATTCCTCATTTTGTCTGAACCAAAAGAGCTATTTTTTATATTACATTTTCTAATACTCATTCACAATTGCAAGACATGCATCTACCTATGACTGTGTAGAACATATTTAGATTATCTAAAAAAAATTAACTTTAATATTTTTTTAATTATGCTCTAGTTCAAATTATTTGCTGTGTCTAAAGATAAAACTTTTAACTGGTCTAATCAATATTTCTACTGTGCTAATAACTTATCTTATTTGTTCAAATTATATCTATTTCTGACTAATATAACAAAAGTAAAGTAATAAAATTAAATACTTTATATTTATGCTTATATATAAGATAAGAAGCAAAGCTCATATGCCATGTGGTAAAGCAAGTAAGCTTTTTGTAAAAGCAATGGTTTTAATAAATCCATAAAAAAATCTTTAGTTGCATGGAGTAAGTGCCTTGGTTGTATAATTGATTTAAATGAGTGTTTTGTGACATAATTGGGCTGGTGCACAAAATACAGAAGCATTATTGATGTTTACCCTTTCTTTAAACTACTATACTATACTGTTTTTAATAAATAACAATCCTTTATTTTATTTCATGTAACAACAATATATATAAAGTAATGTTAAATTCAAAGTCCATAGTTTCCACAATCCTTTTACCTTGAAAAATATACTGAAATCTTAAGTTATGGAGAAGTAATATGCGACTTACTGTGAATTCTCCTGTGACTGCATCAAAACCAACATGGACAGTATGTTCAAAATTAGTTGGGTAACTAATATTTGGTTTGTTATCATTGTGTGCTGTACTTTTAGAACCTTTTATCTTAGCTTTTAATGTTTTCTTTTTTCTATCACCACTGTCATCAGGTTCTGAAAAAAAAAAAGTAAATATTCTTATATTAGAAGTGTTTAACCAATCCATCAATTATTTTTTTCATATAATAATATTTATCAAACTGAAATAGGCTTGATTCACTGATAAAAAAAAACTAGATATTCCAGGACTGCACTGACTCATGTAAGTTACTGAGAATCAGAGATGTTTAAATACATTGCATGTGTCCATTGTTTCACTCGAATAATAAATTTAAATAAAAGGGATACTGAGTCACTATTTTGACTTGGCAGTGTGTTAATGATTTTTGATTACCTTTTGGCAAAGGCCTCATATCAACAGAAGCTACAGAATCACCCCTGTCCGTTGCTCGATTGCTGGTTAAGCGCACTGGTGGCGCAGGTGGTTTATCTTCATCGCTCGACATTGTGTGTGCTTATTCTCGTCCTAAAATATAATATAAATCACATAGCTTCATAGCGAATAACACTAGCACCGTACAAATCGCTTAATGCTCCTGTTTGAAGCAAATACTTATACATATTAAGATATCAAACAGCTGAAATAAAAAGCGAGTAACATAACAATATCCCTAGTATTACTCATGGACGCGCCCCGCAAGGTTTGCAACTACGACAAAACTGGACTCCTTGACGACATTTCCTTACCTTTAAAATATTGAGTAACAATAAAATACGCTACACGTCGTATTAAAAGCTTTAATTTACATTTCAACTTATTTTATCACTCAAAGTAGTTCACTTTTGCTGATATTTGAAATAACTTTCACAGTTCACACACAAAACGACAGCAGTGATGACTAGAGCCGCCATTTATAATGTAGTACATATGTACTCTGTGGCTGGCTGGCTGCCATTACAATTTACATTACAGGTTGTCTATTTTCAGTTCTATTCATGAAAACTCCATATAGTTTATTAGTTGATAAATAAGTCACTATTTATCAATCATGTGGTCATTTATTTTTTTGTAATTATCATAGAGGAAACATTATATACATATATAGTTTATGTATAAGTACTTGCTCATTAAATAGATAATACCACATATTTTAGACCCTACCAATATAAATACCTATTTTAGATATAACATTATAAATAAAATAACTTTAATTTTAGTATATTAATAAAAATGTATTTAATAATATTGTTTTGAAAACCATTGATAGGGTTTGCAACATTTATGATAGCATTAGCAGCAATATTCTGGGAAATGGGAATATTTATGTAAATATAAATTAATTTATTCTTATTAAGATTTCAATTAAATTCAATAGTCTGTGAAAATATTACTCATTGACAGATTTAATCATTTGATTTTGACATGATTACGCATTTTACAGAATTTGCAATTTAATCATCAAAATAATGTCTATATACTGTTAAAAATAATATTATATATCCTTTAAGTTCAAAGAGAAGTTAACTGTTTTACGTTAAGTGTTCAAAATGCAATAAATATTTTTTTATTTATTATGGATAATTCTGAAGTGAAGGTAAGTGAAGGAATATATTGATATTGTAATAAAATGAATACGTCAAATTCCCAATATATAATATTTATTATTTTCGCTCACAGAACCAAAGTAGTGGTGCCAAGAAAAGTCCATTTGATGATCTCAGCAGAGACGAACTAATAGCAAAATGTAAGGGCCTACTTGTCATAGCGCAAAAAGCAAAACATGCTAAAGCAGGTAAATAAATGTGAATGTTGTGCTATAAAAGCAACCTTTAATATAGAGCTTAAACAATATTTTTGTTTCTAGAATTACAAAATGAAATTGTTCAATATAAAACTCAGCTTGAAAATAGTGAAAAAGAGAGAAAAACTAAAGAAGATAATCTACAAACATTACAAGAACTTGTTGATTCCTTGACGGAACAAAAATTGACATTTATTACTGATATTGATGCAGCACAGAGTAAATTAAGAGGTCTGACCACCAAATGTGATCAATATGAGGAGGAATTAAACAAACAGAAAGATGATTTGATTTTTAAAGAACAAAACCTTGCTGTTGCTTCACAAAAACTATCAGATCTCGATAGTGAGGTAATTTCACTTAAAAGGCAAAATAAAAGACTCTTGGATGAAAATGAACAACTTATTACCCAGCTCACAGAATTAGAAGCAAGAACTGAAGAATTCAATCAAATTGGCCTTCAGCAAAGGGATCAACTACAAATTTTAGAGGATAAAGTTCAACAAGGTAAATTAATTTAAGATATATTGCTAATGCATTTTCCAAAAATATATTTAGCCATATATTACTGGTTAGAGAATCTGCTAAAAAGTGTAGTACTAGAATTATGCTTTAGTTTAGTAAAATGACTGATCTATAATAACTAATAGTTTCAGAAGTTTGAAACTTGAGGGAAAATATTTTAATTAGAATGAATAATTTATATTCTCATATAAAGATGAATTCCAAAATATAAATTGATCACTTATAGTTTATAATATATAAACATGTATACAAATTTAGAATATTATTTATATCTCAGGATATAATATATATCTTTAGGCAAGTATTTCAAAATGATATATAAAAATATCATGCAAATATTATTTATTTATTTTTTTGTGACTAGAGTCAATTAAAATGTTTCAGATGATACTTATCAAACAAAAATTGAAGAACTGAATCACAAAATTCAACAATTGGAAAAAAAATTAAAAGAACCTACTCATGTAACAAATGAGAAAGAGATTCAAGACCTAGAAACCAAAATAGGTGAATTAACAAATTTATATGAAGCTGAAAAAACTAAAAAAGAAAAAGCAAACATTAAATTAAGGAGTTATAAAGATAAAATTCTTAAATGTGCTAATTGTATCAATCAATTAAAGAATTCCAGATTTATTTTAACAAAAACTGTAAAAGAATATTCAGAAAATATACCCAAGTGGCAAAATGAAATCATTAAAGCCTCTAAAGTGCTTGAAAATCAAATGACTGAATTGAATAATGAAAATGTTATTTTGAAAGATAAACTTCAACATAAAGAAAGAGAATTAGAGGATGTATCTGCATCTCACAGTATTCTGACTGACCAAACAAATCAATTAAAAGTTGAAATAAATACATTACAAATGAAGTTATTAGATATTGAACAACAATTATCACAATCAAATAATTCTAATGTTGAATTGAAAGTTATGATTGATGACTTAAAGTCTAAAGATGTGGGTGAAAAATTAAATCAACAAATGAATGAAAATAACTTACTTAAAGAAGAACTGAACAACTTACATTTACAAATAAACTCTGTTACTAATGAATCAAAACAACTCGAACTTAATATTGAAAAATTAACGAAAGAAAATTCAAAATTAAATGAACTATTAGAAATGAATAAAATTTTTGAAGAAGCTCAGCAAAAAACTGCTCTACAATTGAAAGCTTTAGAATCCGAAAAAGACATTTTAGTTAAAGAAAAACAAAATGCAAAAGATACTGTTATAGATTTGGGACACCAAAAAAAAATTTTAAAGGATCAAATCACTAAAATGAAAAACGAAATTCAGGATTTAAAAAGACTTACAGAAAGTCAGACAACTGAAATTAAAAAAATTAATGACACATATAAACTAGAAAAAGATCCTATCGTAAATCAGCTCAAAAATGAAACAATTGCTTCAAAGGATAAGTATGACAATTTAAAGAAAGAATATGATAATTTACTTGATTTAAATGGGCTACTGCAAGAAGAAGTTGAAACATTAAAACTCTCTCTGGAACAACCAAAAGATGATGCAGAAAATTTATCAGACTTAAATGTATCATTACAAGCAGATATTGTTAAGTTAGAGACAAAACTTTCTGCATACAAACAAGAAAATGCTTCACTTTTGCTCGAAGTTAAAGAAACACGTAGTAAAGTAAAAGAGTTTGATAATCTTGTAGCAGAATATGAAGATGCAAAGTCTAAATTAGTTGGTTATAAAACAGAAAATGCAGAATTGCTCCATGAAATGAAAGAAATAAATCAAGTTCTCAAAGAGAGAGGAGAAGCTATATCAAAACTTCAAAAAGCTGTATCAGAAATGGAGAGGCTCATAGAAACTTTAGAGAAAGATAAAGATATTATTAAGGAAGAAAGAGACAGTTTACTGAAAAAAAATGAAAAATTGGAGGGTGATTTGAAAAATGCAAAAGAAAATAGTTCCAAGAATAATGAGGCTACAGAGACAATAATAAGTGAAATGAAAGATAATGCATTAAAATCTGTAGCGGAAAAAGATGCTATTATTTTAGCATTAAAAGAAGATTTAGAGAAATTAAAGCAACAAGCTTCCAGTTGTAAGTTACTCATTATCTTTATATTTTCACCAGTTACAAATTTTAAAGAAATTAAAATTATCATCATTAATATACAATTGTCATTAAACCTATTAATTTATATAATCTTTGTATAGTAATCACATCACATTTGGTGTTCATCAAATATTCTACTGCCAAACTCAGTATTGTTGTGTTCCGGTTTGAAGGATAAGAGAGCCAGTGTAATTACAGGCACAAGGGACATAACATCTTACTTCCCAAGATTGCTGTTGCATTGGCGATATAAGTAATAGTTAATATTTCGTAAAGCACCAATATCTATGTGTGGTGGTGACCATGCCATTGCCTCCAAAAAATACACCAAAAATGATATTCAGGATTCTTATATTTCATGTTCGTGTCAAATTCATGTCATCATAATTTATCATGTTAAAATTTGTTAAATATTCCATAAAGCTTACTATTAATGTCACTTTATACTAGCTGTCGAACTACCAAATGAAGATATGTCTACATCAACTATTTCAAGAGCAGAAGATCATACGCGTATGAGAGAATTAGATGACTCATTCGAAGATAAGTAAGTTATAGTTTATTTGTTTTTTAATTTTATTTAAAAAATAAATGGCATAAATTGTCATATTCATTATAGGTACACGAAGTTGAGAATGTTTGCTTTAAAACTTAAAAAGAAACTGAATGAAACAACATCACAACTACAATCATCTGAACAGGAGAAAACGAAATTGAAAAAGTTGATATCTGATAATAATTTAGATAGTGAACAATGTCAGAAGGACGAAGATATAGTTGATGGTCCTAAAATTAGCGAAGATGAGTCGCAAAAATCTAATAATATTGACTTGGAAGCTAAAGTGAAGAATTTAACTGCAGATTTAGAGGCATCTGGCAAAATAATTGTGAAATTGAAGGAATTAGAAGGTATACTATTAAATCGTTGTTTTTTATCAATCGTTTGAAATCTTTGTTTATTTACTTTAAAATTATAATGATGAAAATCTTAAACACTTTAGTTTAGTTACATCTAAAATATAATTAACATAATTTTTTTTTTGTATGGTTAAGCTGAATTATTGATGAAGAGTCAACAATTATCTTCTGAAACTGAGGCTCACAAAATTACAAAAGGTCAGCTAGAAAAAGCTATAAAGGATGTGAAGAAGAAGAATGTCCTAAGTCTCGAGATGGAAGACTATGAAAGATCGATGAAAGAACTTACTACTAAAATGGAGGAAAATAAGAAAAAAATAATACAAGTAACGAAAGATATTTAAGTAATCGTCACATCGTTCATATCGTTTTTTTTTTAGAAATAATAAACATATATTCATAATTTCAGATGGAATCGACGATTGATATGCAGGAAGGAACAATAACAGCAATGAAAACTCAGATAAAATTATTAGAAGAACAGATAAAATCAGAAGAAACGCAAAGTAGGCTTCTGAAAGAAGAGTTACAGCAAGCAATTGAAGACAGTAAAGAAAAAGATAATGTAGTGAACCAAAAGAAAGATATCATAACAAAACTAATGCAAGATCTAGAGGATGAAAAAAGAAAAAATGAGGAAGCAGACTTAGAAATGACATCCTTATTAAGCGAAAAAGAAAAAATAATTATGAACTTTGGCGACGAAAAGGCAGAGATGAATAATAAAGTGAAAAAATTAGAATTAAAATGTGCAGAATTTAATGAAAAGTTAAGGATAACAAACATAGAACTAGCAGATTTGAAAACGGAATATACTAGTTATAAGGTATGACTTGTATTTATGACTTTGAGTTGTTAGTTATTATCTATTCTTATCAATCGAAACTTTATGCTACATCAGGTGAGGGCTCAAGCAGTTTTACGGCAAAATCAAACAGTCGACAAAAGTCAAGAGGAGCAGTTAAAAGAAGATGCCGCTGCTCTGAAAATTCAAGTCGAAACGCTAACTCAGAGGCTCACGTCAATGGAGTAAGTTTTCACTAAATGCCTTAGAAAGTTTTATTGCGCACGTTCTTTGTTATTGAATATTCTTTACGTTCACAGGGAACAACTGTCGGAAGTGACGACGGAGGCGGAGAGCGGCCGCAAGCGGCTGGCGGACGCGAGTGCGGAGACGGCGCGCGCGCAGCAGCGCACGGCGCGCCTGCAGGCCGACCTCGCGCGCCTCTCGCACCAACTAGATGCGGAGAGGTCGCAGCACAAGATTCAGGTAATTAGTAGCTAATTTTATATATTTGCAAGGTAGATCCGATTACTCCCGTAATTTTATAAAAACAGATAAATGTTTTCTAATGGTAATCATTTCATTGACTTCTTAATACCTGTAACAAAAACTTTGAGTACTGTTTACCTGAAGGTGAAAGCAGTATTTAAATATTCAAGCTTTAACACATAAGTCATTTTCTTAACTGTTTTGTTTAGATTTCTACATTAACACAATGTTACAAGTCACAAATTAGTGAGCTTGAAGCAAAATTGCAAAGGGAGACCGATACTTTAAAGAAACAGCTTACGCATTTACAAGATGTCATGAAGGCCGGGAAAGCTGATGAAGAAAATAATCGTGCTAAATACTTAATCCCCGTGATCCCCAAAGAGGAGGGAAGTGACAGTGAACTTGACATCAACGTATCTCTCATACCTAGAGAGGAAGGAGAGGTAAATATTCAAATTAACTGTAACAATTATTGCTTAAACAATGATATATATATTGAAATAAAATAAGACAGTCAATAGTTGAACTAGAAGTAAGGTTGAGGAAAGTAATTTAAATTTTACATAAGTCATGAGAAGGTAGAATCTATCCCAATTTGACACTTAAAGTTTTCTTTTTTATTAAGAGACTAAGGAAAATTTTGTAAGCATATTTATATGATAAAATGGTTTTTTTTTTGTCAATTTAATATAATTAGTAATTTAATATAAAAAACAATAATACCTACAAGGTTGCATTAACTCCAAGTAACATTTAACGCGGGTGATCAGTACGAGCAAAGCAATTTGTATAAAATAAATTGTATGATAAATGTAAGGTTTTATCCAATTTTATTTTTCTTAATTTTAGGGCTCTGAAGCTGCGCCATCTCCTCCGTTGTCGAAGTCATTCCTTACAAGTGGAAACAGAAGGTCACCCGTGCCTTTAGAGAGACTTCTAGAAGAAGGCGTGCCTGACAATGACTCCCTCGATACCTCATCTCTCTCTCTCACTTCTGAACAAGAAATAACAGAGCTAAGGAGGAAGGTTCAAGCGCAACAGCAAAGGTATGGCGAATATTTTAGTAATGTATTTCCGGATGTGGTGATTTTCTGATTTACGCAGTTTTACACTCCTGTGGCTCAGAAACCACGTAAAGACGTCGGTCCTGTGCCTGAACTTGCCTGCCGAGGCGTTATGACAGAGCGGCAATGGAGAGCACCCGTGTTTGCACGGATATTTATGCACTACAATAGTACCTGCGCAGTTGACTAGTCTGTCGAGAATGTATTCGGCCATTATTTTGAACGTGTCACTAGAAGCGTTCAGTGTTATGGCTGCGTATAAATATAATCGAAATGCGTTTCGCCACCAGAGTGAAGCACGTGACGGTGCTGCTGTCGGAGTCGGAGCGCGAGTGCGCGCGCCTGGGCCAGCTCAGCGAGCTGCTGAAGGGCGAGCTGCGCCGCGTGCGCGCGTCCGCCGGCAACGCGCACAACACCGAGTACGTGAAGAACGTGACGCTCAAGGTGCGGCTCCTTATGAACATTTTTGTATTTCAAAATTAAAAAACCGAAATTGATTAAAGTTTGATTTTTATATTTCTATAGAATGAAAATCTTTGACAATCTATTGTTGTATGGTATCATGGTTTTTGAGTGAGAGTATTTTGATTGATTTTGTCCGAAACTGCCGTTTCCGTTTCATTTCAGGTTACTAATCGTTTTAAATACTTTGCTTTTTAATAGTTTCTGACGCTGCCACCGGGAGATGAACGCAGTCGATTAGTTCCAGTTCTGCAAAAGATTCTAACTCTGTCTTCAGACGAGACGCATAAAGTACAAGCAATCGCTAAAGGTGAAGCTATTTTACACTTTTTTTAAATATAATTATTTATAATATCTTATTGTTCTTTTCGTAAGTAATTTATGTTCTTGGGGTGACTTATACTTTACTTTCCTTACTTTTTAATCTATTCAAGTTCATCGTATAATTTTAGCACTCGCAAATTTGACTTATGTCTTCCTCGTTTTATCACATCTGCAGAAAATACTTAATTTCACCATATTGTGTTATAATAAACATTGCAAATAAAATAAGTCTAGAAACTGACTGCTCTTTAGGGCTGAATTTGGTACCTCTGATGTGGCCTATATAGGTTATATCTATGTAAGATTGCCGACCTCCTATACCCTGTAAAGCAATAAAAAATATAGGGCGATTACTCCTAAATCTAAAAACCTCAACAATTTTCGGAGAAAATTATTACTTATTGTGTCCGGTTATTATACCATCGGACATTAGCATATTTGTGGGTGAAATTATGTAGGTACTAATCACATTTTTAAAGTCTAGTTTAAGATTTGATCAGGGGAAAGCGGATGCATTTTGGGGGCCCCAAGACTGGAGGCCCGGGGTGAGCCCCCTTCCGCCCCCCCTGTTAGTCCCCCACTGCAAAACAAAAGCGTTCTATTTTATATTCTATAGAATACAGACAATATATCATCAACTTTATACGTTATATCTAAAACATACAGACGTACAGGTTGACGACATACGAAATGTTTTGACGCCGTCTTGTCGTATATGCAGTTTGCTTACGCTAAGACTTATATTTAAAACATTTTTGTATTCTTTTGTAAATACTTCTTCGTAATATTGGCTAACCGGTACTATAGAACTTCCTATGACTACCTAATCAATAAGAATGAAGTACCTATTTACCCCCCTACAAGAAATAGAGATTCGTATCTAGTAGAATATTGTATTATATTTTTAATAGCTTAACCAGGAATGTTTAAGCTATTAAAAATATAGTTGTTAATGGAAATTAATTCTTAAATAATTAATTCACTGTGAATGGAATAATAACAGACACAGACCGTCAAGTTTCACAGCATAGCTAGGTAATGCTCACATTACATTCACATTAGCAGCCTGTAAATTTCCCACTGCTGGGCAAAGGCGTCCTCCCCTTTTGAGAATAAAGTTTAAAGCATATTCCACCACGCTGCTCCAATGCGAGTTGGTGGAATACACATGTGGCAGAATTTCGTTGAAATTAGACACATGCAGGTTTCCTCACGATGTTTTCCTTCACCGCCGAACACTAGATGAATTATAAACACAAATTAAGCACATGAAAATTCAGTTGTGCCTGCCTGGGTTTGAACCCGAAATCATCAGTTAAGATGCATGCGTTCTATCCACTGGGCCATCTCGGCTCTTTAATGCTCGCCTCTTACCAAATCTTAAAATTATTTTTTAAGCAATTGTTTCCGCATTTTTTTTTAAATCCATACTAATATTATAAATGCGAAAGTAACTGTCTGTCTGTCTCGCTTTCACGCCAAAACTACTCGACCGATTTATATGAAATTTGGTACACAAATAGTCTAGAGCCTACTTTTTATTTGGAAAAAAGTACTGTAAAGGGTTGAAAATGGGGATGAAAGGTTGTAAGTTGTTGTAAGTATTGTCATTTTTAGAACTAGAAGCATAAAACTTATATTTTAGGGTGTACACTTATAAACTAACTAAATAAAATTTTGGAAATTCTACCCCTAAAGGGGTGAAATAGGGGTTGCACGTTTGTATGGAAGTCCGTAATTTTTAAGTTACAAACATGAAACTTTATATTTGGGATACTGATTAAAAAGGAGTAGATACTTATTTAAGTGTTTCTGCATATTCCATCCCTACGGGGGTGAAATAGGGGTTGAAAGTTTGTATAGAAGTCCGTCATTTTTAAAGATAGTAACATTTATTTTTGGAATACTGATTAAAAATGAGTAGATACGTATTTGAGTGTTTCTAGATATTCTCTCCTGGTACTGGTTCAGATACCCCTAAGGGGTTTAATAGGGGTGGACATTTCTTATTTTAATTATTATTTATATAATTCAATATAAGGTTAGTCTGGAAGTCCGTCATTTTGGAAGTTCATGTTAATTAATTTTGGGCTACCGATTAAAAATGAGTAGATACGCATTTAAGGGTTTCTGGATATTCTACCCTAAAGCCTGAAATACACACCAATGTGGTATACAAAGAGGTCTTACATAAACGTAATATTTTAAGTTAATTTGTAAATATATTCATATTCAACGCGAGCAAAGCCGCGGGTAACAGCTAGTTAATTATAATTATTTTCGTTAATTAATTTATTTAAGCGTTAACGACTCGAAAATTTTGATTTCTAAACTAGAGCATTTAGAATACCGCGATACTTAATTTAAAAACAAGTTAACATATAGGCGGTTACAATAGCAGGAGAAGTAAAGAAAAATAAACAACTTTTCTTTCTAATTGACATGACATATTGGATGTGAAAATTGGTCGAGGTTTTAAACAATTTATGGTATCCATTATGAATTCTTGATAAAATAGCGGTTTGAATATCGGTGACTTTTGTTTGAAATCATTCTTCTTGGTAACAAAGATCGACAGAGATCAAATATCATTTAAAAGTTGAAATTTCTATATGGAAAAGTCTGTTATTGTAGCTTTATTTAAATTAGGATATTAGGACTTTGTTAAAGTATGATAATTTTTCATGCTTTATATGTACATCACGCTACAATCATAAATACCGTTATATTATTATCTATCTCGCGAGATTGCAAACAGTTTTAGCCAGATTAATTTTATTTTATTCGGAGAATAAAAAAATGGCTCTTTCGTATTAAAAAAGGGTTCTTTTTTATTAAAATTAGTATAATTATTAAAGTCTCGACCTGAATTTGTGCGTTTTTAAGGTTTCAGATGGTACCCGACTTTAGTTAATTTATTGTTATAAATTTTCAGAGTAGTTCACAGCGGTTACAAATTAACACATTACAATAAGTATATATATACATATATAAAATAATTTCTTTGTTTCAGGTCATGATCCGAATCCGGGTAAAGGATGGGGCAGCTACCTGCCATGGCCAGGAGGAAAATAAAATATTTTTCTGTAAATTCAAGTTTTAAGAAATGTCTGTGATTAAAACTATATAATGATAACATTTTGATATCAGTCCTTTGTGACATTTCAATGAAACGTTGTTAATAAACCAACAGTTCAGCATGTATTCATATTGATCCATTTAAAAAATACTTAATAAGTTAGTAAAAAGGGGTCTTCATTTACTTAAAACTTTTATACCCTCATCTATTGTTAAAATATTAATATAAATTATAATATGCAAATTTAATTATTTTTCAACAAGTAATAGGTTAAACTTTTTATAGATAAATGCGATTTTGATTTTTTTTTAAGCATGAAATTCAATACATTGAATTTAAAATTGTATATACGTGTATTGATGTTAATTCACTACAGTATTAAATTTAAAACATTTATAACATTCCATCGCATTTGTTTATAAATAATTTTATTTTATTGTTTTGTTAGTTAAAATATTTTTTATTAAGATTTTCAAATATTAAGCATGCATATAAAACATTTTCGAAATAAGCTTTTATTTATTGTCATCTACACCAAAAGTATAAGCAAAATATCAGATCAATTTATATTTGACACTAATATACTAACAGGTTAATAAAATCTTGTAAAAATATGTTGAACTCATAACTGTAGTTATACAATAAATGCTCTTTGTAAGCATAGAAGGAAAATGACATCCTACATCGCGTCACAGTTTTAATGTTTTATGACCGAAAAACAAAAAAATTAAAACGCCAGCCAATAGTCGGTCTTGAACAATATGAAAACAATAAAGGTATGGCAATTGTTAGGAGATTATTGTATGAGAAATCATAACTTTTATTGTACTTACTATTAATAATGAAATATGTTTGGACGTAGTCATTATAATTGTAGTCTACATAACGCCGACCAAATGCGGTGCACGTTCTATAAATATTATGACGGTTTTTCAATTATTTTTACGATAAATATAATTGATTATTTCAATCAATCAAAAAATACACAGCGATTCAAATTTGATTCATTTTTTTAAAGATTATAATTATATATTTAGAATAATAAAATATGATAATAATTTTATTCAGAGTAAAATGTATTGGAATTCCAATAGCAAAAATATTTTTTTAATTATTTTTAAACTTTTTAATATCTTATAAGTATTTGTTATATAATTGGTCTACGATTATAATAATTGTTTTTTTTTTTCATTTAATTTATTAATAAATTCAGTCAAGAATTGATCGTAATATATAGGTATGTGGTACGATTTTCATTTAGCAATAAGTATGTTTTATGAATTTGATTATTATACAAATAATAAATACTTTCAAAACATATAGTTTATTTTTTATTTGACCTAAAATATATCAATGAACTTAAAATTTATTTCATATTACAGAAATTATAGAACTAGTATAAGTGCATTTAGTAAGAACTTTAAGAATAATTATTAGTGGGTAGATATTTATCATACATTATTATATTTTTTGTATTAAAAAGTTTATTTTAATATATTTGAAGGACGAACAAAAAAATAGATATTTGAATTTCATATATTCACGAAATTTTAAAGTCCCAAAACACTCGATATCAATTAAGTAATACATTTTAAAATTATTGTTGAGCTAATTTTGATTAAATTTTATTACACTCGTAATTTATATCGAAATTGCCCTGGCCACAACAATTTATAGTCTGCGACTAGAGAAGAAAATATGAACATCCGTTTTTCTATAAGCGCTTATTTGCAGAAATAGGTTTTTAACATCTTACTTAATTTTAGTTAGTAACAAATAAAATCTCGAATAATATTTTAAAAGTAGATTTATAAGAAAAATAAACCGTATTCTTAAGTAAGAAAAATAAGGAACACATTTGATTTTATTGATTGCAATTCCCGGGTGAACTGCCATAGCGCATGCTTGAAAATCGCTAGGAAAATTCGTCACTGCAGCTGCGAAAGGTGAGTCTCTTCAAGTTTTTCTTTGTTATTAATTGTTCTCGCGGTAGGAATTAATACTGGTGAGTTAAATGGAGTTATGAATAATCAATGTATCGGTGTGGTTTAATTTGAAAATATATATTTCTCGCAAATTTTATATCCATAACTTTACCGGTAGCCCATATTAATTACGCAATTTGATGTTTTACCTACTCAATTTATTTGTACTTAAATGACTGAGTGAAAACTGTTTAAGTTGTGATTCATGATTTACATCTATTTTATAAACATACCATATCCCAATAATATAAAACAACGAAATCAATATATTTTTTGCGCATCTTTTTTTAAAACGCCTATTTGGCCTTTGCGCTTTGCGTTATTATAAATATTTCATAATAGGATTATATATTTTCTAAATTTAAACTTATGACAGTGCGCTCGTTTATTTTGTTTCACCATTGTCATTGTTTTTATTGAATATCGCAATAGATATGATAGAAAAAAAATAAGTCAAGTAAAAATTTGACAGACAAAATATTCGCTGATTCGATTTCCGCACAAGATGGAGGCCGTAATTTTGCCGGCAAGACCATGTGCGAACTGATGATGTCTCCTGAACACATGCCACGTATTCCAATAGGCGACATACAACTTCTAATTTTGCAAGTCGGAGCATGTCATTTGCAAATACATCTGTTTAAATGCATATAGTTTAGTCGGCTAAAATTAGAGTGTATGCACTCCCGTGATAATAATCTATTTGATTTCTTAGTCCGATGCGCAGTATCTCTATCGTTTAAAAAGTTTAATAATCATAATTATTAGCGCTTACGTAAAAAAATAGTTTTAAGGTATTTTCATTGAATATTTTAAATCTTAAGCGAGTAAGGCTAAAATTTATATGGTTCGACGTTGAATTTCTTGAATGTCCATAAATGATATACCTACATTGGTGGTTCAAAATCGATCGGTAGTTATTACTGAAGATATTTGTAGGTATATTGTGAGAGTCAGTCGCGAAGTGTTCTATATTTGGGTGAAAGGCTGGCTGTATCGATGTCCCGGACGTCCTGCGCACGCCCGGAGCAGCTCGTCCCGGAGATTTGCTGCCAGTTGAATCGAAGCCTCCCACTTAGTGCATTCCAAACTTGGGCAGTGCATTCGTTGTTTCATTTCAACACTGTGATTATTTTATAAGTGATTACATGCAATTAACCGACCTTGTAAAGGACTGGATTTATGAGGAAGGTAATTTAAAAAAAAGAGAATATTCCGAGAAATGAATTTGTCTTTGTTAGGTATATCATAATTATCAGACCTCGGCACTGATTAATGACGTTGATAGATAAATTTAAATTTACAATTTAATCGAAAGTTGTTTTCTGTATTACTATGCAGGAAAATATAAATATATTAAAATATGCTCAAAACTTTCAAGGTATTTTTTATTTTATTGAAAGAAAATAGGCGTAAAGGTCGTATTGATTTTTAATTTCCTGTTCCGCTTCCGTGGCTATTAAAATATTTATTCTTAACAAATTCATCGAGCTTATTCGAACAATTGGGAAATATGCCTAAGTAGTATTTTATTCTGCAATATTTACCCTTTGACTTACGTTTATTATAAAACCATAGTCTTACTTACGTTCTTTTGTAAGTTATTCCAACAAACCAACATCAACTATGTAAGAATACCTATCGTATTAAATATACTTACAGTTTTTAAATTGTACTTATATTTGTTAATTGCATTAAAATGTAAAAATGATGTATCCCATAAGTTACATAAACACCTACGCACTAGACGCACAAGTAGACATACGCAATGTCGTCGAACAGCCGAAGTGTTGTATAATATTTACTTTAGAAGCAGGAACATACAACCTGCTGTATCGTGCGTAAGTTGTGATAATGCCGCATTAGACCAATGCGCAAAGATGACTTTCAAAAATTTTATATAACAAAAACTCCTATAGACAATGTAACTAAAGCCTACAATATAAGTCAGATTATGGATGAAATTAAATGAAAAAGTATTTTGCGTTTATTATTGCCGAAAATCTATAAACATTATCAATGACTGGTACCTTATTAGTCACCCCACTATATCATTTGATAACTTAATTATTCTTAATTTTTTATACATATACAACCCTATTCAAAAGTTTTAAAATGCTGCTTAACAGTATTCTTAATGCGTATTTTGTTTATTTATCAGATCTTAATTGTTGAAATCGCGCAATCAAAACCAAAATGGGTAAAGAAAAGACGCACATTAACATCGTCGTAATCGGCCACGTCGATTCTGGAAAGTCGACCACCACCGGACACTTGATCTACAAGTGCGGTGGTATCGACAAGCGGACCATCGAGAAGTTCGAGAAGGAGGCACAGGAAATGGGCAAAGGTTCATTCAAGTATGCTTGGGTAAGATTTTTTTTAAGAATAATGCAGGATCTCTTTTTAATCGCGAACTATTTACGATCGTTACATACCTGCAGGTTTTGGACAAGTTGAAAGCAGAACGCGAGCGAGGTATTACTATCGACATCGCCCTGTGGAAGTTCGAGACCGCTAAGTATTATGTCACCATCATTGACGCACCCGGTCACAGAGATTTCATCAAGAACATGATTACTGGAACTTCCCAAGTACGTGGTGCTACGACGTAAACACTATAGAAATATACAAATGTTGTTTTTATGTATATTTATTTTGTTTCGACCCAGGCTGATTGCGCCGTTCTGATCGTGGCGGCCGGTACTGGAGAGTTTGAAGCTGGTATCAGCAAGAATGGACAGACGCGTGAGCATGCTCTGCTTGCTTTCACGCTCGGCGTGAAGCAGCTGATCGTAGGGGTCAACAAGATGGATTCCACCGAACCTCCGTACCACGAGGCACGCTATGAAGAAATCAAGAAGGAAGTTTCTTCTTATATCAAGAAGATTGGTAAGTTTTCTTATACTATTTAGTATTTTGTAATTATTGTAATTTAACTGATTTATTAATAAACCTACTTGGGTGATACTTTTTAAAACTATAGTTTTATATCATGTCATGGACAAATTAATACGAATTGTGTAAATTTAATATATTTATTTATTGCCTACATAGTTATTTTGATCATTTATTATCTTATAAACATTGGGCTAAGGATTGATTTCAAATATTTGATAAATAATGAATAAGTGACATAATAAGAACCTGTTCTGGGAGTGAATAAGTATTCGGTTAAAAGGCTACAACCCGGCGACGGTGGCTTTCGTGCCCATCTCGGGCTGGCACGGCGACAACATGCTGGAGCCGTCCGACAAGATGCCCTGGTTCAAGGGGTGGACCATCGACCGCAAGGACGGCAAGGTCGAGGGCAAATGCCTCATCGAGGTCAGGCATGAGACAGATATACATCATTAAATCGATATTTTTTTATTAGTTTTTGTAAATATTTTATTTTTGGACCGGCACAAAAGTTGGCCTAATGATGCTTTGTAGATTTTAAGCAGCTTAAGTAATATATTAACAATAAAATAAATATATCACTGAATTTGTATAGTGATTATTAAATGGCTTACGCTTTCTTATGGGTGTTAAACCAATCGAATGATATGGTTCAGGCTCTGGACGCGATCCAGCCTCCCTCTCGACCCACCGAGAAGCCTCTCCGGCTGCCTCTACAGGACGTATACAAGATTGGCGGCATCGGAACCGTGCCCGTCGGCCGAGTCGAGACAGGCATACTAAAGCCAGGTGAGTGGCGAGTATTTGAGAGATGAGATATATCTACATAGGTCTATTGAATGCCATAAAAATAATTGAAAATTGTATTGATTAGGCATGGTGGTCGTATTCGCGCCGGCCGCCATCACCACCGAGGTGAAGTCCGTGGAGATGCACCACGAGGCCCTCCAGGAGGCCATGCCCGGAGACAACGTGGGCTTCAATGTCAAGGTAATGCGTCACGACTATTGTATATACACGGTGTTCACATTGGCACAGTCGTATGGATGTATGTAATATTTTTTGAAAGGGAACTAATAATTATATTAATGGACTTATTTCATTGACAATAAATAGAACACGAATAGCTTAATAGCACAATTATAATTTAGTAGAACTGACTATCTTGGTGGTTACGTGAATTCATTCGTTATAAATCACCATCGTTTAATATTTCAACATATAATATATATGAAATAAATAAATATGTCCACGACAGAACGTATCGGTGAAGGAGTTGCGCCGCGGCTACGTGGCCGGAGACTCCAAGAACTGCCCGCCTAAGGGAGCCTCCGACTTCACTGCACAGGTTAGTGTTATTATAAAATAATCACTTAAATTTTAAAAATGTTAAAGTAAAATGAATAGTCTTTAATAGTTAATAAATGTATTATATTGACTTTAAAGGTCCAAGTATTTGGAGCTGTACCCAACATTCTTCTCGGAATAAAATAATCTCAAAATATGAGATGAATTGTACAGAAAATACATAAATATTTGATTAACTCAGTAGCGCTTGCTCGAAACTCAGTCCATCTTCGACATTTTAACCACTACCCGTATTAGCTAACTGTTGTAGTAAAAACTAATCGCACGACATTAAACATTATTGTGATTAACTTATTAATATTTTTTGTTCAATAAAAATCGTGTAATGACGCGTTACAACACGACTAGCGATAATTAATTACAGTAGACAGGTTTCAAGTTTGTATGAAATTCATAATCACAGTGCAAACTCGTTTCGATATAAACATATTAGATACCAACGTCTTGGTCAATGATTGGTCTTACGTAACGAATTAACTTGCCGCCGAAACACCTGTTATACGTAAAGATAAATAATACGAAACGTAAACAAATAAAAAACAATATTCTTTAGGCACACTTGTGCCATGTTGGACTTTATTTTTTTATTAAGCATAAGGGCTGCGCGTTTGGGCCACCTAATGGTAAGCGTTCCCAACCGCCTTAGAAATGACGCTTTTAGAAATATTAACCGTTCCTTATACGTCACGAATGTGCCACCAGCCTTGGGATATCCCATGTACTTGCGTGTAGTTACGCTGGCTCACACATCCTTCAAACCGAACACAACAATACTGAATATTGTTGTTTGGTGGTAGAATGTCTGACGAGTGGGTAGCACCGACCCAGACGGGCTTGCACAGAGACTTGCTACCACCAAGTAAAATTGAATTAGTACTCATAGCAATAGTATTTTGCGCATTAACGTGATTGGGAATAATAAACGTATTACGTTTAAACTAAGTACGTAAAAAATTATAATTTCAGCATTCGGCGGCCTTGTTACAGTTTTATCACAGTATGTTATAGATTGTATAAGAGTTACAATTGCATCGCAATCATTATAAATACCAGTTTCTTGCGGCATTTGTATGTGTGAAATTAACTCTGTTTCTGCTAAAACTATCGTAATGTTATTATTATTCTTAAACTTTTTAAGTTGAGAAGCACACTTACCCTCATTTACCTTTATATAAGTATATTTGTCAATCGGCGAATAATAATGAAATTTATATTTTTTGTTACGTAATCTGTAATTAACTCTAAATATAATGTTTGGAATTTAATAATTGTGTGGTTCTTTATCTAACGCAACTTTAAGAATGAATGAGGGTGAAATATTAATTTAATTATTTAAAAACGTGTTTAGACCAACGTAAGGTTTTAAATGGTAAATGACCGAGTCTTTATCCTTATTTAACGTAGGGTACGTAAACCTTATATGGGCTCTAAAATCCCTTCATTTATCCTATTTTTATAGGCTTGCCCTTTAGGGCGTAACTCGAGCTAGGGCTTCTTAATGGTAATATTTTTCCAAACTGCAATTTTTTGGTTGCCTAAATTTTTGTTTGACAAGTTATCCATAGCCCTTATTAACCACAAGAAGACTAAAGCCATATGAGACCAAAACAACATATTTATTAAGGATTTCTGAAAAATTGCGTTTTGGACATTGACGGCGCTGTTATCGGAATATTGGAAGTAAAATTAAAGTGGATATAATTAGTTAAGATAAAGTAGTGAACAATAGCTTCCATACAATTCTCTCTGTGATTGGAGAGAGAATAGCATAGGTCATGTCCAAGTTCTACTGACCCTGCTCGTACGCAGTGAAGTCAGCTCGTATAGTCAAGACAACTCAATACACGTTGCATTGCACGTATTCTTTACAGTTCACTTTGGCCCACTGTGATACTCGAGAACCGGCTATTCAGTTTATTACTCGTAAATTTATGCAACAATGTTGATTAATTTTATCACAAAAAAAATCTCTTGTGTTGGCACTAAACCAGGTGTGTGTCAGAGCTTGAGCTTACTCAATAGGTACATTATATTTCAACTGAGTAAATATTATCTACATATACTAAATTGAAATTTTATAGGCTATAAATAAGCACTGGCGAGATACAAAATGCTGTATATCCGTAACCGCCGTTTATAAAAACAAAATACCGTCATAATTAAAAATCAAAGATTAAAAATCCTACAGCTTTTCATAATGAATTCTTAAGCGTAGTTTACATATTGAGTTGTCGGAGAATCGAGTACATGATAAGGGCGTATGCAGGTGATAGTGCTGAACCACCCGGGGCAGATCAGCAACGGGTACACGCCCGTGCTGGACTGCCACACGGCGCACATCGCGTGCAAGTTCGCCGAGATCAAGGAGAAGTGCGACCGTCGTACCGGTACTCGTATTCGATGAGTTTACATTCATATAATAACATTTCAGTATACAAATGTTTGTTTCTCGTTAATTCGCCAAACGAAGATCGAGTTTTTTCCAGTTTTTTACTAAAGTGATAATTTTTCGACGAAAATCCAATATCATTATGCAAGTTAAGTAGAAACTTAGGGTGAAAATCTTTCCTTTGATACCTACTGCGATTGAGATAGCTTTCGACATTGCATCTTCAATCTTCGGTTTGGCGAATGATAACGAAAGCGATTTGATGCATTAAATTGAGATAACATTCTTGATATTAATAAACGAAATCGACATTCAACGTTGTCCGAAATTAGCCTAGGGTATGTGTATAATAAACAATAGGTTCGGCCCATAATGATCACGTGAGCTCACTTTTAGGCAAGACTACTGAAGTGGAACCGAAGTCGATCAAGTCCGGAGATGCGGCCATCGTGACGTTGGTCCCGACCAAAGCGCTCTGCGTCGAGTCGTTCCAGGAGTTCCCTCCGCTCGGCCGCTTCGCCGTGCGCGACATGCGCCAGACCGTCGCCGTCGGTGTCATCAAGGTAACGTGCGCGCGCACACACACACACACACACACACACACACACACACACACACACACACACACACAAG
Organism: Vanessa tameamea; assembly: GCF_037043105.1. Classification (NCBI taxonomy): domain Eukaryota; kingdom Metazoa; phylum Arthropoda; class Insecta; order Lepidoptera; family Nymphalidae; genus Vanessa; species Vanessa tameamea. The sequence continues at coordinate 5,842,097 of NC_087313.1, read as the reverse complement.
CACAACCAAGGAATGTCTAAATAATGCTAATGCGTATAACCTTTAGATGAACAGTGAACACTTTCCATCGAGTTGCTTATCAACCTACGTAGTACAAAATACTATTAATTAAGTTATTATACGCAGCTATAGAGTGCCTAACTCATACTGACCTAACGTTGTCCTCTGAACCTTTTAGTTGTCGCGTTCAATGCCTTATCTGTTATGAGATTTTTAGTTGGGCGAAGAAGATTTAGGAATTTGCGCACACGCATTTAAATAATCGAATTCGATCGCGAGGACGTCATAATAGGATCAGTGTAGTCTTCATATAATGTCTTCCAGCGGTCATTTTGTAACACTAGCACGCATTTAATATTTGATATTATTACTAGACTGCATTTGTCTTGACGTTATTACTTACTCAATGACCTTTGTGAATGATTAGCTCTAATGCTCTTATCTAACCTTAGACTAGCATGGAATATGGACTTGTAACGCTAATAAGTACTAGACATATTACCAATAAGAACTTTCGTATGTCTATCCAATAAAATATATTTATTTTGTTTCAGAGTGTAACCTTCAAGGAGGTTACTACAGGCAAAATCACCAAGGCCGCCGAGAAGGCCCAGAAGAAAAAATAACTATGGGGCACTTCAACGAACAAATCGCAGCTGGTAGCCAACTCCCGCAGCGCTGCGAGCCCCTCACCCTCAACCTCTTCCCCTACCAGACTTATCCCCAAGCCCGGCTTCCTCTCGATTCCCGAGGCACCCCTTCTTCCAACCCACTCTCCTCGAGATGTAAGTGTATTTTGGGATGCGGAGAGCTCGTTTGATTCTGAAGTGGAAGACGAGTTTCCCCCACCCTGTCCCCTCAGTAGTGTCCCCTCAGTGTACTCCCCCCATCGGAGCTTCTTCAGTGGTGACATCGACATCCCCGACTCGTGCATTTATCAGAACAAGATACTCAAGTTTATTCGTTTTAGTTACTATTACATGTTAAGTTTATGTATTTGTGCTTATTTTAGGCGTAAGTTACTCACCAAGTCTGAGTTTCCGTACTCTCGTTACGTTTTATTTTTCCATCGCAAGGAATTCAGGAGGAAAGGCGCGATAAATGAAATTGAATCTTTAGACCTTATTGATCGCGTGTCGTTGATATTTGAGATTCTGTCCTATCAGTGTCTCATCACGAAAGTACTTAAGTGTATATTCTCTACTCTGTGTTTAGTTTTCCTGGGTTGTTTGGTTCGTATGCTCTTCGACTACGTTACCTGTCCCGCTCACGAAAAAAGCGAATTTGACGATTTATTACAGCATGACGACGTAATTTTAAATACCTAGTTTTGTCATAAAGTTATGAACTTATTTAAGATTAATCTTTTCCATACTTCAGTAGGTAAAAATAAAAAGTTATTTTCTTAAGATTGAACATGTGTATGTAAGTAGAAGATAAACATCAGAGTGTAGAAATGAGGGTAGGCAGTTCTAAACGGACTACCCATAGTTGATTTTAGACGTATGTTATAAAGCGTTAAGAACGTTTTGATAGAAATTGAGGAATTTGTAAAGTGAAATGTAATTTCTGTTCCTAGTTTAAACTATCTATACCCTTATTTTATAAAATTAATTTGCCTGTTGACGGTAAATACGCAAAGGTTTAAACATTCAATTTGGATTTCCATAACTGTTTAGATTTACATAGGTACGGAGAGAACTCAATCTTATTAAGCTAAATGTATCTTTGTAATTTTTTCAATAATTTTGTAAAGACCTTGATCCTGATAAACCAATAAAGAAGCTACTGGTATCGATAATTTTATTTCAAACGTCAAGTAAATTAACCTAGCATGACTTGCACAACAGATCACATCCACTCGCAATTACAAACTATCGTTAGTTTTCTTGGCTTGGAGTCAAACGCCACATTAAATTGTCTCATTGACAAACAAAATTAGCGTTCATCAGAATGACTTTGTGCCTTTTGGCCTTTTCAATGGCCGGTCATCTTGACGTTAGAATGACCGGACATTATTTATTTTTTTGTTTTAATCTGGGTATCAAATATTTAAAGTTACTAAGTACTTAGTACTAAATAAGTACTAAATGCTGGTATAATTTTAAAGCTAATCTGCCACTTTGTACATTCATTCTGATGCGCGCATAAAAGTAAGTACCTGTTTTAAGTAATATATTTTTTAGAACCCACAACACTTGGCGAAAGCAGTGCAGTGCAATTATCAGTACCAATCAATTATTTGAATTATTTTTTGTACCAAATGTATATGTAATTCCCTGAAAAAGGGAAATCAAACACAAAAATACTTCTGTACGGAAAAGTGAAAAATTTGAATTGTATTTACCTAATATAATTTTATGACTGATTGACATACAACGCACAGCATAAACTGGTGGTTCTAACGGGATTAAATTTTTCACAGGATTTTTAAAATTCCTCTCTTAAGGGGTTAAATGAGAAATAGAAATTCTTTAGACGACCTTCGTGGTCGAGTAGTGTGTACAACGGTTTTTATGGGTACGCCACTCTGAGATCCCGGGTTCGATTCCCGGCCGAGTCGATGTAGAAAAAGTTCATTAGTGTTCTATGTTATCTTGGGTCTGGGTGTTCGCGGTACCGTCGTTACTTCTGATTTTCCATTACACAAGTGCTTTAGCTACTTACCTTGGGATCTGAGATGTATGTGATGTTGTCCAATATTTATTATTTATTTATGTTATTTCCGAAAATTATAAATATGAAAAAAATATTTAGGCTTTTTCTTGGCTAACGAGTAAAAGACAATTGTTCCAGTGTTTTTGAAAATTCATCATCTAAAAGGATTACTTTGGGATGGAATGTTTGGATGGAAGTTCAGCATTTTTTTCGATACTAGAATTAGGTAACCGATGTTAAGTATTCTTCTTATGGAGCAATGACTGTTCAGCAATTTAAAATATAATTTGTCATTTAAAAGAGTGAAATTAAGGATACAGATGTTTGTCATTTTTGATATTCGAAATATATATATGAAATAGTTTTTAGGGGCGAAAGGGGCGGCTCGCCTCGGGCCTCCAGTCTGGGGGGCCCCCAAATTTCCCTGCGGTCCCCTGATCAAATCCTAAACGAGACTTTAAAAATATGCTTAGTACCTACATAATTTCATCAAGATCAAAACATTACAGCCATCTAGACTACGCGGTACTAATATTCTTTTAACTTCGCTGAAAACTTTGGGGGAATCCCCGTCTTTGTAGTAGATAGTGGGTACTACCCCAGGAATCAATGAATGAAGTGCAATCACTATTGTATTCACTACTGATTTAAAATGTATTAAATTTCATTACGTTGATATTTAATAGTTTATTAGTATGTTCTGATATATTCGCGTACGGGTAAGACTTTTTTCAAATTAACATAAACACTTATTTATACACACAAATGTAAACTGGATAAAAAACTTGTAAAACTATTTTTTTTTTAAGCTGGGTGGCCTCATTTAATTTTGCCGCCCACGGCCCCTGCCGGGCTTAGTTTGCCACTGGTGCATGGTATAAGCATGTAACCCAAAAATTTTAGAACTTAAGATGCATTGGATGTAATGGATTTCTTTATGATGTTTCCAATGGCATATCCCATCCGGTAAATCGGGTAAAAATAAATAAACTATACAAATAAAAGCCTGATCCTCAAAAGAGATAGAGAAGCAGAAAGTATCGCGCCTAATTTCTTGCTAGGGATGAGTTTGAAAAAGCTCGAGATCTACATATTTGCATTTGCCGCCTAGCAGTGCCAGTACAGCTTATATTTAACTTTTGGAACAATTATATTTTATAGTTAGCCTATTCGAAAATAAAAATAATATATTTAAATTATCAGAGTTGGTGCTTTTCTGACGACTAGATCGTGATAAAACTTTATAAAATAACATGACTAATATTATACCAATAATTATCCTTGTAATAATACAACCAAATTAGACCTTAACTTCACATATTAAGTAATTAGTTTTAGTTAATAATTAACTACTTTTAAATTATAGGTAATTAACTTACAACATTTTATTGACAAAAGTATTAAATTTTAAGCAGATATTAAGTTAATTATTACATTTAATAAAGTCACCTTCAACTTAAAGGTCACAGCAACAAAAATGCCGGATTTTTTACAAGATAACTCTGACTAGATTAGCCTATTAGCGATGTTTACAAATTAAAATGGCGATTCAATCGATATTGATCTCGATCTTCAACTGTCTTTTGTACAGTTAGAACATCAATTGAATTTGTTTATATAGTTATTTACAATAAACAAAAGTTGGTCACACGATAATTATAAATAAATTCAAAGTTAGTATTATTAATTAAAAATTTAAATAATTGATGTATACCTACGTTTCTGAAAACAAATACTCTTAACGTTAGAACAAAAGAACAGTGTAGATTTTTAAATATTTTATTCATTTTGTGATCTGAAACTAGCTTCAGAAACTTAAATTATATATGACGATGTGAACAATGCTTTCTCCGTAATAGTACATTGGTTTAGTGTTAATAATTTAATGTTAAATAGTAAAAAGACAAAATGTATTAAATTCACTACTCCTAATGTAAGATCTCCCATTGTAAGATGTGACAAAACGAGTGTACTTTTAAATGGGGAATCATTACATGTTTTAGAATCAACAGAGACCCTTTGTATGAAAATAGACTAAGCTCCAATGGGGCCCCCATATAAATAAATTGGCGAATAGACTCAGCTCTGCAGCCTATGCGGTAAAAAAAATTAGACTTTTGACTGATGTGGATACGGCTCGCCTTGTGTATTTTAGTTATTTCACACAGTATAATGTCGTATGGCATCCTACGCTGGGGTAATGCAGCTGACATTAATACCATTTTTGTACTGCAGAAGAGGGCTATTCGTGCAATTTATAACCTGGACCCAAAAGATTCGTTAAGAGGAAAATTTAAAGAAAATAAAAAAGTGACTGTCTCAATTTGTTTTTGATAATGTTATGTATGTACGCAACTAACAATTATAATAAAAAAAAACTTAAGAGGAGGTTGGCATTATAATGAAATTTTGTAGTAATCTTGAGTGTAGCGATTAGAATATATTAATTGCGAAAATTAACAAGTATTTAGAAGGAGAGTAGCAGTATAGTAAATGGTAGCGAGTAGAATTGTGGTATATTATATTAATAGAATCTTGATGTAATAGGCGCGAAAAATTTCATTTCTGAGATCATTTTCTAAACAATTTGTGAATGTTAGCGCAGTCTGAACACGTATTTTCGATTTTACGAACTGTTTCTATTTCGTTTACTCTATTTTCTACTTTTTTTACGTCTTTTACGTATTTCATGTTTTATGGTAGCTTGTAGTTGGTTTTCTCACTTCTCAGAGTTAAGAAGGTCAGGAAAGTTGCTTCGCATTGTTAAAAAATAATAATAATATTCAACAACAAATCAGGGCCCTTGATTCAAGGATGCCTTTTGCTTAAAATTATTTTAACCGAAACTGTCAAAACTAACAATTACAAAGTTTATAATTTTTCATTCCTAGTTTATTCTGACAATTTCCTTAATTAACAAAATCAACATTTACAAAGACAACAGACAGACAGATTTCTTAAAAACAAAAAATAATTAAATTAGCGTGGCCTTGGAATTTCACACAGTTATAATTAATCAAAATATTCAACAAATAAACTTATCCATTTTGAGTGAAGTGAGTACGTTACTGCTTGAAAAGTAACCACAAACTTGACAAAAAAACAAATACAACATGAACACTGGTATTAAAAATACAATATTTACATTACTTATATTAAAAAAGCAATACTATCAAAAAATCGCTGACTATCGATAGTCCAAAACTATCGACACTATCGATAGTAGCAATAGTATCGCTAGTACCAATAGTATCGATAGTATCGATAGTATTGATCAATACGATACTATCGATAGTACTATCGATATCCTGAATAGTTTTCGAGGTCACCTATCGATAGTTCTGCAAAGCTGGTGTAAAAAGATTTTGGACTTTGACTTTGAGTTACCAGTGTATGGAAAATTTTCCCGGCATAACAGATAAATATTGAAATTACAAAAAAAAAATCAGATGTTGATACTGTGAATGAAATAAAATAAAACTTATAAAAACTTATAATTCAAAATAATCTAAGTCTTCATTTTCAGTTATAATCTTATTTGGTCTTTACAATTGTAACTAAGGTCTCATTTCGAAAAGTGCTGTGCAACATCTATGAGGAATATTTCATTTCAACGATTCATATTTAGAGTTTTTATTTTTAAATGATGAACATTCATCTATCAGTAATTAAGCATAATAATTAATAATACAATTAATGGAGGACAAAGCATAGTTATAATTATTAATTATCATAGTATAATTAAAAGTTTAGTTCAGTGAATTTTATTAATTGCATATCATTAAAAGTGTTTAATTTTCCTGCAATGTTTATAATAACTATTTAAGATTTATTTTCCTTAATTTAGTATATTTTAGTCATAGTGCAGAATAATTTAAAAAGTTTTAATCATATTATTGTAGACTGTAACTCTATTATCTTCGAAAAATGATAAATTAATAGCCTTCAACACATTTTACACATTCAGGAACTTTTCTATAAAAATGGACAAATTAGCAACATTTTATCAGGAGATTTCAATATATATATAATTTTACATTGATTTATAATATAGTACGGTAGGCTAAATAATATTTCAGATATTATTACTTTAAAAAAAAAGTTGTCACATTGACGTTAACAATGACGTTATCCATTGACATTGACAAATTCGAATTGGATATTGGTGTTTATTTAAATGGATAGTTAGAAGTCATAGTAGAACTGGTTTTTGCCGATGCTTGCTGATATTTACGATACCAACAAGTAGTATCTACGATAACGAAACATGATGACGTGTGCTTTGCCGTAAGTGAAAGTAACTTATTAGTGGTAGGAGTTATATACGAAGGCCTTCAATATCGGTTGTATATTGTGTTGCGCGCAGTCTCTCGTTAGTTGTGGTTTCGTGCACCCGAATCTGCGTAAACGTTCTGCTCCGCTTACGATGTGTGGAATTTTCGCATACATTAATCATCTTACGCCTAAGACCCGGCGAGAGATATTGGAATTGCTCGTAAATGGATTGAAACGCTTGGAATACCGTGGTTATGATTCAGCGGGTGTCGCTATCGATGCTGCGGATCAAAAGGATATAGCCGTTGTGAAGAAAAGTGGAAAAGTAGCCGCCCTCGAAGAATTACTTCAAGAACGTAGCCTTGACTTAGCTGTTGAAGAAACTGTAGAATCGCATTGTGGTATTGCTCACACTCGTTGGGCAACTCACGGTGAACCGAGTGCCATCAATTCGCATCCGCAACGATCAGGCGAAGACAATTCGTTTGTTGTTATCCACAATGGCATCATTACTAACTATAAAGAAGTCAAAACTTTCCTTGAGAATAAAGGTTATGAATTTGAATCCCAGACTGATACTGAGATAATTGCTAAGTTGATACACCACATATATTACCAACACAAGGACTACAGCTTCCAGGAATTGGTTGAACAGGTAACTCAGCAACTCGAAGGAGCTTTTGCTTTGTGTTTCAAGTCTCGTTTCTTCCCAAATGAGTGTGTGGCTACAAGACGTGGTAGCCCTTTGCTTGTTGGTATTAAAACAAGAAGGCGCTTATCGAGTGACCATGTACCTATTATGTATACTAACAATAAAGCAACTAGAGGAGTGGTGCCCTCAGTGCCCAGAGTTAACAGTCATGCTCACTTTGAGCCAGAAGAAGAAAGAGATGTTGAATATTTCTTTGCTTCTGATGCTTCAGCTGTCATAGAGCATACAAATAGAGTGCTCTACTTCGAAGATGATGATGTTGCACACATTAGGGATGGAGTTCTCAGCATTCATCGTATGTCTGGAAGCAGCACGGATCCTCATCAGAGGGAAATCTTAACTCTGAAACTTGAAATACAGCAGATTATGAAAGGTAATTATGATTATTTCATGCAGAAAGAAATTTTTGAACAATCCGAATCTATTGTAAACACAATGAGAGGACGTCTAAACTTTGCTAATGGCACAGTTACTCTAGGTGGAATTAAGGATTATATTCCAGAAATCAAGAGATGCAGACGGTTAATGTTGATTGGATGTGGTACTAGTTATCATAGTGCTGTTGCTACACGTCAGTTGTTAGAAGAGTTGACAGAACTCCCAGTGATGGTTGAATTGGCTTCTGACTTTTTAGATAGAAACACACCTGTTTTCCGTGATGATGTCTGTTTCTTTATTTCACAATCAGGAGAAACTGCTGATACACTTATGGCCCTCCGTTATTGTAAACGTCATGGAGCTCTTATTGTTGGTATTACTAACACTGTTGGTAGTTCAATTTGTCGTGAATCGCACTGTGGAGTACATATTAATGCTGGACCCGAAATTGGTGTTGCCTCAACAAAAGCATATACATCTCAGTTTGTGTCTCTGGTTATGTTTGCCTTAGTCATAAGCGAAGATCGTATTTCACTTCAAAAGCGAAGGGCCGATATTATCGAAGGTCTGCATGAATTAGACTCTAAAATTCGACAGGTACTAGCACTAGATGAGAAGGTAAAAGCTCTGGCCGAAGACCTTTACCGGCAACGATCATTACTTATAATGGGTCGTGGATATAATTTTGCTACTTGTCTAGAAGGGGCCTTAAAAGTAAAGGAGCTGACATATATGCACAGTGAAGGCATTATGGCGGGAGAATTGAAGCACGGTCCACTGGCTCTCATTGATGATTCTATGCCAGTTATGATGATAGTAATGCGTGACCCCGTTTATACGAAGTGCATGAATGCATTGCAGCAAGTAACAGCACGTCAAGGTCGGCCAATCGTGGTTTGCGAGGAAGGAGATACGGAGACTACATCTCTCGCATCTCGTGTACTTGAAGTTCCGAAAACCGTAGATTGTTTACAAGGTGTTCTTACGGTCATTCCTATGCAATTATTAGCATATCATATAGCTGTTTTGCGAGGATGCAATGTAGATTGTCCGAGAAATCTCGCTAAATCAGTAACCGTTGAATAATTTTATTACCTAAGTATAATATACATTATAAATATACGATTTGACGATCTCTAGCTCAACTACTTGTTGCAAAGGAATTTAATATACCTACTTAACATGTGATATTAAATAAAAGTAAATTACAATCTTTTAAAGGCCAATGTAGCTGGAGCTATTTGCGCTAAATGACAAAACGGCTTAAGTGTTATTATACATAAACTTACATATTTTTATTTTTTAATTGACTATAAATCGACATCTTAAAGTGATTATAAACCTATATCGAAATTTTAATAACACAACGGAGAATCGAAGAGTTTTATGAAATTATTCATTAAATGAAAATTTGGAATAATTACGTATATTATTAAATATATGTATATTATAACTTTCTTAAGTGATTTTTAAATGGTAAAAGTAAACACATTTTTGTTATTATATCGGTTTGTAATTAAACATTCCATTTTTAATGGGATAAAATTAAACTAAGGCATTTTACGTAACATTCCACTGCTACATTTAAAAGCGATTAACAAAACATTACAACATTATTATCAGAAAATATATCAAGGCCGTGCCTCTCGTTCGTTTGAACCAAATCTGTTTGAGAGAATTATATGAATAATTGTAATAGTCGTTACAAAGCTCCATCTCTGTTGAGTGCCTTAGATATTCATTTACTTCATGGAACATTAACAAAATATAAATGCCTTTTAAGTATTTCCTCTGTAAAAATACTCTCACTAATATTTTTAAGTTTTAGATGTGATAGAATATAGGAATATTATTTTTCCAAAAACAAAATGTAAAAATAACAAAATATCTGTCATTTTAATTATACATTTTCATTTCGCTATAACTTTCAAAAATGTTTACGACCAATTTTGAATAAATATTTTATTATTTTTATGTATGTATGTAGCAGTAGTGAAAAAATCTTTTTACTAATTAGAAGAATTATTGCATTTTAAGAGCATTATTATTTTACGATTGAAGTAATTTTTTTGCAAAACGGAAACAGTAGGTTTTGATCTAATTACCAATAAACAAGGAAACGAACTAAAATAAGATTTGATAACAATTTGATGATGAGATACAGGTATTAATAAAATACAATAATTTGAGTATTTTGGACATATTTTTATACAAAAAAATAGTAATCCATGTATGCAATAACAGTTTAACTACTTTAACAGTTCGCACACGATACAGAAGGTAAACATCCTGCTCGAAAATAAGTGAGTTTAAAAATATCCATTTGTAGAATTATATAATAGGTAGAGATATCTTAGAAATAATTTGGTTCATAAAAAATATTTAAATTTAAAGGCCTCTATTTTTCTTTCTTATTTGATTTTATATAACGCGGTTCGCTAGTCACAACAAAAAATAAATGGTTAAGAAAGAATGATGTTAATAATTGTTATGGAGATTTTTTTTAATGTCTACTCTTGGACTCAAACGTATATATATAAGATGTCTAAATTCAAATAAAAATTGATACTTAATACCTACTTTAAGTCCTACTTTTTCTTTTATTCATATAAGGTATATTTTTAATGGTGAAACTCCTTTTTATGTGATAAATATAAAGAAATTATTATTATTTACGCACACTTTTCGTGCAAATACAATTTAAAATATTATGTAAATTCTGTTAAATTTTTAACTATTCTATGTAAAATAGAATCTGTACAACAGATGATTTTGTTAATAATTATTTTAAATTTGTATTTTATTTAGTATTTTAATAATAAATATATAAGTTTAATTTTATATGATGTTTTTTTTTCGAATAATATTCCAAATGCACAATTACTTTACTAAATACTTACTTTATATGCTTAATATCGTTCTGAGCACAAAATGAACCAACTGCAACCAGAAATTTTAGTTTGAACGTTTGAAATTAGTGAAACGTGATTTAAATAAATAATTTCACCGGAACAGTTGAGCTGTAAAAATATATAAGTATAAATATTATATGCGCATAATACAATCCAATAAGTATACAAAAAAATATTAATTTTAGTTTCTTAGTAATTAGGATTAATCATAAAAAAAATCTTAAAGTTTTTTGATTTCATATTATTTTTTAAATTAACATAAGTACAATAATATATTATACTTACGTAGTTTTTAGTTAGGTATTATTTCGTAACTAACTATAAACACTTTATAAGTCTTGGAAGTTTTAATTTTATAATAAAATGTCATACAGATGGACTTTATCGAATGAAATATGTACATATTAAATAAAAACCAATGATATCTTAAGGTCAGGAAGACGACTCTGTCACCTTTGCCTTTTAAAAAATATAGGTAATTTTAATACATCGGCAACGGAATTTGAATGTAATTATATAGGTACGGTCTCAATTTCAAGGTCGATTTCGAGACGCTTTTAGATCTATGGCACATTCAACTACATTTTTTTGCTACAAACCTGCTTTACCTCATATATCTTTAATGAAAATCCAACGATTTGCCGCCACGCCTTTAAGCCGACGCGACATTTATTGTGCTAGAGTTTACGATTCATGTTATGTTTATGTAATAACATAATTGCCTCGTTGGACTAGTGACTAGCCTATACCTAAAGCTTGTAGATCCTGGGTTACAAAACTAAGTCGGACCGATAAAAAGGGAATTAGATAATGGATGGATATTGGATTAATTTTCAGTATTAGTCCGGTCCAGAGTTACGAAGCAGACAGTTCTTACACCTCATACCCCGCAAAACAAGTTAACATAAGTGAAGAAAGATTGCACTTTTTATATAAGTATTAAAATTTAATTTCGAATTTAATTTATACATTCATATATAATACTTCGAATAAATATGATATTGTCCTTCAACGTAAAGTAAAATGTAATTTAACTTTACTTAAATTTAATTTAGCTTACTTTTATTTTAACTAGAAGCTGACTATTGTATTTAAAAACAATTATGATGTTGTGATAAAACTGTTAATGCATTAGTAATGGCAATTGCCTTGTGTGATAATAAACTTATCGAAATACTTAAGACACTCATAAATAATTAGACACCATTTATATCTACTTATAACACGATACTATAGGGCTTTTTAATAGTAGAGAGAGAAATTATTAAATTGTTCTACGATAAAGAAGTGCCTGCGCTAAGAGCATAGATCACCCCACGAACAGTAAAGCTTGGACGCATCACGCAACTTGATTTAAATTGTAACCTACTGCTGACGCGTGAACCTAATATGCATAGGTATTATAATTATTGACGTAAACTTTTGACCTTTTTAACTTATTTGTATGTACCTACTTTTCGAGCAAAAGTTAATTATGCAACAACAAAATAAAATCGTGGCATATGAATATTTATATGATAAAACTAATGATACCCATTTACATTATCACTTTCGTATATAAATCTACTTAAAGTGTTTGTATACACAATTGATACCTGTAAAATAAGCGATCTATCGAATCGGCTATCTTCGATAAAATATAAGATCAAAGAGGTTCCGAGTAACGCGACAATCGCGCTTAACACCGTATATAGATATCATAACACGTCGATTGGTTTTCTTTGATTAATTAATTATTAGATAAAATTATAATTACGTTTTATTATTATACAACTAATTTAACTTAATCAAGTTAAAATGACTTCATTTGTTTTTCATATTTACTTAGTTTAAGATCAAATGTTTTTGGGAGATATTTAAACGAATAAAATTATAAATAGAATTCTAACGAAGTATATTGGTTGGTACCTGCCTAATTAGAACTAATACATTATATCCATTTATAACCCTATTTGCAAACATTGAATGTAATATAATTAAGTGTAACTAGCAATACAAAAATAATAGGTACGTAAGTAGATACCACGAACTACATACTTATATTTTATTTAATTCAATTTTTAATTATCTTGGTAATTAGGTGATTAATTCAGTGCATAAATAACTTAATGTAAGTTATTTGATTTAAGTAATCATATCTGCGACAAAGGCATTAATTCTTATTGACAATATTAACGAGTTACATTTCGCAATAATTCATTTAAATCGAAATAAAGCCGTCTAAACACAATCACGGGCTGCGGTTGCTGTGCACGCACAGAAACTCAATTGAGGTAGCATTCATACCAATGAAGTATTCGAAGGTATTTATTCGCCCAAGTCCTGCACACAGTCTAAGTGCTAAAAATGTACACAAGTACGCTTATACCACACAAGATAACATGTTATACTTATACTCAGGCAGTGAAAAAGGCCTTATTAGGGATGGGTATGGTACAGTCTGCGTCAAAGTTTCCTATGCAGTCATTGCAATTTCTCGACATAGGAAAAAAAGCATTTCCTATAAACATACTTACTTGTGATGGTGCAACCTATTCAAAGTCCTCATCCGGTAGGCCGGGATTGATTCAAGTATCGCTATATTTGATGATAACTTAAATTGCTATAGCAGAGTTGAAAATAGAGGGATCTGTAAATGCAATCAAGGATTGTGACTTAATCCATATACCTTAGCGTACCCTATGCATTGTTGGCGGTGTGGCTGTATAAGCGTCGTATAGTCATGCGATATTTATCAAAAAAGTATGGACGCAAAAGCTTGCGTAAAAGGAAATAATAAATAAAATTCCTTACCATATTATGTCTTCCACTTACTTCCTAAAACTATACTAAGTGCATCTTGTGTTTGCATTAATAAGTTTTTGTCTGCATTAACTAGTTAAATATTGGTTTTACAAATAGACTTTAAATCACAATATAACAATGGCTCGCAAAAGCTAATTAAATTTATGTTTTTGTTTAATACGTGGCCAAAAAATCAATAGGTAGGTAATAGAAAAAACACTTCAACAATCAAGGTAAGAATACTTAATTTTAATGGTTAATTATTCAGTAAAAAGATTAATCCACTTTTTGTATACAAAAAAAAACATACATGTGTGTCAAATGATGCAGCCATTTGAGGTAACTTTGCGTGTTAAAGTCATTGAACTCTGAATCGTGAATGCAGTTACTCTTTTCGTTTTTGTTGTTTATGTGTATACTTAACGGAATAGCATTCTCGCATCTGAGTAACTGACAAAACAAAAAAAAAAGTTTAGATTATATTTTTCGAAGTCTACTAGTTACTTCGAAATTCTAAAAGCTGCTGTTGTAATAAAAAAATATTTGATTATTTTTGAAAGGCAGTTGTGTCGTCATACTTGTCTATCATACTGAAATTCGTTGGTGTAAGCATTGCTTAACTAAGTTGCAATGTGTTGAACGGTATGTACCTAGTATATTCTCATAACAACGTATATCATGAGGTCGCCCAGAGAGGTGACGGTTGGCGGGGTTGTGTATATGTGGCCATAGGCAAGTGGGTCGGTTGTGAAACAGAGAGAGGCCTGTGTATGTATGACTGTGCGCAAGAGTCTACAGTCATCTATACGTTAATATTGAGGATTGTATGACTCCACTAAAAAATAATTTCAAATGAAAATTAAAATCATAAATATTCCAAATTGAAGTTTTAAAATCTATATTTCCAAATTTATCTCTACAAAAGTTTATCGTCCCTTTTCACCTTTTTTGAGATTTTATAAAATGAAAACCTGACTAGGTTCCTATAAAATAATGTGATTACTCAGCTAATTAATATTTTTCATAATTGTATGTATTGTAAATGTATTATGAAAGTATTTTTGTATTAAATAAAATAAAATATATACCTAATTATAATAAAGAGATAACGTTTAAATGTGCAAATGCATTATCAATTATTAAACAATAAACTTACATTGATTACGCGAATAGGATAATATCTATCGCTAATGTGACAAACTCGAGTGGGTTTTAAGATTATATTAATGTAAAAGTACCTATATAAATTATGAAAGTATATAAAAAAAATAAAAAGAAAATAAGTTATTTCATCAAAACCTAGTCAGCCAGTACCTACCTATCTAGGAGGCTAGGATATTATAATTCTCAAACCATTCATAATGATTATGGATTTTCAGGTCGAACCTATGGTAATTTCTTATAAACAATAACATTACAATTATAAGATCGAAGATTTAAAATGTAGAAGTATCTACCTTTAATTTAAAGATTAAAATAAACATTTCAACTCAATATAATATTATTCGTCTTTAGACGAAAATTTAATTATTAATAAAAAAAAAAAAAATTTTATTTATAATCAAATAGTTAACTTAAAATAAATACATTTATTATAAATAAATAAATAATTTAAATCCATTCATTTAACCAAATTCCATATATTTTTCATTGATAAATTAATTATGGATAATTTTAAAATGTAGTAAACAATACTCAGTATTTAATTATCATTATAAATTATTTACAAAGATAAGCAAGTTTGTCAAATTCCATATCTCTTATCTAAAGTTAAAAATATATTGAGAGATTGGTACCCAACAACTAAGTGATGCGCTATGTTTTTTAATCATTATTTACTTTAGCATTTCCTTACTAAATTATACAACTATAGCATCCGGCAACGGTTTAAAAATAAACGGCGATGTTTTCTGAATACTTTAAGTGCTTGCTAAAGAATGTATCTACGGGTATGAGTTAAACTATTACTATTTAATTTTTTCTTAAAACACGATTACTGATAAAGCAATATAAAGCTAATTTACATTGGTGCAGATTATGAAGTCCTCTTGTCCTCGAATCAGAACCACGAAGAATTCGAGAATCGGGATCGCGGGTCTGTCCTGTAAAAAATATTATACTTATGTTTCTGTCAAGAAACTCTTACTGACAGCTGGTAATTAAGGAGTTAACAGCGTACGCCAGCGCGGCGGTGCACTAAGACAGTAAGAGAATAGTGTTACACCTGTGTTTTCGTATCTGTATATACTTGTGGTATATACCTATATGATATCTCTGAAGCAAAATGCCTAAATTCTAAACCTTTTTTGTTCTAAACTACTTACTCAACCTTTAATAATATGTATGACTAAGTAGGTACTGCAATACCATAATTTCTTCAGAACACCTGGCTAACTCCGATAATCATTAGACGTATTACATATAGGTCTAATGATTATCGGAGTTATATACATTTGACCGATTTATCGTCGCATTCAGATACATTTTGAATTTGGTATTGTTTTTCATTTTTCATTTCATCCAGATTTTTCAATTTTACTACAATAATCTTAATTTAAAACTTCACAAAATAAATATATATATATTGTATGTTAGGAGAACAATATATTTCATTACATAGTATAAAACAAAGTCGCTTACCGCTGTCTGTCTATGTATGCTTAGATCTTTAAAATTCACAACGGATTTTGATGCGTTTTTTTTTTAATAGATAGAGTGATTCGAGAAGAAGGTTTATGTAAATAATACATGCACAATATGTACTGTATCGTGCATGTATTATACATATAACATTAATAATTTTAGAGGTTTCTAATGTGATGTCGTAAATAAACACATTTTTTTTGAGCTTAAATTGCAAATGCTGGCTGAACCCTACGAGATAGATCAAAATAGTGTACTACAGTATTGTAAACCTTAAAAAGGTCTACAAAAAAGTCCGAGATAGTATATGTCTATCTCTTAGAGATAACCTACTATAACCATTTTTTATCCTTTACTTTTACGAGAAATAATTATTTTCGAAGCGATTTTAAGCAATACAGTATTAATCCGTATCCAATAAGTACCTTAAATACATTGTGCATATAATATAGATCAATACGGCCCTTTACAGCATTTAATTTAAATAGATATTTTTATGATTTATTATATATGATTTATGAAGATATTACAAATCTAAAGTGCAGGGACATAGCGGTTTGTATTGTCGAATAACAAAAAAGCTTTTAATGTGTATATAAAGACCTTAATTTAGTATCAGCATTGCACCCGTGCGAAGCCGGGGCAAGTCGCTAGTTACTTATAAAGATACAATCAAATCTATTGTCCCTTGTAGGAAAAAAAATATTTCCTAAAAACTAATCAGACATTTTATCTAATTAATACATAATAATAATTTAAGTCTATTTAATATTTTCTATTAAAAAAAAGTAAATTCATAATATAAGTATAATGTTTATTAGTTACGTTTCTCACGTAGATAGTTATGTACCAGGGTATATACAGGTACACACTGTACGGGTACAGTGCTTGCTTTTTCGCTACGGTTTGAGCCCGTAGCGATAGATACCGAGAATATCTATTCTCGATATCTATCCGACGACGGGCACGAGACTATCGCTGTCGTAGAGATAAGGTGTTAAAAAGTAACAGGCTTATTGCAATTAATCTTAAAATACATCACTATATTAAGAGCAGTCTATTATAAATAAATGAAATAAAATAAACAAATATAAGATAACACAAAATAGTTGTTAATAAACTATAGAACTTGATTATATTTAATATTTATCTTCACACTAATGTCAGCATCCAGATTTATTGCGAGTTCATTTCGGGCTTTTTGGGCATTATGCTCTTATCGAATGTCCTCTTGGGATTTATCTAAATGCATAAATCCTGGCCTTTCGTTCATAACTTGTCTGAGATCTTTTTAGTATTATTAAATTTTAGTCATATTTTTCAAATATCCATGCACAATCTTTAATTCAACTACGGATATTTATAATACCGAATTAAAAAAAAATAGAATAAACGTTTTAAACGTAAATGTTTAAGTTTTAAATACGATAAATTATTATATATAATAAGTAATATGTTAAAATAATTTTAACTCATTTATTAATTGCATATTCAAACATATAAGTAAAACATGGATGACATGTGTTTTAATACCTATTTTTAATTATATAAAAATAGGTATTTTGTAATTATAAATTTAAAATAAATTATAAATATTGGCATTGAGTTTTTAATATCATATACAATACTGTTACAGAAAAGTAAATGCATCCTGTATCTCTCATAAGAAAGGTTTTATCGAATAGACGCATTAAACACATGACATGTTTTGTATGCACGTATTTTTTTAGTATTAATCATTTTTATTAAGATTAAGATAGATTATATAATTATAGAGCAACGTATTAATTTTACTATATGTATTTGCTCCAAAAAAAATTCAGTCAGGGCCGGACCGTAGGTTTAGGGGCTATTATTATTCTTAGGGCTTCTTCTATATTAGGATATTACTTAGGGGCCCACCTAAGACATACCTGAATGTAGACTTGAATTAAATGAATTGAATGGGCTTGATTAAATGCAGGATTTGCAGGGCTGCAAAAAAAACATAAAATTTGTCCATTCAGATTTAATTTTAAATAATAGTACAATCTCGTTCTATCTAACATAGTAGCCGACACCCAGATAGTGAAAATCGTGTTGCGTAAGAAACTAAAAAATAGCTAAAATAATAATTTATCTTAATTCATTCACACGTGAGTCTTAACTCTTAACCAATGATTGCGGATTCAAGTCTGGGCAAACGCCTCTAAATTTTCTTGTGCTTAATTTGTGTTTACCATTCATCTGGTACGTAGCAGTGGGACAAATGGGCAAATTACGAGCATTATAAAAATAAATTAGATCTTAAAACCGATATAACATGAATTGCCACAAGGTACACAATAGCATGATACGATTGCATTTTTAGTTCATCTGTCAAAGCGTGTCTTTAAAAAGTCTGAAACAACATAACAAGTTAGATATTGCAAAATGAATTTGTAAAATTAAATTGAAATCCTTTGCGATTTTAGAGATGTTTGACGGTATATGCATACCTTATTTGATTATACATCTCAGTTGAATTATTATTAACATTTAACTAAAAATTCAAAAAACAGATAAGGTACAATGTTTTAGACCACAAATAAAATATGCGTGTAAGCTATATTTTAAAACTAATTGGCGCATAATTGTTATCTTTACAAGACAAGTATTGATTGATATTTTCTGATCATTTATTACAAGTACTTACTAAATACTTTTGTTTTTATTCAATTATAAACTTTTTTAAAATTACATTATACAGACAAAAAGTTACAGAAAGAAACTTACTATTTCTATTTTCTCTTTGCAAGAAATAAAACCAAAAAGTTAGTTACTCAGCTTGTGCGGTCAAAACAGGTCACTGGCCGACGCCTACGTGCGTCGCAGGAGGAATACCTTGTCCTGCTTATCCAAGATCTTAACAATCATAAATCAGACATATATTTGCTATATATGTGTATATTAAAAAAAAATACTTTATTTGACTTAAAAAAAATTAAATTAATTTGTCTAAAAATAATAAGCTATCTGTAACTCTATGCTACCTAGATAACAAGTATGCAAATAACTCGTGGACTGGAATTCGATTGTATCATTCGTGGGTCAGCATGGTGTATTTCACTTAGCTATGAATCAACAAAAGTACTTTTTTATTCGGTAATTATAGAAATTTCCAAGAGGTAGTCCAAAATTCAGAGAAGAAGCATATTCATATCCATTTAATAATAATATAACAAGGATTATTATTTTCTCGATGGTTGTTTTTATTCAGTAAAATTAAAAATATAATAAAGATATTTATTATCTTTAAAAACGATGCCCTTAATAGTCAACAATAAAATTAGTATTTAATATACTTATATACATATCTAATTTAATAATCTAGGAAACGACTATAGGTAATAGGTTTTTTCTACCGCATACCAGATAAAATTGCTACTATTATCGTATACACACCTTTATTTTGCCGCAAGTTTAATTTACTTTTGAAAGTGCTTGCTGCAAATCGTATTTCGAACTATTATTTTAAATTGCGAAACCGCTCGTGAATGTTATATTGCGCGATATTTAGGTAATTTTTCTCTTTACAGCATATATGTATGTATTAAAATAAAATGTGTAAATATTCATAATCCTTTTACAGTGTTTTACAGCCTTAAAATTATGTAAATATTACAGGTAGGTATAATAAATACATACATAATATAATTAAGTATATTATACTATGTCCTTGCTATAATAGGGTTGTACATGAAGTATATTTGATTCGAATGAATCAATGTCAATATAATATTAATATAGAAATATTATTTAAATATTTAACTATTTTATACGGAAGACCGTAGAACTGGTCAAATAATAGTTAAACAACACCAGGAGGCTGCATGATGTATAATGAAATATGTTCAATTTAATAAGTATTATTTAAGTCACAAACAAATTTTCATTGACACCAAGTTTTGACCTAGTAGTCAGTCAGTTACAAATTATAACTTATTTTGTAGTAAGTATATAAAAATAATAAAATCGCGTATGCCTAAATGTCAATAGTATGTTTATTATATTTGCCAGTACATGAGAAGGCTATATATATTGAATAATATTTATAGTAGGTATATGGTGAACAGTTAAGCAAGACTTAATAATAATGATAATAAAACACACGACAAGTTAGTGACATCTTAGAAATCCAAGGTCATATGATTGTTATATGACCCTATAAATTGATAAGTTTGCAGGTAGTAACTAGTGACGGAGACTTATCATTATTATTAATAAATTATGTATAATTGTAGGTACATCCTTCAAGTTAGAGTTCACTGAAAACCCTTTTTAACTTTGAAACGAATGAATAGTTGCTACTAATGTACGACCACGGTCACTTAACTCTGTAGGTTGGCGTTGTAAGAATGTAACCAGTCTAGGAAAAATAAAACATGGAAAAGGGTCTAATTTTTAGTTAGACGCCATCGAGTTAACATTTATCCTACTACGAAGCGAAAAATAAAAGTCAACTTTTAATTAAGAACTTTTTTAAATAAATCACAGTCAAATAGAAAATAAGATACATATATTTTTTATATCTTCAAATATAAAATGTCATTAAATAGATAAGGAGAGAACCTTTATACAGATAGTCATTTTGCGTCATAGTGATTGTTTCGCTTCGTGTGGGATATGTTTCTTTGTGGTAACCACAATGATATTTAAATATAACCTTTGCGTATTACAACATTGCGATTGGCAATTTGCTACAGTTTTAACTACGCTTAAATTACACTAATTATTATTACTGTATTATTCTATATTTAAGATTAATTGTAATAGAAAAAAGCAACACATTCAATGCATTCGAGAATCATTAAATATCTATTTATTTATTTCTCCAATGTTTTTTTATGCAAAGATTAAATATTTGTAGTTTCAAATTCATTTTTGATAATTTAATGTTATTATTTTTCAATATCGACCATTGTTTACAGTAATATTATATTTACATTACATATATACATAACAGTAGGTAATATCGATTACATTCTAAAAAAAAGTTGGCGAACATTAACTATTAACTAACACTTCTAATTAAAAATGGTGGAATCAGCGTAAAAAAAATTTCGAGCGATTTTTTTCGCTACTTTATTTAAATCAAAATATGTGAAATGAAATTTAGTTTAAATCATAGATGTTATATGGGCGATAAAAAGTGCCCAGATTATTATATTATTAAAGTTTATACTAAACAAAAACATTAAGATTGGCCGTTGACAAACGTAGGTATAATTTCTTTTTTCACTTGTTAAAATTTAGCAACCTTACTCAGCGTCTAATTTTTTCAAGTGTACAGTCAGGTCACTGAAAGTGGGGTACATCTCAGTCACCTGCTCGTGGTGTACCCTAGGCAACCGGGCCGGCTTGAGCTTGCTCGTCGGCCGCGGCTAAGACTGGCGCGGAGGGATGCGGCGGGGCCACTTCTGGTACGTCTCTGATTCGGCAGGGCGGACCATATGAGTGGCCTCGTTGGCTAGGAGGGAGTGGGAGGGCTCGCTACTCGAGCCTCCCAGGTGTTTTGCACCGGCCGTCAGCGGCGGAGCTAACCATCTTATCCGCCGCAGGGCGTCAGCTTCGTTGACGCCCAGTCTCCAGTGGCGGACTCGGGGGAGTTCGTCACATTCCAACATGGAGGATGAGGGGAAATGCGCGCACCAGGTGCGCGTTCCATGTATTCAGCCGCCTTACGGCGGCTGCCGCTGGTGGGGCCGGGGTTGCATGCCATTGACGATCCCGTTGCCTCACCACTCGGCGGCATGGTGGAAACCCGAGGATGGTTTTAGTGGGTAGGACAGGGCATTAGCGTGCCCTGGCACGGGGCATTAGACCCCGGTTGAGTCCCACATACCCGTCCCGGTCCCCCGACCGGGCGGCATGCGTAAATGCATTTCCTCCTCGTAAAACAAAAAAAAAATAGGTCACTGAAAGCAACCCTCTCTCTACAAAATTGTGTAAGTCCTTTAATGTAAATAATTCAAATGTTAATAAATAAAGCACAAAATCTTCTTATTTTAATATTAATAATATTATGTTTTTCTAAATCTACAAAGACCTAAATCGCACCTAACGCCATTCGTCACCTTTAAGTTGGCACTATCTTTCATTATCTTTTCTAGAACGTTTATTTGAATATGTGTAATGTTTTCACTTTCGTTGCCGTGTATCCGAGCTTATTTACATTACGCGTCTTGTTAGCTAATTTAACCATCTTCGATATCTCACAAATGTTTTCACAAGGCTTTCGTTTGGTAGTAATAAAATAGTGTTACTAAAGTAAAAATATACTTATGTATATCTACAGAAAAACATATTTTTTTCACTACAATTTGTATAAATAAATACGTTACACCAAAGTTGACGATTTTTTTTGCTTTAATTTAAAATAAAAAAGTAGATGACAAATAATAATCTTTCTCCAACACACTTAACTCTGCGTAGGTACCTACATATATATATAACGAGAATGGGAGTTGAATACAAAATAATACTGTATATTGGTGTTTTCTAGACGGTAGCTTTGCATTGTACTAAGAATATATTACGTTGTTTCTCTCTTTTAAAAATGTAAGTATATAACGAATATCAAATATAGCTAGCAATATACTCGTAACTGCCGCAACCTTACCTCTACATGAGACAGATCGTAGATCACTCCGAAAAGTTAAACAATGCAATTTTCTAAACTTAAACTAATTGAACAAGTTAGCCTGACTAAGAATTATTACTCTGGAAACCAGACCTTCGTTTTCAATGCAATAAATTTAAAAGGATAGTAAACAATTGTATATTGAATTTAATATTAAAAAGATTAAATAAAAAACTATTTATAGGTACCAAATTTCCTTGAACGTTAACTTTATATTGGTTCTAATTTATCTTAAACTTTGGTATTCAGATACAAGTAAAACCACTCCAAACTCACGAATCGCATCACTTGTTCGTATTCTTAATGTCATCGTTGTCTTATTTCTAGAATGAATTGAAGTTCTTAGATCAACCGATTTCCTTTGTTTATTAAACGTTGTGTAAGACCTGCATTTAAGAATATATACGTAACAAACATTTCATAAATAAGAAGTCGATAATTATCGTAAGCATTCAAATTTATGTTTAATATAGAACAAATAAAATGTATGTGAGTTTTAAGCACCTATCTCTTATTACGTTTACAATGAACTATAAGTGGTAACATAACTATACACTTATGTTAACACTTACATTAAAACATATGTTATCTGATAAAACTTATGATACGATCTTATTATTAATATGTTATTAGAAGAACTAACTTTTACCTTCCCACTAAGTTTGATATTTAAATATTTATTTTGGCTTCGAATTACAATTTATAATAAATAAGGAAGTAATGGGATTGTTTAAAAATTGATTTAAAGAAATGCCGGACGTATGCAGTCGCTTAGAAGTCAGTGGCCTTAGGTCGCCCGCTGCCGCCATCGCCACGGCGAAATTCCACTGTTGAACTGACGCATTTAGAATATTAAACAGTTGCCCCAGCTCTTAGGTAAACTTGTGATTGTCATTTACAAAATAAAAAAGTGCATACGCTGACTCTTTAACCTATTAATGTAAAACATGTAAGATTCGAATATTTTTGTTAACTTGATAAACTAAAAGTTAACTATTTATATAGTCGTCGAAATAAGAAGTATTATCCTTTTTTTTAAACATTTAATATAATATTTATCTTTGTGCAGAAAACTAGTATCTACATTACAAGTTTCAGATCCTATTATTTTAAAACTAGATATAACTAGGATATCCTATCAATACCATAACTAAGCATAATATATTATGTAAAATTAAAAGCACAGTAGCACAGGTCATCAAGCATCAAGCATCTCAAATTGAATTTGAAATGCAGCTTAGCATTTAGGTTGATAGTTGTGTGAAACGAGGGAATGCAATCGTCAGCGTCGTGCTCGCCTTGGGCTGGCTTCCTGTTGGTGTATGCAGCACGCTACCAGTGAAGGGGACTGCACTGAGTCTTTGTTCCAAGCCAAAAGAGAAATGTTGCGGAACTAGTCGATGACCTTCGACAGAATATAAAAATAAAAGCATATTCATCCTGTCTCGTAGCCAACAACTGTTTTTTAAGTATTTGACATACTAAAGTATCGACAAATTATCAAGCAAATAACGCTTTGACGGCAACGGCTTTATCAAGGAAGGTCAATTATTGCGACTGAAAAAGCACTTCTTATTATGTATTTAACAAGTGTTTATTAATAAAATAATAACTGAAATAAGTACATACGTTTTCATAAGTTTAAATACCGAGTAAATAATCCTTTACTACTACGTAATACCTATTCCTTATAATTTACTTGTAAGAGCATTTTTGGATCTGTGACATTTACTTTATCTATGTAAATATATATATAGCTATATACATGCCTGCATATCATATTAAAAATGCTAATAAAGCGGGTAGAACAAAATTAGGTAATTTGCATGACGTTTTTATCACCCGTCCGAACCGGTTGTTGTCTGATTTCTGTTGAGATCGAAAGTTCATCTTACAACATTTGGACATCTTTTTAATTCAATATGTCGATATTTATAAATATTTCAATTAGCGCTATATACTCAAAATTATACCATACATATGTTATTTAACTATGATAAAAAGTGATAGAACATCGACCTCTTTATTAATAAATACATACTATAAATATTAAAACAAACAGTAAGCGTATTAATGCTGAAACACGAGCAGCTTTTCCAGCATTGCAACAGACTTATTTCATTATAGTTTATTATTTAATAACTGTTCAAAAATAATTCATTTGTTGATAGGATTATCCCGTAACTCTGTGTTTATTTGTCTGCTGCCGCATTTAAATTTTAATATTAACAGAACGTCTTCTGTATCAGTCAAAAGGTTGTCGTCGTGCAAAAGCTGTCATTCGTATAGGTTACGAAGATTTAAATTAGGCAATCAGTGGTAAAAGTCAACATTCAAGGCCAACAAGTGAGTGGATAAATATCCGCTTGCAAGGTACGAGTAGGCTTTATCACATTTTATACCAGGCATGAGGATTGAGGAATGTCATGAAGAAATGTATAAAAGTGTCTACGATGTTATTAGATATTCTTTGTTTTCAATTTATAGAAATAGTATTTTTATACTCTCCTCAAATATTGAATAAGCTTTGATCAGTATTAAGAGACGTTAAAATAAACATCATATAAGAAAGACAGGGTCAGATAATACTTCAATTAATTATAAATGTATTTTAGCTTCACACAGTGCCATTTATATTCTATTATCTGCCCGTTCCGTTTCCATTATGAAAATTTATTACAAATTGATATACATAAAAATTTATTACCCGATACACAAATATCACATACGTCACATCATCACTTACCAGGCGTTCTATGTTTAAAGCGTTTTTCATGAATGTTCCTGATTATTTGAAAACGGTTCAACTGAATTGAAAGATTTAAGTGGTGGCTTTAAACGTGAACAGTGTTAAATTAAATCACTTCATTGTTATTATTCCATTCTAATTATCGAACAGCTACAGAACACGCTATTGTAAAATATATATCCAAAATTACAGATTGGAAATGAAAAAGATCAAGTTTTAGTCGACAACATAATTACCTCTTTAGATATTAGATAGACCTTTTGTTTCGGAAACCTGGAAAAAGCTTGTTTAATAGACTTTTATAGGTGTTTGCTTTTACTGGATTTTTTATTTACCTGCCCATAAGGCAACAACCTGTTATGTCCTTAAAAATTACAAATGTAAACAAATGTCCAAAAAAAAAACATTATAAAACCTCTATTAACGTTCCCAGCAATGTAAAATTACCGTTTTCACGATGCAACTTGAACTTGGACTATTTCTGCGAATGTGTTCTACGATCTTTATAAAAAGTAGCAGTGGGCGATCCAAATATCGACATAATATCCGATATCTATTAGCCGCACCGCACACTATCTATGTATAGGATATTGCTGCAATATAAGTAGGTACATATTTAAACATCTAAGGACTAAGATACTTCGGAAATTAGGATATGAATGAGGTACCTACCTAATTATTGGAGTGCCTGAGGTTTCTAAATTTTATTATAAACATTTAAAGCGACCCGCCCAGGCTTCGCATGGTTTCAAATTCTAAATAAGGAAAACGATAAATGCTCTTAGCAAGAAAAAATTAAATAGATGTATTTATTTAAAAACGTTTATTTATATTAAATTTATAATTACTTATAAGTATGTCGTCAATGAAAAACTGAATAATATAAAAATAGTTTGAGACGAGACCTGAAAAATAGATCATTGTCCAAAGATTAAAATTTGGATAATTTTAACTTCCAAGTTTAATTTTTTTTTATTTTTATTTATTTATTTTATTTAAATACGTTATTGACCACCACAAAGTTAATGGGACAAAAGGTCTTAATGCCTGAAGGCATTCTCTGCCAGTCAACCTTTAGGTCAAACAGAAAACCATGAAGGCGGTAATTAAAAATGAATTAACAATATATAACAATATATGCACATACTTATATAAAACTACATAAAAAAACATATACATACATATCCATATAGTATCTATAAAATAAATATTGATCTATACTGTCTATCGTAAAAATATATATATAATATAACAATAGTTAATTTAATAATAATAGTGCATAACATAAGTCATAAGAGCTAGGGGCTTTCTGACAATATGTGGTCACGTAGACGAGTTTTAAAAGTAAATTTTGTGACTAACAAAAACTTATCCGACCACCCATTTCGAACAATTTTTTCGTTGCACATAATTTGGAAAGACAATATCTTCTAAAGGATCGTAACGAATGAGAAGACAATTGCACGGCTCTGATGCATCAGAGCAATATGACCAAAAGTTCAGCCACTTTGTACAAAATATTTACAAATGATATATACACACCTTCCTCGTTTACCGCTCTTTCTATTAATGAGAATTGAAAACCACATTAAAATCTTTTGAGTGGTTTAAGGAAGGAATTAGAGGACATATAGCCAGAAATAGAAAACGACTTTGTTTTATGCTACTGATAGATTTCGTTACAATCAAATAACATTGAAATGTTTACCAAATCACTGTTTTATTTTTGATAATTTATTTTCTGCTTATATAATTATCATGCATTTTTAAGTCGTATCGAAGATATCGACCTTTATAATCAAGATATCAAAATATGTCTGATCTTCAAAACGGATAATTAGATAAAATTCAATACCAAACCTACGAATAATATAAACATATAACAAAAAATTAATGTGAGGCAAACGGTAAAATATTTTTTTAGCGTTGAATGATAATGATTGCTTCTCCACACTTTAACAAATTCGTTCTAAACTAGCTGACCCAGCGAACTTTGTTCCGCCTTAGATGCAATAAATGAGCAGATTTTGGATTTTATTAAGTTAATTTTTTTTATTAATATAATAAATATAAATAAAAAAATCAAGTATTTTAATGATTATTTTGGTGCATAGGTTGGAACTCTTCAGTGAAGCACTTAGTGACGACATTTTTTGTTTTATTATCAGGCGCAACAACAAATCACGCAAATGGTCTTCTGACCCGTAAACATACCACATATAATTGACCATGGGAAAAATATTGATTATCTAGATTCGGACCACAAACTGTCAAAGATTAGCCTTGTGAATGCAAGATGGATCGGAAATTATGTAGTTTAAGTCATCTACATCTTTATTCTTAGCCGCCAAAATTGCTCGCTCATTCATTACATTCAGTTATTATTACATTATTACATTACATACAGTCATTATTTTTGTGGTTAGTAAAGATGTTTGGGAATACTTTGTTGATGAGTTCATCTTTCGATGGGACAAATTTACGGATATTCTGAAAAAATTAGATCAATCTGCTAGATTCGTCAACAGGTACTCGACCATTACAGATAGTTAGCAATTGCTCCGAGAAATCTTCAACAGATGCTTCATTTAGCAATGTAGGTCTCATGTTTATTGTCAGCTGAAGTTTCCTTACATAGCGCTATAGATTCGATGATTGGAGGCAAGGGTTTACTTCGCCAGCAGCAGTTGATCTTGGAATTACTGGCATTGTTCGGCGGAAATAGCCAGACGGTAAAATCGTTGCACCTCCTAAACATCTCAAGTCATTGCGTAGATATTTCAATGTTCGGTTAAGTGCTTCCAATGCACGTTTATGTACCATTGTGCATTCGTTCCAGATGATGTTTTTCGATGCTGATAAAACTTTGACCATTGTGGAGTGTTTTGCAATATGTTGGTTCATCAATAGTTTGAAGATTTAATGGCAATTTTAATGCTGAATGAGCCATACGGCATTCTTCTAAGAAAGTGGCTGATATTCCAGAAGAAGCAACTGCAACATCAATGTTGGATCGAACAGCGGCTAAAACTACTGACATGAGAAATGTGTTACCAGTTCCACCAATCTATCCAGGAAATATAAACCATTTCCATCATCAATTGCCTTCATTAATGTATCATAAACTTCCATTTGTTCCGGAATTTAACAGGGTTATATTCGTTTGAACTACTAAATCTAATTTCTGGTGATCATATTCACGTTTCCGTTCCGAAACGGAATCAAAAGTCCTATGTCCGTCTCCTGGTTCTAAGCTACCTCTCCACCAATTTTCAGACAAATCGGTTCATCCGTTTTTAAGTTAAAAGTAGTGTAATTCACACCACTTTCTTTTATATATAAAGATTTATGTATTTTTAATAATTTCGGTAAAAGCATAAAAAAGTGTCCATAACAGCTTCTACGCACTACCATTGCAACAGCAAATCACGGAGCTACTATTTTAAGGCTGTTTAAACTGAATAGTAGTAAAAGCTCTATCTAAAAAGCATGAGCCATATAACTGTGTACGAGTTTACGACTTTGACCGAGAACTTTTTGCGACTTATTCACAGGTAGCATCTATCAGGCTACCCTGGTCAATTTGACCTAAAACTGCATGACAATATCATTAAAAAGACGAAAAATGAACATGCACAATATTTTGTAAAACATTTGTAGTAGGTTATATTTACTGAATTCTAATATTTGTCTGTGCCGATATAGTTATATAGTTCTTATTATTTCATGGAAAGACTAGACTCTAGGGACCTTAGTTAATTTGCTTATAAATATGTTAACTGATAAACAAGTTAAGAGAAGACTAAAGTAATAACGGACACTAGCCAATAGTTTTTAATTGTTAATTAAACTATAGTATAATATAGTCAATGGTGCCAATATAAAAAAAAAATTGGTATTATGACGGATTACGGAAACGGAATGGTCCACAGAAGGAGGATGACAGATGTAAAAATGTTTTGTAAATGTTTTTATTTTTAAATAATACACGGTAACTAATACAGGTAATAAAGTTAGCCCGATTGTTTTAGTTGTTCTGTAGTGCGACACTCTATCTAGATATATTATTAATTTAAGTATTTAAAATTGTTTATTGTAAAAAGAGCATTGTTGTTTTTATAGAGTAATAAAATACGTTAAAAATTTAAAGTAGAGTAATATGAAATTTCTCATTCATTCATTATTTAAAACAAGCCAAGTCAATGCCAGACAATATAAACAGGGTTTTATAAAGAAAAATGTCACACTATCCATTTACTATATACTATACGTAGGTATTATAAATACTATATGTAGGTATTATAAATAAAATAACTTATCGATTTATTGGCACTAGGTTAGTTACCGTGTATTATTTAAAAATAAAAACATTTACAAAACATTTTTACATCTGTCATCCTCCTTCTGTGGACCATTCCGTTTCCGTAATCCGTCATAATACCAATTTTTTTTTTATATTGGCACCATTGACTATATTCGTATTCTTCGTAGCCATTTTGACTTATTGTGTAAAAATAAGGAGTGAATTTTACATAGTAGATAGCTCTGAAAATTGATACAATGAATAATAAAGATAATTTTAGTGAAGATATCTTTGAGTATATTAAAGTTAGTGAAGATGAAGATGATTCAAATGCTGTAGAAATTCCTTGTGAATTAGACGGGACCTTATTGCTATCTACGCTAGTGGCACAATTCCCTGGAGCTTGCGGACTCAAATACCGCCATCCTGATAGCAAAACTATTCGGGGAATACGTCTTAGTGATGGCAAATTGCATCCACCAAGTGAACAAGGTTGGGCTAAACTTTTATTTATTTGCGTTTTTCCAAAAGAAAATAAACGCAAAATGGAAGATGTGTCACCGGAAAATTCAGCGGCTAAAACAAAACGGTTAGAAAAGAAACTAACTTGTTCCGATTTAATATGTCTCGGCTTACCGTGGAAATCAACTGAAGAATCGATTAAACAGTATTTTGAAAAGTTCGGCGAAGTTGTCATGGTTCAGTTAAAACGAGATAAAAACGGACTGTTTAAAGGCTTCGGCTTTATACGATTTGCTACATATGCCTCACAAATGCGAGCTCTTGCACAAAGGCATAACATAGATGGTCGCTGGGTCGATGTTCGTATTCCTAACTCAAAAGAGGGAGTGGTACCACAAATGCCTTGTAAAGTTTTTGTCGGCAGATGTACAGAAGATATGACAGCAGACGATCTGAGAGAATATTTTTCAAAGTTTGGTGAAGTAACAGATGTATTTGTTCCTCGACCGTTTAGAGCATTCGGTTTCGTTACTTTCTTAGACCCAGAAGTGGCCCAAAGTCTGTGTGGTGAAGACCACGTTATAAAAGGTGCGTCGGTTTCTGTGTCAAGTGCTGCACCAAAAATTAAAAGTAAGTCTAATCCTAATTGGAAAGATGACTCTTATGGCCCAAACAATTGGGAAGGAAATCGATCAGGTCCATCGGGAGGGTCTAATGGCAGTGGCAGCAACAACAACATTGATACTCTTAATATGCAAAACTTAGGCATAAATCCAAATGGTGGTCCACCAGCTAACTTTAATTTGCCAATAAGTCTTGTTGCTGCAGCTTTGAACCAAGCTGGCTGGGGTGGATTTTTGGGTGGTCCAGGTAATACAGGTCCAAATAATTGGCAAGGTGGCCCTCCTCAAGGCAGTGGTGGTAAAAATTGGAATAACAATCAAAATTGGGGTCAAAATGGACCTCCCCCATCATGGAATCAAAGTAATAATCCAGGCTGGAATGGTGGGAAAAATGGCAATTGGAACCAAGGCAATTGGCCAAATGGACAAGGTTGGGGTGGTAATGGTGGGGGTGGTTCAGGGAGTTCAGGGTCTAATGGTGGATGGAATAACAACAAACCCCAGACATGAGGTGAGCGTACACTAGAAATGTTCATACCAGAGATGATTGTGTTGATTGGGGAGGTATAAGATAAGTGTTTAAATGTTATTGATTTTGCTATTTATGTGAAGATTTATGTCAATATACATATATTTATAGTGATAGTACTATCACACAACTCAATTGTAAAAAGTTAAAACAGATTGTAGTAGATTTAAGGTGACTTTGTTCTGTGTGTAATTTGTGATATGGCATGATGTGAGAGACATTGAATTAATAAAGTATGCATTCTGAGATGGATGTTTCAATTGTGCTGTTGGGTGGGTTAATTGTGTATCATTGAAGAATGATAGATTTAAGGGTGAAATTTTATATCATCAATTTTAATTGTGTAATGGAATTGGTTGACTGCATTGATCTCAATTCTTTAGGAATTGAGTATGAATGTATTTTTGATATGGAGTGAGTTAAAATATGGTATGTATATAAAAGATCATGTGTAGCAGACGTCTCGGTGTCTGAGTGAGTGATAGTCAAGATGTGGCTACTCGATGCTCCTGGAATTAGAAAAGTACCATCTGAGTGCATCTGCATCAAAGTGGTGAGTGAGTTGCAGTAATGGTATGATAAGTGATGTTAATTTTTGCATAAAAGGAATATGTTTTTATTTGTAGCTATGAAAAAGTAGAAGCAGTTGATTTTATTATGACGCCTTGTTTGACGTTGAAGTTAATATTATAAATGTTTAATCATTTAAAATTTACTTTACTTTAACAAAATTGAACTTATGTTAACTATAGCTTATTTACAGATACATCTTGCTGATTTGGGAATAATCAAATGAACTAAATAATTTGGGAAAGAAAAACATTGACAAAATGTATTTCAAAAATTTCAAGGTAAGTTTTATTGCCATTAGACCAATACAATTACAAACTTTATTCTACTCCAATATATGTATATAGTTCACTTTTGATATTTTAATGTGATGTAAAGCTTTGTGCAAGCCAGTCTGGGGTAGTACCACCTATAATTAGCTGCATTAAAATGACATTTTATGTTACCACTTTTTAACAAAATTTAAATAGGTATATTTCAAAATCTATCATTCAAGGCATATCAAGGTGAGTAAACCAGTGTAACAGTAGGCATAAGGTTCAGGAGGCAATTAAGGAATGGCTTATATCATCCCTTTCAGTGCTTGTGTATTTATAGCAGTTACAATTACTTACCCATCACATAGTCCATTTGAAAGTCTGTATCTATTTTTTTAATATGATAAATGATCATTTTCTTTGTATTATTTTAAGAAGGAAGATAAGTAAATGGGTATCCTGAATGCAGTGCCATACACCTTTGTGACAATGGCTCAGTCACCCTTCTATCTAGAACTAAATGGCCCACATTTTCTCATGGAAATGCCGTCGTTAAATATATAAATTATAAGCATTTATATTTTTTATTTAACTTTCAGATGAAACAGATGGTGTACCATGGATGGTGTTGGATAGAAAAGTCCGATTTATTATTGTTGAATATTTTTTATTAAAACATTGTTGAATGAGTTTTAATAAACTTTATATTTACACATGGATGTACATTTACTTAAGAAAGAAATCACAACTAAAACTTCTTACCACAAGTATTACAATTTTTAATATTATTATAGGTACAAGTAAACCCTAAAATAATCAACACTTGTGGCATATCACAGCAAGCATTTTCATAAATATTAATAACACATGTTAATCTCGTCCCCCTTTGTCCAATATACTTATATGTCTTACCTAGTATTGTTAGGGGATCAAGATATTAATCATAATATGGTACTGAGAACATTACATAGATACATTATTACTTAGATTTAGGAGGCTATTATATATTTTTTTGTTTAATTCTTGACTCGTGGACATATAAGTTTTTTTTTTCTAAAACTAAGAGATCTTTAGCATATACAAATGTTAGTAACAGTAACTTAACTGTGACAAGACAAATTTTCAATAATTACAATAATTTTACATAGTTTCAAGCAATTACATTTTTGCAAAGCATATCACTTAATTTTATTAGTCATTACAAGATCGAAAATGGATATAATTGATTGGTCAAAAACATTGTGTTATGTAGGCTTGAGAGATTCCAATCAAAAATTTAATATTCATATGTAACTAATTTTTACCCGGGTGTTCGGGCGTATCTTATCGGCTATCGTAAGTTTTGGGTATAAAAAGTTAGTAGTTGTCCTACCTCGGACTGCAATCTTTCTACAAAATTTCATCAAATCGATTCAGTGGTTTAGCCATGAAAGTGTAACACAGACAAAGTTACTTTCGCATTTATTATATTGGTATAGAGAATGATGCATTTACACCAACATTTCAGTAATGTAAATCTCAATATACAATAAAAGTAGATAGAA
This sequence comes from Vanessa tameamea, assembly GCF_037043105.1. Classification (NCBI taxonomy): domain Eukaryota; kingdom Metazoa; phylum Arthropoda; class Insecta; order Lepidoptera; family Nymphalidae; genus Vanessa; species Vanessa tameamea. Next base: position 5,808,037 of record NC_087313.1, on the reverse strand, counting down.
GACTATCATCAGGCAGTTCTTAGTTTGATTTTCCGATGTGTGCTTAACAAATTCTATTGAAATAGTCTATGTTAACAAATTTATTTCACAAAACCTTTCAGTAACGTTTTTACAAAAAAATGCCCTTTAATGTAATTTAATTGCAATTTAGTACGTACGTAACAAAATGGGATTGCAGAAATAACTTGTCCGCAATCTGGTCATCACACTTGCTTCAATAAGGGCGTATTAACAAGTTTACGAGCTAGATTTCAATTCTAACACCAAAGAGCATCACTTTGTATTCTTGGGTTTGAATGTTTAGTGAGCCAGTGCCATCTACAGGAACAAGGAACATAAAAGCTTAGTTCCCAAGGTTGGCGGCGTATTAGCGATGTATGAATGGCTGATATTTTTACGCCAATGTCAAAATATATAAATGGTTATAATAAGTTTATATTTTTATTTGAAATATCCTATTTTCTATAGCTAACTAATCATTATGGCAATTGACATGACAATATCTACGTTACTATTCAATAAAAGAACACTCAAATGTTCTATTATTCTGCGTTGTATATACAATATAGTGAATTGTCAATTATGTGTATAGTATACAGCTTAAAATAATATAGTAGTGCTAAAAAGGCACAAGCACTGTACAAGCTAACTTTACACTTTATAGAGGCTTTCAATGACTACTGACTTTAGGTAGAACAGTTTTAATCAAATATGGTATATAATGGCTAACCTAAACCGGGAGTATGGATAGATCCTCTTTGCTTTTTGATTGCTGATTTGTTATTCGAATCCATAGTCAATAACGTCAATATTATTTAAAAAAGGAAATCACGAATGGTGTCCTAAATGTTTATTTAGCAAAAATGTAAAAAATCAACAGAAAGATTTCCACTGGCACACTATCTGTATGCCTGAAGTTGGGAACAATAGATTGATGGATATTAATTAGCAGATCCTAAATAAAGAAGTGAAAACTGAATGGCCGATGTAATATTTATCAGTTTAACAGAGAAGTCAGACGCTATTATTAAAGATTAGACTTTCTACTTCCAGAAAAAGTGACTAAATTAATAAAAAAGATGTCATCGAGGCTCGAAGATATCATACTTTTAAGAAACGAGTAATATTTTTTATGAATTGACTCCTCTAAGAATCTTTCTACTCTGGTGTATTTCTACAACAAATGGCCATGCCTAGCCTTAGTATTGAGTTCATCATGGCCGTACAGACTTGCAGATTACAACAAATAACGTCGTCGTCACCAATTGTAATGAATTGTTACAGCAATGTGGTTTGTCGCAGCAACCACAGTTTATACAACTGTGCGCTGTGTGAAGTGGTGGTAGTTTATTGTACAATGAATGGAAGAACCACTAACTGGTTCAAATTACAAATGATAGGTTAATATGAAAACGAATAGAATATATGTATATACTTTTATAAGTAAATGGCTTTTATAAGTTTTGGATTAATAAACTTTATTTAAACATATATTACAAAGTGGGTCAGCCACAACAGCCTTATAGTCAATGAACAATTGAGGTGGACGGATTTCAGAAATGTATAGTGAATTTACGTTCTTAGAGGTATGATCAGTGCCATAGTAGGTAACAATTATTAAAAAACTTGTCATATTGTATTTCCGTTAAAATAGGTCTTGTAATATTATTGATGCATTAACATTAACAAACATAATCATGCTGAGAAGATATATTTAATTAATGATAAAACTCAATAATGCCGTGCATACTGTTAATAAGTTAAGAAAGTATTGTATATTCACTATAAATTTGTAATTTCAGATAAGGATTTGCATAAAAAAATAAACAGTATATGTGTATTTGAATTCAATACTTCACACAACATATTGTATTTATGCGACTGGGCTATAACTTTAACTTGCTAACTGCAGTCTGTGATGCGGGAATTAAAAACAAAAGTTCGTTGGCACTTATATGTATTGTTTTTTGAATAAGAGAGGATACTTACTCTGTGTAAACTCAGTCTACAGTACATTGCGATAATTATATGCGCATCTGACAAAAATATTAAATTCGATTTAATGTGTAAAATTATATTACCTAGAAGCTAATTGTAGACAAAATGAATGTCCACATAAGTGTTTTATTGATAAGCTTTTATATTTTTGTTTATTTAACTGTAAGTCTGATTTGAATACACTTTTATATGCGTTTTTTGTCAAATTGCTCATTGATTATTATGCTATTTTATTTTAATTCACAATTGGTATACAAAATCGGATAAAGTTAAACAACTCGAACACGAGAAGCACCCTATATAAATATCGTGAAAATCGGATCGGAATCGCTCGAGTAACAAATTCTTATCATGTCGCTTCACCAACTCGTCAAAACCTACGAAGTTACACGTTAAAAACACTTCGTAATTTTTAAATCAGTAAATTGCATGCATGCAAATTATTGGCAAATATTATTTTACTATACATTGAAATGCACTGCATATTGTCTTGAATTTTGAATTAGGAATATGTATGTATAAAAAAAACAAACAAGCAAAACCAAAAAAACATGTACTAAAACAATGCATAATAATATGAGGAAATATTTTGTTACAATTTAACTGAAAATATTCAAACTGTATTTACGAAGAATTTACGGTCATCAAGGATATTTTAAAGATTTAAGAGTGATGATCTAAAATTTTATATTAGAAATAACGTAGACAGCTCTGGAATTCGTATTAATTCTAAAATGATCACCATCATCAGCAGCTACGGGTTTATCAACAATGATCATTTAAATATCTAAAAATTTAGAACACAAACATAATTTTTTTTTACCAAAAGTACCATATAATTTTTCAAATGTTTCACCGTTATATTAATCAATTTATTACTCAGAACGTTTTTGTTAACTCATGCAACTATATTCCTCGTAACTATTTTAAGAAAGTACACTTGATAATATAGTCTACATCATATTTTACAATCTATTATCAAACGTATCAACCAGTCTTATAAGATTGTTGAATTGTTTTATCTTAATTTAACTATTTATTCTTGTTTTTTATAAGAACATAATAATAATTATTTTATCACTTTTATCAAGTTCCATAGTCAAACTCGAAACTCATATAAACTCATAGTGTTCATCTGCATACATATTAAAATATGCTTCAGATGGTGTTTTTAATAAATATTTATCAAAATAGCAAAAAATAAATAATTAAAAAAAGACAAAACCTAGTGATGATCATTTGAGATGGCGATCGATTAATAATAAATACAATCATAGTAATATATTTGCTGAGTACAGGCTTAGAAAAGTAAAGTCAGTGTGAATGAATCTTATTCGTAACTAACACAGATTAAATTGACAATACCTATCTATACTATTAAGTTTCTTCTTTTTAGGCCAGCTGTCGGTTTCAGGTCTGCTTTAAATCGGAAAGATTTTTTTTTAATTCTACTCCTCCCCAAAACCCAGATAAGAGGCAATGTTGACAAAATAAAAAATAAAAAAATTCAATTGTATTTGAAAACAAAAAAGGTTTTTTTGCTCTGAGTGTAACAGCGACAAAAAATATTTTCGCAGATTTAACGTAGCAAGGTTCTTTTCTTCATTTACAGACTAACAACCGATATTCTAAAAGTTAACTAGAGTTTCATATGCACTGAATAATTTTATCGCCATATTTGTTCTAGAAGTATAACTACACGATTTCGTGAGTATAGGTACGCAAATTTGGAAGAAACAATACAATCGTATATTGTACAATCAATATACTTGACATTTCCTATTTAAGCATGAAATTTTATATAATTTCATTTGTACTTTTTTTTTATCGTAGAACAGTTCAGAAAACTGATATTAGTTAAATATGATAATAATATCTTTGTTATTTTTTTGCCAAAATGGCGGATGTTCCGGTTATCTGGAGAGGAGAAAACTAAAGAGGCCGATATATGTCGACCTCTTTAATCCCGACCTGGCCTATTTTTTATAGCATGCTATTTTTTTTTTCATTTTTTTTTTGTAAAAAAAATTATACAACTTTTTACAATGAATTAAAGCAGTCTCCTCCTATAATATAAGTATAATCAATAATTTAGTTGTGAATGTTATAAAACAATGTTGAATCTTTTTTAAAGATATTTTTTCTATTTTAGTATGGCTCGGAAGACAAGATTTAACGAAATTGAATAAAATGTAATATTAAAATGTACTAATAAAATAATTGTTAATTATGTATTTAAATATACGAATTACTTTTGGGTTGTAAATAATCGAGGTGGGTAATTTGCAGTTGAGAATAAATTATTTTAAATCAATCACTATACTTAAAAATTTAGTTATTCACTTCTTTAAGTAAAGTTCAAATAAAGTAATGAATTTGTAATTCTAAAAATCGTGCCAATAAGAATTAATCTCCACTAATAATATTGCTACTCCGTGTGAGCTTAACTTCATATCAGGTTATATAATGAATTTTAATAAACATACCCTGTACTATGTAATGATTCTATGTCCTATGTATTATTGGATTACTTTCATGCATGACAGTAACTTTAAGTACATTTTAAAAAATTATGGCAGTACGAAAATGATATAATCTTATAGTCAGCAATATATTTCTCGTTGGCACGATTTTCATTCGAATAGAAATTTAAAATAAGAATAATAATAACATGACCTTTATTGAGGTAGCGTGTGTGCCCTAAACTTTGAGTTTCTTGGCGGGGCGCAGCGCGTAGGCGAGGCCGAGCGGGCGCTTGGCGGCGGCGCGGCGCGGCTGGCGGCGCCCGTTCCACTCCGCGTCAATCTTCAGAGCCAGTTCCAAGTCATTCTTTTCCTGCTCAATAATTTTCTCGATTCGAAGCTGTTCTCGTAAAATGCTCTTGACGTCACAATTTTCTAACGGACTAGATAAATTTTTTACAGCTAAATCGACCTTATTATTATTTATTGATTCGCTCAAAGACGGTGGACTATATGAATCCATGTTAAGATGCATTCTTTTAGAATCACTCCTTAAATATGGTTTCCTATCTGAATTATATTTTCTGTCTCTAAATTTTTTCTTAGGTGTCACTTCATTATCATCCTTAGAAATGCTTCCCATTGATCTGGTGCGTCTTAAAGTTGTTGTGTTATCATTATGTTTTGTAATACCATCGACTTCTACTCGTTTACTCTTGTTCGGTCGTTTGGAAGGTAGAGGGAGTTCTTCGGGATTTAAGTTTATAGAAGAACTTTTTTTACCCCTCGACCGTGTGTAGGTAGAGCATTTTTTTAAACTATGCTGTAATTAATATAAGTAAAGAGGTTAAAAAAAGCATTGAAAACCACATTCATTAAAAGAATAATTAATATGGCATTACAATTCCATTGTATGTATAAATATACCTTTTTAGCTTTAAGTAACCCAAGCACAATAACAAAAGCTGAGGGCATGTTTTGTGCCAACGACAAATTCCGAAGTCTACATAATCCATCAATATATTGGTCACGGCTCGGTGGAGTTTCATTGAGGGGTGTATCATTATTTTTATCTGCTCGTATACAAGGTACTCGCAATGGTAGACCCTTTATTGTTTTAAAACTGAAATATGCAGATTAAAAAATTTTAATCAACCTTCCTAAATCATTTTTTCAGATGTACTGAAAAGGATGTTAAAAATGATTTGTTCATTACATTTTTATTCTCATTCTATTGTATTAATATAACAAATTATAAATATGTTTAATTTTATGGATGTCCAGATTTTTATTTCATTTTCCATGTTCATCGAACATTATTTTCTTGCTTAAAGCTTTAAAATCTCACTGTATCAAACTTACATATAGTATTCCATTATATATATTTTTCTCTTGTATTCAAGTAAATAATTTAATATTTAAATATTATAACTATGTCCCTTTTGCATTCAAAAATACTATAAACTGTCATATAAATTCATTCACATACAATTTCCATGAGAAAAATGTTTATTTATTTACTCAGACGACACTCATAGCATAATAATATACAATTTGATACTTCCAATGAAAATAATGTTTATAATATTCTATTAAAAATACAAAACATCTACTCTTAAAACAGTTCACCAAAATTGTAACTTTATCACCATGTAAAATAGTGCAATCATATGAGACCAAGCTAGCTCCTGAAATCATAGCTTATCTATTTCAGAGCCAGAGCTAACTAGAAACTATATAGTTTTTAGAAACCTTACCTAGTAGGTGTTGTTCCCTCAATTGGTTTAAAGTAGCATAACTCTTGTTGCATTGAATCCACACTACTTGTTTCTACGTTACGAGTTTCTGGCATACTGGTTTTATGCAGTATTCCCGAATGAGGAAGTGGCAACGAGACAAGTAATGATTGTATACCAATTTTTGTTTTTACAACATTTTTTTCATCAGTAGTATCTTGGCTATTGTCAATGACCTGTTGTTCTTTTTTCTGAAAAGTAATCATATACTAGTAAATCTAAAAATAATATCAACAAGAAAAAAAAAAATTAAGCAGATTTATTATATTTTTTAGTTGCAGCAGTTTAAAAAAAGACTAATATTTATCAAAAGTAAGTAGTAAGTAAGTATGAATTGATTATTTATTTTATAATATAATTAAGAAGAGATTAGGCTTATTATACATATATATTATATATACAGGTATATTATATATACAGGAACCTAATCTCACCTCTTCTTGAAGGCTTTTGCCGTTTTCTTTATTCCACATTTTAGTTCCACTTTTAATTTTTTTATCTAAGAAATTTTTTAAAAGTTTCCCATAGCTTGGTAGCATTTCTGGTGAAAGTCTGCTGTTTGATTTGTTTGATCCTATTGGTGTTGACATATCTGTGCTGGTATTGTCTTCAGTCAAATGTGGGCTACTATAACATTGACAATGTTGTTAATAAAAATCAAGTAAATATAAAAAATATATTTGATGCAGATATCCACTAAGATCTACTTACTTATTAACAATAGTTGCTTGAACTGAAGATTTCTTTAAATAACTGTCTATAGTTGTTGGTCTTAATCGAGGTTTGGTTAAGGAAACTGTTATAGTTCTACGTTTTGGAGATTTATACACTGTTGTTGTTTTTGCACTTTCTTGTTGTAACTTTTTAGCAAGAAATTCATCTTGTTTTATGTTCTCTAAATATCTCTTATGGGCTTCTTCTTCTTCATCTTTAAGTTTTCTGAAAAACCATGTTGCTATTTTTAAAACATTATGCATAAAAAATGACACAGACAATGCTGTAGTAGTTTACCAACAAGAAAACTGTACATTGGACTATTAATCACAAAGTAGATACTCCTTCATTCAACAAACATACATGAAACAAAAATCTCTCTTGCTAACACTTTTGTTTAACTACACATTTCATTTTATATGTTGTAAACAACCAAACCAAACCATAACTATGCTATAGATGACTATTGTTATATATTACCATTTTAAATATAATAAATGAACTACTTATACTTTAATGTAGTGAATGAAGTCAAACACCTACTTGATGAGAAGCTCTGTTTTATTGAATTCCTGTTGTTCAAGCCGCAAGCGCTCTACTCTTAACCTTTTAAGCTCAGCTTCATATTCAGATCGAATTTCTCCTGGTTCACATATTCTAGGTAATAATGTTTCTGCAAAACACATAGTCACTACATGTTTTAAAGTGTTTAATTAATAAACAGAATATTATACTATTCTGTATTCTAAACGTATTTTTTAAAACAAATAAATATAAAATAATACAGTCGCGCTATCATAAGCTATATGTTTTTATCAAAGACCAGATGAATTAGGAACATATATACCTGGTGATATATTAATATCTTCTCCTTTTAATTTTTTATCAATCTGCTCAATAAATTTGGTTTTCATAAAATTCCATAGCTGACTGTTTACTAAATTCTTTTGTTTTGTCGCTGTTCGTAACCAAGAACCTATTCGTAGTCGACATAGAGGACAACACAAAGCATTATTTTCAATACTTCTATTAAAACAACTTTGACAAAAATCATGATTGCATGGTAAAGTTACTGGTTCTATTAAAATAGATTGACAAATTGAACAAATAACATCATTAAGTTCTAATTTTTCTAATTTTAATAATTTATTTTCTATTTTAGACAGCCGCTTCTTTGACTTGGCCGCCATTTTTGACATTGTTTTTTATTCTTCTCACAAGTCACAGATGTTTATGTCATATGCATATTGTAGAGTATAGACTTATGAAGTTTCTTAAACACAGGTTGTGATACACATTCTAGTAAAATACGTGTAATAATACCTGTAATACCTTTAATAAATATTATAACAAATATTTCAAAAAATGATATAATTCCTGTTTAATTAAGTTTATTAAATTACAAATAACAAAATTGTTGAAATTGTAAATTAAATTAGCCTTTACAACATAATTTGGTAGGCATAAAAAATAAGTAGGATCTTTTTATCTACTGTTTTAATAAATAACAAATAGAAGAATAATTGTAGTAGGCAATACAAATATTTTTTTGGTCACTTGAAATATATATTTTTATGTAATGAAATATTTTTCCAAAGAATCACTGTTTTAAACAAAATTTTGTTCCAAAAACAGATTTCTCTAAAAATAAGGATATTGAACTTTTGAGGTTGTTTTAATCGGAACATTACGGAACGCTTTTCAATTTTCATGTCTACCAACATTTCAGACGTAGAAGCCATGTTGATATTTTCTTTCTTTTTTCGTCATGTACCGACTCACATGTATTTGAGAACGAAAAACGCTATTGAGATTTGAGAGGACCACAAGAAATATGGTGGTTAGAAAACGATTATAGATAGGAGTGTTCTTTTGTTCTTCAGCTTTTTAGTGGATGCAAATGTGGAAGTGATCTCTGTATAAAATTGACAAGATCTCTTTGAAATGTCTTCAATGCATTTCGTAGTTCATCCATTGCCTGGAACAGAGGATCAATTGATAGATAGGTGAGTCTATTATTTAACTTTTTACTTGACTCCATTACCGTGACTACAATTCGAGATCGGACATTTAATAATGATGGTAAATGTAACATCAGAATGGATTTTTGTTCGTCGTGATGCTTGCGATACCAACGATCATTTTATATGGCATTTTCGTTTTTGATTATCAAGTTTATTTTTTTATATATAAGTATGGCTGGTCTAGTTAAATTTACATATTTCAAATATATAAATGAGTATTGATAAAATCGTAATCCGCAGTTGTCCTACTCCGAGTTGTGTACACGATGTTAATCGCGATTAATTTGCGAACCCCATTTACTTATTATACTATTTCTTTTTCGAGCATTATCTTTTCATGTTTATGTGCTATTAAAATGTCCTTTATATTTTTTGTCCAACACAATATAAGTACATTACAAATAATACACTTAACTATTTTTATTTATTATGGTGATTATTTTTTACGAAATATGTATATTTTTTCTCTAATGTATACACTTTATTTTGTTATGAAAATAATGAAATATTATATTTAAATGTATATATCATTTAAATTACAATTAAATTAAATTAATAGTTATTATAAACATATTAATAATACATAATATTAGAAAATTTAATGTTACATTTCCACAGGAAATATTTACATAAAATAGCATAGAAAATTATCATAAAAACTAGTTTGTAATTTTATATCATTAAAAAAGAGATTATTGGCTGTAGATATATCTGCTGATATATATGGAATACAAAATTCTGATTTTAAAAATAATTTATTTCTGTAATCTGTCTTAGCACTCAAGTCTAAAGTTTTCAGCATTATACTGCAGCAGTATATAATTTTAACAGTTTATATAAATATTTACAGTTATATTTACAGTTAATAGGTGCTCTTCCTTCTCCCATCTTAAAAATAATGTGTGCTTTGAAATATCATCTATCATTATTAAGACCTAACAAGATAAAACCTATTACTTTATGTTGCATAGCACTGATCGAAATCTCATGAAACCTATATGACAATGTGTATTACCACTGTTGTCACAAAATGTAGCGTCATAAGTTATTGGAAATTTATTTATTAGTTAATGGCATTTTTGTGTAAATAAATCACATTTTTAATTATGAACTAGGTAAGATAACATGTAACAATATTATTTTTCGTATATTAATATTGCAAAGTCAATAGATTCTTTCTGGGGTATGTTACTTCCCTCATAGCATTGTTAAAATACTGGTAGTTTTACATTTTATTTAATACTGTAATATGAAAATTCAAAAGTGTTGATATTTTGATTTTTATCTTGTCACACTTGTCTTATAAAAATGTGTTAATTCAGTTCACTTATTTTATAATATTTTTTCTGATACTACAATATTTTCTTAACATTTATAAACCATTTTTGGTTATATAATTTGATGTTTGAATACAACTATAGTAAATTTAAGTAGAATTAAATTATAAACTATAATAATAACTAAATTATAAATAATGTTATTTTAGCCTTACATTAAGATTAATATCATATAATTATACCTGTAGTCACTATTAAAGACAGTAATGAAAACTAGTAAAAACAATCTTCAATCATGATAATTGTTAATTTTGGAAATCTTTAATTGCATAAATAATGTAGTTTAAGGTTACAAGACTGATGTAAACTGTTTATTTTATTTGAATAAAGCCAAAATAATGTATCAATTAAAAAAAAGGTTGTCTTTAGTTTTTCTCCATAAAATAATGATAACATTGATTATATATATAATTTCTTAAACAATGATTTTGGTATTTAAACGATAAATTATAACATAAATTTTATTGTAGCGAATGTTTGAACTGTGCCCTGATTTTCATGTACATATAATATACCTACATAGACATTTACCATGATAAAAATCATTTTACTGTTATGTATAAATACAAAGATTATGTCACATATAACAATGTACTCAATAAAAAATATGCATTTAAATATAATTAATTAAAAAATATTTTTACAGACTTAGGGAAGTAGCAGAGCGATGGAATAGATATGGAACTGGAGCAGCACCATCTGCTTTAACGTCTCTAAGAGGTGTTCGAGCAGTTGCTGCTGGACCAGCCCATATAGCTTGCTTGCTTGAAGATGGCAGCATATGTAGAGCGGCATTCTCCATTATTCCTGACCGATTAGACTTGAGTAAAGCTGATGCAAGTAAAAATGGTGGGAATGGTGGTGGAGGTAATGGCGGCGGTGGTACTAGTGGAGGAAAACAAGGAGGGAGTGGGAGTGGGTGTGGATCTAGACAACAACCTCGGACAAGAGCAAGAATTATGCGAAATTCAATTCGTGCTGCACCTAGTTCACAAGGTACTATTATATATTCTTATATATAAATACTAAAATTATTATATATAAATACAGTAAAGATAAATAAAAATAGGTGTGGCAATTCAATTGGAACATTGATATGAAATAGGTACGAGTATTCCAATGCAGTGTAACCTATAGGGGTTTTATCTTCTTAATACTGTTATAATTTTATATGCTACTAGCTATGTACCCATATCCTATGGGAAATTCTATAGGAAACATTCTAACAATAAAATTGTCTTTGATATATTAACTATAAGAGCCACAAAAAACCTCATTTTCAGTCAAAATTGGACAGACAGCCTGTTATTGATTTACAGAACTGTGCAACAAAACTGTTAAACCAAAATAAAGCTCCAATATTATTCCACTATTTCACAAAGTTTAATAGTTTTCATTATAGATTATCTCTTACACATAAGTAGAATTCTAAGCAGATTTCCATATTTTAAACATTGATAAAAACCATTACAATCTTACACCCCCAATTTCACTCCCTTAAGTGATGAAGTTTCAAAATGGTGTTAGAATAGGCTTTTTCTTATAAACAGAAATCTAAATACTAAACTAAAAAACTAAAAATTGCATTTTAAAAAAGCATAAGCCTCAACACTGATTACCATATTTCTAACACCAGAATTACCTATGTTTCATAAGGAATTTTTGTAGAACCTTTCATCCTGTTCGACCCACTGGTTTCGTCTGTTGCACATATTGTAAAAACAAAATATCTGTGCTTTGAGTTTGTAACTGAAAGCTTGTCAGCATTATTATGTATTGATTTAATAACATAACATTGTTCGTATTTTTAATTTTTAAATTATTTTCACTACTGCTGATACATAAACTATTGTAACAGTCTAAACATGTCCCACTGTTGGTCTAAGGCCTCTCCATTTGAGCAGAAGTTTACAACAATGTGTTATTAGTGTGATATTATGCTTAGTCTCTTATCAATAATGTAATGTTAATACATTTATAGTGACTTCAAAACCTTATTTTGAACCAATTGACTTAGAATTAGAACCTTTATTATGACTAAATTTATTTTGAATGATTTATCAGGGTCTACAAGCAGGGCTACTGGTGTGATAATCGGTGCATCGGGCTCTAGTCGAGTAGTTTCTGCTGTACAAGCACCTTTCGTGCCAGAGGACTTAGTAACCCAAGCCCAGGTGGTTCTTCAAGGAAAAAGCAGAAGCCTTATAATAAGAGAGTTGCAGGCAAGTTAATAATAAAAGTGCATCATTATAATGTAACTTAGAGACATTGTGCCTAATAGATGCTATTTCTTACAGCGTACGAATCTCGACGTAAATCAAGCCGTAAACAATTTACTATCCCGCGATGACGAGGAGGGCGAGGAACCGGAAGGTGGCGAGGGAGGCGATGGTTATGTTCCCGAAGACCTCATTTCACTTCTCGATGGAGGTTTCCACGCTACACAACAAGACCAGTCAGTGATTATAGATGCAGACGCCATGTTTTCGGAGGACATCTTCGGGTACGCGGCTGTCAGAAGGTATCCTGTCAAGCTATGCTCCTCGGCCTCATCTCTCCTCCCACTATAGTTAAATGTAGACCTCGACCCAATCTAGCACGCAAAACGCTTACGCAGTTTCTGTTTTTGTTCTGTGATTGGGTGTTTTTAGTTTTTTTTTATTAAATGGTGTATCATAAACAACTACATCATTACTTGTCAAATGTTACTGATATTTATTGTTAGTTCTTAAATAATAATATTTAATAATGTCGTGTAAAGATGTAGTATGGTTTGAAACACCATGCATATTTGTGTACGAGTGTGGTTAGTAACAATAGTCTAAACAGTCGCAGTGGAGGCGGAGGCGGTAGTGGCGGTGTACGTGCAGGTGCCAGTCGCGAGAGTAGCAGCTCTACTCAAGACCGACCCTCGGAATTCAGTCGGTGGCGAGAAAGACAATACTTCGGTCCTCGACGATGGCTCGAATCTGCTCTTCGAGATACATCCTGGGACAAGGAAGGAGGTTAATTACAGTTTCTATTTAAAAAAAAAAACAATTCTGCCATCTATTTCCTCTTTTCATATGTTTTTTTTTTCATTCTAGTTGAAAACAAGAAGAAAGACTCTGCCATGGCAGCCTCGCCTCTGTGGGTATCTGAAGAACTCGAATATTGGGACAGTAACATCCGCTTTACTCACATTGCTGCAACGTATAGCGAATTGATCGCTATCTCTACACAAGGACAATTGCACCAATGGCGCTGGTCTGATGCGCATCCGTATCAACGTAATGATGTACGTATAATAATATTTTGTGTAAGTTTGAATGTACATATTGGCGCAATATACTGTAAGTAAAGAAATAAACCCAATTACTTATAAAATTCTCTCTAACATGACAACTTAAACTCTTTTGGTTGCAATTTCTCCCAATTTTTTTTGTAGAATTTTATACAGGAGCACTTATTAAATTATCGAAAATATTTATTCAGATTATTATCGGTAAGAAAGCCGACACATTTCAATTATATTAATATGCTTTTGCAATAGCGAAATTCTTAATTTACGCAAACTAATTTTACGAATAAATATTATCATAAAATTAAAATTAATGTGTATTTATTTATTTACTTCACATAGAATACCTCTGATTAAACAATTTAAAACTGATTTGTGCAACATGCAATCTACATGCCACGCGAAATCAATATTCTCGCCCCCGTTTACTTGGCTTTCGTTTTCAAAAATGGACTATGCTGTCTTCAATTTTTGTAATATTATTTTGCTTTAGGAACTAATGTAAGTGAAAAAAAAATGTGTAAATATATTCTTATTTGTGTAAATTTATTATTTTTTTAGCCATAATGTTTATTGTAATTATCTTTTATTTGATTTGTCCAGGCATCCGGTTGCATTTTTCACCCGCGAGGCAACTGGCTTGGATTGACACCTGGAGAAAGAATCTTAAGTATGAGCGCAGCCGGAATACGTGTGTCCGTGCTCACCGACGCGGGGCGCATTGCGACTTTCTTGGACGAGTCTATAGGTATTATAATAAATAGACAATTTTATATGACTTTATTATTCATAAATGTAAACCAACCCCTGTACATTTAACACCTTTTTTATTTAGCTCATGCTCCTGGTGCTGCGAGGTTAGAGCATCCTCTTCAGACATTTTCAGAGTTTGGCTCTGATAAGGCTGTGTCTCTGCATGTTTGCTCACTGTATACTGTTGCGAGACTGGAATCTGGTACACTTTATTGGTGGTATGTAAACATTTCAAGTTTTTTTTTAATTGAAATAATGTATTGAATCATAATTACAATTTTCGTGATTACGGCTGTGTTTAGGGGCGTATTACCGCTGGGTCAACGCGCCCGTCTCTGGGAAAAGCACCGTGCGCGCTCTCGTAAGCAACAGCGCGGTCACTCGTCGAACACGCCTCAGGATCTGCAAGCCGGACAAAGTGTCACTATGAAGAATGCTCCGATGTATCAACCGGGAGCTATAGGTGATTTTATTTTATTTGCATCATCATATATAAATGTTCGATTAACTCAATAGTTTTTTTTTTCATATTTCACAAGACGGTTATATATTATTAAAATAATATGTTGATTCTTAGGTTTCAACATGTCGACGGGTGTACCGAAGGTGGGAATATTACAGAATGCTGCATGGAATCTATCTGATACATGTCGTTTCAAACTATTGCCACCACCCCAGCCTGATCGTTCTATCTCAGACAAGGACAAGAGAGATTTACAGGTAAACCTAACAATACTGCTTTTAATTTAAAAAAAAGTCATTTTTACGTCAACGGTAAATATATTTATAAATATAATATAATTTCCCGCAGAACCAATCGCCGCTAACAGTATCATCAGTGAAGGCATCTTCTTCAAGCAGTAGCAATAAAGATAGTGGCAAAGACAGTAACAAAGATATGGCAGACCGGTTAGATATGCCACCGCCACCTAGTCCTGCATCGTCGACCTGCAGTGATACAAGCACATCGCATAGTAAGTTTAATCTGGTTTTTTAAATTATATAATTTAAGAAAATTTTAAAAATATTGTTTACACATCCACTACTGCAAATTGGTGCATGTGCATAATGCTGAAAGGCTAATAGAGGTATCTATATCACCAAATCAACTAGCTATGTGAAAATTTCGTGTTGCATTAACTATCCTAATCGTCTAGATGTTATCTTAATCTAATTATAAATATAACCAGTGGTTAGAACGCGGGAATCTCAATCAATGAGTGTAGGTTGAAAACCCAGACACGCTACACTAAATTTGCATGTGCTAAAATTGTGATTGTAATTAATCTCGACGAAGAAAGAAAACTGAGGAAATCCTACCACATGTGTAATGTGTATCCACTAATTCATATTGGATTCAGGTCCAAATTATCTCCTCATAAGGAGAGGAGGTCTAGACTTTACTTTATTCATGAATTAGTGATTATGATAAAAATCACACTCAGATCTATCAATCTTGTTATTTTATTGAGAAATTTGAAGAATAATATTGTCGGTTTCAAAATATTAACATGATTAATTTTAGAACGAGCTAAACGTGTTACTGTCCGTGGTGAAGAAGGTTCGTCCAATGATGGGTCCAAACGCGATGAAGAAGAATGGCCTCTGAAAGAAGTCGTGTTCCTGGAAGATGTCAAAAGTGTACCTTTGGGACGTGTTTTGAAAGTTGATGGTGCTTATGCTGCTGTTCGCTTTCCATCTGTTGGAAAAGATGGCAAAGAGATTGTGCCAACTACACCCGAAGACTGGACCGCATTGTTACAAGATTGCCGTTTAGTCCGCAAAGACGACTTGGTAGCAGTGAAATGGGGTGCTGGAGGGTCAGCTGGACCACGTGGTCCTGATTGCTTACAACGATCCCCGAGAAAGATTGCGTTACCTCCAGATCTCAATGTTATCACAATTGCTGTAAGTTGATCTACAAGGGTAATGAGCATTATTTATTACTGTTGATAAGACTTTGTTAGTATCAAAAAATTAAAGAGATATTGTATATTCTGAAACAGAAATATCTAATTATATGCTTAGATACACATACCTGTAGAACACATTATATATTCTAGGTTGATAATCGTGGCGTACATGCTGTTGTCCGCCGCCCAGGCGGCGCTTTAGCGTATGCAGTATATGCAGTGGGAACAACGAGGGCACTCACCGACAGTACATTCCCGACAGACCATAGCGCACTGCTTGGATACTCTAATGGTCAAGCTATACAACTTACTACTGCTGCAGAGGTTAATATGTTTTACTCGTACGAAAAAAAAAACTGTCTTTATTAACAGTGAAATAGTTGTACAAATTTTAATTTTACCGTCAGGGAAGTGAACCAGTAGTGATGATGTTAGACGGAAACGGCGCACTCTACCCAGTGGCACGAGATTGCGTAGGTGCAGTGCGAGAACCGCCACCCTTGAACTTGCCACCCGCGCGGGCGCTGGCTGCGCACGCATTGCCGTTACAACCGCACCATCCACATCATCCGCACCATCCCGCGCTGAAGTCGCAGGTATAGTATTAAAACTACAATTAAAGTCTCTTAACTATTCAAATATGAATTCTATAGATAACTTGCATAAATTAAAATTAAAAAATAACTGCACTCAAAAAGTGAAAATGAATGAAATATAGTTAGATAGGTAATTTAAGAAGTTGCGACATTGCATTAGCAGGGTTCGAAGTTAATTTAATTATTGTTAATAAACCAAATACTCTATAACATGCCTCTTTTAATTACTAACAGTATCTAAAACGGGATATTTACCATGTTTTTTTAAAAAACATGGTAAATATCCCGTTTTAGATACTGTTAGTAATAAAAATAACCATGTTAATTTTAAATCTTATGCCTCTTTTAAATTCGGAAGTAAATGAAGCTAGTTAGGATGAGGTTTATAGTGCTACTTCTATCTTTAGGTAGTTTGTAGCGTGAAGTTATATAGCTTATATTATCCCTGAAATAAATGCGACTTATCTAAATACAAAAAAGTAACATTTAAATCGGTCTTGTAGTTCCTGAGATTAATGTGCAACTATGCAACGGTTTCGACCTCGTTAAACATTATTTCTCGGACTCTGTGTCTGTGATAATATAGTCATAATATAATATATCATTAATAATTATATTTATACGAGTCTATCAGGAGGCGTTTTTTTAGAAGATGTAGTGCGTTTCGAAGGTTTCACTATATAATATTATATCAGTGCTTCTCAGTTTTACCCCTATACTATTGACACACGCAATCTCATGTTCTTATTAGATATATATTGCTACTTTTCTCAATCGGACTTATAGATCTTGAAATTAGCTCAACCAAGCAAACTTTTCAGCTTTATAATTTGTTATAATAAACTGATAATATCACTTATGCCTAATTTATCTGCAAAATTAAATTAATATTTAATAATTTAATCATATAGGTGGCGCTTATTATCATGGTACCTGAACCTCAACTCATGATGCCTCGCGTTTTACGCTGCGATTTAGATGGTGTCCGTCAACTATTACACCAGTTGGAATCTGACTCAAACAGTAAGTTGAGTATTTTTAAATGTTTTACTTGTATTTTTATAATTTATGTCATATGTTAATATACATTTTATCATTTACTTACAGAGCAACAAGTTCTTTCAATATTACAAGAGCGTTGCGACGGAAATAGAAACATTCTACATGCTTGCGTGCACATGTGTGCACCAACATCCAATAAAGAACCTGATATTGGTAAGCAAAGTAATATAGCTTATGGTTTGATTTTTACATTGTAATTAATTTGTGAAAATAATACAGAAGCATAATTTTTTATATTAAGTTGAAAACGCATCAATGCCTAACATACCGAGTGGCACAAGTAGCAGTGGCGCAAGTGCCGAAGAAGCCGTGCCAGCCCTTACGTGGCCACCGGAGACATTTGAAGCTTCTGGTGATGAAGATAGTTTAATGGGATTGACTAATAATGGGTGAGCAATAAAAACTAACAACAGACCGAATAAGGCAAATGTCGAAAAAGTAAATAGATTTATAATATGCAATCAAAAAAAGTAAATTTCAATTACCATAGGTAACTTGTTTTGTTAATATTTTTAGAACACAGATCTTAAACTGTAAATAATTATGTACTAAAGGGCTTATATATTGATAATGATTAATGACTGGGTTATAGAAAAATGACAAGTGGCAGCAACAATGGTGGTAGTGCAGTAAGTGCAGACCCAGCAGAACGCCGAGGAAATGCGTTAGCTGCTCTGCGTGCCTTGTGCGAGAGCTCAGCACTACAGCCATTTTTAATGCAACTGCTTACTGCTAAGTAAGAATCACCTCTAATTTTTCTGAAATTCACTACTAGTCAATTTCGTTCATTTTGGCATATTTTTTTAAAATACTAATCTAACGTGAATTAATTTAGGGATGGCATGGGACAAACACCTCTAATGGCAGCAGTAGCAGAAAGGGCCTATCGTGCCGCGTTAGTACTACTAGACTCCATTCGCGCGTGCCCAGACGCGGACGAAGTACAACGTTCTGCAGCCATCTTCCCGCCCAATGCGCACCCGGATCATTCTCCGTTACTTGTACTTTGCTGTAATGATACCTGCAGTTTCACGTGGACTGGGCAGGATCATATAAATCAAGTATGTCATAGCAATAATTGTTTTTTAATATTTTTGATAAAGTGACTGAGAACCATATTTATTTATAAATATTTTGTTCCTTATTAGACTAGGATAAAATAATAGAGCTGTACACCATCCTTCCAATTAACAGATGTTAATTTAATAATTTGTTACAATGAATTATACAAAGTCATATTAGTCCCCTTTTTTTTCTCGCTGGAAAAAGCAGTATGCGTTTCCCACCATGTGGAATTTGGGGGTATGTGGAACTCGCCGGTGCCCTGGACGTCCCGGTACACCGGAATACCCACTAAAAAACCAGCGGTACCCTCTCCGTCTTATCGGCAGGCGCCACGGGATCGCTTTCGCTTGCTACCGTGACGCCCTGACAGTCGGCCCGCCTATGGGGACCTGCAACACCTAGGGGGGATTCCCGGGGTACTGAGAACCCCCAGTAGTCCTATTAGGCCCCTAGGAAATGTAATTCTCGGTATCCTTTGACCCTTCTAACTTCCTAAAATATATATATCCAAAACGAAATTTTATTCATAACTAGCCGAACGAGCTGTTTAACCCGCGCGAAATTTATAAAACTAACTACAGCACACAAACAGTCACCCCCAATGTACACCCACTAGAGGTGAATTAAAAAAAGAAGCGTATGTCCTTACCTGGGACTCGAACTATCTTTATACAAAATTTCATCTAAATCGGTTCAGCGGTTTACGCGTGAAGATGTAACAGAGAGTCACATTCGCATTTATAACATTAGATAGATTACTATATATTTTTTCTATATTACGAAAGCAAGTGCATCACTACAAGTGAGACATTCAACAATTTCATTAATAATGATTTTCATCATATAATTACTGATTTTACGCCTGCTTCCTCTAAGCAGGCGTAAAACCCTGCATCCTCTAGGGATCCAAAGGCACTCATGTGCACTCCTTAATTAAAAATCTATCCCTGATTTAGAATAACTTGTTATTTGAGTAGACAAGTATGAAGAACTGAAATTTTACAGTAAGCCCGTAGAAAACGATTACAAAGATGCTAGGAAAAATAATATTGCATTTTACATAAATATGCATAGTTTCACAAATCTGCCTTGTAATTGCAGGATATATTTGAATGCAAAACTTGTGGACTCACTGGATCACTCTGCTGTTGCACGGAATGTGCGAAGGTATGCCACAAAGGTCACGATTGCAAATTGAAACGTACGTCACCAACAGCATATTGTGACTGCTGGGAAAAATGTCGTTGTAAAGCATTGGTTGGTGGAAACTGGGCTGCACGTTGTGACTTACTTGCGAGACTTGCTAGAGATACACAACTTGCTACGCATTTTAACTCCAGGTATTCAAATTATTATTATTTAAGTATTATTTTATTTTATTATTGTAAATTTAAATTATAAAATTAAAACCTTTCATTAGGAGTATCCTCCTACTGAAAGTGTTACAGTTTTTCATTTTTATATTAATCATATTATTTTTCAGGGGCGAGTCGATCTTACTCTTTCTAGTCCAAACAGTCGGTCGTCAAGCGGTAGAACAACGTCAGTTCCGTGCAGGTGGCGGAAGAGGTCGTGGGCCGCGCAAGCAGCCCGGATCAGATGCCGAGGTTGATGTGCCTGATCATGACTTGGAGCCACCGCGTTTTGCACGACGAGCGCTTGTGCATCTCTTAGGTAAAGAAATTTAAATGTAAATTCAACATAAATCCACAGGTACATAAATAATAGTGATAGTTCAAAGTTTATGTAGAGTATATTTGTATTCTTATAATGGTCTAATGAGCAAAACGTCCTACGTGCGAGTCCTACATCGTCCAGTACCATCTTGAACAAATCGAATATTATTAATTGAATTAATTTTATATTATTTATGTAGGTGACTGGCCAGCAGTAGAAGCCGCAATTATGTGTGGATCAAATGGATACAATGAAGGAGCGAGTGGATCAAGTAGCCCGGCTCCTAATCAATCAGGAACAACATTGTTAGACAAATTCACTCATGCTCTTATTGTCAAATGTACTAACGAGGTAAATAGAGAAAGAATTGGTAATTCTCTGTCCTTTTTATATAGAAAAAAGTATAACAATAATATTATTAATTCGTAAAATTTATTTTAGATGCTAGACACACTATTGCACACATTGATCCGAGAGCAACAAAATGACACAGTACCAGGACGAGCAGAGCGATCCAGAGAAGTCACACGACGATTCGTTCGGTCGGTTGCCAGGATATTTGTAATATTTAGCGTCGAGATGGCTCCCGGTGCCGCTAAGAAAAAAGGGTAAGATGGTTACGATTTATAATTATTGTAACTAATATCAATTGATAATTCTAAAATAAATTATTTATATTTATTTTTTTATTTAAAGGCCTCTATCGATTACATCATCGTTAGTTCGTTGTCGTCGAGTATTTGCAGCCTTAGTAGCCCTCGCAGTAGAAGAATTGGTGGAAGCAGCGGATGCATTACTTGCTCCAGTGCGTCTGGGTGTTGTTCGGCCTACTGCACCTTTTCCACTTGCAACTACTTATGTAGACTTAGTTAACGGCAGTGAAGACTTATTTGGTGTGGAGCCCTTATCTACCGGACATTCAAGACTTCCTCATTCACGCAGGTTGGTTATATTTGACGCTTTGAAATGAAAGAAACATTATCGTAGCTAATAATTATAGTTAGGAATATATAAACTCGTTGTTTTATTAGGGAATCAAATGTAACCGGAGGGCGTGGTGCTGCTACTGCTGGTACGTCAATGGGGAGTTCTACTTTAGTGCCCGATCGGTCGTCTACACCTGTAGCTACAGAGTATCCTGATGATGTTACCGGCGAAGCACTAGGTGCCGACGATGATGCTTCGGAAACTGACGAACCCAATATACCTGCTCCAGTTGCGCCGGCTGAATCGCAGCATCACGATGACCCAATGGGTGATAGGTGAGTGGTGATATTCTATCATGAAATGTTTACTGCAATTTTTGACATTCAGAAGAAATAAGTGATATGTTCCATTGCAGGTTGAAATAAATTTAAAACTTTAAGTACTCTCCTGCCACACTTAAAAACACTTTATTGCAAATTTAACTATTTTAAAGAACTATAATTTCTGTTACTCTTAACTCTCCACAATAATCTCTAATATTTTTTTCAAAATATGATATTTTAGATATGCTATTCTGCATCCTTTTTTTCTTCCTTTGTATATTTTTGTTACAAATGTTACAGACTTAATATATGATTAGAAAAATTCTTTAAAGATAAATGATGTGATGAATAAAGAAAATAATTTATAAAAATAAAGTTTTTTCTATTTTTACAGAGGTCAAGAGCAACATGTAGTTGTGGAAAATGGAACTGAACGCGTCGAAGGCGGTGAAAGCGAAAGTGAATTAGACTTACTGGCTGAAGTTGAGACAGAGAGTGACTCTGACGACCAAGATAACGCTGAATCTGCTCAACGCAGTGTGCAGACTGGGGCTACACAAGGATCAGATGCTGGTAAGAAAGAGAAGAAAGGAATTATAATTGTTTATTTGTAATTTATACATATCACATATCTTTATGATAATCAAAACAATATTATTTCATTTTATTTCCAAAGTTTGCAATAAAAATTTAGCCTACATTTAAAACGCCATTTGACAAATCCATAATGAATATCATAAATTTTTCAAAATCTCACCCAATTAAACGCCAAAGTCGGTTATTTTGGTTAACTCCTCTTGTGGTTGTAATATTAGATAGATGCTATAATGATAGATAGATGCAATATAAAAACAAGTGAATGTCAAGGCTTCGGCCTGACCTATTACTGTTGAAATTATCTGGTGCACCGTGACAGGCATAGCGTCGATGCTGTTGTATCCAGAGGATGAAAGCGGAGACTCGACACAGCCCGAAGATGAAGATTCGGAAGCTGGCGAAACTGATGAACAGGACGCCGAAGCTGAGCTCCCACTACACGACGGAGAGCCCCTTGAACGACGATCTGCACCGCCTTCTAGGCCTAATTTAGCGCCTCATTCCATGCAGTGGGCTATACGGTGAATTTAACAAATACTTGTTTTTTCAATATAATGCTATTTACAGTTAAAAATTCTTATAATTTGAGTAACACGCTGACGTATTCACTTTTACTTTATATTTATTTAAATACGGCTGGGATTATTTAGTTAAGAATTAGTCAGATCTAGCACTATTTTAATAAAGTTTATATTATATCGATTTCTTGAAATATACCTTTCATTGACAACATTAATTCCCTGTATAGTTCCCGCGAGACATCACGCGGTACAACAAGCGGTACAGGCGGAGTGAGGCTGACGGGCAGCTCGTCGCTTGTTTTCATTGACCCGTCCTCGCTACGGCGATCTACAGCCGCGGCGGCCGCCGGCGCACAAGATCCTCACTCCACGTCCACTACTGCATCTTTTCTTGCTAGAGCTTTTGGTAAGTTTAGTTATAAATCAACATTGTATGTTTTATATTGATTATTAATAAAAAATATATTTTTATATTTCTTTACCTTTTTTAGGAATCGTTATACGACAAATAGCAGATCTACTCTGGGAATATGAGCGAATTACTTTGCCTCTACCGCGTATGTTGCCTTTGGCTTATCGTGAGGCGTTGCGCTTACAATGCTATCTCGAGAGACAGCTTAAACAGACCTGGGATTGGCTAGTTACTGTCATGGACGCAACTGAGGCACAACTTAGGTATAAATTTCTGTATGTTTCTATTTAACACTTTACAAATTATTTTAGTAACCATAGTCGACATTTAAAATGAATTTTTATTTAGCAAGATTTTTGCTTGACTTATTAAATTGAAAAAATATTTGTTTAAGATTTGGTGCATCACTTACCTCTAACAATGCCAGTTCTTCTACTGGAGAAAGCCGTTCATCTGCACCGGCCACTAGACGGACCACGTCATTTACATCACCAGCGACAAGGATCATTGGCTTCTCTGAAGCTCCCAGAGCTAGAGATCGGGAACAAGGTAAAATATTTGTTTTTAGTATTATTTGTATTTATATTACTTGCATTATGTTTCATGAATTGCTGAAATTATATTGTATTGTAAGTACATTTATTAAAAAAAATAAAATAATTAACCTAATATCTCGAAATATTTTTTTCAAGGAGTAGAAGCAGGAAGTGCTCGCAGAGAATTTCTAGCTTACTGTCTATCATTACTGAGAGCGCATAGTGCGGAACACGCGGAACAGTTACCAGTCCTCGACGTGGCGGCGCTCAAACACGTAGCTTATGTCTTAGACGCTCTAGTTTATTATATGCGGGCAGCGCAACCTCAACCACATCATCATCAGCACCTGTGGGCACCGGTATGTTTATTTATCTTTTATTTTATTAAACAAGTTATAATGTTGTTTATTATACATAAAATAAATGATGACTTAATTCTATGTCAGGATGAAAATGAAAACGAAGAAGGGGAAGAAGAGATGGTAGTCGGTGGTGGCACCGCGGCGGAGTCGGACGGTGAAGCCGAAGGAGCTAGAGGACGAGCTCATGCCTTTTTCCAGCGCTCTGACTCCACTTTATGTCTGGGTTGTCCACCACCTGATCCATTCAATAGTAAGTTCTGTCGATTATAACTGTTACCAGTCAAATTACTTTTACATTATAACTAATGTCCGACCGAATGAATTCTGATGAAGTTGACATTGCCACCTTAGAAATAGAAAACTACTTGAGGATTTACACGGACGATGTTAGTTATACAATAAGTGAAAACTGTCATTCTGAAGAATCACAGACATCTTGTTGATCTAGAATATCGTCTCCCGAAAAAGCGTGAGGGCTTTGGGACGCCCATGATAAATCTACTTGTAATTTAATAGGAACCTCTGGTGTGGGGAACAGTGATTATTTATCCCAAATTAAGATAACCATTCAAGCATACTTGTCAGAACCTAAGTTACAGAGAAGTGCAGCTTATTCTCTCTGGAATTCTAGTCCATTTCTGTCTTTGAGAAAGGTAGCACTGAAAATCTTATCAGCTCCATCGACGAGTGGACGAAAAATTTATTCAGAGAGGAGTAATCTGCGAGGCGAAAATTTTGATAAACTATTGTTTCTTACCGATATATATAAGATTGTTTAACTATGAATATTACTAAGACAAAAAATACAGATTGCTGCTTGAAATTATTAGAATCAAGTCTATGTGTTTTGAAATATTACGATTAGTTTATAATTTAGTAGTTTAGCTATAATTTTTCGTTGAAGTGTCATACAAAATGACGAATTAAGTTTAGGAGTTAATTTGTTTTAAAGATAAATGTGATTTATATCGTTTTATTTATTACTTAAATATTAAGTACCTACCTGTAACTATTGTGATATTAGGTAACAACTTAAATAAGTATTTAAGTTATTATTTCACGCATTTTTAAAACTGTGTAATTTTAAGAATTTTTTTTAAAAAAGACTGATTATTATCATTATGTTTTCTCTATTTTCCATCTAAACATGATTCCTGTAAAAAAGTTTCGGTTTCGGCCGAAACTGAGACCGTTGCCGAAATTCGGTTTCTGTTTCGGTCGTAAAAACCAGTTTATTAAGTTTACATGATGAATGTAACAAATTTTCTGCAGTGACAATGCAAGATGCCCTACCACTTGCCGATCAACCTCAGTTATTGCAACCTAATGCGCGTCGAGAGGAACTATTTGGTATGCCGCGTCAGCCAGTGACAGTGCCGGCATCTGGAGATGGTCCGCCAGGAGCTAACAACCCTCTTGAAGGTACGGAAAGCTAATCAAATATGAACTTTGAAATTGCATTGTATTCAAAACTCAATGAAGTCTCATTAACTGACTAAAGTTGTTATAACTATTGTTATGTTATAATAAATACTCAATCAATTAGAAATTAAAAACTTTACCCTGATTTGTGTAGTTGTTTTGATGTATTTTAAAAATACGGTATTTCTCTATTCTATTTTTTAGTTGTACCACGCCGATTGGGATTGTCAAGTCGTGGAAGTGAGCGTGGATGGTCACCTCCGGCGCGACCGGCTTCTGCTCCACCAACACACAATCATGTTATAACTCGAGATGAACCACAGGTAAAACATTATATACAAGAAATAATATTGCAACATCTAATCTGTAATATGACCTCAATAAAATAAAACTTACTAATCTTATTATTCAACAAATTTATTACAAGAGGAAGGAAATAGAGTGTGCTTCCATTTTTAAGCACACATGCTTGTTGACTACTTAGCTTCTGTGCTGGTGGCTAATCTGTTAGATTGACTGCCGTCGCAAAAAATCAGACAAGTGGACATTACATTATTTAACTCAAATTATAATTTTTAGGACTTATCTTGTGCTAAAGATACTGTGACGAAAATGGACATCGATACAGATGGTGAATATCTATCTGATTCTGATTCAAACGAAGCAAGACAAATACCACGAAAAAAACATCATAGGTAAGATATTTCATAATGCTCGACCTTATTAATGTTAGCTTCTTCTTATATTGTATAAAATACATATTTGCATGAAGAATATTACTTCAGCTATCTCTTGCGAGTATTACAATATAATCTCTGTTTATAATATGGTTGTGCAGGCATCCTCACACTGCTGCAATGAATAGTAATAGTCATCAGGAACCCAATGCGTCAACATCTGAATTCCACACATTAGTTGACACAGCTTGTTCAATAATGGAAGCCCCTCATCAACAGAATGTGTCACCTTTACCGGGTAAGTACTTTATTTAAACTAAATTATTAGGCTGTAAAACCTTTATATATCAAAATTAATTTAAAATATTTTTTCTAGGACCAAGCAATGCAAGCGCGGCAGCGCAGGAGCCCCGCGCATCTTCCTCACGAAGCCCGGGCAAGACCGTTATTGTACGTGCTGTAAGTCACTCCACTTTTTTGGGGGACTTTTTCTTAACAAAAATATACCCAAACTTAAATTGGATTCGTCATGTCTAAGGAATTATTTTTAGGAACAATTAAAATGATACATAATAATTTAAGTCAGTATGTTTGTATCATATTTGTAATCTTCTGGGAAGGTTAGGCTTTTATAAAAAATCTAAAATTAATAAATTGGGTAATAAATGAATTTTTATATATTTTTAGGGTGAATTACTTAGTGCTGCTGACCCTCTAGAATCACAGGAAATATCAGCACATGTCACTGTAGAAACAACAGGTCTACCACCGGCGCCGTTACTACCTCCTCAAGTCCTCAATGCTCCGGCTCAACCGTGAGTATTTTGATTTAAACATTAAATTTATATTTCTATCATAAATTAATGGCATTTTTATATCGTGTTTCTTTAACAGCCGCGCTTGTCCTTCATTGGGTGCCTCCGTATCACATGACTTACTACTGGGTCGGTGGAGGCTATCACTAGACTTATTCGGGCGTGTTTTCACCGAGGATGTAGGCTTAGAGCCGGGATCAGTAGTCGCTGAACTGGGTGGTTTCCCTGTCAAGGAAGTCAAATTTAGAAGAGATATGGAAAAATTACGAAATTCACAACAGAGGGACTTGACTTTACACAAGGTATTCAGTGAATATGTATATAATATAATAAATAATATTTATATTTATTATATATTTTGGTAATGTATAAAATGTGCATAAGATATAGAAAAATAAACTTAAATTATTGTTTATTAGATGGAGCGCGATCGTGCAAAATTGTTACAACAGACTTTCGCCGAATTGAACAGTGCATTTTCGGGACAAAACCGACGTGCTCACAGCGCACAGCCACCGCTTGCTGTTAACCGTGTGAAGGTTACTTTCCGAGATGAGCCCGGTGAAGGCAGTGGAGTGGCGCGCTCCTTCTATACCAGTGTTGCTGAAGTAAGTTGCTCCTTCAGCAATTATTTGGTTTATGATATATTTTGTACAAAAAAAATCTTCGGTCTTCACATCTGTAATTTAGTAACGTCTTACTAAAATTATATAATTATTTAGTTATATTTTACATTAATGCTCATATGTATGTTAATCTTTATTCCAGGCTTTACTTGCGAACGAAAAACTTCCTCCATTAGAATCTACATCAGGTAGCAGCAGTAATAACACCACAACCAATGGCACAACGGGTTCATCAGGCACGGCTGCTAGTGGTGCCAGTAGCAATAGTGGAGCAAGGTTCGTTTTATAGCAAAAAATATAAGTTACACATAAACTTATAACTTATATTATTATTCAAATTCCTTATACACTTATATACTATAATATTGATTAATATTTTAATTAATTTAAATAATATATTGATCTGTATTTAAGTGGTTTGACAGAAAACAACAGACAGACTGACAGAGTTACCTTCGCATTTATAATATTAGTATAGATTAGTTTCTGGAATAAATGAAGTCCTCTTGTTTATAGGAGTGGCGCCGGTCGAGCCCGCGCGAAAGACAACGCTAGACGAGCCCCGGGCAGGCCCGCGCCGCGCCCGCCCGCCGCGCGCGAGCCGCGGAGGGTGCTCAGTGTCGACGCCCGGCCCTACTCGCCGCAGGTAATTGAATCTGCAACCGCACATTAGGTAGTATGACAATGGGCATTTCACACTGCGTAAAAGTTATAAATTAAAATTGATAATGATCAGCTCGATCTGTGGATATGTAAGTGTACGAGTGTTCATTCGTTGTTTTCGGAAATGAGTACTTATCGATCGACAGGAACAAAATTTGTGTAAATATATATTAAAATTGATGATACATTTGACTAGTTTTACAAGGTCAAAGTTGCTTATTAAATATAGATCTATTCAATTAATAAGCCGCGTCTCTCTCTGTATTATATGCATTCATTAGTATCGAGCGACGCTTGTGCTTGTATAAGATGTCTTAGTGAGACGATTGACATAATACAAATTAGATTATATGATTACCTTTGTTTTGAGGTTATAAGTGTAGTTTAACGTGGAAAGGTGTGCCTCCATGTGTGAATAGATCTGTACCGTATTTCGTTCTTTAATTTGATTTTAGTAGAGATATTGAGTGATATTGTAATATAATTACAATACAAAATTCCATTTTAATTAATATTAAAATACGACTTAAAACACATAGCAAATCAAACTCAATCTCTATTTATTCAGCTTTAGTCATAATATATTTATATGTTTAAAAATACCTTATATTTATCATTTATAATTTCATTGCTCGCTGCCATACTTTTTTTTTATTTTCTATTAAGTATGTAAACATGATTAATGTTAAAATTACATTTGAAAAATATTAGGCTGCGCCTGGAACTGAAGGTGCTGGTTACAGTGGAGACAGACCTGGAGGACACAATGAACATCTTACACTACATCAAGCTCAACTTGGAGAAAGGCTATATCCTAAAGTAAGAAATGATTCCTTAAATCTCACAATAATATATTCATAAATTTTACAAATTAAAACACTCATTAGTATCCAATAGTGCCTTTTTTAGCAGATAACGCAAATAACTCACCAGAAGTGTAGTTATATTTCTTCGATTTCTTGCTTCAAAAGACAACCACTATTTGCTGAATAAAATCAAATTCAAAAAGTTTGCAACTATGCCTGATTTTTATTACATAAAGGACAACTTATTGCTTCCGGCCCCCTCTGAAAGGTTGTAGTTGCCGACTAATGAAAAGGTCTTATTAATTAACAGGTGCATTCTCTTCATCCGACATTTGCGGGAAAAATTACGGGTATGTTACTGGAGTTAACGCCTGCGCAGTTACTTGTACTGCTGGCGAGTGAAGATGCACTGCGGCAGAAAGTCCGCGAAGCCATGGATCTCATTGTAATGCATCCTTCGGAAGCGATATTAGGTATTTTGTATAAACTTATTATCAATATGTTTTGCTGTTTCAAGTGCATCTAGTCAATAACATGTTCCTATATTTTTACCACTTGAAAACAATTAAGAAAATTTTACGTTTTTTCTTTGTTGAAATAAACAAAAAATAATATTATAATTAATTTTTACGGGTATAATTAATTACGCATCGTAATTGAACCCACAACATGTCGTTTATTATTCACAGGTTTTAAATACTGTTCATATTTTCGATCCCTGACTTGATATAAAAACTTGTCTTTCTACGTAGATTTGGACGTGTTCTCGCTATCAGAGCGTGGGGCCGGCGGGGGCGGCAGCAGCGCAGGAGGAGCGAGTGCCGCAAACGCGAGTGCGTCTAACGCGGCCGCGGACGACGCCGCTCCTCTGTTTTACTCGCCCGGCAAGCGAGGCTACTACTCGCCGCGGCAGGGACGTGCGACACCTGAACGCATCAATGCCTTCCGAAATGTTGGCAGGTGAATGATCAAAACAAAACTCCTTATTATGTATTAATTGTGCTTAATATACTTAAGAGGTAAGTATATTAAGCACAATTAATACATGCGTGGGATAAGCATTGCATTCTTTTTTTTTAAATAAGCTTTATAGCTATGTTTCTATGTTTAGAAATTGTGTACATTTACCTACGCGTTTGTAACTCATAACGTCATTTATTTTTTTCAGAATAATTGGCCTGTGCCTGTTACAAAACGAGCTGTGCCCGATGTTCCTCAATCGACACGTACTAAAGTATATACTAGGGCGGCCAGTGCGTTTCCACGATCTGGCATTTTTCGATCCCATAGTGTACGAAAGCCTGAGGCAACTTGTCGTGGACGCTGAGACTGGCGACTCTCACTCGCTTTTTGCTACTCTTGATCTCAACTTTAGGTACTGTATTGACATTTAATTTTACTTTAATAAAATTCATCTCAATCATTTCAATTACTGTATGCACATTATAGTTTCAATTAAAAATTAGTTTTATTATTTTACACATATGATAATTACTCATCAATGTGTAAAGCACAGAATTAACGTAATATTTTGTATTTAGTTTGGAAATGTGTGAAGAAGAAGGTGGCGGTTGTGTTGAATTAGTTCCTGGCGGTCGAGAAATCGAAGTTACTGCGCTCAATGTGTATGACTATGTACGAAAATATGCACAACACCGTATGTTACTCTCTCAAGAAAAAGCGCTTGAGGTAAGTTACTAGATCCAATTTAATTGTGCAATATATCTGTGCTTATAATAATGAGGTAATTTAAATTTTCAGGCAATGCGAGTTGGCGTTCTTGATGTTTTGCCTGAATCAGCTTTAGAAGGATTAACAGCTGAAGACTTGAGACTTTTACTAAATGGCGTAGGCGATATTAATGTAACTGCACTCGTATCATACACGAGTTTTAACGACGAAAGCGGTGAACCGCCAGAACGATTAGCCCGCTTCAAACGGTGGTTATGGGCCATTGTGGATAAAATGACACATTTAGAAAGACAAGATTTAGTAAGTGAAATATATGTTTGGGAATTTATAAAATATTGTGACCATAATGAAATACTTATTTTTTATTTTTTGTCTAGGTATATTTCTGGACAGGATCACCGGCACTACCGGCGTCGGAGGAAGGCTTTCAGCCTATGCCTTCGGTCACTATACGGCCAGCTGATGACGCGCATCTACCCACCGCTAACACGTGCATCTCTCGACTTTACATACCCCTATACTCTTCGCGACACGTGCTCAAGCATAAACTGTTACTCGCTATTAAAACTAAGAACTTCGGCTTTGTGTAAATCTTGTTCGCAACGACAACGTATTTCGTTTAGTTATAAGTTCAGTCACTTAAGACTGCCGTTGTATTCTATCTGTGTTAGTTTTACGATACTGTATGTCTGTATTTATAGAGCGCCATAAATAACTTATGTCGAAAAATTAGCACTAGTACGTACATAAATGTATGATTTATATCCTTTTGACGAATATGACTGAAAACTTTGTGATTTGGGGTTATTTGACTGAATAATTATATTCCAAATGCAATAATTGTCCATTTTGAAAATAGCCCTATTTTCAGCACAAGTATATAGTATACAATACCATTTTAAAAGGATACCCTATAAGTAAATAGTTGTAAAATTACAATTGACTTAATTGTTGGCCATTTTTAAATTTCAGTCGTATAATATAACTTACATCAGTTAACCGTACGCGTCTTTTACAACGGCGTATTTAAATTTGATAAGGGGCATAGTCACTGAAGACAAGTATATATTGACGCAAAATAGTAATAAGAAAATCAACACTACTATATAAATATTTCGGCAGTTACTAAAATATCCCGTTCTAAAAGTTTTCCTTTTATTCTCTTACTATTGTTTCCGGTTAATCTATTTGCATTTGATTTTTCTCCTTATTTATTTTGAATGATTTAAGATCTTTCAAGAAAATACTTTAAAATTATTCTCTTTACAAGCTTGTTATATAGAGAAATATATAAGATCATAGATAATGGGTATATTACAAATATGATTTGTTTGGGAATACTGGGCAGAGGCGTTGGATTCCATTAATAGTGGATTTTGTGATAAAGGAGGAAGTATTATGCGCCTCTATCTCTA
The DNA here is from genome assembly GCF_037043105.1 of Vanessa tameamea. Classification (NCBI taxonomy): domain Eukaryota; kingdom Metazoa; phylum Arthropoda; class Insecta; order Lepidoptera; family Nymphalidae; genus Vanessa; species Vanessa tameamea. The sequence continues at coordinate 5,775,566 of NC_087313.1, read as the reverse complement.
AATTTAAGATTTCAATTAGATTTCCCTTTGATTAGTTGTATTTAATAAGGTTCATAATAAATACTTCTCAAAACGCTTATACTGTTGTTTGCATTCCAATAAAATCCTTTGCTACTATTATTGCTACTAATTGATGCAGTAAGTCTTAATACGAAATTGCTAACGACAATTTACGAGTGCGAGTAAAATAGTTGTAGAAAAAAGAAATCACTCTACATTGATGGAGCATTCACAATTGTAAGTTATAATTGCATGTTGTCTTCGTTTAAAACATACAATCTCCAAGCTGGCGATGGCGCCATAATGAATAATGGCCCCCGCATCGCAAACTGATATGATACTGAATTGAGCTATCATATGTGCGACTTTTATGAAAGAAAGAAAAAGAGTATTTATTGAAAATTAGGATTCGAGATTAAGATATGGTAAAGCAATACATAAGACTAGAACCTAAATCTAATATATGCAATTCACGAAGAAGTAATCTTTGCAGCTGTATACATAAGCACGTGGCTTTCTAAGGCCTGTTTCTCGCCGGGAGCATTCGACTGTACAATTCAGATTCGAGCATTAAATAAATAAGAGAACTAAGCATGACAGTGCGCAACCTGTAATGATACAATAATTTGTCCGATGTTGCAAAAACAAGTGATACGACTTCTGGCGAATGCTTAAATCGAATGCTACATTTTTTTTATATATTTGACTTTTGAGACAAAACAAGACATTACTTATGTAAAAAAAAATATTAAAAGATTTATTCTCTTGTTAATTTAAAATAGACGTTATTAAATTGGATTAAATTAAAACAAAACCTCAAACAGCTACTAATAGTGGGTAGCACGCGAAACATCGCGTTTATTTACCAGATTTTTACAAATTTCGAAACCTATGACAGGTTTTGTTTTGATTTAAGTTTATTGAAAACTGACGACTTCTGTTCGTACGTTTTACATTTGTTTTTTTTTTATATATATATACAGCCATAGCGCCGGTCTACCCGGCTAGTAACATTTTCCGCTCTCTAAAATTAATTCTAAGTTAAATCTTAAAATTTAGTAAACTGCCATTAAGAAACCTTTTTAATTTTCTGCTGGAGTTCTTCAAAATAAGACCATAACCAATCTTCTACGTGCAGCTATCGTCCCATAATCACTGGGACAAAAATTGGCTTACGCTATTAATATTAGTTCCTTACATATGAAATAAGCGTTTTGTCGTACTGACTACTTTGGTCTAAAATATCTCCTCTTTGGTGAAGAATACCAAATTCAAATTTATGTCTTTGTTACATTTGAGTTTTGAAAACATTCGTTTATTTTTTCCTCATTATTTTTTCCTTTGGCGTCGGTAAATATCGGTACATTTACGAGTACGAGTTGTACCGTGGCACCAGTTCTGCAGAAATAGCTCGAAGGATTAATAATGTGTACGGCGCTGGTGTCCGGAATTTAGACAACTTCTTATAAGGAAAAAAAATCAACTTCGATGCGGCAATCCAAACCGCCTTCAGAGTTTATTGATTCTCGCCCCCATGTTTTTTTAGTAAAGGAATCAACTACCTTTGAGATGGCAAAAGTGCATAGATAATAACGGTGCATAATTAAATAAAATTATTAAATAATATTATTGATTAAATATATTTTACATAAAAAAAAAAACTTCATATTCCTCCTGTATAAAACGCAAATTTCATATGTAAGGACCTAAATATAAGATTGCGAAAAAACTTGTATTAAAAAGAATATTAAGTGGTAACCATCGCCCAAAGACCGAATTTATTTTATTGGCGCAGTAAAGCCCATTTATATATTTTATTTAACAGAGCCTATTTTTATTAGGTTTAGTTTAAAGCTGGATATAAACTGAAATGGAAGTGATGCTGCCAAGACAAAAGTAAATTATAATTACAGGACTGAGAGTGATATAGGGCATGAGTTTCCAATATATCTTGTTTGAAATAACATAATATTCCAATAGGTATTAAAGAAAAAAGACAATAAATAAACACAAAATCAATATTGTTTATTAAAAATATTATACACATTTAGCATATTATCTGTGAATTGTACATTGTCATTGTATTTTGGATGCCATTTTTAATTCTGTAGACATTTTTTTACAAACTCCATACAAAATACTAATATGACATACATGTAACATTGCACTAGTTATATCAGTACTTGGATAAGTATTCCAACAGAATTCTATAAGAGCTAATATTAAAAATCTGATAATTATAGTATAATTAGTACACCATAACAGATATGGTAATGTATGGAAATACCATGAATAAAATTGATAATGTAAACTCCGAGCACATACAATGCCTATAAAATTTACTAAAAACATTGGAAGGACAAACAATTGCGATAAAATGTCGAAGTTTATGCTGTAAGCCTTTTCACTCTCATTATTAACAATCTTCTTAGATATCTTATTGCCACTTTTTTGTGAAGACTTCTGAAGCATCATTTCAAATGAATTTATAAATTGTTCTTGTTCCTTAGAAAGCTTTTCTTCTTTGTCAATGTTTGAATTAATCTTCATTTTAATGTCTTTTTTCAACTTAGATTTTCTTTCTTTATTCTTTGCCTCGATTTGTGGTTGCACTTGTTTTTGTACAAATTTCAAACGGCAATAACTTTGAAAATATTTAATACACATGGGCAAACATATTAACAAAAGCATGATATGTATAGACAACAATGTCAGATGAAAGTAGACACTTTCAAATAATTTAATATCTAAAAATCTATAATTAACTGTCCATGTGTGATTAAATACTCTACCCAAATCAAAACTACCTTTGATATATGCTACAGGATTTACTATTAAGAAGGGCAATCCTAAAACGAATTGTATCATACCACATGTAAATAATTGTTTTATGGTATCCTTGAGTCCGAGGTTTATTAAATAAAAGAAAAATAAAGCAGGAGCATACAAAAGAATGTTCATCTTTATTGAAACTGCCAAACTGTAAAAAATACTACCCAAGTACCATTTTGAATCGAGAAAGAAATTAATAGATATGTATAAGAAAAGAACAGCTACTGGATCATTAAACATACGTAGAATGTGAATAGAATGGATTCTATATGAAGTTAATATTGTAATAGCAAGAACATATGGAGGCACTTTTTTAGTTTTGATGTAAATTCTAAGAACTAAACTAAGTAATAATATATAGACCCCTATAAAAATGTATTGAGCTAATTTTATGTTATTACCTTTTTCTGTAAGAAAATAAAATAAAGAATATATATAGACGAAACCTGCTGGATAAACTAATGGTCCAGTATCTCCTCGAAGTTTGCTGTAATCAAGTGTTCCATTTAGAAATCCTTCACACTCTTGCATATACGCTTTCCAATCTATTTCTGTATAAGGCACTTTTTCTACTATCAGTACATTAAGGATTAACTCGGCTACTATTATAAGAAAAGCCATAAAAGGCAATTGCGCCGGATTCACCACTAATCCTTTTAAATAATTCCATGTAAAAATTTTTTTAAGTTCATGGTTAATCTCTTGTAATCTATTTCGGCTGCCCATTTTGGAAGATTCTTCTATGAAATTAGTGTCGTTCTTCGTTTAATAGTTTTAAAAGATTATTGCTTTCGAAATTTTGATACCTATTATTGAAAGCTATTTCTATTTTAGGATCAGGTCACCAAACCCAGACACTGAGCTACATTTTAGTAGCTAACAGCTGCATGATTATTTTTTAACTTCTAAGACGATTTAAAATAAAAAAATTGACAATCACGTCAATGTCAGATATAGTACACAACTACACTACAGATATATTCATAGTTAAGACATTCGATATCTTCAGCATTAATAAAAACAATAACTAAAAAAGATAAAAATAAAATATAATGCTACTAAAACAAAAATATAAAAAAACACGTCACACATATGTAAACATAAACGCACACATGCACATATTTAATTCTCATCTCTAAATATTATAATGAAGGGATCATTGTGTATTTTACTTGAGAACTTTGTCTTTATTTAAATTATGAGAACCTCCGGAGAAAGAAGGATGTAAAGCTATTTGTGTAGTTATGGGTCTTTTCTTATAGGTATAGTTTTCTAACAATGAGCTGGGAAAGAGAAGAATGGGAAATAGTTAGTCACATAGAGACTAACCATCAGACCCTCCTCTCTCTCCAGGTATTATACTTATATATTATATAAAAGAATGTTAATAAAAAAAAGCTTAGCACGAGTAGCAGCACCTGTCCGATAGTCCGATGATTTTAAAAGAATGGCAGGTGATCAGAGATGCAATTAGTGCAAGATTAGTGTAAGATTTGGCGGCCGTGAGAGAAAGCTATATATATATACTGGTGCCTAGATTACTTATAGGTACATCTTGATAGTAAAATAACACTTGATAACACCTGTCGGATCGGAATGAATTTATTTAAAAATGTGTCAGTATATATACAAAAACTTAAAATAGAATTAACCAATAAAATAATTACAGTGGATATATTTACAATTTGTTCGTCCAAAGAAATCGCTTACATTTATACCAATAAAAACGAATGCAATTTGAAAATGATAAAAATTAAGATTCAGCCAACTACAAGTTTTACATTAAAGTTGAAATATTTTGGAAATTAGATTACAAACTAAATTTTAGATTTTTCAACTAATGACAAAGCTTCAATTTCGTATGTTTATTTCGTATGATTTGTAAGAGCGCGACGGGTGAGCGCCATATATGCTTGCCTGTTCTCGCGTGATATACACGAATTCCAGTATTTAGCTTTACTTACTCGGAGCGCGTCTCTGGACGTCGATGGTTGTCTCTCTCTCTCCTGTGCATTTATTATTCCCATCTGATGGTGGGGTCTGCCTTCCTAGTCTTTTGCTTCCACTTCGCTCTATTTGACGAATCGTTTTCAGTAACATTGCAGAAACTAAGATCTTTTCTGACCACATCTGTCCATCTGGTTTTAGATCACCCTCTGGGTCTTGACCCTGTAACGTTAAGATTGGTCATTAAGTTTCTTATTTACTTTGGAGATCTTCTTCTAATTTGCCCAAATCAGCGCAGCCTGCTTTCTTGGAGCTTGGCGATGTCACGTACTCCCAGGCTACCGCGAACGTACTCATTGCGAATTTTGTCACGTCTGGTCACTCCGCACATTCACAGAAGCATCTTCATTTCAGCCACTTGCAAGCAATGGATATGGCGATGAGTCAAGGCCCACGTTTCGCTACCATAGGTGAGTTCTGGTCTGATAATGGTTTTATATATAAGTCCCTTAAGTTTCACTGGCATTCTTTGGTCGCAGGTTACACCGGTTACTTCTCGCCACTTTAGCCAAGCTGCCGCAATTGGAAGTTGAATGTTTGTGTCCAATTTTCCGGTATTATGCAACATAGTACCCAGATATTTATATTCATCACATATCGTAACTTGCTGCCCATCGATGACAATAGAGCTATTTAGCGAATCTGGGTCGTTACACACCATGTATTGGGTTTTCGAGACACTCAACATTATACCGCCTCTTTGTAACTGCTGTTTCCATTCTCCAAGAGTATGTTCCAGGTCACCTCGAAAGATTGTGCAGATGGCTACATCGTCAGCATATATAAATGTCCACGGCGTCAGGGATTGAGCCTTCTCAGTTAGGGCATCCATCACCAAGCAGAATAAATACGGACTGAGTACTGAACTAAGTTCCTTTGTTCTTCCTGTTAGGGAGCGAACTTTCAATGTTGCAAAGCGGATTGTCAAGTTTTTCCGCGGGACTAGCGTCTTTAACCGAACCCGTCCGTGACTCGGTAGCCCTCGCATACTTGTCACAGATTTAGGGCGATGTCTCTGCAGGTCGTTTTGTGGCGACGCCCTATCCAATACACGCTCTATTGAAACTTGAACGTTCATATCTTTTCTATTTGAAGTGACGATTTGGTTTTATTATTCCAGCACCGATTGCCATCTGACGCACAAAAACCTGTCTTTTCACGACAGGAAAACCCCACGGAATGGGTTGGTGTGTTCCGTCGCACAGATATTTACGCTGTGCTAAGCATTGACTGGTTATACCGCCAGAGCCTCGTCCGTTGTCTAGCAGGGAGCACCACGGCAGCCAATTGGTCGCCGCCGCCATCCGGCGCGAGCAGGTGAGGATGACATTTGGGTCGGATAAGATCTTATTTCCGCTCCCCCCTTACTCCCCTCTGGTGGATGGTTGTATGACATTATAATGTAAATCCTACAAGGCCAATTCCCAGAAGTGGATTTAGGTGAATTGAATATGATTGTGTCACACATTACTAGCTATCCATCCCAACTTCTATGAATAGAGTATAGAATAAATATATTTATATTTAACGAAAAAAAAAATTTTTTTTCTTTGGGCTAGCGGCTTTGCTGTCATAATCGGAAGAATGGATTAGAAATGCATAGAGGACAAACATAAATATTCATTTATTAAGATATATAAATATATTAAGATATATTGCCGTCATTGATTTGAGTTATCATTTATCCCATTTTAATCAATTTCAATTGAACTTATTGCGTTATAATTTGATAGCTTTTTGAGATATTTTAGTTCATTGTACCGCAATGACACTTTCTTTAGTTTTTTTTAACAAAACTATATAGCTTATCCGCTATTATCTAAAGTTATTTCCGAGCTCATGGTTAATAACCTCAATAATTACACTTGTGGCTGGTCAACAAATTGAAAAACATGAAAAATAAAAATAAACCTCCCAAAATTATGTAAAAAAAATTTTATTTGGTGTTTTCTTTCTATCAGCAACTCGCGCATGAAGTGCCTTGTGGCGCCCTATTTCAGTGTTGAATTAAAATGATTAATAATGGAAATGGAGTTCCGGGAGACAGGAATTTTTTTATAGGAAATTCCTCCTCTTTATGAATCTTTTTTGAAAATTCCTTAAATCTATATAGTTTTTAAGTTATTAATAAAAAAACTGAACACAGATGTTTTTTTTTTCATTTTATTTTTTTGTTAAAAACAATTCAAAATTTTTCCGTACTCTGAAGCCTTTAAAATACGTTTCCACTTCTAATCCAATGAGCTATATTTTAGAGTCTCATATCTATTTTTATCGTTTTTCAATTTGTTGACCAGACTATTAACCTGAAACACTTCGCTTTGTGGGTCATGGTATCAGAATAAAGCAATAAATGTTAATTGCACATTACATACTTTTAGCTTTCGTGTAATCTATTCGCCAGTTTAACACTAAGAAGCAAAGCATTAAAACCTTTTGATAGCAAGTGATAAAATAAACTTGATAAGGATTTCAGAAAAGGATAATTTTATTAAGCTAAGTAAGCAATGTTATCATGTTATAGTACTGCTAAAATACCATAACATTTAAACGTTGACTCACTATGATTTAGTCATTCGGGCTAAATAATTAACAACATAATAACAAAATGAAATTTCAAGTTCTTTGTGATATATTATTATTTTTTGCTTGTACAGTCGTAATTAGTGGTGATAAAAAAATACGTGAGTAATTTGTTTTAACTCTTTAATTCATATTAGGACGTCAATATAGTTTTTTTTTTATTTTTCCACACTACGATTATTTAAATGTTAATAGGTACATGTCGTGTGTATCGATTACTTTTACTAAGTAGACTTATACTTATTTACACAACATGATATTTAAAATGATATTTTTCTTGTAATTAGAAAATCCTCTTGAAGAACAAATACTGACACTTTTTAAAAAATGGCGAAAAGGAAGATTGCATACAGGATTATTTCAACTACCATCTCTGAAGTCTATTAACATAGAAAAAATCCAAGAAAGTTACTATGAGGAAACAGGAATTAAGTAAGATATATGTGATTTTTACAATATAAGTCATAAATTCAGTAAACATAATTCTAAAATTATAAAGTTTTGTTGTTTCCTGTTTTAACGGATATAGGTACCTATAAGTAGTATAGTATATCCGTACGAAGTAGGTGAGGGTAGAGTTAATAAGTAAACAGTTATCGCATTAATAAAAGTCAATGCTTGCCATTCGTTTTTGTATTGCTTGTATATTTAAAATATGCAGGAGTGATAAAATATATAATTTTGACAAAAACAATTTTTTTTTCTTCAAATTGAAATGAGACTAAACGAACCTCCCGACTGGTCCTACAACTGATAATCTCATTTTGAAGTCGGTTAAAAAGCAAATAATCACATCAACAGAGGATAGGTACTTTGTTCATTTATTTCTATTAAAGTTTTGTGAAACGAAGACATAAAATTGTAAATTTACATATTATAATTTTTTCAATACGGATTATCGGATTTATTATAATTTTTTCGATAGATCCCGAAGAGTTTCCTTATTATAAGGAAATTTTTCGAGTTGTTTAGCTTTGGTTTTATGTAATGTTTTTAAATATTTAAGATTATATAAAATCTATTAAGGCAAAATAGATTTTATTAAAAACATAATTTTCTTCTTACGACAGAATATTATTTTCAATCGGAGAGATGAAGTTAACGGGACTTGATAATTTTTCTGTTGATGCACTGGATATAATACGAACACAGAATGTTTTAAATATTTCTGCCATAATTCGAGTTCCAACACTGACCCTTCATTCAGGTAGGCAGAGAACATTTTTAAATTATATAAACCTATTTTTATTTAACACTATTTATCGTATATTATTATTATTAATTTAGATACTTATACACTGGATGGACGAGCGTACTATGTATATTCATTAAAAGGAAAGGGTGCAATGAGGTAAGGCTAACAACCTATAATGGTAGGTACTTAATTCTATATTTAGAATTGCACTATACTTTTTTTGAGGTTTTCATAGTGTGAGGTTTTATATTATGATTTTTTATTTCTTATAGGATCATATCACGAAATAATGTGGTTTCAATCAATATTGTTTTTAATAATGTTGATGATATTCAAACATCAGTATCAGATTTTTCACTTAACTACAGCATTACCATGGTTGAAGTAAGTAATACGCCTTGGTATTTTCACTACATAACTTTTATTTTATTTTATATAACTTTATATTATGATAAAATTACACAAAATTAGACCAGTTATTGTCCACTTTTGCAAAATTTATGTTATACTATTTCCATTTCTTAATTTTCTCGATGACAGCTCCTGTGATAACTTGAACGAGCATATTTTTTAAATTATGTATGCATTATTTTATAAATATATGACGATTACACACGTACAACGTTATACCAGAGTCGGAGAACTGATAGGGATGCAGCTATATCGATAAACGTAACACGCTAACAGACCCGATTTTTTTTTACAAAATGTAAGAAAATAAACTTCTGCCGGATACTTTTGAACAAATTTATTATCTAATATTATATTTCATTACAAGATGTTACACGTATTAATTCTTGATTAATAATACCAACTTCTTTAAAATTTTCGAAGCTCTTGTAAAATAAGTAGGTATAGGTAGGTGCTCGACAATGAAACGAAATAATTATAACGACAGGTAATCTTTATTTAAATAAATAATAATAATATAATAAATATATGCGATCGATATCATTACTTTTTTGGTCTCACCACTACAACTATCAAATTAGAACTGTCATCGAGAAAATAAAGAAATGGAAATAGTATAGTTGTAACTATTAACAGTATTTTAATCTTCTAGGGTAATTTAGAGAATAGCTCTTGGCCTATAAACAATGTGCTCAATAATGAAGGTGTTAACATATTGAAGAGTTATCACGAATACATTAATGAGAAGGCGAGAGAATACGTTGTGGCAAATGCTAATGAGTATTTGTCTCGCGTCACATTTAAAGACTTTTTAAATACCATCGCTAATATTGGTGTCAATTCTTATGTGGTAGAATAAATTTAGAAATAAATACTTTATTTTAATAAGTAAAATCGTAGTTTTTTTTTTGTAAGTAATAAAATAAAAATATATTTTTATTTTATAAAAACAGAAATAAAAATTTATTTAAGTACTGTTACTTTATTTAGACCACTTACCATCAGGTGGCCTTTTTTCCAATAAGCATACTTAATAGAAATAAATAAAGATACTTACCAAACACAAAGATGATTACGATTTATTTAATAATGATTAAACCCACAATTACTAGTTAATAGAGATAATTTCAACTCTGTATGTCTGTCTGTCTTATACGCTTTCATGATTAAACCACTAAACGGAATTTGGTATGAAGAAGCTTGAACCCTAGGGAAGGAAGGACTTTTTTTATACCCAATTCATTGTAAAACCTACGGCCCATTAAACTCCTCCCCTCAAACTGAGGTGAAAGGTACGTAAAAATACATTTATTTATGTCTAATAACTAAACTAAACTAAAATGTAGTTCCAAGGTAATTATTGTATACCTGGTAACATTGAGTTATTCGTACTTGTCATTTGTCATTGTCAAGTAGCAAACAACGACAGTCAGCAGAGTTAAACTTAGCTGTAATTTTTGAATAATATAAAACCCGAAGACTAGATTTTTTAAAGTTATTAGAATATGAGATAACGATCAACCTTATAACAAAGGGAATTTGTGAAATTCTGAATATGGCTGGAAATTTTTGGCAAAGTTCACATCATCAACAATGGATACTGGATAAACAAGACCTAGTTCGAGATCGTCAACTCGATTTAGCAAAGCTATCGGAGGAAGAATATCAAAAAATATTTAACTTCTTTGCGAGCATTATACAAGTACTGGGCGAGCAATTGAAATTACGACAGCAAGTAATTGCTACTGCGACTGTGTATTTTAAGCGCTTCTATGCAAGGAACTCGTTAAAATGCATAGATCCATTACTTTTAGCTCCGACGTGTGTTTTTCTTGCATCTAAAGTCGAGGAATTTGGTGTTATATCAAATTCACGACTTATAACGACATGTCAAACTGTAATTAAGAACAAATTTAGCTATGCATATGGACAGCAGGAATTTCCATACAGAACTAATCATATACTAGAATGTGAATTCTATTTACTGGAGAATTTAGATTGTTGCCTTATTGTTTATCAACCATATAGACCTCTTTTACTCTTTGTACAAGATATAGGACAAGATGACCAACTCCTTACTTATGCCTGGAGAATTGTTAATGATTCTCTGAGAACTGACGTTAGCTTATTGTACCCTCCATATCAGGTAATGCTTTCATTTCAAGTGATTGATCATAAGTCTTATTTTAAATTTATATAAAAAAAAATTATACAATTTATTTTAGATTGCAATTGGGGCTCTACACATAGCATGTGTTATGCTCGGAAAGGAGAATTTAAAACCCTGGTTTGCTGAATTGAATGTCGACATGGATAAAGTAAGATTTTGAGATTGTTAATCTGAGATATATTAGTACTAAGAAAATGTTATTATAAATGGTTATTTCATGTTCCAGATACAAGAAATAGTCAGATCAATAATTAATTTATATGAAATGTGGAAGAGCTATGATGAGAAAAAGGAAATTCAAAGTCTTCTAGGAAAAATGCCAAAGCCTTGTCCAGCTCCCCAAAGATAATACTATTTAATGAAATCAATTATTTTTATTGTATCTGTATTACATAATTGATAAAGAATTAAGTATTTAATAAATGTGATTTATTTATCCTCAATTAAAATTTATAATATTAGTATTAATCTTGGAAAAAATTTTTTAAAAGAATTGGTGGCCCATAATCACAATTCTCAATCTTGCCTGTATCTTTATACAAGAATACTTGTATAAAGTATGCGGCAATAAGATTGACTTTCCTCTTGAACTGTCGTCCAAAACAAAAGCTTAAATTAACTAACCCAATATTAAGAATGAGAAATATATAAAACTTACTTATATTAACGAGAATTTGATATCTAAATTTAATTACAAAACCTGTAATAAGTATTTTCACATTGAATTTTTTTTCTGTTGTACCTATCTTATAAGCTGTATATGAAATGAATAGATCTATTCACTCATGAAGGTATACCTCTGCACAATAAAAAAAAATAATTAAAAAAAAATATTTATATATAATTTAATTTGAACCAGATGCATGTTTAATTTGCATCTTAATGTCGTCGCAACTTAACCGAATTTACTTGACCAATACATTTAGTTAAAAAAATATTGATATATCATTAAGAGTTATATATAATAAGTATCGTATACCTCGTGAGCGTTGATTAATGTATCAATTGTCTCCTTTCCTTTAAGCGTATAACTGCTTATTGTATAACTGATACAATCATAACACTCTACTCGTATTCGTACCAAAACATTTTACCTTATAATACATTATACAGCACAGTGTCCATGATTTGTAACTTTCTGAGATACAACTTTAAATTTAAATATGCGATAATAGCTCTCCGTTACTATACCAGCAACTATATACTATTCACATTGCAACTTATCGATATAAATCAGGTACTGGATAGGTTCATAATACTGATTTATCGATTGCAACATTTATCAACCCCCAACAAATATTTGATAGCAACGATAGTTGTGCTATAACCGTAATAACTCTGCAGGGCTAAGCTTTCTTCCTTGTTTTTTTTTGTGTCTACTTCGTAATTATTACAGAAGTCCCTTGCTCTATTATAACCATCTTAAGATGGCGATAATATAGCATTAATAAAATAAAATAATCGAGTTGTATATCTGTAATTTATTTATAGGATGACATCGGAATTGTATCTTTACTTTATTTTCTTTTCCTATTTACATGATGGATGTCAGGACTCACTCGTCAAATATTTTCAAATATTATCCTAAAACTTTATTCGTCAAGGGTACCCTAAAAGTAATTGGAACGTTTAGGTATTTAAGTTAAGCCGTAAGTTTAGTTCTATCAGTTTCATTTTGTAAGTTATTCAACATTATTGAATATAACGCAGTTATTCAACATTATTGAATATAACGCAATGTTTTACATCTACTTGTCTTTACTTTTTGGAGTTCTCGGGCAGGAGTCAATAGTTACAAGGTATATTTTCATATGATGAATATAGTAATAAAATAACCATTGAAGCATAACGGACAATTATAATATATATATATATATATATATATTATTTGGGGAGTTTCAATTGTTGGTTTTTATTTTTAATAAATGTTATAATTTTTAGTACATCGGTGTTAATGGATGCTCCCATTAATAATAATGGAAATTGTTCTTGCGGCGGATTTGATACACCTTCTCCCGACCAGAACAGTGAACCGCTTTTGTCTCAGATCCCAATGACAGTAAAGTGCAATGACGAAGGCGCCGCAACTTGCAAAAGTCTTTGCCTTGCTCTGGCTTCAGCTACAAAAGCGAAAGGGCCGGAGATTTTATGTGTCAGACTTAAAGATGTTAATGAGACAAAGGTATGATTTACATAATCTTTTTCATTAGTAAATTATATTCTCGAAGCCATTATATCCATGAATTTAAATGACATGGATATAATGACCTAAAAACACATTTCTAATTGACATCTTATATTTTTAAATAAATCATAAGTTAGTATAAATTATTTTTATTCTATTCAGTCAACAACATTTTTTAAGCAATATGTAATTTACTTTATATCGGGAAAGAAATTTAGCAGTAGTATCTGTGCCACAGGCGTGTTTATTCAATCTGATATATTTAAAATCGTCTCCTAAAATATAGTTTTCCATAAACGTTCTAATCCGCATTGCTCTACAACAATAAAGGTTCATATTCCAACGAATCATTATAAAAGCTCATATATATTTTTTTATGTAATAGGTAGGCGGACCGCCAAATGGGCCACCTACTATTATGGACACCAAAACCCATTGACAAAGGCGCTGTTAGAAATATTAACCATCCGTTACTACGCCAATGCGCCACCATCCTTGGGAACTAAGATTTTATGTCCCTTGTGCCTGTAGTTACACTGGCTCACTCATCCTTCAAACCGGAACACAACAATACCAAGTATTTCTGCTTGGCGGCAGAATATCTGATGAGTGGGTGGTACCTACCCGGACGTGCTTACACTAAGCCTTACCATCGAATAATATCGAAAATGTTCTCTAAATTGTTTATGTAAGAAAAATAATTTTAAACTGATATTTTGTATTTTTTAGCTTTCTGCATTTTACAAAATTTGCGAAAGGCCGTGGTCTTACGCAGATATGACAGCAGAGGAACCTCTTTGTTGTGAAAACTCAAAGGTTAAAGTTTGTGCTTCAGTCGAAGACATCACTGTCGCTGCAAATACAGAAACAAAAGTATAGTTCGCTATTTATTATATAATAATTATACTGATATTACATAATGATTAAATAAGCATTACTCTTTATATTTCAGTATTATTTTCTCCTAGTTACTAAGCACCTATATAATATATTTTTGTTTTACGAATGTTAGTTGTATAACATAGTGATCAGTACGCATAGAGGTATTGGTCTCAAATATATACTAATCATGAAACACGTTTAGAGCACTATATAGTTGAAATAAAATTCCATTTAAATTTAAAATATGGATTTATTTACAAGTTAGTACCTACAATTATTATATAAAAAGTATATTGTAAATTATTCCGTTTATTTGTAAACATTCGCATTTCTAATTCATACCCGACTGCAAAATACTGTAAAATTTTGTTTAATATAAAAAATTACAACAGTATTGTTTTTTTTAACCCTTGTTAAATGATAACAAAAATAATGATGTTAAAGCTTGGAATTTACAGAACTCGTATTAAACTAAAAGTAATTTCGACAACTGCTACTATTTATTAAAACCATTAAGTAATCAAATTAAAATCCCATCGAAATTTATTAAAACCCAGTGCTAAAAATATCTCCTTCAACTATTACCTTTGCTCCAAACATTACTATCACTAACACGATTAAATAAAATATGGACAAAACTTTATTAATTCCTATTTTTGCCAACATATTTACATTAGGAAACGTACCGAAGAATCTCTTGCTTATATTCCCAGCGTTTTTTGTGGAAGTTAGAGTGTGATAGACAAAAACGAGGATATAATGACGTCACCTAGTAGATAGTACATACTACAATATTTTATAATTTTAAAGGCGTACGTAGTCCACATTTCAAATACGCATTATTGAACTGTGGTTCAGTCTAGGGCAGTCAGTCGAGTCAATGTTCCTAATTGTGATCAGCTCGTTTATAACAACTACTAAAATAATATCATACGGAATTCATAACTATTTGTTTTAATTTTACAAAAACTTTGCTTCGCCGCTTGAAAATCTCGTATTCAGAGCTTGTGCTTTCTTGATTATAGACTTCTTTTGAGCCTCGTCGAAGCGGTTAACCGCTAAATCAACGTCACGACTGAACGGGCGGCGTTCCTTTTTTTCATCGTCCTTTTCATCCTTCTGTGAAAATAAAATAATATAGTATTTAAAATCTAGTCACTCAAAGTATCTTCTAATTTTTGTAACTAAACTAAAACTTCAATGGTGTCTATAGCTTATTTCAATCGAAGGAGCAGAAGTAAACAAAGCTAATGTTAACACATTATATGCGATTTCCTTATAGCTCTGCTACAATATTGACTACAACAGTTCTTGAGTAATATATCTTTCTTATTCGTAACTCATAATACAACAAACACTACGAAACTTTACTAAGTTGTTTAAATACTTTTATACGCTTTCATTTTACTTCCAATGCCCGATAACACAAATTGCACTTCGCTGTCATTTAAAAAGCTATTTTTACACAAATCCATAGATAAGTAGTTTCAAAAATCTGTGTGCGTAAAAAAAAAATAAGTCGCATAGCGTTAGATGGAGGTTTGTGTTGTGTTTGTGTGTCCTATACTGAAATAAAAGTTACAATTTTAAAGAGAAGCTTATAACTGTTTATTTATTAATAATAATTCATCTTGAACCGAGCTTGAACCTATGTCTTTACAATTATTTAAAAAAAAAAATACTTACTATTAATAGTGATCACAAATTGACCTCTTTAAGCACGACATTTAAATCAGAATGTAGCACCTTGGGTGCCATATCTTGTCAAATATCAGTATAGGTCTCAACAGAAAGTAATACACAGAAAATACATGTTCAAAACAAGATCGTTTGACGAAGGTATGGTTACATAGGTCTTCTGATTTAAACCACTGACATTATATTATTATAAAATTTTGTTGACATAAAATGTAGTTGCATTTTAAAAGTGAAAATATGCCGTAGATCTCGACTTTATTTGTCTTTACTTCTCCTATAATTTTAAATACGATTAAAACATCTTTAATATGTGAGCCTTTATTCCAGAATATTTGTCAGTATGTTCATGTATATCACAGATGCGAACGTGAGCTTGTATTTTTGTTATGCTTTCACATCTTGACTACTGAATCGATCATAATGATATTTGCGTACACATTGTCCGGGGTACAGGAATATAAGGGGATAGGTTTAATGCAGCATGTCTGTATGTTTTGCTATTAAGATATAGAACTAAAGATAATACGATGTTGATTATTTATGATATTATTAATATTAATAAAACATATTAGAAGATAGACAGTACCTTCTTCTTCTTTTTCAATTTCTTTTGATGTATTTCTAAAAGGCTCTCTTCTCTTTTATGTTTCTTTTTATGTTTTCTGTAAGAAAATGAATAAATGATTTAAAGTTTTAAATTAAGATTATCAATTTTAAGTGAATGTATATATGTATATTGAATAAAGAAATTTCAATTTACCTAACAGCCTTCTCCTGTTCATCATCTCGGCTTTCAATTTGTCGCATCCGTGCTTCTTTTTGAAGTGTTGTGTTTGCATCCTCTTCTTTAGGTATACCTAAAGCTTTTCGGGCTTTATCTTCTGGGGTATCAGTCCAACTCGACCTTATCGGAGAGGGCTAAATTATTATACACAGAACTGACAGTTCAGACAGAAATATTTATTGGGCGGTTAACAAATTTAATATAATACAAAATACATTTATAATAATTTAACAAAAAGAAAACCTATTATTGGCATATGTAAAAGTAATAAATAGACTGGTTTTATTATCAGTAATCAAAGCTGAGGGTCTTATTGTTTTTACTGCAATTGTAACTGTTAAAGCTGGAGGTGTAAAAGACCTCGACTTTTCAATGGTAAGATTATGAGAATGAAGTCATATTATCGTTTTGCACTAATATATTTTTAAATACTATATTAAAGACGTATTAAATAGCACAATGGTAAATGACAAACAGAAAAATGGAATTGAATTCTGTTAAAATTATAGGAATAGAAATGAAAGATAACCATGAATATTAATTAAAAGCATTTCTTACCTATCTGACATGTCAGGTCCCGCTTTCGCTCTAAAGGATCGCGCTTCCAATCCTAAATATTTAGCTTTGCCTTCAGGCAGCTCTAACATCCATTGTTCACGAGACTTGATATTTGAGTTTTGTAATGAATGACCATCGAGGGTTTTGATCTTCATTTCAATGGCTCGCTCTTCCAGCCGTTGATGAGCCTCAGACCACTTGTCTTCAGCACCAGCTGGCAACGGGCCTATGCCATCATCATCAGAACTCTCATATTTTATCACTTCTCGGACAACTTCACTATTTTCTGCTAAAACTTCGCGCATTTTTTCTGGTATTAATGGTCCTGTAAGCAAGTTCAATTGTTAAATAGAATTTCTTTTTCAAACTACATTTATAGAAATACATAACAAATTTTTACCTATATTTCGGGATTTGTTTTGTTTAGGCAAAGTAGGACCCTCAGTTACAGGGGATAAGCTTTTTTGAAAACGTCTTTCTAAATGTGGAGGTAGAGCTGGTCCACATACATCAAGTTTCGGTACTTTATCTTGAGTATCTGTTTTAGATCGTTTTAATTTGTGCCGTAAATCAGTAGGATCAATTTCAACATCTGATTGAGAAATGTCATCACTTAATATTTCTCCTTCTTCACTACTCTCTTTTTGATTAGGTTTTTGGGTAGAAGTTACCTCAGTTTCGGGGATTTTAGAGGGTACATCGGCTTTCACTTCTTGTATGTCAGTGGTACTACTTACCTCTACTGGTGCTGAAGACTCTTGTTTCTCTTTATCAGACTTTGAGCTTTTTCGTTTATGTTTCTTTTTATGTTTTTTCTTTTTCGTTTTCTGCAATTCTTTTTCCAAATTTAGTAATTTGGCTCTTAGTTTTTCATCATCAGAGGAATCAATTTCACTAGATTCCTCAGATTTTTCCTTTACAATTGCAGGTATCATTTTATAATAAGAGCCAGGTTGTACTATGTCAGAGGTATCACTGCCTTCATTTTCTTCAATTAAAATGGGACTGTCGCTTGTTCTCTTTTGAGTCTCTGAAATAGTGGGTTTGTGTACTGTTGATTTTTTTGTCATCAATTCTGGAGATGATGATTTCTCAATTTTAGATTTTATCTCAACTTCATCTAAATTTTTTTCTTTTCCTGTTATTATGGGTTTTACCTCATCTTTAATATTTCGTACTTTTCCTGGAGACTTACATGACCTAGATCTCGAGCGTCTATATTTGTCTCTACTACTGCTTCGAATATCTCGTTGCCTAGATATCCCTCTAGGGTCAATGGCATGTCTATCTCTATGCCTGTCTGGGGTGCGTCTATTCCTACTCCTATCTCCAGAATGCCTTCTTCTTGCAGGAGAATATCTAGAGTATCTATGTCTTTCCCTAGAGTGCCTTTCAAACCTCTCTCTTTCATCTCTCTTTCTGTCCAAGTCTCTGTTTAACCTGTCATCAGGTCTCCTACTCCTTCCTGAAGATCTACCAAATAAATTCTCCCTTTTGGTATCATGTTCATTTGGTCTTTTACCTTGAGTTTTTGATTGACATTTGAACCTGCCAGTTTCTGAATCACTGCTCGATTCATCTGATAACATATTGACACCTAAAAACAAAAAAGGAATTAATTAGGAATAAAAAACAAGGTCTAACTTACATAATCCAATAGCTTTATTGTTCTAGATTTTATCATCTTAAACTATATTTACAATTATCTTATTCCTATGATATTAAAACATTTTTGCAATTTTCTTTGCACTGTAACGAATTGATTTTAAAATTCCAGCTGTGGGGATTCCCTTTAATGACTGTCTCACACTTGACTGCCAAACTAGATCTTTTAAAATTTGTCTTAATATAACCGCACAATCAATGTCATAGGCTACAGCTCGGAGAACATCCTCCATGTCTTGCTGAAGTCCACCATGATTCCAAAACTTCACTATCCTTTGCTGTGGAACCATAGGTAATTGCATAAGGTGATGCAATTTAGTTTCAGGATTTAAGTCTTGATGACATTGAGCATCTCCTGTTGGAAAATCTACATATGCATGGAATTGCTGTAAGATTGGTCTGTAG
Source organism: Vanessa tameamea (assembly GCF_037043105.1). Classification (NCBI taxonomy): domain Eukaryota; kingdom Metazoa; phylum Arthropoda; class Insecta; order Lepidoptera; family Nymphalidae; genus Vanessa; species Vanessa tameamea. The sequence continues at coordinate 5,756,191 of NC_087313.1, read as the reverse complement.
AGTTCTCGAAAGTTCAATAGTTGTGGTTGAACAATATTTCGAACTTTATTTTTGTTTTCCCCAAAAGTCATTCTAAAATCACCAGCATAGCTTAAATTAGAGATTGCAAAATAGAAGTCATACTCAGAAAAGGTTTCGGGCAGAATTAATAAAGTTGTGTGAACAGCTGAACGTAAATTTGATTGGAGTGCATTTTGAAGGTGGGAACTATTTGTTTGTTTAATAATCTCCACTGGTTTATGAAGTCTGCCTGCAAGATATAAGTCATTCCAGTCTAGGAGATCTGCAATGAGATCTTTTTGCGAGACAACACCATACTTGATAGTTACATTTTCCTCTTTGATATCCACTAAAGTATTGAAGTAAACTTTAGCACCCCAATTCTCTTGAAATCTTGCAACAAAGCCTTTTCCAAGAAAACGAAGTGCTGAGTAATGAGATGGATTCATCTCAATATTAGCGCCGTGCCATCGATATGAGTTATCAACGCAGTATATGAGATCGATCATATTATGCTTCTTTTGATTGCCTATTTGTGGCTTGACAGCTGATCCGTACGCAAAGCAGAATGTAAAATTCTGTGGGAATTTGGATAGTATTCTATAATAAAGAGGAGAAATATCCTTTACAGCACCCGCAACTTTTACCGCTGTAGATGCCATGATTAGTAACAAAATACAAGGATGTTTGTAAGCTGACCTGTATGTATAGCAGTTTCCTATGAATTTTGTTTATAATATACGCCAACTGAGTAATTGTTTTTTCTTTGGGCGATATAAAATATAATAGTCAGTAATGCTGAAAGGGGTTGTTTATTGGTTAGTTTTAATTCACTATCCTACGACGAATAATAACTGTGAGAAAAACACATTTTGTCAATCAATGATCAGATTAAACGTCAAAAACGAAATCACGCAACCAAAAGTAAAAGCGACAACCAAACCTATGTTAACCATAGACTTTGTTATATACGACTAGTCATGAATAATACATTTTTGTCATATTCCTTGTTACTTTGTTAGTTAAAAATTATAAAGAAATATAATTTAAAATTTTTGTCTATCAATACATTTCTTGTCTAACAAATAAATATTTTATTAATAAAACATTTTTTTAAAACCGTAAATCATTATTAATAAAAATATGTAGTTTTTAATAAAATGCAATTTAATTAAATTTTATAATTTCTAAGATTAACTATAACTAGAGATATTCGCTTTATTCAATAATCTATGACGAGATCTACAAAACGTCAATGGAACGATTGATAAATGTCAACTTACAAAAAAATTGTAAACTATAGTCTTCATTCTTCAAGTTAAAGAAAACATTACACTATAGTGGGCTTATATTATGTTCTAAATATTAACTGTTTTAATTGTGCATTTTGTTTATATGCTTACGTCGTTACGAATAGCATAAGAAGCTAACTTAGAAGTTAAAACCATGTCTAGTGCAGACCGCATTGATTTTGAAATGGAGGTAGAAGTAGAAAGTGCTTCATCAGGACCGCCAGTTGATTTGCCAAATCCCACGTCTCCCGCACCATCAGCTGCTGGTAATCCTAAAAGTGTCGTAGTAACTACCGCTACCTCTGGCTCCGTAACTGTCTCTCTTCATCCATTAGTTATTATGAATGTTTCTGAACACTGGACTAGGTTGAGAGCTCAAGAGGGTTCTCCACAAACTGGTAAGTTAATTAACTATTAATAATTGTTAATTATTCGTCAGGATATTTCTTGATAACCTGTTTTTATCTTTTTTTAGTAATTGGAGCTCTAATAGGCAAACAAAAGGGTCGGAACATTGAAGTCATGAACTCATTTGAATTAGTTTTTAGTGTCATTGATGGTGATATAATTATAGATAGAGATTACTATAATTTAAAGGAAGAACAATGTGAGTATATGATGTTCTTAATATTTAGTGTTGATTGTAAAACATTAATTTAATGATGGAAAGGTATATTATCTCGTATATATACAAATTGTATTTCAAGAATCATATGTAATAGAATGCATAAACAAAAGACAAATTTACATTTTCTTACCATTACTAAATATATATTAATTCATTTTTGTAGTTAAGCAAGTATTCTCAGACATGGACTTTCTGGGCTGGTATACTACTGGAGACACTCCAACAGAGAAGGATATAGCTGTCCACCGACAGATTTGTGATATAAATGAATGTCCAGTGATGTTGATGCTCAATCCAGCGGGCAGGAAGGGTGATGTGAGAAGAATAATATATTTTAATTTATTTTAATATAGCAACAATAAGAATAAAACTATAATATGTTATTTATAAATTGTATTAAAACAGTAATTAATAATTATTTCAGCAATTGCCAGTAGTGTTGTACGAGTCAGTAATAGATGTGGTAAATGGACGGGCTACTATGCTTCTTGCACCTCTAACATATACTTTGGCTGCTGAAGAAGCCGAAAGGATTGGTGTTGATCATGTAGCAAGAGTGTCATCTGGTGAAGCGGCACTTAATAGCTTGGGTATACAAATGATTTTACTATTTCAAAATTTATACTTCATATTATTAGATTTAGTTTCTTCTTTTATTACTTCTTGCTAGATAAGGTTCTAGATCTTTTATCTTAAATGCATAAAAAAAAGATATACTTTATTTTAATAGGTTCTTAAGAATGATACATATATTTATATATATGAAGGATGGCTGATAAGCCGCCGCCTAAGGTACTTAATGCAAGAAAATATATTGTTGCTGTTCTCCTTCTACCTCAAGTACACATAACAATATTTATTTATTCATATAACATTTCTCGCATCTTGCATACAATGCCTTTAACCCATCCAAAAATATTTTGTATCTTATCTCTTTAAAAAAAATATATATATATATATATTAGGGATGTTATGGATATGAAATTTCGGATACAGATTGGTTACGGATATAGGAATGATTATTATACCGGATACGGATATGATTATGAAATTATTTTGGATTATCCTTTAGTTTCGGATAATTTCGGTTACGGATATTAAATTGTTAAGGAATTATAAAAGTAAAATACAAATAGGTAATAAAATGGTTTTATTTTTATGTCATCATTTGGTAGGAAGTGGTATCACCGGTACACCCTAAACGGTGTATCCTACTGAGGTACTGTCTTACTAAAGTACTTAAACTGTTCTACTTGGTATGCATTTTCCACCATAAAAGTAGATTTTCACTGAGTGTCAACCTTTTCTCTCTATTGTATTCATTTAATAATGATTTTTTAACAATTAATTTATTGTGGACTGTATCATCATCATCACCTATATTTTGCTCTTCTTCGTCACTTGCGCTTAATATTTCAGCTAGGACGCATTTTGTACCAGTTTAATTTCAATTACGTAACACAACACCTTTGTTTTAATTTGTCGAACTATTTGTGAATGTAAAATTGCTAAGTTTGTTACAAGTATGATAAGGCGACAACAGAAGAAAACAATCAATGTGCGCGGCTTGTGTGTCGGGTGCGCCCGGCCGTTCAAAACAACTTGTCATAATGAGCCTCAATTAGGCTCCGCCCCTATCCGATTTTATCCGAAACTTTAATTTCGGATTCGGTTACGGTTACGGTTACGGATATTTTTTTATATCGGATATCCGATAGTTTCGGCTACGGTTACGGAGCTCCCTAACATCCCTAATATATATATATTTATTGTTTTTTCTAAATATAAATGACATATTATGTTCTAGTTGCGGAGCATCTGACAGCTCAAAGATCAGCTATAAAAATGTTGGTTTCCCGAGTGCGTGCGGTGCTCGCGACCGTGCGGGCTATCCGCGACGGCGCGCTGCCGCCGCGTCCGACGCTACTTAGAGAAGCGAGAGCGCTTTCTAACAGACTTCCATTACTGACTTCTCAGCAATTCCGTACGCACTTCTATAATGTAAGTTGAACTTGATTTCCTCGATTTTTCTACAAGTATGTAATTTTTTATGTAACTTTTTTTTATGAAACATTTTGTAAGATTATTCTTACGTTTGGTTCAGCTCCAAGAAGATCCCATCAGAATTTAATTGGTACTGGGTAATCATAGCGTACCAATAAAAATTACAATTCTTTGTTTCAGCAATGCAATGATGTGGCGCTTATGACTTACCTGGGTACGATCACGAAGGGCTGTAACGCGATCAACCAACTCGTGAACAGATTCAATGTTCTGTACGACAGGCAGGGCATGGGACGTCGCATGAGGGGACTTTTCTTTTAGGGCGGACGTTAATATTAAACGTAAAGAAGTTAAAATAGGCTGTGTGTTATAGGATGTTTGGAAGATTACATTGGTTTCAATTGTCTACAGATATTTTAAATTTGGTAACATTTGTTGAAAATATTTTTCCATTATTCTATTCCTCACTCATCAGCCGTGTCACCTACAAGATTACAAAATATTAACATTTGCACCTAAAGAACTCCTTGCTATAGAATTAACTATTTCGAGTGATTTTTGTGTTTTATTTCAGTAAATTTATAAAAAAAATGCCTGTAATGTAAAGCGAATGTAATAAATAAATTATGTAATACAAAAAAGTCTCGCAATAGAATTAGTTAATTTGTGCAGCAATTTATGTTTTCATTAAATACCATTTTAATGCTATAATCGGCACAGGGAAGCAGCAAATCGTAAACGGAATTATCAATTAATTTTTGAAATCGTTAAATTATTTCTTACAAATTATTATTTGTCTTTGATGTTGCCAGATGGCAAATAATATCGTTTTATATTAACCTAAAACTTAATGGTTAAAAACACAATATTTATGTCTAATCATTCTCAGAAACCAAATGTCTGTCAGACACCGGACTTCATGCTCAATTAGCAGTTGAAAATAACATCGGTTTTAAAAAAATAACCGTTAGGCACATTTTATTGTATCGTGTAAATGTGAACGTATTTATTATAAGAACGAAACAATATCCACAAATAGGGATATAAGTACTCACTGTCATCTGACTATTTTGCGTTGAGTTTTGTCGAATGTGTTCGGCTTATCAAAAACTCACATAATTTTAAGAAGTCTTGAAGCAGATGAATGTGTGTTACAACAGAATGAGCCGTTGACAAATGTCAAAGCACGGTTAATGGCGCGTTGGATGTATGAAATCAGTAACTGAATATGTAAATTTTTTAGATACCTATTAAAATAATAATTAAATAAACATTGCTTTTTATTCACAAGCATTATAATACTAGTGTTCACGCAGTAGTCGAAATTCGACCGTACTGATTATTGATAATTTGAGGAAAACATATATGAATTTCCAGGTTTCGAATTTTTATATTATTGATATCCCTAAGATGACAGAAAAAGACAAAAAAAAACTAAACAAATACCCGAGAAAAAGATAGTTATGTTGGCCCAAGGTGTTAGAACAGTACAAGAAAATGTTTAATCAGCATTATAGGAAAGTAACACGAATCGTCTCATATCGTGGGAAACATATTTGATGTGAACATAATCTATTAAAAATAATTTCAATTGATTGTAGCATAGCTTCTGTTCGTCCTATTAGTTATATTAATTAAAATAAGTTTTTTTTTTAAACAAATCGCGCTCCCGTATATTTGTCTAGATATTGAACTGTTTTGTCTTTGCTTATTTATACATACTTTGCCTATTGACGCGACATCATTGATGATGATCATAAATGATCGATGGATTGTGAAAAATTGTGCTTTTGAAGTCTCTTTGAAAGTAAAATTAAAGGGATTGTACTATAAATAAAAATATATTAATCAATAAATGTTTGTAGTGTAGAATACACAATGATGTTCTAGTAAACAGATATGTTATAAACGCGCAAAAGGTGAAGACTAGAAAACGTCCTAATTGGGACGTATTGTCTTTAGTCTGTGTCACGCAGGACAACGAGTAATACGTTTCGCGCTCCTCGTAATAACTATCCAAATGCCATCGTGTATATTTAGAAAGTGTACCAATTACAATACCAAAGTTAATAAAACACAAGGGATCTCATACCACATGTAAGTAAGCAATATACTTTGATTTATTAATATATTTCATTTATTTTTCTATTTTGATATTTGGAGGTTAGAAAAAAGACAGAGATAGAAAATACATTTTTTGTCGTAAGAACGACAAGGATGCGTGTGTTCCGGACATAGAATAAAAGTACAGATGCGAATATTAGGCAGTAAAGTCATCTTTACTCCAGAGTTCTCTTTTTCTTTTAATAACCTTTTTATAATTTTGTTTGATACACTTAATTATAAATTAAACTTGTCGAATATAAGAAAAGAAAATATAAATAGTTTATCATTAACATAATATATTAAAATAAAGCTACCACTGAAATCAGGCTTCAAGAGTTGATCGCTATTGTTCGTAAACAAAGAAATAAATCGTTTATATTACGTTACTGTGTGACAACAGCGAGTTTGACTATTTACCGTCTTTTCTTCGTAGGTTTCAAGAATGAATATATATATATATATATATATATATATATATATCTATTTCTAGCCTATCTCAATAGTGACGAGATATATTTTACTTACATTGTTTTATTTCCCAGGAACACATCAATATAAATATTGAAAACTCCCCGACAAGTCTCGACAATGTCAGCATACTGGATATGGTAGATATTTTTGAAACACCCAGAAAAGCAGCACTTAAAAACCGTGTGAATTAACATGCAAGAAAAAACTGTTGCAGAAAAAAAAAAATTTACTTCCAACAAAATATAAGACTGAAGAAACGTGTTGGCAGCATAGCCGTGATTTTGAAAGATTTAAAGAAAAAAGATTACATTTCGAAAGAACAGCTTACTCAACTAAATTTATTCCGCTCATAAAAATAATCCCGAAATTAAAATGCTCTCTAAGAGACAGAAAAGAAATAAATTGAATCTTTTCGAAGGTGTATGATTGTTTTTATAATATGTGTATTTCTTTTTTTTTAAAACGTCTTAAATTTTTCACCTACCTTTTATACTATTTATTTGTTATATAGGCGTAAATCAAAGGGTTGTTTATCTCTTACCTTATGATACCTTTGAATGAAATAGGGTACAGACTATTGTTTAAGTTTTGCGAGAAAAGGATAATAAAACACTTGTTGTGACGCAAAGATTTATTGGCATCATCAGGTTTGGTTATTTCAATTAATTACACAAATTAACAAACTTTGGACACATTGAGATTCATGCTATGGAAGACCCTTTAAATGTAACACAGTTTCAATGTATATCATTTATTAAAGATAGTACTAACATGCCCGTTTGTTTGATATTGTTTTACAACTACATAAATTAATGTCATTATTTCGATGGTTTTATCTTAAAAAATTGACGATTATTTCAATGAATTCATTGATGGTGTTACAAATGATACATTTCTCATTTATAACTTAAAGCGAATATTGAGGTGATAGTGAAATAATTTGAAAACACTCTTTAGAAGAGGGTGTGGATGTAGGTCATGGAGGTTTATTAAAATGTCTTAAAATTAGGTTAAAGTACGTGTATTAAAGTTTTATTTATAGTATTTTTTTAACAAGTTAATTATTTTAAATAACTTCATAAAAATCCTACGATATAAATCGTTACACGCAATTGTACTTATTATTTGTACAAAAATATTAAATTCCAATTATTATATTGCTTTTAAGTAGTTTTTATTTTAATCTACTTCAAATTGCACAAACATCGTATAAATAAGCCACAGCTGCCATAATCACATAATTAGTATTTTATATTATGTATTCTAAATTTTTTTATAATTATATAGCTATGATATTCGAAATAAATGCATCGAAAGATGTAATTATTTATCATATTGAGCTCAGGTATAGCAGGCGAAAACATTAAAATGTACATGGCTCACTGCTGCTAAGGTCTCCTCTACTCTCAAGTTGTTGAACTTTGCTGTATCAAGACTCTCAGCTTGGTTGATGAATACCTATATATCATCGGACACGTAGGTTTCCTCGTGATGATTTATTTCATCGCGGAACCCGAGATGGATATTAATCTATCTGGGTTTCCGCGATGAAAAAATATATTTCTTTACGCGGTCGAATTATAAACTCAAATAAATTAAGAAAATGAAAACTAAACACGTGGTCGCCAGAACCCGCGATCATCGGCTAAGATTTACGTTCTTATAACTGAGCTTTTTCCGCTCTACTATGTCTGTATAATTTGTAAAAATTATATACAAAAACTCTTGACGACAGACAAAAATATTTAAAATATAAATACTATAAACATTCATTCACACTTAGCAAAAGTAATCAAATTCGTGATTAAAACGTCATTAAAGTGTAATTCAGTAGATTTTGTAAGAATTAAAAATTATTCTCACATTAAATAAAATGGAGAATATTTAAATCTTTCTGTTTATTTTTAATTTAATCATGAGTAAAATGATAATGGTTTTTATTAAGAAATTTATAATTTTGGACGTTTTTACTGTTTTTGGAGTGGTTTTTTTACAAATATTACTGAAATGTCTATTAAGAATTTGTAACTATATGCTCAAAGATATTTGTTTTATAATCTGAGCTATTGCTAACAATAATTTAAATACTTAAATCTGTCAAAAACAAACGGATATCTTAAAAAAACATTGTGGACAATCACAGTGTAATATTACAATATAAAATGCCGATGCAATATATCTGAAATTAAAAACGACAACTCAAAAATTATCCGGAACTTTTTCGATACCGATTAGTTCATCGAAGAGTGTATGATTATCGGGAATGACGTGCGGCTCGTGTAGCGTTTGCCGCGAAAATTTAAGCACTGCTCGTGACAGCTGACCGACTGTCCATTTCCTATCTGTGAGTACTCTTACTAATGTGTCCAGCTGAAAAGTGAAAAATCAATTCATTAAAATTTATTGTTTCTTAGATAAAATGTAAAGATTTAATATATATAAGTGTAGTACCATTTTAGAATCCAGACTAAATGCAAATTCTTTTAAAGCCACTTGCCAAAAGAGCGTAGTACATTTTTTTTACAAGACAGTTTCAGTCACATAAAGATGGATGTTATAATCTTTTTTGCGTAATGGCTGCGCAATAAAATGATGTTTTTTTAAAACTGAGGCATTTTTGTATCGATTTTAGATTACAATTTATAAAACGGATATTCAGGGACCTGTTACATAAAAAAATCAAAACATGGTTAAGATTCGTAGTCATAAAGCTTGAAAGACTCTCTCAGGATGTCAATTTCTTGATTTTTGTTAAAAGGATGATATTTTTTAAAATTATTTACAAATCTTTTTTTTTTTTATTTTTCCGATTAGGTACCCCCATCAATTGGCCTATCGCCCATTGCCGGCTTGACGTTGATTTCTGGGACAACCTGTATATATTTATACTGTTGTGTGTACATATTATTTTCATAGTACAAGTATAGCCTAGTGCAATCAATGTTTAGGGTGTAAAATTATAAACAGTTATTATATTTTTTTGCCAGTCGATTCAGCGATCAAACTCAATTAATGAGTTTGTCTCTGTTCAGGAAACAATAAGTACCTCCTTACCTTGAATAATTTATCATTCCCGAATGTATAATAAATGAGAGCTGGCACGCCAGCCACACTGGCAGACAACCACTGTAGCAGTAGTTTGAGCTGTGGATGTCCTCGCTGCCGCCGCCCGCAGCCCCAGTTGCCCGTAGCTATGGGACGACACGACCCGCCCGTTACTATCTTATGAGCCAGTTGGTTTAGCTGGAAAAATTACAGTAACATCTCGTTACTTTAAAACTATGTTTATGTACAAATTTCGTTATTATATTTTTATTGTGTAATTATTAATTTATTGCTTATGATAAATTTAAAAGTTAACAATAGCTTTGGATGAAAGTTAACAACATTCATTTTAACTCTTTTTTTTTCATACCGTTCATTTTAAAATAATCATCTTGTATTTCAAGATCTACTGAATTATTTTTGAGTAAGGTAACTAAGCAGTTATGTCGTTATTTTCTAGCTTAGTAACTCACCGCAAAGTATTTCTTACAGTTATATTTATTACAACATAGGTAATTGTTTATAACATTTTAAACTTAAAACGATTTCAAACTTTTTCTTAAATACCTAGTTTTTGAAATATAATTAAGTCAATTTAATTCGTAGATGTAAAACACAACCAGATTTTTTATATGGAAAGATTACTATTTACTAAATCAATAATTGATGAAATTTACATTGGTAATATTGCAATCATACGTTATTTTTGTTGGTGATTAAAAGAGTAATGAGTAAACATTCCAGGTCATATAATTTTAGTTCATTTATTTTTAGTTCTTTTATCTAAAACTATTTTTTAAAATCTTCTCTTCTTTTGAAAAAGGCAAAGGTATTATTTTCCCTGCCTTCAAAGTAGATAGCCCATTTTAATAAAATATCAAATAATTATTAAAGACACAAATCAAACATATTTCTAAATATTAAATATAATTATCAATGTGATAAATACAAAAAATAAAATGTGAATAAACACACATTTGAAGTTAAAAGAGAAAGAAACGTGAACACCATATGTGTAACGTGACACATATTTGTTAGATTGTTTAAAGATAATTTATATGTCTAGCATTTTATATATATAGCGCTTAGGATATTTATAAAGTAGTAATTGTTATAAGTAATAAATTTTCGAGTCATGCTACATAGGTTCCACACACACCAAGCGAGTGCATTCAAGCTATGGTTAGTATATGTATAGAAGAGATCTATTTCAAGAATTAGCGACAGGCAGACTGTCTGACCTTTGGTTTCTTTATTTTAATCGTGACTGGTTCGCATTCGACCGTTTCTTCTATCGTTTCGACTATCATGTTTACTACCCAATTTAGTTTTTTCTTTCTGTTAATCGGGTTCGACACTTGCGTCGAACAAGTTTCGGTTGAGGAGCCGATGGACCTCGGCTCGTTATCATTCTCTGTTTTGTTGTTTATACTCGTGTCTAATAAATCTTCTGGTATCGATTCTTTTACTTTACGTTTCTGTCAAAACATTATACTGTGTGGGCATTATTGGTAGAGGCAGATATCATCAGTATTCATTTAGTAATTATAATTTTGTTTTTCACTCGTATGTGATGGACCAAGTTTTTCTAATGTAATTTTCTTAATAATATGCATATGCTATTTAATATTATAAGAAATGGTTTAAGCAAATTTATTATTTATAGCTGTTCGATTACTTTATGATTTACCATGGTTTTAAAAAAAGCAAATATTTAACATTTACCTACACAATTCATTAGTTAAAACCAGTGTCCTCAAAATTTTCGTATGTTGTGTATTGGTGTCTGTACTGTACAAGTTATTAAGTGGCTTAATTTAATTCAAAATTTGAAAAGGAGTTAATATATATTTTAACAAGAAACGACTATCTGTAGCTATTTGGAAAATTCATTAATAACATGTACAAGAAGATCGCTGGTTCAAACTTTAGAGGCGTTAGTCCAATAATAACACCGTCGTGCCTATTTAATATATTACAATACAAGTCTGATGCATACCAGATGCGCGGCTAGACGGTGCCGATGTCGCGCGAGTTCGAGCGAGAGGGAGCGCGCCGCGAGAGCGAGACGGCGCGGCGCGCTGCGCTCACGCGAATCTCGGCCGTACAGCTCCGCCGCGTCCGCGCCGTCGCCCACGCCGCTCGCCATCGATTCGCTCAGCGTTCGTTTCAAAAGTGACCCAGCGAATCTGTAATTTCAAATAATTATATCTGCCGTATTTTCCTAACTCATTAAATTGTTCTCTTAATACCATTTTTATATCATAAGAACTCTTCATTCTCTCATGATCTCAGTGTAAAACTCATATTTAAGGGATCATTATTTCTAAAACATAGTGCATGCCTTCAATGATAAATTAATCAGCATGGAAATAAAAGTTTTTAAAATAAGTAATTAGTTTTAAAAAATATATCATTTCATATATTGTTCTTCGTAGCGCATGGAATTTACTTGTCTTGACTGACTTGTCGCATCATGGTTAGAACCATTAGAACAACGATCCAAGTTAAATGATAACATAAACACACTAAAACAGACATATATATGAAACTTACCTAATCACAGCCAAATCTCGGGAATCCAATTCCCTATTTTTATTTTCGGAGCTATCGTTATCCCCAATGGGATCATTCAGCCACTGGTTGAATTGTTCGTAAACTTCTTCTAATTCTGAACTGAAAAAATATGGCGAAAATCTGATCATCAACCTTATAGGTGGAGTAGTAAAGTAAAGCATTAAACAATATGTACAGGTGATAGGGTTTTATGCAAAATAATTGTCTTTAACGTTCACTCATTATTTCTACCTCGAACATTCTACATCACTGTGTTTGAAGAGAGGGTGCTTAATTACAAGATAGTTTTTTAAAAAAAATATGATATTTCTTACTGTCAGAATGAGCCAAATCACCAAAAACTTAAAATTGTCTATGTTAAATCTCACTGACTTTGTTTAGTTCTATATACTTAATAGAAGAAGGCTATGTATGAGTAGATTCTATGCCGGAAAATCCTGTTATAATAATTACTTATATCGATAAATAAATACTTACGTATATTCGGTACTGAAGCTGTACTTAGAACTGTTTCCAGTCTCTTTCCTGGAAAGAAGTCGAGGTGGCCTGTTGCCATTTTCCATATTTTCTTTCTCTGTCAACACGAATCCGACGGAACCACCTCGTTTTACCCTAAATTGAAGACACAGTCAGTAAATCTATCATCTTCAAAGTAAATATCTATAATCTTTTGTGCTTAAAATATACCTGATATCATTGTCGTTAACTTCAGCTCCAGATATGCTGATACCGACAGCATAACTAGAACTGTCAGTGGACCAGTCCCCAGTGGTGCTCGTGGTGCAAGAGTTTTCAGCTTCCCTTCGGAGAGCTTCCCTCAGTCTGTCAGCGAAACTAATTCTTCTTTCCTCGGTGGAAAGTTCTTTGGAATATTGGAATGAATTTGGACGTGCACTTTCCCCTCTACCCTCATCTTCGCTACCTGTAATCAATGATAAATGAACAAAAAATCAATAATGATTTGAGTAGAACCTAACTTAATTATTATTTATTACATCTGAGATGCCACATACTATAGATCATAGATGTTATTTGAATAAAAGAACTAGCAACACTGACTTTTTTGTGCTTAATTTGTGTTTATAATTCAACTCGTAATCTTGAAATCCGACGCCAGTGTCTCTAGCGTCATGTAAATGAAGTTTAAGTGTTTATAGAAAGTAAAATTTGAATAGTTTTACAGCTTTTACTAGATAACGATACATTTAATTTGTAAGTTTATTAGTCCACTCACCATAATCGAAGCTATCATTGGCACTGTGGAATTCATCGTCACTTGAGTTGCAGCTCGAGTAGAGACTGTCTTCCTGTGTGTCGAGATTAGGGTGTGCGGTCCGGGTGACAGGTAGACACTCTCCGGAAGAACCTAGCACGATGAACCTGCCTCGTCGGTTGTTTAAAGTGCCAGCGTCAGGTGATAACCAGCATTTACGTTTTTGTAACTCTACACCTGCAAATATGATTAGTATCAAGTACAAATTACAAGATATTTAACGTATTTAATGTAAACCTAGTATATTCCTTTAATTTTAATAACATTTAAATTTAATAGTAAATGTTTTAATATAGCGTTACTTCAATATTTTTTTTTAAATACATACTGTGTTTTCTCAAATAAAAATAAATGGAATGGTCCGACTTGATGGACCATAGTCCAGGATCGGAGGTTCAAAAGTTAAGCATAATTGAGTTTTCATGTCTTTAAATAGTGTTTATAACTTATATCGTGTAGGTAATGGCGAAGGAAAACCCGTATTTGTCGAGTTAAGTGAAGAAATGAGTTCTAAGATTTCCTTAAAAGGAGAATAGGCCTTAACCAAACAGCGGACATCGTATTTTCCTTTTACTTTAAATAATCTCGCTAAAAGGTTTCGCTCACTTGGATCATTCAAGTTTAGTTCTGTAGCGGTATAGTGTTGCGGCGAAGGACTTCTGCTGCTTATACTATTTATCGTACTTGATGAAGACGCCTGCTTTATCATAACCGTTGTTTCAACTTCTGGTGGTGTTTGACTGAACGATTCGCCTTTAAATATAAACATGGGAATTAATTGAATAAAATAGAGATAGATGGACCGTTTAAGGTCATGTGAATGAATGGTTATATAGTTGTGTTAAAAATGAGTTTGTTTGCGAATGTTGAGTTTTTATTTTATATGGCGTTTTTAACAATTTACTGAAAATTGTATTTCACTAAATTTTATCATTAACTGTAATATTTTTTCTATCGTATTATAGATGCTTTATTTTCTAAAATTTACAGTCTATAGTTTCGGGTATGGTTAGGAATGGGTGCGTATCTTATGTCGTTAGAATATACTGTATTTTTACGATTTTATATTGTAATATAAAATATTATAAACTGACTTACCAATAGGTGATAGTCGTCTTTCATGTTTTTGAGAATCGCGACATTTCATAGGAGTTTGCTGGAAAGCTAATAGACTTTTGTTCAGCTCTCGAAGTACATTGTCTTCTTCCCATTGACCAAGAGGCATCGCGCTGTAGTCCTCAGCGTCCATAAGGCAAACTGTAACCTGAAGGTATAGATTAGATAAAAATGAGGTAATTAATTATGTTTGACGTTTGATATTAGGTGTAAACTCCTTAGTATTTAATCCCTACGGCGACACTTTCGTTTGTGGTACACTAACACAAACTGTATTTATTTAGATAAAAATATTCATAAAATTTTGTTCTCGAAGCCTTCTTAAAGCATGTTTCGTGCATTTTTTTGCTTTGACCACTCGTGAGCACTCTATTCTATGTCTGTTAAATGTTATCGAAAAAAAATGTTGTATATACTAAAAAATAATTCATGCTTCAGTCATGTAATGCATGTCATGGAGAAATTGGAGTATGTTAATGAAGATCGTATTTCAACCCTCTTCTTTACCGTTGAGAAATCAACATAGAGAATATGATTCACATAAAGTACAATAGCTTGTTAAAAGTGTTGTGACTAATCAACAAATTACGTATTACTTATTGATTCTCAATATCGTTCGAGACCATTATTTAGTCCCGTTAGGGTTGTACATAACACATGTGATTGCCCCTTTCTCAATAAATCCGTTATCTAATGTACAATTTTGAAATTTCTGGTTTTTTTTCATTTTTATATTGATAATTATAGTATATTAAATTATATATTATAATGATTACACTTACCGTTTTTGGTTCATCGAGTAGTTCTACGTTATTCTTCTGTCGCTTGTCACTTATTCTGCTAAACATTCTAACTCCTTCTACTTTTAAAACTTCGTTGTCTTCGAGAGCCTCAACGGAAAGCATGACAGGCAGCAGCTCCGGCATCATGAACATTGAAAGGGATTCCTAAAAAAATGAGTATAAATTTAGCGATGAAGGTTTTCTGACATGTATAAAATTAATAATGAAATTTCTCTATTGTTAGAATGTATGAAAACGCTGGTAGTAACGTTGTGAAAGCCTGCTTTGGGAATTATTCTACCTTATTACTGGCTGTGTCCCGCTTAAAGGAGTCAGGAGTCAGTGTTTTTACGAACACAAGGGTCATAACATAAGTGACGGTTAAGGTATATTTTTTCTGTATGTACTGTACTATCAACTTTTTAATATTCATAAGTCAATCTGTAAGTCACACCTGTGATTCCCCATCGAGAAGTGCTTCACCACCAATACGGCTGGAAGCGAAGCAAACCCTTAATGCTTCATCGTTTTCGCAGCGCTCGGGTCGCCCTTCGTGCCTCACCAACAACTTACACAAGGGAAGCGTACATTCCAACCAGTCTTCTATTGTCAGCCATTGCTTTGATGTCATTACCTGGATATAGAAGATAGGAATGATTCATTTTATTTTCGAAATTCGAATTTACGATTGTAGCCGTCAAAAAATTCAAGGCTGCAGATGATGTTCTTTTTTTTTTAATGTAATATTATGTGTAATGTTAAGTCAAGTTGTAAAATATCTGGGGTTCAACACGTGCAGTGCAACAGTGTGCATGTTCTGTTATTTCACAATTCTGAATATGATTTTTAATGTTGATTAGCGACTCTATCTATCAACCGATCAGTTGAATTAATATGTAATTGTTTCCACTATGAGTTCTATTTTTTCTTTCTAACATTATGCGCGCTATCAATTCTTCTCATCGTATTTTTAGCCATTCACTACAGCGGATAGTTGAGTACTCAGCGAATATTATTATGCTCAAGTATATGCGTAAACATAACTCTCTAATCCGTTACTCTTATAGTCTGATATACCGGAAATCCGACTACTGGAGGTAAAGGCGTAGGTCACAGGACTTAATGTGCTTATGAAGGCAACTTCTTACTTCTGAGATTTTTTGATAGAAACGACTTTTGTTGACCCGGTCCGAAAGTCGGTGTAGGTAAATGCTAACCACAAACCCGACAAGAATTGTCTTAAAGAAATTTAGGAGTTTATTATTAATGTTAATGAGAGTTAAGAATGTAATGAATCTCAAGTTGTAATGATTACCTAGAAATTGCTATATGTAAAAACTGGTAACATGCCAAATTCTATTTACGTTGGCTAATGGATTGAAATATTGTATATTAAGAAATTTATGAAAGCTAACAATTTTCCCTGACTTCGCACGGGCCACTAGTCGTATAATCCAGAGACGTAATTGATAAAATACTATTTAAAATATTATTATTAGCATGTCAAAGTATTCTGAAAATTATTTTTGAAGCAACTGAAAAAAATGATGTATTGCTCATTGCAAGTTCGACTTTATAGTTTCAATTGAAGGACGTTTTGTTACTGATGATTGATATGTTTCGATTATGAAAGTGTAATATAAAGTAAAGGTGAATCGATTTAGTCCAATCAATAAGGGTCCAAATTGTTAAATTATTCCAGTTTATCTTTTTCAATAAACCTGACATGGATTTTCTGATTGATACATCGATTGTCGTAGATGCGTCATATAATTTGCATTTAAGCAATATATTCATACAACATTTCAGAAATAAAAATACTATGATTGATATACTCATTAGATTCAAAATATAAAAAAAAATCATTTACAAAATATTCGTTTCTATCAAACTACTTATATTTCTATATTTAAGTCTCTACGTAATTTCTGGTTTGTATCAAGTAAAAAAAAAAACATATAATATTTCACTACTGATAAAACATGATATCTATGGTCAAGAGTGGTATAATCGAATAAAGTCAATAACAAATTGTCAGTAAAAGCTAATATGGATCATAATAATTGGACAGCTAATCGTGCAGATACAATTACCTGTCTACTTAATTTAATGGATCCTTCGTTGCTATTTTTATCTAGCCATTCGAAGTAATGAAGCAAGCTTTTTAATTTATTTCTTTGCGATTTTCTGTAACAAAAAAAAAACAAATATTTTTTTATAACCATATATGAAATGTTATAATTATTGTACAACTTCTCAATCCGTATACACGACAAAGGTGAAAATTTAGGTATCGTAACATATGTTTAAGTACGTACCTAAACGTACGTACGTATGTTAAAGAATTATTACAGCTTAAGATTTTAATGCATACAACGTACCTGTGTAAATTTTTAAAAAAATGCGTAAAGTTGAAGTCTTGCAGCGTTGGATGTGATTTGAGCGTGCGTTTTGGAAAAGTAGAGAAGAAAGCGTGAGCAACGAGTGAAGAAAGGAAATTATAATCGAGTTCAGTCACATCACCTGAAAAAAAAACAAGTACTATTAAGTGGAATATCGGTCCCACCAATGCTGAATGCACAGAACGTTGAACGTAAAAAAGGCCTTATTATCTTATTTTGTGAACTGTTGTTTTTTTTTATGGTATACAATTGAGATAACACATGAACAACTCTATAAATTGGTATTAGAATTTATCAACAAAAAATTGCCAAGAATTCAATAAGCAATACCTATAATTAATTTGTTTTTTCTTACTTTGTTGTTGTAAACTAAACATGAGTCCTTTCGGTGGGCGCCATCTTTTAAGATGTAGTGCTTTGTTCACCATGATACGTATTGTATTGTCTAAAAAGTTCCGCCTTTCCTCCTCTGTCATCTCTTCTTCTATAAATTCTTCAAGCCCCTTCATAAGTTCTGGATCTTTGATGTCGTCATCTGGATCTATCCCTATACTATGATACGGAAATATAACAACTGAATATTATAAATTTAATTAATAATAATTAAGCATAACAAATACAATTAAAACCTTATATTTATATAACATTAAATATATAAACAAAATAAAATATTTTATATCTATGACAACATCTGCAACTGTAGACGAATAATTATTATACGAATATCTATTAATGTTATAAGTTGCGACCTTACTTGCACATATCGTGAATTTTAAGCATGCTGCCCATTAGTTTTGCCGGCGAGGAAGCCACGAGTAAATGTTTGAGGTGGCGTTGCACAGAAGTCCACCATGGCAGGTCGCAAGGTAACATAACAAGCGCCATTCTATAAATAAAATAAATAGGTACCTATTTTTATATTTTGACGAAGAAAAATTTTCGATACTTTTATGAGTTAACGTTATAAACGAATGAGTGTTTCAAAAACATAAAAAATTTTGAAGAACTGCAAACATACATATAGTAATTTTCAAATTATAAATTTTAATCAAAATATTGGTAATTTTTTAAATTAACATGGTTATTTTTATTACTATAAGTATTTAATACGGGATATCTCGTGAACAAGACATTCGTAGATAATGTCGAGATATCAAGCTCCATCAAATAAAAATAAAAAATATGGTAAATGTCCCCTTTTAAATACTTGTGGTAATATTAGTAATTTTCTCAAATTAGAGCCTAATATTTAATCGTCAATAACGGAATAGTATGAAAGACGTCAATAATTTAGATGATTTTTATTTTTTAATATTAATAGAAATAGGTTAAAACAAAACATATCTAAAATAATTTTAACCGAGTGCCATCTTGTGAACGCATTTCCCTCGCCGTATGACATTTGGCCGGCTTCAATAATAGCTGTCAGTTGTGTAATCTGACACTCCTGACAGACAAATCTCAGTTGTGATTCTAATGTTGTTTGTATAAATATTGTAGTTCTTATTTTTATTTATTTATATACATTTATTATATTTTTTTTTACAAACATACTTTAAGTAATGTTTTAAGCTGAAACTATTAAGCTTATATATATTAATAATGTAGTAAACCGTTAAAATTACAAACGCAATACTTATCAGAAACGGAATGATAAGGTAATTTTTAATTATTTTTATCAAAATGACGTAGGTTTTTGTTGGGAAGAGTATATTAATAATATTGATACAGTTTATTAGTGCGGACGTAAGCGAGGCCAACGTAGATAGCAAGGTAACAATATTTATTCATCGTATCAAAGTACGCGAATCAAAGGTCGCTTAGTAGTTTCCACGCGAAAATGACTATTAGGGCGAAGATATTAAAAACCTTAATATTAGGCGCTCCGGCATCAGGAAAAGGTACGATTTCTTCAAGAATTGTGAAAAAATATAATGTGGAACATGTATCCAGTGGTGATAAGTTAAGAGATCACATTGAAAAACAAACTGAATTAGGGAAGGAAGTAAAAAAATACCTTAATGAAGGGAAACTTGTACCTGACGATGTAATAATTAAGTTTATGATTACGGAATTGAAGAAAGTGGAAAGTAAACCCTGGCTTCTAGATGGTTTTCCTAGGACAGTGGCTCAGGCCAATGCTCTTTGGAAAGTTCAACCGGTTGATCTAGTCTTGAATTTAGTTGTGCCATTTGAAGTTATTATTGATAGAGTGAAAAATCGGTGGGTTCATTTGCCTTCGGGAAGAGTTTATAATATAGGATTCAATACACCGAAAGTGATGGGTAAAGATGATGTAACCGGTGAAGATTTGATTCAGCGTCCAGATGATAAACCAGAAGCTGTGCAAAAAAGATTGCAAATATATGAGAGTGTAACTCGACCAGTAATAACCTTTTATAAAGAAAAAGGAATTCTCAAAGAATTTGAAGGGCGGACATCTGATGAAATCTGGCCCAAAGTGACAGCTTATTTAGATCCTATTTTAAAATAGTTTTAGAATAATTTTGACCAAAATATTAAAACTGTTTTACAAATATTTTGTATCATATTAAAATGTAGCACAAAACTATTCAAAAAAAGCACATGTTCCTTAAATAATCTCATTTTTTAACAAGAGGCTCTCTGCATTATATCTGAATAAATGTATTCTATTTACAACTATAAAAAACATAAAATATTTGACAATAATCATAAACATCTTGAAATCATTCAGTCACAAATACTTCATTTAGAAAACTTTTATATTGTTTTATAATCTGTTCTGTTTACATAATGGTCTTCCATTTTAAAATGTTTGTACTTAAAATTGTTTTTTTACCCACTATACACAAGTTGAGCTGTTTTATAGTTATTTATAGTTATTTTTGTAATTTATATTTAAATATAAGAAATATTGACATGTCACTCTTTGTAAAATTGGTGATGCAAATTTTTTATAACCATGACAAATCATTTTATACATATTAAGTATGGAACAAGAAGCATATCTCAAAGATGTAGCATTAATAAGTTATAAATTTATGATCAACAAATATTATTTTAATGATAAGAGGTATTATCTTTACATATATTGTTTTATGCTATAGTATAACTAAGGAATTGGCATATAATTATTATGATTCTAGTCATCATATTATTTGTTACAACTTCTAGAATAAAGGAACATACATGCAACGAAATTTGATTGTTTTTATAGTTGTATTTCCTATAAATGTGGATTTTTATTATTAACTAATGATAGAAAAATAATGACATAACAATTTATGGGTTTGTGCAATTTTTGTAATCAATAATATCCTTAATACACTGTAAAAGTTTTAGATTATATTTGTACTGGTTTATAATGATTTTGTTTTAGAATTTTGTTATGGGTGAAAGTCAATTTAGTGATATTTATAAATAGTAAAACTAGCACAAGATAAGGTACCTGTTGGTAAATGTTATTATTATATATTATTTTTTGTTAGGTTTGTATTATGATAAATGGTTTGCTTAGTTAATTATGTCCAATGTTATGACGTCCGCTGGTATTCCAAAATTGAATTTATTATAGATATGTAATGGTTTACAATATTTGCTTTTGATTGTTGTTATTGTATTATTAAAATTATTAATGAAATTTTTATTGTTTTTTTTTATATAAAAAATGAGGTTGGTCCTTCTTGGTGGGATACAAATTAAATGAATAGGCTTAAAGTATGGATTTTTCCAGTGTACAGTCGTCAGTACAAGTTTGTCTTAGTCGATCTTTTTTGTTTTTCAAAAGAAGAGCGAAACGTATGCTAAATGTTACATGCTAATTGCGATATAAATAACTATGTAATTATATTTATTATAATCGCTATATCTTTGTAACAAGCCTACTTTAAATACTTATAATAAGATTTTGAATATTGGTTGTGAGTGGTTTAATTAAGCATTTAAAATAGACAAGACTTGTCCATTTAAAACTTTAGTCTTTGACCTATATTACCTACATAGTATATTGGTACTTTTTTAAATACATTTATCGTGCTATTTGTTTATTTTTTTTTACAACTTACAATGGCGTAGGTATTAGTAATATTTTACATTTATTTCGTGTGTAAGTACCTACTTTGGAAAATATTTTTTTATTTAAAATGAAGTGAAGCGAGGGTTTTAATTTCTATAGTGGGATAACAAGGTTAAGTGGGGTATGACATGGAGGGCTTGGCTTGCACATTTTATTTTATAATATTACATTTTTATTTTTAAAAAGAATTCCGCTCTTGGTAACACCTCCGATGTATTTTTAAAGAGCAAAGTGGAAGACTGATGTAAAGGTTTTTCTATTTTTTCTCAACTCTAGATTATTTATTATGTGACTGAAATATATAAATAATTTACTGATATCAATGACATGAAAGCTTAATAATTAAAAATAATTTATTTGAATTACTATAATCGATCTCGATGGATTTTAATGCAGTTGTAGGTAATCATTACATAGTATAAAACAAAGTCGGCGTCTGTCGCTGTGTTTAGATCTTTAAAATTACACAATGGATTTTGATGCGGTTTTTTTAATAGATAGATAGATTCAAGAGGATGATTTATATGTATAATACATGCACAATATAGTAGATAAACACTGATAATTTTAAAAGTTTCCAAAGTGATGTCGTAAATAAACACATTTTTTGCGCTTACATTGCAAATGCTGGCTCAACGCTACGAGATAGATCAAAATAATGTACTACAGTATTGTACACCTTAAAAAGGTCTTCAAAAAAAGTCCGCGATGGTGTATCCTTTACTTTTTACGAGAAATAATGGCTTATTTTCAAAGCGATTTTAAGCAATACAGCATTAATCTTTATCTAATTAAGTTCCTTAAATACATTATGTATTTAATATAGATCAAATTGTTAATTTAAATGAATATTTTCGAAGATATTACAGATTAAAAACTCTAAATTCTGTCTAACGACAGAAAAACTGTGAACCATGAACGTTGTAAGACATTCTGTAGTATATTTAGTGACAGCATTGCACCCGTGTTTTACATTTCTTTATCTGCATTTAGGCCTATACTATTTTGTATAAGTCTAAAATAAAATTAATATTCGTATTTTAAAACTCGTCCAATGGCTATATAATAGTGAGGTACTTTTTAATATTTTGCCACTTTGAACCTCTGTAAAACGCAAAAATATTTTTTTGTTACGTCTGTATCTTAATGTCACAAACGAAATCTAGAATTTAAATTTTAATGGCTGTTATATATTTTAAGACCATCTTTTCAGAAACATAGAAATCAGTATAGATTTTAATTTTATTGTACTGTACAGTCTTTATCATTATTATTTATTTAAATTTGAAAATTACTACAAGTGCAAGTGTGAGTACAAGAATAAAAACTTTAAATAAAATTTAACAATAAGTTCAGATCTAAATTCGATCTAATTTTTTCACTGCAGGTCATGAACTTGTCAGAATATTTTTTTTTAAAGAGGACTTATTAGTATGATAATATAGTATTCTATTGGTATATTTATAATTTCCACAGCGGTATGTCAATGACATCGATGTCGTCACGTGTAGCCGAACAAGGAAAGTGTGTCAGTGTAACTCGGTGTAAAATCAAATGAAATCAGATAATACGTATTTATCCTAACTGCTTAAATTATTTTTCTTCTATAATAATAACATATATAATTTATAACTTTAATTAACAGCTTAAACGTATGGATTACTCACTTTTCAGCGTGTGCGTCGTTATAATTTAAGTTTAGTCACTGCACTATAACAACATCGGGAGACACTGTCGCTTCGCGACTATCGGTATTTTTTTCGCACTTTTTTCATTGTCTGCACAGGAGTCCATCTATTTTCCTTTGCAAAGATTGCCTTATAACTTTTCTATAGACAGAAATAGTATGAGTAGTGAAAACGAGAGCCGGTTGCGGGCGACGCGAGCGCGCGAACCCAGACTATTTTTAGCAGCTTTCGTGCATTGGCGCTGAAATTAGATTGTAAATAAAAATGTTGAGATAAAAGGAATCCCCTTTGAATACTTTTGATAATTCATCTTGTTAGTATCAATAATAATAACAAGTATTTTATTTTTTACTGTTATTGCTTGCCAGTGTCCACTAGAAATTATCCTGGAAATCCATGAAACGAAGTGGTTTCATTTATTATTCTTCGTTTAATCTCATTTATGTTTATAAGATAAAACCAAGTGAATTTTCATCTAAGCG
Source organism: Vanessa tameamea (assembly GCF_037043105.1). NCBI lineage: Eukaryota > Metazoa > Arthropoda > Insecta > Lepidoptera > Nymphalidae > Vanessa > Vanessa tameamea. Next base: position 5,732,268 of record NC_087313.1, on the reverse strand, counting down.
TTAATTTATATTTAAATATAATTATATTTAAATATAATAACACTCAGAATAAATATTTATATTTTAATCATTAAAAAAAAAACAAAAATCTTACTGTACCACTGATACAACGCTGCAAAAAGTTTATAGGTTATATTTTCGGCGTACATAGAGAAAATAGTGAACGCGTCGTGCAATTTAGTTGTCGGTACGGACCGTACTGACGCCGACTTTCACTGTGGGGCGACTACCCTGATCGGTTGTCGCACCCTCCACCCGCGCAAGTGACGTCATTGGCGTCGCGTCACGACCTACGACGCCGTACGTCCGAAGCTCAATACCCCATCCCCGCGACCTCGTGAAATGCCGTGAAACTTCGAACACGTTATGTAAAATAAAATATGTAAGTATGCCCTACGTCAGTAAATACGTCATTTTCAAACTCTTTATAAAAACAATATTCAGTCACAGATCTCTTTTTTTTACCTCAGGATAGTAATTTATAAACATTTTATTTAACATAAAATTAAAGGCGAAATTAAGTGAATTGTTCTAATCATTATTTTAGCAGTGTTTTTGTTCATAAATTGAGTATAGTTTTTTGTTAAGACTTTAAAATTAAATTATGAACGGAAAGTTGAATTTCAGAAAGGGAGAGCATAATAATATGCACAGCGCATGCGCTTACCCCCACAAACACGTCTCTGATTGCAATGTCTGTTAACTACACTTTTAAATAGCTGTGTTTGTAAATATTCCTCAACGTTTCTGATATCCTGGTAACTGTACCGCCCGTGGAAAATTGTTGCCGCCCTATGGAACGCTGTTGGGCGGGATAGGGCGGAGCGGATAATCACTGAAAAATACTTAAATATCTAACTTCTTCAGAAACGGTAATTATATTTCAAAAGTATTTAATATATATATATTAAATATATTTATTTTTTCTTATTTTTTAATATTTTAATACTTTTTACACATTTGATGAAAATTCGTTATCTTTTTCGAAAAGAGTTTTAGTGTACATCTATAAGTATAATGTACATACATTTTATTGAAAAAAATGCGTCAACTTTCGATGATCATGTTATGTATATAATATAAATATTATGCTTAAAAATAAAAGAATAGTTTTTCGACAAAATTAAAATTCTAAGATTTACCTGACCGACTTCACCCTTGAACCGATTTCGATGATTATATTTTTTAAGTTAAGCTTCAAGGTTCTTATCTAAATTTCATTGGTCTCTAATATTTAAGTCTAGACGCACATACAAATTGACTGTCATTGTAACTTACTTAATTAGATGATTTATTTATAATATATAAAATAATTCTTATAATAAGCTTAAGTCTATTTTTGTATTCCAAATCTATTTAAGGTTTCTTTGTTCCTCGCTAAATCTAATAAAGTCTATTTTACTATTTCGTCCTTCTGTCTCGGTATGAAGCCCTAGTATTACCGCCACGTGTCTGCCGACAGCGCTGTTACCTTTGGGAAGGTAACGTGTGTAAGTTATATGGTATTTATTGTCAGTTAATGTATGTTTGTATGTGTATGTACATACACACATTCAAACTGTAGATATATATTACTTAGGTAATATATTATATATATAAATGGGTAAAATTAAGGTTTTTACCGCATGATTATTTTTAAACTAAGAGAAGTAAGTAATTAAATAAGCGATTTTTCGTCTGGAATAGAGAGAGCAAGAAACTACTCACACCACGCTTTTTAAGATACATATATAATATTATAATATATTTTAATCAGATTGCTTTAAATGTATTATATTTTGTAACTATTAAATAAACTAAACTAACGTATGAAGAAAGACATGCTGTTGTTCAGTTTTTTAGAGGTTTTCGAGATTGTGAATCTACATATAAAGTTTTCGTACATTATTTATAGTTTTGGCAGTTTTAGATTGCTAGCCAAACTGGCTGTCTCGTAAGCCAATCGATTCAGGTGCTTAAGTGCGTTCGAACCGATAATTTTCTTGCTGACTTCTTTGATATAAGTTATTATAAAAAAAAAAACATTAAATACAATAATATATATATTATGAACTAAATTATAATATATAATATTAATCTGTTTAGTCGTTTTTTGTCTGAATCCGGTAAAAAACAAACTAACATACAAATTAAACTTACCTCTTTATAATATTAGACAATTGGTAAGATGAACAACTTTACTTGCTGCTGTAAAAAACAAACTTTATTATTAATCACTTGGCGATAGGTATGACATTAGTCAAAATGCAAATATATGAAAAGAAATCGATAAGATATCACTTCATTCGCAATAGAATCCTACAGAAAGAAAATCGTTTCTGAATCGGGGTTTGTTATTTTCAAAATAAAAGTTATACACTTACTTATTGACTGTAAGATTAAAAACCGGTTCGGCAAAGTAAATATCCTGACTTGAGTGGTACCGGCAAAGAAACTCGAAGGATTTTTTGTGTTTGTTGGAATTTTTGTGGATTTTTGTATTTTTTGTGTCAGTGAATGTTTACATAGTATTCAATTTAACAAAGACAAAGCCAGAAAGAAGGCTATCGTTTCATTCCCCAGGTTGTGCAAAATCGAGGATCTAAACGGTTAGCCGGCAATTTAGGGACATCTCAACTGATCAAAGTTACAACTGCAAAAAGTTATCTGTAACCTTGAGATACTCAGGATTTAATATTTAGATTTAGGTATGGCGGGAGGAGAAATAGCAAATGGACTTTGAATTTCTAGTATGGAGTAACCACTAAAATTTATTCGGGTGTGTAGATCAGGGTATGAATTTGTATCCAAGTTTCTGTTTCACGGACAAGTTGAAGTTGTTCCAAAATATTCAAATAAAATCAAATCAAATTAAGTTTATTCAATTAAACTTCACAACGAAGCGTTTTTAAATCGTCAATATTAAAATACTACCACCGTTTCAGAAAGCAGCCACCAGCGAGAAGAAACGGCAAAAATAAACAGATTAACAATGCTGTTTTTTTACAATAATTAGTGTCCTGTGATGGAACCCGAGCCTAAATCCAGGCGTTTTTTTCTAAAAAGTACTCTTTTAATGAATACTAAGACTTATTTATTAATTTAGTCTTAATAAACTTTTTTTATTTCGTAAATGGTAAATTGGTTACATTTTCCGGTATCTTATTATATATGCATATACCATTGCCCAAAAACGTTCTCACGCATCATAAATGTGTTCAACAAATGCTATACCGGCATCAGTAGTCCAGCGACCTTTAGTAAAAACCAAACTGTTGAGAATACAATAGCTTATTCGAGTTAAAGTATAACAACAATTGATTAAGCATGATTTTTTCAAAAAATTTACTTAGGTAATACTGGCAAAATAGAAATCGGTCTATAATTGTTTGGGTCATTTTTATCACCGGACTTAAATAATGGGATTACTTTACTTAATTTTAATAGATCTGGAAAAATACCGGATAGTATACATTTATTAAAGATGATAGCTAAACAAGGAGCCAAGTCGACAATTACGTTGTTAATAATTGTAACTGATAGATCCCATAGATCACTGGTTTTTATTAAAACTTAATGTTTTAAATTTTTTTAATACATCGTGCGGAGTTATACTCTCAAAAGGCGTCATTGGGTGACGCATTAAGTCCTTTAGTAGTATTCAAAGGAATATTAGAGAAATATTCTTCGAATTGGTTGGCCACATCTAAATCTTCACTTACAATATTCCCTTTTATATTAAGGGTTAATTACCCTGCATCAAACTTCATTCTGCCTGTCTCTGAACTTATAATATCCCAAGTAGTTTTCATTTTATTTATTTTAAAATTCTATTTTTAATATGCAACGAACGAGTTGTTTGACAAACTTGTTTAAATAACTTGGAATATTTTTTAACAAAATTGAGAAATTTATAATTAAGATTATATTTCTTAAGTTCATATAGCTCATATAATTTATTTCGACTTATATAGATACCGGTACCCAGTCTGAGAACTGTATTTGATCGAAGAATTCGGATTAGTTTTTCATTTGGCAACATGCAGTAGGTAGGACAAGTTTCAATGTATATCTAGAAGACGAATTTCTTATCTGTTTTTTCCTTCATGACATTTAATTTATTTATAGTATATAAGTCCTAGAGAGACTGGAGGTCCTATTCTGCGGTCTTTATCCATTAAGGAAAAAGAAAAAGTAATCTATAGGAGAGTCATTTTGTATGTTTAAAAGGTCTCTAGAAATAAAAGTTCAGATACCTTCAGAATTTTATTCAATTATAATTTGTAATACTGACGGACTATATAGTCTTGGTAAAAGTTAATGCGATTATATTGTACATTTTATGCTCGTAGCGTTGTAGAATCGTAGCACTTGCATAAAGTAACTGCGATATTCTTATATTTATGTATCCCTGGTATAATCGACCTCTGAGGCAGCTGCGTCACCCCTGTCTAGAGAAAATCTTTTCAGTTAAGGTCACGTTAAATGTCAAAGGTTGTTGTGTTTATAAAGGTTGAAGTTGGTTGGTTATACATGTATGCATAAGGGCTAGAAAAAAACAAATACTAATATAATAAGTAGTAAATTGATAAATCACAAAGAGATTTAAAAGCTTTTTCTGCGATATCATGGTTTGATGAAATTACTTTTTTGTTCAGTTTATATTTTTTAAATCTTTTTTATTAATAGACTCAGGAAGAACTTAAGCCCAACTTGTACCCGTTAGCATTCTTTGGTGACCCCTTGTACCAGGACATTATAAGCAAACAGAGATTGCAGACTCAGTGAAACTCACCCTCCAATATGAAAAGATCTTACGTATTTCTTTGTAGTAAAGTAATTTTTTATTATTATTTGGTAAAATATTGACTATTAATGGGGCCATCTAATTGTATTTTGTCGCATTGACTCAATATACGGTAAAAGATATTTTCATTTTAAATAAGCGAAAAAGATTGTTGGTCTTTGATTTATTTAAAAAAAAAAGTTTCCTAGTATAAATAACCAGTAGGATGGTCTACACCATAAGAAGCTTTAAATAGGCTTTTCCATTATTTACTATCTGTATCTATTTACTTTTTTTTATCACGTTTACTATTTATGCATTATTTATCTAAAATTAATATGAATTATATTAAAATTGGTATAAATAAAGTGGAAATAAACTCAAACAAGTCTTTAATAAGACATAGAAGCTGCTAGTTCACAATTTATATCTCAACTACATTTCAGTTATAATATATCTATAGAGAATATTCGTTTGATTTATGTGTACTACTCCACCCTCACACTCACCCACACCCTCACCCTCCCAACACCACTGATAGTTCGTAGCAACTATTTACACCTATTCGCAGTTCTGCTACCCTATTGAAGCACACTAACTTACGCGGGGCGCCGCGTTTGATATCGAGCTTTGAGCGTCGGTATACTCTCGTACATTTTATGCTTCCCTAGTATTTTCGTAGCTAAGGTGTTACGTCACCATGGAAATTTCGTACTCGTATTCAGCTTCCGTAGCTACGCCGCTACGAAGGCTATAATACTTACGTAGCGTGTAGACGCGTAGACAGTGCATACTAATTCTAAATACTAAGTCTAGTTTGTAAAAAAAAACAGTAAATAGTATTTATTATAAATATAAAGTTATTTAGAGGAAGTAGATAGTTTCATTTGTAAGTAAAGTAAGCAAGTTCAGATTTTCATACGAACAAAACAACATTTACAATAATTAGTATTACTTGCTTTAATGAAATACACGATGAATTAATACATACTCTACCAGTAGAGAAAATAATCTTAACGACATATAAATTGTGTTTATTTGTAGACTATTATATACTAATGTTTTTTCTTCTTAGCGTTTACTATGAATTACTTTTAAGGCTACCTTCAAGAAGAAATTTAAATAAAGTAAAATTCTATTGTATAATTTAAATAATAACCTGTTAAATGGCTTGTTAAATATCAACCCCATATTTATTAAGTTTACTAATAAGAATTGTATTCAGTAAAAGAATTAAATATTTTTTATTTCATCATATTACCCCTATTATATCTACGTATATTTCGAACTTTCATGAAACTAAGAAGTTCTACTTTGCTCGTCTAGGTAGATACCACTGGCTTATGAGTTATTGTGTAGCCCATCGTTATTATTTTGATTTCTTATGGTTCGGTTTAAAGGGTGAGTGAGCCAGTGTAATTACATAACAAAGGGTGACAGCCACTAGGGACAAAACATCTTAGTTGCCATGGGCGGCGCCATTCACTGTGTAGGGAATCCACTACGTAGCTACGAGATGGTTTGCTATTAGCTCGTCTATATTTTTAGTTTTTAATTATAAACAATAAATTTAGATCTAAAGAGTATTTACTCCATTTTTTTGTTGTTTGAATGTTTTACAAAGTCGGTCTGGGTAAAAAAAATATATATTCTCAAGTTATAATTATGTTAAGGTCGATGTTATTTAACTTGAATAAATATCGCAAAATCCTTAAAATGTTTAATTGTAAATTTGTAATATATACCTACATGCACAATGTATTACCGTTTAGCGTTATACTCCCACGCCTGATCTATATATAAACAAGTGCTTTATTAACGAATCTATCAACCTCAACCAGGTTTATTTATTTACTGATTAACTTATAAGGGTTCAGAACCTATCTTTTTTTGTTAAGGAATTTTCAACACCATTGTAAAGCAATATAATACTCACGTGTTTCGGAAATCGCGTATAACGTTTCGTATTCCTGTTCCCTCGGATTATAAGTGTAAGGAAGTAGATGGTTTCTAATTACATAGTTGTAAACTATTTCCTATACAGGCTACTCTTAAACGGCTCGAGATAGCCCACGAAATTAAAAAAATATATATTTAAATTAATTCATAAATCAATAATAGTCTTTTGTAATTTTATCTTTTATTATATAAATATAAATGTTTGATTTTGTTTGTATTCTCTGTGGTTATGCAATATTTAATATTGATATGAACTACTAACATTCCATACACCATTCCAGGCGTTCATGATTTGCACATTAATTATTTTTAATTGTTATTTGTGTAATTAGGGCCTTAATGTTAATAATTATTATAAAAATAAATGTTTAAAAAAAAAACTGTGTTCACTTATTGTTTATACTTGCGTGAAGTTTTCTGGTGTAATACCATCAAGTAGGTGGCGTTCGATTCATATCGACATAAAAAATAAGTTATAAAAAAATTATAATCATGGAAACGTATGCCTATCTTATTTTTATTATGCTAAGTCTGTCCATAGAGGCATTGTCAAAAAAAAAACATATTTCTGATACTCTAACTGGAATCCCGTTGGAACTGAAACAGCGTAATATTTTTTTGCAGTAACATGTATCAAAATGAGTCTATTACAGTGAAATTGCTTATGATAAAGAAATAAAAAGTATAATTCTTAAAAATGATACATTTTCATATACCAATGTATAGATTGTTTCTAGTTTAAGCATGCCGTGATAGATATCATGACATAACATTTTAACGTCTTTAGTGGCCAAAAACACCTAATGTTATTTTATTCTTAGAACCTTTGTTTGTGGTTATCTATGTATTTATTGAATAATTTATACTTTAATTGAAGTTTTGTAAAAACCATTTTAAAATAAGCAATATAAAATGAGTTAGTTGCGCTCTGAACTTCTGATCACTTAGATTCATTCAACCTCGAACAAAACTACGACGAATGACGTCATTGGTCGCTCCAACTGACATTTGCGTCACAGCTTCCATTTTTTAAGAAGTTAGTTTATTTAATATTCGCGCTATATATAAAATATATTTTTTTAGATTAATATTAAATAACAAACGTATTCGTTATTAATGATAAAAAAGTATGTACTTTCATGACATATTTATTCTTATTATCATAAGTATCATATCAATACAAGTGTTTGCGTACCCACACATAGAAACTAAATCAATAAAGTTATAAAGAGTCTAATCGGCGGCGATCAATGAACACCCTCCGTGACGTCAGTGGATAGTATTGATTTTAGTCCACCCCATATTCTAACGTTTCTGATATCCTAGTACCTAAGTATGCCGAGAAAAGCTTTAGGAAAACTTAGCTCTCTCTCTATGAGAAGAAAATCTGAGAAAACTTTATGTATCAAATTATTTAATATGCGAAAGTTAAGGAGCGTTTATTAGATTTTATGTTATATTTGAAACAAGTATGAATGAATTCGTTTTTGTTTTGTTATGAAGTGGTGTTATTATGATAGGGGACTGTCAAACAGTTAATAATGTTTATGGAGGAAGTATTCAAGCGTAACTAGCAAATTACCAGTCCAGTGGTATTTTCAATTGAGCGAGTGTGCTACTTCATTTGGGAGTCCGCCCACGTGTCCGATGCACTTCTTCTCTACTAAATCCGGCGGTTAATCTGCGCGACACCTCCTGTAGTGTATAGTCGCCTAGTATTCCCGGTTCTGTTTATCCGAAATCTTATCCGATTTTGTCCGGATTATATAAAATAAACTTTTCCCAATGGATTACTTAGTTTTTCGTATTTTTTCGTTCGCGCTGATATCAGGGTATATACAATGTTACGGCCAAAGTAACTATTATTTTGAAAATGATAAATACTGTGATGACTTATCTCCATATGTTGGTGATATAAATTTGGAGCAAATTTCGGGTATTTGGTATGGGGTAGAAAAAATACCCCACACGAAGGGGGAATACAGAATAGAACATACCAATGAGTGTTTCTACATTGACATCAGAGAGCTTCACATACAGGTTTGTTTTTATGTTGCTTATCAAATAATTAGATTTTTATTTATTAATCAATGTTTTTAAATATAAAATTTAGCTTGAAGTTTTTTTAATATTTATTTCGTTAATTTTAGTAACGTTTTAGTTTCGTTTTAGTCATTGCCAACATCAATTGTTTTTGTCATTATAGGCGAATATTTTAACAATTTCATTGAACATGTTTTGCACCAGCCACTTTCTTTATGTATATTTTCGATATATAATGGAAAAAAGATCGATGTGTGCATTGTGTTTTTTTGTATGTTCACTATGTAAAAGACTGACATTAATATTATTGTTTTGTGTAGAAATATTGACATATGAAATGTGCCACGATAGAAAATTACAAAATGTTTATTTTTTATACATACAGTGTGTAAATTGTATAAAACTTGAATACCTGCTAATAATAATATGTAAGCTAAGCTTTCATCCGTAAGAAATAAAAATATATATTTGAGCGCTACACATTGAGTTATTCTCAATCCATTTAAGACAAAATATTATTATTTTCCAGGTGTGCTAATAAAAATGACTGATTTAATTTATTGACCGGTAACGTTGCACAATGGTTGCACTTTGCGATTTTCAATTAGTATCAAAATGTTGCAAAATCCTTTTTAGCGTATCTTCTCGCACTTCAAAAAAGCGTGGTGTTAGCATTCGGTGATTATCATTCAGCACAAATTATAATCTAATTGTATTTAATTAACATACCTATATAATTTAATTGGTCAAATGGACAACTAAATAGAAAATTACTGAGTACCTTACCAGGTCTTTTCGGTAGAATCTACAACTAACTGTAATAACTTAAAATTAATAGTATAAAATGGCTATTTAAGAGTGCTGGTAGAATCTAAGTAAATAGAGTATATTTTGAATTGGATTTTTTGATATTACACTTTAAGTTGACCGTTGATACATTGTCTTTGATACAAATATGTTTATTCTGTTGCGAGCGTGCGAACATTACACAAGTATCTGTATTTATATTATAATAATAATAATTCTTACATCAAAATCTAGACTAGAAATCGAACATTTTGGTAAACATAATTAATTATCACGATTTTGTAAGCTGCTTATATATAAATTATTATTTTTCCGAGTGAAAATATTTTTCGGTAGTCATATAATAAACAAAAAATATTCTGCTATAAAAGAGCAATTGATTTCTACGCACTGTATTATGATATTATTACCAGTATCTTACGGCAGGATCCAGGATGAGGGGTCGCGGTGAGTCAATTAACAGGTTAAAAGTGAACGACGTAATTGTGTCATAAGCATGTATCGTCTGTAGCTGAGACACCTTCAATTAAACATTTGACTTCGTAGCTCTAACTTACATAAATAAATATAATCAGGTTAAAATGTTTTCGATTACAATAATTATAATTGTATTATTCAACAAAATTGTCGCTACAAACGTAAATTTCTGTCCAAACTTACATCCGACTAGTGACTTTGACGAGGAAGCTGTTCTAGGGATGTGGTATATAAGGGAGTACATATTCCACAAAGACACCGTTATTAAAACCGAGTATAATCCTTACTGTCCTATCATTCAAATTCGGAAATTTGAAGATTACGTGAGCGGTGGACTGTTGAACAGAGATCTTGTAAGTGATTCGGCTAAAATATTTGGGTTAAAGGCAGAATGTATATTTAAAAAAAAAAAAAACTGTGTAATTTAAGTGTTGAAAAAGAGTTACGGAGCTTTTTTTCTTGTTCTTCTCGGTAGAATTTACAAAATCCTAACACAGTTTCAAATCCTACCACTGGTTACATTAAAAACTACTCGATTAAGCATATTTTGATATCTAATTTGCTTTATATAATTTACTTAATTAATTTACTACTGGTAAATGTAATGTCACTTATCTGATAACTATTAAAGTTTCAAACATTTTTTCTATTGCCGGTAATTATAATTAATTCGTAAGCTATATTGATGACTAATTTTATACAGTAATAAAAAAATATATATTTTTTTATTTTCAGCCAACGCCTCCAACACCATATCCACCTATGACAAATTCTCCTTACGTAAACCGTGCCTATGGTCTACCCGAGCAGTACAGGATACGTCACTTCGTTTTGGAATGGCATGAGGGACATTATCAGGATGACTATCACATCAAAGTCAATACTTCTCATAAAGGATTTTGGCCAACAGACGTCCCTTATAAATGTGAGTATCATTCATTCATTCGTTCCTTTTGTGAAAATATTTTGTATTCTGTCAAATTGAACTATTAATTTATATATTAAGCGTTTTTTAAAGATTTATACCAACATCATTATTTCATTTCCTCAATAATTCGATCTGCTTTGACATAACGCCAACGCATATTCCACAAGCTATCGATAGCTTGTTACTTACTGATCGGAAGGCTACGAATAGTAGAGTAAATGTATAAAGATGACTAGGATTTAAAAAATAATTGTAAATGGCAATTATAAAATTCTACTATTATAAGCAAAACGGATCATTTTATTAGAATACAGTAACCGGACTGTAGTGAAAGATTTTATACCAGAACAGCTTTTTTTTTTCAAAATATCTATTACATTAATTGAAATTTTTTTTTGACTATATAAATAAATTAATCAATATGTTCTACTTCAAATAAATTAGTACTTATTTTATTAGTACTCATTCTGAAATTATAACATTAATATTAATTCGTTACGGTTTTACTTCCAGCTGTCGACAAAATGTATCGTTTCTTTGGAGGTGTCATCCAAGTGCTGAAGGTCTCAAATAACCACCTGGTCCTAAACTTTTGTATGAGACTGCCTCATTCTCAGCTATACAGCGTCGTGTTAGCAAGAAACGACAATCAACTTACTCCTGAAGATTTAGCTAGCATTCATAATATATTTTCTATAAAAAATCTGTCCACTTCTTCATTGAAACGTGTGTGTGAAAATTCTGCAGTCAACTTAAAACTGTCAAGCGTTCTGTTTCTTTTCATTGGGTTTTTTCTTTGGAAAAGCCGTTAGTACGAACAATCAAATCAAGTTTTAATAAAATTTACAACAATAATAATAATTATTATAATAATAATTCTTATGTTATGTTAATTGTATATGGTGGTCAGTTCATATTATATTTTTAAATAAAGTACTTGAATTTAATTTACTCCCAATTCATACCTATTTATGAATACGTTACACAAACGATCATAAAATATAACTAATGAAATTTTCATCCGACAACGTTTCTTCCATGAACATAAAAACTGTTACCTAATCATAATAAAGGAAAAAATAAATTAAAAATGTTTGAAATTCTTTTGAGTATAAATTTTCTAATTTATTCCTATTAAGGAATTAGAATTGCTCGATTAAAATCCTATACATTTGATATTATATTGATACAGCAAAGTAGACACTATTAATGCTTCAGAAAAAAAAAGGACTATTTTCAAGGGAATATAATATAATTGTAAAAATTTACAAAAACAACTATTATAAGTAAAAGCTTATAAATAGGTATTGACGTTTTCTCAGATTCCTTTTTAAAAACGTATAGGTACATAGTCTTAAAAAACAGTGTCTTTCTCTTTTTCTATGCAGTCGAAAATTATGAGTTACTTTCGCACGAGATATTGTTGAAAACAAATCTCGGAACAAATAAAAGCCACATAAAAGGATACGTTCCTTTCACTAACGTTATGTGTATCTTAACTGGTCAAAATGTTAACATTTAGGATATAATAAAATATAATATTTAGAATATAATTTAATAAATAACGGCTTACATGATTTTATAACTTTGGTTAATTAAATTCGACAGTTCATTTTGTAAGAGTATAAAGTTTGTAGAGATAATATATAATTAAGTAAAACAAAAGACGATTATGAAATTTATTAATATCTCTTTGATTTGTATTCATTTTTTTTAATTACTATGAAATTGAATTGTAGTAGTTTATAATATTTTACCAGGATTTTACATTTTATTATTTGAATAAAATTTTACAAAAAAAAAATAGATAATCGCTCATTTGGCGGAAAATTTTCCATTACGATAAACGAACGATCGTTCGAACAAAAGAACAAAAGGGTGTGCAAAAATTCCAGTTCATGGTTAAACGGAACTGTTTTAATATTCTGTTGCAAAATTGACCCACACATATTCAGTAACAGGTGGTTAAATAAAAGCATATTAACAAGAAACATATTTATAAAATTTTTGGATATATCCAATATATAGAAAACAATAAATGTACAATTTTATCGGCGTACAATAGCTTTTTATGAACTGCCATGTAATTAATAGGTTGAGGAAGCTGCTAATTCTTACCTCCCTGTTAACTTAGTATGTTGACCTTTTCCCATGTACTTAGTACAAGTAGTGTAGAAATAATTCAACACAATAAAAATCAATCTTATTGAACTTAACGTTTTTGAAGTGATAAACATAAAACAAATTAAAACGGTAGAACTACGATTAATACTAATTAATGACACGATTACGAAACAAAATTTAAGATTTGCTGAACCAATTTGCTAATTAAATGCGATGCGGCCGCGACCGACGCCTTGTCCCATATTCTCCGCAGTATTCCAAGTGTCATCATGTTTAGTCTGTTGCTTACATATCTCATTTTAAACTCCGCATATCAAACCAAAGGGCTTTGCGGTGACTCTATAAGGTGGTCCCACCGTGTGAACATGGACGAGGTCTATGGGGTGTGGTACGGCGTCGGATACGCTCAGCATAACCCTGACATGACGAATATGCCCAACGAAGTTGGATGCGTTACTCTATACATATCAGACGCTTCATCTGAATATAAAGACAATTGGATCGACTGGTCCGTGAGTACATTCTTCGATGAAATAATTATTAAGTACATCAAAGTAAGTAAATTGCGAAAGAAATACTTTAGTAATTGCTTTTCCTTTCAGATATGGCGTAAAAATTTCTCAGATCAAAATTGGCGATCTTCAAAAAGCAATCCATGGTCACCAAACGCAATGGCGGGACCGTGGCTCGATGTTAGATTAAAAAGAAAGGTTAAAAGAAATATAGAAGACGAAAAACGAGTTAGGATATTATGGGATGAAGATGGACATACACTGGAGCAAGTTTATCTGTATTATCCAGTTGAACCTGGCCTTTGGACAGCGGATAAGTTGCGTCCCTTGGAAAAGGAGATGATGTCACGAGGCATTGGTGTGTTTTTATTATAATATTATATTCCATCGTAGATTTCTTTAGGGTTCAAATTTAACTAATATTACTATTATTTTTTAGATGTATGGTACCCAGACGATCCGCCTCGACATCCCGATGTGATCCGATTAATAAAGGTCACGCCACACACACTTATCATAAACCACTGTTCTGAAATTGGTAACGGTGGTATATTTTCTCTAATTCTTCGAAGATCGCCCTCAAAGGTACAGCGCTGGGAATGGTATAAATATCAGAAAGAGTTCTATAAATTTGAATTACCTAATATTTATAGATATGCGTCTATATGTTCGGCCTGTATTCGAATAACTTCTACTGTCGTTTTATATACTTGCTTTTTTGCAAATGTTTTAATCAATGCATTTTTAAATAATAAATTTGTAATATATATGGTGGTTTCATTTGAATATACTTATAGTATTCAAATTATAATTTATATAACATGTCTCGTGATAACTATGTTTCATATATTTAAATATAATAAAACATTCTACTTCTTTTAGGACAGAACAAGATTTAGCTTGGCATTAAACTTTCCAATAAATATAAAAGTAGAATATATAAGTTGGGCGTCGTTTCATAATTTTCTGTTTCATATCCTTTGTTAAATACAAGAATGGTTAAGAGTATATTTTTTTAAATGATCTTTATAAGCTCAAGCTAAAAATATTCTATATTCTATTGATTACCGCGTACTAAGCATTAATTCAATTCTAGACTATATTTTTTTACAATAAGTAATATTTCAATAAGTATTTTACGTACGTTAAATTTTAAGTAAGTACATTAGTATCGATTACATGTTACGATATTGAAACATTAACGAGCCAAGGAGGCTCAGGATTAGCACGGGATGAATCTACAAGGGATGTATTCCGCACAACTGATTTAATATGTTTCATTTACTTAATTTGTCTCTTTAATAAAAATTCAGCACATGCTCTGCGGTGGAAGAAAACATCGTGTGAAAAGTGCATGTGTCCGTTGAAATTCTGCCGTTTGTTTAACCGCCAACTCACATAGAGCAGCGTAGTGAAAAGGGAGAACCTTTGAGGCTCATACATTTTACGACATTATCTTAAACACCAGGATAACTATTAAAGTCACTAAATCACAAAATATATTGTCTTGAAAATATGTCTTTTCTAATTTTAAATGCGAGTTTTATTAGCTATAAAATGGGAGTCAACTGTGATAAAAACTTTATAACTACGTTAACGACGTATTTGAGGTAAATGTTATGAGGACAATGCCCACATAGCAAAATATACCTTAGAAATATCAAATTAATCACTAATGTAATGTACCTACGATAAGTAAGTTTATTTTTGCTCTAATAGGCGACGTCTACTTTTTTTATTACTTTGTTAATATTTTTAAATAAACCTTCCGAATTTGAATTAACAAAAGTATAATTAAATCACTATTTTTTAACCTTTCCAACCTTATAACTTAGCGAGTTCTTCTAGACAACATTTGTGGATGAAACTTAACTAAAGAATATAAAAATATGTTCATGTAAATCAAGACAATATTTTTTGTATGAATATGGCAATATAAAATATAATTTAAATAAATTATTATTTTTTTTTTGCGAATCTAATCTATTTTTAAATTTAACTAAAAAGTAAAAAATATTTTCACTTGGTAAATAATAGTAGCTTTGAAGATTTCAAACCTCGTAGAGATTATTCAGAAATATTTTGACTGTGAATTTTTAATACCTAAGAAAATTTCTTAATTTTCAATCTTCAAATAAGAATTGGGGTGCATACAATAAATATAATAAATATATAATAAATACAATAATTGATGTAATAGGTATATAATGAGAATCTTGAAATCTTGAAAATGTTTGTTTTTAAATATTACTTTAGGTCTAAATGCGGCATATTCAGCCCTACAAGCTGAACGTTAAAAAAGGGAAAACGTAAATAAAAACCAAGTAATATAAAGCCTTATTTTCCATTATTTAAAAAGAGGAATTATTGCATACTCTTTTCTGCAAAATATTTATTAATTCGGTCGTTACTGACAGGTTAATTTCCAAGTTGTGTGACTTAATACGAAAATAAATTGAAGTTTCACTTTACTTCATTAGGGTACTTTGAGGCATCGGCGTGGTTCCATTTAAAGCTTTTATCTAAGTTTTAGACTTGCTCCTGAATAACTTAGTACAAAATCCTTTACCATATCATCATACCTTTAATCTATTTAGCTAGGCTATTTAGAAATCGTTCTGGAACTTGGACAAGCAATTGTTGTAATTAAAATATTTTGTAATTGGTGAGTTTTAAGCACTTGAATAATAGGTTAAGGGTCTTGTTCGTTTAGGTGATTAGCTAAATAATATTGTTTGTGAGGATGTGCCACGTAACCTATAACCTTATATAACTGCAGGTCACTTTGCAAGTCAGACAGGAACTTCATTATGACTAAATTATGTCAATTAACCCACCAATTGTGACCATTGTTTAGCTTTTTGTCTGCTAGATGAATTTCCTAATAAGTTTGGCCACTTTGTAGAAGAAGCTGAAAATTAAAAAAAGAGGTAATTTTAAAATCACACAATTTATTGTTAGTATATACTTGAATAAAGTTTATTTTTATATTTATAAATAATAATTTATTGTCACTGCTTCACGAGTACCTGGATAAGTCTACTAATTACCATTGGCCAAATCGATAATCAAAGACCAAACAAGTGCATTCAACTGTGAAGTAGGTACTTCATTTATTTTGCGATGCCTATTAACCCCTCAGTATAGAAATAAATTACTCAGTCATTGCAGGCTGGTACGAAACAAGAATGTTAACATAGAAATTTGAAATCTTTAGTTAGAAAATCAAGTTGATTTTTAATATTCGATTTTCAAATGACGAATTGTAATTAGGAAAACAAAAATGATATCATATACTATGCTCTACGTTATTTAACGCAAAATTGGTTTTAAAAAAGTGACAGTCTATGATGTCCAACGATAGAAATGACTCCTCTTGACCCTTTGTTCCCGAGGTTGATGGCGCATTGACAATGAAGGTGATGGTTAATAGTTTTTTACTGCCTTATAATGACTAAACGTGATTGTGTCCGGTAACTATCAGATAGCCAAGACTGGTTTGCTTGGGCCTCCTTTCCCTTTGAGGAGAAGCTTATGCCGAACTAATTAAAAAATAAATAAAAATTATTTTAAATATTTATTACCTATTATGTTCAAATGAATGATTTACCACACGAAATTGTCAAAATAAGTTCATTTTGTGTCGCTGAAGTCAAATTTATTTATTTAAGAAAATATAAATTTATTATAGTTTTATGTAACGTAATCTATGAATGTAATATTGTAATGCGACTAATGAAATGATTTTTTCATTTTTTAAGCGTGGTTTCTGTTTATAATTTAACTGGAAAGGCGGGTTTTCAAATTATCACCGTCGATTTGTTTAATATTATTATTAAAAGTTTAAATTAGTCATTTAAACTTTAACCCCGTGCTTAGCATTCAATAAAACCAACATAATAATATACTTTTATATTTCGCATTGACACTTTAAGCCAGATAACCCTTCACCTATTAAAATTTTAAGAGCAGAGTTTGAGCGGTAAAATGTCCTAACCTTATATATTACATTTTCTTAAACCGTACTATTCGACAAATTTACATTACGTTTTACAAATATGGATTATTCAAACATCCAATTAGATATTTAAAGAATATTTAATGCTTAGATATTATGTCTCAATTGTATCAATGTCATATAAAAATAAAATCTAAATATTAAATTATATTTATGGGTTGAAAATATAATTGAAGAATTTTAATGTATTTCTTAAAACTTTAATTCAGT
This sequence comes from Vanessa tameamea, assembly GCF_037043105.1. Lineage (NCBI taxonomy): Eukaryota > Metazoa > Arthropoda > Insecta > Lepidoptera > Nymphalidae > Vanessa > Vanessa tameamea. Next base: position 5,714,425 of record NC_087313.1, on the reverse strand, counting down.
ATTGATCTCATTGTGAATAATAGTATAAAATAATATATGTGTCCATACAGCCATAAGTAAAAAATAAAAAGTATTTTATTAAATTTACTATATATAAATAAAACCAATATACATTTCTTCAGTTATTTAGTTTGACGTTTTTCTTTATAAGCATTGTTTTTGGGATTTTCAATTTAATTGTTCTTCCTTTTTCATATATTCGTTTAATAATAAGTACAGTTTTTTAATGCAAATACCGGTCATTATAATAATAATTTTCTTTGTATCTAGCTGAGATCTATATTGTAGGGATGATTAATTCATTTAATAGGACACGTATAATCGGTATAGTTCAATCATTGGGTATAAGTTTTTAAATGCAACATCAGATAGAGCTGTGCAAAAAGTATTTAGTTAAAAGTAATTTCTAATAAATATTATTATTACTGCTTCCTTTATTCCCGAAGTAAGCTTATGTACGATACACTGCGAGTTGTACAAAATCTTGATGAAAATACAGACTTTTCCTCAGTTATTTCGACTGTTAAAGTTACTGAGAACATAGTCGTATGGCATTAATTGAAGATGTTAACAATCTATTGAAATCCTTTAGCGAATAAACTTTTAAAGGAAAACTTGCGGTTACATGTTGCTGCTAAATGTAGTTTATCTGAATAACTGGCAAAGTAATACTGTAAATAATTTCAAATAAAATTATCTGCCTCTATTCGATTACCAAGCTTTTATTTTACTCGATTGTAACATACAAATTTGAATTAAATATAAAATATTTCAACTTAAAAAAAAATCTTCCTTTTTATAAATTAACCTCTTATGTCCGTTTGGATTAGATTGTGTTCTCGCAATTAGAGTTAATTAGTTTACATCCCACTATCGTAGTAGTTGAAACAGTCACATACTATCAACCGTTACACAACTATCACGCGATAGCCGAAAAGTTTACGAGATACTTTTGAAAATGCACGAATATATCTTATTTTCATTTCTATTTACGACAGCTAACTGTGCCAGTTATCAAAGATATGGTGAATCTAGTCAGTATTCCAGCTATACAACCCCCTCAAATAATTATAACCAAAACCAATACCCATATAAAACTAGCTATAGCGGCGATAGTGGTGGATTTTCTGAAGCGACTCACTATAACCGTGGCTATTCAACTCCAAGACCCGATATGTACAGCACTCCAACTTCGGGTAATATTTATCAAAAGCCAAGCTACACAACGCCTAGTTATCAGTACGGGCAAGGTTATTATAATGGACAAAATTACGGCCAAGGAATAACTTCATACGAGATGCCGTTTTTGAAATATAATAGCGAATACTGTGTGAACAGATCACCACAGAATGGTATTTACGTAAATGGTTTAACTGGCATGTGGTATGGTGTCGAATTCATTCAGCACTTAGCGGGAGATGCAAGACTCGATTATGGAAATACTTGCATTGTAATACATATCTCGGAGCCACGGGACAAGGTCAGTACGATATAATTAATTATATAGAACTGTATTACTATTAATGAATATATGTACAGAGCTTTTTCGAATAACGAATACGACTGAACAGGAGTGTATTTTATTTATTAATTATATATTTTAATGTATTTTCTTTGCTTTCTGTTTGTAATCATTTAAAACTTTTCGGATCGAATGACATGAATAGAACTTATTAGTTAGTTACTCATCTATAATAATCTTTATTTATAGTTGATATTTGTGCGGGACTCGAATCTCGCTCGAACTTTGTTCACCCCAAACTTCGCTTCTGATGTATCTACTAGGCACAATAGCGTTTTTCTTTGTATTAGACAACACAACACTTAAGAAAACATTACAAATAGCTCAACAATTTCGAAAAATAAATTCTTCATACACTTGGGCTCAACTCCATGCAGTCGACAGATTAGCAGCTATCGTTTGACATAGTAATTCAAGAAACGATTCGATTTGTTTATGGGTACTAGAATTGTCATTGGTTTACTACTTACAGTTTAAAAGGCGATAAAAATAACAGATAGTAGCGTTAATGTATGACGATGCAGTCATTGTAAGTATCAGTATACTAGTGTGTCGATTGGTAAACGTCGATTTCAATATATTATAACCAGTTTCTGTCCGCGGCTTTGTCCGTGTGTGAGGGCGAGAGGGGGGACAGGTGTTAGATATATTTAGCGGGATAAAATGTTCTATTCTGGCGTGATCCCTTCTAGCGAGATAAAGTAACAAACATCCATCAATCCAAACTTTTGCATTTATAATATTAGTATAAAATAAGATAACCGGCAAACGGTATATAATATTTAAACGTATAAAAGATGAGTATAATTTTAAAGTTAAATTAAAACACTATAATTTTACTGTGTCTTTTGCACACTTCGACAAAGTGCAGCGGTACAGTTTTTATAAGTCCAATATTTATGAATTTACTGTTTTTTGCATGTAAACAAAACGTAGGTCAAATGATTAAACATTTAATCTTGGTAATAATTCACAGATTGTGAAAATAACTTAATACTAATAATAGCGTCGTCACCCATTATAACTTAAGTGTTATTTATACGCTATAGGTAACATACCTATTTTAATCCTTACATGGTATATTTACTATTTAAATAATCTTCTCTTCTTTTCGAAAGATATTTATTAAAGTCAGACTATTTCTCGCTTCTTCAATAATTATATCTTTTATTTTAGAAGTAATTTTGGTAATATATATATAATTTGAAAAAAATACGTCGTGTTTAATTTACCGAATATGAGAAATAATGTTAAGCAAAGGTTTGAAGCAGCGTGGTGTAATAGGCTACAAACCTTCTTCCCAAAAGTTTTAAGCTAAAATTAAACAATATTGATGTCAATGTAATCGATACTACGGTATTTTTATTGTTCACTTAGATTCGGATCTTTATTTAAATCCTCTAATAATAACATTCCGCTCCGCAGCATACTGGGCTAGAAATGTAAAATATAATTGATGATTATCCAGATTAATTTTATATTTTAGTTATTATTATAGTAGTACTAATTAATTAATATACTAAAATTAGATAATTTATATTAGGGTAAATTGATTTGGGATTACGCTACAAATATTGATACTGTTATTTAAGTGTGTCTATTGTGAATATGTTACACTATGGTCTATAAACAATAATAGGAATAAATTGGCTACAGCGTCACCGAGTCTAGTATTAATCTTCTCTCGGGTTATACTATTAAACCATCGTCACGATAAAAATATTGCGCGAATATGACCTCATCCGGTCAAGTGGTTCAAAAGTTCCACGATCACTAAAATACACACTAATTATTTTTAAGAATCATCATATTTCTTGGAATACATAAAGATAACCGTAATGTAAAATAAAAACTTAATAATAATCTTAAGAACTTATTAAACATCCCTCGATGTTTAAAGAAAAAAATATTTCGCAGATGGTAAAAATTGAAAATGAGCAAATCCAAATTTAAGAAATTAAACCTCTTGTCGTTTAAAAATAGTAATCGATGCTGTAAAACTTCCTGATTTTTCCAAAAATTGATGTTGTTTTGTTATGCTGCACTCGAATTTTAACGTTAGTTACATTACGAATTTTTCGTAAACAAAAACATTCAAGGAAGATAAATCTCCTTTCCACACAAAAAAACTATAACCACTCCATCTAGGCTCTAATCAAAGATAGTTGGAGACCTTTTGTGATCTTTTTGTTAACACGGCTTGGGTAAAACCATCCAGGGTTTTTTTATTTCTGCCACGCTATTATATTATATAGAATTATATTCTGTTATATTAGCTGATCCAAAGCTATATTAATTGATAACTTTCTTAAGGATTTCGTCATCTAAATAATTAAACTTCCTAGAGCTATTACACATTTAGACTAAATTTCATTTTATTGTTATAGGTGCCTAATCTGTTTTTCTCAAGCTTTTTTTACAAATAAACTTCTCCAGCGATATCGGTTAAATGGAAGAAAGAGATAAACTAATGTTTCAAAATGGTATAAGTTCAATGAGAATTTTAGGTGCCCAAATTGCTGTATTGTCCGAAAAAAAATTACGTGATTATTTTGAACTGGCTATATTTCTTTGTGAAGTAGGCGGTACCAAGGAGGCAAGAGACTCCATAAAATGAAGTACAGATTTTTAAAGAAGCAATACTACTAGATATACACAATTATATTCATCATCATCACCACATGACGATGATAACACATTAGGCATGTAGATCTTTTAATTTGTCTCTGTATGCATGACCGAACAAATAAGTTATTGTTAAATGTAATATATTTTTTAATGGAGCCAAACACCAGTTTATGGTAAAAAAATATATTTTATGTATTTTTTTTATAAATATGATTACTTCAGGATATATGTCATGTGTTTATCGATAAAAGTATTCTAGAATCAATTGTAATAATCGACACACTATCTGGTCCTACTGCCGTTTGATGAAAATCGTCTAACAATGACAATTAGTTGCCTTCGTTTACATCTCGATTGTTGCGACGAATACCAGCTTCGATTATACCATAGACCTAGGAGTGTACGTAACCGACAAGTTATAATATTGTTGACATTTCAGTTATATTTGTAAGTCAAAGAAAATATCGTTAATATATGCAATTAAAAAAAAACAACTTTAAACTTTAAATAATTGAGAGATTTACCTAATATTTATTAAAATTAATAATGATTAATATTTATTATATAAATCCGCTTTAAAAAATGTAAAAACGACTCATTCATAAAAGCTAATGTCTAGATTATAGAGATAAAATATTTATTAAATGAGCACAGAGTTATTTATATTACGAGTTAATAAGACTAATTACTTTACATCTAAGCCTTATCGTAACATCTTGCAGCCTTGTGATTAACTTCGTCCTTACGAGTGCACCTGTGACAATGAAGTCAGCGGTCCTTAGGTATTTTTTTCGGATAAACGACACCTCTGTGCAAACCTAAGGCTAAGGGTCAAATACGATAGCATCGACAATGTGAGTCAGGAGCGCTCGCGCAATACGGTTTCTACTGTCAGTTGCCTTCTATCGGTTATCCGCGCAATATTTGACGCACGTGCTGTAGCATTTGAGAAATGAAAAGATTTTAAAGATACGTCTAGTACGCTTCCATAATGTGTGTTTGAAAGACGAAAATAAATCGTGTGCTTTAATAAACTGAGATGGATGTTCAAGGTCGCACTTTATTGAAACTTCCTTGGATATTTTTTCTGTTTTTGTTCGTTTTCGCGGATGAAACAACAAATTCAACTGAAAGAAATAATTCAGTGACGTGCAATGTAGAACACGAATATGATGATATGGACGTAAGGAGCGTGATGGGGAAGTGGGGGGCGGTAGAGCTATACACGCACCTGACTCAGGAGGGTGTCAAAACGTATAAGACTTGTCCCAAAATTATAATATGGGAGACATTCGAAATTCCCCGTTCTACTTTCGGGGTACGTTTCCTGAATAGATAATCAAGTGATACGATTTCACATAACTTTGCTATAATTATTAATATTTGTTTGTAAAATGTATCCGTGCAATTGTCAACTAAAATCATGCAATATAGTAATAACACTTGTAGGTACAAATTTAATTTTAGATAAAAGAGTTGTTATTTTTACACAATATGTTTCATGAAGCTTTGATAGTAGAAATTATATTTGTTCGCATATTATTTTATATATAGTGTATAATATTCAAGAAGATTTGAACACATAGTAGACCTAGATACACTTTTTATAAATCAAAGTATTTAAGCATAAAACAGTCTTCAATAGAGATAAATAATTATTCATTTATAAACATGGCGCAGAATATAAATGTAAATACAAATTTTAAAGATGAATATTGCCAGTCGGAGTGTAAAACTAATAAAACGCTACCTTCAGAGCTAGTTAAAGTCGAACATATAAATGATTATGCATACACAATGTCCAATCTAAACACACCGCGACACCAATTGACTGAGTTCTTGACAAATATGTAAAAATAACATAACATATATATATTTACATAATATAATTCGTTTTGTAAAGGTTTTTCCATACAATAAAATCGAAAATGCTTTAATTCAGATATTTATAATTTATATATAATGTTTGTGTATAGTGTATATTATGTCGTTCGTACATTTATAATGCATGTAATGTCACATTATCTCCAGTGGGATTTCCAGTTTCCCAGCGTATTTGTTATTTTGATTTGCATTATCCGGCATGTCCCTTCCCGGTTCTCATTTCCCCCCAACTGCACTCACGTACCGAATTCGCATACAATTTTTAATGATGTACGAAATTGTATGTGACATATACGATTTTAGTAACATTGTTATGATTGATAATCATATTATTTATGTGTATATAAGTCTGCATTTTCAAAAGTAATAATGTAAAAAAAATAGAATGTTTATTTATTTTTCTTAGATTTTTTTTTCACAGTAACCAAGGAGGTTTTCATGAGACATAATTTGGTCACGACATGTAGGTATTTTACCTACCTATTTTTCGCAAATAAAAAAATGTGAAGGTGAGGTGATCTTACCCCGACCTACGTGTTTGGCTGAATTTATAAAGAAATAAATATTAAACTGGCCTTGTCTAGTGACCTCGTCAAAGAAAACATTAAAAGTATCAATTATTGCATAACAAAGATATTTCTGCTTCGTTGGATCCAAAAACGAAAACTACACAGTAATTCTACCATGACGCATGTACCTAATTATCTAATTATGGTCATACTTGTAAAGGCACATGTGTCTCTTAGATATTGTTTATCCAATTTCTAGATGCTATTGGAAGTGACCTGTGGCCTAACCTTAGTCGCCCACGTAAATTACACTTGAGTCACGTATCGGGTAGGTCAATCTGACTGACCCATTTAATCTTGTAGTCGAATTAAAACGTTCCCTTTACGAAATATGTTTTGTTAGGCCAATTAAGTAAATGACTAAAGATGTGACGAAATTAATTGGTGACACTGGCATGTTAGATAGCCTTTTCAGAGGACAAGGAACCCATAGGTATTCAAAATTATTTCGATTATAAACAGGCTATTATTAAATAGATTTATTTCATTTAAATTAATTATATTTTTATATTTAGATAAAATGCTTTATTTTGAAACTCAATTACGAAAGCATGAGCATATAGTATTAAATAAAACTTAAAAATGTTGGTATACACTGAATGCATTTTTAAATCATGATCATATTTTTATATATGTATATTCAAGTAGAGGTCTCAGGCAGTAATCTAATTTAACTTTAATATGGTCTTGTTCTCTTTAATTAGGAGAGCTACTGTACAGATCATATCACTGATTTAGATCTGTATAACCGACACATCTAAGTTTTCAATTTATGATTGAATATATATTTTTTCATTTAATTGAATCTATTATTTTTTTTTAAAAAATCAAAAATATATTATTAAATATTTTGAAACAATATTAAGAAGAAGGGTGACTAATACAGAATGAAGATAAATTTATACGAGTATCAATTAATTAGGTCTTCACATTTTACAAGCGTAATCGCGTAATCCTCTTACAGTAATACATTTACGAATACTATCCGATATTCATCTAACAATCTAATAATAAATAAGATAAAAAATAAATCCGACCTTCAACTGTCTATAAACATGATCGACGGCATTCAATATAGTGAATTAAACCATCTGCCTGTAAAACAGCGTGTTAGATCGCTTTCTGTAAACACTGGAGTAATGTAAATTTTTCTAGCTTTGAAGCTCAATATAGAAAACATCAAACACGTTTTTTTAAAATATTACCAGAAAAAAAAATCTCGTTGAATTTCATTTTTAAAAGATGTATAGTCATGAGATAATATTAAATTTTTTCAGCCTTCAACCGAGAACCAGCTTTATCACGTGCAGCATATCAAGGAGAAGTTTCTGCGTGATAATCGCCATTTGCGGTTATTATGGGACGAAGCCGGACAGACTATTGAATACTCATTGTACTTCCGCAACGACTCTGCGGGCTATTGGCAGGTTTATGATGAACAAAATGGTAATAATAACACTCATGTAAAAAAAATAATTGCCTTTCAAAAAATATATAAAACATTCAAACTAAAAGAAAATTTAAAAACAGCTTGTTTACAAGGTAAAATAAACTCTAATTTGTTTATGTCTATTGTTTGAACTTTACAATTTTCAATTTAAATCTCAAATCTTGACTTATTAGAAAATATAAAATATATAAATTTATAATTAATTGAATAAATATTGTTTCTAGGAACACTAGCGTCCCGACCGTCGTATATGCATTTTAATGGAGCCGTTCAAGTTCTGAAAGCTGTTAACGATCATTTGGTCCTTAATTTCTGTCAAAAAGCATCTAATGGTGCACCAGCGCAGTTATACACAGTTCTATTCTCGAGAGACCCCGGATCAATGTCCCGATGGGAGATCGAAGCGGTCCACGCTATGCTTCAAACTAAAAATCTTTCTGTCGCTTCCAGGCGGATGGTCTGTGGCAATAGCGCGGCAAAATCGACTATAAGTCTACTTTTTTCTATGATTTCATGTCTAATAGCGTACATTATTCGTTCGTCGTAAATTGTGCACAATTGCATTTATAAATATACTTAGTTATACTTATGAGAAGCAATAAGACTTTTAAGGAATAAAATTATGTTAGTGCTGTAATCGTTTTTTCATATTAATTTTGTATTCCAAAATGAGCTACATTAATCATCATTCATTTAATTAGTAATAAGACAATATAAAATTTTAATACTAACGGAGAACATACATTATATTTCATATATTATTATACTTACGACTTTATCTCATGTACCTACATACAATATAATATATTTTGTATTAAATGCTATATAAGTTTTCTTTTAACTTATTTCCGTTTTAATTTCTTTCAACGTTATTTAAAAAACTGCTACGTTTAAGACTAGCATTTTGATTTGTTCATTACAAAATCATAACAATAATAACTATATATAAGTAAATCACGAGTGCTAACATAATTCTTCGGTTAAGTGCAATTCCAATTTTCCAGGAGAAATTATTTTTCTTATTGATATAGGTATGTATGTGTTTGAAAAAATGTATTTTTTGTGTCGTAAGCGTATTCAAACTATTTATTATATTGCGTTGGAATTTGTACACTGAATGAAAGTTCCTGGCACTGCACCATCAACTTGATAATATTATTACACGATTATTTATGTACATCGATTGAGGTAATCTATTCCAGATAGAGTAATTGAATATAGAACACATTTAAACAGATAATAAAGCTATTATTCACTATTATAAATTGCTAACACTTACATATATTATAATCTATAAAGTATGTAATATATAATCATGTTTATTTATTATGTTAATTGTCCTATAACTTATGAACGATTTTCGTTTTGTTTCAAATCTCGTCACTTCGCTATTTAATATCAAATTATTATATAGATGGTAAATAATATCAGAGTGCCTTAATATGTATATGTAAAAAATAGCGATTTGATAATATTTATAGATTTTTTGAAAATGTTGACTGTTGTGAAGTGTTTTTTAATTTTATAAGATATTCGGAATAGGTAAATTCGTTCTCTATGGATAATTTAATGGATTGCTTTTTTAATCTATCAAAAATCAAATTAACATGATTTAATAGGTAATTTTCGTTATTTTAGCAAACTATTTATGATAACGACTAAAGACAGTATGATATTTTTAACGACAATATTATGTACGTACTTATTTATGTGTATGTATGTAATGAATTTGAATGTTTTTTTTAAATTTTGAAATGGTTTTAACGAAGAAATGATTAAAAACTTATAATTTTACATTACAATACTTGTTTTCCGTCCTAAAATCCGTGTAAAAAATAAAATTAAGATTTATATATTTTATATTAATAACCCATATGTTAGATATCAGTGTAAAGTAAAGAAGTTATTTAGTAAATACAATTACTGTGACAATAAAAATAAAATATACCAAAGATGTTTTATATGTAAGATTTAATATTTAAGAACCTTGTAAAATGATGCAGCACACTCAATACTAATATTTTATTAAGTATTTATTTGTAGTATCTATAGAATTATATTTATTAAATAAATAATTATGACAAATTTTGTATGTCCTTTATTACTATAAAGTATGTATTTATTAAAATTACTTTTTCCTTCACGTTACTTTAAAAAAATACTAAACGACAGTAATGTAAATTTTTCTAACAGATTTTAAATTTTAATTAGTAGGTATATTTATTTTGTTTATTTAAATAATAATTATTATGCAAAATAAACATAATTATAAGGCTTATAATGAATATATACAAAATAATATTAAAAATATGTACCCTTGTTCTCTCGTAGAGAAGAGTTTGCCAAGTTTTTCGGTTTTTGGGCGACTCTCTGCTTGTGAGGGCTAGATCAGGGCCGTCTTATCACATTCTTTAGCAAAATCTTTGGATTGGACGAATGGCTTTTTTTTAATTTAATATTTTCTTATTTTTCAAGATTTTTAATTAAACTATCAACTGTCTAAAACTTAGTTTAACATATTCAAAGAAAACAGTTTTTCTCTTAATACCTTTTTCTAGAGAAACTAATAGACAGTATGTTATACTATGGGACTATTACTCCAAGGTCCACTGCACAAATATATAATTTAGAATTAGTGATAAATATTTGTGTTTGATATTTTTAGCATTTTCCTGCCTGAAAGCCGGAGGCACAACTCCGGCTTTCTCTGTTTTCCTGACATTATATGATGTATCAAAGCTTGTGGCATTCCAAGATAGTGACTGTCCGCGTGCCAGGAAACCATTTCAAGTACATAATTTATTTCGTCGTGTCGAGACTAATTCCAAAGAAATCAATTACTACAAGAATATCGATGGTGTCAAAGGGCCTTTTAATTAAACTATTAAGAGATAAGTGACGTTGAAAAAAGTTAGCAAAAAGATTCTACATACTCTTCACATAAACGTAGCGGTAGATACTTATTATAAATTGAATGTTAAGGTTAAAAGTTACTTTCAAAACAAAGATTAATACTTTCTAAGATGTAAATGTGAATTACTTGGTACGTTTCAACTTGCCAACGAGTTTTCTGGAGTTAGGTCGGATTTAGGGCCGCTTTGTGACACATTCACGCTGCGTTGCACAAAATTATCCTTGCAAAATGATTTGACAAGCGAGCTAAGAAATTTTTCGTATTATTTTTATTTTTTTATAAATTCGTAAAATTTTTAGAGCTATACGAGAGAAGACTATGTATTAAACTAGAGGGGACATACATATAATATAGAGGTGAATATTTTCCAACTTTAGAAAATTATAGAATTAAAATTAACATCCTTTACCTATAAGTGGGCTTCTTCAGCTTTTGTGGAGAAGTCTTGAGCTTATTCCAACGCGCTGCTCAAATCCCGATTGGTGAATAAACACCTGTCAGAATTTCATCCAACATATGCAGGTTTCTTCGCGCAAAACACGAGATTGTAAAAACAATTTAGCCATATTAAAACTCAGTCGAGCTATCACAGGTATGAACCTGCAATATGTTACGATTCGCTTATTCTTGCTACTGAACGTCCTCGGCTCATTACGCTGTTTAAAAATTGTAATACTATTTTTACAATCTCCTAGTCATATACATAGAAATATATCATGTGAATTAATACCATTTACTCGTTAAAGCAGAGAGCTCAAAGAAAGCCTTCTCGTTACATTCCCACCCCGCGCCCACTTCAGAGGGGAGGTATGACGTCATTATACTAAAGCCACACTGACATTTAGCCTTGAAGTTAGAAGCCATTGGAATATCAACTTAAATAGCAAATCATAAGACTTTAAATTGGCTAATAAGATTCTTAAATGGAATAGATAAATACGAGTAGTTGTAAATTGGATCACAAACGTTTGTCGGATTAGTTAGCGAAGAATGTTTGGAACCCGTTGGATATTTTTAAATTAATAATATTGTATAATAAAATTAAAATTTTATAGTTATTACGTACTTATTGTCAGTGTAACTTAAAGATTCCGTTGCAATTTTATGAAGATAAATGACATGTATAAACACGACTAAATTACTATCAGAATAATAAATAATATACTACATTAACACCCTGTTTACCTCATAATATTTTTAAATGATTAATGATATACATGAGAAAGCAAATTTTATAAAACAATAAGTATTTACTATTTGTTTAACTCTTATCGCTTCCCGTGTGCTTTTTGTCTTATTTATGTAAAATATATCTTTAAGTACAAGTCCAGATTATAAAACGCTTGAAACGAATATTTATTAATATTGCGTGACAATGAAATTTATCCTTAAGTTTTCAATATTTTTTTATTGTAAATTTCCATCGAGGAATATTCATATACCTACACAAAACATTGCTAATTAATACTGCCTTCCATCCTTTTGAAAATACCATAATCCAACAATTTACCACCTTATATATTATTCGTAAGTTAATAGCAAAGGTGGTTGATAACAAATAATGAGTCGAATCGATATTTTACAGATTTTTAATAATCTTTTTATTCGCATTTGTATTGACTACGCGAATTGAATTTGCTCTTTGTATCAATCTTCACTGGCTTACAATTTCTGACTTTAAAACAAACATGTTCTGTGGTTAAATAAGTGGGTGGATGCAGATCTACACATTGCCCAATACTTTGTATAAATATTATAGACTCACAGCTGCCATCTCCACTTTTACGGGTAAAATTTGTACAAAGTTTCCCGTCATATTTCCTACCTTAAATTTGAAATTTCCAAAAATATTTTCTCAGCGGATGCTTACTATATAAAATAAACCCATGTTCCACATTTTATATTTATGGAATAAGTAATTTTATCCGTTGTTAATCGGTCAAAATGACTATACTAAAACAAAAAAAATCTAATTAAAAAAATTACTAATCACTACATATCATAATTCTTACGTAAAATTTCTTATCGAGCGATATTTATTTTGTAAAATTTTAGGAAAATAAAAGGGGTATTCTTGAATTCAATTAAAGATCAACTTAAATTATTTTGTTTTTATTGTTGTTCTCGTACTATGAATACGTACTCTAGATAGAATTATGCGCTTGATATGTGAATGTGTTACATTACGTGATAAATTTAACCATACATTTACATTATATACATATATACAACTCAATTAAATGTTTTAACATAATAGGGTATAGAGGATATAATATAATTCATTAGTTATTTAAAAAAAAGCAAATTTAAATGTCATTATGTTTTTTAAATACGACTAAACCAATTGTAATGTAAAACTAACAAAGGATACATAATAGTAGAAAATATTAACATTCTTCGGGTAATAATTTGACAATTTCGTGGGGATCTGAGTAAACGATGTTGTTATTGTTATCGAATGCTAAACCAAAAATATTCTTGATGTGAGCAATTTTTTCAAGTGTATCATTTTCTTTATTCACAATAAAAATCCCATTTTGACCACTAAAATGTGCTACACCTTTGTTATCTATTTCGATTGCTCGATATATTTTAGGTCCGTCGTAATGAATACGATGGTCGGTACCGTTTTTGATCCTGTACAGGCCGGTTTCATTTGTAATAAACATATCGTCATCGCCATCAATCGCAAACTGAAATATTTTTTCGTGTATGACCTTTTGATGTTCGATTTTTATTTTAGTTTTATCGTGTTCGCACTTGTATAATTTCTGCGATGGATATTCAATGAAATATAGATGGTGTTTAAAGAACATATCCCAAATGTTATGGTGGCTTATAACTTTTTCTACTTTGCTACCATTCGTTTTGAGGTGCTGCTTGTAGATACCTTCACTGCCTCCGAAATAAACGAGATTATCTTTATTGTCAATGGCTATTGCAAATCCATTTTCTACACTGGGTAATACTTTATGTTTTATATGACCTTTTTCAATATATCCAATTTCGAAGGAGTCTTCATCGTCTTTGCCCGTGTTGTAACTGAAGAATATTTTATGGTCTCCGTGATCATAGGCCAATTGATAGGGACGATTTAATCCAATGCCTATGACATCTTTTTTGTGAAATTTGTCGTGAACGTGTATCCCTTCACATTTTTTTTCGGGAGATTTTTCGCTGTCGTTCGACTTGGCGGAGGTTACACATACTAAAAAAATTATTAGTAGAATTTTCATCACCGATTTTTTCTTCTTGGGTTTTTTGTTTTTAGTAAATTATGTTTGCGAGTATTGGTCACGTTCTTTATTGTTCCACGGTATATCACAATGTGACATGAACACAAATGAGAGCATGGACCAATTAGTTGAAATCGATTCAATGGGCGTCTGTTCCTGCTGTTATTGCATAATTATTAGATGATAAGCAAGTCACGTTCTGTACAAATAAAAACGTGGTTTTATATTTGCGATTCTCTTCTGCTATGTAAACAATTTGTTATTTCGATTTATCTCAGACAAATAATTATATGTTGTATGATATGAGTTTTAATTTGATTACCCGATAAGTTTTGCTTTAAATATAAAAAAATATATGTAATGTTAATAATTACAAGGTTACTATTGCGAACTATGATTTTAAATTTGATTTATATACACCGTCGAATTCGCGACACCTTTTATAGGATTTTCTTTCACCCTTCGTAGTCCTTACCAGGATATCATAGAAATGAAGAGATATTTCGTAGCTAGAAAGGGATAGATAGCTGTATCGATTTCCTTTTAATACAAAGAGGGCCGTCCCACTTACGAGTTTCCCCACCGCCACGCCCTACTCACCCTCAAAAATCACCCCTTCAATACAGAATGTAGTTGTATGTGTCGGGAGTATGACGACAATGTTTTAAATATAATGCTTGTAATATTTTCATTTTATACAAATTCAGATTAAGCATATTGATTATTTTGAGCTTTATAATAAATAATTATTTATAATGACTTTAGAAACTAGCCGAAGCTTTAAAAATAAAATTTATAAAAAGTTCAGACTGTAATTTATTAAAATACCATAAAAACAATTATCCTATATTGTTAGAATCAATGATTAACTTATTTTTTTAATTAAATCATATTTACAAATATATAAAATACAATAATATTTTTTCAAATTATTTTTTGTTAATTGAAACTTAATATTTACAGACTTTTCGACATGACAGTAGCGATATTTAATTTAATATATTTAGAAACATGGCTAATATAAACATAAAGTCTCGCCACAAATAAAAATGGGTGTTACTGTTTATTAAAAAATAGAAGATCCTTAATAAATTTTACAATTATTATAAAATACTATAATACTATTTTCACTTAAGTTACCTCCTTTACCACTCAGCCTTTATGTTTTCCTGGTGTCCATGTTTTCAATAGGTCGTAGCCTCGTAGCAAACACTCTACGTAGCCTCTTTATTCGCTGAAGGAAAATAACCAGTTTTCATGTCAAACGCGTCATCAATTTTCCCCATAGTGACTGGACAGTGGTCAAAAAGCCTTCAGGAATCAAGAAAACGTCAAGAAATCGTCAACAGAGGTCGAATACACTAGGGTAGCATCATTTACGTGGCAGTCTCTCTTTCAGTTATAACTTGGGAAAATAACGCACACATTGGTATACAAGGAAAAGGGGCGCAGTAAACTTTGAACTTTACTTTTCATCCCTTTGTGTAACTTCTAAAACCCTAGTACGCTACGTGCGATTTGGAAAATATTTTTGCTATTCGAATACGCTAGGGTACGTATTCATAAAAAAAATACTTCATTTAAAATTTAAAGTTATTTTTATTATTAATTTATAAATCAGTATTTAAAATTACAATTAATGAGTTAAATTAACTTATAAAACACTTATGAACTAAAAATATTCGGTTTCTGGTTTTCAAATACTTGTTTTCAAATATTTCAAAAAGTTATTTATTAATTTATACTTCACAGGCTCCTGTCGAAGAAAGAGTAACAGTTCCTCTTACATATGTAACTTCGTCTCTGCAGTCACAACCATCCTAAAAGCATGACAATAATTATTATGTGATTTTATTCAAACTCTTACAAGCACTTCTGAATCATTTTACAAGATTATATTAAATAGAGCTACCATCGGTTACATAATGTTTTCTTATTAATAATGAGCATGATGTAGATCCTGGTCACCCACAAAAACCGGGCGCAACCTAACATAAAAACAGTCTAAGTGCAATAACTAAAGCTGTCTCTGACTTAGGGTTGTACTACACCAATAATTATTCTACTAACAAATTTTTGCAATGCAATCGAATCAAAACATCGTTGCCGTTTAGCCGTTTTCCTATTGTATAAACCCAACGGTTAATCCTGTTACGGTTGGTAAAATTGGATGGAAACGTATTGTAATGGTTATAAATTTGTAGTATTGGTTTCTAGTTAAAAAAAAATTGTAAGGAATAGTCGTTGTCGGTACAAAAGTACATAGGCAAAAATTAAAATTGCAAATGTCTCACAAGAAGTCTTATTGTCGTATTATTTATTTATGAATGGTTTCAAAGTAACCTTTCGTACTTATATACATTGATTAATTTGCACGGAAGCGGCAGAAAATTTAGGAGAAAGATTATACTGTAGGTTGACAGTCCAATTCCTGTCAAAAATATGAGATTTTTTATAGGCAAAGTTTTAACTTGATTTAAATATTAAAATAAGATTTAAAAATGGAACGCAAAGATTTGTATGCTTTGCCTATAAATATCTAAAATATGTAACAGCAGTAACATTTGATGAATAAATGAAGAATATTATGTTATAGAAACATTCCATTGCCGAAGGTTCGATAATACGAATAACAGTAAGCGATAGTCAGTCAGTCACTAATACCTGTTGATCTCTGGGTACTTTTGGATGTGTTTTCACATTATACACAAGCTAATGTTCCACGTGTTGCAAAACCTTTTTTATAATTTTATAAAAAAACTCATCCGATATTATTTACTCGCTACCTTTAGTAGCGCTATGCCAAAACCTTCATGCAAGTGCCAACTACAATGGTACATACGTACTTTGATAATTTGTGGAGTACAGGTAACAAGAAAAAATATTGGAATACAATATTGCCGGTCATTGTAAATAAAATCAGCATGATAATAAAATGTGGGTAAGGAACGTGAGGTTGATACCTGAAATTTTGGTGGCTTCCGACACGCACTTTATGTAAGGCATATGGACAATACTTTCATAGCCAACACAGGTTATTCGCTATTATATTTTTTATCGTAACAAGAGTAGAGGTAGAGGAGTAACAACCGTAAAACTTCAGCACGACATACATAACCGATTTTTGTTAATAATATGATGCCATTATTTGGATAATATACTAGTATAATTGCTTAAAGCAGTTTTCGTACGTACATATATGTGGAAATGAAAAGTGAAACAATTTTCGAATAAATCAAAACAGACCATTTTAAGATATTGTTATTTTATAAAATAATTCTTGAGAATCTAAAATACAGTTAACATCTAAGGTTGCTTTCTATTCTTCGAATTTCGCTAAATATGCTTTATCTTTTTTTAACATTTATAGGACATAATAATGGTTTGTTACTATTGATTCAGAATCAATAATTAAATGCAATCTGAGTTTTTTTGTTTTGTTGTTAATGAGAACTCTACAAAGGACCAAAAGCATTTTTTCGAATTTTCAGGGTGTATGTGTAATTGTGTATATATGTATTATTATTCGTATACTTACAAAAATATCTTCAAGTGTAGTACACTCAGGACTCTGTTCATAAAAATGTACTTTTTGGAGATTATTTTCTAAGATCTCGTCTGAAGGTCGTTTGTCTTCTTCAAACGTCACCAGTTTCGCAACGAGACCTTTATTATTTCTTTTAATTATAATATTTTCTTTCTTCATCTTCATTATGGCTGAACCAAAAATAGTTTTATCTAAATACGAACAATAACTATTTTCACCGTTTTGAGGTGGACCGTTTTCGATGACATTGTTGTTCACATTTAATTCTGCTTCGCCCTCATTTCTGTCAGTTGCATTTGAATGTTGAGGACAGTCAGTTTCATCACAATTTTCGAGGTAATTTTGGTATAATTCTTCATTACTACTTACGATATTAGCTCTAGTTTTCTTTGCCTTAGCTTTTCTTATTCTTACATAAATATCTGTCATATATTGGAATTTTAAAAAGTACGCAATTATATCGGCTATGCTGGCTGATCCACTTTTTTTACTTTTGTTATGCATGAAGCAAACTTGCTTCGATGATGAAGATTGAAACACGTAGTAAGCTACAATAAAAATACTTATATGTAATTGACATCAAATATATCAATCTGATAATATGGATAGCTATTGTAAAGTAATATAATACCAGTCCTGGAGGAACATGAGCATGGTGGAATGAGCGGTGAGCTCCCTGCAAATCGGCTTTCTGGTGCACTTTGTGTTCGACAGAACTGATTGCTATTCCAAGTTGTATCGGTGTATGGAATTGAGTTTGAATCTGATTCTGCATCTATCCATTTTGAAGATTCCCGCAAAGAGAAAAATGTAAGCGTCACAAAAGCCTAAAAATAGGTATAAAAGATTAATATTAAACTTTAAAAACGATACGCATTAAAAGAGTAATGCCCAGTGAAATACTTATATAAGGATCTTACTTTGATAATAAAAATATAAATAAATTTTAAAATGTATTAAATATTACCATAGTAAAGCAGGCAGCGGCACAAAGAGTGGCACAGAGTGGAAAGCCATACTGTTGTGCTAGCGCTCCGCCTAGTGCCGGACCTAAGACTTCTCCCAAGGAATAACAACATGACCATACGCCTGCCACTGCACTATACGTTGCAAGTGCTTCAGGACAACCACCTTCATATCTATAAATTGAAACATAACAATTAATAACGCGTATCCATGAATATTAAATACGCAGATTTTTGAGATATGCTTATGCTTACTAACATAGAACTGGTTAATACGCCTTGAAAAGTTGGTAGCAAAGTTAATGCTACTGACATTCCCAGTATAGACAGGGCAACCAGATCCAACCATAAATCCCTGTAAAAAACAAAACGTTAACAAACATTTTTTTAGTTACAGTCTTATATTTATGCGGTGATACTGACTGTGGGAGTCCGGGTATGAATGGGCATGGCCCGAGAAGTAATAAGCCGATTGAAGAAAGAATTAAACCCCACACCATCATACACCAATGACTGTGAACCCTGGAAAATATAATGAATTGTTAAAAATATATCATTAACAAAATTCATAATTGTCATGTGAATAAGAGATTATATTTTTATTTTATAAAATAAATAAATGGGCGTAAACTGCGATTGAGCTTACCGATCGGCGACCCATCCCCAAATTGGACTAAATATTCCATACAAACTGGAAAACAAGAGAAATATAAGTCCTATTTGTTTTGTCGATAGTCCAAATTGTCGCAAATGAGGCTCAAGGGTCGGATCGAGGAAGGCCCACGTGTTTGAGACGATGACTATCACCAAACCAGTGATGATTATTGACGGAATCTTGAACAATCGGAGAATCGAGGCCGTTTTCGAACCAGACACGTATTCTGAAATATTATATTACATATCTTTAGACTATTTCGATGTTACTTTATATTTGAAATCAAATTGTATGCGGTTTACGTACCGTCACAGTCAGTGAGTAAAAAGAAATTTATGGGTACAGTTAAAACCATCACAATTCCTAAACTGTAAAATGGTAAACCAAATCCTCCGATCTATCTGAAACATTATTATTTTAAACATTTTTCGGAGCTGTAAAGAAAAAATTTAATACATAAATAGCTTTAGTTAAGTAAATCAAAATATTTTGTTAGTTTGCTCTAAATTAACCTACACACTAACCAACACATCTATATAAGATTATATTCCAATAGCCTGTACGAGTATGTAGGTATAATTGAAACACATCAAGGGAAATAATTTATTTCCACCTCTCAATAAAATGTTGACAATTAGAAAAAATAAAGAAGATTTATTTATTTAATACTTTACTTGTCTATACCTGAATGACTATTTTAAAAATACAAAGACCTAAAAAATAAAAAAGCGGACGGCACAGAATTTAGCCAAATCCATACCGAATACAATAAGCCTCCTATCGCCGGTCCAACGGACATACCCAGGCCGACAAATGTCTCCAATATGCCAAGAACTGATCCAATATTATCTGGGAAGGCATTCACCACGAACACGTAGCTGGCGGTCGAATATGCACTAGCGCCTAGAGCTTCCATGCCTCGCACCATAAAGCAGAGTACGGTGAATGTCGTGGTGTCTTCTATTAATACTAAAGTTCTGAAAATAAATATTTACATACTATATCATTGCAGACCAGTGAGGACTCAGTGAGGACACCCGAATTTTACCGTAGATAGGTTGAATCTAGGCTGGAACTCAATTTTCATGTACTTAAATTATGTTAAAATTTCATTTCGTGTTCGGCGGTGAACTGGACTGGACACTTGACAGCATACCTTAACCCAGCAGAGGGTTTAACTGGGCTGTTACTTTTTTATATTATGCTTTAGTAAACAGGTCTACTCATTCGTAGTGTTATCGTGCTAGAATATGCCTCAAGCTTGTACCCGATAGCGATAGTGAAGTTTATTTAAAAATGTTAAGATTGCGTAAAAAATATAAAATATCTAAATAACATTTGTAGGGATGATACTGCAGTTTTACACAAATGTAAAAATTTTGAATTCACAAGTAGGTATAATAATTACAGTTAGTTTTGGATTTTTGTTATAATTTGTACACTGAATTTGTTACTTGTAAAATTTATCAATAAATAAATGTATAGATAAGGGACTTACCCAAATAGAACATTACACGATCCGGCGATAAACATACCGGCGGTGAACATGAACTTAGCTCCTATTTTCGGTAACTGTAAATACGTTTATTTACAAATATTTATTTACAAATGAATTAAAGACAAATAGAATTTATCTTTAATTCATTCAATTTTTAAATAATGTGAATAAAATAAGTTTTGCTTTTTAATATTTGTTAACAGGGAAATCATTTCTTGATTTAGTTAATGTATAGGTAGGTACGAGTAATTTGATATGGTACACTTACAATTACGCAGAAATACTTGATATCAAACAAATATAAGGTTACATTCAATAACAATTAAAAATTACATATAATTACATATATTACATATAGAAAGAACAATTTATAAATTTAATTTCCCGTTATAAATGGGTGGACAAGAGCAGATACACTTTCACCCTTATGATTTAAGATTATTTTATAAATAGACAATGATTGAGTATTTCAAGACGGACATTAAGTGTTTAAATTTTCTTTGTAATAGCGGTAGAAATGAATTATTAAAAGTTTGAACGTAGACGTTCACGTAGAATCAAAAAGAAAGTTTTTTAGATGTTTAATGTGTTCAAATACAAACTTACATATTTACCAAAAAAGGGCGAAGTGAGAAACATAACGACGGCGTAGAAACTGAAGACTATACCGCACATCGTCTCTGATAACCCTTTATCGGTGGCTTCTCTGGGGAAAAATGGCGCCATGATGCTCATTGAGCAGAAACTCATGAAGTCTACGAGTGCAAGTGAAGCCAGCGTGAGTCGTTGGCGACGGGAGAGGTGTCGCACGGCTCCTGGGCGCAACTTGGCTTGAGTGCGTACTAATCTAAAATATTATTCAGCAGAATTATACACGTCCATTTATAAAATATATTAATACTTACATCGGATATAATTAGGTACATTCAAATATGATTATAGTCAGAGTACGCTTATTGCTAATGTAGGTCAGTAAAATTTTATCAAGCAACAAAAAAATTAATAACAATTAAATAATCAACATCGAAATACGTATTCTTTATTTATCGTTTTTTATAAGAAAGTTATAAGAAAGTTCTAAAGGTAGGCGGACGGGAAATTGACCACCTGATGGTAAGTGGTTACAACTGTCCATAGACATTGGCGCTGGAAAAATATTTATCACTCCTTTCATGGCCAATGCACCACCGACCTTAGAAGCTAAGATGTTATGTCCGTTGTACCTCATTCACCCTTCGATTCGGAACACAACAATACTAAATATTGCCATTTGGTGGCAGATTATCTAAGAAGTGAGTGGTACCACTATCAACGAATGAAACCCGACGAAAAACTTGAACACTATGTTAAACAGATAATGTGGTAACATAAATTTATCCTGCATGAAAATCAACGAATACTACTTTAGTTATATATATAGGATTTTAAAGAGTAATAAGCGTTTTTTATCAATGTTTTAACATGAAATTTGAATTTATTGATAGGCTGAGATGCCAATAACTAACAGCAGAGATGATTTGATAGTTCAGTGTTATGATAATGATGTATCTCTTTTTAGGTCACGGGAACCGTTCTCAACTGAGATTATACTCATCGGCGCAGAAGATATTATAGTGCAGAAGTGTGTGCAAAACACAGGTGCACTCTCTATTCTTCGCTTTTATAATCCTATGAAACTCGTCACGACCAAAGAGAGGCGCACGAATAACGATTTTATATTATTTCCGAGAAACAAAATTCCAGGCTGCTACTGAGAATTTCTTGTCAGAAAACCCAATATTTTTTCACTGTTCTAACCCGGGATTTGAACACAGAGCCTCGAGATCGGCTATCGGCAAGTCTATTAAACTAGCCACTATACCAACGAGGAACTTTATAAAACAAATGAACCGTACACAATATCTTCTTGCTTTTCAAAATTCCAATTTATATTGCTTCATAAAAGAAATAGTTAAATGTACGAGTAGTGTATCTTATCTTTTATCAATTACAAATTGATAAAATCCCAGTTAATAGTAGTTATTACTCGATTCAACATCTAATTAATCATCTCGTAGTACCTATTCAATACCATCTGTTACAATGCGTATTTTATTTATTGCTTAATAGGTATGTATTTAATAAAATTAAAAAGAAAAAATATTATTGTTCTTATTATTACATTATTAAAAAATATATATTTAATAATTTGGTTAAATATAACAATTTATGTGGGTTTTAGTACCTTTCTCTTAATATTCTGATTTCAGAAGGCTGGCCATCATCATGTGGCGGGCCGCCTGACCATGAATGTGTTCTTCTTAACCTTCCAGAATCTGGTAGCGAACAGCGGCCTCCCCACGTGGCAGCTAATTCTTCTGTGTGAGTCGATGTTTTCATCATTTTACTATCAAAAACTATAGTTTCGGAAGAAGAAGCCATCACTTTATTACAATTTCCTACAGTTTTATTGCGTATATCATCCGAATTGTCTATTAAATTCGCACTTTCCTCTGTATCTTCACTGTCTCTTTCCATTTTACAACAACGATTCTAAAGCCCTAAAAGATCATAAACTAATTATCTTAATGTGTCAATACGCGCGGCCGCGAACCGAGTGACGACTGAAACGATTGTGCATCTACCTCGTATATCAATTATATATTATCTTATCTATTGTAAATAAAAACTTCCGAAGGGACCGTGCTACATGTATATTTTAAGGTCATTACCTCTTTAAACACACTGTAGGGCCTAGTTATTTCATAATTTACAACATATTTTGCATGAATAACTGACTATTTTTATTAAAACCAAACAAAAGACTGAAGTATATCGTACGACTAATATTCAAAAAATAATCATTAGATAACCAGAGAAACATATCCCTAAGCCAACACTCCTATCATATGTGAATACAATAATTAAGAATTATGTAATTAGTAAAAATTGTAATAAACCAAGAGGCTTAACTCACAAAAACATGATTACTTCCTCAAGTATTTGTCTGCAAACGACACAATAATAAAATTTGCAAAACTATACTTATAACGATATCAAATAGAGTAGGCCTTAAATAATTATTTCTTCTCTATTTCTTATTGAAAATCGTAATCTGTGTTTATCAAGACTTGCATTTTATTTATATCGGTTATTTGTATATTTCAAAACTGGCCACCTAGCCAATATTTTTTGTTACAAAGTTGTTGTTATTTTTATAAAATATCAATTGATTTTTATTAACAATTACAATTGATAATTTAATGCATTATAATATATAGGTAAATACCAAATCGACTAAAATAGGTAGGGATAAAATTGTCTGTAGCAGCCCTAAGTTAGGAAGTTGGAAGTGTTATGTGCCTCGAAATAAAAGATTAACAGTATTCGATTATTGGTGTTAGTTGACCCACACACTTGTGCACCACATCTCACGCGCAGTTGACTAGTTATTAAAATTTCCCGCCGTTTGTTAACCTAAATGATTTTCTTTGCACGTAAGAAGCATCGAAATCTATGATTTATTACATCGGATAGGAATTATTGGATCAGAGTAATGTATGTGATGTCCAATATTTATTTATTTATTTATTTATTATTATTTATTAAAAAAAAATTTAAAGTCTATATAGAGTTAAATTTTTTATGGGAATGTGATTAAAATTGAACAGTTTATATAGTAAATAAATCATTATTTATAGTTATGTAAAAAAACCAACTTAGAATTCAAAAATTAAAAAACCTTTTGAAGTCAAAGAATTATGAAGGAAAAAAAAAGCTAAGGTTCAGAGATGATAATTGGAGAATAAACGACGGCGATGATGAGAAAGCAATCTTGTAACTCCTCCCGAAGAGACGGACAGTGTACCGCTAGTTTTTTTAATGGGTATTCTGGTGTACTATGGCGTGCTAGGCGTCCTAGGCATCGACGAGTTTTCCAGCGAGAAAAAAAAACTTCATAGTAAAAAAATCTTCATAGTATTGTGCCAATGTTTTAATAGGTATAGTCATATTTCATTTAGTTACTTATCTTATGGATAGTAAATATTGTAGCAGGAGTAGGAAGTAATTAGGGCACTTACGTAATTAAACAAATATTCATTGTTGGATTATTTAGTAGATGTTTTTTTTTGTGTGTACAATAATAAAAATAATTATTATTATCGCGTAAAGTATAATCTGCTTTTAACATACATAATCAGCCTGTAAATTTCCCACTGCTGGGCTAAGGCCTCCTCTCCCGTTGAGGAGAAGGTATGGAGCATATTCCACCACGCTGCTCCAATGCGGGTTGGTGGAATACACATGTGGCAGAATTTCGTTGAAATTAGACACATGTAGGTTTCCTCACGATGTTTTCCTTCACTGCCGAGCACGAGATGAATTATAAACACAAATTAAGCACATGAAAATTCAGTGGTGCCTGCCTGGGTTTGAACCCGAAATCATCGGTTAAGAGGCATAATCTGCTTTTAAATATCGTATTTTAGAAGTACCGCTTAACATAACTATTAATTACGATATTAAAATATAACAGATTTTAATTGTTTGTATTATTCATTACAACGCATAGTTTTATTGATAATATAAGCGATAAACAAATATCTCGTGCCAATAAATAATGAATAGTGGTCTCTTCCGAACCAAATTAAATATAAAAGACAGATGGATACCGCCAAAGCTTATAGTGAAGTAACAAAGCGATTACAAATCAACAGCAATTGCAAATTCCCAATAGTACCTTAGTGTGTCTTACAAGGAGAATGGCAGAACTCGCAAGTTATGGAACTTGGATACCAACCCCCGTAACTTACACCATGTTACCAAAAAATACACCTGGAACTCTTCCCTTTCGGTGGTCTGGAAAAGAGTTTATAAAACATCAGTTTCACGAGGCTACGTTTTAACAAAAAAAAAACATATACATCAAATGGTCGATATGCTTGTTTCGAACGATGTTTGTTTCCTTACACGTGGTCTAAAGTCAATATTAAATATGAATAATTACAGTCTGAACAAAAAAAAATTACAAAGAATCATGTTAAATGTAAATTGTAGGGAATCGAAAAATGATCAACTTCAGTAATTATGATTTTTCTCGAAAATCGAAAAATGGTGAAGTTATTAACAAAACACTAATAGGCAGTAGGACAACTATGTATTTGTTATACACCTAGTATTTTAGTATTTCTATGTAGGTATTATGAAGCTTGTTGAATATATTTCAGTAATCGAATATTATTAAGTACAGACGACTACAAAATTTGTGTCATATATTTTGAAAATTTAAATTTGGGGTCAATAAATAATAAAAACAATATTTTTTTAAAGTTTTATTTAGGCAATATAATTTTCACTTTCACTTAAATAGTCTTATAACATTTCTATACCATATATTTAATATATATAAAAGTTTCCAACGAATACTAAACAAAAAAGTATTCGACGAGATAAAGTTAAGCTTCAAATCATTGATTTTTTTTATTGAGACATGCAAAGGCTGCAAAACTTTCAAACGTCAAATTTTATTATAAATTTCTTCCTTGTAAACGTTGTCTATCAGTCGTTTAGTTAAACAATTATTTTATTTCAAATAGGTAGGCAGACTGGTAAATGGGTCACCAGCGCCCATCGATCTTGGGAACGAAGATGTTAAATCTTTTGTGCATGTAATTACACTGGCTCACCCTTCAAACCGGAACACAACAATACTAAGTATTGCTGTTTGGCAGTAAAATATGTGAGGTGGGGTTATTTAAACTCAGATTTTTCTCTTTGTTTTGATATTCGAAAGAAGATGTCACAGAACTTGGTAGTGGTAGGGCTCGGTACAAGCCCGTCTAGGCATCCCTAAAGTATTGGTGATATGAAGAATGATTAATAATTTTTGCCGCACCAATGTCTTTTATCAGTGGTGACCACTTACCATCAAGTGCCTATTTGCCAGTCCACCTACCTATGACAAAAACAGCATTGTTTAACTAATCACCAACCAAACAATATATTATACGAAAGTAAAGCAGTCAACGTCGAATTTTAAACACAAACCAAAACGAAAAAATATTAAAAAATGTTTCAAATATAAATGCAAACTCATTAACAATAATAAAAAAATAAGAATTAATTAATAAAAACTTTTAGTTTATGATGAACACGTAAATATTAAGCAAATATCGAGTATTCCAATCCAAGCAAGCACTACACAATAATGTGTCAGCAAGTAGTGGAAGTTTACGAATTAATTCATGCTCGTCGTTGATCAAGAACCCAGCTCTATACTACATGAGTAAATTTATAATTTTTTTTTAATAACGATAATAAATATCAATCAAAGGTCTTCAAACATATTATAAGCTTCCACTTATTTTGTAAGGTCATACCTAGCAAACTCATACGACGAAATCTGAATTGGACTTTGAAGATCGTCGCTCTAAATAAAATAAATGCCTTATTTATAATTCGAACTAAAATTTATCACACGATTCAAATTAAAAAAAAATCCAATTTACAAAAACGTAATAGTTGCTTGCTAGTAATAACGGGGACATTTTTCTTTTTTTTTTCTGAAAAAACAACTTAATCAATATAAATAAGACTTATTCCAGAAGATTCGCGTTTCGGGGGTTTTAGTATATAATTTTAATATGTCTTTTACATAAATTTTGAGTATTTAATCTTCTGTACGTGTATGTCATCCTGATTGAACTGTTCGGGCTGTTTCCCTCAGATCTCATGATGATTTAGATTGGACCCAGTGAGTGCAGCTGCGATCAGGAAGTAAACAACATTTTTATTTCACCCGGACGAAGTCGGGACGGGAAGCTAGTTATTATATAATTAAAGTGACGACCGTGATTTTCATATTCTTGTTTTAAATAAATTCAATGAATAGTGCTCAGTGGTGATACATAAAAAAAGCGTTAGAACAAGTGACATTAAAACAATCTGTCATTTACATAGTTTACAAGATATTAACATTCATAGATCATAATCTGAGTTGATTCAGCTCCTGCAGCAAGGCCGGTTCGTTGTCGATCTTCGCGAGCTGGTTGATTTCCAGCGGCTTGCCGGCCGCCTTCTGCTGTTTCAGTTTTTCAATGTCGCTCAGTTTCTGGAAATTAATCAAAACGGTATTATTTAAAAATTATGTGGAAATCTAGATGTATTTTTCGAGTGGTGTGGTAGTGGCGGCACGAAATATTTTTCTAGTAATAAATATTATTATAAAAGAAAAACGGAGTTTGTTTATTTCGCTCTCAAGTCTTAAGTATTCAAACGATTATCACGAAATTTTGCATACATATTGTCAGAGCTACAGAAAAAGACTCCTAACACGTGCTCCACAAACAAAACACATGTATTACAGTATGATATATATCAAGGAAACCAAAAAAAAGTCAATAGTAGCAAAATAAATAAATAAATAAATAAATATTGGACAACATCACATACATTACTCTGATCCCAATGTAAGTAGCTAAAGCACTTGTGTTATGGACATCAGAAGTAACGACGGTACCACAAATACCCAGACCCAAGACAACATAGAAAACTAATGAAGTTTTTCTACATCGACTCGGCCGGGAATCGAACCCGGGACCTCGGAGTGGCGTACCCATGAAAACCGGTGTACACACTACTCGACCACGGAGGAGCAAAAGATTAATACATTACTATTCTGTTAATTAATGTTACTATTTTCAAAGATTAAAACTCAATTAATCAATCAAAATATACTTTATTAAAATAGGCTTTTACAAGTACTTTTGAATCATAATTTTACACAACTATGGGAGTTACTGCGGGTTCGGACATAGATTACATCGAGAAGAACCAGTAAGAAACTCAGTGGTTTCTCTGTTTCAATATTTGAAATACAATTATATATACTGCTTGAAAGCCAACAAGTATTAGCTTCACGCTTTTTTATCATCTATGTGTTTCATAATAAGCCTTAATTAATCATGTTTTTCTAACAAATTATTTGAATTTATGAATAGGCAAAGTTAAAAATATCTGCGGAACTTTGTTTAAGAAACGGATACCTTGCCCCAAGAGGGATTTATTGACTTTGCGGAGTGACATAAAATGCTTATCACTGATTCTATCAAAGTGATCAATGTAACTGTGAATATACAACTAAATAAATCGATCATATTATAATACGATATTTTATACAAACCTTATTAATATTCTTAATCTTTTTGTCCTTGTCGGGGTCTCCGGTGGACACGAAGGGTGCGCGCGCGGCGGCTCCGGGAGCGGCGGGGGCCGCGGCGGGGGGCGCAGAGGGGGACGCGTCCCCCGCGCGCTCCTCCGCCTTGCGCGCCTTGCGGGCTTCACGCTTCTCCTTTTGCTTGATTGCTTGCTTTGATGGTGTTGCTTTAATAATACCATAATGATTACAGCAAAATAATGTAATGAGTTTGTATTCATAGAGTAGAAACAACAACTGATACACGAATCCTGCATATAACACAAAATCAAAACTTAAACTTACTATATTATATTAATAATGGAATAAACTATTATACTACTTAATTACTTTTACGTGTTAAAAATACTTTTATCATGGAAATAGTTAAAACATTTGGTAGTAAGGCTTTGTGCAATCCACCCAATAATCAGATATTCTAGTGTTCAAAGAGCAATATTTAGTACTTTTGTGTTCCAGTTTGAAGGGTGAGTGAGCCAGTGTAACTACAGGAACAAGGGACATAACATCTTAGCTGTCAAGGTTGGTAGCACATTACCACATAGGAATATTGAATATTTCCGATAGCACTATTGTCTTTATGCATCGTATTCGTTGTGCGGTGGCGACCACTTATCAACAGGAGGCCCACTTGCTCGTCCGGCCTATAGTATGGAAAAAAAAACCTACCATCAACACTCTGACCAGGTTTGTGAGGTTTCTCATGTTCATGCAACACAAACGTCGAAGGCCTGTTCCTCGCTCCAGGGGGCCTGTACGCCGCGGTCGACTTCGCAGTTGCTTGTTCTATACTCTTTGGAGCTGTTTTTGACAACTCGCTTTTTGGATAACTACCAGGTTGCCAACTTATAGACAATAAGTTTTCTTTTTCGGCACAAGTACGTTTGTGCATAAGTGCGCCAGAGTAATGCCAAATTTTATACCTGTTATGATAAAAATAACAAAACTTTTTAATATACTTTTAAACGCACAAACATAAAGAAAAATTTCACTGTAAAAACCAATACAACAAACACTACAGTTATAAGTGAAAGAGATTTATGTTAAAGCGAGAAGTTATGCTAAATTGTCAAAAT
Organism: Vanessa tameamea; assembly: GCF_037043105.1. Taxonomy (NCBI): domain Eukaryota; kingdom Metazoa; phylum Arthropoda; class Insecta; order Lepidoptera; family Nymphalidae; genus Vanessa; species Vanessa tameamea. The sequence continues at coordinate 5,684,287 of NC_087313.1, read as the reverse complement.
TGTAAAATTTATTGATTAATGAAGTTGTTCTATTGGAGTTTTCGAATAAATTTTGCTTGATCAAAATAATACAGTTTAAATAAATCATTTTACTACACAACTAAATAACAAAAACTTAATTTTGATCCGTGATGTATTGTAAACAATTTCTACAATCTTTTATTCAAAAGGTAATTTGCTGTATACATCGTACTGTATTTTAAGCCAGTTCCACCTAACTGAGATGAAATTTAGGATAGCTCGTTTATAAAACTCTTAATTTTTAATTGATAGTATACACAATCGGTTTAACGTTAATGATTACCCATTTCCAACAGTAAGCCTGGGATATGTGGTGGCCGTGATGAACGCTTCGCCCCGCGGGTCCCACTGCAAGCTCGTGGTGTCGGGAGCCGTGCACTCGCCGACCTTCTTGTACCCTCGCACGTCCCACACTGATATGTGGCCTGTCGCGATGTTGCCGAAGCCACCCAATAGCACCCGTGCAATGAGGTTAAGGTTATATATTATAATTATGTTGATGACGTACTCATTGGCTGATGTTACAGACTGGCTGATTTTGGTCACGGCGGCCCTTATCAACAGGGAATAGCCAACTGGCAGGAGATACAGTGCTCAAACGTGAGCGCGAATACATGTACATTCTCTATTCTCTCTTATAATGCTAATGGGACGTTAATATGACACGATCGGAGAGACTGAACTAAATTTTTTGCCATCTTCAAATTTCATTATTTTTTTTCTTTAAAAAATTAAATTTATTAAAAGGATATAATTCCCCTCGGGTGGGAAGTAAATTGCATTCCAAGCGCCTGTTCCGAACTCGAAGAGCGGATCGCACTTGGCGTTGAAAAGAGTAGCCTTAGCCGGCGCGTGTCCATACACCGCGACCCATTCGTTCCAATTACCAGGATTCCAGGATATAGCGTGGATGGGACCTTCTTTACCTAGAATGTACAATAATATAATGTTCCACTGCTTGGCTGAAACCTCCTTTTAGAAAAGACTTGTTAGCCAGTCATTCTCATTTCACACATTCTAACAATCCTAAGATAATTTTACAAGTAGAAATGTTCAAATAAATAAGGTACAAAAAACATTCTTTTTTTCATAATGATACTAATTACTTGCCCTTCACGGGCTTTATTGACTGGCCTATGGAGCTCATTCCACCAAACTCCAATGCGGATTAATGGACACCTGCATGTTTCCTTACAATGTTTTCCATGAAACTCTAACACGAAATAAATTATTAATACAAACACAAATTACACATTAAAAGTTATTTTCCGGGATTCAAACCCAGTATTCTTTAATTAAGAAACAACTAGACCATGACGGGTGTACGATATTCAAATTGATATTACACAATGGAAAAAAAAAACATTTATACAATCATAATAATAAAATTTTCTACTTACTGAAAACCATATTCCCAGCATTGCCCTTTACGTCTCCATATGATAAAGCCTGCTTTCCATAGTAAGAACTCCCTGTTTTGTCTACCTGAAAACGATAGAATGTAGTACAACTCAAAGTTACACTCAAAATCTTTTAATATAACATACATTTATGTTTTTCTACGATATGACTAATATTTTAATTTCTGACGATAGAATCAACACTATATGGGATGTTATAGAGTTTGTAGAAAAAAAGGAAATGGTAGTGTTTCCGAATTAAACATTGTTAATAAACATAAAAAAATATAATTATGCTTTGAATTAAATATAAGTGATACCTAATATAGTGTACCTAATGTAATGTAGTAACTTCGCAATTAAAATTATGATCAATTATACCTAAATGATAATTTCCAATTTTTCATTAATATAATTAAATTAATAATATTATGACATAGCTCTGTATATAGCTTTGATTTTTAACAAGTGTTTGGATACAGGTTCAGTTTGACTGAAACTTGCGGCCTCAGAAATTATAGTTTTATATATATATTTTAGTTTTTAAGCAAAATATTTGAAAAATTAATCTACTTCTCATCCATTATATAAATACTATTTTTCACAATGAGCAATACAATATGACTTGGTTTAACTAGAGTTGTCCTATAACCGTTGCTGTCATAACATGATATTCTGTAATTTATCTATTTTTCTGTAATATATGTAACCACTTTCTCTTTTATGTGACAGCTGTAATTACCATTTTAAAATGTTTTGAGCGCACAAAGACTCGTAACGAGTTTATTCATGCCTCCGACCGAGTTTCCGCTCTCACTTATTAACGTAGAAAGTATTTCATTTTGCTTGATAGCGTTCAACTGATATAAAAATAAAAAAATATTTAAATTTCTAATATTGTTCGATTTAACTTGGAAATTTATTTTTCGGATTTTCGATTATACAAAATACGCCCAGTTTTATTTGATCTGTATAATCTAGATTCTACGTTATATAATAATATTAAATAACAAAATGCGACTTACGTAGTAAACGACTTTAGAGAAGGTACATAAGAAATTTGAAATTTCCCGATTAGTATATTTTAGTTACTTTCACAGTACATTCCAAATCATTAGTAACTTTATAATGATAATATCTTTTAAAATTGATAATACGATATTTCCAACAACGAGGACAAAAGCAAAATTAACAACATTTGACAACGAATTGACGCGATACTATTGGTCGAGAGCTTGATAATCTATGATATTCGTTATGGATTTGAAGTGATTAGAAGTAAAATCAAAGTGGATATAAATATTTGTGTGGAATAGTGATGTATTACAAATAAAGATATATTAATCAACAATTATTAGTAGAGCTATTAGAAAATCGCGTGGAATACGTACATCTAAGGTTTGTTTATTTTTATTCCTTCTTCAATTGCAAAAAGACTATAGTGAATTGGCTGAATGTAGTGTAGCAAATTCCATTCAAATGTATAAACAGTTGAGCAATGAACTTAATATATTGTCCACTAAAAGCTATAGAAAACAACATAATTTACTAACATCTGTTTGAGTTAAAGCAAAAACATTAGTGCCTCGTCTGTTCCAGTGGAATGTTGCCTTATCCGCCTGGAATGATGATCGGCTAACAACAGCTTGGTCAAACTGGGGATACTTGAAAACGCGCCAGAAGGATGGCTGGCCTGATTTACCTGCAAATTTATGCTCAATCAATTTGTTTCCTCTGCAAGTTCACAGTGGCCTTTTCTTATTGCAAATATTTTTACAGGTGAATTCATTAATTTCTAAGTTACAAATATTGGAATCTCAAAGAAATAACACTATGTTCTAGTACTATTATACCAAAATATAGGTATAGGTATATTTATATAAGTTACCTAATGTAAATATTGAAAAATAATAGGTGGGAGCTGCACTTGGTGATATACTAAAAGATTGCAATTTCTCTGCTTGGATGTGGTGAGTGTAGTGATCAAGTTTTACATCTTCATATATTAGTACCCTATTGTTATTGAGTATCGCAAATAGTTTTTCATCTGATGACCATTTTGGTTCCCTGGGAAAAATAAATATGATTAGAATTAATACACAACTTTTTAAATACTTAATCAGCACTTAAGTATTTATCCTGATTGACTATCAATGCATAGCCATTGAATTCGGAACAATACTTTATTATAATATAATCATCCCCTAAGATAGTAAGAGAATTTTTATGAGGGCGATTAATTGTAACATTTTTGTAAAATATTCTTTTTAAATGTTCCAGACTAATTTTTATTATAATTGAAAGTACCCAGTGTCATCTTTTTGAATGACATAAACTACCTTAATACATTTTTTTTAATGTTTGAGTATTTTGGCTAAGGTCCATTACAAAAGTAAGTAAAAATATATCATAAATATTTAGTCAATTTATTTCTTTTATTTAATATTCTGAAGTAATGCTTATATAAGAACACTTCTGCACATATTGCTCAGAAATTTTATTATATTGCAGTGTGCAAAGCTCTATTTTTATTTAATTTTTGATAATTACTCACCAACCAGTCTGATTCTTTTGTACAAATGACTCTATCTTTTTTCCATTAGATGACTGAAATACATGAAGATTAGGTTTACCCTGTAAAATAAAAATAGGTTTAATTTAATACAAAAAAGATAATTTATCATTAATCTCATTTTAAGTTATACAAATATGATTTATTTTTATAATAATATTTACCTGAGGATTTTCTTTTGTCATAGCGTACATTTCCCATACAATAAAATAATTATCCAATGGTGAGAAAAACATCTCTTTGAAGTTTCCATCAATTGAAACAGCAACTGACCAGTCCGCACATTTTATTATCTCAGCCCTAAAGATATGATATTTGTTATTACTTCAACATCTGTGACTAATATTTCATTAAATTTTAAATATTTTATAAATATTGTAAATATAAGAAATTATCATAGTTTGTGGATGGTAACGTTCCTTCATGTTATTAAACAAAATTTTTATTTTTTTAAAAATTAATACAATTAAACAGAATAGAACTTTAGTGATATTGTTTAGGTGACTAATTAAACTTACTTCTTATCCGTGCGGAAAGCTAGGTAAGTTCCTTTTGGACTAAATACGATACTTCGAATATTTGTAGTAGTTTCATCTCTAACATTTACTTCCTCGTATGGTTCCCCAAATTTAATCCGGAACAAGTTCCGGTTAGTTAAGCCTGCAAGTTATATATATTCTTGTAACCAATAAAATTGTGTATATATAGATTTTATTAATAGTATATAATATATTACCGGCTATTGATGGTATGGTAGTCATTATTTAGGAACAAATATATCTGTCTTTTTGTTTACTGTATTTTACACATATCTTTAAAATTCACGTTATAATTACACGTCAAAAACACGCGTTAAAAATATGAACTATGAAGAAAGTTGTGTCAATTTGACATTCAGGTGACAACTGAAGACAGTTTGATTACCGATACACCTTCAAGTTCAGAAAAATTAAATTAAATCTGTTGGAAACTAAAGTTCGGCTAAACTCTTATTGCTGATTTTGAAACAAGATCTTAATAAGAAAAAAATATTACATGTACTATTTTATTTGTACATGAACTATGTACAAATAAAAACTAAAAATAGTTACTGTACAAATCATAGCCACGTGGAATGTTGGCAAAAATGCTAGCAGTATTTCTCTATCAAATCATAATTCCGATCCTCTGGACAAAAAATGAACCAGCCCTCCTCTCACCAGTGGGGACCATAAGGCAAGGTGTATTTCAACTGTAAATGGGATAAAGATATAATTTGGAATAAGAGAAGAATATTTTGATCGTTATTGTTTCTCTAATATGAGACTCTTGCTATCATCACGATTGATTACACGGAGCTCGCTAAGAGCAGGAACGATAGTGGCAAGAGTCTTTTTATTGTATCATCAAAACAATCGTGACAGAAAAATAATAAGTATTAATACTGTTCTTAACATAAAATATATAAAAGTATCTTCTAATATGACAATACTAATAATAATAATTAAGTACTTGCATTTCTAAAGTTTTAGAAGAAAATATATCGAAATTATTGATAATTTTTTTTCGTGTTCTAATTTTATATAAAGCTTTGCTAAAACCTGCATTTAATAGTTAAGAATAAAAATAGACTAGTGTCCACATAATTTTAAATTGCTAATATAGTCTATGGTTAAAATGGCGAAGGATTATGGATAAATTTTGACAAATTGTCAATTATTATTGTCCTGTCAAATAAAAGTCGATTTCCTAATTCCTTGTCTTAAGTCTACTTTATCGTTGTTTGAAACAAGCTAATTTGATTAACTTTATTTATTTTTTATTTAAATATATTCATGTTTAGCAGTCAAGCACAACTAAGAAAGCGAACTCCTGAAGATGGCACAGACCGCGAAAATTATTTATCGCTATTAGTTGATGAGTTCATCAACACAAATTCCTTTGGTATGGATATTTCTATTGTATTTATTGTGTCTGGCGAACGATTAATGAATTATTTCTCTAGTTAAACTCGGTCTGGCATATAGAACGTACTGATATTATTACATCATTTTCAGAGGCCAAATGTCAGGTGCTAGCGAATTTGGCCAATTTCGCATATGATCCAATAAATTATGTCTACATAAGAGATGTCGGAGTATTAGATATATTTATTTTTGTACTGAAGAATGAAAAAAATGTTAAACTTCTTCATTTTGCAGCATCCGGAATCTGTAACTTATGCATAGGTAATTTGAATTTATGGTAAAGAAAAAAAATACATCTTTGTTGCTAAGTTGCAAACATTTGTAGAATACACAATTCCCTGATTTCAGATCCAGTAAACGTTGAGTACCTTTTAAACCATGAAGCATTAAAACCAATAGCAGCACTGCTCAAGTCAAATCACTGTGAAACAGTAGCCGATGCTGTAGCAATTTGTATATATTTATTTAATAGCCATGCAAAGGCAACCCTAAATGTCACTGGACTCATTCAAGATATGGAACTCTTAAAGAATTCAGAAAATATAGTGGTTGCAAATTTAGCTACAGTATTTTTAGATGACATAAGCAAGAATAATTGACAAATTCTAAATGAATCTGTTCAATATTTAAAAAGTTAAAATAGTTATACAATTAACTATGATCAAGATGTTATCAAACCGGTTTCCATATATTGCTGTCAATAATAAAAATTATCAAAAGATATGTAAACTACACACATCTTCATTTAGTCGAGCATCATTTAAAGCTGGTGATAAAATAAGAATACAAAAGACACTAACTCAAAAGGACTTGGACACATTCTCAAATCTCACGAGTGATCATAATTATCTCCACAAAAATAATGGGAATAAGAGACCAATTGTTCATGGAGCCTTTTTAAACGGTCTTGTCGCAGGTTTGATCGGTACCCATTTACCTGGGCCGGGCACTGTTCTCGTATCGCAGACCATGAAATTCCCAAATAAATGTTTTGTTGGTGAAAAACTAACTATAAGTGTGGAACTTGTTGATGTAAGGAAAATTCTCAAAGTAAAATTTTTCTGTATTGTCGAGGAGGAGAAAAAGGTTGTGTTTGAAGGTGAAGCGAAATTGATGCTTGCTAAAGATTGTTAGAATTATGGTTTGAATGTGTAATTTATTTTAATTATTAATTATTTAAGTTAAGGAAAACAAATCTTATTCTGAAAGAATTATTAAGTATAATTAAGGGATGTGTAAATGCCTGTAATGTCTTGAGTGCCAATTAACTTTACAAATGAAAATATATAATAAAAAATTAATAACTCTAAATATCAAACTCATTATGTATTCTGTCCATTATATACAATATGTTAGTCAATAACTAATTGAGACTGATAGCTAATAGATTATTATTAATTAAAATGAAAACAAAATATTTAAATGTAAACTTTTGTCATCATGTCATGCCATATTAAATTTATTTCTCTTTTCTAAACTCTGCTTCAATAAAATAATCTTGTTACAAATTGCAAACACAGAGTTTATATTTAATTATTAGTTCGAAACACAGTTAAAAATGGTATTGACTTAGTCATCAGATTATTTAGAACAGTACAATTTATTCTGTACACTTGATATATATGATATATACATGATAAAGTTTCATGTATGTTGAACTTACATGCACTAGGAACATAGGTTGTTATTGTACAAAAAAAACCTATATAAAAGATTCTGTAGACCATTTTGAACTGTACTGTCACATGTATTGTAGCCCCAACATTGTGCAAAACTTGAAGTAATTAGTTATATAGAACTGTTGGAATTAAGCTACATTTGACATACACTTAAAAGTAATGTTAAATAAGAGCTTTAAAGAATCTGTATATAAGCTAGAGATGTCAAGGACCTGGGTTGCCTAGGTGAGTTTTTCAATTCATTCAATTATATTATTGTGCTTCAGCTTATATAAAACTGGACAAAAGTTTTTAATACAGTTTTTGTTCTGTAACCTTAGATTTATGAGAGCAGAAAAGGTTTGAAGATTTGTTAATTTGTCAAGAAACAAATAATAATTTAATATAAGAGGTTGATTTAGTTGTAAGCTTTGGAGTGTAGGTGGCCTTTTTTGAAACCTACTTAATATTAGGTATACAAAAATGATTTTGCTGTTTTGTATAATATTATTATAAATAAACTTTTTGTTTGTTTGATTTTGAATGAACTATTAGGCATTATTCTTCGATGAATGGCACATTTTTAAATATAAAATTAATACTAATCAAAATTTAATTAGGTACGGATGTCAATATTACGGTAGCAATATTTGATAATTCTTGTTATGTTACAATTAAAAAACAAAATCTTATTTGTTACTTCGTTATTTATTCCTTTGTATTTATTACGACCATTTTAACAACATAGTATTGTTTTTCAGCGTTAATTAAATAATTCATTTTAAAAATGAAACAATTGTTTTAGTAATTGCCTACAAAGAAAAAAAATATTTACTAGGTACACGAATTACTAATTGAAAAAAATTATGATATACTAAATTCATTTAGTTTTAGAGAATAAATTAGAGATAATACCATCTGTGCTAGTGTTTGCTGGGAATTTAAAATCTTACCTATTGTCTATGAATAAGTCTAAAAGTAAGACAAAACACTTAAACTTTTAAACTTATCAGTTTTCATTTATTTTATGATCTTGTACAGTGAATTAATTAGTTTATTCACATTTTAGTTAATTATTAATTTGTACTGCTGTACACAGCCCTGTCTTAAGCGTAACAAACGATCGGTTCCAAGTAATTTTCTGGTGATATTTCTGTGATCCCTCCCTCCAAAAAAGATTTCAATGATTCCATTTCAGTCCAAGACTTAACAACATCTTTATTATTATCATATTTAAATAAAGACTAATCAATTTTTTAAATACATCGAAATTACATACATTACGACTTCACGTCGTATTTACGTTATAATATATAATATAAACAGTTTTGAGGCAGTAATTAATAATCGTTTTGACATCAATTTGGATTGTCATCCTGTTTTAAGACCACAATTTATTTATTTGTTTTATATTTTATAGCATACAAAAAAGTACAACGTTAAAATACTGATAGTGAAAATATAAAATATAAACTAAGTTTCCACGGTAACGTAACGCATCGTCAACGAAAAATATAAAAAATATTAACATTTAAAAAAAAGGACTAACAATAAGTTATAAACCAACAAAAATACACGTGAGCCGTAAATAAATTATGAGCTATCTAAAGATTTTCTTATACATACATACGTATGTACATAAGCAGCCTGTAAATTTCCCACTGCTGGAGCATATTCCACCACGTTGCTCCAATGCGGGTTGGTGGAGTACACATGTGGCAGAATTTCGTTGAAATTAGACACATGCAGGTTTCCTTCACCGCCCAGCACGAGATGAATTATAAACACAAATTTAGCACATGAAAATTCAGTGGTGTCTGCCTGGGTTTGAACCCGAAATCATCGGTTAAGATGCATGCGTTCTAATCACTGGGCCATCTCGGCTCAGATTTCACAAAGATTTCCTTATATTTATTTTTTAAATTATTGTGTATGGCTAAATTAATGTATAGGTATATTCTAAATTTTTTGTGATAATGAGTGCAGGCAATATAGTTTTACGTTTTACACAAAATCAACAAAGTACGCAGCAAGACTGTGCTATTTGTAATATTGCTTTTCATAATTCCTTATTTTTATTTAGTTTAATTATTAACTGCTTATTACAAAGCGCTATTCGTCATAGTAGAATTTAAAAAGAATGATTTGTTGGACAGAAATCTTGGATTTTGACCGAAGACTAAAGGTTCAAATTCGAGCAAGCACAAGTTTTGCTGAATAAACCCGTGCTGTACTTGTGTTTATAATTCGTTGTCTTAACAGTGAATAAAAACATGGTATGGAAAGATGCATATGTCAGAAAACATTGTTATATTATGCACTCAACTGTAGTAGAGCCGCAAGTTGGGATAACCTTTATGTTTCACTCAACGAGCGAGGACCTGGTGGTGAAGGGGCATGCTAGTGGTTGATCATAACGATCAAACATGGGATCTAAGGTATCATGTAAAATGAATAAATTCACTACGTATTAATGTCACGAAGATCCCTTATGCTTATAATTGGCTTCGTCGTTGTTCTATTGTATTAAATATATGTTCCAAGGTCAAAGAAGAAAAGTCGCTTGGACACTGAATGGATTAATATCCAAGCGCACGATAACACTTCACTGCGGTTATTGTTTCTCGGTTACCGTTCAATATTTCTTGTATGCATTTCATATCATGCTTATAATTGGAAAAAAATGTATGTATGTATAAATGTATGTAATATTTATTTATTATCTCTTTGTGGTGTACAATCTCTACATTGTATAAAACAAAGTGGCTTCCCGCTGTCTGTCTGCCCCTATGTATGCTTAGATCTTTTAAACTACGCAACGGATTTTGATGCAGTTTTTTGAATAGATAGAGTAATTCAAGAGGAAGGTTTATATAATAAGTAAAGAAACACTGTTCATTTTAGAGGTTTCTAAAGTGATGTCGTGACGTAAATAAACACATTTTTTTGCGCTTACATTGCAAAAACGCTGTCTGAATCCTACAATATAGATCAAAATAATGTACAGCATTATTGTACACCAAGTCCGCAATTGTATATATTTATCTCTAGGGATAACCTACTATAACCATTTTTATCCTATACCTTCTACGAGAAATAATAGCTTATTTATGAAGCAATTTTAAGCAATACAGCATTAATCCTTATCCAATTAAATACCTTAAATACATTGTGCATTTAACATAGATCTTTGTTTAATATAGCTCTGAACTGACTGAAAAAGCTGTGAACGTTTTATATAAAGAGATTCTGTAGTACCTATATTTAGTACCAGCATTGCACTCGTGCGAAGCCAAGGCGGGTCGCTAGTTAAGTATAAAGTAGGTAAAGTAAAGTAATATACTTAACAACCTTTAAGTTCAGATCACACAAAATGTTTTTAATGAAATAATTTTAGAAGGATGAAAGCACATTATATTTATTTTATCTGAAATGTTTCGAAGCCTTATTTTTATTCCTAATAATTTTAATTTTTTAAACGCTTATATGTCTATTTTTGCCTAACGAGGCCAAAACGCTAATAATTTTAATCTAAGCTTGCTTTAATTTCTCACGTTTGTCCGTTTTTTTTGCTTCGAAATATAAGAATTTTATGAGCCTATCTTGTGAGACTTAGATGGTACAAAAATTCCAATAAATAGCTTATCATCTCACGATGCAAAGGCATTTTCTTCGTTGAATCTTCGATCAATTGAGACACGTACATCGATGCAGCCGAGATTGAATGCACGTATTTTGCACGTAACAGTAGGCTGACTAAGCATTCTTTAGTGACGTCTCGCGCTAAAATTCCTGATCATATGGATTTATATAGACATGTTTATACTATAAGGTCATTTATATTGTTTTAGTTATTCAGATACCTATATCAGGTTTATAGCAATAAGCAGTGATCTACAAAAATACAATGTAAGTTTGATTTCTCGAAATTTAAATTGTTTTGTTACGAATGTATTCTACTTCGCGTTCCAAGAAGAATTAGTGAAGGGATAATATATTTTGCTTATTTGTCAATGATCTGATGCGATCCACCTGTGATCCTAGATATAGACCTATATGCATGCTGTCAGAACTTGAGAGCCTAAAGTCACATTTCATTGGTACCAAAATATACCCGTGTATATTTGGGTACTCGGCCGGCAACAGTGATAGAGATCGGAGCTTCTACGATGTGAAGGCAAGAATGCCACGAATTCTACCTTCAGTTTGGGCCTCGCATGCACCGTTTTCTACCGAATTCTATACGCTTTACAAGGCGGTTGGGCTAGTAAGATGAAGTGACTAAAAAGTTGCGATTTTTCATGAACCGAGAGCATACTGGGACTGCTGGAAACAAACGATAGCCCTGATTACGCCAAAAGACATATCTTCGAAATATTCATCGGTAAATTCATTTTCATTTTCATTCATTCATCCAGTACACAAAACAGCGATCACAAATACATCAGAAGTTTCGTAACTTCTCCAAATCACTGGTCAGTGACACTTTTTGGACTGTTTGAACATTTTGAGCAGGCCTGAATAACTATGGAAACCAAGATCGATTTAACGAAATCCGAGCTTCAAATATTATTTGAAAATAAGTTAATAATGCAAAAAGGCAAGGACCCAAGTATTTGAAGAAATAAATAATGATAAGTCATAAAAATAAAATAGAAAAAGGATCTTTCTATTGTACTGCAAAGCACAATCATATACGATTATTTATATATCATTTAATATTCGTATCTCAGAAACGAATGCAAAGTGCAGAGTGAGAGAATTCATATGTTATATTATAAAAGTGCGTCAGAAATAGATTTAACTAAAATTATAGTTCATATTTTTACCTTTTTAACGTCAAAATGGTCACTGTATCCTATCTATGCAGACTCTATTCAGGCATTTTAATTCCATAATATTATTAATTTGATCAACAATGGCCAAAGCAATTATGTTCTCTATTTTATATTCGTACTAAACCACGATGCTCTGTGAGCTCGGCGGACATTTTAACGTCAACTGCAAAAGTTTTGATCGTCTACCTCAGACACATTTATATCGTCTTTATTTCTATTACAATACTGCGAGCACGCCATCAGATCTTGCGAACTTTCATTGGGCAACTTTAATTTAATAATATTACGTACCGGGTTTAACTTCTTCTTCTTTTTTTGTTGTCTGAACTTTCTACAGAGCAAGACAAGCAGACCCGACCTCAGTTCAACTGAGGAACTGCTTGTACATCTTTGTAAGAGAGCCTTTTCTGGTTTATTGGTGTATTCATAACCTTACGTCTCAGAATATGGCCGCACTAGCGCACTACCGAGTTCCACATTGTTGTCAAATAACCTTCAGCGTCGCGATTAATTTTCTTATTAAAAATATTTCAATCGCTTCGCGTAATAAACGGCTGTAGTGATTCTCGATTCCTTGTCAGGTCGCAATGTTGAATCCAATGGCTTTTTACGAATCTAGATTTAAATACATACATTATTTTAAATTATCATATTAATTAACCAATCTTAAATTATATTTTGATCGTTAATGATATAATTTGAATAGATAACTTCATCGGCTGTACAATGATTGGCATCCGGCTGTGTGCACTCTTGGTGGCATTTTTGTGGTTAGCGGGACCGAGCGAGGCCCGGCGCAAACTCAAGCGAGACGACGTAGAAAGCTTGAAGTCAGTGGAGACTGTTGGTTTCGACGAAGATTTTGACGAGGTAAGTAAATGTAAAAAAATTCTATGGTTTTTTCAATGATCTGAATTCTTTGTGTGAGTATAAATAATAAAAGTTTTCTGAATTCAGTTTGTTCACTAAATTTAATCTAATCTAATTTATTTTTTTTTGTAAACATAGTGTAACAACAAATACTTTTAATATAAATTTTGATTCAATTAGCCAACCAGAAGGCTAAAAATATGTGCAGGATTAATCATGATAATTTTATATTCTACGAGTATATTTCTTATCGTATTGGCCTGAAAATAAAAGGCTAGACGGATATAGTGCATCAAGTAAACGAGGTGTTTGATCCTTGTTCCCCTACCGCTATATAAATAAAATTTAAATTATAGATTATTAATAAAAATACTCTAGATAATACAACCGCTAAAATGTATCCTTAAAAACTTTTTCTAAGTATATTTGGTACAATATATATAATCGTTTATTTTTCGGAGTCTACGATTGAAACTAATTATCTATGCCTTTATGTCTGTAATGTTGAAATATTACATTTATTATTCATAGACACGTGTTATATCAAATAAGTACGTTATAAATATTATAATGAATACAACAGCCGAGGTGGCCCAGTGGCTAGAATACGTAAATCTTAACCGTAGATGGGAGAGACAGGTTCAAGGCTTGAGTTCGTCAGTTAATAAAAATATCGTGAGAAAAATAAGTGTGGTACTAAATTCTGCTACATGTACATGTGCATTAATCCGCCTATTTTGCATTTGAGCAGCGTTATAGAATAAGCTCCAAACCTTCTCCTCAAGAATTCACCCAGCTAAGGAACAATACCATACTGTTAGTTCTTTTTGATATCATTTGTAATCTTAAATGTAATTGACAGCAAACATCTGATCGTTTACAGTTAGAGCCATGTCAATGTGGCGTGTTCATGTCACAGCAAGTGGGCATCAAGGAGGGCCGTCGTAGTCGGCCGAGAGGTCCGCCGCAGGGCGAGCCCGTGGTCACGTACGACACTGAGAGTCCAAGTTTGCCATGCGGCACTGGGGGATTTAAGCATTGCATCAGCAAATGTCTAGATGTGGTATGTATAATTTCTCTTAGCATACTCCCTCATTGTCATTATCATCATATTTAGAAAATGTTACCATTAAAATTATAATAAAGTTTTTACTATAAACACTAAAGGAAATTAGTTTTTAGTTTTTCTAGCTCATTTATTCTTTCACAATCAATTCTTAAGTGTTGATACAACGTTTGATTCTTAGAAAGTGTTATGCGGATAGACAATAAAATGTGGTCTATTATGTTGGTAATCACTTCCCTCGTAGATTTTTCATTTTAATTAGTCACTGATTTACATTACCGAGAGGAATTAATAATTGCTGTACTTTCTTCGATGTGAAGAGAACGTCAGTCATTTGGTATCATTAATACACTGATACATACTTGTAAGTCATTTATAAGTGCAACTTGTTTAGAAATGAAACTCTTGTAATAGAACAGTTATTTAATTTGACAGGTTTACTGAAATAACTTGGAAAATTGGTTTTCAGTTTACACATAACACACATAACCTATAAACAAATTCTATAAACATGTTCTTTAAAAATATATACATTACGTCTTCTGTGCAAATTCATCTTAAGAAGCCCTGTTCAGAGAGATGGAGTGTAATTTTATCAACTTTCTATAGATATATGTATTATAAATTATCTAATACATAGATACTAATTAAATGATTAACTATATTTGAATTCATCATTTTCATTGATTTTATTATTAGTATGAATTTAATTTGTGCATTATAAAGAACTAATTCAATTCTTCCGCAATATTCAGATATTAAAGTACTTGCCGCGCGCCGGGCCAGTAATCTGTGGCGCAGTAGAGCGAGACGTCCGCCGAGAGAAGGCGTTCCTTTTTATCAGGAACTGCGGTGGGCAGTGGACTCCCACTAACTTTTCCGCGGGTAAAGAATTCTGCTGTACGGATGGACAGCATCACAAGTGTTAGGTTTAATTTTATGCTAATAATAGGTTCAATTATATAAATTTAAGTGTAGTGTGTAGTTAGTAAACATGTTTAGTATTCTTAATATAAATTAGACTTATCAATGTATAGTTTTAGACCCTAAAATATTATATCTTTATGTATATAAATATTAATGATTTAGTTTATTAATTTGTTGCTTCAATCATATAATATATATTTTATTTAACAATACAAGTTAAAGGATTAATTGAGAATTATCATTAATTGTTACATGATCATGATTTAATCTGTGCAAAACATCACATGTGGATATTATTGTTATCATTATTTTTATTTAGTTAAGTTATAAGTATTTATGCTATCAAATATTTAATCTATTTATAAATACGAATTATTAAAAATAGTTATTAAATGCGTAAGTAATGAATGCGTTATAAATAAGTAGTTAAGATTAATTATTTTTTTTTATAATATATATTTTCTAAAGAACTTCAAATATTTTTAATTTACGGATATAAACCGCCGTTTCAACTATGCATGGTATAGTTTTTTTTAAATCAAAACTCATTTCGTCCAAGGAACAAAACCTAAATGCTTAGGGCTGTAACGTCATAAATAGAGAAATAAGTCAATCATTTTGACCCAGTTTCGTTGTCTGCGGGAGCAGCTGAGTCTTTAAGTGGTGTATTTTAGTTTGGGACAACGTGGCTATGCGGGTGTCATCCCTGTAGACAGAACAGAAACGGTGATTATTTCAAATGGTATTTTTTTAAATAGGTATTTTGTATTATTACATTAATTAATATTATATATCAATTAATCGTGTTAATCTAACTCTTAGATAACAATTGGATTCTTTAAATTGTTCGTATTAATTATCTAGGAAATAAGAAATTATGATAAAGCAATTGTTTATAAAAGATAAAGGCCCAAAGATTCAATGATGTATTTTGCGTAAGGCTATTTTAAGGTACCACGATTTATTATTTTGAGTGTACGAGTTTACATCGTTATAATAAATAAATTATGTGTTGCACACAATGATAGATCAATCGTCTTGTACCTGAATAACGTATCCAACTACTAAATATAAGTAATCAAAATTGTATTTCCACTTTAAATTGTAATAGAGAAAATGTAATCATTTTAATTTCAAATTATGAGTTAGAAATACAAAAAGAATTTTAAACAATGATCCTTTTTAAACAGACAGAAGGCTATTCTACAAATAAGCCCTATTGTTGTGGTCTCGATGGACGTAGGTACTTAAATTGATACAACCTACAAACTCGTCATGACGACTTGTAATGTACGTAGTGTCAGGTTGCAACAGGAGATACATTATAACCAATTTAAAACATTTGAGTAAAATGTTTCGTGTTATTAAAAAACGAGCGTTTTAGATTCGATAGCCGTAACAATGGTTTCTATTTATATCTTGGTTCATTTAAATAAGTCATCTAATAAATTGTGTTGTTTGAAATGTAGACAAGAATACTGACAGAGGTATAAAAATTTTAACGGATTCGGTATGTTATTCACAATGAAGTAATTAAATCTAAATTGGATTCAATTAATAAAAAAATATTCTAGATTTGTTTAGCGTGCTCTATGCAAAATCTTACAATGGCGTGTGCTTATTACAAATTCATCGACTAACTCGACGCCCTGCGACATGTTCAGTTGACATTGCGCTACCATTATTAGTCACGATTTACATGAATACAAGGTGTATGACACTAAGTACAAATTCAAATCTTAACATAGTATGTGACTCAACGCTATCATATCAGGCGTCCTATATATCTCACAAGGAGTGCCTTATCCGTCGACCCGGTTCGATTATGGTGTCAATGGAGTTTCCTTATCAAGGACTAGTACGTATAGTACTTACGGCGCAAGAGTGCGGCGCGCGGGACGCGGTGTGACCCGGATCGTGTAGGGTGAACAACCCCGACACGTGCCACTTTCTAAAAAGAAACGCGTCGCCTGCGCATCCTTGCGTGGACGGCTGGATCTCTAGTTCTACAATCTATCAAGTTTAGAATTAACACCTCTCGAAAAGGCTCTTTAAACTCAAATAGTTTCAACTTTCAGTATTAATATGTTATGTAGTTAAGGTTATGTGGATGTTTTCCGTGAGATTGTAAACAGGTGTACAATAATATAATCTTACAAACATTTTTAACAAGTTGACGAACTTATCTCGAACTTTAGTTACATACTGTATTTATGTCTGTTTAAAAATTGTGTATATTTGCCATTTTTGATAACTTACTGTATAAATCCGTTTGGTTTTTTTTTTGCAAAAAATTACCCTAAGACGTCCTCATAATCCAATGAATTTATATTTTCATTTTTATTTTTCACTTAAAGCCCCATCAGAGACCATGTTTACATTACTGGAGGTGCGCACTAACATTAATCGTGTATTAATTAGTATTATCGTCAGCGTATTTAACTATCTAAACGAGATCTGATTTGCAGTTCACCCTCTGATACAAGTACGATCAAGCCAATTAATTCCGAACGCATAAAATGGTATCAAGGGCAGCTTTGGAATTAGTATTCGATGAATGCTAGGTTTGTTTTATACCTTTACTTTCTTTGTACAGATTAATCACCAATAAGTAGTGCCCTCCTTTAAAATCGCAATCGTCGCATATTTTTAATAATTCAAAATAATAGTCAGCGTTCATTCTCAAGAATTGTGTAATAAATTTATTTGAAACGTTCGAAGTTTTTGACCTTAACACGTGGAGTTGACTCGATCTCGTTGTTTTTTTATAAAGATAGATTTATTTGTTATTAAGTAACATAATTATTAATATAAAATTATAAATATAAATCTAATTATTTCAATTGACTGTTGCTGTTGAAGTCGTCTGCAACTGTCGCTTCGTTTGTTTGTTGTAGTATCCCCGGGGAATACTTTTATGTCATGTATACCTAGATCACCCAGGACATTAATTGAATGTAAGTTTTTATAACGAAGCATAAAATGAAACAGAACATCTTTAATGTTTCGTATACCTATTGCATGGGATGTTTTTATTATAAATATAATTACATATTTTACCGTTTCTAAATTTAACTCATTTGCATCACTTTTACTCGTATTATTATTTTATAAAAAATTGTTTATTTTACTTTTTCTATATATTAGGGTTCATACCATATCTCCCATTGAAAACAGTTTTTTAAGAGTACTTTTATATAATAAAGACTTGTATATGTTGATATAGAAATGAATCCTGCGAACTCAAAGTTCGGTTCCACGTGACAATAGTGTAAACGTTCCCCGAACCGCGGCGCATGACCCCGGCGCGGGCGCAGCGGCCAAGGCACGTAATGTCGCGTTATTGTAATGCGTTGCGCAACTATCCCCCTCCCACCTGAGACCACTGCCCTCGCTCAGGTACTTCATGATTCAAGGAAGGCATCATGATAGATAAATATTATTAACAATTGTGTTTAAAAAATACGTCATTTTTCCAACGTTAATTTATATAATAATTTAAGATTTAAGCTAAAAATTTTAAAATGACGATCATTATCGTTATTATTTTGTTTCCTTATATTAAAATATAATATAATAAGAGTTTTTTAAATGATTATTAGTATTCATAATTCTTATTCCAATCAAAAGCTAATAAAAATTTGAAGCCAAATTGACGCGATATCATTGATCAAGAGCTTGAATAATCTATGATATTCATAACGGATTCACGAAAAAATTGTGTTTTAAAATTCAACGAAGCTGTTATCAGAACTTCGAAAGTAAAATTATTTGTATATAAGTAGTTTTATGGAGGAGTGTTGTATTATTATTAATATTAATAATAATACAATACTTTATATTATACAATAACTTTATAGTTAAAGATATTTTAACCAAGAACCGTTTGTAGTGCACTATATAACAGACCTATTAATTGCTTGTGATACGAAAATCAAGAGTTTGTTTATTTCTACTCCTTTGATTGGAATAGGCTATATGTACACTGTTCAAATGGTGATTAACTGGAATAAAACATATTAATCGTATATATTTTCTTAAATGCAGGACAGTACTAACAGTGTTAATAGAACGTGCTACATAGCTGTACAATACAGCAACTTGTAACTTCAGTAAATATTATATAAACGATTACAATAAAAATCTTTCGCTCTTTTGTTTAGGAGTTTTGTGTAAAAGTTCATATAACAATTCTATCGGCGCTTGTTTTGCAATGTCTGACAAAAAAGACAGATTTTGTACTTTTTCAAATGAAGAAAAAGATAATGACAAGTACTGCAGTTGTTTGACGAGAATTTCATCAGTTTTCTATGTGTAATCGATACGTATACTTATATATTTAATCAAATTATTGATTTTATATTTAAGATAAACTAGATGACGCTCGCGGCTTCGCTTACGTTCTAGAGATTGATACCAAATTTCATCAAATTTGGTTCAGTGAATGAAGGTAATGAAAGATCTACAAACAGACAGACAAAGTTACTTTCGCATTTATAATATTGGTACAGATCTGGCCGAGTATCACCGTTAATTTGATACTTACTTGATGATTATTTAGTATATTTAACAACATCTTATTTGAAATATTTAAGTTTCAATAAAGGTATAATACAGTTTCAATCGATTTCAATGATTATAGAATCGTAAAATCCATTACAATAATAAACTAAGTAATAATTGCCGCAACGAGCCTACATAGGTAATTGTGTACAGTTATTCTGTAACACAATTACTTATAATTAATAGGAACTTTGCGAGATATTTTTTCTCAAGAGTGTTTGACATATAAGAAGGTAATATTAACGTTAATACGTACATTGGATTGTAGATTTGTTGAATCCACGATATGGTGATGCGTGTGACAGAACTACTTCAAAGTTATATCTACATAAAAATGTGGAATACCAACTGTTTACCCAAAAACTGGCCTTAACTGTTTGTGATAAATCAAAGGTCCACGAATAGATGCCTCATAAAGGTGGCCACAAAAGCCGTGGTTTTAGAGCCCTTCAGAAAGTGTGTCGACTAGCCCCTCGCCCCGCATCGCCCCCTTCTCATCACCCGCTCTCCATTGGAAACGTCCGTGTATGCATTTTATAGTTTTCCTACGAACTGAGCCGCAGTACTCCGTCGCTCGTATGTGGAACTTATAAAGAAAGATGCATTAATTTTCCGAGTAATTTTCAAGTATTTTAAGTAGATTACTTCGGTTTCTGGCCTTTATATCGTCATTTGATTTCGAATGCGCTTTGAAGTCATTTCATTGCTAGATGAAAAAACCCATTGGATATTTCAGATTAAAACAGTAATTTACAGAGAATTTGAAATGTAATACTGTTTTTATTACAGGAATCTTTATTAATAATTTTCTTCAACAAGTCATATCTATTACGGCATATAGTATCATTCAAGGTAAAGTAAACCAGGACGTTTCAACAATAACTTGAAAACCGATTTCTGAAACCTATTTACTAGTTTTCACTCTTCAAAGCAGAATGGACTTTTTCTAGTTAGACTATAATTAATTTTGATTGATTTATTATATCATTCGTTTATATTCGTTATATTATTTTAACATCACATGATAGCGTAAGGAAATAATTTTATTATCGTTGTATCCAATATAACGTAAACTAAATTTTATGACTCAAAAGCGCAATGTCTCATGAGAAATAATGATTTTCTCCATAAACAAAAGTGACGTGTACTCGCTAAATCTTATAATAAGCAACAACAAACTAAGGAGGGAGGAAATAGGATAACGGTGCGCTTGCGTCGCATCACAAGAACTTCTCAATACCTCAAACCGTTCTCCGTCTCCAACAATGTGTCATTAAATCAGCGCCAGTTAATGTGAACTACCCGTCCTCCCTCGCTGCTTAACTTAACGTTCTCATAGGGGGATTGTTTATAAATGAGACATCTCAAGTTACAGTGGACATTAGCAAGATAGTCGATATAGTCGCCCCGCCCGTAGCTCCGTTCACAAGTTTTTGCGATTGCGAATGGAAACTACGGAGACAGTGGGGTGAATTGAGGCCGGCACTACCTGCTGTTTCACAGAAACGAGAAATGATTGATTTTCGTTGTTAAGTCATTAAAATATCTGTAAGGATAAATAAACCAGTGATTAGACAATTCAAAATTAAAAAAACAGGAATGACAAAGTTTTAATTATTTTAAGGAGTGATATCTACAAAGTATAAAAAAATTGCAGACGTTTTCGATTTGTAATGTATATTATGCGGATCGTACTGTGATCTAGTTCGTGACGACCGCGAAGATAGTGAAAACGCTAAGTATACTATATATGTTTATATATACATATATATTTACTAGACGAAATAAATATTTAATCTGTTCTATATGCCTCTCATGCGCCGAATCAGCGAATTTTATGAGATAAGCGTAATCAATGCCATCCCCACCAGCAAAACCGTTTCCATAAATAATTGTCCGTTAAAAGTCTGCCAAATTTTATTTTATACATTAAGCGCACTGCGCTGACTAGATCAGACAAAAACAAACTGGATAAAAAAAAGCGCAAAGCGATAATACATTTCGTCTTCGAAATATTACTAACAATCAAGTAATAGCTTTTAATGTACCAAAAAGTTCGATAAGCAATTATGCTTAGTAGAAAAAAAAAGGATTACAAACATAAATTGTTACTATAACAAAAATATATTAATAGTCAAGGTTTTGGAATTAATGTCTAAAATTGGAAACTGATAATAAAATTTGTCAGTAAACAAAGGAAGTATAATATTTAATAACTTCCTCACTTGTTGTCCAGCATCAAAAACTGTTTCTGTTACCACAAGGACTAAAATTATTATAAACGTATATTTAAACAATGAATATGGGTTATATAATAAAGTATAAATACTAGTGTTATGAAGTCGCAGAGATTTTTTATTAGAACGCGCTGGTGTATGTACTACGAGTTTGATTAAATAAACTTTTTGTGCTAGATAGTCCATTTATTGATTAAGGTTTTAGTTTATATAATATCTCGATCTTTCCAATGGATACGAAGCATTAACGTTTAAGTGCACGAAACCACACGGAGCAGCTAGTTTTAAAAATAAAAGCCTAGTAATATTCGTATCAGTATTTACTATTATATCTTTGTACAGTGCCTTATTTTCATTTATAAACCTACTTATATTTATTTAAGCTCTCTATATGAATAATTCTTATGAATAAGGTTATTTTCAAAGGATACAAAATAAACAGTAGTATTCATGGATATTACATGTCTTTTCATTTCCGTCATTATATGTTCAAAATAAATGTGTGTTTACTTCCTATTTAAAAGATAGTGTTGGTTCGATTTTTGAAAATCAAAATTTGACATAAATATGTGTCTTATTGTTTCGTTTGTTATAATTTTTAAATGAATAATTATAATTAGACTTAAGAACAATTTTAAATGACGTAACGGAAAAACTTAATGATTCATATTTAAAAAAGAAAGCTAATTAAATTATCTATAATACATTTAAAAACGGTAATAAAAAATCATAAATATGAAAATGAAATGGGACGGCATAGTATGGACAAACCAAATAAAAGCCAGACCAATTTTTCAATATTGAACTTGACTCGACTGATAATAGGCGAAACACGTTTTCGACTTCCTCAGAGCACGAGGGTACTGTCCGTGAGGCGTAAACACGGAACGCACCTTGCGCAATCACAGCCGGGTTCAAGCGTTACACGAAAGAGACATAAAAAGAAATATTTTATTGCTGGACCAGGCAGCTCGGAGCAGAAGACGACGCGTTGTGGGTTAGAGCGTCGTCGCGAAACATCGGATGTACCTAACGGGCTAACGGTATTACTGAAGTGATGCTTTAAAACTATAACTTTATGAGATGAAAAATCAGTCTCACCAATGACTAATCGCATGGGATGTTTAGATCAAACTGATACTAACAATTTATCACGGATACCTAATTGAAAATCAATTATATAGCGACTTGGTATCAATATATTTTGATGGAAAAATTCCAGGTAATTTGATAATCTATGTTAGTATAGATGAATACTTTCCAACCTACCGCCGAAAACTGTTTAAGAAACATAATTATGTTTTTTTTTAAAGCAAGGGAGAATAAATATATAACGTTCAAGGTATATTTAATATGATGTAGGCATGTACCTACACTAATTATTCCGTTGAAATATAAAATGTTTCATGTATTTGTGTAATATAAACTCTTTATGCATTTATTTATTTATATAACATTAAACATTGTCTTGTATTAAGTCGTGTCTTGCTTGTGAGCTCAATGTAAAATATGACACTAATAAGTTGTATTGTAGGAAAACAAGAGACGAGTCAGGATCCGCGAAGGTCGAAACGCCCACCTTCGAGTAACTACTATGACGACGACGAGTGACGCTTGCTACTAAGTGTGACTTGGATGAATTGATGGAATATTTTTTTTCTATTTCTAAGAATAGAGACTAACACGGTTTGTACAATAATTTAATTATTTAATAAACCTATATAATTTAATTGGTGGAAAAAAGTAACTTACTTTATTTGATGGTAGGGCTTTGTGCAAGCCTGTCTTAGGTAGGTTCAACCGATATTCTTCCGCCAACAGCGATACTTAGTATTTTTGGGTTCAGTTTTGAAGGGTGAGAGTACCAGTGTAGTGGCACATTGGATATAACATCTTAGTTCCAAGGTTGGTGGGGCATTGGCGATGTAATGAATGGTTATTTTTCTTACAGCGCTAATGTCTATGGGCGGTAGTGACTTCTTACCATCAGGTAACCCATTTGCCCGTCCGCCTTCCAATATATAAAAAAAAACTACTGAGTTTCTTGCCAGTTATTCTGGGTAAGTATAATCTATATTAAAAATGGTAGCTTTAAAATTAATTTTGTAGAATACATATACTTATTTTGATTGAATGGTACGGTTAATGATTTAAAAAAAAAACTCAGAAGAGTTCGTTTAAATAGCATGATATTTCGATTATTTAATTAAGTCTTAAATATTTAAATTATTGTGACAAGACACAGATCATGTATACCTATCAAAATATAGATTAAAAATATATTTTATATCGGTTAGTTAAAATTTTCTTTTCGCTGTACATTCAACTACCATATTCAGTCCAGTTCGACGAATCTAAAAGGATATTAATTTATTATTTAGTTGAAAGAAACATCGGTAACAGTATTTCAAATACATTTTTAATAATTTAACGATAGAGCAAATATCACTCTAAACACTTAAAACTCGTATTATAAAGTGATATTATGTTACTTCCATTAACCGTTAGGTATATACACATTGTTTATGATGAAAATGAATATATTAGTATGTTATATAGCTATTACTAAAGTTATTAGTTCTGTTGATGATTTATTGCATTGTCCAGTAAATTACCGGTAATAATGAGATAATTACGTCATATTGTAATTTTTACGAGAATATAATATCGGACCATCATGTTCGAGCTGTAATTATAGAGCACTTAAGTGTCCACCTATTTGAAACTTTTATGATTAAGGGTGAGATTGGCAAAACCTTTGCAACCGGTATACGCAAGACAAGCTTCAATGTCAGCTTAACGTTGATTCATTCAACGTACTGTGCCGTTGGATTCATAATAAAATATAATTATTAATTCTGTATTGGAATATGCCATTATTAATGGGTTACTATAAAATATTGCATAAAAACTAAAACAAAAACATGCAACTACATTATTTTAATTAAGTTGGTACTTTGTGTGCGTTATGTTGGCATAACTAACTAGTTTTTAATTCTAATTGAGTAGTATTTTTTTTGGTGCGATATTTACATTACGTGCACTTTTATTTTTGTACTAATAATAATAAAAATACACTTCGTATTATTTCATCATGTCAAAATATAAATATGTACGTGTTTTATATTTATTTCATTTTTTTTAGTTACTACAAATTAAAGTTCGAATTATAAACGGAATGTAAGATTGTTTGGAAAAACTCTATTAAAAAAAAAAAAACATTATTAGGCATGTCAAACGAAAAAAAAAATGAGTTTCCAATTAAAGTGGGTATAAACATTTTATCAACTGCTTAATCTCAAGCATTGGTCAACCCATGGAGATATACGGATCGCACCTGGCAACGAGCTTATTTTATATTCCATATATTTAAAAGTAATTGAATTTCTTACAACAGTAATGATAGCGTTATCCCGATGCAATTACAGATAATCAGCGCCGAAGATTTTTGTAGAAACGTACCGGTCCCCATAAAATATATAAATTAAAAGTCGGTTTTTTAATAGCTTCATACTAGGTTTGTTTAATTTAATTAAATTTGAAACATATACAAAATTATTTTTATTGTAATGGATTTTATAAGAAAATATTAACATTCCGTGATTTGATTGATTATATTATTTATGAACAATGATGTAATACACATGTATATTATTATTATACAACGATTCTCAGCGCACTTGATATGAATATAAATTAAATTTAAATAATCACTATGTGTGTGAGTCAAAATAATGACACTTACTTCTAATTGGCTTTTGTTATTTTCTACGTTTAATTTGATTATTACATTCTTTACTAACGAAAGATAATTAGTTAACATTATTTCTATTAGCTGTACTTTATCATTCCTTATTCGGACGTTTGCTCATAGGGAGTGAGCCATTGAAAATGATAAATTTATATTAATCGTGGCAGCCGGTGATCTAGAATATGTATGTCACACAATGTGGTCGGCTCATAGCGTTTAATTGTCGGGTATTAACGAGATGCTGTCCTCAATAACGTGGTCGACGCCTCGCGCCACCCCTAAGGATGCTCATTTCCTTGTAGCTGATTACAGCTCACAGACTAAAAAAGTACAATCATAGTGCTCTCCGGCGCGGAACGCACTGTCCTCATTTGAATACAAACGCAATGCGCGTGCGCACACACCCTTAACTGAATACAGCAGCCATCTAAACAAGCGAGACTAAACTCTAAATCGTGAGTTTTAAAGCTTAAATTATGTTACCATTTTCAAATACGTGCCCTCTTTTCAAAGTCAAAAGAAGAGGGATTCTCGCACGCTAGAACGGGAGGGAGCTATGCCTGAAGAGGACAGAGGACATTAAGGGCATTCACCCCGTACCCCGTGGGTTGTGACTAGCGGAGCTACAAATGATGTACAAGCACATAGATGCCTTTCTCTATTTAGGTGCGCACGAGTTTCGAAATAGTGGCCGTGGAACTTTTTGTTGGGAGGTGGATCCTGTTTGGGTTGCGTCAGAGCATGGCGATAAGTTCGGCTATTGCCGTGTCGAGAATGTGCAGGTGTGTGCCCGAGGTGGCAACCTTTCCAATGACCACCTCTGTGACTGTATGGATAGCCAACACTTAAGATTCGGTAGACGCTAATCGTTAAATGACATTTGACTGATTACAAAATGAAATCTGCGGACTTTAGGTTACATAAATTTTAAAGATTCAAACCGTTTAACAATCGTATAACCACATTTGTTTTTTAGTATCGCATCTAAAATTTTCTCAAATATAAACTTAAATTTGGATAACGTAGACTTAGTTAAAATAAATTTAGCCGGATTTATAGTCAACAAAAAAACGAAATAGAAAAAAAATATTGCCTAATAGAGTAATCAGAAGAACTAATTATAATTTACTTTAAAAATATTAAGAGTTCACAAGGTTCATTACTGGACGTAATTTTTTTTATAGTTTTTTTTTATATTAAAATGGACGGGTTGTTTTGTAACGACTGTTTGTGTGATCGTTAGATTCGTAGGAAACGTGTTTATGTTAAAAAAATAATTGAATCAGTCAGGGCTTATCTTTAGTCCTAATTAATTTTATAAAAATGGTAATTGAATCGACCTTTTGAAACAAAATTAAAATGAGAAATATTTTTAATCATGTCAAATAATTTTATTGAAAAAAATTATCAAAATTATATTATCAACCAGGGCACATAATTTTTACAAAAATATTTATTTTAACACTAAACGTTATATTGAAATTATATGTACCTATATAGACAAAATTATCACAATAATTATGTATTTATGCGTGTATTCAATCATTTAATTAAGTTCTGTGTCTATGCTATGGTAATATGCATTCAGCCAATGACGTTGCAGCCTGTGTGTAAATGACATTGATTGCTAGTAATGTAACAAATGCTTAATAATAACAATGCCATTGGTTATGTCATCGACATCAAACACACACGCAAATGATGTATTTGACAAACAAAAAAAATAAGCAACTTGAGGAAAAAACATTGCGGATAAAGTTTAAAAGTTTTTACAATACTGATTATATGATTTTACTTACTATTATTTTTAGATAATTATGTATTTTAACAACCGCAATAACCCTCTTGCAAATATTTTTTTTTTAGATTGCTTAAGTAGATACTTCATTAAATCGTACAGGTTATGAAATTGAAAGAAAAAAAAAAAGAATTTTGCCGATGTGAATTATTATTGTAATTTTACATGATCTGTAAACAATTTTTTTCGGATTTCACTTGACTTGATATTGCAATTATCGATTTATGATAATCATACAAATAATTGTGTTGTAACATGCGTAATATGATTAGTTTTACCATATTTTTTTCAAATTCGTGCTTAAGATTCAATTATAAAATTTGATGATACATTTCATTTATTAAAATGCAGTTTAGAATATAAGTCGCTACCGGCTACCGGCTTATTTAAGTACATCATGTCATAAATTAGAATGTTAATAAAGCTATGAGCATTTTCATAAGGTGTTCATAGCGTGTTATTTTCCATAATTGAAGTTGTTGCGGTATATAAAGTGAGTGGAACTTATTTCGATAAAATTCAAGTACATAGTTTAAAAAAAGCTTTTTAGACGATTCCAATTTCGAATTGAATTATAAACTTATTAGATTGTTTTAAAATAATAATTAATAATAAAAAAAATACTTTTATTTGCTTTAAATAGTACGACTTAATTTAGGTCACATAGTATACATTTTATCATCAGTAGGTATAATTAAATCAGTATAAGTAAATTAGAGGCCAGTCGTTGAATTTTAATTGTTAAATATAAATTCGCATCGATGGTAGAAATTTAATACCGTTGCTTAATTGTAACAAAAAAAGGTAAATTTACATTGTATGTGTCCTACTGTTTGAATAAGGCCTCTTCTCCCTTTTAGGAGAAGAATTGGTGTTTATTCCAACATACTGCTCCAAGGCAAGTTGTTGGATACATTTGTGGCATAATTTCATTGAAATTAGTCACATGCAGGTTTCTTCGTTTCTCAAGATTTTTTCCTTCACCGCCGAGCAGGAAATGTATTATAATCCCAAATTAATCACATGGAAAGTCGGTAGGCTTGAATCAGCAGACATCCACTCGTTATAATCACTGGGTCATCTCGACTCATTGTAACAATTCGCCAATATAATAATTATCACAATTAAACTATTTTTGTTTTTTTTTTCATGTAGTTAGATCGATTTATAAACTAGTTGCGATTTTAGAATTATTTTCTCAAAAATTTATATGTCTATGCCTTTATCCAGGTACTCGACTACTGAATAATCAGACGTGATGAGGTAACAAACAGAAAAAGATACTTTGAAAATACAGTCTGATTAATCTTATGATAAGTAAAACTACCGATATCGGCTGAACAAAAAGTTCCATTTGGAATGGTAAGCGAGCCAGTGTAAATATGCGGTCGTGGCACATGTGTAAAGTACATCCCTCGGTTGTTGCATTGACGAAATTATAACCCATTTGCCTTTCCTCCTTCCATGGATAATTTTAAAAATATCGGTAATTCCGACATATTATGTCGTGTTGTTCTTTCTAATAAAATAAATCTTTATATAGCGAAATAAAAGCATTTGTCATTTGAGACTTACTAATAGGTTAAATTTACTGATTATGAAAACA
This sequence comes from Vanessa tameamea, assembly GCF_037043105.1. Taxonomy (NCBI): domain Eukaryota; kingdom Metazoa; phylum Arthropoda; class Insecta; order Lepidoptera; family Nymphalidae; genus Vanessa; species Vanessa tameamea. The sequence continues at coordinate 5,655,034 of NC_087313.1, read as the reverse complement.
CCAGGACAATTTCAATTAGGTCACATAATACGGGCACACGAAGGAGTTAATTGGCTTTTCGTGTTGATAGTTTTCCATGTCAGTCATCGATCGGAGCAGATATCTCTATTATTTATCCTTGACCTTTAATGCTTTGAAATAAAGCCTATATTAGACCGCTAATATGTTGGTGAGGGTTGTGGGGTGGGTGGTGTCTCCCCGTCGATACATTGTCGATAACGCCCGCATAGTGCGATCAATTTGAGAGGGTTGCAACGCCCCGAAATAGATTAGCTATCGCACAATATGCTAATGAAAAGCGTTTTCTGAAAACACACGGGATATTGAAAAAATCGTAGTATTTTCAATTAACTCTACCCAAAGGTGATGTCTGTAAATAGATAATTTGAATTTAAATATCTACCAATTGAGCGAGAAGATTTTTAACTTCATAACGAATTCTGTTTTTATTTACAACAAACTACTTAGGAAGAAATTTAGGTTTGAAAATTCGCTTCTATCATTGTGTTTAATTACAACAAACAAAATTGAATTGTTATATTTCCATAAGCTAAGTTCATTTAAACCAAACTAAGTTGGCATGGTTTATTGTTACGTAAAATATTTCAGTTATTGATCCAGGTTATATTTAGTGCATTCGGTTCTGTCCCAGACTCGAATTACAGCTAAATGTAGATTGATTTTATACCTGTAAAATTGAAGCATAGAGACTTCGAAGAATGTTTATTATTAATTCATTTGTCATTAGAATAAAATAACGTATCCTTTCGTAACGTATTCTTTTTTGCATTGCAACGATTTTTATTTTCGATTTTGAGAAATAAAGTCTAAAATTTCACTTGATTACGTATTAACATACACATTTTCTGATGGGTCCGACGAACCACGTAGAACTTTTTTTTTACGAAAAGACGTAACTGTCATTTAAAAGGCAATTTTTACTTTTCACTTAGCAATGTATACTTAGTTAACATTGTTTAACGATTCTACATTATAAATTAATGATTCAGATCCAATATTGATTTAGATTCTGATTTGGTAAAACATCGTAAATCAAGGCTGATATAGCCTTACCATATGAAAAAAAAAATCTTACAATTTCGTAACCCTATCTGAAACGATCTGGTAGGATCGTAAAGGATTATATATAATTATATTGCAATATTTCTACATTAAAAAGAATAACGGATTTATAGTTTGATAAAAGCCGGATAGGCTTAACTTATAAATTACCCCTTATCCCATGAAGGTTGCCATATAATATAAAAATAGCCGTACTATTTTTATTAAATTTTTATTTTATTTTTAGTAAAGGATTTTATTTTTTAAATACTCGACATACTTAATGTTAACAACTCTTTTAAATGTACAAAGCATACGCTTTCATAGCAGAATAAAAAAATACAAAACACAAAACATATAAATATATTTAATATTTGCATAATTTATATTCCCTTAAGTTATTTTCGTGTGCAATATTTTTACATAAAATATGAAGTAGTGATTATTATTCAGAGCAAGTTTTTGTGTAACACGATACAAAATAACTTCACTAAAATAATCTTGAGAATTACTTATCACGATTAGTTTATTACAGGTAATCTGGGTAATGTTAATGAATACATTGACTTTAAGATGTCATGAATTTGTCATATGTAATATCACTTACGAAGCTAGGCTTACAATAACAATAAGCAAACATACTTTAATAGTATTGATGTTAGGTAAAATAACATAACTAGAGAAAGCTAACCGTTGCGTTCGTAACTACAGTTACTTTACTTATTGTTGTAAAACTTTTATTACTGTCGTTTCCATTCTAATAAGAAGGCAAATGTATCAAAGCTTCACTTATTAGTGTCATATTTAATAATCGAATAGCTAATAAAAATAATGTTTTTTATGATAAGAAAATAAATACAGCAGGAACAGTGTTACCGTTAATCAATCATAAAAAAACTAATTAAATATTAATTGTAAAGCATTATTACGCATTATTATTTACTATATTTACGTACTTTTATTCTAAATAGGAATTAAATTCGAAATATCTGTTGAAATAATAATAACGTCCTGCCATTAAAAGGAAATATGCATTCATTTTAAAATAAGACGCATAAAGATTGGAAACTTTTGTAATTCAAAATAAGAGGTGCAAGGAGGGACAAAGACGGTCCGGTCATCCCCCTTCGGACGACTTAAAAAGAACAAAACATACCCGTTCCCAGGCGTTCGTCCCCTTCCCTCCGAGGGACGTCTCGTGGGAGACTTCACGATTTTGATTTTTTGTGTTCTTGCAATTAGAAGCATTAACGCTACCTAGGAAACAATTTTATTCTTGAACATTGAGCGGCAACAGATTCATATATTTTATTCATCACGTGTGACATTCTTGTACTGTGATTTAATCTTGTATAAGTATGAGTATACTCGTTTGTTATAGTAAAACTGGATCAGCGTCGTGTAAAACTATGATATATATTTATAAATAAAAAAAGAATTCATAATATGGATAATGCCGAAGTCCATTAATTTATTTGTAAATAATAAATGAGTACATATTTTACTCAGTGGTAGGGTTTTGTGCAAGTCCGTCTGGGTAAGTAGCTACTCTTCAGATATTCTATCGCCAAACAGCATACTTAGCATTGTTGTGTTCCGGTTTGATGAGTGAGGCAGTGTTACTGCAGGCACAAGGGACATAGCATATTGGCATAGCATATGAAAAGGTCGGAGGCTCATTGGTGTAATGTAAGGAATGGTTCATATTTCTTAGAGGACCAATGTCTATTGACGGTGGTGACCACTTACAATCGTGGCCCTTTTCCCCGTACGCCTATCTATTACATAAATAAATATATCAAATCGCATAACGAGTAACAATTTAGTTTGCAGATTCTTCTCGCTATAATCGACATTCCGAAGGTGGTTCCGTACTTAACGTATACCTAATCTTGTAAAATGACGAAGTAACAATATTTGCACGAGCTCACTTCAATAAAGGTTCTTTTGATTTGTACATCTTTGCCCGCATTATTCAGTAACTCAACAGGTATAGATCAATCTCGCAATGTTATTAAATCGTTCTAAATGTACATTCCATCTGGGATAAACTCGTAATTAATAAGGTATAGTTAGAGTTAATAAACAATACATATTTGAAAAATACCTCGACTTTATGTTACGTTTAAATTTTATCGTTTAAGCAAAATTTTATTCTATTTAGTTCCAACGTTCGTATGTTTAAGTGATGAACATTCAAATCCACAAACTTCTGCATTTATAACAATAGTAAGATTGACCAGGAGATGGTAACAGATAATTTTTATTTCGATCAAATGCCATATCACAGTAGTTTTGCATTATGAAATAAATCTTCATCTTTGCGGATCAGTTAAATCGATATTACATGGTGATTTTCAAATCGAATCACTCGACTCACAAAACTATAATAAATAAGTAAGGCATAACACCGAGTTTATTTTTGTCAACAATTAGTATTTCTGTATAACATGTCGTTTGAAATCAATAATTTATTCGACTTCGATTTATCATAATGCGATATATAATTAGACTTCTAAAGAGTTAAATAATAATAATTTTAACAAATTACTTGTAATTCTGAATCACCAACTAACTAATTAAAAATTGTTATATTTAGTTGAGAATGTGTGTAATGAAAATTCCGATCTACAGGTATGAGCGCAAAAACAAAACTCAAATCTAAGGAAGCGAAATAAACTAAGACTAAATAAGTGGGTATATTGTTTTATTTAATAAAAAAATAATTATGTATTATTATATTGTTCAATCATGAATTGATATTTTATAACCGATTTCTGTTTAAGAATATATAATTGACATTATATAGCACCAGAACATTAGAACCGATCTTCCATATAATATTATAGAAGACATGAAATCTCACATAATATATTAGTCGTCTTTTGTTGGGTCATTTCAAACGAATTCTAATAGAGACCAATATATAAAGTTCTTCAAACAACAATGATTAATTAGATTTTTTTTAACTAGGTGTGAGTTATTTCAGCGTCATACATTTTAATGAGGATGCCGTGTTAATAGATCTATCAATAGTTATTCTTCTTTTTATTTGACTATAATCAGACCCGATAACTGCAGTTCTCTTCAATAAAGTGAGGAGTTGGGATGACCCAGTGGCTAAAACACGTGAATTCTAATTAAAGATGTGTGTTCAAACCCAGGCAAGCACCACTGAGTTTTTATGTGTTTATAATGAATCTCGAGCATTAAACGAATACATTGTGAGGTTACTTGCCATTTTAGATGAAATTCTGCCAGTGTATCCACGTGATAGAATATGCTCGAAACCTACTTCTCAAGAGGGGAGGAGACTGTGACTTTGAGGATATTTACAAGTCGATCCTTTACTTTTTGTTCTGTGTCTGTAAAAACACCAGTTCTATTTTCTGTGAACTTGTTGGTATTATTAGTTTCACGTACTAAATACATAACAAAGACCAATGGCTAATATGCAAGTATTTTTATACCACACTACAATTGCTTAAAACTATTTAATAGTTATTGAAATTAACAGACATATAAACATGTTGCTCTCGATAAAAACTTTAAATCTTAAGTTAAAAATATTTAAAAAAAAATGCATATTACTAACTACAAGATACTATTGATGATAGAAAACGTTAGTAGTAGTACTGATATTTTATTAACATACATTTAATTCATAATATTTATACAAAGTCGTCAAACATTATATTAAACATAGTCGCTGTGTCTGTCGGTCTGAGCCCGGAGAAACTCTAATATAATTTTGTTATGGTTTTCACCAATGAACGGTATGATTTACGAGGGAGGTTTAGTTCTATAATTCATTACGTTCGATACACAAATCACAAATCTGCAACATATTTTATCAAATTTTTCACATTATCTGAAATATGAGAGTGATTGTTGATGATTTTGGAAAAAAGCATTCCGACTGGGAACTTTAATGGCATGCGCCGCGTCAACTAATAAGGTTATATGTAAACTTTTACCTTTTTAATATATAAGTAGAGCCTTATTCTTATCTCTGCGAAGCCGGGATGGGATGCTAGTGTTATATAAATGGTGGAGAAGAACGAATTCGGTGATTGCCGTATTCAGTCAATTTTTGAAATTCTAAAATTTAGGTTAAAAAGTCTTAAATTTAAGTTAATTACTTAAAAATTTAATGACTATTTTTGTTTTATTATAAATAATAACAGAATCTAAAATATTTAGCGGTAAGTTATGGTGAAGAAAAACAACTTTGGCGCGCTTTTACATTTTTATATGTGGATTAATCAAATCGAATATTCAGCTATTCGGCCACGCAATTGATCCCATATTCGGACCTAGGCCGAATATAATATTATTTGCAAGACTAATAACTTTTTTTTTTGTGGCTTTTATTTTTTAATTAGTTATACACCAAAGAGAAAAGTTATGCATATTATTGTTTATCCTTTTGTCGAAAATATGAATACACAAGATAACGAATTATATTTATATCTCAACTTGAGCCTTGTTTAGTAAGTACTTAGTTTTCATTTTGAATTGAATATATAAACTGAACTATATAAATTTTAAATTTTAAGCACATTTGTCATTCTCTGCGAGCACTAGACCGGATCAGAAATATGAATGAACTCACTCCCCATGTCGGTGGTGCTGTCACGTGACATGTCGTGACTCGCTTTGTGACGTCTGATTCCAGATGTATGGATACTGGAATAGAATAAAAAATACAATATATGATAACAACCTTGAAGTTAGGCTAAGCAGACAAATTAATTAATTTAAAATAAAAAATAGAAAAATCTTTCAATATTGTTGCTGAAATGATTGTCTAATGAAACAAAATATGGTAAAAGTAATATAAAATATATCCATATTATCAATCGATCGATTACACGTACCAAATACAACAACATAATATTCACAATATATGTTTTTGAAATACCTAGAAGAGGCATAAACTAAGAACAATTACTTTGACCTAAATTGTTTGATTAGTACAAATGTAATATTTTTTTGTTTTGTTAAATAAGTTATCACTTCCAGGTCTTTATGTCGTAACCGTGAAAACCACTAGCACTTGTCGTTTGACACCGCGACCCGATAAGCGTCGAGGGCGCTTCAGTTACAGGTTATTACACTGGTTCCCGTGTGGGGGAGTCTCTTTATTACATTACCGATAACGAACCGTATAGGGAAAATATATTAGCTATGAGTAATATCGTCTGTAGGAACGGTACCTGTAGACAATATTTCCGAGCTGGTTGACCACAAATTAAGGATCTATAGGTATTTTAATTTAACAAGTATTTTTAGGACTTTTACCTGTCATCCTATTTATTATATAATAATAGTTACATATAGTCGAGCTTAGTTTAGTCGTAAATAAAGTACATTTCGTTTAATTACATCGTAAGCACTCGAAAACTTTGCATTTGAAATTTTCACGAGTAAAAAACCAAGTCCACAAATTTTTCATTCGCACTTTACTCAAGGTTTTAGACTTGGTAAAATTGTAGGTGTAAAATTAATATTAAATAATTGTTATTATTCAACCTTAATAATTAGTGTATATATATACATACTTGCCTGTATTTAGTTTCTGATTTATTATATTCGATGTTAAAATAGGTAAATAATGAGTACCCACTCACTTACCTGTACTTACCTGGACAGGCTTGCACTAAGCCTTACCACCAAGTTTATTAGTAATAGATATTGATGTTCATAAATAAAACCAAACAATGAATTTTATTTAAAAATTATTAGGAGTACATTTAAAACTAGTACAGGTTCGCAATAGAGATGGCACGGCATGAGACTCAGGATACACAATTTTACTTCAATCGTATATTTACATGTTATATTTATATTTATTTATTTATTGGAAAAGTTACACCATCATCTTATCACTAAGCACTTAAAATTGATATCTGACTTGGGTAAAATACAAAGTGATACGTCTTTAAAGGTGTAAACAACATTGACATTCAAAAATATTTTTGATAGGAAACTATATAAGCCAAACTAACCTATATAAAATATAAAATTAAATTTTAAAAACTAAATAATAATTGAAATTAAGATCTATGTATTTACATAATTGAATTTATACATTCTGTATGAAAATTAACAAATACGAAGTCCATACACTTTTATATTTAGATTTAAAAAATATGTTAAAATTTTTGACAAAATAATTACCTGTCTAGTATTAGAAGGATGTGACTTTAGTTATATACTTATATACTAGCAATTGGAATAAATCTTGTTTGTTTTTGTAGTGACTCTCGAATTTGATATACTTTCACATAATTTACTCCTATTGTAAACACAAATTGCATTTCCTTTTAACTGATTGCTTTAAACATATTTGCAATTTTGAACCTTATGTGTTTATTCATAATATCTATTATCACTAAATAAAGAAATGTGCACTATTTTATTTATCTTACAACCATCTTTGAATTAATATCGAGCTATTAAATGCTAAAAAGAAATAAAACAGACTATTAGGATTAACGTAACATTTTGCAAATTAACTCGTTTTATTGAATTTCGCTTGTTAAATGACATATTAAAATTATTCGTAATCGCTAGACAGACTTTGGTGACGCCATTTTAGTCTATGATATTCGGATCAGTTTTATGACTCTACATTTGAATAAATGTCGTTGGCACTAAATTTGTTTAAATCGATGCAGATACTAATAGGCATATCATATTATATTACCTTTGAAAATAATATTAATATTGCATCGTTTGCTCTTACGTCATATGATTCAAACAATTTATGTTTTAGATCTCTGATTCCATTAAAATAAATGAAAATTTTAGTCGTTGAATAAAAAAAATACAATAAATTAAAAGAAAACAGGTTCTTCCCGTGTTTTATACGAAAAATGATCATTGTTATTCGTTCCAAGCGAACGCTGTGTCGGATGTGATAGACATAAAATCACCCTTCTGAATTGGACGATATAGAAAATATCACACAATTATAGTCAAATGAATAAATTGTTTTCGATGATAGAAACAAACCACCCCTATTATTCGCACCCTCGCATTTTAAATATTCGAATAAAAAAATCTCTTACAAGAATACCGTGGGCGTCTAATTTCAACGGTATAAAGCTCTGAATGGTATACGAGTTGGTTTTTTTATATTTTTGTCTTCGTAATTGGTTCTGTAATGTAGTAAATTCTCTTCAATTTGACACGATCGAGTCGGAGCGTCGGTATGCGGGCGGGGTGCTCATTTATTTTTAATCTTTGTGCTATGCTACCCGTTTATTTTGTGAAGGGGTGTATTTTTTTAGTTTGAGGCCGTTTGTTACTCAAACAGTGTGGGTGAGCTTTTATTACTTTGTAAATTCACCGTAAGGATTTTTATAATATAATATTTATGAAAATAAAATACTTTGAACTTACCGTTATATTGAGCTAGAACGCATTGCTAGAAAACCTTTCTGTTGAATGGAAATTAAAATTGATTTTGTTACGGTTATCTATGCGTTGTTCCCATTAGATCCAAGTTCATGGCATTTAGTTTATATTGTTCTGAAAATATTTCAAAGAAAAAAATCAAAAGAAAACTTTTCAATAAATTTAATACCTATATTTAAATAATTTACATTAATATGTAACGATAAATTTTACTAAAATTGTCTATCCCGACTTCATATGGGTAAATTCATACAACGTTACTCTCCATATTTCTCTCATTGAAGTTAAAATTTACAAAAAATCTTAATAATTAGCGTTTACCTCGCGTGACTATGTAGTACTTATGCTTAAGTAAATCGAACCTATAGTTTCGGAGATTTCTTGATGAATCAGTCGTTGGTATACATATAGATCATGATGTTGCAGTACGAGAATATATAAAACACTATATCTTTACGCACTTACAAAAACACTAGTAGAAAAGTGACAGAAAATATCCCACTGGTGGGCTCGTCTTCGTTTGAGAAGTATTAGCGTATTCCACTACACTTCTCCAATGCGTATTGCTGAATATACACGTGGCGTATTTCATCAGAACCTTACGATGTTTTTCTTCAACGTCGACCGATCGATAAGATTAATTATAAACACAAATTGAGCACATGACAATTCAGTGGAGTTTACACGGGTTTTAACCCATAACCATTCGCTGACATTTAAATTACGTTAATCAATATGTAACAGTTTTAGGTTTGTGTGCTACATTTTAAAAATAATTGTCTAAAACAACGTGTCGAGTAACGCACTTGTCCGTTAGCACAGCGAACGTTGCGGTGGAATCACTTAGCGTGATAGTTCGTTGATTACTTGAGGGGTGGCTTCATGCATCGGTACTTAATCTCATCGGTACACTCCAGTAAGTACCCCAAGAACAACAATTCGGTCCAATAAATAATTCCTTAAAGGAAGTAATAGAAAGTTACTGTTTAACACAACCCTTGTTTCATGCTTTTACATTTACTAGTAACGTACTTATTATGTAAATGATAATGCTAATCATTTGAATTTATATTTAAATCATAAACTTATGTTTTTAACTCGGAACATCTTTTTTTATAGCCTTATATAGTCATGTAATTCTTAATCTAAAAATATAAGTAAGTATTTATCGTTGCCAACAGTTAATAAATTTGAAATACCTACAATAAGTAATCAACTAAGTGAATAAATTATTCAAAATGGCAATAATGACAGTTTTTATTCTTTCTAAATAGTTTGATTAACTGTCAAATTTAGTTTTCGATCACAGTAACAAAAAGTAAAGGCATCGTTCTCGGAAACAAAGATTCCAATGGCCAGTTGTGTACCTGCAGACCCTTCGAGTTAGAAGGCATTTCAAAACAAAGAAATACAAATGGAGTCTTTGCCCTCCGAGTAGCCCTCTGCGCGGGCGCACAAAGGGCTGTGATTGCGAAGGACTCGCTGCGCGGACGCAAGGGGGGAGGTGAACGACCTTAGCCCGGGGTGGCCGCCCCCTGCGTCTGCGCTTGGGTGACGGTCTGTAACAAAGTATTTATAAAGATCTAAATTTCGCCCCAACGAACTTTTGCAGTTTTTTTTAAGTGTCTAAGGGAATGGACTTATTTAGACCCGAAACGACGCTGTTGATGGTTTTTAATTTTATTTGTGCATTTATAAAGCATTAAACTTGAACGCTGAGTTCTAATGTTGCAATTTTTCACGCTTATTTTTGTATTTGAAAATGTTATATTGATTTATTAAACTATACTAATATTAAAAATGCGAAAATAATTATTTCTGTCGGTCTTTCTGTCAATCGGTCTGTTACGTTTTGACGGCCAAACTTATGAAACCGAATGTGATGAAAGATCGTATAAATCAATCTTGAACACAGAGTAAGGGCATACTACTTTTTTTACCTAACACTAGACGACCAAATCATAAAACGCGTGTGAAGCCACGTAGCATAGAAATTAATTCAAAAGTAAAAATATTAGACTTTTAGTTGGTCATTGCTATATTTAAATATTAATTTTATTGATGCGCTAATTCTTATTTAAAAACGCGTTCATTTCCATACGCTACTGTTTATAATTCAATTACATTATGTCATTAAAAAATATTTTGCCAATGGCATGTTATCTAATAATTTTAATATTAAACTAATCAAAAGCATTAATTAATTTACTTCATTGAGTTCTGATTCAGAAAAAATATATATTTATAAAGTATAGTGAGGGTGCTTTCTAAGCAAAGTTCCCATGATACCTAAATAAGACGTTAATAAAAAAATTAACCACAAAAATTCAATTAGTTTATAAATATAGAATAAAAAGTTAAAAGCACGAAAAATAATCATAATTAAAACTGACCCTCGCTCATAATATTCCGAGGGTGATGGAACCAATTATTGTTGAAAGTATGTGGCATTTTATTTTTAACGCTGAAGTAAGCACGACCCTTATGTTACGCGACGATTTTAAACCGGAAAAGGATATTTGCATGGTAATTACAGTCGCAGCCAGTGATTTATATAGTTTGTTTATATTTAGTTGAATTACACGTTTTGTTGTTAAGTGATTTTTTTTATGGTGGTGGTTAGAATACTTGAATCTTAGCCAAATATTGCGGGTTCAAATCCGGGCGAGCACCACTGAATTTTCACAAGCTTGGTTTGTGTTTATAAATTTCGTGCTCGGTGGTGAAGGAAAACATGAGAAAAAATGTATGTTTAGCATGAAAATCTTTCACATGTATGCACATATGTTACAATCAACAGCAGTTGCCGCAGCAAGTTGGTAGGATAAGTTGACATTTTCGGAAAAGTTAGACTTAAAAAAAATCCGGTGAATGAAACTCTGCAATTTTTTTGGTTAAATTTTATCATCATTTACATTTAAATATTAAAAATCTCCCGGGACTTTCATTTAATTTATAAGTTGTACTATTATCTAAAACTTATATCACTCATAATTTCTCCTTTGACAAGTGTTTCTTTACTTTTTTTTCTTTAAATAAAGCAATAGATTTACTCTATATGGACTACTTAAATATATAATATAAAAATAAAACATATTAGATCTATGCAGTCGAGTATTTTATAAGATTTATTTCTGTTTATTCTAAGAGCTCCCTTATCTAATAGAATACTTACTTACTGATTTCATTTCTGTTTCTTCTCAATGGTAAGTTAAGTTCTTTAATAGGAAGTTAGGTAATGATATAGTAAAATAAATATTTTCGTTTTGATTTTTCCATAAGAACTGAGAGATTCATCATTTATAGTTTAGAAAGTCTAAACGAAAAGATAATGCATTGGAAAACGTATACTGTTCAGAATCTTTTATCGATTTTAGTGTGACGAGGATGCTGTGCATCAAAATAACATTTTTATATTCGCAAAAATTGACAAAGACGGGTTATAAATTAATCAATAACAGTGGTCAGGCTATGGAGAAAAAAAAGTAGATTTTTGATGACATATGACATATCAAGCTCAGCATAATCATTTTTTTTTAATTGTTCTAAAATCAATATTCACAAGCTAAAGGATAATGAATATTATTATACTGTACAGTTTGGTAATTATAATTTAATTTTAATTCCTGATGATGACTTTGAAAGAATCCTTGTTCTGTAAAAAAACCCTGACTATTTACTACGTATTTTACGTTTCAGAAATAAAAATATGAAACTTTATTCATATTTTTATCTCTGAGACTAGTTAGAACAAAATATGTATATCGATATTTCACCTACGAAAGACGTCGAAAATTTCCTGAATAAAATTTTTTCTTAGTTTAATTTTGGCTAAAGTATTGACGCAAAACCAGTCGGTCACCACGTCGAGTCGAAACGTCTGCCTTAATTTGGGTTGGTATATTTAGAAGCCATTTGTTGTACCCTCCTGATTTTTACATTTATGTAATGTAACAAAAATCTTAACCCTGGTATAAAATTGTTAATATGCAATTTCGAAAACTTACGAGTATTACGTTTAAATAATTTTAATAAAACTAAAAGGTTGAAACCAGGTTTGTAGACTAAAAGAAAAAAAATAGAGGCGAGATAAAGAGGATGACTATTTCACCATCAATCTGTTACACAATTGAGTGGTAGTCAGAGCAGTGATTGACGGTGGCGCGACCCCCACCTGTAGCGTCCCCCACCGGAAATAAGGAATTTGCATCACAATCAAATAGAACCCTCGCTAGCTAACTTCCGGCCTGAACCCGTGCCCTCTCAATGATGCGACCCCGATTGTAATCTCGCTATAAATGTTCGTTTCCGATGTTTTTCGTGATGGAAAAATCATAATTTTGTAAACTACACTGGTAATATTTATTGAACATAACATTTATTTAATTGGACTACTGATGAGAATTAATTCGTGGCTATTATTTTTCTCTTGGCTGACATCGTCTTTTATAAAGCAAGCTAATTTTCATATAGAATATTTGCATTTAGATTGATTACTCAAGGCTTTCATAGTTTAGAATTAAATGCCAGTAATAAAGACGTTTCATTTTGAGGTAAGTCAACCACTGCCATAAAATACAGTGTACCGAATAGCACCGTCTCTATTTTGCAAGGCTGTATAAATAAATGTAGTTGTATGTCATAGCTAATTTTGATCAGCAAAATAATTTGAATGTGCCTTTAACTAAAGACATACATATTTAGATTAGTTTTATATACTTTTAGTCATATAAAAGTTTTGTTTCTCGTCAAAAGTAGTTTTTGGTTTATCTTTTCTTTTATTTTCGAGCCAATAAATTCGTTTATTAAAATAAGTATATATTATTATTACTATATACTATAATAAATATATAGTATTACTTATATATTTAAATTAAAAACTATATTTAATATATAAGCATTTCATAAATTTGCTTATTGATTATCAAAAATGTATCACCAGTTTTGTTAGTTAGTCGAAAATAACCGGTAAACGGATTTTAATTTATATTTAAAATAATTGTTTTTTACAATTTACCTAACCATCTTTTGTCTGATGCCTATAGTTTCATGCCCAATGTGTGATTTCTGCTAGAAAGTCGTTAGTTTTATAATCGTAATGGTATAATTTTTATTTAAAAATCTGTTATTTTGTTTTCTTGTTGTGATCATACAAAATCGCAAACAATGTCTGAAATAATCACAAATCTATAATCCATAGCTTATTCCAACCACAAGAGGACAAAAGCCAAATAAACAACATTTGACATCGAATTGACGCAGTTTCATTGTTCATTATGGATTTGCGAAAAATGGCGTTTTGAACGTCGACGACGTAGCTGTTATCGGAATTTTGGAAGCAAAATTAAAGTTGTTATAAGTAGTTCAGTGGAATATTGTTGTATTATAAATAAATATATATTAGTCAAGAAGCGTTGCATACGTAAATCAAAGGTTTGTTTATCTTTATACCTTTTTCGATTCGAGTAAAAGAAATAACAGACGTAATTACCTATAATTTAGGCTTGTCGCTTGCATATGAGTATCATGCATACTAAAGTTTCAAGTAAAATAAAAATTTTTGCAATCATATATTATTTAATTAATTATCAAGTGTAATATATTCACAAGCGACAGTCAATCATAGAAGTAACTGTTATGTAGACATGGAAATGAAATTCTGAAGTTACTCACTCTTTTTGCTTTATTTTCTTTGAATTAGCTTTTTTGTCCAATATTTCAAAGTTGATGAAGATAGACAATTGTATGGACATTGTAATTATATTTTATTATATCAAAGATTACAGACTGGGTTGTTATGGTATTTAGTAAATTAAAATACTTACCGGTTAATAATTAAGCAATGTCTTTTTCCTTTTTTTTAAGTCAATATTTTCGCTCTAAGCAACGATCACTCACTTATTAACTAAAAAATAAATAGTTAATATTCTCTTATTTAACACCTAGAAAAATATTATTTATATTTTATCTAATTTTAAATACATACGTAGGAACTTTGTACAAACGCATATTTAAAAATTTAAACATAACGGCAATTCTAGATAAAAATAAATTATTCATAAAATACACAGATGATATCAGATGAAAATAATGTACAACACGAAACGATTTACATTAAAAAAAAAAGAATAGAATAAAACTGAACTACTCTTAACCTTGATTATCTGTGCAAGTCAGCTAACGAGCGGAGTGCAGTGGTATCTTTACAATCGCTCTATAAGGTTAGTAGAGTGGAGAGCGCTTATCGAAAGACCCATGACCCCCTGATATTGTAGGACGTTTCGACCCTCGCGTCCTGTACTCTTACGATTTGATGATACCTACATCAGCCAAATCTTATTTATATTTTCTTATCAAATTTTGAACGTGCTTCATTGCGCGACATGTGAATTTTGTATCTACGTAATCGAAGTCGTAAAGTGAGTTTTATATTTATAAATAATTTATTGAAATTCATCTGGGTGGTCTAACACATTATCGACTTCTCATTTAGCGGTATTAGATGCAAGAATTCTATCATTGTTTCGCATTTCTTGTTTTATAAGGAGAGTGTGCTGATAGATTAAAAAAATGTGCTCAATTTAAAATCAGGTCATTTTTGTACTACACGTCGGAGGAGCGTTATGCAGTACCTGTACTTAAAAAAAACATAGAAACGAGATAGTAGAAACTGACACTAAGAAATATGAACCGCTATTTGCTTAGACAATGCGACGGTAATCATAGCAACCAAGATGTTATGTTTCATGTGCCTACTACACTGGCTCACCCTTCAACCCGGAAGACAGTAATACAAAGAACTTACTGCTTTTTAGAGGTACAATAATTGATTGGCCCCAGTCAACTAGTGGCGGGGCTGCACAAAGTCATGTTATGGTATTTCTATAACGTCTATCACCACTTACATATCCACACACGCACAACTGACAAAATTATATACAAATACAAATATAAATAAGACATATTGGATTAATTATCGTTTAAACAGTATCGTTAAGGACATCAAAATGAGATTTATAGAAATTTTACAAAATTAAGTGATGAAAAATGTTCGAAATGATAAAACATAATCAATATACAAATTGATCTCATGAATAACATTGGTAAATAAATAATACATTCAATCTTTATAAATAAATGTCTCGGAGTTCGCATAATATTATGTTCGATTAGTACTGATTAGACAGCGGCAAAATATTTACACCATAACGAAAAAAAAAAAAATACGAAGCAACCGTTTAATAATAATTATGATACGCGTGAAGATCTTTTTATCTAAGCCTTAAATTTGATTTACTTCAAAGTAAATCTCGACCAAAATACTACCATTTATTGTAATATAAAACATATATACGATATACTTTGCTAATGTCAACGTCATGTAATTCATATAATAGGGGGTCTCGCTGTGTGAGTGAGTCTATTTCTCAAATTACCTGGAGTCAAGGCTAACTGGTTAACAAGTATTAAAATAAGAACCTACGGACCATTTTTTTTTGTATTTTTCCTTGTTTTATGAAATATATAAAAACTACTAACAATTATAAATGATGTAATAATTATTTGGTACCCATAGTTAAATTAATAACGCCTTGTTAATAGTTCTGTATGTATAAATTGTACTCGTCAATTCAGATGCATGACGTACCTACATGATAACTTGGCAATGACTAAGTTAGGAAATTATATAGGTAGGTAGGTTATACTTGAGAGCAAGACAGTAGCATGCAAATCAATTGTTACACGGAATTTTCTCGGTCACAGTGACATAAGTGTTCAGGTACAAATTTTCCCGCGTATGGTGAGGGGTTTAGGGGCGGGGGGAAAGCGGCTCGGGCGCAGCTCACCCGTGGGGCCTCTAAGCGTCGCCCGCGCAACTCGTCTGCGGCTCAGGGTTGTACGATATAATATTATCATTTATCTTGATGTATATTGACGAAACTAAGATTTATCCCTTCAAATCTAAAATTTGTAGATTTGCTTCAGCAGTTATTAATCTTCAATGTAAGTATAATTTAAAATAAAATACAAATTTTCATTTAATTAAAAATAAGTAGAGATGAAATATGTTTCTAAAAATAACACAAGCCTTAAGGATAAATCAGTCAATTGTTGTAATTAAACAGGTTACAAATAGATAATAAAACTTTGGTACAGAAGTAAAGTTTGGTCCTCAAAGGTACTAGAGTACACGTAGATAGCCCTGCAATAATTTAGCTAAAGGGTATGACGGGGATTTGTGATTTATCACGTCAGTGTAATAATGCAATAACGTCTCTCAATCCTCACTCAGCGAGCGCCCTTTCTCTAATTAAACATTCCTACTTTTACGATATGAATGACGCTGTAATACTTGTTGTGAAGTAGGAAAAATAACGGTTCGTATAGTGCGCCTTTCTGATGCACACGTGTGGGAAGCGTTTGCCTTTGCGCAACCAAGGCTATGCTCCCAAACTATTGGAGCCGATGGCCCGGCCCGATGGAGAAAGGCGGAATTCAAGAGGCTTTAATGGGGGACCGAAGATTTTGACTATTTCCGTTTCACTTAAAATCTTATTTTACTTAATATTCAAGCTATTCGCGCGGGTTTTATGACCTTGTGCGTGTGATGTTTGAGTTTTTTTATTATGTAGTAATGTAGATATAATATTGCGGCAATACTCGAGTAATCCATTGCTTTTACGCGAGGATTAAATAATGTACTGCAATATTTATAGCATAGTATGATCATGTATCTCAGAAATCGTAATAATATTGACTAGTTTATCGTACCTTGATTGCATTTAATAGGCTATGGTTTCATTCATAATAATAACAAAAGTAAATGTGCACAAATAAAAAAAATAGAAAGAAATAAAACAACGAACGTGTATATACATGAAAATGAATTACTGAGCATTCATTTATTTTATAAAACTGAGTAGTTTTATAAAAGAAATTAATGCTCAGTAATTTTTTTTATTATATTAAATTTACTCTATACTTTTAAAAACTCAAGGTCCGCTAAACAATTTCTTATAATATCCGATATTATATTATATTTCCGTATTTATATGAAATATTTTAGATTACATATTTTCGATAGTACAAAATACATTTACATGTGGACTTTCACATACAACTGCTGCTGAATTATCTATATTAACAAATAGATTTGCATGTATTGCAAAATTATTGAAACTGATTTCTCATACATATTCCCTTTAACCAATTCAATTACACATGCATTTGAAAAAGTGAGACAACTCGATATGTGCTTAAAATTGGGGATGATAAAAGTACATCTGACGTGAAGGTCACGATTATCATACAATAGGTGTTTGTGAAACACGATGACAAAATCATTATATAAGCAAACTCGTTGACTCCGTTTGATATCCTCATGAATTTTGCAGTTGATTTAAACAAGCACGTTCGTTTAAGAATAGTAAATTTACTAAAGATATTTTAATATTATTTTTTATAGAATTTTGAAAGTCTACTTTAAAGTTTACTTTAACAAAAATGTTACTTAACGATGTATAACTCTACAATAAATAAATAAATAAATAAATAACTGCCTAAATTTATATTCAATGTATTATTCTTGGTGCTGCTCTTTTAGATGTTAATTTAAAAATAAAAAGTAAAATAAAAATAATATTCTAAAAAGAAAATATCAAACATAGATTATATAAACAGGACTGTTAAAAAAAGATTTTCCTTATACTTAATTGCATATCATAAACCGGAACTTACCAACAACGCCTGTTTTATTATTTGCTCAAGATTTCTATTAACATTTGACTGCGATCAACTATTACTTGTCTTGTTGTTGTGTTGTAGAAGATTTTTATAAATGTCTTCTTATTATATTGTGAACATTATTGTAAATAATAAAGAACGACCCAATTGTTTAAATCAATTAGTGAATAAAGATAAGAAAGTATTAGAAAAAGAGATCGTATATCCGTGCATATTTTATGTATATGGTAACATTAAGCTCAATATTTGATATTCTATAACCGTTTCTGCGTGAAGCCTTCTCACTAAAATCATCTAGTAAACTATAAATTTAACATGTTTATAAAACAATGTTTGTATTGGGAATTTTCAGATTGAATATTGACAATTTGTTATAATAAATTTTGGTTTAAAGGTGGAATTATGATGTCTATTCTATCGTCTACATAATTTATGAAAGGGTAGAATGAAATAACTTCGAAGAAATACATGCACAATTTACCTCAACAGACACGACTGTAAACGGCTCTAATAATATTCAAGCAGAGTGCAGACGTGTATATTTTTATTACATTATTATTAATATGTTCTTCTACGCTATTACGTAATACAATACCTGACGGCCTGCCCTGGTTTCACTTGGATGATATTGATTTTGTATGCTTAAACCTTTCTCGGGAAATAATCTATTTTGTAATAATCTATCCGATTCGAACGTGTATGAAGTATGGCTTCATTCAGAGATACATAAAAACAGTAATTTTATTATGTATCGTTTATATAAATAAATATTACATATATGACCGTTTACAGCCTCCCTCGGCTTCTCGGGATAAAAGATTTCACTACTCCCAAGTACCAACATATTATTTCTTATACGCTATTTTTAAATACTTTTCATACATTGTTAAACTAAGTATAAAGATAAATGCATTTTTTCTTAAACTAAAAAAAAACAGTTTTATTTAATAAATTTTAGAATTACTATTAAGACATCTGGTAGAATAATTTCAGAAATGTCTAAATATAAACTATATGAAAATTAGTATTACATTCTGTTATGATGTACAAAACAACAACTTACTTATTTCAAATTAAGGATACTGACATTCGCTTGTTCAACGTACATTCTGATGTTAGTAATCAATCAAGTATACAGAGAGACGACATCCACAGATTGAAACTAGACATAAAATATTATGCAACATGAATTAAAAATTACTTAACGGCGCGAATTATTATTGTTATTTTATAATTTTAACGAGTAAATCGATTCGTGAATCGTAATAAATGCTTATTCGATATTTTTACATCATATAATAAGCATGGCTGCTTTAAAAAGTTAAAAAAGTTTAAGGTACTAATTTTATATTAAATTAATTCTTGAGTTATTACACAAGTTAAAAAGAAGCATGTTAGTAACAATAAAATTGAAATCAGATTCAACCTTTTTTTGTTGTTTTTTTTAGTGATGGACATTTATCCCAAAATCTAAATTATAAAAATCACCGACACGCGTGTCGCGGAGGTTCATTGACCTCACGTGGAACCACCCTAATTTCACATTCATCGTCTCTCTCTAACCTTCCGCGTTTACTATTTCTATACCGTTCGCGCGGATCATTCTCACGTGCGCGCGCGCCGCACTATGCCGTCCGAAGCGCCTATCAAAAAACCTCTGTCCTTCTCTATGACACACTAGACAAACAAATAGATAAAGTGTTGCATAAACAGGTACATGTAAAAAGGGAATACTGAATATGTAACCATAGATAGCATTTTTACAAATTAATTTCGTCTTCTAATATTTCACAATGTGAAAAAATAAAAAAGTCAGTATTTTATTTATTAGACGTTTACGAATGCTAAGCAAATCACAGCGGTATTATTATTGTATGAAATTAACATTTTAATCGAGTATATTAAGTGTAAACACCCCAGTTATTTGTACAAATGCTGTGTTTTATATTACTTCGATAAATAATGTAATAGGCTTAGGTTTATGTTGGTTCTCATGGATCCCTATTCTATTCACTGTCATCTCTCACTCGACCGTGGAAACGTAGGAGAAAAGGAACCCACTTTTTTCTATCTTTTGCCGTCTGATCATTCTTTTTCATTTGTTTTGTCGCCGGAGGCTCTGAGAACGCAATGTTACCGCTACTTCGCGTTGAATCCACTCAGATAATTTCCTGTTTACAATATTTAATGACGAATATAGAATCACTAAGTTATAAGACATGATATTAATAATGTATTAAATTATAAATTTGCACGTTTAATATAGTTTAAACGAAATATAGTTTATGTGAAGCTTAAACGAAAATTTAAAATTAATTTTGTTACAATTATATCAAATTAATTATTGTATTTTTCAATGGATGTATATTAAATATAGAGTCAAATTATTTCTATAATCTATGGAGTGGGTAAAAATTAAGAACGAAATTGGAGTACTGAGACGCTACGAAATCGCGTAGACGTAACCGAACACAGTGTTTGAGCAAATGAATAAAATACAAAATAAAAAAAATATTCGCGTACCTACATTGAGTCCGCGTATACTTTTCAAATCAACGTCACTGTAACAACGATCTTATAAACTTTGCGATTTGTGGCCTCTTCAAATAAAACAGAGATTTCCTTTGTGTGAGAATGTACTTAGTTATATTAACATGAGGTAGGTAGGCGTCGCCTCCCAAGGTCTCACGCCATGATGGTGGTTGCGCAGATTATCTATTTAAGTATACTTACATACACGAACATGTGTTGTATGAACATCATTTGTGCAGCGCAACGTGTAGGAATGATTAAAACCTTTGATCAACACACCGAATCATAAAACGACTACAAAACGGTACTAAAACTAGACTGCATACATTCGAACTTTTACATTTACCCTACGTTCGTAACGTAGAACATAATTAAAACGCGTGAAAGTAATACTAGGAAGTCATAATTGGAAGAGGAAGATGAGCGTTGGTTTAGTTTGTAGACCCAATAAATTGTGTAAATGACATAATATGAAAAATATATCTTGTGGATTTCCTTAACATATTATTTTCAATTTCGATTCAATAAAGATAATTCAATTTAAATAATTTGTATGAAGGACATATGTACATAAATATATTTTTAATTTTGTTAATATGCTTGTAGTTGTGTGAAAAGGGTAAGTTATTGTAATCCTTTTTAACGATTTGACATTATGATATTGGGACGGCACGAATAATAAAATTTGCGATCATCAAATGTTAAAATTATCTCGAATTTTCGATACGTGTATGGCAAGTGGGAGCAGTCCCCGAAGGTTGACCTTGCGGCGTGGGAGCCGATCAGCTAGAAATCGGCCCCGTGCTTACGCAATCACAACCACTCGGGCGCGCCCGCGCCTGCGAGCGCGCGCTCCGTGCCTCGCCATCTTGCCGATACCCTAATGAACTCAAATCTAAATTTTTTCACAACGTTATCTATGTACGTATGTACTTCATACTTAATATTAAGGAACTAAACATAAATTAATTGAATATACAAATAAAGGTTCGATAATATTGCGAACAATATTATATCATACCTCATAGTACCTAGCCATAAAAAACATTAAATAATGACAATATTGTAGGTTCGTTCGTGCTCTTCATACGACTGTTGTCATCTTGCTCCAACAATTAGAAGAAATGTCTCACATACTAACAAGTATCAACATACTTTAACATCATTTCTTATTTTAATTACCACAATTATTATTTTTTTAATTGCTTTTTTTCGTTACAAATTTAAGCAAAATTTAGTCGTATTCGAATCAATGAAACGTGAAACAAAATGTTATATCATATATGATGTATCAAAAAAACAATTCCTAAACAAATTGGAATATCTAAGTCTTTATGGATTTTTCAAACAGCTCTACATTTTCCGTGCATTATTTGTTACTAAAAAAGAACATTAATGTCTCCCCCTTATTATTCCCTGAACAGATTGTATACACCATCTTCTACTTAGAACTCTTGAAATTTTTATACAAATTTTTGGATGCAAAATTTTAAAAACGTATTTTATTTTGTAATTTTAGTGACAATATTGAAACATTGCAGACAAGTTGAAGTATCGTAATTTGCTTAATATTTTTTACCACAATCGCACAACAGTTTAAGGACCGCCTAGCGATATACCCATTAGAACAAGCTTTACGCTTAATTGTAGAGGAAAATCAGTCAGTGAGTAATCATTGAGTAAGTAAGTATATCAGTAGCTCCTTAAAAACAGATATTGCTAATTTTATTCATAAAAAATACATGTTCTTGTAACTGACTGAAATTGTTGTGACGTCACAATAAGTTATTTTTTAAATTTATTTAATTCGAATTCTAAACGTAATATTAATGAAAACAATATCTATCTGCACTTTTCACACTTACCTCAGAACTTAGTGTAGGAATTATCATTTAGTGTTCAACAACTGAAAGGCTAATTCATATATCAACTAAACCAGAAAAACGTGCCTTCTGGTACGCTAGAAGACTAATATAGTCTTCTATTATTTAATATATCTTCATTATAGTATATTATATATATATTTATTTAGTAAATATATATGTTTGTAATGAACAATCTATTAAAGACTGTTAGTAGTAAAAATAAAATTTCTCTTTTAATATTTTTTTCCAACATTTATCAGTAGGCCTCGGATCGGTAGGGTTAATCGATTTACCGGCAAAAGTCGAGTTATCGTGAGATAGAATTTGAGCTCATCCGCGTAGTAACGGAATACCTCGCTAACGGGGATCGGTATTGTATCGCCTGTCAGGTGCTTTAAGACTCCATACGATCGCATATAATCTTATCACGATTTATCAAAAAATTTAATAATATATCTGTCATATCATTGTATATACTTCCAAAAAGTACATAATATTGTATAAAGTAGTATAGAGTACAATATTCTGTAAATTAAATTTGTTTCATTCGTACAACTGGACGTCAAATTTATTCGATATTAACATTTAACAATTAAACCTTTATTAATAAGGTAATATTAAAATTATGTGATGAAATAACGTTGAATTAATATTCATTGATTTTCATTCAGAATATATATATCCTGAAAAAAAATAATAATAAAGATACTTTTTTATTTCATTATTGAAACTAGCAGCAGTTTAGTTTCTGTTGGTTTTTCTTTGTAGGTATAATTAACATTAAATGGTGATCATTGTTTTAATTTAATTTTAATATTTCCTATTTGTTTAACTAGACATAATTATGAGTTATTGAACTAAAATCTGCTATGTATTTATTCAAGAATAGTAATTTGTAATTATCTTGTAATATAACGGTTTCAAAGTACCTATTATTTAAAACAATTTAAAATATAGAATATTTTGTCTTTGATTTTGTTTCGTAGAATATCATATCGACATTAGATTATGTTTTAATTCAATTCAGCAAGTATACTAATTTATATTATTGTTATCCCCAAAATAGCATATCCGAAGTTTCAGCTATATTGTTTAGATAAAACTGGATTTAAATACAGTCAAGATTTGATACAATATTCTAAACACGTAAATTAAACTAACTTTAAAAAAAAACGTCATTAATAGATGTCAATAGACCTATTATTAATTTTATAACAAACAACAAAAAAATATAATTAAAACGATTAGTTAATTAATATGTTAATTTAAAACTTGGTAACTTAACATAATCTAGATGATTGTAAAATTAATGAAGTTTATCTGCTAAAACCGGATTTTCTGATAACGTACCTACTCGTATATTTAATATCAATCACTGCAATGTAAACTTAAGAGGCAATTAAGTTATAGTCTAAGCGTGATTCAAATTTAATAATGAATGACAATGAATCATTTAAACTCATAGTAAAATCAGAATATGTAGAAAGATGTTTATGTGTAATAAAACATTTGCATTTTCTTTAAAATAACCGAGGGCGCGTGTGCGAACATACATTAATATAAATTTTGCATTCTGCGGCTCTTGACCTACATACGGGGCAAAGTAGTAAAGTACATAACCCCCTTCAGGTCGCTATATTTGAACCTCAAAAACATCCGTAATTTGATTTTACAAAGCATACTATACTTCACGAGGAAATATATTCGAATATATTTTTTAATTTCATTAATATGTTCCGTTAATATATCGGACTTGACGGTAATGTGTAGGAATGCATGGCTAGATGTTCGATAAGGTCTGGCTCTCACCAGTCTTACTCGCGCCCTTCTGAGAACTGGGAGTTGGTAGCGACAGGACGAGGCACTCCCTCATGACACGCTTTACAAATATATATGTATGTACGATACTTGTGCCGTATCGACATGATTATAACATGAACGGTTTATAGATTCATACTAGATAAACTTATTGTACGGAACTCGAATGTGTATGTATGTATTAGACATTTTTAACTTGGTCTATTAAAAAATTTAAAACTCATATAAAAAAAGCCCTGATAAATAAGGCATATTACTCAATACAAGATTGTATTAAAGATAAAAAAGCGTGTACTTAACATATATTGACTTCTAGGCAAGATATATAAAATAATTGTTGTTAACTGAAATATTCTGTAGTTAAAATAGTAACTACTGAGTTTCTTGCCGGTTCTTCTCAGTAGAATTTACTTTCCGAACCAGTAGTAGCTTTAAATTTAATTCGACAGTGTAACATGACGATTCAAAAGTGCTTTTATGAGCCTACTTTAATAAAGAATAAGATAATTGTAATCATTTTTACGGCTCTTATACAAATCGAAAGAAATCCAAAAAGTATATTATATATATATTGTTTAAATAAATGAATTTATGTTACATAATATATTAAATATTATGTATTTACTAATCAACTCACAAATGTAATCTAACGTATTTTTCGAGCACTGACAGGAAATGTTTGATAGTAGATATAATCTCTCTTATTTTTATCAGCTCCAAAAGAAACATAAGTATCCTACGAGGTATAACAAAGATTTCAGCGTACTAATAATACAATATACGATTTCCTTTAGTCAAAAGGATCGGTCTGCAACCATGACATCGCCTCGGGACGTATCTATCGACGGAGTCTGATCTGTTGTTGCTAGATCTCTAACAGTACCCGGCGAAAATTGAGCGTCCGAATCGAGTCAATGAACCGAAACCTCACCGTTAGTCGTACCGATTCAAATCTAGCAGGACGGGCCCTTCTACCTCCCACTATTGCATATAAATTTTTTTCATCGTCCAAATTTAATGGTCGCGGAATGTAGACGAGATGTTTCAAGTTTAAGATATGTCTGATGGATGTCTGAGATGCAACCTTATTAGCTTGATAAAAATGTACACTTTTTATCTGTTAAGATTTTCTTTTTTTATATATTTAATTAATTAAAGTGTCATTCATAATATTTATTAATGTATTCATTTTAATAGATTAATGATAATGGTTATATCATGCTAGTTTCCGCTCTGGCTTCGTCCGTTTGTTAGGGTAGAGGAGGTAGCTGTGTGTTCCATCCATCCAAACTTTTGTATTTATAATATTGAGTTAGTAAGATTCAACAGTACTCTACAAAATTAGGCGAAGTATCAAAAATCGAAGTAATTATTATAATTACCATAATATATAGACATCTTCGATGCAACGGATTTTATTATGTTTATCATCAGTTAATTTATTATCTATACTAAGAAATATTGTATTTAAATTGCGTAAACATTTTTTTTTTCATTATATGTTACGATTACTTACAAAATACGTTGAATACACGCTTGTGTGACACTTTTATAGTCAAAATTTAAAGGGGGTAAAGCTGCGACGCTTACCTAGTTCTATAATCATATTATATACTAAAACCTTCTCCGAAACGCGCTGCGTCCTCTGGTATAAGATTTTTATATTGGCTTATAAGTTAAGCATTATATAAAATATAACTTCGTATATTAACATAGGTATCATAATGATACTTTAATCCTTTATATAGTAATTAAAATTTATAGACCGTAACGTAACCGTACAATATATATAAAAAATCTCTTTTGTGGTTCATAGAACATTCAATCATTCTAGGGAAGCGGATAACTAAGGCTCATTGATTGTACTCGTAAGTTGGTTAAAATGGTAATTATTGTTTTATGATCTAAACGCGGCGATAGAGTAATTACGACATATTGGGTGAAGATGAAATCGTCTCCCGTACCAAATGAGAGTGCACACGTCTGTTAGAAAGCTAAAGGATTTCTTTTTGTTCGCAGCTTTTACCACTCTCGTAGTTTTAACAGTTACCCGCTCTCTGTACGCCGTTACGAAGATTACGCTTATTCATTGGACGTTCGGACATCCAAAGTTTAGGTATTTCACACCATGTTTACTATTACTGTTTTTGATTACTCATTTTATAAAATTAGTCTAGAGTCTATTGTGATCTTAAAATAAAAATATAATAAGGTTAGTTTTTGCTCATACTAAAAGTTTTACGAAGGAGGATAATACGCACTTAAAACTTAAGATTGTAAAAACTCTTATATCTGTTTTTTTATTAAATGGTTGGACTAACTTAACTGTTTAGTTTGATTATTTTTAAATAAACACACATACAAAACATAAATATATGTTTGGCAACTAACTGGCAATATACTTAACATATAACACCGTTGGTGTTGCCAATGTCTGTGAGAGGACGTAAATTTAACATTAAATGGCACACCTTCTCTTGCATATAATAGAAATGTCGAGTTCGGCTTTGATTAAAAAAATCGATGTTTATTTATATTCGCAGTTAAAATTATATTAATTATATATTTGATAAATTTAAATGCGAGATATTATTGATAAAAATATATATTTGTTGGATAAAATCTATATAAAGCATCAATATAGAGATACATGATCCATATTTGCAAATAAAATACAAATTCATATTTTTCTCTGTTTATACAATAAGACTTGCTTTTGTATATTGTTCAGCGTCTATAAATAAATGAATTGTAAACATTTTTTACCTATGGCTCATAATTCCAGTATCCAGGATTCCAGGGCACGTTTATTACTGGGAAAGTGTAAGCCTTTATGCACCAACCTCGTGAAAACTAGGTCAGCTCTGGGTAAGGACTTCAGCTCAGTGACACGATAACCTAGGTCAGGTCGCCACTGAATTACTCTTGCCGGCTCGAAATCGATACAAAAGCTTTTATTTTCCGAGTTTTCGTTGTTACGGAAATATCATAATTGGGTTCGCATTTTAAAAATATGGCAAAAATGAGGTGTTGTGATAAACTTAACGTTTCATACTTATTTTTATTGTAAATAACATTTGTGAATTTGTGTGCGAATATTCTGGAACACGGTTAGTAGATTTTTTCTAAAGAACTTTATTAAATTAAGATTAAGTTGAAGCTGTTTTATTCAAATCTCTTTATAGATGTGTAGTAGTATTGGAAGTTTATTTTCGTGTTTACTAGTAAAATAACATGCATGTGTTGCAATATATAATATTAATTTTAGATATTAGCAGTACTTTATACACTTTTATAAACTAAACTGACTAATACAGATTAAATAATCGTTACTAAATGTATTTTTGAATTTATTACGTAATTGTCAAAATTAGAAACAAATTAAATTTTAGCGTTTGGTTAGGGTATAACCAAAGAAATGACACCTTGAATACAGTATGTATTTGATATTGCGTAAGCAATATTAGGCAATAATTCCAAGGACAATTAAGGTTCATTTACTAAATATTTATTTATTAATTGCTATTTTAATCGAAACAATAATTAATGTCAATTACTTAATTATACCATTATAACATGGAATATTAAACACAATTTAATATTAATGACATATCATAATATTAAAGTTTTTAATTTTTTTTTTACAAGTACTCAAATTTTTTTAGTTTGTTTTTTCGGCAAAGTAATCATGTGAGTGTCAGATAGGATAGCGAACATGCAATACGAATTGAAATCTGTTAAATGTCATGTCATTGAGTGATGTACCCTATTTTTGTTGATAGGTGAGAGATAAAAATTGTGATAAACGTGCTTCAATGCTTTTGATCTCGTTGTAACACTCCACCCCTGACAGGAGTGCTTACGATATTCAATGCATTAATCAAATTAAATGGTTATCAACAAATTATTAGGTTTTTTATTGAATCTGACTATAAAAAGGAATTTAAAAAAATATATGATTATATGTTGATGCACCTGTGGATGCGGAGCAAATGATTTATGTTGTATTTTAATTCAATTTATACTTCAAATATTAATTTCTTTCATTATTATTTCTACTCATTATTTAACTACTGAAATCAGCGTGTGTTATACGCATACGGGTAGTAGGTGCCGTGTTTTAATCTGACCCCTACCCTGACGAAGCAATCCGTTCCCATCATCCAGGACGTTAATGCTTTGCTGCGCGTTAAGCGTTTTCCTCGATTCACTTTTGTAACTTTCTAACCCTGTGCCGGAGTGGAGCGGCAGGGAGGGGCGCGCGCGGGTGCCAGAGAGAGGGTACCGACCTCATTGCCCATTGCCACTCCTCCCGCCGAGGCGGCAGGCCATTTTTATTAAAAACACTTCCGAGTCACAAATCGCGCGCGGACTTTTACGTTCATTATCCTTAAACCCTTGTTAAATTAAAATGTATAAAAATTAAATGCTATAAACGAAGTGGACAATTAAATACAAACAGTTAATTTAAATGGATTTATTTCGTTTAAGTGTTTTTAAAGTGTGAATTTTAAATTAAAAATAAATAAATAACAGTGCGCCCCGCGGTCTATTTTCCGTACGGTATCGCGTGCGTTCGGTTGCGAAAAGTGGTGGAGCATCGGGCATCTCCGGCGGCGATCGCCGATAGGAAGGCGTCCAACTCACCCCGCCCGCGCGCAACAGAGACAGAGAACGCTGCTGACATGGCGACAACACGAATGGATTGATGTTTTTCACGTGGAAAACTCATCCCTTGAATATGTACATGTAAAGGTACGTCGACGATGATGATAATGTATACATCATGTCGTTTTATTAGTCACAGCATTTTATTTTTAAATAATTATAAATTATAGAACGAAATGCGAGAAATGAAAAGGCTTTATTATATTAAATTGATTATCCTATATTTATTTTTAGACGTGAGGTTTTTAAAATACCTTACTCGTTAAAAAATACTAATTTTAGGTAAGACATGTGGCACGTTAAATAATATTTTTTCGTAAGATATGCGGGAGTAGAATTAATAAATATGATTAGTCATATGTTATAGGTACCGGCCTCGCCCCTATCATGCAAATATAAAACGTAATTGCTAACATGGTATCCCCTACGCAGTCTCTTTAAAATCTCTGACAAATATAAACTAGCTACCCCAATAATGTCTAGTAACGTCAGATTATTTCCCAGTAGCGCAAGGGCGATCTCAGTTGCAGGAGAGTAAATCAATAAATTTCAATAAATCAATATTTTACCGTGCACCCTGCGCTGAATATATCCGCTGCCGCCATTTCGATGATGACGACGTATTTTTTGTGAGAGATATTCGAGTAGCGGAGCGAGTCGGTGTTCGCCGCGCGGGGTTGCGGGCTGCGGCCGTCAGTCGTCGGGTGAGCGGGGTGCGACGTAAACGCGGACTCGGACTATGGCGGAAGGGCTGATCCTCATTCCCATAAAAGGGTCGAGTTGATTGTGGTGCAGATACGTGTGGTATGTTCTCTTATGTTAGTGCAGTGATATAATTATTCGCAAACTGTTCTTATCTCATCGTATCGGCTGAATTAATGTGTATATCGTAGGTAATAATGCCATTGTGATGACGTAATGTAACGCGCTCGACTGGGTGCGTAGTAATAATTCGTGCGCCCGTTTATACCGCGATAACGTTTGTGGTCAGCACCTGTGGATGTGGAGCAAATGTAATGTTTTCAAGGATTTAATAAATTCACATCGGTTCTAATCGGATTCTAATAGGATTTTGGGGATTACGATTTGATTTTTCGCGGGTATAATTTATCTGTGTATTGTTAATGTATGCTTTCAACGGTGATATATTTTGCATGCGGTAGTATCGTTTTTGTAGGTATGGTGGTTATATATACCTATCGTTTACACGTATAATGTTTTCCTACTGCAGTGCGCTCGGCGATGCACGGAGTCGCCTCCCGCCGCTAGAGGCGCCCTCGATTTTTTTAACCTTGATTGAATCTACGAAGTATCTAAGTACTGGATCATGTACGACTAGCTTTAAATAAAATGTTTATTATCTTGTTTCGTTAATGCCCTTGAACTTATATATTTTGATGTGAAATTATCAATCTTCTACATGAAAAAAAACTGAGTCTAAAACTAAATAAAAAGTGCATTATTTCTTTTTAATGTAATAATATATAAAAAAAATTTAATCTGTATTAAAATGTCATGATTTTTTTGGCGCGATTGTTTCTTTTTCAATTTACATTCTATAATTTTAATAACAGATAATTGTAATTTAAAATGTGTTGTTTATTTGACTAATTTATTTTTCATTGCCTTTATATATTTTTAAATTAGCGCTTGGATAAATTAAATATTTATGTAAATTAAAATATTAAACTAGGTATGTCGCAAAAGCAAATCTTTTCATAATATTTTTTTTTATTGCTTACAAGATAGCAACAAAATAATTGCATTTTAATTATACATTTATAATGTTTGACTGAATACAATTGAATTATTAATATGTCGTCGAATATTACTTACTTAGTTAAACTTTTCTTTAATTCTAATTTGATTTTTTTTATAATACATCTTTAACATAATATCTTTATCTTCGTAGACATATTTTCTATTCTTATACGGTGAATTATTGAGTAGAGGCATTTAGAAATCAAAGTTGATTGCATATAGATTTAAATGCACTTAAATTTGTCGTTTGTTAAACATATTATTTCTCCTTTACAGAACTCCCTGCGCCCGTCACAACGAAAGCACTAACACTATGAAACAAATTAAAGATGGCTACTAAGTAAACATTATTCATTGTTAAAGATTTGTTGTATTGTTCACGAAATAAGAGAGAATACTTATGTATACATCATTGAAATATTGTTGATAGCTTCTAAGGCAGGACTGGTATTTATCATATCTTTGAAGAAAGATAAAGTGTAAAAATGGCTACGCAAAGATTTTGTTTGAGGTGGAACAACCACCAGACCAATATGTTGTCAGTGTTTGATCAGCTACTACACGCAGAAACGTTCACTGACGTAACTCTGGCCGTAGAAGGTCAATTGCTTAAAGCACACAAAATGGTTTTATCGGCTTGTAGTCCATACTTTCAAGCTCTCTTTGTTAATCACCAAGAGAAACATCCCATTGTTATTCTAAAGGATGTTCCCTACTCTGATATGAAAAGCTTACTGGATTTTATGTACAGAGGAGAAGTCAGCGTTGACCAAGAACGTTTGACAGCATTCCTTAAAGTTGCCGAGAGTTTAAGAATAAAAGGACTAACGGAAGTGAACGAGGAAAAATGCGATATACCTGCATTAACGAACTCGTTAATCCAACAACAACAGACTAACACAACTGCACATACTCCGCCGCCTCAATTACACAGAATACACCCATATGTGCATCAAAAGAGGCCAGCATCTGGTATTCCTAGCGGAGGAGCACCCCCGAATTTACTGATGCCTTTATTGGGCAATGCTTTAATGCAACCGAAGCGAAAACGAGGTCGACCCAGAAAGTTGAGCGGCAGCTCAAGTGACGCCCTAAACACAGCCGCCAGTCCACCTGGTGAATTTATTCCGGAATCTGCATCACATGCGTCTTCAAATAGAGCGGGTGATCAATTACTACGTGGTTCGCCAGAAATGTTAGAGGTCAAAATGTCAATGGATGGTTTCAACGCGGAAGATGGGGCGACATCGGGCGGCGAAGATGGTGGAGAGGCGTTGATGATCGACGAAGGTGATGACGCTCAGTCGAACGAGGCTCCTACATCTGGCAAAGATTCAGAATCAGCAGGTACGTGGCGTTAGAACTTTATTTTTAAGTTTTCGTCCTTAGCTCTTGGTAGAAATATTTAGATTAAGTTATCCTTTTTTGATATTTTGAACGAAATCATCGGTTTCATTAGATCAAATCAATAAAGCGAAAAATTATGTCAATTGTACATTACCGTGAAAGAGAATAAGATAATTTTCGCTTAACTTTTGTAAATATTTTAATCTTCCTTTCCATTTACCTAACACCGTTTAAGATAATTAAAATATCACGAAATTTAAAAAGAGAAAAGCTACTGGGATATAAGCTTTGATGTTAGGATGTAACAAGTGAAAAGTGAAGTGTAATTAAAATATCTATATTATATTTATTTAAAGTTTATTCTGAAGGGGTAAGTGATAATCTCTCAAATTTTTATGACGTACGTATTCGAGAAAAGAAATGCTTATTACTTCTACAAGACATAACTATTGCTTGCTTTTCTGCTTTCGGGGAGAGCTATTAGAGGAATGGCCAGGGGCAATTTCGGTGTGGTAATGGTTTGAGCAATATATTTTCACTCTTATAATTTATTAAAACTCAATATATTATTTACATGAGAAACGGGAAAACAAACAAGGCTTATTCCCAATAGCTTTCCTTCATTTAAGGCTTAATTGGAAATATTATAGTTTTTATTCTTAGAAATTTCGAAAGATTATTATCGTGCTAAAATATTTCCAATTTATTTTTCATCAAATACCTTAAATGTATTAAAGACTATTCAGAAAGTAAGACATCATATTGTCAAATTTCAGATGTAGAAAAACAACCAAAAGAGGAAACTCATCATAGTTTTCCATCGAATGGTCCGGTTTTGTCTATTGAAAATGGATCTATCAAACAGGAGCCTACTTCTGAAACTACTGACGAATATAATGAGCCGATCGAATACAAATACAACCCAGACAGGAGCCGTGAAAATTCTAACTCTCGGGATGGTCCGGTAAAGGATGCAGATGACAAAACAAGACTAGGTCGTAATTTAAAGCCAAAGAATAGTAAAAAATTACTACCCCAAATGTCTAAATTTAGAGCTCGAAGCCTATTCAATCAACTCTCCGGTTTGTCTAATTTGAATCCCGCTCTTAACAGCTTTGATAAATTCCCCCCTGAGACTGTTCTCATGCCCGCACTTGCCACTCAATTGTTCGCGGCTGAATTAGAACAAAACAATTTGAATATGGCCAACAACGAAGTTTCCGATTTAGCGCAGACTAATTGGGAGCATCGCATATTCCCGTCGCCTATTAGAAAAAATAACATAGGTAATGTCGGCAATTACCACGAGGAAACTAACGAATCTGTACGGGACTACTGTATCAAGGAGGGTGAAAATGTATTCCGATGCAAAATATGCGCACGAGTTTATACTCACATTAGCAATTTCTGTCGACATTATGTCACCTCACACAAAAAAGATGTCAAAGTTTTTCCATGTCCCATTTGCTTTAAAGAATTTACTCGAAAGGATAATATGATAGCCCATCTAAAAATCATTCATAAAAATCAGCCAAATGCCAACGAGCAGACGGCGAAGCAAGAGTCTTAATTATACAAAACGAGACGTTACTTACTAAATAAAATTATTATTTTAAAAGATCTGATTTAATTTTTAATTCAATCATAAGTAAAACTAGACTATGGATTCATAAATAGCGTTTAAAGTGTAGATTGCAATTGAATAGGCGTTCGAGTTCTAAGTTTCACGATATAACAATAAGTTTGTTGGTATTTTAAACGACAAAGGTCGTTTGTTGTTATATTAATCTATTTATTTATGTTGTTCCATTTGTTTCTCAGAGTGCTGAACTTCAAAGAGATTTAAGAAAAATTCTATAATTTACTTGTTATTTTGCACTCACTTGTTACTTAATTTTATTACTTACAAAAATTTCAGGGTACAAAGTAACTACTCACGGTGATCGTTGATTCAAACGTAGTCTATTCGATTACACGCAATTCTCATTGAACTGAATTAGTTAGTGTAGTTTAGAAGTTATTTTTACGAGTATACCAATGGCGGAGCCTTTTTTAAACTTAAAATTAGTATAAATTATATTTATTAAGATTCTGACTATTTAATATTTCCTGAAGAGAGGCTATGCTCTAAAAAAGGTTAACTAAGGCCATTTTCAGTAGTGGTGTGAAATGCATTTTCATTTAACTTGCCTTATTAGTGATCTTAGTTTTATAATTTACGATAAAACTTCTCCGAAGTAAAACTCAACACGGGCTATGATTTTAATTTGTAGATTTTGTTAAGGTTAATTTAAAATAGTTTATCGATGTTGAAATGTTTGGTTGTAAACGTTATTCTATTCATAATAGACCATAATACACGATGGCCGAAGAAGATAGAATAGCTTACGATAATCTCATTGAGACAAACGTAGTGTAGGTTCAGTTCCATAAAATGTACGCGGCTTCATCAGTAGTAAAAGAGTTCACTACTATTTTCCATTTTTCTTCTTTTGTTATCGAGATGCATGTATATTTATACACTTTACATACATA
Source organism: Vanessa tameamea (assembly GCF_037043105.1). Lineage (NCBI taxonomy): Eukaryota > Metazoa > Arthropoda > Insecta > Lepidoptera > Nymphalidae > Vanessa > Vanessa tameamea. The sequence continues at coordinate 5,620,277 of NC_087313.1, read as the reverse complement.
TATCTATAGGTCAATTATGTACCTTCTGTAAACAAGTATCTGTCAAAGACAATATTTTAATATAATCGTAGGGGGAAACATATATTATCGATATAAAGAGGAACGTTATATGTAACAATCAAATTCAAACAAATCTCCTACCAATTTCATGTTATAGCAGATTTATTAATAACTTGTATGAAAGTTAAAATATTATCGTTTAGTTTTGTAAATAATACTTAAACGACGAAAAGTTTGTTGTAAAAAGTGATTTTAGCAAGGTGCTTTGAGAAAAGTTTAAAAATATTGGAACCATGAGATGATTTGTAAACTCTATTTTAGTAGAAATCAAAATGCCTTAAATATATATTAGGGAATCGTACTTATTAAATTATTTAGTTAAATTTAGAGGCAAAGTAGTCTTCCATATAATGATAGCGACACATTCTCGGTTCAGTTGTTGAATAAAAAAATTGAATAAACAAACATTCGGATATATTGTCAAAAACATTAGTCTCTTAGCCAAGTTTACACTTATACATGTTTCAGGGCGATTGTTTGAGAGAAAACAAAAGAGTGCGGACGACCGAGAGTCGTAATGTCGACTACCGATGACGACAAGTGTAGACAAAGCATGAAACTTTACTTTACGTTGTCGACCCAAAAAAAACCGTTTCCAATTTAATAAGTAGTAGGTCCAGGGAACGCTTGCCTATTAGTGTGCCTTTACTTGTATATTAATAAGTTAAATCGACTACTAGGTGACTAAGAAATTTCAAAGAATATTATGTATAATTATTTATTTTCATTATTCAAAGTTTACAATCTACTTTAAGAAGCTTCCTTAGGATTATAGAAACCTCTAGGCCCAAGTAGTTAAATACGATGTTTATAGTTAAATTTAGGGATATCATCTCATGTTTCCCACTTTATATGAAAATCGGAACAACTCGTAAATATAAAAAAATCATAATATTAAAAAAAATCGAGGCGATTACTTCGCCTAGTTAAAAATGTTAAGACTGTTGAATTCATATAAACGAATTTATTGTACCTTTCATAATCTTTATATGAAAAATTTATCTTTGAACATGGATAGGTACTTAAAGGGAAATTTAGATATATTAAAAGGTGAGGCTATTATTGGATGTTTCGAAATACTTAAAGATAGTCAATTTAGCCAGTGCCTAAACTTAAAACGTGTAAAATCGAACTCCTTTAAAAAAATCCTTAATTAAAACCAGGTAACATTCTCCTTTCAGAGTTCCTTCATTTAATTCTATACAAATAAAGTATAAATTCTATTGTATTTGTTATAAACAATTATGAAATGTATATTTATGTTAACGAGAAATATCTTATTTAGAATATCTTATTTCTATATCGATGGAACATTATTTAATTAAAGCTATATCATCAATTGGTGCTAAATTAAACTTAAGGCGACGTCACATGTGATGTGACATTAAAAAATGTCCCCTAAAGTGTATGTTGTTTGTTAATATTGTTGTTTTAAAAAACATCTTGTGTTGCCCTTATTATTTTATCTTAAAAAAAAAACAAGTTGTTTTCATTGGGGCTTCAGAAAAGGTGCAGCTATCGACATTTTATATGTATACATGAGAATTTTACGAGCAGATGCTATATATATGATATATATTTAACATTACAGATATATAATATATTGACATATTTTTAACATTATTATATCACAGATTTAAAATAGATTTATTCATCAGCCGTTTCATTGTTAAAGAATATATATGCTTATAATATTACAAAATATATTAAATTCTTAAAGATTTGTAGGGAAATTATCAAATTAAATTTGCAGAGTATAAATTATAAAATTAATTATGGCATTAAAATAATTACAATGACTATTTATTTTCTATTGTAATGTTAATATTGACTATTGTAACTTAGAGAGGTGTTTCGAGAATAATTTCAAGTCAAACTAGCTGAATTTTTACATATTATATGAACATTTTAGTAATATAAAACTAGGTTAATTTCTAAATCAGTTGAGGGAAAATAGTTGTACAATAAACAAGAGCTCCATTTTGTCAATTGAGTCAAATCGATTAACGGCCTTATAAAAGCTGTTTAACGGATGTTTAGTTAGACACTGATTTGTCTCTTTCTGTCATCAGTGATGACGGAAAGGCGTGACATTCGAAAGAAAAAGTCGTCACTATGTTTAACTAATCACCCTCCTAAACAATAGAAGGTATATCCGTAAATGTTTTGTTTTTTTGTAATTGAAATATATTATTAATCATTTATTTTGTACAAAAGCGATTGACAAAATGAGCCAATCTATAGACATATTCACATAATCGCCTAAAGAGTATTTTTGAAAGATAAGGTTTTCGTTACAGAAAATGCAATGCAGTTTTTTGTTAAACAAATGTTGTTGAATAACAAACCAAATAGAACAGTATGAAGTTCTTATTATTGCATAATGTTTTCAAATCGTAGATTACTCTCGGTCTTAGGTTAAGAATAGAAGGCAGCAGTTTACATTTCAATCAAGAAGTGAGAGTTAAAAAAATAGACCGTTCTACACCTCTCGTAAGTATTTTTAAATAAAACTATACAAATAAATATTTTATCTTAACATGACACAGTAAATTTGACGCAAAATATTATTAAATTATATTATATAGTTCTTAGCCAAATGTTGACTCCATATTTTTTGTTATTTGCACATAGACAATAGCAAATGCAAAGTGTAATATTTAGACAGATTTAGATTCGAAAGTTACACGATATAGAATTATTTGTTATTGAAAGAAATACGATCGTATACAATAAGGTGTTAATTACTATTTTTAGAATCTTTAAAGAAAATAATAAAAGTTAAAGCTAAACAGAATGTTTTCTATTAATGTTATTGTTTGCTTTTGTTCCATTCGTTATTTTTCTTTTATACCTTTTTATTTTTTGTGACTTTTTGTAAAGGCATATTATTAACAGATCGATTTGAATAAATTGTTATGATTATTAAAATTAATTTTATAATCGTATAGAGTTGATTTAAATAATGTAAAGTTAATAATACGCTTTCCTTATGCCTTATTATGTTTCTGTTATATTTGTTACAAGTACTTAGTTTCTCTTATAAATTTGTATCTTATATTGTGGACGCACATGGGATAATTATCTTTGAAAATTTCGTTAATCTAGACGACAATAAATTGATGATGCTACGACTTTACCTTAAAGCGTACCTTTTATGGTGATATCAGCAACGATGCTTATTACTTTATTAAATAAAATTATTCAAACTTTATTGAAGAATAAACTATGTTTAATAGTAGCAAAGTAACAACACGGGTTATTAGTAAAGATTAGCTTAAGTTATTTATAATATTATAGGCATAAATTGTGTTGTTTACAATGGAGTGAATTTTCTATTCTGTAGAAAACTAGTAGTCACGAAGAGAGGACTGATCAGGTAGGTATGTTGTCATATGATACTACTCTCACGTAGTCGGTGTGGTTAGAGCTAGTTTCGTTAACATGCTTTCTATGTTGCTCAAATTGACGCTATGCGATAACAAAGTATTTTTGGTTCAGTACAAATTGTTGCTTTTGTATTTTTATTTTAAACAATAGATTTAGATGTCTTGTAAAATGTAATCCACTACGAGGCTATGTTATTTGGTTATGTTAAATCGATCATGGCAGCTATTATTCATAATTACTTAAAAATAATCCTTGCCAGAATTTCACTCGTCTATCTCAACTGAATAACCCACCTTATGTGATCTTATGAGCTAAGGAAAACTAAGGCGTTATTTCATATAAATAATGCACCCACACTTGCCGAAATAGTTCCAAATGCAAACACTTGAGTCCTATTTTTAACATAGTGAAAACTATCTTTTTTGTTACATTATTTTTTTAATTTATTACGTAGACTTAATGATTATTTTATATAGTTTTAGAAGTTTGACTTTACTGGAATCCATTGTTTTATCTAAATGTTTTTTTTTTTTTTTTTTAATTTTCTATAACCACTGCCTAGTGTTACTCAAACGAAAAATTATTTTGCACAGCATAAAATTTTTATTTTATATCTAAAATATTCATAGGAATATCTATAATATCTACTTTTATTTTATGTTTTAAATTTTTATTTTTGTTTCTAGTTTGATATATATTTTATTTAAGGTTTCATATTTGGACGAGTTTGTCATTGTAATGTATCTGTACAGTAAAACGAGCTTTATCAGTAAAAAAACATTGGTGCTACTTATTTCTTCAGCAATATTACCTAAGTTAATTTATTATGACGAACTTGTCTTCTGTAGTTCCATTTATCATGTGGTTTTCGTTTTTATCATGGTGTAATTATTTTCGTCATACAATTTGAACAAATAAATATTAATATATTTTCGTCTTTTGTTTCTTTTATATGCCTTTGGTTTTACCCATTTTTTTTTTATTTTCCATTGCTAAATTACGTTATTTTTTTTATTCTCAATTGTAGATCCACTTCTGTTGTATTAGTCTATGTTATTTAAAATGAATTGTTGCAGAATAGATAGTGTAATAATAAAATACATAATTTCAGGTCGTGGTACACCTGAATTTGAAAATAAAGACATTAAATATGAACAGTCACCTTCAAATGATGGTCATGGAAAAATCCGTATTAATCCTGCAACGCAATCTGCATCTACTTCAAATGAATATCAAAATGATTCCATTAATAATAATACGTTACCAACAGGAGGGAGCCAGATGCAAAGACCAGTTGTCAGAAGACGTATTCGAAGAAGAGCTAACTCTGCTTCCAACGATCCAGCAGAACAATTGACAGAAATGTCCGTTCGAGGCCTGAATCTGTTCAGATATGCGTCCGTCAATGAGGGCGTGTACCAATGCACAGAATGCGCGAAAGAAAATATACAAAAAACCTTTAAAAACAAATATTCATTCCAGAGGCATGCTTTCCTCTATCACGAAGGTCAGCAAAGAAAAGTTTTTCCATGCCCCGTTTGTTGCAAGGAATTTTCTAGACCCGACAAAATGAAGAACCATATGAAAACAACTCACGACTGTTACGTGCCAAAAGATTGTGTTTATCCACCGAATGCCTTCTTCATGCTGCCAGGAATGGAAGGCCAGTTACCCCCTGGGATCAAATTGGAGGCGATAGGTTCCGGATCGCCTCATGGCTCAACGCCCTCACATTCTTCGCCCGATCCTGCACAAGTTTGAGGAAGACTGTGACAAGTATTACGGATTCCAGAGAACTTTATCGTTTTGGACCATTTATATAGTGCCTTTGAAAACGCCTTTATATTATAGGTATACTTGAAAATATTATTCTATAGAAGTTCAGAGTTCAATAGGCATAGTATTTGTTCTATTTTTGGAGTGAAATTTTAACGTACATTTTATAAGTATTTCCAATGATACTGTTATGCATTTAATATCTAATGTTTGTTACATAGAGCTCATTATGTTTTACTTGTTAAAAGTATGGTTGTGCAAATATTAGACAATAAATATTATACACAATTTAATGGAGGCCAGTTACGCAACTATTACGGCGTATTAAATTTTAATATTTACATTTTCTATTAATAGGTGCTTTGCAAGTCTGAAATGAGCCTTCCAATCATTTTCTACTCTAGATTTTTGAACCTTTTATTAAAAGTTGCATTAAAAATATAATTTTACTTATTAAAATATCGCAAGACACCAACCAAAGACTGTACATTATTAACATTTAATCTGTCTTCGCAATATACATTGAACAAAAAAAGTGTGACATAAATGTACAAGGCCAAAACCCCAAGCGAGATGACTTTGTCTATAGAACGATTAAAAAAAAACATCGTAAACGCCATGTTGGCTGTATTTTACAGTTTTAATTCAAATCGTTAATTCTCTAAATGGGTTCTGAAAACAAGAAAATGTTTGGCAACTTGCGAAAATACATCCCTACGTGGTAGAGTATCAATTATTATTATTACTTATTAAAGACTTTATGTATAGAAATATTATAAATTACTGTTTGAATATTAGTGAGCCTATTGTTACGATATCTAATTCTTTATATCAAGTGAAGTTATAGATTAAAAATATATACAATAAATATGCTTACGTAAAATTTATTAGTGCCATAGCACATATGTTAATGTTGTATATAACGTTATCATATCTATCTTTCATTATATAACTTAGTTTTACGTAGGTTCTAGCTCGTCTAGAGCCCAAGAAACGACAATCAGCAGTTCTTCCATTGATAAGGGAAATATTTGTTAGACGTTATGATTAATATCGAGGTTAATGTAAATTAAGTTGTCGTCTTTAAATTAAAAGTTAATTAAATTAGTTTTATGTTTTAAAAAGAGTTTTGATAACACTAGCAATTTATATTATATAATTACATTATGTATAGAATGTAGATTTACTTTATTAGCTACTTAAAAGATTATTATTGAGTTTTGTGTTTAATTTTAGCGCACAATTTTTAAGTTTATATAAGGTTGGTAGGTTCAAGTTGATGTATATAATTAAGTATAGACTTGGATCATTATATATTTTATAGTTGCCGATAAGGTATTAACAATTATAACAGTGTGGTTTTTTTAGATAGGTATACCAGCGCCAGTCAATCGCACAAAATCTGTTTGATAATTGCGTTTTATAAGTGTTTTAAATTGAAATCTATCGAGTCTTTTCTTTTCCATTCCTGTTATAAAGTTTTTCGTTTCCTCGCGGAGTTCGTTTATTCGAGTGGCGACATGTTATTTATGTTTTATTTTCTTTCTTTTTTTTTGTAGTATTTTGTTTTGTGATATTAGTGCTAACTAAGTTAGCAACATGTTCATTGTTGTATCATTATCTTTCTTTTCCTTTCTAACCACATGCTGCAAGGCAGCTTATATTATATAAATATAGATTATATGAAACGAATTATCGTTTTCATTAAGTATTATGGTCGCGACTACGCGAACAATTACTTGGTAATAAAAATTGGCGATGGTTGTCATGGCAACATAATTATTTTAAATGAATTGTGTTCTTTTAATTTGTACAGTTCATTTTTGATATTATTTACAATTTGTTTAAAGCCGTATAAGTTTTTTTTTTTGTATTTGAGCACACTTGAGTAACCATATAGATTTCATATGATTTTAAAAACGTTTTATCGTTTAAATTAACACAGAATTGATTTAATCGTATATTTACGGATAGAGTTTAAAAATAATGACATGATTTGATATTGTAAACTACTTTTATTTTAATTTTAAATAAACACAGAAAATTTTATAACAATTTAAAAATTTATCTATTTTGTAAACAGAGCGATTCAGATGTTCTCGCGTAGTATTTTTTATATAAATGTTATAACAGTTTAAAGTTTAAAATAAATTTCGTAACTATTATATCTTAAAAATTATTCGAAAAAAAAATATATGACAGATAATAAATTTTTTAAAAGTAATAAATACCTTACACAGAACGTCCTACATCTTAAGATTTAGATTCAAGGTAGTGCAATTTTTATACGCGTGTTGATTTTTTCTATATTCTATTGAATGAATAGTTAACTGAAGTACAGAAGTATATTTATTGTGCCGTTTCAACATAAATAACGGTGTTAGTATTACTCTATCTTTGTGTATATTATAAATAGAATGCTATGATTTTCACTAGAACGGGGAGTAAAACTGTCGATAGCATTTTATATAATCAGAGACTACGTTTGTTATTGGACACTAACATTTAATATTCTTTTAGTATTTTTACAATATAAGTACTAAATATATTGTGTATTTTATAACCTTTATATATACGTTAACATTACTACCACAGTTTAACTGGATAATTATGTTAATTAGAGTTAAATTATCGTTGCAAACAGCAAAGCTTTAACCATAAATTTGATTTAAGCTACGAAATATGAAGAAAATAATTTTTAAATGTAACAAGAAATTAAACTAGTTTTTATTTAAGGAAAAGAATCTTACCAACGCATTGTATTCCAATGCAAAAATATGTAAACTACAAATAATAATTCAAATAAAAATATAAAAGACTAATTGAGTCCATTTATTTCAAAATGTTCTACCCTTCTTTTTTACAGGAGGTATTATATAGGTATGCCAATGAAATGTAAGTATAGCCTATTCTAACCGCAAGAGGACAAAGCCCAAAAAAACATTTGACGTCGAATTCGAGCTTAAACAATTTATGTTATTTATTCTAATTTTGCGAAAAAAATGTGGTTTGAACGTCGACGAAATGGATATAAGTAGTTTAGTGGAATAGTGTTGTATTATAAATAAATATATATTAGTCAATAAATGTTAGTATTGCACAATATAGCTAAGCTATTAGCAAATCGCGTGGCACAAGTATGTAACTCTAAGTTTTACTTATCTTTATTCCATCTTCGATTGGGACGATATACAAATGAATCATTCGAGTACTGAATTGTTGAAGTTTCTCTATAATAGACCGCTACTTTGAATATTGCATTTGGCAAATAATGTGTCTATTTTGCAGGAAGTTATTTTATCTAGAACTTTCTTGATATTCAGTTGAATAACTTCAATCGTCAATATTCTCGACATCATATTAGTTGTTTGGATTTGCTAAGAAATTGTGATAATCGAACGTTCGATCTAAAACTACTAAAAATAATGTTATATTCATATTGGAGAAAATATATTATTTAACATTTTCTTGTCGCACGAAGAACGCAAGCGAAATCTTGATTTGCTCTTTCAATTTTTGAATTGATAAACAAAACAAATTATTTAAATAATATCACGACACATCCGAAAAGATTATTTCAAAAATAAACATAAAATATACCTGAAGGAAAGTATTGGTTTATTTTTATTAAGTTTCATTATTTTAAAAGTTTAAGGGCAAAATCAATGATAACATAATTAAACAGCTGTGTTAATTGAAAATACGAAAAAATGTTATCTTAGGTAATTTAAAATTAATCATTATTGAAATTGAACAAAAAGTATATAACACGGATAATAACTAATTTTATATATTTATAGTACGTTCCTTTATTAAATTCAACAGATATAATATGTAAAACATAAAAAAGATATTGTATTTTTTTATTATTGTTAATTTTCAGAATTCCACTACACTTTCGAAGACGACGTTAACAGTATACCGATCATAACTCTCGAAGTTTTATCAGATTCTACAACAGCCGAATATAATGAGGAGAATATTATAGAAATTCAACAAAATACATTAGAAGCAATACAAGAATCAGGTGTACATTTTTTGACGGATAATATAAATGCAGACGAAACAGAGAACAAAGACCAAGAGAATTCAAAAGACATTCCCAAAGTAAGAAATGATTTGTTAGAATATATGACTAGAAATGACGGTAGTGTTGTTTGCAAGCTTTGTGGGGAGGTCTTACAAAGTCGAACGCATTGGTATAGGCACAAATACAAGCTACACGTCATACAACCGTTGAACCCCGCACCCCTCTTTCAATGCGAACAATGTCTGGTGTACTTCAAAAGCAGAAAAGGTAAGTTAGATATCTCAGAGATGCCTATAAATTAAAATCCATTTTAAATTAATATACAATAGGTATCATTCCATCCGAAGATGTCTAAGTCATAAAAGCATTTTCTGTAAAATTTATACAATGGTAATATTAAAATAACAATAATAAATATTTTTAAAAAACTTTAAGGATGATTTCATTTTTTTGGGCACGTATTTTCAAATGTTAATATCGAATTTCAGTTTCAACGTTTGTTATGTAACGCAAAGAGAAGTTTCACTTCTGTCAGGTGTAGCGAGAATTACGCGCATTTTTTATTTGATAAGTGTAGTATGTATTGGAACAATTCACTTCTAAAAGGTATAAGTTAATATAAATTATTTCTTTAGGATATATTGGTCACATAGCAAGCAGACACAGTGATGTTTTAAAAGACGCCAGCCCTGTTCTAACAAATTCACAAGCCGAAGCCCTATCAAAACCGACAGCAACCATTCAAACTGATATAAAGGAGGAAATTGATCCAGAATTATCTATACCAAAATCGAGTGTGCCGAATTACCAAACTAATGGAAAACAATTGAACAGCGCGGTTATAAAAAATCCAGAAACAAAAAAAGGTCATAGAAGTAATAGAGGTTAGTAGACACAGTATTATACTTTGAATATTTATAAGTTATAGACTGTGATTGGGTCAAAAAATATAGTGGACATAGTACACGCACACTAGTACAGTAGTATGACGTTAAGCGAGGATAGCTGCCATGCACACTAAGATAATAAAGTCGGCACGTTTATTTTAGTTATTTTGTAGTGTGACGATTTTCCGTGTGACTTCTTTTATTTCCATCTTATCCCTTAACAGCTATGTTAATAAGTCTTACACAAATGTTTTATTGTAAACATAGCTAAATTCGCAATCTCATAAAATTCTGTAACCGAGTATAGTTTTTTAAATGATAAATTTTAATACACAAAAATATAACATAGGTAATTGGAAATTTTGTCAATTCTTTACATTCTCTTGGTGGTAGGGCTTTTTGGCAAAGCTGTTTGAGTAGGTACCATTCATCAGAAATTCTACCGCCAAACAGCAGTCAGCGTTATTGTGTTCCGGTTTGAAGGGTGAGTGAGCAAGTGCAACTACAGGCACAAGGGTCATAATATCTTAGTTCCCAAGCTTGGTGGCGTATTGTCGATGTCAGGCGGTGGTGAGACACACCACCAGTTGGCCCATTTGCTTATCCGTCTAACTATATCATAATAACTTTTCATTATCTCTTTTGTAGAGTATCACTCTTGATTCTTCGTCTTCTTTATTCTTCTAATATAAATTAAAATAAAAATATGGGCTAGCCTTATGGCTATGTATGTATATTTATAAAATATTAAAGTAATTATAGTAGGTATAGAAGACTAACGATGACCTCTGATTTTCTTTTTGAACTACAACTTCCTTAATTAATAGTAAAATGTTTGCCTATTTAGGTAATTCAGGGGAAAATATTAGCCAATCGGATTGGGAAGAAAGGCGATCGAAGGAGGAGAAATTAGTAGCAGATATTATAGACCGGGTGCGGAGAGAGTGCGAAGCTCAAGGCTCGGGGGGACCCGCCCGACGCGGCTACTCGCGTCGAACAACCGTTATGCACACATAACGCTAAACAAACAATAAATATTCTAAAAAATGACTTTAAATAAATGTTCCTGAAACTCTCATAGAAACGAGGCCTATGTTTAAGGCCTTTGTGAGTGCTCATATTTTGTGCCAATTTTGTGTCAAATATTCGTGTTATAGTGCCAAAAATAATTGTGCGATATCATAAATTAATCTTTTTAATTATTTTTTTTGTTAAAAATTTATTAATAAGAGATTTTATCGTGTTTCGATCGTGCTGCAACTCGTCGGTTGGTTCAATTTTAATAAAATACATTTTTTTAATAATGTTGATATTAAACAATAACAATACCTAGGTTAAAAGAAGCAATTTCAATAATTGTACTAAGTAGTTCTTCTCTACCTTAAAGGTCGAGGTCATTTTCTGGAAATAATATAGATTATACATTATTTTAAAATTAGAAAAATGATGTACACAAAATTAATATAAAATCTCGGTTCCTAATGAGTTAGCCAGATGTTGGATACAGTGAATACTTTTTTTTACAAGGAGGTTCGAACCATAAAGATCTGATATATTTTTTAAAATTTTAATTTATTTTTATACTAATAACAGAGAAATTGCATCTTGTAAAAAGTTTTTATCGTAAATAATTTAAAGAGCGAGAAATGAGACTGGATAAGTTGTTTGGAGAAATTCACTATTTTGTATCTAATATTACTTTCCTTGTGTAAATATTCAAACATACGTATTATATAAATGTTACTTGTATTGTAAATAATGAGTTATCTATACTTATACATTAGCCGATACATCGAAACAGTCCAATGTGTAACTTTTTTAAATTTTATTTTAAACGGGAATGCAACAATCATATGACATATCTAACATCTTATCGTAAGTCACATCTGCCCGTAGACATTGACAGCAACAAGTGTATACAGTTGCTTAATCTTTTAATAATGGGTTTTAAGGCGTTAATAATATTGTAATTAAATTTAAATCTCCTATGTGTCATTTTTATTATACGTTACATTGGCATAATTTTGACCGGAAAAAGATACACATAATTATATATATAAGTTACAGTCAATTTATATTAGCCATTAAATGAAACGACTGACTATTTTTACGTTAAACCAGTGAGATGAATAGCATTAACCAATTCATTTACCATTCATAGAATAAAATAAAAAAAACCTGAAAAAAAAACTGTATATCTATATATGGTTAGGTTAGAACATTATTATTTGGGTAAATTTAAAGAACATAAAAATTTAGTGTCGCACCACCGATATTGTAGGAGATTTTTTTTTAAGTTCATTATAAATTATAAACATACTTCCTACTCTTATTCTGATGATACACGACCTTTTTCGAACATATTATATTATATACATATTTCGAGAGGATGTAACCTTAATATTGCTTGGTACCGAGGTGAGTTGTCAGATCAATTGCGACTTCCTTCAGGCTCCTTTTTTTCATTTTATATTTTAGAAACCTTAAAATTTTGGAACTCGGTGGTAACGGGTTGTGCAGTATCTTCGCCTTGTGTAACAAAGCAACAAAATTCTATAGTTTTATTATTTTGCTTAAAAGCATTCTTAAGGGGTAAGGCTGACAAGACCAGTTAGAGTAAAGAGTTAACAGAGTCGGTTTCTTCACCCAATTGAAAATAAACAAAACAGAGTCTGAAGAAAATTGCGGAATTCTATGAACGGCAGATGAATTGGCTGATGTCATTCAGGCCATTGTTTGAACGGTTTCGTTGAGTATAGTAGCTAGGCATTTCATTGAATGGTTAAGTAAGCTAGTTGCTTGCAACATATAAACAGATTGAGCAAATATGGCATTATTTCTTTCATAATTTATTTTATTTCTTTCTGCTAGATATAAAATATATTTAGATTTTTTACTTATTTTAAATCAATTAAATAGCTGATTTTTTATCAACTACAAAGAATAAAAAAGCAAAGCCCATAACTTTCAAAAGCTAAATATAAACATATGGACGCTACTTAATTGAATTTTGGAAGGCAGAAAATTATACGCTGGGACTTACTATATCTAAATTAAATATATAGCTATGACATTAGTACATATCCAGACGATCTTTGTCAATGTCTAACCACCAACACATTCTTGCTGATATGTTTAATATGGAACATATTTTTCCGGACGACATGATTGAATATATCGGACAAAATCTTTTTCATGACTAAATATTCAATTAAATATGTATATTTAAAAGTTAAAATCTTCCATCGATACCTAAAGCAACAAAAGCATAACTCCAAAAACTTTATTAGTATGAACGGTGGTAAAAACTATTAAATAAAATAAAACGAAATTAAACATTAAGTGTCAAAAAGGAACTTCGAAGAACTCGTACACTAAGTTCTGGAATTGGTATGGCCATACTCATTGGGCTGTTTCGATGTAATAAACTCACGTTTTTAAAATTCACTGTTCGTGCGTAAAAATAAATGTATAAACATACCTTATATAAACCGACGCCGAGCTGTATTAGAACAGCAAGGTAAACTAATCTCCAAATCCTCTCAACCCTCCTTAAAGAGATGAGGAGGCCTCATAGGCTGACACTGTACTGTATTGTAATATTGTATACATTTAAATTCAAATGAAAATAAAAAATACTCTATGACATATATATTTCCTACATCTCAATCTATACTCTATCTTCCTTAGTATCTCTTCTCTTATTAGTGTTTGTAAAATAAGTTTAAGAAATCATAAAAATATATTGTTAATTCTAGTTGTATATATCAAATATTCGTCCAAGATATCTTAAATAACGTGTCAATCGATGAAGTCCATTTTAATTGAATTTGTATAAAATATTTAGAGAAACTATTATAATCGACTAATATTATTTGATTTAAAAAAAAAAATATTCGTGAAACCAAAAGGTAACTGCATTACTGCTCAAATACAAAATACTTCTTTTTATGAAATTATAAACGAACAAGAAAAGCTTTCCAACGGTAACGTTTATGTTTTAAATTTTAATAGTATTTATTTTATTCACGTTCTATTAAAATGGAATGATACATACCTGACGATTTTTGCGTCGACGAAATAAGTCAACCAGATCTTATAATAGTTATCGTACATACATAATTGTTTAAACTAAAATCTCCCGTTTCCGTTTTCCTTTAAATATATATTAATTTTATCAAATATTATCTATGTAATATATATTTACGTAATAAATGTTTAAATTAACATCGTACGAACAATCTCAAAGTTAAAAGATATTAAATTGTGAAAACAGTATTAATATATCATAATGATATATGTAGATAGTTATATAAAATTAAACGCTCAAATTAATATTTCTTTAATTAGGTAATTTAACATTCTATATGTGTGCAATATTTTGTAATATAAAATTACTAATCTACCATTCCAGTGTATTTTAAACGATAATATTTAATTCATTGTATAAATTAATGTTATTTGTTTCATATACATGAAATAATGTGACAATTTAAAAAATATTGATATACGAAAACTGTGATGAATGTGGCTCAGATAATAAAATAGTATGAAAAACGAATTGCTTTCTTACGTTTACTTTAAATGAACGCATTTTTTCCTTTATTATATCTATCGATACCTATTAAATATTTATCTTTTGATCGGTTGTAGTAATAAGAAAACAATATAAACTATCGTACGTTGCATATATTGCAAAACGGTTATGAGCTTGGTTTATCTCTAATAGACACGAAAGACATATTTAGCCTTTAAAAAAAAATATTTACAAAACACTGTTAAAGAAATAAAAAAATGCCAATAAATAAATTTATAGATGTGTAGCTACAGCAGCGCCATTTTGGCGATATAAGGATGTTTTATTTCATAATTTTTTGGAAAGTCCATATACGATACTACTGCTAACCTCTACACTCCATAGATCACAGTTTAATTTAAAAGACATAACATTTTAGGTATCGAAACCTTTTATAATTACATATATATGAATAATAATATTAGCAAAACTCTGGTCTATGAATATTTCTTCAATTTACATAATTGAGATTCCACTGTAGTAATTATAGTGCTCAGTGTGATAGACAAAACGAAACGTCAGGGTATATTTGAGATTAATCCTCAGCATTTATCAATTGTCACTGTCAGTTGTCATTTTCAACTTCATCTTATCGTTTGTTTTGAATCAAATTATCAAATAAAAAATATAGAAAATAAGTGAAAGGAATACATTATAATATTTATAATTTTATAAAAAAAATTTAAACTTTACTTACATTGTCTCTTACTTAATGTGTTTTTCACTATGCCACAGATCTTTCAAGTGTTAAGATGCTATAGGTGCTCAGTTTTTCAGGTAAATTTAAAATAACATTAGATTCTTTATGGATTTTAAAGCAGTATTTACTGTTTATTTAAAAAAATAACAATCATTAGTGCTATTTATTTAAAGGTTCATCAAACAAGAAAGGACAATAAATGGGTGTGTAAAATTTGTGGAGAGAAACAATCCGTTAAAAGACACTATGGCATAGGAACGAGTAGAGACTGCAGGACACATGTTCAGGAACTAAATAAATTGAGAGGAGATCAAGAGCAAACATCAGTAAACACAGTTGATTCTGAGGATAGTGAATATGATGAAAGTATTAATAATACTAACCCTAACATTGATGATAGAAAAGCTTTAGTTAAGATCAATAAGGAAAGTAAATGGTCAGCTTATATAGACGAACCAGAACAACAATTTGAAACCAGTGAACCGGAATACATTTATAATAAAGAAATCATTCTTGAAATACCACGGAAACGAAAGTTGAATAGAAAGGCACAAAAAATAAAGCAATTTCGAAAATCTATTGATAATAATAAAGAAAATAGTACAAGTGATATACAAAATCACATAGAAAATGAATTAGACTTTATAGAATCGTCTACTTCAAATATTATTACTTTGTCTACTACCAATATAGGAAATTTTAGCCCAGAAATAATAGATGAGTGTCACAAAACAAAATTAAATTCACAGGTGGTTACTACAAGCACAAAAACAGAAAATGAAATAACAAATTTCTTACTAAATAAAGTTAATAAAGATTCGAAATGGGCACAATATGTTGACACTGAAGGTATAAATGAAAGTTTTGATGGAGCAACAGAAAAAAACTGCACTAAACAACCTTTATTTTCACTGTGTGATGATAGTGAAATAGATACAATATTAGACCTGTAATTATTGCTACCTTTAAAAATTAAACAATTCAAAAGTTATTTTAGTTTTATTAATAAATCGATACACAAGACATTCCAAAGATAAATGCCAAACTCTTTTAAGAAAAACTATTAGACATTTGACAACTAATATTACATGTCTATGATAACATCCTTATTTGTCACATGGCAACAACATCATATCACTTTTTACTTCTAATAGATAAAACACTACAAACATACTTCCCTAACACATCCGTTATTCCCAACCAAATCCTCTGTTTTTCGCTGGATGTTTAAGAAACAATAAAATTTTACAGTCAGTTTAGAGCAATACTTATTATTACATATTGATCTTACAAAGTTTTAATATATAAACTTGCTAAGGACTAATATGAAATATAATACTTTATGGTAGTAATGCAATAACTTGCAATAATAATCTAAGAGTCTAATAAGTATAAGAGTACTAATGTAGCGATCTCATGAAAATCAGGGAAGACTGTAAATACTTGCCATTTTGCTATTAAAATACTTTGACAATAATTGCGTAGGTACTTAATTTCTGTAATACATTTTTTTAAATAAAAGAGGGATACAGGCACAGTAGCAAAGATTATCACTACAAGCACTATCCTGAGATAAATGTATTTTTAATAAGTAATGTAAATATACACTGATAATGTTTGATTATAATAGGAAGCCCTACAAGATTCGATGTCGTTTTACTAACAATACACTGTTTATACGATTGCTATACCTCATTCAACCTTTTCGCTGCATTTTGTGCTTTAAGGTTTATCTTTGTATTTTTTTTACTTGGTTCAATAATGCCAAGAAACTATGACAATTCCATATAAATATTTCCAATAAATTAAATCGACTAGAACGCCATCGTATGTCGGCGCCGATGTATCTCCCGTGCTCTGGCATATCGTCGACCGTATCCGTTCCATCGCCATGATCTATATTAAAAAAAAAAAACAAAAACGTTTAGATCGTCATTATACATTACAAGTATATTATAATAAACCATTTAGAAATATTCGTAAATATCTTTTGAAACTGTGTATATTTTACTATCTTTGTAATTATTTTAAATTTTGATTTTTCATAAAAACAGTACATTGATATATACCAACTTATTCCAGTTGAATTAATAATATTTTTTATTTAATTTCATCCAAAACAAGTGAATCCGTCTTATGGGTTGCAATTATTCAATATGGCTCTCACAAATTAGTGTACAGTGTACGTTGACAAGTCGTTTACCCAAAGTATTAACGACAACCGTATATACGATAATATTAACAGCATCGTTTTTTTTTCTTATAAGTATTTAAAGTAGATTAATTTCAAGATAACTTTAAATTACCTTCCATTGTAGCCAAGTGGTTCGCCTACGTACATAAGATCGTCTTCATATCGTCTGCTTATATCCTCATTGCTACCTGAAAATAAATAAAGATTATTTCCCGACCAACCATTTCAATTCAATCATTTTTAATTTCTTAACTAACCAGATAAGTTTGAATGAGAGTATCTCCTGCATGACGGTCCGCGACAATTCAACAGTTGGTGCAATTGATTATGGAAATATTCCTTTTCTGATGCCGTCAAATATTTCACCCGATTTTGTGTTTCGAATGGATCTGTAAAAATACAAGAAAAATAGTGAATATCTATGATTTATATAATGTTATGTAACGATTAACGATTGTCTTTGGAAACAACTTTTAACGAAGACTTAGTAGGGTTATTAATATGTTTATAATTTTATTATACTATTATAAAGTCTTATGTATTTTGTATTTGGGTCACTTATTAAATAAAATAATGATGTAATCCAACATACCAATACGTAAATTGTAATAAGTAATTAATCCAGTGACAAATTCACAGTAGAGTAAGTTGTGGGTAGCATTGATTGTTCTAACGCAGTTATACGTATTGTTGGAAGAGCTCATGCAGAAACAAAATGGACCAGCGGTCCATAGCGGTGCGGTACGCCAATGGTCATTGTCATGTCGGAAACAATTCATGCGTTCTGATTCACATAGCCTTTCCAATTCCGCCTGAAAATTAAACACAATAAGACACTTTGACTACGTCTACGTAAACGTAAAACATTTTTACAATGCCTACTATGTTTTATTTATCATTTTCAAATCATTAATATTTCAAAATTCAAATAGGTACATACCTTCTTTTTTGCTTTTCTCAACTTTTTTCGTAGTCTCTGTTCCTTTAGTTTCCTACGTTCTTCTCTAGCTTTCTGTGCTGCTTCCAAATACGATTGGCCTATTGGCTTTATTTTGCTGCAAGTACATGTTAATATATTTCAACAGTTTTTTAATACCATCATACAAATAAAAGAAAAAGTTAAACTTACCGATTTTCCTCACAGTAACACACGTGTTGATCTTCATTTTCAATAAATAAAGGATGGAGCCTCTTTTGAAACACGTCTGGAGGTTTTCCAAATATACCATTGTTGTTAGAACTTCCTTTGTTTGGATTTCGTTGTTCATACTCGGATGCGTCAAATCTGGTGGGTCCTAATGTACCAATTGTGGTTCTTGGTCTCGTTGAGGGTTTACTTGTTGTAGTGTGATGACTGGCTGTTGTTATTGGTAAGATTGTGCTTGACTTATGAGTAGAAATAACTTTATCCACTGCTGAACTATAATAATGTAATGTTGAGAAAAAATCAATAGGTGTTGTTTTCCAATCGCTTGTTACTTGCGTTGGATTTTCATTGGTGCTATTGATATCCTTTTGTTTTGTTATTTCAGTTGCAGTGATATCCTCAAATTCTGTGGTAATGCTCTGCTGCGTGCTTTTTTCCTCAATTAAATTTTCTTGAAAGGAATTTCCTTCGGTTACAATTGTGGTAGATGAGAGCATGGGTATTTCATCCACATGATGAGTCAGATTTGTAAGATTTTCGCCATGATCGTGAACAGTAATGTTTAGGATTTTCATCACCGTCTCTGTGGAGGTTTCATTTTTCAGCTGCGTATCAAAAATATCGTCCCTGGTGTTAGCATTTACTGTTGGTATTATGTATTCGTTTGATTGCCTAAACTTTTTATCAAACAAGGTCGCGTTTCTGTGTTTGGTTTTTAATCTATGTAAACGATTTTTTCTAAAAGTGTCCTTAGTGTTATTCTCATGACTTACAGTTTTATTAAGTAATTGATTGCTAAGATATGTAGGTGTTATGGTTTGTACTTCGACTGCAGGTTTACTAATTTTTAAATGCCTCTTTATTTCTTTTAAGTCTTCTAATTTTGTTCTAAGTTGTCTTATTTGGTCTTCTAAGCTTAATCTATTTGTATGCCATGCCTTCAAGTCATTATAAATAACTTGTGAACAATTAACTGTTCCATCCTTTTCTATCTTACATTCTAATGATGATTCATTATTGTTTAACATTGGATCGTCTCTTTGTTTATGTTTATTATGATTCCAATGTTGAGCTCTTCTTTTGCTTCTCTTATGATCTATATTATCTTTGGTACGTTCGTAAGCCTTAAGAAATGCCTCAGTTTCTTTTATAAGTTTGTCAATGTTGTTTACTATATTTCTTTTTTCTGATTCATCAACAGGTTCGTTTTTGAAACTCAAATGTCCAATGCTTGGATTTTCCTCGAGAATACTATCTACAGTATTAGGTTCAAATACATCATTGCTTATTGATCTCTTACTTCTTGTATTATTATCCTTCTGTAACTCAACTGGTCTTCTAGCAATTGTACCATCAGTCTCTAATCTTGTATAAACAAGTCCACTTGGAGTAAAACAAGCACATTTTTTCGTACTCATCTTTGGTTGTGGAGAATTGATGTCTGGCTAAAAACATTACAATGATGAATATTCAGGTGTTTTAATATTTCTTAAAATGTGCTAATCGAACTTAAAATTACCTCATATTTGCATTTGTGTTTACGCCATCGTCCATTAACCAGTACACATTTCCACTTCCGTCCAATGGAGCAAGGGGCACGCAATTCAGCTTTAGAGCATTCAGCTGCTAAGCGTGCTGCTTTTCCATTTATAATACTAGTTTCGATTTCTGTAATAGTTATGTTTATATTAATTGTAGTTATATAGTTGTGAAATACAATTTCCCTTTCAAATACATTATTTATTATCTTAACTTTAAGTTTGAATATACCTGCGTTTAAGTAATTAAATTGACTATTAGTGCCTGCCTCTTCAGCATCCAAAACCTTTTCTAAACTTGCTTCTAGGATTGGATTGTGACTCTCATTGGATATAAATTGTTCCGAAGATTTATTTGAAGTATCGCTTGCTTCTGCACTTTCCTAAAATAAAAAATAAGTGGTATAGAGAAAAAAATGCATTATTATATAATAAATATCATGTAAAATAATAAAAAACTCAATGAACTCACGTTGTCATCAGTATCGTCGTCATCGTCAAGCTCCAAGAAATCATCCTCTGAATCACTTTCGAAATCTCCACTTTCTGAAGACGTATCTTGTGGTTGTGCAGTAGTTGATTTCTCGTTCATTTCCCGACTATATTTCTGCGCACGCAATCTTTCCTCCATCAAATGGGCTTGCGTTTCACGTCGTCCAGAACTATTTGAAACAGATTTCTTTTTTATCCCTTTTTTTATTCAATCCGTTGAAAAATTATAAGGTAGCCGATGCATACATTAATACATAATCAAAAATGTCCTTTTTTTCTCCCTGGAAAACGCGTTATGCCTTTCCACCAGGTAGAAGTGGAGGGGGCGGGGGTATATGGGGCTCGCCGATGCCTTGGACGCCGAATGCGCCACGGTACACCGGAATACCCACTAAAAAACGAGCGGTACCCTCTCCGTGTTATCGGCGGGCGCCACGGGATCGCTTTCGCATGCTACCGTGACGCCCTGACGTTCGGCCCGCCTATGCGGGCCTCCTACACCGGGGTAATCAATAAAAAATCAAAAATGCCCTCTGTCAACTATAAGTACACAAAAATTGTTTATAATCTAGGGTGCATCTATTTTGCTAAATGTATTGATTAATTTACGCTCGAAATTCTTATATCTTAAGAATTATAAAATACATATTAACGTATGTATTTAAATTACCTCTCAACAAGGAATGTGTCAGGCCAGTGAGCAGCAGCAGCTCGTCTTCGCCGGGGTTGTAGTAACGGCAGTAAAGATCTGCCATCCATGTGAGCTGGCGGCTCTACTCCACCCATATCCAGAAACGTTGGTGCCAGGTCAATGTTAAGAACGATATCGTCTACCCTATTAAATCAAAAATACAATATACAGGAAAATATTATATTTAAAAAATGCAGATAGATTTTCAAATATAATTATACTTACACTGTACCCGGTTCGACACCAGGCCCACGAACAAGAAACGGTACACGAATATCAAACTCGAAAGGAAAGCTTTTTCCTTTAACCAGTCCGAACTGGCCCAGATGATAACCGTGATCCGATGTGTAGACTAGGTAAGTGTTATCTAACTCCCCGAGCGCTTTGAGCTCCTGATAAACTCGCTCGACTGCCTGCAATTTAAGATCTGATATAATCGACATTTACCATCTGAATTATAGCCTAGACATATCATAAAAAGTACGCTCGAAGTACTCATTGTTGGAATTATACGTTGTACCAGATTTCATAAAATACTTAATATAATATATACATATTTAATAACCGTTGTAAAGCATGTGAATAGCTTCACTTCAATTACTATCTTTCTTAAAAGAAAATAAAGCATTATGTACCTCATATAGTTGCACAGATTATGTACATTTAATAGTAAGACGATTATTATTTAAATATAAGAAAATACGAACAAATAGGGTATTATCTTTTACTTGCACCTTTGGTGTTGCCTGGTAAAATTAATGTCCAGTAATACTTAAATTGTCTCACGAGAATGTCATGTTATTAACATACCATATCCACGCTCTGTAATGTCTGTAATCTCTTGGTCATTAGTAGATCTGTGAACTGTCTATGAATTGGCTTCATTTTCTCCGTTACTCGCAATATCCATTGCTTGTCGGGGTTTGGAGCCATGTCATATGTTGGAGTGCTGGAAAAAATAAAATCTAGTTAAAAAAACGTATAATCTATTTGCGATTATAGTCGACTACTATTAATATGTGAACATTAAGAGCCTATTCTGCCAAACGTCTCCATGGTAAAATGTTAATGACTTACACGAGTTTCTTAACAATGTTTTCTTTTACTATCAAATACGAAACGATGATGGTTGTCTGTCCATATTTTCTAGAGAGGAAGTGAATGGTACTATTCATAACTGAACGTACACAAATAGACATCGACATTTAAACACGTTATACCTAGCTTCCTGTGTAACATATATAGCTATGTATATATATGAGGTACACTTATTTTTACATCTCATTTTAGTTCTTAGAGTGCGTGCATCATAACCGATGGTTGCGGGTGCAAACTCAGGCAAGTACCACAGAATTTTCATGCGCTTTATTTGTGTTTATAATTCATCTCCTCCTCGGCGAAGAAGAAAAACATCTATATACTATGGAGACCTGTATATGTCTAATTTCAACGAAGCCTTAGCCCAGCAGTGGGAAATTTACAGGGACATAATGACAATGATTTCCGACAGCGATTACGCTTCGATTCGATTGCAACAAACTGTCAATTTTTCAGTAAAATTGGGGCCCGGATCTTGATATATTAAGTACGTTAATTCCAAAAATACCCTCCTATTCTTAACACAAACGTACTACGTATATTTAAATAGATATCTATTGACAAAGAAATTTGTGCTAAAAGGCCGTATCTCTAAAACAATGATATCTGCCTGAAAACTTAAAGATAGAGGATCAAAATATGTTATATATATATAGAGAAAATGTTATAATATTTTCTGAAATTTACAAAAACAATATATTTATTATAAACTTAGATAGGAAATACGCTGAGCAGTTAATAGAAGCCTGTCTGCATGTTACGATTTTGTTGACATCATAGAGAGACACAAAAAGACTATTTGCAGCGAATTAACCTTATATCCTTTGTTGTTTCAAAAATATTTATATCTTACAAATAAATTCCTATACATAAAAACTCATATTTTCCACATATACGACAAGTTATTCATTTCAATATTTAAATCGCCCAGTGTTGTCGACAACTTTATAATGAAACCACAAAAACGTCAGACGGTATGTGACCGCAAAAAGGAGCAGGGAATTAAGTTTTTTTGCACATGATGTAGAACAAAATGAAGGCAATAAATAACATAGTTGACCAAAAAAAAAGCAACACGTTAAAACTTGTATACGTTGTGTATAATTAATATGACATAATAGGAGAACGGAATTATTAATCATTTTTTATATTTCTTTATTGTCAATTGTTATTTATAGCCGAGAACACCAAGATGTAGTGGATAGAACTCGCGTATCTTTACCGTAATCGCGTGTTCATATCCTGGCTGTTAGTAAGCAAATTAAAAAAAAGTAGTAAAATTGTCTGTATCCAAATCTTATTGTCTTGGATTAATCATTATATTTTATATTTGACAGTACACCAGAAGGCTATGTATAAGTGATGATGATGATGTCGTCCTGATTGATTTCGAACAATCTCAACGGAGACCAACTGACTACACAGAACATATAATAGTGCAAAGTATATGCGCAAACATAGGTGGACTTCTATTCTCTCACACTCATAATCCGATGGGACTGTAAATCCGACACGAGCGGAGTTTCAGGCGCAAGACCAACACGTATACGTGCTTTCCGGGGCACGGAAGTGTACATTTCCAACTTCCAGACTTCGGGCGGCTACTGAGATTCTTTCGCTAGAAAACATTTTCTCGGCTCGACCTGGGGTTTTCAATTTGACGATGTGCGGCCTTATATTTAGCCACTAGACCAACGAGGCCATCAAATATGCAATATGTGTAAGTAGGGTCTATGATGAAGAACTCCATAATAATAATTAGTATATACAGTTGTGGTTAAAGAAGACCTTAACTAAATTTTGTTAACAATATACTGGCAGTCATCAGTGAGTTTTTCAGGTGCTTAATTTGTGTTTTTCATGCACCTCATGCCCAGCGGGGAAGAAAATCCTTGTGGGGAAACTTCGGAACGGAAAGGTTTCGCATTTATCTCTGACGCATGTGTTTCTATTAACCGCAGCGTGCATAATTTACTTTTGGAATTGAGATGTCCAGTAGTCGACCAAATTGGTCAACTTACTATTGTTATTAATTTTATGTATATTCGTATTTGTTAAATTATTTTCAAAACATTTAATTATTGATAATAGCCTTATATAATTTAATTGTTGGGCTATTTATAGCAGAGATGAATTCGAATTTTATCGACCAAGTTCCTTCAAAACGCGTTTAAAAACACATACCCAAGAACGAGTCCATGTAATGAAGTTTTCATTCATCCCAGAACACAAGACAACATTTTGAGCACGAATTCAGCATGAAAAATGGTCTACACGCGATTAAAAAAAAGATCGTATATTAATAAAACTTTTTTTTCTCGATTCGCTAAAGGTTTTAATAAGAACGCAAACATAAGTATTATCGCACGCTGTACAGACACAAAGCCGCAGCCGCCTTGATATTGAATACGATGATTTTTATTATTTTCTTTATGTTTGAAATATAATGAATAAAAACTCTTTATGGAAGTTTATTTTTTATTAATGTCGGCGCCTTACCCCCGGGGACAGGTTTGGCGACCACACAAAGCGCCGATAGTTGAATATTAAAGGAGCCGCGGTTGGTCCTGAGTTCGACACCGGTTATCGGCGCCGTATCGTCGTGCGATGTCTTCCCGTCGAATAAATACAAATAAATATTCCAATTAACACAAAAAACGAGAAAGGAAGATACATTCATTATTTTAATTGTTTGCAAAAGTTGGACATACGCATTGCTTTTATATATAGCTGTAAGCTGACTTGTTGATCTGCAAAAACCTTATGGCTAAGCTTAGGAATTGTCTCGAGTCAATAGTTATTTAGATTATTTTTAGTTCTCAGCAGCTCCCTGAAGTTCGGAAGTTGGTAGTGTCTATACTCCCCTTCTTCGAAAAGCACTTAAGACCATTGATCCGCGCCTGAACTATTTTTTTTTATGATTGATTTTCGTTCACCGAATTACGAGAGTGAGGATATAGACCGCTAGTCTCCGCTGAGTTTTGAGTGATCAGAATCGGTTAGGTTGCCAAAATTATATGATAATTAAGTAAGACTAATGGTTATGGCGAAACTTCGCGTCTATTCAAAAGATTTTTTAGAAATTTAGAAACCGATTTTTATTTTGATTTCATTTCATTGTAAACTGCAAGTCACTCGCCTACATTTGGCGCCAAAATTATGAAACCTTGTTCAAATGAAACTTTGAATGTTAAATATAGTATACAATTAGTTCTGTTAGAGTCCGAATAGTGTCGAAATCAATTGACTTTAATTTTGTTTACGTTTTTTCTTATACAGCCCTCTAACCGGCCAGACATTTTTCCGCTCTCTTAAATGAATTCTTTGCTAAATCGTAACAATTTAGTAAATTATAATCAAGAATCATCTTTAATTTTCTGCACATCTACGGCTGGAGCTTTTCAAAATAAAACCATAACCGATTTTTTATGTGCAGCTATCGTCCCATAATCACTGGGACAAAAATCGGCTTACGCTTATATATAAGATGTTAAATTTAATTTTCATAATATTTTTCTAAGCTCAATTTCAATTAACATCTTCATTGATAATTTCTATAAATCCATAATGAAAACATGTTTTAGAATTTGTGGCGAATACGCCAATTCGCCACAAATTCTAAATAAACAAACTAAATTCTAAAACGGCTTAGTAGAGAAGGATTTTGTATTTCTCACGGTGCTACCGACTAGGTATGTCTGAGCTGTCATATAATTTGTAGAAATTAAACATTACTTGTACAGATAAAAAAACTTTAGTTTTTCATATGTATGTTAAAACATTTAAAAAATCGAACATTGAATAAATGTTTTTGTTTGTATCCTTCACAAATTGCAAACTATGTTTTCACGTGGGTAGGTATCCGCGGCGCCTTTAGAACCGACGAGATATGTATCTTAAACGAATACTAATTTACATTAATTGGTGTACTTCCATGCTCATCTGACGCAAAAAAGCTATTTAACTGCCCAAAAACATTGTGTTTCGATGTAATTCATGTGTTTAACTACGCTGTTATGGGAATTGAAATTAGGTATTCATTAGCCGAAAAGATAAGGATAATGTACAATATACATATGTATGTATATGCAAATTATTGTACATATAAATATTATTGTTCTTTTTTTATGATATTTGTTGGCGGACGAGCAAGTGGGTCACCTGATGGTAAGTGGTCACCACCGCCCATAGACAATGGCGTTGTAAAAAATATTAACCATTCCTTACATCACCAATACGTCACCAATCTTGGGAACTAAGATGTTATGTCCCTTGTGCCTGTAGTTACACTAGCTCACTCACCCTTCAAACCGGAACACAACAATACTGAGTACTCCTGTTTGGTAGTAGAATTTCTGCTGAGTGGGTTGGTACCTACCCACAATACACAAAGCTCTACCACCAAGTAACTTGTTCTTCACCAAGTAACTCACCAAGTAAGTTGTTCTTACCATAAGTAACATATATTAATGAAAAAATACTCTCAATGTGTCTTCCGTAGTGCAAACATTAATAAATTATTCTACTGGCAATTTTCCATAAATATTTTTCAATTTATTCCACAGTACAATGTGAATTGAAGTAGCGTTGACAACTTTCTTGGTTCGAGGCGAATTTGAATTTCACAAGCAATAACAAAACACAGCTGCTACAATTTCTGTCGTCAGCATCCCGCGCTGTCTTCATGAAATAGACTGTTTTCAAACGTGCGACTATTTGTGAATGGCGACAAATAGAGAATATTAAATTCAACGTCTCGAAATATGCAAAGTCAAGGATTCCACTCATAAATCTTGTTTATAAAATGCCGTGTCTTCTTTTATGTATGTTTATTTATCAGATGGGGGAACTTTCAAGAAACGTGAACGACCCACGTCGCGCGTAAACTTTTTCATTTAATAGTTCCTTAGCAAAATAGAACAGTATTTTTTTTGTACATCCTTATTATATATTAATATAGAATTTTCGTCTACATACCTTTTTTATGTTACAGGTTGGCGGGCGAGCATATGCTCGCCACCAGATGCCACCTGCCACCTGATGGTAACCAACGCCCATAGACAAGGGCGTTGTAAGAAATATTAACCATTCTTGCGCCACCAAACTTGGGAAGTAAGAAGTTATGTCTCTTGTGCCTGTAGTTATACTGGCTTACTCACCCTTCAAACCGGAACACAACAATACTGAGTTTGACTGTTGTTTGGCGGTAGAATATCTGATCAATGAGTGGTACCTGTATCCACCTCTCCAGAGACAGTAAAAAATCTTAATTATCCGTAAGAATATAACGTATGACAATAACAACAGTAACGTCAGGACATATTATGATACAATTTAAATTAACGCGAAAACGCAGTCAAGTAACATTTAGAAATTATGTTGTAAATAAATTATAATAGCCCGAAAAATTCAAAAGCATAGACCGTAATCCAGGGCTAAATATTCTTATTAAACATAAATCAGCAGCAAGGCTGAGTGGCGGTAAAATTATTCAGGGCGCTCCGTAAAGTACAAAGTTGGGTACGCGAATTTCCGAGCAGCGAAAAAACAAGGTCGGGCTCAAGGTTTTAACACTTTTTATATGAATACATGGTTCCGTTGATAATATGCGCCCCGGCATCCAATTAAGGAACAATTTTGCGATTAGATCTTAAACGTTTATGCATTCAATAAAGAAGATTTAATACCTATGTCTACATAATGAAAACGATACGATACCGAACCGTCAGTTACGTTTAACAGCGACTATAAATTATTTACTAGAAAATATATGTTAATTAATGCATTATTTTAAATAATGTATAATTTAAATTGAGTGAATCACCATTAGTACGCATTTTCGGAAATTATTTCGTATCTTGCCAAGGCCAATGCGCTGGCACACAATTTTAACATAAAACACATTTATAACGAGCGAGTAAGTCTTATTCAAATGATATTTTTATTAACATCTTCAAAATTTAACTTGTTAAAATACAATTAGAATTTAAAAATTATTGTTTTAAATACTGTTCAATTCAAATTCAAAATCAATTATATCGAACAACATGTACAATACATGTTATTTTTAAATAAATCTCGTCAGCGATGTGAAGGAACCCCACAAGCAAGCAACTTCTTAAATATTTAAAGAGAGGTAAGATGGCCGCGACCGCTAAGAATTCGCAGCAATTAGTATTTTGTCGAAATGTTTAGAGAATAAGTAGTCAAAGAACAAGACTGGTATTATAAACGAGGTTCCAAATAAAGAACTAATTAAATCTAATTCCAGTCTACATTCACATTTATTTTAAATGTGTTTAAGAAATACTTTTTTTTTAAATATTTTTAAATATCGAATAAGGTTCCGATACACAATTATACCAAGTAACAATGTACGGCCGGAAAACATTGCCGTAACTCAAATGGGTGTTCAGGATTATGAATTGTCGTTGTGGTTAGTATGAAATAGGCTTAATTAATGGATAGTTATTAATACTGTCATAATTAATAACAAACCGTAATACCTTTTGCCTTACCATACTAGTATATATGTTAGTTTTTATATGGTCCTTCGTACCAGCATTTACTATTGCGGTAAATAAATCGATAGTGAAACTATATAGATACCTAAATTTAATTGAGATGTCCAGTGGTACGAACACACTATTCCTACCAAAGACTACGAGTTTAAGCCCGGACAAGCACCAGGTAATCATCATACTCGCCAATAAAGGAAAACACTACAGGCTCCATGTGTCTGATTAAAGTGAACCACATGAAATCCGTATTAGAACAACGTAATGAAATACATGATAAATCTCCTCAATAGGAGATAATTCTAAGTATATAAATATTAATTATGTTAATATTATAATTAATATAAACCCTTAAAAACTTCACAGCGCATAAATAAAAAAAAAAAAAATTAAACAATGTCTTTTCCGGAATTGAAACTATCGACATACCAAATTTCATCTTGAGCGGTTCAGTAGTTTAAGCGTGAAGAGGCAACAGACAGAGCTATATTCGCAGAAATTTATAAACATTTTACGATTTATCTGTATAAAGGATAACAACCAATAAGCTTATACGTGCAATCAATAAAAAATGACATTTATACTGAGTGTAATACCGACTTTCCCATCAAACGTGAAGTTGACAATTTACTTTGGGTATATATATCGTTTAACGGGTGCAAAACACTTGAATAGGAAAAAATAGTCCTTTTAGTCCGTCGTCAGTATTAGGCACCTAATTATACAATCAATTGATGAATATAAGTAAATATAAGGCTATGTTTTAACTTCGTATTGAAACAAATAAAATAAAATACTGCAAGTGATATTAGTTTGTATTGTCAAATTTCGTATGCAAACTTTTAATTCAATCGTTTGAGTTCAACTGCTTTAAAATTCAGTTGCATGAAGTGGTAATTTCTTACATTTTACCCACACATACATACTTTACTTTATACTTTATTGTTCACCACAAAAAGAAAATAAATAAATACAACATAGATCCAGCCTTAAAAAAGACGCGTACAATTTAATTTTTTTTTACATAGCAAATAAAGTAAAATAAGATCTTGTAAAAAAAGGTTGTATTATAAAATTTATTAAATAAGAGCTATCTGAGTAAATGCACCTTTGTATAAATACCATATTGACTTATGCAAGTGAAAGAAATTTACGACTGGAATTATTTCTATAAGTCTTCAGAGAAGTAAAATAAGATGAGTGCGACTGTGATGTACTATCCTTTCAAGCCCCGCTTAGGATAAGGCGTCTTATATTACGTGGGCGGATAGACCGGAGGTGAATGAATGACATTCCTAGCAGCTCCTCAGACTTGCAGGTATTTTTGAATGAAAATGCCACTGACTTTCTGCATATTACGTGTAAGGATAGTTGTTCGTTAATAAAGCCATATGAATAGACACAATCTATCTTTTTTGTGAGTCGTTCTTTATCTTTGGTTATTTAAGAAATGATTGACACATGCCGCTTTGATACAAAATATATTTAGTAAGAATAAAACTCAATGTGTGTATAAATATATACTTACTGATGTGTTGTTACATTAAAGAAGAGATGTGAGAACTGGGGAGCTGAGTCTTCAGGTCCGTGTGGAGCTGGAAAAGACATCACCAGGAGAACAGGCTTCCGGGAAAATCTCCGCTTCGAGGCACGAAGAAATGCTATAGAGTCGTTCGCTATTAAGTCTGGATAATAATCCTGAAACGATAAATGTTATTGAAATATATTTTTTTATATTCAGATACCAGAAACAAATAAAAAATTTCGAAGAGTTTTTCTTAAATAGCTGCTATAGTTGTTAAAACAAATGAATACCCTTAAAAACCATTTACGGATTTAAATTCTAAGAGCTGCCTTTTAATATAAACAGCAACGTTTAATACGTTGATTTTAGGTTGTTAGGTTTTTTAAAATAGTAGCCTTTGGACTTTCTTGGAGGTCAAGTTTGCTTCATAACAAATTTCATCAAATTCGGTTCCGTGGTATGCCCGTCAAAGAGCAACAGACAGTTCCTTTCATATTCATAATATACAAAATAAAATTAATCGAAAAAAAAAATGGTGCTTGAAGTCCAGGTTATGAAAAGCGTGAAATATCATAGCATCAGAAAAAAAAATTACATATTATATTCACAAAGGGCAGGAACGTCATATCATAGCGTCAAGAGTTTTTAAAGTAATTGTCACATGGAGAATAATTGGATAAGTGCCAGAATGAATCATCACGTTAAAACGTAAGATTTTAAAATAAATGCATAATAAGAGAAGATGCCGTGTCATTACAAGAATGACGTTTTTATATAACGGGTTTATTTACACAAGACCGAGATGTTGCATTGATAATAAAATGCTGGCAAGCCAGGAGGGTTTTATTGTAGGTTCTGTATATCGTATTTTAGATACTAATCAAAATACAATAATTAAAAAATAAATATTAACAATTGTAAATTATTTTCGGAATCAAATAACATGTATTATGTTTAAAATATTTTACTGTAACCTTATTTTTACCTTTGTAATAATATATAAAACATTTCAATTTAGAACAAATATATTTATTATCTGTGCAAAAATTACTGAATGATATTGAAAGAAACTTGATTTAAATCCATATGTCTATAAATGACATCTTACTATTCTTATTTATAATTATATTCATATAATAATTTATTTTTATACACAATCACTACATTGCGTTGAAACATTTTACAGTAGTTCTATACTGTATACTTCGTATCTCACTCGTGATTCGCTGTTTTGATACGCGTATCCTTTTAATGTAATAATTGCATGGATTGGTGAATGTATATATCACTTTCCGACACTTCATAATCGTGTTGTGCGGTCAGTTTCGAGTTTCTTTTGTAATACTTTTAAGTAGTAAGTTGCAACTGCGTAAAGATTTCTGTAATCGTTTTATTTTGAAGGAAAAAGCTCCTAGCCCTATCCTTGCGATATTTAAACTTCAGATAGCGTCGATATGAATTCATTTTAAACGATATTAATTATTCTTGCAACGCTTGATTACATCAATTAATTTCTTCACTTAACGGCGTATATTCGTGCCAAATGCTTAATAACTTCATAAGGTATGAAGAGCTTAATTACAAACATAAACAAACTGATTGCAAAACTGGTTTTAACATTAATATATTTACACAACCTCATATAGTATGGGTTTATTACTGCATTAGTTTGAAAGAAATATCATCTTACTTAAGTGCATTAAGCATTTTTATTAATTATTATTTACTAGCGGTGCCCCAGCAGGTTTATTTGCATTAAAGGATATTTTCTTTTCATAGAGTTAAATAAGTTGGACTGATGGTTCCTTAGTCTGTCCGTTAAGAGACTGGATTCAACCATGGACAAACTCCAAATATTTTTCTTTATTATGATATAAACTTTACTTACTTACTTTACTTAACTATTTAATGTTTAATGATAATTTTTAATTCCTGTTATATCGAATTAATTAGTCTTAACAATCCAGGGATCCATTAAAATATACTAATTTATAAATGTTAATAGCTGTAACTGTATTTTCCAACTAATATATTTGCTCCGTACCATGAATTGTAAGAACCCACTGTAAATTGACACTGATAAAATAGTTATATATTTTTTGTCAAATGTAAGATCAAACTTTTTTTTCTAATATAAATTCATTTACATGAAGACTTAAATCTACATAAATAAAAAGTTAAAAGTTACTGTACAAACGTTCACGACGTTTATTTTAAAATATTTATATTGAAACAATCTAAACATTACCTTATTATAATCGTCGCCGTGCTTGATCTTCTTCCCGTTCATGTTTATACTGTAGTTGTAGTACTTTGAGTTCATTATAAGTCCTCCCCACTCGCGCCAGCCCGGGGGTATGTAGGATCCGTTGTACTTATTCAAGTACTTTCCAAAATAACCTGCACCAAAGAGAAATAAACTACTTATTATATTTACATAAACTATTTTGCCTTTAAATGTATTATGTTTAAGAAATATAATCTAAATATATATTATATAAATTGGCAAATACATTTTTTTTAAACGGAGAAAGATTTTATGCTATACACTTTTTGTATTATAAATCGCCCCTGGACAGCGTTGCTACTTTCATCAGATTAACTTTTATAACATTTAACTAACCGCCATGACATTCGTTACACAGCCAGCGCAACGGTTTCGCTATATGTAATGATAAAATATACTAGTATATATAACTATATATTTAATATAACTCAATTTATAACTTATGTAATTAAATGAGCCACCTGAAGACACTAAAACATTTATTGACTACAGGTACTCATACCAGCTGTACTTATCCGATGTGCTCAGCAAAAATTTTTACTACTGGGCATTATTTTTTTTATTAATCAAACAAAAAAATAGCCAATGTCTTGGAATGAGGAAGAGATAATGAACCGTTTCCCAGTTTTGTCGTAATTGAGCAACAATCATTCAGACATACGAGCGATCGCAATTATAATGTTGACAATATATCGGTAAATTATTTTAATTACATCTTATTAACTCACAATATTTCATCCAAACCTCGCTGTAGCATAAAATAACTTAAATATAGCTCAAGCAAAACCACAAGCTTTATTTTGCAGACAGAGATTTTAATCGGATTACATTTCGAATCACTGAACTCAAAATACGTAATATTTAAGCACAAAAATGTTCATGACCGAATAAAAAGTCCCACGCCAGGAATCATTGTTCGTGAGACAATAGTTCTGAAATATTAATTTCGGCAATGGGAATGCAAATGCAAGCAAGGGTTTTTAATTTTCCCGAGGGGCGTGATGAAGTGACGGAGCGTTGATTACTTGGGAACCGTCTTATGTAAGCAACGCTGAATGGTAATACTGAACCCTGTGCAGTCATGAAAATAAGACAAATATTTTAAGAACTTTGCTCGACTGTTTTTCATAAATGTTACGTACCAGTTTTACTTGGTATACATTTTAATTAGTACTTATTTATAGTTTAAACTTTATAAATCCTTTTATATAGAATTATTTGTCTGCTTGTAAACTTTGACATTATTATTATTATTGCCCACGTATAAATAACAAATGACGATAGTATGAGACTTTTATTGAATATAGGAAGTCAGACTGACAAAGCCTGCTAGTAAGTGCCGACCACCCCGTTGATATGGCACTGTAAAAAATATTAGCTATCCATTACATCGCCAGCAATCTTGGTAACTAAGATGTTATGTGTCGTAGCTTTAGTTACACTGGTTCACTCACCTTTCAAACCGAAATATAAAAACAATGAGTATTGCAGTTTGGCGTTATGTTAAATGATGAGTTAGTGCTACCTACCCAGACAGGGTTGCGCAAAGTCCTACGACCTAGTTTTCAATAAACTATTGTAATATTATGTGGATCTTATTTCCAATAATTAGTCATTACTGATTATGTAAAAGGAATTAGCCATTACTAATTAATGTAAGTCCAAGTTATTTTAATCCTAAGTCAAGCAATCGTCTCATGACTGCAGGAAATATATACATAGTATTTTTGGCTGACCGTATTATCTAATTCAATCAATACTCGTTTATATTAAATCTTTCTATGAGTCTGTATAAAGCCCTTTTAAAATATACCATATCAGCACTTATAAATTTATTAAAAAGTCAAAATTTGTTGTTGTAAAACAAATTAAATATAAAATTATCATGTAATAAATTAATTATTTATTAAATGTGATGATGATGATTTGAGCAACACAACTTTATACTTATATCTTGTTATTTATCATTTATTAAATAATATTGAATGTCCCGTTGAAGAAGAAACACAATTTATAAAACCGTAATTCACCGTAGAACTGTCAAATGTAAGATATAAAATAAATTTTTTACAATATTTAATGGCTTCGAGTGTCCCAGATAGTGTTTAAATCATATTAATTACCGGAAACGTTCGATATACTCGTAACAATATATATCAACAAATAACTTTATTTACTCTGTGCTTAAAAGTAAACTGGTCATATTTTCCCCGAAACTGAGTAATTAATATGGACAGCTTGTATTGGATGATGAATGTGAATACGCTTCGGTCTGTTGAATGTAATTCAAGTTGATTTCAAGCGAAACCTTTGCAATGTATTACCATTCTATAAAAAATCTATAAAATTGTACTCGAATTTCATACTATGAAATGAAAATAATATCGGAAGTACTTTTAAACAACTTAATTTGTAAAAAGCATAATTTTCATTTAATATTATTGCGGATCTTTAAAGGTGCAGTGGCGTAGCTAGGTGGGCAAGAGTGCATAAGAAAAGAATCGGGCCCTCACCCCCTCTTTCCATCCCCTCTTTGACTTATATTGCCCTTCAAAATCTTGTGAGCAGGGCCTAAGTTTTCTAGCTTCAGGAGCTGGCGAGTTGGCTGACCCGCTCTTTTCAAAGCTTAGGCTAGAGGACCCCTGAGCTCCAGGGCCCTGGTGCACTGCACCACCTGGCCCTACGATCGCTAGGCCACTGGGAAGGTGTAAATCGTAAAAAGTAATTACGTAAATAAGTAGACTATATGAGACAAGCTGAATACTACCTCGCTGGTCTAGTGTCTGTCTAGCTTATAATGCCTTAAATGTCGAGGTCCTAGGTTCAAACTGCGAGCTAGGTCAGTAAAGTTATTTGGCAAATCTGCCAAGAAAATTTCATAACAAGACCGGAGTCTGTAAGAAGAAAGCACGTAGAACTGTTGGTCCTGAGTCTAAACTCTTTTTCGTTGCACTTGCCATCCCATCGGATCATGAGAGTGCACTATAAAATAAATGGACTCACTTGTGTTCTATAAAATTTCCTGCGCAGTTGGCAAGTCTCTCTTAGAAACGGTAGTCACAGTTGACACCCGCCAGGATGATCTTAGAGATTACATTGTGAGATTGTTTCCTTGCTATTTTGTTTCAATCGTTAAGGACCAACGGCTTCACGTGATTCCGGAACACGGAAGTGTGCAAACTTCCGATTTCCAGACTCCGGGCTCTTATTGAGGACTTTCGACAGAAAAACCTAATAACGTTTTATCGACCGGGCCTGGGGTTTTGATTCCTGAACCTCAAATTTGCAGCCTTACCTATTAAATCTAATAGCAAGACCAACGAGGTGGAAGACCAACTGTAACATTAGTATTCGATTAATATATTTTCGAAACAACTCCATCTTAAGCGCTCTTCGATACTCTCGAATAAAAGCAGTTTTCTGGCGATCTAGCCCAGATTTTATTAAGAAATCTTCTGGGGCGACTCACCGATGCTCTATAACTTGATCAACAGCGAGTCACCACATAAGCGTGGATTTTAACCAACCCCCGCATCCTGGATTAAAACGAGCTGATAAACGATTCCAGGCTGTTACTGAGAATTTTTCTACAGAATAACCCAATACCATTATATCGATCTAATCTTGGGTTTGAACCCTGGACCTCGGGTTCTGCGGCCTTTTATCTAGCAACTAGACCAACGAGGCAGTCAGTGTCTATACTAAATATAAAAATGAAAAATATAATATAAAAATATAATACTGAAAAATTACGTTCAACGTTTATCCAATAAATTATTAATAGAATGTCGATTTTCGAGAGAGATAAAACAGACTCAATTTACAAAATAGCTTTGTAGATTGCTTGCAGCATTTAATAATGAACTCATTTCCTGCGAATTTGGTCCGGGTCAAAGATACATTGAATGTAGACTCGACATGTCTAAAATGTATTCTTGGACAGTTAGAATTAATTCTGGAAAGGGTCAAATGGTCGAATCAGTAGTTTTGTACTTATAGTATAAAATATAATTGTGTTTTATCCCGTTGTATTATGTAACTCTGTATGTTTGTGCTAACTCATCTGGGTACCATAAGGTACCACCCATTCATCACACATTCGATCGCCAAACAGAAATACTTAGCATTGTTGTGTTCCAGTTTGAAAGGTGAAAGCTATTGTTAACTATATCTATAGACTACACAAGGGATATAACATCTTAATTAAAAAGGTTAGTGGCCCATCGGCGACACAAGGGATGGTTAATATTCCTTACAATGCTAATGTCTACGAGCTTTGGTGACTACTTAACATCAGGTGGCCATTTCATCAACAAAAAGAAAATATAGTTATTTAAGAATTAATAAAGATCTATAAATAACCTATTTCAAACTTATTTAATTATCGATGATTGGTTTTGTTTTATTCCAAGAACAGCTGGTTAAGATTAAAAAACTATTCTTCATTTTACGCATAAATCTAAAGCCAGAATTTGGTTTCACGTCGTCGACCTGAATTTAATTCATGATTGTGAATTTTAAGCTAGCTGTATGCAAAGCACGTATCTAATCTCCGAGTCGCTGTCGTACTGTTATCGAAATACTGTCATGTCATACTGTTTAAATCGACAAGACGGTTAAAGCTCATCAAACACAAATAAATAATGACAAACATCTTTGAATTCATGAACTCGTTTAAGTATATCATCAACTGTCGTGTGCCTGTATTTATTATTAGTAGATTCTGAAGAAATATTTAGACATTATGTGGTAACTACGAAAATTTTAATAAATTGATTTTATGCAATTCGCTGACTACTATTATTATTAAATTAACAATTTCATGAAGTGTTTGTCTTATTCTCGATTCCTAACTTAAATTTTAATTTTAAGACTAAATGTCATTAATAATTTTTCAGTGGATTTAGAATCAAACACAAGTAATTATTAACAAAACCGATATCGATTGATTGTTCGTTTGTCGTTTGAGTATCAGCTAAAACTTTAAACATTTTTCTTTTATTGTTACTACCCGGGAAAAAACTGGTCTTTAATCTTCAACGAAATAAGTCATTTATCAAAGAACCCGAGGCTTTCGTTTAATGTTTTAAACTAAGGAGCTGTAATAACCTTAGATACAAGTCTTGATAACATACAAGTTTCGTTGTAAATAAAAATATTCCTAAACTTCTCAATATATGAAACGTAGAAAACGTAGAAAAAATAATAATTGCGAAAGACCAAAACATAATTATATACTATGTTAATGCAATTAGGTCACGCCATACTTCATTATCCACAATATAAAAGCAGCTTATGACCTAGTAAAATAGATCTATATTTATCGTTTGAAAATTCCGCAAACTTTGCGACGTTATTTTGCTCCTACGGAGGTCGTTGGAATTTCATTTATTGAAAAATCGTCGTTGGAAAAGTTTTACTACGGACTATTTTATTAACCATTAAAATTGTACTTAGCTTAGAAAATATATGTTAAGATACTCTCATAATTAGAATAGGGACATAACATCTTAGTTCCCAAGGTTGGTGGCGCATTGGTGATGTAAGGAATGGTTAATATTTCTTACAGCGCCATTGTCTATGGGCGGTGGTGACCACTTACCATCAGGTTGCCCATTTGCTCGCCCGCCTACCGATAACATAAAAAAAAATCATCTGCACTACCATTATCATCAACGTTTAAATTTATCAAACTTTTCCATTGCTTTGCAACTAGTCGTTGAAGCGTTCCATTTTAATGGCACATATCAATATAACTGAATTTATATTAATAAGCTCAGATATAAATCCTTTTTTTTTTAAAAAAAAGACAATATACTTGAGCATAATGTATCTGCACTCTGATAAATATAACGGAAAGTAATGTAGTCATTAGCACTATTTTTTTAAATTATTTGTTGTACAAAAACAGACAGGTTTATCTTATGGTAAGTGGTCGCTCCGGTCCAGTATTGGAAGTATTCGAAACAGTGTGATTTGTGAGGTGTACACAACCTCACATAGCCGATTACCAACTATTATGCACAACTGTACACAGCAATACAAAGATAATGCCAATACTTCACCAAACATTACCAAGCTTTACCATATTAATATAATGTCACTAATTAGAGAGAGACTCTTTTATTCTGTGATTTTGAACTTAAGTTAATATCAAGTAATTATTGCTCTATTGTTGTTGCTATAAGTCAACCTCCTATACAACCATGTCAACCCAAACAGGCTTGCATAAAACCTTACCACTATTAACCAATTAATAATCAATTACTTTACAACGAGCACGAAATAACTGTTAAATGTGAAAAGCACTTTATTCAATAAATTCCCTAGTACATATTCATGAAAACTAGTTCCTAGCAATAAATTAGACAAGAAACGGAAACCACGACAAGCGAATCTATTTATAACAGGGTTGGTACACAGTTTCGAAATCTGAAACGCGCCGCCTAAGACCTTATTTACACATGGACGACAAGACACTAATTCATTTCGTATTGAGTGGCAATTGATCATTTCAACAGTGTTCTTTACAGTGGAGTATTTTATGAGTAGCGATGATAATAGAATTTAAGTGTTACATTTATTGTAAGTGCTCGCTCACTAACAATGTCCGTCCGCTAACAGACATCAATATTATGGATACGAGATTTATGAAGCTTTATGTATAAGACTTTATGCCGAATAAGAAGGGTGTCCCTAATTTTTTAAATATATATATTATTATAAGTGGTCACCGCTGCCCTATAAGGAAATGCTGTTGGTGCTGTAAGATATCAACCATTCCTTACATATACTTAATACGCGATCGAACATGGTAACTAAAATGTTCTATCCCTTGTGCCTGTTACAAAGCTCACTAAGCCTTGAAACCGAAACACAACTTGATTTGTGCATATAATTAAAGGCAAGTTATAATCTCTTGACCGAAACGTAACCATGGCAGACAATCTTAATGGCAATCCAAGTATCAAGACTTATAATAGGTCATACAACATAACATAACAAGCATAGGTCCATTCCTAGATGCCGGCAACTAGCGATCTGACCCAAACGGAGCAGGCAAAGAAACATTGGATTACACTCTGGGACTCACGATCGACAGCCGTATTTTACGATTAAAATTAAATATTAAGGTTTATTTCGAAACTACAGAAATAGCATATTCGTATATCTCACTGACATTGTCTTTATATATATTATTTTATGTAGATATTTGTAAGTGTTTTGTGTCTTACAATTTACGAGAAAAAGTAAACAAATTACTTCGTTATACAAATCTACTCAGATAATTAAAACATTTTCTCATTCGTTAACAAGTTTTAATTAGTGTTTAGATAATAATAGAAACAAGCGAATAATTAACCCGCGTCTCCCGGTGATTCAGTGGCTGTAAATTAGTCGACAGCTTGCTAAGTCTTATCTTAACATTTAAACGAACGAGAAATCACAATGCTGTTAATTTAACAGTCAGGTCTGTTTATGTCGTGTCTAATTTCTAGTGAACCAGTGAGTCACAGTTTCTATACAAGCTGATAGAAGTCGAACGTTTATCTTTTGGGTCAGTATACTGGAATTAAGCATGTCCTAATTTTACTATTGAAATTGAAATTTAAACAGAATCAAAGCCAATACAAATGAGAATTTATTATTACAGCACTATCTATATTATTATATAAAGCTGTAAGGTTTGTTTGTTTGTTTGAATGCGCTAATCTCAGGACCTACCAGTTCTATTTAAAAATGTATTTTAACAGGAATCCTATTTATTACGATTTGTTTAAATTATATGACATGACAGTACGAAGAAAATTTACGTTTAACGCATTTGAAACCGAGGAGAAGCTAGTAAAAGCAAAATAAAATTATAAAATGTATAATGTTCATCATTTGTATGAACACAAAGCTTTTTTACGCAGGAAACTACTAATTAATCAAAAAAAACTATGCAACTAATTATTTGAAACTTTAAGCCGAGTTTATTTATTCACTTAAAATAACATCGATTTTTTTACTGCAAAATTAATTTTACAATACGTACGTATTGTAAAATATAATCGAATATTGCTCGCTTGCGGTTTAAAAGGCTTTTGTGCATAGTATTAATTCAGAAAGTTTGACGACGACGAAGTATATACTATATAAGTTCTTAATTTGTTGTTTGGAAATTAATAACGTTTTAAAACAGTTGTTGCGTTGTAATTTGAGTAGGCGTCGATGAAAACCGTAACTCATTGTTGTTTAAAATTCAATCATTAACATAATGCAGACTTATCGCATTATCAAGGAGGCTTACGCATTCAACTTTACTATCCTTACAGCGTTTACCGAACGCTATCGACTGTAATCGTACGAAGGGGGAAATTTTATATACTGCGTTAGGCTTAAAATAAAGTAACAATAATATATTATGGTTAGAATTAAAAATAAATTAAGTACTATGCTGTCTAAACTTTAAATTTGTCTAATTTGGAAATTACAATCTGTATCAATTCATCAACAGTTTACTTTTATTTTATATTAAACGTCTATCTTATAACCACAACAATTATTAATAGAAATAATAAGATCGCATACATTCACAGACATTCTGTAAAGTTATTTAAATAAAAAAGGATTACACTTGGTTTTTGACTGTCAAGGACTGTTTTGAAAAGATATATCACAATAAAAGAACTGTGGAAAGAATTTCAGTAGGATTATAGGTAGATATTATTTCAATCGTTTTATTGTCAAAATGAACTATTACATATAAAGTCGTTAGTTTTGTACCTTTAGCTAATAAACTCTTTAACTTTATTATAGAAATTTTATAACATTTTCTAGAGTATTTTTTAAAAGTATACATTGTCCACATATAAATACTTAACCTGTATAGTTGTCTATTGCAGAGATTTTGTTTATTTCTTGTATCAAAAACGAATCAAAAGATTTCCAGTATCTGGTATCATGGCAACCCTAGCAAATGTAACGAACATTCATTGAGTAACATATTCTGAATAGCATGCAAGGCGGCGAGGTGGCGAGGCGCCACGTGCGAGGCCCACGCAGTGAGAGGCAGGAAGTGTCATCCGATTTGTCCATTTACCCGCTATTACGCTTCTGTTGCATTTAGTACAATATACAAACGACAAGCGATTTTGAACCCTAATATTAAATACATTGAAAGTATTATTTAATTTCAAATAAAATGAATCGCCAAATGTTGCCATTAAACTCAAAATTGTTCGTTGTTAGAAACTTTGTATTTTTTTACACACTCGTGTCTTTATTTAAATAACTAAATTGTATAAACTAATATAAGTAATACTCTATACAGGTTTCCGGGATTAATTTTAATTACATGTTCTAATATAAAACTTTAACATTTATAATGTGAATATTACTTTAAAAAATGCAGGTTGCATCTGATATAGTGTTTAGATATAGTATTGCTGGGTTTCGTTTGAAGCGAGAGAGTTATGAGTTTAACTACAGGTACAAGGGACATCGCATCTTAGTTCTCGTAATTGGAAAGGAATGCTCAAAATTTGTTAAAGCGGAGTTTATGAACAGTGGTGACTGTTAACCATCAGTTGGCCCAAATATAAAAGTAAACACGTAATAATAATATGAATATTATTTAAAAATAGACCTGATCGCACTCTTCCACACTCTCTTCGCACTTCCCATTAGGTGCCCACCTCGTACTCCTCTTAGTATAAAAAACGGCTATAACGGATTTAATTAATACGTCCAGAATTGTTAAGCTAATTTAGTAAATTTCATAATTTGCTTCAATTTTTGCGATGAACAAATATATTAATCCACGTGCACACACACCATCACAAACAAAAACTATCGGAGCGTAAAACATAGAGATTAATCAAAATTTCGATCTACATCGAAATATAGTCTAGATTGAAACAAAAACAGAATTCAAATAACGTAAAAAATGGCCTTCATATCTTATTCATTATTTGTACCAGAGAAAAATAAGTGTTAGATCATTGCGTGACCCACGTAGGAATACCGCATAACCACAACACATGTAAGCCTAAATGTTTACTTCACACAAAACACATCGCCCCCATAAATTTACCTACATTTGAAACTATTTAAATACAAAGCGTGTATCCGACGTGATATAGAACGCATTATGTTTTACATGTTTTCATCGTTTAGAATCTGTACTAGGTCCAAATGGGACGAACAGAAATAAATTCTTAATGGTTTCCAGCCGTGGGTGGGCCAATATAAAGGAGTTCAAGTCAAGGACGGCCATCGATTGACAACTTAATTAGGAATACAATGGTCCTCGGAGGACTGCCGCCGGTGAAAAATAAGATGGCTCGCATTCGTGTGCAGGCGACGTAAACAATCGCAAATAAATTGGGTAGCTTTAGCTTTATTTGCTCCAATGATTTGGTCCAAATTGAATTTATCCTGACTCTACATATTTTATCAATAGTAATCATGAACCATTTCATTTTAGAGCTATTTGTATACTCGCATCCGTATTACGCATTAATTTAGCGACGGCCATTTTGTAAGTTTATATACCGTTACTGGCTTCGATACTAAAGTAGGTATTCAAAT
Organism: Vanessa tameamea; assembly: GCF_037043105.1. Classification (NCBI taxonomy): domain Eukaryota; kingdom Metazoa; phylum Arthropoda; class Insecta; order Lepidoptera; family Nymphalidae; genus Vanessa; species Vanessa tameamea. Next base: position 5,576,793 of record NC_087313.1, on the reverse strand, counting down.
TGTCAATCAATGCGCTAATTTGCATGTCTATATTTTATTAAAGACAAGATTATTTGTAAAAGTATTCTCGTAAAATTTTTCAGTTAAAAATATTGGCGAATTTCGATCACATGCGATAGATAATAAACGAAAAAGTCAATTTAATCATCGTAACCATTTACATGATGTTGAAATAAATTATATCATTTAAATTTATTGATTTTAAGTAAATAGATTTAATAAATAATTGTTATTTATTTAATATATAAATTTAATTAATTTAGGTGCATAGAAATAATAAAATATAAAGATATGTAGTTTTCTGTTTAAGTCTATTCGTACAACGTCACCTTAACATGTTTAACGCGTAGGCGGACCTGTCACTCATTCATTCTTTTAATGAATGAACGAACTACCATACGAAACGCCAATCGTTGTGTTCATTTAATTTTATTGTGGGTACATTATTTTTTAAAGACGATCTTTTATTATAATATCAAATTTGTTTTTTATAAATCATATTTTAGTGGTAATAAACCTATCATTTCAAATAACGACTCTGTGGTACATATTTATTAGTAAGAATACATTTATAAATACTTTAAATTTATCTGCATACCTTTAATATAAATACACGATGCTGTGATTGTAACCTCTTTTTATTTTTCCCGAAATATATGATGTTGTTTTAAGTGCACGCTACCAACTAACCGAGTTTCACAGTGGTTTCCGCGTTACGCATAGACAAGCAAACCGATATAGTTAATCTCTGTACAAAATGTCGTATATACAATTATGCTTACAAACAAAGTTAGTATGTACTTATATATTATTTTAAATAAATATTTTTTGTCCGCTATGTCCACAATAACTAATGAAATGGAATTCGTCAAAGCTGCACCAAGTATTTTTTACAGTGTAAATATATACTGAAATCCGTAAATGTTTTTAATTTCCAGAGACAATTATACTATTTTTAATTATTATGTTATAAACTCTTGACATTTGTATTATGAAGAAATACATTTAATTAATACAAGATTGTTTTTTGTTTTGTTTTATAATTCATTACTTTTTTTGTTAATTAAATAATAAATAAGTAATTTAAGAATAGTGACTTGACTATAAATTGAAAATTATATAAAACTTCGATTAGAAATAATATTGTAAACAATATATTTTTTTAATAATAATCTGTGCCCTACATATACATACAACAACAAAGAAACTACACAACTTTGTCGCGTCATATTTCTTAAAACTTAAAATGGCATAGCAGCGTAAAATTAAACCTTTGCTAGTTTTATTATGTAAAGAAACAATTTTAACATGATGGTGGCTAAATTAGTGGTTATCCGGTTCGTAAGCAGGACATCCATGGCCTTAATATTAACAGAACAATTGTCTCAATTGTCGTTATATGAAATTACTAAATCTTCAAAATGACTAGCGTAATTATGAAAAAGTCGAATTAGATTCAATTAGCGACCTCCATAGAGAACAAAATAAATGATATCCTAATTGGATTATTGTCGAATTTAGGGGACGTTCATTTTAATTCCGTATAATTAGAATGAACGCCTTTTAACAATATTATGTTATAAAACGCATGTTATTGAAACAGTTTACTTACTTTCAGGCTTAATTTCAATCGATTTTCATGGTTATATTCATAGAAATATTTAAAATGAAAAACTTTTGTTATGTAGGAAAGTTTATATCATGAATTAAAAATAACATTCCGTCAAGCATAGCTAGAGTATCAAGACGTAATTATTTGTATGACATTTAAGAGCCGTGTATGTATTTTAAAAAATCTAATAAGACACAATTTAACATTAGGCAAGTTACATAAAACATGTATTTTTTTAAAGAAAATATTAGCACACCCTAACAATGAACAGTAGTATATGAACTCTTTGATGCATTACATCGTCTATACTCTTTGTATAGCTCTTTGAAATATAAGGCTTGGTTTAGGTTAGTCTATGACATGTCCTTTCCGTCCTACTAATTATCTTCTTAACGAAAGTCCCTGAACATGACATTAGTGCCACTGAAAATAAACTTCGTGTTTCACTTTGAAGTACGAGTATTTTATTTTTATATCTTTCGTGTAGGAATTGAAACTGTTTGCGGTCAGATCGGATCGAGTTAACATGTCGCCTGTCAACATTGACACTTGTGGTTCATAGATTATAAACGATTGTACTTTAAGCTAACAATTAACCGCAACTTCGCACTATTACAAAATGCGGATAAATTGTAACGAATAAGAACACTTATAAAAATCAAGGACAGCTTTAAATTCATACTATGAGTATTATTAATTTTAGGCTTTATTAATGCATATAATATAGTTATGGTGTATCGTCTAACAACTGTTGCAAAAATCTTATCGTTAAATTCATTTGCACCTGAGATGATTTCTTAAAAGTTAATTTTTACAAAATACGTAAAGTTTCAAATCCACATTAATTGTTTTTTATTTTTATTAAAAACAGTACCTCGCGGTTACAAGGCGTTTTTGTATTTATACGTGAATAATAAAAAATCCTAAACCTAACAATAGCAACGGAAGCAAAACAACACTTTTCATTCGATCCCGGGAGTATTTCGAAAAAGCTTAAAAATAGTTATAGGCGGTGATACGGTCATTATTGATTAGCTTAACCGTTTTTGGTGGAATAGACTATAATACTTCAGACATGGAGTGTTAAATCTGACAGATGAAAATCAAAATAATCGTCGTTTTGGTTTTTGTAATTTTAAAATAATCTTATTTACTTTAAAAAGCAACTATTTTGAAATTACAGACTTACAATCTTTAACCATCCATAGATGGAAAGGCTCACGATCAAATGTGCTGATCTATGTGGTCTCTACCGTTCACAGAAGTTAGCAGTGTAAGAAATTTTAATCTAAGTACTGTTAAAATGTAACGACCCATATATAATTACACTGGCTCACTCACCCAACAAACCGGAACACAGCAATTCAAATGATTGCTATTTGGCGGCAGACTGATGACTGAGTGGGATTCTTTCCAGATGGATTTCCGTGAACACATAAAACCTCGTTAAATAGCTTATATATAAATAGAATTCTATATATTCTATCTTAGAAATATCATCTAGGTCTTAATAATATCAAATACTTACAGCATTTAAAGTGTTTGTATACTTTACAAATCACTAACTAAAAGTATTCACGACACCTTAACTTATCTGACCTATTCGCCCACGACCTTAGGGCCGGTAACTGTACCCCACGCAAGGCTTACAATGCCGGTTACGAAATTGCTAATGGCCATTGGTCACCATTAACATTTTTGGTTGACACAACATACGTCCTTTTTCTGCTACTTAGATAAGTAAAGTGCGATCTGTAAAATATTAGCTGTTAGCAAAGTGTTTCTAAGATAAGAAATATTCATAGTCATTTCTCTTTGCTCTTCTCCATTACCAAAGTTTGCTTATAAATTTTCATATCAAAAATGATGTAGGTGTATCTGTGTGAGATTAATATACATATTTCCACGAATCTATAATCAATATTATTTTGACATGTCATAAGTAAATAATTATTATAAATATTTTTTCTTTTACGTATGTAATTGCTTACTACTGTATATATATAAAGTAAACAATTACACAAATATTATATTATTATATTTAAAAAAAAAAAAGTTAATACTTTTTGGTATGAATTCTTTTTTATTTAAATTTAGAATAAATAAAATATAATTTCTACATACTTCGCTAATACTGATTTAGTACTTCAATATATTTTGAATAAGCACAACATAACTAGCACGTGCTATTTACTAATCATTGTTGGAACATTACTTTCTCTACTTTTTATAGCACAGCTGTTAGCATCGTGATATAAAAGTGCGTATTTATGTACATACTGCACTTACCTGTATGGTGGGCTCGGATCATGATAGCGGAACGTATTACGGGTGATAAGGCTTAATGTGTTTGCCAGGAAGTTATTCAATATTATAGGCGGCTATTTCTAGTGTTTGCTTAAATAGATTGAGCTAGAAACGTTTCATATTTCACTGTAACTCACGGCGTTTTAAATAAAGCAAAATATATTTTTTGAAGTTAAAATCATACAATGAGTAAAAATTACTCGTAATCTTATTTACCTCTCCATTTAAGCTTATAGCTTGGGTACAATAGCCCCAGGGGTCAAGAACGAACTTACGACTTTCACATTGCTTGGCGACCCGCGAGGCGTTGAGCTTTAGCGGTATCAGTTAACATGATTGTATCTACTTTATAAATCTCGAAGACGGGCAATTATCTAAATTCATGATATTTTGCTTAATTTTTAGTTAATTTAATTATTAGAGTTAAGAGACGCTAAAACACAACGAAGTAGAAATTTAGTTCTAAAATGTTTACGTAGCAAATGTAGTGTTTTATTAGGTGTATAAAATAGTACGAACATAGACAAAAATGGCAAACTCATTAAATTTAATAAAAATAAAAACAGAGAAATAGAAATAAGATTGTTTATCCATTTATCGTGTGGTATAATCATGTAGGGATTCGAAATAAAAACAGGTAGATAGATAAAAAGATAAAACAATAGATAAAACAATTTGGTCAAGACAGGCGAAGAACAGAAATGAATTGAAGGAGCTTTAAGAGGCCAATGTGTCAAACACGCTGATCACTAAACCCGTAAATCCTAAGTGCTAGATTAAAATTTAAAATCGTTACAACGCATTTTTATGTTTGATACCAACAAATATGGCTTAAATAAATAACCATGTAAGGTAAAAAGAGTTTTATATATGAATCGAATATCGATTTATATCATAAATAAAATATTTCCTTAATAAATAAATATTTTGTTTATTCAACTTTTAATGGTAATATTATTATGTTATTTTATTTCTATACATATGTGTCACACTCTAAAAACCCATTGGATTATGAAACTGGGGAAAACATTGATCAAAAACAACCACAATAATTATAGTTCACGATTATTATAATACTTAAGTTTGCAATTAATAATTCCACTTTTTACCCACATATGAAACTGGGTATTATTGGGGCCAGAGAAATTACGATTGATCGAATGGATTAATGAGTATATGTTATATACATACTACATCCGTTTTTAAATTAAAGTAAAAGAACGATTTACTTATATGATATATGTATAATATACATATGAAATATTTTGGTTTTTGAGATATTTATGATCACTATATATCTAATATGTTATTATATTATAATGCTAATTGTAACTATTCTATATTTTAAGTTATTAGTAAATAATTATGTAATTCTCAAGGTATTCTCAATGCTCAGTTCTGTAGGTAATTTGTATGTAATGAGACGTGCGCGGGCGCATTAACTAGACATACCGGCGTCCGAACGGCCTACGTGCCCCGCGGGCTTGTTTGATCAATATTTGCTTCTAACTGTATTTTGATAAGTTATCGTAGGTGTTTATGTTTATAACGCTTATAAAGTTGTTTTAGATTTCTCTACATTAATGATTTCTTCACTATCGACATTTATATTTAATGTTAAGTACATCTTAACTATGAAAAAAGGTTGTAGGTAGTTGATTGTGATTATATTATTAAAAAGATATCCTTATTAAAGTTGACAGCGCTTACGATTTATAACAATTTAGTAAATCATGTAAAAAGTTAATTTGTATTAACGATCTGCGTCTTATAATTTGACATTTTGGTCATTAATATGTCTTCCTTATTGGACTGATTCGTGAGAATGATATAAATGACAACAGTGGTTTAAAAATCAAAATATGTCGTTTGATAAATTTTTTTTGAATTGTCTTGTACTGTGTGTCAAATGAAAATATTGAGTGGGAGTCTCGTATATTAAAAAATACGTGCCATGAATATTATCTGGTAACGAATATTCCAGAACGTTTGGGGAAACGCTCATAAAGGTTATCTTCTGTTAAGCTTAGGAAATCTAACCAAGCATGAAAAATATTTTGATAAAAATAAAATATTCTACCAAAGAGGTACATATTTTCAACATTATTAATATTTAATGATGGCTAAAACGATCAAAGCGTTAAAAAATACTTTAAGCAATCTAAATATTATATAAATAAACCTCTGTCCCAAACATTGAAAGTCCATTACTTATATACCCCGGCCTTACAGACACGCCTTGTATAAATATTTATAGAATAAACAATTTGTCTGAGCCAGTTTTATAAAATGTAGAACAGTATTTAGACTACCGAGTTGGAAGTATTAGTACCGGTGAGACAGCTTAGTAAATAAAACTTAATACCGATGCGAATCGCAATGCTACATAATATAATCTCAAATAATAATAATAATAATAATAAAAATTCATTTGTTTAAATTTTTAAAAACACGAAGCCACTTATTGTTTCGTATCGCTTACGGTTACAGTCAGCAGTTTTTCCCTAAGTAGCAAGCCAAAAGTATATCTTAAATTACTCCTCGTAGACAGTACTAAAGAAAAACAGTTAGATATATAAAAAGATGGACGGATGGTATTGAAAAGATTTGAGGAACAATTTGGTCAAGACAGGCGAAGAACAGAAACGAATTGAAGGAGTTGGTAGAGGCCTGTGTGTCAAACACGCTGATTACTAAACCCGGAAATCCGATGTCAGAATCTAGCAGATTAAAATTTAAAATCGTTACAACGCATTTTTATGTTTAATACCAACAAATATGGCTTAAATATATACTGTATTTTGATAAGTTATCGTAGGTGTTTATGTTTATAACGCTTATAAAATAAATATTAATATGAATATATATTTTATTTCATGTAAGGTAAAGAGAGTTTTATATATGAATCGAATATCGATTTATATCATAAATAAACTATTTCCTTAATAAATAAATATTTTGTTTATTCAACTTTTAATGGTAATATTATTATGTTATTTTATTTCTATACATATGTGTCACACTTTAAAAACCCATTGGATTATGCAACTGGGGAAAACATCGTACTCTTACAAATTATTAAACGTTCAAAGAGATAACTTTTACATAAATACTTTTTAGTTTTAAGTATATATTTCGATATTTCAATTATTGTATCAACATAAAAATAAATAATGTATAAAAATATGTAAAATGCTTAAATTATACAAGGAATGCAAATAACACTTAAGAGATATTATACATGTTATAAAAAACCCAGGACGCTCTATTATATTGAATAGGTTAGGTACATTACAGAATTGTGTACTTGTGTAATTATTGTATCTGTGCTTAATTCAGCTAAAAATAACGGTAAAAATAAGTTACGCCTTTACCGAACAAGTCTTCCGTAAGTATATTAGAGATACTGGGAGATACATTTTATAATTATAGTTAAATTTACCTTCATGAATATTTTCCTAATATTTAAATATATTACTTGATAAGCACTTTATAACTTTCCATAAAACTATACATTTTTACAAAATCGTTAAACTTAAAATTAAAAATTTATTGTAATATATGCAAAATTTCCAAACGTTTAAACGATTTGTTTTCTTAAGTGGCGCACGAATAAAATGCCTAGACAGTGTGGCGGCTGCGCCCACGCATTCCAGATTACAATTATACGATTCAATATCGCACCCATATAGTTACTTCATTATGAATGTAAATGAAAACGAGATATCGATATAAAGAGAATTTTGCTTGATAGCTGTTACGGGACTCGCTTTACAATATTCATATACTATATGAACTTATATTCCTGTTATTATTTATTATTATAATTCAACCTATTTCTGACCACTTTTGGAGGAGTTTATATCGGAGTAGCCGTCTTTTTTTTTTATTTATTTATTCTTTACCACAGGATACATTGCATATTCGTGTCAGAGGGACCCATTCTTCAATAACTTCATATTATTTTTTATAAGCAACTAAAGAATAAACGAACTTTAAATGAATATAAATAAAGTTAAAGAGAAAAAATAAAATAAAATAGAAATAAAGATAACTGAAATTAATAATTATTACAAAGTGCATTTGTGTTTGTTTGTGTGTGTGTGTGTGTGTGTGTGTGTGTGGATGATTGATGTGCATGTAGTGTGTGTTGCTTTATACATACAAAATATTGTTTACTTCCTAGGTACGAGTAGTTCACTGACTGACTGACTCTTTTAATAAAGTTCTCTTAATAAATATATACATGTATATATTTAAATAAACACATCAGAAACGTAGTATGGAAATACATCCGCATACAGTGTATTGTTACTCTAGGGATAAGTAATATTATGTTCGACCTTTATACTATAAACTACATTCATTGTTGTACAGTATCAGCATTACTTCCAATTCCAATCGATTTTAGGACTAAAATATGTTTTCTAACGGTTACCTGAACGCCTGAATTAATATAGTAATAACTTTAATATCGACGAATCAATAAAAGAAGAACAGATCTATTACTTTAGAATTCTATCTCTATCTTTGCTTTTATGTTACACTGACAAGATATTTTATTAAAATGTGTTATTTTATGCATATATATAAAAATAAACCATATTTATAAATATAAATACTATATTTAATGCCTTATTTGATTTGTTTAGAAACCGTTTTGTTCAATCCCTAGAAAAATATACAGTCAGTCTTAAAGCGATGGACACATTTACACAATTCATGTAATTTAAATAATAATATATAAATTTAACGTAAATTATTATACTTCATGTAATTTTTTTTATTTATAGGCCTTAATCGGGGAGCCGAATAATTAGATTTATTCAATTGTCCTCATTTATTTAATGACCAGTTGGAATGTTATGTATTAAATAAAAGAGACAAAGGATTAATTAACGTTTATCCGATAATGAAATGACAAGAAATAAAACTGTTATTCAGAATACCGTCTGAATTAAAACAATAACATAACATAAGTTTATATAAAACCATATATCATAAAAAAGACAAAGAGAAAGAGAGGGAGAAGTCATGACGATTGATCTTTACGTGAGGATTTCTACCAGTTCACTCTAATGTAAGAAGCGATAAAAAACTCCGTTCCAATAAAAAAAAAATTATGTAATTTTTAGGGGGACCGGCAAATGGACCATCTTATATTAAGTGGTCACGACAGCCCATAGACATTGGCGCTGTTAGAAATATTAACCATCCCTTACTTCGCCAATGCACTACCAACCTTGGGAAATAAGGTATTATGTCCCTTGTGCCTTTTCAAAAAACCCATTTAAAAAAAATATATAATTTTCGAATAAACTTTAATAGGATTTGGATAGAAGACAATTCAATACATATAAAATATAATATAACAAAACAAAACATGTATTAAGTCTGACTGTACATAGATATCAATTGTGATGTTATCTAGGAGTGGCTGACCTCTGAATAACGCAAAGGTATGTTAAGGGTCCATTGCCGTTTGTTGGAGCGTATCTAAATATAGTAGCGACTCTGTATTTAATTTAATATTGAAACGAACATTTACAGAATGTTTTATATATAGAGTAAATTTGGTGATAGTATGTTCTGAGCAAAATGAATTTGTTGTAGCTTTTTATTAATAAAATATTGTAATATTGAGCATTTTCATAGCATACTGCTTTTAATTTAACGCTTTATTTTCGTTCTATATATCGAAGTGAATTTCAGTTAAATTATAAACCTCTAACATAACCGAACCGATTAACCGCTGGTAGCTTCACTTAATATAGTTTGTAAAATGTCGATTCAAAAGTGCTTATAAAAAACGAAAGCTAAATCTGCGCCTTTACCCGCGCGGAATTAATAAGCTTTACTTATATCACAAAATGTCACAGGTTAATTAAAAGTAGCCTATATCCTTCCCTGGGACCTCTGTACTAAATTTAATTTAAATCGGTTCAACGTTTTAAGCGTGAAGAGGTAACAGACAGAGTTACTTTCGCATTTATAATAATACTATAGATTGGATCCCCGTTCACAATCTATCGACAGTTTACAATAACGCGACATAGATTATAATCTAACGGTATTTGTAATTTTACGGTGACCTTTATATTAAAAAATATCTTGCAATCATATATGAACTACATCTATACATATAATAAAATTGGAGTGTCTGTTTGTAATATTAAAATAACCTGTATGTATACACGGTACATATACCAAAATAACATTTTTTAGAATTTTTGTCTGACTGTCTGTTTGTTCCGGCTAATCTCTGGAACGGCTGAACCGATTTCGACGGGACTTTCACTGGCAGGTAGCGGATGTAATAAGGAGTAACTTAGACTAACTTATAGAATAAAAATAAAACCACGTTACAGTATCCAAATAACTTAAATTCAAACAACGCGCACGAAGTCGCGGGCACAGCTAGTATAAGATATATCTACATCATATCTAGATATATACCATAACAATTGATACTAAAAATAGCTACTGTTCATGTCCACGGTGAAAAATTTGTATAAAATGTATTTGCATAAGAACTATCTCGTCTAAATTAAAATAGATGAACAATTGGTTAGCGAGTGGACTGAGAATAATCCTGTTAGATTTTCCCCGTTAAATTGCAATTCCGATTCTTTTGACGAAAACTGAACCAGCTCTCCAGCCTCCAGTGGAGGCGTTAAGACGGCGTGCATAGTATTGTACTTGTGGGAATTCAATGTGAGCCTCAAATCTCTTTTAAGCTTAAGCTCAATTTATTATTTTCATTCTTTGTTTTGCTATAATTTATATTATCTTATTCGCATTTATTTATAAAGATTAATTTCAACGATGTCATCTCGTGTACATTAATTAATAGGAACGTATGTTGGCTGGCTATTATTAGGTGAGTTGAGCTTATTCCACGGTGATGTTTCGAAGCGGCTTGTAGAATACGCCTGTGTCAGAATTTTATGCGACACATTCACTTTTATAATTTTTAAAAAGGCGAATTTGCCACCTTTTTGTAAGTGGTCACCACCGCCACTGGCCATAGACATTGGCGCTGTAAAAATATTAACCATTCCTTAAATCGCCAAGAAGACGCCAACCTTGGCAACCAACAAGTTTATTGTTCCCTGTGCCTGTAATTACAATAGCTTCCTTTAATGCCAGACGGGCTTGCACAAAACCCTAACACCTAGCAAACAAAGTTTTCCTTCACTTCTGAGCAGGAGCTAAATTATGAGCACAAATAGAGCACTTGAAAATAAATATAACCTTTCGTTATCACTTGTATTATCAAAAAAGTCGATACCGTCTTATTTAGTTGCTGGTTCAACAGAATCGTTAAAATGTCAGATAAAATTGTCTTGGTATAGGTGTACCAGTATGCAAAGGTCGATTTTTACTTAAGTATTTATCGAGCTTATCTTCGTCGTTTTATTAAAAATAATAATAAACAAACAGTCTCAACCTCACTTTGTCGGGGGTCCGGAAACACACCCAATACAAACACCCAGACTGGTATAAACACCCGTATCGCCGAGACAAATATTTGTCGGAGCGGGAACCGAGCTGGCAGTCGTTGGCGCAGAAGCTAGTTACCTTACAATGGACTAATAAATACCTTACCCGGTGTAATCTCATTCTTAAAGTTTATTTTACTTAAAGGGTTGAGGGAGAGTTCATGTCTAATCGATTAAGTCCTTTACAAATTGGATTATGCTAATTCTGAAGATATTTTCATTTAATTTTTAATTCATATTACTTTAAAATTGTTGCATGATATTACTCAGCAGTTTTATAGCATATTTTTTGTCCAACAAATACCTATTAAACACTCTAGTTGTGTGTCTGTGTATTTGTTCGTCTCGTCGGTTTAATAACGAGCTTAAGCTGTAAACCTCTACATCGTAGGTTTAAATTCCGGAGCGGTCAGTCAAATTTTGTTAAGTATTTCTGTCAAAATATTCTCAATTCTAGCCCGAAGTATGGAAGTTGACAATGTTTTACTTCCGTGGCTTGAAAATCAAATAAAGTGATATGTCCTGCGCCTAATGTTTTTCTTTTCCGACCCATCGGATTATGAGATTAATAAAATTGAATGTGCACGTCTGTTTGCCCACATTTTTTCCCCATAATATCGCCATTACAGTAGCCTTCTTGATTGACTTAGACGAAATTATTGTTTTTAATAATAACTTCGCGTATTCCGAGTGTTATTTTAAAATTGTACAAAATTATTTAAAAACTTGATTTTCAATTTGACACGAGATGTTTAATGTATGAAAAATAAATAAATAAATTAAAAACTGTTCTTTCTTTACGTCCAGAGTCACAAGGCAAGGTGCTTATTCTAATAAAAGGCTAACGACCTTCGTTAGGTATAAGCACCTTTCGAGTGATATTAACTTTAATTTATGTTCTCTACTCCGCTATTTAGATATCTTCATTGTCTATTAAGTATATTAATATATATTCAAAAAGAACATATTTTTTTGTAAATTATCCTTAACCAATAAACAAACACATAAAACATAGATTACAGAGAAAAGGTAATTTATCTGTTATCGTAATATAGGAATCATTGGTTGAGTAAAGATAGATAGATAAGGAATTGGGAAAACGCCGCGGGAAATTGGGAACTATTTACTAAATATTGAATGTACATACAGTCCAGAACAATAAAATTTAAATAAATTTACAACCACAACGATGACGACGACCTCCGTGGTCGAGTAGTGTGTACACCGATTTTCATGGGTACACCACTCCGAGGTCCTGTGTTCGATTCCCGGCCGAGTCGATGTAGAAAAAATTAATTAGTTTTCTATGTTGTCTTGGGTCTGGATGTATGTGGTACCGTCGTTGCTTCTGATTTTGCGTAACACAAGTGCTTTAGCTACTTACATTGGGATCAGAGTAATGTATATGATGTTGTCCAATATTTATTTATTTACAACGTATTAAATAAAAGATACATATTTTCCTATGTTAGAATAAAGTTAAGTAAGTAGACAATATTGAATAAAAAACTACGAATCCACCACTTTTGTTTTTATAAGTAAAGAATTCCTAAGCGATTAAATTAGCTCAAAGGACCGCACTGTTATACATATTTTTAAACTTACTAACAAACGAGGCTAAAGAACTACACTTTATATTATAAATAAAAAATAAGTATATTGGCGTACCAATATAATCACTTTTAGGAGTGAGCGCGTCATAAGTGGCTCTGGTTTGGGTTGATATTTCGTAGGTCTTTGTAATTTAGTAATTAAATTTAATACTTATCTGTATCATCTTTACTAATATTATTAATGAGAAAGTAGCTCTGTCTGTCTGTCCGTTTGTTGCTCTTTCTCGACCAAAACACTGAACCGAATTTAATGAAGCTTGATCTCGAAGGTAGGACATATGCTACTTATTTCTGGTGACAACTAGTATTTGATAAATAAAAAAACGTTTATTTGATGTTTCTAAATTAATAGAGCTAGTGAAATTTAATTAAATTATTAATTTCAAAGAAAATTTTTAATTTACGCTTGTCGAAGTGGGATAACTTTTTTATACTATTTCGAGGCCCTTGCCCCTGTGTAGGCTATAGTTAAACAAGACTTTGGTGTTGAATCACGTCCTGGCAATTGAATATGCCTCAACTACGCAGGTCAATAAATATAAATTGGTCATATATATTCACTAAGTTCATTTTGCATTCACGACGAAATTGGAAGCTAGGCGAAACGTGCGCGACTCACTGTGTAACATGCTTTATGTATTTTATATATATTTCCAATGTAATTAATTTTAATCACCAACATACTGTACTGTGTGTACTTTTCTCGGACAAAACGCAATAATAATAATATTAATTACACATTAATTATATAATACGTGACCTTATAGAACCAAAAAGCGAGAAATTTACTCACACACACACACACAAACTCACACACACACAAACTCACACACACATAATATATTATGTTTATATATATAATAAAACACAATTTCTTTTTACGTTCACGCATTATTACTTAATAAACAAAAATATTACCTAAGTACATTAATTTCAACGTGTAAACGCAAATCAAACAAGAAAATTTATATAAGATTCAATTATATTATTCAACAGATAACTTATTGAATTATTTATATATCGAATTGATCAATGTTCAATCGAACTCTTACTTATAAAATATGAAATAATACGTTCATTCATTCATTCCGTTGATCAAATGCGGTATCATGTTATTCCGTTGCGAAACTACGAGCAGGTATATTTAAAGCCGAATCATTCTAATGAGAAATTACAAACCTACTATTAAGATATTATGATTATCATATAAAATTACAACATATACTTCTCTTATCTTATTATAATTAATAATAGTTCTATGTACTGTCAACGACGATTAGTCTATACTGAATTAGTACTTTATTGTAGTCAGTAGGACCAGATATTTTGTCCGGGTTAGCTTACTTTAACTCACTATATTATAATCGTAACGTATAGTATATTAGTGTGATCGTTGGTAAATGGTATAAAATAATATCACTCAGTATTTTATTATTAAGACCTTTCATACGAAGTTGTACGATGACATTTTATCAAAAAGTTACGAATTAAAAGAAGTCTATATCCTTATAAATATGAAAATGTTTTTTTTTTTATTGTAACTCTATAAAATGAAAAGTCAATCTAAATATTTATGTGAAGTATTTTTTATAAAACTTTGATAAAAACGATGTGCTAATCTGGTATGTAATGGGACAGACGTCATACAAGAGTCATACAAATGAAGCGAACGTATGAACTTGAGTAGTTCTCGGAACTTTGAATTGAATGTTTTATTATTTTCCGACTAACCATATAAATAGTCCAATATTTCTAGTAAAAATAAACATACAAAATTCCAGTCGGTTCTCGGTATCGATAATTTTACTGAAATTGTCAAACGTAATAGATTTGAAGATATTATTTATATAAATTAAATTTATTATGCTTTATTCCATAATAATAGAAGTAGATATTTATTATTTGTATTCCTATTAACGTGTTTAATGACGAAGAATTCATCACGCCAGTTATTTTTATTATTTATACACTAATCAAGACACATTAAACATAACATTGTGAGCAAAACAAAAGAAATGGTACAAATTGAAGCTAGTACCTAATAGCAAACCAGCATAACCCACGCTCTACACTTTCATCTTTCAACGGAAGCAGCAATCTAGTGATTAGATCGGAGTATCTAAGATGCTCTCCGGTGGGCGGACCCTTCGCCCACATCCACTTATGGCGGAAGGAAAGCACGGGGCGAATTTATGATAGCTCGTTTCAAGCATAAATTTACAAGCTAAATGGACTCTTTAACGACGCCGTGATAAATCGCTGACACGTGCCGTGCTTCGTATGGGGCTCTCATTTAATATTGCATTGATAAATTCACACATGGCAACATTGTTACCGTTTTATTGATGACTACTTTTAAATTATTACTCTTTTATAAAATATCAGTTTTGCATTTTTTTTTATTTCGAATATTTTTATTCCATCGATATTCCAATTCATTAAAAAAAAGGATCTAACTTGTATTTGATTTTTACGACTTACTTGTACATATAAAAAAAATAAAAAATTGACGTAATTTTTTTTGTCCATTATGTCCAAAGAACATATCTGAACGAAATGAATAGTCATTCATCTATCGAAACGATAGCTCAAACAAAATCGATTATCCTCATACATCGGGATGAGTCCGTAAAAAAGATTTCTTCGGATTTCGCTGAATAAAGATACAAGCTCCAGGTCATGATTGATCGTTCCCAGCCCGCGGACTTTGCCCGTAACACTTACATTGTGTTGCGAGTTTTATAGACTACAATGCGACGTTGGCAAACGACGTTTTCCGTCCTGTTCAAATCACGGCTCGCGTCTTCGCCGGATGGAGTACGATCGCCCTCCCCAAATACAGACAAGGACATTTCTATCTGAATTTATTCATGCGTGACGGTAAGACGAGTGTGATACGATGAAATAGCCGACGTCCGGCGACCCACGTGCGCCCACGCCCCGACCTATGATACAATATTTAGAACAAATCTTAAATGACGTTTATACAATTACTCCTGTCGCCTAAGGCTTATCGGTATTGACTTATGATCCTTTGTACTGCGAAATGATAAGATAACGACCGGACAAGCGTTAAGGATATAAATAATGTTCTTTGCCATCTCAACGTTTACACTGTGGTCTTTAAACATCCATAAGAATAAAGCTGTTTATATCATTATTTATAATATACATCTGGTTAAGTATAAAATTCCCACACACAGAGATAATTATTATTAATAATAATTACGGTGATTTAAAAGGAACTTCAGTAATTTTAATACCTCATTTATAATATCTTTATAAATAAAGATAAATCAATCGTTTATTTATTGTTTTACTTTTCAAGAAACTACCCGTTTGGAGGATAATGCCTTACATTGAATTATTGTATTTATTTTTACTTATTACAAATGTTGCCAAATGACAAATATTACTGTTGATATATGAAATAATTTAAAAATGAATCATTAGATAAAATCCAGTAAATACTTTTACGGTAAGTACCTTATAACAATAACATAGATTTGAATACCACTCAAAATGGTATGAAAATAATGAGTCAGTAGAAATTCCTAACATTATATTGCATCATTAAATTCCCCGGGTAGGTATTTGTCGGATGAACGTTCAACGCTCCTCAGGTATTAAGACTTAGAACTACATCTATATAAAGACCATCATATATGTTGCCAAACGCAATTCTATCCTGATACGATTTAATACCACAATATTAGACGTTTCGAGATATATTATGAGCACTTCAATAAAAAATAATAACAATAATATGAACAGGAGTACTGAAATAAGTAATAAATCAATACACAAAACTTAAACCAGATATGCAGCACGTTTCGGAAAAGGTTTTAATATAAATATTACTATTTACATAAGTAATTTCACTTCTCAATTTTGCCCGATTTAAATTTCGTATTCAGAACGTTTGTTAATTCTATTTGACATATAAATCTTTAAACTACTATTACACTTTAGTACATTATAATTTGACGTTTTTGAATTTAATTAACAAAATGAAATACTTTAATTGAATGAAGTTTTTCAATCAACTGTACACTTTAAGACATTCGATAAACTATACACTCGCTTATCTAAGCGAGGTGCATTCTTAGGTGTTGTAGGTATCATATTTCTATGGTCGAACCAACAACTCCATCTAAGTTATTGATATCAATATTAATGCACCAGCGGATCGTAAATACCTGAGTTTGTATTTAATTGCAACTATTAAATTTCATTCCTATAAACCGATTTATTAACTCCTTAATATTGACGTGTAAATTTTATTAGACGCAATAAAATATTGTATAGTATTATTCTTTAAATTGATAGATTTTATACGGATATAAAATTGTGGTTTTTTTTTCTGCAAATATGTTTAAAATTTTTGATAACTTTATATTTATCAAAATATACATTATACTTAGTAAATATAGTGTTAATAAATGAAATTCCGCAAATAGAACTTAACATCTGGACTCTATTATGCCAACATTATAAATAAAAGTATCATTTAATTTTTTTTACGTAACCACAGCTGTATATCAGATTGATACTCGCAATAAATTTTAAAATGTCCCGTAACAGTGAGCATGTGAAGTGTCATAACTTAAGTATTATTTGTTACTTCAGCTTGTTTAACCTTTGTTTTTTTTACTTTAGTAATTAAATCATTACACAAATTTTCAAATTAAGATTCTTATCTTACTTAAGTTAGAAAACTCAGTTTGAAAATTTGTATGTATGAAATTGATATTAAAAAAATATATATATTGACAACTTATTATAAGAAAAAAATATAGATAATAAAATGGCGCGGAATTAGTGTTCGTTGACTTTAACGCAAGATATAAAGGGTTATTATTGTAAATAATGAGTACTCGTATTTATAATAATCAGTATAAATGTATAACTACAAAGTTTCTTCCGGTTCTTCTCGGTAATGTATACATTTCGAATATGTTGATTTGGAATAAATTGATTTTTAAAAAGCTATAGGTCCTTAAATGTATATTATTAAAATTTTGATAGCTGCATAATCATTGTTAATAACTGAATTACCTACTTATTAGTTAGTATTGGTTTTATTGTTTAGCTATGTATTCCTACAGCCGAGATGGACCAGTGGTTAGAACGCGTGCATCTTAACCGATGATTTCGGGTTCAAACCCAGGCAGGCACCACTAAATTTTCATGTGCTTAATTTGTGTTTATAATTCATCTCGTGCTCGACGGTGAAGGAAAACATCTTGAGGAAACCTACATGTGTCTAATTTAAACGAAATTCTGCCACATGTGTATTCCACCAACCCGCATTGGAGCAGCGTGCTGGAATTTGCTCCAAACCTTCTCCTCAAAGGGAGAGGAGGCCTTTAGCCCAGCAGTGGAAAATTTACAGGCTGCTAATGTAATGTAATGTATGTATTCCTAATTTACTATTTTTATTTAATATGTGAAGTATTTATTACAGCCTACCTTAAGTAACCGTGAAGTGTCTCAGTAAAATAAATAATTGCTTTAAAATAACATGTAATTTTTTTGTCAAGCTTGTAACATTGACTATCTAAACGTGTTTAAAAAAATCCTTTGTATATTATAGTTGAGATGGCTTGGAAAAATGACTTGCGATGCTTCAGTCTTTTAAACGATTAAACTTATAATATAAGAATTCTTCGAGAAATAAGAAAACTTTATGTAACTTATCTTGGCGGCGACTTTGCATACTTAATAGTAAGCCAAGTGTAAAATTTAAATGTTTCGTGGGTTCAGTTGTTATCTTGTACGGCTGCAGGTATTGAGATCCTAGGGTTTAATGTCCGGTCGAAAAAACACACCACTTTTTACTCAACTTGTTACTCTACGCACGCCATGTTTCGGTCATGTCAGATTGCCGTCCAATTAGACTATGAGAATAACAAAGACCCCACGTGTGTCTTAGCACACATTTGTATTATATATTATGATACTAATAAACACTACAATATATATTCAGTGGCTAGTCTTCTTTCAAAATAGCTGCCGTGGATGAAATCGTTTAGAACTCATCATCGATTGTATAATTATATCAGATAATTTCTTTGAATATATTGTGTAGAACCATCTAAGTTAAAGGACCAACCATAACCATAACATATAACCAGTGTCTCAGCTATTTTGAGCTGGACCCTTTTGCCACATAATATTCTAAGTAAAATTTAAATTCTCATTGTTTAATTCTGTGTTGTGTAGCAATAAGAGAGTTTATGTTTTTCAAAATAAGATAGTACTTACCAGTTCGATAACCAGCGTTGGAAAGGTATGTGGCAAAGGTGTTGGTTTCGTGCTTGGCCTGCCACATCGGTGACGAACAGTTGTCATTGTTGGTGTACACGTTGTGGTTGTGAACGTAGACACCAGTGAGCAAGGAACTCCTAATAATTTAAACAAAAGAATATGTGAAACTAAGATCTACTTTGATTTATTTATTTCATACTAGCAGTTTAATTTTAAAAAGTAAGAGCCCTCCTCTTACTTAATTAGGACACTTATAAATGTCAAAATTTTCCTTTTATTTGTTTTTATTGACTTTTAATTATTTAAAAACTTTTCTGTAGTCGATATTTCTATAACAAGATATGATATTAATTAAAGCTTAACGTGTTTCACGTATTTTTATTACAAAAATGAAGTTAATAAAGGATCAGTCATATTACAAAAATAATTGACCAATGAATTAAAGTCACAGCGTTAATCTCACATACTCCCATTTAAATTCTTAAGCTAAATATAAATATTGTCAAGGATTATAATTGGTATTTAAATTCCCATCAGATCGAAGAGTGTTATAAATTTAAATATAAACTGTCATATTATTTCAATGTATGTACATTGAAATAATATGACAGTTTTGAAACAATTTTTAAATATAGAACTTACCTTGACGGGCAACACATTGGAGTTGTCGTATATGCATGGCGAAACTCGGCCCCTGCACTTCTAATTGCCTTCATGGTCCGGGGCATAAAGTTGAGACTGCCGAGTTCAACGTCCTGATCATCAGTCAGGATTAATATTATGTTAGGCTTCTTTTCTCTCGGCTGTGGGTATGGTATAAACCCACCACTCTGCCATTTGTTAGCCAACTTTGGTTTGAATCTCGTTGTGTTCTCTCTCACTGGAGATTGCCGATCAGGTGATTTACTTTGATTACCAGTTTTTTTTCTATCATTTGCTTTATCTGAATTACTTTTATTCCAATGTTTTTCTGATTTACGAGGTTTCTCATCTCGTCTATTGTAGGGTTCAGTTCGATTTGTCACGAGTTCCTCAGAAGAGTGAGCATCTGAGCCTCTTCTTCTGTCGCGTCTGATTTCATGCTCGCGTTCCCAAAATCTTCGTCTATCGCCACGATACCTCGAACTGTTTCTGTGCCTTAAGTATCTTCGTTCGGGAACATCTGTCAGAGTTCCATTAAAAGTTGTCCGGTTACGATTATTTTCTTTATTTCTTAATTCTCTGGCTCGTGAATCTTCGTCTTCTAGAGAATCCCTTTTTGCGGTGATTAATAGAAAATTCCATGTTAGTAGGAGCGATATTATTTTAAAGTTCATTTTATAATATTTTTCGTTTCTATTCGAAAATCAAACTTCTAGTGGTTTATGATTAAAATGACTACACAACTTTATGGTAAGTCTTCATATTTTAAAAACTGCGTAACCCGAACTAATTGTTTTAACATTCCAAGTACCATCTTGTGCTACCTGAAACAAGATAAAACAATTTATACAATAGATAAGGACATAAGATGAGAATTTACTGCGTCTTTAATGTTTCATTAAGAGATATTCAGTTAGGTTTCATTTAGTCTTAATTATGCTATATCTGAATACAATTATATTACAATCATTGATATACTTTTTAAACAAATAAATTAATGACGAAACATACTCGTTTAACGCAACAAATTTAAAATTATATAATAAAACCATTGTCTGCACTAGAGAAACAAATGTACTTGACCATACTTTATCGTCGTAAAGCTATTAAATCGGAGGAGAAAGCATGGAACGTAATGTACTATAACCTCGCAAATTTGTTGCAGCTATTAAAATATTGAGTTCCTCTAGCGTAAACGAAACGTTTTATGGCAATCTATCAGAGAAGCAATCAGGGAACTGCTTTTAACAGAATTGAACGGACATGCGTTCGAGCCCTTTGCAAAAATAAACATCTATTTTCCCGAAGCGAAGTGATACTTTTAAACACTTAGTTGATTTAGCCAATTTGATTAATACATGAACCATATTAAATCAAAGATATGTACTTATATTTCTGTCTAATTGTTACAGCATTATGTTGCTGATTAAATATGTAGATTGCAATAAAATTGTACGTTAATTTATCAAACTTCTTCCATTTAACTTATCTCGTGGTAAATGGTGGATAAAGATAAGAAAGTCTCTATGTTTGCGAAGAAACTTTGAGACATGTGCTATCAGTTATTCTGCAGGAGTTGGCATAAGTGATTAGACACAAAATCGTTCTCTTTAACAGAAAATGAGCGATAATATACTTTATTATGTTTAAGTCGCTCCAAACTTTTAATATTAGTTCGCTAGGAACTTTTTCTAATAGTTGATCACCGATCCATTTATTTATTAAGTTATTTAAAGACAATTTCAAAAATATATATATATATATATATTTGAACCTAAAATTTGGGGTTAAATGAGGACATTAACATCTTTATAATTCATTTCGTGGCAGAAAACATCGCGAGGAATTGTCGGAAGAACATATATGCTATATTAGCACTTGTGTATCAAACAACCGGCATTGAAGCTTTTTAGGCTGTTACTTTTACTTTACTGTAAAAATAGTAAGGATGATTCCTTGTGATGATGATGTTATTCCTTACTTTAATATAGTTTTTGCAGTTACACTTGCCAGTATCAATTTCCTTCCCTGTCAACCCCAGATTTATCAAGTGTCATGTACCTACTTTAATTTAAATACGATATCTTTATACAATACAAACTTAATTAAATGTCAATCTTAATAAATAATTTGCAGAATTAAATGATAATGCAATGACATCATTTGTAATATAAAAAATAAATTACAAATTTTAACACGGATGCAGTTGTACCTACTTTCATTTTTTTATATATTTGATGGAGAAAAAAACATGGTGAGATTAGTCTTTAACAGGATCTCATAAGCCAATAGCACTGGCCTTCGACAATGGAACTTTGGTGTACGCTCAAGCGCCAGCGCTAAAAGAGAAACAACCGATTACCAGTCTCCGTAAATTGACATAAGACACACTCCGAAGATCCGGTCCTGTATTTAAAAACTAGTGAAATAATTTAAGAAAAACAGGGATGTTTTAATAGAAATATATTTTGTATAAAATAATTGTACTTTTTTCTCTTCGAAAGTAAATGACTAGTCGATGTTCGTCCCGACTTCGTAAGAGTAAAGTCCATACAAACTTTAACCCCTCCCATTTCACACCTTCTTTATCATTTTCATCCTTTTTTAGCTAATTCGTGTATTATAAACTGAACCTACGATCCAAATTTCAGCTTTTACGTTCTTAATCAGTAATTTTGCTGAGTCCGGACAAAATATTTTATTAGAATAGATTGTTTCAATATCGATTGTAAAAACAATTGAAAATAATGCGACCTGTGTGAGCTACGTGTAATTACAGGAACATGCGACATAAACTCTGTCAAAATCTGTAGACAATCCATTTGCCTCCCATCTCCCAAAATATAGTACATTACACCATTTACCAATTTACAAATACCACATTACATATGTAAATAGTACGTAAATATATGAGAGAATTTGACCTACAAATTGAAAAGCAGTTCTAATGGTTGTTTTGCTTTTTTCTTTACGATCGACATATTGTAAAACGATCAGTGGATCGCGAATACTATTTACGATCACTTACAGCCAATCTGTTACTTACAATTACAAATAAATGGTATCTTGTTCGTATGCCACCCCAGCGCGCGCGCCATTGATCTTGATTTATGGTCGTGCAGACCGTGACGTAATTGATAGGGGCTCCGAACGATCGATGTGGACAAGCGGCAGACAAGAATATTGTCCTAGCCACGCCACTCCATTTAAAAGTTCATATATCTTCCAATATTTATCTTTTATAGGCAAAGTAATCGTAAACCGAATGATATCCCTTATTATTTCTTCTTCTTATCCCTTGTATATTTAAGCGTCAAATGTATTTAAATCAAACAAAACTTGCTCAAGTAGGCTCCTACAAGCCCTTTTAAATCATTTTACAAGGTTAAATTAAATTAAATATAAAGTAAAAGGTTAAGGTAGGTTAAATATAAAGCTACCAGTTCGGAATATATGTATGGAAAATGAAAATCAACAAATACGAGTTCCACTAACATTGTAGAGTATTATTATGTATATATTTTAGCAAAGTACGTATAAATATATTTTTTCTGATTCAATAATGTATTTTGTTAATTTCTTTGTTCTTATTTTATGTATTACGCGATAAACTATAAGTAATTTATGTTTTTTATAATTTAATATAAAATGTTTTAACAGCCACATGTTTTTATAATATATAGCCGTCGGGTTCAATGACACCTAATGTTTTGTTTATTCTCCATTACAGTATACCATTATTGAAATTGCTCGTTTGTTTATAAGTTAAAAGCACGCTTTCTATTTACGAGTATAAAACATTGTTCGTAAGAAAATCTCAAACAGTCTATGCCATTATTTTCCCAGACATTTGCTAACGGCTATTGTATTAACTGTGGATTTTTCAATTATAACACATCAATATAGTGACACTGCTTATAATTTTAATATAAAAACGATTACAAGATGTTTTTAACTTATAAAACAAAGTTGCTTCGCGCCGTCTGTACGCTTAGATCTTTTAAACTACTCAACGGATTTTAATGCGGTATTTATCAATAAGCAGAGTGATTCAAGGGGAAGGTATCTATATGCAAGATATAGTCGCAAATTGCAGAGAAAAGCTGATAATTTCAACATTTTAAGCCGGAAAAAAACAAAACAACAATATCTCTTTTAATGATTGTTCTACAATCTAAAAGTTGTATATAGATCGTAATTGTACCCGTATGAAGCCGGGACGCATAGCTAGTAACATTATATAATATATTGCTTTCCATACTGTTCGATATTATGATTTCCTCATCCGAATTATTTCTTATATCGCCCTCAACCGTTATTTCCTGGAAACTTTTTTCTTTTTTCCGGGACGTTCCGGCTCGTTCACGTCCTTGACCCATTAATTGTATTTCTCATTCCTTATCACATGTCCAGTCCAGACATTCAAGTTAATTGATATAAAATATATTTCAACTACCTCGGGAGTTCTTTCGATTTGATTTTCAATGATTATTTTAAATAACTCGTTAATTACTATCGATTAATGTTAATTCAAAAATGTTAATCAAATTCAAGTCGAATGCGTATGAAATAAAAATATATATTTCGAACTAGTTGCCCTAATACCCCATATATGTATATCCGTTCCCCTGATAACGTGTAACAAACTAGCTAATAATTAATTTTCACTGTATAATTTTCGGATGTATGCATTCATTTCATATTCATCACAAAAACTCATAAGAGACCAATATTACCTACAAAGCCGTTGGCTAATTTATGTTAAGTTTTAATTGAAACCTATAAATTAAGGGTTAATCGCCCAAAGTTTTACCAACAGTCTTAAAGGAAGCTTATATAAGCCTCATTAATGGTCTCGTGAAACTTTATTCTTTCAATTAATTTTAGAATCGGTGAACGCTCGTGATAATTATTCACAGCCTTAATTTTTACACAGTGCGTATAATGTTCGAGCTTAAACTTTCGAATCTTTTA
Organism: Vanessa tameamea; assembly: GCF_037043105.1. Lineage (NCBI taxonomy): Eukaryota > Metazoa > Arthropoda > Insecta > Lepidoptera > Nymphalidae > Vanessa > Vanessa tameamea. The sequence continues at coordinate 5,551,873 of NC_087313.1, read as the reverse complement.
CTAAAAATGTTCCTCGAGTGGTTTTTTATTCAAGTTATGCGTTTCACTTACGTATTTCCTACAAGATCTTCAGATTAGGAAAAAAATATCAAGGATGTGTACTTGTCGCAATAAGTAGGGCATTTGGATCGTAGAAATGACAACGGGTGAAATAAGATTGTAGCTAAATGCAGCTAAAATAACTGAATACAGAAACGTCGGTTGAGCTATAGCGAGATGTTATTTGCAAGTTAAACATCTTTACAAGCGCAAGACCGTAAGGACTAGGTACAGGTAGTAGGCATAGGCCATAGCTATAGAGTTAGTAATGACAGTCAATCTGTGTATGAATATTATGATGATGATGATGATGATAATGACACGTAAACAAGGACACACCAATTTTGCCAGTATCATCTAGACGTTGTAAGTCATTTTTATTTGCATTCTCGCCAAAACTATGGTAGTTCGATTGATATGGATTTCTTATAAGATACCTTGTTGAACTAGTGTGTAGATGTAAAACCGATCTTGATGTCCAAACCCCAGTTCTGACCGCGGCAAATCGTTCCCGTCCCATCGAATTGTGAGAGTGAGGAAAGGAATGCACCTGTATTCGCTCAAATACTTGTGCACTTTAAAATGTTATGTTTAGTTGACTAGTATCACTTGAGACTGGCTATCGTGGCTGATATTGGTCAAGACGTTATCATAATCAAATACTGAGAAATATAAATTCATAGTTTTATAATTTCAAGACCTTATATTATCTTAACGCCTTGCCGTCAGAAAAATATCCGGGTAAATTCCAAGCGAACGCTACCAGAACTGTTATAACTACGACATCTTTGTACGTATGAAAATCCGTGACACTATAATAGATATATCTTTCTCTAACAGATAAATAATCATACGTTTAAAAAAAGAAAAATATGTATAATTACCTTTTTTTTTTCTTTTTTATTTTAAATTAATCTGTCACGGTGTAATTAATCCTCACAATTTTTTTATCAGTGTAATTAGTAATTTGGACTTTACTTAATAATACGTTTATAATAAATAATTATAGGGAGAGCGATAGCAATAAACTAGGTATAATTGGCTATTATAATATGTTTACATTATAAGTGATAGAGCCGAGTGGTTAAAAAGCGTTCTTCTTAATCAATGATTTTTTCGAGTTTAAGACCAGGCAAGCACCACCGTTTTCATGTGTTAAGCATTTGTGTTTATAATTTATCATGTGCTCGGCAGTTAAGCATCAGTTAAATATCTTTGGAGCAATGTGGTGTGATAACCACCAAATCTGCTCCTCAAAGGGAGAGGAGGTAAGCCTTAGCAGTGTGACCTTTACAGGCGGTTAGATTAAAGTACTATGAATACAATACAAAGTCAAAGAATCTTGATAGATTTATAAATCGGTGAAGACGACTGAAGCCACGTTTTAATTAATGTGTGTGAAGTACAAGATTACGTTTTATTTTCGTTGAATTGTTAATTCAGCGCGGTCCTCTGTTATTTAGGTATGCGTACCCACGATTTACCTCTCACCAAAAAACTCATTACACCGCTTAGTGAATCGCATCTTTAATTTGAGCCTCATTACTTTTTAAGTGCACTTGTTTTACTGCGTTCGTTAACAGCCGGACGGCAATCACCATTTTGTGAACAATTACCATCGTCTCTTTAAAGTTTCACGACTCTAACTGACCGACTTTTTAAGCGAGTTTCTTTTTAATGTGTGAGAGTTAAGAATTGTAAGAAAACATAAATTTTCTCATATAACATTGCGGACGTCAATTCTAATACAGCAATTTTTTACATAGGAACCTAATGATAAGTATTAGAATAAAAAGAATCACTCGTATGTTGAAAGATTTTTAAAGCGTGTTTCGTAATATAGGTACTAATTGGATTTTGAATATATTTTATCGTTTATTACATAATAAAACAAATCAGGATAATATATTTTGGTCCATGTTTCCGAACGTCATCTGGAAAATTTTATTATTATAATTTTTAAAGAAACTTATTAATAATAAAATGCATTAAATGTGAAAAAGTACAAAAATATATGAAGAAATACGCTATGGAGCTAGTTAAGCCGTTACAGCAAAAAACAAAATATTTATCTTTGTGGAATCTTTTGATATGAATCTCTCGATAAAATTAATTAACACATTAATAATTTCATATTTTATAAAATTATTAATAATATTAAATTTATTTTCTGCTTTAATAATTTATAAAAGTTGACATATTATATTTACTTATTCTTAACATTGTTTTAACTCAATGGAATTTTCGCTGTGCATATTTTCATTAATTATAACAATTTAAATAATTAATTGCAGTATTTAATAATATTATTAAGAATTTCAATTGTTTTTTTTTTTTTAAATAATACTCTTTGTATATTTTCCTATTAATAACATTACAATCAACTTGAGTCTTACAAAGTGTGTAATGTATGCATTATTGTAACTTCGTTACAAGTTCTTTACATAAAAATGTCAATATTATAAATTATTTTATATTTAAAAAAAATTGCTAGTACAATCACAGCCTTATTACAGCCCAGTTCTATATACACAGATACAATATTTTGTATTGTAACAAATGACTGAAAAGATCGTTATCTTTTATGACACTACGAAATTCTTACGACACCATATTCAAGTACTCAAGACTCAATATACAATAACAACACACAATAACTAGTAATCAACATTACGAGCGCACTTGACAGTGCATAAATGCCGCATTATATTATTCGCTTATTGGACCAAATGTTTTATCGCAAGTACCAAACTTAAGCACCGAATTGTACTATTTAATGTCCGATGTTTTCTGTTACTTTATTTTATCTTGTACTTTTAACACAGGGACTGTGAAAGTTAAAGAGAGATCGAATTATATAACTTTTTTTTTAAATATATAACGATACAAAGTCCGAATAATCGTTGTTTAGGGGATGACATCGAAGGATAAACAATCTTACTAATATTATAAATGCGAAAGTTTGGATGGGAGGTATTGTTACTTAATCACACCAAACGAACGAATCTGAATTAAAATTTGGCACAGAGATTGTCTGGAAGAGCACATAGGTTACTTTCTATTGCATATAGGTGACCTGCATGCCTCCCCCCTCCGCCCATCATACGCGGGCCTGGCCACGGTAATAAATTGTATGAAATAGTAATAAATCTAAGTTTTTGTCTTGGACATGTGTAAAAATATGCGTTTACATAATAAAGTTATATCATCCATCGGTAAAAAGTAAGAACCTGGAGTGCCTCAGCTTTTGGTCCTATCTTTGACTGGGCCATTAACCGATAATTCATTTTAGTCTACCATATATTTTATGCCGTACGAGCCTGTCTGCGACATCAAATATTTAATGTTTTATTATAAGACAATATATCATATTTAATTGCAGTGAAGTTATGTTTTATTATTCGTGTCACAATTGTCTTGGCTCATGGTTAGACTTTAGGCTGTTTTATTTTCGAGTTCGCGTACAACTAGTGTGATATACGACTTCGTGGTAGGGGTCTTATTGCCTTCATAGACAGTACATCACGATCAGCGAGCTCCTGTTAACAATACATTGAGTATTTTATGCCTGCAGCTGTACCTACAAGAGGTTTAAGGATATTTAAATGAAGAACAGAGACAAGATAGAAGGAATAACGACCCCTTCGAACTTAATATACGCCCTGAGGTATTATTCGATTTGTTCGAAAACTGGAATTATCTTACACGAGGCATTATTTAAATGTACAAGAATTTCAAATTCATGAATATTATTTGAATGAATTTTCTTTTTATAATACAAAATATCAGATATTTATTTAATACACAAATGTACTGATATTATGTATGATGAGAACAGTTGCTGAAAATAATGAGGTATCTGTACTAACCTGCTATAAACTATGCTGTTAATATGCCACGTTTTTTCTTCTTCTTCTTTTGTCATTTAGTCATAACCATTCGACATATTAAAAATTTCGTCGCCAAGAAGTTAGTTTTTTTAACTAACTAATAAAAAAAATCCAGCATCAAAGACATTGCTCAAAGCGGGTTAATAAAAACGTTACCACGTGGTAAAATAGTTTCAGTCATTTAGTTAATTAAACTTTATTTTAATAAATTAAAAAAGGAAACATGTTGAATCATTTCTCTAACATTAATCATTCAAAGCTCGTCCCCGCAACTTGATTAATTTGCACCATTCGTTTCCATACAGCAACGCGAACGAACGAACTCAAACACGGCGGAGTTCGAGATCAATCAGTTTAAATAAGTAATGCACCGATGTGTGGTCAGCACTAAAATTAAATTGCTCCCGTTGATTGGGAATGTAACTGTTAGACTTGATATTGAAACCGCCATTTAAAACTGGTCGTCCACGATCGTTTATTAGTAGTGATGGCTCTCAACTCGGAGAAATTGCTTAGACTTCCTTCTTTCACATTTTATTTTGACAGATAGAGTCGGTCATTGACTTGTAAGTTACGAAAGGTATTAACATTTATAAAAAATGTAATTAATTATTGCATTATAATGTTACCACTAATAATAATAATTATTTTGAACTTTAAAAACTAAGAAAATAATATTTAAAGCTTGTAATTACATATCAGGTTTTTTTTTTGTTTTTAAAACAACGCGCACGCATTTATTGTAATTTATTTAGCGTTAAATAAATTATAATGTTAAACACTGAATTTGCCTTTGGTTTTAAGGTCGTAGTTTTCTCATCATTTGGTATCACGAATAACCTAGTTCCAACGATCGTACCAAAATTGTACAATGCAATCCGCTTAAATTATATACATATAGCTATATACCACACATATTTATAGTACTACAAGACGTAGATATTTAATAGTGTCACAATTATTAATAATCTTTTCATTGTAAGAGTATTAATAATTAATAAAAGAAAAAGACATCACCCAAGTTAAACTACGTATTTTTTTATTTTTTTTATTTGGAGATTCAGTAGTTAGCACGAGAATGTTAAGCGAAGACTGCGGGATCTTCTCGTATTCCGCGATAAAAAAAAACCTCGTGATGAAATCTCTTATGAGTAGGTTTAAAATTGTCAAATGTGTATCCTTCAACCCGCATTCGACCGGCGATGTGAAATGAGGTACAAAACTTCTAGAATGGAAAGGAGACCTTAGTTCACAATTCGTATAAATAACATACTGTAACGGGGTAACTCTGTAAATCATTATATGAAAGTTACTATAGACATGGTTTTCTATATTAAATCTTATTTTTTTATTATTATTATTACTGCGGATTGGAACATTGCTAGGCAATATAGTAGACTAATATAACTTAATAATAACTACTTCAAAATAACATTATTAAATTTAAATTATCTTAAGCAATGTTTAAGCGTATTGGTTATGTTATATACTACTAGTTTCTCAAAAGTGGTCTCCCGTTATTGAATTCCGATGTCGCAGAATATCAAATAGACAATTTGCAAGAATGCTTCGCAAACGAACCCACAAAGACATAGGTTTATTGAACAAAATTTATGGTTTATCGGGTGATATAAATTGAAACATTAAAACGAATAGTAAGACTTCCCATTCAAGATTATCTTTTAAAAGTTGTAATATAATTTTAGCCAAAATGGCCAAGTTGGTAAAGAACGCGGAACTCAACCACAAAGTTTTCTTCTAGTGATAATAGTAATCCATACTATCTATACTATTATTTTAAATCCGAAAGCAACTCTGTCTGTCTGTCTATCTGCCTGTTACTCCTTTACAGGCAAACCACTGAACCAAATTTTGTATTTATATCATTGCTTTAGCAAGTTTGAACCCCAAGTAAGGACGTAGGTTATATTTTATGCCGCCTATCCCTTAAAATGCGAGCGAAGCTGCAGGAGACAACGAGTTATTTGTAATTAATTTTGTACTCATTGGTGAAGGAAAACACCGTATAAAGCAAGCTCTTCAAATGAAGAGGATACTCTAGTTGGGGAGGGCGAATGTTTATAATATAGCAACATTACATTTGTTTAGTAACATTACATCAAAATGTACATTTTCAAGGCAACTTGTTTTATAACAAGATCGAATTAATTATTTGTTTCGAATTAGATTTATTAATTTCAACGAAGTGTGTCATTTCTTTGAAAAGTTAAGTTAAACAAAATTTTGTAAATAATATTAAAACTAAAGTTATTCATACCTGAATTTAACCGTAGACAAAATAAGCGCGGAATAAATGAAGGTGTAGACCACAAAGCGCTAGATTGGAAGAGTACTTACTGATGTGGGTGAAGTGAACGCTATGAGGTCGCGCCAAACGAATCATTTAACCAAAATTGAGTTCAACGACAAGTTGTTTTCATGAAAAAATATATTTTTTATATAAAATGAACGAATAAATACAAACAAATACGCTTACATACACCAACATATCTACATATATGTATATTATATACGTGAAGAAGAACCTTTTTAGTCATTTTAAACTCGTACAGAGTGTGTGTTTCGGTATATATTTAAAAAGGAGCTATCACTTATGTACAATATATGTTACGAATATATTATATGAAATAAAATAGTCTGTGGTCAAAAGTCGCACAGAGTAAGGATTTTAAAGATATAATAATTAATAATTATTGATAGATAGCTCATAGCAAAACGAGTTTCGGGTTCTGGAATGTGTGATTTAAATGAATGCTGTTTGAAGGCTGTTCAATGATGATTTCGTTTGATGAAGATTATTGTAATATATTCTTAGACTTTATGATAAGACTGAAAATGTTATTGATTCTAGAATTTTATTTACTAGGCGACAATATAAAGAAATAAATAAAAACTTAATTATGAAAGCTTTATATCTAAGAGAATGATGTTTTCCAGACAACCTCCAAAAGGTATTATATATTAAGTATATTTATCCAAATAAAAGACAAACGGTAAGCGGTACGAGATGGAAAAGAAATTAACTATAATGGCGTAATATATTTTACAAAAAAAGTACCGAGATGGCTCAGTGGTTAGATCGTGTGCATCTTATGATGATTGCGAGTTTAGATCCGGTCAGTCATCGCTAAATTTTCTTAACTGAACTTGTGTAGATAATTCAAAAACATCGTGAAGAAACCTAGATATATCTAAATCGAATCTAATCTCAATTAAATTTTGCCACATATGTAATGAGCTCCCAACGATCTCCTCACAGAGAGAAGAGCCCATCAGTGGGGCATTTGGAAAATATTACATACTAGCTGAACCTGCAGCTTTACCCGCGCGAAATTTATAAAACCCAAAATTCCAAGCCCCGTTTTACCACTTTAGGGGTAGAGTTTCGTAAAATCCGCTCGTAGCTTAGAATTCTACACCCTATACGGAATCCACCTGCAATATTTCAAATTTGTAGGTATTATGGTTTCTGAGATTTCCTGATTAATCAGTGAGTAGTATTTCGCTTTTATATATATATAGATTTATAAGTAATTTTACGTACATAAGAAACATTACGTCGTACTTTGGGAATGTTGAATTCTAATTCTAGGAGTCGTTATCAAAATCAACATAATGTTGGAATCCAGTTGGATTTAAATAAATAATCTACTAAATTCCTTAAATCAATATATTTGACATACAATGGATACTATATTTTGTACCTCCAATGCATTTTATAATTGCAGACATTAAATATCAGATTGATTAAGTGTAACCTTTTTTTCAAAATTTAAATCATAAATAGAAACTCTTTACGAATACTTTATAAAAAATAAACGATTAAAAATTTGTGTTTCTCTAACCAAACCGTTAGTTTATAAATGGAAATAAACAAAGTTATACGATACCGAAATAGTAGCGCACAAATTCAGACTATAAACAAAATCAAGTATCAAGATTGGCTCATGGGATATAAACGAGCGGCCTCCACGCGATATTTTCATTAGTGCATGGCGCAGTGCCACCGCCGGCACCATGACCACGATAATAGAACTACGAAACCTTGGTTATGGATGATTTTCTCTGTTTCAAAGCGTTTCATTGTTAAGTTAATATTTGATTGATTAAGTACTTAATTCGTAGTATATCATTTAATAAACTTAATATAACGAACACAATATAATTTGATGAAGGTGGCGGCAACCGACTGGATGCGGTGAAGCCTAGGTTCAGCAGTGGATTGAAGTTAGCTAACGATGCTGATGATTATAAATCAACACACCCAAACCACCAATGAAAAACAGGTGAAATATACATATAATATACAGAAACATAGTTCTTAAAAATTTACTTGACTGGTTTTGAACCCGCACGATTAAGTCCACTTCTTTAAGCCGCTGGACCATCTCGGTTCTATAGGAGCAACCTATCTACTTAATTAATGTAAACGATTATGTAAGTTATTAGTCAATTACACAAAGACGGAATTTACTAAAATAAATTTCCATGTTCATTCATTTTATACTAGGAACATTTTTTAAACTTTGATTCAATTTTAATAATCCATTCATACTTTTTGAATTTCGAATTTCTATTCTAATAACACGCTGCTCATATGAAAACGTGCATTTCGTCCAAAAAAGAAAAATAATAAATTCCTTTTAATAATACTCTAACTCCTAATGTATAATTTTTATGTAGCAGCTATTTGAAAAATTTTAACTGCTACTTTGATTAAATCCAAGATTTTGTTCTTGTTGCTAAAAATGGTTATAATTGTTAAAATGACCAATGATAACGTTTTATCTCAAACGAAAACCGACTGAAATGTTAAGTTCCGTTTACTACGGAAAGGTCAAACGAAACCGACGCGACGCGACTCGATGTTGACTTTCGCTAAAATCAGGACTGGACCCACTTTAGGTGTTTTCTTTCGAAATAACAGAATAATGTACTTTTTTTATTTCGGATAAACAGCCACTGACTTAAATTTTTTTTTATTAAAGGTCGATAAATGTTTGTAAGCGAAATGTAGAAAATTAAATACCAAGATGACTTGCATAATAAATTGTATTAACAACTTTTTCACTGGTTGAAATGTACATTATTCCTGAGTGGTAATAAATGTAATTCACACCCTATGGTATAAATTATATTTATATTTTCTTTATTAATATATTGTACCGGTCATACTGTGATAATTTTATACTAACTATTTTTTTTATATTTAAATTATAGAAACTTCAAGACCTCGGACATGGCGCCAAAAATGTATCCACGTAAATAGGTACCTACGTCAATCTATAAAAAAGCCTCAGATATATCAAACAAAAAAGCATCAAGAATTTTATTCTGTTATATCAAACTACAATGCTATTCCTAGGTGAAACCGGATTCAAATTGTAATTGAGCGTACATTTTAATTATAAGTAACCTACGCATACACTTGCTCTTTTATTTTTATTTTCAGTTTATTTATTAAGGGTATTTTCAAATAGTACTTACCACATTAAAAGTTTTTTTTTTTGACAAAAGCACGGCCTATTCGGCCCGCGTCAAATTCAAGTTTTATTTTTACCTAAGAAACATAAGAAAGGCCATGATGTTACCAATATAAAAAAAAACTCTTACTAACGTCTATCTAAAGATTTTTCTATAAATTTTTGTTATATTTTTCGAATATTAAAAATATATTTTTAAAATAAAGTTCAATAACTAGTTAAGATAATATAAACCAAATACAACTTGTCACAGCACATTAAAACGTTACAACGAATAATTCATGTAAATTTATTGCATTAATGTACTCAACGCACAAATTAAAGTTATAGTTGCGTTATTCAAGTAAAATTACTACAGACATTAATATGATTAATCAAAGCTTAACATTTATAATAGGGTTTATATGCGTTAAAATACTGGCACGTATGCATACGTATACCATACCTCACACAAATATAACATAGTACAATATATAATAAGTATATTTATATTTGGAACAGGAAACGCAAGGAACAAACCAACGGCCAAGCAATAAAAAAAGATAAAAAAGTGCGGCCTGGTTTTAACAAGTAACGGTAATTAAATAAGTATAAAATAATAAATGTTGTGGTTGCCTTTAGTATCTGCATTAAAGTTCAAACAACCACTCCAAGCAATCAAAATGTCGACAACGAAGTCGCATGTCCGTTAAGAAATACTTGACATAATACGCAAGACTCATTATCATACCGTGATTATATTTTATCACTGCAATAAATAACTTGAATAACTTTAGAAATTAATTTGAGACGCGAAGGCATGGTTAAGAAATACATTCAATAGTGACTAAGATTGGCAAGAATATATGTAAATTGTTTTAATATACTATACTTGAGGCTATCGTGTGAAGTCGTCCTGACATCAATTCTGGAGATAGTGTACAATTGTTTAGGCAAACACAAGTGTACTTTCATCTAATAGTCCAATGAGACAGTAATGCCATATGGTAACAATTTATTCAACAATGTTTCGGATGGAAGGGTGAGCCAGCCAGCCAGTATAATAATAGGCACAAGAGGCATAACATCCTTCATAAAATTTAACAGCGCTTTGACGTTAATATTTCTTACAGTATCCACTGCCAGTAATGACCTCATCAGTTGACCCATGGCCGTATGTTAGTCTGCCTCCGTATTATTAAAAAAAAAAAAATGTTTTAGTATCTGATTTGACGTTGCTTCTTAAAACCAATCATTTATTATACATACTATTAGTCATGATTAGAGATCTAGTTGGCAAGTAATTACAATTATGAAATTTTTGAATACCCTTTATATTACTAATGCCAAGTCAGAATTGTCTCATCGGTCGCTAGACAAACAAATGCAACTTTACATTTTGGTATGTTTACATTAATTAAAGATTTATATTACAGATAAAATGTAATTAAATAGTATCGAAGATTGGGTAGTTGTTATTTCACTAAGTATTACATTTTCTGTGATATTTAATAAGTTAAATAATTATTTACTGCGTACAGCGAATCTTTGCCCATTTGACATAATTGACTCTGGTTTTTGTTTTATTTGTAGGTATCTGTTAACTTATTAGTTACGATACAATATCGACAGAGAGATACATACACAACATTCAAGTTTGAGATTATTATATTCCGAGTCAAGCTTATGAGATAAGCTGCTAACACGTGGTCCAACCTATTACACAAACGTCAATCCTTTGCCATAAGAGACTCTTTGCCCAGCAGTGGAACTATTACGGACTTTTATCTCTTTTTTTTCAGTTTGCGACGAGAATATAACAGTCTCGAAATGTCTTAAATGCTTTTTAAAAGTCAACAGAAATGTTTTTCAGTTTTTCGTGTTTTAATTTCCTCTAAATTTAAATAAATTGAGCAATATACAAACTAGACTATTTAAACTAGATCATCATAGGTCAAATTATACTAGTTGAAACTAGTTGCGTATTTAACGAATTCCCACGGTTGCACAGGCGCAGATCGGGCCATGTGGCGCCTGCGCGCCGTTTCCTAGTATATATGTAACAATTTATTTTATTCGCCAACAAAAATAAATACATATAAACATTGCCGTATATTCCCATCACATACGTCATTAGACTAAACACCAATCTTTGAATACATTAAACACATGTTACGTTATTGTTTTGATTCCAGAAGTCAAAGGCGATTGGTAGTTATCAGATTATTGATATTTACAAAAATACTAACTACCCGTCTCGGCTTTATGCGTTAAATAAGGATCTACATAAAATCATCATATCGTTATACATATGACTCTATTGGTAAAGACTCCAGTCAGCGTGATTTTTCCAACATCTTCAACAATTTACACACAACATTTCATGAATTATTCACCCTCCACCTTTCTCGACATAAAAAACCATTGGGGAAATCCGTTTAGTTGAATTTGAGGTTATCGCGTTTAGAGTAACAGACAACCGCGGCAAAGGGGACTATTTTTTATAGTATTTAGTGATTATAATTCACTTAGTTAACTAGTAAATATGAATTCCAAAGTATAGGAACCAGCTGAAAACCAATACTGTGTTTCGACTCAGCTATACTGAGCTGGCTTTTTATTATACAACATTATACGTAAAATTTAAATTATCATTATTTATTTAGATCTTATTGTGTGGCAATATAAAAGTTTTTTTTTTAATGAGAATGGGCTACGTGATATCAATACATATGTTATATGGATTAGTAACATTTAACCACAATTATCATTTTAAATTGTTACATAAGTTGTGAGGTATGACTAAATCAGATTGAAATCATTAACTTACGTTTAATTATTTTTTTTCATTACATATTTAAATTGGTGGTAGGGCTTTGTGTAAACCCGTGTGAGTAGGTACCATCCACTCATATATTCTACCGCCAAACAGCAATATTTAGTATTGTTGTGTTCAGGTTTAAAGGAGGGGTGAGTCGGTGTAACTACAAAAACAAGAAACATAACATCTTAATTCCCAAGGTTGGTGGCGCATTGGCGATGTAAGAAATAGTTAATATTTCTTATAGCACCAATGTATTTGGTTGGTGACCACTTACTATCTCATTGGCCTACCAATACTACAGAAAAAAAACTTCTCAAATGCGAACTTGTAAATTTTCTTGAAAATAATACCTAAAGAAGTTTCATTAAAAAAATCAGTTCAGTTTCTCTATAAATCTAACTCACACATAAATTTCGTACATTATATTTTTAATCAATGCATTCAATAAATAATTATAATGTGAATTTTATATGCTAAATCGACTTGTTCAACACCGGTGTATTTATTATATAGAATAGTATGTATTTTATATGCAAAATCGGACTTGTTCAACAGCACGCCGAACAATCTATATCTACATTACATGGGCTTAACTATAAGCTTCGGTCTGAACTCGGTCGACAAATTCTTTAATTTATGACGAGCGAGTTCTAATATAGCGAACATGTAGATACTATTTTTTTATATTGCGCAAAATATGACATATGTTCTACTAAGATATTGACCATTATTAACAAAAAAAAATCTAGCAATACCTGTTTCTTGGAAATTTATTTTAGGACTTTTAAATCGTTAGGCAGTCTGTATACGTTGAAGTCGATTTAATCTGAAAAAAAAATGAAGCAGTTTACGGGTATGTCGTGTGAGCAAACATTCGTCCCTGGTATAAGATGATATTCCCTATCTGAAGACGAGGGCTCTCGTTCATAGAGCAAATGGAGATCTGGAATGCTGACATTTAGATGGACAACACAGTATATTATATACATTATATTGTATTGGTATAAATGCCATGTCCTGGCGGAATTATTGGCGGAAGCTTATTCCAAACCACGTAGGTTACATCCATTTCATATATATTATTCGAATTATAATCGCGATCAGCTCAAGACCTCGTCAGCTGCAAATCTAAAAACGCGAAGAAAAATATAAAAAAAGTTGTTAAGTGTAAAGGAGTTAAAACCCGCGGATACAATGTAAAAATAAAAAAAATGATTAAAAAAATAACATATATATATATCAAGATAAGATTTAATATTTTGAAATTTTCATTTATTTTAGACATTTATTTATTCTTATGTTTTAATAAATGAGCACAAGATCTTGACTGACAACATAAAAAACATCGTTCGGTTTTTGATGTTTATTTAAAAACGGCCATTAAGAACTCATTATCGTCCATTTGAGAAATATTACTCACAAACGATTAAAAGTTTTAAGCGATCTAGACGAGTTCACTTCTTATCTTAAATACACATTAACATTATAAATGAGAAAGTAATAATAATCATCAAAGACCATTGCGAAATCTTAGAACTCGACCTTGAGCATAGACGAGAAATGGAGACGTCGGACAAAGGATACGTCTATTTATTTCCACAAGCTTTTATTTACCTACTAGTATACCCACGCAGGGTGTGAAGCAATAAGCATAATTGAACTGAAATTATGACGCAATTTTTACAATGACAATTCGGATGACAAATTCAAGCAATGATAAGTATTTTTAAAATCGTTTAAATTAAAGTTTTGATGTTTGTTAGTTTGTAAGCAACATTAGAAGCACTTCATTTCAACAAACGAACTTGAAATTTTACAATTTTTTTTTATGGTAAGCGTAATTTGATTCTAGTCCCAGGATTGGCTACACCAAGGCACGACATTTTATATAAAACCAATAAAATGCCTTTTTTACTAATGATTTGTTTTAAATTATAATCATTATGTTTAGTATTTATTTTATAGTAGGAATAATTTTATTCGATACAAGTTGTATTTGTAAGTTGTAATGTAAATTGAGAGAATTGGGCTAAGTTTTATCACGAATCTTACATTCGTGATGTGAAATGTGGTTTGAAATCGTGTAAACACGAAATAGCTGTATTCGGTTCTAGGAACACGGCGTAACAGATGCGTTTGTCGTACGTCTACGACCACAATATATTGCATTTAAATAAGTCCTAAAAGACTAAGCCCAAGCTGCGTCTACTCCATTTGTTCGTGTAATAGGATTTCTCTTCCTGACTAGCTCGCAGCTCGCCAAAACATACTGAAATACGCATTTGGATCAACATTCAGCTAATATTAGATTGCATACGACTGATGTCAGCCACAATATTGCTGCGTTTTATGCTCCCATTAGAAATGTCACGCAGAACTTAAATTACAATTTACGGCTTTTATACTTCCTACAATAAGCGTTAAAAGTCGTCTAAAATAACCGCCAAAGACTTTTTTAGAATATACCTGAATACATTTAAGATTAAACAAAGTTAACAATGTATTATAAGTATACATAAAAACAACGATCCAAACAGATAATATTGAATATTTTTAGTAGAGCAATTAAACTGTTTATAACTAATTGCAATAAGCAAGTCATTTTTCTTTTGTAAGTATACCAGAGTATTATTATATATATTTGCGGTAATAAACTCGTTTTATGACAAATTCTTCGATACTTCGGAGTAATTGTAAAATCCCTACACTATAATTATATATGGAAAATAGAACCACTGCCACTAGTTACATTGAACTAGTAGCTAGTGGCAAGTTTATAACACTGCAAGTCCCAAGATCTGGAGTTCTAACACCGATTCAGGTCAATAAAATTTTATTGAGTATTTCTGTCATGAAATCATATTGTTACACTTTGAAATCATCTAAAGTCACTTTGCCTGGAGAAAATCTGGATCTGTGTTAGCTTATTCGGGCACTATATCTCCTACGTGGATGGATATTCCTTGAGTTTGGCTGATATTTTGCCATGTCAATTTATTCATAAATGCGAATTATTTGAAGGTTTTCTTTCTGTTATCAGATCGATGTGATTTTTACCTCGAGATTTACCAGAAAAAAAACGAGAGCGATGCTACGTGTTAAATGCAGGATAGCTATGGGACTGACCACCGACCCGATTAACAAATTCGTTTGTAATAAACATCAAGAAGCGTTCAAGGGTTCGTGTCACGTGATCAAAGACCGGTGAAAGAAAGGCGAAATAACTCGCTTCGACTTGAATCGAATGCAAAAAATATAAGGCTGCTACTAGACTTTCGAATTATTCGCGTTTAAAAGTTCAGAACTACAAAAATAAACGGTGCAAGTTTAAATTAAAATTCATTATACAAAATTATTTTCCACGATCAATGTAATTATTATCAACAAGATAGTCGATTTAATTAAATTATGTTTGATAATATGTAAATTCCATAATTTTAAAACCAGTAATCAATGCGCCACACCCGTATAACCACAACACATTAAGTGATTAGGCGGGTTGTGGCGCCTTGAAGATAGCCAAAATAAGTAATAAAACCAGTGAGCATCGAATTAGGCGCTGTTTGACGCGTCGAACTTTTTCAAATAGGATGAATATATTAAATTTAAATAACGAAACAACAAACTTACTTAATATGTTATATGTAATATCAATATTTGTAATGATAATCCTTACCAGCACGTAAAGTGTAAAGTTTTACACACAGTTATTAAATTAAATAAAAAAAAAACAGTCTGTCAAAGTAAATACTACAACCGGTTCGAAATGAAAATCAAATCTTAAGCAAAAGTGGCGAAGCAAACACCGCGTGTCATTTGTCTGTATAACCGTCATCAAATATAACTGTATATGCTGTGAACATAAAAACCTTTTTTAATATAAATCATTAAAAATCTGCAATTTTACTTACTAATTTGTAAAAGTAAAGTAACAGCCTAAATAAAGTAACAATTTTCTCACTGCTGGGCTAAAGCCTCCTCCACCACGCTGCTCCAATACTGGCATACACGTGGCAGTATTTCATTGAAATTAGACACATGCAGATTTCTTCACGATGTTTTACTTCATCGCCGAGCACGAGATAAATTCTAAAACACAAATTAAGCACATGAAAATTCAGTGGTGTTCGTCTGGATTTGAACCCGCAACTATAACTGTAAGAGTACATTGCTCACGGCTCCGTGCTCAGCTCGAACTAATATACCCAGTCTTTGTTCCCAAGGTATTGCCTAGGCATTCCACATCTACAAGTGATAGAGGCATAAAATTGCCAAGTTTACGTAAATAAACGGGTTATTGCGTGCTACATAATAATTACCTGGATTTACAAAGTACACTACTAAGACCGCTGTAATAAAACCTTCTAGTCATCTCTATATCTTAAGAGCCGATATTTGTGTACAAATTGTGGTTTTCATGTTTCCAGGCTTATATATTAAGTAATGTTGATATTCTATATACTAATCATAATAATAAATCCGATATGATCATATAGTAAGTACTTATGTTCCAAATACAAAATTATAATACAGATTTATATTATTTTGTGTTTTATTATTCAAATATGGATATTCTTTTAAATATATATAAATCTTAAAATAATGGCTTAATATATATATACTTTAAATACGACAAAAAATTTAAATTGCATACGGCATTTAAAAAATCCTTACAAGTGTTAACTTAACACATTTTTCGGCATCATAAAAGGAATATTCTAGTCTCAAAAAGTTTCGGTAAATATTCGAACGCATAAGTATTTCGGTCGTATTGGAATAAAGATAAATCGGTATTCTTAAACTTAAAACAAAGATCTATAAAATATTTTTTAAACTAAGCGAGGAACGAAAACATTTATTCAGTCGCAATATTTCAAATATGACTACAAAACAAATTCTGAGTAAAACACGAACGCAAAACTTAAAAGTGATATATATACCAATATATCAATTACAAAACGCAAAGATATTTTTGTTTTAGCACAAATTGTAAACAAAAAATATAGCCTAAAGACCGGAAAGGAAGTCGTAAAACAATATGCTTTATTAATAAAGTTATTTATTATTAAAATATAAAAGTTTTAAGATTTTGAATAAATGTATATAGCAGTTTCAGTTTAAAGGACAAGGCACAAGAAAATCATTTACGCACCACATTGACGGTATAACAAATGCTGTATATTAATTACGTACAGGGCTAATGGACGGAGGCGATTACGAACAATCGACTATAGCCATTTTTAAGTATGCATTCCAATTACAAACGAAAGAAAGACATAAAATCTATATCACACATAAATCGAGTATTAAGAAATTATTTTAAAAAAATACGATCGAATTAGTAAGTCCTTAGACAATCAATATCTAGAAAGAAAGACTATACAGATTAATAATAAAAGAATTCAAAAAAAAAAACGAAAATTTACGTATAAATTGTAAATTATATTTTTATTCTGTGGTACATTTTCCTTGACGCATTCTACATACATATATTCAAAAAGTCACTTGCCACAAATATTGAATACGTTTCAACTGTCGAGTGAATTTTAATACATATTAAACGGCGCTTAAGATGTAATCAATTTATGCAATAAAATTTATTCTTTGATTTGTTGCTGAATACATTAATACGATATTCTTTGTAATGCCGCAAATCTGACAGTGATTCATTATATATGATTGCTTATGATAATTCAAATGAACTTATGCAGCAACAAGTACAATTCAACTGAACGATATACAAATAATCTTTTTCGGAAATTTCCGTTCAAATAATTCAACTTTACCTTAAAAGATTTTAGCTTAGTTTTCGTTGGGTTCCGAGAATTAATTTTATATGTAATTTAAGCCGACCGTATGAATAAGCAGCAGGTATGACAAATTTAGCTAATATTTCACGAGGGAAGCCCTTGGAAACCCTGCAAAGATACGTGGCATTTGCCTTTCACCCCGTCGTTATGACGCCAAATATTTGACTAGCTCCCTCCATATTTTTCTGCTTCGTGTGATATTTCCTTGGCTCTATTTTGCCAACCGTAACGCACGTCAGCGTTCGCCATATTCTTAGCATTATTTTACATATAATATACATTAGTGTGTAGAACGTGTTAGATGGGCTTTATTTAAAACAATGGCTGCACAGTAGTTTTATTTAAATTAATACCGAGTATTTTGTTCCTATATATGTAATGTGACACATGACCGAATACAACGTGATTTTTGACACGTAGTAGCGTTATTTACGTATTTATTTTTATTATCACTGATTTTCCTTGTCAACTTCAAGTATCTCAAATGTAATTTTCTAATTAACACTTCATATGCGTATAGTATTAATAGAAACTGCTTGTAAACGTCCCACTGTTGGCCTTCTTTTGAGGAAAATATTTAAAGCTACCACGCAACTCCAATGTTTAACTTTAATCCAACACAATGTTTTTCCACCGCACAGACATGGAAACTCGGATACTTACCCGGACTTGAACTAGCAATCATCTATAAGATTCGCGTTTTCTAATTATGTACCATCAAATACATATATGCATTTATATATACATTACGGTGAGCCACTGGGTGTCATATTTTACTTAGCACACTTGGCTCAACGTTTCTCTTCGTCTAATTCAGCCGGTCCTGCAACTAGCAATAAATTCCCGCCGAAATATGTAGTTTAAGACTACCTTTATATACAACTGTTCGAATTGAGGTTCATTAAATACATTAAAATAATAAGTATCCTTATGTTTTTATTATTTTAACAACTCATTAGTTGTTTATGTATTTAGTATTTATTTATATTATGTATAAAGGTGATTTACACAGCCGTTGTTGGCATTTTCTTCTTAAATAAAATATGTGTTTACATTCAATAATAGTAATTGTAATATATACTTGATGTAGAAAATAAATGCCTTCTAAACAGCGTTAAAATATTCTCGATTGTATTGTTGAAGTAAATGCCAAATACCTCATCTTCTCTTATGGAGAAGGCTTGGTGTTTATACCACCATACAGTTCCAATGCATGCTGGCTATTGTGGTAAAATTACTTCCGACACATAATGTTTCCCGGCACCGCCGAGCATGAGATGAATTATAAAAAACAATTAAGTTTTTGAAATAAACATTGAACCTTGAAATACTTCCAATAATAATATTGACATTTACAATCGACACCCAATTCAAAGATTAATCTGAACAAACAGACAATTATTATTTTGCAAATAGACATCTTAAATCAAAGTACATGTACTTTATTCAAGTAGGCTTTCACTTCTTTTCGAATCGTCATTTTACAAAACTATATTAAGTGAAGCTACAACCGGTTCAGAATGTAAATTCTACTGAAAAGAACCGGCACGAAACTCAGTAGTTACTCTTTTTTAACATTTAAAATACAAAGTTATGTTAGTTCATATTATATATGTATATAATATTTCCTGTCTGGAACTCAATAAATATTAGCTGCACGCTTTTTTATTATCTATATAATATTGTATTGAATAATATGCTTTTTTTAATAATGTATATTTTACTAATAATTTAAATTTATGAATCGGCAAAGTTAAAAATATCCGCAGAATTTTATTATTTAATAAGCCAGTTATTATAAAATCACAGATACTTGAAATCTATGTAATAAATATATTATTATCAATTGCCTTAATGCTAAGCAGAATTATATATAGTTCATGTTCGATAGAAAATTATATAACAAAGGCAGAGCTTCCGTATAAGGATAGTTTACAGCCTAATAAATATACTAGTGTCTTGAAGTAGCAACATAAATTGTATTCTGATACTTATATCGCTTTATGGGGATTACAGAAGTAAAGCTTACTATCTACTTTTACAGGGTTATATGAAACCTTCGAAGGCGACTCTCGGCTCCAATATACTCTATGGAATAAGACACATAAAAGTTTTATTATTAACAAGGTTCTATTTGCGACATGGTTTACGTCCACGAAGGACAATACCTGGACACTTATCGGTGCTTTGAGATGAAAAGTTTTATAGTTCTATTCTATATAAGTTCATATACAGTCGCGCATAGTTCATAAATACTTATTTGCTTTTAAAATCCTTTAACCTTTAGCCTTTAATGTGTTGGCATTATTGAGTTTGTTATTATTATTTTGTAAAACAATATATTGGATATTATTGATTTTTAGAATATCGGCAACACATTATTTTTGAGGGTTACCGATGAATGACAGCTTATGTTATCGGAGACCACAACGCCACCCTAACTGTATGAAAGTTTATCGATTCAACTTTAGTGAGAAAAATATCAATATTATGTTACAATACTAATACAACTATGCATATTTACCTTTAAAACTTTAACCTTTAAAGATTTAAAAACAATGCACACACGATTAAAATAAACAAGCAGTTTTTATGCTAGATTCAATATACTTACTTGATAATCTTGTTATAATCTGTATTTATTGAATACAAAAAATTAAACAGAGAAAGCGTTAATAACGATAATTAAATGTTTTGTGTGAGACATAAGTGAAGGCCTGAAATATTTTCAATAATCATTGTCTTGCCGAGAGGGAATTACAGTCTATGTGAATAATGAGTAGTGTATTATGTAGAAACATAATACAGAAACAACACGAAACAGCTGTGGCGATCCGCGGAAATATGAAAAATGAGCAACTTTAAAATGTATGAAAATTGATTAAAAAATCTTTGATAAACTTCGATTTATATGATTGTAGAAAAATACGCACTCATAGAAGAAAAAACTGTTTTCAATTCCTACCTTAAATGTGGATCAAAAAATTTTGCAGGCATTCCCTCATTTCACACGGTACTGATATTGTTTAAGTTCCAAATACACACAATTGTTCTGAAACTTTTTAAAATTAGAACACATTTGGATGTGGTTCGTAGAGATTGGTTATATAATCGATGTTTACTTTTTACGGACAAAAATTAAGGATATTTTTGAGTAAAAAGATAAAAGTTAATGTAATAAAATCTTGAAGAAACTTTAAAAATGTAATAAAACTAAAAAGTACATAGAAAAAATTGTAATTCATACTAAAGACAAATTTTATTTATATAAGCGGTCGTGTAATAAATAAAAATCAAATATGTAATAGTACTTGATAACTTTTAAATGTACTTAAAAACTTATACTTTTTGTTGGATTACAAAAGAACATCATAAATTTTTCGAATACATAATTTAAAACCAAACTGCAACCTTCTAAAGCACCTATTGATTGAGCCACTCGACAGATCGCGATAGCGTGTCATAGACCATATTCAACACTAGAAATGACATAAAAATAAATAATAAGACCTTGTTAACCAAACGGAAGTAAATTAATAGTAAATAATATCGTATAAAAATTAAAATTATTAATACGTATCTTAAAATTGTTTATACTATATGTATATATATGCATATATACGTTAAATGTGATCATATAAAAATTTAAAAGCATTCACTCAGTATGTATACATGAAAGTGAAGCAATAGTTTCCGTTTTTAATAATGTTCCATATAAACATTACATATAAAGTGTTGCACTTATTTTCGACCTCTATGGTCCAGAAAGTTACACTTCAAATATTTATAGCAAATATGTACAGTACATAATGTAATAAGTTTAATTGGTGCACGTGTTATTAATTCCGCTCTATTTGTTCTAAGGTATGCAATGACAAAACCAATCTGTCCTTTTACGTATTAATTTAATATTTATCATTCCATTCCGATATTCAGAGCGCTGTTCATTGTAAATGCAAAAACAATGCTATTGAAAAATTTAATAACAAATATTTTATAAATACAGCCAAATCCGTGCATTCCTTTTTGTAATCTTTGGATTTAAAAAAATAAATGTTCAGATTTAATTCTTTAAATTTTTCGAAAGACAATTTTTAATTGAATAGTACAAAGAATATGCGTTTCCTTATTTTTGAATATTAAAGAACCAGTGTAACTACGGGCACAAGGGACATAACATCTTAGTTCCCGAGCTCGGTGGCACATTGGCGATTTAAGGAATGGTTAATATTTTACGAACCCAATGTACGGCAATCTATGGGCAATGGCGACCAATTGCTATCAGATTGCCTATATGCCTGTCCCGAAGAAAAAAAAATACAATCTTAGTTTCGTAAGGCTTAATAATTATACCAATATTAGACATGTCTGTTGTATACCTAAGCCAGTTACTCACTAGCAAATGAGCATGCAATCATCAATCAACCATACTTCCTGTTATTGTATTAAGACACAACTAGCGGATAAAAAGGAAACTAAATTCATAACCGAAATGAAATTTCACATCACTACTAAACCTTTAGTTTGTGATAAGTATAATTATAACATTACATAGCCCTTTTAAAAGTAAAAAAAATATATAAGTTTTTAATCTATTTAAATAAAGAAGGATTCTATCTTCTATTGTATATTTTTATTATTTATGTTTGTTCCCTCAGAACTTCGTAATTTATGAACCAATTTTGAAAATTATTTTTTTTATTCGTCCTGTTTAGGAACTAAGTAGAACTAAACTACCAGAATTTTGTTACATAGGGTTTTTATCTTATATTAAACTTTTAAATTATTTATATACTTCTTCAGCAGAATGAAACCTTGTTTGCAATGAGTTGATACATATATATTCTTTTAACAAGCTGTTGTTTAAATTGCAACATTTGTTTGATAGTTTATTTAGATCAAATCTTGCAAACTGAATTAAAACCAGTTCCTATTATCCTACAGCGTTACAAAATTACAATGATAATGCAATTATACGGTAAGCATGACCTCATATAAGACCTCATATAAGATTGTCTCCATACAATGGAACTTATAAAGTTAATAATTTTAAATGTTCTTTTACTATCAATTTATTATTTTTAAACATTGTTACCATTCCGTCAAGTATCAAACGTCAAGGAAGTTGTGAATGATTGTGTTAATGTCATTCAAATCTTTATTATAAGGAACACACGAGGTGAAACGATATAATGAAATCAGCAGGTGGTGTCTTACGTAAATAATTACATTTGCCTTTAAAGTAACGCCACTCAATACCAGTTGCGTCCGTATTACGGTACAACAAACCGCGGAGAATATCTTACAAATCGAGATCGCATTCCGTAACCGTCTCCAACGGATCACTTAATACGCGACGCTTCTTGAACTCGTAAAAGCGTAAATTTATAATGTTGCAAATCTGTTACATTCAAATACATGCGTGGCGATCTTATTTAGCTAACAGGATGCGATTTGCATATAAAGCACGAACCATCGCATATCTAACGAGCTAGAAATAAGAGCTAGAAGTAATTGTTAAATTACAGTTAAATGTTAAACGTTAAATATTGTGTAAAAGTACGGCTTCTACTCATCCCGATCCGAGAGATTATTATTTGTCGAGCTTATGAGAAATCAAGATTAAATATATAAATAAATCATAGCCATCACAACACAGATCGTAGTTGTTCTAGTAATACTAGTAATAATTATCTCGTTATTCTGGTGGCTAGCTAGTAAGACTGCAGAACCCGAAGACCTTGAATGAAACCCGAATTTATAGAGATTTTCTTTTCACACGGATCCAGTTTTCTTTGTTTTAATTAAATTCATGCTCTGAGAAGTATAACATTTATATTTTTCTAATTAGCTTTATAAGGAAGAACTTATTGTATACAATTAAATAATTGAGTAGGTACAGATTCACCATCAAAAACCGCCACAATCTAACAAGGAGCGAACATCGTTTGCGAGGGAACTGTTAAAGAGACAGTAAATATAACGAACGTCATATTGTTTAAGATATTGTTTTATATAATGTATTATTTTTACCAATTCAAATCTACCATGACAATGACAGTTTTCTAAATAAACATACATACGACAAGGATCGGCCCTGTACTCATCATAATTGCACAATATTAATGTTATTCTGGCCGAAATCAGGTCCCGGTGGGATTCTCCTGGCTGGCTGGATAGCCAAGATATAGTGCCTATATATAGTATGTCATTTTCCGATGAAATGGCAATCCAAGACTTAAAAAAACAGACTTTTACTTGCTTTCCAAGGTACTACAGTTTCACTCACTGCTTCAGAAACTCCAACTACTTCCTAACTACCCATTAATATTGAGAATTATTCCAGAGCACCACTCAATAACTTATATTAACTCATTTAAACCTGGAGGCAAAATTGACAGCCATATAAACTCGTGTGATGTATTAAGTTACGCCATAGAACTGTTTTCGTTCTATCTGCGTCGTTAGTTCAATACAGTAAGATATTTAAACACACGAATGGCTAAAGATGGTAACAGCAAATCAAGGTAGAAAACTCTTACTTCTAAATAAAGTAACGGTATCACTTTAAGTCATGCCTTTCAGTCACAGAGCTAAATAGACAAAACAGAAGTGAGTCTAAAGTTGTCAAGACAATTAATACAAGGTGGGAAACATTTTTCAAGATTTGCAAAATACACTGCTCGCCGACACTATTATGGAGAACGTAAGACAATGTTATCTTATTCATGTAATACCTACAGATTTTCTTATACATCTACATAGATATTATATGAGAATGTTTTAATATATTTTCATATAACATAATGACCATTCATTCGAAAGAAAAAGTATTTTCCCACTATTAATCTACATAAACAAAGATTAAACGTCCACTGCTCATCCTCCCCACTCCTTTTGGGGGGAACATTAGGAACTTATTCCTATTTGAAAATTAATTGTACTTTCAAAGAGACTATTGGGTAAATGTTTCATTTTGGCTCCTAATCTGTATAATTAATGTTATTTATTGCAATAATTTAATAACAATCGCTGTTGCCTTCGTACCAAGCTTAAAATGCTCTTGAAATTAAATTTTATAATAAAAATGCCACAACACTAACTTTTAGCCACAATTAACTTCTTTGTCCAATTTAATTGTAAACCGTCATTTGAGTATGATTGAAAAACAAACATACTTTCACCAATGAGATGTAACTAAGATTAATAAATATATAACTACTGTCCTTGCTTAGATATAATTTGTTTAGCGGTTGATTACTCTCTTTCTGTCATCATCGATTTGACATTTGAAAGAGTAAGACAGCACTGTTTATCATCATCTATGCCTAAGACGTTAAAGGCGTTCTCCATTTCAAAACATTTATTAAAAAAACTTTTGCCTCAATTCTAAAGCAACTTTTCATCTCACCTTGCATTCACTTCTTATAATTTCCCAAAGAATCTTTAGTTCCATAACAAAAAACAGTAAATACGAATGTCCGTTACGACTGCGAAATCTTAAGTTTATAATACGACAAAATATAAATTATAAACCTGTCTTATTAAAAACGTGCATCATCATGTTCCCCAATGCAATGCGTAATCAACTCACCGTGTGAATCAAAAATACGACGCAATTTCAATGAAGTGGTTGTGAATCAAAAAGGAAATATACTTATTTCTGGTACTTATCAAAATTATGTGATTTTCGTTTAAGAACGTAATGTTCGATTAAGTTTTTTTTTTTAATTTTATGAATCATACCTATCTTTACGTGAAATCTTATTACGTAAAATCCTGGATTATTCCAATAATTTATCCAAGTTATCCAATTTTAATCAAAGTACTTAAATTTTATTAACCTGAAATTAGAGATTATTGTGTTATAATATATTGCATTGTGTGTTTTAATATTCTTAGGAATTATGAAAGTCTCTTTCGTTACAAATTCACAATATCATACAATGTTATCTAAACCAATATTATAAATGCGATAGTAAATCTATCTGTCTGTCTGTCTGTTACTCTTTCAAAGCCAAATAACTTAACCGCCTCACCGGCTCACAATTAGTAAATAATTGAATAAAAAAGATCATAAAAATTGGAAAACTAATGGTTAATGAAATTATTCATTACATTAATCCATGCGACCAAAGACAAAATCGTTGACATTTGTTTTAAAAACAATAAGATTTTAATTGGGCTTTTTTATATAATTCCTTGGCCATCTAGAAAAAAAAGCTATAGGTTATGTGTTAAAGCGGCAACCCTACGCGACAGCGATTAAAGATAATCCCACAATAGTGAATTTATAAAGAAAGCTACACTTTTTTACATGTATGTACGAACAACATAATAGGCAATCGGAAGAAAGTTATCGATTGATATTGAAAACGTCAATAAACTAAAAACTTAACAATGATACTATTATACCACAGATATGACAAGAAAAGTTCTCAAGACTTTTATACTGCCAGTATTTTGGTACAAAAACTACATTTAAAATTCCATCAGCGAATTCAGCGTTAGGCAAAAAGATTAATTGACTTTTCATTTGCTTTGTTTTCGCCGAGGCAGTAATTGTTATATTACTATATCTAGATACTACTCTGAAACTTAAAAAGGTATTGCTATTAGGTAACATCAAAAATGTACTTCTTTTAATCATAAACCAAGAAACTTATATCACCTATATTGAATAAGGCAATATGGCAAAACTATCATGACGCTGAGTGCTACTATTTCAAAAGCAACATAAAAGGTTGAGTTTTATCGCGTTTCGGTCGCCGGCTTAGGAGCGACAACGCTTTTCCATTACACGCGAACTACAAGTATATCGTATCATAAGGACACGTTCAGAAAGGATAAAATAATCGTTATACTTCCTTTTATTGCCAATTTGCTTAAGTGGAACGATTAACGCCAGTGTACCGAGTGCTTTGTAATACATATTTTCTTTATAGTGTATTATACTAGTTAATACAGTAATAGTTTCTACCTTCTCATATGTATATTAAAACGCCGGTATGTTGCGTATAGCCATTGCGTGTGATTGAAATAAAATGGAGATTTATATACTTATTTAAATTATATAACATTTACCGTTTCGCGTGGTTCCATCTGCATTAAACGTTACTGCTCTTAAGTTTATAACACAGTTAATTTATATTTTTATCTTCCCTTATTTTAATTAAATTATAACAATTATATAAACATCTTTTTAGAGGACAACTAAATCTAATAAAGGAATATCCCTTTTTTTCTTAGAAGACTTGCCAATGAAACAATAATAGCAAACAGGACCACAAATAGCTTAATGTGTTAATTATGCGACATCCTTTTAAAGCTATATTCCTTAGCATCTATTCAATTCAAAGACTGAATACGATTCAGAGGCAAAACCGCCAGCCTCTTGTATACAAATACAACGCTCCCGGAATGTGTTTATAAAACGCCATCTTCTTTGTACAGTTAATTATACTTAATTTTGTCTTAACTGTTTATTTTGCATTTGATGATTGTTACCAAATATATATTAAGTTATGGTTTGCAAAAAATTATTTGACTCTTAAGCAGCGTAAACAAGAGTAGTAAAAGTAAAATTTTAAGATTGAAATGCGCAAAATTTCTGTAACGTTTGCGCGTAAAACTTCTATGAAACGTGTACGTTTTTCTTCAGATATACTTAATTGCACACGCTTTTTCATTGTAATGTTTAGTTTAAAACTGAATGACTATCAGTGTACTTCTTTTTAATACAGCACAACCTTTTTGTGACATTAAAATGTTACTGAAACGAAAAAGTTTCCCTTCTGTCATACTTAATTGGCCACGATTGTTTTATTTTTATAGTTATTAAATCGAAATCAGTTTCTATTGTGTTTTAGTTATTTATTATTTCGAACAGCGTTTGCACTTGAATTGACAAGAGAGCTGTGTTCTGCTCGAGTCAGTCTACCGATACAACACGGAAGTGCGTTCTTGATCTCACGCGACCACTACCGTATAATTTGCTTTATTTTTATGAAGATACGATTAAATAATTACATTAAAGCTACACGAAGTTACCGTGTTTAACCATTTACATATTTTTTCATCGCTTATGAATATTAAGTCGTTTGACTTCATTAAATATTCATTGATCATAAGAAGTTTTATTGGAATATTATAACATCGGTTGTCCTGACTGACTATCAACACCGCCAAAACTAGAAATTCTGATTGATTCCAGAAAGCTTAATTCTGGAATTATATTTTTTTTACAAACAAAGATTTTCAGAAATTAAGAAAATTTGAGAGATAAATTGTCTGAAATATACGTAACCGAACATGCACTCATGTTATATTTAGCTGTATTCAGTTCCACTTACAGTACAAGTAAAACCCCTAAATGTCCCACGACTGGGCAAATACATTATCTTCTGATAAGGATTAGGATTTTAGATTATATTCCATCACGATCACCAAGTGTCAGAATTACATAACACACATGCAGATTTCATCATGTTTTTTATTATTGCCGACTACAATATAAATAGTATACGCACAAATTAAACACTTTAAAAGTAATGTTTCTCCGTTGCATGCGTTTGAACCCGCGATATTCGGTTAAGATATTTCGTTATATTCGAAGAGCTATCGCGGCTCAAGTCTGTATTTGCGACCACAATATTTGATATTACTTTGCTATTTCGCAAAGAGACATTTTATCCGAGCACACAACAAATACGCAGATTGCTTTCGCCTAGATTTATGCAAAGTAATTTCCGTACAACATTATTTTGTTCTTATTACATATCAATGTAGCAAAAACTATATCTAAGAGAAATCTCGTAATAAAATTCAATATGGAACATTAAGCGAGGTCCGCACAGGATAGATTTATCGAGATTAGATTCTGGATATTTTATTTAGCCAAGATCTGAGTCAATCGAATAAAAAAACATCATTTAAAAACAAATCACAAGTAAGTTGATGAACTTTTTTTTCGTATAATACCTGTTTCGTTTTTGTTTAATCAAATTTTGACAAAGAATATTCGTGAACAAAATCGATTTATAATGTGCGATATGAAGTTCCATCTGTTAGTAACTACATAAAGTATAATTATATATGTAATACTTTTATGGTACCCTAAAACGCAATACATTAGTTTAACACCTATAAATTTCATTTATATGAAATTACGCATAAAACTTCATTTGGCGGTCAAAGTCGATAAATTATTAATTGTCAATATTCAGAATCGATATTGAATTAGACGATCGCGTCATCCTCGCATAGTAGTAAGCGTAAAAATATGAGAACATACACCAGATGATTACAAATTTTAACATATAAAAAAAAAATCAAGTTTGTTAGTGCTAGTTCCATTTGAAAATACTATTTATATTCTTTTAATTTAGAAGAATTCTTTTAATTTAGAAGCAGCATTGTTGAGGATTTCTCGTAAAGAATAAGACATGTAATTGCAAAAACTCACGCACTTTAAAAAGCGTTAAGTACAAGTTTCCTAATTAGATAGTGTAGATACCCATCTCCAGCAGTCATCCGATCATCTAGCTGAGCACGTCCTTAAAACTATCATCATTCCATTTAAATCTATGCCGAGAACTTTATTACTGGGAATGCATTCATTATACAGGAATTTCGATGCCCTATTTGGATGCGCACCCTCGCTCACACCTTATCCGTCACTTCCATAGACCTAAGCATCCACTGAACAACCCATATAAGAAGATTCAAACGGAAAAAGAACATCAGTATATGAATACGGTTTACACATTTGTCTGCGATCTTTGTCTTATTCTATAAAAACGTTAGAATAAGCGCATGCCTGCTCTATGTGTTTTGTAGCTCTTAGCTCAACTTTTTTTCTCAAATATTAAGCGTACACATAGTCCCGCATTCTTATCAGGATCTCGTTTGGAATTAAATTAAAAATACCGACGTGAATAATAAAAGTATTAGCATGTAAAATACATTAGTTTTTATTAAAATGCTGTGTTTTCGCAATATAAATTATATTTTTAAAGATCCAATTTTGTTTTATCCCAATATATTAATTGAATAACGTATTTAACCGGATTGTCGTTCCAAATACTATTCGTGTGGCGTTGCAAACAACCTAGGGGCGGTGGAAGGTCAAACTGTGTCTAAAAATATTGTTATCAACTACCGCCTATAGTTTTAAGTTATTTTGAGCAAGCATTTGGGTACTCAATGATATTTACATTGTCTTTAGATTTTGTATTTCGTCGCACTTATGAAAGCCATGACAATGATTATTGTTAACACGATAAAAATTATATAAACAAATGCTATTTACATAATTATGTACATCCATTCGAAATCAAAAATCAAAATATTCTTAAACTCTTATAACCTTTACATTAAATTAAATGTACATTCTCGTTATGTAGACTCCATCGAGAAGAACCAACGAAATACTCAGTAGCTACTCATTTAACACCAATTAAATCACATAGCTATGTTATTATCATTTCTAAAGTTAAAAACAAGTGGTCTGGCGATTCGAAAATTATATCTTATTACTAATTAAAATATATCGATTCTGATAAATAAAATTCATAGCTATAAAAACTATTTGCCTTAATTTTAACTTAATGTAGCGTGAAATTTGATCAAAGGTAAAATGGTATATCCGATCACAGTTCCTCAAAGTTACATCTTCAAGAATATGATATTTAAAAACACTAGTTATATTAACGTAGGTTTGTATTAATCAGCTTGCTTAAGTTTAATATCCAAATTCAATACATTTTATTCAAGTAAACTTTACTACCTTACTACAATATTTCAACTCTATCAACGTTTCGGAAAGCAGCTTCGAACGATATGAAACAATAATGTTATCAAATCTATTTTTATCAAAAATAAATAAATACAAAAATATGAAGGACCTTTAATGTTGACCTTGAATGTTTATGTAGTAGCTGAATTAATTATTATAAAAGGCACCATACATAGAGTTCTCTGAGCATTGAGTCCAATATACGAATCACTGTTTCACGACACGCGCACACACAAACACTCGCCCATTGTTTTTGGCTGCACTTAAATGATATAATTGTCAATTGTCACTATATCTCACATTTTAGTTAACGCCGGTTCGAATGAATGGAAGACAAAGACCGCCAGTCATTCATTCATCTTTTGGTTTCTTTTGTAAAGAATCGCCGCAGGCGCTCAAAGGCGTCATAAAAAGAGGCCGAGAGCCCCTTCAAGTTACTGTTAAAAACTTGGGTGTACCTGACCATATTTGAAATGCCTGGTTTTGAAATAAAATGTTACTTTCTATAACTTCCTTTCATTTCCTACATTTCTATCTGAGATTTCAGTTTCGCAAAAATTTGATATAAAATTTTCGTATTCAATGATATTGATAACTTGAAAAACACAAATATTTAATCCAACCTTTATACCTATTTTTTCTTTATGAATTCATTTTAATTAATTAATGGATTATTGTGTAATTAATTCAAATCGAATCCTCAATATTTAAATCTAAAGAATCTCCTTAATGAGAGTGTCCATAAGTATCGATGAATGAATACGTAATTATATTTTATTTCTAAGACCCTTAATAAGTGCCGACACCTGGTCTGCGACTTTAACGACCTCCTTTATATCTCGTTACTGTTTTGACACAAAGCAAAGGCAAAAACATTTAAGCTCTTGAAGAATACATGAGACATTTTAATAAATAAAATTTGTTTCACTATAAACAAAAGCCTTGTTTACAGAATACCAATTATAATAGGTGATAAGTCTATGATGTATTTTTGATTATAATTAAGAGCTTTTTACGCTATTTATTTATGCTTAGGCTGCAATGAAACGATAAATTAACACCTTGTTGTCTGAGTAAACATGTTCCAATCAGCGTCATTACTCGACATCTTCAAGCTAATAACATTTGTGCCTAATTTCTCTTCTAATTCTTCGCAGCAATAATATTGTCCAGTCATTGCGTTAGTTATTGGAATACGTGGAAATTTTGTTTTTATCGATTACCGACAAAAAAAAATTTTTATCGTGATCTGGGAAATGTTTGATAAAATCGTCTAGCCGAACAAAAATTCCAGTTCCAACAAGTTTTACTAAGAATTTTATTCTATATTAACATTAAAATGGTAATTAAATAGGCTTCGACAAATATAGACGCATATTGATGAACTATCTTAACTGAAGGTCGCGGGTTCAAGTTCGGGTAAAAACCCAACGAGTTATTCATTTGCTAAATTTACATTAGGAATTAAGTTGTGATAATCGCACGGTACAAATTAAACTGAAAAATGATCGATCGCCAACGTGCAGTGAAAATGCGTGACGGGTTGAAAGTCCGATCTAATCTTATCCGACAAAACCGTCACGAAAACAATAACTAAGATTGAAATATAACAAACTTTGATCAATCAATTGAATCTTTTTTTTTTCAATAAAATAGGTACTTACTTAAATCTATTCAAACCTTTAATCGATCTTTCGTCAAGATGTTTCAATTTACGTCCGGAAATCAAAGTTTTTTTAGGATCAACAGACATTCGATTCCAAGTTGAATTTATCGCTGGTTATCATACAAAATCATAACATGTAAATACGACGATAAACCGTATACTAATGTCATTACAGGTAACTTCCGCCTGTCATGTCAGTTTAAAAACTTAAGGGGATTGTGTACAAAGTATCTTGCTTGGTGGTAGGAATGTATGCAAGCCTCCCCATAAATTCCCGCCACCTCCACCCCTTCATCGCATATTCTACTGCCAAACAGCAATACTGAGTATTGCTCCGGTTTGAAGGAGCCAGTGCCAGTAACAGCCACTACAGACAATATGGCACGTTGGTTGAAGGGTGTTGATGGGTAATATTTCTTACAGTACCAATGACTGGGATGTGGTGAATACCATACAATACCAACAACCCTTTCATATAAAAAAAGATTCAATTAAAGGATTCGTTCCTCTTACGGATGTTAATTGTCAGCGAGGAATTATTAAAAAGTGTCACTATTAAAAAAAAAGTTTTGATGTCGCATGTATGACGTATATTAACGGATTTAACGGCTCGTACCAAAGTCCATCAGTTAACAATTCGTTAAATAGAAACAAGGCACTGCCCATGGGACTGCTTACACCATAACAGATAAAAAATGTCGCAGAACTGAAAACTACAAATGACTATTACAGACCTAGTCTAAGGTCTTTGATGCACAACATACGTTATTAAAATCGGTCCCAAAATAAGACCGTCACATATGGATTTAAAAAGAAAAACCCGCAAACTAACAAACACCCTCTTATTTATAATATTAAAGGGAGAAGGGATTGCACGGTTACAAGCGGTTTTCGGATTTCTGCGCATTTATGAAATAAAAGAGGTCAGCATGCCGACCGCATTTGAATGCAATTCTATGTGTAAGCTGTCGAATGGCATATTTCATTTTGTAATTGAGCGCAGTAAACTGTCCAGTTCATGTGCCTTACTTATGTATTTATGGCATATAACATTTATTATTATTCTCGTTTTACTTTAACTTAACTTGCTTCATCACGGTATTATTAACTAGATCTTAGTTACCAGTCCACTTCACCAGACGTTAATTAAATCAATTTTTATTTTCCTACTAAATATAAAATTTTGTATTATTAATAATATGCTGCGGCTACAAAACTTAACCTTTTGGTATATATACTATAGCCAATATAATACCATAAATCTATATCAATTCTTATCGTTTTTTCTCTCGTTAGATATGACGTAAATTAAAAAAAAGTTGACATGTAAATATTTTTGTCCACAGTTAACACAGCATATTAAACTATTGACTCGCCCTGACTTTCAATCGGTTGACAGTTACAATTCTCGTGACGGGAAATATTTATTTATGCGTCACGACTTTGCCACTTTGGTAAATTGGTGATACTTCGGTGGTAAACCAAGAAAAAATGTGCCAAAACAGATAAACGTTACGAGAACACACAACGTAGAATACACAGGAAAACAAGTATTAATATTTTTAATTTGCGTTAAATACTCAAGCGATATCCTTACATTTTGGATTTTCCTTATGTCGAGCTTGTCAATTGGTATATAACTTTGTCTGAACCTATCGCTCATCTATTCTATACTAATATTATAATTGCAAAAGTAACTGTGTCTGTCTTTATATTTCTGTTTCACGGCCTGAACCGAATTAGATTAAATTAGGTATAAAGCAAGCTTGAATTCCAAGAAAGGACATAGGAAACTTTTTATGTCAAACACCTGCCTAACAGTCCCTAAAACGCGAGCGACAACTAGTATTTAATGAATCGTCAATAACATGGTTTAATAAAATACATCCTGTTAAGGGTTGAAAACTAATGTTGCAATCATTAGCAAGGGAACATCTGGTTCAACCGTTATTCGCGCGTTTCCGATGTCACGGACCTGTCCAATGCTTCCAACTTTACTAATGTTTAATACCAGAGCAAATGTTTCACCAGCTTTCTAAACTGAACTTGTTTAATTGCGAAGCGAAAGGAGAATTAATCATACAAATAATTATTATAGGGTCACAATAATGTCATAAATAAAAATAATATTTATTTTAAGTGATGAGAAAATGAACCTTTGGTTGGATCAGCATTACAAAGGTTGTACGTATATTCACAGATCAGCCAGGTGGCCTGATTAACTGAAAAAAATGGCGTTACCCGACTGGATGTAGAACTGATCGGAGAACCGATCTTTGGTACAACTCGGGATAAGCCTGTCAAACGAAAGATCGTTTCAAATAAGCCCTCCCTTAGGATTATATTTCGGTAGATCTTATTTGCCAAATAAAATATAAACATCGTAGCTATGTACATAAACGATGTGCATTCAATTATTTATATTGACTTTACAACTCCTTGCAAATTGCGTGGATGTGGAATAGCAAAAAGTTGACCCGGCCAATGCCATTGCCTTCGAGGCCGAGCTGCGAGTATTTTATTTTTATTAGCGAACGACTTATCTTGTGTACAAATAGGATTTTGATGTAAGGCATTACGTGAAAAATATTTCAAGCGTAAATTTTTTTTAACAGCTCTAAAGAATGTTATGGTAAAGATACGAACAATTTAAAGGACATGCATCGAAAGTACACTTATGTAATCTGTTTTATTCGTTCCAACGGTTTATTGATTAGCACTGAATTTATTGCAAATACCTACATTCAATATATTTTTTATAATAGAAGAAATAATAAAAAAAAATCGTATCATTTCTTTACATTCTTTACATACCTAATCAATAAAAAAATAAGCAAATTTTGCACATGTAAAACAAACGTATATTAAATAAACTATTAGAAACAATTGAAACGATAAATAAGGTATCTTCAAATTAATTTGTGATTACTTATCTGTATTAAATTATTATGTCCACTTTTATGTTATGTATTATTTACTGGTAAAAGTGGCAACCCTCGACCAAATAAAATGCTTTATGCTTCGATATTTAAAAAAAAGAAACATCAAACAATTTATCACATAGTTGGATACTCTCTCATATAATATAAGGTATTTAATCTAAGTATTAAAAAAAGGTTTTTTTTTTCGATTGTTCGTATGAATATATTGTATTTAAAATAATATGTAACATATTATTTAATGGCACATGTAGTATAAATTATAGTCAAAATTACATTCAATCGTTCATAATAACCTAAAAGGCCATGACAGGCAATCTAGAATGAACGAAAAGTAGGACGAGATGAACATAAATTAATATATGTATTTTACAGCATCGAAGGTCAACTTAATTAGGTTTCTTTTTAAAATAATTAAATCGTTAGAGTTATACAAAACTGATTGTAATGAGATTTAAAATGTATGTAATATACTTTAATCATATTATTCACATTTAGTTAATAGCAATTATAAATTATTAAAATAAAATATCACATATTAAAAAAGTCAAAAATTATAAATTACATTACAATTTTAACACAAATTATTTTTTACAAAGAAATTCGATCAATTTTTTTTATTAGTTATTATCAGTTAAGATTTAAAACATAACCTAAGCACATGGAATCAAATTTATGTATTTACATAACGGATATGTGAAATACATAATAATTAACTTATTTCTCCCTCTTTTTTTACTATCATAATAATATATTTCATTGTACATCAAATAAAAGAAAAACCATGTTATAAAAATATGCAATCTTTAACGAGCTATACAAATAAATGGGATCTAATTGAATATTATAATTTTCTAAAAGACAATATCAGAATAGAGAATAATGTTGTATTGATATTTTAAAAACGTTAGATATTAGTTATTCGGCTGATAATTACAAGTGCAATATCATTTACCATGCATTTATGCAAAGAATCGCATGTGGATTGTGGAAGCGCTCCAATTACATACGCCGAATAGCTTGTAGACACAATTACAAGTGTAATTAATTATGAGAATTGATTTTCTAAATCAAAACGTACTCATCTGCCATCGATGATCATAGCATATAACTGACGATGAAACTTAACAGTTAAGTTCTCTCTTCTGGTTTGTAGCTTTTTACTTGTGTGAAATTTATTAATAATAGGTATTTTATGTCTATGTTGTAGTCCTTTCTACGAATACTACGACGTAATTTGGCTCACTTATAGTTTATATGGAAGAGCAATGCAAAATACTAATATTTTTATACAATATGTATAAAAAATACATTAATTTAATTTAAAAAACATTACACACTACCATACGTTCGATACCTATATACATATTTTTATATTTTTATCTCTTATCTGTGCCGAGAAGTCACAGATTACTTCGCAAATGTCACGTGCGAAAACATATTTAATATGAAACGTTCTTAGCTTACGTTCATTTTGAAAGGAACCAACAACACACGTCATGTCAATGTTAGAAGCCAATGTTTTGTTCACATTTGGGTTTTTATTTGTAACAATGACAATGTATTGACTCGCTGAATGAATCTCTTTTTACTATGTTTCGAATCAAAGTACTTCATATTTTTATAGCAATGAATGGCGGTTTAATTTGGACCATCTAATTTGGTTTAAGCGTCTGGTATTAATTAAAAGTTTGCTATAATTTAATATAGAATGATTTATCGCACTTTAAGTACAATCAGAAAAAGGGTTAAATTTATAACCTGTTAGTATTTTAGTTATAGTAAATAAAACACACACTTGGACACTATAATGCACAGCACAGTTGACGGTTATCAGTGTTCGAACTTAGTCAGATAAAGTCATCATAGCTTAAATAAATATCAACTTTTAGGACGCTCACAGAAATCCTGCCAGATAAATATTTTGATATAAAAATGTTCATACAATACGCATGTAAATAATGTCATGAAATTAGTGATAAAGATATAATTTAATATTACGCATAGAGAAACGGATCTGCAAATCAACGGAGAAATTATGCTAGCATTCTTACCACCGGAATGGTGGTAGACCGCAGTCGATGGTTTTTACTGAAGCTATAAATAAATAAATAATAAATAAATATTGGACAACATCACATACAAGTACTGATCCCAATGTAAGTAGCTAAAGCACTTGTGTTATGGAAAATCAGAAGTAACGACGGTACCACATTCACCCAGACCCAAGACAACATAGAAAACTAATGAACTTTTTCTACATCGACTCGGCCGGGAATCGAACCCGGGACCTCGGAGTGGCATACCCATGAAAACCGGTGTACACACTACTCGAAAACGGAGGTCGTGCAGTTATTTTAATTTTGATCTGCACCTATGTTTAGTTAACATCTCAATGTAAATAATCATTAATATGTAAGTAAATATAATTTATGTATTCAATGTATATACTTTTTAACCCTTTTTAAATGTTATGTTTTATATGGAAATGTTAATGAGTCAAACTATAAATATTTATGAACGTAACGAAATATTACAATTGTAGCTTTAGGTACCTGTACGTATTTATTGATTGTCAATTATCTAAGTACTAATAGGAAATAAATACCTCAAAACTGCTATAAATATAAGGAATGCATAGCTTTACAAGCGATTTATACACATATAATCGCAAAGCCTGTCTACACACTAAAGATCTCATCCGTAAAATTGTAACAAAGCAAAAAAAAACTATTTATATTTTGTGGTAACTGATTAATACGCGTAGGTGTTAGACCAGCTTGCGCGCAGATCGCTTAGGTAAAAACAAAAAAATGCCTTTTAAAAATAAAAGTATACTTTTAATTTTGAAATGAATTTAAAGTACCTGAAAAAAATCTCGTTCTGCAAAAATCCACGCTGGATTTAATAAAGAAAATATATATCAATTAAAGGCCCTAACAAAATATTATTATAATGACAAGAGTGTATTCCAGTTAATTCTGAAAGAGTTCGGCATTAACTGGAATACATAAACAAACATCGTAAGGCTATCTGTACTTTGCCAGTTCTATTTATCAAATAAAAAAAACCTTTGCGGGATTAACTTGACCGGTTTTTATTTCATGGTGCAGCAGAGCGGCGCTGGAGCGTGGAGTCCATTGTCATTCAATCGGCTCCATTGTGCCCTTTGTCGGACTTGGCGGTCTGACCCTACCTTACCATTCGATATGGGATAGTGCATGTTAAAATATCAAGATTTTTTTATATATTAACTATTTATATCAAATAATAAAGTTACACGCTAATGTTGCCATGAAATTTAATGAAATTATTAATGAAGCGTCACCAACATTTTAAAGAATCTGTACTAATATTAATAATGAGAAAGTAACTCTGTCTGTCTGTCTGTTGTTCTTTACGGCCAAACCATTGAAACGAATTTGATGAAATTTGGAATAAAGCAATCTTGAACTCCAAGGAAGGACATATGGTACTTTTTATGCGTAAAACCTGATGAACAACTCCAAATCGCGAACGAAACCGCGAACGACAACTAGTTTACTATAAATGATAAATATTATCTAAGCTATGGTATGGTGCGCGATTCGACTCAAATTGTTCTTTTCTTTGTACAATTCTTCTTATTCTTAATAAACCAAATATATTGTTACATATTTTCTTGATAAATGAAACTTGTCAAAACATTAATTACCAATTTTCTTTTTAGATACGCTCCACCTAACCTACCAAGATACACAACCTAGGTATAAATATATCTGTTAGGAAAGTGGCTAATGGAATATAGATGTAAATTTACTATTCCTTATTAGAACGTTAACACATATTAAATGATATACTAAAAAGAGAACCCTCATTTAAATGAAAGTCCCAGGTCACCGACCACAATAGAACATTAAAGTGCCCGCTATACGGGGCAGTACTGTCCATAACTTAGCGTGAAGTTATGCATCTGTAATACCTACGTGTGCTGTTCTATCGTATGGATACGCAGTTGACATTACCCATGTCTAGGAACGGAAAAAATATTTTTTACACGACCCAGTCGCAACATGGGGTGCTATTAAGTTCCACGTATAGTATTAAATGTATGCATCATCTCTACTTCAAGATCTAATAACGTTATCAACCCAGATCAAATCACATATGTTCTACGAAATCTCGTAAAAAAACTGTAGTTTCACTTGCAAAAGTACGTCTGTCAAATAAGTGTCTCTGAATGAAATCTAAATTATTCTGTTCGACATATATTTTTATTATAAATTATAACCGAAGACTGTGATTGAAGTCCGGGTCGGCAACACTGAGTGTTCATGTGCTTAATTTGTGTTTATAATAATACATTTCATACTTGCCTTCTGAAGGACGTACTATCCTTCAACAGGCAAAGAGGCCTTAGCGCAGCAGTAAACATTTAGAGGTGTTACTTTAAAAGAAAATAACTGAAATGTATATACTTATCGTTAGTACAAATAAGTACCAATGAATTAAATTATTTGTATTAATTTTTATATTTATTTAATATTCGTATGTATTATGAAGTTATCTTAATTGTTTATTGAATAAGAACTAAGTCGTTTGTTAATATGATTTTAATTGTTATGAATATGGCAAAGATGTATCAGACAATATCATATGCAATAAAAAATAAAATCTTATCCCAAAATTTAATAAATAAATAAAGCATTACATTTTTGATTTTCAGGTATAAATACATTCCTTTTTGTTTAATTAATACAATCGATATTTAGATGGTGGTAAAGAGTAACTACTGGATTTTTCGTCTTTTTTTCTTTAATATGTAGATTTTACACGCAGATATTTAGCTGTAGCTTTATAATCTTGAAAATTACGAAATGTTATTAATACAATGAAGCTAATGGTTTAGGTAACAAAATGAATTAATAATTTTATTGTTAAATATAACAGTACACTATTATAATTTATTATAATATAATTCGGATGTCACCGGTAACTGTTATCATAAAGTAAGAAGCAAATTATTAACTGTTATTTGTAAAAATCAGTCGTTATAAGAATAAGGATTGATATGTTCAATTAGAGTTTGATTTTATAAAATGAATAGCAGATGAATAAACTGCATTATAAGAAAATATTAACTTAATTTTTTAGTATAAAGAGTCGGGTTTAACTATAAGTACTTTTCCGGTAAATTTTGTGGGTACTTAGTGTTTGAATTGTCAAAATAAAAACATTCCTTAAGTAAAATAATAAACTAACGATATTAAACTAACAAATAATATATGAATTAAAAATATAAATTAATTTGTTTAAATTCAAAAATATAAAGTCAATGTTAAAAATTAAGTTACGCCATGTTTGCCGCCTTAAAATTAAACTAGCGTATCTTATCTATTCATTAAAGATAATAAGCTGAAGTGATTTGTCACACCTTATAAAGCGAAGTTATATTAAGAAATAACCCAGATGAACCTTATTTTAGTTTAAAACTCACCAATGTCAAAGGTGCAACAGGATCTACCACTGGCGTGCACTTGATAACGTTATTTTCACAAAATAAAAGACACGTAATTATAAAAAATAAA
Organism: Vanessa tameamea; assembly: GCF_037043105.1. Taxonomy (NCBI): domain Eukaryota; kingdom Metazoa; phylum Arthropoda; class Insecta; order Lepidoptera; family Nymphalidae; genus Vanessa; species Vanessa tameamea. The sequence goes on along the minus strand of NC_087313.1, from coordinate 5,510,859 downwards.
CTAGTTCTGTTAATCACGATTAAAACTGATATTACTAAAATTTATTAACAGCAAAAATGTTTACAACATATTATAACATGCATAATATCGATGTATACGTAAAGTTTAAGATAGGTCGGAGTCGCCTCAGCACGCAGCACACAAGACGGTCGGCCGCTGGCCGTGCCGACGCAAGACTGTATCTGAATTCCCGACTCTCGCGAGCTTTCGTATTCGACTATTCGCCGGAGAAGATACCCATCCCGCTCGCGCAACCGGTCACCTGCTGTTTAAAAAAATAAGGATCCTAACATTTCGGCGAAATACGAACCACACCAAACAGCACTTTATGCATAGACAGGTACGCGGGATGTTCGTTTATCGGGCCCGCATTGACATCCAGGGTAGTTGCTGACTGAGCCAGTTTCGTTTAAACGTTCTCTCACGCATCGGTTATACTACAAAGTACAAACTACAAACCGTTCGCACGCCGCAAGCTATAATTTGGATACATTATCTATCATTCAGCATCTCGGAAATTGCAGTTATGGGAGCGATGCGGTCTATAGATCTGGCATGATACGAGGCAAGAAACTAACGCTTTGTTGATAACGAACCGAATACACAACAGTGCATTTTAGCGGCCCACCTGTAATCACCGATACAAACCGACTCATGGTTACAAAGCACATATTCAATTCAATTTACCCGTTGTTTCCATGGTTTATCTCGGTGAACATCCTACGTCAATATTTATTGATGCAAAGTAAAGAAACTTCTCGGCGTGTTTACAAACCCTATTGCGCTGTTAGGACAAGTTTTCACTGTGTGTTACCAAAGATTATCCCAGGCAGGTTCGATATGCTTGTGCAAACGAACTTCACTGTTTTGTAAGTAGCAATATCAGCGGTGAAATTCGTGCTTTGAGTCTCAACACGTCGACGGTCGACCACACGACTTACAATTAACTAACTTTATAGTTATTGAAACTTTCATAAATTACTCTGACATGTCTTATAAAGTATTGTTTACATAAAATTAACAATTTTGTGTGGTAAATTGTTGCTTAATATTATGTGATTTTATATTATCTATAATAAAACGAGGAATGCTTAAATATAGATGATATCTATTTATGTACGTATAGTATTCTAATTTATTACAATATTCATAATTCCTTTTACACAACTAAAACTTATTTTACTAATATCAAAAGATAAAAATTGACTACATCGTTCGTTAAAAAAAATATTTAGGTAACACATATTATAAAATGTTCTTTCAATTTCTTTTTACGATTATACAAATGAGCTCAAAACCAAATCATATCTTTAATATATTTTTATACATCGATGATAGGCTTAGGTACCATATCTAGTTTTACGCCAATACAAACTTGAAAGGATTTAAGGGGCAGGACACAGGAATGCACTCAGTGTTTTGTCGACTTTAAAACTTAAAATTGACTTTTTTTCTGAGTTGCATAACGTTTTCTCAATTCTAATATAACACAAATTTTCTTAAATAATACTTACCTATTTTGACCTTTTACCGAAAATTAAAAAACAAAAAAATCTGTTTGGCTATAGATTATTAAAAAAAGTGTCATCCATCATGTATTAATATACTCTATGCTTAATTTAAGCTGTTAATTAGAATAATAATAATAATATTAGAGAGCTTTGTTAGTAGTTTATTAAATGTTAAAAATTTAATACACTTCTGTCAAGTCAAGTCTGTATTATATTAAACATATATTTTTATTGTTAAAAGATGTTTGTTCTATATTATATTTATTATTTATATAAGGTACCACAATTACCTTATCTATTGACAGACTTATTAACTTTTATTAAAACAGAGAAAAAAAACTGCATTTTTTATTAAAATTGTATTCATGAAAAGTTTACGTTTATTCACAAAAATAATTTACTCTGTGGTTTAAAATAAGTAAGTATAAATAAAAATTAGCACTATAAAAATTATGACCGCGTGGAATGGTGGCAAGAATGCTATCAGCATTTCCCCGTTAAATCGCCATTCCGATTCGCCTCTGGACAAAAAATTAACCAGGTATCTCATAACCACGACTATTACTAAAACATAATAAAACTATGCCTGTCCGCCATTATCTAAATTATATAAAGCTATTTAATATATATAAATATCGATAAATTATCGTGATTGTGACTCGAAAGCAATATCAATATATTCGTAAAGAAACAAATATTCTTTGAACAATGACTTCATCGTGATTTACCTAATAGATAATAATTATCAGGAAACTTATTATTGAAACTTATATTGTAGAAATCGACTTATAGCTTGTACCTAACCAAATAAATTATAACGAACATTAAAATTTTATTAATAATTCATTTGAAAACTGAACAGAACGTTAGGCAAAATTATTCGCTAACTTATTTTTGAATGTTTTCGCTTTAGATCTGAATACAGTTACAGTACATTATTGAAACTAATTTGTCTATAAGTTAAACCGTAAGTTTTAATTTCTGCGAAAAAAAAAAACAAAGTAAATTTGAGACCACTTTAAGAGAATGACACTAAATCTACCGTAATAGAAAACAGAAAACATAGAAATCATCCAATCATTACAAATTACGTCATTCAGTCAAAAATACGAATATAGAAACTCTGTCTCTCTTTAAACTTAGTTACAAATATATATACATACTAGCATTTGTAATATCCTCACGCTAACGATCACGTGAATTACGTTATTTTGTAATTATCTAAAATAGGTGTACTTGGCTTCCCCACCTAAGTCATTGTGATGATCAACAGTGATGTAATGCTTTGATAAAAGATTTAATCACGTTCGTAAATATAACTGTGGTCAGTTCTTACATACATTCAATTGACGTCATAAAAAAATACATAAGTTCTTAATATAAAATGGTTACTGTATATTTTAGGCTAATGACTATGGTTTTAAATAGTATAATTTTATACATCCTTTATCTACTCACAGAACAACTTAAAATTAATATTACAAGCATACCTACTTAATAGTCTATATAAAAGAAATATACTAAAGAATGTTCTCGGTATACATATATATTAATACTTAATTTTGATTCGTAGAGTAATTTTGTCTGAACTCATCGGCAGTATATTATTTGCTAACAATAATAACGCTAATTTACATGTACAATACGAGCTAAGCCCACCATGCGTTGACTCTATATGTTTTTACACATCTTTTGTAAACATTTATTCAATACGACTCAATAATGTAGAGTGCGAGGAAGTTTTTAATAAAAAACCTTTAATAAGAAACGCACGTGCCACGATGAACGATGAATGATGAATGATGGGTGAAAGATGCCAGAATGCTAGAACACAAACAAAATCAAGCATTATTTTTAAACCGACTTTCAAAAGAAAGGATGTTCTCAATTCGGTTCTATTGTTTTGTGTTTCCTTCAGGTCTCAGAATTCCGTAGTTATGAAAAAATATATATTTTTTGTTGGTCAATATATATTGATTTTTTTTAAGCTAGATTTTTATGAATATCGAGCTGAATCTGCTGCTTCACCCGCATTGAATTCGTCTTGTCCGCCACTGAAGGCCGGGTGTCATCGGCTGACCCTGTGGCGGGTAAGATGGTTGGCTCCGCTGCTGACCACAGATGTGTACTAGGAGCGGCGCCGCGGCATCCCACCGCGCCTGTGTTAGCCGTGGCCGACGAGCAAGCTCAAGCCGTCCCGTTGCCCAGGGTGCACCACGAGGAGGAGACTGATATGCAGCCCAAGGTAGACTAGAGCCTTACTTAACCAATACTGAGAAGAAACCCGTGCCCAGCATTACCGATTTACTTTATTTTAATTTGTTCAGATAAATAATTAAATACTTATAATGTTTCAAATTATTAAAATAATTTCATAAAAATCGATTCAGGGATTTAGCCATGAAAGCGTAAAAGACAAACAGACAGAGTTACTTATGATATTGGTGCAAATTAGTATAGATATACATTTAATTGTATAAATTTTATATAATTATATACAAGATATATTTTGGAACTTTGGAAAAACCTTGTGAAATGGTTACTTTTAAAATAATATTCTATATATACACATTAATTGAAGTGTGTCTTACTACCTACGTATTTTATAATAAAGAAAGATATGTTATGATATATAAATACATATTTCAAACACTTTTGTCATTAGTTCACAAATTGAAGCGTCTTTATCTTTATTATTTTTTCCGCTTCTTACACTCTTACAGTTATCTAAAAATATTGTTGCCTTTCCTGCATTTAAAATAACAATTACTTGTTAACAATGTTTAAACTGTAATCAATTTAAATAAACCAATCAACAAATAGTGACTACGTTTAAAGCCACAACGATACATTTGCTATTTTAGACTAAGTCTTTTATTATTTAAATAACAGAACGAGTGTAAATTTAATGCTAGACCATGTAACGTAGATTTAAGTCGTTTCGTGATGAATATATCGCTAGCATTAACTATAAATACGGCTCTAACTGCCAATCCAAAGTATAAATCGACCACCCGAAGGCTCTCGAGTCCACCTGCCTTCGAACATCCTGTTTGTTCTTTATGGGTCTTCGACTGATGCTTGTAAGGAAGTTCTTATTAGATTTATTTATTTGAGCTGAGAATGCTCAACGAATATAATAAATAGAGAGGCTCCATTCACGAATCTGATAAAGTAAATGGCGAACTTCTGTTCGTAACGCGATTTTGTTGTGTTTTATTTTTATATGATTTATCCCAGAATTAAATCGTAAATATTTGAGTCTAATAGAGAAATATGTTTATTCATTTTTTAATTCTATTTCGATTTTCTTTTGCCGCTCTAAGCTTTCTACTTGGTTGTTTGTGCAACCCCTTCTGGGTAGGTGCCACCAGATTTTTAACCACCAGATGCCAGCAGATATTCTACCACCAAACAGTAATATTTAGTGTTGTTATGTTCTGGTTTGAAAGGAAAGTGAGCCAGTTTAATTACGGCACATAATAACTTAGTTCCCAAGGTTGGTGGTATTAAAATATCACCAAGTAATAATATACAATAATGCTTAGATATTTTCGACATTTTCAAAGTAATGTATGGAAGTCTACCTTAATAGATAATATTAAAATCTCTTTTCTTTTAGACGTTTCAATTGTTAAAAAATAGTTAATATTTTGACAATAACTTTTCGTAAACATTGCAAAACATGTTTAATAATATTTTTTACTTCATTATTTTATAAATATTTTGCGATTTACTTTAAATGAAAGAGTTTTAGGAAATTACTTGAATATTCAAAATGGCGGGTAAGTCAAATTATATTCATTCTCATATCATCATCATACGAATCTCATAATAACGAAAAGTAAACAATGAATACTAACAAAAAATTATTTCTTCTAATAATTCTGGGATTCCGCATTATTATCATACTTGCACTATTTTAAAGTATGTCAATAAAAGTAATAGCATATTCATTTGCCACTGCTCCGAAAAGGCCTCCTATCCCTTTTAAGAAGATTTGAGCTTATTCCACCACGCTGCTCGAGTGCGGGTCGGTGGATACACGTAGCAGATTCTCATCCGCCGTGTGAATTTCCTCACGATATTTTCTTTTAGCGCTGAGCACGAGATGAATCATAAACACAAAGCAATAACATGAATGGAGTGGTTTTTGCCCCGTATTTGAACTAGGATTCATTAATTAAGATTCACGTCTTGTAATCTCAAATTCACAGCTCAAGTTGTTAATATTATTCCTTATAAATTTCAGATGAAACGGCTATGTTACTCAACATTGGCGATATGATTGATCTCGCGATAGGTTCGCCAGAGGTAAATCATCGTTAAGAAACTCCATATTGTACAAATAACTATTGTACAAAGAAAACCGTCTATCGTAATTAATTGCTGCGTCTTCGAAAGCATAAGATTTCAACTGTAATATTCTTGTTGGGAATTTATATTCTTATAGCAACTAATGTTGACAAAGTATTAAAATATTTACATTTTTACCTCCAAATATAGTCCACCTATGTATATTCGGTATCAAATCTACGACTTTTACATTTCTCGTAAAATATATAATACACGAAACAATAATTTATTGTTTTTTTCTGTAACACATGTTTAATGTCAAAGTAGAGGGTACATGCGTCCTGTCTCATATTAATAAACGTCCTAACGTGTGTGTGGACGAATGTTTCTTCGATAACGATAAAAGATCTAAAAGGAAAATTAAGAAAAATCAATCCTACAATAATACCATAACAAAATAAGAGTTTTTGAGAAAAGTCACAGTGAATCAAAAAATGAAAAGCTACCTAATAAAAAAACTTATATGATTCAAGGCGCAATGAAATGAAAAAAACATTACAACAAAACAAAATCCAAATCCCAAACAAAAAGACGAGAAAAATATATACATTCAGTCCTCGTACTTACGGCATGTTAGGTTCTCGAAATACGCGACGTAAATCGGAACGACGTAAGTCGAGACATATTTTTTCATGTTTACATGTAAAACTCATGGGTTTATATTAATAATTTAAAAAAAAAAACCTCATTTACAACAATGCATATATACATACTTTATTATCAAAAGTAAGTTTTTAAAATAATTATATATGTATGTACTTATTTGAAATTGTTATTTATTTTTGGTATTTGTTTGTTATTAATTTTAATAATAATGATAAATCTTTAATAATCAAAATATATAATGAGAAATAAATAAATTAAACTTTCGGCTTAAAGAAACTATCAATTCTAGATTGCTGCACAAATTTTGTTATTAACATTAAAAACTGTCAAAATTAGGATCGATCATTTTCTTCAAAAATTTCATGGCATTCTCTAAATTAGCAAAGGCTACGGAAAGTTTTTTTAGTGTAAGTATTGCTTCCTTGTGTACCGCGACAAATTCTCCTATGCCGGAAATTGAAACAATTGACTGTAATATGCTTGAGGAATAGTGTCAAAACATGGTTCGACGTAACTTGAAACGACGTAAGTCGAGGACTGCTGACTGGACTGAAAAGAAAAAATGTAGACCAAACAAAATTCAAAGCGAAAATGAGAGAGAGAAATCAAGGAGAGGAAAATTTTGAATGATGACATCATCAGTAGTAAAAATACAAAGCCTCCCAATATTGAAAATGTTGAAAATCTTTATTTGTGGATACTTACATTTAAATAAACCTATGTTCCAAAATTCAACTTTCTAGACTCAGTAGTTTTGACGGTGCGTTGATAGTCACTCAGAATAACAATTTTATAAATATAGATTAAATCTTTAAATTTCCATAATTCATATCTTTTCTTTGCTTTTAACATTGTTTATGTTATTAGTTATTAGAGTATTACTCGATAAACGGACCTATATTAAATATAAAAGCATTTAATTATAAATACGACCAGGGTGCGTAAATCTATTGAATCCCACTGATCCCGAAGGATCAATTGAACTCCGAATTTCAGAATCATGATCAATAAGATGAATAGTATCCTATAGTAGCCTCACCCTTTTGATCTTCCATCAAAAAACCTTATTCATGTGATAAGAAAATGCCAAAGGGCAATATAACTTATATTAATTACTTCAAATCAAGCTTTCAAATTACGATTCATTATACAGAGTACATTACAAAAGTCATAAAGGTTTTATTTTTATGGCATAGGTTGGCGGACGAGCATATGGACAATGGAGTTGTAGGAAATATTAACCATTCCTTACATCGCCAATGCGCCACCAACCTTGGGAGCTAAGATGTTATGTCCCTTGTGCCTGTAGTTACACTGGCTCACTCACCCTTCAAACCGAAAAATAACAATACTGAGTACTGTTGTTTAGCGATAGAATATCCGATGAGTGGGTGGTACCTACCCAGATGGTCTTGCACAAAGCCCCACCGCCAAGTAAAGTTAGTATTGGTATAGCTTGTTATCCGCAATATTAATATTACCTACTACTAATAATAGGAAATATCGTTTTTTATATGAGATACAATAATTATAACATTTAATCAAAACAAATACATTCTATACGCTGTAACATATTGATAGCGAAAATTTTACTTGACGCAGGTAGGTGTTGTAGACTTTGGCATGCTGCATACAGTGCTGCACTGTCTCGCACAGCAGCTGCGAGTCACTGGGAAAAATGTAGAGCTGAGAGGAAATGCTGGCGGGCTACCCGTCGGCCGGACTAAGGCGCATACTGTTACAGTCAGCGAATTCATCGTTGATACAGAAGAAAAGGTTATGAGTTTAAACCTTTTTTAGAAATCTTAGATGTAGAGATATAAACCATATAAAATCTCATGTTAGAATTTAATAAGAATAGGAGGAGTAAAGTTAAATAAACCCAAGCCATACAATTGTTCAATATTTAATAACGCTGATTTAATTTACATTTATCCTGAGTGTATGTTCACCATATTATGTATATATATATAAGATTTTGGCTCAGGGACAGCTATAAAGAAAAATATCTCGCGATACTTTTGATAAATTACTTTCCTGCTTTAATACGTTGAAACTACGGATCAAAAACAGGGATCAACGAACCATCTGTGACAAGCCATTCATGATTCGATACCGTTTGTTAAAGCCGGTAGTGTTCTGGCTTCTATATTTTTTATAGTTTGACTGTTATTTATTTTAAATTGAGCTTGGACATATGTGACAACATTTTATCGCAATAGTATATTTTTCTTTATTGTAAACATTCATCTACCAATAAATATTTTAAAGCTACTCGTCCCGGCTCCGCACGGGTACAATGAAGGTTGTACAACATTTAAATTGAAAAACAAACATAAAAAGGAAAATGCTCGATAATTTTAGCTACGAAAGTTGAAGCTTTAGGCTTTTCTCTACTTTAATATGTATGTATTATACATATAATTTATATTACACATAAACTTCCTCTTTAATCACTTTGTTTATTGGTAAAAACCAAATTCAAATCCGTCGCGTAGTTTAAGAGATATCTGAATATCTGTGCGTACTGAGCGCGGGATGCGACTTTGTTTTATACTATGTAGAGATTTAATTTCTTATAAAATACCTATACCCTGTTCAAGTTAGCTTGATCTTTTTGACAGACGGGCTAGTGATGAGAAACATAAATTATAACATATATAACAGTCGATGGAACGATGGAATGCGTAATTCAAATTAGAATTCAATTTTTTTTTAACTAAATTTTCTAAAAAGAGTTATACCAGCTAAAGAGACCCCAACCACTAGCCAAAGAGACCCCAACCAAAAGGGCCCCCGTTCGTAACAATAACTTAACAATGATCTTTAATAAGGATTTTTGTAATCGATATTTGTAGCAGTTACTGCCGGTTATTCGCGTCCTTACCGTCCGACCGATGTAACATTGTACAAGCGTCTATTATTTTCAGTGTTTCTATTTAAATATTACTTTGAAGCAATAATATATAATAGAAAAACTCTTAAATTTTCCGATAACGATTGAATCTTTTGTATTACATGTATTTTTTTTAATATTTTTACAATTTTTAAAATCATTAAATTAAGAAAATAATATCTACGTTCGATCAGAAAAAAATACATCTGTCAAAAAGATCAAGCTATCTTGTACAAGGTATAATTGAATATGAATTTCAGGATCCAGCAGGAAAAATGGTAAAGAAAACAGAACTACGTAAGATTTTTAACTCTTAATATTTAAAAAAAATCCAATTAATATAATACATGTATACTATAGTAATTTATTTTAATTTGATTACAGCTCCTATTCAAATTCCTACGAATGACCAAGAGACAATATTAGTAGGTAATTATGATCTATTATACACAAGATTTTTGACGATTCTGAAATTTTAATAAAAAATTATGTGACTGAAGATTTTTGGGTTTTTCTCTTCTTCTTTTTTTCTCTTAGACTTTATTTTTATATCACTATTACGCCTGATAAAAGCAACGTGTATTTCCCGTTTGTAACCATACAATATTAGTTTTAATTGACTTTTATATACCTCTGTCAATTACATTACGATATTTTCAAGGAATTTATTCAAACAAAGAAGTATTTTAATTTCTATTACTTAAGTATCACAAGCTCTGTTTAATAAAATAATTTATCTTTACAGTTGAGAAAAAAAGGTTGATTGAAACACCGGGTTAGTACGAAGATTTTAATAAAAATTAATAGTCGCTGTAATATACCTATATTATTATTCCTTGTGATTTTTGATCATCGATACATTTTCAATTACAAGCAGAAAAATCAAATAATATAATATTATTCTTTCATATAAACAGACGGACTGCCAAATGGTTCACCTTATGGTAGGTGGTCATCACTACCCATAATGTCTATGGTGCTTTAAGAAGTATTAGTCAATCCTCATGTCATCCATGCGCCACTAAACTTGGGAGCTAAGACGTAATGTCACTTCTGTACCTGTGTAAACACACCAATACTAAATATTGTTATTTGGCGGTAAAATATATAAGGAGCACAAAGCCTTACCACCAAGTATAATAGTAAATGTCCCACAACTGAGCGTATGTCTCCTTTCCTTTTGATGAGATGGTTTTTAACGCTTTACGGATTGGTTATACATTGGTAGATTTATATCCTATACAAATTAAGAACATGAAAATTCAGTGATTTGAATCTGAATCAGCTTGCCCAGATTTGAATCTGAAACATTAGGTTAAGATTCACGTGTTTTAACCACTGGGACACCTCGGCTCTGATGATATATTCAATTATAAATTACGATGAATTGACATAATTATATTTAAAAACATCAGGCTTTGGAGCACAACGCACTCGCACTCCCCCTCCGATTACCAACGAGGCTTCACCATTACAACCCATCGGTTCCACGGAGAAACTGTCCCTTGTAACGATCAGTAAATTTAATATCCTCGAAAACACAGTTGAAGATTTAAAAAATCGTGTTTATGGAAGTATACCGAAAAATGAAGATATTTTGGAGGAAGTGAGGTAACTTGAATACAGTATCATACATTTACCGTAACCCTTTCTCACAGTAGATACAGTAGAGTAAATTTCATGAAAAAACTTGAAATCGGATGTATTTGAGAAGTTCCGGTACCATTAAACTTTAAAATAAATGAGGTTATTTAATTCCAATATGTATTCTTTCACAGGTCACAAACCAATCTCAAAGCTATTACTGATATGTGGACTTCCTTAAACGTATCTTCCCGATTAGAAGCGACGGAAGCTGGCCTCGCGAAGTTAAGCTCTTTAGTACAAGATATTATAACAGATACGACGGGCTTGCAAGACGAACTAAAAAATCGACCTTCTATAACGTAATAAAAGTCTAATTAAATTTATTAATTTTAAGAACAATATTTTATTAAGATAAATACATATTTAAGTTATTATCATCTAAACTTAAGTTTATTTGACAGTCCTTCAGTGCTACCTAGACCATCAACAGCCCCAGCACCATCGGCAGTTCCATCAACTGTTCCATCGTCAATCACCCCACAACCACAAATTACGGCTCCTGACAGCGTTCTCTCAAGCAAAAAGGAAATACCAACTATGCAATCACAGATAGATCGACTACGGGGTGATCTCGACAATTTGACGAATACTTTGTATACTGCTCTTGGCGATCAAATAGCTGGATTGGGTATGATTACGGAAACATCAGAATAAAATTATTTTGATTAGAGTAATGATTATATTACCTTTCAAATAATGAGTTGTAAATATCTTTACTTTCCCTTCTTTAACTTTAAATGCGATTTAAATTCGATATATAAATAGAATAAGCACTTTTCAAATATTAAAACACTTCTACATTGTTTAATGTACGGTTAAATATAAGAAATTTATCATCAGCACCACCTGAGCAATCGCAAGCAGTGTCACAATTGGAAGCACCATCACAACAATTGCAAATGCCATCACCACAGTTGCAATCATCAGACACACCAAGCAAGCCAACTCCAACACCTTCAGGTAAACACGATGAGTTTTAAATTTTATGGAGGTAATAATGTTACAGTATTCATGATTATTATGTACGTAAAAAAAAGATATACTTTATGACAATTTTCTGAAGTAATATTTTAGGAAAGTAATTAACTATAAAATTGATTCCACCTAAAAAAATATATTATTTTTTAGATCGACGACAGTCAGAATATCCTAAGCAAACTTCTCCAATGTCAAACGCCATGATTGCTGAAATTATGGAAAGAATAAATGATTTAGAAAAACGTCTCAATAAATATTGTGAAAGCATCGGTAAAAATGATGGTGTCATACAAGATCAGGTCAGAATTATATTATTTACACTCGACTCATAAGATTTAAAAATAATTAAATATATATTTAGCGTACGTTTCGCGCGCTGTTTGTTTTTTTTTTATTTATTCTAGCCAGTTGTATGGATAAAAGAATCTACTAAATATATACATATTATAGGCAAATTCATTCCAAGATCAATTGGAGTATTTAACGAAACAAGTGGCATCATTAACAGAAATACTGGCTGCAGGCAAAATGTCTCCGAATCTCACAAAGGATTTACAAGGTATGAAAAATTCTAATGAATATTTATGTCACATTTCCTCCTTATTAATAGAACTTAATCTACAGGTTTGATGACACTTTTCCAAACGGTTCAAGAAATGCAAGAACAGTTGAAACAGGTTCACAATACAGCACTTCAACTGGCAACTGAAAAGGAAGACCGACAGTACCATATGAATGTAAAATATATCGTAATAAGATACATTTCAATATTCGATTGTTTAAAAAGTAGCTTAATTAATTGTTTTTTTTTTCTAGGTTCTGTTAGAACAGATAGAATTGCTGAAGACAGTAAAACTTGATCGCGAAGACATGATTGAAGCTATGGCTGACAAGGCAGATATGCGAATGTTGGCGCGTAAAGTGTCCCATGATCAATTTGAACTGGCCTGTGATGACCTCTCACGAGGCCTAGAACATGCACTTGGAAAGCTTAACATGCAAGTGAGTTTTAGAAGGCTAATGATTTCTGCTATTATAGTTAAAATTTATCATATAATGCAAATGATTCGGCCTAATTATTTATAAATCTGTTAGACGTGTACAACGACCGAAACCTGGTTGTCTCAGCTTGCTGAACTAAAATAGCAATTTTTCCAAGACGCAGACCCCCAAAAACCAATTAGACAGAATTATTTTCAAAACACACAAAAATAAAATGTTATTGATTGACGTTGATGACGTTTATAATTATTTATTGTTACTAGGGTCGGAGTATGTTTATATTATAAAGGACGCAGTTTTTATGAGACTTGTAGATCTCCAAAAATTCAAAAATCTTCTGCAGTGATAATTTCATTATCAAATTTTTTAGACCTATTTATCTGGCATATTCTTTTGAAAAAATATCAATCAATATCCGGTCAAAAAATTCACAACCGAACCAATTTATTTGTTTTGATTCAATATTGGTTGTATTATTAATTATATTGTTTTATTTATCGCGTAACCCTAATTTTATCTGTGCGAAGAACGGGCGGTCTCCTAATATATTTAAAAAAAAAACCTTAAACACACAGCCATTCAGATGGCAGTAGTCCTGATTAAGAGGCATCAAGTTTTCGAATATCAGCACGACAGGACAGCACATGTCCATATTTACTTACAACGTTACAAGAACAATAACCTTACTACTCTTTAATTAAATGTCTCAATCAATGTTAATTGTTTTGGTTTTATCAGGAGGCGTTATGGCAACAAGCTTTAGATGACATTCAAAGGGAGATCGAAATGAAACTCGATAAGATGGAATTGTCTCCAGTTAAAGATTTCTTCAACAATAAATTACGGCAATTGCAAGATAACCTCAAGCAAATGGCTTCATTGCGACGTGAAGTCGAAGCTGCTGGAACGAAACGTCGCCTACTTAGGTATATTACTAATCATGTTAGACTGCCAGTCATTGTTATTCCTTCGAATCGCAAGTCCATTCTTATTATAATATATATATCGCTTACATGATAAGTACCGTAAACTAATCAGCCATCAGTATCCTTAGATATTGGTAGGTCTCCTCTCCCCTTAAGCATATAAAACTCGATGAAGGTAACCTCCATCTTCTCAGGGCGTATTATCAATGAGACATATCGTTTTGTGTTATTATAATTTTGAACTTGAATTAAACAGGGACGTGAACTGCATATCTTGTGATGCCAACGCCGTTATGCAAACGATACCGCCTTCCACTGTCCCCGTTTTAAGGCCACTGCAAGCAAATATATCTATGAAGCCTTATCTGAGTTATGAACTGGGTAGGTACTTACCTAACTTAATGTAAGTTGAGTAGTTGTAGTATTACACTAGTATTAGTACAGATTTGACAACTATGTACATAATAAATACTTCTTTTTAAAAACATTTGAACATAGATGCAATACGCAAGACGCAAGCGACAAACGTACCCCAGCGTAATCTACATGACTGGGAGAACATCGACAAGCAAATGACTCAACAAAAACCACCACAAAAAATAAGGTTTATTTATTTCAGTTATTTGAAAATACGATTAAAATATACTATACCCTAAAGTACAAGATTATAAAGTTAATGTTTATTTTAACTTTTTATCATTTACGAATCTGTATCCAGGTCGGAAACAGGAAAACATATATGTAACCGATACTGCGGCGGCTCGCACACTGTAACAACGGCTATGCAACGAGTAGCTCGTCTTGGACACTTCATGAAGCAGTGGGGACCAGACGTCGTGCCGCTTTCCTCAGGACTGGCTGCCGGTGATGATGGCAGGGTAAAATGTCCTTACTATAATAGTGATACTAACCGAATATCCATTATATTATCACTGTAATTTTTAGCTTTAAATGAACCCAATCCAGTCATTATTGTTTTTTTTTCAGATGTATAAAGTAAGCACAGTCGAAGGTACAAATGTTGGTTCTGGTGAGTGATATTTATTTTATTCATTGATTTTTTTTTTACAAGCTTAATAAAATATATTTTTATACAGGCGGGGTGATAGACACATGCACACCAAAGCCTAAAAAGATCGACCAACCGAAAACACCACAAAGACCTATGACTGCAGTAAGCATGAAATATGTTCATTTTAATTTAATCTTTCAAGTGGTTGCTGTTTATGGAAAACTACACCAAAGTTAGTAGGCTGGAAATCGTTAATCGCTTAAGAATGAAGTCTGATTTAAAAAAAAATGCTTTAGATTGGCAACATTTGTGATTATTATTACTTAGTATTTCGAAAATCATATGAAACTTCTATAACGAAAATTATTAGAATATACAAAAATGTAACAAATATTATTTTAAAAATTATATATTTTTTTCAGGAAGAGTGTCGCTGTATGGATGGAGATTAATATTTTTCGAATGTTTTTTTTTGTAAATAAAAAAAGGTACAAACTATGAAACACTAATTACTTATAAATAAGTAAAAATAAAAAATCAAAAAAGTCTTTTCGTGTTTATTGGTAAATCAATTACCACGTATTCTTATAAAATATCGATAGTTACATAGTCACTAAGTCATAACAGAAATATTTTCCAATATCCAAATGTATTTCTTAATGGAAAATATGGAATTTGCTTAGGTCTAATTTACAGCAAAGCCATTACGATATCTAGCCATATAATATTTACAAATCGAAAAAAAAAAATAAAGATCACAAGTTGACACCTTCGAGTTACTGATTGAAACATTTCAACTGTATCGAATCATAAATGCTATATAAAGTCCGAGCTTTTTACATCTAGAGGGATGTGCGATTGATATTATTTAATCATCTTTACAAATTACCAACGTAATCTTGATACTGATAAGACTTCAGTTTCCAATTATAAAAACCAACATTAATTTATAATATGTATGAATTACTATGAACTTTAACAATTATTACATTTCTCTTACTAGAATAATAGTTACAGAAAAATGCGTAGAACAATTTTGCCGCTATATGTAAAGAAACAACTCTATACGCTTACTACGTAGCAGGTTTCAAATAATATACATTTTGATAAATAGTTAATCAGGCAACCATTATTTTAAAGTCCAAAACACTTCAAGAGGTATCACGACGAGGACGAGTTGGTAATTTTTAAGTGTGTGTGATTTAACGATGTCTTCCTCTAGCACTGTAGTGATTACTAGCCCCATCCCGGCTGTATCGACGCTCCTTGCGCTCACGGGAACCTCGGGACTTGTCCCGTCGGTCATGATCGCGGGATCTCTCCTTCTCGCGGGATGTGTCATGACTCCTACTAACGAAGTCAATTAAATTGATTAATTTCGTTGTTAAATCATGAATATACAAAATATGTACTATAATAAACAAATTCTCTATCTTTACTAATATTAAAATAATTTATTTTACAGATAGTTTGTTCACGAAATCTTTAATTACTGCCGACACCAAAATTAGTTCTAAACACTATTCATTACTTAAATAACTGTCCTGGGTTTAATCAGCTACTTTTATTGATCAAAATACCATATCTTACGGCGTAGACTCGCTTATTACTCCCACAAAATTATATCTATTAACATGTTTCTTTAACGGGGTTCATTTGTAAACTTATAATAAAAACGAAGGGAATCTTGTACTTTTATTAAGATTTATTTTGTATCGACTGGTACTATTTTAGTACAACACGTGTTAAAACTGTGCGTTATGTACAGATAAGCAATAAAATATACTAGCTAAACCTGAGGCTTTACCCGCGCGAAGTTTATAAAACTTTACCTATAACACACAAGCCGTCACCCCGTTTTACCTACCCCTCTCGAGGGGCAAATTAAAAATAAGACCATATTTCATTGAAATCGGTTTAGCAGTTTAAGCTTCAAGAGGTAACAGGCAGAGTTACTTTCGCATTTATAATAATAGTATAGATAACTCTGGAAGTTTACAACTATATATAGTTATTTCTAGTATCCAAACATGTACGGTACATAAACAAAACTACGAACCTGGTTTCACCACCGGACCTGCTGTCTCGCGACTTCCGTCGGGAGGGGATGCTCGCTGAGCGAGATCGTGGCGATCGCGACCTCGAGCGCGACTTACGGCCTCTCGGCGACCCGTGCTGCGATTCCCGCTCACTGTTTAAGTTAAAATCATCGAATCTGAAATAATTATCGATATGAGGATTTAATAAAAATAACAATACATAAATATCTGTCTGACAAAAAAATATAATATTTTCTCGGTTCTTACATATTTAAGACTTATTATATGATAATAATGGACAGATATTTGTATGCTTTTTGTTATTAGTTTGCAGCGACATAGTATAATAGTACAATTATACTATGTCGCTAATTTCGTAAGATAATTGGAAAATGCTCTACTAAGCTTACAATAAAACATGTTGTGAATGTTCTAAATGCAAATAAACTACTACTTCTCGATATAGTAACACACATTAGGGACCATTCATCTATTACGTAAGACTATTTTCGCTTGTTTTTGACCCCTCCCCCACTATTATAAGAAAAAAATAAGATTAGGCCGACCCCCTCCCCCCCTGTTTAATTTTTATTATGTAAGAATCTAAAGGAAAAAATGAATACACATTTGGTTTATTTTAAGGTTTATGTTTCAAAGAATCAAATTTTTCAAATTAATTAACTTTGCGCATTTTTTGATCTTACGTAAGAACTATCGAGAATCCTTCCCACCACCTTGTAAGAAAACATCATTAAATCGTCTTACGTAATAAATAAATGGCCCCTTAGAGAGAATTGATGTTTGATCACTTCTCTTAAAATGACATTCAACGACAGCTAAAAATAGTCATCTTTATCATGTTATTTACTTACTTGTTTTTGGGCGTTTGCGAGGAACTGTGACTAGAACTCGAACTCGATGAGGAAGTGGATGATGATGACGAACTTCTCGATCTACAACGATAACATATTTATATCAGAAAAAAAAACAATTATTTACCCTTAATAATAAGATTATAAATAATGTAATCTTAATGACAGCTTACCTTTTTTTACTTTTTGTTTCTGTTCTTCCATTTTTGTCTATAATATTAGAGCTATCGTCTTTAGGGCTTGCATTGTCTTTTTGTTTATCGTCATTAGCTGGAAATGTAAGTTTTGTATAATTAATAGTCTATTCGGGCTGTAACGGACTATTCGGACTATATTATATTATTTTTATTAGTTTTTAAACCCAACAAAACACTAAGTACATCGCAAAATCAACACCGCTAACCCATTTTGGAAGAGTTGCCCTGTTCCCCATCGCTGCCCCATAGATCATACTTAGAGAGATCAGCTTCATCCCCTGACTCTTCCTCGTCGTCGTCCTCCCCAGCCTCGCCTTCTTGAGAACCAGATGGTTTAGTCTGTAACAAATGGAACTCTCAATATCTTCCCATCAATTTGCCAAAGTAAAGACATATTTTTAAACATCATGCTATCATAAAAAATCGTATATTATAAAAAAATATTTCCAAAGTTAATTTTGAATTGAATAATACGTTAAGAGCGTTTATCAAAATCACCGCTGCTTTAGCACTAACGGACCTATGTTAATCCGCATGTATGTGCATACTCAAGACATCAGTCTTATGACTTATAATAAGAAATCTTGATTAATTATATTTAAATAATATACTAAACCATAATCAAAATATACTGAAGTAATGAACTATTTGTCATTGTCTTTCAGACACTTAATATCTTATTATCAAATAGTTAAATAATGATCGATATTCTAGTAAATTGCATTTAATAGTAAATATTATACAATTGAGTAATTTTATTGGTTTTTGTCTTGACCAAAATAAAGCTCACAAACTCGCTTTTTCAAATAAGAAAATGTTTAATGAATTGAATTGAAAAGTGTCCTGTTTATGTCGAAATCTAGTAAACGCTCTTAAATATATTTATTTTCTATATTATATAATAGCATGACATGTTACAAATAATATATCTTCACACTCTTCAATATGTTTCATACAAACCTTTTTCTTTCGTTTGACTCTTTTCCCTTCACCAGTCTTAGCATTCTTGTCTGGCTGTTTGACTGACAATTTCAATCTATTTAACAAAATGGGTTTCGGCAATGCAAAGCTCTTAAAATTCCCTATCACTGGCGCATTCTCATTTAAATGTGTCGTTTGATTTTTGATGTCATTTGTATTTTTAAGATTAATATTCAGTTTTGTGTTAACATTCGGCGGTAGTGACACTGGTCCCGGATCAAAAATATCACTTAAAAAAGAAGTATCACCAGTGTTTCCATCTAATTTTTCTAATTCTCTTTCTATACTTTCATCTTGATTTGATTCTTTCTCCCAATCTTCATCATTAGTTAAATTGATTGTTTCTAATGTTCCCTCTTCAATGCGATTCCCATTATGCTGGCAACTAGCTGATTGTTTATGATTTATATTATCACTTGGCCGTTGAGACATTTGTTGTAAATTTTGGAGAGCAAGTAGAAGTGTATTTGTATTTATATTTGATAATATGTTTGAAAGATCAAAAGGCATAGTGTTTTGTTGCATTTGAGATTTATTAATGTCATTATTTGTTGCACCTTTTGACGGGTTTTCTATCATTTGTTTCATTGGTGATCTATTGACTGCCTCATGTTTTTCTCCACATTTTTGATTCAATTTTAAAGTATCTTTTCGGTTATCTGCTCTAATAGTTATTGATTCCAATACATGTACTCTTTTCGATGGACTTACTACTTTAGGCTTTATTTCAGGTACCGCTGGCGACAAAAATAATTCTTTATTTTCTGTGATACATTTAATTTCACATCGTTCTATCGGATTGGTTTGTGGTTTATTTATAATGGAATTCGGTTTGATAGTTTGTGGTTTATTTAAATTTTCATTGAATTCTCTGTTCTTTAATACTGATTTTATAGATACAGGTGTAATGGACATATCATTAGTAATTAATTGTTCGTCATTTTCTTGCAAGTCTTTTAGTAAACCTAATAACATATCGCGTTTATCTGTTATAATATTATCGTTCATTATATTTGTTTCCGTCGTGTTTTGCGCATCTGAACTTGTACCATATAACATATTTGTCATAGGACTCTCAGAGCGTATTGATCCAATATTAGGCGGTGATGGTGTACGCTTACAATGTATACTCTCAAGTGACCCATCTACTGAGTCACAATTTTTATAAAGAGCGTCATCATCCTCATCCCATTCTGTTTCGTACTTTTTTCGGGCACTATCATAGTTATCTATATTATTTTTTTTCTCAGGATTTTCTTGTTCCTGTTCGTTATTGCCAAAAATGTCCATGATACTTTTATTTTTTACAGTCGTATTCGATTGAACAATGTCAAAAACGCGAGACGAATTTTCAGATGATTTCAAAACATTTGTTACTATTTCCATTGGCTTATCAAATGGCATGTATTGATCTGCTATTACAGAACTATCAATTTCATCTTTAGTAAAGTCCTCAATTCGCCTTTCTAAGGCTGGAACCTGTGCAACATATCCTTGGGAATCTATGTAGTTTGTAGTTTGATTTTCAACAATAACATCTTTATTGGGTTTTTTTGGTGTATTTGAAAATGCATTTCCATTACCCTTCGCCCAAAATCCTCTTTTCTTTACATTATTTTTAAAATCCTGGTAATTGTTTTTGACCTTCGCACCCAGCTTTGTAGGCACATATTCACTGGAGTAGCCATCGGTGTCCAGTGTATGTGTATCTTGAGTTCTTTGATTTACACTCATATTTTGGAAATTGGACAAGTAAATGTTTCCTGTCACTAATGGGGACTGTTCTTTTAATTTTAGAGTGCTATATCCTTGAAATGGCTGATTCTCAGCAGGTATGTATGAATTAACTTCATTAGAAGGAATAGTACGTTTTTTTACCTTCCGCTTAACTTTCCTTCCATCACCAAAAATACGAGACCGAAAGTCTACCTCATCACTATTATATGAAATTGATTCTGAATCAGAGTCACAAATTGACTGCCTTGCATTATTTGGTTTTACAGAAGTGCTCTTTCTTGTATTTAAAGTTTTTGAATTTAGTTGCTCCAATTCTGATTCGGGATAGTTGGAATCTTGACTATCACAGGAACTGGATCTTGTTCGATGATGCGTTGATGCTGAGTGACTTCTGCCTTGTGAAAGCCTTTCATCTACAGTACTCACAGAACCACCTGCGGGTCTTGTTTCATTATCAATACCACTTATATGTAAAGTATCTGTGCTAACACTTTTTTGCCTTAAACCAAAGATAGCCTGATTATTGACCTCTGGATTTTTAGAACAATCCTCATCACTGTCAGATATTATGGCAATTTCATCAGGATTAGGAAGTTTGTGGGATATCTTGTTTTTACAATGAGTAGGTGTAACAACTTGGTTGTTAAATGGTCTTTCTGGATCCTTCTTAGGTATCTCTGAATGTGAATCTACCAAACATCCAGTTGCCAAAAGTCTTTGCCTCCAAGCAAAAATTGTCTTAAAGTCTGGTGCTGGCTTGTCATAGAATGATTCAAACTTATCTGTACTAATTTTACAGTTGTTATAAACTATAGCAAAAGCAGCTGCTTTAACTCTTTCTTCAACAGTATATATCACCTCAAAATCTTCAGCTGGATTTGAGCCCGTAAACTTATAGAGTACATCATTATTAGTAGATGAAACCCTATTTTCCATGACTGGGTTATAAGATTTTAAAGCTGGTGAAACACTACTTTCATTCCTACTTTTCTTGGAACTGGTGTCATAGCCTGAAGACCCTGTGTGATCTTTATCACCTATACTGGAATAACGTTTACGTTGAATCCCATTAGTCTTGTAAGGTGGAATGTTTAATTCTTGTCTGTAAAAATTAGGTTGATTTTGAAATTGACTCTGATTTAATTCCATTCTGTTGAGTGGAGGAAAGTCGCATACTGAACCATCACTAAGACTGCCATTTACTTTTTCAGGAATATTGTTGATTGGTAATGATATATTCGAAACTGGTACCGGCATAACAATGTCCATATTTATTTCCTTCTGCAGCATCGTTGATGGCAACTTTTTGTTTACAGGTCCTTCAGTGATGCCAACCTGAAGGCAGGAAAAATTATCTCCACTTTAATAATGATGTGCTTCAAAATTTATTTCACTTAGCAGTTAACATAAGTCTTCTTAGCTTCAAATTCCATTATCTGCCATTTTTTTAATAGGTATACAATAAAATCAGCGGTTTATGTTTACACTGTTAGAAAATTAAAATTTCTTGCCATTAAGGTTGTTAATGTTAATTTTAAATGAAATAAAATTGAAAATATCCATACCTTTTCTTCTGACTTCGTTTTTCGCTTCTTTCTCCCAAATTCGTCATATTCGTCGTCTGAGGAAGATTCTCTTCTACGATATTCGACTACACCTCGTTCATTATAGCCTCCCCCGTAACCAGTACGGGCTTCAACCTGAAATTAAATTAAAATTAATTTATGAAAAACGCTTGAATGTAATGAGAATAAAATAATAATTAAAAGTAATGACCTCTCCAAATTTGGGCGCATTACAAACATTACAAGTCTGCCGCCGGGCCCAGTTGACATTGGCGCATTTGTTGCACTGCCAGTCGTCCGCATTAAAAAGTCCGCGGGATTTTTCAGCAGCTGACTTTCCAATTTCAGTACCAAGTTTCTTTTTAAAAGGTTTTGCTGCATTTGGTCTTTCCTTATTGCAACGGTAGCAAGAATTTCGTCGTGCGAAATTTATATTCCCACAATTCGGGTCGCTACATATCCAATCCCCGTCGTTCATTTTGTTTTGGCAGAAAATTGGAACTCCTAAATTGAATACATTGTCATCATATCACTACTAAAATCAATTTACACAAACTTTACCGAACAAAGCATGTCGACATGTAAATAAAAGACAAATTGACAGAAATCGCCACTTTCAAAGAAAACCAAGCACTCTTTCGTAAGAAAAGCAACCAAGATCAAGCTTTATGGCAGCCATGATATGACGCAAAAGTTGGACTTCCTTTCTTAAATCCATAGACATTTAAGACAATCCTAAAATTAACTTCCGTTATATTTTGAGCACAAACAGAGCACAAGTTCTAATAATTGCATAAAAATAAGCAATTATAATTTTATGATTGTATATATTAGAGCCTACAATCTACATGCTTAAAAATCCATAAATCAAAATAGTGCTTGAAATTTTAATTCACTTTTTCTTTTAATATAGCCTGTTAGAAACTGACAGCAAATACAAGGTAAATTAATAACAAAACTGACGTCTCACATGTCAAACTTGACATTGGCAAACTTACAGTATATTGTGTTTACGTTACACACTATTTTTCTTGATTTCAAAGAAAAGACAAACATAATATAATAAAGCAGAAAATGGCCGAAAATGTAAATATTGATCTGTCAGGGGAAATTAATGCTACTACAGAAAAGAAAGGATTACAAAAGTATGTGAATGAAATGGAATTGTAAGTCTTACTAACAAATTATTCGAATGCTACGTGGTTTGTTATCATTTAAGCTTTTTAAAATGATTTTATTTTGTATTGGCTTATAATTTTTATATTCAGTGCATTATATTAGGTAAATGATATAAAATAAAATAATTTTATTTTATATATTTTTAATTTTCGTAGTTAGTGCAATACATTAGGTAAATGGTTTAAATTATTCAGATTTATGGGTTGTTTAAATTGTAAACATTTTAGGAAATTTGTTTAAGTAAATGTGTATATGAAGAAAAGAAGCTAGAAAGCAAATGCATAATAGCAAAAACATGAGCTAGAAATCATTTAATAATAGCATAAATCGATTTAACATTATAATGCAAAATAGATAGAACCTGTAGCATTTTGAAACATTATGTTCATTAAGTTTCATGTGAATTTTGAATAAATCTCTGCTTAACTATTAGAAACAGAGAAATGGAATGTGTTTTTTTAAAAGATATTTTTTTATTTAAATAAACTTGTTACTAACAATTAGTACATTTATTAAATATTCTTTTATTAATTGCAGGCTAATAATTTTTATAATGTGTAATTTTAAGATTGATTCAACATGTCCGGAGTGGTGCAGGCCCTGCCTTGGTAATGGGAGTGTTATCTTCACGCAGAGCTTGGACACAATTTGTTGCCACTGAGAATTTCAAAGTAAAGTATATTCCAACCAAATGACTTTGTGATAATAATTAATTAGCTCCATATGTAAGTCTCATAAGTTTATGTAACAATATTAGTACATGACTCTACAGGCTGGTATATGTTATCCCAAATATGTACATTTTTGCACTGTTTTACTTAACTGAAAGTCTGAGATGAAACAAATTATATAGTAAGTTATTGTGCATATTTATTTGCCTTACTTAAATAGATATAAAACATGAATAACCACCTTGTTCCTATAAGAATACAATTAATTTCTTAAAAATTAATTTTCATGAAAAATGAACACTTCAAAGTAATAAATATGTAAAGTTTCTTCTAAACTCTTTTATTGATATTAGAAATCATGTGTTTCCCTCAATTAAGACAGTTATTTAATTTAATTATTACAGTTCTAATTATAGCACTCTTTCGCAGGTCCCAGCCTCCCTGCCAAGATTATCACGAAGATTTTATCGTAATGTCGAATATTTTCAGGCGAATTACCTTATTGTGTTTTTGGGATTATTTGCTTATTGTTTGTGAGTAATATAATTTTTCTTTTATTTAGAATTGTATATAACTATGAGAGGAGAAAGTCTATCTATATGTAGGATGTTGTGCACCAAAAAGTTCATTTATTTTACCTCTTCAACTTAAATTAAGTAGGTTTATCAAGATTGATCCACAATATCTCCATTCATATTATTATTATTTCCTTAGGAGTATATAACATTGATGATTTAATATTAATTTCAGAATAACCTCACCATTACTTTTGATTGCCATGGTAGCGAGCTTCTTTGGATACCGGAAACTTACCTCAGGACCTAACACTTGGAAGGTAATGAGTAAATTAGTATATATCATCATTAATAATAACCCAACTTTATTAATTATATCATATTATTAACAAATAAAACTAAATTTTCAGCCACAAGTAAGTCACATCTACCATGCAAGAACACTTTTATTTTCAATTGCATTTTTAATCACCTGTCACATTTAACTGATATTTCATTCATCATTTCTTTTGTGTTTTCTCCATCCAACGCTATATGGACTACATAATCTGTGCCCTGTTTGCACAAGTAATAACCATGAAGCTAAAAGTTTAATTGAATTGTGATTTTTTTTCTATATCCTATAACTCTTCTGAATCTTAGATTGGTGGTTGGGAACTGAGTAAGACTCAACAGTATGGAGTAGCAGCGGCTGGATCTATGGCACTTTGTTGGTTGGCAGGCGCCGGGGCGGTCCTCTTTTGGGTGTTAGGTGAGATGAAATAATTGTTTAATTATTTATTGATAAAGAAATTTGAATAATATAATTCTTGCTGTGAACGTTAAATGAACCAGTGTTTATCAGGCATAAGAGACATAACATCTTCGTTCCCCAGGTTGTAGATTGTCCATGTCTAAAGAAATCTAATGACAAATATTTAAGTTACAGTTAAGATATTTGTATTCTAAGATTTAATTAATAAAAATTGGACGACAGAGTCGGTTTCACGAGTTTCTATTATAAACTCATTATTTTGTAAGCTTTTAATGATTAGTAGATATATACATATTTGAGACAAAATAATTTTAAAAATACAGTTATATTAAAAAATAATCCTGTACGAAGTAGGGACTGGCAATTTTATAAGAATATAATTAATCAACAAGGAAATAATGCTTCGTTCCGATATTTAATTTACGTGGCTGTTTTCGCCCGCCATCTCGGAAAATCCATCATGTAGCAAAAACCCGCTTATGACGATTTACAGTTGCCTCGCTGCCTCGTCACTCAGAAATGCGGTATTAGAGTCAAGATTAGTCATTTTATATTAGACAAGTGGTAAAATGACGTATTGTCTTAATCTTAATGTTTACTTCACCGAAAGGGATAACACCAAAACTTGACAGGAATTGATTAAACTTAACATTAATTCCTATGAATGCAGGTGCCGAAATTATTACTACGTTAGGCTTTTACGCGTTGCTGTCCTCTGTTCTTAAATAATCCGCTTTTACTAGAAAATATAAACTAATATTATAAACATAATAAAAGTACCAATTAAATGGGATGTATTAAACCACCATAAAATATGATTTATTTTAAGCAGAATACAAATTAAGTCGTATTGGAATCACTGATTAATACAAAAAACCTTTCATTATAAATTGTATCATTTTAATAATGAGTAAAATCTATATGATGAAGGCAATCTGAAATAAATCCTAAATTCCTAATGTCTATTATTTCAGGGGCTACCGTTACCGTGGTTGCTCTGCACGCAAGCTTCTTTGACGCTGAAACCTTACCGAGTTCCGATCTTGAACAGTTTCCAATGGTGGAGCAAGTGTGACACGGCCACCTGCCGCTCTTCCTACCGCCGCCCGCCAATTTCCCCCACCAAGGAAGTGCAAATTGGCAACAAGCGAGCCGAACTCTTATCGAAAGCGATATTATTAATTAATATGTAGTTAATACGTATAACATAAGTACTTATAATAAAATGTAATTTTTGCAAATATTTTATTATATAGATATAAAAGGAATAGATCATTTGACATTATATTAATAATTAAAATGTTATTTTTTAGTCATTCGTATTTCAAAAATTATACTAGCACAATTATGTGCGAGTATTAAAACGTTGCGGTCATTTTATATAGCAGTGTTGCCTGTTATTATATTTAGTAAAATTTATACTAAAAAATGTCTAGTTTAGAGTTGATTGTAAGTGTAACCGAATAATTATTCGTCTCCTAATTATAATTGATGCTAGCTACTAAATATTACAAACAACTTGAAAGCTTAAAGGAGAGTGAAATTATTTGTCAATTTAATTGATCCCGAATTGACCTAATTTTTGCCAAAGCACAAAAATAAATATTGTCTGTTATAATGTAAATATAGGTAATTAATTAAGCTTCAAATTATTTATTCTTAACATAATTTCGAAACATGTAATTTACACTCGCAATATATTATGTACATTATCTATATTTGATTACATTTCTTAAATAAATATTTTTGTCGCAAGCAATTTTAAATACCTATCCACAATCATATAATATATATTTTATAACCGGTATATTTCTTTTCTACTGTTATTGATAAAATTATAAATCCCTAGAATTGTGATTACTTCATGCAAACTATTTATTTTTTAACTAATCCTAAAGCCTGCACCTGATATTTGACATATCATATCTCTTTATACTAAAGTTTACAAGTTACGCTCTCACATTATCTAATATAGTAGCAAAGTAACATGATTGGAATAGTCAGACTCAGGATGCAAACTCCAGCCCTCCAGCCTTCTGGAAATTTATCAAACCAGAGCAAAATCTTGATAGTGGCACCCCTCTAGAGATAAATTAATCGTAACGTTTGAGATGAATTATTAAAAAAATATATGTTTGGCAATTTTCATGAATGGAACAAAAATAACCCTTGATTAATAAATTTGTTCTCTATTGTCTTCGACTTGGTTACGTTCATACATCACCTTGAGGCGCATTCAGAAAAGTCCCATAAGCAGCTGCAGCGCTGCAGATTGTTAGCGCCATCTAATAGAGAGAATGATTACTTAAATTGATTTTTTTAATTGCGCAGCGCAGCGCACTGCTGAATAAGCCCCTAGGATGTGTTTAAAATAAGCACCTGGGCATTTTAAAGTAAAATAAATTGCAATGGTTTGATAATCCCTGCCTTCCTCAGATCTGGGCTGGCAGACTCAATAGTATAACAGCACTTAAAGGAAACTGAAAATATCAGTAACTTACTAAGTAGTTTTTAATAGTTCAAATAAAAAGACTAAATTAAAATCCAGTTATTTAATATTACACGTAATCTAGAACAAATATAAAATAAAAGCAACTTTGTTATATAAAATTCATTATAATAACTACCTATCAAAGTCGACAAGTGATAAATGCATAAATTTCTTTACTTTTTGTCAAAACATTATTATATAAACTGTTAATTATGGATAAAATCACGAAAATATATACTATATAGGATAACATAGTCATAAATATTACTTATTACAGTAGAACCTCGTTAAGTCAAACCTCGATAAGTTGAAAACCTCCAAATCTCGAAAAAATGTTTTGTTCCCTTACCTCCAAACACCAAAACTTGCATTTCTCGAAATGTCAACCCTCTATTAGTCGATTTTAGAAACCAATTTAGAGTATACAATGAATAGAATAACCATGAATTTATGACTAACGTTAACGTTTTTGCTTGCTTGGTGTCAGTTGTTGCATTTTATTAGTTTTGATTTCATTTGAATTTTAGCGAAGTACAAGTCATTTGCAGTGAATATTGTCAGAATTAGTTTGAATGAATGAAATATTTAAAGAAAAAAAAATTTAACGACTTTTATTAATGCCATATTTTTGTATTTTAAGGATGTTTTGAAATATTGTTGATTATATACAAATAATAAATAATAATATGTATCACCTCAGCAACTTAAATTTTTATTTATTTTACCTCTCTAACTCAAAATTTATAAGAATGAATCTCAACCTCTTTATGTCGAATCAAAATCTGCCTAAGGCGAAATTCTCTATAAGTCGAAAACTCTATAACTCAATTTTTTTGGCATCTCCCTTGATGTTCAACTTATAGAGGTTCTACTGTATATACTTTAATATAGTTCTATTACATCTCATATCAGTCCTAGGGCTCCAGGGGTACTGATTTCATATTTTAATCAGCACTTTATAATTTTATTAACATTTATAAGATTAATAGTTTCGAGCTTTTATTAATACAATAGAGAATGACTAATATATTTGTAACATTTTGTAAAAAAGCTTTAAAATTTCAATAATTTGTTTTTGTTCTTTTATATTGTGTATATATAGTGTAGTTATAAGTCTTATTAAATTCATTATTACATAATTCCTAAAATAAATACAAATAACATTATGTTAATTGCACTATGATGTCTGTGACAAAGATAAACCTCTGTTCTCAACAACATATCATAAAATTTATATATTATTATAATAAAGAGAATATTTCATACATTTATGTATATAATAGTCATAAGATATCCCTAATCAAATATCCCCTGGAAGACAAGTATACAACATTTGACTTATATAAAAAAACATTCAGTCAAGTCCACTTATATACACATAATTCATACTTAATTTTATTGCCAAATCATATAAACAAATGGCAAGCATGTTCTTGATACACCCATTACTGTCTAATGTGAGTCTTAACTTTGAACAGAATCTAAGTATCTTGAAAGACATCAATAATTGTCTATATTGTTTCTTTTTTTGATTTCTTATTGTATGTTTTTGATGTATTCCATTTAATTATCAAAATAGTTTACCTGTGATTTCTATATTGATTTTTATTGATTATAATTCAAATGGGTGTACCAATGAAAACTAGGAGTATGATCTGAATATTTGTGGACATTGTGTCATAACTCCTACTAAAACAAATCACACTGTGACTCCATTGTTAATTCTATTCAGTTCCATGTCAGCAACAAGTAGAATTTCATCCCACTTATGTGACGGAGTATGAGGTGGGGTTGTTATACCGAGCTTATCCGTACTGGGTGTAGTAAATTCCAATTTCCGTTTAGACTTTCCCGCAAAAATATGACATGGTGTCATCTGTTGTTGTGTGTCTAATACTGAAAGAGGTGTGATGGGTGATAGTGTATGCAGGACTACTTTGTCTGATTTTTTCATTTTGAATGGCCCAACATACTTAAATACTGGTTTCTTTAATATTAAATTACCTGATACCTTTTCAATGAGACCAATTGAAAT
This sequence comes from Vanessa tameamea, assembly GCF_037043105.1. Taxonomy (NCBI): domain Eukaryota; kingdom Metazoa; phylum Arthropoda; class Insecta; order Lepidoptera; family Nymphalidae; genus Vanessa; species Vanessa tameamea. The sequence goes on along the minus strand of NC_087313.1, from coordinate 5,480,889 downwards.
AAACACATTTGCAATGTCATAAAGCCTTCTGACTTTGGACTTGTGTTGCCGATCTAACTGCTCTGGGGAGAGGGTTGACTTATTTTTGTTTGATGAATCAATAAGTACACTAACAGCCATTTCTAAATTGATGAGAGTATTCTGAAAGACATAAATAAAACATACATAAACACAAGATAAAATTGTGAACAAACTAACTTTGATTAATATAAAACAAGGAAGTACAAAGAAAAGTTCTGAAAATTTAGAAATATTAAACAAAAACTCGATTTTTCATTAAAAAAAAGTAAGCTTTTCAAGGTACTTACTGGTGGTTCAACTAAGAAAAGCATTAAAAATCTTTGAGCTAAGACTCCTAATGTCTTATGTTTAGGAGCTGGTGGCTTGGCTGCTCTACCCCTAAGGGCCTCAGATAGCCTAAGGTTTTCTCCCTGCTTTTTTAACATTTTTAAAAAAGAGTTTAATCGAGATCCACCATGCCATAAGTAAGTATTCTTTCTCTTGTGAACTGCACACTGCATGGCCTCTAAGATATTAATTATATCATACATTCTGCGTTTTTCGACTCCTAGCCTGGCTGCGGTGCTATCCAACTGTATCTCGACCGTTCCATTTCCATGTAAAGGATACAAATTGAGGAATCTAAAAAAGTACAAATATAATAATAATATACAGTCACAAATACTCGTTTTATGTACTATTATTTGAACAGAAAGGATTGTACATACTTATCACATAATATTTGTAGGGATTTTTCTTTTCGATGCACTGTGCTCGGAGGCGGCGTGGGATATTGCAAAGCCACATTAGTTAACAACTTGAGGTTAGCCGTAGGAGATACATAACTTGTTGCATTTGTGACCTCAGTTAAGGCATATCGCTTAGGAGTAGAAGTAATGTTATCATCTTCATACATTGTGCGAGAACATTATGCAAAAAAATGCTAGTGCACAAATGTTCGCGTACTTTTTGACAGCTAATGCACAAATCCAGCTGGTTTCCTCAAAAGCGTTTAAATGATGAACAGAGTTTCATGTACTATAAGTACCAACAATAATGTCAGGTTTATATCATTTTATTGAACTGTATAATTTTTACATCTAAAAATTGCAATTAATAACCTAACTATAAACAACTTTGACAGTAGCAAATGCGCGCGATCTACAGAAGTAAAAAAATATGATGCGTTTCACTTTCTTTTCTTATCAGACGTCAGCGGTTAACATCAATATTATTTTTATTTAAAATTTTTATTCAAGCTAATATTGATAAGATAATTAAATATTTTATATATTTTTATTTGTTTGTATTTACTGACATCTATCATACTTACTGTACTAAGTAAAAAATATAATTATATTTTCAAATTGAGTTACAAACAGGTAAATAATAATGATATAACAAAATATAATTTTATTTCCAAAACATTATTGTCTAATGTCTATTCTATCAACTATATTTTAACTTTACAGACGTATATAATTATGTACTTATATAATAACTTTTTTTTATTACTATTCCAATTTATTCATTGTATTTTTTTTTACTTGAGTTGACATTCGTTCTTTGACATAAGCATTAGCATTTTATCATTTAAGTACGTGGTTACTGGTTAAAAGTCGTAATAAATAATAATAGCACACGCTAGAGAAAAGAAAAAATTGAAATAATCGAAGTGTGAAGTTTTAGGAAATAGTAATGTTTACAATTTTATTACTACTGCTATTTGTCAATTTGTCGTGTTCTTTAGAGAACAGCGAAAAATATAATTCTACAGGTTTTAGCAACAGTTTTATTATTAATCAGTAAGTATTAACTACAAATAATACACGTTTGTATTCCTTTCAGATGGTATATTGTGTCGTTTTTGCGGTAGTCACCTTTTAAGTTCGGACAAAATTACTTCTAAACACAGTCCAACGGCTTTGTACACAGTCAATGATACATTATTTAATAGAAATGAAGTATTAGTGCAGCTATTATCGAAAGACGGTTTTTTGCAAATTCCTGTGATAACGTCGAGTCAGAGTACTTGTGTTGGACAAGAAGAGGTAACTGAAACTATTTTTTATCCCTAAGTAAAATTATACATTACTTTATACTGTATGTACTCGATACAAGTGTTTAATAAATATTTCTCAGTTGTCTGGCACATGCGTATCGTCACAATGACTTCCTTTATCAGCAAGTACAAGATGAATTCCTAACACAAATTAATCACATGTAGTTTTAGTGGTATTTGTTGGAGTTTTTAAGAAAAAGATTTAAAATCAAATAACTAAAATTTAGTATTCTGGTTTGTAAACAGTAGTTAGTAGTTTGTGTGTCACCAGCCGGCAAAGATTCAGCTTTTTCTGTTATGTGAAACTGGTTTAAAATTCAGTCGTAACATTTAAAGTACAAAAAATTAAAATATAATATTTTACTTTCTTTTTTCCATGGTCAGTTATACAATGCAATAAAAATAGTGACCCGCTCCAGCTTTACTACAGTGATTTCTATTTTTATAGAAAATAAAATGATATAAATATAATTTATACCCTTATTACCATATATTATATATCACTCAGAAATAGTGTAGCTTTCTAGCAGTGAAAGAATTTTTAGAATTGGGTCATTAATTCTGGAGAAATCAAAAAAAGTAACCCTTACAACTTGTTTGTAACAAATAAATTTTACCTTTTAATAATATAAGTACCTGATAAAAAATTCAGAAGAAAGAAATTTAATATTTCTCATAATTTGAAAGTAAATGTCTGAAAAAACTATTAATTATATTATTGGGTTTTTAATAATGTTATATTGAAAACTAATAAAAACATATAAGTCTCCCTAAAAAAATTATAGGTTATTTCTTTAAATTCCAGTGGGAAGAGAAAGAAATATGGTTTCCAGGATATACTTGGAAACCATGTTTCTGTCCTGAATGTGGGATTTTAATCGGCTGGATGTTTGAACATCATAACCCAAAAATAGTTGAAGCCCATGACCAATTCTTTGGCCTTATATTGGGCAATCTTATTAGTGAAAATTGTAATTATTCTATTTATTTAATGGGTTAATGTGGAGTGATTTGTGATTGTCTGCACTTATTTGTCTGGTCGATAAATAAATACAATTTTATTATCTTTGCTTATCTTAAGGATGATTTAAATATATTTGATAGTCAATTTGATAAAAGTAGTTTTTCTTTGATTATACTTTATTGCATTGCCTCATGGATTGTCTAACAACATTACAGCTTAATTGGGTTTAAGTGTATTTAAATTTAACAATACAGTTTTTCAATAATTTCAATAACATTTTCAGTTACAAATTCCCTCATTAAATACCCAAACAGTTTGTTATAAATATGGATGTCAAAGATTTATGCGATGAAGATAGAGAGTTCTTAGAAAAATGTGAAGAAGAATTTAAAGACAGGTTTACTGAAAAAGATGAGGAATTCATGAAAGTCTTCAGCAAAGAACCATCTACACCACCAATATTAGAGAAATGGTGGTCGCCTTTCAATTCTGGCCGTAGAAATGAGCGTCGCCACAACAGACAGTACAATCCTTACCAACGTAATAGAGATTATCAAAGCAGAAGTAACTCAGACCACAGGAGATACAATGACTATAACAATTCACATGAACCCCATCGATCAAGACATTCTAACTATTAACAGTATTAGGTGACGATTGTGTTTCATATATAAAATACATAGTTTGGTAAAGTAAAAGTCGTTTTATTTTCATCAAAAGAATATATTCTCATGTTATTATGGCTTGATTTACATTTTAACAACTTAAAAATTACATAATATATCACCAGAAATCAATACAGCTACAGCATCAATCGAATAACTGAAATTACAACAGAATTAATAAATATTAAATATCTCACTGCTACTCAACAAGTCATTAGTGAATATATTCGTAATATTAAATTACGCCAATAAATATTATCTGAAAAATTCTACAACTTCCCGATGACAAACGATAACAATATACGTTGCGTGGACAGACAGTTGCACTCGCGACACGTTCGTGCTAACGGTACCTTTTACTTCGTCTCTACTGTCGACAATTACATGAATACATTGCGAATTTATTCACAAAAATATATCTGATAGTAATCTCATATAGCAATTATACCGTGTACATATATTATAAGAAAATCGAGGATTATTTAAACACCGTCTATAATTTGAATGCGATAACAACCTATACACGCTCTGCCTAGCAACTAAACGATACAAGCTAGAAGTAGTCGTAACTGAGACGTATGTTTTATTATCGAGTAATTATGACAATAAGTTATATTTCTCTGCAATATATCGATCTATATTATCAAATATCATGCACATGGACTGGCCATTGGATGCCTTCTCATGGAGCGTCGGGCTAGTGCCCCGCCCGCCCACGTTGAGCCGGGCCGGCCGGCGGTATTGCACATGTGTCGGGGTCGGCCCGGCCTGCGCTCAACGTTCGCGAGCGGCTCTCAACAGCGACCGGCGTTGTTTATCACGTAATATACTAAAATATAATTAATAAATAACATTATACGACCAGATAAAATCTGAGTAACATCATGCTAAGTGACACAATTACTAAGCACAATGACGATTACATTCATCAAGCTCTAAGATAGCTATGTTATAATTTTTACTAATTAATTTTATATTGAATCGGCTACTCATTTCTGTACTGAAGCATTACATCGTAAAATATTTATGTTTTGTTTATTTAACAAATATATCTGCAATATATCGAACGTACTCTCCTAACGTACATTCTTACTAAGGAATATTGTGATTTTAATCATGAATAAAATTTGTAATCGAATGGGTTACAAGTTACAACTAAAAGTTACAATATTAGTCATTAATAATTACACTTCAATATGACAATAAAATGCTACCATATTAATGAAATCACAGTGAAAGTAATATAAATTATGCTCACTAACTTAAAATTAAGACTAAAATACATGACAACGAATATTTGAAACTAAATGAAAGCTGTAAATGATATTATTTATACTGATGGTGTCACCAAACCAGGTTATATAATTAGTACGTCAATTGCCATCTACGCTCTTGGCAAGCTTTATCAGCACGTTTGATTTCATCCGCGGTCGGTGTTACAACAACATCGACAAACGCTTGCGCAACACCAATAGAGGGTCGCTAAAGACAATAATTCTTTCGTTAAATATAAATCTCTACGTAACATTGATTTTAAATTTCCTTAACAACAATGCACAGTAATAATTGAATTGACACGTAATCGTTATCGGACAGCCTTCGCGGGCCTCGCGGACCTCGCGAACACTCGAACGACAATTGACTAGGTTTTATGCACTCGCCCTCGCCGGAGGTCGATCCGAACGCGCCTCTAAATTCGCAGAGAATGAAAACATTGGTCGGGTTTCAGTACGTTTGACTAGAAATGCGCGACGGCCGCTCGAGTCGACGCGAGTACAAAATAATCAGACTCGACCGTATCAAAGTTGAACAGACTGACTTGTAAAAGTGTCAAATCTTCGTAGCAAATTTCATAAGATAGTCTAAAGCTTATCGATGCGAAGGAGGGGGCGGCTGCGGGCGCTCAGATGAAGGTCCAGCACTCCATGATCTTGACGATGAAGTCCTCGCGCGTGGTGAGCGGCTCGTTGCCGTACGTCGTGCAGCGCTGCGTGCGGCCCAGGTACAGGTCGCCGTCCAGCCACAGCCCGAACTTGCCGCTGGGGTGCACGGGAACGTCAATCGTTAATCAAGCAATGCAATGCAGTCAATAAACTTATTCTCCCACACCACACACCAAAATTGACTTGTTAAATACAATTAAACTTTTTTTTTGTGCATCATAACCGATGATTCCGGAGCACTTGTGCTCAGTGGAGGAAGTCATCGGGACGAAACCAACTTAAATATTTAAATTAAATTCTGCCACATGTGTATCCACCAAAATAAAATTGGAATAGCGTGATGAAATTAGCTCCAAACCTTAAAGGGTTGGAAGCCTTAGTCCCTTACATGCTGTTCATTTACTTTTTAATAAAATTTCTAACAAAATATTCTGCGGTTCATTAATATGTATATGATGGGGACATCATCATCCTGCTTCATACGGTACCTTCGAATGTACATAACTAACTATTGAACGACCGATCCCAATTGTTAACGCAATTATCTTATAATGATCGATAACATTTAATAGGAGAATGATTATAATCGAACGCTGGTTCCCATACATGGATCGCGGAGGTCAACTCGATATCAATCTTTGTAAAACGAGTGATCACTCAGAAGTAATATATAGTTACAAGGAAACAAACCTCGGAAATAGATTGAGAAAATAAAACTAAACTAAAAGATTAAATACTACTTACTCTCCAGCGCCGATAGAAATGTTATCATTACTTCCGCGAATGAAGTACATGTTATCTCCGGTCCAGCCCCAATACTTGAATTTAGTCTTGATCGATTCTGTTTCATCTGAAATTTAATGTCAACTTAATAACGAAATCCGGATAAGACATATTCCCAGATATGAAAACATCAATGAAAATAGTTAAAAATTTTTCATTGGATAATCATAACATACGTGTCATTGTCATAATAAACTATACATAATTAATAAACGACAATTATAAACGCAAGTATAAGGAAGTGTTTATATTAAGGATAAAAATAAATTAAATTATGAAACAAGACTCTCAACAACAAACAAGATTATTTTCTGTTTGAACAAGTATGTTGACGAGTTCCTATATATCAGCTAGACGAAGACTCGTCAATTCAGCTGGTTATTTTATAGAGCGCGTGTAAAACTTCACACTTAGATTCTAATCAACCATGGATGTGACACACTTATCATAAGGTGACATAATACTGTTGGATAGAGAATGTAGTAGCCCTTCAATTAATAAAAAAAAAACAATGAGATAACCAATGAGGTTATATTTATGACGCCTGTTCTCCCTTTAGTACCTGCCAACTTCATAGTATTACTAGAAAATTAGGTAACCTTTACTTTTCCAATCCCTCGTGTAAGTATTTTGAGTTTTGCTCGGTTTTATAACAGAATAACGCTTCCAGGATCCCGAATTCCATGATCAGATTTTATTGAAAGAAAAATCCTATAAATATTACTGGCCCAATCGCGATTCGACTAGGACCCATAACGGATAACCTAAACCGACGAGGCGGTGAAACACGCAACAAGATTTTATCTGAATAGTTACCGTCTTTGTCGTCCTTGATCTCATCCTTGTCTTCCTTCTGGCCGTCGTCAGGCGACGGCTGCGAGCGACGGCGCTCCTCGACGCGCTGGAACGAGAACAGCAGCGACTCGCCCGTGCCGTAGAAGTGTTCGGAAGGCCTGAAGGCGCAGGATGTCAGCGCTCCGAATACCTGCAACGAGAGTGTTGTTATCATTTGTCGGCAACTGAATGTATACAAGAATGTTAAAATAATTTACACAACAATGAGTGACTGAAATGTGATTTAACAACAAACTGATGACAATCAATTTAATTCGAGTCTTAATAACTCGGGGTATCGCTGCGGTACTTTTCCTAGTTTAAAATAAAAAAAAGGCCAGGACATGAAACTCCACATCCAACGCGTCGGTACGTTACAGGGCAACTCGTAGATAATTTCCGTAAGCACTCACGTTGTTATCGGTGTCTTGTATGACGAGCAGCACGGGGCTGTCGACGCGCTGCATCTTGCGGTACATGGAGGCGAGCGAGAAGCCGTGCTGGCTCGTGCTGAACGCGAGAGACCACATGTAGCCCTGCGCGCGGGCCGGCAACACGCCGCATAACTTCTCTCTGTAACATTAGGAAAAAATATCATTCGTTTTCATTCGTTCTATTTATTTGAGATTATTTAGGATATGTTTTCCTTGTCCATTCAATTGCTATATCCATTACCAGTTATTGAAGTACATGCCAATTAAGCACACAGACACACAGTCCGTACATATTTTTATGGTCTTCCTCATCCTTTATTAAATTAAATACAATTCTTAGTTTAATGGCTTTTAGTTGTACCGACAGGGTACAGATTATTTCGCCAATATCACTTGAATTCTTCCAGTATAACCAATATTCTTCTTGTGAGATGACAGTGAAAAATATTTATCTTTATCTTGTTTACCGAAATCTAAACATATAAGTTATTCAGGCAGACATTAAAGCGATTTATTTAGCATACATTCAATTGTTTTTGCATTCCTATATTTCCAATTGTTTTGAACCCTGACCATTTGCATATATTATACAGTACGTAACTAAAAATCAGATAATGTCTCGGAATAAACAAAATAACTAACGCGATGCATTTTGAATGTACACATTTTGTTAATGGTAGGGTCTACGTGACTGGAACGCAAGACATATTTTATCCCTATAAAAATAAATGTATTCAAGTGAATAATCGTTGTAAGTCACGATGATGTCAATGAAATTAAAATCATTTAAACGATATAATGTCCGCACCGTCATGAACTTGCATGACGGAAAAACATTCTTTCAAACATGACACATATTGTATTTATTTTTATAATTTATTATTCACTAAAAAAATTGCTTCGATATTTCATAATTTTAAACAAAACTTTCACCGATTCCTCTCAAGTTGGGGTTTTTTTTATATCTGAATAGGTTCAACTTGGACTATCGTAAAGTAAGTGTGATATTTAAAACTTAAATTTCAAATAACTCTCGAAATTTAAATTGGTATTAATATTCCATAATCTAGTAATATAGTAAACCTACTTTGGTTAATTTTCAAGGAGAACGTATTAATTTTTTTTTTTTTATTAAAAACATTATTCAATGTTAAGCAATCTGAGTTATTTTATTCAATATAAATTCAATAGATAATAACTGAAAACATTTGGTCAACATGAGCGCTTAGAAAGGAAAAGTGACGTATCATGACGTGCATATGTCAAATTTATATATTCAATGAAAGCCTTACATTGAGCCTTATTGCCTTAGGTATTGATCGAAAATAAAAATCTAGCACAGGTTCAGAAAGAAGTACCTACCTCAGACCTGAGTAAAACCGAAGAAAAAAGTCAAGTTTCACATAATAATTGTAATAAAATGTTAATATTCGTGTTTTTAACTCTCACCTATGCTCCATAGTGAATATCTCCGAGGTTCCGATGAGGTCGGGTGGCGAGAACTCCATGTCGACCGACGCGCCCGACGAGTACAGAGCGCGTCGCAATTCATCGCTCATCGACAACACCTACAACGCGACACATTTCACTTTATATATTGTAATATATTTATGAAAAATCATGAAAGGACACGTGAAAAATTAAAAAAATATGATCTGCATTGTGGTTGTGCTTCCTTTTCAAGCTGAAGCTCGACTCGACTTACACTTATATACTGTAAATTATTAATTAAAATAAAGTATGTCGTCTTGAACCGGTAGACAAGTGCACTTTCCCAAAATGAACCAGTTTCACATACATATGTATAACGATCGTTGACGTACGTCAACGTTCCCAGGTGAAGTAAAATGGAAACTATATAGCGACGATATATTTAATTATTAACAAAGAACAATTACAACTAGCTTTTGTATATAAAACTGGTATGTGTTTAATATCTACGAAACTGGTTAATTTGTTTGAAGTATTATGAACAGTTATGAAACATTCAGCGTAAGCTTCGTTTTAATTTGCACGTACATATATATTTCCTACATGCGCACCATAACTTATCATACGAAAATGATTGATTTCACTTCAATAAAATAATGATCGTGTATAATGCGATTGAAATAATTTGATTAATGAACATAATAACATAACAAGTAAATGGACGAGCAATGACGCTAATGAAATGCATTCTAAATCACTACAGTTCACATTCAACATTCACTCCAAACAGAGTGACTCACGTGCGCTTGAGCACTACTTCCTCTATTATACAATAGCTAGTGTACAGGATAACAGAAAAACAGTAATTTTAAATATAAAAAAGGGTTAAACCAACTAATCGCATGCCCACATTTGGATACGCAGCCTCGCTAAAATATATGTTAAATAAATGCAATATTCACGTAACAACTTTTTTGAAGTATGTATAAAAAAATTCAAGTCAACTCACTTATGAAAGTTAATTTTAACATATCCTGTAGATATAAAAACTTAAAATTCACATTCCATTTATTTTAGTATTCAAGATTAATTTACGTAGTTTAATGAATATAATTACGGTTTTAATGTAATATTATAGGTATATTACCTAAATATATTATATATTTACATCGTTGAATTTAAGGTTCTTCATACATAATATAGGCTTACCTCACAAATACAATGCACAGTTCCTCTTCGACACATCGATTGTATAGAACCTCTTTTCGCCGTTATATTTTGCGCTATTTTATCTACCCCTCTCATGTGTTTAATAACTTTACGCACAATTTTACGCATCATTTTGAATTTAACCAAATTATATTATTAAAAAAAAAATTAAAAACTGATGAACTAATAATATTATGATAAGACGAACATCTTTTTTATTATTTGATACTTTTAATATTTTTTTATAAATTTTCGTTAGTCAAAACGTCGGGCTTTATAGCTCTAACTGAAACTAGTAAATACTCTTTGATTAAAAAATATGTTCGTTTTATCTTAGCGTACCTTTATCATAATGCATTTATGATTTAGAGATATCCAAAACAATCAACTGGATTATGTTAGGATTACTCGGACTATAAAAATTCAATAAATATATTTTGTAGGTATTTATTGAAATTAAATACATCTAGAAATTCACCTGAAATGTCGAATAAATTTTAGAAACCTAAATGGCTGTATAATCTACCTCGAATAATCGAAAAGTTTTTCTTAATTTAAGTATAGGAATATTACAAAATGGTCCTCTAGGTATCAAGTGTTCATTCTGCCCATAGACTAAGAGAGGTTTAATAAAGAATTGATATGTAGCAGTTAAATGCGACCTGCACAAAGTCTTACTGAGATCGCTTTTGTAATTTCAGTAGTTCGGGATGGCAATCAAATTATGTTTTTTACAATGATGCTCCAATCCCTCTATATATCTTTTACAATCCCTCACAATCAATCAATTGTTTTTCCTTATGACAGCTCAATCATTTTTAAAATAAGAAATAGTGCTACATGCCAGTATTAAATGTTATCCCATAAAATAATATTAACTAAAGTTATACAAATCATTGATCAATTAATTACAATAATAATTGTATATATTTATAATATATGATATTATTAATGATATAATTAATTATAATATCCTATGACGTAGCACCGTATGGAGACTAGGGCTAGTCTCGTAACACTTTCTACTCATTCCAACTGACAATTATATTTCTATCTCACTTGAACATCGAGTCTCTCTTTTCTCTATCAACACGATGGAAGAGACAGCTCCAACTTAGGCAAGCTCTTACTTAAACATATTAAACCCTCGTTGTTATTATTATTCCAAATTAATCACCCTATTTTACTGACCAGTATAAGACATTTTAAGAAAGGAAAATTATGTTCAAATGGAATCTAAACCGAAACACTTATACAGATATCTTTAGGCGACGAACATCCTAATTTTAGACATCCTATTTGTGTCGATAGATTTACAAGCCATTATATTACTAAGAGAAACTAATTTCCGGCAACGACGAGTAGTGATAGTTTTGATAATTATATAATACTAGTTGTCGTCCGTGGCTTCGGTCGCGTTTTAGGAGTTGGTCGTCTGGTTTTCGGTATAAAAACTAGCCTATGTCATTCCTTGGATTTTAAGCTTGCTTCAAAAGAACAACAGACAGACAGAGTTAATTTCGCATTCATGATATTAGTATAGGCAGCAAGATAGAGCACTAAGTGCGAGTACACGTAATTACATAAAAATAAGTCTTATTCGTTTTAACATTTCACTTGTTCACATTTTTTAAAGCAAGTTAAAATAAACCTTGAAACTATTAAATGACGATTGGAACGTTGAATACCTACTGCATCGTTGATTTACGGTTACTTTATAGTGTACAATACATTGTTCAAATCAACTGTAATATATAATTAAACTTTTTAATTGTGCTATAAAGTTCTAGAGTTGTTTAATAATAATAAAATATATCTAATGTAATATCCACAACATTAAAATATCAAATATGGACAATGAAGCGGTTATATCCATTCCAGACAACCTTATGAGCTTAAAACGAAGTGTATTTAAATTGAAATGTGCTTAAAATATACAATATCATAATTGCTGGTATATCCGTCTGTTTTTAAAACTACCGAATTTCAATAAATACAAAATAGGCCCTGTGGTTTTTAATTGCCTATTTCATAAACTTTGCCGTATTCGTCGATGTTTATAGTAACTGCTCCACTACTTAATGTCATAGCATTATATTATATAGCCTTATCCAATAAACGGATTATTCTTTATCTAACGCAAGAAGAATTCTTCAAATCGGACTTGGAGTTCCTGAGATTAGCGTGTCCAACCAACAAACTCTTCAGCTTTATAAATTAAACAGGATACTGATTCCAACAAGTTTTTTTTATCATCAAACGATGCACTTTGAAATTGTATGTTAAAATTGATATCTACGTACGGACAGAAACATTATGACTAGTATATATCCTAACTCACATACGCTAAAATATAGCCGCGTTGAGATTCACGTGGTCATAATTTAATACAATAATTAATTTTATACTGTGTAGGTATATAATAATATTTAATTAAATATTGTCATAATATGGAAACGTTACATACTCCTAAGTATTAAATAATAAGAATGTTAATATGTTAAATAACAAAATTAAATATAAAAAATCAAGGACGTTTGCGATTTGGAAATGTAATGTAAGAACCAAAAAACGCTCCCAAGATGATGACTAATAATTTACAGATAAAAAATGACATGAAATAATAAAAAAGTTCATATCTTGAAGAGTTCATAATTTAGTCGATAAAAACAAACGTCTAATTGTCATACATTTATTTAATTATATTCTATTCTATTTTGGGTATGAATGCAAATATATTTCAAAATTCTTACTCGAGATATACAGTCTTACCAAACTAACGAACGTATTCTTGTTTTGAATATATTAAAAGTTTTCTAAATTTTCGAATAAAGAATTTTAGCATGATACTCAATAATATAATTATAAATATTAATTGTGTTGTCATCATTAAAAAGTTTTACATAAATTAACATTTATTTATAATAAAAAAAGTTACAAATACCTATAATAATAATTAATGTCTTTAAATCATTTCTTGTCGGAACTGTTTATTTGTAAACTTATACTTTATTTATATGAATATCAATATTTCGTTTTCTATCATAATAAAATATAAAAATTTGCAAGTATATTTTTATTAGTAACATATAGTATTCACACCGAATATAATAAAACGATTGAACTAACGAATTATAACCAATCTTAAAGAACTCTGTATCATATGTACACATGTTGTTGTGCGTGGAAGCTAATTTATAATAAAAAAATGGCTTATGGAGTGATACGCTGACGTACAATATCCACGTTATTGTTATCGAAAATCTTGGCTCTTAGTTCAATGTTCACTAAATATCGATGTTCAATAAAACATCGTCAGTTTTCGCCGTGAGCCTACTTCTCGATAGCTAACGGTAAATCGAATGCAGTCTCACCTTATCGCTGTCGAAAGCTGAAGACCTTTCCGGTGACGTAGAACCGAGCCGCACCATTTCTATCCATTTCATAGTTTGCATTTGTGTATAAAAAGTTTATAGTTTATCCACATCAAAGATCAACGTGCTACGGCACAAATTGCAACAGAACACGTGAACACATCAACAGCGCGCACATTTGCCAGCTCCGTATTTAGAATCGCCTACGATGATTACGTGGTTTCAAAACTGTTTTGTATTGAGAACTTCACTCCGCGCGTTTGCTTATAAACAACAGCCGTTTATATTCGGTGTTGCGTTGCACCGGTTTGATCAGTAATGTACAATAACGCCGGAAATTGTTCGGCGTTGCAATTGCTCGATGAGTAGTCGCGCGGCGATGTAATTAACGAATTATTTTAATGTGCTGTGCGATCGACGGACGACCACGACGGAGTCGTGCTACTGGGGAACTAGCTAGAGACTAAAGAAAGGAGCGCGGTTACACCAGTCCGACCCTGCCGCAATGTTGACAAAAAAGTGTATGTATGCGTAGTCTAACGCACTTCGTAGTCGTTTTAATTTTAGACGATGTGCGAAATTGATTGTATGAATGCAAAGGAATCCAAAAATTAACTTACAATTTCAATCTGCTACGTTGTTTAATTCGACTGTGTTCGATATTCGACAATTATATTCGTTTTTTTTTTTTTTTATAAATAGGTAGAGTTTATGTAAAAAGTATCTCATGAGACTTGATATCGAAATAAAACGTAAATATGTTCAGACGAGTGGCGCTCGGCATTGGGAATGTTAATGCATTGTAGCAGCTGACCCACGCGAGCGAAGGTGACGTCGGCTCACGTATCGGTCCGGACGTGCTTGGCTGCGCGGCCACTCTCCCATTCATACGGAGCGCCCCACTTGCTATAAGTCAGTTGCATTATCGCTATGCAAAACGTATATTTTGCTCTATGTACTTCAAAAATTTACTATAAGTAATTGAGTTAAACAATAAACCAATAGAATGCGTTTGTTTAAATTAAAGTACAGTAGTACGCGGGTGCAAATCACTTTCATCTTTTATTAGCAGAAAAAAAGAACTCTAACTAACTCTAAAATCAGAAGATACTGTTAAATGTACTTTTCCAAATTAGAGAATAAATTACAAATACAGCTTAATGAAAATAATTAATAGATTTTACGTAAAATATTCCTGCGAATTAAAAAATAGAGTCTATGAACTTAATATTTTAGTATTTTTAGATTTAGTCAGCCCGAAGACAAAAACTTCCACAATTTTTATGCGAGACGCACTCGTTAAGATTTAGAAGGACCTGTAATGTTGATCGAAGACTCAACGAGCTAAAGTTAATCTTCAAGCGGCCTACTGATGACTAAGAACAAGATAAAGAGCGCAAATAAATGTTATATAATGTTTTCTTATTAATATGATAAGCTAGGGAATTGACAAAAATATGATGTAATTAATTTTTTGCCCGGCAACACGAACAGCATTTTGCACTTATTTATGCAAACCAGTTTGCTCAGTTAAGTGCGTTATTGTTGACGGTCACAGTAACTTGCATAAAATTATAAAAGCGTCTTAAATTATGGAATGATTTTATTTCCGCAGTTCAGTTGCTTTGTTGTTACTATTAAACGAATATAATGAGCATCTTTTTGGTAGTAGCTTGTTTGCCAATACCTGACTGCAGGTAGATTGATAGAATCGGGTTTAGTATGTTTCTAAGCTCAAATGTAAATAGCTTGCGTAAGGATATAATACTAAATGTCCTATACTAGTCTCCCTACGACAGACAAGTAATGATCATTAATGTTTCGCAAACATGAAAGCTGGTTTCAAACAAATGTTTACTGGAACATGTTGTTTAAGATGAATAACATGTAATATTTGAATATGGTATTTTTTAGGAAATACAAAAATAATAACAACAGACTAAAAACTGACATAACTTTTTAAAACAAGTCCTTTTTTATATTTTACGACTCGTATTGTATTATTTAATTACAACATTCGTTTACTTGAGCAATTGATCCACACAAAAACCTTTTTGATAGAGCATAAATCAGGACATTTTTGAAAAAGTTAAACATAAAAAAATTATTTTATAAAAATACATATTACGTTCGTATAGTTACCGGTGATAATTGTACTACTTGAAGTAGATAAACAACAACCTGATAATTCCAGATGTAAAAAAAAACATTGTAATCATTTAGTCGGAGAAACGCGATATGATTAATTAACCTATGAGTTAAAAGGAATGAAAACGTAACTGCATTGCATCCATGCATTGAGTGGATTGCGAGAGCAAATACTTTTAAACATTACATTACAAAAAAACTTAAATAAAACGTAAGTGTTTGTAATATCATGATTAACTAACTCGATTTTATTGCGTTATTTTTTATTTATAGTTGTTAGGTCGACAGGCAGACAGACTGCATAGACCCATATATATATTATATATATTTTTTTATGTCATCTTGCATGCTAGCTTTGATAATAAGAAGTTACATCAATTGTGATTGTTTTTGCACTGGCATACTCATTCTTCAAAACAACAATACTAAGTAGTTATTTAGAATACGAATAAGTGATCAGTATCTAGTATTTTCAAAGCTTGCATAAATCCAAGTAATATTCTTTCGAGGAAAGTTGTTTAGGTTAGGTTTAGGTAGGAAGACTTCAGTTGTTATCACAAAGGACCAAACGCAACGAAAACACGTCGACGAGTTGTTTAAGGTTTAGTTCAATAAAAGTAACGGTAAGTAAGTAAATAATAAAGTAAGTGCTAACGCCTCACTGCTAGGCAAAAACCACAATGCTTCAATGGGTTGGTACATAAACGTGGCGGATTCTCATCCAACACTTACAGGTTTCAGTACGATGATTATTTACATCGCCGAGTACGAGATGAATTATAAATACAAATTAAGAACACGAGTTCAATGGTGCTTGCTCCGGGTTTGAACTTGAATCATCGTTTAAGATTCACGTCTTTATTATATATATATATATATAGGTATAGTATTGTTATTAATAGCCCTATA
Organism: Vanessa tameamea; assembly: GCF_037043105.1. NCBI lineage: Eukaryota > Metazoa > Arthropoda > Insecta > Lepidoptera > Nymphalidae > Vanessa > Vanessa tameamea. Next base: position 5,464,133 of record NC_087313.1, on the reverse strand, counting down.
AAGGCCTACTTTTAATTTTCATATTATTATATTTACAGTGTTTTTAGGTATTTTTAGTGGAGCAAATAGATTATAAGTTATAAATTAAAACTATTCGAATGATACATAAATGATATTTATACTGATTGCATTAACATAAATAAAAATTCCGTAAATAGAAAACAAACAGCGGAATTATCCCAGAAAGAAGGACAAGGCTGCGTCTCTATATCAAATTGATTTATATATAATCGGTTCTTAAGGTCTTTAAAAGGGCGATGTACATTGAAAATATTTTATGTTTACTTTATCGAATATTTAAATGATCGATAAAACGTTTCACGTGGGCGATCGTGTCGTGATACGTAATAGATTAATTTACAATCTTTTGATAAATGACAAAAGATTTATTGATTCACCGCTCTGATGTTTCGATAGTAAGAGATACTAGCCTTCGCTCTATGTTTACTGTGTGTCTACTAGATAATAGATCGGGCTATTTTTAACAAATATAATTATTTAATTATCTTGTATTCGGAGATCTTGATATCGTATCAACTAAATTCCCTAAATCAATTAATGTTACTGAACAAAATATATCTATAATATTTGATCAATATGTTATAAAAAAATTATCATAGAAAAATATTGCAAGTTTATATTCTGCAATACCGTTTGATTTCTTTACAATACAAGCGTTCATATTGGTCTCGATAAATTGACAATAGAAAATCGGATATTCAGCTTCTACGTGATTATCAAGCGGAAACGACATATTCAACGCGGGCCCGAGCGATGCCGGCGCCCTACGCAAATAACTATGATGCCGCGACTTTTAAAGAAAATATATATAAAAAATTAATAATTTATTAATAATTGTATTCGCATTTGAATAATTCCAGAAAAAACGTACGTAATATATTGGTCAGAATCGATTATATTCGAATGCGAAATTTTCTATCGCCCAATGAAGAAATAGTAGTATTTAAGTTTAAGAAAAGTGGTAAATTTTAATTAAAATAAATCTTAAAACTTAGAATAAACTGCCACCTAAACATCCTTGATCTTTGACTAGAAGTCACGTCAGTCAAAAATCACTGGTTTTGACAACGATATTTATTTATTATTTTGCTAGGTAAGTGTTATTTATTTATATATATAGAAAAAAAAACAAACAAAGAAAGAAATATCCTATATACTAAGTTTCGTCTGAACCCGTTTATTGGTTCTTTCGGTCTGACAAGATTCAGACATAAATCCGAACTTATTAACCTAAGTTATAGTAGTAATTCTAAAATTAAAAAAAAAGAATTACTAAAAAATATTCTAAATATTTGAATAAAAATATAATCAATATTTTGCTTATTAATGTAAAGAATTGCGTATAACAACACGTTGATTATTCATATTATCAACAATTAAACTAATGAGCCATTAGTAGTGTAATGTTTTAAAATTTTATCGAAATAGATTTTTCCATTAAAATTCTAACTATGATCGATTACATTTATATAATACAAGCTACCTGTCTTCGAACAGGTAAAATTACGATATGCCCCGTTGAAAATTATTTAAATAATAAAATTAATCAATACATACAAAAACGGTATCGGAGACTATCTATTTCTAATCTCCCTCACTGATAAATACATCTAAACGGACGCCATACACGTTTCTTCTAATATACTGTAATGCTTATAATTCAAAACGGTGCGATAAATGTGCTGATTCGGTAAGTTTTATCGTTTACATCATCTCATTTTTGAAACATAAAAATTCATAATATATATTTATAGTTATCTGTTAAAGATATGGAATAGAAAGTTTTCGTTAAAGCGTTCGCATAGATCGTTCAGAAAGTGTCCAAACAAACAAACAAAACATTTTCACTTCCACTACATTTACATAGTAAGTTATATGTCGATATATACAACATATAGCCATATCAAATATATACCCGCATATATCCTATAACTATATAAAATTATACTAAGCCCTAATGTGTAACTTTGATTACTATCGGATTAGTAGTTATTGTTATTTTGAAAAAAAATAAATACCCTTATAAATAATACAATCTACGATTAATTATATTACGTTAAAATATTAACTTCATCTATTATTATTATTACGTTGGCATAAAGGCAGATGTGATGTTTATTAACACAAGAAATATTTACTATATCTATAAAAAAATATATTATATTACCGAAACTAAACCCGCTACTGTACTATGCTTCATTTTTAATAAATTTTAATAAACAAAGAGTATTAAACCACTGCGTTTTTGTAATTAATTGTATTGTACTTTAAATTAATAATGAATATATATTATTATTACACCAACTAATTTTGACAGAAGTAAAATTTGACACCAAATAACAGATATGTTTAATAGTATTTTTGAAGAAGTTTTTAATATTAATTCATAGATATATTTAAAGAAAAACTATGAAAAAAACTGCCACCGGAATAACACACTTGGGTTTTACTATCTGCTTGTCTATTTGTTCACGCACAACGTGATAACAGCTGAATGAATTCGAAGGAAACTCAGCGTGAATAGTTTATGTCCTGCGTTAATGGGACAAACAACAATATCTGTAACCAATGTCTGTGCTATGTCGCCGACATAATTCGTTACGAAATAAAGAAGGTCGACCCGCATGACATACGTTAAGGCGTGACGCACAACAAAATGCAAAATGTTACTGTACGAGAGCGTAGGGCTTCATTGGAACGAAATTGTTTTTTGTAGAGTAACAAAACGTTTTCCTTGATACTTTTTAAGTCTTCCTGTTTACGAGCAACGCAACAAGTACATATGGCACATCCGTTTTGCACATGCTAATTAAAATTTACCCAATCAATGGTGAGTTGGCAGCTGGCGAGCATTTCGGTTTATGACTTAGTCACATTGATGGATTAAAGTTCAGATCAGAGAATACAAATCAATTTAGTTCTCGTAGGGAGGTCTGTTCAGTTACTGAGAATGCTTGAAGGAGAAAATCAATAACCTTTTATTGACCCGACTCGGGATTTGAGCCCGAGACCACCGGATCTGAAATTTCAAAAGCTAGCCATTATACCAACGAGACAGTTTCATGTCACGTAGGCCTCGTAAACAACATCATAAAACTTTAAATATTTCCATTTCGATTAGTAAGTGTGGAAAGCTACGTTATAATATTTATGTTCGAAAGTTTGCTGTCGTTTTGAAAGTAATTTTAAAGCAATGTCATGTAAAACTGACATTAGAAAATCGAAGTTCGGGAGAATAGTGTCGACTTCCGATTGACGAATCGTTAAATTAGGTCACGAGTTCGTTACCTAAGAAGCCAGATCAAGACTCGTTAGTTATACTAATTTTGACTTGTACTCTGAAAATTAAACTGTAGACATCAAAAACGTTGTACGTTTAATTCTAGTATTAAGAAATATAACAATACAGAAATGTGAAATTTTAACATACTTTATCACTTGTACAATATTTGCGTAAAATAACTATCGAAGAAAATAATTTGACGTTTAATGGTAAACACGTTCGGCGCGTTTCAGCTCTGGTACTCCAGATAAGGATTAAAGCGAACGCCATTAGAGTCGCAGCACAATGTCATTGTATAATAGCAGCGGGCTGGCACCTAACAAGAGATGATTACACGCGGCCTGTATTACATGACTTCCATTGTTCGCGGTTCCCTACCATTGTGAACGCGTTGTTATTTTTCACTGTATCTTTTTCTATCATTAAAATTTTAAGTGGCAGACACAGCGCTATTCGCCGTTCTGTAGATTATCAAAATGTTTTCTCCACGTCAATAATGTAATATACATTATTATTAATACATTGAAATGTATGTATTCAACATGTTACCTCTAAGGAAATATGTTACATATAAATTTTACTTATATAGTCTCGTACGCGAGCTTATTTACGATTTCCTGATTATTGTTGTTGTGTTTGAAAACATTTAAAAAAGAAACATATATGATTTGTAAATAACTTTTTATAATAATATAGACAGTATTTTAAAATAATATAGATTGTCATTCTAAATATAAAAATTAGAATATATCAAGGTAATGTATATTAATTAATATTCATTCGAATTATTAACGAATTAAAAATTTTCCTGAATTAATTCAAGGCATGTATATTTATTAAAATAGTAATATTTATAATAAAATTAGACAACGATACGCCGCATAAGGTAAAATAAAACTATAATACGAGAGAGATAAAGGTAACAGGAAAAGAAAATGATTCAACAAAAAACGACGAAACATTCATAACTTAAACTAACATAGAAATAGCTAAGTCATTCAGTTTCCTAGGGGTTGTGCAATAAACACGAATCACTAAATGTGCATAGTTCGCGCTACTTGGAAATTTTCTGATATACTTAACGTGACTTGGCATTTTAGTTTAAAATTATATTTTAACAAGCTCTTATTTAACTTAACCTGTTTGTGCGTGTATGTTAAATGAACAAGTACATCTTTAATTTACAAAATACTCTATTTATCTTTTTTAGTTATCACTGAACTGATATATATGTTTCGTAAATAGAACTTATCGACAATAAATTAGTGTTTATTCAATTTAATCATTCGTTTATTGACAAACTATGTATGATGGACTTAAATCTGACCTTTAAACTTCATTAAGAATAAAATTAATTAGCGTTGGCATTGAGACATTGCATTGATTAATGATATTCTAATTTAAAAAATGGAAAAATTAAATAATTTTCCAGTATTTTTATCAAATAAGGAAAGGTAAGTGTTATATAATTTGTTTTTAATGCACTGTAATTAAAATGCAATAAATATACAAGTGAAAATATTCCATTTTTAAAATTATGATATATTCAGTCATTGTGTTTTTTTTTACATTATTTACTTTTTTATTTATTTAATAATCTATTTTTAAAAATTATTAGTCACCAAAACAACTGACGCAATTTGTGGGCGGTATTCGTTTAAGAACGTAAACATGTACTATGTGCAAGATCACACACACGCATTTTAAATTGATATTGTTGATGAAATTGATAAAATTCGTTATACGATTTCACATCGATAACATATAAATATTATTTTATTTACTATACCATTAATGAACAGATTTACAACTTAAGAAAGCCAAAGTCACGTCAGTATATCTGTCCCTGAACAACCGAGCGGTACATGCATTTGTGCTTATTCTAAACATTCAGATTTCTGTGTCTAGTTAAAACATTAGCGAAACTCATTGCCAGCTCTTCTCGTGGCTCAAGACAGGTAAAGTGATACTTTTACAAGTAATGCTAATGTAGCTATGAAAAAACATTTTTGCATCGGTGTGGTCAGGTGGGTACCTCAGGCTGGGGCTCCTCGCCGAGAGAGTCGCCCAGAGCTTCGGCCTGACTCTTCATTATAGAATATATTTTCACATACGGCGCCTTCAGCAGCTATGCATAACCGCGTAACAATTAACAGTTTATATATGTATAATGTTATATTTATTGAAGGGTCAAATCTTATCACAATTCAAAAAAGGATCACAGTTCAGACATTGTAATCTACACGTGAACATGTAAACATAGAACAATGTTGAACATTTTTATTAGTATTTATTATAAAAGAAGATTAAGCTTTATTTATTTCATTCGAAAGATACTGCGCCATTAATTTGCAATACAATATATGTAAAATTTCTTTCAAAATCGTCGTATATCACGACAACACGTGATTCTATATTAAGACTAAAACTGAAAACAAATATAGGCTTCATTAGAGTTAATATATTGTAATCGATATAATTACTGTAAGGTTGAAAGTATTCTAACCGATATCAATGTTTACCCAATAAAACTTGACCCATTGTTACGAATGTATTCTGATTCATGTGTGTCTTCAGATAGATGTCTTATCGTTCAAATGTTCGATTACGTATAATTTACGACGCTCTCATATAATACTATTGCTTTCGAATTAGATAACATCGTTATCTTATATTTTATTAACTTATTACGGTCTGATAGCTGACGTTAAAGTACAAAAGAAGCGAAAATAATTACGATTAACTGTTTTTTTTTTTTATTTGAATATCTGTTAAATTCTTATAATGTGTTATTACCTTTATATTATCAAATACTTATTTTAATATATAGTAAAATATTTTAAGCCTTAAAGTACTGACGGTGAATGCACCACGATCATTGTTTATATAAAAGTTAGATAAGTCCGCTTACGGAATGGATCATTAATTTGATACAATAATATTTCCAAAACGATATATTAAATATCGAATAATATTTAAATAACTTATTCGTTTAAACTTGTATAGTAAAATAATCACATTCAATACATCTATCATTATTAAATTCTATGAATAATGTTATTTATAGGCAAAGAACAGACAATTCAGTATATTTACCAAATCCATACATTTCCGAATCACTTTGCGGATACTAGTAAATTTTTTTTATCAGTTGTGTGTAACTGTACTTATCACATAAATTATTAATGAATACATTTTGAACTAAAAATCAACATTTCATACAAAGTTCGTGAAGACAGACTCAAAAACAATACGAAACATAATTGTCACGGCAGTACTTTAAGGCAAAAAAATATACAATTCTCGACGAGTCATAAAAATAACAGTAGTTCATTAATAAATTACATTATTTATCGTAATTATATGTGTTTTATGAAATAAGGTAAACCTATCTGACGTAGTAATATAGTTCAATGTGTACTGCATTGTGATATGTGAGGGTGACGCGTAGTCGAGTGTTGTTATAAAGCACAGTTTAGTTTTATATAGACCTTATATTGAGTAAATATATCGTACTCACCTCCCACGATTCTCTTGTAATGTCTGAGACGTCCCCAGTGCTTCCGGAGCGTTCCTGTAAACAATATTAATATTAATTAATTACAATACTTAAAAGCTTTTTTTTTCAAAAATACTTTTATATCTTCGTTTATTTTACGTAAAGTGGAGTATAAGGTCAAATCTGGTCCTTTTGCTGTGACAATCAGATAAACAGAAGTGGCATTAAACTGAAACTTAGATTGACAGTTTTTAACATTTAAAAAATAACGTTTATATGTTTTTTTTTTATGTTAGACTATTTTGTTATATACGGCAGCAGCAGTAGAATTATAATCGCATAAAACTGTAGATCAAGAGTTCCAAGGCCGGGTCCAAGGGTGATCCAATACAAACTATTACAGTAACAGAATCAGAAATTCGACAGTATGCCCGTGCATCAGAAATCATATAAAACAGTGGCGTCTGACAGGTGACATGAGAGGAAGACAGTACTTATGTACTTTGATATTTTCGATGTTGCCGAAATTTATTTTTCTTCATGTTACTATCCATATATTTAAATATTATATATATAATCTATGTATCTATACATATGGATATGAATATAAACTATTTATTAAATACTATTAAAAAATAAACTTTATAAGGATATGCTATAATTCAACAGTATCATGTAAACGTATCGTCTAACGTTACAGACTATAATTATAAATTAAAACAGAATCTGTTATCGCAATGACTGATGATGGAAAGATAAAAATAATAATTTGTTATGCAAAAGACCTACAAGTCCATATCTCGGGATCGTAGAACTAGATTGTTTATTATAATTATGTCAGCTATTTAAATACAATCAAGTCGTTATAGAAGGGCATGAACTGTTTCGTTTGTCATTATTCTATAGATGATTAATTCATTTTTTATATTCATTTGAAATAAATTACAGACATAAAACACGCTTTATATTAGTTTACTCTTCAAATTCCTATTAAACAGAATGCAAGGCTGATTACTGTTTGCGACGAGTCTTTGTGTTTCGGTTGCTTGGATAAATAGCAATTTCAAATAATGACTGACTTCAAATAATTGTTTACGTCATTACCGTCGCTTCAGACTGATTAGATCTTAACAGAAATCACAACCACGAGGTGCAACCACTAGTACTTTGCGTAATTGACTAGCTGGATCTGGTTTAAATCTTGCTATGTAATCGGTTATATACGTCACATTTTATTTCTGGAAATTTACATAGTCGATGGGTCCACTTATTATTATTATTAATATCACTGCCAACGGACACTTGAATAATTATAAAATGACTACTAACCGATTTTTGTTAGGAACTAGACGACTGCGCAAGAGATATGATATTCCGCAAGATTTGAAATCGCTAACCGTGCGATGGGAGGGAGGTGGATCAATCGTCCAGACGAAGCTTTCACAGTTGCGAGAGCAACGCCTTTTCGGGGTTTTCCAAAACACTGGCGTGCCAACTTGGAACCTCAATAACCTAGCCCAATAACTTTTTACTGACCGGTCTCAGGATTCAAACCCAAGATCGGCAGCCTAACTACTTGAACGGGGAGGAAAGTAATAATGTTAGGGAACAGTGCAGGTGTCGTATCCAAAGTATGGCGAACCTTCTGTCCGGGCTTGGCGTCGTCGTCGTCCCACTCGGTGTCGCTGTCGATGAGCTCGTAGCCGTGCGCCGCCACGTCGCGCAGCGGCCCGTACCGCTCGGGCACCCAGTGCGTCAGGAACTTGAACAGGTCGTCCACCCTGCACACACAGCCACACTGAGTCAGTGGAATCGTTGCGAACACGTGGGACATTTCGTTGTTGACTTGCTTTACCAGGGAAACCTAGTCTAATAGGAAGCATGTAAGAATCAAAATTAATTCAGTTAAGCAGCAACAATGCAAGAAATATAAATAAAGTTCAAAATGTTTGTTTATTTTATTACTCATATCAATATGTAAATGGTAGAATAAGCAATTTATTTTTTACTTCAGATAGCTCGTTTATTGGGAAAGAAAATTTTTTGACCATAAAACTTTATGCTACCAGCTATAGGAACGGAGCAGTAACCATAAATAAGATGCACTGGGCTATGTACGTAGAAATCTCGAGATTATTTTCACTAGCATTTATACATTTTCCGCATAAAAAGAATTTCTAGTCTACATTATAAAAAAATACTGATTTTTCACGAAAATCGCATTGGTCATTGGACAATAGCAAATGGTACTCAAATTATAAAAATAAGATATATTATTGAGACAAAAACAATATTGTTAATACTACTATACTATAACAGGCAAATGGGCCACTTGATGGTAAGAGGTCACCATCACCCACCATCGATATCGGCGCCGTCAGAATAATTAATAATTCGTCACATCGTTAATGCGCCACCAACCTTGGGAACTAAAATATTATGTCTCCTTTGTAACTATCGGTAGTTACACTGGCTCACTCACTCTTTAAAACGGAACACAACAATACTAACTATTGCTGTTTAGCGGTAAAATATCTAATCAGTGGGTGGTACCTACTCAGACCAGCGTGTACAAAGACCAAAAATGTAATATTTACTTTTTCTAGTCATCCATAAAAATAAAACATACCTATACATTTTAAACAACAAGTAAATTGACGGTATTAACTTACACTGTTTAAATGACAAGTCGTGACACGCTTAGTCTAATTCATAATATCAATAAAGTTGATATGTGAGCGTAAACAAAACAATAACATTAATACGGTAACAACTCCGCTAGAATCCATTACGAACCGGTAGGGAGCGCACGGAGGCGGCGCGGCGCGGTGACTTTTACACATTCATACTGATTCCAGAAATATATCTTTCAAACATTTAAACGACGCTTGATGATAATGAACTGAATTAATTGTCACGGTCTATATTAGGATATAAAACTTATGAAATGTTCTGGTATTAAGATGTAAAAAATATATATTAAACGTGAAGGTGGGGCGACGATGGTCTGAAGTATATTTGATAAGAACACATAAAACAAACGATGTTTTCCTTTAATTAGAGCGCGAGACGATTTCAAGCACACATAAAGCATGAAAAAACTGTAGTGCTTGTTCAGATTCAAACCCGTAATCTTCCGTAAAAATTAGTATTGTAGTATATTTCATTCGCACATTCTTGGATTTTTTTAGTTTTAAAACATGTGTAATTAATATAAAATATGTTACTTAAGTCAAGTAAATAATTAAATCATTATTATTATTTACGTGCAATAAAGAATTCTCCGTAGAACGACACCAAAGTAGACTAGGCTCTTTAGAACCTCATGGAGCTACACAGGTCAGTAAGGCAGGCGAGAGCTCACCTGTTCCTGGGTATGCCGAACCAGTACTCGGGCTTCATGCGCTTGCGGCCGTACGACATGAGCGGCGTGGAGCGAGGCAGCGGGCGGCCGGCCGGCTTGCCCATGCGCAGGCGCAGGTACAGCGGCGGGTCGTCGCTAGGCCGCGCCGGCCGCGGGATCAACTCTGCGCAACGATTACTCGCTTTAGTCGCCGGCACGAATATGCCTCCGTTTTTCAGTAGATATAAACCAGATATATTTCTCGTTTGTGTAGATCAAAAAAATACGTACTATCGAACGAGGCGAATAGATCGGGCATGTCGTCCACTGACACCATGCTGCGATAGTCGAGCCGGGGTTGGGTGGCGCTACTCGGCTTGGTCTGGGAGCGACCGAAACCGCCCAGCGAGCTACGTCTGGTCATTCGTAAACAAAATTATTAATATATCAAAACTCGTTTTTAATTAATTAAAGTACTGTTTCTCATCGAGTATATAATAAAAAAACTTTTTCAGTACAGATACAAATATCGTCAAAAACAGTAACACTAATAAAATCAACACAGTAATATATATTAGCTGCATCTGTGAAGAAGAATATTACTTATCGAATACGGGTAACTAAACATGCTATATATTAAAATATTTAACAAATACATCAACAGAGGTGCCAATAAAATGATTATGAGTGAACATGATAACATCAATCCCAAGTGAGACCACCATTACGTACTAGAATAAATTACAACTGATGTCAACAATCTTCCTAGTACCTAGCGGTAAGCCGCAGAACGGCACGCCACAGCGATAGGAAGCCAATAGGGAGTTCGTATGAAGTTACAGAAACATATTCAATCAGACCCATATCACATCTAAAGAAACATTCTGAGCATCTGTTATATGATATTATAATAGGAAAATGTTTTTATTTCGATCAGAGCAATATGAATCTGTTTTATTTTTTTTAGGAAAATTTAAACAAACGATTATTCAATAAGAACAATAGCTCGGTCTAATCTATAAAAGCGTGTCGAATCGGCACACCGCCAGTGCATTAACAATAGAACAAACATGGAATATTCTAGTAAACTTTCTAACTCATCATAATTTCTAAACTTCCTAACACATACATATATAACATGCTATTTAGCGCTTCATTACATATTATAATATTAAGAAAGTACAGATTGAATTCTGGATTACGTAAAAACTGGATGTATTAGTTCGATACTGAATTGACAATGGATAATATTTTGTAAATAGAATGATCGTAATCAGCCTCGTCCTAAGCCCAACAACGCCGTGCAATCAGTTGTCTGATCTTCAAAAACATTTTTTTAAGAGACTTTCTGGGACACAACACCGGTCAAGTTTGGACCAACATTGGCGAAGAGCCCCCTAACGGACGATGCCTGGGGTTTTTGAACTACTTACACCCTGGATTAAGACGGGCCCGGCTGTAATCCAAAATTCAATTTCGACAGTCACGAGACGATAACAAAATAACAATCACATTTCAGTGAATCCTAGAAACAGTAAAGTGGTTACGAAGAGGAGACTAAACAAAACACATCAACGACTTCGACACAGCCAGCACGATACATAAATGACATACGCGGAACTGTGGTCGCAGTGTATCGAATCAAAATTCAGTAGCTGTGTCGAAGCGGCTTTAACATATTCGTCAAAGGCAACACATAACGGAGTGGCACATCGATTCTGCAGCGGCGGCTCACGTACCCAGACAGGACGTCACCTGGCGCCTCCTCCGAAGGGGTTTTACTCAGGAACAAACCAGTACCGAACTCCACTAGGTTCATTGGTGAGCTACGACCAATGAACGAAGCGGAGCCGGCGATATCGGTACGTCCGAGTTAGCATCCACGGGAGCAGAGGAAAAATTTAGATTGGCACCATTATTATAATCACATGCATGTGTGCAGATTGTTTGTCGTGTGTCGGGTGGGGTCGCAAGCACCGGCCCTCACACTGGTCGCTCGTTTGTTGAGAACCGGAATGGGTGGTTACAGAGTATCGTAGGGTCGTGAACACAGATTAACAAGAAAAACTTAATTTGCTTAACTTGATAAATAATTGTGTTGAATGACATTAATTAGATGAATTAATTAAAAGTAAATGAGGATGCTGTTTGCGTTATAACGTTAAAGATTATTCTATTGTAATATTAAAGTAATTTACATATTTTAAATGACATTTAATAAAGTGAATATTATTTATGTAGGTAACACCATAATTGTACAACTTATGACACATGGTTACTTAGGTCATGGCTATTAGGTCTAATTAAAATGGCTATGGCTAAAATATAGTATTTCAGCGCCGCCACATCAAAATAAAAATAAATATTAAGAAATATTTTAAATTAAGTGACAATATTTTCCTAAATCCCATTTATGAATAATTTCTATTAATAATTGTTAGTATAACAAGTCAATTATATAAAAGCTAATTCCTACCTGTTGAAGACTTTAGAAAAGACAGAGGTAGAGTTCTGTGTGTCTGCGGAGGAAGGCAGCGAGTCGCTCTGAGAGCCCTGCGGAGCCTCCCCTGTGAGCCCTTCTACCCACGACAGTGGGTATGACAGACGTTTAAGCATCTATAACAATTCAAAATCACTCACCGTCATGTTACAGAAATGGTGTATTACTAATCTAAGCACCCTATTGCGTCATTGGTTGCTATTGACGAATGATCCACCAGGTATAATTATATATAACTTGAATTAATTAATCTGGCTTTGATCAGTGTTTCAGAAACTGGAAATTATTATAGATTAATCAAATTTCGATGCCAAAGTATTTTTTTGTATTTACTCCTCATGTGGGTAGAATAGGCTATAGATCGGATATACGGATTCTAATGAAATTTGCTATAGCAGTCGATTGACTTGCGAAATAGTAGATATGATATTTTTTCAATGATTAATCAAAAAGTCTGGACGCCCTTCTTTACTTCAACCAGATAAAGAGAATCAAACTAATTTTGTTGATAATAAAGTTTGGTGATAAATTATTATATACCTTATTCTTCTTATCCGGTTTTCCGGGATCTTCCTTCTGAGTGCCATCGAGTGAGAAAGAGACAGCTGCAGGTTTGCGCGGTGCTCTCTCGTTCTCTCCCAGCGGTGGAGCGGACAGAGGAGGCTCGGTACGAGGCAGGCATACGGGAGGAACCCAATCAGCCGACAACACTATGTCTGCGTCACTGTATACCTGTAATCATTGTCAATTTAGAAGAGGACACTAAACAAGATAAAATAAACAGTAGACTTTGAAAACAATCCAATTTTTAAGGAAGAACTGAGAAATACAACATCGGACAGCACACGATAGATCAGAAGACGGTATTGCTATTCAGCTTCATATGCTTGGAAACGCTAAGGAGGAAGAGAAGCTATTTCAATACGTAACCACACAAATTTTTAAACAGCTGATAGAGTTCTGAAACCATATACCATGTACAATGACTGGACGTCGAACCGGATACCGAAGAACAACACACACGAGTTTAACAGAGTTCCTGTCTCACCTCTTCAGAGGAATGGCAGGAAACCATTTCAATATCATGGTGCTCAACGACAAAGCAGTTTAAAAACTTCGCTTCATACGTTGAGTCTCGATGCCAATCGTACATGGACAAATCCATTTCTGGCATCTCATAAATTGTCTCTATGTGGTGGTAAAAGTCCAGGTGATCTAAATGATGGTGGTGGCCCTAGAATAATTAATTCTGTTAAATACATTATTTACGAAGATCAACCTTTCATACGTATTTAATCGCGAATTTTTATTATTTGTCAGTTGCATGCGAATGAAAATCCTAATATATTTGCTATATCTATTAACTAATTAATCTTCTCTAATAACGACTCTCAAAGGTTTTATTTAGTGTTTCTTGATTATGCACGACAACTGCAGTATAACAATTGTTTGTTATATTTTCAATATTAATGGTTATAAGTTCTTAAGCAAGTATAGTCCGCTCTTCGTTGTGGATCTGTAACTTTAAGCTACCAATTGATAAAATCCAACCACACAAATCACCTTCTTCGAATTAGCCGTGTTGACGTGCAGCAGCGGGTCACGTATGTCGATGCCAGAGTCGTGATAGGAGAGCTTCACGAGATGTGCGGCGTCTCCCCGGGGCTCCTCCACCTCACCCTCCGCCCCCTCCGCCACGCTCCCCGAGCGCTCCGCCTCGGACCCTTCAGCGATGGAAGCCTCAAGGCTCTCCTCCTTGCCGTGATCTGCACTTGATGATACCTATCGATAACAGAGTTTTTATTCAGATTTTAAATAATGCAATTGCTCTAACTTATTCTATTCATTAAAAAAAATATTATATATAAAATTATTTAATGAAAGCACCCGCTAAGGTTTAACTGGTTCTTACTTTTATAGATTATTGGAAAAGATATAATACTTAGGATGTTTACTATAATATAGTGTTGCACCAACCTCACTTCCTTGGTCGATAGACATTCTATCCTTGCTCGGAATCGCCCAGTGGTGGTCCAGCAACGACTTTCGCCTCTCCTCAGTGGTCAGCTGCTACAAAAATATTTACATGTGATTAAAACATCATCGATCGGAGTGCTCGGCGGTGCTCGGCGGAGCTGCCGGCAGCTGCGCGCACCTGCAGCGGGGTGGGGGTGACGAGGTCGCGGTCGAAGGCCTTGGGGAAGGCGGCGCCGCCGCGCTCCTCCGCGTCGAGCGAGGCGGGGCGCTCGCCGTCCGCGCCCGCGTCCCCCGCGCCCGCGCCGCCCGCCGCCTGCAGCTCGGGGAACGTCTCGTCCTGAAGCAAGCGCTTACTTTGTACCCTTCTATATCTGCATAGCTCGACTCTTCGACAAACTCTCAATGTCGAAATCAATATTTACTATATACTCTATTCGAGTACTTTTGAATCGTCATTTTAGAAGAGCTATATTAAAAGTAGAGATTCCATCGGTCCAGAGTTTGGAATTGTTCCAATAAGAGCCGGCGAGAAACTCAGTAGTTACTCTTTTAAAACATTTGAAACATACAATTTAACTTTAATATTTATTTAAATATATCAAAAAATCTGAAGAGTTTTGTATAAAACATTTTAATCTATGAACGAAATATATTTAAAATTAATACAGAAGATATAAATGACCATTTGACCGCAAATAACGCATTTCAAAAATCTCACCTTAATTAAAACCTCAAAGAAAAAAATACCGTAATTAAATGACAAATGCTTACTTTGACTAGAAGTGAATCCTTGCCGGGCGAATGTTCCGACTTATTCATATAGTAGATTTCAGCTTGCTCCGCTCTATAATGTAATAAATAAAAATACGTGATCATTAATCGTGTAAATACTCAAAACCAAACTATAATCAAGCAACAAACAGTATTCTCGATAAGAAATACCTAATCAATTATTTTTTAGATCCATGCTAATTGTATTTGACGCGCTTAGGAACGTAAGTCCGACCCATAAAACTGTTTATTTACGATTAACTTTAGAGCAGAATAACAAAACAACAAATACTAGTATCAGTAGTAACAAATACTGGGACAGAACAAAACATACAATTGACATTCATACTGCATGAAAAGAGGTCACCGTGCCGTGGGATAATGCGTCACTAATTAAATGCAGAACATATACCGTATTATTATTTCTCATTATGAGCAACGGACTGGCCCAGTGCCAAGGTTCAGATACAGATAAGGCTATATAAACACTAACAAGTTATATATATAAAAATAAAAATTAAGTTACAGCCTGTATAAGTCTCACTGCTGGGCTACGGTCATTTCTGTTAATATGATTATGAGCTCCACTGCGGATTGGTTAATATCGTGCATGCATTTCACCTGACACGTTTAGTTTTCCTTATCGCTAACCATGAGATGATTTATAAACAAAAATGACGTACTATAATATAAAAGGATTTGAACCTGCCATATTTGGTTCTTATCCACGTGTTCTATACAATGAATGAGTCATCATAGTTTACATTTGTCTAATGATTTATTGCCCTCAAAAGTTTCAAGATTAAGAAAATAATATATAAGTGATTAAATTGGTGACGTGATCTAATGGCATGACGTACTTGTGTGCGTTGTGGTCCGGTCCGTGCGTGCGCATGTGCGCGATGTCGTAGAAGATGGCGGCGTTGACCACGTACTCCATGGGCGCGATCACGCCGTACGACTCCGGCCCGTGCTCCATCACCAGCGTGTCCGACACGTTCGGGTCGAACATCACGGCGTTGGGAGTTACGAGGAGCACTCCGGACACCACGCCCTGTAGGTAACATTGCAATTTGGAGTACAAATTTGTACAATAATAACACTATTCGAATAATTTAAAAATAATTAATGCTATGAAATCTGTTACAACATTATGACTATGACATCAAATATATCATACAAGTAATTATATTAAAATATATTTTATAATCCACGTTCGTCCTGTATTTATTATCAGTTTTTGGCTAAAATTCGGACATAACATGCCTAGAGTTACTTGTACGCAGTATTTTATTTCTAGGTCTTTAATCTCGAATACTTGTATTCGGCGAATATATTAGTTTATCTATCTATATAGATTAAATATCTATGTCAGAGGATTTAAAACTTTTGTGATAAACATACCAACTTAGACTAAGAATATAATTTGGTATAATTTGGCATACATAATTATCTAATTGATAGTTTAATAATAACAAAACTGTAAAAAAAAACAAAGACATTATAGGTATTTTACCTGTCCATCAGTAATGTGTCGCACATTGATCTTCAAGAAGCGCTGAGGAGCGCTGCTGCTGGTCGGCGCCTCGGGCGACACGGGCCGAAGACTGTCCAGGATCTCTGTTACCGAAAAACGATATCATTACAGAAATATTCCAAGATTTTTCGGAAAAAAAAAAATACTTTCATTTGAAAAAAGAATGTACCTTAACTACCGACGACTTTGTTGTTTCGTTAAGATATACGCAAATGTGTTTACAAAATCTTAAAAGACCCTCAACAAGATCTGCCAAAAGAAGCATAATCGGACGTGGAGTAGTGGGTAAATTTATATCTGTTCGTTTGAAGTGACCACACACAGACAAACTTACATACGTTACAATCAAAAGAATGTCTGCTAAATAAAACTACAAAACATAAATATTTTACGCATTGTTTATAGTGACAACATGTTTTAATGACATTCAATACATTCGGAGCTACGATAAAAGTAAAGGTATGTTCTGATGGCAAAGCAGGTCTTAGATATTTTTTCCCACAATTGTTTGTTTCAAGTAGTATTACAGTAATTTGTATATAATCACTGTTAAATTAAGGAAAATTAAGCCGTCAATGATGATTCCTTCGGAATTACCTAAATATATACACAATATATAATACTCGGCTGCATATAACATTTACGTGTATAACATAAAACCTTGAAAAATATTCATATGGTTGAATTTTATTACAGTCCGGAACAGACGTAAAATAACAAAATAAATAAATAGCAGATGTTGAACGTACACATAGTGTATTGAATTAAGTCTTATTTACTTGTTACAGTCTAAAAACAAAGATGGTTATGCAATTTTATTATTCTTTTTTCAAACGCAGTATTCAATTTTTTTTTACTTAACATCAAATTAAATCCTTCTTGATTATTTATTTGATTCCAATGATGGTCGAATTAGAAAAGAACATATTTCAGATACTTAATCTTAGAAGCACAATAATGTAGGTCTGTTTCTAAATCGTTTATAGATTATATATACATACAGTAACTTTGAGCAAAATGTTTTTTATAAAATATAACATTTGATAAAATGAATCATCATAATTGAGATTGAAACAATGATTGAAAATTGACCTCAAGAAATTAAACAAAGGTGTAGACGTAAAGTCGACAATCACACTAGACTAACTCTACATAGAAATATGAAGTGTTATGTATATATACCTTTTTCTTGTGCCGGCTCACTTGGAGCACCTTGTGTCGATTCGGACGTGTTATCGCCGCTCTCGGACGGGCCATCAGAGTCCTTATCGCCATCTGAAATAATAATAGTACAATCTTTACGAAAACCAGGTCATTTATTTACGTTCCACTTTAACGTATTAACAGTCACATGTGTAAACAAGTACAGTATTATCTATAAACGTCATTGTATTAGCGCACCGTGATACCAGCGTTTCATGAACTCAAACGTGAACATTCTTGAACAGCTGTAATAATAAAATGTCCATTATATCGGTACACTTATCACACGTGATAAAACAGTCATATCGCCTCAATTAGGGCCAAACTGTTAGTTAGAAAAGTACTAGCGACGTTAGCGAGCAATTAACGAATGCAGGCCAGTTCGGTTTGTTGTAATGAAAATAGAAGTTCGTCGGGCGCGTGAACGCGGCCGCGCTTGCGACTTGCCGGCAATGACTGTTCATTGTTGTAAATTTTATTCGACGTGCAAATAGTGAAAAAAATGTTTTACGACGACGTCACACGCGAACACTATGGCTGAACAGTGAATACCTGTGTCTCACTGGGAAGAGTTAGTTTATCTTTTTAACGGTTACGTAAAAACTTCATGACGTCAACTTCAGACTGTGTTTAAAATGACATTTGTATTTAGTACTCATTTCAAATATTATTTAGTATTCGATCGAGTATTACTGATTCCATTTTTAATTCTAATTATATAATTACTACGCATCGCAATCATGTGCGATAAGCTGTATGTTAAATACAGTCACATTATTAATTAAATCAATATACACATATATTATGTGGAGGTATTTTAGCGGCGACGTTTACACTCAGATATAACATCATTATTTACCGTATACAATTAGACACGCAGTTGAAGATAGATATTCGCCAAGCGTGTTTGTAAATAAAATTAAACGCGCGTAAATCGTGCCAAGTGTTTCAAAGGACTGTAAATTAGGAATAGTAAACAATCACATAAATAAGAGAATTTATATGTGATTTGGTCATGATTTCAACTGTAACGAAAACTCCATCCAAATCCGATCAGTAGTTTTTGAGAAAATCGAGGACTTACAAACTTCCATACATTAATAAATACAAGGCGATCGGAGAACTTGAATTTTTTTGAAATCGGTTTAAAATAGTATTGCATGATTTTCGACTAATAATTTTCAATGGCCTAATATCAAATGACATCTATTTAATTAGAATCTTTATAGGACAATCTTCAATATCCACATACTAATAATAGATACGAAAATCACATTTAATTATAAGATTATATTAAAATATAATAGAGAACACAAATGAGAAGCTGAAAAATTGCAATCAACGAAAGTGGCTCTCACTTTTACATGTTTCGTTTCGAAATGACTAAATTTACGTTAAGTAATTCGTGAGATTTACATTGTTAGTTAGCAAAGCATCAAGATTTGAAGGCCAGTTTCGTAAGGCATTTTCTAGTTTGTACGATTCGTCACGGTTTGATTTATCGGTTACTCTGTAACCAATGTTGACAAATGAAGACTGCAATTGTTGGTTTTAAAAATATTGAAGGCCATTAATAAATGTTTAAAAGTAAAAAAATAAACTTGACCACTGTTTGAAATTGCAAACTTTTTAATTATAAAATAAAGAAACGTTCCTGCAGGCACTAAAGGTATTAACGTTTATATTTAAAAGTGCTTAAAAATTCTCGTAGGCGCTTGTTATGAAATCATTAGTGTTTACTGGTGCAATTTTTTAAATTAAAATAAAATAGAATGTCATTATATTTAAATACCTGACTTTTATTTTAAAACTATTTATTGCAGAAATAAAAATTATATACATGATATAAGTCACTTGTGTTTCGTTTCGAAATTTATTATGATGATGATGATGGCCTCCTGCCTATATCGACACAGACGGCCATTCTCAAGGGAGATTAGCGAACTGCGTAGGACATATTACAGTGCACCAGTTTGCTAACAGTATAACACCTTTGCACTCTATTTACTGACTATCTACAGGCACAGTAACATCAGCTTTACGTCCTTGCCGAGGCAAAGGGCGTATACACACACACAGCTTACAGACATCGAGCAGCTTTGATATTGATAATTTTTCGACAGGTAACCTAATTATTTTGGTATATTCTAGACAAAAGACCAACGAAGCAATTTAAGATAATATTTCCCAATTATAAAACAGGAATGAGAGTTGCTTTACGGAAATCATGCAGCATTAACATTTTCGATACCACATTATTCATATGACTTAATGTATGATATACTTCTACAAACCTTTCCTCTTGTCGGGCACGAGCAGCGTCTGCCCGGGGAAGATGAACTGCGTGGCGAGTCGGTTGAGCTTCGTGAGCTCCGAGGGCGTCGTATCGAAGCGGGCGGCCAGCGACGTCAGTGTGTCGCGATCACGGACCTACGAAAATTTACCATAAACACAAAATCTAAATATATTTAATATAATTGGACCTTTAATAACTAATTAAACTTCTGACTTATCATTTTATTAGTTTGTTACAAGTGAAACTGTCGCCGGATCAGAACCTAGATTCTAACGAGACTAATGTGCAAGAAACTCTACTAACGTACTAATACGCTTTTTTAAACGATAGTTTATTATATACACGACAAATATTTGTTTTTTAAGAAGCGACATATTGAGCTTGCTTATTAACTCCTTTCTATAAAAATCATATTATTAAAGTCGAGACAGAATAGTTGCTATGAGACGAAACAAATCAAAATATCATTTTTATTTGGCGTTAGGACTTTGTGCAAAACCGTCTGGGTAGTTACAAAATTCTACTGTCAAACAGCAGTACTGGTTATTGTTGTATTCCAGATTTAGGGGTGTTTGAGCCAGTGTAACTATGAATCTAGGCCGAAGCAGTTTGTCAGTAGAATAATTGGTTAGCTAGTGATAGCCACACACAGTACGACACAAAGCACGTGTAAAAATGATATAACCTGAGATTTAATTAGAAACGAATCATTAAACAAATTATGCTAAAAATACTATTACAATCCATGTAAATTTAGATAAATTATCCTATCGTTCTAGATAACGTAGCAGATGTCAAAATTCGTAAATTAATTCAAGTTAGTTGTTTAGCAGAGCATTACAACTGTAGGCCTCTCTTGAATCAGTATTTAATTAAAGTAATACAAAGACGCGTACCGTATACGTCGTAGTTTTAATCGGTGGTGGTGGAGGAAGCCTCTTGATTTGCTCGTCATCATCTGCAACAAAAGAATAAATTTAAACAAACATGTTTTTTTTAAATATAAAAAAATATTTTTATTTACTCATCCAATCCTATAAAGAGTTAAGCACGTGTGTTTCCAACATATTTTTATTGTTTAGCATTAAGCTATAGAGGCTCTTAGTATTCGAAAAAAAAGGCAGCATATTTGAGATCCAGTTGTGTATCAATAAACTATCAGTCACTGCAAGTAACAGTTCTCCTGACCGAATTTCGGCCAATCTCAAGTGCGCAGGAGATAATATTTAGTAAGAGTTCAAGTGAGTGCGAAAACACACATGCTCAATCAACTATTCAGCCTCTGAACGTCAGTCAATAATTTCACGTACTTACAGAAGGACGGAAAAATAATGTTGACTATGCTATACTACTTCGAATTATTCTAAGAGATACTCAATAAATTTTTCATCAACCCAGAATTTCAAGTCAGGACCTTGAGATTTGCAGCCTTATAAGCTATCCACTGGTCAATTAGACAGTTAATACGCCAACGATATTTACTAACCTATTTTCCGCAATATTGATGTTACGCCCGTTATTACCGTCATTCATATAAATTAGCTTTGAAAGTAAAATAACAAAGTTATACCTAAACTTAGTTTTGTTTTTTTATTTGTATATTTGTTAAGAGTAGTTTGTATATTTGTATGTTTGTATATTTGTTAAGAAGTCGAGGTTTGCTGAACGTATATTTTATAATTGTATATATAATAAATTAATAAATAGGATCTCGTAAGAAATAAGAACTCTTAATATTCATTGGCACATCATCACGAGATTTTGGACCGGGACATCCTGAAACAGCTTATTGAAGCGAACAATCGCGACAACCACTATTTTTCCTTATTGGTACCACTCAATATTATTGTATTCCGGTTGAAGGATGAGTAATCTAACGTAACTTTAGCTCGTTGGCAAATTGGTGATACGAGGAATCAAAATCAATATTCCTTACTATTTTCAAATATCACACAAATTAAATTTATAGCATTTAATATAATTTATTAAATAGACAGACAGACGAGTAAATGTTCCATTAATTATTATAATATACAAAGACTCCAACAAAAGTCGGCGGACGTCATCGTCGTGTTCATACATTATATACAAATACTACGGCAATCGGTTGAACATTATAGAAATTATGTTCTGTATCGCAATTTACTGGCGGAATCAATATTAGATAATATAATAACTTTTTCCATTAAAAAAGACATAATATATGTGTTAACTTTCATAACGATCGGATAAAACGAAAATCCTTTACATACATAACAATCTTGTATATACATATGTATAAGATTAGCACTGCTGGGTATATCAACGATTCCTTACAGCGTCAATCCACCTCTAACCTTAGTAGACACAACTACAGAAGTACCCTAAACAACACCACTAGTAATTTAATAAGATTCAATAAAATGTTTATAAATACGAATTTTAGTTTTAATTAACAAGTAATCGTCATCAATATATAAAGAATTTCGACAGAATGATCTAAATTCCGTAATCGATAAACATGATCCTAATTGTAGGTGTTACTTCCGCACAATATTCCATGACAGACACCGACTAAATAAATCAGATTAGGTATATTGATAAGAGAGCTACTTAAAGCACATTTACAAACAAGTTAAGGTTATCAACATCGTGTATTTACTTTTTAGTACACCTTCACATTCAATTACGTATTAATTTTATGAACAGATAATACAATCACTATATACTTAGTTACTTAAGATCACGTTATGATTCTCTTGCGGCTTTGTCCCTGTGGGTACTATTCTCTGAACCCATTAATAAATTGCTTTAATAAGGTAAATTGTGACGTGGAGCTCATAGTCTTTTATACTTGTTAAGGTAATGTTTTATACAAAGATAAGATTATAATGTATGCATTTCCTTTGTATATAAGCGAAGCTTCATTACTAGGTTCCGTAAACAGGTTCCTTTACAGTAACGCAGACTTTGTATGCAAAATTTCATGTTGAGTAGTAAAACGTGAATATATAAAATTCGAACTCACAAACGAATTTATTATATTAGTACGGAAAAATATAAAAATAATAGTACTAGTTTTGATCGAAGGCTAAATTAATCTGACGTATACGTTTTATATGAATTACTGATGTATGTACCTTCAGATGTATAAATACGTACTTTTTATACATCTGAAGATATATTAAGTTTTATACTTTTATACATTAAATAATTATTTTGATTATGATTTTTCTTGAGATCGAGATAAAAGAAACTGTTCTGTTTATAAAGTTTTTCAGCAATTGAATTAGAATAAATAGATGTGCATTCTGTAAAGTATGTTTCGATGTTATTGGGCCCGTCTTAACCCAGGTTGCAGGGGATCCAAAGGACCTGGCCACCGCGGTTTGATCATCGCCAAGTCTTGGACTATCAGTAACGCATCAGCAGGTCTCTTAAAATAATTTGTTTGGGGGGGAGATATCGAAGGCCCCTTGAACCGCTTGACCCGCTTGCACTCGGGCGTTTGGTTTACTTGAAACGGAGCTGGATATAACTATTATATAATCTGTTACATTCCATATGAAAAACTACGATATATATCGATATATAGAAAGCAACCTAATGAACCCTGCACAAATAATTCCGATACGAATGTTATTTAAACACATCAGACACAGATACAGTTATGATTGATTCCCGATACCGACGTTGCGATTTTGACGATTAGAAATCGTATTTGAAAGCAATTAATATCTATCCGGGATAAAGGTCACAGTTCAAGTTGGAACAACTACTGGCTGTGACGTTAAATCAATACATGTTGCCGAATATTCGTCTTCAGTTCAGGTAATATTTAGGTGTATAGAAAAATAGCAGACTCAAACGTTATAATATACAATTTAATGACCATATATACAATAAAATATATTAGTTTATCAAATAACTGATCGCTATGAAATTTAGCATATAAATATATGTATAGTGAATTCTTTACGGAGAAAAATTATCTTTATTTTAACTCGTCGATAGATGGCTCTGCAAAACATGAACTTATAAACCGTTTAACCGATATTGATATGTATACATAGGCAGGACAATGTCAGGTGCGTTATACTAGCACATGTACAGTAAAGAGAATAAATTGTACATGAATCTCGACGTAAAAATAAACCACTTTAAATTTTCAAGGAATGGATATACAAAATACGAAAAATCCACAAAAACTATATAAAAAGAAATAAAAAAGAAAAACTTATTTCAAAGTTTTTAGAAAAAAATACTATTAATTTTTAGAAATTAAATGTCATTTGAAAATGCAGCTACGTCGTACGTGTGCAACGCCAAATGGGTTGCCGCCGCCGGTGTTCGTACTACACTTGATTCTTGACGCATTGCCAATAAAATATTTCCAAGTGATTTCTTAAGTGTCGCAAAGGTTTAGGTACGATTTTTGTAGATAAATAACAAATAATCTTCGATATAAAGTGACTAAAAGTAAGCGATAATATATTTTCTGGGTACGTTGACGCATTCAATGACTGAATTGTTCAAATGATAAAAGAAAAACAATTATATTTCAATTTCATAACGACAATTGGCAACAAGATCAGGCCAGCAATAAAGCTGTAAAAGACGTATTTAAGGGGTAATTTGCTTTCATTCTAAATTCAAAAATATTTATAATTCGCCTCGGAACGTTTTCTCGTAATTTTGTTTATGACATCAATCTTAAATTCCATCTGGATATAAATCTTAAATAAACTCCTTAGTCATTGACGGAATCATCATTGAACCGAGCGCAATAATTATAACTAGCATCCTGCAAAACTGAAGCAAAATAAGCAAACATTTGTTGATGTTACGAATATACGAGATTAATTTATTACGATAGAGCCGGAATCTGTTTAATGGCAGACATGGTACAAGTTCGTGTCCCTTGCCAAGGACTGATGTGAAAATTGCGACCAGCTAACCAGTTTGATCTCAAATATGTGAGCAAATACAAGGTTTTATTTGGAAATTATTAAATATAAAGAAAATCTTTTTCTTACCTCTGTTAACAGCGTCAAATCTCCCCTCCACTTTGGAACGAAGAGACTCCAGGTCAAAAGGGGCAGCGAAGCCATGGTCAACTGAGCGACTTTTCGACCTGCAATGTTAAATATCACTTCGTAAATGACTATTGTAATGTTCATCTGTGTCCACTACAATTATAACAATAATTGTCATATTATTACACATTATTTGTTTTATCTTCTGCTTGCTGCATTACTTGTTAATATAAATATTTGATATTATATTCTATCGTCTTGTGACAGTAAGTTAAATACAATATTAACAGCCAGAGATTTATAATCTCCTACTGCTGAGCTGAAGCCTCCACTCTTTTTGAGGATATCACGACTGCACTGCTCCAAATGCGAGGTGATTGATATACATCTGGCAGATTTTCATCCAATCAATGCAGATTTCCTAACGATGTTCTCCTACATCACCGAGCACAAGATAAATTAACAAGACAAATTGATTACATAAAAATTCAGTCGTGCTTGTCTGGATTTTAACCCGTTTATTGGATCATCTCAGCTCACAGTCTCAAAAATAAAATATTATACGAACAAAAAACATATTAAAAAAAAATTACATTATTAATCCACGGAATTTCAAACCAGCAGAAATAATAAATATTTTTGTACAAATGAAAAAAAAGAAACTTCATTATTTAAAAATAAACTTACAAATTTACACACTCATAATCATAATACATAAATTATTCGAGTACAAACAAGAACATAAATGTTTTATTTAATTAAAGAAGAATTAAAAATATATGTCGATTAGAAAACATCCGGCGAGATCGCCTCTTGGAATAATGACCGGTTTGACGATCACATGTGACGGGAAACAGGAAAAATATTCCGTGTGACTGTACAAATAATTGGCAAATGTTTAAAGAAAACGCCGTAAATAACATTCAGAGAACTCGCTGAATGTAAACAAACGGGATCAATCAGAATTTCGTAAGTTTATGTTAACGCCTGATCAAATGTACTGCGCTATTAGTGCGTGACGGCGTGTATTATTGAGAGACAAAACGATTGATTTGTTGACATCCAAGCTCATCGGATTAACATAACATTGCGATGGTATAAGCTAATGCGTGTATGTGGATAGCGTCGATACCGTCTGGACTAAACCACCATATAATTGAAATTTAGTTTCGATTTTTTTAATAATTGCATTAAAGCGAGGAAACAGTTGCAAAAAATGCGACACGAACATCAAGCTACATGTGCTCGCTAAATATTGGTTCTGTTTCAAATAAAAACAAATGATTCGATTACCTTTTGTATGCCTGGTCGATGCTCTCGGCGCTCCTGGACAGCTGCTGCGAAGCGCGCCTAGACCTGCATGCAACACAACCACTCGCTAGCACAGGCAATGCATGCAGAAACACATGATAATGCTATTCAGACAGTTTCGGAGATCATATTTCGTATCAGAAGCGAACTAAGCGAACGTCGATAGTGTTCATTAAAAAGCTTTTCCAATTAACAAGGAAGTAAACACAATGTCGCGATTCTGAAGTATAATTAGTGGATACTGTTTAAAACAAGACTATTTACTTATCGAAAACTATCTGAATAACAATCAAGGGAATGATTGCATCGGAAATATAGGAAGACTACCAATGCAAAAATTCTCGTTAAAATGTACCTGGCATTACGTAAATAAAAAAAATATAGCAAATTAAAAAGAAAACATCGGTCCATGCGGTGGCCCATGCACAATAATTTAAATGAGATCGATGTAGAAAAAGTACTTTAATTCTCATTCAAAATATATATGTTATTGAATATATTCAAAGACTAACTTAACTTATCTTTCATAAAAAAAAAAATCATAAAATTTATTTGTGCATGTGTATGAGATTACAATGTCAATTGCATCAAAATCGCAGTCAATTATAGAGTAGCTATATACTCGTAACAACTGAAGTCTTTATAAAACGAGTACAATTTATATCTCGAACGTACGAGGCTGGAGGTAAATGACAAATTACATTCGTCGAGAAAGCAAATTATATTTTTAATGATGAAACTACACAAAAAAGTGCGAATTCACAAATGCCCTGTCACACATAATACTTGACACTTAATACAAATTTCTAGTATTACTTTCTCTAAATTCGACGTAGTTCACACTAGTCGGAGCTAGAAGCAGAAGCATAATAGAATTAACTATAATATGTAAATAAAAACTTTACGCAACCATTACGCAAAGCAAAAAAAGTATGCCTAAAAATATTTACTAATATTCACTACACGTCTATGTATTTCTTTTATTTGGCCAATATTCACTTATATGTAACTTAAAAAAATAACCAAAATAAAAAACAAGCGAACAGCGCGTCAAATACAGTAAAAAAAATCAAAAAGGTTACCAATTAGTCTTAAAATATTCTAATATAGTTATCATGAATCTGACTTCAATCACTTCTGATCACACTTCACTGCTCCGAGGTTTTGTTTAACTACTCTGATTTAATATTTCCAACGATTAATCGACACGGAGCGAATAAGTCATCTAAAATGAAACGATTCGCGCTGTTATATAAACGTTTCGCGAACGGTGTAACTAGAACTCGACCCTTGAGGAATAAAAGGAACCATTTACAAGTGATACACGATGTTTCATTTAATCTTCGCTATGTGGTTTAAGTGAGCATATGTTAAGAGATCTTGGTTAAGTGGACTCGCTCGGGCTAATCGCACATGTGGAGCTTGGAGGGCGCGTCCTTGACATCAGGCGGGCGCTCGGTCTCCTATATTTACAAACAAGTATCGCACCGTCTATTTTATCTCCCACAGGCCATTTATTCTCATTAAGATTACTGGTATGTACATTAACTGTCATATAACAGATTTATATTTTGTTTTTGCATCAAAACTATATTCTTGATTACAGAATTTGCGGTTATCGAACATCATTTAAATGTTGACTTTGTTTTTTATATATGATATGTGGCCGTGCTTGTACTTGTTCGTAATCTATGCGTTCACGCATATAGAGTAAAGATAGATATAGTATCTATCTGAAATTATTAAGACCGGCGTTATATCAAATAATTGTCTACAAACTATTTAAGGAAAAGTTAATAGCACGTTCCAGTTTTCAGCTGATATTTAATTTAAAATACAATTAAGTCTGTATGTAAAAATATTTTTTTTTTTTAGAGAAATATTTATGCAGAAGTAACGAACTAGTCCAGGCTAACTGTTGCTATTATTACACAGCCCACTTCACAATGTTTTCCTTTCCCCGTCGTAACTTTTGTATTCATCGCGTACCTGTAACCGGGAAACCAGTTTTGTGGCGTTCATTTAACTTTAAGAGTTACTAACCGAGTGCTCTTAGAAAGCGCAACAGATGAATAATTGCTCAAAGAAACTCTAATAATAAAAACCAATAGGCAAAATACATAAATATACCTACTTCGTGTAACGTTATCCACAACAGACGATTGTATTACAGAGATTATTCTTAATAATAAAGATGATATAAATGGAAACTCGGTTACTATCATGTTACTTGGTAAAATACGATACGATCATACCTACTTAATGTTACAATGAAATACCTCAAAGGCATTTTGTTGGAAATAATATGAGTCCTGTCAATCCTTTGATTTAATGCCGTTGCTTGTCACGGTCATTTGGTTTGTGAAATTTAACATTTAATTATATCGACTACGAGACACATTATAAAGCAATCGACGATTCATGAGAACACATATTAGTCAATCAACCACACGCAATAACGTGGAATAAAGAGAGAAAAAAACCAGCATTATTAATCTTGAATCATGAACAATTGTAACATCAATTAACATTAATGCAGATAGACATTCGAGAACTGTAAACATTATGCAACTACCTCGTCTATTTTGAAAGCTTAAACACGAGTTACATGAAAAAAACATACCGAACTGAATGTAGGTAATGTACTCATGTGACTATAAATAACGTATACTCGACCGTTTTATAAACAAACAAACAAAACACTTACAGATATATAGTATCTTGATAGAACGTTTCGAGTGTGTCCGGAAATGGGTATATCTAGTAACCTACAGAAAACGCGAGGTCAATGGACTGTGGTCATTGTGAAACTGCCTACGCGCACAATCGCACGCACTCGGAGGGCGCTCAATATTTAATACTCTTACACAACCCACGACGTAGCGGGTTAGTCACGGGAGGGATAAACAATCTGTTTCACAGTGGAAATGACAACGATGACGTAATAATAGTAATAGTAGGCACAAAATTCTTTAGAATAACCTTAAAAACAAATAGTTCTTACATGATTATTTAAATTTCTATGAAAAAACAAATGAGTGTTTGTAATCACGCAGGTCAAATGTGCTTATATGTACAACAAGCAGATTACACAAAGAAATTATAAGCGATTATTATTTAATAACGTATAATAACATAAATGAAACCTAAAATAATAAAGTAGACTGCCTGCCGCCGGATTTTTAAATGTTAACGATTCATATGTATGTATACCAGCGTGTCTGGTCGTAAAAGGATATTTATTTAAAGAACACGTTGAAAATTTGACGTATATGGATATATTTTAGCATTATCAGTATGTTTTAGGAGTATACAAGCCAGGTTGCCACCGAAGCCGGCTCAGGCTGAGTCCGCAATTCATCAATGTGGAACGCATTAATGATTGCAATCTGTTTGGTGTTACGGATACGTTGCTGGTGCAATATTAAATTACTCACATTTACATGACGAAATATGTTATCTACAGAATTAATTAAATTATTATGTAATTCGAACAATATTAATTTGGACCGTATCATTAAAATTACTTGGCTTAAATATTCATGTCCATAATATCATCTGAGGCATTACAGTTACAGGCTCGCTCTATTAACTGTTTAGGCCCATTTATTTAAACCGATTATTCACACCATATTCTGTTGTAGTAGAACTCCAAGCGAACGTGCTTAAATTTCTGTGTTTTGGTACTTGCATCGGCAGTCTAGTTAGGACTCATGAGTCATAAATAATATTGAGCTATCAGTAAAAGTTTACCCAGAAGTTTACACTCCCGTACTTCGGAAAGCACGGAAAGCCTTGTTCTTGCGGCTTGTCTCTCACCGGTCAAATTGGTTTACTGTTTTGTGAGGGAAAAGTCTATTTGCACTATAATGATGATGGCCGCCCTCGCCGAAGAATTGTCTCCGTTGAGAATGCCCACTGTGGCCAGAATTAATTAAGTTTTAAATTTTTCTTATTACAATAATTTTGAAGCGTCAATAACGCAATGGTTTAAGAGCCGCCTAGCGATCTAAAGTCACAGAATCGATCCTTACTCGCTAGGCTATTGTCATCCCCAATCCTTAAACAAACTTTAAGCTTAAATGGAGGGGTAAATAGGAATATTAGTAATTCCATACAGTGCATTGGCATTGCTAACATTCATTTAAATGACATTTAATCTTGAAGATATCTATGTGTTTAGTTATAATTATACATTGTTTATTTTCATGAGATAGCTATATCTACAAAACCATACAGACTATTATCCAAAAAAATATATTATATAGGATATTTGTTATCTTGGACTTTAATCATTGTTCAAATATTACATACTTTACCAACAAAAAAAAAAGACAAAAGGTACCTTCTAAAAAAAATTAGCAAATTTTTAGAGATATGCCGATTTTAACTTTGGCCGACTAGCCGACTAAGCAATTAGTCGGTTGTAGGGACACCTACTAGTCGCCGACTACGAATGTGACCGGATAGTCGGCTGTACCGACTAGTCACAGACTAGACGGAACATTGTTACATTAAACGTTTTACATGGCAACTAATTTTGCCATGTAAAACGTCAGAGCATTTCGAATATTCATTGAAGATCACAAGTGAAAACGTGTTAATGTAACGTGTAACCATTAATTATCACTCGAGATATAAACCAGTTGACCCTTATGACAAAAAAGACCTTCTATTGCGCTTACATTTTACAAAGACAATAGGATATAACTGCCGCACCTCGCATAAACTTACTTACGTACTTACAATAGATTTATAGGGTTGACATTAATAATATCAATCGTGAATTATTGATTGTATTCCAAGCTATAGTATCATAAACTAGCTTTGTCTATGAATTGTCTTGTAATGAATAAAATAATACGATTAGATCAATCAGATTAGGAATCCCGTAATAAGGAAAATTATACACACAGAGATGAGTCAGTGACGTCTGGTTTTTAAAACTTGGGACTTACCGCTTGAACAACTTTATATTTTTAAATCGGAGACCGTATTTTCCAAATTACATGTACATTCAGGTATTTTAAAATTGTTATTTTCTTAGTGATTTTTTAATGTAGTTTATTTTTATTAAAGCAGATGAGCAAATTATCATCTGATAAATGGACCCTTTCGTCCATGTACATTAGAAAAGTAAAAAAAATATATATATCCTATTCTTTACAACATGCGCTGCCCACGATCTCTAGCATGTTTTGTGCCTGTAAGTACACAAATGTTTGCCTAATGAGTAGGTACTAAGACGTGTTATTTGTTTGTAATAATTATTAATATTTTCTTATATAATAAATTATTTTAAAGTCTTGTTTTTATTGTTTCGCAAGCACTTTACTGACCTATTTATTGGTATTTATAAGATATTATTATTTACAAAATAAAACTGAAAAATAAGTATATATATACGAGTATATATATAAATAAATTTATCACAAAGATATAACAAAATAGGCAGCTAAAGCAATAAGGTTTGAAAAAGCATTAGATAAAGTTGTTTTTCTGGGTTAGATGCCTTTAAACATACTTAATTATATGAACCAAAGAAAAACTTATCAAATTATAAGCAAGTAGAAACAAATATATATAATAGAAATATAACATGTTTATTTTTGTTACTGATTTTGAGGGGACTTGGAGAACACCGAAAGATTTTATTAATAATTTTATTTTATTCACGGTCATTAGACATTATGAACGTTTACTGTTTATTCAAACATTTAATTATAAAATTAAATTTCTGGAATTTTACTAATAGCCAATAAAATGCTTCTTATTTTACAGACGAAACTGCGATCGGTACCTAATTTATTAAAAATAAACAGTTGATCGAAATCAGAAATATGACGTAATAGTTATGCAGAGTGCAGACAGTGTCATAGACGTCTCAAACAACTATTAAAAACGGTAGCCATTAGTCACAATAAAACTAAAGTGGCAATATAAACTAAGTATAGCCATAAACCGGTATTATTTTTAAACAAACAAACAAACAAATATAACGAAACTCGTAAACTTCGATATCAGTTACTGTTATTAAGCGTTTCATGGCTCATTACATTGAATGCCACGGACGAATGTCGTGAGGTGCGCATTCATCCATCAGGCGACTGTTAATTGCGGAGTTTCGCAATTAGTCCAGTGTCGTCTACAAACAAGCGCAATTGGCGCAATGGAGAGGAAATGAACATCTATCCCTGAACACTACATACATACATACACCCACGAAACATCGAAGCGGACTTACGTAACCCCAATTTATTATCCGCATATATTTAAGAAAATATGATATTGTAACACAAACCTAAGTAAATACGCGAACGTTGTAGATAACGCTCAAGGCAAATTGATTTGCAATAAAATAAATGCGTGAATTCTACATAGGTGCTGTGAGTAGAGTATGAATGCTGCCGTCCTTGCGTAACCACATAGTCACCGCACTACACACGTGGGTCAGTTTCTAACGCGCGATAAATCGTAACGTATTTTGAATGTCTTGTAATATAAAATGATTTAAAAAATCGTTGGAATTTTATTTGCTTTATCCACAGCATTAACTTTTCTTTGACGCCATTCGAAAACATCCAACTTCTTTTATACGTTTTTTTATTATGAAAAAACAGCTGATAAAACTCCATAAAAACTTAATCAGATGTTCATTGTGCTGTTGCGCGCAGATTAAATTGGTTTGGAGTCTGTATCGTCATTTCAAAGAATTACTAAAGACGAAAGAAGCATTCACATATGTACATACTCGTATGAAACTCGTATAACATAAAACGAAGTCTATGAAGAGCTCAAAACAGAGTGATTCGTATGTGAAAATTCGGGCAGTAATTTAGGACAGAACATGTCGACGTGATGTACAGATATTAATGAAAGATTTTGAATTAAAATCCGAGAAAGCACTATTGGTTTTTAATTTGGTGCATTAGTGTGTATACTTGACGCACTCGAAGGTGAAGTAAAGCATCGTGAGGAACCCCACGCTTGTAGAAATTCTGCCATCTGTGTAATGTGCCACCAATACATACTGGAGCAGCGTGGTCAAGGTCAAACTCGAAGTTTTCTCGACTTAGTAATAGGTATACTTTTATACTTTGCAATATAGTTTTCTAAATATATCATCAGATTGATACTGTAAAAAGTTTCTCTTGCTTTAACCAGTTAGAGGTATAATTAAAAAGGTGAAGAATGGAATTCATAGTATCATAAATGTATAGAATAAACTAATAAAACACTGCTACTGAATTATTTAGATCACTTTAGGTACTCGTAAATAAAAAAAAAATCTTAATCAGAATAAAATAATAACGTTTTCAATTATTTTAATAACTTTACTTAGTGGCAGATCATATATTTCATCACCTAACAGCAATTACTACTCAGTACTATTATTTTCCAGTTTGAAGAGTGAGTGAGCCAGTGTAACTACAAGCACAAGGGATTGATATCTTAATTCCAAAGGTCGGGGGTGCATTGGTGTTGTAAGGAATGATTAATATTTCTTTCGGCATCATTTTATATGGACGATGG
Organism: Vanessa tameamea; assembly: GCF_037043105.1. Classification (NCBI taxonomy): domain Eukaryota; kingdom Metazoa; phylum Arthropoda; class Insecta; order Lepidoptera; family Nymphalidae; genus Vanessa; species Vanessa tameamea. The sequence goes on along the minus strand of NC_087313.1, from coordinate 5,429,844 downwards.
CGACCTTGCCATCTATAACGTTGCATAAACAAAATGACAACAATATTCAAAACATTACATATTACATATAAACCGTGTTATCTGTTGAAAGCTTCGCGATACATTTTCCATCAGCAAATAGCATTACTTATTCACAGTTCATCATACTGATTCTGCAACGGTATTTAATGAATTATTTATCAATTCAATTACCGATTGGCTAGTCATCGCCTTTATCGATACGTTTCAGTATATGTTACATTAAACTAATGGTCAATACGTATTAGAAGAAAACCTATACATATATTTAAACAGTACTATGATCGTGTAACAAATGTTATGTTGCTAAATATATTCTTTCGCTTTTTAATTTAAAATTAGACTAATGCCAGTTAATACTTTCATATTTTAATGGGTTAGAATCAAACCTGCACCATTCACGTAAGACAGTCCATAAATTGAGCCATTATGAATACAGCTTTTAATAATATTGTCCGTATGTTGGCTGCATTTTGTTATTGAGGCCAATAAACAGTTTTACATTTAGTATTTACAGGGGATTGCCATAATGCTATAACTTTAAATTAACCACCAGAATTGGTCAGCACTAAAGAAGTTTAATGAATCGTAACATTAAAGTAGTTATTATTTTGGTTGTTAAATTTGTTTCATTAATTTAATATCTGTACTTTTTGACTATAATTAAATAAGTACAGTATAGTAACGACCTGTAAATATTCCTGTTTTGGCTTAGTATAGCCAGTTTGTCTTCTGTTAATGAAACGGAATGGGTCATTCCACCACACTGCACCATTGTGGGTTGGTGCGTGGTGTTTGTTATAGGTTTCTATCATCACCGAGCCACAAGATGTATTAAAAACAAAAATCACACATAAAAACTCAGTTGTATGATATATTCCACGTGTAGTGACCACAGCGCAATCTCGGATTTAAATAATTTAAAATTAGAACTTTTACTGACAAAATAACACAGCAAAAATATTAACCTTGACGTAAAATGTCTAATTTATGTGAGTACAACAGTGTTTGTAATTAAGGAAACTTTTTTCGTGTTATCTCATTTCTGGCAACACTCCCTGTCCACGATCGTCAATTGTCAACAAACCGTTATAAAACCATTTTAAACTGACAACAACTAAAAAACGATTTATTGCACAACTGTTTCACGGAATAAATTAACACAAAATAATTTTAAATAAATTGTTTTTGGAACGTATATCGAATAATACCTTGATATGTTTATTTTATAATCTGTAATATATCATATAATTATTTATTTAATTTTATAGTGTTCATGTTGAATATTTTATAGAATATTATGATCGATACTTTATTGATCTTAAAATTTACATTTAAGTAGAGACAGTAAAATAGTCTAATGTTTTATATGATGACATATATTTGTTAAATTATAATATTGAGTTCGTTCATTATATGTATTCATTACATATTCTATGGTCGATACGAATGTCTGTAACCATCTAAATATCCATCAATCGACACGATATTGTGAAAATTATTAAAAACACTCCCTGTAAATCCACAACTTATTATTAAAAAAAATATTATTAGCTAAATGCATTTTTAAATCTCAATACTCAGTAGGAGTATTCTCAGTCTCAGTAGGACATGTATTTTTATCATGGCCTATAACTGTTTTTCAAATTGTAACTAAATGTGCGATGGTGAAAGGAAGTGGGTATAAACGAAGCTTCTAGATGCTCTTCAATTCTGTAATTGTGTATCATGTCAAACAATATCGAAATAAATGCCACGGATTATTTATGAAAACTATGAAATAAACGTACATAATAATACATTCGTAAAAAAAAACCTTTTTTTAGATTCCCATATATAATTTATTTCCAGAATTTGATTCTTTGGCATTGGTTCGCAACAATCTCGGCTGGCGCAAAAATATAGGTTTTTTTTACTCTCAACTAAGAAAAGAGTTTTTACAGAAATCTAAAATAGTTGTTAAAAACCGACACCCGAAGCTCCATTCGGGACATTTCGATTTTATTTGTAGGTAGTTCAAATTTACCATGCATACATCCAAATTAAAATATCGTTGCATTTGCGAGTATTTATATGGGCCATAATTTAAAACGTTTTGATTAACTAAAACAAGAAAAGGCGTGGCGGTAGTGTCCGTACCGATTACGTTAGCAATTTAAAAATATATCTTAAAAAAATATTCGTATCGGTGCCATTGGAGCAGACGGTATAAATGAGCGTGAGACCACTACGACATGCTCATATTCTTACGTTAGTGTTTTGCATATATGTATGAGTGATTTAGTAGCGTCGTGGGTTTGGCTTGGCGTCGCGTTGTACCGGCAACGCTGGACATACGCCAACTTTACAACAACTTACTTTCAAAACAGTAAATGTAACGCACCCAAACAAACAACGAAACGGTCAAAACATCACCTAATATTATCATTTAAACAATATATAATTTACCAAATAACACAAATAGTATTACGATTAAGCTCCAGATAATAAGATATTATTCAATAGTAAATTGTACATATATACATATTTCCATTATTTTTTACATTTTTTGACGAAATTTAACGGTCCTCTAGAAATTTAATTAGCGTATAATCAATTATTAAGTTCAATGTTTACGATTTAAATGAGTCATCAATGAAAAATAATCGGCTTTAGTATATCATGCTGGCAAACTTCCCACATCAGACTGCGATATAACTCTGATACCGATGTACTCGTATGTACACAAATGCCAGCAGCCTCGGTACTGATATATTACACCACGGTTGCAAAACCACTGAAACGGCAATACCAATAATCCCACTTAATGAATATAAATGCAACTGACCTATAATTGTAATGAACAGATAAATGATTGGATTAACGTTATTAATTACAGTTTCTTTCGATATCTTATCATGCATTAAATTATGGTGCCCTAGAGATCGTCCAGAATTATATTTTGTATCTCTTAAATAAGCGTCAACGTTCTGACTGAACCCCGAAGCTAAACTGTCCAAAATGTTCTTACACGTAAAAAAATATCATTTAATAATAATCATTTTAGTTTATTTCATTTAATGACATAGGTAGGCGGACTTTCCAAAGCGCCACCTGATGTTTAGTGGTCACTGCCCATATTGGAGCGTTATGAAATTTTAGCCACTTCTTACACAACCACTGCGCCACAAACCTTGGGAACTGACGTTATGTCCCTTGTAGTTACATTGGCTCACTCACATTTCAAACCGGAACACGATACCAAGTATTGCTGCCTATGATGAGTGGGTGGTACCTACCCAGACGGGCATTGCACCAAGTAAAAGTTACTTACTAAATTTCTAACTGAACAAAATGCGTGTTTACCTATCAAGCTAAAGTAACAACCCGCACTCGCATTCTTTGTTCCTTAAAACTATAACATGGCATACACTTGGGACCAATATCCGACCGGCCAACTAGGATCTCGCGTCGTTTATTACTTCGACAGAACTACAAATATACAATTATACATATATAAAAGGATAGCAAGTCGAATTATCTTAGAGAAAAAAATAACCAATGTTTAAAAATAAGTTGAGTTTATAATACGAATTTTGAAAATGTTTATTAAAAATTAATGCGTAAAAATTACTAAACCACAATTATAATTAAAATTAAGGTATTATATTATAAAAAAAAACAACAGAGAAACATTAAATGCAACTTATCAGTACGAGTAATGACATTAAATCCGAGATGAGAGACGTTCTAATTCCTCGATACCCGCTGAGACAGATCAAGTAGAAAGAGTTTGCAGCACAAAGGAAACACAGGTGAATGTACGATTACGGAAAGAAACTCCGAGGCCACGTTACGAATGATGAAACAATTTTGTCCCATGACGTGTCGCGGATACCGTTCTGTGCCTGCAGACCACAAAAAGAACTGTATTTATTGACAACCATCTCCCGGGCTATTACGCATACGATAGTAATCATTCTTCTAACTTAATTTGGATTTATATTTGCGGAACTGATATTTACAAGACCTCCACCCACCTAGGAGGTCTATGCAAATTGTTAATACGTCGCCTTTTTATGTTATTCTCGTGACCTTGCCTCAGCTGACTAATTCGGGGCCAATCTGTACAAGAATTTGTTAATCGAAAGCGGAACATTTTAGATTAATATTAATTTTATTCACCTGCAGTTTATTGTTCTAAGTACGTCACGTACCTGAAGTACCTCAGATACAAAAGGTATATGGAGCGCGCGGAGCATTATAGTGAACCAACAAAAGCAAATACAAAATCACATCGCAACGAGAATTTGCATTAGCTTCTGATTTTGTATTCGCTTTTATTGCTTCACTATAATTTTCGCGCGATTCATCTGGCTTTTATTGCTATGTTCCGGTTTAAAATGTGGGCCAGTGTAACTACAGGCACAATTTCTAACATGGTTTAACAAAATGTACAAAACGCCCATTCAGTCTTTCCTAAAAATAAATATTAGAAACGTCATTTTTAATGCACATGCAAAAAAAATACAATTCTAGAAAAATGCCGAACGTGACTAAGATCTCGTTTTGTACGTGCCTTCTATTAGGAGACATCAATCGATTCAAGGAGAAAATAATACATTTATATATTGTACAAATCAGCGTGTTAAAACGCTAAACACGTTTTCGTCAGCTCGATCTAAAGGAATCGTGAACTATATTTTCTAACATCTATATTTATTGTGTAGAATGTTTTTCAAAGCAATTACTGGAATTAACTAGTTCTGTAAACGACAAGTCATATAGTCTGTAAAACAGGAAAGGGTAATGATGTTTAAGTCATTTTTAATTTAATTTTTATTCATCACAGTGTCACAAACAAGTCGAGGCAATTTACGACGCAACACTATCTCAAGCAAAAAAAATATGTAACCGGAAGACCTCTAATCTAAATACATTTTTTCCTAATTTGTAACATGTTATACATATTAAATATTGGTCAGAGCTAGCCTGTTTAGTTTTATTTTAGATTATATATTTAGTAAATTTATTTAATATATTTTTGAAAATATGAATAGTTTTAATAAGATAACATTTAATAACGTGTAGTATTAATTATATTTTGTGAAAATAAATAAATAAAATCATAAACAATATGTCAGATGGGGAAGGCGATATATATATATATATATATATATATATATATATATATTGATATATAGACTGTAAGCGATCAACTCTTTTTCTTTTTGAGGAAAATCTTTAGAGCTTATAACACCACGCTTCTTCAAAGCTTGCAAGTTTCCTCACAATTTTTTTCTTCATCACCGAGCACAAGAAGTATTAAACTCAATTATACAATTATAAACACATGAAAATCAGTGGCGCTTTGGATTCGTTCGGATTTGAACCTGTAAATTTCGGTAAGATTCACGTGATCTAGCTGGTTCATCTAGGCTAAAATAATGCGGTATTCAAAATTTTAAGAATTCAACCAAACTTCCTAAGTATATCAAATAAACTGTAACTACGACAAGTATTTAGAACATACAAGAACACGAAATACAGACTTGTCATGTCAATATTATATACAAGATGAAAACTCGACCTCGCTCAGATAAAATAAATAAAACTAAACAAATACGGTTTATCATTTACTTTTCATTTAACATATAACTTTTTCATAAACATTGTGTTCAACATTGCGATTATTAAAAATCTATATTTTCTATTTACGGGGTGAAAAAAAGGAAAATTTTACTTTGGCATTCCAATTAACAAAACGTTCAAAAGTAGTAAGCATTCAGAAAGTTCCTTTTGTCCAACATGGCCACCCGTTGAACTGTCATGTATTTAAATTGTACGAATTTAATATCGAAAAATCTCGATTATCCGAAATTTGTGGATATCAATCATTATTTTTTTAACGATCTATAATTGTGGATAGGTTTCGATCGGGTCCAACGTAGACCTGCACGAATTTATTAATATAGATTTACGGTGCTTGAATCCGCGAATCCCACCTACACGTACATATCTATAATGACATTATATGTTCTGAAACGCTCTGCGTTTTTTTGGTATAAGTTTTATGTATATTTGTTAAATAGTATTTTTAGTTCGACATTATAAAAAAATACCTCTCTCACTCTCTTTATTCAATAGTAAAGATAGAAGACAGATAGTTGTGTTAATAGTTATCTCGTGTCAATTAGATGCAGATGTATGGAGCGCAGGTATCAAATGATGTCCATATTACAACGCAGCGTCGTCATTAATTGCATTCCTAACCACAATTGTCCGTCATCGACAAAACTAGATATGTTTTGATTTGTATTCATTTATGTTTCGACATCATCTTAAACGTTACTTTATAAACAAATTATTATCTAAGTAGGTTACTATAATCAAAACCGAATAAGATAATTGGAATTTTATTAATAAAATATAGAAATATATCTCTTATAGCATTTGTTTTGTAATTAATATAAGAGTACATGTCTATATTGTGAGGTATATATAGAAATAAATTATAATAATACGGCGTATAGGCAATAATCTTTATCTATATCAGACCAATCAGAGTATTAGACTTTAGACAAATATTATAAGTGTGAAAGTAATTTTGTTTGTGTGCTTTTTATCTTATCGCGACTAAACCACTTAACCGATCGTGATGTAATTTAACAGAAAGGTAGCTTTTAACTTCGATAAGAGACTAATGTACAGGGAGCCGTATAAGATATAGGACTTACTTGAATCATAAATTAGATACGGATGAAGTCTCTTTCGAGAGATAGTCAATATATAGAAATATATGGGATATATAACTTCAGGTTATTCTTTTTCAGACTCTTACAAACGCGACGAAAACTATAAACGACAACCATTATGACAAATATTGTGTAAACGTAACGTAAACGTGTAACAGGCACGTTTATTTGTATAATATAAAACGAACGCGAGTAAAACTGCATTGCATGAAAAGCCGATATATTTTTCAACAAGTATTTTGTTGGAAAAATTGTAGATAAGAAACACTTCACATCTGTATTTTTAAAATTTAATTACTTTTATTCATCTCAAAATTCAGGTTAGAATTATATGAATAGTAAAAGTAATATATGATTTTATAGCCGATATAAGTACCATGGCGAAGAATAATAAGTTTAATACTTTAAGCCAAAAAAAACCGTGATAAAATCGGAAGTACGTAAAGATAGCGTTCGAGAAGATAACTAAAAATCATAAATTTATCAAGAAAGTACACAAACACAGTTCTCTTACGTAAATTAACCGGAGGGTCTTTGATCATGGAATTTTTTCAGCTAACACAATATTATTTATTACACTATAACAAAGAAAATATTGTGAATAAAGCAAATATAATGATAAGGTGATAATGAAAAATAAAGCCTATTTGGTTTCTGTAAACAGCGACGATACGAACTGAAATTTATTGTTTTACAGCGCTTGTGTCTCTTGATAATTTCAAATATCCAATCCTAACCCTGAAAGCGAGATACCGTGATTAAGAATGGTAATAATAACCAGAGCTGAGCGCTAGGTCAAGGAAATCCAGTGTCATGGTGCTGCATTTACACATTTCCATTCTAATCCCATACACACATATTATATTTATTATAAGTCAACTGTCTAGTTTAGGTACTTGTATACAATTAGAATCTTATTCAACCTCACTATCATTTAATTTTGGTCTTAAGAAAAAAAAAATGTATATATTTTGAAATAGGTATCACAAACAATTTTGACGTCATAATAACGTCACTCTTTCGACAATACCTGTGTTTCAGCATGTTATCCGGAACGAAGACATTCCACCAAGAAGGTCTCTTTTGACGGATGTAAGTTGGAGTATCACTCTCTTCGTCGGTGTCGTTGCCACCGGATTTTCGTCTCTTTTTACGTTCTAACTGCAGTCGCGCTGCCCACGAGCGCCGGCGGCCTTTATCACTAGGTCCGTAACCGTCCGCTCCGACGGGAACGGCCAGAGAGGCTCGGCGAGGTGTATCGAGCGGTGGACCATCAAATTCGGTCAGCTTTCTATATCGTTCAGCAAATGTAGCATCAGAAGCTCTACGCCCATTAGAAGACGATGGAGAACGTTTGATGACCACCACGGGGTCGGTGAACGCTTCCTCGTCGTCTGTGTCCGGCGCGTAAGGTTCCTCGCTGAAGCGTCGCGGAGTCTCATCTATAGCTTCCTGTAAACTCGCCAGTGGCAAGCTGGGACGGTGCGTGCGCATTCCGCGCGCCATCCGCCCTGGCCGGCCCTGCAGCCGCGCCAGAGCGAGCGGCACCGGCGATTCGGTTAAGGTTGGCTCGCTAGCACTCATCGTCACTCACTGCCACTGTAGTTGCACTCAGTCACTTGCACAATACTTTTTAAGGGCCTATTTTATTAGCTCCATTGATAAAAAATACTTTATCACAGCTTCGAACATTGCGATAAGCAAAGTAATATTTAGTTTTATCGTTGAGTCTCTGTGAAATACAATTTACCAATTCGGTTTATTAATAAGAGGCACTTGTGTTGCATTATGTAACAGAAAACGATAATAATTTCATTTCCAAAACGCTTTTAGGCAATGCATAAAAATAATGTGGCTTCTTATTTCGAAGAAAATCATATCGTCAATAATTATTATCTTAATATTAAATCCAAGTGCCTTGACACCGGTTTAACGAGCCAAAATTTCGTTACGGTCCATTTACTAATCCGCTTGCATCAATATTCTGTCAATATCAGTAATTCTATAACTTTTGTTCCTACGTTTCGGAAAATACACGAAATTGAACAAACAAAGCTATTAGTAATTAAGTTCGACAGAATGCTATTAACGTGAATATTGAACAAAGCCGTTTAATCTCACATCGTTAGTTAGTATTTGTCATTGACTATCAGTTACAAAAGCGGTGATAAAAGATTGTGACATCATATATAAGACCATTTAATATTTTAACGAAGTTGCAACGATGAGGATGGAAAATCTATAAATGTAAAATTTTACAACACGTGGTCAGCGAGTCTGCGATAGTCTAGGGAATTATCTCGTTACCATTACAAGTGGCGGCGCTATTCCATATACGCAGGTGCAGCTTTCGTAACTGCATAGTCGTCATCGACTCACGCGCGACGTTGCGGGGAAAGTTGCCACCGGTTCGTATAAATTGCCGTCTCACGTTACTAAGGTCGATTTCATTATCACTTGATGGTGCGACCAATCAAGCAGTTTGCGTATTACAAGAATCTGATTTAACAGAAACGACTCATTCGATAATATTGTAAGGGTTACCCCCAATAAAGCTGTTATTTACATCTGAAGCAGCATTGTACGACACGTGCTCGCTCGAAATAGTTAGAAAAACAATCAGATGTGGCCGACACACAACATCACCAAGGTCGCAATTCAATTGAGTTTATTAATTGTCTCTCATTGACTTTATAAAGCGTTTTATTAAAAATAGCACATTCTATTAATTATATTGCCAACGAAATAAGCATATATTAACTAAGTAGCGGTAAAAAACACTAGAAAGCTATTCAATTACAAGAACTTCCGTAAGATCGAGTCAAGTGAGATTTTAAATCAATAACTGAATTCTATTATTCCAAATTAATCTATAGTTAGTCGCCGATGGAAAGTTTGTAATAGCTCAATGTTTGTAATTAACTAATGAAGGCCAAGTGTAACAGAACTTGCATTAAGAGCACTTAAAAAAATTTATTAAAACTTTATTTTTCTTCTTGTAACTCTGAGGTAATCCAGTTAATGTCCTCAATCAGGCAAAGCTGAGTATATTCCAATGTCATTAAAATTAACTACGTTATTTTAACGATGGCAACCTAGATTCATTTAATCTATTTTATATATCTTTATGATACTTCTGTGAATAGGTTGTCGAAATTTAAAAGTTAAAATTAAATGCGAATGTGCTACAAAAATATTGTAACTTATGATTAATGATACCTGAGTGAAAAATATCGTCATTGGGTTATACATTTGACATTCACAATTGTGTATGTCAAAAAGAAAAATGGCGTACATTTTGCATACTTACAATTGAAAAATAAAGTACCTAGTCATATAAAATCAAAACAAATTTGTGCAGTGGATGAAAGACGAAATGGTAACCGAATCCATTGAAATACATTTAAAAAGAAGTTATCTATTATAACAAGATTGTAAGATTAATCAAAGAATTATAGATAAATAAAAAATTAACATAGTTATATAGGTTCGTTTATTCGTCAGCCTACAATTGACCCAGAACGGTGAATTTGTCTTTATATTCCGAACATGATTAAATACTTTACATAAAACCTCTCAGTTTAATCTATTTTCATTTTTACGATACATATAGGTTATCAACTGGAATAGGACTGATATTAATATATATAAGTTTGACTGAAATAATAAGTCAAATTATAAAAGAAAACGAACACTAACTACTGAAAGATATAGCCTAGAATATACAAGGATGTTAAACCTAAACGTTTCACGTACCGTATACGGTACGACATAGCTACAGTCCCTGCTACATAGTTAGGAGTAATCGTGGAAAATCTCTGCTGAAATGTTACACGGTTTATGGTAATAGCCGGGGGAACGACAGAGCACGCACAATCGCTCGTAAATGCCATGGGCCTTCATTGTGCCTTTTGTTACCTACTTATCGCACGTTGCAACTACGCAAGCCAATTGCAATTACTGTGCTTCCATCGTTGTACAAATTTCATTTCAGTTTTTAATTTACATACATTAACGGAATACGATGTCTTATTCCTGTTTATAAAAACAATTCGTTAGCTTATATTTAAAAAAAATATACTTAATCGCGGATGTGAATTTCAAGTGTAAATTTCTTATACACGATGTTTACAAAAAACATGCCAAATGGATCTATTTGCTTTAGATATATAATATACAAATGTAATTCGAGAGACGCGTCGTAGGAAATTTATTTTAAATCTATTGCCAATGAGTTAGTGCAACATTACGAAAAGATTATGTCATATATGTATATATGTACATTTTCTATTACACTCGCCGTTAACAAGCAAATATCGTAAATAATAATTTATAGGTTTATTATTTTTATAATGTAATACGAGCAGATATTCATTATATGGTAAATGATTTTATCCGTTTAATGTTTATATTATTTATTCTATACATAAAGCACCTAATAAATTGAAAAGATTACAATTTAGATAATGATTTTTATAAATAAAGAGACGAAATAGTTATACATAATACACATTAAGTGAACGAACGTCCTTACCATTTATTATTTAAAACGATGATGTTAATTGAAATACGAATTTGACGAATTAATGCGTCTACAAGTTACAATAATATAAAACGTTGCAAAGAACCAATTTGCGGTAAGCAAAATATATTACAACGACAACTTTATTGATTTTTATTTATGGAAAACATCGAATGACAAGTTATCGGAGGAACGCGTTGTAAAATTGTTTATAGACAAAATTGTGTATATAGTTTTCTTGAATTATAGTATATACAAGAGCGAGATACAATACACGTCCACACACAAAGACAGTCGGCATATGCAAACAAAGAATATTCAATGAGACTCCAAGTCCTCAGCTCGCAGCTGAACTGAATACTGATTAATTGTTTACGACAATAAACTAGCATGGGACAAAGAAAATCAATCTCATTAATACGTATATAATGAATAGGAAATTAACGCTGGCGTTTATATATATATATTTTATTGAAAATAGGAAATGATTCGCATTTACGTTGTTATGAGACGCAGAGAAAATATTCATCGATAATACAAATGACAATTATTAATGAGAAAAATAAAACTATTATTTCTCATGTAAATGAATCGTTGTTTGCGACTTAACTAATGTATTGATACGAAATGAATTCAACGAGAGTTTAACTATGACGCATGAGTCTTAACTGTTTGAAAATACGTCAACACCACGAAGATATTTTTCGATTCAAGCAACCTATACAATTAAACACTTTAGAACTGTCCAAAACACCATTAATAAAATTCCAGAAATATTCCACAAGCTCTCCGTACCTATAAACATTAACCCATATACTTTTACTACTTGAACTATTTAAAGAGAACATTTTATTTTAATTATTGTCCCTATTTTCAGTTCAGTCGAAACGATGGCAGCAAGAAATGATATCGTTTGAAATATGTGTCACAATGTCAACTATTACAAAGTACTGACTTTGCTAAATTACATAATAAATACAAGTCAAGATACCAAATGTCCCTTATTCGGAAAATAAATAATGCGTTTCGAAATAAACAAAGAAAGCAAGTAAACTATCTTGGTTATTGTTAGTAAAATGGCACACAAAATCGTGTAGGAATATTTGGGAATATTTCCAAATTAACAACTGCCACAAATAAATCTCTTTGAAAGCGTTTTGCAATCTCGTTGTCCCGATTTTGTTCATGAAAAAAAATCATATAAACCCTCGTAAAAATATTGTAAACAACATTTAGCTAACGTAGTTTGGAATTAGTTTTAAAAATTCATCCTAACTACGCATTTAAACATCCTACATATACAAATTTAAAAATTTGAATATATTTTTTAAGTTATTTTTATTCATCCCACCGTAATAACACAGCTAGTAAAAACAAAGGTCAACCTTCAAGTATCTTTCTATGGTGATGATATCTAGTACATCGGAAAGGAAGAAGCAAGTGTGAAGGAAATGATCTCGCACGGGCGCGCCGTAACTCAATGGCATGGATTAAACTCGTCTTGGCAATAGGATCGATACAAATAATTAAAATGCAAAGATGAATTCCTTTCGATAATATCGACGTTCAAATGCCTCTCATGTAATCGGAGGTCAACCAGAGGCTGAATTTGCAGAGTGTACATTGTTTATACCTGCAGTTTATTAGACGTTTATACATAGTCCTACTCGTATGGATACGCCGTAAACGTTAAATAATATTAATCAAACGGAATAATAGTGGACGCACAACCGTGGACGTGACGATGTTATTGTTTAAATTAACTTATTACGACTAAAAAAACTTGTCGGCCATTGCTATTTTTATTCTCTATAAAAAGATTATTACAAGCCTTTGACCCGATTTCTTATAGTAGACACAAATGGTCAACGTTCTTGGTTTAACATAACTTAGCTATACCTAGGGTTGCCTTCTAAAACCATTCTAATACATAGCAGTCATAATTGAGATCTTTTACATTTTCGTTTCATGAGATGTCAATATTCGAGAGTGTCATAATATCATCATGGGGAGGGACCGCTAAATTTTGCCTTTACTAATCAATTAAGTTATTTATGAAGCGCCATCATAAATTTACCATTGTCATTTGCTCTTTAACATATTTTAATGCCCAAGAAACAAGGCGTTATAATGTGTTTCGGAATATTTTATATAATTTGGAAAACAACTCTATTCTCGCGACGAAGCGTCGACTCAGCAGATGTCGCGGCGGTCAACCCTGAGATAACATAATTCTCAAGTTACGTCTATTGCTAGAAAAATGTAGGTCGTGTCCGATTTCAAAGCGCAGCGGGACTTGCATAACTCGAGCCTCGCCTCGCCCGCCGTCGACACCCGACTTTCAGTGACATTGAGTCTATCGTATCGACCAAGATTCATTATAAGTATATTTCATCGATAAGATAACACATTATTTCAATCACAATCCAATTGAATCACTGTGTCTTATCTCTCAATGTCATATTATATATTTGTAACCCCGATTTTTGATAACGCCGAACACACAGAAATAATATTCTCATTTTAATATATATTTCGACCATATCTACAGAGTTATGCTTATTTAATAAATAAATCTATACTGACAATGATTATCTAATTAACTTTTGAATACTGAACTGATACAATAACAATTAGTCTAAATGATTATTAATTCCCTGTAATTGGTAAATGAAAATATTGCACACGTGATATTACGTAAATTAAACAGTCAGTACGAAACATATACATCTAGAATGGTACAATATGCGTATTGTAAAGTAAAAGTTTTTTAAACGGGCTGGAAGCAACAAAATGGGCCCCGCCTACGGCTCGACTCGGTCACAAATATGCATTTGCATCATTTTCGTCTGCGCCCGACTCGCGATTATATATTATATTTATAGCCTTGTTCCTCAACGTATGGAGCATTTGCAGTAATTAAAATGCTACTTTATTAGGAACCAACGAAAGCATCGTCTTTATTGTACTGCGCTATACATATTTTCTGATGTACTCAAGTAAACACAAAATGTAGCAAGTATGTGATAGAATATAATAAAATTAACGAGTTGTTTCGGTTTTTAGTATTTATATAATAACAAAAAAAATTAATGGAATACTTTTGAACTACACATCGGAAATATGACAAGTATTTGATCAATATTGTGTTCATTTATTAGCCTCGGTGTAAATATAGATATTAGTGTCGATTTGACATCACCTACGTTACAGCATAAGTTAAGAAAAACTCGAGTAAAAAATGAACGAAATGAAATAAACGTTTATCGATCTCAAAATCTCTAGATGTAGCTTTATCAAAAATTATTTTGTGTCACATGTTTTATCTTTATGTTAAAATTACTTAACTAACAATAATAAGGAAAAACTTATCAAGTTCCAAATGTTAAAGGGCCCAAAAACTTATGAATGAATCGTGCGCGTGTTCTCACGAACGGTGACCTTTGTATTGACATAATTATAAAGTATCGAAGTACTCGACATTCGATGTTTTTCGATCGTTTTACAAGTTTGTTTCATTTTCTTTTAATCTTTAACAGTTTTGTGTTATAAATTACGTAATATAAATGCTATCTACGAGCTACGTAGAACGTCGTAGCATGTCTAACAAATGCGGGGAAGGCACTTAAAGATGCAACAATGTGCAGTAAATAAATAAATAAAATAAAATAAAAAAACAAAACATGCAAACTTAAACAATGTGGGTAGTTAACGATTCAACTGACGACAGTCACATTAACAATACGGCCGGAGCCAGGCACTTGGAGAAATCCGATAATATTTAATTTTGGTAATACAACACAAGTGCGAAACTTATTTAAAACATTGCTAACACGAATCGCGTCGTTCTAAGTGCTTACGGGTTGCGGCCACGCACCGACCTCCTTTCCCCGCTGCACTGGCGCAACGGACAAACAAAATAACTAGACGAAGATGTCGGCGTACGAATTCGTAGCGTAAACTGCGCGTGCGACTTTCACTGCGTTACAAATGCGCGAGCTTGTATCACCGCGTGCGAACCTCGCGGCGCTTTGAATGCTACTGACTGCTGGTAGGTATCGCAGCCTATGGAGGGGCCACCGGCCTTTCTGAGATAACGACATCACCTGATAAAACGTCTGAAATCAACCCCCGCTGTTAGACGTCATACCCTTAGTACTCATCCTTTGTGTGGCATCTCAACATATTTATTATCATGTTTTTCCTCCACGGTATAATTAATCATCGGCTTCAACTCATTATTAATAAATAAATTAAAAACTCCCAATAGATTCTGATATCAATCATTTCTAATATACCTATGTCTTTTAATATAAAATATTTTTGGAGAACGTACATTTCTGTATAAATAAATAGGAAAATATTGAAATTACGTTTTTAATGCCTTGTGTCATAAGTAATCCATTGTATATTTAATAACGTTTTAATTGGTATTGCATCCCACCGATTATTGTATTCAAATCAATTAAATGCCTTTAGCTAAGAATGCATCTAAATGTATAAGATAGACGATAATTATTCTTTATGTGATTTTTATCTTTGGTGAAGTATTAAAAAATCAAAAAAAAATTAAATATTTTTTTCAAGTACGAATTGAAGAGTATAGTCCATTAGTATTATCAATTTAGCTTAAGATTGTGTCCTGACCGTCTTCAGTCACGGTGGCGATTCTCCAGTTAGACTTACAAACTGAGCAAGACACATAAAAGTGCACAAGTGTGTGAACAAGCGCATAGTTTTTTCCTTCAATCTCATAATTCGATAGCAAATCCGAAAAGTAAAATTAATTTAAATTTGTCCCAACCCAGGATTGCTACCCAGGATTTGCAAGTATGATATCTACTACACCAACGAGGCAGTAAAGTTTTGTAGAAAAAATAAATAATCGATTTATTACAAACGATAAAGTCAAGCGCGGTCAAATATCAATCAGGATGAAATGCGGTTATCTCAATGTTCATAATCAAATGTAGTTAAGTAGAACAATCATGAAATCGAGAGTGAAATGTGACAATTTTTTTAAGATAATACGTGACCGAATTCAAAATACGTCTTTGATATAGGTTCTGGTATTAAGATACATATAATTTTTTACAAAAACAAAGCAACACTACTTTGGTTTTCATATTATTTTGTTTTATAGAAATTGCTGTACGCTGTAGATTGCGTATTCAATCGGACAGGCCATGCAAACGCAATAAATCATCCAATACCTTAGTTTTCCACCTTTATTCGAGATATTGACATTATTTTTTCAAATTAATTGAATTTGTCTCTTGAGGTGTGACTTTTTATTAAAAGATTTACCTATGTAATACGTTTACACTCGGCGAGAGTATTGCGTAACAATCATACAAAAAAATGGAAAAAATACAGACACTTTAATTGTCCCTCTGTCCAAGCGTGTGACACAGACTATCATCACAAAACAACGTAAATAGTATTTATATAAAATAGAGAAAAACTTTTAGAAACTTGTTTATTTAAATTAAAATTTGTAGTCAAAATTTTGTATACATAACATTAAAAAGGTTGACAAGAGTTGTAAATATAGATAAATAACTTTGACATTGAATTTACTGAATATAATTAGTCGATATCTTTAACAATCAGTGATATTCATTATGGATTCGCGAAAGGATGTCGTTGAAGAAGTTATTATAAAATAATAAAATATTTTAAAAATATATAAAAAAAGACCTGTTTATTTTGTTAATAATATAGTAGAAATATTACAAAATCCTATGCAGGTCCTCATTATCCATTAGGCAGTTCAACTGCAGTTCCAACCGCCTAGGCAGACCAAACATATAAAAGCTTGTCGCGAAATTTACTTGTGTAGATAAACAACTAAATTAAATAATTTAATGTGAATAATTTTATCTATTATAATTTTCAAACTAAGTAAATACGAGTAGGTAAATATAAATTGTCTCAAATGTAAAATTACGTTATAAGTCAACAGTAAAAGATTTAGTGTTGTAGTGTAAAAGTTATTTTTTTTATTTTAAACGCATTTAAATAAAAATTTAAAAAAATAATTTAATTTGTTTTATTTTTTAATTTGTTTATCAATCAATGAATCAAAAATTTCAAATCGACCGAGACCCTGAGTCCATTTACCAAAACTCGGCTTAATAACATAATTGGGGTTTTCTGTTAACTAATTGGAGTCTTACAGTGTTGTCTTGGACTTTATGTAAAACAGTTAGTCTTGAGCCTTATCTCTCTCCGGATGTATGTAGAGTCGCCACCCTATTCCAGTGGACTAAGAAAGTTCGGAAATAAAAAGTGAGTCCGTTTTACCACCCAAACTTCTGCACTATATTTTATCCTACGCAAACGCGCAGGCTAGTCTCAAACGAGAACAGTGGCCGTGGCCGGAATCGGTTAGGAGGATATCATATTTATGATTGTGTATTCGTATCTTTTATCTTGACAATATTTTTCAAATGAAATATACTCGGATTTTAATAAAATTAAATTCATACATCGTCATTCATCGTTGGTACTTACAACTCAATTGTCGATCAATATCAATTCGTAATATTAATAAAATCACAAATTACTTTTAATTGTGACTTAATTATGTATATATTTAATACAACGTCTGTTACCGAGATTACAGATAAAAAATGTCCAAACATGTATGTAAGTACATATAATTAGCGTTCCATTCACTACTTCATCTGTTATCTGAGTGCATTACTAAATTATCCGACACTTAAAGGGGTCAAGTTCGTTTCGGACCACATTCTCGAGTGTTCCTTAACTCAATTAACTTCTCAGTGGCGCATGCGCACATATTTTTGAAGTAAAAATATTGCAAGCAAATGGGTCATCATCATGTATTTATGGTATAACGTTGTGTCCATATCATACTTAAACAGCAAGACGTATAAATCACTTATTACATTGACAATACACTCATGTATCTTGTGCCTTTCAGCTAACTCACACCTATAAACAGAACAGAACAATATACTTGGCGATCAATAACTGGATATGTGGCACCCACGCCGGCCTACACAAATCTCTGCATCCGATGAATTACAAATATTTAGATTTTTAATTACTATAGTCTCATTAACTCGTGAAATAACTTTATAATTTATTCAACTATATTAATTTATACGTTACGACAACTGTTCGCATTTACACGGCAGGTATTTATGTAAATTATAATCATCTGACCGCAAAATGTCAACAAAAGAATCGTAAGTAACTTCATCTGGCTGTGGTAGTTTGTCCTTGAACTCTAAAAGACTTCCTTTGAATAAATCCAATCTTTAAACGTAATTACTTTACACAGTTACACTAGCGAGCCCTAAGAATTCATTCGAGTTTAAATTATCCATGGTTGTTTCACGCGTTTCATTCGTTTGCTTATACGTACATAACGAAGTGCATCGCATTAACTAAATACCTGTCAAGTAGCGTTGCAGAACTATCGATACTTTGACTATCGATAGTTCACCTCGAAAACTATTCAGGATATCGATAGTACTATCGATAGTATCGTTATGATCAATGCTCTACGTGGGCAATACTATTGATTACGGCAACACTATCAATAGTATCGATAGTATCGCTAGCTCTCTGTAAGCAATATCTTACCTCTGGACTATCGATATGCAACACTACTGTCAAATTTACCGTAGCGGTTAATTTTTATGGTTATCGTTCCTTTTCTCAGGGTCGTCGGATAGATATTATTTAGAATTTAGGAACCTTTATAAATACACAGATTTAGATTATAGTTTTAATGTGAAGATATTTTATTTTATAATTTGTCGGTCGTTTTTGAAAATAACATTTAAAAACAGAAATGCTGCGTATTTAGACTATTTATATATGTAAGTGCACTACAAAATAACTAGAACAAACGAGCCAACTTTAGTATTTTGTGCGTGTGCGAGACAGCTTTGATTGACGCACGCCAAACGTCAAACTACTTTACTAGTATACGCATACTTAGTGACCAACGATTGACCACAATTTTTTTCGATACGTTCTCTCTCGTTCAAGTCGCATTATCTAGCTACGTAGGTATATACCACCGTAAAAACCATTCGGTTCACAATCTCTCGATGGTTTACTCTCGCGAAATAAATTATAATCTAACGGTATTTACAATTTTACGGCGACATATAACGCTTCGTTTGCGTTTTAAGGGTTGGTTGTCGGTATTAGGTATAAAAAGTAGCCTATAGTCTTCCTTGGATTTCAAGCTTGTTTGTGAAAGAGTAACAGACAGACAGTGTTACTTCCGCATTTATAATATTAATATAGATTAATTAATGAAATTAATAATAAAAAATAATCTAGACGTAATGAACACATTATAACACTAGTAAAGTTGTAGTGTTTAGTTCAAAATGGAATTATATAACGTACAGTAAATTGCCGATTAGTAACTTATTGTTATTTAAAATTAAGATAAAAATGCAACTCCGTCCAGACGCATATGTTGAAAATAATCTTTTTTTTTTATTCATTTTAATAAAAATAAAACATTCACACATTTGTATCATTAGATAATGCATAGTGATTTGCACTATTGAATATAAATATAGATTAAACAGTACAATTCGTAGGTAATAACTGTCACAGATAAAAAAAACAGTCGATTAGATACTTATTATATTTCGTATTAGAATCATGTTGCTTAAGTACCAACGTTTAATCCGTTATAAAGTTTCAGCGTAATAGTTACACAACTTGTGCCCTTTTTTGATCTTGACATATGTTATTAAATCAGTGACGTAAGCTTTTAATACATTAATAACACGGACCAACCTTTACCAATCTCACTACGTGATCTTTCATACGCGACAGCTGATAATCGTCATACTAAGATTCATTGTTACAACTTACATTTATATTATAATTAAAATTTGTTAATTTATTACGTTATCGATGAAATACTTGTTAATTTTTTAAATAAATGTATTTCAACTATAATAAAAATTCTATTAAAGTACAGTTTGGGCAAATGCCTCCTATCCTGCTGGATACGCCGTGTAGTAAAATATCATACGACACATGTAGGTTTCCTCACGATGTTATCGTGATTGATGAATAACATTTTAAACGTGAACGAATTCACGGTTCTACTTCTAGTCCGAATTTGAATCTTGGATCGCGTAAGAACCCCGTGTTTAATCATCTAGGTACATAAAATCTATTCTATTCATAAAAGACAATTACTTGAAGAAAACCCTCTTCCGTGAGTCATTTAATTTATGATAGTTATCGTATCCGTGTAATATTCGCACTACCGCATAAGGTTGGGATGTAATAACGTTTAAGTTGTTTCTTAAAAATAATGTAGGGTATAAGCTCGAGTCGTAATAACAAGGTAACGGAACAGAGCGAAGATTAAAAAAAACCGCATCGTTTTATAAAAATCACGCAGTCATTACAAATACGAAGCTGATAAGAATTAATAAAACCGTTAAACTCATTAAATATTATTTTTATCACAGAGTCCTATTCCGACACGTGACGTTAATTGCAAATGTAACGCTGAATGCGTTCCATGCAACCATCAATAAAAGGAAACAAACAAACAAAGTCATGTGAACATAAGTCGGCTAAAACAATATAAGGTTAATGTCTTTGTCTTATGTCGGTCAATAGTGTCACTTAGTGGTGAGCACCGTCGTACAGTACGAACATTGTCCGCTCATTATTGAATAGGTAACGGGGATCCGTCGGGCAAAGAATGAAAGTGTTTCATACAGTACTTTGACTAACTATTTAACTAATGCGGCCAATATTTTGATTCATTGTTTGTCGATCTGATATCATCCTATGTATGTCTGAACTTGTATCGATTGAGAGTGTTTACTGTAATACTTAATGTATAGTGGCATTATCAAGTATTTTCTTATCAAGATTTTTATCATAGTTGCATGATGTCCAACTGTGATATGAACCTGCTATAACCTCTCATAAATCCTATAAACAGAGTGCATATTACATTTTAAATTTCACTCGTATACGTTCAGGACTACAATCAATGAAACTATTTGTACACTAAATAATGTTTCGAGATGTAGAAATATTAAACAAATATATAAGGTCATCAACATCTCACGAATCATTTTTCTATTACCACATTCGAATTCCGAATGAGATTGATTCAATTTTATTGTATCTACGAATAGCACTCAACTGACATTTAGTGCAAAAATCGACAAGTAATATATCTACTGCTTTAACAATCAAAACAGTAAAGCGTGCCTATATTCTAGAAATTAAATGTATTTTCAACGTTGAATGAAAAATATTAGTAATGTGAAATATTCCTTTTAAATCTTCATAGAATAAAGAAACCACTTAATAACAACACGATCTATCTTTTACAAATCTCATACACCAAAAATAGACCAATATATATGATCTTACGATTCAGTTACAGTCGGCTATATAAATTAAATCTAGTTCTGTCATGGTACGCGAAATATAGCAATCTGATGACACGCCATTTGTCAGAAGCGACGGCTATAAATTTGACGGATACGGTGTCAAAATACGTTTTGGAAAGGGTATGACAATTAAGATAAGATTTTTTTGTAAATGACCTGAATACGCTGCCGACTTTTACACTAACTAGTATGCGTGCATACCTCTTAAGTATACATATTTGTAAAAGATCAACATTATTATTAAATTGTTAACTAGTTATCGCCCGCAGCTTTACTCGCGTTTTAGGCATTGGTCGTTAGGTGTTGACATAAAAAATAACGTATGTCCTTCCTTGTGGTTCAAGTTTGCCAAACCTAATTAATTTCGTATCAGGTGTTTGCCCGTGAAAGAGCAAAACACAGACAGTTACTTTCGCATTTATAATATTAGTATAGACTAATATAGATATTGTCCGTGTTCAAATGTACACTTAATTTAATGGCGATCGGTTCAAACGGTTTAATGTATTACAGCGACATCTAGTGGCGAGTGGATTGTATAAAAAACTTCTGAATAATACAATACATATATAAAAATAATAGTGAATACTATTCTAGTTACTATCGTTATAATATAAACAATGAAACATATTTCACACATTATTTCTTGTCTTATTAATAAATGTATATCAAATATATAGCTTATTGTATCGTTACAGTGCAGTAATCTATTACCTTATCGGAAGTAAATAAAACAAAAAAGTCATAAGTACTGAAAACAATGAAGTTATTTACGACCATATTTCCTTATTATCGACATAATTATTCATGAATAACATATTTAATACTCTTAGTGAATATTCAAAATATACCATAAACGTTCCAGTCCTATTTATAAATTCATTACTTCGCGTAACGTAAATGTAAATTAACGAAGGATAACGATGTTTATTAAACAGCATCCAGCTGCGAGTCATCTGCCGCCTTCGGTGCATTTGTTTACCATTCACTACAACACCAAGGTCAGAAGGTGCAGCGTTTAATAACAATTTCATATATCTATAACCTTCGTCGACCTTCACACATTAAAACTTTAATATGAGTCAGTATCGAGTTGTAAAATGAAACGTAGGCTGTACAATTTTATCAGGCTGTCAAAATGCCAATGGAAAACGTGTAAAGTTGGAATAATTGGCAAACTGTTTGCATTTCGCCATAAAAATCGTGCGTATTTCTTCCTCCATCTTTGATGTATACCGACTGAAATTGAAAAACAATGTTCCATATTTAATTTAAAATTGTTGTTGACATCTTCGGGATAATTACAGAAACTTGACAGCAACGTGTATTGATGGCATAAAAATTGGCAATTTTCTCATTGCAAAGACTCGGCGTAATGTAACAGCTTTCAACGAGCCGTGTAAATCAAAATAATCACTCTAGTCAATACATACACTATAATTGCCCTTACTGGTGATTTATGAGCGCAACCACAAAAGTTAAAAGTAATCTAATTTATAATCATTTTTGTAGTTGATAATTATTTATTAATACCATATTTTATTGCAATTTATAATAAATACTTAAATAAATAAATAATAATTCGATAGATGTCATCGCGACGTTTACACACATAAAAAAATTGTGTCAATTATTAAGAGATAAAATATACTAAAATATCGTATTACTTTTAATTCATATACATGTTGAATATGTTTTATATAAAATGATCATTCGTTTTAAATTTCATTACATACATCAAAAGTAAAATCAAAACAGACTGCAACCATGATACTTTTGTTACGAAGGAAACAGAGGGTAACAACACATTTTATTATTTTCAGTCAATGACATGACATTGTCGTCCCGGCTGATCCGACACTCGAAGCTCGAAAAAGTGGTAAAACACTTCAATTCACTTTTGTTTTCTGCAGTGTGAGCATTCTCGGCTTTCATCTTGCACCGAGCTTTGCGCTGCCAAGATCATTATCATGTAGGATCATTTGAAATCTGAGATTCCAGTATACTTTTTCGGCGTGTATCTTCTGATATTATTCTTCATGTTCTTGGTCGATGTCTTCAATCGATTATTTTAACAGTCCATGCCACTTGTAAATCATAATTTTACAAGTGGCATGGACTATTAAAACAAAAAATTAAACCAATTTCCATTAACAGCTCCCATCTCACTATGGTTTCGGCTTCTCTTGTCGTATCTCCAATCTTCTTCGTTACTGCTTTATGGTTCCCCATATTCCGGTTAGTTTGTCAAAACATTATTATTTGTAAATGTACATATATCGTCATAGTGTTAAAACTATATAATTTTATATCAATATAATATATATGATATAATTATATACTGTTAATGAATTTCCTACAATTATGGTACAAAGCAAGTACAAGGCATAACTCCTCCATTCCGTGGTTTAAAACCATTTTGTGTAATGATTCAAGTATTTTAATTTAAACATAATATGATCGAGCGTTACGGTTCAAGAGAGCAATGACAACGCGTTCTGTACAAACATTTCACGTTATCTTGATAAGTTTGCTTGCTTCCAGTATTAAAACAAACAAGACTTCCGAGAAGAAAGATAGTTTGAACGTTTACGTGAACTGGCTAATAAGGTAAAATATTTTTTAAAAAGCGAGTAATCATGTAAACTATCATTTAGTTTTTACCACCAAAAATGGTTGTTTTATTACAAAGTTGCAGCCTATACTCATATAATCTTGATAATACTACCTGCCTTTAAAGATTATATATAAGATTATTTCCAGTAACGGAAGTAGTAGGAGGAGGAGTAGTAGTGATCGAATAATTTACTTTTCTTGTTATTCATAAACTTATTTATGAACAAGGCTGCCTACACCTACATCATCGTTGAGATAATAAACTGTATTACATCCAAATATTTATTTACATGCTATTTGAACTAAATTCAATGAGATATTTATATAGTTATGTTATTATGTCAAATATGTCGTATACGTTTATTTACGACCGCTTATTTTATGAATTTAATAATTAAATAACAAGTTGGTCTATTCCGCTGCATAATATGATCTACCTCTGTGACATAAAAACATACAAACTATAATTTATAACAAAATTAAACAAAGAATTATCGACGATTTAAACAAACAGTATTATTTCACTCAAGAACAATTAAACATTTATATATGTGACTTGGTTTTACAAAATACACAACTTAATATACACGTACATGAAAGAACAGGCTGATTGATAAATGCAAAATAACACACACACACATAAATTATAGCTAATACACCATTTTATAGTATGAAATTTGGTACATTCAAGTAATACACTATTTAAGTTATAGCCTAGTTAATATGTGCTAACCTATCACTGGAAGAAACTCTGGTTTTTCTAGCGTTGAAGTAGGCACAATTATAAATATATGTATGTAAAACTGAAATAGTATCTTCCCACTTTAGGAGAGAATTCGCCGATGAATTACAGGCACGAGGGACAAAACTTTTCGTAATTCCGAAGGTTGGTGGCGCATTTACGGAATGGTTTATATTTCTTACAGCGTAAATGTTTGTGGTACCCGTTTGCCAGTATGTTATAAATAAATTAAAAATATCTGCAATAAAAACATTCTCATCCTTATATCATCGGACACAGACCTACTGAAATCTAGAAATGCGAAATCTAGACAGTAAGTTGCTTTTATGACGTAACATAAGTAACCGACTAAAAAGGGAGGGACCTTCGGGGGTAACAATTTGAAAATATCAACATCAATAGTTTTATATTAAAATATCGAATTAAAAAAAACCTTATATTGTTTTAGCGGTACATTTTTAAAATATAAAAACATTGTTAACGCAGACGATGTCGCTTGAAACAAGTTTTAATATAATTTGAAGTTTTTTCAGTCAAAACAACTAAAGTACTCGTAGTACATATATATCGTGGAAATGTATAGCTTTCTTTTGGCTTCATTCTAATTAAGTTATATTGTTGAAGATAACTTATAGCTGGCGTAAACCTTGATAGTGACGTAGATTTTATTTTCAAACTAATTATTTATGGCCAGTATTAATAACATAAATTTACATGTCAGATTTAATTTTATTAACCTTTTTTATAAATTATCGCTGATTATCCGGTTAGAGTATTATGTATTATGTGAACATCGAAATGGGTCAACGTTCCGAAATCGTTTCACTTCTGTCTCATATACCTAATAATTTCTGTTCTCTTAATGCGAGCGTATCCATTTTTTAAATTAAATCCGTTATAACTCACAAACGACATTACTCTGAGAGCTGACGGACACTTCGACTAATGTCTTAATAAGTAAAACATATATCAATAGTAGTATTTTATATAACTACTGATTTATGTATTATATATTTACTGAGTTACTTGTCGGTTATTCTCGAATCCAAATTCCGATACGGTAATTTATATAATGACGATTCAAAAGTGCCCGTAAGAGCCTACTTGCATTAAGTATAATTACGTTTTAATTTTTCTATCCATTTAATATGATACGTCTGACCTGATAACAAACAAGCTCCTCTACTATACACTGGATCCTAATTATGTTAACAAGATTACTGTAATTAGTTTGACCCAAGTTCCAACTTTATTATAAGCTTAAAGTAGCAGCAATTATCACGAAATGTATGACTTTATAAAGCAATTTTTATTGCACAATAAAAATACGTACAATGAAAATATAAATTTAAAAGATAGGTTTTAAACAATTTCCAAAAGGAACTTCTTAAAATAAGATTTCAATTTAAATAGCCCTGATACAATAAAAGGGTTCCCTGTACTTGACAAGGCATTGTGGTCGCTTACACGAATTAATTAATACTTGTTTCGAAACAAAACTTTTCTGCCTATCGTCCAACAATTGAGGAACTTTAATGAGTTTTCCGGTCTATATAAACGTAAGTATTTACTTTAGTAAGAATAAAGTAAGCGATTCCAACTCTCAAAACTTAAAATAATAAAACTTACAATATAATGTTATATAACATATATGTTAATATATACATAGGTATATGTTTATATTTATGTATTATATGTGAAATTGACAGCCGAGAATGACAAAAATAAAGATCCGAGATGGCCTAGTGGTTAGAACGGTTGCATCTCAATCGATGATAACGAATTTAAACCCAGGCTGAATGAACAACTGAATTTCTATGTGTAATTGGAGTTTATAACACATAGCGTGATCGGTGGTGAAGACAACATATTGAAGAAATCTGCATTGTCTAATTTCAATGACATTCTGCCACATGTGTAGGTATTTACCGAACAGCACTAGGGCAGCGTGGTGGAATTAGCACCAAAACGTCTCCTTAAAGTGGGACATTCACCGGCCATATCTCTACTATGTGTAATTGTTATTATATTTTTCTTCAACCTACCTATTGTATTATTTGCACCATATATTCTCTGATATACTAAGAATTTATTAAAAGAGAATGCCTTTTAGTGCCTGATTTAATAAGTGTAAATCAATAAAAAATATTTACTGCGGAATGTTACCAGTCTTTCCTACAATAGTTACTGCAGAATGTTACTGGTTTTTTCTAGTACTGATATTATAAATGCGAAAGTTCTGTACTCGATAATGAACTCTAAAGAAACATCGACGTCGTTTAGATTGTGGAAATTGACATACAATAATAATATTTATTTTTTATTGAATCTATATTATTATAGCCTTAAAAGAGCCGAGATGGCCCAGTGGTTAGAACACGTGCATCTTAACCGATGATTTCGGGTTCAAACCCAGGCAGGCACCACTGAATTTGATAATTACTTGCGAATTTGAGAAACTGACCATTTACCCTTCAAACCATTACACAGCAATACTTAGTATTTCTGTTTGACAGTAGAACATCAATGACGAGTGGGTGATAACCACGCAGACGGTTGACACAGAGCCCTACCACCAAGTATAATTTTTATTTAATGTCTAAATAATGCTCACAAAAAATATAATACATTTTTAAGAAATTAACATTTCTTTGATTAATTATTATCACGCGTCAATAATTATGATATTTTCAATAATGACAAGTATGAAACTACGTGTTAAAGCAAAGACAGAGGCATAACAGTTATTATTAATAAAAAATACTTATGAGCCCTTTTTATCAAATTGTCGTAAATTTAACCATAATATAAAAATAATAGACATAGCTCACGAACTTCATTATTCCTATAATGAAGCAATTAATATAATTAAATCAATGAGATTTAGATAAAACTTTAATGACGATTGACATCAAAACAATGCATTCAATAAATTTTAATATTCTCTGACAATTAAATTTCCAGAACTTTCTACCAAAAATAAATACCTAATACGTTGATGGAATAAATAAAAAATACATACCCGATAAATCCAAAAAAATTCATCCGTGAAACTAGAACTTGCTTTTAAATATCAAACATTGTTAAACACAAATTAACACATAAAATCTGGTTATTATTTTAATAAATTAAACATAATATCAGTCAACTGCCGTATAACTTATCGACTGATTTTAAACATTATCTTGTACACGTAGCTAATTTAGCGTCGCGATAGTAATTATAATGTGTTATCATTATCAATAATATATTTGAAATTTCGAATTTATAAATCACGAATAAAGATCTACTCTTCATGTACACCGACAATACAGGATATGTTTTTATTCAAAGTCCATAATTATAATTTCGTAATACAATGTCTCTGTAACCAAAAATATATATTAAGTATAATATTATGCATTGTATACTGTATATGAAACGAATTATCTGAGGACTGGTCTTGATATCCAAACTAAAGATTGCGGGATCAGATTTATAAATCTAAAACCAAACAAGCTCTAAGTTCTACGAGAAGTTCTAAATCAAAACATTAATCCTTCGCCTGCAACTAGACTTCATATATTAGTAACAATTAATTCTTCCACCGTTACGTAAAGGTCAACTCTCATCTTGACGTGACGGTACCGAGCTGAAACAACTACGCTGTTCCAATGCTTTAGTGGATTCACATACGGCTGAATTTCATCCGGAACATACCGGTTTCCCCACACACATATCAGGCCACATAGGATCGGTTATAAAATAAATAATAATTTTATATATATAAATATTTTATGCGGCGGGTTTCTGTACTTTCACTATACCTTTATCACCTGACATTACCATGTATGACATATTACGATTAAAAATATTTATGAATCTTGAAGGAGTAATTATTTCCGAGAACACTTATCCTTATCATTGACTTCCTACATTCAGTCATTTATGAATTATTTTACGAAGGAACGTAAAAAAATACTAATCCGCAATACCGACGGTGCATTGCACGCAATTTCAATTAATTTAATTGATATGAAATATCTACTAAATCTAGATAAGAGTTGTGATCTATTTAAAGGTTGATTCGAATGTTACATTAAACTGTATTTGTAAACAATTTGAAGCAATAAAATTTAAACTATCCGCATATGGAGATCTGTTTATTTTATTTCGGTTCTTAGTTGTTTACACAATATATCTAGAGCACTTAATTCTATCGAATTTATTGCAACAGAAGTTAAAATGATTACTTCTTAGTTCCGTGTTTAAACTGAGGACACGTGGCTAACTAACTAACTCAGAGCTCTGGCCAGAACGAATCGTTGTGCTGTTTGCTTTCTGTTTATTTTTTTAAACGAACTGACAGTAGACAAAGTATTTCTACCTGACCTAGGACACCACATCACGACACCATAACACGATCATTATAACAAACCGTAATCACAACTATTATACACCTATATGATAGATATTATAAAATAGTAATGGTTCTCTTGCAAGAGGATGTCCTGGACTCCTTTTAGAAGTGAATGGACGGTAATCTAACAATATCTAGCACATTTATATCCATACAACCGCATTTGTTTGATATTCTTCACGTTTCCTCATTATGTTTCCCTAAACTACCGAGCACGAGAATATGGTGCCTGGATTTTAATCCGAGACAATCATTTCTTCATCAACATGTTGCATCAATATGGTAATTTTAACATAGGATCATTAACTCGATATTTTCTGTGCATGAAAAAAAAAGTTTATTCATCAACGAGTTTATTCAAACTCATGATAACTTAATAGTCACTAATAATGACTAAACGACATACATATTTTTAAACGTTTTCTTTATTATTGTTTGTATTGTCAAAATACATTGATCATCTAAAACACTTCGACTACGTTTAGTTCCACTTTACTAAAACATCGTTACAAAATAATAAAACTCCATAAACGATTTTGTTTGAAAATAATACTTAAACACAAATCGTAAGTATTTTTAGTAACAAGGATTAATGTTAAAACAAGCTTAACACTTTGGAATTATTTAAAAATGAAACAAATTTCTCTTCTAGGAATACCTATAAAATTTAACGAATGATACGTTTGTAATACAACCATCTCAAATATCAATCAATTTTTACTGTGAATGAATTAATATTCGATTAATTTATTCGTATTATCCACAAACTAAATCCGACATAATACCCAAAAGATACGGAATCAATCCGCAATACACGCAGTAATCACACTATACGGGGTATACCGATTGTGCAAATTTAACTCGACGTTTTATCAATATATGACGTAAATGCATCCTATTAGGACCTTGTTAAATAAGTACAAGAAAATCCCCTCGATACTCTTACAAGCACAGTAGTGCGCAGTAAGCAATGATGCATGTCAGACGGATGCGCCTGCCGAGCATCATCTCGAGAGGTGTCCAGCTGGCGCCGCCGCCAATCATTCAATTACACACTTCTCATTGCACCGCTCCGGGCATCAATTACAGAATGGACTCGAATCATCCGGAGATAACGCTTCAAACGGCGAACATGAATCCTTGCATGTTATTTTAAAGTTTCATCTTAAGTTTTAAGGGAACATGAACATGTGCACAAAGTAAAATAGTATTATCTGAATCACAATATATTTAATACTGCAAGAATAATGAGAATGTATAACTCGAAAAGTCTAGAAAGAAAATTCATATAAATTTTGACATGTAAAACAATTTAAACTGACACAATATTTGCAGAAGTCATTCTTCAAACACTTTTAAGTTATCATTTAAGATAATTCTTTCATATTTTTCTATCATTTAAGTTAAAACAGAATATGTCAGCTAAATAGGTAGGTTTGAAAAATATTTGTACGTGACTAAAAGCGCTGTCAACTGCCGTCAGTTGTGAACGTTTTGATTTCCTATAGTGAGAGTTAGCCTTGTAACATTTTTATCTTATCCATTTTCTTTGCAAATTAAACAATGGGAGCAAGCAATATCAGGCAAACATAAAGGAGGGGGCTCGCCTACATTTATCTCAGAACTCTCTTTGTTATCTGTAACATATAATGCGCAGTAGCATTTCGCCTGTCAGAACTAAAACATATAGTCTATTTTGCCACACCGCTTATGAAAGTAGGTTTAGATGTCTCAGGTATATACAGCTGTGTCAATATTGACAATTTCATTAGGAAAATAATAAATCTTCATGATGAATAATATTGCTATATTGACATCAAAGCTGTTTATAACACCATGACTAAGAAGTAGCTGGAATCGAACATTATGTGTTACTTGAATTGGAAGATTTATGTAGATTATGTCAGTGACAAATTTCTCTGAAATGATACCGTAATACGCAATACCGATAAAAAGTGTCAGTTAATCACGAATTTGTTTACAACGCTTCGTAGATGTTTAAATTTCCTTGAACAAAGATATGCTAATCAGTAATCACACAATTGGATGCAATATTGATATGTAAATAAGGAAAGGGAAAATAGATAGAGATGCGACAAAGGCGTAGGTGTGAAATCGATCGGTCGCGGTAGGTGGTCGATGAGACGGTTCGTTTTGTACGGCGCAAGACGCGCGTGACTCTGGTGTTACCCGTTCAATGTGACATGACCTCGTGTACTTGAGCTCGTCACGACTCTAACCCAAAGACAATATTTCGTATGCTTTGTAACTATTCTACGTGATAAATATTATTTTAGAGTCAATGCTCTTTTTTTTCTTCGGACCTTATTACTTTTACGCATAAATTATAATATCGGTTAATTGAAAGAAAAGAAAAACGAAGATTTGATACATAGTATTTACATCAAATAATATTGTAATACATAATTTATTAATATTTTAAAATAAGCTGAAACGCTTTTCTGCGTGGAAATTTTGTATTTGTTTTTTTTTTGTATCACCTAACAGAAACAAAGCCACAAAAACAACATTGCACTCCAGTGCAGTTTGATGGAGTCATAATACCGAAATTCATCCGGCGCATACTGGTTCCATCGGAATATTTTCCATCATCGTCGAGCATGAGACAAATTATAAAATCAAATGAAACTAGTAAAAACTCAGTGGCGAAAAACTTGTCTATTGAGCGTATATGACATTTAAATGTACATTGCAAATGAGTCTGTTACGCAAAAGAAAAGTCATAAATGCCGTACAATTTTCTTATTCAAACACTAGTATCATGATAAATAATAAGCACTAAGATAGACTACAATTTAAGGGAACTAGAGCGGAAGACGACTAACATAGGCTGAATTGCGAATGCAGTCCGGGAGCTACCGTAAAGACCCAACATCACATGTTTTTGCAACAAACGTAGCTCATTTGTGATATAGATACGGAGAAGATGGGACAAAGGAAACAATGCCGGTTAATTCACCCTCCTCCTACCACTTGGTTCGCGATGGTTTGTGCCTAAACATTTTATGTCGGCCAAGGACGGCGTGGCACATGAACTACGGAGCATAGCTCTATAACAAAGAACGCTCCGGGCATGATAAGCGATGCGACTAACGCCACGGAATTAGCAGCGTATAGTTCTCATGAGTTCTAAGACTAGCCTACTTAAAATTCACAAGCCCACTCACAGCCAACTTGAATATCTTATGATTTATTCGAAATGTTCTTCAATTTTCTAACCAATTTTAGAATTTTATTTGTTTTACTATATTTAAATACTTATACGTATCTATGTACAATTACATATATTCCGCTTGATACAGCAACAACATAGAAAAACATAGGTATGAACAAAAAATATTTCCTGATTTCAAAAAGACTTAAAATAAAATAATATTCGAAATATTTATTTCCGATCAATATACTTAGATTAAAAAAAAAAAACAAATCGGAACGTAATATTAATAATATTACGTTATAAATATATGAATAAAAATAATAAACTAACCACACACCATTACGCGGTAATTTAAACTTATAAAAATAATTTTGACACATTATACACACGTAATAAATACCAGGGTCTCAGAAATCGGAAGTAGTAATTTAAATTAAATTAAGTTTACATAATATATACCAGATATGCCTCAGGCACGACTGTTCATTGAGATAAGGGTCTAGTAGTTGGAGCTAATGTACACATAAAAGATCATAAAGGTTACACTACACGTACGTAAATATTTGTACCACTTATTAATATGGAGTGCTGTAGGTAGGAAACTTACTAAAACGCTTTGCTTTCAGTTACAAATGAAATCATTTCTCTGACTAAGACTGAGCTAAATTATATATACCTATTAGTTCTTCTTGATTTTGGTCATTCAATGTCAAGTAAATAATAAATTGCTCTCAAATTATTTATAAACAATTCAGAACAAGGTTAATATTTCAAATGTTTTTTGAGTTAAATCATATCTGTATGTCCATAAGGTTTTTTACGTCTAAAGAGCAACAGGCAAATGGGTCACCAGGTGGCGAGTGGTCTGCGAAGATATAACATTGCCAAAACTAACTAATTTCTTACAATGTCCAAGTGTTAATTACGTGGACTGCTGCCATGCATGCCTAAGGTACCCATTAGCCAGTTACGGGTTATACTAAGTAACATAAAAAATATAACGGAATAACCCGTTACGTTTACCGAGTATTTTTAATCAATTATTTTCGTATATATTTGAAACTTCACTAGTTATATATAAATTCCTTGTTTTAATAATTGCGTTAAGCATAAACTCTTATATCTCGATACAGGATAAATAGAAAAGATAGAGAGTTGGATTTGAAACAAATTGAATTCCCGTTGACAAATGCACCTCCTTTCGCAAAACAAGTATAGCCGACTTCAAGCTCTTTGCCTTGCAAATCGAATCTACAGCCAACTGATTTTGAAAATATTTTCTAGGGAAATAGCGTAACAAATTAAATAAACTATTCCTACAGTTCTGTTCCTTTCATATTTTGTTCTTCTGCGTTTCACTACTTTAATTTTGATTTGGTTCATTTATTTATATTAATATATTTTACCCTAAAAATATATTTTTTAATATTATCATTTACTAATAAAAAATACTTTTCTACTATTTTATAAGATAAAAATGTTTCATTTAGCTGATTCGTAGCATATTGTGGCATAGATTTCATAAATGTTTATCTAAAATGTAACGCAATAGTAAAAACACGCAACGCTATTGTTGAAGGTTTCAAATCATGAGGACAGAATCACAATACGCTTTTAACACCGATCTAATTTCCTGACATTTTTCAGAACATTCTCAAGATGTTGTTAGAGAGCGCAGATATGAGAAAGAAAAATTATAAACCATGTTCGTAGGTAATCATGCGACACACAAAAAGCGTAAAGAGAATTCAAGAGGTGTTGGCTTCCTGTGAAAAAAAGCTTTTAGCGTAAATCGAAAGAGCACTTACTGCCAGTGAAAGGGTCCAGTGATTCCCTCCTTGAGTCGGTCCTTAAGAGAGCGCTGTCGAGAAGGTCCAGGACCGGTAGGTAGCATGCCGGCCCCGGGTGGCACGGTGGTGGATGGCGCACGCGCGGGTGACGACATCGCGAACTTTTAATAGCTGCGCCAGCGCAATATCACACGCGCTTGCACATTAATATGACATCACTGAATCGCCAAGCACCATTACAAACGCGCGCTGCAACATAACAGACCACCAAGCCACATAAATAAAGCGAAGCATCAAAACAAAAATCGAGTAGCCGAATTAAAGAAAGAAAAATCAAATGATTCTACAGAAACAAAATATACAAACATAAATTAGAAATGTGCAGTATATAGCGTGAAAGGTGTAACACATTAAAGTATAACTATTTTTAATGCATATCAATAGCGGATATTAATAATTTTATTCAAATTTCTGAATTTTTGATCGGGTATCATGAAAAATAGTTTTATTTCAATATGTGGTAAACGCAAAAACAAAAAGTACGAAATAACGAAATAATTTTAAGCATTAACAATTACAGCATTTGAAAAGAAAACTCCTCGATCATCTGTATGCTATAGGTAGTTACAATAAAAAAATACGGTTGATAAATTAAATTTTAATTTATCATCATACGCCTTAAATATTTTAATAGCAATGACGCGTTGATGTATGTTTATAATAAGTACTCTTCAGATATTTTTAGGCTATCG
Source organism: Vanessa tameamea (assembly GCF_037043105.1). Lineage (NCBI taxonomy): Eukaryota > Metazoa > Arthropoda > Insecta > Lepidoptera > Nymphalidae > Vanessa > Vanessa tameamea. Next base: position 5,394,660 of record NC_087313.1, on the reverse strand, counting down.
GATTTAAATGTTTATGGACAGGTTTTGAGACGGATACTATGCAGAACATTCCATCGTTGTATCGAACAACAATAACGACACAAAAGTCACTTTATGCATGCCAAACCTGTTTACTGATGTCTTGTACACAAGTATCGTCTACTATTATATTTTAAAGTATTTACATTATACTAAGAATTTAATTAGAAAAAGAAATTTTATGTAAACATAAAATAAATTGAAGACTACATCTTTAAAAATTGTAAATGGAATATTATATATTAGGACCAATAATTTTTATTTAAATTTCATAATAAACTTAATTGTCATGCGATAGTCATGTAAAAGATATCGAATATACATAAAGTATATAAATTATAGTCTTTTTTTTAATAGTAATATTAGTTAACGAATAATGCACAACACGTTATAAAATACAGTGCAAACTATCTCTCAGTGCGCATTACTTGCCTCTCTGTATTGATAATAACGCTACTTAATAATAAACTAAACTAAATATTATTTTCCTCTACGCGTAAATCCTATTATAAATGTTAATACATAATAGTTAATTACTTCCTCAGTCATAACACGAGACACGTCTAAGAATATATGTAACGTGTGAAAAATAAATTATGCATTTCTGCTCCAGCGCTCGGTTTTATGTACATATCCACATATTCATATTTTTGTGTGGGAGTAGCCAGTGTACCTCAAGTAAAGCTTGAGGAAACATTTTAAATCGTTGAGATAAAATATCAGAAACGCACGTATTCTATGCAGTGCTTGAAACAACCATTATCTCATAACATAAACAAGTTCTGGAAGGTAAAATAATAAGAAGTAGGTACCTATGCATTTGATATTCACGTCGTACCGAGTTGTATTGTTTATTTATTCAAAAATCAGATCGATATAACTTAAAATTAATCTTTCCTTATGGTAATATTAAGCTACATTCTTGATTCTACTAAATCGTATAAACACCATGTAGTAAGGGGTAATGGTTTTATTTTTAAACTTTAGGTAAGTAGGTAACACAGCATATTTCAATAATAACATATGCCTATTTGCTACTGAAGTAAATTTAAAAGGGCAATCTATCTTAATAAATTCAACTTAGTATTCATACAAGGGACTGCATACTCGTATTCAATGTCTAATAAATTTATGATGTCGTCACACCATTGTGCAACGTCCGCCCGCGACAATCCATTATCTGACACCACTTCCTCTTGTCGTGCAATATTCTTGAAGTCCCATCTCAACTTAAAGCAATTTGTATTATGTACATCTAAGTGCTAAGATAAAATGTACCACACACATTAAACATATTAGAGCATACGGCAAAGAACAGGTATAAAAAAATATTTTTTGTGTAGGTTTAGGATTTTTCTCACAACGAGCGAAATTTTAATCGATTTGGCTTCGACTGTTTATGTTGAAGACAATTGCATAATACTTTAAAATGTTGATTCCAATCGAATAAGCAACATATCTTTGTAGCTCAAAAAGATAAATTAAAATAGTTAAAATAAATCAAATTTCCTTATTTTGATTTGTAGAATAACTTTATTATATTCCTCTTGCTATAAGTTCAAAATTTAAGTTTGTACAATTATGTTTAGTTACGATTACAGTAAAAACCGGGCGACAGCAAGAGAAGGCAGGTATCGATCGGCCCTAACCTCAGCCCGCGGCGCCCCCGCCCTCACTAGCCCGCGTGCCTTACGTAAGTCCAGCTGATCGCACCCACCCTGTAACCTTGGCAACGAGCTCCGTGCACGCGCTTTTATACATAGTTGAAAACATTCTTCTCTTCGAGGTGTTAAATTTCTAGTAAAATATCTATTTATTTCAGAATGATCATGTTTATTTCGTTTATCAAATATATAAATACATACATAAGACTTCAATACATAAAAGGGGGTTAGATAGCGACAACAGCTCATCCTACCCTACAATGCACTTCAGTCAATTTACATATTAACCTACTTAATACTACAAGTTCTTGACTAGTTACATTAGATAAAACAAACGATTTATCGACTCCGTGGAAATGTTTCGCGGTTAACGTAGTTAATATCGTCGGTAGTTTTATATAACAAGCAATATATTCATTACATAAAATAATTAAATGAATTGAAATATTTAAGTTACTGAGACCCTTTTTATAGTCGTTTCCAAATAGCCGAGGTAACATATAAGTACTTCATCGAACCGAAAGCAGCGGAAACTGAACACAAAAATATAACAAAAACTATCTCCTAACTACGTTGCAAAATAGGATTGACTTTTTCCTTTATTCGATAAGACTTCTATACAACACTTACGTATTGGCTAGAGTACATGAAAGTGAGTTTGCATCATTATAGAGAAATTCCGTAAATGTTAAAAACTAAACAATCTATTCCGTTATTTTGTTAAAATATAACCGTAAAACTATATCGAATACTTTGATACCAAAGCTAATACAAGTCTTACCATATTAGCTTTTGGTTTAAAGACTCAATATGCCCGAAGACTTTCACGAATTATTTTCATTTTCGGTTATAATAATAAAGTTCAAATAATATATTATGTCATAAAATTATATATTTATAATTTTACGGACTTATTTTAAAATATTAGGTTACGACTAACAAAATCAAACGTTCACATGTCGCTCTTATATCACATAACATAAACTAAAACATCAATGCCTAATACTTTCTTTGCTTCTATTTATTTACAATGAGTTGCATCATGATTGAACAGGTCATGTTTAACTAAACAGATGATTCTAACGATACTAAGTGATAACAATGGTTCTATTTTTTTATATGATTAAAATAATAAATGGTAATGAAAACATCCCTAATATGTTAGGTGACTGATTTTATGTGCAGAAGCATCTAGTGTGGTCCATGCATCGATGCAACGAACCAATGTGCGAAATTCGCATGAAGAAGCGCTGACGGTGGGTAAAACGGCATATCGCGCACACGTCTACTTCGATGGCTGGAAACGTGCAACTGTACGAAAGAGAAGAGCGGCGCGGGGAGCGCGGTGTAGGCGGCGCATGACGATGGCGCCCGACGTGGGCCTCACCCTTTCGCCTCCTCTTTATAATCACTGAACGATTTATCGACATCGTTGAAATTTACAATGTCGCCAATAAAATTTATCATAATAAAATATGATAATTAAGCTGCAATGTTTTAAAATGACATAATATAAAGATTAACAACAAAAAAATTGCTAAATGCTAATAATGAATTATATTACTTAATACTCTATCTCAATAGCAAATTGTGATTGATGAATAGTAAGACAATATTTCTCGATTATATCGTTGTTGTTTTAAAAATACGCTGAACTGTATTTGCAACACAAACGTAATATTTAATTTTATTCAATTTTAAATTAGAATACATGTCAATATAAAAGTTTCATTGAAAAAAGTATGGTGTGTAAAATCGGAACAAAAAATCTTTATAATTTTGTAATGATAATTTCTTCTTATACGTACATCAATACTATTCAGACGATTTTTATAAAAAAAAATACAAATAGCAGCAAAGAAATGAAACACTGAAATGAATAAATAACGTAGACACTACTTATACATTTATAGTTTCCGCCAAGACAACGAGCTGTGTCAATTCGTACATAGGTCAGTATAAATATTGATTTTTAAATTACCTACATTTCCTTGCATCAATGGTTTAGTAGCTCGTATTTAGACCATCGATTTACTCTACTTTACAACACCCCATACAATAATGATGGAAGTTAATTTTACTACAATATACTTACTAAAATTTTTGGGACAACAATTAACAGAAATATTTTCAGACATAAGACATTACATACACGAGAAGCACAAGCACATAAGATAATATATACGGATACTTTTTGATCAATTTGAGCACTGGATTGAAAGCACATTTTTTTGATTTTTCAATTTGTTTTTTATTTAGATATTTGCTTATTAATAGGTATTTTATTACATTTACAAAATTAAGTTGGATAACAGGATTGAGGAGTTTCTACCTTAGCTCGGTTATCTTTTCTACTTTCGTTCGACTGAATGTTGACATTAAACATGACAAAATTATCAGTATATCTTTTAAAATTCCATGTACAGCAGATCGATTTCAAATCTAGAAAGGAAACCGTGACGTATTTTTAAACATGAAGTATGAACAAAATTCACGTGAGGTATTACTTTTTCCAAAATCTCAAGATGAAAACCGTAACAACATCAGTGTCGCACTATACGATCTGTAAATTCGTACCAATTGCTCATACATGTTAGGGCACATTTTAGCCCTTTCCTTTGCAGTCAATCATTGAATATATCTGAATGTTCTGGTCGATATATTTCCAATAAAATAATATGTTACATAATAAACTAAATGGAAGATAGTGCCCAACAAATAAAATTCGAATGAAGTTATTTAATTAATAAAATGTAATAAATTACAATACGAAAAAAGTCCCAGTAAGCCTAGAATTGTTGCGAATTATGTAACGCTTTTAATGACACACATAGATAGTATAACAAAAGAAGATTGAAAAAATTAGACCACTGAAGACATTTCAGTTCACATAATATTTCAATTTCATACTGAAGCATGAAATTGAAAAATATGTGAACTGAAATATTTGTTAATTATACATATAATATTGCTTTATAAAATGATGTTCTGAAATGTACAAATGTATAAATTATTATCGTTTGGCTGTGGGTGCAATAAACCTGCTTCTCGATTCATGCGTTGATTCCAGCAATTTAGACTTTTATTTTTTTATTCAATAATATTTCTTGGAAGCAGCCTGCTTAAGTCATATGTTGTAATAAAACTATATTTAAAACAAATGTGGTTAGCTATGGATTTTTTTAAATAACATGACTTTTAAATTCAATTACTTTAAATTTGAAAATTAGGATGTGGCCATCTTTCTAATAGCATTTCTAATTATACAGGATAATGTGACATGATATACACATAATATGTAATCTGTAAAAATATTTAATTAACTAGAAAAGTATTCGGTTTTTTTACTTTAACAGTTTAAAAGGCAGATATAAATATTTAGAATAAAAGAAAATCACGAAGATTTCACTTGTATTTCTCTATTAGAAGATAACAAAAGGTTCATTATCAGCCAGGTTCAACAAACACAAAAATAAAATTGTTATCCGTATTGTGACAGACATCTGTTTGGAAGCTCATTATGTTAACATCATGTAGATTTACACATATAATAATTATTCGACGTTAAGAATTTACATTATAAATAACAAACTAATTAATATAATTAGAAGGAACTTTATAGCTTTTTTAATCACTTACCAACTCTTATGGATTTTTTTATCTTTTTAAAACCTTGACATTTATTACAAGCTTGTTATAATTGTTATTGATAAAACAGACTCAATGTATACAACAATGTTTGCTACTTATTGATAATACATGTAATGAAATATTTAGAGATGATTTTAAAAATAACATGTCTGTTTTGCATATATGTATATTGTAAAATAATTCAGGAGGCAAATGATGAACTTGCTTTCTAAATGATATATAAAAAATAAATATTTTTAGTATTGGTCTCCATATCATTCCATAGCAGATTTATATTTTATAAATATATGTACTTTCTAGAAACTATTACTAAGATTAAAAAATACACATAAAATATTAATGAGGTTTTATAAATAATTAAAATACATAATAAGTTAGTTTTTAATTTTATTAGTCATATAGATAATTAATTTATGTTTTTATACTGTATTTTTCAAATTTATTCGTATTTTTTTTTCTCTTAGTCAACATTTATGTATTTAGTTTTTTCTTATATTTACATATCAGTAACAAAAATATTGTAGTGCTCAAAAGTATACTTACATGTTTTTATAATATGAGGAACTGCTGACGACAATAACAATCACACTAAAATGATAATCAAGTCAGTAAAGCAAAAACATTTTATCCTTGCACCGGTTCATTCGAAATAACATAAAATACTAAATTTATATAAGCACTTTTTAATAGTATGAATTGATTCAAATCAAAAATATTATTTTTTTAGTCGCAAAACATTAGTGATCAATATATAATTTTAAAATCTAATTGTATCAATCCGGTAACTTTATTTACAATAAAACAAAGAAAGTCAATACATAAATTTTAAACAAATCAATTCGAGTACATTTTATAACACAAAGTAATTAGGATGTTTTAACTTGATAAATTGCACTTTTTAAGCAGAAGTCAATAAAAACTAACAGGATTACAGGAACTATATACTTCTGCGCGTATTTGTCAAATTGTCAATTTTTCTCACACTCAAACTACGCTTTTGTCGCTTTTAAAAACAAGGGTGTAAGAGCCATCTAGTTTCAGTACTGTGCATTTATGAAAACGGTTTTGAAACATAAATCCCTACCTTCTATATAATATCCTATAAAGAATGAGTACTTAAATGAAAAAAAGGTAACGATAAATGCTACCATTCCACGCGGTCAGGATTTGTACAGTAACCATTTTTAATTCATATTTGTATATATTTAAGGACTTTATGTTAATTCTTACGATAATTTAATTTTATTTATTATGAACAAAAATAAAATTTCCTAATAAAAATAAAATAGCTACCAATACAATACATGATCTCGTGAAATGGTGGCTAGAAAAGAGAAATGCTATTAGTATTTCTCAGTTGATTTTGATTCTAGTGCTAATATGCTAATTATCAATAATAACTTAATTTAATTAAAATAACAAAAGAAATACATATTCTACTTCAAATAAATCAGCTCATTTTAATAATATTACGGATAATGTTCAAAAATCCTTTCAATGTCAATTTAAAAGCTAAATGTTATTTTCATATTTTAAAAATTAATATATCATTAATTAATATATGTTGGGGTTAGCTCTTCAACCGGTAATCAAATAATGTGGTTGTTTACATAATAACACCAACTATTTTTTTACAACATGAAATAAGAACAAATTAAAAGAACAGTAAGATATATTTATATTACTCACAAAAAAACATACAATTTTTAATTGTTAAAAGAATCATTACATTCAATCATATAACTTGATTGTAACTGCTTGTATTGATTGTACATTTGACGCAAGTTTTACAGTTGCCACAGCGTCCTCTTATTCGCATCCATAGAGTAGAATATACCTCCTTAAAACCTTAAATGTCAATACGTCATTGTCAGTCAAACTTGCAATTTCTATGATGTATATAATTGATTAATTTTTTTTTCTTTCTTTAAATTAATAAGATGTTCCTGTCCTAAATTAGGAAGTAATAAAAATATTTTATTACTTAAAACACATCTACAATTTAATAAGAATAATTCAAAATGTAAATGCAATATTTCTACCTTAATCTTATCTGATCGATTAGATCAGCCTTTGTATTGTTTTTGGAGTAATTATATATTGATAGTGATGATTTAAACAAATCGTACATGCGAAATGTCTACCCTGATTTGTAATGGTGTAGCTGAAACATATCCACTTCATGAATGCGTTTTCATTGGAGATGTTCGAAAGCTCTCTTCGTTACTGAGATTTAACGATGTGACGCGAAAAGATAAACATGGGAATACTGCTTTACATCTAGCAGTAATGCTAGGTCGCAAAGATTGTGTACAACTGTTGTTGGCTCATGGCGCGCCCGTTAAAGTGAAAAATCTTGCTGGTTGGTCACCACTTGCAGAAGCAACTAGCTATGGGGATCGTCAAACGATTTCGTCTCTCGTTCGTAAACTTAAGCAACAAGCACGAGAACAGATGGAGTGTAGAAGACCAGATCTCATCAGAGCTTTGTCTCAGATACAGAACTTTTATATGGAATTGAAGTGGGACTTTCATTCTTGGGTGCCATTGGTGTCCAGAATATTACCCTCGGATGTGTGTAAGATTTATAAATCTGGATCAGGAATCAGATTGGATACAACCTTGGTGGATTTTACAGACATGAAGTGGGAGAGGGGTGACATATCTTTTATTTTCCAAGGAGAAAAACCACCAAGCGAATCACTAACAGTGCTTGATAACAAAGTCAAAGTATTTCAAAAAGTTCGTTATGAAGAAACTGAAAATGAGATTGAAGATGAGGTGGACATAATAATGTCAAGTGATATTTTAGCTGCACAAATGTCCACTAAAGGTATTTCATTTGCAAGAGCTCAGTCAGGCTGGATTTTCCGTGAAGACCGTAAAGAGACTGTGGCTGGTCTATATAAGAGTGATATTTATACAATTACAGGTCTTGTATTGGAGTCACGGAAAAGGAGAGAACATTTGTCTACTGATGACTTGCAAAAGAATAAAGCTATCATAGAGAGTTTGACTAAAGGTAATACCCAACATTTAGATACAAATGGAGAACCTGTAAGGCGAGCTTCTTTGAACCCTCCTCCTGAGAGTGGCATTGATTGGGAAACATACATATCATCACCTGTCGGTCAATATCCTAGCTTGGGGAGGGAACTTGTGTACAAGGAATCATCTAGAAATTTTCGAGCTACTATAGCCATGAGTGATGATTTCCCTTTGAGTGTAGATATGCTTCTGAATGTACTTGAAGTGATTGCTCCCTTTAAACACTTTGCCAAATTACGACAATTTGTTGCTATGAAATTACCAAAAGGATTTCCAGTAAAAATAGACATCCCAATTCTTCCAACTGTTACTGCAAAGATAACATTTCAAAAATTTGATTTTCGTGATGATATACCTGATGATTTGTTTATTATACCAGAAGACTATGTTGAAGATCCGTTACGTTTTCCTGATTTATGACGCTTTGATATTCTAACACTGTTTCAAATTAGTGAAAGACCGATATGGAAACGTGAAGTTAAGTGTGGTCGGGTACGGCGCACCCTTAGTGATAAGCACTACAACAGGTCTACACATGGCCTTCTCACTATTGAGATTCCAATGTTATTTGGCCTTGGTAGTTCTTATTCCAGCCATTACATTCTCTTTGTTGAGTAGAGAAAAATAATATTGATTTGTAAATTTTGTGGTGAATTGTCATGTATTTATGTTAAATAAATGTTTTTATCTTCATTTATAGATCCATTTTTTAATTTTTTGTAAGTAATAATATTACAAGTTTTCAATATTATTAGATAATCTTATTATGGATGATTAGAAATTATTTATTTCAATTAATTGATTTAATAATTTTAATGTGTTATTAAATATTTATTACATTATATATACTTTAGTTTAGGCCATACAGTCTTGTAAACTTTTATTTATACAAATTAGACAATTTTAGAATAAGATGTTACCCCAATACAAGATGGCCTGAATCTAACACACTTAACAAACACTAGGCCTATTTTAAATTATAATGAGGTGTATTTATCATGTTCACTTTCAATGGTGCAACACACATTGCAGTCACAATAATTTATTTCCGGAACTTGTTACTTCAATTACTTTTTGTATAAAAAAATTATAAATAGATTGTTAATATTTTTAAATAATAAAATTTGTTTTATACAGAATGTTTACTTAAACTATGCTATATTTTAAAGTATTGTCACTGCGGCGCCCTCTAAATATAAAACATACACCTCATTTTAAAAGTTCCTGCAATATGCTTGTAGATCATGAATTTCACTTAATATTCTCTTATTTCAAATGACAATGTTTTATTCGTAGATCATTAGATAATATAATTAGTAGTGAATGGAATTTAATATGATGTATTTGTCAGTGTTAGAAATTTACTTCTATGTACCACTCGGATCAGTGATATCACTGATACCAGCCCAATCATTTCAAAGTCCTTGTGCCTTCTGGATTTCTTATTTGTAGTGTGGTGTTGTAAAGAATGTTGCTAATCATTTAAAAACAAAAAAGACCTTTAGAAGTTATTTATAAATGTTTAATATAATGTCATATCCAAATTAGCACATTACTATAAAGTAGAAAATGACTCACATAGTAAATGTACCTGTGTAACTAATATCAATTTTGTGAATATATTAATGTATAAAAATGCATTGTAGCTATTTGACAATAATGTACGAATCCCACCTAATACGCCGTTTAAAAATATATTTTTCTTGCCCATAGTTTACTACTATCTTTATTTTGAAAGATTTTATATATATATATGTATATGTGCTGAAAATTCAATGGTATTAAGAATTTTGAAATGTTGCAATAAATCTTAAAAACAATAGCTTAAGTTTTTCTTTTCGATCAAAATGTATTAAAAACTCCCTCTTAAGAATTTGATTTTGACTATGATTAAAAAGAATATCATGTTTTTATCTAAATTTTATTGAATGTTAAGGATTATTTTAGTAGACTATATAAATATGTACAAGATAAAAAATAGTATTATTATGGGTCCTATAAATAAATATAATTTCGATCAAACCTTGAGTATCTATTATAATATTACAAGATTAAATTATAAATTAAAACGTTCGGGTTTTTGTGGTTTGATTTTTATCGCTGAAAAAGCAAATCAAATAACCCATCTATAAAAAAATCTGTCCATCCATTTGGGAATTACAATGCCACGACAGACGCAGAGATACACAAACATGTCAACCATATACTACCCCTACTTTTGAGGCGTAAAGTCACGCGAACGGAGTCGCAGGCACTAGCTAGTGGTAGAATAAAAATGTATGTTAACATTCAATAATAAAAAACTGAACAAGTTAAAAATATTTATTAGTAAATATAACAAATGATAGCATTTACAGTAAAGTTCAAAACTTAATCTGAAAGCAATCAGAAATATTATAAAAAAATAAATAATTAACTTTCAAAAATATTTACGGGTATCGCCAAGGATGGAAAAAAATAAATATTTAATTCGTTTTTAATCATATTTTTACGTACAAGTGAAAATATCCAGTAAAAATATGCTAATACAATCATTTTGGTTTTTAGAATTTTTACGTCGCTCGTTTATTGGTATATTTTTTAAACAAGTTTTTTTTAGACTCATGTGCAAATACATATATCATTTAAAATATAGGACTGTTTTGTCACCAGTACCAAAAAAACGACCGTCAGGATGAAACTAGTTTAAAATTAAATACAAAGACTTGACCACATATATGCATATTGAATGATAAAAAAAAAAAACTTGATAAAACAATACGCAACGAATGCCGTGTTATCTGTGTTTAGTTCGAATGAATAAAAAACATTTAATTTGAACAGACATCGTGAAATCAATACTCCAGAGAACATACAATATACACAATAGTGTCATGAGATACAATGTTTTACAAAATTAAATGAACATTACAAGCATTGTTTTTGAATATACATACAATAACATTACTCTCGATCGCAAAATGATATTAAGACTATAAATGTTTGAAATTAGCGCTCATAATATCGTAGTCGAATATTTGTTCGGATAATTTAAAACGAAACACCCATCGGCGTCTTTAATAAGCAGGAAATACAATTTTATCTCAATGACTTGCGCGAAGTCAAGGTGGACACCATTATTGGAGCAACCTCTTCCAATCCTAGTGTCACGACGCGCAACGAAATCGAAGAACGTCGCGCTGAAACAATATTATTTAGAAATTAACGTCATACTTTTCATCTATACTTAACATTATAAATTGCTCTTCAACGAACATACTTAACCGAATTTGATGAAATTTGCTATAAAGCTAGCTTGAACTCCCGAGAAGGACATAGAAAAGACAACTCTTTATGCCCTAACAACTGAGGATCGAGCCCTGAACACGATTGAAGCCCCGGACGACATTAAGTCGCCAAGTGTAATATTCTACTATATGCCTTATAAATTCAAAGTTGTCATACACCTTATATTGGAAAGAATCTTTAACTTTGGTGTAAAGAAATACAAACATACCTTGTTCACGTATGTCGTCAATCAACTGTAACAAAAATAAACCGTCAGTAGCTACACATAAACAATTTAAAAAAAAAGTTTAATTAAGGTAATACGGCATTTTAGTGAAATCATATCACCAGTACTGTTATGACAACCGAAGAGTCTCACCGCCTTCTCCTGCACCTTGGGCGCCAGCTGGCGGCGGAAGGCGGCCAGGCGGCGCGTGAACCCCGTGGCGATGCTGACGCCGCTCGCGCTGGACGTCGACGACGCCGAAAACACGCTCTCTGCAATTATTGTTATTCTTACATCTGTAAAGTTACCGATTAGTGTCAATTTAAAAAAAATATGCTTAGAGCCTGTACCTGCTTGATCCATCGTCGAGTCTTTCGCAAGGAATGTTCCATTATTTATTATCCTGTTCATACAAAACGAAATTAATAGCTTATTTTATTTAAGAAATACAATACATACACAACTCTTTCATTCGACGTACAAAAAAGGCAAATTTATACATATGAGTAGCGAGTGATTATCACTCGACGAAAACATAAACCTTCGAATGGTTCTAATACCCTTTCAAGTTGAGGCGTCAAGTTAATACTCGTATGTTTAATTATATATTCGTCAAGAATTTATTCTTACGATATTCGTTCGATAGAACTAAATGCAGCGACTCGAATTCGCTCAGCTGACGGGCTTCAGGCATTCCAGATTAACTAGACAACAGCACGCGTTAGGAATATAATATTGTCACATTAGCAAAAAGCAGTAGAAGCACCTCTGCACGAGCACAAGCAGGCGGCGCTGGTGCGCGGCCAGCAGGCGCTCGAGCTGCGCGGCGGCCAGCAGCGCGGCCAGGCGCGCGGCGGCCGTGGGCGCGGCGGCCGGCAGCTCGGCCAGCGCCTGCAGCGCGCCGTGCGCCGCCTCGCACCAGTCCCGCACGCACAGCGACATCTGCAGCGCACTCGTTCATCAAATTTACGTAGACACGATAACCGATAACTTTTCCGCCATGGAAACGTCTATTATTATTTTTAAAACCATATATATTAATTTAGTCTGAGATTAAAGTTCCTACTGAAGATAAATATTATGAAAAAATTTTTGTATGACTTGTTATTTCATAAGCCCCACCGCCAAGTACTCATTATTCGAATTTACTAGCACTGACGGTTCCATACCATCATACAATACTGAAACTTTTAACAGGTTTAATTTGTACTACAAAGTATTGGTTCTTGCCAAATTTCATGATCCTGGGCAAGGGCACTTGCCGTTTGAAATGAAATTTGGCCTGGACCTAGAATCAAAACCTATACTTGGTTACGTAGCCAGTGTTTTCCCTGTTATTATATATACTATTTACTATAGTTATTCCCTGTGCGAATGTATAAGAAGTGCGACATAAACGGCTTACGGCCATATCTTTTCATTGCGTAGAGATTTAATTTTTCACAGGTCCAAAGGACCGCAGACCGTTTAGTATTAATTTTACATTTATACCACAATGCGCACCTGAGAAAAAAAGGTCGTGACGAACAGACAGACAGATGGACAACGATGTGATCGTATAAGTTTCTTTTTTCCTTTACCACAAAATGAATGATTTTATTATTGCCATAAACAGCTATACTCTATTCCAATAGGAATAGGAGAAAAGATAAACAAACAACTTTGACCTTGAATTGACATGACATTTTAGTTACACCAGTGAGGAGAAAATTATTGAGTGAATGGGTGAAGAATGCTAAGGAACGATATATTTTATTGGTTTTACGTAAATTTTTACTAAAATTTTTATAAAATTAACATTATCTAACTTTCTATATTATATTTCTAAATCATATTATAATCCTTATTATAACCAATTAAATAAATATATATTTAAAAAAAAATCTAAACTGTATGTTAAAACTAAAATAATATATTTTTTATCTGTATAAATGTATTCATTCTCCATTCGTTTAGCGAACATCCTTAGTGAGGCCTCCATTTTAATTGTTCGTTCATCGAAAAATGGCGTTTTGAATGTCGGCAAAACTGTTTTCGTTACTTTGAAAGTCAAATTTAAGTGGATTTACGTAGTTAAGTGAAATATTGTTATATTAAAAGTGAAGATATATTAATCAAGAACTGTTTGTAGTAAATCATAAAGCGGACTTATCAACAAAACACTCGTGATATTGAAAAGTACGGTTTGTTTTGTTTCTTTCCTATTCCCATTGGAATAGAGTATACGTCTTATAGACACGTGTGTCACTTAGAAATAATTATAAATCAAATGTGAATGTAAATTTTAATAAAAACCTGAAATATTCGCCACTCGTCAACTCCCTCTATGAGTTTCTTGGCGCGACGCGCATTATTCTGCACGATTTCGTGCGCCTTCTGCAAGCGACTCTCTTGCTTCTCGAGTCTATCTTTCATGCTGTCTAACTCGTTTTCACACTCTAATCTGCGATACAAGAAATGTCAATTTTATTTTTATTGGTTTTATTGATTACACTGGCATCTATTTTGAATCAACAAAAGTAGCCGTACATAATTGACATAATACGTAATCTGATTAGTATTATAAGTACTGATTTTCTCGTCTTTCATATTATTAGAACAGTCTACATTGTAAGCAGGTAGTTGGTTTACATTTAATTTAAACTTCAATCAACAAGAGACACATAATAATTGAATCAATACATTTAAAAACAATTACAAATACAAAATACAAGAGAAGTTGTACAGGGGCATTTGTGTATAAGAGAAAGCAATCTCCTCGAGACAATCTTTCACGCTAGGACTCGACAGGGTAGAAACGATTTGGAAGTGTCCAGATTAAGCCCGATTAATATTGAATCTTATATAGTAATCATTGAAAAGTCAATTTTTTTACAATAACAACTTGTAAATTTCCCCTGCTGGGCTAAGGTCCCCTCTTTCTTTGAGGAGAAGGTTTGGAGCATAATCCACCACGCTGCTCCAATGCGGGTTGGTGGAATACACATGTGGCAGAATTTCATTGAAATTAGACACATGCAGGTTTCCTCACGATGTTTTCCTTCACCGCCGAGCACGAGACGAATTATAAACACAAATTAAACACATGAAAATTCAGTTGTGCTTGCCCAGGTTTGAACCCGAAATCATCGGTTAAGATGCACGTGTTCCAGCCACTGGGCCATCTGGGCTCTTTAAGAAGTCCGTGTTCGAGACTAATTAAACTTTTCATTTGATTAAGTTAACTTTATTGAAACATTAGCAACTAACTAATAACTCACTCTCTGACTGTTAACTGTTTGTATTTATCAGTGATCATCGTGAGCTTCGAACTGTTTTCATTTAAAACCTGTTCAACTGCAGCGACGTTGGCGTTCAGTTCCTTCAACTCATCCCGTTTAGTGTAGTATTGCTTCGTCAACTCCGAGACCTCTTCCATTTCAGGCGCTGGTAAGTCATGGATACAGTATAAATCAAAAATGTTTAACAAATATTAACATAACATAACAAAACAAAGGAATATAAGAAAAATATGAAATAATTTCCGGAGAAAACTTATAGGGCGTGGCAACTGACTGTCGTCGTCGAGCGGCGCGATGCGGTGCAGGAAGTGCGCGTGCGCGGCGTGCAGCACGCGCAGCGTGGCCTCCAGCGCCGACACGTCGCGCTCGCGCCGCGAGATGTCGGCGTCCAGCGCCGCGCCGCGCGCGCGCAGCTCCGCGCGCTCCGCCGCGAACTGCGCCGCGCGCCGGGGCGGGTCAGTGCGCGTGTGCGCGATAGGTTTAACAGTATCGAAACGTCGCCCAGATATTTAAGTAGGCACGTTCGCCATTGAAACCCGCGGTAAAATACAATAATTTACGTCCTTATCAATAATTATCAATGATGAGAAGGATTCTAGCAATTTTAAAGACGCGTCTGTATACAGACAAAAAATACTTTTTATTTCTAAGCCTGGTACCAGCGAGTTATTTAAATGAGTTGTACTATAAGTGAAGGTAACCTTTATTTTGAAGAATGTCACGGAGAGCTCTTGACCCGCTTCATCTTTTCCTAAAGAAGCAATGAAGATGTCGTATCTGTAATATAAAGTATACATCTTCATCACCTTCATCATTCATAAAAGTCCTTCTACGAGAAATGCAAATAAAGTGAACACAAATTACAAGAAGAGTGTACTTTGGAACAAATATTGTGCGTTGGAAAACAATGGAAAAAACGTTTCGCACTTTACACGATTGTTCACCAAAAGTACTTTAGTCCTAAAAAATAATTGCAAATTTAAGTTTGTCACAAACGATTAGTGAATGTGAAAGTGATCAATGAAAGTAAATGGCATTTCTAAAGGTTAAAATTAGCGGGGCAAACTACTGCTTTTCTATAAAATATGGTTATTATTTAGACAATATCGCTTCTAATTACTCCATACATTCCATACTGCTAAATGTCGCCGACACGAATGGCCAAATATGTAGTGGACACGAAAATTTAAACTAATTTTATAAATCTATCCCACTTGCACTGAGGATATATTACCCGAACAGACCCCCTCGGCCTACCGTTTGACGAGCTGCAGCACGCGCTGCTGCCGCTCGCGGATCTCGCTGCGCAGGCGGCCGCAGTGCTCCAGCAGCGCGCGCCGCTGCACGCCGAACATGTCGCGGCGGGCACTGATCTCCACCAGCCGCTCGTTCATCGCCTGAAACGATATTTATTGGTATATTGAATATATATTGTATATTGCTACTGACGACTACTTCATGGAAGTTCGTGTGCCTCTAACTGGCTATTCAATAGTCAAACAATTCCTTCTCGGTAGAAATATAAACGAGTGTCTCTGTTTATGGTAGGGAGTGAAAAAAAGAAACTATTCCACTCGATAGCGAAAGCGGTCGCTTCTGGCCAAGAACATTGGTATCTATCATCATCAGACCGCGGTGAGGCAAAAGGATCTGTTAGAGGGGCTGACCGCGTCGAGCTGCAGGCGCTGCTTGTCGAGCGTGAAAGCGGCGTCCCCGAGCCCAGCGAGCGCGCGGGAGGCGTGCGCCACGCGCAGGCGCATGAGAGCCTCCTCCACCCGCTGGCGGCGCCACACGTCGCGGGAGGCGCGCACCTCCTTCTCGCCGCCCTCCACGTTCAGCATCGAGGTCTTTAAGCGACTTTGCTGAAAAAACGAAAGGAAGAATTGTGATAGCATTGAAAGTATCTATTACAGCTGAGACACATTTAAACTATATAAGGAAGTCCTTCGTTTAATATTTGGTAACCACAAATGAGGTTATATTTCTAAACATTAACATTGTTAAAATCTAGGGGCGTCCATATTCAGAAATAGTATTAACAGCTCTAAGTGGGGCAGACCGTGCCGGGTTTCCACACGAACGGGGGGTGACTTATTTCTCTAAATTTCTAAATTCTCATGGGGCGGCGGTACCAACGCGGCGTGCAGAGCGTGCCGGTGCTGCAGCTCGCGCGCCAGGCGCCGCATGTCGTCGTGCAGGCGCGCCGCGTGGCGCTCCAGCAGCGCCGCGCGCGCCGCGTGACGCGCCAGCACGTCCTTCAACCTGAAGGGATACTTTGGCTCACCATCTCAACGTCACCCACTCCGGGAGGGTGGCGTTAGGGGTTTGCCCCGTGACAGAGCCAACGGTACGCGCTCCGTCTCTCCGTGCCATGAATGAAAGATTTTTGTTACTAGTGTGTTCTATAAATTGTAAAATATTTAATATTGTTGTTACTCAACCGCATTCAGGCGACTGAGCGAGTTACGATCGAAGATATAAAAGTAATATCGTCGCTAAATAACAAATACCGAGGCACCTTCTTTTTAGTTATTAATAAAAACCAAAATAAAACATTAAATTTTTCGCTGAGTCATATAAAATCAATAGGATCACCCCAGCTCGGGGACCGACCTGTCTTCCCTGGCGGCGAGGTCTGCGGAACACTCGCGCTCGGCCTGCGCCCCCTCCATGTGAGACACTTGAGAGCCGATCGTCTCTACTTGATAGCACTGGAGACATGAACACAATTAATTGTATGTATTCTAAGTAATATAACATTTATTTTCCAGCAGTGAATATATAAAAATATATTTTTCTCCAAAAATAACAATACACGTACAAAATTGTCTGATCAAACGGTTTACGTACAATAGCGTAAAGTGATTCCTTTTGACTTTGCAAGTTTCTTTCGACGCCGCGCTGTTTCGTGTCCAGTTTGCTCATGACCGCCTTAGACGCTGCAGGATTAGTGGTTAGTGTGGCAGAAATGTTAGTGATGATACATCTTTGATTTAATTAGTTAAATAACTACAACCGTACCCATTATTAGCCATTCCATGATATACTGTACAAATCACAAGTCGAAATTATCGACCTTAAATAAACATCATAGCAACAGGGGAGCTAAAGTTCCTTCTAAAACAGTAATTTCAGAAATGCTTCCATTGTATAAACAGCATTGAAATTATAATATTAATATTCATAGAATAAAAAAAATTTTAATGTCAGCTAAGTTTTTCCATACTATAATTCTTCACCATATTTATGATAAAACGTCGCAGTGGTCTTTGTAATTACTTGCATAAGGTAAGCATAAATTACAGAATCTTATGTTTTGGACAAATGTAGGAGATACAATACTTAAGAGATCTTTTCTAATGTTAGAAAGATGATAAAAATGAATTCAAATACACGTATAATCGATTCTTACACTTGAGTTGCATGTGGAACAATTTCTCTTCATTCTTGAGGACCAGAAGCTTCTGTTGCTCGACGAAGGAGCAGTGCATGGCGCGTTGCTGGTTCACTGTCAATTGATTAGCAAATCGCTCCTCCTCCTAATGAATCAAACAAAGTAATTACATAATAAATTTATAGAAAAAAAAGTACGAAAGTAACACCGGCGACAAAAACGCTCAAAACTGAATAAAATCGCTTTGACCTTGAAATGCGATGAGAACATTATACCGTATTCCAACCATAACGGGAGCAAAGCAAAATAAACAACATTTGAGAGCAAATAGACGCGATATCATTGGCCGATTGAGATTCAGATTGAGTAATCTATGGTATTCACTATGGATTTGTGTAAAAATTGCGTTTTGAACGTCGACGAAACTGATATCGGAATTTTGGAATTAAAATTAAAGTGCATATAAGTCGATAAGCGTAATGGTTTTGTATTATAAATAAAGATCTATTGATCATAAACTTATAGGTGTGCACAATATAGTTGAGTTATTAGCAAATCTCATGAAATACGTAAATCTAAGGTTTGTTTATCTTTATTCCTATTTCGACAAGGATTGGCCAAAAGTAAACCGAAAACATTGAAGAACTTGGTGAGAGAACTGAATGAACGAATGAATGAGAGTAAAACGTCGCGCGGCCGGCAAACGAATAGAACGAGGGCAAGCAAACGCAATGACCACACTTACATTTAACATGTCCTCTAACTCTTTAGCCCGTTTCTCAGAACACTTCGATTTATCTGTGGAGTCCAAAAGCTTCTCTTTCAATTCCTTTATCTGTAACAAATTATTAATATTTAAATAAATATTAAAACAAATACTGGGTATGCAAAGACTTAGTAAACCATGTCTACCATAGTTTATAGAAGTATTTTATATAACATATCAGCAGTATATAATAGCAGAAATAGCCTTAGAAATAGACTATCCGGTTGGGCTGTAAGAACTGCAAACTCACCGCAGAGCACGTGCGTCAAATGTCAAAATGATAATAATCATAATACTTATGCGAAACATAAGTTAAGATACGAAATTAATTCTTAAAGAATCGCACGCAATCGCAAGAAGTTCATCCTGAAAGAACCGCCGGAGCCGAATCGGTACAGGGCCGAACCCCGCCCCGCGAAGTCGCCCCGCTACGGCAGCGTGATGGTCTCGAAATATCGTGCGCACTTCTGAGTGTTGCAGCGATGATTCACGACTGATGATGAGGAAAAATATAGCGAGGAAACCTGCGGGTGTCGAGTGAGATTCTATCACATGTAAATATGGATATATTATGTACAATGTGTGATAACATCCGCATTGGAAGAGTGTCTCTGCGGTGAGTTAGAGGGAGTACGTATACATTACTTTACCTTATTGTTGAGCGCGCTGAGTGCAACATCCCTCTTGTGTTGGTCGTCAAGGAACTGCCTGTTCTCCATGTGCAGTTTTTCCAATGCAATACGCATATTACTAAGCTCGCGCTGAAGACTTTGAACCTGAAAAAAAAAATGCTTTCAAAATAATATTCATAAACCCAATAATCAATCACTGTTTATTTAGGTTATCCAAATAAACACAAACATAACTAAATTTTTAAAACAAATTATTAAAAAAATAGAAGCATTTCAATAAAACCGCTTCCAACTGTCATATTTAGTCGTCGACGTCAAATTAACGGTCACACTCATAGTATCTTTCTATGAGAAATGTATGGGATGCTTAAGAGGACAGTCCTTGCGGAACGCCTAAATAGCGCTTACTATTTTCGAAATATCTTAAAACTGGAGCATTGATTATGGATGAAAAAAAACATTCAGTATCTTAAAAGATAGATCTCAAGTTTCACCGCATGATATTTATAAAATTTGTATTAATAACTCAGTAAATTCATCGTCAACATCACTCCAAACGCTGAAATCGACCTTTTCTATTAGCGTTTTTTAAGCTATTTAGCTGCTAGTTTATACATGTATTTTTGGTTAAATGGGGACACAAAAGTGTAAATAATAAGTTCACCGTGTTAAATTTCTATTATATCACATAATATTATAGTAATTTTTATTTAAATATTGCTTACTTTTTGGCATTCGTCGTCCATACTTTTTAGTATGGAGAAAATCATTTGACGGTTTTGACTTATTATTCGACATCGCTGTCAATAAATTTTCAGTCCCTCCCCAGATCTCAAGGTGGGAGCACGTCAGTTTTTATTTCGAGCCGAGTCTTATAATTTCGCGAATCGTCTACGCACACATAGACAAGTTAGCATAAGGGTGGGGCGCGAGTGTCGTGGGATGCAATTGTTAATTTTTACCTTTCAAGATTTATCGACTATTAGTCAAGTCACATATTATTAAGTTAGTTCTTTGATAAATAAATATTTTTGGAATACTTAATAAAAATTGAACGATTTTAATTGGCTTTTTAATTACCCTGTATGAATCTACCCCATGGCGTACGAATTTACCTCATTTACTGTACGAACGTACCCCTACCATACCAATACGTGGGGTACATTCGTACAATTATTTTATGTAGAAAAAAGCCTATAACCCTTTAACCTTTTGTCATAATAGTTTTGGACTTTTTTGTAACAAACTATAATATATTTGTTACACTTAAGCACATAAACTAGGTAAATACGACAATTAATCACATCGTAAAAAAATAAAATCTGAAAAGTGTACGAAGGGTAACTATGTTCCCCTAATGTCGAATTAAAAGTACAAAATTGTAAGGATGAACATAGTGAATACCCGAATGAACCTGAATGTAATGTAATTTTTGCACTATCCTGCTTATTTTTTTCTCTTAATACGAAATTTAAAACAAACGCCAACTCATACCCAAACTCATGTCGTTTAGTTCGTCTGCTTAATTCCTAATTATTTAAATGCTTAATTAAAATAGTGCATAGTGCTAAGCAAAAACGGTTGATATACATTCCATTTTGTACTGATGCTATACTTAGTTAGTACCTTTCATGACCAGATACCGTCAGCGGGCCGCCCCCCTGATTTTTGTGTAATATAAAATAATTTTAATTGACTTGTTTAACCAAGAAGATTTATGTCTTTAGTTTTTAGTTAATTAAAAAAAAACTGATTAATATTTACCTCCATTATTTTTGTTTATAAAATTTAAGTAAGTGATTATTTAATGTGTCTTAACGCCCTAATTCGTTATACCTACCAACCTTAAAATATCCAGAAAATAATAATTTAGTTAGAGGAGTAGAATCAATAAAAATCATAATGTATATGAGGCATCTTAATGCACTCTGACCACACCCTATGCTAACAAATAATTTATAATTGTGTTTGCGAGTGACAACCTTATAGCTAATACATTACTTATAAATAAATGTATTTTTATAAATCCTACGTTATGAACGCGCAATGAAAATTTAATTTATTCGTTGCAACGAAAACAAGCAACTAATTGTCTAGGGGGTGCGTACGATACACTGCACAATGCAAGTGTATTATTGGAAAGTACCTATGTGTGTGTTCTAAAATAAATTCCCACGCTGACAAACTATGCTCTTAAGGCGAAGGCGAGTGTGGCAGACCGTATCAGGCCGTAAGCGCTGATACGATTTAAAAATCGTTACAAATCAAACAAAAGATTAAAGGAGAAATAATTCTACGAAATCAAACTATCAAATATACAATGTACATAACGTATTATATGTACAGTACGTATAACATAACGAAATATTTTCGTAATAATATTCTTTTGAATAAACATTCTGTTATTTGATTATTGTGTTGGACGTGTGGGCGGCGGCGACTCGCCTCGCTGTCGAGACAGGCGTTCTGCTCGGCGACGTGCAGGTGCGCGCGCCGCAGCTGCGCGAGGCGCTGCGCGAGCGCGTCGCAGTCGCGCTGCGCGTCCGCGTTGTTGCCTCGTTGCTGATCGCAGAAGCCCTGCTGCTCGCGACACTGCTCCGCCAGAGTGTTCGCCTCCGTCTCTAGCACTGCGTAATCCTGCAAAAAATATATATATTTATTGATTAGTAATAGGCAACGACGAGGAAACGGCCACCGCCGCGCAGATATTACGATTGTAACAAACGAAAAATATTGCCGTCCATTGTGCTTGCAAATACACTGGTTACTCCAGCCGTAGAACAAATGACAAGTTACGCAGACGATATAAAAATATTTTATTATTTAATTTTTTAGATGACCCATTAGATAGGTTAATAATATAATTTATCAAAGTTTATCCGACTTCTAAATCTGACAATTCTGCAGCGAAGGAGTAAAACCAATATAAAATCTATACTAATATCATAAATGCGAAAGTTACTCTCTGTCTGTTGCTCTTTCTCAGCCAAACCATTGAACCGAATTCGTTGATATTTGGTATGAACCAAGCTTAAACCCTAAGGACGGACATAGGCTACTTTTTTATGCTTAATACTTAACGATCAATCCCTAAAACGCGAGAGGTAAAATATATGTACAGTCAGAATAAGAAAACCTTCGTCAGTTTTCAAATTAATTCCTTTATCAAGTCCTAAACTCTTAGTACCTTTTGAATCTAAAGCACTAAACAGATAACTGCATAATTATATAAAATTAAACTAACATAGTATGATAACTGGGTTCAAAATAGTGTAACATCTTTGGACTACGTCTAGTGTCATATCAACATAAAAACTTTTTTATGGCCTAATTTGTCAATACAAGATTGAAGTTAGATATGATATATTCTACTGAATTGTCAAAGCCTGTCATCGTCATATATTTTCTTGCAATATCTTTTAATCTTAGAAAAAAAACGTTTGTAATATTATTCGGCCGTTATTTTAAGTGACGGTTAATGTAATGACGTGACGTGTGATGAGTGGTTCCATCGCCACCGGGAAGTGGTGGTGATTCCTTGGCCTGCAAAAACGGCGGATAAACCCTATCGATAAATAATAACGATAGAACCAAAGCAGCTGTCGTAGAACATTGCCGAAGTGTCTGGAAGGGCTTCAGAGGAATCGAGATATACTCTCGCCTTGTTGGATCACTGCGACAGCGACTACAAGCTGTGATTGATACGAATGGCGGATATACTCGTTTTTAATAAAATAAATATTATTATTTACTACTTCCGACCTGTGGTTTCACCCGCGTTCCCGAGAGATTTTATGTTTTCCTAGGACAAAAAGTGTCCTATGTTATTCCAGTACATATTCTATCTGTGTGCCAAATTTTATCCAAATCCGTTCAGTAATTTTTACGTGAAAGAATAATAAACATACATCCTAGAGAAATCAGCCAGATCCATACACACAAACTTTCGCTGTCGCGTTTATAACATTAGTAGGAAGTAGGATTACTACTATGCACTCTCTTTTATAAGAGACGAGACAATGTCCTAATCTCCAATGCATTCACGAAGGGCTATGAGGTTTCGTGTAATTATCATCCCTATTGACGGCGACCGACAGCCAACTGGAACAATTAGAGGCTTACTAGATGCGAGTATATATTATTTTATTATAATAGCTTTTAAACGCTATTTTACTCTTTGCTAGGTGCGACTTATAATGACATTGCGACGCAATATGTCAGATCTTAAGGTGACGAATCTTTTCTTACCCCGTCTGTACAGACAATGGGATTGTTCATGGCAGTCTGCTTTGAAGGTAATAGCTAAGGTTTCCTACCTCTCTAATATGTCGTATATCTGTGTCTCGCTGGCGCAGGTTCTCTACAGCATTGGTCCACATCATCATCATTTGTTTCCTTTGCTCCATACCTTCCATGACCTGTATATACATTAAAATATTATGTAAATTTAAGTTAACTGTGTTTCAAAGTTAAATAAATAAAAAGAATATTCTCTTAAGTTCAATATAGCTGCAATTGTTGACTGTTTCAACAAATTAAATCTTTACATATGTTATATATTATAAATATTATCCTATGATTGTCTGTGTTTATAATAAACCTTTTTAATTAAACAATTGTAGAATAACTTGAACAGAAATAATATAATTTATTATAAAACTCTAAAAAATTAACAAATAGCAATAAATTAACAAGCTAGGAAATTTTATTTGATGTACTGACTTTAGTTCAAACATTGGGTTTGTAAATAGATTATAGGTCTATTCACTCACAAGGGTACTGACCTCTATATTAAAATAAATAATTTTGAATGAAATAAATTTAACAAATATAATCTAACTTGTTTGTGTGCTGATGTGAGCCTAATTGTGTCACATACAAATATCTAAATATCCAATAATACTAATGTAGGCCTATATAATAAAATGCAGAGGACCTTTGTGAGTGATATTTACTTATGAATTAAAATTACTACCAATGATATATTGAGTTATAATTTGTTTTGTATATATGATCCAATTAACTCATTCTTAATACTGGAGTTACTGGAATACATCAAAGTTAAGCCTAGAAAATATGCTCAGTAATGAGTTGTCGGTAAAAAGTCACTTACTCAAAGAAGTCTAGAATGCCCATGCCAGAAATTAACAAATGTTGCCAACAAGCAACAACAATTTTTTAGTCATCAACGTGTACAAAGTTATAATTTACCTGAACAGAAATTCTTTCACATGCCCTTTCTTCCGCACTAAGGTTGGACACCACTTGATTAAGGTGCTCTTGCAATTGGTCATGTTCTAATTTCAGTTTCTGTCTCTTTATCTCCAGAGCCTAGAAATTTAACAAAATAAAGATTTCAAATTATAATATATATATATATATATGATTGTTGGCATACATGTTCTTGCTAGCCTAGGACATAATGAAATGTTTGTGAGAGTGTACAATGTCTGGTGAACTAACTTCAGCTAAAAGCAGAGTACCACAATGTTGAAATTGGTATTTAAAATTTGTGTTCTAGTAGAATTTTAAATTTAGCTTTTCTATTACTTTAGCCTTTGAAAGGTCTTGTTTTGTAAACTGTTCTATGGCCGTGATGTCTCCAGAACTGCGTTCAAGGGCTGCCCTCCATTCTTGTAAAGCTCCCCGCTCACCACACACCTCACTTTTTAACGAATCAGCCTTTTTTAATAATCGTGTAATAGAATCTGAAATATATAGCAGTTTTGTTATTATTATTTTTATAATTTATTTATTATCTAATAAAGCAAAATAGATACACTATTTGGTATACAATACTAATAATAATTAATCTTGTTCCCATATTCTTTGTTAAAATGATGATATTTTACTTTGAACTTTATCCGTGCGAGAACTAATGGAACTGGTCTGTTTGTTGCAGTCGACTATATCTCGGTCTAATCTGTCAGCTTCATTGAGTGACAGCTGCCGTAACTTAACTTCTTGTTCCAGCTGTTGTTTGTGTGCAAAAAGTAAACGCTGAAATTTTAAATAAGTTAATTAATTGTTTACAATAACAATTCATAATTCCTAATATATGTATAAATCTAACAGTACTGTATAATATTTTGATGATGATAACTTACAGTATTTTCGTGGTACTCTGATTGAACGTGCTGCTTGTAGTTGTTCAGGTCTTCTCGTTTTTGGTTTTGTGCGATAAGGGCTTCTTTTAAGCGTTGTATCTCATTTTGCCTTTAAAGGTACCACTTTATTAAGTTTAATAATATTTATATACAATAATAACTATGAAAAAAATATGCATACATTTTACCTTTCGATTAAAAGAGTTTCGAAGTTTTGGTTATCAAGGCTTGCTAAAGGTATTCTTGTACCCTGATTCCACCCCAATTCTTCTAAGAGTTGGGCCATGTATCTAGGCACTTTTCCACTTTGTTCACTACTCATTTTTAGAGAAATTAATTAACTAATAGAAAAATAAAATTATTGCTATAACAATGTAACCATGGAATATTAGATCGAAGTTTATTAAAGTCAATAATTTTCGTTTCCTTGACAGATGTACCGCCATAATTCGAAAATTTCAAAACAAAGAAATAAAAAAATATGAAAATAAACAAATGTTCGCACAGATACAGAAAAACATTCTATCGAGGGCAGAGCTAAGATCGTAATATTTTACTTTGTCGGTTTTGTTCGTAAGCGTTCAATTAATTTCATATAATGATGCATTGCATGCATGCATATTGTTGTAAGTTCATTTTATTTATTTATTGTTTACTGAACGTTAGTCGAGTAGATTTATCCAATTTTATGACATAAATATTCTTATGTTTATATTTATTAGCTTATTCGACTATAAATACTAACAAAAAGTCTATTATTTTTTTAGGATTTCAATTATCGGCTAATCTAAAGTATTTTATTTGATTTTATATCAAATAATAAGACACATAGT
Source organism: Vanessa tameamea (assembly GCF_037043105.1). NCBI lineage: Eukaryota > Metazoa > Arthropoda > Insecta > Lepidoptera > Nymphalidae > Vanessa > Vanessa tameamea. Next base: position 5,367,773 of record NC_087313.1, on the reverse strand, counting down.
TTAAATTTTTCTAATGTATTAATTTGGTTCAAAGTAAACAAAAGAGCAACATAGGTGATACTTAGTTTATTCTTACTTATAGTAACAAACTTTCTTCTTAACCTAGTTAGTATTAACCCGTATACAAATACGTAGTTATGCTCTATACTGAATTGTTTTATTTATGTGAAAATATAAACATTTAAATTCAATTTAAATATAATAAAAAACTAAACCATTATACATGGTGTCTCATTATAAAATAAGAATCATTCCAACACTTAATTCATGTATACACACAAAGTTTACGATGTAAAATTTCTTGAAATGCAGCCAAAAGAATAAGCACGCAATCCTCCAAAAATAACTCTCGGGCAGGTTAGTTTCACGCTAACGCTGTAACATATTGCTGATACCGGCTCTAATAAGTTTTTAGCAAATTAATAATATGAGTGCAGACGCTGCAACCTTACCTTGTCCTATATGTTTACACACGGGAGTTTTTGATAATGCGCAATCTCTTAAAGATCGACTCATCTTCGTATCAACTAATAAGATTCTGTGTCCAGTTTGTCAAGAAGAAGTATCGGGTTTAGATAAACTCACCATACATTTATTCAGTCATGTGAAGATTATATCTACACCCGGAAACGTGGAGAAAAGTATTTCGATTTCATCTAAAAATAAGGAAACGACATCAGATCAACAAAAGAAAATGAAACCTATATCCAAAAATAAAGCATCTTTGTCAACAGCGAATATACCAATGAAATATGTTAAGATTTATCCGAAGCTTCCAGTTTTAGCTTTAAGCACTATGCCAATTGTTGAAATATCTCCTAATACGGATTGTAATGTTAACAGTAACAAATCTCTGTTTATACCAAATGTTAAGACAGAAGCTACATTATTACAGACAACTAATAAATGCAATATTTGTGGGTTACAATTTGTAGATACTGACATACTACGGATGCACAAGTGCTTAATTCACAACATTGAGGACAATTCTCAACATACATTTACACGATATAATTGTCACCTATGTACTAAACATTTTAAGATGCGAGGATCTCTGATGGTGCATTTAAGAGTAGCTCATTATGGTTTTACATCTAATAATAGTTCAGAGTCCAGTGATAGTAAGGATAAAACAGAAGCAAGCAAAAACATTGCTATCGAAGATAAACCTATTGCGATTCATAGAGGTGATGGTAAACAATGGCAGTGCGAAGTATGCAGAAAATGCTTTACCACAAAATATTTTCTCAAGAAACATAAACGACTTCATACAGGTTAAAATTAATTGGTGTTAATTTGGGAGGTAAATTACTAACAAAACGTCCTTTCTCACACTTTAGAAATCACAGTTTCACATATTTAGCACTAATTTGTAATTGTCGAGTTAAATACTTATGACATGCTTTATTTACTTTAAATGAATATTTTGTATATACAACACAGTATTACGTGTTAAAAGAATATGTTTTATTATTTTCAGGTGAAACTCCTTACGCGTGTACTCAATGCAACAAAACCTTTACTTTTCAGCAATCTTACCACAAACATCTTTTGTATCATAATGATGAAAAACCTCATACATGCAATTTTTGTGGCCGAGCATTTAAGGAGCTTTCGACTTTACATAACCATCAACGAATTCATACTGGTGAAAAACCTTTTGCGTGTGAAACTTGTGGTGGGTCTTAAACTATAATATTTTAAGCAATAAAAATATATGTGTATCATTAATATATTACCTATTTAAAATACTTATGATACTGATAATTGTGGCAATAAATGACAATTTAAAATATATTTAATTAAACAAATAGACATGTTCTTATGATATTTATACTACTTAATACTAAAAATTACAGGGAAATGCTTTCGACAAAGGGTATCATATCTCGTTCATAGACGTATACATACAGGTGCTATGCCCTATAAATGTACAGCCTGTGAAAAAAGTTTTAGGTATAAAGTAAGTATACCAAATAATTGTATTTTAATGAAGGAGAAATTAATATTGTTTAATAAAAAAAATCATTACAATTTTAGGTATCTCAGCGAACTCACAAATGCTTAGTTCAACCACCAGGTACTGTTGTCAGAAAAGTTGGTGAACTCGTTGAAAAACTTAAAAAGAAACAGGAATCAGACGACAGTAATTTAAATAATAACGTAACAACTGAAAATTTATACGGGAATACTAAATTTGAAGTATCAGAAGTTAATGCTGAATTAGTGCGAACTGGAGCGAAATTGTCATTAGAAGATATGGAATCTGAAAATTTCACTATAATATCAGAAGCCTTTAATGAAAATCACACGCTTTGCTCTAATTACCCGACATCAGCGGCTAACGCCGATTCGAATGAAAAAAATTTAGAAGAACTGAGATCTAATATAGACGAATTTATTGATTCAGTGCCTTTAAATGATAAAAGTATACCATCCCCATCTGAGATTTTGAAAAATTTATGCTTATCTAACGATGAGGACTTTTTATGTTGATATAACAATGAAAATACAAACTACTATGCTATAAATAAAGTTTTTAATGACTCATGATATTATTTGTTAAAATAAAATAAATAAACGATATCAATTTTATGAGAATCTAATTGATTTTTCAACTTTACTTACACACTAGAAACTAAATTATTTAAAACCTGGGCATCTAATGGTTTGTTATAATTCTACTAATACTTCTACTAATTTGATTTTTATTATTAACTGTTGAGAATGTATGTTAAATACATACATTCTCGATAATATTATCGAGAATTTATGCATTGATTGCTATCAATGTATAACCTTTAAAACTTAAAGTTAATTATTATTTTTCGTCAGGACGTTAATATTGTTAATTTTTTTGATGTTTCTCTTTTACATGAAATCTTAGAATTATCAGATAATAAGAGTTTTCATAGTTTTAAGTTAATAAAATTGTGAACTAATAATATATAATAATGTATTTTAAAATTATATTAAATTTGCAATATATTTGTCTTTCGTATTATTATTTGTGCAAGTTATAATTAATATCATTCAGTAACATCCAATATTAAGTAAGTTAGAACAATTTTAATAGAGAATACGTATCAAGGTGATATGTTGTATGATAAAATATTAAGAAAAATTACAAAACCGGTAATATATCACAACCTTATGGTTGATACCGGTTATATTAAATTGATATAGACTACGACGATTGGATTTCTGTTGTTGTGTGCAACATTTGTCTGTGTAGAATTAAGAAAAAAAACGCGTTGGTGTCGGCCAGCTGTTTTTATTCTGATTGTTTGAAAATCAGTGAAAATCATTATGGATCAAAATTGAACAGTGTCATTCATCTTAAAAGGTGTCATTTTGTGAACTGAATGTGTTTGGTTACTTATTCTGAAATTAACACAGTGTTGAGCAAATAATCGATTTAAGGTTTTGTCAAACCAAACGACAATACTACGTTTATAGTAATTTATTACGTCGCAGTTTAGTTTGAAAGCGATGTGTATAAATTAAACTATTGAACTGTGCTTCATTTTATGTGTCGAATCCTGTATAAAATTAACGGATAAAGAACAAGGTAAGGATTTATTGAAACTAACGTTTGTTGATTTTACCCTGCGATTTATGAAGGCCATGCATTGTAATTAAACCTTGATGTTAATACATACTTATTTATGTAACTATTTAGTTAAAATGTTGAGCACATCGGCTACTCAATACAATCAGCATGGTTTATTAATTAGAAAAATGTTCGTGATTTTTATTCATCTACCTGACACCTTCCATTTTGTTTAAAATTTAACAAGACTCAAATCTTTTGTTCTCCGATTTCTGGCATTACTATTTCAAGTCTTTGTATGTATTGTAAAAAAATCCATAAAAACAATAGTGTATTTAAAAATACTATTAATTTAATAGCATTTGAGGATTATTATTTTTTTAGTATTCATCAAAGTAATAATTATTTAATGTAACTTATCTTGAGTAAAATTTTTTATTTTTGTTTTATAAATAAAACAGACATTACATACATGATTTTCAGTTAATCATCTATAATTTAATTAGGACATGTGGCCTGTTTTTTTTTCATTTTACTTAAAAGATATTTCTTTGTCTCGTTACATTTACAGTTTATAATAATTAAACTTATTAAGTATGATTTCTTTGTTTAACAAAGATTGCTATATGATGAGCAATTCCCTTGAAAGTATTAAACAAAGAGCCGAGTTTGCTTTTATAGAATATCTTAATTATTATTGTTTGTGTACCAATGATTACAGATTCTGAATCTACAATCTTTAGTTTAGTTCAAACAACACTAATTTATTTACTTAAATTTTCTTTATAATATAAATTGTGACATTATAGCACACATGCATTCATCCTGTTCTAATTTTTTTTGTCTAGTTTGTTGGATTTTATTTTAAGAATATAGTTGTGATGCATTTTGGTAGATTGTGTACATCACAATATACCTTAGTGCATGCATTTCATAGAACAAAATGATCTAGCAGTTCTCCACATGGTCAAGATATATTGGTGTAGAGTAGTATATATAATTTTGCTAAAATAATGTATTCGAAACCATAAGAAACCATACATGTGATTTCATAAGTGCAATATTATAGATAATTTAGTTAGTGAGTGAACTCACAATTGAGCAATTTTCTATGAAACTGGATTTGAATAGAGCATATTTGATGAATTTAATGTATATTTTTCATTAACAAATGAAAAAGTATCTTTTATTATTATGTTTAAGTGTCTGCGACAATATTTATTATGTTATTGATTTTGGGGAAACCAGAAATTGATCAATTGCGATCTATTATATATATCTTTTAGTGATCTAGTTCATAGGAACAATCATTCCTTTCCCTTTCCAACATTTATTTTGATATTTGTTTTTAGCATATCTCGAGTTATATTTCATTAGTTATTTCTCATACAATCTAAATTTTTATTTAAATCATACTCTTACATTATAGCAGTCTAGTTTATACCTTAAATACATTAATTTAGTATAACCTTACAGATGTAGATTAATAATTTTTTTTTTATTTGAGTAATAAAGAAAAAGCTAATAATTATGATTCATATTAAATCAGTTTTTCTTTGTTCAAGTTACTTAATACTCGATAAAAATAATTTTATTATTTTGTAACTCTTAACAAAAATGACCTCTACTGTGTCGTTATATTAAATCCATACTTAGTGCTATGTATCCTCCAGTTTTATCTTGTTTTTTTTTTTTTTTGAGTTGGCATCCTTATTCTTATATGCAGTTGTTAGTATATTTTATCATAATCTAGGTTGTGATTATTTTCATACTAGATAGGCATAATAACACTGAAAACTTAAATAAATAGTTCTTATATAAAAACATTGACTTTCCTTAAATATGATTCAATAAATTCTAGTAAGTATCTATCAATAGTTATTTTATTATTAAAATAGTCTCTGGTTATTAATCCATATATTTTGATTTTGTTATGTATGGATTAAATTTGTCACATAAATTTCCATAGTCTAAATCAGGGCTATTTGTCTTGCTTAAGCATGGGGTTAAGTTTCCTATTTTAGAAACATACCATTGTGTACTTATAATGATTTAGTTATTTTAATTGTATTTGTTTTTAAACTGTTTTTATTTGTTTCTAATTTATGTGGTTTTTGATGACTGTATGTCATATGAATTTTCGTCACATAGTTTGACCTTAATAATAAAATGTAATTGCATGAATTAAGAAGAACGGAACTTAATTTTTTTTGTTTAAAATAATACATATTATAGAGTAGCAAAGTGACATATTTAATTTGTGCGGGGTACGACGGCAGGGTATCACGGCGCCAGTATCGATCGGGTCTCGGCTGGGCCCGGCTCTGCGCCTCTCGTAATCATCTCTACGAGCATTTATTATTAATAAAAAAAAACTTGTTTGTAAATATTTATGTTATGTATGATGTTTTTAACAAAAAACATTAAAATTCGAATGCGCCAACATTGATATCTTCAACATAAGCACCTGGCTAGGTAGATAGATACCTGACTACGTTCAAAACAGACTTTCTCAAATATCATGTTCTGTAAAAAAGGCTCCGCGGGCCTCAGGTAAAGGTCCTATCAGGTAACCTCCAGGTGTTGAATTACTATTATATTATTTTAAATATCAAACATAAACATCTACAATACATTGTCGACAAAACGGCCACAAATTTTGCCCTTAAAAAATATTGTAAAAAATATTTATATACTTATAAAGCAAGTGCAAATAGCTATGCTTATTTCCTTTTCAGCAATGCTATGTACTTGTGCTGCGAAATGAGCTAAAGTGTAGGATCGAGCCTACGACTTCCACTAGTCAATTCGTATACCGGTGAACGATTGCAACAGTAAAATATACTGCAATATTTGCCATAATGGACCTTAATTAGCATGTTTTGTTTATATCACCCGATTAAAACAACTCAATAGCAACTAAATTCGATTGCTGTTCCATTGCTTACGGCATTGTTGATTCAGTCACGTCTAGTCGTGTGATTAATTCAAATCGTGATTTTAAATATGGCTGAGACAGAAATATACCGTATACAAATATAGATCCTCCCATTGGTTAGGCTATAAATAATGATTGTGTTATTTAGACGTTTACAGTGTGAATATGAAAACTTAATTATTATTTCGATTTTATCACGTGTCCGTTCGTTTATTGTTGCTGGTTTCATATCCCTTCAATATCACCTCTATATCACACAATAGTATTTTATTATTATATAAGTCTAAAACTTTCGCTACGTTGTAAAAAGGTTTTGATAGCGAGTTGACTCAAATGGGTATATAAAATGAAAGTCACATAAATAGGTATTTCCAAATACTTATTAGTATTTAAAGCGATTGATAATATAATAATTATAATATGAAATAATATTTTTAATTCACGTCATACCAAATAACGTAAAGGAAAATGCATAATTATGATATATTATTGCATAAATTAAATACCTAATTTCGCAAGTCGAGAACAATATTGTTCATCGGGATCATAACTCTAGTGTGAATAAGTAATTGTCTCGATATCACTGTCTCGGTCGATATAGGGTGATGTTCCAACTATATGTTTGGTAATTTGACACTCGACAGAAATAGGCCATCACCTGTCCCCCACCAATATTGCTGAATATTGAACGCATATATAGACGTAAATATAACATTCCGCTTCTGCAGATGATATTTATCTTATCTCGACGAAAATGTGTTACACGTTATATTTGAGCTCGTATCTGTTGTTGAATCGCCTATATTTAAATGTAAAACGTATGCACCCACATATTCACATTATTGTTTTACTAATTCGTACCCGCAGATGCGCGTTCGTGCATTTTTCCAGAATAAAAAGTAGCATATATCAATCTCCGGTCCATAAACTATCTCTATGCAAAAAATCATTTTGATCGGTCTCTCCGCCGCTGCGTGAAAGAAGACGCAACAACAAACACACTTTCGCAATTTATAATGACTAAGGTATATTAACTGAAATTTCAACGAAAAGTTAATGTTTTAATGTTCGATAATATGCAACCAGTCATCAATGTACGTAACGTACCTTTTTATTTATGTAATTTTCAAGTTTACCAACGTCCAACATCTACCGTTATGGAAATTGGAGTAGTGAACCATTGAAACGATAAAGTTACATGTTTTAATACTTAAAATATTCCAAGCTGTATTTAAATATATAATTTGAATGCCTAAATTATTTTACAATATTTACTATACATATAAAGCAATGATGTTTAAATTAATTGTTCAAATTAAATTAATTGCAAATACAAAATGATCACAGAGTTATTCTTATACACGAAGTTGAGCGATTATAATCTATGAACGATTTCAAACCAATATTGGCCTACTTACGCACATTGTGTTACGACCCTAGACTTGAACTGAATTATTCACGCCTTAAAGATTACACGTATCTAATGGAAATATATAAGTAATAAGAACGTAAGGACGTAACTTTTTAATTTTTTTATTATAAAAGGAGATTATTAAACCTCATATAATTTGAGGGGTGCTACTATTCTCAAAAAATAAATATATATTGAAGAAAAAAGGGTTTATTTCGGCAAAATGCTATACTAATATCATATGTAATAACAAATAAAATATATTCGGTATTAGATTTTGATTCTATAATACAAGATAAAATGTCTTTTTTGGATTGGTTTTTATTCTGTGGTGCGAGATAGCATTGTGCGCGGAGCACTCGGTTGAGCAAACGGCACAACCAGCTGTCACGAAACCTTTGGCTCCATGTCGGCGCGTTACGACACCATAGCTTTCTCCGTTCACCAACAAAGCTGAGCTTTTCGATTATTTCTTCGCCATTCGCTATAGTTCAAGGCTTTTTAAACTCCCCGTTATTTTTGTTACGGTGATCAACGGTATCTTAGTATAATTTTTGGTTCGTGTATTGTTTTATTTCTTTAATTTATTTGTATTTATCAAAACTGATTTTAATTTTCGCGAGTTTCAAAATATTTAATTATTCGTACATACAATATTATACAATATTATTGCTCTATAATATTGTGGTAGTGATTTTAGTTAAGAAAAGATGTTTAGGTAAGTAAAATGAAGTAGAAATAAGGAGCAATTACTTTAAAAAATAACTACAAGATTTGTTTTGTTTACGCACACACACACACACTTGGTATGTGGTATCTGTAGACTGCAACCCTTTTTACTTCTATCATTACGTAGTTAGTCTTAATTCTATCACTATTTAGTTCTATTTATAGTTATCTGTACAATTCCAGTTCCTACTTCGTTACATTGCAGCGTCAACTACGATATAACCGCTACAAGTATTCATATATCAACTTAAAAGATAAGAGCCACCCCAATGCTCTCAGTTTTGCTAGTACTTTGTTTCTTACGTTCTTTGTTCTACAAGTCTCAAAGTATATCTTTAACCGAGATTTGGGTCACCTTCGTATATATTACGCAATAAAATATTCAGTTTTTAAATAAATTACAACATTATAATTTTATAAGACAGCTTAATACCGATATGTGTTTAACATATAAGTAATAACAATTGTTTATGGGCGTAAAAAAACGAATGCTATAATTGTCATAACATTGTGTCAAACTTTAGTAGTTTGGAATGTTTTGTTTTAAATATTTCTTAAGAGATAATTAAGCAGCGACACCCATTAAGCCAGGATAAGAAAAAATAGAATAACAACAAAAGATAAAAGGCTAAGTATGGAATCGAATTTTGATTGAAAATCGTCTCAAATCACTTCCGATTCAGGAGTTCCAATCGAACGAACGAAAAAATCGAACTATGTGAACGTAGTAGTATTATACACCAACCGATTCCACGGAACACGAATCAGAGAACGCTATTTCAGTCGCATATGTAAGACGGTCGACAAAATTCACTTCCTCTATCAAAAGCAAAACAAATCGTTAAACAGAAACATAATAGAATATATTATACATTGCTGTATTTTTTAGTGTATGTGACACGCAGTAGGTATAAATACGGCGTTGCATGTTGTTTGTGCAGCGCGACCTTGCCAGCGGTAAGACTAGGAGGAAACTGGTTTATAGAGCACTTGACAACGAACAGCACCGTTTTGTTTCTTATAATAAAGCGTATTCGCTTATACCTATGGCATATACGAATCAAGTCGCAATAACACGCGTTCATAGAGTTCCACTAATAAGAATTTTCAGGGTATGTAATTATAATGTAGCAAAACGAAAATAGTTTTATCATATAAATGTAAATAAATAGTGACTGAAGTAGTGTGCGTCGATTTTGTTCGAGTCTTTTCTGATAGCGAAACTAAACAATAATATTATTATCTTCCAGATGGAAGTATAGCGTTTGATATAAATTAACTAAGGGGAAATTTTTAGTTGGTTTTTGCTTTTTATTATTATTTGCAGTTGTTAAATGGAAGGGTCGATTGAGAGTTCGTTGAACCTGTAGGGATCCGTAGTCGCGTGTGTTTCGATGTCGGCGGGGGCGCGGGCGCTGCACTGGGCCGGTCGTTGACTCCCCCTTGCTGCACTCGTGTGAAATACAGATTGATTTTGTTACATTCTCGGTCTCCCTTCGGTCCATTGTTGAGTAGAACACTTCATATTTCCGAATGTCATCTATGAAATCGATATTAAAATTTAAAAAATACCTTTTTAATGGTAGCGTTAACGATATCTATTTATAGTGTAAAGGCGAATCACCATCTATAACAGCACATGCTTAACCACCGACGTAACTGTTTAAGGAGTGGAGGTAAACCGATGCATACATAGCAGTGCTAGTTAAAGACTGGAATTGTGCATCTCGAATATTAACCAGGAAAGACAACTATAATATAGCAACGACCGCAAGCCTTACCGCAAACCTATTACTGGGGAGCAAATATTAACAAATCCTTAACAATCTAGGACAGCGTTTAAAAGCATTGAATACGAAATCATTGGACAATTACTGCGTGCACAAAATTAGATCCAATCCTAGACGTGCACTTTTCCTTTGTATGAGTTTGGAAAGCATATAATTTTGTGACACAACTCAAAGAATATGCCACCCCCGACAATTTTTCTCAATCGAAGTAAAGTAAAGTAAATTTTCCATGAATTTTGCGAATACTACACTCGAATACTTATCATTAATGTGATTCGAATGCATTGAAAATATTTGAATGCAATCGCGTTATTATTCTGACCATATTACTAGTCCCAGTTCCAGGTTATACTCATAAATATTCACACGAAGTGATTTCCATCTGACTTGTGCCCTATAGAGTCGAACGAGTATCATATTTGGTGGGGAATAACGCTATCTATTGTACGTTTAATATATAACAGTGACCGAAACGTCCAGACTAAAGCATCAATTTAGACATAACGAGTATTTGATAAGATGACACCGGCAGTCTGACAATAATGCAAATTTGCTTATGAACTTTATAAGTACAAGTAACGATTCAATAGCATATAATACATAAATATTTTAATTACAAATTGTATTGAAATCTTCTTTGGCGAGGGTAACATTTCGAGGTCGTTGTCGCCTGCAACGTTTCAAATAACGTTTCTGACGCTTTTTAAAGCTTACTTCTGCCATGTTCAATGACTTTTTCTTTTTTTTTTTTTCAAATGCATGTCCATGTATAAAAACAGACTGTCTTTTAAACATAATAAGGATATGTAACGACATAAAACAGAACGATAATATAACAATTTTGAATTCAAAATCGTTTTGTGTAACGCTTAGTGACGGTGTCAGGGATAATATTTTATCTCGAGGTAAGCGGGGTTCAGTCCTGTCTGCAGCTCAGTCAGGTTGTCGACCATCGGCCTTGGGGTGCAGCCCCAACCATCTCAAAATACCCAGTGTATACCGTATATTAATTTATTCCTATAACGTTTTACTTTCCAAAGCTTACTCGATGAATTCAAATATAAAGATAATAATTAGCGCTTTAATGTCTGCAATTCCCGTTTTCACTTTCGTTTTAATATTCTAAATCAATAATTGTATTAAATTTTTATTTAAATATTGTATTGATTGTTATGTAATATAATATATTATATTTAGTTTGTATAGTCATCGTTTGTGTTCTACTTCTCGGTGGAGTCTACATTCCGTAGCGTATATATGTATAGCATTACGTTTAAGAGTTAAACAAAATTTAAAAATTTCAAGTTATATTATAAAATAGATAAAACATGTACATCATTTTATTTGCACTAGTACCGCTTGTAAAATAAGCAATTTTTTATTTACTTGAAAAATCATCCTTTTTTGTACCTTTCGAAAAATAAAAATATAAGATATTGAATTTTTGCATAATTATAATTTAAAAAATGGTAGGTTGTTTCGATGTTCACGTATCTATTGAATTTGAAATCAGTATATAATCTCAGCTATAATCAATATTACAAAAGTAACTATATCTTTCAGTTACACTAAAATTACTAAACCACTGAATCGATCGTAATAAAATTTAACATAGAGGTAGCCTGAAACCTGGATAAGTATAAACGGTATGGAGTCGTGACGAACAGCTGCTCTGATTAAGAATCATACATTTAACTGACCAACATTAAAAACGAGACAATGCCATTAAAAATACGTACTGTGAAAATGAAACGAACATACAACCACTTTTTTTATATCGGTTAAACAATTAAGTCGCTTACTTTTTACAACGATTCTTTGAAAACGGTCACGTCACGCAGCAATAACAATGAATCAGTGAATTCGTTATTTTAATTCCTTGTCGTTCGTTAAATCGAACTGATTCAATACTCTTGTGTACGTCATGTTCGGAAACCCCATTTCTTATCCATTTATTCTATAACTACCTGTTTTTCACGGATAACAAAAGCCGAGACGTACGATGGCCTACCTACCTGCATTCGACTGTTTATAATTCTGGTTTATTTTTCGTGCTGCTATCGACCCAAGATCGACTCGAGCAAGCGAGTTTATTTTAAACTGGTTGAAGTTGTTCTGCTAGCTTCTTTGATACCGTTGATCGATTGTAATTAGATGTTAAATGTTTGCTAAGATAGTAATATTGCTGTAATGTATAGAAAAAAATTTGATAAACATTCGTTTATGTGTCGCGTAGTTGTCATTTGACTAATATTTTTTACTGATATCAGTTATATATTCTCTGCAGACTTGCGTCCGTGCCTTTATGATTTTCTTTTTATATTAAATATAGTAATCAACAGGCTCAGTTACATTCTCAAACATAATACATATTTTGTTTCACAAAAAAATAACCTTTGTTATTGCATACTCTGCCTACGTACCATGTATTTTATTTTTTTATGTTCAATAGATTTGACGTGACTGAATTCAACCAAACACAAACTTTCATAAGTACATACAAACTTGATATATTAGAATTTACATTGGCTTAATATTGTTACGCAAGTTTCTTAAATGTCACTGTTAAGTACTACTAGTTTCTTGGTCTAGTACGTCCCGTTTTAATCGTCCGCGTTAGCAAAAAACCTAAAACGTGCAGGCTTGTTGTGTTGCTGTGGTGCGGTCAGTCAGTCAGTAACCATCGCCAGTGGCTCTTTGCTCCACCTCTCACGAAACGCAATGTAAACATGTATCACATAGTTTATGCATGTAACACACTCATGTAAGTAAGTAGGTAACTAAGTAGGTACCTAATATAGGCACTCACTATTTCCAAATGTATGCAGAACTCTCAATTCACCCATAACCTAACTATTTATTTCATAGCATTGTAGGTATTACACCGAAATTAACATGTATTATGACTTAGCGATAAGCGAAGGTTTATGGAGATTTCGGTTAGGAGGTCGAACACGAATAAGTAGTATAAAATGACTTCTTAATTTCTTTCGGTTTGAGCATAATTAATATATATTTAAATAAATGAGTAATCTTTAGGCATTAAAATTTTAAAATTGATTTTCCTATCTGTAATTTAGGTTACAATCACTATGAAAAAATCTACGTAATGCTTTGTACGTTATTTACTTACCTATTAATTATTATATCGCAAAAAAAATATATTCTTATCATTAATGGTGTTGTATGTGTTCAAAACTATGTATTCCGCAAACAGTATCTACCTCTATTAATATACATGCATATTGTCGATACATATTTCTACTACGTCATTTATGTATTGTATTTTATACATGTTGTTATTGTTCTAGTTATAATTTTCATGTTGGCAAAGGTAGTGGCATTGCCATTTATAATAAATGTTACCAGCATCTATAAACATGCACTTATTTAGTAGTTCCTTTTTTTTATTTTAGCCAAATATTCACCTGTATTCATCATTTCAATATAAATGATTTAAAAGACATATTGTTATTTAATAACCTAAAAAATATATGTTTAATGCGGTGTTACGATTTTAAACTAAATTTAGAAAAAAACAATTCAATATTACTTTAAATTAAAGATTAAAATTTAATTATGATTTTATTAAAAACTGAATAAGAAGTAGTAGATATGCAAATATATTATAGATATGTATAATATAATAAATTAAAAAAAAAACACTATTTCCTAAGCAGCACTTGTTTATTCGATTTTTTTGACAGAGTGAATTAATTTAAATCGTGCATTAAATAATATTGAATAATTTGTTAGATAGTGAAGGGTTTTAAAAATGTGAATTAGTTTGTATAGAAAATCAATAGTTGTTCATGGTAGGATTTTAGTTTGGTATGCTGGCAACATTTTATTTCTTTGACAGGCAGCCAGCTGTATGCAAGTAGAAAAATAAGTCGAAAAGTGTAGCTGTCCTTGATGTGTCATCTATCACGATAATTTCTATGAAACGTGGTGTTAAAATATTTCAGATATTTACGTAAAAGCACGTTTTATGCAGTTAATCAAAATATTTTCATTAGGGTCTCGTCACAAATACTCGTAACATAAGAAGCCTGCTCGGGTGGCAGCAAGTGGTACTAATTAATTGTTGAAATGTTTATGTAACGCAGCGTTATTCATGTTGCTGAGTATGCATTTATCTTTGTTCCAGTTAAGCCGAGAGTGAACAGCAGTAGTGTAAAGATTGAGCAAGATCCAGTGAGTGTGACTGTTCTCTAGTGCTTTGTGGTGATGTGTTTGTGATACGGCTGAAGGTGGTGAATGCTGAGGCAGCGGTATAGCGCTCGCCCGGGCATGGTGCCGGATAGGTAGCGGGCGCGGGCGGCCTCCGCAGGCCCCACACAAGCAGCCGCGTGTCTTCCAGCGTCGTCTATGGCCGAGCAACAAATTACACCGTCGTCGCACTCTGCACTCACGAGAGAGTCCAGCAGGTAACTCCATTAACAATGACATGCTTCACTTTACTCAATATTGTACAGTGGCCTGGGAGCGGGCTTATTTCACATAATACACAGTCTCTGGTTACTCAACATTTTGTAAATAATTATTGAAGTATGATTAGTCATACCACTCTCTATATGTATAAAGCTTAATTTTAAACTTTCTTTTTCTCTATTTTATTATATAAAGGAATAGTAGCAATGCCACATAAGGAATTAATAATATTTATATTTACTTCATAAAAGCTTATGTTAGAGGTGGAGAGGGCAAAAGGCCAAGGGGTCAGGATCGAAACCGTGACTTTACATCACTAGGTCGCCCATAAACCATTGTGCTATTATCGCTTAAAGATTTAATTGAATGTTTTTATATTAATAATATCAAAGAATTTATTGAATATAAATATAATATAATATTGGTTTATTTTTTATAATCCATAAGCAAGTGTAATGCTTGTATTTGTATGAATAGTTTTTGGTTTGATTAAGATATTTTAATATACCAAATGTGATCTAAATTATCTAAATTTGTCGATAATTATCTGATATTTGCATAGGATGCAAGTTTGAGCTGTTGATTGTACAAATACATTGAAATTTACACATTTTGCTTGATTTTTTTAATTGTATAGATAAGCATAATTCGCAAAATAAAAAAAATTAAAAAGTTCTGTTGGTGTGGATACAGCAGATTTTTCTGATGACTACTTTTATTTTTATGTTCAAAACTGTAAATTCATACAGCAAAATACAACAGATACTTTTGTTTGCATATTAATTTTGTTATGTGAGTCATTAATCTCTTTTTTTATATATTTTTTTGTAGTTTTGACATTTTAACCTTATGTCAATGTTGATTCTCCTCAATAGTAATGGCGGCCTTAGCCCAGCTGTGGTACATTTATGAGCTGTAACTTTGCTTTTAACTTACAATGTTGATGATGAATGTAATAAGAAGTTATACATTTTATATAATGTATATACCAGATATACATTTTTAAACCTTAGGTTATAATTATGTGTAAACTTAGTGTAATCAATGACATTTGACAAACCTCATAACTGTTTACCTTTTGTGTCATTAAAATGGGTGATAATAGTTCTGATATGTTTTGATCATTTACCTGTCTTTATATTCATAAAATACTAAATAAATCAGCTTGATAGGATTACTCATAAGCTCATATATCATTCAATGATAATATTTTTAAGATTCATCATAGTTAAATAATTAATCATTTCTCAGCAGGAGACCAACATTTAAAAAGACATGCCTTGGCCCATATTTTGGCTCTATGCATGCATTTTGTTCTATCAATCAAATTAATATTATTACATTATTTTCATATTTCTTAATTTTATTTATTCCAAAGCAAAGTTATTATTAATAGTATTTAACAATAATAATTAGACTATCAATGTAAATTATTGTTTGCTTACAAATAATTATATTTATAATGAAAATATGATATTCTAATGATACGAATATCATACTAATGTTTTGTCTATTAGTTAATGATAAGTGGAATGATTAACAATAATTATGCATTAGGCAGTTTGAAATGACCAGGTATCAACTAAAGATATGTAAACACAATAGAATTAAATTACAGATGACAAATATTGTGTTATAACTAAACAATTTTGAAATTGTTTATGTTTAATCATTATACGTCTGGTTCAGGTCTTCTCCTAGCAGGGTGGTGGGCGGTCGGTGGTTGCGTCAAGTGCGTAAAGCAAGCCGCAGTCGTCGGAGCAGACGTAACGTGACATCGCCTTTACCACGCACCAGCCGACATTCTTCTGGCCGTAACTTCGACGCCGAGCCGCGGACGCAAGTTGAACTTCGCAGAAGTTCACGCCTCGTTAATACATTACCGCGTTCAGACTATTCTCTCTCTGAACGCTGGTCCTACGGAACAGACGTTTACGAAACTCGTTACGATACCACAGATTACAAACACGGAGACACATCTAAGCTTTCAAGCAGTCCACCCAAACGCGGACGGACGTCGTCGCATGACAGGAAAAAACAGAAAAGTCATAACACATCAAATAGCAACACGAAAGACGAGTGTGTCGCGTATTGCACACGTTCTCGTACTGCACTTAAATCGGGTGAGAGTGTTAGTGAACTGGTCCCGAACAATTTAAAAGCAAACTCGGTTACGCGCAACACATCAAATCAAAGCCCTGTAGAGGCTCCGACTCAGCAACCACTACTGAATCAGACAGAGGGAGGTTTACTTCCTCTAGACGAAAGGGACTACGCGTATTCGCCTTTCAGCTCCTCGACTATCACAGAGCTACTCGATTCTGACTACTCCGTTTACAGTCCTACAGCGAACCGTAGAAAGGGGAAAAAGAGGAAACGTTCGTCACATCGTTCGTTGTCACACAGAAAAAGCAATTGCTTTGTTGACTTAGAGGAGTGCAGAAAGAAATTTAAAATAGACTCGCACAAGGAGCTTGCGGAGACCAATAAAAGCGACGCTACTGACAGTCGAACCCCCGACTACGAACTTGAAAAAGGAGAAGCATTTTCTGCACAAGCTTCCTGCACTTACCGGCTACGTAATCGGCACAATCGCGATCTTGGACCACCAACCTCTACTGTTATTAGTGATAATACAGGTAATAATAGATTCACTTTACACGTTTCTTTCGTTTCCTAATACAATATTTATTTTCTATTTTACTCATAATACTCGAATTTCGATTTTTTTTAATACCGAGCATCGACGAAACGTATCATTGCAATTTCGATTCACTCATTTTGATATTCAAAGTGCAGCTCCGTCTTAAGCACAACAAGGGTGCAGGGAGTGTTGGCGATCTAACCAACCTGGCCTCCTTAAAAAAATTTAATGTCTCTTAAACTCTCATTGATGGTCCAAAAGTTAAGACCGTTAAGACGGACTTGTCAATGTAACAGCTATACGACATGACTGGAAAAAGATTAGGCATAGGATCAAAGGTTTTATGACTAAATCATTACGTACTGTTATTAAGACTTCCTTTACAAAAAATAGTTACCATATAATTTTTACTGGTCCGATCTGAGATAAGAACCAGGGTCGTCGTTATATGCGGTCGTATAAGTTAGCCACCAGACCAACGAGGCAGTTAACACACATTGCCGAATACACACACACTCAAACACACAAGCATTTTGATACATTAAAATTGAAGCTTGCTAAGTGGCTTATCAGACATTCTTATCATCCATCAAGTGCACCCATTATTGTAGATAATGTAAATAATAATTGTGTATTATTATAGCGAGTCCGTCAACGAGCGACGTGGTGCACACGCAGACAGCAGCAGAACGTAAGAGCTTCGCAGATTTCAGAGGAAGGACCACCACTCCACCACCATTCAGGGATTTACAAGGTAAGGATAGGTTAAAACATGTGTCTTCCTCTTTTGATTGTCAAATCAATAATGACAGATCGAGTCAAATCGGGGTTTAACTAAATATTCGTTAAACAAGACTGAATATTATGTAAAGATGTTATTAACTAATTAATTATGTAGGTAACTAATTCCTAATATTTTTTGTTAATAAAATTAATCTTGTCCACAGAAGCTAGCTCGTCTAAAGACCACCATTCTGACAGCAAACTATTAATAGTTCCCCGTGATCTTCCATACTTACGTCAAACTAACGCAAGAAGGGTATGTCTTGTTTTTATACTTAATGCCATGCAAAATCAGTAGTGGGTTTTCATATTCAATATCTTTACATTCAATCTGCTGATGTGGCTGCATAGTAATGATACTACTGCCCATTGTTAAATGCTAAGTGGCAGACACCCCTGACGCTGATGGCTAAAATCGGTGAGGCAGGCCAGCCAGGGTTCAATTTATTTGTAAATTTTATGGTAATAGTTATGGTATGTGAATGCGTGTGTATTTGCAGTACACACGCATTCACGGACGTAAACATTGTTAATGTAAGCATAGCCTGCAATGTAAACCAGCCATTTGGAGGTTTTTATATATTTTCAAAAGTATTGGTTTATTTTTTTTTGATTCAGTCAATATTGTTAACTCAAAACTTTTGAATACAAAAATGATTAATTAATGAAAATGTAAATAATTTTTTTATATGTTTAGGCAAATAAATATGACTACATTGCTCTTTGTTTACAGAGTATCGCTGCTGCAACGGGTGCGACCCTGGGTGCTTGCTTGACGAGGGGGGCCAGTACTTCTCAGCGTCAGAGACAGGATACTGCATCTAAGAGACAGGTACCATATTTATTACATGTCGAAATAGAAGAATACACTCTTATTAGCACATG
The DNA here is from genome assembly GCF_037043105.1 of Vanessa tameamea. NCBI lineage: Eukaryota > Metazoa > Arthropoda > Insecta > Lepidoptera > Nymphalidae > Vanessa > Vanessa tameamea. Next base: position 5,348,606 of record NC_087313.1, on the reverse strand, counting down.
TTTTAGATGTAATAATGTTTATTTTCACATGCAAATATATATTTTTTTTAACAATAAGATGCAGATAGCATTTGGATTTATAATGTTGCAAATACTTAATAGAATGTTGCAAATACTTAATAGAATGTTGTAGTTAAGAAATTACTATTTTGAAATATAATATTATTGAATACAAAGTTTTCTAGATTTATTAACTATATAAACAAACATATATATACAAATAATATATACAAATAATTTGTAAGATATTGTTTTTTAAATAGAAAATATAAAAAATAACATGCACTTGTGTGACAAACGTGAAAAATATGTCGATTATTAGATTCAACTGCTACTAATTTGAGACTCATAATTTCTAATTATTATCCTAGACAAATATTATACAAAGTAATTGTTTAATACAAGAGTATGCAAAGCAAAGTCCACAGCTCGATCCCGCTGTGTGGCGAGCGAGTGTGTGACCGTGCGTGGTGTGTGTGCAGTCGGGCGCGGGCGAGGAGGCGGGCAGCAGCGCGGGCGGCGCGCGGCGGGCGCGGGCGCGCGACATGCCGCAGCCGCACACGCCCTCCACGCGACGAGACAAGCGAGGTCGGTCGATACTACATGCGAATGGTCATATTTTTGATGTTCTGCTTTCGCTATATGCTCGATGTTTTATGTTTCTTTCGCTAAAGTGAAATACATTATTCTGACTGGGTTCAAATATCCATACTAATATTATAAATGCGAAAGTAACTCTGTCTGTTTGTCGATCTTTTATGGCTAAACCACTGAACCGATTTTGATAAAATTTAATATGAAAGCTGCAAGCTTGAACTTGGTGCAATGACATAGGTTACATTTTTATGGTATGTATGTATGTATGGCAAAGTTTTATTTATGTTGTGTTGATAGATTAACAGTTAGAATAAAAAAAAAGTTTCGTCATTTATTAATATAGATTTTCGTCAAAAAATCTTGAAATTGATTGAATAACGTATAAATTCCTTTTATAAAACAGCAGGCAAAGGCAGCCTGGGTTCGTGTGCTAGTACCGGTGGCGCATCCAGCCGCTCTCATCCACAACCTTTAACCACGGTATGTATACATTGTGTTATCGAAATAATAATATGATTACGGAAAACAAATCGTAACTTTGCTTATGGTTAGTACTTTTTATAATATCAATGTATGTTATATGCGTGTAGGGTGCCGTTGCATCCACATCGTCTACCCCTCCGGTGCCAGCTTCCGCCGCTTCGATGCCTGACAACGCGTCTAATGATGCGAAGCCTAAGGGCAAAGGTAAATATCCTTAATAAATAAAAATATGTGCTTTATTGTCTTTTTTCTTCCACAACTATTAGTAGTGCAATTGAACTCTATGGTCTACCTGAAAATTGTTCTTTTTATGATTGGCCGACCTAAAGTCACAAGACCTACCAAGACTCAATACCTATTTTTTAATAACGATTTACGAGTTCGTTGTGTACCGGTTTGTAAACCGGTGGGTATTATATAGGCCAACTAAGAAGTTAATTTTGTTAAATGCATCCGTTCATCGATAATACACAAAAGCCTCAGCCATCATGGTGTAAAGGAGTTACCCCCCCCCAGCGGAAGCGTGGCAAGCAATTCTGCCAAATCATTTTTTCATGTAGCTTGCACACTGCGCCAAACACAAATAAAGACGGGCCAGCCAGTGATTTTTACGAGCTCATACATAATTTGTATTAATAATCGTCACTTTTGAAGCTTCGTCATCGGCGGAGGAGTGTGCGGCGGGAGGTGCGGGGATCGCCGGGGCCGCGGCGGCTGCGGGCGGCAGCGCGGCGGCCGAGGAGTCCTCGTCCGAGGAGGGCGAGGTGGGCCGCCTGCAGGCGCTGCTGGAGGCGCGCGGCCTGCCGCCGCACCTGCTGGGCGCGCTCGGCCCGCGCATGCAGCACCTACTCCACAGAACCGTCACTGCCAACTCAGGTCCGGTTTTATTTATCATGACGCACTAAATATTAGCACTGATAATTAAGTTATTTAAATATTTATAATAATGACTTTATGGTGATGACATTATTTATGTTATACAGCCGCTTCCAAAGCCGCACAGCTTCTAGCCGGCTTGCAGGCTACTGGGGACGAGGGCCAGCAGCTGCAGGCCGTAATAGAAATGTGCCAGCTGTTGGTGATGGGTAATGAAGATACGCTGGCCGGTTTCCCGGTGCGGCAGGTGGTGCCCGCGCTCGTCAACTTGTTGGCCGCGGAACACAACTTCGATATGGTGAACATTTGATGAAATTATGAATATCTAATTAGGATTAGTCGTACTTAATATTTAATATTTTAGCTACTTTATAAATAAACAGTACTACAAGAAGATTACTCAAAAAGTTGATTTACAAGACCTTGTGTTGAGATATATAGTGTTATTGATTATATTCTTTGTTGCTATATTCATTCGTATTGTATGTATATAATAGCAGTACTAGCTGTACTGCTATTATATACATACAATTTTAAAAATAGATTTTATAAAAAACGATAAGTCAATGTAAAATGTCCCAATGTAGTGGATGCTTTTAACTATTGCTGTGGATTATGTGCAAATTATCAAGCACAATTGATTGTATTTAAATGTAAAAACATCAAACTAAAGAAATTTAATGCTATTAAATATTTAAAAAATACATAGAAAAACTACTAAAATGATATATACTAAACTATTCACACATCGCTCACAGATGAACCACGCGTGTCGTGCGCTCACGTATATGCTGGAGGCGTTGCCGCGCAGCAGCGGCGCCGTGGCGCTGGCGGTGCCCGCCTTCCTCGACAAGCTGCAGGCCATCACCTGCATGGACGTCGCCGAGCAGAGTCTCACGGCGCTCGATATGCTATCTCGCAGGCACTCCAAGGCTATATTGCAAGCGGTGGGTGTCTTTGTCTTTAAATACAGGGACAGTGTCACGGTATTATTTTTGTACTAAACATTAACATATCTTTTTGACAGAGAGGTGTGTCCGCCTGCTTGACTTATCTAGACTTTTTCTCGATAAATGCTCAACGTGCAGCACTCTCGATTACGGCCAACTGCTGTCAGAATCTCACACCAGATGAGTTCCATCTCGTTAGGGACTCTCTGCAATTACTTGCTAATAGGTAAGCTGATTTCATTATTGACTTCAATTATTTTTCTGTTTAAATTTTGTACAAAAAATATGCATTTGGATTGTTACCTTCCAAGGAAGTAATTGTAGTTCTAAATAAAAAATTATATGTATATATTATTAATTTGCTTCCAGACTTACAATTCAAGACAAAAAGTCAGTGGAATGCGTGTGCCTCGCCTTCTCGCGTCTAGTAGACAGCTTTCAGCATGACCCTGCTAGGCTGCAGGAGATTGCCACTCCGGAATTACTTACGAATTTACAACAACTCGTAAGTCCATTACTTAACTCATGGTAATAGTTTTCAGTTCAGATGAAATTATGTGTTTTAATGAAAAAAAAAACCGAGACGAAGCTTTTTCAAATTGTAATCGTTTGTGATCAGCTGGTAGTGCAGCCACCGTTGATTTCGGGCGGCACGTTCATCACCGTACTGCGGCTGCTGTGGGTGATGTGCGCGGCGTGCCCGCAGCTCGCGCTGGCGCTGCACCAGCGCTCGATCGCCGACACGCTCCTGTGTCTGCTCACCGGCTCCACTCTGCACCAGGAGGTGATAAATTAAATTTGTCGTAGAACTTCTTATGTTAGACTGTCAGCCATGTCCAAATGATAATTAGTTAAAGTCGAGATATTATAATCATACATTCTAATGTGGTAATTTAATTATTGATAAAAGAAGTGAGGGTATTTCACGTAGCTAAAATAATTTATCTACTTTTTTAAAAAAAAATCCAAAAGATACATTAATTTGAAAATAAATAATAAACCAATGACAACAAATCTTTCAGCAAGTGGAATTGTTACCACGTCTTCCTCAAGAACTTTACGAGATCACTTGTCTAATCGGCGAACTAATGCCTCGGCTTCCCACCGACGGCATATTCGCGGTGGATGCGCACCTCGACCGACCCTGGTCCGCGCCCACCGACCGTTCAGCTCAGTGGCAGTGGAGAGACGACAGGGGTAACTAATTAGTATATATTATTTCAAAATAACACTCAAATTAGGACACGTAGAGGTGAACATAATTTGTTTAATGGTTTACAATTTTTACACTTGTTATTCACAACGTACACGTTGTACATCATAAGCTATTGAGATCTGTCTCCTGGGTGTCTCGATTTCATTGCAATATTTACTGCGCAACGAGGGAAAAATGGACAAAAAAATTAGAAACTAAAACTGGTTTCATTCGTCGCTATATCGCAGACGAGACGAGTAAATTCATCACCGTCATTATATTTTCATTAGTCACACAAAACTTTATAGGCGTATGGAGGTCGTACTCATGGGCAGAATGTCGTGCGCTAGAGGCGGGCGCGGCAGCGGGGGAGGAGGAGGTGTGCCTGAGCACGCTGGGCCGCTCGTACACCGTGGACCTGACGGCCATGCAGCAGCTCAACGACCACACTGGCACCGCGCGCTCCGTGCAGCGCGTCGCGCCGGCGCCGCACCCCAGCGACCCCGCCGCGCCCGGCTGCGCTGCGCCCGGTGAGTCACTTGCCGGTCTCGCTCGGTGGTCGCTCGACGGTGGACTATCTTCATGACGTCACGTGTATTTTAGACCCGCGCATTGCGATGGTTCGTTGCAACCCTTCCCTGGTGCGTGCTCTACTGGGTGTTCTTCACGAGGTGTACTGGAGCTCGGCCGGGCCAGCGTTGCGTGCGCAGGCACTGAAGGCTATTCTACGAGCCGTATACTACGCCGACGCTCCTTTGCTTAGACAAGTACTGAAGACACAGGCAAGACATTACTTCATATTTTTCGTAATATAAATACTTAAAAGTAATATAATCTAAATAAGTATACCTATCGCAGGTGATTTCGTCACACATCGCGGGCATGATGGCTTCGAGTGACTTACGTATTGTGGTCGGTTCTTTGCAACTCGCCGAAATATTGATGCAGCGACTGCCTGAAGACATGGGCGTGCAGTTCCGTCGAGAGGGTGTGCTTCACCAGGTGGCGCAGCTCTCCGAGCGCGCTCCCGGGGCGCCTGCAACGCGACAAACCAAACTTAAAGTGAGAACTCATGAACTAGAACCGATGAACGTATATGGATATCTAATATAAGATTATAATCATAATAATAAAACTAAAAAGCAATATCAATATATTAATGTGAAACTATTTTAATTGACATAGTGCCCAAGTGGAACAAGCATGCGTTCAAGTGGAGGTTCTTCTCCTCCTGCATCGACATCTGCTTCTTCTTTGGACCACCACAACTTATCATTGGGATTCTCAGCTTCTGGATCATTTATTGCTAGTTCCTTATGTAAGTGCATTTTACTTATGTTATTATTTATTATTTTGTATATATGGTATATTCGTTTTAGAAATTGACCATTATTAGATTCTGTGTTAACAAAAACATACTTTAGTACATATAGGGTTGGCAAGCAATTAATACCTATCCATACTATAAAATGTTTAATTACGTTCCATTTAACTGAGAATTGAGTTAAAAAGATGGAATAGTTGAGTTAAAAGAGTACTGATTTCGCCCCATTTATAAAAAAAATAGGTGATTTTATTTCATAACATTGTTTATATAAATGAAAAAATATTTTTTTTTAAAGACTCAAAATCAAAAAGAGATCAAAATTTGTCCATTTGGCTTTTCGTTCAAATTTCAAAATTTCCTTCGAAATTCAATTCAAAATTGGGTAATTTTAATTGACAAAGTAAACATTTTTTTCTTACGGTCTATTATTCGACTGTCCACTATGTTTTTTCTAGTGGCTAGATAATAGGCCGCAGTGCCCGAGATTCTGGGTTTAAACCTGGTTGGGCGATAAAAAGTTATTAAGATTTTATTTCGAAAAAAAATCAGTAGTGGCCTGGAGTTAGTAGGTTGGAAGTATTTATAATCCCGTGCCTCGGAAAGCACATAAAATCGTCAATTCCGCTCCTAAAGTTTTTGATGATAATGAAATGAGTGTTAGCGATTGCCCCATGTGTTTGAGCATACACTTGTCCACTGTAAAATATCCTGCGTAGTTGTCTGATCTCCATTGAGATTGGCCTCTGTGGCAGAAATTGGTCAGGACGACATCATCATCTACTTCACCTTAGTAGAAAGACACATGTATGCGAATAAAATTCCGCGTTAGTATATGTCTTATGGCTCTTACTATTAGTAAAAGTTTATCAAAATGCGTTGAGAGGCTTAAAAATAGTAAGCGGGGTGTTAATACTGACAGAGGCGAAGACTTTATTTGACTGTATTTTGTACTATTTACAGAATAAAATTGTATAAACTGCTTTATTTTATTTATTATTATTGTTTACAGTGGCGGGAAATGACAGTGGCAACTCAGAGGCTGGACCGGCCACTTCGGCGTCGACCCATCAACAGACAACTACAGTACACAGGTTATTTTTGTTATATGTTTTGTTGTTCCCGTGAAGAATTACATCTGTTATACGTTTTTATTATAAGCTGTTATCTCGGATATTATATATAGTTAATGCAGGAAAGAATATTTTTGATATAATTAGTAAAGACTGTTGTCTTAATGTTCCCATCAGATCGGGCAGTCCACTGCAGCTGGCAGAAATGCTTAAGCGTAAACGCGCGGTGAAGCGGTCCGGCGGCGCGCGGCAGCAGCGCGGGCGCCGGGAGGACGCGCCGCCGCACGCTCACGCGTTGCCCGTCGCCGCTCCCGCCGCCACCGCCGCCACCACCGTTACTGCTCACTGTTCGTTTATTTTGTTACATCGAACTTGATTTTTATTATTTACCCGAAACTGATAAATTTGTTACTATAGTCTCTCGAGACAAATAACATTTTGAACAATTTTAATGTTATTGTTTACTATAAACATTTGGAATAATTTTTTTGCTATATATATAAACATGACATAAATATTTAAGATCACAGTTAAAGATCATCTAAATGTATGCTATAGAGGCCAAGGTCTAGGTATCTGAAAAGGACTGTACATAAAGTGCACGTATCCTCGCGCTATTATACGCATTGCATACAGTATATCATTATAAAATGAATGAAGGAGTGAAATGCGGTTTTCAGCATCGACAGTGGTGTCAGCGCGGTCGGGCGCACGCGCAGGCGCGTCCAAGACGTCATCGTTCCTGTCGTCGCTGAACCCGTCGCGCTGGGGCCGCGCTCCGCACGCGCACAAGGACGCCGCGCTGCTCGCCGCGCCGCACGCCGCCAATCTCACCGTGCAGAACAAGTAATCTAATCTAACATAACCTAATGCGTTCAGTAATTATACAATGATATTCATCATAAATTTGCGAAAAATGTTATCTATTTAACCTGTTGCGCTTTACTTATTTAACTTCTTAAGTTTATCAATTACTTATAATAAGTATACATATTTATAAGTTAAGTTAATAAATTGGAATCTAATTGTAGTTAATACGTAGATTCAAAATAAGAAAAAAAGACACGAGGTATACCTCTTGTGTGAATACGATTTTATCGGTTTATTAGAGAGAAAGTACGAGAGTGGGTCTCGTGGCGCGCAGCGCGTCTACAACGCGACTGGGGAGCGCTCGGTGGCGGCGCCGGCGCGCTGGAGCAGCTGGCGGCGCTGGCGGCCGCGCTGCCTACACGTGCGCCTTCGCACCAGCGCGCTGCACTGCAGCACTTGCGCGACACACTGCTCAATCATGACGTATCACCGTTCGAAGTAAGATTTTAAATACACACACAACCTTGTCTTGTCTTGTGTTGATATTACATATTGTATGCGTACATCTTCTGCCGATATTTTCAATTATTACAATATTGTAGGGGATATAAGCTATTTTGTTTGTTCGACGTCTTAACTCATCTGACTACAATTGATATAAAAGTTAATGATTTTGTTGATGTTTATTATGAAAATAATGGAAACAATAATCACAAGAAGCACTACATAACATTCATACTCATACTATACTTTATTTCAATTCGCAAATGAAGGTAATCAAGTTCGGAATTGTTGGTAATTTAATGAAACAAAACATTTTTTTTGGAATTAACTATTAAAATATTAAATGAATATTGTGTTTGAATATGTTTTAAATTTTCTTTTCAGGTGAATCATTCCGGGGTGCTTGGTGCATTACTACAATTTTTGACTGGTACTGGTCCGGAGCCGGAAGCAACTAATAGTGGAGCCGCCGGCACAGACGCCGATCGTGAGGCAGAGAACGATAGCCGCGACTCCTCGGAGCAAATGGCTTCATGCGAGGAGCGCCTTAGACTTTTCTTACACGTGTTCGCCGATATGCCACTTGCACCCGAGTATGTTCCGCCTTATCTATAAGAGAATGTCATGTCTAAATACGAAAATATCAAATTTGTTTAATGTAATTTAAATTTTGTAGTGACAAGGAATGGAATGAGAAGGCAAGTCTGCTGGGCGTACAGGCGAGCAGCGGAGCAGGCGCTCTGTCGGGACTAGTGAGCAAAGTGAATGCGTGCGTGTCGCACCTGGAGCAATTCCCGGTGCGCGTGCACGACCTGCCTGCGCGGCCTGCAACATCCGCGCTCAAATTCTTTAATACGCATCAGTTAATGGTAAGCATGCCGATTCTAAAATACTATTGAAATCTTTCATTTATAAAATATAATAATGTCTTAGATAATTAACTTCAATAACAATTATTATTTCAGTGTGATCTCAAACGGCATCCAACTTGCACCAATTTAAAACAGTGGAAAGGAGGCGTAGTCCGGATAGATCCATTGGCCTTAGTGCAAGCCATAGAACGGTAAGTTATTTTCTATATAAATGCATGAATACGTTTTTTTTTTTTATGGTATTGGTTGGCGGACGAGCATATGGGTCACCTGATGGTAAGTGGTCACCACCGCCCATAGACAAAGGCGCTGTAAGAAATATCAACCATTCCTTACATCACCTATGCGCCACCAACCTTGGGAACTAAGATGTTATGTCCCTTGTGCCTGTGATTACACTGGCTCACTCACCCTTCTAACCGGAATACAACAGAAACAGTGTACTGTTATTTGGCGGTAGAATATCTGATGAGTGGGTGGTACCTACCCAGACGGGCTTGCACAAAGCCCTACCACCAAGTAAAAACATGTAGTAATAATCATTTAGTTTATCAAAGGCATAAATTATATTTTAATATAAGCACTAATTTTTATACTGTATATGAATGTTTTATGTAATATTAACAAACATTTCCGACTATTCAGATACCTAGCTCAGCGCGGCTACGCTAGACGAGCGGGTGCGCAGTCGGACGACGAGCCCGCCTCCGACGACGATGTGGACGACGCGCTCGCCACGCCGCCGCACCACCCCACCGAGTCAGTACCGCTGATGCACACTAACATATCGAACAAATATTTTAATACTGTTGATTTTCGCTGTTCATACTGTTCATTTACATTTTAAAATTAATCTTTAATCATATCGGAAATATGCATAGTCTGAAAACCAGAAAGTTGTATTTTTAATATAAAGCATACTTATATTTTGACATACTTAAAAATTTCACGGTTTCAATTTAACAAACAATAATTTCATCAAATGACAGAATGCTTCATAAGTAATTGATACTTTTCATTTCAGTACTGATCACAAATTGGAATTCCTGATTGGAGACACAGTTTTGCCATACAATATGACCGTTTACCAAGCTGTGAGACAATTTGGAGAACAAACTGATGCTGACACTGACACTGAGACTCCGTTAGGTATGGATATATATATTCCCTACATTATTATTTATTATGCCTTATATACATAGGGGATAATTTATTTAGTAAGATATTTTGGTTATTCTTAAATGTTCAATAGAGTTCAATTTGTATATGCTAAAAGAATTTATTTACGGTTTCCATTAAAATAATGAACTGCATAATTTAAGAATTTTGATGTTATTTGATGTATCAAGTCAAAAAAAATAATTGTGTGGAATATAAATAATAAGTATAATTCCTCAGTAGTCCTAAAAATAGTAATAATATTGCATCGACAGCGAACGCAGGAATTTGGGTTTTGACACACACGATTTACTACCGCGCGGTAGAGGCGGGCGAGCCCCCGCGCACCGACGCCACCGCTTCGCGCAAGGGTAAGGGGCAGCCAACAAAACTGTCCTCCAGGCGGAAACCTGATTTGCTTTGGAACGGTAAGTGTCTTATTGTAAAATATGTGCTAGTTCAGGTGATGTTAAATTTTTACTCCTGCATTAAAATAAATAGTTTTTAGATAAAATAATATGTACATAGAGGACAATTATTTTAATTATTGATTAAATTAAACGTCAATCAGCCACATAAGGAACAAGTTCGATAATTAATCGTTTGTGGATTGGTGTGTTCAGAGGGCGTAGTACCGGTGCGTGCGTCGCCGTTGGTGATGACGCTACGCACGCCGTTGTGGGGCGAGGGTGGGGCGGAGGTGCGCGATGCGGCGCTGCCAGCGCTGAGCTTGCTGCGCGCTCTGCACGCTCTGTCGCGGCACTGGCACACGCTGTACCGCGCCGCCTGCCTGCCCGACCACCGTCCGCTCGTACCCAATGTGGAGTTCATCAATACTAAGGTACCGTGTCCCGACACTATTTTATAAAAATATAACCTTGTAACTGCCTCATGATTAATAAGAACAAATTAATGGGTTGGACCAGTAAAAAGTTATTAGGTTTTTCTATTTATAGATTCTCAGTGGGAGGCCATAGTTTAGATGTTCACAGTGTTTACATGGTTTTGGTTGACTACTATTTCTGTCTCGTTTAAAATGATAATTGAAAATAATGTAAAACAACTTATTCACAGCTTGCTGCAAAAGCTAACCGACAACTTCAGGATCCATTGGTCATCATGACAGGAAATCTGCCGCCTTGGTTGAAAAAGATAGCATACGCTTGGTGAGATCGCATTTACTACATTTCGGTATTTAACAAATTTGATTAATTATGAGAATTCCAGTTTAGTGCACTGTTAGTATACTAATAGATCATACACAGTAACGGTTGGACGTTGTTTGTTTATTTATTTTTTAATTATTGGTATTCTATTAATTATAAAACAGACATTGTAAATTCGCTATAACGTATTATAAATCCTCGAGGTTCTAAGTATGATTTATAAATCAGAACCGATATCTCACAACCGCTACATGATGCCACACTGCTTTTTGATATGAAAAATTCCTAACTAACATGGCCGTCCCTAGCCCGTTCGTGTTCCCGTTCGAGTGCCGGCACCTGCTGTTCTACGTGGTGTCGTTCGACCGCGACCGCGCGCTGCAGCGGCTGCTGGAGGCGGGCGGCGAGCGCGCGGCGGCCGGCGCGGACGCGGAGCGCGTGGCGCCGCGCCTCGACCGCCGCAAGCGCACCGTGCAGCGCCACAGCGTGCTGCGCCAGGCCGAGCACGTCATGCACGAGTTCGCGCACTCGAAGGTACCCCCTTTCTTACATATATATTACCACTATCGAGTTCTAAAATGAATTCGGTATCGGCTCTCAAAGTCGACATTAGTATACTCGTTTCGCTATTATGCAGTGGCTTCCTTTCTATTCAATTCATTCAGTTTCTTATTTACCTTTTTAATGCGTTATGTATGTTAAGTCAAAAAACCTACTTAAAGTATGACGTATCATCATATTAATTATTACAAACTACGTGCTTTAAATTAAAAGACAATATGCTTACAGTTTTGGGCTTGTTAAAAACGAATCATTTACGAATAAAACCAGCAGAATAATTAAATATATTTGTATACGATATTTTAATACATGAATATCTAATGCCTAACTATTGTTTTAAATATGCACAAACCTTGTTTCTTTTTCGATGTCATTTTTACTTTGTATTTCAGGCTTTACTAGAAATTCAATACGAAAACGAAGTCGGTACAGGCCTTGGGCCTACCCTCGAGTTTTACGCTCTAGTATCACAAGAACTACAGCGTGCAGATCTCGATCTATGGCACGGCAGCGAAAACTTTAAACAGAAACCTACCTCATTTGGCGGGGAGATTGTTAAAAGTCAGCCGCCAGTTGTGACGGATCGATCATCAGATGCCGCCACGAGGCTAGCGTCCTCGGTGCGGGATGCATTAAATCTCGACGAAGAGCGATCTCCAGAACCCTCGGATCTAGAGAAGGAGACGTTGATCCCGTCCCCTGCACCCGACGCTACCTATGTAAACTGGCCCTGCGGACTATTCCCGCAGGCCATCGGTCGTAATGCTCGTCCATCACATCTATCAAGAGTCAAAGCTAAATTCCGATTCCTCGGAAAATTTATGGCTAAAGCTGTTATGGATTCCAGAATGGTGAAAAAATTTATAAATATGAGAGTTTTCAATAGAAAACACAATAATTCAGATTTCGTGTAGATTCTTCTTAGACCAATATTAAATCTTAATTAGAAATAGTAATTGCTGATCTATTTACTCACGCTGCAAAAGAATAAGTTATAAAATTTCTTAAATTAACTTTTGAAATATAAGCACTAATGCCCACGATAATAATTTAACGTAGTGCATCTTTGTGAGTGACTTGATCTAGGAGTGAATTATAGAAAACAGTATATTTTTAAAGTAATAACAATAATAATTTACGTTTAAAATGATTTTTATTTGGTTTTGATAACAATATACATTATATTAGTAAGATTTACTAAAATAATAATAATCGATTCAAACAGGTCGACATTCCACTGTCGGTAAGCATGTACCGATGGGTTGTGAGCGAGCAGACGTGGCTCGGCCTAAGCGATGTGCGGCATGTAGCGCCGGAGTTGTGGCGCTCGCTGTGCCGCCTGCGCCGCGTGGCCGACCGCGCGCAGACGCTCGCCGCCGACACAAGACACACCCCCGAACAGCGCAGTCAGATGGTGAGAAACACGCAACATTCTATGCGATTTGTTATATGACTATAATTACGTTTAAAATAAAAACATATAGAGGATAACTATATATTTTATTTTCAATTTTTTTAGATAAATGCTTTAGAACTTGACGGATGTCCTATCGAAGAATTGGGTCTCGATTTTATTCTACCCGGCGACGGCTGTACAGAACTTCGGCGTGGCGGCAGTGACCTGCCAGTTACCGCTCACAACCTACACGAATACATAGCCCTGGTCACACACTGGTTGCTTTATGAAGGTAACACTTATTGCTGCTATATTACTTGATTTTCTAATTTTGAAGCGACTAAATTAGAAGGCTGCAGCTTCTAACTTCCTAATTTCAAACAACGGATCGTATTGCGATGGATTGTACAACTATGTTTTTTATTATTTTTTATCGCGTATAAGAATAAATAAATAAATATAAAATTATTATCTGTAAACAGGAGTAACCAAGCAGATGGACGCATTCAAGGAAGGTTTCGAATCAGTATTCCCATTAAACAATTTAAAAATATTTTATCCTGAAGAGTTAGAACAAGTGTTCTGTGGAAGCCCATCAGGTAACTATGATTTCACACAATACATTTTGTTATTTTAAAAACTTTTTCTAAATAATTATATTTAATTAAAAGGTGGTCGTGAACAAAGATGGGATCCTCGTATGCTCGCCGAGTGTATTCGCCCGGATCATGGTTATAACGCAGAATCGCGTGCAATCCGCATGCTTATAGATATTCTAGCCTCGTATAATCGCGAGGAACAACGACTTTTTTTGCAATTTGTTACTGGAAGTCCACGTCTACCTACTGGAGGTATGATTATTATTTGGTTATCACTTTTTCTAATAATATATCCGCAACCGATACATTTTTTTATGAGAATATTTCTTTCATAACTATGGCTAAAATTCTTATATTTTTCATTAATGAATATAATATTATGTTTGTTACAGGCTTTAAAGCTCTGAACCCACCACTGACAGTAGTGCGCAAATCACTCGAGTCTTCTCTCGACCCTGACGAGTATTTGCCGTCGGTGATGACTTGTGTAAACTACCTTAAGTTGCCGGATTACAGTAGCGCTGAGGTAATGCGCGCCAAGTTACGTCTCGCTGCATCAGAAGGGCAGCACTCCTTCCATCTGTCGTGAATCATTCGTTCCTCACTTTTGCTGTGCGCTCGACCCTTAACTAATCTTGTATACATGTGTGAATGCGGTTAGTGATATAGTTAACAATTTCGTTGTAATAGCGGTGCGCAAGCTCCGGACGACTGTCGTTTATGTGCAATCAGAGTGTTTTATTTTCCTACGTGACAGACACTAAAAGTGCTGTGTTCTATAAATTTGTTTTCTTTTTGATTTTTTTAAGATTACAGAGATATGTTAATAATTATATTTTGTGTTAATTTAATGTGATAGCTTTGTATATTTCTTTATTTAGATAAAAACTCAATATGGTAGTTTATGGTGTGTGAATTGTACTGTCCTCGTATACAGATTTATGACTTTTCCATCCAGTCTCTTATAATAGAGGATTGAATTCTCCACCACTTATATTATATCAATATATTTTACTACATAAGTTACATTAAGAAGGACCATTAAGCCTCCTTCGAGAGCCCATATGCGTTAATATAGCATTTAATACCAAACCATGTATGTTTTGATTAAAATTAAGATCATAAATGTGTAAAGAGAAAGTGCAAAATTTAATATGTAACAATTTCAATAAAACCATGTAAACAATATTGATCCAACAATTTGTTTTTTTTTTTTAATAATTCACTTCAAATTATTATTTATATCGGTAGACTTGATATTAATAGTAGTATTGCATCCACCCAATATCCACATTCAATCTGTTAAAGAAAGGCAAATTTCGGTTTCAAATGTAAAAACTTATCTTTTTCAAAACATATAATTAATAAACATTATGTCTAACAATAATCCAAGTATTTCTTATTTATATTCAAATAAAAAACCATGACACAAATAATAAAACTAATGAAATAAATAATTCTGCAATATTTACAAGAAATTATACTAGTTTATTATGAAGTGGTTGCTAGGCTTAAATGTTTGACAACACAAAATCATTTGATATTTGTAACTATTATCAAATTGTTATTAATATTATTAATAACAATAGCTAACACCAATTTATATCAGGTGTTATGGCTACACTTGAAATCAGTTTACTCTGATAAACAGACATATAAATAACATTCATCATACAAAGTTTAAGATTATCGAAATTCAATAAAGGGCTTCTAAAACTAATGTAATAGATTGCTAACACTTTAATGATGGATTACCATATTTGTGTGTAAATCTATGACAAAAGGTATTAAGATATTACAGAATTATTGGAATGACTAATTTACACCTTTCACCTATACAACAAACATATTTGCTACACATTTAAAAACACAAATCCGATTTAAAGTACCATTGCAATCCACCCCAAAATGAGGCAAGAACCACCAATTGGAGTAAGACGACGCAGTGCTCGTTCACCAGTGAAGGCATGGTAGTAGCAGGTACCGCAGAAGAGTCCCATTCCAGTTATAAAGAATGCACCAGCCTTCAAAATATAAGACATTTTAACTTATTTCACTTGTCAATTATAATAAAAACATAATGGAAGTTAACATATGGATTATTTAATTATTGTGTACTTGCTACTTCTAAAACAAAAGAGTATTATCTCTCATATACCAACAGCTACAACACAGATTTGGTTAATTAAAAATGCTAAGAATAAATGAAGCCTATTAAATTATATATCCTGTTTCTAGGCATAATTATCTTTTAAGGTTGTTTGAATGTTATGCCTGGACTACAGCCTTTTATTACCATGTCACATTTTTGCTTATGTGTACATGTTCAAACAAGTCATATTTTAATTATGAATCTTGGCACAATTTTGTTTCTTGTATTAAATGATATTACATTAAAGGAGAAAATGAAGTGTATACTGGTGTGCAGTGAAAACTTACAATGTATGGTCTTCTGCAAAGAGGCACTGTCATCAGAGCTAGTGTGTGGAGAAAATGAAATCTGTTTGCAGTTTCAAATATTTTCTTAAGGTCTTCTTTTGTTTCCGTTTCTGGAAAAGTGCGGTGAGCTCCCATAGCTCCCAGAACAACGGCAGCAGCGCCACTTAAGCCAGCTATCCTCACAAAGGGGCCGGCTTCTCGCGCTAGTTCCCATAGTGGCATTTTGATTATTATGGTTGGAGGAGGAACTTCAGATTTAGTTTTAAACAAGCCCTGTGAATTTGACAAATGACAAAATGATTTCAAATATGTTAGACTATTTCTTATAATTGAGGTGTAGTAAAGACGATTCACTGATAATTTGTATTAAGCCCGAAACTTACTATATTGCGCAAAACATTCATAGCTCCTTCCGTCACCGTATTAATCATAAGGGTATCGATGAGATTAACCATACCTTTTGTTGTATTGATTTACTTCAACAGAATGACACAGTAAGTAATATATTCGAAAAGTTTAATCACGAAAAATCTATATTTTTTTACCAAAAAAATCTGCACTTTATCACTGATCACAGTTGATATATGATGAATGATAATTTTTATTTATGATTTTTGGTTTAATCTGTCAGTTGTCATATATTGTCAAAGTCATTAAATCATAGAGACATTTGAAACACGGTACCTGTTGGTTTATAGTACTGAGTTCTTAGTTTTTATTCCAATATATAAAAGAAAATTTTGTAACAACAGTTATATACGGCTATGTATAAAAAAAAAAAAACGCACGTAAAAATGTAACGGGTAAAGAAAGTCCCATAAATAGTAGTCCCACATATTGTTTAAGTAATATTGTAGCTTCCCGGTGGAACACAAAAAACACTAAAGTTATTTATTATAGTTTATGTAATAAATAAAAATAAATAGCTTACGTTATAAATCTGACGTTTATCCATACGGCGCCAATGTTTATGGACTGCGGTGCACACTTACCGTCAGGTCAATTGCACGTCTGCTCTATACTCTATTCCAAGAAAAAGTCAAATAAACAACATTTGACAGCAAATTGATGCGATATCATTGGTCGAGAGCTTGAATAATCCATGATATTTACTATGGATTTTCGAAAAAAATGGCGTTTTGAACGTCAACGAAACTTATCGGAATTTTGGAAGTAAAATTAAAGTGGAAATAAGTGTTTAAATGCATTAGCGTTGTATTATAAATAAAGATATATTAATCATAAAATCTTAATAGTGCACACCATAGCATAGATATTAGCAAATCGCATGAAATACGTAAATCTAAGGTTTGTTTATCTTTTTGCCTACTTGCATTGGATTAGGCTATACCCATTCCATACAAAATAATCGGACGATTACGATTTCGAAAAACTTTGTATGTAGCTTTTGGTAAATAATTTAATATTTGTGCCGTTGTAATGGTATCGAGTTCGACATTAATAAATCGTTTCTATATTGGCAAGCATTATTTATAACGCCTTTATAGACAGATCAAATAGAGGGCTTAGTTTAAAAATTAAGTTAAAGATCTTGTGGCCGTATATTCGGCTGATATATCTTTTGTATTCGATCGGATTGGATATATTACTTACTGTATATATTGTTTATATGTAGGATGTTACTTCTTACCATTAAGTAAAAAGACATTCTGCCTTCCTAATATACATTTTAAAATAATCTTTTACAATTTCATCACCAACTTATCATGTAAAGACTGTGACTCGTGAAACCACAATATGTTTTGAGCCTGATGGCGGAATTAAATTAATAAGCAAATTGCAGAATCGCCACCGTCATCGTAGGCGAAGCTTAAAGAAGTTAGTTCAACAAATATGTTATCTTAGAACTGATCACTCATTGGAAAAGGCAAATTAAAATTAGCAAGTTCAAGCGGCAATATGGAAAGGTCACATCTGCCGTGAGCCGATAACCATTGATTATTGATTATTTCTACTACAATTATTATTGTATTCGTTGATTATAACCGATAAAAACAATAAACGTCTAATAACTATTAGACGTGTACAAGAACTGAGACCGCAGCAAACTTGGCAAGCATTAGGACGATCTTAGGTTAGGCCGAGTATAATACGAGAAATAACTAGTAGCGGTTTTAAAATATGGACCAATGTTCTGACGTGTTTGGGTGACGCAAGTGTCTAGCAATTGACGAATACGGGCTGATAATGATGATGACTGACGTTTATATCTAATATATTCATAAATGAGACGTTAGTGTCAATCATTAAAACATTTTCCAAATACCTTAAATAAACTTCTGGGTTCCATGAAAATCGTACTTTCCGAATTCAGACACGCCATGATAATTCTTATGGGTAGAGAAACTGTATTTAGTGTATACAATTAGAAAAGAAGGAATAAAGTTCACGATTTATAAATCCCTACATAAGACTGCAAACATAAAACACTTTTTCGGATTTCTCGTCATTTTATTTCAGTTTTTTCTTAAAAAATCAAGAGCATTGGATTTGTCTTCTCTTGTTTTACGTTAACAATTTAAAGAACTGCTTTTTGTACAAAGTGCTAAACAATTTTATAGAATCACCTTTCCTATTGTCTAATATAGAATTGAACTGTCCGCGAATAATTTCTAGACTTAAGTTTTAATGTGCTGATTTACATAACGAAAATGACTAGTAATATCATATATTCAACAGCGTAGCTGCTAAAATTAAAATAAAGCCTACTCAGATATTAATACTTTAAAAAAAAGAAAGTAAGATAAATTCATGTTTTAATTTTTTAGAAGATGTGTCGTCTTATCTACATATTTAGTCTGTTATAAATTTGTCAATGTAGTCTATTTGCATAAAATAATTACTTATATTTATTTATATATTTTTACTCTTAATTATATAATCCTTTACTATAGTTTTATTGATCAGATTTGATTGTTTAATATTCTTACTTCTGTGATTTTATGTGTTTAGTAATTTTTAAATTTTAGTGATTGTGGAATTATTATCAGCGGCAATTTACCTACCCGATGTACGCATATTATTATAAAATAAGTGATCTCAATGTATCTCAAATAAAATCATTAATCATTTAATTGTATAGGGTAAGTAAGTACGTACATTTAGTCAGGTCCTCTGGTCAATAAAACGATGGATAACATTTTAGTTAACATTTTTTGCTTAAATATTTTAGTGTGAATTCTTTACGCAAGATTTTCAGTTATATTATATTATTATGGTTAATAAAAAAAACTTTAGTATATACCGAATAGTTCTTTATTTCTTTCGCTTTTTTATTTTTTAAACAAATGAAATAATTTTCTTAAAAATAGTAAATCATTTGGGGCACTATATCAATTCAATTTTATTAAAGTAATCAGCTTAAAGGTAAGGTGTTTCTGTATCTACTTTATTTTTGGGACAGCAAACGCCAGCATATCTGAAAAAAAAAACATGAAATAATTATGTTTTAATATTTTTAAAAGACAGGCAGAGCACAGATAGTCTGCACAGAAAATGTTATGATGTAGGTTCAATTTCGGTAGCGCTCTCTGTTAGTGGAGAGTGAGTACAGGCATTGTGTGCCATGAAGCAGTGGAGCAAAGTTAGAAATTTACAAAATATTCCTTACTTGTTTTCGACGACGCAGTACTTGTTGCGGTACTCGTCCAGGCTGATGTCTCTGGCGGCGACGCAGCGCGTGAGATACACGCACACGCCGCCCTCCGCGCCCGCCTCTGCCGCCCCCTCGCCCACGCCGTGGGCGCAATCGATGTCGCCGTCGCTCGCCTTAGGGACCTGAAGATTGTATATTGTGATATACATATGTGTATGTATGTATGTGCAAATGTATATTTTAATAAAAATATCCTAATCTTAAAATTTTAAATAGTTATGAAAGAAATTCGTAAATAATCAATTTATTTAAATTTTAGTAAAATCATATATTACTTATAAGATACAAGAACATACCGTATCGGACTTCGAAAGTTCAAGAGTGAGATTTTTTCCATTTGCTAGAAACTCAAGCGAGTTTGTCTCGCTATTGAGTATGACTAATGCCCAACTGTAGCTTTTTAAATGGTAAGCATCCTCGAAAGATTCAGAAGAAGTCGACTCTGGAGCGGTGGTGGAAGATAAAGGATCCGTGGCAATCGTGGCAAAGTTAAAATCATTAAGATTATCCAAGGAAATATCTGCAATAAAAATATAATATCTATTTCAACTACCTATATGCTTATAACACATTGGATTTATTTTCACTATCAGAATCAAAACGCGATACAATAGACCCAAGTCACGAAAGATTCTTGAGCCAATAATATTAAAAGTATACTAGATTAAACACAATCTATTTATGTTCATTTTTTTAAATATATATAATTGGAATTATAATTGGAATATAACATTTAGTTGAACGTGTTATTTTGTTATTATTTCATGGTTTTGTAAGAATTCCTTAATTACCAAATAGAAGTAGGTAAAAAGTATAATTGCTTGCGATTTGCGTCTCTAAGTGTCACTTCAGATATCTATGCTCTTACCTGCGCCTAAAGGGCTCTCCTCAAAAGCTTCATTGTCTATGGTGCCGCCCGTACCGTCTGTATAAAGTGAAATAACAATCAACTAGTGATTTAATTTATTTTTTTAGTACAAGTTGAGTTCGCTTAAATTGTACACGTAATTATTGTTGTTTCTTCTGGCGTTCCATATTTTTAAGCTTACGTCTCTAACTCTAATATATTTTCTATGTTATTACCATTGGTTGATAAAAAATGTCATCTTCGGGAACTCTTTGAAGTTTTATTTTTATTACTAAACGATTTTTTTTTTAACAAAGCTATGGAGCTCGTTCAACAGCCCCGTTTAAATAGACGTTGGTGTACACAAATCTGGCAGAACTTTAGCTGACCGTAAACGAGATGAATTATATGAACATAAATTACGCACATGAAAACTGTGAGTTTTCACGATACACGTATTCTATTCAGTAAGCTTACTGAGTAGTAAGTACCTACCTATCTCACCATTCTCACCCGTACTAAATATGAATTGAAAGACGATGAAATTAATTAATTATGATCACATTTTGTACAACTTCTTATTCTTTTAAAAATGGTATCAGTGAACTCACCGAAATAAAAACTCGAATAGACTGGGGCCGGCAAAAGGGGAGCTAAGAAAGAAAACCGTCTTTTAATCATTTAAAAACATACAAAACGTCTGCAAATTTAACAAAAAATGAAAGAAAACTATATTCTTCGCCATATAGTCTCATGACGTCAAAGAACTAGTTAGTTAATTTACTTATTTACACATTATTTTACCTTTAAAATAATAACATTTATAATTGATTCCACCACTGGATTGTCGTGTGTGAAAAAATAGAAACTGTTAGTGCCATAAAATAGGCATTTTTAGTCGAAATTTGAATAAACAGACAAAAAAATATTATATAGAAATAAATCTCTTATTATTTTTTAATTAAGCAACAAAGGGAACTCCCTGTTGATTTTGATTTATCATCAAGCAACAAAGGGAACTACTTCCTGTTGAAGATAATAAGTGATTTATTTTGAAAATGAAATGTTTTAATATATCTGAAATGTTGCAATAAAAATATAATCAGTGAACTCACCGACGTGAAAACTCGAATAGACTGGGGACGGCAAAAGCTGAACTAAAAAAAGAAAACCGTTTTTTAATCATTTAAAAAGATCAAAATGTCTTTTAATTGTAACTCCATACAAAACGTCTACAAATTTAATAAAAATGAAAGAAAACGATATTCTTCGCCATACAGGCTCATGACGTTAAAGAACTAGTTATAATAATCTATTTATTTATACATTATTTTACCTTTAAAATAATAACATTTATAATTGATGCCACCACTGGTTTGTCGTGTGTGAAAATAAATGAAACTATTAGTTCCATAAAATAGGCATTTTGGTCGAAATTTGAATAAACAGACAAAAAATTATTATATAGAAAAAAAAAACTCTTATTATTTTTCAATTAAGCAACAAACGGAACTAGATTTGCAAATTACGTAATAACTTGAGAGACGAGGTCCCTTAACCAGGGACTGAATAAATCAACGGACAAGTTTTGTTTTTGATGGCATACAATTTACAAAAGTAGATAAGTGTGCACTCACTTGCATAGTCTTTTTGAGTGTCGGGTCCGTCGGCAGAAACTGTATCCACAGCGTTAGTAGCGTTTGGTTTAACAACCACTAGTGATGTCAATGGCGTCACAAATTCGTACTAAAAAATAAATTTGTAAATGATTTTTATGGACACATCATCTATTTGAACAGGTTAAATTAAGTATTATAATTTTAAAATGCGATTTTATTGGGTACTGTGTATAATAATTGTTAGAGAACGGTGTACATGTAGTTATTTTTAACAAAGAAAGTAGATAGATTTTTTTATATACAGGTATTCTGGAAATACTTGGATAGGATTTTATTTAAATACGTTCACATTTATTTACGAATTATTTATATTGACAACTCAAATAAATAGTTACATAATAGTACAAAATATCATGGAAACCTTACAAAATGCAACGGAAAGGGGTTTCTTAAAATCTTAGAATTTTTCAGTGAAAAGTTTACCTTGAGAGCTATGGCCAGTGCACGCTTCTCGGGGCTCTTCTCGTCCTTATTATCTTCATGGTCCTCGCGTACGTCTCGCTCGTCCAACAGCTGCTTGATGCTGAGGTACGCCCAGAGCCTCTCCAGTGGAAGGTATTCTTTTATCTCACTCACCTTCACCTTATTCATCACCTCGTAACGTTTCTGATGGTCGATATAGAAAAGTCATTTTTTGTTTATAATATATTCTTCATACTAACATATTTGTCTTAGTGGCATTTATTAACATTAAATTTTAATGTATGCCGTCGAATGTCAAGTATTTTTTCCCTATTTATATATTCCTATTACAGTGTCAATAATGATGATTGAAGATTTAATTATCACACCGATAATAGTCTTACAGTTTGAGACTTGTTATCATATATTATGTATGTGCATACATTTCCTAATAATGATTAACTTTAATATAATCCCAATGGATTTGCCCATTCTTTGTGTGTGACAAATCTGACAATAATTATGAGTTAAATAAAAGTTTGTTTAAGTAATTTCGGTAACATTTACCCTTGCATAATGGTCTTCATCCTCTGCACAAAAGCCAGTCACATGCGGCGCTAGTTCCAGCACATCTGGTTCCAGTTTGCCGGCCACCACCGTCTCTGACCCCGCGAAGATCGCGTCAAACACATAGCGCGTCACTGATTCTGCCTTTACCTACAACGTAACTTTACCGTATAATCCTAATATAGGAATTTTATTATTATTCTAAATAAACTAACTGCCTGTCCCAACTTCGTCCGAGTGAAATAATAATTTAATTGACTTTCCGGTCGCAGCATCACATACCGGGTTCAATAGAAACTCTCCTCAAGTACAAACAACAATTGTCACCAAAATCAGGCCAGTCTTTTAGGTGTTCAACTACATACACTTGGAAATGATTTTTATAGAGGTTATGTTGAAAACGAATCGTCAATGGCCGCTTGCTATATTACAACAATAATGTTCAGTTGTTAATATTTGTATGAAAGTACGTTCTTATTAATAGTTTATTTATGTAATAGACCTGGTTGGGAGGGTACACGAATTTGACGTGCGCCAGCAGCGGCGACGAGACTTGCTGGTAGAAGTGTCGCAACTGCAGCGCCGCGTCGGCCGCCTCGTAGATCTGGCGCATGAAGCCTCCGTTGCGCAGCGACAGCTTGCGAAGCAAGCCGCGGTCCGCGTCGTGGCCTGTTAATTGCAGTCCAGTTAATATAATGGCTGTTCGTAATCGTCACAAAGACTATTTTTATAAAAAAAGAAATTAAATACCGAAAGCGAGAGAATATATCGCAGCTCTCCTCTCGCCGGTGTTTTTCTCACTAATGTGAGAGAGAATACGCTTCGGATTGGTCTCTCCCACCGAGGCCTCACCGTCACTCAGGAAGACAATAATCGGCTGCAATGCTGTAATAATTTTATTTGTTTCAGGATACATATTTAAACTATATGATTAACTTTTTTTTTTTTTTTTAAATAAATTATAACTAATAACTACGATAAATAAAAAAATAATAACTAATAACTACGATCTAAAGAATTTAAATTTTCAGACTTAATAATTAAAATTAAGGCGGCAACTGTTGTAGCCCTCTTACGGCGCTTGCAAAGCAATACTACCTATGGGATGTGGCTGGAGGTAATGATGACTGATTTTTAACGATATTGTGTAACATACCTAAAAAAGAGCTGTCAGAATGTAAATAAGGTGTGTAATGTTTTATGTACCTGAATTACCTGATACCTGGAAAATGGCCGCCCGACCAAGCCAAATAGCTAGGCATGCAATCATAGCACTACTCATAAATACACATTTCATTCGTCAGAAAATAAGTGACGTCTGTTGGGCCTGGGGTATAGCTCTATAATTGACATTTCACGGAGCTAGAGAGGCTTGAGTAGCGATACCATTTCGTAGAGATGCACAATAGAGTATATGAATGTTTATTGTATCTAATTAACATTAATGTTTAGTTTGAACCTCAACAATCCTACAATATAGGTCTAAAAGCGAAAGAATTATAAGTATTATTTTCAAACCTTTAATTCTTTCTGCGTCACTATTGTTAACGGCAGCGCTGGAGTCAGGCTTATTTATTTCATAAGCCTTATTGATGACGTCAATAGCAACGTCGAGTGCTTCGTAGATGTTGGTTCCTGTCAAAATGATATATTTCCAATGCTTAAAACCAGATTTTCTGAATTTATGGCAATGTTTAAATAATTAATGAAAAAACATTTATCTTTGCATTAAATTATATATTGAATTATTAAGATCGATTTAAAATGTCGAGATAAAGGTTTAAGGCGTACCTCCAATAGCAGAGAACTTCGATACTATATCTTGCGCTTTGGCGATATTGTCAGGCGAGGCGAGTACGGGTTCCGCGATCGCGCCACCACTAGCGCGGTCGAGATTAATGTCATAGTCGATGACGCTATACTCGTACGGAGATGCCTCGTCCTTATGAGTCTTCGAAAGATTGTGCACCTTGCCAATAGAACATATATATATTTACAGAATGAAAAAGAAAGAACTAATGCTAATACATCGTGTCGATTCTTCTTTATTTAAAACTAACTGCTAAGCAAAGCTGTCGTCCGTAAACTTTAGCGACACAATGGTTGCAGATGTGTTGTAAAATTTTATAGCAATCAAGTACAAAACAAGTGTTCTATAAACTTTGACTTTAAGAAGCACCTTTTAACACTACACCACATTATTAATGCAATTATCAAATAATATATCAATAAGTATGGAATCTTAGTTATCGCAAAACAAATGAAAAACAAAAAACTCGCAATACCAATAGTTATCAATGGTAACAGTTATAAGATAATTTGTTCTTAATTTAATATTCTTCATTAAGTAAATGAAAACCTTGACGTCGCTGTTAAATTCAACGATACTGAAGTAGTCGGTAGGACGCAGGTCTGCGAGGATGGTTTGCATGGCCGTACGCAGCTGTTCTATCTTACGACCGTACATGGAGCTCGACGTGTCCAGTACGAACACGACGAATTTATTCAGCGGTTTCAACTCTTCCGGCGAGAAGAAATGAACAAAGTAGCCATCGTTCACCTAAATGAAAAGAAGTATTACAAATAGACTACATTCTAGTGGGTTTAAATTTCATAATGATTGTAAATGTTTAAATTATATACAAATTTACCAAAATGTCTCCCTTTTCGGGGCGAACCACATCGTATTGAACGACGAACTGTCCGAGGACTCCAGTTGTTTTCTCGTTATTTTGTTCCGAGTACCATTCGTGTGGTAATTTCGCTGATTCTATGATCTTATCCTGCAATGATACAGGAGTCTTAATTTGGAACAGCATGGCACTATCGGTTACCACTAAGTTTTGAAGTAGTATCTTCTTTGTCAACCTCTTAAGAGTTTTATATATTAGGTATATTAAGGGTAATATTATTTTTGTTTTTATTATATATATATCTAGTCGAACGTGTACCAAGAAGAGTAACTTGCCGAATAAATCGCCATTAGTCGATTTTGTTCTTCAAGATCTGGAGTGAAGGTTATGGTCGCCTCTTTGTCGTTGTTGCTCTTTTTTATAACAGCCTTTGCATTTTCTATAAATTTTAAATAAAATATAATTACTTATTTGCCAAATTATCAAGTTTCTAACCTAGTCTACAAAGTGACTTAAAGATTTTTATAAAATTTTTGTTGATATTTATCCCCACGATTTGACGCGTAAATTTAAATTAAGAGTTCAATTTTTAAGTTTAATTAAGAAAATTTACGAGCAAAGATCAAGTTATCTGTCACTCACTTTGCTAATTTAAATTTTTATTTAACTTAAAATATTATTTAAATTTTGAAATTTTACTCACGAGCGTCTTTCTCGGTAGCATCAATTTCATTTCCGGTCCTCACTTCCGGAACCCTCAGCAGCGAGATCTTCTGCGATTCCTTGATGTGCACGGTCACCTCCATCTTGGGCACGAGCGCGCCAGGATGTAGGTTGATGGCGTGGTTGTACACTCCGTTGCGCCGCACTAGTAACTCTTCGTAGGTCAGGTTGAACACCGCCTCGGTGTTGGGCTCCACGTTTACTGATACTGTGAAGTGGTTTGAATCTCGGGCCCTGTTTAAGGGACGTGGCATTTGATTAATGTGAGTATATTATTTACTTTTCGCTAAATGCTATTTACCGTATAAAAAAAAAAATTACTTACTTAGCTGATATGTGAGCAGCACCAGTTCCCTGAGAGACAGCGTCATCGTAGATTTTCTTAGCTTCTTCTTTCTCTTTCACATAGGCTTTATACGATTTCCCGTCTAATGTCCTAGAAGTAATTAAAAAGGTATAGTAACAGCTCAATTTTCTATTCCTGGATTAAAACAAAAAATTGAGCATTATTTGTATAGCATTGAATAAAACATTACCATGGAAATACTTTACAATAACGTAATATCGTAATTAAAGTAAAAATTAATTTCCACTAACCTAAATATATACCTGTTGTATATAAATAGTTGTAAGTATTATACAACTAAAAAAGGGATATAGGTAAATAAGAAATTCGAAAAAAAAAAATTGAGTTCCAAACTTAAGGTTGAGTCCAGTGTTAAAGGATAAAGAAATTAGCTTAAATTAAACGATTATAAATATGTTGCTGGTGTGCTTATAGACTAAACTGTTATATGTATAGTATAGTATATATATATATATTACTGGTAATTTAATTATAGTATTTAAATTACGTTTTAATTTTCATCATTATGTATATACACATGTACAACTATTTAATGCATGTTCGTAATGTAAATAATATGAATGCAAAATATTTTAATACATATATTAAACATATGATATGTTATTTAAATACGTACATAACAAAACCGCTTATGAATGCGGTTTCTGGCAAAAGTACGTGAAACGTAGCTTGTTGGGAACGGCGCGAGGGGTTGCGGACGTAGGTGACGACGGCGGTGTGCGCGTAACGCAGCGACACCTCGGAGTTCACCTGCATTTTCGTCAGCTTGATCGGAACATTCGGCTCCTCCTCAGTGTTCATTTCAGATTTTTCTGTGTGCTGTAAAAATAATGTAATGAAAAATATAGAAATAATGACAAATAGTCATAAAAATCGTCACAAAAATCGTCCTTCTGGTAAGCAGTGGCGTAGCTAGGTGGGCAAGGGCCCCGGTGCATTAGGAAAGAATCAGGCCCTTACTATATTTAACTTATATTGCCCTTCAAAATTATACATAGGAAAAAAAGATCTTGTGAGCAGGGTCGAGGTTTTCTAGCTGGCGAGTTGGCTGACCAGCTTTTTTCAAAGCTTAGGTTAGAGGCCCCCCTAAGCTCTGGGGCCCTGGTGCACTGCACCACCTGGCCCTACGATAGTTAAGTCACTGCTGGTAAACTGGTGCTCCTCCTCGAAAAACGACATTTCTTCTTTGAACATGGAAGTTGATAAGATTAACGGCAAAAGTTTTATAGGGAATGTATAACTCATAATAAATTCAGATTGTTTTTGTCGATCGATAAAAAATAAAAATGTAACGTAGTTTTTAATTATATACGAATAGGAGATGATCAATCAATAAGATGATTGTAAACTGTGAATAGATATGACAAAATTCATCTAAATTTCATTATAATTATACAGTTTAAATGTATTTTTAGTATATAACTTATAACATAATATTTAGTAGCTATAGTTAGACATTTAATTTATTTTTACATAAAATATCAGCATGAAATTGAAAATATCCCTACGACTTCAATAAGTACTCACTCCGTCATCAGCTTTTGCGACCACGAACGTATCTGATGTTGGCACTGCGGCTGTATAAACGAAAACGACGAATACGGAGACGCAGCACACCACGGACAGCCATAGAGGCTGCATTTTATCAATCTGAAAACACCTGTTATTATAGTAAAAAATATTATTTCTCTTTCACCTAGTGCTGGCATACCGCTGTTTTAACTTAATATTATATAGTAAGTTAAATTAAGAATTATTTTTTTAATGGTAATATTTTCAAATTTCAATTTGATCTTGTGTGTGATGCGGATAGTGGTTTAGGATAAAAATAATATTTCAGTCGTGAGTTGATGCCGTAACGAATTAGTAATCGTTAAAATAAAAGTATGCATGTCATTTTGATTACCACAAAAAAAAGAAATAAAATAGTATTCGAAGATGAGCTTTAACTTTTTATAACCTTATGTGCAAAATAGATATGCGATGAATAGCTTCATTATTAATATAATGGTTTTTATTACAAAAAAAACGCTTGATTAATAAACCTGTCCAGAATAGCTAGCACGTACTCTGCAAATGGTTTATTTGACAGAGAATAGAGAAGGCCCTCTTTCTATGAAAATAACATAACATCTAATAAAAAAATTTAATAGAGGAAAAATGGGTATTAATGTGAAAATTAGCTATATTTAAACGAACTTAAAAGGCAAAAACTAAAGATCAATGACATGTTTATTAAGAGTAGGTACACGATTTTCGTGTCCAAGAATCTATATTGGGATTAAATTTATCTTCAAATATATATATATTTTTTTACCACTAGTTGACCTCTCGACTAATAAAGTCTAATCACGATATATCTTTTAATCAACAAGAGATTAATAAGCCATGAAAAAAAAGTATTAACTATACGAGTATGGGTTAAGAAATATTGAGTTGTTGGACTGTTGAAAATGATGGTTTGTAAGTGTTATTCCATGGATCTAAAATTTTACATGATGGTACGGTGTAAGTTTCGATGACAATGCATATTTATGGTAACAATGATCTGAAATTACAATATCCAAGCCAAAGCCAATATAATACTTGACTATGACTTGACTATATGACTTGATATAATCTTGACCCAATACCTAGTCGTATTGGGTCAAGAAGTAGGAACTCCTCAATGGTAAACAGTATAGAGACAAAATTTTGTACTAGAAAACTCCGTACCGAATCAGCAGACACGAAATTTTATATGGGCATTTAAATGTTTGATTTTATATAAAAGCTGGTAGAGAGATTTACGTTTCGATTATTTATTTTAAACCTAGGAAGAGTTATAATTTGTATCGAGGCATAAATATGTACTATCGCTATACACATAGAGTATAAGTTAACAAAATTATGGATTTTATTTTTTACTTTTTAGTACATTTAAATAAAACCTTGTATTTGAAAATGCTTTTGTTCTTTTAATTTATTTTAGTTTATTGTGCTAAGCTCGAAAAAATATGAGCGCACATTAAACCTACTAAGGAAATATGTAATGAAGCTGTATAAACAATTAACATTAGCAAAACAGTTTTGCGTAAAAAATGTAATTTCCTTCCGATTAATGTGATCATACAGGTATTAAAAGTATTTAAAGATCAAGATAAATGCCTTTGTCCGGAATGTGTTTACTTTTTTTGTTATAACATGATACAACAAACAAATGTTAGAACATAATTAATAAAATTATAAGAGTAAAGTGATTGCATAAACATTCATATTACAATAATATTTTAAATATTTTATTTAAGTTCTTTATTCTTTTAAACTTTTACTTACTTATATAACAACAGCCCTTTTTTAAAAAGTTTAGTTGTTAATTGTAATTTTATAACTATTAAGTACTTGTTTTGTTAACTATTTATTCAATATTTACGTAATTTATACAGAGTTACTCGACACAGCCTTCTGGCATAATGTCAAAAATAATACAAAGCACTATCAAGATATTTCCACTAAAATAACAATAATATTAGTATTGTTATCTAAAAAGAAAATATACTTACAAGTTTGTTAGAACTGAACAATCACAGCACCGGTGTTCGCACGTTCCGCAGTCGGACGGTGTGGAGCTTGGCAGTGACTCTGATCCGCGGCTTTATGACTTATATCTCATCTACGAAATAAAAAAATATACTTATGTCTATATCTACGTGTTTTTGTTTTCGATAACCGGACTTTCCGCGAAGCTAAGCTAAGGTGTAATGTACAAGATATTTATCCTGTTACTGGTATTATTTTATTTGGAAATATACGTAATAACAGATTTTGCAAGCTTTTATTTAATTAACATTATTTGTTAGTTTGTTTAGATAAAATCTTGCAATCGCGTATTCCTTCTCTTATTTTAAAATGTTGAATCTTTACTTGTTGGTTCATTTCCTATGACAATGCATTTTTACGGTAAGCTTGCCCTGAATGAATGGTTTTCGTTCTGCAACGCTGGTGTGAAGCGAAAACTGTGAGACGAGATGATAGTGCAATCACTTTTATTGCTGATTTTTAAAAAAATATTTTCGATTAGTAATTTCTTAAAAAACTGAGGATTTAAAATATGAATGACATCATAATTCATGCAAAATATGTTATAAATAATTTATTTTATAGTTTAAAATATTTTGTAACGCAACAAACAAAAATTTTTCCAACCCACGGAACCAAATTTTTTAAAGCATATTAAGTTTTAGCCCTACTAATCTGTCCAAATTTCGATGAGGGAGGAAAAAATTGTTTGGGATTTGAATATGAAACATTAAAAAATTATATACATAGGTTTAAAGATTCAAATTTCGATAATTTTAACTGCCAATATCCTAATTTATTTTTACAACTGGTTATTCGAACAGCCGATTCGCATCGAACAAATTTTTTCGTTTCATTCGCACATTTGGACACGATCTTTTAAAGTGTTCATTCGAAAATTGTAGTGACGACAAAAGACAGTTGCACTTTCTGATTCTATACGATCAAAAAAATAATTTACCGCTTTCGGCAACTATTTACTCAGTATCGTTTAATTTGTTGGCTATCCGATGGTAGTAACCCATTTTCTGAGAGAAAATAAAGTTGATGTTGCTATATAATGTACAGTTCGTTTGCTTTGTAATAAACAAAGCAAACGAACTGTAGATTTTTTAAAAAATGTATTAATTAAAAATAGTTTTTCAGTCAATTATTATGAGTTAATCTGAAAAAGTGACCAAATCTTGCTATCGCGGACTATTCTGTAAGCTTCTTTAAGGTGTACTACATGTGGTACATTGTTATGCATCTCCTAAGGTGTAGCCATAGATAGCCATGCCAAGAAAAATAGCGTTTTTGGAGAAAAATTGAAGACTTTGTTTTGTACTAATTATAGAATAAAGATTTAATCTTGTTTTAATTTGATATTTTTCAAATTTGTACTCGCGTACTAATTTGAAAAAGAGTTTATTGTTGCGCAACTATAATAATTATAAATACAGCCTCGCGGAATTTTTGTAGGTAATTTGAGTTTTGCAAACATTCATAACACTATTTTATGTTTCAATAATAATTTTCGCAGCGCACGCCGAATAACTTAGATTCAAATTTTTGATATCTGTGCTACATTATTGTTATTTTCATAGGATTTTTTTAAAAAAATATAATATACCCTGCCCCAGAGTAACATCTGGGAGAGAAGAAAAAGATTTATATAGGTGTACAAAATTAAAATCAGTTGAGCAGTTTATTTTACTAATTATATTAGTAGTATTTTATTAATAATACCCGCAGACGTTAACCTGCCTGTGTATTTTGTTTCTTGTAACTGATTCTAAGCAACCGTCGGAGAGCTGCCGTTGGGGACCTACTATTCTCGGCGTAGACATCATCTCTTATTTAATTCGCAGCAGTAGATTCCAAATTGTAGTAAAATCCCGATTAATTAAATGAACACTGCTGTTAAAGGATAGGGTTATTGAAAAACTTACAAATAGTAACAGTATTTTATTTTATCTTAGGATATTTTTTATATAAAACTTATTTCTAAATGCACCTTTTAACAATAATTATCTTTAAAATGGCACTTTACATATGAAGTGATGTAAATATTTTTCTTAACAGGATATCCTTTTTAAGGTCAAGGTATTGTTGTATCTACTTTGCTCCTCGGACAGCAGACTCCAGCGTATCTGTTTAAGTAAGTAAAGTAATTAATTGCAAACATTTTAAATAGAAAAACTGGAATGTATTATTTATGGATACATATTTGAGAGATGATAGACTGTAGAGTTGTTATTCTCCAATAAAAAAATCAGGTACCGTCACAAACAAAACTAATTAATAGTCGATACTCGGTTATCACTAACTTAACGTGACAGTAATTTAAAATAACTTTTTGTTCCTCCAATATTGCTAAAATAACTCGACTCCCGTTGAATATTTCCTTACTTGTTTTCGACGACGCAGTACTTATTGCGGTACTCGTCGACGCTAATGTCTCTGGCGGCGACGCAGCGCGTGAGATACACACACACGCCGCCCTCCGCGCCCGCCCCCTCGCCCGCTGCGTGCGCGCACTCGCTGTCGCTCGGCTTAGGGACCTGAATATTTATAATTTATAAATATATATTTATTTAAATTAATTATATAAAATAATTACTGATTTCATCTATACAAACAAACGACACCATCATTGTAATTCATGAAATAACTTACAGTGTTAGACTTTGAAAGTTCTAGTGTAACATTCTTTCCATTTGCTACAAACTCCAGTGAATTAGTATTGCTGTCAATCAGGTTCAATGCCCAACTGTAGCCTTGTAAGTGATAGGCCTCTTCCAGAGATTCAGTCGTGGCAACGGCAGGAGCCGACGAGGTGAACCACGGAGTTGCAGCAGTAGTAGGATGGAAGTAGTCGATAGAATGCATAGAGTCTGTGACATTTAAAATTAAAAAAAAAAAAATTAATTACACACGTCAATTCTACAATTAGATATTTAATTAAATTATTACAATTTAAAAATAATTTGTCCAAGGTACAAACGATGTAATTGAGAGAATAAAAAGGTCAAACTCCATTTCATATTTCAACTTAATATGTAACTTATTATTAATAAAATCCTATATTCATTTTCAAAGTAGAAAAATAAATTTATAAAAGGATTTAGGAATATGTCAAAATAGTGAAAAACTACATGAAAATCTTATTGCCTTTGATAAGTTCAACTAAACTGTGTGTGTTCCACTGTGTTCTTCACACACAACTTCTTCTTTTAGTTTGAAAATGAATATAATATAATAGAAACGTGTGACGATGGCATGTTTTCAAGAGTAGATTCCGCTCTGTTTCAATTATAACCTTTCCACCGAAAATGTTAAATCTTCCAAACTCAAACGAAAGCATACTCTGTTTAATTTACGATCTGTAGATAGATTATTATAGATATAGATTCTATATTAATAAACCCGAAACTAAACGCGTAAAATTTAAGAATGTCATATGCGACTTCGACTATAATAATTTTGAAATTTATTACATCCACGCATCAAAATAGCGTATCACCGCAAATCATAAAGTTGTCAACATTTTATGGGTGAGATGCGAAGTGACTTTTACAGAATCGCACTATAATCTAATTTAAACTTAAATTTGATTTTATGTTGAGTTGATATAAGTTAAAAACCACTGGAAGCATAAGTAAGGAAAAAAAGATAATCAAATGTACTAAAATCAAATTCAAGGATTTATTATTAATAAAAACAAAATTAATATTAATCATATATAAACAATAGAACTGCAGCAGTTTCTTTCGTCTGTTTTTCTTAGGTTTATTTCTCACGATTCTTTAACAGTTTCTAGAGCTGCTGTAAAACTATTTATCATCTATTATCAATCTGCTAAATTCCTTTTTCAAATGTAGGTGTATGTATCTGCAGTGAGTCACATTTTTTCCGTGTATGAAATACAGCTACTCCATTGGCGGAAAATCCATGGTCTTTATTCTGATTCTGTAATAAGTCGGTAAAAAGTACAATGTCCACATATTTTTTCTCTTTAAATATATGAAAATATCAAAAAAATTCTGTCTTACCTTAAAGTTAATGTAGAAAAATGGTTGATTGTGATGGCACGTTGATAGGGTTAGCGGATTATATGAACAAATTTTAGCCTTAGTATATTAGTAAAAACACCTATTTTGAAAAGAATTTCATTTCTTTAACCCTCATTGTGCACTCATAGTCCAACCTCGAAATAAGAACCGTCTGTCGCGACGATAGTTTTTGTACAATTAAAATTGGTTATTGTCAACTTTTCAGTCTTTGACTCAAGTTGTTTTAATATAGCTTTTCTTCGTTTTTTCTACCCAAACAAATGTTTGAGTGTTATCGATAATTTAATCACACGATCAATTGAGTAATAGTTGAATTTAATCGCCATCTTGATTTTGGATTACATGTGAGACCATCCAGAAGGAATTTCATAGATATTTTTTGTAATTATAAATATTTATCCGACAGATTTATTCTTAGGTTACTTACCTTTTCGCCTGAACAAAAATCCGTCTGGTAGGTCAAGGCCTGGGGGAAATAAATATAAATAATACAAAAAATACATATTTAAATCTACATCAAAACTAAAAAAAAAAGAGGTAACTACTTATTCATCTGTTACAAAACGTTTATATCCTGGGGTTGTATGCAAGTAGTGTTACCGATAACACATAAAGCTACTGAAATAAAGAAGAAGAAAGGAAGTAAATATCTAAACCAATTTTGTAAATGCGAAAGTAACTCCGTCTGTCCATCTGTCTATTGGTCTTTCAAAGCCAAACCACAGAACCGAATTTGTTGAAATTTGGTATGAAACAAACTTGAACTCCAAGGAAGGACATAAGCTTTTTATTCCTAACTACTGACGATCAACCCCTAAAATGCGAGCATATCCGCGGGTACTAGTACGATATAAATACAAGCACGAAGAAACTGAATTGTGCTCGTTTTAAAGCCAAATCTTTGCTTAAAATCTCAATCTATTGACTCGGCATTTAGAGAAAAACTTTGATATTTTAATTGATAGTTTTTTATGCTTTAACTCACCATAAGATGCAGATTGTGGAATTGCTAAGAGGGAACAAAATTTGTATCGTTAGATCTTTCCTAGCATTTTGAAAGATAAAATTCATTTAAAAGTATAGAAGCTCTTTAAACTTACCATATCTTACGAAGCCTCGATTATCTGAACGACTTGAATAGCCTAAGGAACCAAAATAAGGTTATAAATACATAAAATCAATATTATTCAATAATCATTGAACTATATCAAATGAGTCGTTGGTTGTGTATGTGCATCCCATGAAACAAGCATTGGTAAAAAACACATTATTTAATGTTTGTGAAATTGTACCTACACATGCTATCTTACGCCTGCAAACCATGCCATCGTCACTATTATATCCGT
Source organism: Vanessa tameamea (assembly GCF_037043105.1). Lineage (NCBI taxonomy): Eukaryota > Metazoa > Arthropoda > Insecta > Lepidoptera > Nymphalidae > Vanessa > Vanessa tameamea. The sequence continues at coordinate 5,312,750 of NC_087313.1, read as the reverse complement.
GATATGTAACGTTTGTATAACATATCAGTACGAGTCGAGGAATCGCGAAACGAAGAAATGTATTTTTTCAATAAAAGTTATTGAATAAATAGTAAAGTTTCCTTTCTTAAATCTAGCCGTCCGTCGTTCTAATTAGTGCGTCTGCACTGAAATAATTCAATTTCTTCGTTGGCCACTGTTTCCAATTTTTTTGTCAGTCTTCAACAATAATAAAACATTTCGTAAAATTAAAGTAAATATAACGTATTCGACAACAACACTTTAGTTGACCACTCAAAAGTTGAGATTTTTTCTTTTGTGGAGACGCAGTTTAAAACGCAGGCGCAGTAGAAGTCTCACCCATATTTAATTCTAGGTCCTCCTCCTCTAGTTGCAAGTCATCGGCTCCGTCGAGAGCAAGTTGGTATGCTTGCCCGCTCAATACTAGGGGGCCTAAAATAACAACCTTATTTAAGTTTTGGACCAAACAAAATCATCGATCATAATCGCAACAAATCATCGCAAAACACAAAAATAAGTTCTATTTTTAGAGGACCTGTTCAACTTGCTAGTGCTCAATGTTGATACGAATGAAAAAAATAAAATAAAAAAATTATAAAAGTACTGCTTTTCTGCCCATGCCTCTTTTACGCTCCAAAGTACGCTCGCTTCATCTTGTTTTCATCTCAAAACTATTTTCGAAATATTATCTTCAACTTTTGCAATAAAAAACTAGTTTCTATTTTTATTTCTTATTAATAATTTATTATTATCAGAAGAAATATTTCAATGTTGTATTTTATGAAATGCTTTAAAGATACAAATTTAGGAAACTAAATTAATAGTTTCATGGTTATTATGCAGTTATTATATTATTTTTAGAATCGATACTAAAGCTTTTCGTATGAATACATTTTAAGAGTATTTACAAAGGCTACTGTTTCAGATAAACATGATAAAGAGATCACTTGACGCAATTCTGATTATCTCTTATAGAACATAGAACGAAACGTTTAATATATTAACATTTGTACTACTGCTATCTCTAAAAAATATTGACAAATGTTACATAAATGATAAATGCAGAAAGTTTTAATAATAAAAAAAAACATATGCGATGTGCATTCATGCCAATTAACATTCGACCAGCGTTTAAAACAATGCAATTTGGGTCATTTACTTGTAAGCATAACACGGCCTTACATATTTAAATATGAATAAGTAATTATCCAAGCCTCTCAGTTAAGCAATTGGAAAAACATGATGAGATATTGTGATGATTTATCGATATATTCACGAAATAATTAATATATAGGTACATTCCAATGGCAGGACAAGTAAAGATCAAAAAACCTTAGGTTATATAACTCAATACATACAGTTCTTAATTAATATACAGAGTTATTGGTAATTCGAAGTATTCCCGTTAGGAGGTGATAGGGGTAACTATTTGCAATAATTTTAACCTTGCATATGGGATGCATAATGCAAAAGTGAACCATTTTTGAATTATCACGTTTTTTAGATTTTTTCATATATCTTTTTCCGTCTCGCATTTTTAAATTTGGACCGATAATTATTATTTTAATATTGACAAATAACTAGTGTTTATTCGTTTTTATAAATCATAAGAAAAAAATAGATTTTAATTGATACTTTTGCATTTTTGACTTATTTTGAAAAAATCTAAAAAATGTGATAATTCAAAAATGGTTCACTTTTGCATTATGCATATGGGAGTTAAAATTATCGCAAATAATCACCCCTATTACCTCCTAACGGGAATACGTCGAATTACCAGTAACCCTGTATATTTATTTATACCATATCATTTAAACTTTAAACTTTTCCAAATTTCCGATAGCGAATTTGGATAGCTCAATTTTTTCACGAATCCATTCAATTTTTTCCATAATAACTACCATAGATTATTTTAGATCTTGAACATTCTATTATATCAATGTCAAAGTTTTTTATTATCATTAGCCCTACTGCCATTGGAATCGGCTAAGATAATAATGAAAAAAATGAAATATGAATTATGACATGTTGTATAAAATTAATTTTATTTTAACTTACCAGAACTCAAGCCTAAAGATGAAGAAGCGAAGGACGAACTAAGCGGAACTGAAAAAAAAAACTCTTTAATACTTTCCATACAAGAATATTTAAATTATTTGATTTATTATTTAATTTAATACTAGCCTTTATTTAAAAACGTTTCTCCTATTTTATATTAGTTAAACTAAAAATATATACAAATAAAAATGTTTAGAAAATAACTATATTATTATAAAAATTATATAGTTTAAGTTGAATTTAAGCAAAAATTTATTTAGTTGTTGTTCAGAATTTTAAATTTCACATATAATCAAAGTACGGTACTCACCGGCGCCGAATATTGGCTGTAGGAAGGGTCGTTGCGGCAAGGCATACGCTGTCGAAATAGTACATGGGTTAGAAAACAAATATAAATCTAATCTTATGAATTAAATAAGTTATTGGTCTATTCAATTCCACTTACCAGGTTTGTCAGAGGACTCCGTATCCACAGCACTGGTAGCGTTTGGTTTCACCACTACAAGTGAGGTTAACGGCGTCACAAATTCATACTAAAAATTAAACGAATAGTTTTTAATAATAAAAAATGAGCCCTTGGGGAATAAAATATATTTCTATAATTCACAACAGGTATCACTCGAATTTTCTGACTGCATTAAAAAAACTAATTTAACTTTGTCACCTTAAGAGCTATGGCCAATGCACGCTTCTCGGGACTGTTCTCTTCTTTGGTGGCATCTTGCTCGTGTGCGTCTCGCTCGTCCAACAGCTGTTTGATACTGAGGTACGCCCACAGCCTCTCCAGTGGAAGGTATTCCTCCTTCTTCTCACTCACTTTCACCTTATTCTTCACTTCGTAACGTTTCTGTCGAAATTAATTCATTTTATTTTTACTGTCAAAAATTAGGGTACAACACGAGACATTCAATGACGCAGTAACTGTTATTGTTTTCTAAATTAAGTGCCGCAGAAAATGGCCCCCACGCAGGATATACCCACATTATGTTTACGGTATCACAGAGAGAATGTCGAAGTCACTTTTAATAATTAATTGCATCGGTACCCTGCCATGGTGGTCGTCGTCCGAGCAGAAGGCGGTCACTTGTGGTTCCAGCTCCTGCACGCCCGGCTCCAGCTTGCCTGCCACTACCGTCTCCCCACCCGCGAACATCGCATCGAACGCGTGTCGTGTCACTGATCCAGCTTTGACCTGCATATTAATAATGCCAAATGCGAAGGAATTATTTTCAAAGAATCTGTTTCATAACTTCAAAGAAGTTATGAGCGTATGGTGTCGCTTGGAGAAATTAACACCTTAATTTTTAGGCACGACCCATCTCTACTTCTTTTCCTGACAATACACACATCGTCAAATTTAAAGACCATCACAGCAACACACACCTGGTTGGGCGGGTAGACAAATTTGACGTGCGCCAGCAGCGGCGACGAGACTTGCTGGTAGAAGTGTCGCAACTGCAGCGCCGCGTCGGCCGCCTCGTAGATCTGGCGCATGAAGCCTTCGTTGCGCAGCGAGAGCTTGCGAAGTAAGTCGCGGTCCGCGTCCTGACCTGGTGAGAGCGATGTGAATGTGATAACGACTTATCAATAAAATGTGTACCATTTCATTTATTAAAAATCATGTTTTCAATTACCGAAAGCGAGGGAATAAATTGAAGCCTTCTTCTCGCCAGCGTTTTTCTCGGTGATGTAAGAAAGAATACGTGTCGGGTTAGTCTCTCCCATGGTCGCATCACCGTCGGTCAAGAAGATGATAATCGGCTGTAATTCATCTGTAATATTTTTAAACGATATTTAATATTTTCAAGATTAAACCGATTATTATGAATGACAAAAATCAATATAAATAAATAGGTACGTACCATTAATTCTTTCTACCGTTTCTGTTGTCGTCTGATTGACGGCAGTGCTGGAGTCGGTTGGACTTGGTTTATATGCCTTATTAATGACATCTACAGCTACGTCGAGAGCTTTGTGAATGTTGGTTCCTACACGCAAAGAAATTTATTGAAATTATTTATTCTCTCCACATTTGAATGTTTGTATATATTCTCAAACGAACTTTGCAATTATATATATATATGTGTTCTCTTGTGTTACATCAAACTTACCGCCACCAGCAGAGAGCCTGGATATGATGACTTGCGCCTTAGCAATATTATCGGGCGTGGCGAGCGCGGGCACCACGAGCGTCACGGGCAACTCCACGGCGCTCCATTCATAATGCGGTCGTGATGGCTCCTCGAGCGCTTCCGCAAGTTTGTGTACCTAACCAACGGAAAATTTCTGTGTATTCGTAATTTTGTGTTTTGCGTTACATAAAGATAAATAAACAAATGAATCACTCTATATGAAAATGGTTTTAATGATTAAAATTCACACATTAATCAGCATTCATTTTAAGTTAAAAATAATATAAAAGCTTAAATATATTAGGGCAACACAGCTTCTAGTCTGGTATGCGTATATTTCAATTCTTCTGAGTCATTTTTATTATTATTATTCTAACACGTAATAAATAATACAGTGACTTTATACTTGATACACATAGCCAAAACTTAACCCTAAGTCTCTGACCCTAACACTAACCTTAACATTGCTGTTAAACTCGACGATGCTAAAGTAATCAGTGAGACGCAGGTCGGCGAGAATGGCGTGCATAGCGGAACGAAGCTGCTTTATCTTACGGCCGCTCATCGAGCCAGACGTATCTAACACGAACACCACGAGTTTACTCAGCGGCGTCAGCTCTTGCGGTGCGAAGAAGTGTACGAAGTAACCGTCGTTTACCTGATTCAAAAACAGATTACAAGGATACAATTGAAAACTCCATTTCACTTCCTCCTTTAAATTTGTCTCGTTGACTGCCTCGTTGGTCTAGTGGCTAGATATGAGGCCGTTTATCCCGATTTCCGGGGTTCAATTCCCAGGTCGGGCCGATAAAAAGTTATTGGGTTTTTCAATAGAATTTCTTATTAATAGCCTGATGTCTAGAAGTGTCCTCCCTCTGCTCTGCTTTACTCCTAGCTGTTGGCCCTCTTTTCAATCTTGTTGGATTTGCCGTCGCAACTGATTATATATGAAACTGAGGAAACAGTGAGCGCGTGTGCATGTTTGCGCTTGTGCACGTAGTCGGCTAGTCTACCTTGAGATTGACGGCTGTCGCCAAAGTCAGTCAAAATGACTATGAGATATATTTATCTAGACTGATTGTGATGATGTCAAAATAAAATATCTAGATATATTTATTTTAAGATAAACACTAAACAATTTCAATAAGATCAGCTCAATATCTAAAAATCGGAAATATATAAACTACGTAGTTGTGAAATTACCAAAATTTCTCCCTTTTCGGGACGGATCACATCATATTGAACGACAAACTGTCCGAGGACTCCAGTCGTTTTGTCGTCATCACTTTGTCTCGAGTACCAGTTGTGTGATGATGATGCTGACTCTTTGATCTTGTCCTGCAATGATAAGATTTGCCATTTCAGTAATTTTTTCCATGTATTGTTACGGTATTAACTAAAATATTCTTTACTACCACTAAATTGACATTAAATTAATGAATTAATTTACTATTAAAACTACTGAATTTCACTTTTCCTCGACATGTGCTATTGATGATAGCATGTCTCATTACCTAGATATCAGTACTACTCGTCCATATAATGCAATTGGATACTTTAAAATTACGCGAGAAGATGTCTATAATAAAATTAAAAGATTTGATATAGCCAAGGGACCTGGGCCTGATAATATTCCTGCAATATTTCTAGTTAATTGTGCTAAGATCGTTAGAAACTAGATAATTTTCTGAAGTTTGGAAAGAGGCATTTGTATTTGTTTGTTCCTATTTATACATGTGGTAACCAAGAGCTAATTACTAATTATCGCCCAATTTCAATAATTTCTACTAAGGCTAAAGTTTTCGAATCCCTAATTTGCACTCATATATGTCACCAGGACATGTACCATGTAAAAAATTATATAAATGATAATCAGCATGGATTTATGGGTAAACGTTCTACATTAATCAATCTGTCACTTCATGTTTATAATATTTCTAAAGTATTTATGGTGGCCTTCAAATGGATGCCATATATACAGATTTCTCAAAGGCCTTCGACAAGTTTAATCAGTGCATTCTTTTAAATAAGTTGAAATCCTATGGCATTACGGATCGCCTGCTAAATTGGTGCAAAACTTATTTAATGGGCAGAATCTCAAGAGTGGTAATCCATAGACACCACTCTAAACCATTTGTTGCTTCCTCGGGAGTCCCACAAGGATCGAATTTAGGGCCATTGTTTTTCAATATATTTATTAATATAAATATTATACCAATTTATTATTTTTTAATTTTATTACCAATAATAGTTAAAAAATGTATTATAACTTCTTATCTCTAATTATTGCTTATATTTATTTTATATTTTAATACATATGTGTAATATGATAGATAGGTAAGTTCGGAAGAAGAAGACATGCTGCGCCGACCCCAAATAAATTGGGATAAGGGCAGGAGGATGATGATAATGTGCAATATGATAGTGCATGGTGAGACTACCTGTAAGTAGTAGAACTTTTATCTAGATAATTTTGAAATGTATTTTTTATTTTGTTGTAATATTGTATCTACTGTTGGTTGTCCTAATAAAAATAAAAATAAAAGTAACTTGCCGCATAAACAGCCATTAGTCGTTTTTGTTCTTCGAGATCAGGCGTAAAAGTTATGGTCGCCTCTTTTTCATCATCGCTCTTTTCTATAACAACCTTCGAATTATCTGAAAATTTTGCAAATATATTAGGATAAATATTTAAAACAAAATAATTGTTTTTAAAATAAATTCAGTTTAAACATAATTGATCAATTTTTATTAATATACTTAAAGTAGGTATTAAAGTGGGCCAAAAAAATAAACTTCACTTAAATGTTGTTGATGAACATAATTTAGCTTTTTGTTTTCATTTTAAAACTCGTCTTTTAAATCCTCTATAAAACTCACGAGCGTCATTCTCGGTAGCGTCAATTTCATTTCCGGTCCTCACTTCTGGAACCCTCAGCAGCGAGATCTTCTGCGATTCCTTGATGTGCACGGTCACCTCCATCTTGGGCACCAGCGCGCCAGGATGTAGGTTGATGGCGTGGTTGTACACTCCGTTGCGCCGCACTAACAACTCTTCGTAGGTCAGGTTGAACACCGCCTCGGTGTTGGGCTCCACGTTTACTGATACTGTGAAGTGGTTTGAATCTCGGGCCCTGTTTAAGAGATGTAAATGTTTAGTTTGATTAGTTTGTATTATTAGCTAAGTTTTATTTAATTAGGTAGGTTTTATTATATCAGATATTTCAACAGAGTTGTCTTTGTCCACTTGTTAACAAATTTTTGCTTTTGAGTTGTAAATTTTGGGAAATATACCATTCCTAGGAAACCATTAGGAGTTGTATTTTTATAACCAAGCCAGTTAAAATGAAACACTTGACCTTAACTCTTATATAATTGAAGTAAATATATACCAGGCTAAAATTTATTATCGGATCTAGACCAATATGAACAATCCTTGCCTTGGTGGCATATAGAAGCCGTGGACAGTATAAAAGTATAAAAGTATTACTTACTTAGCTGCTATATGAGCAGCACCAATTCCTTGAGAGACAGCTTCACTGTAGATTTTCTTGGCTTCTTCTTTTTCCTTTACATAGGCTTTATAAGATTTCCCGCTTAGTCTCCTACAAGTAATATAAGTATTATAATTTATAACATTCAAAATTCTAGCCGCAATACGATTTTATTAAAGAAATATTCCTATTACTAAACAAAAAATACATTTTGCAGTACAATTCCGTACAGTATTAGTTACAAATACTTACAAGGTAAGAAAACTATTACACATATGCACTGAGATTCTTATAACATTTTTCATGGAACATCTGAATTACAATTCAATACGTACATAACGAATCCACTTATGAATGCGGTTTCTGGCAAAAGTACGTGAAACGTAGCTTGTTGGGAACGGCGCGAGGGGTTGCGGACGTAGGTGACGACGGCGGTGTGCGCGTAACGCAGCGATACCTCGGAGTTCACCTCCATTTTCGTCAGCTTGATTGGTGCACTTGGCTCCTCTGTAGTCACTTCTGATGTTTCAGTGCCCTTAAGAAATAAAGTTTGTCGTACATTCATCTTCTACTACCATTATACCCTCTTTTGCATCTCCATCTGACAATTTACAGTGTGCGGAACGAGCTTTGCAATGCTCTTAAAATGTTCATTAAATATTTCTTATATTTTTTTACCTACATACTACATACATTTATCGATTTTAAAGCTCTATTGAAAATTAAAGTAAACGAATGAAATGAGTACTAACTTCGCCTTCAGCTTTAGCGACTACAAATGTATCTTGTGTTGGCACTGCAGCTGCATACCCGTTTACCACAAAAATGGAAACGCAGCACACCACGGACAGCCATCTAGGCTGCATTTTAGCAATCTGAGGAAAAGGAAAACTCATTATTTCATCAAGTATATTATTAGCGTTTCTCTAAAATTTAATTATATTTGTATATATAATATATATATGTATGAAATAAAATTATCTGTCATAAGCGGTAAAACAGTTTTTTACAAAACTAGAAGATAGTGTTTGTGTTGAAAATAGTGGTATACTAATGAATACATAGGGGTGGTCTATTGACATGATCTCTGTCGGAGCAGGTAGAGGCCTCTCAGTGGCGTGTTGACGATAAGTCTGAATATCGTCATCGCATTCAAAACTTTGCCTTGACACGCTATAAAGGAAGCACTTTTACATCATCGTGTTGCTCTACTTGCAGGCAGTCATCGTTGTCTGCCCCTTGTGTACCTTGCGAACTAGGCACACTGAGGTTTCGAAGAGCATTTCGATCGTCTAGTCTCTCGGATCGAGAAGGAGAAGGAAAAAAATATTGTCCATGGGGGGCAGTTGGCTAACTTAGATATTGTATTTTAATGCTCTTTGACTTAACATATATATCGATCGATCAAATCAAAGGATTTCGCTTTGTCCAAACTGACTGCTAATGCTTCCCACATTCGACTTATTTGTTTCCAATCATGCGTCAAGTAAATTAGATTACCAGATGAGCGACCCTGACAAAACCTTACTGGCGATCGCTAATCAACTGGTATTTTTGTAGGTACCAGCAGATTTTGTAGCTCGCACTTCACTACTATGGCGAAGAAGGCGGTGATAGCTATAGACGAGACGCTCGGGAGAGATAATGCACTGCTTGCGTCATTCTAAATATCTGTTAAGTATCGTCAGCAAATATATCACAAATACTATTCAATGAAGCTGTAATTAAGAAGTTCTTGAGAAGGCTAAGTACAAATATCTACTTTACTTAATATGTATATTCATTTTTAATTTCGAATTAACTTAATGTAATCAATTCAATATGATCTAATGATAAGTTAAATAATTGTAATTATTGTTTTGTATATTTTAATTTGTCGGTATAACAGTGAATATTTGTAAGTATATTGTATCTAAGATACAATATACTATATATATATTTACTATCATTTTTAATTTGCTCGATTTCCCGAAACTTTGTATTTAGTTAACTTAAATCAGGAAAGAGGTTTTATGCTAAAGCAAACCTGATACTTTTTTTAACTAGTTGTAAGGGTAATTTAAAGATCTCGTTCAGGTTCGCGTATTTGAGTGTATAAACATATTCAGTCACCATTTTTTACTTTCGTATTAATTTTAGTATTTTATTCACTTTTAGCTATATTTGAACGTAATTTCTTATGGATATCAAACCTTAGGGTTTAACAATAATAATATCTTAGATACGTTGGTTGGTCACGCATTGACGACGAAGATGCTTACAGAGTTAGTGATTAAATTCTGAGTGACACCATCAGGTGATTTGTCTTTCTAAAATAAAATAAAATACATATACATTTTTTACGTAAATGTACGCCGTGAGTGTGCAGCAGAGTGTCGGATACTGATCCGCAGAATCGGATAAAACCTCTTCCTGCGGAATGTCTCGTCGGCGATACTTAACGTGAGATCGCCGTAGATTGCCTTAATCACTTTTTACGTAATCGTCATGGTCCAGCAGGAATCTGTAGTGGGATTGCAAAAGCGGCGAAACACCTGGGACTTAAAAGATATGGCGAGGGCTAGGGCCGTAGCCGTAGGACGTCAGATTACGGATATTTTTCTTAATATTAATTGAGTATAGTGTGATACAATATTATAAAACACCGAACAATAATTTAACAGTTTATTTGTTTACAAAAAGACAAGGAAATCATTTTACATTACATTAAATTAGCAGCCTGTAAATTTCCGACTGCTGGGCTAAGGCCTCCTCTCCCTTTGAGGAGAAGGTTTGGAGCATATTCCACCACGCTGCTCCAATGCGGGTTGATGGAATACACATGTGGCAGAATTTCGTTGAAATTAGACACATGCAGGTTTCCTGACTATGTTTTCCTTCACCGCCGAGCACGAGAGGAAATTTAAACACAAATTAAGTACATGAAAATTCAGTGGTGTCTGCCTGGGTTTGAACCCGAAATCATCGGTTAGGATGCACGCTTTGTAACCATTGGGCCATCTCGGCTCAAGGAAATCATATAAATGTATAATCTTCTATATTATTTATTTATATATATATAATAACAAGTCGTGACTGACAGATTCATCATCGCCGAGCGTAAACTATTAAAGTTAGGGCCTTGAAACTTGGTGAGTAGGATCTTTTTATTGAGTAGACACCCACTAGAAAGGAATTTTGGAAATTTAACCTCTAAGGGGGTGAAATAGGGGTTGAACGTTTGTATGGAAGTCCGTCATTTTTTAAGTTAGGAACATGAACCTTCATTTTTGAGATACTGATTAAAAATAAGTAGATACGTATTAAAACGTTTCTGGATATTCTACCCATAAAGGGGTGAAATGACGGTTGAAAGTTAGTATGGAAGTCAGTCATTTTTTAACGTAGAAACATAAAACTTTGTTATAGGGATATTGACAAAAAATAAGTAGATAAATATTTAAGCGCTTCTGGATATTCTACCCCTAAGGGGGTGAAATAAGCGTTGAAAATTTGTATGGAAGTCCTTATTATTTAAGTTAGAAACACGAAACTTTATTTTTTAAGATAGTGGTTGAAAATGTGTAGATAATTATTTAAGCGTTTCTGCATATTCTACTCCTAAGGGTTGAAATACGGGTTGAAATTTCGTATATAAGTTAGTTTGTAAACCGTCATTTTTGAAGTTATAAGCATTAATATTTATTTTGGGGCAACTGATAAGAAATGAATAGATATGTATTTAAGCATTTCCGGATATTCTACCCTTAAGGATTGAATTTAAGACCTCAAAAATTATGCAACGGCACCAGACTAAAATTAATGATTCTCTATCGTAATGTCATAGGTTACAGTTATCACTGTACTAAAAGAGAAATAGTGTATATTCCACGAATATCTTTGATATCATCAGAATACCCCTTTAATTTCAAGAGAGTACAGTTCGCGCTTAAAATATGCTTCACCATGACAATTAATAAGGCACAAAGTAAAATTTCTAAAATGGCCGGAGTAGATAAAAGAGAAGACTGTTTTTCGCATAGACAGTTATAAATAGCCTGTTCGAGAGTGGGCTCTGTACACAAATAAGGTCTTGAATTAACGTAATATTTATAATTATTCTGTAATATAATCAATTTTCACGCGAGCAAAGCCGCGGGCAACAGCTAGTTAGTGATTATATAATATTTAGATACTTACATATAAAATACTTTATACATATGTAAATATGTATAAGATGTAGTACCAACTGTTAGGGATACATAAAATTAGTAAAAAGTAGTAAAATTGTCTATGTCTAAATCTCATTGTCTTTGATCTAGTTCTAATAAATTCTATTATATTTGATAGTACGAAAAATCTATAATAATAATTAGTATGTACCTATATAATGAATAAATAATTTCGCCAGATTTATATAAACTTTTAAAAAAATAACAATACATCTACATGTAGTACTTGTATGAATGATTAAATTTATCAATCTGGGAACTTTTGTTTTGGTTTTATGTCATTAAAGATAACACATTATGCAAATAAAATCTGCACACATAATACAAACTTAAAAAATAAGATTAATCTTTTTTTTTTTGTATTTAAAGACTTTGTATCTAAGAGTTTTTCCTCCTACAGTCGCCCTAAGTAGGTACATAATAACAGATGTTTTCCTGTCTCTGTTTTATTCATTATATTGTTAAGTACAGGCCATAACAATTTATAACAAAATTCAACACAATTCAGAGATTCCGAGATATTCGTCACCGTCACTGAATTCTTACTCGAGCAGCAGTGTTAACGTTATTATTGGTATTCATCATCAAACATATTGTATTCGAAAAAAGTAGTTAGGTTACTATTTTTTTATTAAATAGAAATATTGGCGATGTAAAATGTTTATGTTTTAGTAATATCATGTTTTTTACTTGGAATTGATTATTATTCTTCATTTTCTTTAGGTGTACGCTAGTTATTGACGGTATATTATTCCATTAAATAAGAAGCGTATTTTAAAACTTTAAAGTTCTCTTTTTTAGTGACACAAGTTGGATTTTTATTCATGTACAATTAAAATGTCATTTCAGTTGCGTTTAGAAGTTTCGTGTTATGTATGTATATTTCCATCTTAATATGTCTGTAGGCAACGATGTGCATTGAAGGGTTAATGTAGCCAAGCAAGAGATAACAATGAGACAAATTCATTCTATTTATTCAAAAGGTAAACAAAAACAATTTTTATTATTTTATTCTATTTGTTTGTTTATTGTTATCGTTTAAACAAAACAATTATTTACTACCAGTAAAGATTAAAAGGGTTAATTTATACACATCTATAGAATTACAATTGAATAGAAAAATTACAATAAAATATAAATAAAGCCGAAAATTAAAAATCATTCCTAGACATAATTTACGATTCTCAAAATGTATCTATGAATAGGTCATGAATTATATTGTCATTATGTGCTAACAAAAAAACTTCCAGAAAATATAGGATTAATTTTGATTACTGATTATATTATTATCTTATCCATCGGAAACTATATCTCATGTTAAATAAATTTAAAAGAACAGCCCACTGTAGTCTAACACCAGAATTTCTTACTTGTAAGGAATAGACTACGTAACTAACAATTAAAATTTAATCTATTAAATTACAAATTAACTATGCTTTCATTCTAATTTTATATAGTAAAAACATATCTAGTTATTTTTTTTTAAGGGTGCTATCAAATTCTAATCGAATAAATTTGCAATTCTAAGTATTTTTTTCACAGTTGTGATTAGTCATTATGCATCAATATACGCATAATTTTTTTATCGCCTTTATCAATATATTTGTATTAATATTCTACTATTAATAAAAAATCTTAACCATACTTTGATATCCCTCTATTTTTTTTTAACAATCGTCTATTACAATACACTTCGTGTGTCAACAATTGATTGCCAATCTTTGTGAGTATCAACAACAGCTGTAGGTACAATGTTTCAACTCCATCGCATTAGTGGTTGAGGAACAGCCCTATACTGTAGGTGACGTTTGCAAGACTGGCCCTAGCTTACGCAGCTCCCGACCGTACCTCCTGACTCACGTGTAAAATTGTTTATACCTACGTAATGGAGAAAAATAATATGTAATTTTTTTAAAAGGGTTGATCATAAGGCCATCTCTGAAATTTCGTGCTATTTTTAAAGAGGCCGGGGCCCTTCTTTTCCAGTCCAACTCTGCACAGATACATTTATTTTTCTTATATCTTTATTCAGATATAACAAGCAAAATGTTAATAAATAAATATTTAATCTTATACTATTCATAATACTTATTCATCATATAACATACATACATATATGAATATTAAAAGATTGTCTGTTTACTACAATTTAAATAGCTAAGATGTCATAAGGTATAGATATATCATTATTTTTCGCTCTAGACATTTTTTTTATATTCAAAGTATATTTCAATACGCGCAACTATTTAGTTTTAACAGAAAGTTGGACAAACACATAGGCCACTTGCGTTAGTATTCTGTTAGAAGTAGCAGCGTATCTTAAGCGTGATATGTTACTACAACTGTAAACTTACAACTGTAATACTCATTTTTGATCCGTGTATCCTTTTACATATAACTTTCTGAAATACCATGATCATGTTATGAGCTGAGTTCAACGTTGTTCTTACAGAATAGCTCTACTGGTGTTAATTGGACATCTCCGTCCATAGACGTTAGGAACCAATTCTTACGTACATAAGATATTATATCCCTTATACTTGCAATCTCTTATAAGATCTCAAATCTATATATATACTATTGATGAATGTTACCTGATATATCTATAGGTATAACTGGTAGGAGCTTACCCAAATACCTACTACCAGCTGATACTAATAAAATGTGATTTAATTAATGATATAATCATATTGGGAAAACACAAGATACATTAAATTATTGTTTATAAATATTCAGAGATAACAAGAGTGATTTCCAACTTATTATGATACGTACATAGGTCACTCGCGAAGTAAATGTAAATTAAGCTATCGTATATTGGATGTGTTATTTATTTCTCCGTTTAGTTAATTAACCATAGTGTAAACGACTATGCATACAATTTTACGATAAACGTTTTATGTGAAATACCGAAGGCGTAAACAAAAAATCCTAGTTAGGAATTACCAAAGAAATTATAAAACTGATAATCGTTCTTAAACCGTAGAACCGTTAAAAAATAAATATGCCTTCAGTGTTGCTGAGCTAAAGAATTTAAAGCTTCACATTAAATATTCATTAATTACAGTTATAGACTAGAAAAAACGGTAAATGACCAAATCCCAGTAGAATAATTTTGTTGATTGTTTGTTTTTTTTTTCATAATAAAATAACTAGCTAGCCATTCTCACTTCCTTCAAATATAAATTAACAATTATTAATCTAACATATTCTTATATTAAGTAAGTTAAGTCAACCCTACCAAGATTTAACAAACACTTAGTTTATTTACGCATAATGCTGTAACATTGTTTATTTCAATAATGATAATGTAATGTCGTGTAACCAAAGAATCAAACGAATCTTAACTAAGTATGTTTACTTTTCTTTACTAAATTACTTTTAATTTTGCCGTTGCGCAATGGTTTCGATTTTCTCAAAAAAAAAACTTAATACTTAGCATATAAATAATATGAGGACTGTATAATGTTGCCGAATAATGAATACTTGTTAATATATTGTTAATATTGTTATTTTAAAGTTCCATCTCACTACGATTAGCATTTATGGCGAAAAAACAAAAAAAACCCTATATTTTATATTTACATATATCATATTATATTCAGATAAATAAATATAAATAAACAGTTACTATCCAAATATTAGTTAATTAAAACAAATACATACGTATTTATGAAGCGTTAAAGCTTTAAAAAAAAGCAATTAATTTCGTATAATCAACGATTCAAATGCGCAATCCACTTTCAAATTACCTAATCACTTTACACTTGAAATAATTAGTAAAGTGAGCAATACATTAAATCCCTTTTAAATGTTATAAGATGTGTTTTTGACTTTGACTAATAAAAAACAGCTGAACATTTGTTTTCTCTTTATAACTAACCCAAACAAACAAGTCCGTGAACAATCGTGCATGAAATATAAGCGCCTACGTTGTTGGCATACATTGTTTAATTGTATAACATACTATACATATTTATATTATTAATTTTACTCTAGGGTAAATTTAGTCACCTATAACAAAAAAAAAAACTTTCCAGCCATACTCAATTAATTAATCGAACTGTTATTTCATTCATTTCATATTATTATATAATGTATTCGCAAATATATATTGAAACCAGTTAGGTACTCGTTATTTCTATTTTTATCACACCTTAAAATACAGTTATAAGATCATATTATAGTGTTAAAATGATAGTGCCGCAATCATGGACGTATTATAAACGAAAAAATTCATTCACAGCCGGTTTGTGTTACTTATATAAAACCAAACTATACTCACTGGTTTGTTTATGCTCAATGAGATGATTGCAACAATTGCCACTCAAGCTCTGGCACGTTCCGCATTCACTCCTTGATAGAAGGTAAATTATAAAGCAACTAATGGTGGACCGATAACAAGCGTGTGTCCCCTCCGTCGAACTGCGTGGAACTTGTTACTTGTTAGTACCAGAGCCGCGGCTTATATGACTATATCTCATCTACATATGTATACGAACTATATCTAGGTATTTGTTTTCGGTAACCGGACTTTCCGCAGCGCTTAGCCTGGGATTATTTATTATGATTCCAAGAAACTTTTCCTTTAACTAAACAATTTATATTAATGATTGTTGATGATAAAAACATTTGTTACTACAAAATTGATAATCGAAGTAATACTATGAGTATTTTACGATTCGTTTTGTAAAAAGAATAATAAAATCGATCAATGGACATATAAAAAAATATCTGGGTTTCACGTTTACTCCAAGTCGATAGAGCAGCTTATAATATTATCTTAGTTTTCTAATCACAAGTTCTACGAGCTATTTTTGCAACTTTTTACTTGAGTTCTCGTTTGTTGAACTTAATTTTGTTTTGATTTTAACTTCACTATTACTTGTAAGTCAAATCTTGCAAAGAACAGTTACAATAACACGGAAAGTATGTTTGTTAATAAAATATGTTTCTCTGGTATTAAAAAATATTGTAAAGATTCAATAGAAGGCTACTTATTGTTTGTTGCGTTTTAATAAAGTACATGCTTGTTTGGGTGCTTGAATTAAACGGTGTCTATTTGTTTATCTGCTTTGTGTTTTGTTCACGTCCTATATCATTCATAATTTTGCTGTCAAAACATCATCATGCACATTTGCTAACTAAATGATATAGGAGTTTGGATCACGTATAAAATTATAACGTACAGACAGTGGCGTAGCCATTGTAGAGCAAGGTCGTGCAGTGCATCAGGGCCCCGGAGCTCTATCTATAATTTTGATGAGCGATATAAGTTAAAGAGGGGGTGAGAGCCCGATTTTTTTTCTATGAGCCGGGGCCTTTGTCCACCTAGCTACTTCACTGCGTACAGACACATACTATAATAGTTTTTTATACTCATTAAGATGTAAGCCAAAGCTTATAAAATTATAAATGCAAGTTTGTAAATACCATAATACAAATAAAAATACCAAAGATTAAATTTTTGGCTAAAGTGGTCATTATGAAAGGAGCAAACTTTAAAATATTATAGTGCACAAGTATGTGCACAGAAGTTTGCAGCTGTATAATCAGGTAGATTAGACAAATGAGAAAGTTATACAATCATACCTACAGATCATTATTTCACATTGACATTCCAGAGTTATTGTTATTAATTGAGTCTTTTTTTAACTTATAGACAAAAATAAATGCTACCATCAATAACTCATAAACCCTATTTTTATCTATTACAGATTAGAAAAAAACTATAGGTTTTTGCAGATTTGAGTATGAGAGAGTGAGACTAATGAGTGGTTGGAGCAACTGACTTTAACAAGAGCCTTAAGAACCTTAACAGTTAAACTTACCCAAATATAAATCTTAAAGTCGTGGACAAACTTTTGATCTATGTTTGACAACAAAGTTACAACTCAAACCAGCTTTAATATTTTTCATCTTTCCCATACATGAAATAGTTACTAAAAAACTAAATAAAATAAACGAATAAATAAATACTATAACATAAATATACTTATGCTTACTATTTAAATTAATATGTTAAGTGAATAAATTTCTTTTTTTTTATAATTAAGGTTTTTTAAAATAATATCATGCAAGAAAATAAAAGAAACTAAACAATTAAAATACATATATTTCAAGTTATTTTTTTAATGAAACCAAATTGATTTTTTATTTCTTTCTCACTATAAAATATACAACAAAGATGAACATAGTGTGTAAGGCAGATATCAGGAGATCACTCATCACATATAAATCTTTCTTTTATAGGCATGGGTTACCAATGCTTAACAAAATTTTATATTTGTATTTTTGTTTATCAAACAATCATTTCTAATAAGCAGGTAAATTTCCTAGAATATATATATCAGTACAGTATAAAATTAGTTCAACCTGTGTCATGTTGCCTAATATTACTCTACCAGTCAACTAAGTGCACAAGTAGAAATTGGAACTACTCCATAAAGAATCAAAGTAACTATATAACAAATTTACTATTAAATAAATAGCCAATATTAGCAATTTTCAGATGTACTACAGTAACATAGACAACTCATCATTGGTATCAAACACTGGATTTAAAAAGAATTTTAGAATTTAAAAATATTTAAAAAATTTATGATCCTAGTAAATATCATATGGCATAAATCCCCTGCATTTTGGACTTCTACATAAGCATATCTTTCTTTTATTCAAATTTTTGGAAATTAATTCAGTAGAACTATTTAGATAACTCGAACCATAATCAAATGTAATTTCACCATTATCAAATATATCTACACAGCTAAAAAGGGCTAGTTTAGGTATGGGAGAATCAACTCTAACCGGTATTATAACACAATTAGATTCACAACTATGATTTATATACCTTCCAATATTGCCGAACAAGCTAGGATCTACAAATGTCTGGATAATGTTTCCATTAACATGTTCATTTAAACAAAAAATATAATTCATTTTACTATGTGTTTGATTATATGTTTGGCGACGTAAGGCCTCTGATTTTGTTATGACTTCTCCAGCATATTCACATACAAATGTTCCTTTAGGTATAAATTCCCTTGTAAATAGCCCTAAACCTTTCGAAATATTGTCACAAGTTGTCACAAACAGTGTATCTATTGGTCCGTTTTGAACAACCCTATTTCCACACTTTTCTGAACATTTGCAATGCTGACTGCATTCAATTATTGGGTAACAATGCAAACCTGTCTCTTCCTTTAATTTAAATATCTCTAGATATTGTGATTCGATATGTGAAGTATAATTTGCACCACCAGAAATTTGAAGACAATTACAACAATCTTCTTTACATTTTACATTACAGTCACAGTTATGTGTAAGTTGAGAATTAATTTTTTCTATTAAACTAATATACTCATTAGTTTGATCCTCAGAGCCAGGTATATTTTCATCAACGTAAACAACGCCATCTTCCTCGTGTGAATAGTTATCATGCATAATATACAAAATACTGTATCGGTCTTAGTTATTACAACAATAATTTATTTAAAAGACAAAATTACAACTAGAATAGAACCTGCTTATAACTGTCATAACAAAAATTGACAAATAGCAATTTATAATTTATGACGCATTTTAAATAAACTAGACACATAAACGAGGCTCTATGGTTCAATGTTTTTGTCTTTCCCAGACACTTTTAAATTTTTAATAAAACATTTTATTGTGATCGAAGGTAAGTTGATTCGACTTTCTCATTTTTAATATTTAAAAAAAAAACGGCGTTTGTTTTTTTTGCGAATTTCTAATAATTTTCCACCTTATAAATTTAATAAAAAATAGTCAATGTAGAAAAACACTCAAATAAATTTGTAACGTTGCGCGAATTGTTAAAGTTGTTGTTTGTTGTTGTTATAAATTGGATTATATTTATTTTTTAACATGTTTCGTATTTTTTTTCTAAGCTTTTTTATATAAACAAATTGATTAACTTTCTAAACTTACTAATAAAATAATTATTAATACGTGACATGTAGGCTGCAAGCACAACATCATTCCTGCTGTATAAAAACCAAAGCGTTTATGAAGAGATAGTGGCAAAACATGTCCTTGTATGGGATGAAACTTACGTAGACACACTGCCAGTATTTCATATCTAAGAAATGGATATAACTGCCAGTATTTCATGTCCCGAAAAGCTAGGGTTCATTACCCTAGCTTTTCGGAAATAAATGGTAAATAAATTCTAAGGAGTATGAATTTGTGGGACTGATAAAATATCTTTCTAAGAGATTGGTCCACGCTTTTTTATGTATGTTTGTTCGAAGTTTTGACAAGAATATACATAATAAATTACAACCAATCATAGACAAATTCTCTATTACAACCATAAATTTTCTCAAGAAGCTTGTTGTATTAATGCATGAGTAACTTATTACGTTTTGGTTTTAATTACTCCTATTCTGTGTTTGAATCTTATGTTTAAATCGAAGCATTATTTTTGTCTATACTTCCATGAATTTAAACCACGGACAAAAGATTGACATGGCTGTTTGTCACACTATAATTGTCAGTTGCTATAATGTATCGGCTGTCTGTCCATGAATCTTCTACCGCGCAGGCGCAGTTATGACGTGACGTAATTGTCCATTCATACTTTTTGTTCATTCAATGAGACAAATATTTTATTGACGAAGTGTTGTGTAAATCAAATTACAACTGTGACTGTCCAAGTCAAATCTAATATGAGTTATATTTTGCTTTATAATTCAGTGAAGTGAATATTTGTGTTCGCAAAGCGTAAAGTGCATTCATTGATAAAATAAAGTGCACATATTGAGCACATGCGCAATGTAACTAAAAATTCATTCGATTTTAACTGTGCTTCGAATCCTGAAGAATGTGGGGAAATAAAACTGTTTACATATTTTCTTGTGTTCATATCGGATCTGCCCAGTTACTTAGAGCTTGTTAAAAACAGGCTCAAGTAGAACATTACGACACTCCGGAAGTGGCGGGACAAGCCGGCCGAGGGGCTCGTTCCGAAAGAGATAACAGCGGATGAAAGAGATAAACAGTTATGGATTTAACATGGCGGACGAAACGCGTAAAGTGCGAGTAGAAGAAAGATTGAAAATTAAGATTGGTACGTACTATTTATGTCATTTATCAATACTGGTTGAGTTTTTATAGTGGACTAGATTACCTTAAAATAAATATAACCAATCAGATTTTGTTTCGAGTGATACGTGATTTGTTGTCACAGAGATGAACAGGTGGTAGGTACCTAAGAACTTTGAGATTTCCTGTCCAGCTAGCATTCATGGATAAAGTTTTCAGAGTAGGTTAGAGATTAGTGCAAGGTTGGTGCAGTTGTAGGTTACTAAGTATGTACTTAGACAAGTTAACAGTATCAGACGGCCCTTTGTTTTTGTCGTTGATTACTTTGACAGTTCGTGTACAGTTTATGAATGAATGCCGTGAACACAATGAACTCGTGCTTAGATCATATTAGATTAGATATCTCTTGTATACTATTGTATTAGTAATATATTATCACATCATCCATTTTGCTATTCTGCTAATGTAATGTTTAGGTTTTGAATATTTTCGAACAGAAATAATTGACTCAATAGCCTTTTTTTTGTTTTTAATTAAATGTTGATTCAAATATTACTGTGGACATGGGAATTTATGTATAAGAATGTCATTTGTTAAAAAAAATATTACTTTAAAATTTATATAATTAACAATTTAATATAATTCATACTCTATGGGAACCCCTTTTGAAGGAATACCTTCTTCTGTAAAATATTATACAAGCAGAGTGCCTTTTTTAAATACCTATCTATTCTGTTAAAAATTATAACGAGTGGCATTGTATATTAGGATACAATTTACTTTACATTTTTACTTTTATTCTATATATTACAAGAAAACTAAATTGCACATTGAGTGATGTAATCAAAATTAAGTAATTGCAACAAAAATACTTTTAACAAAACAAGTGAAGATAATACTGGTGTACCGAGAATTTATTAGTTCTTATGGTATCAACTTTGTTACATATTGCTATTGTTGCTACAATAATGGAATTCAAATAGTAGCCAATAAATCCATATTGCATTTATTTAAGTTACCCAATATAAATCAACTGTGCAATAGATACTTTGGCTTGCTAAGTATATATTAAATTACCATTATTAGTATGTTTAATAAATAATTAAGATAACATTAAATTTGCATTGGAGAAGTCATTAGTATGCAAATGTAGCTAGTACTTAATATCACTGATTATCAATATTTAAAATCAAATTACAAAAATGAATAGAATGTAGTGTACACATACAAAAATAAAGAACTCGCTTAAATTACCACAGAAGGCAATTAAAACATGAATCCTGGAATTTTGTTGTGATATTGGTACATCACATTCAATTAAATTCATGCATAACAATGGAGATTTATTATTTGAAAGAAAATAAATCAATGTACTAGATTGTATTGTTAGCAGAACTAAAAGTGTATGTAAAATTCTAGCTCAATCAGTTGGATGGAACAGGTTTAAAATTAAATTGCAAGATTTGACCATCAAATAACTACAGGTGAAATTAAAGCTTATTATTATTATTTCAAAATAAAATATTAATAAATACAAATTATAACAAGAATGATACAAGGTTATATATGATGGTGTAAATGTGTGTATAATGTAATTGTATTTAAACAAATTCTTATGACAAATATCGGCATAAAAATATGATTTCAATACTGCTTACTATGGAGCAAAGTAATATTGTTTTAGTATGTCTATGTTATGGTAGTTGCATGTGAATGACTGGGTGAAATTATTCTTAAGGTAAGCAATAACTATCCATCTAGGTCTTAGGCATTTCTAGCTCAGAATATATAAAAGCAATACAAGTACATGCCAGTCTTGGTTAAGTAAATTGTTTCAACCAATCTGTTAATAATGAAATAAGACTTTAATAATACATAATATAAAATATTAAGATATATTTTTAGTTATTTACAAAATTTTTCAAATTTCGAAACATATTTGAATACTGTTCTAATTTAAATATTTTTTTAAATAACCTTCTTTCCACATTTAATTAATTAGTGTATAATTAAAATATAATTTTGACAGTAATTCACCTAATTGCTCTTTTTAATAAACAGATTTTGGTTCGTTTATTACCAAGAAACAATAAGGTATTATTGTTATGAGTTTTAGTTTAAGGGTTTATAATCATTGAATTTTATCAACTTTGCATTGCATTTCTCATTTTGTTGACACATTGCCTTAATAAAAGTACAGACTTGTAGGGAAACATAGTAACTATAATAAGAAATCTGTAAGCAGAATAAAATAAATCAACGAAAAGATGACACATCCACATAAACCATTGTTAAGATAATATTTAACCTTTTTTTTCTTATAATCGCTCTTAAATGTAATCTGTTGAAATTACAATAATTCGTGCTTATCTGGAATCTTTTATTACAAACTAAAATCATAAATATATTTTGTTTTTAATGTCTGTAATATATGCTTTCTTTTAGTTTACATTTTTAAATAATCTTGGTTTTTTCAACTTGGCACACAAAGGAGCACTATTCAAACTTAATTAACAAGTTTAATTAAATTTAAACAATCTAAAACAATGTTGCATCAGTACATCATTGTGTAACACCATAGCTCATTAATTTGAAATAGCAACAACTTATTAAAGTGTAGTAACTGTGCAGATGATTGATTTGTGTCGGTAGCGGCGCGAACACATAAATCCAAAGATAACACAAAGTGTGTCTGACGCGATAAGGGTGCAGTATGCCTTCCGGGGCGCGACCCTAGACCCTTTCAACTCGACTGTTAGATATAACAAACAATGAACCTTATATAATATTTATTTTATCAAAATACTATTCGAGTACGAAAGCTAAATGTTTAATTGTAATAATATTATTTGGTACGGATGTAGCGTGAGGTGAGTTTTACTCGCGACTTCGTCTTTCCAGACGAAGTCGTTTGTATGTTTTCATCGACATGAAACCAATGACGTGTGCCCGATGAGGAGTATCATGTGTAAATATACGCGTATACTCTTGTCGTCTTCCTTTCTGTGAGATTGTACTAGACATAATATGTAAAAAGTTTTTATACTCTAATGTTTATAAATTATGCGTGTAATCTTCAAATACTCATAATTACAATATTATATTAATACTTCAAAGATAATCGATGAATTAATATTTGCGAAAAATATCAAAGATAATCCTATTCCTGTAAATACAGCTAGGCCATTGTGGGCCTTTTTTCTTGTTGAGGAGCTTGGAGTTTATTCCACCAAGCTGCTAAAATGCCGATTGGATGATAAAGATAATCTATTTAAGTAAAATTAGTATCTAAATTAGCTACGAACCATTACTTGCTAATTATTTTCGACCGTCTTGTAACTTTATTAGGAATTACCAGCGATAAATACAGCGAATATTTGCTTATGGTAACTTCAGCTGTGTCTGAACCTTATCTGTGCTACACCTTTGTTCCTTGCCATCGTTTAGTCTGGCTCTCCAAATGGGCCGCAGTTGAATGAATACTATTACATTTAATGAGTATATGTATAAATATATGAGTATACTAGTATATTTTTAAAAGAAATATATAAATTCAAGTTGCATGTTTGTGTATTAAATAATATCGCTTGTCCAAGGAAGATCGTTCCGATCTGTATAACACGTATAATCGTATACTATACGTATAATCTTAAATTAAATAATCAAATTAACTAAAATCTATGCGATTTGACTATAGACAATGCTATCTCCTTTTCATGCGCATGATTAAAAATAAGCGGCCTGTTGGAATCGCACACGAAGGGAAATACACCATCTGTAAAAATTTCAAGTGTCTAACACGGTTCATGAGATACGGCCTAGTGACAGACGGACTGTCAACGGAGTTTGTTTTTAATAGGGTCCCGTTTTACCCCTTGGGTACGGAATCCTAAAAAGCTAGCAAGTCATTTAGTACTGTCAAATTTTTCAATCACATTAATCTACAGATAATGTATGTAAACAAAGAAACCATATGAAATTATTTTTAATATTTTCTGTACAAGTAGGCAAAAGATAATTGTCAGTTTAATTCGTGGCTATAATAAAATATGCAATATTATTTTTAAACATAGTGCATCACTCTTTCATAATGTTGCCATTATAGTAAACGTAAACCTTGGGAAGGGAAGGAGGGTTGCAAATATAAATCTTGCTTATGAAATTAGTTGAATGCGGTAATGGAAAGAATATTTATATATTATGTTTATTGTACTTGTTTACTAGTGATGTGAGGTTAAACATAGGCACTTAGTAATTTGTAGCGATAAAACGAAGTATATTTGTCTGATAACGATGCAAATACAATCCGTTACTTATTACGGTTATGTTGTAGTATTTGTTCTGTTTGATTGTTGATTTATTTATTTTAATTATTGATCATTTTTGACTGATTGGTTCGAATTTAATTGCATATTTTTATGTTTTTAAAATGAGTATTAAAATCGTTTCATGTGAAAACAGCCAATGTTATTTTAATAAAATTTTAATTTTGCATATGTAACAGCACTTTGTAGAGTATCCTACGCGTTTTTTATAGGACTCATATCGAATGACTATGCAGGCCAAGGCTTAACTGAGATATTAGCCTACAATAGTATTAAACGTTGCGCTAAGCTATGCGTCTAGTGTTAACGCCTAACGATATCATATTCATTCGGTGTTTTTTAATCGAACGTTTATACCTATAACTTGTCTTATTCTGTTATCTTTGTATGTAGTCTGTTAAGCTTAGACAGAGGGTTCCTGATTTAATAAAGACTGCAGCTACTCCGACTTCCATCCGCACCTATGATTACGATGACCGCCTCGGTTTGGTCATAGATTTATTTACAGCAAGGTCCTTTTTTGTTGTTACACATTCTTAGTAGAGGTTCCGTAGTCAAATAAGAGCGTCTTTAAGATTGGAAGTTTTGTAATCTTATATATTATACAAGCAAAACCGTCGACAGACGTTATCTGTCTTTTGTTATATACTAAATCCTTCTCCGAAACGCGATGCATCTTCAGATATAAGTTTTATATATATATCGGCTTAGTGAGGTAACACAAAAAGGGTCTCTGGTAACATAGATAAAGTGTCACTACATTTTAGACGTGTGACGCAAGAGAACTATAAATAAAGGTTGGTTTTAAAGTTTCTTCCTAACACGGCTTATTTTAGACATAAATTCACCCGTGATAGTTTTACAATTAATTAAATCGTCTTATATGACTCATCATAAGTATAATATGAGCCTACTTGCATGAAGGTAATTTCTGTTTTGATAATTTCATATATTGTGGTATTATTGTTTTTACCGAGTTTAAAACTAAATTATGAGTTCTAGTAAACACAAGGGAATTGTTTATTGAATGAAGATTTTACTAATTTGAATGATGTATTTAGTAAGAATTTTGGTATATTTGCCCAGGTGTACGTAACAAACATTATGTTGTTTGATGTAGTATGAGCAATCTTTCATAACACCACTATCACGACATTGATACTTTCCGGTATATTTGATCACTATCGCATGAATGCTTGAAGAAACACGAGTTGCAGTCAGCTAGCATATCCGCAGAGATATTTTCATCGATAATTAATTATGTTAATACAACCTAAACCACTTTCCCTTGTGGATTAAATGGAGCTGAATTTCTTATTTATCAATGAAAGTTCGTCTTTTTTATATTTACGATATTACTTATAAATGTATATTTTTATTTTGAATGCGAAATTAATGGAGATACAAGGAAAGAAGTCAGTGTTTAACTAAACAGCGTTTATAATTAAGGCCGTTAGATCTAATAAAAAACTACAAATGTCCGAAAGTATTCTTAGTGAGTTGCATGCGTATCAAGGTATGTAGTCCAGCTTCAGAGGCGTAACGTAACGTATTCGGTACAACATAGTGCGAACCGATGAGTGACATGAAATCGTACGCGCGGTCGAGCGGCGGGCGTTCATAGGCGTCGTGCGCTGTGGTAGTTATCTGCGACACGCCACGCTCCGTGAATGGGGCGAACTAGCGTTTTTCATTCAGCGTACCCATTCATGGAAACTCGTCGCTCCGTTAATGAAAAACGCTCTCATTAATCTTTATCGATGCGCGCTCTCGCCTTGACGATTCCTCACGTGGCTCACTATAATTCCATTCAAAACGACTATCAATGATAAGATTACGGTACACTTGTTTATCGAGCCGAAATATCGTTAGCTCGATGCTCCTACAATTGCATGAATTAGCGACTGGTATTTGCGAAATTGTTTTTGTAATTATCTTTGAGCGGGCGTGCCTCACGGGGCAACGGCCTCGATAATATATACGCAGTTATTACTAACCGAAATGGCTTAGTGATGAATTTACATTGAAGTGGAGAGATTTCGTTTTCATACATACACGTTTTACATGATTATAAGTTTTTAAAAAGTGTAAAAAAAAATTGTGTATATTTACGTATTGCCAACAATAAAACATACACGGGATTTGTAGATCATTACCGGTTTGATATAATCATTAGTATCGCTCGTCGTTATCAGATCCTTATAAAAAAATATTAACTTTTTATTTTAAATTAATATTAGTACGCCTTATTTTTTATTGTAATTGAAATATTTATGTAACTCACCTTTAGATTGGGCCACTTGCTTATACCTAATCATGTGGGTGAGGACCTAGATTCAAACCTGACTCCTATGTGGGAGGGAACTTTAGGTAGGTATCAACTGTATAATATTTACATAACTTTTAGATTAAGGATACATAACTTTTAAGGAATAAACCAAAATTTCTCATTAATTTATCAAAGACTTAAATGCTCTTATATTAACTTTTATAACGTAATATTCTAATAATTGAGTACAATCTAAATTGGCTCGGGTGCAAGTGATTATATTATAACGTCATCGTGTGAAGTGAGTAGAAGACAATATTACAATATATCAACTAGCCTTTTAGGAAACGTGGAATAATATTTAATCGTTAAAAAAAAAACAAGATTTCACTTTTAAACAATTTGTTTGTCCTAATATAGTATTACATGTTTTATGAAATACAAGCATTAGTTATTTCGACAGTTCGTTATTTAAAACATTGCGTGCTCACAGTTACGATACCAAAAAGGCTGTCTCTACAATTATGTAGCTTCGAAAATATTTGACTACACATTACAAACTCTCGATTTCGAAAGAGCGCGAGCTACGCACCAGTGTGGAAATCTCATAATGACACCCGCTATTGTTGCCACAAAATACAAAGCATCTATACGTTTCCTCAGGTACCTATGGCGTTATTCAAAGGTTCCGTTTCACTCCCACGACCCAGTTCGATGGCGTGTGTTACCGTCTTGGATGATGATGACGGTTGTTTTTGCATCAACAATTATGTACAGTTCGTTGCAACTAGCTAGTTTCTCTCGTAGTCCAATTACGAATTTGTGGGAGTGTTCAGTGTACCGACGATACAAGGTCTTTGTTTTGGCCCTAACAATCGCCGTAATCTCTCTCGGAGGCAGTAATTACGGGTGTAATGATGGGTGGCAATTTAGTCACAACGTTTAAGTGAAAGGCCGACTTTGTTATATACATACTTTCCCTTCCCCACTTGTTTTTAATAATATTTAGTTTATTTATTTGCTTTGAACGTAAAACAATGCCATAAAAATCTAATCAAATAAATATATTTCAATCGTCATACTGATATAAATATAACGTGTATATTTATAAGTTCAGTATTTATTGACTGGATTTGAGGTTTATTTATGACAAATGTTATAAAAAATCATAACATATTGGTCTGTTAACTAATTTTACTTTTTCTCTGTACTTTTATCATATTTCCATCCGGACTCGATGTATTACTATCGATTATAAATTATCACATGTATCTGTACGTGCTCCCTTACCATTAAAGTCATTAATGCGCCTAGTTTTACCTTTAATTAAATAAAACGTCCACCATCTTGTTTTTCTTGTTTACTCTCATTCATTAATTCTTTATCAATCGTATTGAATCCTTACATAACATATAAATATATTTAAATATATGTACATATTTATGTTTACCTATTCCATACTATGTATTTATTTTCTTGACCTTAATGATTGCTATTTGAGATCGTTTCTTCAGTGTGTAGTACTGACTATGTATGGATCATGCAATACTCTTGATTGTGTCGTTAGCGATGGAGTCGCCACTTGTACACCTCTGTCTTGCTTCTATTTTATTTATTCGCAAAATGTTTGAGTATTGTCTGTTACGCGGAAGCAGTTGCAGATAAACAAAGCTTTCATTGCTGTTTAATAAAAAACACAGCTTTGATTAACTTGATTTATAATACGCGAAAAATAAATGTTAAATACTTATCTAAATAGTATTACGTGATACTAGTTCTCAAATAGGGCTTACTATAAAAAGAAAAAGTCGCTGCTAACGTTCCATGGACATATTGTATGGGCACGATGGTCACTCCGCCTCGCTTTGCCGTATAAAGTTATATCTGACGAGGTCATAGAGTGCGCACCGTTGCACAACGAATGGACCTTCTATTTTATAAAATTCAATTCCTTAACACAGAAATAGCGACCTTTAATCGTTCAATTGGAGTTAATTACGCCTGTCCCGCCACACTATAACTCGTGGGCTTGCACAGATATGACAAAATTTATTTTATAAAACAATGGATTAAAAAAGCGTGAAAACAACACATCAAATCGAATCTGTCAAGGCTGAGCACACGCGTGTCAATTAAGACCTTTAGTTTGCAAGAGCTCATTAGTTATTCGTACGTGGTCTGTTTAATTGCTTTGACAAATTAAATAACAATTTTATTTTAAAATAAATTGGAGGCAAAAAAATGGTTTGTCGAAAGTAGAAAAAGGATAAAGGCTTAAAGTGTGCGTTGTGTAATATTTTGTTTTATAAATTATCTTTATTAATTATAAATGCGAAAGTAACGCCTGTTAGCTCTTCACGCTTAAACCACTGAACTGATTTAGATGAAATTTTGTACGGAGATAGTCAGTCCCGGGGGTAAATAGAGGTGACCGTTTGTGTGCTGTTAGTAAAATGTTATAAATTTCGCGCGATCAAAGCTGCAGGTTCAGCAAATTAATTACGAATAGCCATTAATATAAGATTTATGTTTAAACTAAGTTAACTAAGCTAAGTTATAACTTGGAATTACTCGACTTCAGCAATTCTTTTAGTACTATAGATACGTTTTAATAGAATTATGTTTTAGTTGAAGATAATAGGGACATAAATGGATGACGACACGCGAACCAAAACGGCAAGCCAATGGCGCATGTAATCGGAGACACCTTGTTAGGTGACGTTCGGCATCGTATTCTGTATGAGTAGGTGTCGTTTTGTACGCGTGCGATGAATGAATTGCTTTACTATTAGTTACGATATGTAACCTACACGCCACTACAGTCTATTCCAACCATACGAGGACAAAAGCCAAATTAACAAAATTTGACATCGAATGGTCGAAAGCTTGAACAATCTTTAATATTTATTATTTCGAAAAAAAAAAAAAAAACGTTTTGAACGTCGACGAAACTGTAATCGGAATTTTGGAAATAAAATTAAAGGGGATATAATTAGATTAGTGGAATAATGTTTTATTATAAATAAAATATATTAGTCGAGAACTTTTAGCAGTGCACGATGTAGCTGAGCTATTAGAAAATCGCGTGGTATACGTAAATCTAAGCTTTGTTTATTTTCATTACTTGTCCGGTTGGAACAGACTAGTTAATACCTATTACGACTAGTTTCATAACAACGTTGTACCCGTGCATTAGTTATTCGTTATCACGTATTCATCATACATGTATATCCTGACAGTTATTACGTACGGCGTCTATAAATAAATCTATAGTGATATTCTCCAGATTCGCCGAAGTAGGACGCAGGCTGTCGGTCTTGAGCCGGATGATTAAAAAAAAAATATTTGCTTTATTATTTTTGATTATTGCTAAATCTAAATATAATTTATTCATGTAGGTCAATGCGTTGACTTTTGATTCGTGTTTTATTTTTTTATAATATGTTTAGTTAAATGTATGTCTTACTGAGTTAAAGTAGATTACTAATTTTAAGCGTTTTTATCATAGGTTATTATTGTTATTACATATATAATATTTAAACTATAATATTAATAAATAATTCCCTTTACTTGAAAGAGTTTATTTCAAAAAGCTTTTTTAGCTCTTAATTGATTTAAAAAGTATTCTATATATAAAAAGTAGCCTATTTGAATCGAAGAAGGAATCAAGATAAACAAACCGCACATTTACTTTTAACTACTTATTATAACACTTTAGTTTTGCTTCCAAATTTCAGATAACAACTTCGTCGACATTTGAATTTGCAATTTTTTTCGCAAATCCCTACTAATTATTATGATTATTCAGCTCTCGGCCAATGATATCGCGTCAATTCAATGTCAAATGTTGTTTATTTGTATTTTGTCCTCTTGTGGTCGGAACAAGTCGTATAGGTTACGGAGTATTTGTAAATATATAATAACATGTATTTTATTTGTGATAGGTGAAGCTAAGAATCTGCCCGCTCGCAACAATGGCGCCGCCTGCCACCGTGACATATACTGTGTGCTGTCACTCGACCAAGAGGAGATATTTCGCACTTCCACTATGGAGAGAACACTTAAGTGAGTAACGTATATATTTTATCTAT
This sequence comes from Vanessa tameamea, assembly GCF_037043105.1. Classification (NCBI taxonomy): domain Eukaryota; kingdom Metazoa; phylum Arthropoda; class Insecta; order Lepidoptera; family Nymphalidae; genus Vanessa; species Vanessa tameamea. The sequence goes on along the minus strand of NC_087313.1, from coordinate 5,281,104 downwards.
GTGAGCCGACGAACGCATTGGTCACCCAATGAGGAGCGGTCACCTTCGCCCATAGACACTGATATTGCGAAACGTAAAATGTAAACTACTCCTTATACATTTTGAATGCGGTGCCAACCGTATATAAGGTGTCATGTGCTTGTTATTACAATGAGTTCCATTTAAATCGGATAACAACCATCAAATAAAATCAATAAAATCGATATATTACTTGGAACTATTTGGAATGTGAATTCTACCAAAGAAAAAACGAATGAGTTGAGTTTTTAATTACAAATATGTATACATTACAAACTATTAGTTAATTCAACGGACATTATATTCTGGTACAGAGTAATAATTAAAGCTTCTCGGAAAATACAGAGTATCTAATACACATACAGAGTATCGAGATTTGGCTGTAGAATTCAAGGATGAATGGGTAGTGCTACTGGTTTCTACCCGGTTTAAATAATAAATGTAACTATTATTTATAAATTACTGTATTTTTGTTTATAGTCTGTTGTTAAATTCACACATTGTTATCTTAAAAACATTCATATAGTCCTTAATTTAAAATGAAAGTAAAAAACAAATCTAAAAATATAAAATAAATAAATTATTATGAAATGTTTTTGAATGAATTATAATGAATATGACTTTTCAATATCTGTCGTGTACGTGCATAACGGTCGCTTTGTGCTGCTTCCGGGCGCTGTTCCGGTTTTATCGGGTGTGAAACGTTACTAGCACATTAAATTTAGGGAGCAAACACGAATAGTGGGTCAAGGTTCGCGTCGTTGTGAATGGTTGTCAAATTATACGTTAGAAGCAATGAATTAAGAATAATTAGAGTACGCTAACGTTTCCCGCCGTGTCGTTGTGTGTGTGTTTGTGTGGAATTTGGCACACTATTGTTTTCATTCTTCCTAAAATATATGTCATTTGCAAATGTACCTGGCGTCCGTCCATAACCTCAATTGTTTATTAATTCGTTTCGCGAAGTTAGCACAATAACGAGCTTATTGTATCTTTTGCGACGTCTTCAGCGGCGATTACTTAAGCATTACAAACTATTTGTACATATTTACAGTATACATTGTAAACAAGAAAACGTATTTCACTTGAATAGCTTGTCACGTCAATAGTCTAAATTTAAAGCGGGTAAATTGCGAAGCACGTCAAATTATATAATAATACTAAAACCTCCGAATGGCGCTGCGTGTTTGGGTATAATTTTTAAGAATGTCGGTTTAGTTGTTTTTGTAGTTAGGCATTACAAAACAAGTCTTCTTATTACTTATATAAATACACATAAATATTTAATTATATATTTTGCTCGCATTAAAAATAAATTAAAAATTCGAATTCGAGTACATTTCTGTCACGTTACGGATTAGCAGGTATTTTAAATTTTCGTTGTAAGAAGACAAACATACTGGTTTTTTTAAATTATTTATATCATTTTATCACTTATCAAGGAGATATAAAATTACTATGTTCGACAGAATTACTACGAAACATATTATTTGCAATCTTATCTGCTTTAAACCGTTGGGGTATATTTCTTTACAAGCTCGCCAATAGATCTAGATTACAGGATGTAGTCGACTGTAATCGTCCATCGTTTCCCTTTTCCTAAATCTATTTGAGTGTAACGAATTTGATTCTCGAAAACAATAAACTTTGTCGCTTTTACTTTCGTTGTATTTATAAAGCATTCGTCGTCCATGCAAAATTACTTCCGTTCCTTGCACATGCATTAAGCGGTGCGTGTAAATTGCAGTTAATGGCTACGTTAAATATTGTACGAAATATTAACTTCTTAACTTTTATAATTTTAGTAAAAACTTTAGATTTATCGACTTTTTATTCTTATTAATTATAAAAAAAAAAATACGTAAATAATCTTTTCAAATATAAAATTGTTTTTAATTTCGGTAATATATTTGCATACCTAATTTTATTATATTTACGTGACTAATGCGCTCGTAGGACGCGCATTAATTCAATGAGCCCATCGCTTCTGAAACTTGACATTCATATTTGTATTAACGTTAACATTATGATATGTCCACGATTTACAATCGCAGTAAAAGTAAAATTGAAATTAGTGTAATAATTGAAACAGTTAATGTGAACCTAATTATCGTAACCGCTGTTTATAATAAAAGTCATTACAATATCATAAAACTTTATTTAATTGAACAAAATAACAATAAAGAATGTACCCCAAACATGTGAAACTGGATTGTAAAGGATTTAGTAAATAATATGCGTGCGATAATTTTGGAAAAGGGAGGGTTCACGCAGCCAACGAGGGCGGTGCGGCGTCGCGCCACGTCCCGGATGCATTTCCGGCGAGCGTGCGTCGGCGCGGAACGTCCCTTCCGCTACACCCCTCGCCATTCATTTTTGGAAATGAATGAGACACTCGCTAGCCGTGATTACTACTATGCACTTTACATAAAAACCCCATGCGGAGAGGGGAAGTAACTGAATCATAATAAACAGACATTTAAACCTGTTGCTGTTTATACGCCATGTTGTTGAAATGTTATCTCATTACAATGTAATTGTAATGTTTATTATGTATCAATAATGTAACACATTTTAAATTAACCATTAATTTTCGAAGAAGCTATCGCTTATCTCATATCTGGCAAACACAAAATACCAACATCTCTTTAAATTGAAACAATTCCGTCTAAATTGATTTGTTTAAAATAATTCACATTTATGTTTATTTTCTTAAAATTAGCTTAGTGTTTTTCATTACAACTAGTCTTCTATTATTTTCATATTATAGTTGACAGTTGTCAAAGAAATTAATTGATTAAGCGGAAGCTAGATAATGATTTGTGACCCCAAAGGTGATCAGGACGCTGCGGCGGATATCGAAGGAAATGTCACGTCACTCAGCGAGAGACTTAATGGGTTCTTTGTCTCGTGATACCTTATCAGCTCTGACTTCGAACAACCAACTGTGTAACACTGCAGCCTATGTAGGGCCGTTATCACAACGTTAATGATCGGTACACCTCCAATAACGTCCATTGATAGTTTCTAAATTGATATTACTAAGTATGTTATATAATTGCGTCACTATTTAAAAAATATTTGGCTCAAACTTTTGGTAAAAAAGTAAGTTAAAAACTTTAGTTTGCATTAGTCGCATTACTGAAAATATATGAATAAGAAATGAACGAAGTTAATCCTATATTTAACTTAGAACATTCATCGTATGAAGTCATTTCCAGAAGCCGTTTCAACTCGAGAACGTCATAAAAACCGATCCGTTCAAATCTCATAGTGTTGCTGCATTAGCGGAAGCTTTTAAGTGATAAATTGATGCCGGAACCTCGTGGCACGTAAAATGATCATCGCTGCGTCAAAACGGACGGCCGGCACCGGCAGTCGACGACTTTAAGTGCATTGCTCTGTTCCACGTACCGTCCATCCTTTTTGATTATTGAGACCGCGCTAAGAGGTGTAGGTGTGGTATGTTCCAATTATTGCCTGTCAGACGTGAGAAATACTTGTTAGCTCGCTTTAGGATGTTTCACTTAGCATTTCGTATGCGACTCTCGACCAGTGCCCAATTATAAAATCTAACAATTAGGCCGACGTGTGGAGTTTATATGTGTATTCGTTCTATCCATGACAAATATTTGTCAATTTTTATAGCACTGAAGTACTTTCTGGATTATTATTATACGTACAATATCTGTCTTACAATCTTTATAGTTAAATTTAGCGGGATCTTTCCTTTTTTATTAATCTGAGAGGTGTAATTAGAATTTAAAAAAAAATCGCATTCATTTATTATAATATTCGTGTAACAAGTTATTTCTATAAATCATAGCTGCTATATATTGAATCACGTTCTTTAACTTCTAATTGGAATAAAAAAAGAGCATGCGTGTGCGTTTCGCCTGCGCCGCCCCCTCTCAGCTGGTGGCAGTTCCGCCTCCGGTTTATAAATATTAGTGCGGCGCCGGATGCTCCAGCGACCCTGTTTTATTACACTAGTATGTTTCATACTTATTGCAATACAACGATATTTAAACATGAATTGTTTCTTGTTCTTACAACAAATACAGTTAAAGTAAATTATATATTACACGTGGTCGTCTTGTTATTCAATTGTGACTTAGATCAGCTGTTGATCGCTTCAAGTACACTTCAAGTACATTGTTACCAAAATGTTTGACTATTAATTATTTATCAACGTCAAGTTGTCATCCGTATGATCGATTGCGATGCACGGCGTCTTCGCCATATCGTGTGATGCATGCTAATTTCATAATTAAATTAGTAAAATCACAATAAACATACACGGCCATGCGCGTTAAATCTTCGCAATACTAAACTCGACTTGGTATGGAGTTATGGACAATGTAAACAATTCGTCATACTTACATTGTTACATTCGCGGCGTTAATTTTCATAATAGTCTTTGTGCGTTTAAATTTCTGTGGTATCACAATAAAGGCGAGTGTCGAAACTTTCACCTTTGTCGTGAACGATGCGAGCCCACGCATATCCGTGCCGCGATGATTATCATGTTCACATTGAAGGGATAGACTGCCATAAACACTTCTCACTTGTTTGCTTTCTAATGCTTCCTTACATAAAAAAAAAAAGATATTATAAATTGCACTTCAAGATATCCATCATTTGTTTGACATCTTGCATTATGGATTAATATTTGCTTTTTAGTACTTATTTCAAATGCAATTAGCTATTTTCTTTCGACACATATTAATGAAGATAAAATAAAATTTCATTACTCAGGAGGAGACTTTTGATTTAAATCTAATCTATCCAACGAAAGGCTTAACTGTATTAAATTTGTCCGGTTAAAGTAAGATTACATGTACTTCAATGGGAAACACTAGATATGATGCGCTCAGTACATGAAATATTGATAAACAAAAGATCGTTGCTAAGAAAGTAGTACGAAAACATAGGCCCCGATAATTGTGTAAATAAATAAATAATAAGATATTTGCATGTACTTAATTTGGGAATAAATACATATATCGCATTCAATCGGTTAAATTTCCTTTAATGACAAACTATACTTATATTATATAAGTATATAATTTATAAATATAACACTTGTGCGATACTGATAAGAAGTTAGAGAAGTCACTTCGAACAACAATCATTACATTTCGATAACTCTCTGCGTTTAGTTGGATGGGTGTTAATACTACTGTTATATGTTTCTAATTGAGTATCTTGTTGCAGCCCATTTTTCGGCGAGGAATTCCAGTTCGAGGTACCGCGAAGATTCAGATATCTGTCCATATACGTGTTCGACCGTGACAAACATCTCAAACAAGACAAAGTACTCGGCAAAGTTGCAATCAAACGAGAGGATTTGCAGCGATACAATAATAAAGACCACTGGTTTGCTCTGCGACCAGTGGACGCAGACTCGGAGGTACAGGGGAAGGCGTATATTGAACTCACTCTCGAGGATTCGAGGAAACGGTTGCGAATGGATCCGAAACCGCCCGACCCTGATCCGAACGCCGACAACTTCTCGACGAAGACGAAAGCTAATAATCTCACTAGACTATCGGAATACTGCAAAGAGAGCATGAGGTTCGGATCGTGCTCTAGCTCAACGAGCAAAAAACTTCTCAGTTCTGTTTCGACGGAACCGTCGCTAGCCCTGTCGCGGTCAGAGAGTTTAAAAGATCGCGCACAATGGGCTGTGCGTACGAAACCTCCGATGCATGCGATGTCGGAATCCGATGCATCACCTACACCCACCGCCGCCGACTACTGGTCGGACCCAGAAAGACATTGTGCCGCCCGCGTAGGACCTGACACTTTAAGACTACGAGTATTAGAATGTTCAGAACTTACTACAAAAAACGGTCAATGTGACCCCTTCGCTCTCGTTACGTTATTGTATTCAAATGGACGACGAGTCGAAAAACGCACAAAACCCAAAAAGAAAACGGTCAATCCACAATTTGACGAAATTTTTTGTTTCGATCTAGTAATGGAAGCCGATCCAAAAGATAAAGATGGCTCACAAACGGTAAGTTAATTAATCTGATGTGACTATTAGAACAATTCAGTCGTGCCAGATGGAGATTAACTAATCAATTCCTCATGCAGGCCGGAGTAGCTTGTGAAGCGAGGGTGTCGGTTTGGCACGACGGGGCTACACCTGTGTTCCTTGGCGAAGTGCGATTACAATTGCGGCAGCCTGCACCTGCTCCCCTCTGCGCATGGTAAGAATTCAATAGTTATAAAATCGTAAACATTTCAGACTAGCCAAAAGGTATCGTGATATATTTAAATAAAATTGTGAGACTTTAACAGAGTGCTTTGAATTTGATTGGATTCTAAAAGTATTCCCGCCGCAGGTTCTTCCTCACGTCGCGCGCGGGCGGCGCCCTGTCCCGCGGCGCCACCCCGCCGGGCACGCGGCTTTCGGCGGCGGGCAGCGCCACGCTGGGCTCGCTTCGCCTGCTGTTGCAGTACACTGTTGACCACGTGTTTCCGCTGCACCACTACACGCAACTGGAGGAACTATTCCTCAGGAGCGTCCATCAAAAGGTGAGATCACTGTTTTGTTTCTGAACTTTTGGCATGTTCCATTTCGATAGTTAGCTAATTTATATGCTATTTATGTCATAATAAAAATTATAATTTTTTAGCCAATCACGACATCGGCTGTTTACATTCTCGGTGAGATAGTATCGAGCAAGACGGATGCGGCTCAGCCGCTGGTGCGCCTGTTCACACACCACGACCTCATCGTGCCCATCGTGAAAGAGCTCGCCGATGCAGAGATATCTGTCCTCACGTGAGTTTAGTTACAATACAATTATGTTATGAAGTGTAAATGGAGAATAACACAAATTAGGCAGTTTTATCATTAGTGAAATCTTAATTGCTTTGTAAAAAAATCTTTTTCTCTTATTCTATATTCAAGCAAGAATTTTTTTTATGAATTCGTTTCAACGTAATTAAAGGTATTTCCATATATTGCGAAATAGTGTCCCATCACTTTTTTATATAATGACGGCAAGGTTAATAAAACATTGCCCAATACTTTAATAATACCCTTCATACCCACGATCGTAAAAAAGCTATCGTCACAAGATAATCGCTGTCGCTATTACAATCTCAAAACAAATATATTAGTGCGAGCCCGTTCTCAGGTAAGCTATCTCCTAATGACATGTCATTAAGCGGCCGATGTGTATCTAGAAGGAGAAATAAACTTTAATGCCCATAATAATTATAATCATGAAGAAATTACGACAGGCTTCACAATACAATGTGACGCTTTTGTGAGAATTTTTTAGAACATTTTGGTTACTGCAATAATTACCTTGACCGCTTACCATTTAACGATGTATATTTCTCGTTTGAATTTCGTATTTGAAATTTTTACTCTTCAATTATTTAGCTGATTTGGTCCTCATTAATGAATTTTTAAAAAAAAAACCAGTTTTCTTTCTTGTATCTGCTCTATGTACTTATTCATTGATAGTACAGATCATATCTTAAATATTATATTGTATAAGTTAAATAAACAGACCATTCTGTATATTTATACTCGTCAAACTTAACGTAACAAGTTCATCCTGACATCCATTCGTATTCATAATGATATGAACAGTACATAAAATAAATATGAATGTTTTTAATTCGTATAATTCGTCCGGTTTCCAGTGACGCGACGACCATCTTCCGCGGCAACACTCTCGTGTCCAAGATGATGGACGAGGCGATGCGGCTGACGGGCGCGTCGTACCTGCGCGGCGTGCTGCGGCCCACGCTGGCCGCCGTGCTGGCCGAGCGCCGGCCCTGCGAGATCGACCCCGCGCGCGTCAAGCCCGCCGCCGCCGTCGCCGCCAACCTCGCCAACCTCAAGGACTACGTCGAGCGGGTGGGTACACTAACGGACGGAGATCCGCGGCCCGAAAGAGCGCCCCTCTAGTCGCGAGCCAAAGCTGCCGTTCAGGGGTGTAAAAATCTAAATTTACGAGACGAGTTCATAGTGTTATTTAGTTGTAATTTAACTATTTTGTAATTTTTGTTTTTGATAAAAATACAAATTATATTCCTGGTACTGGTATCCTACATACATGTACTACCAATAAACAAATACAGTACCAGACTAAGCACAAAAAATAATAAATAAATGTGATAACCCTGCGGCAATGACGAAAAGCGGCATTTCGTGAGACATCATAGGCGATGGCCTGTGTGAGTGGTAATATTTCTTTACGCTGTGATATTACCGTCTGATGATAGTCTGTGTTAACGAGCTCGAGAATTGGTCACATCCGATATCCCGAGCTCAACACATCCTATGAGTTCATATTGCTTGGTAAATCAGCCTATGGGTAATGTTGTACCAGAGGACGTGATGCGATATCGATATCTCATAGTCGTCACAGACGTCGCTAATCGCAGCCCCGCGCAGGTGTTCGCGGCGATCACGTCGTCGTACGCGCAGTGCCCGGCCGCCATGTGCCGGCTGTTCGACGCGCTGCGGCAGTGCGCCGCGCGACACTTCCCCGCCAACGCGGAGGTGCGCTACTCCGTCGTCTCAGGCTTCATATTCCTGAGGTTCTTCGCACCTGCCATCCTCGGACCGAGGTTATTTGATCTCACCACCGAACAAATTGTAAGTTTTGTTATTATGTACAAGTATCATTGCTCTGTGGACAGTACCGATTCATAATAATACTTTCTCCTATCCGTAAGATACAAAATTTTATTCTTAAAAAATGTGTCCGATTCGATTTGTACAATATTCTTTAATGAAAAAAGTTCAATTAATATTGTCCAATAACCAAGCTGATTCCTTATATACAGGATCCCCAAACAAATCGAACGCTGACACTCATCTCGAAGACGATTCAATCATTGGGCAACCTTGTGAGCAGTCGCTCGGCGCAGCAAGTTTGCAAGGAGGAGTATATGGCCGAACTCTACCGCAGCTTTTGCACACCCAGACATGTTAGTATAATGTGTTGTTTATTAATAAACGAACACATTTTGACCTTCTCATGTTTATGATATAAATACATATTTGTAATATGCACGGTAATATTACTTATTGTCCTGTATTGTAAAGTAGCCAATATTAGATTAAAGTATTTTATATGTACGTTAATATGTATTTGCAGTTCTTAGTCTAGTTCGCGTGTGATACATCTGTAATTATTCTGATTCCAATAACAAAATAAAGCTAGTATTATAACATTTTTCGACATCCAAAAACAACTACAAATGTAACAAAATATATGATTTATTTTATGGGTATACTAGAAACTATAAATAATCATTACATATAAAATATAACGTATTTAGGACACATAATTACAATCAAAACTATATTTTATTTCGTTAATGATATAATAAAATGCATTTTTGTTCAGGTGCAAGCAATAAAGCAGTTTCTGGAAATAATCTCTACAAGCTCGGACACGCAAAACAATAACGTGCAAGAGACACCTGTTCTTCTCAAGGAGGGGTAAGCATTCAAGACACTTACTTAACTCTCCCACTATAATCAGCACTTCATTTTGTCTTCTGGAATGTTCTGTAATCGAAATATTATCGTTTTGTTTATGCATCATTCGGAAAAGTTATGGGTATGTATCTTTGATTTCGATTCTTTATTATCAGCTTGATTTTGCAAGCCATTATGTTTTTATGAAATAATTTGATTGATTTGTCATTACTCTTAATTTAATTATTGATTTATTTGCTTCACTTTTAGTTCAATGTATTAAATTATTTTTATGTAACGATTGGTTTTAAATTCGCTTCCTTTTCATATGAATTGAAAATGAATACATCGAGAACAAGTCTGTACAACAGATTACCTTTAAATAAATATACCATAATTACTATCAGTATTTAAAACGGGATATTTATCATGTTTTTTATTTTTATTTGGTGGATACTGATAGTAATAAAAATAACCATGTTAATTTAAAATCTTATATACCATAATTTTTAACAAAATAAAATAAATATTAGTAAGCAAATTACACAGGTTTAATTAAATAGGTTTAAGGGCGGTGCTTATACCAATAACTATATCAATGGGCTTGCGTACACAGGACTATGATCAAGCGGTCGGAGGGCGTGCGCGGCGGTGCGGGCTCGCCGCGGCGGCGTTGGGCGCGCTCGGCACATCCGCACTGTAAGCGGAGACATTTCCGACTCACTAGGTAAATTGCTCAATATATAATGATAAAATCGATCTCGATATATAACAAATATTTCTCAGTATATTCTATGCACTCTTCAGGCAGACTTATATAGATGTATGATAAAAAAAGTGTCATTATTTCAATAAAACTTATACCAAAGTAATCTGTATGCTCATGACATACGATTTGACACCGGAATAAATTATTCCCAGACGGTAGGTACATACCCCTTTTAAAATTATATTATAAATCTAAAAAAAATATCCTACATTAATTACAGTGGGGAGTTGTCGTGGTCACGCTGCGGTGCCAAGGGTTCGGGCGCGCATCGCTTGGCGCTGGCTGGCGTGCTGAGCGTGGCGCCCGTGGACTGCCCACCCGCAGGCGCGCCGCTCGATGCAAACAACATATTCCAGATAGGTGAGAATTACATACTTCGGCATTCGTTATATTCTTCTTCAATATATATTCAACGATACATAAAGAAATTGAATAGTCTAAAAAAATAAAAATAATTGAATCGAATTATCCGTCAGTGCATCGCGAGCGCGTGCTATTCGTGCAGGCGAGTAACTGTGTGGAGCGCGCTGAGTGGCTGCGGCTGCTGTCCGCGCTGTGCCGCCGCTCGCCTGCTACGCTCCATGCCGGATATTATGCTGATTCCAAGTGGACCTGGTAAATATCACTTAACTCTTAAAAATATTGATAATAAACACTGAACAAAACAAATTTCTTATGAAAAAAAATCGAATTCCACGAAATTTTCTTGTGAATAATTTACAAATTAAGCATCTGTAAAATGTTATAATTCTTTCAGTTTGAGAACATTGAAACTTTAAATCGTACTTTATCAACAGCTGTGGACGATCAGAGCCGGATGCAGAGGGGTGTGGCAGCGGCGTGAGTGAGAACGCGGAGGGCGAGCGCGACGCCCCGCGGGGCACGGCCGCGCTCGCACTGCGACTCGACCCCGCGCGAGACCTGCAGCGACTGCATGCACAGCTCGTTGCACACGTGCACCGACTAGACGAACGCCTGCATCGCCCACCAGGTCAGTTACCGCGTATGAACTGCACATGTGTCGAAATTGATCTAATTTGCCTATTGTCTATTCCGCTCCCTATCTGCGAGTGACATACTAAGTAATTAATTGCTACCTTTCGGCCATATGATAATGTGTTGGTGTCTTCTTGTATTTCAGACGATACAAGTCCGGAAGAACGCGAAGCTGAAGCCGTAACTTTACGTGAATTGCAAAAAATTATGTTTGATCTCGAACACCGCCACTGTATATATCGAAGATCGTTAGCGAGAGAAACAAAATATGGAAGCAAGTGAGTGTTTAAATAAACTGTACTTTATTTATTAACACAACAAATAAAAAAATATATATTTAATGGTTAATGTCTATTTTCAGACAAGCCCCAATAGGAGACGATAACTATCTTCACCTAGCAGTAGCAACGAATAATGTCGATAGCGGTTCCTTTTTCTGGCGACCGTGGCGTGGTGATTCTTCGCCTACCATCGATTTAGATGGCAAAACGCTTCCCCTCCAAACGTCAAATGACATTTGCTCAAGTACTGAGTCATTGAAACTAGCACGACACGGAGACGAGCGTTCTTCTGGCAAATCCAACAAGTCCACTGGTAGCGGGTATCTCACCATGTCCTGCATCAAACATGAACCGTCCGAGGATAGTGATGCTTCGACTGAAAAGCCGGCTCGGCCACCTAAACCCGCGCGTCTATCTCCTTCGCGCGCGCCTCTTGTCTCGCCCGTCTCGCCGCTTTGCGAGTACGTCGATGTCGAGCTAAAACCGCCGCTGCGTAGACCCAAGCCAGATCTCACACCTTCTAAACGACCTGAACATGACATCTCCAGTCGTTGTAGAGAATATGAACTAATGGCCAACTTTATGAGCCACGCATATACATCCGACGACGATGCGCCACCTGCTGTTCCTCCTCGTGGAAATACAGCGTCTCGAGTGCGTTTGCAAGCTAAACCATTAGAAATCGATGTTACGAAATCAGATGAACACGCAACTTTCAGACACGAAGTTGTATGTGGATCGACCACGAGTCTTCCTGAAGGTACCAATTCGGAAGATCGAAGAAATCCGTCGGAAGGCACTGATGTTCGGCCAGCTAGCAAAATTGATACTGTATCAAATGACGATAGCCTTCTTGATGAATTGCAACGAGATACATATTGTGTTTTAAAAGTTTGTGAAGATGAAGTACCAGATTTCGACCCATGTGATATTAAACCTGAGGAACCTATCGATATCAAAGAAAAGGAAGAATATGGGATGTTTTCAAGAATAAGCTTGCAACGGAAATCAAACCCTATTAAAACACAATCGAGCTCGATAAAGCCTTTAAAAACTTCAAATTCCACGTCAAACGTACAAGACGCTGGATCTCATTCCTCTCGCCCTCTCACCGAAAGACTTACACCATTTTTTCTAAAGAAGAAACCTAAGCCACCGGAGGATTCACAAACCTCCAGCAAGTGTACGAGAAAAGAGGATAACCTGATCGGAAGATTGACTCCACGATTTGGACAGTCTCGCTTGTACAGCCGTGGCCAGTCGCTGGAGCTTGTGCCGCCAGAGAGTCGGACGAAACGCATCGAGCGTTCGGCTACCACAGTCAACATCCCGACGAGACCTATAAATTCTTCGATCGTGGCAAATCTTAAGTTTCTGACATTGCACCGATACGGAGCCCAAGACGACGTGCAGTGTCACGCGTTTGTGCGCACTGCGGAGCAAGAGGGCAGCGGCGCGGGCGCCGAGGGCGAAGAGGAAACGTGGCGTCGTCCTCGCGGGCCGCTGCTCGCCGCCACCAGCGACATCAGACTGTAGCGCGCGCTCGTAGTGATCTTGCGAGGAAATTATCTCCGTTTATGTTTCTAGTGTTAACTCAAAATGGTGCTGAGCGCGGTGATGCGGTGATGGTGCGATTGTAAATTATTTGAACTATGGTTGTATTTATTGCTATATTTTTCGAACTTCTTTTCGTCGACCTGAAGTATGTGCCTCCTCTAGTTTGTAGTAGTATTTTTTGGACGAGTGTATCGATATGGTCAAATAAATGATATGATAGCGTTAATACTCAAATGGTGCCAAGTATTTTGTGACCCCGCCCTATCGGCGGTTGGACTCTCATTCCTCTAGCACAGTAATACTGCGGAGTTAAATATAAATATACTAAAGAATTATAATAGTTATTTTTTCTGTGATTGGTGTTTAGTACCCAAGATTGAATCTATTGACACAAAGTACCATACTCTATGTATTTGTGTATTATATTTTATGTAAATTTTAATGTAGAATAATAGTATAGAGCATCAAAATAAAGATTCCTTCCGAGCACCGATTACTGTAATATAATTAAATAAATTTTACTAAAAGCTAACATTATTCGAAATAAATATATTCTTGCGTAGTCAGGAATTAAATAAACAGTATAATTGTGTATATGTGATATATCGTCCTCTCTTAATCTTAGATTAGATCATTAATAGATTTGTATTTGACATTGGTTCAACATATATTGAGAAATAAAGCAGTTCAGTTAAATATTCTTAACTTCTGGTTTTAAATGCTCACGAGAAGTCTTGCACGTCAATTTAATGTACTTAAAAGAATTGATATTGTTAACTTTGCTGTCATGTAACTAGAAATCTGTTAATTGTATTGAAAATGAATATTCTAAATGTTATGATATGTAACGGCCTTAGCATTTCAATCATGCCTGCATCAATGGCCTTTGGGAACACCACACTTAATCTGTGATTCACTTTACAAACTCAGCTGATATTTTATAGTTATGTTTATTGTACAAAAAGTTACTTTTTATTAAAAAATAAACTATGCATTTTATTTGACTACGAAAATGTCAATTTTTATCTGGTTTAAGCTTAAATATTAATAACAACAAACAAAACTAAAAGTTGTTACAAAATTACATTGTTGTCGTATGAATTTAAAAAAAAAATAATTATAAGAAAAAATATGCAATGTACAAATTAATATTTCTTTAAAATATATTATTATGTTATTTATTTCACCTATTTCACTTTGTTAATAAAATTACAATATAAGTTCAAATTTATTTCTGTGTAATTATTTCTTAATTCTACCGCCAACCAGCAATACTTAATATCGTTGTGTTTCGGTTTAAAAGGTGAGTGAGCCAGTGTAACTACAGGCACAAGGGACATAACATCTTAGCTACCAAGATTGGTGGCGAATTGGTGTGATGTAAGGAATAGTTATTATTTCTAACAACGTCAATGTCTCTGGGTCGGTGGTTACCATTTACCATCGTGGCCCATTTGAACGTCTGCCTACTTGATGAATAAAAAAAATATTTGTTTACAATACATGACCATAAAGATATGTTTAATGCATCAACATCTGTAAGAATTCTAACTTAATGGTGCAATACAATGTTTTCTTAAATAATCGTGTCAGTGGTGCAATCGAACAAAATCAAATATACTTTATTCAAGTAGGCTTTTACAAGCATTTAAATCGTAATTTTACAGAACTATATTAAAAGTAAAGCTTCCGAACCTATTCGGAATGTAGATTCTACCTTTAATAAACAAAATTTTAATTAAAAAAACCGACTTCAAACAAAACACTATTTCAAAACAAATTAATATGCACTAATAAGTAAAAAAACTTAATAATCAACTTACTTTTTCTACTCATTAATATGTAGGTACAATCTATGAGTTTACCACGCAAGAAGACAGTTAGGTATCTACCCACTTTAAATCTAACTCAACACATACCGATGAATAACAATGATCAAAATATTATTTAGAATGAAATGAAAAATATTACACTACTTAAAAGTCGATTTACGGTTATATTATGTAGTTATAATTATTGTTATTATTGGTGTTAGCCAAGGAAACACTACAATATACCTAGCAAAAAATAATACGAGAATACTTTAACAAATATATTTTTTACAAATTAAATTTTATACGAACGACAGTATACTGTGTCAGAATACCATCATCATCATCCTCCTCCTGGCCTTATCTCAATTTTACTTGAGGTCGGCGCAGCATGTCTTCTTCCATACTTCTCTTTACCTTTAATATGGATAGGAAGATCATTTATATATACGAGATATGGTAAGAGACCTAAAATTAACTGGGTATTGTTAGTCCGAATTCGTTCATGTTCGAATACGAATTTCCACCAGCGTCCTTTGTGATCGTTTTATTTCGGTTATTTTAAAATAAGTTCCTAGGTATTGTACATTTTTGGAGAGCTAAGAAAAGTTTTTTAAGGCATTTTTGTGGAAAAAAAGTAAAAAAATATTGAAATAAAATCGTCTCGCATTTTTAAATTTGGACCGATAATTATTGTTTTAATATTGGTAAATAACCATTGTTTAATCATTTTTAATAAATCAGAAGAAAAAAAATAGATCTGAATTGATACTTTTTTAAATAAATTTTTGAAGTTGCATTTTTGACTTATTTTGAAAAAACTTAAAAAACGTGATAACTCCAAAATGGTTCACTTTTGCATCATGCATATGGGAGTTAAAATTATGGCAAATAATCACCCGTATTACCTCCTAACGGGAATACGTCGAATTACTAATAACCCTGCATATACTCGTAACTTTTTTCATTAAAATATTCCACTACTCCACTTGCTACAATCAAGAGGAAGTTTTACATATATAACAGCGTTTCGTGTTCTGCTCAAATCAAATGCTTTAGATGATCTTCTAATCGATTTCGACCACGGCGGTCTAATGCACAACTATGGGAGCAAAGACAATTGCACTCTTATAACCTGATGGAACAGCGAATACAACACGACCAGAAAATTTATACGTACTTTTTTCGTTTCTTTCTTACGTTGAGTGCCGGATTAAGGCGAAGCTGAGAGTGTTTTTTTGATGGAAAAAAAACATGCACATCTTTATTTGGCCGACCCTTTGGCCGATAATTTGTGAAGTCCTGGCTTATATTGGTCATGGTGACCTGTCTTAACTGGTACTCCCATCTTGCTAATTGCGGAAAACACAGTGCGTCTGAGATGCATAATGCATTCTCTATTCCGTCACTCTCATAGTCGGTTGGCAAGGTCGACAGGATTCAAATAAAAAAAAGTATAATATGTATAGGCAGACGGGTAAATTGGACACCTTATGGCAAGTAATAAGTATTCATCACCACTCATAGACATTGGTGCTGTAAGAAATATTAAACATTTCTTGCATCACCAATGCATCGTCAACCTTAGGAACTAGTATATGTCTACAAATATATAACCCTACACAATAAAGAAAATCACGGCGAGAAAGATCAATTATATTCCAATCTTTCTAATAATTTTATAACCAAAATCTGCTATTCTAATATTTAAATTTTTGTATAAAAACCGATAAAATGGTTACAAAAAAGTAATCCTGTTTTTACATATTGTTTACATTAAATCGTATAGTGTATATTATATTATATACAATATTCTATTAACGATTATCATCTTATAGATTGTTAAAAAATTTTTACTCTGTAATACTGTATTTTTTGTGTATCTGTATGATCTGTTTCTGTATCCGATTTTGGATAAGCCGATGACTATTTTAGGCGGAAAGTGAAAATTGTAATATTTTATTTGTTTTAAGCAATTTATAATCTAAAACCTAAAAAAACATATTGTTTAGTTCATATTATATCACCGACTTTTAAATTTCTATAAGCAATAAAATGAGTGACTCTGTAAATATGTCACTTGGTAAGCAATTTATTTGTTTGTTATAAATTTAGATAGCTGGAAAATCAGAGAGACCGTAAACTCAGACCTTGTATAATTGTTATTAATAGTTTTCCAGTTAAATGGTTCATTTAATTTTAACTATATGATTTAAAAGTAAAAACTAAGTGTCAATATTAGCTTCGGTTGTGAATGACGCCTGTATTTAAAATAGAGTATGTAGTAACATATGGTTTGACATATTTCAATTGTTAAAATGTTTTAGATGATATTATCAAGCAGAATAAAAACAGAACTAGCCGAGTTCGGGGACGAGGTGGTGGGAACGTAAGAGGACGTGGTGGTGGCCGCGGTGGTCGTAGAGGGCGCATAGGTCGCGGAGGAGGTTCAGACAGAGGGAGATCACAGTCACGGGGTGGAAGTAATAACAGGCAGGCTCGATCCCGCTCTCGGTCTCGTGGACCCAGGGGCAGATCACAGTCACGTGGAGGTTCGGAGTCACGGACAAGATCAAAATCCCGACAAAGACGCTTCTCCTACCCGAGAACCAGATCTGCTTCACGTTCTCGCTCTCAGTTACGAAGTTTGACTCCAAAAGCAAGGGCAGGTCTAGAAAATGCAGTATTTCAAAATGATATGCCAGCGCTAGTGCGCTCAAACAGAGGAAATAGAGGTAAATGGCTTTAAATGTTTTAACCATAGTTTAATTTAAATACATATTAATTGTATGTATATAATATTTTGTTTACTTCTATTTGGATAGGAGGACCTCAAACAAGATTCCGGCGCTTAAATTACAATCAGCAAGCACAAGGTAATGTTCATAGCAGACTTGGATTAAACAGCCGAAGAGGTGGTGGAGGGAATAATACCTTTAAGCCTTTAGCAGTAGCCAAGAGAGGAATTTCTAAACGGGGTCGTGGTCTTACCACTAGAAATCGATACAGCTCTGTGGGCTTAAGGTCTGACCAAATCTTACAAGAACGTCAAAACTTTATACAAAATAGCATAATAAAGTCACAGACTTTTACACGCTCTAGAAACAATTCACTAAATTCAGCTTCACAATTAACCGTTAGTGTAGCTAATGACTTTGCCAAAAGACGCAGGAATAGTGTTGGTAATGCAGGCTATTTGAATAAACAAAGTCTTACCAAATTAACTAATGATTTTGGTGGATACAACACAAGAAGAGGACCTGGCAGTGTTAAATCAGTCGGATCAAACAGATCTAATCAATCCAATTCTAGTAGACGATCAAATCAGTCTAGAGGAAGAGGTCGTGGTAGAGGATCTAACCGTGGAATAGGACGGAAGTTTGTAAATAAGCAAATACTTAATCCAAAACTTCAAAAAGAAATTGCAGCTATCCAGGGTAAAACTTATGGTGCACCTATAACAAACTCGGAAGCACCAAGTGGTGTTAATTTTGCTCCTACCCCAGCTGCTACACAACAAACCCTACATCAAAGATTTGCAACCACATAAAACTTGCTAATAAGTTCTAAATGTAAATAAAATAACATTTAGTTTTAAGGAACTATTGACTATTTTGTTTTGTATAATAAATACAGTATCATTATAATTACTTGCAATCTCAAGATTGATAAGTTTTATTGAATTTCACATGTTTAAATTAAAATTCTATTAACAAAATTCACAGCTCATTGATTTGGCATTAACTTTTAGCTCATAGGTAGGTTAGAACTAAGTTACTTGCAAATCATCTAATATTTCTAAACTTATTTTTGTTACTTTGAGTTAGTGAGAATAAATTTTCTTTATGATAAACAAAACTGTTTTTTTTATGTACACTTTTATTATTTATAATGTTTCACATTGATTTATTCAGTCCTGAACAATTTTTAACTTATCACATTTCTGCTGTCATAATTTAATTTTACATTTTATACATTTTTGGCATCATTATAAGCGAGTCTGTAACTGAAACAAAAGATAATGTTATTAAATAACATATTCAAACATAGTATAACTTATATTAAAGGTTACTTACAATTTTCTCCAAGAATGTTACTTAATATTAACCCATGAAACAAATGAATACTTTCATTGTTGTCAACAGCCTTTGCACCAGAACTTTCAAAAGACCATCCTAAATGCTGTCCACAATGAGGACAGGTACAAATATTCCATGTATACCCAGGAAACCATGAATCGGCTCCTTGCCGCTGAAGATTTAATAATATTTAATAAAAATGAATCCTTATAAAACATGAATATACTATGTGAGAGTCATCAATTAATGCATCTTTGACGTTAACTTATTTTTAAAAGTAATTGTTTTTCATATAATACTATATTCTTTACATTGTTATAATTCTAAACTAAAGTTTACTTACTGGTCCTATATTTTTACATCTTGCTTTTTCAGCTGTAACAATATCAAACTTAACACCAAAAGGATTGATTAATGTCTGAACTGTTATATTTTGTTTGCCAAATAAGTTTTGTTTCTCGATTTTCTGTGCTCCTGGGCTATGTTTACTAATTAAATAGTTTGAATCGGCTACATCGGCGCCACATTTTCGACATAAAAGTAATTCTGCAAGTCAAATGTAATTTTTACAATTTACAATATATGTATGCTAAATAATATTTTTAAAAACCAACTATATACCTTGACCATTTTTTTGAAAGTAAGGATTTTGTTCTGCATTCGTATATCGGTAGCTTGAAGCATATAACAGCAATAAATAGAGTACGTAAATCATGCCTTCAAAGCAATTTAAATCAAAATGATAATAACTTTATCGGTGTTATACCCAATTTTAATTTATTTGTGTGACGTTAAAAAGAAAATTTAATTTATATGTTGAGAAAACTGTCGTATTATGCAGTATAAAATTAAGCAATTCATGTATTAATTTAAATAAATGATAGTTTTTATATACATACAACTATTATGAAACTAATTTAATTATTGTAACGTAGCTACAACAACTTGCAGTTTGACAATCATAAATTGAAATTGAAAATAGGTAAGTACTAAGTGATATAAAGACAATTTAGACAAAAATATCAGGATCATAGACACTGTAGATTACAATGCGAACAATGTTATTTAATGTCTGCAACATTTATTAGTATTACAATTTATAGTATATTAAAGTTTACGGTACAAAAACAACAGAAAGACTTTTTTATTGTTTATATAAGGTTGCACATTTTTTATCAAATCTTTATTGTATTGTATTTCTATTTCCTAAGAGTTACAACTTACTCACGTCTCACAAAGTCAAAGGCTTTGACTCAAAGCTCACTATTAATTTGACAATTGACATTGACATTTCGTACTAATATTGTTTATTATTATATGTGTTCATTGTGTTATCAACGATAAATAAGCAGTTTCATACTGCGGAGTTATCAATAAAGTGTATTGTTTTTTGAAACATTCTTTCTTTTAAAGCTCTTTATAAGTAGTTATTTAACATGTCGTTTTTTAAGAATGTTACATCAAGCTTCGCTATTCGCAGTCGCGATACAATCCTCAAGGAGTCTCTTATAAATAACTTATCAGAGTGCGTGAAAGACATCCAATACAACAGTCAATTTGAAGAAAACTTTCATAGTGTTCTAGGTTCTACAGATTCAACGAATACCTTGTGTATGGCTTTGGAAGCTGTTTTCCTTCATGGCTTGAAAGATACTTTTTTAAGAAAAGCTAAAAATGTTATATCTGGCGATCCCGACTACCGTCCTCAATCAAGTTTTTGGCCTCTCATACTTGTGTTATCACATAGACAAAACATTGATCAAATTTCGTCCTTGCCGCAGATTAACACCGAAATAGGCCAATGTCGATCCTGGCTTAGGATCGCTCTCAACGAATGTTTATTGTCATCCTATATGTCCACATTATTAAAAAACATATCAGCGGTGAAACCATTTTATAACAGAACAGCTTTCGTTTGTGATACAGAAATACTAGAAGTAGCACAAAAGCTAGTTCAGGGCTTGGAAACCTGTGTCCAATTTAATTTACCTATAAATTCTAGTTTATTAAATAATTGGCCAGATCAAGTATTAATGCAAGCTGGCATTTGGGTTCCTACAATGAGAGTAGCACCGATCACTGCAGGATTAGATGTGGCCAGCACTTTATGCGATGAATCTAAACCAAAACTGGCAACAACTCCATCTCATACATCAAGTATTACAGGTTTGGGGAGAATGTTATCTTTAAGTGAGGATGAAGCTTTGAAGTTCATACTTTCTAAAGATACAAATGAGATACAGAACAAGCACAAAAGTACAGATGATAATAAAGAGAGTAAAAAGGACGTAGAAACAGTAACAGAACCTGCTACTGGTTCAATCCACATAGAACAGCCTGCAACGAGCCAAGAGCCAGTAGACTCTGGACAGATTTATTCTTCATCTGTAGACTCGGGAGAATTTATAACAACATCTGATGCAATTGTAACAGGAAACTCATTGAGTGGAAAAGGATGGTCCAATGACGGTCAAGATGAACTGAATACATCAATGAATTCAAATTCATCACATGGAAGCAGTATGATAAAAACACCAGAAATAAAAAGCCTATCATCACTTATTGATAACTCAAATACTTATAGTGAAACAATATCAAACACTCCAAATTTGAGAGATATTATGAAAGATATTCATAAAGAGTTAAAATTAACACCGGACGACAATGAGTTCTGTGAGGTGAAGACAGAAACAGCTCTTCCTGATGATCCTACATTACAGGGATTAGATTTTGAAGTAGTGCCGAACTCAACAACTGGGTCTTTCACTCCTCAAGAGTTGCAGAAAATGGTAAAGCAATTGGGGACATTGTCACGTGAAAAGGGTCTTGATTATCAAAATTATCAATGCAAGACTTGTCAAGATTTATTGGGCAGTACCATTTCTAAAGCAAAAGTCTGTGGCTACACTGGGGAATACTACTGCTCCAATTGTATGGACCCTAATGTTTTCATTATACCATCTCGTGTCATTCACAATTGGGATTTCAAAAGATATCCAGTGTCAAAGAAGTCAGCCCTATTTTTATTAGAATTTCAGCACCATCCATGGATAGACATGAAAAAACTAAATCCAAAGATCTACTCTGGAGTTTCAGATATGGCTCAGTTGCAAGAATTAAGAATTCAACTTAATTTTCTAAGAGCTTATATATTCACCTGCCGAGAACCAGTCATTGAAGAATTGCAGAAACGAGTTTGGCCCAGAGAGTATTTATATGATCATCTCCATACATACACAATATCTGATTTGGCACAAATTCCAAATGGTTCACTGGCCTTACAACTTGAGAAAGTAGTACAATTTGCAAAATCTCATGTACTTGATTGTTGGCTTTGTAGTCAAAAGGGTTTTATATGTGAAGTTTGTCGAGATCCTAAAATACTATACCCTTTTGAGACTAGCTCTACTTACAGATGTGACGAATGTTCAAGTGTCTTTCATTCAAAGTGTCTGAATGAGAACTTACCTTGCCCTAAGTGCAAAAGGAGACAAGATAGAACCAGTGATACATCGTTGGTTGACGTTCTGAATAGCCATTTTAATAAATGAATCATATAATATTGTTAACAACATATACCAAAACAAAAAGATAGCATGTTGTGAATTGGGAGTGATTATTTTCTCTCATCATAATATCAGTCATAGGCCATTAGACTATTAACTTGCAATATGCAGCAGATAAAAGTAATGTGCTGATATTGTGTGCTTTTGCAACTATAATTGTTTTATAATGTAATTTATAATTATGATGCATCATATTTATAACAAAAAATCTTGCCCTTGGCACATACATTGATAGCAGTTTAATATATTAATTACTTAAGATAATAGGATACATTAACATAGATTCCTATATTACATATAGAGAGAATAATCTATAAATTTACTATTTAAAAAATGGTGTATCTAGAATATGGGTGATATATATTTTAATAAATCAATGCCATAAAAAAATATACAAGTATATATACATAGGACCATTGGGATCTTTATGCATCTTGCATAATTGGCTTGTGTACATACATTTACTAAAACCAAAAAAAATATATCGTAGTAAAATTAATTTTATTTAAGCATCATTACTATTGTATTTAATTTACATAAAAATAAGAAAATACCTAGCCATTGGGACTCAAGATACAAATAATGTTTAATATTTTTATTTTTTTGGATTCAATCGTTTCCATCCTGTGTATCACATATTCATGCTATTTGCAAAGAGAACTGATTAAAACATGAACATACATAAAAAAATATTTATTCTTTATAAACTAATCAAATTGTTATATTTATTAAAAATTGCAATTCATTTTCGGGGAATAATACTTTCTTGTAAAATACAGGAAACTCAGGCTGTCAAATGTAATCTAAATTGTGATATTTAGGAAAATCCTCGACCGTGTGATTTCGTTAATGTTTGAAAAAAAGTAAAACCAATTTAGTTTAAAAATAATAGTGTTTCATAACATTCCTCATTATTTTAACAGATTCATGGTTCTGATAATTGAGATATTAATATTAAGTCCTAAACTAATTATTAGTTCAATATAATGATCATTGCTACATTATAATGAAGTGGTTTAAATAAATAAAATATTTTAATTGATTCAAACACTTTAATTTTTACTTCCCCTGCTGATTGTTGTATAACTATTTCATGGGCTATCATACACTTTCTCTATTAGTATAAGGTTTATCGTCATGTTATTTTTCATCAAGCTACAATCCTAGAATAAATAGTTTAGAACAGAATATACAAACAGCCTTGATATTGAAATATTTAATTGTTTATGTCGCCATAACTCTCATGGACATAGGAGTGTTGCATATAAAAATCCTCTAATTAATAAGAATATATACAAAATTAGTATTGCATCATTGATTGAATATTTTTGTCACTTTCTCTTAATATCTACTTTGTTTTACCTTGGAAATGAAAAGGATAACATTTTTCTACAAAAAATTATGAACACTGGACCTGGAATGTAGTGGAATATTTACAAACTGTTACATATTGTGAATAAAAAGTACAAATGATTCTATTCCATCACAATCATCTCTATCAAATCCAGCTGTTTAGGTGTGACGGAGCCAGAGATGGACTTAATCATAATATTTCTAGGATATTTAATGTAATATCTACGTTACAACTATGAAACAAATGATCACTGACTGAATACTATCTGGTTCTATTTAAATTTAAAATGTCACTAAGGAAAGTATCAGCATTGTTGCTTTTATTTTTGTTTTTCTGATTTTTTGGCGTTCTAGCGTTATTAGAATCATGAACTTCTAAGGAGTATTCTTCAAAACACTCATCTAAGAGTTTGTCTGGTTCATCTTGTTTGCTTTTCGTCTTCTTTTTTGACTGGTAACTCAGAGCGTCTTTGTCAAAGTCTAATGGAACTATGCCGAGGTCTCCGCTGTATCGATTTTTGGCAATTTGCAAGTATTTTTTTCCACGAACGGCTGTAAGTCTTTTATCCTATAAATAGAAAATGTTTAATGAGTAATTAATATAAGATAGCAAAGTCTTAGTAAGTTTTTTTATTTTTATTACTTGAATTATAAGAACATTGTCGGCCTCTTGGGATGCCTTGGCGCTTCCGAAAATGGAGCTGGTTGACAGATCTTCACTTTCACGTTCCTGGAATTTATTATAAAAAGCTTTATATTAAAAACAATGTTCATTTAAATAAGTTTGTTTTGCAATTTAGGTCCACTTACTTTAGGTGTATGTATTACTAAACATGGTCACACACCACTATAGACAATCTCTAAGAATTGCTAAATGCCCTGAATATTATAGAGCCTCTTTATTTCAATGAGATCTTAACCCCGAGGCAGTTTATCCATCGACGTAAAGGGAGCAGTTCGTTAGCGTACCTTCCTGGGATGCATGACGAGTGTGACGTGGCAGTGCCTAGCCGTGGCGAAGGTGCGGAAGGCGGCGATGACGGCGTCCTGGCGCAGGTAGCGGTCCCCCTCGCGCTCGTCGCCCACTCCCAGCATGAACTGCACGTTGTCCACCACCACGTGCGACAGGTCGTGCATGTACCGCGCGTGCTCTACCGCCTGCACAATATAACATAAT
The DNA here is from genome assembly GCF_037043105.1 of Vanessa tameamea. NCBI lineage: Eukaryota > Metazoa > Arthropoda > Insecta > Lepidoptera > Nymphalidae > Vanessa > Vanessa tameamea. The sequence continues at coordinate 5,256,034 of NC_087313.1, read as the reverse complement.
AACTATAGAAATAAAACAAATGTAATACTTTATGGCAGACTCATGATGCTTCGAATCTTATTTGAAGTTAGGTACTCCATTTTGGTTCATTTAATCATTGAGATAACAATAGACCGGAATAGATAAGAAAAGACAGCCGATATAAAAATGCGATATAAGGATGCGAGTAGCCGAAGAAAAACCACAGTGCTGTGCAATTGGAGAGGCCTATGTCCAGCAGTGGACGAATATGGGCTGATGATGATGAGATAAGAAAAACTAACTATAAAAACATAATACGATGGTAGCAGTATTTTGAAGCCTATATCCATCACTATGGAATGGCCACTACCAAATGAAATAAACGCCAACGTGTAAGCCCAATTTGTGACCAAGTACACTAGTCCAACGTCGGCTGAATACATTGGCCCAACGTGTATTGTAAGCTCAACATGAGATACTTATTGGTTATTTAAAAAATGGAGTAATGTCATACCTCCATGACGACTTTAATAGGTTGTTGTCCGTGAAATGCGAGGTAGTATATGGGTAACTTTTGAAAATCGTCAGCGAACTTGGGAAACTCTTGTAGGTTCTGCTCGAGCGGGACGCCTGCGAACTGCTGCAGCATCGTGCGAGCTAGCCGAGAGTTGCGAATCTCAAAACTTCCCCATAAAGTTGTTACCTTAAGATCAGAAGTTATTTAAATACATTTTATTTCGGATTCACATATTTATTTTAATCATAAAATCATAATATAAGTCTACATAGTAACTATGCGGATTGCTTAAATAGTAAGTCACGTATAGACGTTATTTATGCTTATGAACTCTACCTACTCTAATAGGAACAAAAGAGAGACTGAGAGAAAGTAATTATTGCATTCATATTTAAATTATTCTCTCAAGCATACCCCTTGTTGTGCCAGATCTAGTGACATTTCTGCACAGAGCGTTGTTTTCCCGCAGCCTGTGGGCCCGGTGAGGACGGTCAGCTCTCCTCGGCGGTGTCCGCCTAACAAGCGTGTCAGCCCGGGGAAACGACGCCACTTCACACCTCGAACCTGGCGTATACTTTACTTTACTATGGTCCAGAACACATTTAAAACGTTCTAACGAAAATTTATCGATATACATCTGAATATACATATTTAAGAATTTTACGAAAACAAAATTCCAATAAATTTGTATAATTTAGTAAATAGTTAATAAGAAGGTTACTGTTCCGGCAGCTGGTTTGGTAAATAGGTTATGTCAAATTAGAGTTGCTTGAACGAAAGAAAACTTATTTAAAGTAACAACCTTATCGATATTGGTAAGTTCAGCATAAACGTCATCTCGCAGAGCAGCAAAAGTAGTAATGGATCTATGGGCGGCTGGTTTTGCTTCCGAGACCAGAGTCTTTAGGGATAAGTTTGCGACGGCTGCCTCAGTTGCTGTCACTAAGCCGTCTGTGGGCCTGCAAAAAAATGTATTTGCCACATTCCTTCACTGTTCCCAAGTCTGAACAAACTCTTCAAAATAATAATTATACTTTCTTTTACGCATTAAAGGCTTACTTTCCTGTACTTTAGAAGTACTAATGGAATCACAACTAATCATATATATATATATTGGCAAGTGAGTTTGTCTTTTGGTTATGATTTTTTTTAACTTTTATTTATTATCCATAAAACTATACACTATCACGAAAGTGAACATGGAATTACTTGTCTAAAGCAATTACGTTGTTCAAGAATTGTATATATGCTTGTTGTATGTTGATTGTATGTATGTTGCTGCTTGGGATCGGACCGGTAAAAAGTTATTGGGTTTTTCTGTCTAAAAATTCTCAGTAAAAGCCAGGAGTCTTGAAATTGGAAGTGTTTAAACTACCGTGTCACGGACAGAACTTAAAGCCGTTGGTCCTGCGCCTGAACTCTTTCCTGTCAGATTCGGTCTTGTCGGTCGATTTTGTCTCGAATTTGTCGTCCCATCGGATTATGTGAGTGAGGGAATAGGGAGTGCACCTGGGTTTGCGCACATACTTGTGCGCTATGCATGTCCTGCGTGGTTTAGTGGTGAGTTGGTTAGTTGGGTGGTCTGCCTTGACCAAAATCGGTCAGGACCACATCATAAAAACGTCAGTCAGCCAGTAGCAAGATGTTTAAATGATATTATAAAAGCTAAATTTAATACAGGACCATGAGGATTGGCAGACACAAGTGGCCCATACTAAAAAGTTGGTAAAGTTTGGCTATGGACTATGATGAATATAACATTAAATATTAATTATTATATAGCATCATTTTTAATATCTTTATATAATTTTTACCTTACAAATCTGCATCTCTCTTCTCCTAACTTCTCAGCTACAGCTCTCATGTTGTCCCAGTCACCCCATAAACATAACCTTTGGTAGTTTTCAAGACAAGGTAACAAGACTGGTGGTAGGCTACAGTTATTGAGCCAAATGAGAGTACCTGTAAGATTTTTGTTTATTTTTTAAAGGAAAACGTACATGAACATCCTTATTATTATATGTATGATACTATAGCATAGTAACTAAGAAATATTTCGGGTCAGTCAGTAATAAGGGAGCCATTCAAATATAATGTAAATATTATTTTAGTATTTATTACGCCCCCAATCATATGTTAAATAAAACAAAACAAAATTTACAAAATTTTGTAGAAAAAGTAAATATTAAAAAAGTGCTGATATAATTATCATCCAGAACTCTCTGTACACCAAATTAATAAGCAAAGACCCCGGTCCCTTTTGATGTTTACTTACTTCTACAATAACCCCATACCTCTACAATTATGTATCAGATTAAACTGCTAAGTAGTTTATCTATGGAAGTACCTGGAACTTTTGATGCAGCTAAATGTAGGACATCTTGTATAGTTGGCACTAGTATGGCTTGGTCATTCCGACTTGTTCTAGTGGCTTTGCAGTGAAATAAGCCAGCTGCATACAGACCACAACTCTCAGACTCATCTTCCCTCCCTGCTTGTACTTTATGGTATCCCACTACTTTATCCAATGAGTTTTTTAAAGGGAAATATAATACTGTATGGTCTTCTGATACTCTTACATCTGATAAGACTTTACTTGCTTCATGATGGTACTATTGTGGAATAAAAAAAATATCAATCTCATTGTATAAGGCATTTCAAAATTTGTTCATATAAAATTTAACTTACTGGATATTCAAATAAACGGAAAAGTTCTAATGTTTCATTTTCACTTAAATCTATTATTGACGTAGTTTCTTCTAAAACCTTTTTCCAGTCATTTTGAAAATTGTCTATTTTCTGCTGCAAGTCATCAATATAGTCTTTAATAGTCCCTTCCAGTTTAGATTTTTTCATTAATCTTTCAAGTACATTCCACTCTCCGTGTATATTGCATTTAGGACATAAAAAGTAACCTGAAAAAATATTTTAATGAACTAAACTTTCGTTATACGATAACTTTCATATTGAAAATTCTTTCATTCTTTTTCATTCCGGTTATTATTTTATGAGCTTAACCTAATAATGTGCTATTTATACTGTACTGTTTCGAGAGGAATCAATGACAACATTAAAAGGGCTTTATATCCTGATAATCTAATACTTTCATATGATTCGTTTGGTGCGCATTATAACTAGAAACACACACCTGTGGTTTTATTAACAAAAAGTTTATTATCTGTCTTCTTTTGTTCGGTTTTTTCTTCCATACATATTGTACATTTAGTTGTTACAGACGTAAATCCATCCTGAACGGGAAACCCTTTTTGTCGTAATAATTTCCGAATATTAGTAACTTTAGAAATATCGCTAAGATCTACATTGTGTATTTTTTTTATGTCACTTATGACATTAAGAAAAGGTTTAAGCCTTAATTTGTTTATTCTAAAAGTATGATACATATTATTTTTATAAATTTACAAATATAAACATGTTAAAAATATAAACATAACCTCAAAAAAGCATATTTGTTTACTTATAGGCAACCGACTTTTGACTTTGACGTTTTTGTAAACTTTCAGGAATACGTTTTAAATTACTATCAGTATTTAAAACGGGACATTTACCATGTTCACATCACGAGAGTCTCGTGAACAAGATAAAGACATTCGTAGATAATGTCAAAATATCGAGCTCCACCAAATAAAAATAAAAAACATGGTAAATATCCCGTTTTAAATTTTTCAATGTTACTATATACTGCATATATTTATATTAGTTAAAATTCTTTACATATTTAGTGAAGTAGGGTATAACATTATCTAAGAACAAGTCTGAAAAATTGCTTTATTTGAAATTATAATTTAAATTTATATGAGTAAATCTGGAACAAGAATAAATAATAATAAGAATAAAGATATATATTATATATTTTAAACATTTAATTTAATAACTGTTGTATGGCGATTTGGACTTTGGTTTTCGTTAATCTTTATTTATGGAAGTAACTTCTTTTTCAGGTATCAATAAATAAATAACAAGTTATCTACGATATTTTTAATTTCTTATACAATATTTACATTGAGTTACAAAATTCATCTACTGTATATAAATAAAAACAATTATAAAATTGTTATTATTATTTCTAAATATATCACTATTTCACTTAGTCTGACATATTATCTATTTATTTAATTATTACAAAAATAAAATAAATCTTTGACGAATTGTCATTTTTGCCCAATGCAGACCTTATTTTATGTGTACAAAATATATTTCATTTCAATTAAACTTGTTCAAGAGTTGAACTCAAAAGTATGAACACATAATTCCGAAAAAAATATTTAATAGTTTATTCTGTTAAAATAATAGAAGTATAGAATAGGAAGTAGAGTAGAGTTGAAATTTAAAAATGAATATAACATTAATATGTTGGTTGTAATAATAATCCCAATTAACTGAACAAAATATCTTGTAGTGATATGAAAGTTAATTTATTATTTTTTATATTAACATGATCTGCATACTGTATTCTTTCAACTTTTTTACCTTTGTTAGGTAACAACAATAAAATTCAACAGTGGTAAAATCTTTACCTAAGTACACATTGTTATATCTGTTGTAGTTTCGTTGACACAAAAAATATTGGAAATATCGAAGTCAATGTGAAATTTTATTATGTTTGATCATATCAAATATTTTCACTGTTCCATTTAATTTTTTCAGTCTAAAAGGATTCTTGTTTGTTATGATATTCTCTGTGGTAGACTATAATCTACATTATAGTAAGCCATTGTCCTCTATTGGTACGACTAGGTGCTCTGTTGTGTTCGGTTTAGTTATACATGTGTTAATATGGTTGCTGGTACTGTTGTCGCTGCAAGTGTTGCACGAGTGGGGTCTGCTGCTGCATGGCAAGCATTTGCTGACGCATACGCTGCTGCTGCGCCATCTGCGGGTACTGGCCAGCTTGCGCTGGTTGAAGCGCTCGCGGGTATGGCGGTGCGGGACCACCCATACCACCCATTGTCACATTTGGTGCCTGCTGTATGAGATATAAACATTCATTAGTTTATTTATTTTTTAAAATACTGTTTATCAGTTCACTAATAATAAATTCTAATTTCTTCTTTTATAGTAGTAAATAGTAATAATGTTGATCAAAATATTAATCTTTTATAGGAAGGATTTTAACACGAGAATTGTGTGAATCATCGACTTATTAATTTTGATTTGACTTATTGATTGTTAGATCACTAGAATTAGTCAGCAGATCCACTGTGGTTTTTTAGTATCAGATAAAAATGTCTTATTAACCTGCATATATTGTGGTCTTGCATTTTGCCTCTGTTGCGCTAAGTATGCCTCTTGACTTGCACGCCCACTCATCATATTCTGGTGACAAATAAAATGTTTTGAATCATATAAAATAATGTAACTAACAAATGTGCAATAATATTTTACCTGTTGGAATGTTTGTTGTCCAGGGAATCCACCCATGGCGTTCCCTCCTTGCGGCCCCATCGGTGCGTTTTGATTACTCATACCTCCTATACCGCCTCCCTGGCCCATCTGGCTCATTTGACCCATGGCCTGTCCCATCTGTCCCATGCCTTGACCCATCTGCCCCATTCCTTGCGGCATCTGGCCGGATTGTCCTACTCCTTGATTCATTTGGCCAACATTCTGACCGATAGAATTAACACCCTGCGCCATTGGATTAACCGGTTGACCCATTTGTCCCATTTGGTTACTTTGACCCATTCCCTGAAAATTAATCATTCGTCATATGTGTTTAATTTTTAGGGTTCCGCACCCAAAGGGTAAAAACGGGACCTTTTTCTACTTCGCTTCACAAAATACGTAATCGTATATTTACTTTAATAATAAATAATAAAATTAAAATAAAACCATATATAGGAGAGGCTCTCATACAACAAAAGTGATTTTTTTGCTGCTTTTTGCCCGATATTAAAATCAGCACCAGGTAAACGCTTGAAATATTTAGTTTTATTTAATAATTAATTATTTTACAGAAAATGTACTTATATTTAGTGTGTCACGTTATGCATTTTTTTAGAGTTCCGTACCCAATATGAAATTTGTGTACCTACTGTTGTTTACCTAGTCAATGGTACGGAACACTTCGTGCGCGAGTCCGACTCGCACTTGGCCGGTTTTTATAATTATATGAAATCTTATTTTTATTACCTGACTCATCATCTGTTGCTGGCCACCTTGCATCATCTGTTGTCCGTATCCATAGTTCTGCTGCATACTACCGTACTGCCCGCCGAACATCTGCCCACTCATGCCGCCCATCTGCCCGCTACCCATCTGTCCACCGCCCATTTGTGCACCACCCATTTGTGCGCTACCCATTTGATTGGCACTCATCTGTCCAGCGCCCATTTGAGCGCTCATTTGTCCAGGTCCCATTTGGACGCCACCCATTTGGCCCATTGGTCCCATACCACCCATCGCGCTCATAGGATTCATTTGGCTAAAATTTAAATTAATTATTTTTTTACCATATTAACAATATAATGAGTACTTCTCATAATATCTTTGTTTCTTACGTGGGCTGCATCTGTCCCATCTGGTTTGGCTGCATTTGTCGTATACCTTGTCGTGGGTACGGACCGCGAGGGTGTGGCGCTCCTGGGTAACCTCCGCTCTGGATAACAATGCGCAGAGACATTTATATATTTTATTTATTTTTCAGCATGATATTTTTGAAAAGGTTCGCGATTTACGCACCGTGATATATATATACGTATTGAAATACGTCTGTGTTTGTGCAACTTAAAGTTTACCTGCATCTGTGACATCTGCGTGAACGGCAGCCTCTGCCGTAGCATGTTGCTGAGTGCTTGCTTCGACTGAGTGTTGGAGGGGGGCGCCACTCCACGCGGGCTTACTCCTGCTGTGTAACATTGATTTTTAATTGGGTTATTTTATTTTTATCATATGTTTGATATTTTATATGGATTTGGACACATCTTTCCTTTTCTCATTCCAATTGAATGATTGTTGTTATAGATAACAAACCTGGTGGATTATAATAGCCTTGTCCAGGTGGCGGGAACCACTGTTGTTGCTGCATGAACTGCGGCTGCTGTGCGGCTGCGGCACCACTGGCTGCTGATCCACCCGGCGTGGTCGCTCCGTTTGTCTTAAATATATGATATAGGTGAGAATGACAAAAAATATAGTTCATACTCAGATACCAAAATGGCATTAAGAATTTAATTTTAGATTGTCGTTCGTTGTATAGAGCTAAGGATCACTTTAGGCATTTTTTCTGGAGGCTAACATACATATAATTATGATATAACAACAGGCTTAGAAAGATTAATTCGATTTGAGCCAAAGCGAATTTAATAAGCCGAAATAAAGAAAGAGCCGAGAAGGCCCAGTGGTTAGATCGCGTGCATCATAACCGATGATTGCGGGTTCAAACCCAGGCAAGCATCACTGAATTTTCATGTGCTTTATTTGTGTTTACAATTCATCTCGTGCTCGGCGGTGAAGGAAAACATCGTGAGGAAACCTGCATGTGTCTAATTTCAACGAAATTCTTCCAAATGTGTATTCCACCAACCCACATTGGAGCAGCGTGGTGGAATATGCTCCAAACCTTCTCCTCAAAAATGAGAGGAGGCCTTAGCCCAGAACTGCAAAATTTACAGGCTGTTAATGTAACGTAATTAATATAATAAGGTATCATTGTAATCGGGTAGACATTTTTCTTATAATTCTATAGATTAATTAATAACTAAATCAAGATCCATGATTTCACTTTCATTGTTTGAAATATATATACTAAATATATATTTTTTATTTACCGGAGTTGTTGGTTTTGGTTTTTTACTGATTTTGTTGCTCATCTTGCACGACATCTTCCGGCCTTTTCCGGAACCAGTGGGGCTAGAGTCCAAGCTTCCATTGTCCTGAGATATAAATACCTTTTATACGTATATTATACATTTATAAAATATTGATTTCATGTTCGGTTATTTTTATTATTATGCCTAAATATTTAGAGTCCTATAGCGCTATTTTCTTAGAACTCACTCTTGACTCTCACTCGTGAAATGTTGAAAACAACAAACACATATATATATGTAAAGAAAAAATGTATTTTTCTTTAATTTGAATTCCTCGCATCAAACGTCATCGAACGCGCAGTGACATGACAACTAAATTTTGTTAGCCATGAAAAATATTAACCTAGAATCAATCTCGTGATTGCGAAAAGTAACGTAAGTATCTTGTGATTTAGGAACAGACATTGTTAATAAATAAATATTAAATGTCGTTTCTCTTTTAACAGGTGCGTAAATATTATTTTTGTAAAACAATGCTTAGGTAAATACAAACTTATATTTTATTTTTTATTATTGTAAAATTAAACAAATAAATTTCTTTTTACAGAGAAACTCAATTGTGTTTCATTAGCTGTGTCGTTTTCTCTGCCTGCCTGCCTGTTTTCAATATGAGGCTTCTTACCTGTTTATTGTCATTCGTGTCTAAATCTTCCGGCGGTAAGGGCAAAGGCTCCAAGTAGTAACTTAACGGTTTCACGAGACTGTGTGTATGGTATTTCAATAACCTAAAGAAAAAAATATAATGTATATTGTACATCTATCTATCCAATAACTAGTATTGGAGCGTTAAAAGAGCCTTAAAATCTTCTCAAAGACAAGACACTTTATCCCAAAAGTCCAACATTTACATACTGTTAACAGTAACAGTTTCAGTATTACACGAGTTTATCAAGCGAATATTGACTTCATCTACTAGTTGCCACCCTTGGTTTTGACCGCATTTAAATTTTGAGCATTTGTGCTCTATGTATTTTTCTGTACACCTGACTGATGATAGCTGAGTAGTTAAGACGCGAAAGCGTAACTGGGAATAATCAAATAGGACTGTGTATTTTAAGCTGCCTCGTTGGTAAGTAAGGCTAGAATTCGATCTTAACGGTTTCATACTTTTCGTTTACCTGTGAGCATTTTCATATGTTAGTGGTTTTCTCTCTATCTTAGTGGCCGCGAACCACGCCCAAGATAGCGGAGCGGGGTTACGACCTCCTTCCACCAATTCCCAGCTCGAAACACGTTGTTTGTCCGTTAGTCGAAGACCCTACAATTTAAAGCCACAAAAATGACACCAGTCAAAAACATATGAGAAACAAACAAAGAGGATGTATATTGTTTTTATGTAAAACAAAAAAGTATTTTTCGCCATGCAAAATATTTCGTTCGTATAACGTTTTTGGCTCTTTATTTTAATCAAATAATTAAATAAATGTACCTGCTTCTTGTCGCTATCAAATCCTGTTATCTTGTTCCCTTTCTGATCCACGAGACAGCCGAGAGGTTCGCAAGCGATGACCTGCACACATTAGAAATGTTCACATTAGTTGAGTAACATTTAAAATAACATTCTCGTTATTTTATAAATTCATATGAAAACGATAAGTAATGCTTGACGATTTCAAAGTACTCGTATCAGACTAGTTGAGTCAAAATATTGCGACAGGTACCTCTATTATTGTGTTCTTTGATAAAGGCAATAGCTGCCTGACTGCCTGGACGCTCGGTCCGTGGCGGTCCCCGATCTCCTTCTTCAATTTCTTCATGAGATTCTGATAGTGTTTCCGGTTATTGTCGTCGCTGCCTTCAGCTAGCGTCGAATGTATCAGAGTTGCGAGCATGTCGATCAAGGTTGTGAACAAGTTGCTGTGACACAGACTACAATAAATTTATTGTAGCGACACAATTATGGAGCCACGCTACGCAGCAAGTCGCGCATGACGTCAGAAGCGACACGATGATTTAAATGATCGGTATTAATATGCGGTTTTAAATGCATTTTTATATTATCAATGACTATGAATAGAGCCCGAAGCGTTTTAAATGGTTCGACTTGCTGCGTAGTTTACGAATGATCACACACAGGAAAATTAAGCAATCCACCAGGTTAGTTATGTGACACGAGGTTTTGATGATTTTGTCGAGTCGTCTCAAAACTACAAACGAAGTTAACAATGTCCTACGCGACTTATTAACTATTGTGCATTATTAATTCTTTTTTTTCAAATCACGGTTACTATTCATCATTAAATTTAAAAAGAAAAATTCAAAACATCGCGATAAAGACAAACGACAACGGATAAAAAAGTCCTAACACATAATAACGATTGAAAACAAAACACGAACATACGTCCGACTGGACGAAGCGAATGATTCAGGTACAGAACGTGAGTTTTATGTAAAATGCGAAACAACAAACTACACTAGTTGAACTTTTATGAGAACGCACACAACACAAGGCGAAAGGGGAGTGAGTTCTTACCACATCTCATATATGCTATATTTCAGAAACCTTTTATAGAGATCTATATTTGAAGAAAGCTCAATATATATGATTAAACAATTTGACGACAGCTGTGTATGGGGGGGGGGGGGACGCACCTGTTGTTGTAGGCGTCGATGAGCTGGTGCGCCACGAGCTGCGTGAGCAGCAGCGCCCAGTCGGCGGTGAGCTGGTAGGAGCGGCGGATGGCGTCGAACATGCCGCCGGCGAGCGAGAAGCGCAGCTGCAGCGCGTCGGGCGCCGCCTCGTCGTGCCACGCGTCGCCGCACGCGCTGCGCTCGTGGTCGCGCGCGTGCGTCAGGTAGTGCGACAGCTGCGCGTGGATGGAGCTCAGCAGGCTCTCCTGCGGCCGTACACGACTACCTATTGTACGACGGCTTCACTCGGCCAACGCAACGCGTTATATGGACGTGCCGCGTTTGTTGTTAATTATAAACAGTTACTTGTTTATACCTTCTGATCGTCCTGGTTCCGCAAACAAGTTAACACTAGCGACAGGAGCGGCTCATTGGCGAGTCGCACTGCAGAGGCGCCGCATGAGCAACTCCCTCCACCGCCGACTCCTCGCTTTCCACCACCTCCGGCACCCGATGAACTATGAAATAAATATAATTATGGATTCTCTTTTAACAATTTTCTTTTAACTTAAACTACTTATTCTCATCGTCTCTATCATCATTTTATCACAAAAATAATATGAATATAAATGTATTGAATATATTTATCGTACAGACCTAGTGCATGAGGTATATAAATAGTAGAAAAGTTACCCTTTATAGCTAGGACTTTGGTGGCTCTTGCAGTCCCGGTGAGATCCGCCTCCACCGCCACCGCCACTGGAGCAGCTCCCGCTGCAACCTGCACCCCACCCGCTTTCTAATATCTAACGAAATAAAATAAACTTGAAACACACCTTGTGTTAATTATAATTATGAGTATATTAAAAACATTGAGAATGGTGTAAAATTTAGTGGATATGAATAGATACAAATTAAACTCCTTTAATGATAGTTATTATGTAAATTAATATTTTTTATAAGTATTTGTTTTGCATACCCTACCTCAGCAGTTTGTAACGTCATTGTATGGTGAAAAGATTTTATTATTTTTATTTAGATCGCATTATACAATTTTAGGATACCTACGACTCGGGATAGAGGGGCTGACTCAATTATACTCTTTCGAAACCACCATCTATCATATAACATAAGTAGTGCTCTTACCTGGCCCGCCTGTTTGAGTACTCGTCCCTGCACGGCGGGCGGCAGCTTGGCCACCAGCGGCGCCACGAGCCACACTGACTCCGACCACTTGCTGGTGCTCACCACGCCGCGCTCCGTGCCCATCCTGAAGTTAATGACACGGTTACACGTCTGTATCGAGCGGCTGCTACCTGTTGGGGAGTGGGAGGGGGGGGGGGTTGAGTGAGTGGGGTGACCTGTCCTTGTCGGGCGGCGGCGGCGCGGGCTGCTGGAACACGTTGATGACGGCGCGCGACACCACGTCCAGCCACGCGCTCAGCTCGGACGAGCCGTTGGGGAACTGCTTGAACATCAGCTGCAGGTCCAGCCACGACATGCGTAGCGACCACTGCTCCAGGTTCTACGCAGGTCACGCTCGTGAGTTTACAGGCAAACATATATAGCCAACCAAACAATGAAATTTTATTGATTTTTTTTCTCAAGTCTGATATACATATTTCTTCGTGACATAGCATTTTTAATATGTATTTCAATTGTCAATTTGAGCATTTGGTAATGAGAATAAACATTATAGATATTAGAATATATGTTACCTCAAGTAAACGAGTAATCATCGTCTTTTGGTCGAGGTCAGGGTGCGTGTGACTTGCCGAATCAGGATAGCATATCATATGAAGTAATCTGTAATAACAACAATTATTAATACATTTGAAATAAAGCACTTTAAAGCACTCGCTAATAAGGCGCCTGTTAGATACCTAATACTCGTGTGCAATACATTTTCCACTATACATACAATGCTACAGATATTGAAATTGTATTTACAATATTAAAAATTAAAGTTATTGGAATTTCATTGATTTAATAAAATTTTGGAAGAAACGTATTATCTTAGGGTCCATGGTTGCTGTCGTATGAATTGCATCGTAATAGTTAAGTAGTGGTGACCACATCACAAGATAAAATCCGTAAAGAGCATTGGTAAACCATGAAAAATATGAAATATATCCAATATATAGTGTCCCGATAATCGAAATGCAATCACAAATGGTAGTCGTTCTTGTAACTCTGACCTTTGCGCCTGCCTCGGTGTTAGCATCGAGTCCAGAAGCATATCTGGTTGATACAGTTCATCAGGATTTTGTAAACATTTCTGTAGGACCCATTCTTCGGAACATATTTCAGCGAGGACACGCCTCGCTAACGATGACAAAGACTGGGAGGAGTCTAAAAGAGTTGATCCTACACCACCGCTTCCTCTGTAAATAAGTACGATATATTTTATTACTATTAAAAATATTTAACAATATTAAATTCCGGTAAGATTAATGACAGCGAAACGATATAAAATAAATGTTATTAACAAACGCATAGTAGAAAAATAAACATATCCCCAGTTCTGTATAATGTTATTTATCGCGAATATTTTTAAGTATACAATGATATGTTACTTAATAACACGTTCATTAATAATGTTAAATAAGACTTATATATAATCAGTGTTTTACATTTCATAAATTATGTTATTTACAATTAAAAAAACGATAAGTGTATGTGCAAGAATTATTGACAATTAGACAGAATTACTGAGAAAATGTTACACGTATAACTCAAAACAAAACCATAATATAACGTATAAAAACTGAGTCTCTCAAAAGACCTTCAAAACATTTTAAAATATTCCAACCGTTCGGTAATTTCAAGAACTCAAAAGATAGCTCTAATTGCTTAAAGTAAATATTTCTTTACTAATTAAATCACAGTAGAGTGAATCTAAACTGTATCAATATCAACGAGTACTAGCTCAACGCTTATATATCATCTCATTAATCTTACACATAATAATATGTCCTGTCCTTTTCAATTTATTTCGTATAAGAATATCGAATGAATTATTGTTTGGTTTATAAAATAAATGATATAAATATCCTCTATTCCAACCATAACAGGAAAAAAAACAACATTTGACAGTAAATTGACGCGATATCATTGGTCGAAAGCTTGATTAATCTATGATATTCACTATGGATTTGCAAAAAAATGGCGCTTTGAACGTCGACGAAACTGTTATCGGAATTTTGGAAGTAAAATTAAAGTGGAAGTAAGTAGTCAAGTGTAATAGCGTTGTAGTATAAATAAAGATAAATTCATCATAAACTATTAGTAGTGCACAACATAGCTGATTTATTATCAAATCGCATGAAATACGTAAATCTAAGGTTTGTTTATCTTTTTTCCTACTTCCATTGGAATAGGCTGTAACTATTTTCATGTACACACTTATCATTCTTTCTCAATACCTAGTTCGTATTGTTTTAACGAATATAAATTAATGATATCGTTATTACATACATTATATTAATACAATTGTTTATTTGTTTTTTTTTTAAAACAAGCTTTTATTTAATTGTCCTTTTCAATAAATAACAATATTTATTATACATGATTGAATGTTACCAGGTGTAAAATAAAAGCTTGCAATGTTATTCACGAATAATTTATATAAAACTAACATTGATATGAAAAAAATATGTTAGGTTTTCGTTTTATTTGTCTATCCCAATAATCTTAACATAATATTATGATAATGATATCAGCAACACAAGAAAAGCAAAGCAACAGATAATTATTGACAATATATTTTAAGGATGTTTTGATTATATGAACCGGTAATAGTAATCTGGTAACCGTAAGAGAAGAAGAGAGGTGTATATTATATATATTTTTATTTCACGTATTATTTTATCATCAATCCTCGTTTGTATTGTATGTGAATTGTATAGTATATCTATACGAATTATCACCAGCTTTGGTGAAGACGGAAACCTAAGAAACACAATAAATGATATTGGTAATGATTCTGTTACAATATATATATATATATTTATATATTCGCCGAGAATTTTTTATAAAATGTTCCTATTTTCCCTTTCAATTAAAGATCTTATGCTAGGATGGGGTACGATTACTATCAAGACGATAGCATTTGCTATTCTTTTTAACCCAACACAGGAGAAAAAAATTAATATGTGTTCATTTTAGTTCTGTAGTACTTGGTACTTAGGATAATGTGTACAATATTGGGACTATTGTCTTTTTGTCCTTAATATAATTAGAAAATAAAATGTAGTGTATATATTAAGTAAATGTATAAGTAAAGCGTTCCAAAAATCAGTTTCGTTTTAAAAAAATATTCTTTTTGAACAATAATACGCAAAATAAATTGTGATATAACATTCAAAAATATTGAATTAGTTTCATAGTTAGGTGACAGGACCGGGCGAGGTAATGAGGTGACAACCACACGGAATTGTGAAGCCATGAAGGTACGTGAATGTGCTCATAACTCATAAAATAAAAACAAACCTAGGAGTTCTATGGCCCCCACTCATCTCTGTATCTACCATCCTAAGAATAAAAAACATTTGCATATTATATATATAAATTAAAAAACAATATTTTATACGTCATAAACAATAGTGGTACTTGAAAATAATAATATGATCTGTGGCATTAGGCGAATTAAAATTGCACGTTTTCTATGTAGATAATAAATAAAAAAATTAAGACAATCTGTTCGGATGTAGGGTGTTCAATGTACTTACGACATGAGGTCAAGTTGAGCGTCGGTAGGTACGGTGTCGCTGGTCCCCAGTATGTGAGAGAGCTCGCTAGACTTCTTCCCGCTCGGCTTACCGCCGTCCCGAGCAGTTGAATCGCCGACCACTATTGGAAATATAAAAAAAATTAAGGTTAGGCAATTTTGACAAATTATTTGCAATATAAATTTATTTTAAAACGTTACATAAAGAAGCATAGGTCTACTCAAACCAATCATTTTCGGTCAAGTATTTCTAAATATCCACTTGGATTTAGAAAGTTGGAAATATCATATTCCCCTTGATTAGGAAAGCGAGCAAGCAGATTATCGGTCCCGTCCCTTCGGTCGTAAAATTATTCTTTGCTTAGTTAAGTCTTATCGTAATCCCACTAGGCAATAGATATTGTATTTTGTTGCTATCGCACAGTTTTCCCATAGACAAACATGACTCTCAGCTAGGGTGGAAGATTAAGGAATCGGTTTATCTCACTGAGGATGGCTTTGAGCGTGGCGAGGACGGGCCCCACGCCGATGTTCTTGTGCGCGGCGGCCAGCAGGTGGCGGTCGCACGACAGGCGCACGCCCGCGCCCGCGCCGCCCGGGCCCGGGGACGTCGACACGCTGTACAGACCTGCGGACCAACCGGGCACGTGATATAAATCAGGAAAATATTTATAAAAAAATCATTACTTATGTATAGGTAGCACTTAGGTAGCTATCGTTCGCTCAGGTTCGTATAAAATTAACTGGCTTAAAATTAAGTTACAAATAATTTTAAGTCAATCGAGGATAAGGTTCCGTGTCAATAGCGGCGAAAGACGGTAAGTAGAGGGGGTAAGGACTACTACTAAATCTAGAGAGACAGAACCATGTCATAGACAAATGTTTATTTTTGTCAAAAATTTCCACCGATTCGGAATGATATTGATGATTGGTTATTTACTAAGCATTCCCTCTCCCCTCCCGTATTTCATATCATGATCAGTGATTTCTAGTACCGGGCTGCGGCGTATCCACGGTCTTGAACAGTCGGAGCAGCAGATGGCAGGTGAGCCTGGCGCCGGCGTCTGGCGAGGGCGCGTTGGGGGGCAGCGGGCCGCCCCCGCCGCACGCCTTCACCAGCGACGGCAGCGCCGCGTGGCGCACGAAATCCTCCAGCGAAAAACAGTGACGCGCTATACAAACCGACAGAAATAACGATAGGAATCTATTTAAACGATCCTTTTTTTTACCAAACTAACACGCTACAAAATAATAAATGGTCTTTAACTAGCATTAGCTTCTTTTTGAGACAAAATCTGCGCGAATCTGCGAAAAAATGCGCTTTGATCTACGACAGAATCACTCAACGACCAAAATTAAACAAGAAAGTCCACTACTCAATAGATCTCTGATAGAAGATAAATATTATAAAGAAAAATTAAAAGGATCAATTGTCCTCAGCCATCCTAAATTGTGTCAATTATAAAAACTCGAATAGATCAAGTATCGTGGACACAGTAGCCTCACCGACGAGGATGCAGGTGAAGACGGCGAGCGCGTCGTGCGCGGCGGCGTCGTGCAGGTCGCGGTGGTGCAGCAGGTCGGGGTACAGCGCGGGCGTGGCGTGCTGCGCGTGCGGCGGGTAGTGCTGCGCGCCGCACAGCGCCACCAGCGCGCCCAGCCACTCGGCTGCCAGGCTGCTGCACAGCGCCGTCATCTCGGCGCACACCACGCCCAGCTCGTTCACCCGGTCGTTGTCCACCTCGCGGCACACGGCCAGCATGGCGGAGCACACGAAGCTGTATCTGTTCGCGGGGGACTCCGCCACCTGACGTGCCCACGACACCTCGATTTTTCCTGATTGTATGAAATTGATAGCTGTTTTTAAATAATTTTTATGAAACTATGATTCCGTAAGAGTTAAAGAAATGTGAGAAATATAAAATTTACTAAACCTTTTCTAGGGTTGGTGAAGAATTCGCTCAAAAACTGTGGATTGTACGGGTAATTCGACGGCGTCGGGGTCAGTGGCGAGTAAAGTGCTTGTCTTAAAAAAAAGAACAAGTATATTATACGTATTTCTAATTTTATTCCACAATATAATTGTTATTACAAGCAGGTTTTGGAATTTATTAAATACTTTTGTGTTAGACGATGGTAAAATAAGTCGCTTTCAACTTGAAAGGATTTCTTAGTCTTTCCACGTCGATCGAAACTTACTTGATTTTAGGATAAGCATTAGCGAATGTATCCGCGTGCGGGGCGTGGAACAGATGTGCGGCAGCCTTATACAAGTCGTGCAGCTGCGCGAGCACGCAGCGCTCCGCCGAGCCGCAGTCGCCCGGGTTCACCACGCACTTCACCAGCCGGCACAGCTGCTCGAACACCGCCGACGTCTGCTCCACGCACACTGTGGGGGTCGATGCACACACACACTACAGTCAAACGAGTTGCAGATTGAAGCGAAGAGAGCTAAATGTTATTATCAGATAGATAATGATATACCATAAGTATTAAAAAGAGTTAAGGTTATTCATAAATAAATTTGAAATTAAGTGAAACAATGGTGGTTTAAGGAAAATGTTATAACAGAGGCAAAGCTTTATCCAGAGCCATCAAGCAATACCCTGTATAGCCGCGTTCCGGTTTGAATGGTGAGTGAGCCAGTGTGATGTATGAAGTGTCAGCGTATTCTATGAAGTGGGTTATATTTCTTAGTGCCCTTGGGCAAAGGTGAAAATTTACAAATATGTAGACAATTTTTTCGTGTCATTTTTTTTGTTAATTAAAGCAACGGTAGCAAAGTTTCATTTCTTCATAAACTATAAAAAATAATGTAATATATATAGAGACGTACGCAACAAGCAAGAATGGTATCTCCTGAGCGCGCCGACGGTGTAGAGCGCCAGCGCCGAGGTGTAGGCGCGCGGAGCCGCCAGGCCGCTGATGGGGGCGCCGCGGGACAGCAGCGCCGCCTCCACCTCCGACAGTTCCTTCAGGATCTGGTACAGCCGGGTGTTTATATTACAAGTACGGGCAACGTCGAGAAGGTAACTTCCATTTACATTAGTTTAACAAAGATGAATTGTTCTGTCCGATTTCGGCTACGGCGGTCAATCTCACGGGAGACCAGCCAACTACACAGGACAATATAGGGCACAAGTGCGTGCGCAAACACAGGTGCTCTCTCTATTCTCTCACTCTCACAATCCGATGGGAGGGCAAATCCATCACGACCGGCTGATAATGAGAAGTTCTATGTAAAACCCAATTACTTTTCATCGGCCCGACCTGGTGTTTGAACCCAAGACCTCAGGATCTGCTGCCTTATATCTAGCCACTAGACAAAAGGCAGTCGAAAAGAATACAATACGTATAAGAGTGAGGTGCGCTCGTCACCTGTATGCAGGTCTCGATGAGGCCGTGCACGTTGAGCGCGATCTCCATGAGGTCGAGCGCGAAGGCCACGTGCTCGGGCTGCGGCAGGTACGTGGTGGCGCCCGCGGCGTAGGCGGCCAGCGCCTCGCACACCGCGCCGCCCACCGCCCACGACACCGCGCCCTGCTCGTACATCGACATCGCCTGCGCCGACGAGGGAGTGGCGTTAGTATCGCTTAACATTTTGACCAATCAAGGCTGTTGATATTCGTTTACATTCTGATTAATTGCAGCTCATCAATCATTACTTATTTCATTAATAGACTAAAAATACTTGGTATATGTCACCGTAAGATTACAAACAGCGTTAGATTACAACTTATCTGGTCAGATTGTAAACTGTCGAAATATTATGAACCGTGAAATATGATTGCAAATTAACGCGTTATTTTAAGCTATATTGTAATCTGACGATGGGAAGCAGGCAAATTGTGAACTGGCGTAGAACGGAATGCATCTCGCGCGCTGATTGGTTGAACGTTATGTGACCCCCGCCTCCCCGGCATCCGCCATATTATTTCACCGTAAAATTGCAAATACCGTTAGATTATAATCTATTTCGCGCAATTGTAATAGATTGTGAACGTTTATTCAATTTGCAATAAAATATAAATAATTTCGATAGTTAATAATATTTCGGTTAGGTTAGGTTAGTTTTTATAATTTAACTGAAATTGACTGCGATAGATTGTAAGCTATCGAATAATAATGGTGACGTGTGATTGGTCGCTCTTACAATAAGACCGGCCAATCAGGGGACAGATTGTAATCTAACAGTTTGACTTCGACAGATTACAATATAGCGAAAAAGAATGCGTTAAATTGCAATCATATTTCACAGTTCACAATATTTCGACAGATTACAATCTGTCTCGTCAGATTGTAATTAACGATTTTTGTAATCTTACATATATATATGTTCCTGTTTTAAGAGCGAGAACATTTGAGTACACATGAGCACATCAATGGCGTAGGGTTAATATTTCTAATAGTACCAACGAATACAGTTGATCACATTCATTTACCATTTCCCTGTCTGAATATATATATATTAACTTTAAAAAAAAAACATATTTACCTGAAACTTATGAGTCACCGCTTCGAAGTTGAATTCGCTGCGGGAATGCTTTTTTATTTTACCCCCTTCGGCGACGTCGATCGAAAACTTCTTCGAGAACAATTTGCAGATTTCTGACGACAAAACAATCCGTGAAAAAATCGTTGATAATAATTAACCTGACATGTTGACGTGTCATACCTTATACCATACCATACCATATAAAATAAGTCTTTATTTGATTTCATATTTTCTTTGTGTATAAACTAGGTAAGATTGTTTATAGTTATAGTTAGTTGTTTTTGAATTCATTTTTTTTAACGGTTCGTCATTATTACCTTTGGTCATCTTCTTGACCGCATGCTTGGCGTCATCCCGCTGGCGGCCGACGCCGTACAGCAGGATGTGTCTCTGGTTGGCGTCGTGCGGCGTGTGCTCGGGCTCGGTGGGCGGCAGCGCGAAGTGCATGGTGTAGTGGTAGTGGCGGGACACCGCGCCGCCCCCGCCGCCCGTCGAGCTCGACGAGCGCATGCCTGAACCCATCCCATGTAATATTAGCACACTTACCTACAGGCTACTAACACCTAAATACAGGCCTTCATTAAATCAATTGTCGAATAGAATAATTTTAACATAATACAACAAAAATAGTAGTACTAGTAGTAGAATAGAGCCACCCATTAATGGAGGGAATTTGTGATAAATACACTTATTGACTGAGCAATAGCCATCCTAATCGTGTCTTTTGATGGTATGATGGTGTGACTAATCTTTTCTATGCACTTTACAGGCGTTACGAGCAAATGAATAATAATAATTAGAAAAAATACAATACCTGGTACAGACATAGGACCCATTCCGATAGATTGCATTCCCGGTATACTCATTCCACTCGCTCCCATCATTGGCGAGTTAACACTGCGGGATCAAAATTAAAATCGATCGATCAAATAATGTCGTCTATGATTCACACACAGATATCATGAAATTTCATATATTTTAAAAAGTTAATATTATTTATTGTTTGTGAAAAATCTACCGCTGGTTCGAATTGAGAGAAATCGCATTCCTAAGAAGCCGGCGAAAGGCACTCAGCGACTGACTATTTCAACAATTGCTGTTTAAAATGATATATTTATTTATATGTATACTTTAAATAGTGTAGGTTTGATCGTTTCACTCCCGATATGTATAAATATATATAAAGTAAAGATTTACCACAAGATACCTTTTTAATTTTACGATTTGGTATTTTTTCTAGGATCCTCTTGTAAAATCATAAACTTTGCACACCACAAAAAATAATGCTATTAAATTTAAATGTACATTGTATATACATATATAATTATGACAAAGTTATCGGATAAGAGTATACCTTCATTGTTATCTTATATTAGCTGCCTACAATTCAAACCAATTCACAAACAAAAAAAGTAATTGAAATTGGTCGAAGCGTTTAGGAGTTCAGTTACAGACAAACATATGTATAGTATTTTTATAAATATAATTCACTGTTTTTCAATTATTTTTATCTTATTTTTTGTACATAATTCATTTAAATATGTATATAAAATATTATTTACCTGTGAGAGGGTTCTCCAGGATCCTTAGGACTATCTGGTGCATCCATGGAATTTTGCTGATCTTCCTTAATGTGCTGCAGTAGTTTATCGAGATCGTCGTCTATTTTGGAGTCGTCGAGATCCATTCGAACATTCTCCTAAAACATATCATATTTTTTAACATTTTTAATACAAAAAATGTTTTATCTTACTAATATTATAAATGCGAAAGTATGGATGAACGTATTAGAATGAAATTTGACACAGAGATAGATTATTTGGAATAGCAAATAGGGTTTTTTTATCTCATGAAAATGTACATAGTACCTAAACCTCGGACCCGCGCCACGCGGGCGAAGTCACGGATGGAAATTAGTATGTCTTAACCCACCCTATACCCTATTAACTAATTCATAAATCAAAAATCTTTTGGATACGAGATGTTCGATACAAAACGAATTTATAGTATGAGTAACTTATTTGTAATTTTTTATAAAAAAAATGTAATTTAAAATAAAAAGATACTCGTCTGGAATGTGACTTAGACAGTAATCAGTGGTACCTCCATCTTGGACTTGAGGTCGATGCCGGCGAAGATGTCGTCGTCCATGTTGTGCGCGGTGGGCGCGCTGGAGGCGGGCGGCGCCACGGTGTGCGCGCCGCCCGACGACGTGGGCTCCGTGGGCGATATCAGGTCGCCTGCGGGATTACGGAGACGCCATTTTTATTTTACCAGTATTCGAATTTCGATCACTACGCCGTTCATTATCGCTAACTTGATGAAAACTTATGAATTGAAATGTTTTGATTTTTTTTTCTCCTCTAATTTTCACTTTTACATAATAATAGCACGAATCTCATCGCTCATCTAAAACCTAAGAATTTTTTTTAAATCGATTGACAAATAGAGGAGTTTAAGGTACTATTTTTATACACAGATATGGACAGAGTATATGAAGTTATAATTTAATTTTAGTGTCACTTTTTTCAATGTATGCTCTATCCTCAATCGGTTATCAAAAACACATTGTATTGGTTTAAATGGCTTAACATATTGTTTGATTTTATAAGCAGGAAACGAATCATCTTGGGCTCGTACAACCAGTGCCAAATGAGTCAAAATTAAATACCACTTCCCTGCTTAAATGGTTTAAGTTCATTTTTCAAAAATAGAATTATTATATTGAAATAATTGTACACGTGATTACCGAAACTGAAATTTAAGAAAAAAAAACCAACAGTTCTAAGCATCGTAGTTAAAAAACGATAAGTGCGCGCTTTTTTACGAAAGCTATTTTGGGGTATGGGCAAATGGACCACCTGATGGTGCGAGGTCATCAATCCCGTTAGAGATATTAACCATGCCTTACACCGCCAATGCGCCATCGACCTTAATTAAATCCAACTTAAATCTACTACTGGTTGTATATAATCTTGTTTACCTCTCGATATAAGAGTGCACATGTATGCGTCGTGGGAGAACACGTCACGTCGTATCAGTTCACCAAATAAATGTACTAGGTTAGCGAATTGTTGCCTGTTGCCCGGCGGTGCGTTTGGACTTTCGTCTGTAATAATAATTATAGTATGTTTTATAGGAATTGTTAAAATTATATATATCTTTTATCATAATTAATATATGTAGGTATTATTTACCCAAGATTGGTGCATCATTGTCCAAGAAACGTAGCAGTAAGTTTTGGAAAATTGGAGGTCCATTGTAGAGACCTGTGCCGGAACTTATTGACTCTTTGTCGTCGGACCCTAGAGGAACAGATAAGTTTTCTAATTAAAAAATGTAAATAGTGCTTATTTATTTCTAAATATAAGATTTTCAACACCAAATTTAAATAATCAATCCTCGAGGAGATGATATTAAAAAACTTTCTCATATTTGTTACGGTAGTGCCAAGTCAGTACCCTGATGGTCGTGGTGGTGGTGGTGGTGCTGCCGGCGGTCGAGCAGCGCCGCGGCCGCCATGGCGCGGTGCTCCCCCCAGCGCGCGCCGCACACGGCCCACTCGCACAGCACGCGCACCACGGCGTACGAACACGCCCACTCCTGCACGACACCACATTTCTAATGAATTGATATCATCGAAGCTTGTTTGACGCGAGACTGGCTTTGTGTAGACCGTTTAGCCTCGAAATCTCAATCTAACGATATAAAATTTGCAGGTTTGAACCTTTGAGCTAAAGTCGTCAAGCTATAGTCCATTCCACGAATCCCGCTCCTAGCGAACAAAATACTCGCCCCTCATTGGTCAATTTGCGCGGCTAGAGGTAAGCGAGACGTATCCGGCATGTAAGACAATCCTGAGAAATGATTTGGCCAATGACAATCACGCGCATTAACCAATAAGCACACAAGGACAATATCGTTTGGGAGCTCGTTTCGTAGAATGAACTTTATCTTCACCACATCAAGATAGAAAAATACCAAAGAAAATAATTACCGGATCTTTAGGATCAGGGTTGCCATCTTTGTTGGTTGGGGTGCAGTTGGCGAACACCTCCTTGTATAAGGTGTCCAAGTTGTTATTCGGATCGACTCGATCGAAGCTGTGCCTGTCCAATGCTTCAAGAACTGCTAAAACTCGAGCTTTAATAAATAAAATAAAAATCATAATTTAAAAACCTAAGTAATATACTTGAAATTAATTAATTAAAATACTAATAATAAAAACCTAATTAATATATGAAATATGTTACGGGTCGAATTTAGGGGCAACAGTGGCCTCGAGGCCTTCATAAGAGAAGGGGCCCCAACATAGAGATAACAATAATATAGTTAATAATTATCATATGTAATATATGTTTAAATATAGTAATAGTAGTATTAGGGCATTCGTCTTATTAATCCTGTTTTAAAAGTTACAGATACAAAATGAAACAAATGAACACAATAAAGAATACTAAAAGGTCATCAATAAATAATTAAAAAAAAATAAAAAATTATAAAATAACAACTGAGGACTCTTTCCGGCTTCAGAGCCTCCTGACAACTTATAAATATGTTAAGCGGTTGAGTAGGGAAACGCTGATTTGTGGAATGAGGTCATTATTGATTTGACATTGAAATACACAGTATAGATATCACCCCTTAAATAACATTTAAGTAAAATAATCTTTATTCGTTTCACACTTGGAATCTTATTTGAGTTGTAATCATTATTATGAATCTATTCACTCACGAAGGCGCTGACGGGTAAGGACAGCAACAAAATACAAATAAGATTGTATTTGTCACGTTTAATTTATTAAGAATTTATAATTAAATGTGCGGGTGCGCGTTCATAATGGAATTTCTTTATATGAACATTTGAACGCATATAATTGTATGTTATTAAAAAAAATTCTGCCTTTTTAAAAATGTTCATTTCATCAATCAAGAACTGTGTGAGTACCAAACATCAAACATCAAACAACAAGAGATATTAGCAGATTACATGGAATATATAAAGTTTGTTTGTTTGAGTAAATAACTCTTTCTTCGTTAGAAATACCTTAGATCTCACTTTACTACCTATTCATTAATTTTACTTTTAATATTCCAATAAAAATTTCACCAACATTAAAAACGTAATTTTTTTCGAATCCAAATTGAATGGCATTAATTGATTATTCAAGATTTTAGCCAATGATATTGCAACAACTCAAGGTTAAAGTTGTTTTTTTTTTCGTCATGACTGCTATAGACTATACCTTGTGAGCTGGTCTGCCATTTATCTGTACACCACTTGCTCTCAGCTTTCTTGCTACGAGCTGAAATTTCTTGTTCTGCTTCATAAACCTGTGACAATATTGAGTATATAATTTAATGAGTGATTTCCTTATTTTCGTTGTGTTGTTAAAATGTCTGATTAAAACGATTAAAAAGCAAGTACCATCCTCCGGTGATGTTCAGTGACGGCGGAGTCCATCATGGGCATGGGCAATGCCGAGGGCGGCAGCGGTAGCAGGTCGAGCGGGGAGCCCTGCAGCGATGAGCCACAACCCGACCATACCAGTGCCGCCGGACACTCGATGCATATTATCTAAAACGTCAAAAACAACACATAACAATACAGAACTAATGTCTACGAGCAGCGGTTACTAGCAGGTGGCCTAAAATTAAAAAATCAAAATGGGATTAAATAAATTGAAATTATTATTTTAAGTACTCATAATAATAAAAAATATATTACCTGCAGTATCGTTGCAAGCTGTATTATAACATCTCTGTGATACGAGCAGTTGAGTATCTCTCCGAAGCCAACTTGTACGGGATTCAGAGACGAGGCTATCACTGTTGTTAGAGTAGTTTTGGTGTCTCTTGGTGGGGACCCTGCCTCTTCCTTCACTTGAACATCCATCGGTTGTTGAGGATTAGGTGTCCCTAAGGGATTGGGGGTTCCGAGTGAATGGTTGGGATTCGGAGTACCCAGGGAGTGGTTAGGATTAGGAGTCCCGTGATTAGGATCTGCCGGTGTTGCAGATCGTTTTATTTGCGAGACATTTGGCTTTACATCTCCATTGGTTTCATTCGTTGGGGACATTGGAGTTCCATTTGTCTCTGTATTTGTTAAGAAAGAACAAGTTAGAATAATAAATTTTATTCAAAGGTCATACAAATGTACAATAAGCTTCAAAAAATTAATCAAATACTATCGAAATAAATTTAACAGAAAAATTGTGTTTTATTTGGTAGTTTTGTGCAACCCGTCTTTGTAGGTACCACTCACACATTTTATATATTACCGTCAAATAAAAATACTTAGTCTAGATGGGTTCTGGTTTAAAGTTTGAGTGAGCCAGTATAACTATAGGCACAAGAGACGTAACACCTCAGTTACCAAGGTTGGTTACGTACTGGCGATGTAAGGAATGGTAATAAAATTTACCGGCACCAACGTCTAGTGTAATGGTAACCACTTACCATCAGGTTGCCCATGTTTCCCGTTGCCTGGTCATATGATAATAACAAAAAGAGTCATCCATTGGACTTAAGGCCTTATACTAACTATACCTACTAAATAATTCGGAATATAATTTTAATATAAAAAATATAAAGTTTTCATATGTAATATTACTTTTGTCAAATCTCTATTTAAAAACATAAGTCAAGTGGTATTTAAGAACTACATAGAAACATTACGGTTTGACAGTTTGTAAATTTATTATAGATTTAATGTAACAAAAAAACTCTTTCCTAGCCTTATATGTATGTAAATAATTGTTTCTTAATATTTGTTGTTAAAACTAATTAAAACTAGTTGTAATTGAATGTGTTAATAAAAATTTAAGCTGACATATCAATGTTTTTGTACCTCCATTCCTTTCAGCATTCTTGTTGAAAACAACGGGCTGATTGAGTGCTCTTAGAGTAGTATCAGACAAAACTGAACATATTGCAGCAGCTTTTTTTGCACATGACGTAGCGAGACGTCGGGACAAACCTTCACAGCATACAAATTCACTCATGTGCTGTAATGCTAAGGGCAGGAACAATCTAGAAGAAAAAAAAATTAGGTGTAGCAATGCTTGGTTATACTATATTTGAATCACTTAGGAAACATATTGCTATGCTATTATATTGTAAATTCTATGGTACCTAAGATCAGGTCAGGATCCTTTTGTGTCAAAAAATATTAATTGTTTATAGTTATTAGTAGCATATATTTTATTGAGTAATTTGTATTTTATTTTAATTTCAGATATAAAAAGAATTAGTCTTTCTTGTTATATTTATAAATAGAAAAGACACAATTTTTGTTACCTGTTAAAAACATATATATTTTTACCTCAAAAGTCCATCATCAGGGGCTCTTTTATCAAGCAATTCAATTATCCATGTGAGAAAATCATGTCTGTCCAGTAGACCCTCGTCCAAGAGATAACGAGCCAGGCGGCAGCAATAGTTCCACTGTCGCAATGCTTGTCTCCAGTCAGTGCTTTCATTTGAATTAGGTGTTGAGGAACCAAGGCCTATCAAAGTTTATACAGGTTAAAAATATAATTTAATTTACAAATAAAAAGGTTGTCAAGAAATAAGTTCATACCACTAGAATTTCCAGGTGAGTGCATAGAATTTGGTACTGTTGAACTGTTTGGTGTTGATCCTCCAGGCATGTTGCCTGAAGAATTGTGACTGGGAGTACCTTGTCCTGTAAATAAATAAAATAGGTAACTCAAATACATTGACATGACTGAAATAATAATAAATTAAAAAAAGTTATATTATATTTTTAGGCAAATATTTCACATTTTTTTTTCAAGTAGTCAAATAAAAAAATCTTATCTTGAAGAACGGATGTAGTTTTCAGAAATTGAATATTGATAAATTTGATTCAATTGGATTTTTTTTAACATACCAGATTGTGATGGAGGAGTCTTATCAGAAATATTTCCTGGTATTGCACTTTGGTAATATTCTGCTAGCTTTGGTATCTGATCCTTGAGGAACTTTATCAATGTTGTTGTCCATTCTAAAAATCAAAATATTTAAAGACCATAACTCATGAATTTTTATACTATTAGTTAATATTTTTAAATAAAGTAAGTACCAGTGGTAGGATCGGGAAGCTGTCTCTTCTTAATCTTGGCCTCAGAAACTGCAACAGTATATGCAGAACTGAGTTTGATGAACCAGGCTGCTCTTGGCATAGCTACCTGGTATTCCGTCAATGTAATAAATATTTCTTCTTTTTTATTGAAATTGGGTGCTTTCTTAGCAAGCTGAGATAGAGGTTTGCTTCCTATAAGTAAGAGAAGAATAAGTTATAATCTGATTTATAAAAAAAAAGACAATTCCATTTTGAAATGATTTAACTAGAGTACTTATGTTCCATTTCATGTTTATGGAGTGCTAAATATGAATATTCTGTCTAAAGTATTTGAACATCAAATAAGGAAAGTTTTCAATATTGTTCATTTTGTGTTACATATGAATTTATTATTTTCTTTTTTATAAAGCTATTATAATTTTACTATAAATATAAATAAGGTAATAGAAGTGAAAATAAATTATACAGAATGTTTATTATTTATGTTTTAAATAAATCGAAAACAATATTAAGTACACTATTACAGGTAATATTTTTTAACTTTCATTTAAAAGTAAAAATATGTATTACATAAACCATTTTAAGATTATATATAGATATAGTATTAGAAGAATATAATAAGAATACTCAAACTATGTCAATAAATACATTTATCTTAGTTCACTTAAGCTTTTCATACTTTATTTTTTTTATAATAATGATATAATTGATAGTACTTAATTGTAAATGTTTTATATTTCCCATACTAAATTTCTTTTTTAATCTTCCAATACACTTCTTACCTGCTAAATCTTTAAACCAAGCTTCAATTTGTGGTTTTGTTCTAGCAGTTGCTGGCCAAAAGTTATCTTTAGGATTGACTTGCTGTCTTTTCCTACCACAGTCAGGTAGGGTATTTAGCTCCTCCTTTTTTGATAAGATTCCAGAGAAGAATTGTCCAATCTAAAATATTATGTATATGTTTATATAAAGATGTTTGTTTTACACTAATGTTTACATTGATGATATTTTTATAAATATTCTCACTTTTGATGCAGAGTAATTAAAATTTCGCGCTGTCCCAAATTCATCATTTGATTGTGGAGTTGTTGTGAATCCGTGTTTTACGTTGGCAGACGTAAGCTCATCCTCCTTTTGTCGTGGTTCTTGAGGGTACACATCCGGAGGCCCCAACCGAGGCCTTTTAAGGGGCCGCTTTTCGTACATAATACCCATTGTATCGGTATTTGGGGGTTTATCTGCACGTTTAAAAGTTTACCATTTATATTTAAACATTATCATAAAGTTTACATTGCATATGTATTCATTCTCATTTCATACACTTTTATAATTTACCTTTCATCTAAAAACAATTTATATGACACATACTTCAACCATTATATTTAAAATAAAATTTTAAAATCTATATCAATGAAAGAAAAACAAATCTTTATATAAAAACAATAATCTTTTGATCTGTTTCTGACTCAAATTTCTGACTGACATTATAATTTTGGCAAGCAGTCACAGAGTCATAATATACAATACAGATTAAATATTGATTTTATACAATTAAAATTAGGATATATGAAATACTCAAATAAATATTCACATACTATAATATACAAAAAAATATAACATTTTTCCTGTACAAAAATACATAAATTCTAAATAACAAGCACTTTCGGATAGTATTTTTTGTAACATTGGTTGACATATGTGCAAATGGGCCACCCGATGATAAGTGATCATCTCTGTCCAGTGTCCATAGACATTGGCAACATGAGAAAATGTAAGCATTCCTTCCACCACCAACGCGCCACCAAACTTGGGAGCTAAGCTGTTATGTCCTTTGATGGTACATTTGCTTACTCAACCTTCAAGCGGTATGACAACAGTATTGATTATTGCTGTTTACTGGTAGAATATACTATAAGTGGTATCAATCCAAACCAGCTAGCACAAATCCTTACCACCAAGTACTCATTTGCAGATCTTATTTATTTTTATATAATATATAATAATATATTATCTGAAAATCAATTAATTCTGCTGCAGTTATACATACATTTATCTGCAGTTGTATTTGTTTACAATCAATGCACTTTTTTTGAGACTGAATATCTAATTCTGCTGACACTGTTTTATCTTTAGTTATAGCTGAAAATGCCCGACATATTTTGAAGTAGTAATTTAAGTAGTAAAGATATTTCTGAAGTACTTAAGGTTTGGCAGTTTTACACTATCAATATTAATATCTTAATCATTAAAATCTAAAATTATTTTAATCTAAATACTACAAAATTATTTTATGAATTGTTTGAGCTTTCAATCTGTGAGTGAAAAAAAGGAAGGAGGAGGAATAATAATTATTGAGCTGTATCTTAATTTGTTTTTTAATTAAATGGCTGTGAGAGATTTGTGCCTTTTGCTTATATTAGAAGAAAGACGTACAAAAGTCACGATGACATAAGAAAAGAATGAAATGGTTGAAGCAAATGACTGATAGATGAATATAATTTTTATCGTTAAGAAAATAAAGTATAAAACGACTTGTGAATAAACTTTGTGTACCAATTGCAGTTTTTGATATTTTATAAATAAAATTATATAGTATTATTGTATTGAATTGTCATGCCGCCAAAAAAACAACCAGAGAAAGGTGGTAAAAGTGCTGGAGGTAATAAAACTAGCGGTGGTGGAAAATCGAGTGGTGATAGTAAAGGTTAGAAAAAATAGATGTTTTTTTAATTATATTAATAAATACACTCCTTTAAAAATATTTTTATTTCAAATTTAGAAGCCGGAGGAAAAGAAAAAAAAGGTGGGACAGCTGTCAAAGTTCGGCATATATTGTGCGAGAACCAATCAAAATGTTTGGAAGCATTGGAAAAATTGAAAGCTGGACAAAAATTTCCTGATGTAGCGGCCGTATACAGTGAAGATAAAGCAAGGCAAGGGGGAGATCTCGGTTGGATGATCCGAGGGTCTATGGTCGGGCCATTTCAAGATGCAGCTTTTGCTTTGCCCATATCTTCAGTCACGAGTCCTATATATACCGATCCTCCGATTAAGACAAAGTTTGGCTACCACATTATAATGGTTGAAGGCAAAAAATGAACGAAATGGTTTTAGAGTTTGAATACTTCTGGGCGATACTTTTGTTATTTATCATGGAAAGAATTTGTTGCTTGCAAGAACAAATTGATAAAGATTTACTAATTCTACCGGATCCACAGCCATCCAATGTATCATTGAGTTCTAATACTGATAATGTTGTTAATACAGAGTAAGTTGGTTAATCTTTCTGACTCCTATTTTTTAAATATCTGGGATTTAAAGAGTTCATTGTTTTATTTTTATATATTCACATGAGACATACAGGTTTCCCCATAATGTTTTTCTACCATGCAACGAGCATGAAACTATTTGAACCTGCTATCTTGTTTAGGGTCTACACATTTGAGGTCAGAGTTTGTTCCATTTAACTATTGTTGCAGTTACGGTTTGAAGCTTAGTTTCATGCGTTTGTACCGTTTGATGCATATAACATTGCTTCTAACACTTGCAAACTTTTGTAATATATGCCTGTGGTACATCATGGCTAAGAAAATGTCGTCCAGAAGACTCAAGTACATGTTAAATATAAGTTCATCTTAAATATATATATTCTGAACTGTTTGTTTAAAATAAAATGCATTTTTAAAGTTTCATTTTTTTTTATTATTATTTATTCATAAAAATATAGTGTTTTTAGATATACATAAAGTTTTCCAATTTACATTTTATATTTGACTGGAAATGGTATAAATACCAAATATTATGTGATACTGCCATAAACAATACTTGGGGATCAGTAAAAGATAAAATAAATTAAAGCAGTCTTTATTAAATAAGTATTTGTTGGATTTGTACTGACTACTTGTATGCTTAAATACTGAAATAAATATTCAATGAGGTAAGGCTTAAATCTAAGATAACATTTGAATGCAAAATGTTATAAGAAATTATTTCGGTTTTAAAGTATTTTCGATCGTAACTATCTACGTTACGGGTTGGTCGAATATCGTAATTTTTTTTCTTTTATGTCAATTTGTTTACATTCATGAGAATTATTAAAATATTATATTGTGTTGTGACGTTGAATCTTAGACTCTCAAATTCGGATTGGTGTATCGGACGTATTTCAGGAGCGCGTCATTCTCTTCGCAGACGAATGGTTTGCGATGATGACAGGCGACGTCATGCCAGTGGACCCCATCATTGTAGAAATTGTTTAGAATCGCCACGCAGTGTTCCGCAGCGCCTCCCTGAATCAGCTCCTGCAAACATCAACTTACTTTTACTTACTTATATTTATAATAATAATTATAGAGTGGTGTATTTTTATAAATTATTTAGATGCACGTCTCTGAAGTAAAGGATAATCTTAGCCCTAGTATAGTTTGTAGACACCTTTACCGAGTATTGATACGAAGGTATGTTGTATTAAGTCTTCATTTATTTGTGTTTTACAAACTGTCATTTAGTTTTCTATAAACGTGCGTAACAAGAAGTGAAAATTATATAAGAAACCACATAATGCAAGGGCACGAATGCATTATGAGTCACTATGACGCAAGCAAGGCGGATGCGGATGATCCTCAGGACGCAGTTGTAGTTGCGTGCAACGCGTGACGACACACGAGTCACAGCGAAAGTAGTATCAAACAATATGTCGCGTCTCACGACATAAGCTGAATATCGATAAGCCTTTGTACAGGTTGTAGAAAGTGGGTTGCAGGCATGCGGGTACGCCCTTCGGCGAATAATTTGCAGACACATAAATATTTACACCGCTTTCATTTTCATTACGCGTCATCCTCACTGTTAACGAACGAGCCATAATGGCAAACATTACTTAACCATACGTGGAATTTGTGTTGTAATAATGTGCTACTTATTCCGTAATAATTAATAATGCGTAGGTATGTAATTCATCAACGACAAATATATTTTTTAATAAGATATATATAAATACATAACAATGTTTCGATGTAAGATAGGCTGATATAATTAAAAATAATATATTTACCCTGTTGTCAGGTTGGGGTTTGCCAATACCGCCGCCTTCTGACCAGTCATTTTGTTGGCGGTTCGTAGTGGGAGCAAGTTTTTGAAGCTCTGCAGTCCAGAACCATCCGTTGACCTCGTTGGGCAGAAGATCCGGTCGGTTGCAGCCTTTGAAGTCGCATAAGCGACCCGAAGTCCATATGTATTTTATCTTAAATAAAAGTAAAGCAACCATTTGTAGAATCACTGGGTAAAGAACTCCTCTCCTCATATGGGGGTAAAAAGAAAAAATAACATGAATAGCAATTTTTTTTAAATAGATTATGTGTGATTTTTTATTAAATAAATTCGAAGACTCGAGGTAATAAAATAACTTAAAAAGTAAGTTATGATTAGATACATAATGTCATATGGAATGGCATAATTGCTATGCTAATTCGAAGAAGATCAAGGTTAGGCAATGAGAATGCCACATATTCTTTAGAAAACAAAAAAAATATGATCATAAAATAAGTATTTGCAAATTTTTTTTTTTATAAAGTAATATTAAAAGAACGCCCTGTTGACCTTTTTAGGATCACAGCTCTAAAGGCCATAATAGCTACGTCCTATTTGACTCGATCACAAATATATACTTTTAAAGAATTTTACGTACCTATCTATTAAATTAACAACCAAAACAATAAGCATAATCTTGTATGTCAATATTTAAATAATCCAATAATACAAACTGTCTAAGTAAATATTTCATTCGGTAATGATATATTAATAAACGACTTATCCCACGATGTAAAAACATCTTTACTTACGTGAAGTGAAACTTGGAAATGGAAAATTCACTATTGTTCTGGTACTACTCGCTATGCATCGTAAAATAATTGAAGTTTGTCAAATTCAAAACATGTTTGAATTTGTAACGACATTTAAACAACAAGCACGTCAAATTCTTTGAGATACGAAATTAAAAGGCTCTACTTTCTAGTTCAATTGTTTTGAAAAAAACGTTTTCACTTACAAGCAGTGGGTGTACCTAAAGTAAATGACGAGATTACTTTGTCATGTTAAAACAGGTCAAGGATGAAGCATTATCGTCTTTTGTTTTGCTAGCATTGAAATTTCCAAGTAAGTGCTACACGAAGTTTATATAAACACGTTAAACGATTTGAGTCCAATTTACCAACAATTCAAAGACAGGATAAGAATGTTTACGGCATTGTTGAACAAACTAGTAATGAGTATGTTAATATGAATAGGAATTGAAGTTTAATATATTCAAGATTGGATTTACACGCTCTCGCTTTTTACAAGTCACATGTTTGTTATGTAACAAACTAATGTTATTTACGTGAAAATTTTAAATTACCTTATCTTGAACGATACGAGCTTTCACCCATTCATTTTCGTCACTTGTTTCCAAGGAGACAAGGTCCATGCAACGCTGACGACAGTAGTTTCTTGCGCTTAGCCAGTCCTCTTCAACACCACGTAAGGCCGGGTCCCTCCACGAGAAAAAGTAACCCTTGTCTAGTAAAGAAAAAATAGCATAAAAAGTTGTGGTGTATAAATTTGTGGTTATTAATACTTATAGTAGGTACCGGTTTTGTCTGTTCATAACATTTTGTGTTTTATTTTTATTTTTATTGAACATAATGAATCATTTACATAAATTATTTAAAACAGTTATTGTACGTTTTATTAGTTTACACTTTTATAAATACTTAACATAATCAGTATAAATGGCAATATATTGGAAAATAAGCTATTAACATTAAAATATAGATAAATTTTAACTTGGTAATTTGTGAATGATTTAAAATAACGAGGTAGAAGAAGTTTTGTTGTTTGTATGTATCGTGTTTTTCAAAAAGTATTATGAACACGTGATTCGTTATATAATTAAACTATTATAATGTATTCGCTTTTAAAAAGTGTATTTTAAATAGTAGTGCAAGTGATATATTTTTGATTGAAAAATTTAGCCTTGGTAAAAATAAATCAGTCATGTGTTACTTTACTAAATTGTAAATGTTTTATTAATCTGTAATGTTTTATTAATCTGTAAGTTAAGATTATAAAAAAGAAAGCTTTGGGTCAAATGTTAGAGATGAAGGTTTATCAAATATTATTTTCTATGATAGAATATTTTTGAATTTATTTTAGAAAGTCGTTTCATAGATCGAAGGGAAATTAAAATTTCGCTTCATATACCTATGCAGTTTATTTACGTTTTTATTTTGTTATATTATTATTTAACAATTTTGGATAGTAAAATAATTAATTTTATTACTAGTGTATATTTTGATGTTTCTTCTTTTTTAAATAATTTATTGCCTATCGCTAAGGCGCGAATCATAAACGTTAAAAAGAAAACGGTGTAATTACATACCTTTCGTCTAATTAAACATAGGTACAGATTATCTATTAATTATTAGATATTACGACCTGATACATGAATGTAACGTGCACAATGTCATTGTATACAGCATGAGAACGTCTGTCGATGGAAAAGTAAGTAACTTTCCATACAGAACTAAAAAGAATACTCGCTATTGTGCAGCGCTACTAGGTTAATTTACAATATGTCGCAGTTTATCTACCG
Organism: Vanessa tameamea; assembly: GCF_037043105.1. Lineage (NCBI taxonomy): Eukaryota > Metazoa > Arthropoda > Insecta > Lepidoptera > Nymphalidae > Vanessa > Vanessa tameamea. The sequence goes on along the minus strand of NC_087313.1, from coordinate 5,220,216 downwards.
CATATTTAGTAGAAATAATATTTGCTTCAAAAACAACAACAACAGGCAGTTTACTTAGAAATAAAAAATAAATAAAATGTAAAAAATTATAGCCGCCCGAACAGGGACTTGAACCCTGGACCCTTGGATTAAAAGTCCAATGCTCTACCGACTGAGCTATCCGGGCTATGAACGAGGAATGGAAATTATTGAACTAATTTTAAGCGTGTTGACTCAGTACATTATAACTTCGTTAGACATAATTTAAATGACTGTTTATGACAAGTCATTATGGCGGAATAATAAATATTTAATTATATGAAGCTTTGTTTACTGTCTCAAGGAACAAATCTGGGTTATCTTAGATATTTTATAGAGTCCCGTTTAGAAACAGGTTTACTTATCTACTAGCATCCGGGAAAAAAGCGATAAGCGTAGCTGACGCATTTTTAAACATGACGTTTTTATATGAACGTCTTTACGTGGTCTTTGATTCGACAAAAACTTTGTTTAGAGACTTCCGCGTCGGCCCATTGTACATAAATTACTTAGATCGGGTAAGTACACTGCCCGGTGTTTTAATAGAATGTTTCATTATAGAGATACTTTATTATTATTAAGATCTTCATTTCGAAGCGATTCTTTCTAAAATATTTGGATAAAGTAAAATTATAAAATATTTTACGCTAATACTGTTCCATTTGGTCGACATTATTTGTCTTTTGAAATGATCTAAGTTCTGAGAAATAAATATTATGAAATTACAGATATTAGATCCGGGTAGTTTTACAAGAGTTGAAGCCTAGAAAAGTTTAGTTTGTATTGTACCGCTCATCAAATATTCTACCGTTTGATCTTTAATCATTTCTATTTCTTTGTTGTAGGTTAAAACTTAAAGGTGAAACTTAATCAGCTAACGAACGTATTATCTTAGTTCGATACTTAAAATATTTTTATAAAATTCAACTTACTGTCGGCGTATCTTTCATGAATGACGCGTTGCACACACTGTGAGGGTACTGGAGGTTCTAGGATGCGTCCGTTTGGGAACTGCGCGTGCGCAATCGCCAGCACCGACAATAACAGGAATCGTTTCATGATCTATAAAAAATGCATTGTTCTGTTATTGAATCTTACATAATTCAACATTTTAGTTAAAGTTTATTTATAATTATAACAAAAATGAAAGGAAGAATTTCACTTGCCCCCTTACAGTAAGAAATTGCGTTTTGCGCGAATTCGTATCTAACGATAAATCTTACATTTTAATTATTCAAAACAATTATTCTTTAAAGTAATAAAAAACCTTATGTAATAAAGATGCAAGAGTAAGCAGGTTTAAAACGTCATTTTAAAAGTTTTAGTTAATTCTATTGATGGCACCGGTTCGGAATGTATGATCCCGCCAGAAACTCAATCGTTAATTTAATAAATTTCATAAATATCCTTAGCATTGAATAAGATCAATTATTATTTAAAAGTTATATTCAATATATCCTTCGATATGTTAATTAATTGGGATTCAATTAGATATTGTTTATTAGGTACATATATATCCAGTATAAAAATAAACGAATAGTAATTAGATGACATATCAATATATAACCTTAAACTGGTTAATTATTTTTTTTGTTTTGTTTATATTTTTTATTTGTTCGTCTTTAGGTATATTATGTGAATAATATCTAGTTACTTTTCTTATGGCTGCGAATTATGGTTAAATATTAAACCCTGGGTCTGGCTAATAAATTAAATGTGATCTGATTCTGTAAATTCTGACTATTAATAATTAGAATAAGAAACAAAACAATTTCGAAAGTGCTTCATGATGAAAATTGAATCATTTGTTTACATTATTGTTAACAATAAATATCGTTATCGTACGTGCTTAATAATTTTAACAGCAAATAATAAATATTCAGGTTTTGATTCCGAGACGATTCTAAGAATAATTTAAAAAGAAAACAACATCAAAAACCATGTTCTATAAAAAAATACTTGTCTTGTCATAAAACCCCATAGAGTTCAACGGGTTCAATGAACGTTCCTTTGGTTTGGAATTGTTAATTTTAAATTTGTATATTCCATTAAAAGTCATTTTATTATTTAACAGTTATAATTTGATCGCAGTAGTCAAACTAGTTATACAAATCTTATTTATGAGACAATTTAATTTTTTTAACCATTCACGGAAAGATCTTATAGAAGGATGTGCAGTTTTAATTAGATTTCACACCGCGTCTGTTGTATAGATGATTAGAAAATGCCAATAATGTTTTTATACTGTTCAAAAGGTCAAACAATCGTGTGGTCACAACCAACAATAGACTAGGTATAGTGCTAATTCGTCAACGTCAAAAGGATCTTCAAATTACGTTGTGTACAATAATATGAGTGAGGCATTAAGATAGCAATTATTAAGAATTTAACGAATGTATTACTAAGCAACGAGTTAAATTTGTTTACAAACACTTTCCATTGAATATTTTACAATGGATTACGTAAGGAAATCGAGAATCTGGACCGGTTCTAGGGCTATAGAAAGCGACCTTGCCCTCAAGATGGTTCGTTCCTCTCAAATTTCGACCTTTGGGTTATTTTCTTTTTTAAGACTTATATTTAACTATAATAGAGGCAAATAAGTTATTTTGATAAAACCGATTTATTTCTATATGAAGATCCTTTACTCGTTAACACGTTTTTTGAATACATTTTTACTCATTAATTTAATTAATTTATCATAAATAATTTAAATAATAATAATTTTAAAGACACTTCTACGTAAATAAGTATTTGAAAAAAGAACAATCATTATTTTTGAATTAAACGTTAATAAAAAAAAAAAAACTCACGATGTGGTCTGTCTGTCTTCCGGAACCGACACTAACTGATGCGGCAGCATACTGCGTTCGTTTTATATGGAGGAAAGCCTCGCCTCCGGATCTTCAAGGTATCCGACAGTCCTGTGGGGTGTTTGAATAAAGAAGCTTAAATTTTCGGCACAATTATGGTAACTATATCTACTATTTTACCGAATTTGATTTAATTTTATAAAATAAAATAATACCTAAGTATTTAGATTATTCATATTTAGAAAAAAATATGTTTTTGTGATTTATTGTAGATATAATAATCTCTTTAAAATGAAATTCATATTTTAAAATTTCATTTATTTATCTTCTTAAATTAATTTTGTTCTTTTTTTTTTACTTTAAAATTTCGAAACAAAAAATCCATATATTAGTTTCAAATTCCGATATGGTTTATACAGTATGTGTTACTGTGTCCATATTGTTGTGGGATTAGTCATGGAGAAATTTGTTGGCAAAATATCGTTAACGTGAGAATGACGAAGCCTTTACAAAATGTGTTACGAAAAGGCGAAGAAAAAAAGAAAAATTGTTTATTAATAAATTACTTAAAAAATATATTCGTATATTTTAGAGATAATTAAAAGCATCTAAATTAAGTAAGTTATATTTTGGAAGTACATACTATATGTGTAGTATTGCCTTAAATATTATATTACAATACGTTATAATATACAATAAATATTTATCAATGAAATATGTAAATAAATAGTGATTAATAATTGTCAATAAGTGATAACTTAACAACATAATATTATATCAATAACAAAAATTTGTTTTCCTCAAGAACAATAAATTAACAAAAAAGTACTATACTGCATTTTAATATATGCTCAAAATATGCGTTTTAAAATAGTACCCTTTTCTAAAGCTTGTGAATGAAATTAAAAGGTATCTATGTGAATCTAGAACATTCTGTTGGCAGACCGCGGTACGTTTACATACGTGCCAGTATTGCTAATCTCTGCTTTCTTTGTTCGTACACAAGTTGATTGTCTTGTCGATTTTGGGGCAGCAAAGTTGACAACAGAAAACCGTAGCTTTTTTATCTGATGGTCATTGTAGCTGCATTTATACGATAACGCTAGCAAACATTTTGTTTTGATTGCTATACCGATAGGGCTGAGCAGTACTTGAATTACTTGAAATTAAACTACATCATTAGATTACTTATGTATTTAGTATTTATATTTCAATTACTTATTACTCTCAACAAATAAATATTTACTTGGCGTAATACATTCATCAGATATTCTTAGGCAAACGCCAAAACCTAGTATTGTTGTTTTCTGGTTTGAAGACATAGTATGTTAGTTCCCAAGGTTGGTGGTGCATTGGCGATGTAAGGATTGGTTAATATTTCTTACGGTGTCAATGTCTATGGATGGCAGTACTATCATGTGGCATACACGGTACAATTACCCGTCCGCATAACTAAAAAAAAAAAAAAAATTGTACATGGTATTTTAAATACCTGACTTTGAGGTATTTTGTAATTAGATATCAGATACTTGATCAAAATACATTTTCAAATATATCAAATTATGAATCATAGTGAAAATGCAAATGAGCTTAAAAAAGACCTGTTGATAGAATATACTGACGTATATATAAAGGTATTCTTAATTAATTAAAAAAATATGTACATGAGAGATTTCTGTTTCACAAATTTTTGCTACGTAAGAGGTTTTTCTTTTATTAAAATCAAACAACGTTCTATTATTTTTAAGTTTTTTTTTAATTATAAAATGGGAAAAATTGTTTTAAATTGCAAAACATTTTGCGCATTAAATTCAGTCTCAAAAACTTAGACAGAATCTTATAAGATTTTAATATTTTATTTTAACCTAAGTAATTAAGAGTATTTGTTTTTATTGTATTATAAAATTATAATTATAGTATAGACTACAAAGAAACAAACGCTGAATAATGAAATGATTTCCTAATCCAATAGTAACGACGGTCAATATCGCGACAATAAGGACTGTAAGTGATAACAATTCTAAAATATGATAGTATTTTCTAGATTGGCAAAAAGGTACATATAAAAGTATATGTGTTGTCGATGAAACAAAAATTCGACAGATATTCGCCACCTGGACGTTAACCTTATGTGGGATTTTTGCTCATTAAAACAACCTGCCATGGCTTTCATTGATACGGATTGGAGAGATTGCCGTCGACTGTACTTCCCGTGACAAAAACAATCTATCGAAGAAGTAATAGGAAGTACACTTCAGGCCGATTTTTTTGGGAAGAGCTACACTTAAAAAACTTACTTTTGTGTTTTTGTATTTATCTATAATTTGTATGACGCTCGATTTAAGGGTGCGAATCAATATTATCTGATAGATTTGATACAAATAGAAACTCCAAATCGTTTCCTTTAAAAGGTCTTCTTACTGCGGACACTTCTGTATTGATTAAAATTTTGTTCCTTTAGAATAATTCAATAACCTATCAATTTAAAAGACTTTAGAGATTGATATCTCTTTAAAAGTTAAAATACTATTGGAAGAGGTTCAACCTAATAGAATATTAATGAAGTTTATAAAACTTAAATATAACCTGTTAGATAGTTGTAAAAAAATGTTTGCGCTAAGGTAAAAAATGAAACTGTATTTAACTGGTTTTTGGAAGGGTTTTACATAATTATACTTACTATGATAAAATATTATGGTTAAAAAGTAGTATATAGGTAGGTACCTACTTATTTATTAATCATTTTTAAACATACACATTCATAAACATTTTTTTTTATGTTATAGGTGGAGGCTCACCTGATGGAAAGTGATTACCAACGCTCATGGACATCTGCAACAAATGGGGGCTTGCAGGTGCGTTGCCGGCCTTTAAGGAATGGGTACGCTCTTTTCTTGAAGATTCCCTAGTCGTATCGGTTTGGAAAAACCGCCGGTGAAAGTTTGTTCTCCAGAGTGGTTGTGCGTCAATGATTTATTTATGGAGGTAATAGTATTATCTAAGTATATCAAAAATAGTAGGATCAGGGATCACAGTGGCCAAGTCAAGCCATAAAAGCAAGAAAACCCCATACATACATGATTTAAAATAATTTAAGATTTATGCGTATAATCGAATAAGTATAGAAAATTTATATTTTTGATCAATTCCTATCCCAAGATCAATTTTCCCATTCGTTTTAGTTTCAGATCATTTTCGTATTAAATAAAATTGAAGAATGTATTTAGGGACTATTACCTACTTATGAATTAGTTTCGTCTGATATTAAGTTATAGGGCAACAAACCTAACATATTTTAAATAATTATATGTGAACTAGGTATATATGTAATGTGTGAAGAATAAAAATATGATGGAAGTGGTTACTTAATCTTATAATTTCTCTCTTCACAACCATCAACAAATCCAGAGTTAAACTGCCCCAACAATTAATTATGTAATATTAAATTAAATATATTTTTTTGCTTACATAAGAATAATTTACATCAAGTCCTTAAATATATACAAAGTTAATAATTGATACAATCAATAGTCTGTTATTTGTTCAATTTTTGTTTGGTAACTACTCATTCAATTAGGAAATTTCGCAAACTGTAAATGCCCCTGTCAGGGGTGCAAAAGGACATGTACCCTACCTAACACCAATGGTCCCTGCATCTCTTAACTAGTTATTCATAATCAGAACTGTACAATAATTTTTATTAATGCTAAATAATTCAACACCTTAACTTACCCATAGAGCGGGTTCCTCCTGCTTGGCTTACTGGTCAAGCCAGGTACGGGTACAATTGACCCAGTGGTGTATTCCTTATCTTACCAAGTAACCTATAATTAGTTTTTATTTTAGCTAATGTCTCAAATACCAAACGATTTTTAATAAAATTTAAAACCTAAAAAGAAAAACAAACAAAACGTTTTTTATAATAATATGTACATATTAAAAAAAATATATAATAATACTCTTTATCATTTATATGATAGATAAGATGATTATTGATGATGATGATGATGATGATGATAATATATTATAATGTATTTTTATCAAATTTCCTTTCATATAATACACACCTGGCTGAAAACCCATTAAATTTTTTATCAAGTTTAATACCTACGTCTTTTCGATAGTTTAGTTTACATCATCAATTATATGGATCAATATTTAACACAAATAGAGCATTCAATAAGTATAATATTTGCATTGCTAATTCATAGTAAATAATTAATCCGAAATTAGGAAATTAGACTCCAACTTTGGCCTCGAACATAAGAATGGGTCGATATAAAATAAAAACTTTATAACAAATTCTACTCTTTATATCAAATTTAACAGAAACAAAAACGACAAAATAAAGTTGCATGTAAAGGTTCACTGGTTGCATACGTTACCCTCTAAAAATCTTGGGACACTTTTAGACAACGAACACTGCTGTGCTTTGTGAAAGGAGATGGACTCTTTCGGATTACCTACATGTCCTCTCTTGACCAAGGAGTTCCGATAGGCTTTTCGCCACGGTTCTTTTGAAGATACAAAGGGCCTTGCTACCATTGATGTTCCTTCTCTTATTGAGCTCCGTGGCCCCGTTAGTCGTGATGATGGCAAGAGAACCAATGGACTGACATTGGTTCCCTGGGAACGGAAGTACTATTTATTTACAAAAAGGATTGAAAAGGGAGATGAAATGCTGTATGAAAGTATTGTCATTTTCTTTAACTTTTTATGTCAAATTCAAACGCGTACTAAGTCGTGGGTACATCTAGTACTGTAATACTTTACTTTGATCTTTCTCGTAGGGTGCTGCCAGCGTTTGCAATGTAGGGGCATGCAATGTTTGTTTATTTGCGACATCACATTAGAATCCTCTAAAATTATCTGTGATACTCTATTATATTATACATGTACTATTATATATATATATATATATATATATATATATATATATATATATATATATATCTACCTTCCTTATGAATCACTATCTACTAAAAAGACCGCATCAAAATCCATTGCGTTGTTTTATAGATCTGAGCATACACAGGAACAGATAGACAACGGGAAGGAACTTTATTTTATACTATATTGTGATTGGTAATATTTTATAATATATATTTTTGGATTGGTGGAAACATTTTTTAACGGTAATTATGCACATTGTAAGTATGTTTTATGCTTTCTACTAAATAGCCAAATTAAAGAAAAGTGTTTAACATAAACCAACGGAACAGCGTAATGTTACGTGATGTTTACTTAACTAGTTACGCTAAGCGAGTTTTTAAAACTGTGGGAAAAATAGGTAAACTGTGATATGAAGTAATTAAGAAACATTTCATAATTAGGTGTAATTTTTCAATTTAATAGACGTATTTTTCATATATAATAAAAAAGGTTGTAAATCGTAAGACATTAGTTAAGCAACCCTTTATTTGTACTTAATCCACGAATAACATACTTAAAAAATCTAATAGTGTACATATGATAGAAAGGCCTTGGGTAAAGATATTGTGAAGTACGAGGAAGGCTCGATGTAGGTAACCAAACCAATAACCTAGGCAAGCACCACTAAATTTCCATGTGTATATAATTCACCTCCGGACGGTGTCACGATGTGAATTAGAAACATATAAACACACGGTGGTAAAACGATTATTTTACAAGTTATTAATGTTGGGGTAAATACATATAAATAAGGTAAATATAAATATTTTGATCTGTATTTGGTTTATTCACATGTGACCCATTTTGTACGAATGAAGATAAAAAAGGAAGTAGAATCCGATCATTTCCTGATAAATCATAACTATCTTGATTATTTCTTAAACTATTCAGTAAATTGTTGTGACTCCACGCTGAATAGGTAGTTAAAAATAGCGCCGTAGATCAATTATTGTCGATAATAATATAAAGTCAAATTTAAGAGTTGTTTGGAAAAACTATATACTCTCAATGTAAAAATGGCATACTGTATATATTTAAACTAAAACATTTAAGAACGTTACTGTAATTTTTATAACAAGACGTAAATGTCATTTCGATTTTCGATTTAACAACACAAATGTCATTCGAAAATGACGTTGTGACTGTCTAAAGTAAATAAGGTGTTTTAAAAATAAAACATATTGGCTTTATATAGCCTTATTAATTTCATTTAAAAGGGAATATTAAGCTTAACAAAATGTTTTGTTGCTTTAAAAACTGCATTAATGGATTTTCCTTAACCCCGAGCGTACCAATACGTGTAAAGAGCAATCCAGTACAATTAGATACATTGCATATGGGTAATATTTAGTTTTATATTGATTTTTTAATACGAAACCATAATATACCACAAAACATAATTACACATTATCAACTACAGTATTTATTTGATTAAGTTTAACTTAAACTCCTAAGTTGAACGTCAAATGCGTGGGATGACATTTCGGTAGTGTTTTAAATAGACTTAAGTTAATATACCAATTTTTAATCATTATATCATAATTTTCTTCCAGGACATGAGGTAGTAATAGTCAAAGGTGGCCAGCGCGTTTGTGGTTCTGGATGTGCTCTAGGAAATGCACCACTTGTTCAAAACAAAGCATATTTTGAAGTGAAACTTCAACAGGGAGGAGTGTGGGCTGTAGGCCTCGCGACAAGGGACGCAGATCTTAATAGAGTCCATGGTACGATACATATTATAAAAAAAATGTTTAACAAATGTTTTCATACCTAATAAAAAAGTGTTGCATTATATTAATATAAAAATAATCAAACATTCTTAGCCATGAGATTAATTTACCTTAAACTAAGTTTAACTTTTTTTAACTCACGGTTGGCAAACCAGGTGGCAACCACTTAATATTCTGTGGATGACCCATCCTTAGGTCATTGCCAACATAGCTGTAGGTCAAATGAGTCATGACATAATCCAATCACTGCCAATATTACACAACAATTATATTAGCGTTATTTGAAACAACATCCATATTTGAAGCACTATGATGTAAATAGGTCAAATTTTGCAAATGTTTAATTTTTACATATCAAATCATATTGAATGTGGTTCATTTGCATTAAGTAATTAATATGATTTTTGTTTAATTGCAGGTGGAGTCGACAAAGAGTCGTGGTGTTTAAACAGTGATGGAACAGTACGGCATGACAATGTTGAATTATATCACCTAAAACCAGGCTCAAGGGAATCTCCTACTTCAGAACTCTTAGTTACAACAGGATTTTCAAATGATAATGAGAACCAGACAGAGAATGAAAAACCTGAGAGTGAAAAGGGTGAGGAGAGTGCTGCGGTGATGCCAGGAGAAGGAGACATCATTGGTGTTGCATATGACCATGTAGAGCTAAACTTTTTCCTTAATGGCGAAAACATGGAGATCCCTGTTAGAAACATAAAAAGCACTGTTTACCCGGCACTTTTTGGTGAGTAGTAATTGGTAAAAGTGTTTCTGTCTTCTCTTATTGACATAAAAACTGATTTGTATCTATGCATGTATGAGCTATTTAAAATAATTTTAGAGCACTATATTATCAGTGGATTATAGTTATAATTATTAGGTCTCGAAATTTGGACAACTTCTTACAAGGAAAAAAATTCAATTCTGATGGGGCAGTCCAAACCGCCAAAGAGAGTTTATTGATTCTCGCCCCCATGGTTTAGTTTTTTTTTTACAAAGGGATCAATGGTGCATACTTAAATATACATATCTTACAAATAAAAATTGACATTATATGCCTCCCGCACAAAACACCAATTTCATATTTAAGGACCTAATAAAAAAAAGTGTATTATAATTTATGTGTAAAATTATATCTCTTTCAGTGGACGATGGAGCCATTCTGGATATAATATTAGACAACTTCAGATACCCCCCACCATCAGGATATGCAAAAATAATGGTGGAACAGTCCCTTCTTTAACATAATATAATAAGTTAAGGAGTAAATGCTTATGTGTGCATATGACGGTTCTTGTATTCTCGCTCTAAATGTGATCATATAAATGTGTGCGTGAATACTCTAAATTAAGACTGTCGACTTGTATATTGCTTGTTACATCTACTGTCTAAACCCTCTATGTCTTCATTTATCCTTAAAATTATTGAGATGATAAATGATGTTGGTGGAGCTCTTCAAGATAAATAAATATAAAATAAAAATATTCTGCTTTTGTCTATGACATACTATTCAACAGATTATCTGTTTGTAATTAGATGTCTAATTAGGTATCTAATATTTCACACAGAGTTGAAGTTTATTTTAAGTTTATCATAATATTATATAATGGTGTATTATATTTTCCTAATAATTATAAAGTATTATTTTTGATATTACTATGAGGAGTTCACTCTGTCATTTACAAGTTTAGTAGAAGTTAAATTACTACAGTTTATATCCATGTATAGTTAGGGCCGTTATTAATGTGTGACAAAAATTATCAAAGACTCATTAAAGACTAGGTTTTATGTTTGACAAATAATCAAAAAAGCAATGAACCAGGGTGTATTCGAACAAGTCATTCACAACAATGATCACTATAAAGACTTAAAGAAAAGATGTGATAACTCATTCCTATGTGTAAGATTATCTAATTAAAATTCTTTCTGTAATTAATTTGGTTATGTTAGTAGTGTGTATCTTAGTACATTTAGATATTAATGATAGCTTAGTCGGGCAATGAGAAACAACAATATCAAAATCTGAACTGGTGTAGTGTTGAAAGTTGAATATTTATTTTCTAAATTATGACTGTTTGTTTGTGTGTTCGTAAATCTATTTGAATAATGTATATTTTGATTTTAATGCAAATTATGAGAATTTGACTTTGTAATATATTTTTCTTAAAGAATAAATGTGCTTTTATCGTTAGGTTTAATGGTATTTATGTGCTTTTGTAAGTGGTGTGACGTGGCCCAGTGCTTCTTAAATCAAAATGATGGAATATCAATATTAATTTTAAAGTAATACAGTAATATAATGTATTTGTTTAAATAACTTTTTATCTTTTATTTTAGGTTATTATTCTTACTTTTTTTATAAACTCATAATAAATGTAGGCTCAGATTTCATCTATGTGTCTATTATTTGTGCTGATTGTAATACTAAGAACTTTATTTTTGAAGTAAGTAAATAAGTTGAAAATATATCCATAAAAGGCAAAGTGGCAAGAAATAATGTAATTAAGTGTTTGTCTAACAATGTATGAATACAGCTATAAGAATTAAAATTTTAATTACTATATATTTTATATATAACAACAATGCTGCACTTCCCTACAACATAGTCTTCATTGTTATGGACAAATAATGTTGAAAGCCTTTCTTTGCACAGGTTGATTATGAATATTATTTAAAAATGTTTTATAGTAAACCAAAACCTGTCTAGTGCATATTCTTTTAATTGCCTCATTGAACCTTACTGGCTTTCTTATAAGGTCCCGGCTCAGAGCAGGAAGGAGTTATGAGGCATTTCCTTCGAGGAATTTACCCGATTGTAGTTTCGAGACGATCTCAGAAAATGCCCTTGTGATGCGCACATCATTAAATTATTATTGTTTACAAATTAGGGTTGACCGTTAAAAGAATTTTTTAGAATATAATATCTGTATTTTTTTTAAATATATATTATATTAAATTTAAATATATATTATATATTAAAACCAATCTAATTATAACAAAATAAAAATAAATAATTGTGTTCTCTTTGTGTATTTTTATATGAGATTTTACTGAAAGTAAGTTAATCTTTCTTTAATTTATTAAATATTAGCAGACTCGTAATTATCCATTGAGATATATTGTATGATAATGTTTAGCTAATAATATCTCAAACACGCTGAATATAATGGTACAAATTTCATGTCAAAATACTCAGCGGTTTTGCGTGATGGGCGTTCAAAAATAGATTATTTCGAATAAATTCCTTAAATACCTAGTCGTTTATATTTCTAGCTTAAAATGTATCAATTACGGTTTGATTTTTCCACGTAAAATATGAAATATATATTTATATAATATTACCTATTATATTTTTATTTATTGACTAATAATGAAAATACTGTTAAGTAAGTTGGAGTGGGTTTTATGATGTTTCTTATCATTGTAAATAATATGATCTCAATACGGTCCTTTCTGTTAATTATGTTTCATTATGTACTTTTTATCAAATAAAAATTTAATCAAATTTATTTATTCAATATAGAAGCATAACACGTTTATTGATTGTCAAATTATACACTAGCGGAAAAGAAAATACCCTGACCTGAGAAGAACCGGTGAAAGAAACTCAGCGGATTTTTTTGTCTATTTGTGATTATTTACATGTTGATTTAAAAGGTCTGCAATTAAATCAAATTTCAACACTACGAAATTATTGAAAAACGAATATGACAAGTACGAATTAAAATGTTACACTCATGTTACACACGGCACATGACACATGTCCATGTGTCGTGTATAAATAACGTCAATAGTGATAACAAAATCTGAAAAGAATGTAAATGTACAAATTAAACTTCAAAATGTTATAAACTGATCACAGTATCAATAGTTCGTAATACTAAACTTTAACGATTAAATGATAACATGTTTATATCACTAAAATTATGATATGAAATACCTACTTATTAAAATTGTATTTATTTATAATATTTTTGTTTTATATTATTTAAATAAAGAAAAAGAGACTTCGTAAGGAATTTTGCTTTCTAATATTTCGTAAAATAATTTTGACTTCCATAACATGACACAATAAAAATATTGTTATAAAATTAAATTTTAATACCTACTTATTTTCATAACATTAACAAAAAATATCCAACTGAAAAGATCTGAAGCTAATTCCATTTTTTTTTTCAATAAAAAATGCTTGTAACTTTAAACAATATTTCATTGGTTCGGGTCTTAGCCAACAGAATGTAGTATAAGTTTTCGATCAATGAATTTACATAAATGAAGACAGAAGCTAACATTATATGTATATATATGATAATATTTTATTATACATGATAATTTCATTTGTTTTTATCTGCGAGCACAGGATGGATATCTAGGTGGTTAGCATATAAGGTCAGAAGATCCAGCGGAGCCTAGGTTCAAACATCTCGGAATTTACCTGCGTCTATTTGAGTTTAACACGACTAACGGCGTCCTCTACTCCTCCTTATCGTTTATTAAAACAATTTACAGAACGTTTTGATTTACTAATATTAGAAGACTTTTATTTTAAATATTTATTATACTCTTCCGTATAATTTTGTTCACGTTTCTAGAGTTATAGTTTCGTTGAACTTTCGGATCCCAACAACAACATTTCACTTCTATAATATTCATTATGGATTTGCGAAAAATGGCGTCTTGAAGCTCCACGAAACTTATCGGAACTTTGGAAGTAAAATTAAAGTGGGTATAAGTAGTTAAGTGAAATAGTGTTGTGTGTTGTTTATAATTGTATATATATTCAAGAACTATTTTCATATAATATTATATTATATTAGTGCACAATATAGCTGAGCTATTAGAAAATAGCATGGAATATGTAAATCTAACATAGTTCTAAGCCTACTAATTCTGTATTATTCAATAAAAAAAAATCATTTTAGCTCTAAAAAATTTATAGGTTTCAATCAATGTCAATCAGTCTTCTTCATTTGTAATTAGGTACCTACATATATACATATAAATACAGATTTAGAGTAGACTTGTTCGTGTGTATTTATCAAGTAGGCTTGAAATTACAAGAAACACCTATCAATTTAAAAAAGTGTATCGATTGAACGCCTTTTTAAAAACTAAACAGCCTGTTTCATTGCGTGTCTTAACACGGCTGAGAAATAAGCCCAGCAATGTACTAACAAGGATTGATGATGATAATTGAGAAATTATGAATAAAGGACCACATATTACTATTACTTTAACCGGCCAATAGTAAATATTGTTGAATTAGGTACTTGAGTAAATTTTTAACGAACTGATTTATTACTTCTTCAAACACTCATTCCAATTTTCAATTGTTCTAATTGGTGCTCTATTTGCAACGCGATTGATATGGAACTTCTAAGCGAGAATTGCCTAAACTAAAATTGAGAGGTAGCCTTCAGGGCTGCCACTAGAACCAACTAATTTTATACTACTGGGTCATTAAAATTACACACAAAATACAAACTCACAAAACAAAATGTATTATTTTTTTAGATTTCTACTAACTTCAAATGTTCATTCTAGCTATATATATATATTTGTTTTAATTGGAATTTTGTAATAATACAATTTATTTTCGTCATTATACAATTTATACAAAAGGGATGCATCTGATGACTAAATTATACACTATTTGTATCTGGTAACGATACGATCTGGCAAACCTGGTAGTCTTAGTTTAGTTATGGAATATTACTAGACAATATTTGTGGACTTGTTACTTTACTGTACAAACAATTTTAACGAAAGGATGAAAATTATGTACGAATAATTTATAAACCTCTAAAACGTTTGCTGAAAATTGCAATATTTTATTTAATACCTCGTGATTTAAACCCGAAGTTTTAGAAATATTTCGAGATATTAAAAAATAAAGCACGAAAAATATACGCTTCGTATTATACTAATCAATTACCCATTACTAATGGAAAGTTAAAGAATGTTTATCGGACTTCGGACATGTATTAAATAATTAACAAAATTATAAAAGTAATCCTTAAAAGAACATCTTATCACGATCATTTTATTCATCTCCAGCTTCGTTTAAATGTTAAACATAGAAATTAACATACTATAAAGGAAGCAAAACAGCAACAGTTGTCTAACAAAACCACAAACTTAAACTTTACCTTAAATCAGACGAGATGTTAGAATACGTGAATTAATCTTTGTTCAGTGGTAAAATAGATACCTGCATATGGCACGTGCATTAAATCCCAGTAAAGGTGATTGTAGAATAGGCTCCAAATATCATACCGACCTAAATATTTTTTTTTAATTTAAAAGGGACTAAACGATACAGTACCTTCTCAAACGAAAACTCTAAATCGGTTTATAAATGACGGAGTTCTGAGATAACAAAAATTTAGAAAAAAAAACCAAACGAAATGTCCTTCTTTGAATTAATCCTTTTTGAAAAGGCGGCTTTTGACCAGCTGTCAAGCACTGACTGTATATATTTACTTCTATATAGGTATATGTACTTAATGCGAAGTGGCTGGTATATGTTTTATTTTAAAACGTGTTCGATCAAATTACAATACGAATGCTGAGCTTCTTTCGTATATATATTCAGTATTCATTGAATAGAACAAAAAGTCGCTATTGGAAACCCAAATTGCAATATCGAGCAAATGCCGGAGTTATATTCACGGGCTTTTTAGCCGAATACGTTTTTGCTGTTTTCAGGAACGATATACGCTAAGCTATTGTTACGGACGAATCAACAATATGCACATACATATATTGTATATATAAAATTTACTAACGTTTGTCGAAGCTAAATTTTTATTTGGATTGTCATTGTAAGTCTTAAATTATTAAAGCAAAGTGAATCGGAATTTTTATTTTATACTGATAGTAGAGTAGTGTTAAAGTAAGTAAGTAGTACTAATAACCGCTTTGCATTCGAGATGTGCAATACCTACTCGTGAACCACTTGCCGGTTTAGACGGTTTACCGGGATGTTAGAATACGCCACGTAGACAAGGCTACGAATTGGGATTGAAACTACATTAGATACGTAAATTATTTCAAGTAACATTTAATAGCGATAATTACTTATATAAATAAAGTATATTAACATATAAGATTTAGTCCGCAAATTAGGTAATCATTCGTATCTGAAGTCTTTCTCACTAAAACCAACGAACTAACCATACGCTCCTAATAATTACGAATGTAATTATAAGTAAAAAAATGTAATAAATCTTAAACTATGTCAATACAATTGAATGAAATGAATATCATTTCAATGCTATTGATTTTAAGCCTGTCGAAATAGCTACATTCCAATAGCATGTATGTATATACGTATATTAAGAGACATAGTGAACTCGTATGAAATATGGAGAACTAAAATTAAATTCAACGCGGTAAATGTATCAGTTTCCATTTTATTAGCATATTAAAACTCCTCTATGATTAATGTTTTCAGGATATTGCATTTATCGTTCACCGTTTCAACATTGTTCAGGTGATAGTTTCAATTTATATACCATAAAGCTTTTGTTTAAATTTAAATTTGAAAAACGTAAACAGATTACACTGTCAATACATTAAGTAGTATTGATTTGTTTCAATGGTTCTCAATTTTTTTATATTTTCTTTAATATGAGATAATTTTTTCGTTAATGAAAAGTGATTTTAATTTATTGTACTGTTGGTAAGTGGCGATCATGAATATTAACTTTGTGTAATATGTTACAACTCATAAGTTCTTAAGATGTTACAGATTATTAGATATTCTACTGGCTCTCAACCATTAAACAAGAAAAACAATCTTAGCTCTTGATTTTAGATCAAAGTCATGCCTTATAAACAATAAATATTAGTATTGTTTATAGGCATAATCTAAGTGACCAAGTTATATCTAAATGCTTGCAACAGGATGTCGTAGTCCTCAGAATTTTTTAGGCCTTTTGAAATCTTAGGGTTAGGAAATCAGTGGGTAACATTTAGTGGTTGGTGGCGTATTGACAGCGTTAGGAGTGATCTATGTTACTCGTGGTGCCAGTCCATTTGCAAAGGTTACCACTTTTAACACGGTGGTTTAATTGCGTTTATGCCTTTCTAAAATAATAAAAAAGACAGGCCCAAGGTTATTATAAATCAAAGATTAACTTGTGCGTTTTTTATATTTTAAATATATACTAATATAAATGCGAAAGTATCTCTGTCTGTCTGTTGCTCTTTCACGGCCAAACCACTTAATCGAAATGAACACTCAATTGAATTTGGTGTGAAGCAAGATTGAACTCCAGGGAGGCTTTTCTTGGGTATAGGCTTATAGGCTACTTTTTTTGCTTAATACCACCGACCAACTCCTTAAACACTAGCGAAGTCGCAGGCTGCAACTAGTTATTGACTGAACCTTGCCGAAAACGACAAACACTTTCCCACACTTAGTACACATTCATGTTTCAAGCAAAATGTTTTTCATTAAATAGGTACGTATGTACTCATTGCAATTTCGTTATTAGAACCAAATTGAAAGGATTCCGTAAAAAACCGCCGGTCACCGGTCGAATCATTTAATGCGGCCGTTTCAACTTGATATTCATTATAGATTCTTCTTCTTCTTATTAAAAAGTAAAAGTACCAAGGGCTTTGCGCAAGCCCGTCTAGTAGGTAGGTAGGTATCCACTCAGGTATTGTACCTCTGAATAGTAAATTTAATATTATTGGTTTGCGGTTTGTGCTCACCTGGACAATGGACGTCACATCTTAGTTCCCATAGTTGGATAGTTGGTTTCGCATTGGTGATGTAGGCAATTACTTACAGCACCAATATATATGTCGTCCCTGACAGGAAGATTCAGCTCCGCAGCATACGCGGTTAGAAAAGTTAGACAACTACCTGACATTAATAACGCACGTCTAGTATATTTTGGTTATTTTCACAGTAGATATTATGTCACAGTAACATTGATCACTTTGATAGAATCAGTGATAATTAATCATTGTATGTGCACGAGAAGTAAGGATAAGCTTATAACGCCAAGTTTCCGACTCCGCAAAGTCATGGGGCAATTTCTATAATAAAATTCCGCAGAATTTTTTAACTTTACAGTTTCATAAATTGAAATAATTTAAAAAAAATACATTGGTAAAGAAGGCATATTATTCAATACATTATATATGATAAAAAAGCGGTGAGCTAATACTTGTTGACTTCCAGGCAGGATATATTACATACATATATAATTGTAACTAACATGACTTTGTATTTTTGTGAAACATTGAAAAAGAGTAAAAGTTGAGATTTTCGCTGGTTCTACTCGGTAGAATCTGCATTCCGAACCAGTGGTAGCTTCACTTAATGTATGTAGTTGGTTAAATGACTATTCAAAAAATATTCTGTAAAAAAAGTCTATTGAATAAGGTGTATTTTGATTGATTTATATATTACTTAACTATTTACTTATATCATATTAAGGTCTAAGTCTCCTCATAGTATTCACTGATTCCAATAAAGAAACAATTTTAATATTAATCAGGTGCACGCCATCGCGACTGCAACGCCGACAGGCCAATTAATATTCATTAAAACGGCGGCTAATTTAATTTTTCTGCGGCAGAATTAATTTCAAAGGCCCTGATATTTCTTTTGTTCCTCGGTGTAGCATTTTTCATTGTTATTGTAATGTTGATAAGTTATTTCTGTAAGATATGCTCATAATAAACGAAATGTATTATTTGATTCTTTTTTCTTTTTTCATTTTCAACGAATGACGGAGTTCGGGATGATTTATTTACGTATTCTATAGATTACATTTTAACTTCAAAATGTGATATATATTAAGTTTGAAACATTAGGTATTTTAACTGTAGACGAAGTTTTGGGATAACTTAAGGTAAGTTGAGGTAAACTGTGTCTCCGAAAAAGATAGTTTCATTTTATTATCTTCTAAAAACTTACCTACCTTTATTTTACATGGTCTATATTTTATATATTTTTTAATGTGCCATCAATTTCTTTGGCAATCATTATGGTAACATTATAAATGCTTGAAATAGAGATGTCGTGCTAAATTACTGGCACAAGTTTCTAAGCCATGATCTCCTTTTGCAACCAGTATCCTACCTTCCCTTACATGATAAGTTAAAGAAGTTTATATTTGTTTGTTTTAATTACATTTACATGATATAAAGAGAATTTCTAGCGGCTGCAGTCACCGTGTTGTTGCTCATCACAGGCAAATTTTTACATATCTTGATTATCCATTGGCACGTATGACTTGGAAATAAAAGTCAAAACTAAAAGTGTCACCTACACATACACAATTATACTTGTACAACTACTATATATCAACATTAACAACCTGTAAATTTCCCACTGCTGGGCTAAGGCCTCCTCTCCCTTTGAGGAGGTTTGGACCATATTCCACCACGCTGCTTCAATGCTCGTTGGTGGATACTATATATCGAATAAATAAAACTAAAAGTTTTATGATAATGTAAGTAAATTTAAAGTAAATAGTCTAACGGGGAGCAATCAGCGCACTACGTGACGACATTACGTTATCACGGCCATTGTTAGGACCCCTTAATAAACGTAAAAATTACGATTCTAAATTAAGTAGAGAAAATTATTAAAATCATCAAACGACAAATTCAATGGCGCTACGTTATATATAAAATAAAGTAGCTTATTAATGTACGTCGTCCGATATGTGACACACATGTGCATCAGGCTGTGAGTAGGGCAGCGAGAGTACGGTAAGCAACTCAAAAATATTTTTTAATTCATTATAGTCTTTATGTCTATTGGCGAAGAATGCACCTAAAGCATATTATGTGGTTTAGCGGTATATTGTACGATGTTGGGACTATCTGTTACCACATGAATACACATTTATCACATTCTGACCACTGGCTACTTCAACAAAGGCAAAGTACGAGTAGAAATTGTTAAGTTTTTGCAATATAATACGTACAGTGGACATTTATTACTGAAATTTTATTTATATTAAATTATATATATATTTTTTCACTTTTAATGAACTGTTTATTACTTAATTTATGTATATGATTGCTGATGCTATTTTAATGTCTCCTTGACCGAGAAGACGAGCTGAAATGTAAACGCAAATTTAGTAAATGTAAAGTCACGGTGTTTGCCTAAACTTGAAATGTTAAGATACACATGTCCTAGCTGCTGGACACTCTCGGCTAAACAACAATATTTTATATCAATTCATAATCGGTTGATTGTTTATCGTATATAGTTACTGATTCAACCATTATTTAATTGATTTATTTCCAATAGGAACTCATTTTATCTGAAAAATCATTTATCAATAAATATTTTCTCTGAGACTCGCGAGACGACATTACAAACATATTGTCATATAATATGTTACTGCTTGATTTAGGTATTCTACACAATGCCTATGTATTTTACACAATATCAGAATTATACCTTGCCAATAACACAACGTAACGCAACGTAATATTATTTTGAATAAATTCTAATGAAACTCTTAGAATATATACATTCGTCTCAATTCTCAACAGTCACGACAAGAATCTCAAAAATAAGAATCTTCCTATATTTTAATTTACACTCTCGTAATAAATTCATTTCAGAGGCCGTAATATGCAAATACGTCTGATATCGTGAAATGTTTCCTTCAGAGCGGCGGCGCTCTCGCGATCTCTTCAAGTCCTTTATTTCAGCAAATTGAATGAAAAACAGCGCCGTAAAAGGAGTTTCTCGTTGAAGTATTTATGGACGCCGCATTAGTTCAGGGTTTTTCTTTTTATAACTTATAGATAAATCTATTACTCTTACTATTTTCTTATTTGTTATTTTTTTACAACTTCATTGCATTCTGTACCCCCTTGAACTTATCTCATATTATAAAAATATTTTGATAATTACATGTAATATTGAGTATTACAATATACTGGATGAGACTTACATCAAATATCTCGATGTTTGATTAATAATACAAAATAAAAAAGCAGTCTAATTATCTGCTTGAACCAAAAACAACAAACAACAGAAATAGATATATTAAAACTATTCATTGTTAAATCCATAAGAACATATTTATTTTAAAATTTGAATTTTCGATTTATGTAGTAACAAAAAATGAATTAATTAGATCAAGTGATTAATAAGTTGGTTCCGTATTCGTGTTGATTTAAAAGAATAATTTTGGTTTATAACGTAACATACAATATTATTAAGTTTAATATAATAAATAGCACAAGTTTGATGGCTGTGTCGTCACACATCGTCGTCCTTCACGTCTGAAGGATGAACATTATTGAGAGGGATTGCAGTAGACACGCGGAAAATTGAAAAAGGTCTAGCGATCGTGACTTGTTTTAACTCAGATAAGGCGGTTGGTTCACCGGATGTTTACACAAACTATGATTCATCTACTTAAAATAATAATAAATACAAAAAATATATATTTTTTAATTTGTAGCTTCGATATAATGTTCCCATCGCTCTTCTTTATTTTACATTCTGTGGGCATAATAACGAATTATTATTTGCTATTAAAAATATAAGAAAAATAAAATAATAATATAACTTTTTTTCGTTACAGACATGTGATACAATGCTTGCTATTTAATATGATACCCGATTGCTGGTCCCCATTTACTTGGGACAGAGGCAGGTAACGATGAAACCAAATATAATAGCTAAAAATATTATTACTATGAACATTAAAAGCAAACAGAAATATATTAATAAACAATTTAATTGGTGATAGGGCTTCATGCAATCCACCGCCAAACAGCAGTGCTTAGTATTGTTGTGTTCCGGTTTGAAGGTTTAGTGAGCCAGTGCAACTAAAGGCACAAGGGACATAACATCTTAATACCCAAGGTTGGTGGCGCATTGGCGATAATAGGCATAGCTAATATTACTTACAGTGTGTGTGTGTCTATGAGCTGTGGTAACTATGAGGTGGATAATTATCTGGTTTCCTTAAAACAAAGATTAGTTCGCTAAATTGAAGTATATAGTACTATGTCAAGAATAGCTTTTGATGTGCCATCTGCAGGCAGTAGACCAATTTGTCGAGGAGTGATCTAAGTTTGTTTGGGACGAGTAATCCCCGATCACTTCTCGCATCGGAACACTAACTTCGTTCGTAGGGGTTTATATAGCAGTTGAGTGAATTTGTACATTTATTTGTATCGGCACCTTTACTATTGGTTTTTCGTTCATTTATATCATTAAATACCTAATTTAGTTTTTATTTATTTTACCTTTGAAACGGAAACATGATTTTTTTTTAAAAAAAATTATTGTAATGTTTTTTAGGTTATAACTTGCTGGTTGATTCAAATTTAAAAAGAGCGGGAAAAGGTCACCTGGAGGGATAACGCTTTTCCCTTACATGACGATTTCTGTTAGTTCACTCTACTGCAAGAATTGAGATAGTCCAGTGGTTAGGACGCGTGCCTCTCAAACCCAAGCAAGCACTATTGAATTCTCATGTGCTAATTTGTGTTTTTAATTCATCTTGTCCTCGGTGGTGAAGGAAGACATCATGAGGAAATATACAAGTGTCTTATTTCGTTTTAATCGGAATCCGAAAGGAGGCTTTAGCCCACACGTGGAAAATTTACCGTTACTACACTCTACTGTAAACCGCGTAAAAGAACTTCGTTCCAAAAATACTTTTGTTTTTATGTAAAATATGCAAAATAGTATATTATATATACTATGTTAGTTAAGAAAACTTTTGCTTAACGTTAGTTATTAATTGTATCCAGCAGTTTTCTTATAGTAAGGGTAACAGAGTAAGTTGATTCCGAGCAATAATTGTTTCGCCCAAACTCCGCCTGCTCCGTCCTATATCCAATTAACTTTGTACTGTAACGTTCAACTGAGATCCAAACAAATGAGCATTCTTAGCTGTAGCGAAACATTGTTACCGTTATACATGCGTGGATAATGTTTATTGACGTATGTACATGCATTATACATGGACTATATACATATACGCTCCATCAATCGATTTTAAATTTTAGATAGACTTGACAGATGCGTTTTCAAATCGGGACAAGTATGTATTAAGTAAATTTCATAATTAATTCTTCGAAACACTTGTGGTAGTAATGCAAAAAGCGTTATTAAAAGTATAGCTCGCCTTATAGCCTCCACTGGTGACAGGAGGGCTGGTTCGTTTTTTGCCCAGTCGATCAGAATTGCGATTCAACGGGGAAATGCTGCTAGCATTCTTGCCACCATTCCACGCGGTCAAGATTTATACAGTTACTATTTTATAATTCATATTTGTATATTTTTAAGGACTTAATGATAAGAATTCTTATGTAAATAAAACATATATATATGTTTATTACTTTCTATTACAATAGCAGGAGGAGAGATAAATAAACCAATAAAGCTCCGCTATTTTATGCACATTTTTATTGCTGTTTGTTGTAAGAATATGTGATGTAAAAAAACATTTTTTGATTAATATACTTATTTTAACTTCGTGGATTTTAAATAGGAACGGAGTTGCACGTAGAAACAACATTGAGCACGAAATCAGTAAGTAAATGTGCATAAGTAATCAAAAATAAATTATTAACTCACAACTTAAATGATTTAATGGCAAAGAGCAACCTGATGGTAAGTGGTTATTATTATTATTCAAGGGCCCGCGCAACCATATGCCCTAGGGCCTCTACAATAGTGATTCCGACGAGTTAACAATTTTAACGTAATATACATATGCTTAGATATCTCTAGTCAAATTATAAAAATATTAATAATTACTGTTTTAAATGTTACTGATTAAAAAAGGAACACTGACAGAAATGAAAATGTTCAAATTAATTTGTAAAATAATATTTAGGGGCCTCTACTCCCCTATTGCTCCAGGGCTTCCAGACCTTTAAATCTGGTAATGTCGTCCATAGACATTGTTGCTGTAATAAAATGCAAGCGCCACGAACCTTAGGAATAACGTTATATCCAACGTACTAATTGCTTTTAGAAATGAGGCTACACGGTAAGCATTGTTAAAGACATATGAATAATATCTGCCTAACTGAATCAAATATCAAAAAGCAATTTTATTCTCTAAAATCTTAAAACACTTTCTCCGTTCAACGAACGAAATAATCGCTGACTGAACTGAATATGTCAACATTTAAAGATCGAATGTAATTTTTTCGATCATTGCGCAATTTCCGAACGGCCGGTTGAGATTTCATCGCGAAAGAATTTTTGAATATTTCCCTCGCTTAAATCTATTGCAAATTTCCTGTCGAGCGAAGTGCCATGTAGAGTGCTTTAGCGAGCGCTTTCCATGCCATTTCACGCTATAAATTTGTATTTTGTGTTAAAAAGTGCTGTACGGCTACCGCTACACTTGGCTGAAACTCCTAGTTAACACGATGCAGGAGTACGATTTGAATATTAAAGTATGTTATGCGACACCATTTAAATCAGCGTATATTTTTGATAAGGGTGTTATTAAACGTAGTTATGACATTACTTTGATTTTCGCATATTTGCTCTAAAATTAAACTTTTCTTTTGCTAAATATGATTAAATGATATAATGAATATCACCAACAAATTTACCGTCACTTTCAGACCTTCAAGAATCGTTTTATTATGATTACAGAGTTTATTGTATTTTTAATTGAGAATAATATTATACAATAAGATCTAAATAGATTTGCCTTGCCTTAATTTGTTCGACTTTTAAGTTTTCAAACTACAAACAAAGGTGCACCCTCTATTTCCTCACTCTTATATTTCGAGAGAGAGAGAAAGAGAGAGAGAGAGAGATAGAGAGTAGTCCGATACGATTTGAAAGAAACAGACGTGGCTTAAAGTTCATTCTGAGACACAGAAAACCGTCAGTATTAACATTGCCAACTTCCAAAATTCGAAAGCTGCTACTCAGGATTTCTCGACGGAGAAACTCAATAAATTTTGCAGACTTAGCTCGGGATTTTAACCTAGGACCTAGAGATCTACTGCTAGCCACTAGATCAACAAAATTTAATCGCACTATTGTCAAAACGTAGGACATAATATAAGCAGAGATCTAAAATTCTAAATCAAACTATTTCAGCAATTGTAATTTAAATATCACAATCAGTCCAACAGATAGAGTTACAAAAATAGTGTAGCAGATGTATAAAAAAACTATATAAAGTTTTTCTTAAAACGTAGCAGTTCCTAGTTTTTACCAGCAAAACTTTTCCTCCGAGATGTTCACGAAACGGTATGCTTAAAAAGGTATGTTTTCGAGTTTCTTCACGAAGGCATTCCCAGGAGATCATCTTCATAGTATTTCCACAACGACACAAATTCGTGTTGCTTTGAAAATCGAGAATTGTTTAGTCCACGAGGACGCAAACTTTTCCTTATTCTCTTCTAGTTAAAGTAATATATGTTAGTAATCTGTTTGTAACGAGTAACGCACTTTATTTACTAATATGGATAGATGATCATTTTGCAGGTTCAAAAACAAAAATAATTTTTTTTTTTCGCTTCCTGGATATTTTTTATTATATTGAGAATTCTAAAGAATTACAAAACTAGATACAACACTCGCTGAGTTTTTTTCGTCATTTCCTATCAGGTTGAGATGTCCTTTGTTCTTTTACACTAAGGTACTTATGGTAAATACTGCGTGTAATTTCATTTTTTTTTAAAAAGCGGCTATTTATTAAAAACATCCGGTACTCTCAGTTGTGTAGGTTTTCTTGTAAAAACCACAAGATAGATAAAACAATTGATTTAAAAATAAATGACATACAATTAAATAACAAAATAAGTTATCAATGAATAATTTTTTTAAACGTTTTCATTGCACAGGTTTAATGTGGAGTTTTTATATAACAATACGGTACAATTAGATATTTTTATTAAATTTCGTATTACGTCCGATACCGCATCGGTGTGTCTTGTCTATTTTATTTGTTTATTATATAGTACGGTGCCAATTTTGCGTTTATTTAATATATAGTTTTCGTTTTCTGTTTCTATTTAATGAAAAACTATACAAGAAAATTATTTAAAAATTATCATGTCCATGAAAAAAAAAGACCTGCGTTCCATTGTTAATTTTTTTAATTAGGTTGTGGTTGTGATTTCTGGGTTCTTTTATGGCCGCCAACTTGGTCTGAACCATTTGATGCACGTCATCAAACGGTTCAGACTTATAAAAGTCTATAAAAGTCAACCTATTATATGAATTTCCTTCCGTAACATCTAAATATTTAACAAGATTGTCTCATTGCTAATATTTATGTCCTAGATAAGATTAATACAAAACTTCCCGTCCCGGGTTGGGGAAATATATTTAAGCTAAAGAATACGGTAAAAAGCAACAAAATTATAGTGGTAATGTCAAATATAGTTGGTGGTAGGGCTCGTCATACATTTTACCGTCAAGTAGCTTAGTATAGTATATTAGTTACATAGTATTGTTGTGCTCCAGTTTGAAGGGTGAGTGAGCCAGTACTACGCACAGGGGACATAACATCTTAGTTTCCAATGTTGAAGTTTTATTGGCGATGTAAGGAATGGTTAATAAATAGAGCACGTAGCAAACCAAATTAAACCTTTTTATTTCGGTAATAAAATAATAGGAGACGAAACGGTTTTAGCATATATAGACTACTTTAAAGATGTATATCCGACTCTAAGATCAATAAAGATGCACGTGAAATTGTATTAGAAAAACAAAGATAAATCGATGAGTTACTTGTAATGATAAATTTAGTGAAACAAGTCGGCACAATAATAGAATATACGATATATGTTATAAGTATATATTATAAATCTTTCAAGCTTTCTTTCTTTTCTTTGTATTATAAATCTTTCGTCCTGAAGTTAAAGTTGAGTAGCAGTTCTTAAGCTCCTACATAACTCGGTCAACATGGTACTACTAGTTAACCCGACTGAACCTGTATCTATTGTCTAGTTATCTAGAATTATTAAATCAATTATAAAATAACAACCACAACAAAATGGTAACGCCCTAAGGCCTTCAGCTCAAGGCTGATCTTTCTTATTATACACAATAACAACAAGTATATTATTATTTTACAATCTGTGTTTTTATTGGGTATCGCGCCATTTCATTAAAATAATCTGAAAAACGCTAATAGAAACATCATCTCGTTTGATTAATTTCTGATAATTGAAATAGCAAAATAGATATATTATATCACATAATTAGACTGTTTATAAAAGATGACTGACTCTCTATTAACTGCTGTTCGGTACTTATCATAAGTATCAATTATAACGCGATCAGAATTGTCTCGTGACGCGCATTTCTGGTATTTAGAGAAGAGTATTAATTCGGAGGCCACGTTTCACGTCTCACGTTTGAGGCTGCTCAACCGCTGCCTAACCGAACCGGTGCGAGGATACGCACTCGCCTATCGAATATTATATACGCCAAGCAAAATAACGACAACTATGACAAAAACCTATGCTTTTATTTTAAAATTACACATACAATTTAAAAGAATACAAATCTACATTACTACAGGATTAATAGATTAATGTTAAAATATATTAAAATTTTAAAGTTGAAAATCTTTATCGTGACATCAGTTTTGAAAGTTAACAAGAAACCAAGATCGCAATAACCCTTGGGTGTATATTTACTGGGTGGATGTCGAAGGGTAACTCGTACAAATTACGCGAAGAGCGCAATACGACGAATCTATGAGTAGGTACTGTAAAAAAGCGGTAATTTTCGAGGCAGCATATGATTGAGGCGCAATTTTTACAAAACAGACGCGCCTTGAACCTTGATCTGCCTCTAATTTATGATTACAAGTAATCATTGCCAAAACAGTGGTACAGCACTACAATGTATTTGATATATTTTTCGTATTGTAATTTAGGTACAATAGGGATCTAGAATCATACTTAACAAGATTAAACGTTATTTTTGCCGGATAAGTCTCTCATAATATACCAAATTAAAAATTTATCTTTGCTTAGACTACGGAAATGATCCCTATGTTGGGTTTAACTGTATTCAACTGCCTATTATACCTGTAAATTAACCTCGAAGTATGAAACCTTACGAGGTAGTGGCTACTTCTAAAGGCTGCATATTTCGAGGACACAGGTAGAAAACATCGAAATGGATGGCTATTGGAAGAATTTATGTTTATAGGAAACCAATAATATATAAAATCTAAATATAAAGTATACGCGCTACGCACACGTAAGGGGTGGATTGAGGCGGTGAAGCCCTGAATGCATGCATGTATGCATGGACGTAAGAAATCATGCCGTTTACTTTCACGACATACGAGTCGGCTTTGTCTCCATGTCCCACCAACAGTTTATCATGAAAATTAGTTAATAGAAAATGGAAGACTTATTCGAGCAACCTAATAATTTAAAACAAATAAAAAAAATACAGAATCTCTGTATAATCTTATTCTCTGTGCGTAATAACAATGCTACCATATAGATCATCAATTAAGCATAAATATTAAATTAAGTAGGTAAAAAAAAATTAAAATCAAATTTCCTGTATCTGTTCTTTTCTTGACCAAAATCCTACAATAGTAGAAACGATAAGTAACACACACAGACACATACTCACACATAGACACTCTTATTATTTAACTTATAATATTCTTAACTATACGCTCCTACGTACACGAATATAGTTTTTATCTTATTTTAACTTCGGTAACACAGATTTAGGCAATATTCAGAGGGTTGCGAGTTTTTTGCGCGGTAATACATACAGATGACGAGTGTTAATGTGCGGTGTTTGCAAGGATGATGGTCTTGGCTTGACTATAGAATTTGGACATGGAGAAAGCTTTAATTTTGTAATTTTAGATAAAAAAAATATCAAACGCAATGACTTAATAACAGTTAATTTTGGGTCCATAGGCTATAGAAAATAGATTCTCTAAAAGTTTCGTTACTTTACATATGTATGTATACATGTCGTTGACCTTGCTCGATTGGGCGTTACCGATAAATTTGTCACGCAGAAACCTCAACGTCTCGTCCTGTACTAATTTGTCAGGTGACAAGGGGTTGCATCGCGATTTACGCGTACTGATTACGTAAAAAAAAAATCGTTAAATAGATATTCTGCAACATTAAGCCGAAGGACCCTCTAGTATCGTGGTACTTAAAAAAAATAACGAATTCAGAAGGTACTCAGCATATTTATTTCTATTACTTTTAATTTATTTTATATTTTATTTAAAACGAAGAGGAACTATATGTCATGTGGGTTAATATAGGATATATGATAGGGTAAATGAGAGGCTCTGTTCTTAAAGATTTACATATAACATACTATTTAAAATAGATTAAGTGTAGACTATAAAAAAATATTGTTAATAAACGTATAAATATTTTAAGTAACGGTTGTCAAAGCGTAGTTTCTGGCGTCTAGAGATTTTTTTTCTGCACGCTTTCATGTAAACAAATATTGTATGAACATACGTATATGTTTGTATGTCTAAGATAACATACGTCAAATTAGACACCTGAATTTTATGCCTGTTCCAAGAGTTAAGGACTTAAGGGGACTACATGAGCTAAATGCAAGTTTTATAATGGAAAAAAGTATATGATCCAATGCAGTAAACCAAATGAAAAAAATATATGATAATCTTCAGGATACATGCTAGTTATTTGTTATTTTGAAAACATGATGTAATTAATTTAGTACGATAGAAAAAAATCATAAAGTTACCTGTAAAAAAATTTTTTAACAAATAATAACTATACTTATATACATTCAATAATTCTGGTCTTTTGTCAGATTATTCTACAAGCAATATACTACTATACCTCTGTGTCACTTTTTTAGTAAAATCAATAGATTTTTATAAAATCAGATATTCTTATTTTCGAACAAAATGCGTACGCATGTGTGCGTAAACGCCGTGTACACTGTACAGAGTACAGACATTGCCGGCCGAGGCCTGATGCTATATACACGTGTTGATCTTTTCGCCGCATCATTACGTTACGAGATATTTTTTGTAATTTTAATTGTAAATTCAATGTTTCATGTTTTCTTATAATAAATATTATTCTTTCTTGTAAATAAATATATTAAGTTAAAATAGTGCAGTAGTAATTAGGCATTTGTTTTTTATTATGTTATTTGTTATAAATTTTATTTGTGTAAAAAAAAGTAAAGTCGTAACAAAAAAAAATGTATATGTTGTGAACCAGAGAACTAGAATATTTAAGTGTCATTTGTTCGTAATTCAAAAATTTTAATTTTTTTGTAACTTCCATATTGGATTGAATATAGCAGCAATTCATGAATCGTGCATTGTCATCGAGACTAAATATGTGTGCCAACTTTCAGCTCCATAGCTTCAGTGGAAGTGGGTGTAATATTGATTGCAAGATTCCAGGACATATGTACATACATTAATACATACAAGTGAAATTAAATAAAAGATTTTAATAAATTTTATTTATTATATATATAGATTCATCAAACTTTTATAAAATGTTAAAAAGTGGTATGTTTTAATATTTAGTATAAGAACTAATTGTGGTATTATAATATAAATAAAAGAAAAAAAGGTTAAAACTAACTGTCTATTTTATTGTATACAAAATATAAATAAAAATATTGTAAGTTTAATTAAATCAGTTTTATTTTATAATCATTTGTTCACTAACATCGAAAGAAATAAAAACAATTCTGTTGTCCTATCTATTTTTTATGAGATTTATGATTGATTTTACTTCACTCGTTTTGGCGCCATCTATTAGAATGTTTGAGCGTAACGTCGTTACCCAAAATCCTAAGCCTTAAGCCGTATCTTTTGTCTAAGTTTTTGAATGTTTAAATTTTTTATTATTAATTTAAGAGTGTATTACTTTTTATTGTAACTCAATAGTGCTGTAAATACCTGTAGTGGTGTATCACACTGCATTGGTCCATGTACTTTTGATTGCATTGTTTTTGTGAATGTGCCGATGGTGTTTCGAATAAATAAATAAATTATAATTGTAAACTGACCTGAAATAAATAAATAAAATTAACGCAAGGGAACTTTATCGCAGTTGTTTACTTAAATGATATAACTTACATAATGTACTACAATAATAAATCGTAGTAAAGCATGTACTGTCTTATTTAGTGATAACAAAACAGTATTATCGAATAAAATCACTTACGTATATCGCTAATCAGATCCGCCTCATCCGATCATATCGAGATATGATAAATTTACTCATTGGACTTTTAAGTGTAACTTGTTATTATTGTAAGCATATATCGTTTGTACGATAATGACTTATATATAATGAACGTCATGCAGAGATAATATTTCATGACCACTTCGGCAATCTCCAGTCACTGAGTGTTTGCGATACAAAGTTGTAGTGTGAACATGTATTGGCTCGCAATATTTTCTTGTCTTTTATATTCAGTACTTTGTGCTGATCCTGAATCTCGCTTAGTGCAGCTGGATCAGGGACCCGTGCGTGGATATAAAGATGTAAATGAAGGTGTATTTGTCTTCAACAGTATACCGTACGCCACAGCACCGACTGGACGGGACAGATTCAAGGTAATTTAACGCACAAAAATATAATTAATTTATATTTGACTAGGTATAATGTTAATGCAATGAATTGAATTAATCTATACATATAATAAAATTGGAGTGTCTGTTTGTAATATTAATATAACCACTTTTTACTAAAACGGTACATATGTACCGCGTATAAATATGCATTTAGCAAAAAAAACAAAATAACATTTTTTTTTATTTTTGTCTGTCTGTCTGTCTGTTTGTTCTGGCTAATCTCTGGAACGACTGGAGTGATTTTGACGGCACTTTCACTGGCAGAAAGCTGGTGTAATAAGAAGTAACTTAGGCTACAACTTGGATCACCATGGAGCGACCAAAACATTATCAGTTCATAAGCAAAAACGTAATATGCGAAAAAATATATAGACGTACATAAACAGACGAATTGAGACCTTCTTTTTTGTCTGTTAAAAATGAAGTCCACGGCTTTTGTAATTTTATTGGAAAGACAGTCATTAAATAAAACTATGAATGAGGAAATGTTGTAATTTATTATGAATTTGTAAATAATCTCATCATAATAATATAGGTATATGTAATTAAATAATATCGCCAATTATTTTACATTTTAACTTATTTTTAGCATATTTACAATATATATATATATTTTCATTATTATGAAATTTGATTAATGTGATGTCATCATGTAAAAAGAATTAAGTTAAATTTCGTGGGAAAACATTCGATACGAATTTCCATGAATGACAATAGAAATATATATAAAACATTAAATTTGAGAGAGCCGAGATGGCCCAGAGGTTAGAACGCGTGCATCTTAACCGATGATTTCGGGTTCAAACCCAGGCAGGCACCACTGAATTTTCATGTGCTTAATTTGTGTTTATAATTCGTCTCGTGCTCGGCGGTGAAGGGAAACATCGTGAGGAAACCTGCATGTGTCTAATTTCAACGAAATTCTGCCACATGTGTATTCCACCAACCCGCATTGGAGCAGCGTGGTGGAATATGCTCCATACCTTCTCCTCAACGGGAGAGGAGGCCTTAGCCCAGCAGTGGGAAATTTACTGGCTGATTATGTTATGTTATGTTATTAAATTTGCAACGTTGCTTTAAATTCGTATCCAACAATGAGCTGTGTTTTGCTGTCTGAAAATAACTATCGATTGGAAGACTTTAATCGAATAAACTATCGAATAACTTAAGCTTAATCTTTATGTACGACTGATTGATATAAACAATATTGAATATATATACGTATTCAGATTACAAGTTTAATTTATTTATTGCCGCCAAGCTTTCCTACTTTTTAGCCGACAGATTTATAATGTGTGTTTAGTAATGATGAATTATAACTAAAAGTCTAAGAGCCAGTGTTCCGCAGACTTACAGTATAGTAGCAAAATCCATATTAATGAGGGTTCCTAGAAGGGTGTGGCCAAGAAATCAAAAGACACAGCTAAGAAACTTTTATGTGGTCTGCCCGCATGTCAGAACCACCCTATACGTCTGCTTTTGTAAATATATTTATTTAATAATAATATCAATATCATATATAAATTTCAGCTTTGCTCAAATAACGCAAATTTGTATAGAATTTAAGGAGCTTTGAAAATATATAAAATATAATAGGAACCGGAATAAGTGTTTGCCATTAAATTTTTCTATATATTTTTGTAAAATATATTTTAAGAGATTAAAACGGCAGACATACATGTGATCTCGTTTTGAAAGTCAATTTTTATGCTTTCTCGGTTATATTGTTAGAAATAATGCATATTCATATCATCATACTTATTGAATAATAAGTATGATGCGATGATTTCTATTACAAATTAGCTAGATTATGTCCTAAAAACGGTTGTCGTAAAAATTACTATTATTTTTTCTAGGCTCCTCTACCACCACCAACCTGGTCTGAACCGTTTGAAGCTGTGGAAAAGAATATTAAATGCATACAAACCAATTATATGAATATAACTGGCAAAAATTCTCAAGAAGATTGTCTAATTGCCAACATTTACGTCCCAGAAAAAAATGATAGAAAACTTCCAGTCGTTGTTTACGTCCACGGCGGCGCTTATATTATAGGTTGGGGAAACTTATTGGAACCCAAACATTTAGTTAAAAGCAACAAAGTTATCGCGGTAACATTTAACTACAGATTAGGAGCACACGGATTCCTTTGTCTAGGTACAAAAGATGTGCCTGGTAATGCTGGTATGAAGGACCAAGTTGCATTACTGCGTTGGGTTAACAAAAATATTGCTAAATTTGGCGGTAATCCTGATGAAGTCACAATAGCAGGATATAGTGCCGGTTCATCCGCGGTAGATCTTCTAATGATATCAAAAATGGCACAAGGTTTATTTAAAAGGGTTATCCCAGAGAGTGGTGCAAATACCGCAGCGTTTAGTATCCAATCCGATCCCATTATGAACGCTAAGGAGTACGCAAAACTGATTAATTTCGAAAATGTAGAAGACTTCAACGCTTTAGAAGAATTTTACAAGACAGTATCCATTGAAGTATTAAATTCACCAAATGTCATGGAAAGGAAAGATTCTACTTTTTTGTTGTCTCCATGTGTGGAGCGTAATGCGGGTCAAGAACTATTTCTTGATGATAATCCAGTTCAGATATTAAAGTCTGGTAACTATAAAAAACTTCCCATGTTGTACGGATTTGCTGAAATGGAAGGATTATTCCGCATGCCTCTTTTTGAAGTTTGGAAGGATCAGATAAATGTAAAATTCTCAGATTTTCTCCCGCACGATTTAAAGTTCACTGATGAAAATGAAAAAGAACAAGTGGCAAACAAAATTAAACAATTTTACTTCGGTAATAAAATGGTAGGAGACGAAACGGTTCAAGGGTATATAGACTACTTCACAGATATTATTTTTGCATATCCAACACTAAGATCAATAAAGATGCACGTGGAAAATGGAAATAACCAAATATATTTATACGCGTACTCGTTTGTAGACAACGATAGCCCAATAATTCCACATACTAATATTCGTGGAGCAGATCATTGTTCTCAAACACAAGCCGTTTTAGATGGACTTTGGACCGAAAAGGATGAAAAATTAATTTCATCCGACTATAAGAAGATTAAATCAGTTGTAAGAGAATTATGGT
This sequence comes from Vanessa tameamea, assembly GCF_037043105.1. Lineage (NCBI taxonomy): Eukaryota > Metazoa > Arthropoda > Insecta > Lepidoptera > Nymphalidae > Vanessa > Vanessa tameamea. The sequence goes on along the minus strand of NC_087313.1, from coordinate 5,185,029 downwards.
TAAATTTTATGACAACTGGGTGAGTACTACTAAACTTATCTTGTTTACACCTTTCATTTAATTTAATGAAAAAATGTACGGTAGGTTACAAAATGTAATTTATTCATAAATGACAATAATCTAATTATATCTTGTGTATAAAATAATGTAAATAAAATTGAGATAATAAAGATCATATCAATATACTAAAATTAATCATCATCATTCATGATGATTAATTTACATATTTTATTGATGAGAACGGAGAATATAAAAGGGTATTGTTTCTTTTCCAGAAATCCAGTACCAGCTGGTTCTAAGCTACCAGCATGGCCGCCAGTGGGTACGGAGTGGTCACCACATATGTCTATTAATAGAACTTTAGAATTGAGAGGATCTTTGTTGAAGAAAAGGACGTTATTCTGGGAAGAAATTTACGATAAATATTATCGTTTCCCATTGGAACCAACAGCTCCTTTTTCCAAGAAAATTGAGCTTTAAGGATTCAGAGAATTTGTATCATAAAATCATAGATATTTTGACAATGAATTAAGTTGCCAAAAAATAAACAGGTAATACGACGGTGTTTTTTAGTAAATGTTTTTATATTTTATATAACTTGTCTTTCATCCTGTTGTAATATTTAAGAACTAGTCCTATATATCTCGTTAAATAAAGGAGAAGGGTCGAAGCTTAATCCACTATGCTCTTTCTTTATCCGAGTGTCGAAATTAATTCCGTCACATATAGGGTTTTTCACATATATTATATTATTTTAAGTATATTATTACCAAGTGTGAACCTTATAATTGCATGTGAGAGAATAGAAGACAAAATAAATAGTAAAACCAATTTATATACATTTACATACACAAGGAAAGTGTCCTAAGTATTACTATTATTTCTCATTCAAGACAATGATCTTTCCCATTTTATCAATCTAATAATAGGTGTATCACGTATTACAATTCGTAACAAATGTCTATTGCAATAATGTGTTCTTATTTAAAATTCTCAAATTATTAATTATTTTTTTAACAGCATGTAAAATGTCCTACAGCTGGACTAAGGCCTCCTCTGTTATACCACCACGCTGTTGCAATGCGGTTTGCTGCATACATATGTGCACTGAACTCAAAATAAATTATAAACACAAAATAAGCACGTGAAAATTCAGTGGTGCTTGCTTGGGTTTGGACCTGCATTCATTGGTTAAGATGGACGCCTTCAAACCCATGTACCATCTCGGCTCCTGCTGATATATTAACATTATATATAAAAATATATTTTTATTATTACGGGATTAGTTATCCTAGTTGTAGACACAATTTACTACTACAAAGTATAGGTGGTATAGAGATTTTATGATGGGCGCCCTTAACGTATATTTTAACACATTCTCATATACCTGATAGCTTGTTCAGAATTTCTTAAATTATATCTGTTCTAACTCATAGATACATCTTGGTTATTTTCAAACAATACCTTCCTTGAATTAAATTCTAGAATGAATCTAAATACTTATTTATTTTCATAATTTTTTTTTTAATTGTACACTGTACAAATTGAGACGTGTGGAATGGTGGCAAGATGGCTAGCAGCATTTCTCCGTTTAAATTAAATTCCGATCTTTTTGGCAAAAAATGAACCAGCCCTTTTGCCTCTAAAGGTCAAATTTTATCAAATTGAGTTTAAATTTTAACATACATTAGAACTAATTGTATTTTCGCCAAAATTAGTTTGGAAGGTGAGCTGTAACATTGGCAAACATAAGGGTAATTAATATTCAGGCAGATAAGAGGAGAATTCGATAAGCATGACCAATCTGAGGAGTTAAAACCATTTTTTATATCAAATTTAAGTAACACCTCGGTCTAGTTTCCTTTTATAAAGGTATAAACAGAACGTACTTCTGCTTCAAAGTCACATACAATTAACAGAAATTTTGTTATATATGTTATAACGTAACAAATAACATAAAAAAGATGAACTTTCCTTACCAGGTGGATACATTGCATAGTCAAGTTAGGTTAGCTGAGTTACTCATAAGATCTATAAGATGTTGTAGTTGGATACCGTCAAAACCAATAGCAACACTGCTTGAGAATTATATAAATGTGGTGTCCTCATCTTTAACCTAAAAATGTTCTGAATAGGGGAACTGAAACATACTAATGCTCGTTTGTTCAAAGGATGATTTTCATGAAATTGAAAGTATCTATAATTAGCCAGTTAGATAAATTACGATACGATGTTAAGCCTTAGATTGGTTGCTTTGTTTAAAATATTTAATTTAATAAGCAAATGTTATGAACCAATACGAATAACGAACATAGCTTCTACGTGTATTGATAATGAGTTTTGTCATTGTGAAATATTTGATGTGTCTTTTAGAAATATAAAATCCTTTTTATCCAAATATATAATTTGTATTAATCATCCGGATATCATTTATAATAGCTGGTCAAAGTCAGGCAAAGTCGTAAATACAGTCTTGGCCGAGGACCGACTCCTTGTGGGATAATTAATAAAAATGGCGTATACCATTTCAAAACCAAGCCCCTCTGCAAACAAATAAAATATATGGAAATAATTTTCAATCAATCTAACAGAGCTAGTAGATACAGGGATCTTAGAGAAGTTCTCAATTTTGAACTCAGAATTGTAGGGCCTCAACTGTTTTCGATAGAAATATAAACCTCCATGTCATTACAATACACTTCCAATAAATATCTTAGGCAGATATAAGATATCCCAGAAGACAGATGCGCAAATGGATCTTGAAAATAGATATTCGACAGGTATACTTCCAATTTCTCCATCACATATGACAACATCGCATTTCAGGTGATTCTGCATTTAATAGCACTCCCCTTTGGCCTGTTGATATGTAAATTTATTTGTTTTTGTGAATCGAATTTACAAATTCCAGGGGCCGCCTAAGGTGCAGACAAAAGCAGATATCTTTGAAAGAAATGCAGTTATTTCTAGGGAAATAGTGAGTCACCGTTCTGCACATAGCACTACACAAATTTCTTGACATTGGAAATCATGTAGCTAGGTTTCTTGCTAAAATCCTCTTATAACGATAAGCACACATATAAGACTATACTAGTGCATAAATCATTTCAAGCTACTGTTTATTTTTGTTTATTTGCGCAACAAGTGTAGCTTGATAAACGTGCAAGCTGCAACCTAACAAATGCCCTATTTGGGATACTAAGATTTAAATGGTTAAAACAAACACTTAATTTAAGCATACTACTAAAAATCTCAAGGCGAATAAATTTAATAATATAATTCTATAATCATTTACTACTTTTATTGGAGATTTCAGAAGAAAACCTTATCCTATCGTCAATTGAAATTATTTTATGGCACGGGGTTAAAAACTGATACTGACATAAATATCAACTAAAAAAGTTTTAAGTGGTAGTGCCACACTGCATACCTTCGGGTTGCAGCCGAACGAGCCGGCACGCCTGGGGAAGTACCACTCTCTCACTTAAAACCGGCGTAAAGTGGTAGCTATGCTACCGCATTTCGTCTGGTATGTGAGAGTCTCGGAGGCCCGATCCCCCCCAAACATGATGGTTGGTTTTGAATTTGGTTACATTACCCCAGGAGGGTACCATCAGCGACTGCGGTGGAGAATCCCTCTCTGGGCATCCATGCTCAGGACATACACCACCTGATCAGGGATGCCCAGGCTACCCTCCGAATTCTGGGGGGGGGGGGGGGCAATTTTGCGCTCGCCACTGTTCGGGGCAAGCGGAGCAGGTATCATATGGCAACCCCTACCACCCTCACTGTGAACTTCCGTAACATAAGGGGACTCAACTCCAACTTGAACGCCGTTCACTTTCACCTTGAGACGGCGAAGCTGGCCTTGCTCTTTCTTACCGAGACCCAGATATCCTCTCCTGCTTATACGACTTTTCTTTCCTACCCCGGGTTTAAATTGGAACATTCCTTTATACCACGAGCTGGGGTGTGCGTTTACGTCAGAGATGATATCTGCTCTCGACGCCTCAACAGCCTTGAAGGGCAGGACCTATCGATTATCTGGCTGCGTGTAGATCGCGACGACCATCCGCGAATCTACGTGTGCCTTTATAGGTCCCATAGCGGTAATGCCGAAACCGACCGACTGGTCGAACACGTCCAAATTCTACAGATTCCGTGCTGCAGCAGATCCCATCCGCAGAGATCGTAATTCTTGGCGATTTTAATGCCCACCATGCCGAATGGCTTGGACCACGCACTACCGATTATGCGGGTAGATTTGTTCTCGACTTCGCTTTAGCATATGATCTGACACAACTGGTCACCTCGCCAACGCGAATACCAGACGTGAAGAATCATACACTGTAATGGAGTCCATTATAAACTGCCAGCTCCTGCGGTACCTAGAGGAGTACCAGCTGATTAGCGACCGCCAGTACGGTTTCCGTCGGGGTTGCTCAGCCGGTGATCTTCTAGTTTACCTTACTCATAGATGGGCGGAAGCAGTTGAGAGCAAGGGGGAGGCATTAGCAGCCAGTTTGGACATAGCGAAGGCCTTCGATCGCGTGTGGCACAAAGCGCTTCTTTCGAAGCTTCCTTCCTATGGGCTTCCCGGGAAATTATGCAATTGTATTTGGTCGTTATCGATGGTGCATGCTCCGACCAAAAATTCTTCAATGCTGGTGTTCCACAAGGCTGCGTTCTATCACCCATTCTGTTTCTTCTGATTATCAATGACTTGTTGCAAATCAGTAACATTCACTGCTATGCAGACGACAGTACCGTAGACACCTCATACACCGGCCGTGCTAATATTTCTCGGGAAAACATCGAAGAAAACCGGAACAAACTTGTGTCTGAAATCGAGTCTTCGTTAAACAAAGTCTTGAACTGGGGCCGGCTAAACCTAGTCCACTTCAACCCCAAAAAGACGTCAAATATCACCACTTAATAACGTTAATCAGATCCACCAGAAAGCGCAAAAATTTGTTTACATTCGACTTTGAATGTTACTGTTTTTTTTTTTTAAATATCTACTTCGCAAATCTTTAGTCACTGAGTGTTCGCGATACAAAGCTGTAGTGTGAACATGTATTGGCTCACAATATTTTCTTGTCTTTTATATTCAGTACTTTGTGCTGATTCTGAATCTCGCTTAGTTCAGCTTGATCAGGGCCACGTGCGCGGATATAAAGATATAAATGAAGGTGTATTTGTCTTCAATAGTACCGTACGCCGCAGCACCGACTGGACGAGACAGATTCAAGGTAATTGGCACTAGTCCTGTTTGCCCCGAGTGGAAATTCAGCACTGATAATGTGGTACAATATATATGATAAGTATTTTTTTAATTGTAACGTATCGTATATGTATATATCGTACCCATAACAATAACCTTAATTTGCAAGACCAAATTTTATTAGTATATGCTATTCACCTATTGGGCGCACACATTGACACAAACAGAAAATGTCTCACCGTGTTTCCAATGTGTGCACGTGTGTGGGTAAAAAAAAATGACCATAGAAAGTCTATGGTAAGCAGATTAATCGGGATTTTTAAGGATTTGTCAGTTTATATATGTAAGGATTAAAGATTATAGAATATCGTACCAAAACAAGTTTGGGTTTTATATATTACATCTTAGCTTTAAGATATTTTGCGTTATACATTCAAACACTAGCTTCGGAGTATCCATCAATTCTAGTGCCATAGTTGTCGCCTAAAAAGTTGGCATACTGAAGAAGATTAAGTGCTACTTTTATCCAGAGGAGCTTTTCGAATTATAATATGAAAACAGACGACTTTAACGCTGCTTTATCGATAAGGCTTAATCTAAATGCATCATTTAGTTATCCGCCCCCCTCAACTCACACGCAGCCTTGGGCAGGTGCAGTTGTTAGGTACCCTATTTTCTTTTCTGTTTCCCTGAGAAGTTAAGACGTGTAAGCTTAACAAATAAATAAACAAATTAACTTTGTTTGTTTGTTTGTTTGTTCTTAGCTCACGGACGGGTCACAACTGACCACGAAATTCGTCTCAGCATGAGTACGGTTTATGTGCCGAAACTACCTACGGCGTGTAGGCGTTCCATTGGATTAAGAGAGTGTGCATACTACATACATATTATATTCATTACATACCCTGCGTAACTTGCTGTTCTCCGTTATGGATGGTCGCCGCGTAATGAATGAAATCAGTCAGGACATCATCATGATTCTACAGATCACATTACGGAGATTTAACTTCATCTTAAATTCAAAATCGGAGAACTGGATGTTGGTGTAGTTTCCCCTTCTAGGTCACTGTGATATCTCACTTATTTACTGAACAGCTATTCTTTACATCATAGTTTTTGTGTTCGATATAAGTGGCATAAACTAGCATTTTAATATAAAACCATGATGATAAAATATATAGGATTATTTGTCAAAGATCTAAATCATTTCATGCTAATTATTATTGATAGATTTAATTAATAATCTGAATCATATGTTGTGATTTACAGCGCACGGGAGATCTATCGTAACTAATGATAATAATATACTAATAATAGCCTTTATTCGCAGAGTCTTATAAATAGTTATAATCTAATTAATTTAATTCATTAGTAGTATTTAAAATTCCTCAGCAACCAGTTTGATCGACAAGTTATGTTGCGACACCTGTCGGTCTCCCCAAGTTTCTTCTATTCTCATCAGATATTCAACTGCCAAACAGCAGTACTCAGTATTGTTGCGTTCCGGTTTAAAGTGCGAGTGAGCCACTACAGGCACATAACATCATAGTTCTCAAGGTTGGTGGCGCATTGGCGATGCGTCATTGTTCATGGGCGATGGTGACTACTTACCATTAGGTGGCCCATATGCTCGTCCGCGAAACAATAAAATTAAAAAAAAAAATCATCTCTGTTTGAGCTACCTTTCTCTAATCTTTTGGTAGGTCATCTTTCCATCTTTTGATTTGACGTCCTTTTTGTCTTTTTCGTTCCTAGGATACTATTCCATTAAATCTTTCGTCCATGTCCCTTTATTTGTTCTCATAATATGACCAGTCCAGTTCCATTTCTGGTTTCTAATCTTTAATAAAATATCTCTCAAGTTCGTCCTTTTCCTTATTTTCGTCGTCCACCTGTCACGTAGCCTTTTATGTGACGTAACTACTCACTATTAAATACAAAAACTAGCGTCAGAGAAAACAACCATAACCTCAAAGTAATTTTTTGGAAATTTTACTGTTATGTTTTCTAAACAAATGTTGTCTATAATAGTAGGTAGGTAGTAATTTAGTTTCGAAAGGATGATAGTGTTTTACAAATAATACGATTATGAGACCTAACTAAAAATTATAAACAGGCTGCTAATCTTCAATTAAAATCAAACATATATTTTCGATAAACTAGAAGGTATACTCTACGTATCAAATAAAAACAAAGCAAAACATATGTTTTTGTTTCGAAATTATTTTTTTCTGAGAAGTGCGATTCTGTTAGAATTTACTTTGTCTCACTCGTAGCACTTGTCTTATGTTTATAGGTCTCATACAATAAATTTACTGAATTTAGTGTTGACGCGGGTTTATGTGGATAAACCCACGTCAACACTAAATTCAGTAAATTCACTATAAGAAGAAATTCGAAACTCATCGCTGAACAGGAGCATGATATTTCAAAATGTGATTTGCGACTTTGATTAGAATAATAATAAAATTCAGAGATTATACGCATCAAAATGACGTATCGGCTAAGGCGGCCAACAACGTGTCATGAGTGATCTTTTGTATCATAATCGCGTCACCCACAGCTGCTATACTGTGTTCTTCTTGCACCAAATAGTACACTTAATGTATTTTTACAGCACATCTACGGCCCGATTTTTAAAATTTAATGCTTGGCAATACAAATTCATGATTTTTTTCACAGAGACAATATCATATTAATCATATTAAACACTACCACCGGTTCGGAAAAGGAAACAGTCCTGAGAAGAACCGGCGAACGAAACTCAGCGGGTCTTTTTTTTTGTCAAACTAATTAAATACATATATTGAATATGAATAGAAGTAGCCAGGAGGCGATCGTTTCATTCTCAAGGTGTGCTATCAATCATAAACTCACTAATTGTATAGTAGCGTTTCGCAACAAGCGTTCCTTAATATATTTTTTTAATTTGGCAACAGAAGCATTTTGAACGCTTTCTGGGATCCTGTTGTAGAACCGTATACATTGCCCCACAAAAGAGTTCTGACTCTATGCAGTCGAGTAACAGGAGTAACAAGTTCTCATAAAATCATTAATATTTTTCCGTTCATACAAAACATTACAGAATATATATTGAGAAGCAACAGTTAATATCTCGATATCTTTAAATTTATACCTTAATGATTTTTTGGCTCCTAGCTTGCGCGAATAGCCCTTTTCTGTAGCAAAAATATAGTATGCATAGCGGCTGCGTTACCCCAAAGCATAATACCGTAAGACATTATACTGTGAAAGTAACTCAAATATACTAAGCGAGCCGTATCAACATCGGTAAATAATCTAATTTTTTTGACCACAAATGCTGCAGAACTCACTCTACTCGCCAATCCGTTAATATGGAGGACCCATTGAAATTTGGCATCAACAGTAAGGCCAAGAAATTCAGTTGATTCAACTGGATCCATCGATTCCCTATTGATAAGTACACCAGCTTTTACATTTTGCACATTTGGTATACTAAATTTTAATTTTTTTGTTATTCAGCCTAAGATTATTTTCGCTAAACCAGTGTTCTATATCAGTGATAGCATTGTTTACATCGTCATACTGTACCTGTTTTCCATTAATTTTAAAAACCTAAGAGATATCATCAGCAATCAATACTATATCATGTTTGTTTCCAACGAGAAAGGGCAAGTCATTTATGTATATGAGGAATAGAAAAGGTCCAACAATTGATCCTTGAGAGACCCCCATACCAACTGAGACCCCAGGAGACCTTTTCCCTTTAACGTCAACCCTCTGAATTCTATTGTTAAGAAGGTCGAGCGCACATTCTCTAATTTCATAGTAATATAATTTCCTGACCAGGGTTTCATGTTGAAAACAATCAAAGGCTTTGGATAAGTCGCAGAAAATCCATAAGGCATCCTGCGGCTTCTCCCAGGCTTCATAGATATTCCTTATAAGCTCGATACCTGCGTTGGTAGTCGAGCGACCCCTCGTTAATCCAAATTGTTTTCTATGAAGCAGATTGAGTCTATTGAAGTATGCTAATAATTGATTTAGAGTATTTTTTTCAAATATTTTGCTGAGGGTAAGTAGTATTGAGATTGGCCTATAGTTGTTGGGGTCTGAAGAACCACCAGATTTAAATATTGGAATGACTTTACTATGTTTCATCAGGTCGGGAAATATACCACGTTGAACACTACTATTAAATATTATTGCAAGATAAGGTGCAATCACATCAATAATTCAATTTATCACCTTAACAGAAATACCCCATAGATCAGCAATCAAAGCGCGATTGATACAAAACTTCTAGTCGTTTAGGTACACGGTGGAGGTTATATTATAGGTTTGGGAAACATGTTAAAGCCTAAACATTTCAAAGTCTGGTAATTATAAAAAACTTCCCATGTTGTACGGTTTTACTGAATCGGAAGGATTATTCCGTATGCCTCTTTTTGATGTTTGGAATGATCGGATGAATTTAAAATTCTCAGATTTTCCCCCGCACTGTTTAAAGTACACTGATGAAAATGAAAAAGTGCAAGTAGCAAACAAAATTAAACATTTTAATTTCGGTAATAAAATGGTAGGAAAGGAAACGGTTCTAGAGTATATCGATTACTTCACAGATGTTATTTTTACATATCCAACATTGCGATTAGTAAAGATGCACGTGGAAAATAGAAATAACCAAATAATCAATAACATTTTAGAAATGAGATAATCTTTATTGAAGAAACGGATGTTATTCTGGAATGAAATCTACAGTAATAACTATGGGTTTCCATTGAAAATAGCACGACCAATCACAAAAAGTCTAAACTTTGAGGAATCAGAGAATTTGTATAAGCGAAAATAAACATATATATATATATACGACTTCATTTATTAGAATGACAATAACACACAACGTGATTAACGTTTTAAAGATTGTCAGTTGGGAGACGTTAATTGTAAGAAATATAAGACGGGTAAGTATTTTGTTACACAGCCCAAAGATGGAAATATAATGCTTTAATGGTGTATTTGTCAGTGTGTGTGTGTTCCTTTGTTGAGTGAGGCACTTGGTATCTTGGTCTTTGAATAGCGCCAGCGCCAGACGTGCGTACTGACTGAATTAGTAAAATCAACATGTCGGAAAACAATAGTAATCGTTTAGATGGCTATATATATATATGAAATGATTTAAAATATTCTTTTTCTTTTAACGTTCCCCAGTAAGAAGTCGACTGGATTTAAGTCCGGTGAACGGGCTGCCCACGAAATTGGACCAGATCTTTCTATCCATCTACCCCGGTATTCTACATCGAGAAACTCTCTGACTGAGCGAGTATAATGTGCTGGGCAGTCGTCTTGTTGAAACTGAATGACCCAATAATTTTTCTGTTTAATATTCCGGTCCACATATTTATTTTAAAGCGATACTGAGATTGATCTTCTCGCATTAAATGTGGATTTCCCAATGCCACTCGTGCAACTCGTGTACTCACTGTTAAATGGTCGAAACAATTTACTCTAGAAAAAAGCTAGGTTCGTTAGAAACGTTCATACGATAAATCCAGATCTCAACACAAATAAGTCCAATAAACAAGCTAAAATTGTACGTACGAAATCAACCCGAATACAGAAAGATGCGTAGTGAACGAAGAAGTGTAACGTAAACGTACTAAAGTATAACACAAAATGGTAGAGAGTAGTAACGGTAAATGACATCATGGTGGCGTCACTATCTGTCTCGATCACACACGGCACTATAGTGTCTCTATATTATAGCATTCATAGTCAAACGCGGTCCATAGCGATTTAAGTGATAAAAATAATTAACTTTCAATTGGTTTACATTTTTTTCAATTCAATTAGACTACACCTAATTTTAGGTGTAGTCTAATTGAACTATCTAGGTGTCTACTAAGTGTAGTACCATTTTAGAATTCAGACTAAATGCGCCATCTTTTAAAGCCACTTGCCAAAAGAGCGTAGTACATTTGTTTTACAAGACAGTCACATAAAGATGGATGATGTAATCTTTTTTGCGCAATGGTTGCGCAATAAAATGATGTTTTTCTAAAACTGAGGCATAATTGTATCGGTTTTAGATTACAATTTACAATGAATAACCGATTCACGGACCCGTTACAAAAAAAAAAAATCAAAACATGGTCAAGATTCGTGGTCACACAGCTTGAAAGACTGTCACAGGATGTCAATTTCTCGATTTTTTTAAAAAGCCAATATTTTTTAAAATTATTTTTTTCTTACTTTTTGATAACCCAAATCAATTGGCCTATCGCCCATTGCCGGCTTGACGTTGATTTCTAGGACACCCTGTATATATTTTTTTAAATTTCTTTTTATTAAATGTTTTGTGCCTTTCATCACAAACAAATAAATTGAAGCGCTTGAGTAGTATTATATAGTTCGTTTACAGTTCTTTTACCTCTGGCTATTAAGTTGACTAACTTTTGCAATGTGTTGCTATAGCTAGTTTCTAAAAATCCTTTGTATAAAATTAGGAAATCGTGATAGATGAGGGAATATTTGTTGGTAGTGGCAGAAATATATGAAGCTGTCACCTACGGGCCATCCATCTGTGTATCACGCGTAGGCGGGGCGTGGCGTGTGATATATATAATGATATCTGTACCAATGCTCCTATACCTTGTATAATCATAAACATATTATTGTAACTATATAATTGTTTTTTGGTAATAAATAAAAACAAGTACGGATTGTCAAACCTTTTATTTAGAATAAGAATGATCTAAATGGTCATCATCAGAAGAGAACGAATAATCAGAATGAATCAGACGAATAAGTGCTATCAGGCTCAGTATCCGAGCCATCGTTTACTTGTGTAATATTTTTTTTCAATTTCATCGTCTAGGTTTTAAGTCAATATCGATCTTTAACTCTGCAAAAAGTTTCGTTAAAGTTGGAACCTCTTTCCTGAGTGCGTACACTTAGTGTATTTTATTTCTAACTTCACAAAGATCAAAGTCGTCTATCTGTATTACTTTTTAGTAAATGTGTTGTTTTCTCGGTTTAGAGATTTTTCGAGACGTGGAAGCAGCAATTTTACCGTCTTTAGTAATGGTACTGATGATTTTCTCAGACAAACCTGAAATTTAAAAAGCCTTAATTAATAAACTTACAACATTTAATTTACACTCACACATAATGGTACCGTTCACCATTAAATTAATGATTTCACTTGTACGCACTTAGAATATACTTTTACTAGATATAGTTTGTGCCGTGGATGGAAAGTGACTAATACATGATCCACATTGGTTCAAATCTATTCATTTGTAAAAATTTTAATTTTATGTAATAATCGTTAATCTTAAATAATAACATTTCACTAAAGTGGAGAATTATTTTTCAACATATGGGAATTGTTTAATAGCAGGTAACATTATTTTACATACCAGTCATGGCAGCTACCCGTTTCAAACACAATTACAGGACCTTTACTAGCAACCTTTTTTGGTACGATTAAATGTAATTAATCACTAAATTTATCATATAACTCGAGGAGCTCCTAACGCGCAGCCTCTGATAGATGTCAGAGGCAAAATAACTGTGAACTAGTGCTGGGAGTTTTTTTCAGAAACGGTTTTAAGAACTAGTTATTTTATAAAGAACGAACGAACTGTTTCTTGATTATAGGACATATAGCTTTAAAACGAACGAGACGACACTCGGCATCGGCGGCCGTCGTTTTGGTACTGCTTCGCGGAACGTTTTCGATCACGTGTAACTGACTAAACACTCTATTTTGATCGCCGTAAGGACTACTATTGTATGAATATTAAACCAGTTATAAGAAACTACTTTGGATTTGAAGTAACGAATATGCTACAATGAATCTTTTTCCTAAAGAAATACAACACAAATTTGGTTGTAGAAGAATCAATAAAAATTACGAAACAAAAAAAATTTTTTTATTAAAAATTTAGTATTGGCTGCTTATTAATATTATTAATCGGGTAATCCTCAGCCGTAATAGTTGAAATTACAAATAATTTAAAAATATTTCTTAACTTTTTTTTTTAAATGCAAATAAGAACGGAGTGTTTATGAGAATTAATCCACATAAATTATAAAGTCGACTATTTGCATAATTATATAATATGACTCCAGCGTTGAATATACATTATTTCAGTAAAGTTTTTTTTATAACCGTTTCAAAGTACTGTTTTGTAAATGTAAAAAACTGGTTCATTTCATTTTACGTAAAATCAGGAATGACCCAGCGGCAGCACTACTGTGAAGTGTGAACAGACTGTAGTTGGATAACTGGTTTACCGGCTTCACCGCTAGCGTCATTTTATTCATTCGCGTGTTTGCGTTCCATGTGTCAAGCAAAGTGTGCCGTGCAAAAATGTATTGGCTTGTGATTATTAACTTAAGTCTATTTTCCTTAGTCCTGTGTGATGACCCTCCATCTCGTTTGGTGTATTTGAGTCAAGGCCCCGTCCGTGGATATAAGGATTTAGATTTAGACCTTTTTGTATTTTATGGCATACCTTACGCTAAAGCACCAACTGGTTATGAAAAATTCAAGGTAACCTAAAAACATATAACTTTTTTACAAATATATATGACAATATCGTTTAAGATATTAAATAATTAACGTTAAGTGTACTATATTATGATATTTAGTATAGGTTCTATAAATAATCAGTTTTTGTTGATATTTTCCTGATAAACCAGTGTCGAGTGTCAGCAAATATTTAAATGAAAATGAATCAATAAAAGTAGGTATCTATATCTGACTAATACAAAAACTTATTATTGAGGTTAACTATTAATCGATTTAAATCACTGAAGAGATTTAGTGATTAATTTTATCTATAACTAGCGACATGCCCCGGCTTCGCACGGGTGCAAATTATTAATAAAGACAATCATATGATCACTTATACCGTATACACTTTTGAACATCATAGTACATTTTGGAACATCATAGCTTTATACCAGTGAAAAATATTTAGAATTGGATTGGATATAACGGTTTTACCAAAATTCATGAATTTCCATTAATATCATAAATTAAGTTAAAACGGCATAACAAATATTGCTAATATTTCATACAAGGGGTCTTAGGATTAGTAATAACACACAGGTTTTTGTCATTGTCGTTGTTGTATATCGTCAGGTCCTACTCCTTGATGCTGTCCTATATATTTGTTGGTTTACCACAACTGCGTACCTTGTCGATCCATTTGATTCCTGGAAGTATTATATATAAGTACGTCACAAAGGTTCGCCTCGCTTTCACTGTGACCGGCTGCTTCCGCCATTTGTAATATCTTATCTTCTAATGTGAGCTGAGTCTCGCACTCTGGTCACATTAGAAGATATATTTTTTTCTATGTTTTTACTTGGTGGTAGGGCTCGCCTGGGTAGGTACCACGCACTCATCAGATATTCTACCGTCAAACAACAGTACTCAGTATTGTTGTGTTCCGGTTTGAAGGGTGATTGAGCCAGTGTAACTACAGACACAAGAGACATAACATCTTAGTTCCCAAGGTTCTAGCGCTATTGTATATGGCCCATAATATGCTCGTCCGCCCACCTATGCCATAAAAAAATGGTGTCATATTTTCGTCGGTTTCGAGGATATCATTTTTCGCATTATAGGTAATCATATAGAGAGTGCATCTTGGGAAAAACGCTTAAGAAACACGATTAACTTTTCGTTTACTCTTAGTCATATTGATGACAACATTTTTAATTGTATTATTAAATATTAAATGACTGTCTTTTGCTATATCTTAGTGATTCGATGTTAGAAGTAATTAAGTAGTTAATATTATATTAGAATAAGTAGAATATATTATATTTTTTGTGTTTTTCGCGAATTAGTCGTATTCATTTTTATCCTTATAATCAATGGAACGCGTGGAACTAATATCGAGTTTCTATTTTTACAATGTGTGCGTCGCAGCGCTAATACGTGCGGCGAGTGTTTATGTAGGGTTGCCAGGGTAATGAAAAAAGTTTCACACTTACCTTATGAAATCTTATTTTTGTCTAATATTGCAATTGAGTAATATTCTAAAATTATCGAATCTTATCAAATTTTAATTATATATATATAGTAAATTAAACATATATATGAATATAAAAGCTGATTATAAAAAACGAAAATAAATGCACGTTTTTATGTACTCGCGTTAGAAGTTATTCGGTGTAATTAAAAATAAATAATAATATTTTTTTGTAATAATAATATTTGTATTCTTTTTTTACCATTACTATAACACTAATTTAAACATTCACAATTCAGTTTTTGTAATAAAATAAAACATGTTTTACAAAAAACATGAAGTGTGAAGTTGTCTTGACAGTGACAGAAAAAATATGTTTGTCTGGAAATAAAACATTGAATGTTTATTATTAGTTATCGATTTCTAGATTTAACCAAAAATCGAGATGCCTTGAATTACCTCGTAATGTAACTATTTCAATTGCTTACCGGGTGCATTTTAAATAGTTGCGGTAACATTTAAAATAAGTATTTTTAGTATTTCCTTTAGAATTTTAACCATAATAGCTCAAAACACTTGAATGTTTATTGTTGTATTGCATGTGGAATTAGCAGGGAATGACAAAATATAGTTTAAAATAGCATTTCAAAATTTTCACTGCATAAATGTGTCTTCATAATGAGCGAGAGGCACTTGTCCTATTAATAAAATATGCCTCCATTAAATATTTAATCTATTAAATCATAGGTTAAAACTATTTTCAAATCACAGAATTAAAGTTCCAAATACTACTTTTTATAAAATATTGGAGAAAATACGTAATAAGTCTTAGTAACTCAATAATTAATGAAATAGTGAAAGAATATAAATTACTCAAAAATCTAATCCAATACTCATCCTTGCTTGAGCAATAATGAGAAAAACGAGAATTGGGGCCAATAGTTCCTTTAAATCGTGAAAACTTTACTGGTCACTCAGTAATCTGTATTATACTACGCTCGTTATGCTACGTTATTAAATTCACAATAATATTTAGGTACATGTATAATAATCATTGTGATTTTGTTCTTGTCGAGCCATACAAAACCTGGTGCAAAGGCCTGTTCGTGTTTTTTTTTCCTATTATTTTGTACAGATTAATATTAACCCACTCTCAAGGAAAAATATTTGAATGTAATCTGACAACACCAAGCGATATTCATTATCACTAGTAGTATATAAAAGTTACATTTACTTATGAAACGACATTAAGTCATCTTTATTTTAATTTTCGAGAACAGTTTTTACAGAATTTGTTTTTACAGAAGACGGCAAAATTAATAATTAAAGTGACAACACTTTTAAACGTTTAAAAAATAATGGGTCGTTTCGTATTAAAAGGAATGTGTATTCGCTCCATCTGCCTTTTGTTATAATCTGAGAGAATATATAAAACTTACATAATCTATTAAATTATGATATCTATCTTCCTCGACTTTGGTTTGTCGCAGTCACAGAAAAAGCTATTAAATTATTGGTTTTTTTTTTATTATATATTAATTGATCACACCTTACACAATTATTTTGTAATTTTATTTGTCTCTGTCGGTAATATATAGATACAATTTTTTAAATTGTGCCATGAACTTGACACACACAGACATAAATGCTTGCGTGGTATCTTTCAGTTTTTTTTTTCTACGTAAAGGTTTATTATATATTAATGTACATTAAACAATAAAAAAGTCATTGGAACACTTTAGAATTACATTTTTATAATAGTATAAATGCTATAAGCAAAATAGTATGAAATTTATTTAATCTATATAAATGTATCACTAATTTTATTTCGTAATATTTTTAATGATTTAATCTTTCTGTGGTTTCCCCATATTAGGTAATCATTATACTACGATATTAACGAAGACCTGCTTTAATGTCGTAAAGATATGTTTATGTTTATTTTGTTTTAATTTGTCTTGATGAACAGACATAATTGAAAGACAAAACTAAAAGACGGAGGATGGCTTTTATCAATAGGTGACGCACATTGTAGACGGATGCTTCGCTAGACTGCTAGTAACAAAACACTGTTTTTATATACATTATAATTAACGTAATAAAAATGTTTTCTGGCCATAAATTTCAACCTCTTAGCTCTTGTTTCTTATTTAATGAAGCTTTTGAAATTTTAAAATTTAAATTTGACCGTTTTGTGCAGAATAGTTGCATTCCACAAAAACACAAAAAAAAGTAAAACGTTATGAAAAAAAAATGTATTAAATTGCCTTTAAAATAATGTACGTAACATTATATAAGGATATTGTAAAAATAAGATATATTGTTATATATTTTTGATAAGAATACGTCCTTGATCTTGCTCGATTTTGCGTTACATATATACATCGTTTAGGAAAAATAATAATAATTGTAAAACCAGAGAGGAGGAAAAATTAAATGCATATTATGTACTAGTAATAATTATTATAAAAAAAATGTTTTGTTGATAAATATACAATAGCTAGGCGCTTCGTAAATATATATTGAATTGCTTAATATTTAGAAGATATATATAGATACCGTCTATCGTTAGACACGGGAGGTTTTTTAAATAAAAATGTGTATATATTATCTTTCCTAGTCCTTTGCATGGACATAACCAAATATAATACATAGACTGTCAAAGCTGAGAATGCTTCGTAAATAATACACGTACACTAGTAAAGTAGTTTGACGTTTGGCGAGTGTCAAGTGTAGCTCTCACGCACACCAAGATAACAGTTTCCTCGTTTGTTTAAGTTCTTTTGTATCACGACACTCTATCTAAATATATTAATAATTTAAGCACATAACATACCTTTTACTATAAAAACAATAACTTAAAATAGAAATCTCACAAATCCAACATCGATAGGAAAAAATAATTTATGTCTTCTTCTTCTGCCTGGCATTTATTAGTCCCAGCTATTGCCAGGGTCTGCCTTCCAACTAAGTCTAGTCCACTTTGCACTGTCTTTAGTGTCATTCTGTGTGAGTCCATTGGCTCTGATGTCTTGCTTCACGAAATCCAGTCATCGTTTTCTTGGGCGCCCGGGAGGCCTAGTTCCAGCTACAAATATATCAAGGCACTTTCTCCCGACATAGTCCTTAGGTTGCCATGCGACATGGCCATACCACTTCAGACGACGCTCTTGGAGCTTATCCGCTACGTCATAGACCCCGAGACTACCTTGGATGTACGAGTTGCGTATGCGGTTAGCCCGCGTTATGCCGCACATCCACCTCAGCATTTGCATCTCCGTGACGTGTAGCTCCTGATTGTGCCGAGATAGTGCTGGCCAGAACTCGCTCCCGTATAGAAGGATCGGACGGATGATGCTCTTGTATATTTGCCCTTTGAGCTTGGGCGGTATTCTACGGTCACAGACCACACCTTTGACTTCCCGCCATTTGGAACAAGCAGCGCTTATACAGGCTTGAACGTCGTGATTGATGCTTCCAGACTCGTGCAAGACGGATCCAAGGTACCTAAACTTCTCCGACTTAACGGCTGGTTGAAGCCCTATTTGGAGCTTGCTAGAGTCCGGTCTCCCGCAAGCCATGTACACGGTCTTCGCCACATTTATTTGGAGACTGCCGTTCTCAAGCGTACCTTTCCATAAGTTCACCCTTAGCTCCCGCTCCAGCCGGCTCTCGTCAACAAGAGCTATGTCATCAGCATACATCATCAGCCATGAAGGCTGGTCCTGGATGCATTCCGAGACAACATCTAAAACTAAGTTGAATAAGAACGGATTAAGAGCCGAGCCATGGTGGCCCCCTCCAGTGATTGGGAAAGGCTTAGTATCGCCAACAACGGTTCTAACCACGGAACTGCGGTACATGTCCCTGATAATGTCAATATAGGCCTCGGGCACACCTTTGAATCGCAACGTCCACCAGATACATTGACGAGGCACACAGTCAAAAACCTTCTGCAGGTCTAAGAATACCATATGTCGAGCTCTCCTTTTGTCCCTGTAAGTCTAGACCAAAGTTCTAAGGGCAAAAATGGCGTCCATGGTTTCCAATCCCGGCTGAAATCCATACTGACACCCAGAGACATTACACCCTCGGCGGAGCCTGAGGTCGATCACGCGCTCGAAGAGCTTCATGGTGTGACACATGATCTGGATCCCTCTATAGCTACCACAATCCTGAACACTGCCCCTGCCTTTGTATACAGGTCTGATGTAACTAAAAGGTAGGTAAAAATACTATAGATGACGTTCCGACATGAGCGGATCCGGTATTTTTTAATGATCACAGGCGTCCATGGCTTTGGCTTGGCTCGGTTCGGTTTGGTATATGGCGTGGCGTTACATTTCTTTGAAGTTACTTAAAATAACTTCAAATAGAGCACTTCACACCTTATATTATTATTTTACAATGTTAATTTTAATACAAAAATTAAATTGTGAATGTTTAAATTAGAAAGTGAGCGTTATAGTAGTGGTGAAAAAAGAAGAATCATAATAATAATAAATATTTTATTATAATAAATTATTTGCATGCAATTTAACTGTATTTTAATTACAGCCGAATAAGTAGAACTTCTCACGCGAGTACATAAGTTACATGCACCTTCTTTTGTTTTTTTATAATAAATAATATTATTTATAAACAATTATAGATAAATAAAAAAAACTAAAAACATTTTTTTATAAGATTCTATAATTTAAGAAATTTACTAGACTTTAATATTAAAAAAATAAGATTTCTTAAAACAAGTGTGAAACTTGTTTCATTACCCTGGCAGCCACATACACACACACATATACACACGTATTTCTACAGCGATGTCACGCACACATGGTAAATTATAAACACATTCGTTGCGAACGCTCCATCTCCTATTAATGGTAATAAGAGTAAAAATGAATACGATCAATAGTCGAAAAATACAAAAAATGTAATATATTCCACTTATTCTATCTTATCACTTCTAACATCGAATCACTAAGATATAGGCAAAGACAGTAATTTATATTTACTTGTAATATTAAAAATATTGTCATCAATATGACTGAGAGTAATTAAGGAAAAGTTAATCGTGTTTCTTAAAGGTTTTCCCAAGGTGCACTAAATGATTACCTACAATGCGACAGGTGACATCCTCAAAACCGACGAAAGTAGGAGAACGTAGACAAAATATATCTTCTTATGTGACCTGCGTGCGATATTCAGGTCACATTAGAAGATAAGATCTTACAATTGGCGCATTACTGAATATGTCAGTGTAACACAAGAGCTCGTTATGCAATTGTATATTTGTTGTGGTTTTAGGCACCTCTGCCCCCACCAGTTTGGACGGAACCGTTCGAAGCTGTCAATAAAAATATTATATGTCCGCAAAATGATATAGCGACAATGATTTCACAAAATAAAATCGTTCAAGAAGATTGCCTCATCGCGAATGTGTATATGCCAGAAACAAACAGAAAAAAGCTTCCGGTCCTAGTACATTTTCACGGTGGAGCTTTCACTATAGGATGGGGTGATATCAGAAATTTTGAAAACAGCAAAGAAATAATTCAAGTATCATTTAACCATAGATTAGGAGTTCATGGTTTCCTTTGTCTGGGTACAAAAGACGTACCTGGAAATGCTGGTATGAAGGACCAAGTTGCATTACTACGCTGGATAAAGAATAATATTGAAAACTTCGGTGGAAATCCTGATGAAATCACATTATCAGGTTATAATTCGGGTTCATCTTCTGTTGATCTTATGACGATATCAAAAATGGCACAAGGTTTATTTAAAAGAGTAATCGTAGAGAGCGGTGTTAGTATTGCACCATTTAGCGTTCAGATTGATCCAATTAAAAATGCTAAGCGTTATGCCGACTTTTTCAAATTTGAAAATGTAGATAATTTTTATGAGTTAGAATTTTTTTATAAAAATCTATCATATACAGAATTAAATTCGAAAAATAGTTTGAGCAGACCAGACTCTACCTTTTTAATGACTCCATGTGTGGAACGTGATGTGGGGGAAGAAAGATTTCTAGACGATAATCCGGTCAATATAATAAAATCTGGTAACTATAAAAAGCTACGAATGTTGTATGGGTACGGCGAAATTGACGGACAGTTCCGAATCCCATTATTAGAACATTGGGAGTATTGGATGAACATACGCTTTTTAGAATTTTTGCCGGCTGATTTGCAATTTGAAAATGAAATTGAAAAATATCGAGTTGCAGAGGAAATTAAAACCTTATATTTTGGTGATAAAGTAATAGGAAAAAATACGATGCCAGAATTTGTAGAATATTTTACAGATGTCATGTTTGCATATCCAACACTGCGATCAGCAAAGTTGCACGTAGAATCTGGACATAATCAAATATATCTTTACGAGACTTCGAAGGCTGTTTACGATAACCCAGCTGTACTACCGATTAATGAAAGTGTTTCTGACCAATGTTCTAAGTCAATCAGAGTTTTGAATGATTATTGGAAAGAATCACGTCAGTATAAATATGATGTTGAAGATCTTAAGACAGTAAAAGATGTATTCCTGGAAACTTTAATCAATTTTATAACCGAAGGGTAAGTATAATTTAATCTTATTGGTTGTGATGAATATGTATTCATAACTTTAGATCGACATAATTATTTTTTTTCAGTGAACTTATAATTCCTGGGTTAAGAAAGTGGAAACCAGTGAACCTCAATTGGTCACCACAATTGTACATAGGTGAATCTTTTAAATTAAAAAAATCTTTGAAGAAGAAAAAGGCCTTATTTTGGGATAAAATTTACCAAAAGCATTACGTATACCCATCAGCGCCTCCAGCTCCTCCACCAGAAAACAACGATACTTAAGAAAATAGAGGAGAATGGTCAAAATAGACGTACTATTTCTTAACAATTTTTTTATTAAAATAAAAAGTATGCTTGATTCAGGTAAAAGCTGCGAATCCTATTTTTATAGAATTTTCATATTATTTTAGTGTATAACATTACGTAAGAGTGTGTTATATTTTTATTTTTTATTAATTAAAAAAAAAATCCACGGGCTCACAGTTGACCGTGCTTTTCTTTAACTTTGTGTTTTTATTTATTTCTGGCGATTTACAATTTTACTTATTGACTAAACATCAGTAGATCTTCGCTGGAAGAGAAGTTCACCGTCCTTCTTAAACGACGTGGTCGAGTTTGATTTTTTTTTTAATAATATATATATTTATTCTAGATCATGAAATCAAGTTTATATGTATATACCGTTTTTTTTTGGTTTGTTGTATCTCTTTCACCGAAACCACTGAGTAGAATTTGACGAGATTTTGTCCGAAGCAAGCTAGAACCCCAAGAAAGGACATGAGCAAGGAGTTATATTTATTTTATGCCTAATACCTGACGAGCAACACAAAAACGAGAAGCAGCGGGCGACAACTAGTTATATCGCGAATGTAAATTGAAGTGTGCATTATGATAACCTTAGCAACAATATAATAGAACCCTCATATATGTTGAGTTATGTTTATTATTTCTCATTAAGAACTTATATTTTTACAAAACACAATAATTGTAAGAGTTTTATTATGAATTATACATATGTTTGTTATTATTTATTTTTTGTTTATAATATAAGTCGTTACGCAAGTCATTGTTATTAAGCGTTAACGTAGACGTCCAAAAATAACATAGATAGCACTTTGATAGCATACAGACATATATAGGTGTATAGATATTATATCAATGTCAGGCAATTGAGAAGGCCTCCGTTTATTACGTTACGGCCAATCGTGTCGACATGCGGTCTCTCGCAGTTGTTGGTTATTTATTTCTGATCGGCAATGTTCTGTCTGAAGAAACCGAGTCACGTGTGATAGTCACAGCCCAAGGCCCCGTGCGGGGCTACAAGGATCCTATTGACGATGTATTTGCATATTTTGGCATTCCTTACGCCAAGGCGCCTACTGGTTCACAAAAATTTAAGGTAAATTAGCCATTCTTATTACGATGATATAATATTAATAAAGTAAGAATATGATATGTCAATAACTCAAATATATGTATTACTAGTTTCCGTTCGCGATTTCGCTCGATTCGTTCGTTCTGTCGTGATAGAGTAACAAGAATCCACACATCCATCCTAACTTTCGTATTTGTTAACTATCATAACATTTATCAACTAACAATTATAACTAATTATTTAGACTTGATCATGTATTACTCTGAATACATGTTTAATATTATTAGGGCATCCGGCATAGATCTTACTCACATAAAACCCTCTGGTGTTTTTCAAAATATATAGGATACTATTTTATTATAAATGCTATTTTAATTGTTTATTTCGGCATATTCCTCAGCGGTGCAGGATCAACATCGTAAGTGCGCTTGCGACAGATATATAAAATCAGTTTTGAGATACACGGGTTGTTAATTTACCCTTTTAGATTGGAATACATTTTATATTCTAGCCATAGTTCATAGCTGAACCATGGCAAAGTGCAGAAAACTGTTTCATGTCCGGAAGAAACACTGCACAGTTTGTGTTCGTTACATGCTTAATTTGTGTTTATAATTCATGTCGCATTCGGTGGGTAATGAATATGACGGGTCACTGTGTTTTGAGAGTGTCAAGAAACGAAAAAAAGTAATAATGAAATTTTTGACACTAATATGGGGAATAGTGCGGTTGGACGTTTCTTCACTCTGACGCAACTTCAGGCTCTTTTGTGTAATGCATTTTCTTTTCGCGTAAGCAAGACGTGCCAGGTGGAGCGTCGTTACTTTATTATAATGTCGAAAGTGCTGATTGTATTACTGTTATATTGAAAAACCTTCAAACACGTGGTTTTAATTCTCCTCGCCCGCCTACCGACGATAGCTCGGCAGTCACAGATGGATACAGAAAATAATGATAATGGCAATGTGTCGTTAAATATATTGTAAGGAAATTGCATGTTTCGGGAGATATTTCTAATACGTATATATTTTCATATATGATATTTTCATATATGAAAATATATACGTATACGTAAAATAGATACGTCTCATGATTTAAAATATATTAAGAAAGTCGCTACAAATACTTAAAATAAGTTGTTTAAGATAAATTAATACCAAGCTTACATTTTAGGCACCTCTACCGCCTCCAAGCTGGCAAGAGCCATTTGATGCCATTGACTCTGGAGTAATATGCCCGCAAACCGATACCTTTTTCGTGCAAAATAAAACAAATAAAGAGGACTGTCTTATAGCCAACGTCTTTGTACCCGATACTGATGAAAAAAATCTTCCAGTTGTGGTATACGTTCATGGTGGTGGTTATATAATTGGATATGGAAATATGGGCACTCCTAAAAAGCTTGTTAACCGTAAAAAAATAATCGTAGTAACTTTCAATTATAGACTCGGCGTCCATGGTTTTCTCTGCCTGGGTACCGAAGACGTACCTGGTAACGCAGGTATGAAGGACCAAGTGGCATTGCTGCGCTGGGTTAGAGCTAATATTGAGAGTTTTGGTGGTAATCCTCATGATGTGACGATCGCTGGATATAGCGCTGGAGCTTCTGCGGTGGGACTCCTAATGGTTTCAAAGATGGCCAAAGGTTTATTTAATAAAGTAATACCAGAAAGCGGTGACTTAATCGCTCCATTCAGTGTCCAAGTCAATCCTATTCATAACGCAAGGGAGTACGCAAAATTGTTAGAGGTTGATAAAGTACTCTTAGATGATATATCTAAGCTAGAGAGCTTTTACAAAAGAAGTCCTTATGAACTGTTACAATCTGGAAACGTCATACATAGATCCGAATCCAATTTTCTTATGGCGCCTTGCGTAGAACGTGACGTCGGAGAAGAAAGATTCTTAGAAGAAAATCCTATTAGCTTATTGAACAAAGGCGATTTTGAAAATTTACCAATATTATACGGTTTTGCTGATATGGAAGGGCTGATGCGGATTGATATTTTCGATCAGTGGAAGGACCGAATGAATGCTAATTTTGAGGAATTTCTTCCAGCTGATTTGGAGTTTACAAATAAAGAGGAAAAATATACAGTTGCGCAAAGCATTAAAAAGTTCTATTTCAAAGAGAAGACCGTAAGCGAAGATACTATTTTAGATTATGTAAATTACTTTACAGACGTAATGTTCGCATGTCCAACATTAAGAACTATAAAATATTTGTTAGATGCTGGTAACAATCAGGTATACTTGTACGAGTATTCCTACGTCGATGACAGTACGCCGGTAGTTCCTTACACTGAAGTGAAGGGCGCTAATCATTGTGCGCAGTCAGTAGTAGTTTCAGACGGACTTAATTTTACTCATCGCGATGAAAGTGATATTTCAAATGAGTTGAAACAATGGAAAATTACAATGAGAGAAATTTGGCTCAATTTTATCATAAAAGGGTGCGAAAATATTTTGTTATTACTATTTTAGAATAAACCTACTTCATTCTTAGATTACCACTACATAGTATAAAACAAAGTTGCTTCCCGCTGTCTGTCTGTCGCTATGTCTGCTTAAAGTTTTAAAATCGAGCAACAGATTTTGATGCGGTATTTTTAATGGACAGTGATTCAAGCAGATGGTTTATATGTACTTATAATACTTGTATAATATAGTAGAGAAATACTGTTCATTTTACGGTTTTTTTGTGCTTACATTACAAACGCTGGCTGAACACTACGAGATAGATCAAAATAATGTAGTACAGTATTGTACACCTTAAAAAGGTCTACATTTTTAATCCTTTACTTTTTACGAAAAATAATGGTTTATTTACGAAGCGGTTATGAGCTATACAGTATTCATTCATATTCAATTAAGTAAATTCTGTAGTTTATTTAGTATCAGCATTGCACCCGTGCTTACTACGAAATGGAAAATTAATATGACAAATCTAACATTGTCCTGCTGTTTTATACAAGAACATACTACTTCAAAAGAAATTTGAATCAAGAATTCTTTTTTTTCATGGGCTACCTGATGGTAAGTGGTCACAGACATTGGCTCCGTATGAAATTTTAATAATAACCAACACGCCACCAACCTTGGGAACTGCGATGTTATGTCCTTCGTACGTGTAGTTATATTAGTTCACTCACTCGTAGTTCACTCACTTAGCTCACTCAAACCGGAATACAACAATACTAAGTAAATGGTTATGATAGAACACATCGCGAGTGGGTGGCATCTATTCAGACAGACCTGCACAAAAATATATTTTTAAGTTAATTGAATTTACAGAAAACCTGAAAGCTCCGATATTCCGGAATGGTTACCAGTGAGCGGGGACGGAACCCCCTACATGGTTCTTAATCAAGAACTCAAACTAAAAGAATCTCTGTTAAATGATCGCTGCGCTTTCTGGGAGAAGATTTACAGCAAATATTATCAAAGCCCTGTTCCACCTGCGCCGCATCTATCGCCAATAAAAACTGAACTGTAGGAAAAAACACAACAAAATAGGCTTTACAATAAAATATCTAAAAATAAATGGTTATCTTTCATTATCAGCTTAATGTAATTTTGTATTCATCACAATGTGATTCACAGATATTCACTTTCAAATGTTATCTTTATTATATATAATTATTAATATTATATATATAATTATCATGTACTACGTCCTAATTAAAATTATAAGAGTATATATATTAATTATATTATGCTATCATAACTTTTTAATTTAAAATGTAATTAAGTCATTGTATCGTTGTGATTGGGAGCTTTGTTAGCGTATTTGTTTGAATTTTCAAAGACAAACCACTGAAAATTAAGATTTAGTAATAATTTAAAACCTTTCCTACTTGTAAATCCTACCACATAATCTACTCATATGCTGAATATTTTGGATAAGGTACATCCAAAGTTTAGTATAAAGCTACTGGTTTATGATACACTTCAGATTTGGACAATTCAAAATTTTAGTATGAATAATATCACGTAAAGAAAATTTACTGTATGAGGTCCAAGTTTGTTATAATTCACTTTTCAACCCAAGAACATTATGATTACATATATAGATGAAAATTACTTAAGTACATATTTATTGATTACTTTTGAAAATCTAGTGCTTAAGGAATCATAATATTCTTATCCGAAACCCAAACAAATATCTATACTAATATTATAAATGTGAAAGAAAGTCTGTCTGTTACCTCTTCAAGTCTAAACCGCTGATCCGATTTAGATGGTATGGAGACAGCTTTAGTCCGGCTATTTTTTTTAATTCAAGCCTCGAGAGGATGAATTGGCCACGGTTTGTGTACTATAGGTTTATAAATTATGCGCGGGTAAAGCCGCAGGTTTACCTAGTAGCATATAGATATATATTGGTGCTCATTTAAAAACGTATATCATTAAGATGACTAAGTTGCAAAAAATGTAAATAATATTTATCCGAAAATCAGAAATGATGTCAGACATCAACGTCCTTTTTCCTCATTAGATGAAAAGGATAGCAATAGTCCTCTCGTTTCATTTAATAACAGCTGAAGTTAATCTCATTATTATTATTGAAAAGCGAATATATTTACAAATAATTAACCATTTTGTATGTTTAATATGTATACAAATTACGCTAATGGTGGGGCCTGTTAAAGGAACATGGAAACCCGTATAGCTCGTATAATATGCACAATGTTTTAAACAACCGTTATCGAACAAGCGACGGTTCTCGCGGTGGCGAGATGTATAACGTGCATATAGGAAACGTAGGAACTAGTTTTGTTATATCCTATGTAATCATACACGTACTACTAGTATTTTATGAGAATATTCATCAGGAACATGAATTAAAAACTTAAAATATAATTTTTATTTAAAATAGCTTTAAATCTTACTAATATTATAAATGCAAAAGTTTGAATGGATGGATGTTTGTTAGTTAATCACGCCAGAGCGACTAACAAAACCGATTGATATTTGGCACAAAGGTAGATATAATCTGGAATACCACATAGGCTTTTTATAGCCGAAAAAAATTAATCAACACCTGAGAACGACACCTCCAATTAAAATCGGGTCAAGGTGCGGGAAAAACTAGTTAAAAATTATTTTGTGAGTTCTTAATCATTGAATTTTTTTTCAAAAGTCATTATTATTACACGACCAATGGGAAACGACTAAGAATCAGTCTCGTTTAGACATAGCAGACGATAGCAGTGTCGACATGTGGTTCACCGCAGTTGTTAGTTCTTTATTTCTGATCGGCAATGTTCTGTCTGAAGAAACCGAGTCACGTGTGATAGTCACAGCCCAAGGCCCCGTGCGGGGCTACAAGGATCCTATTGACGATGTATTTGCATATTTTGGCATTCCTTACGCCACGGCGCCTACTGGTTCACAAAAATTCAAGGTAAATTTATAATACAATGTAAAAATCATAAGT
Source organism: Vanessa tameamea (assembly GCF_037043105.1). NCBI lineage: Eukaryota > Metazoa > Arthropoda > Insecta > Lepidoptera > Nymphalidae > Vanessa > Vanessa tameamea. The sequence continues at coordinate 5,156,447 of NC_087313.1, read as the reverse complement.
ACTTTAATACATATGCATATAATATTTGAATTTCAATATATTACAAATTTTGTGAACATCGGTTAGTCGGTTGATGGAAAAGAGTAACTACTGAGTTTCTTGCCGGGTTTCCCGGTAGTAGGTAGGTACTTTCCGACCCGAACGGTAGTAGTTTTAAATTTAATTCAACAGTGTAACATGACGATCCAAAAGCTTTTATGAGCCTACATGATTAAAGAATATTTTGATTTTGATTCTTAACGCACTCAGATACAGAGTTCTATTTAGTAGACCTTAAAAATCAACTCTGTGAATAATAAATACGTTAATACTTTCAATTATATATTTTTTTGATATTTCAAGACTTATTATGTTATGTATTGTATATAAATATATTATTACATATTATTATGTAATTGAACTGTACCTAGAAACTGTTTCACGTAGACATCCACGATTTATAGTTATCTAATCTTATTATATGTTTATTTATCTATCCAAGGTAATGAATAAAATGCACACAATAATAGGAATATTGATTAATATATTATTCAATATTATATTCTTCCTTAGAGCTCACTCAATATCTATATTTCTATATAATAGGTTTTTAGCCGTATATACATGTGTTCGTACCCATGTGTTAAATAAGGATAGAAGTTATCTGCGTTCCAAATTTGATCCAAATCCGTCCAACTAGGTTTAATTAATAAACACCTAAAATTTTATTTTTGTAATATTCGTAGGATAAAACACCATCCTTAGACATTGCTGCTGTACGAAATATTAACCATTATTTACATCGCCGACGCGCTATATTTGGGAGCTAAGATGTTATGTCTCTGTAGTTACATTGACTCCTTCACCTTCAAACCGAATTACAACAGTACTAAGCAATAGCTGTAGAATACCTGATGAGTGGGTGGTGGTATAAAATATAATTCAATTAAAAACAAAATAATTTGCTGTTATAACTTAATAGATAACACTTTAAATTTTAGGCTCCGCTTCCACCACCGCAATGGGTTGATCCATTAGACGCAGTCGATTTAAAAGTGGTGTGCCCGCAACCAGATACCTACGGAATACTTCCAGAAAATAAAATAATGAAAGAAGATTGTCTTATCGCCAGCGTGTTTGTACCTGATACTGATGAAAAGAATCTACCGGTAGTGGTAAACGTTCACGGCGGAGGGTTTATAATTGGTTATGGAAATCTCCTTACTCCTAAAAAGCTTGTGAACAGTAAAAGAGTTATCGCAGTAACCTTTAATTATAGGCTCGGGCCGCATGGCTTTCTCTGCCTAGGTACTAAAGATGCACCCGGTAACGCAGGTATGAAAGACCAAGTGGCATTGCTGCGCTGGGTCAGAGCTAATATTGAAAGTTTCGGTGGTAATCCTCACGATGTCACGATTGCTGGACAAAGTGCTGGGGCTACCTCCGTGGGACTCTTAATGATTTCTAAGATGGCCAGAGGTTTATTTAATAAAGTCATATCTGAAAGCGGTGAATTCATTGCTCCGTTCAGTGTCCAACTGAATCCCACTGATAATGCAAGAGAATACGCAAAATTGTTAAATTTTGATAGAGTAGATGATATATCAACATTGGAAAGCTTTTATAAAAATGCTTCTTATGAACTATTACAATCTATAGACAATTTAATGAGAACTGATTTCACTTTGCTCGTTTCACCTTGTGTAGAGCGTGATATCGGGCAAGAGAGATTTCTAGAAGATTATCCTCTTAGTATATTGAAAAAAGGTGATTTTGAAAACTTACCCATGTTACCCGGTTTTGCTGATATGGAGGCACTGGGGTATGTAGCAGTTTTCGATCAGTGGAAAGACAAAATGAATACAAACTTTGAAGAGTTTCTTCCAGCCGATTTGCAATTTTCAAATGAAGAGGAAAAATATAAAGTCGCACAAAATATTAAAAAGCTTTATTTCAACGAAAACCCTGTAGATGAAAATACAATTTTAAATTATATTAATTACGGAACAGATATAGTATTCGCTTGTCCAACATTAAGGGCTATAAAACTGTTATTAGAAGCTGGTAACAATCAGGTATACCTGTATGAGTATTCCTACGTCGACGAAACTACCCCTTTAGTACCCCACACTAAAGTGAAGGGCGCAAATCATTGTGCGCAGTCATTTGCAGTTTCAGATGGTGTTAATTTAACTCATACCGACGAAAGTGTTATTTCAAATGAGTTGAAAAAATGGAAAATCACAATGAGAGAGATTTGGCTCAATTTTATCACAAAAGGGTAAGAGTATTATTTTCATTTAAAGAAGGTTCGTTGACATATACATATTTTAATTTAAACAAAATAACATCACAAATTTATATTTGTTGTTCGAAACAAGATTTATACCTATAATATCGTTTAGATATACTATTCCATTTAATGATAGACATTTCAACCGTACTGGGTTAAACCTCGAAATCCGTACTTGGACTTAAATTGGTCACTTAGGAATGCCCCACTACTTAAGTTTGCGATAAGCCATTAATAAGGTATTATCTATTTAATAAAATTCTCACACTTACTGACTGATATACATCGCACAGTCTAATGCAGTGTTTAGTATGTTTCATTTTCAGTGTTTTATCCAGTTAAAGTTAGTATGTTTATATTAGAAAAAAAAACATACAAATATAAATACCGTTTTCAATACAAATTGTACGCCTTTAATAAATTCATCCCTTAAGAATTTAAATGGTGGATGAAAATTATAAAATAATGTTGAACATATTTTGACATATTCAGTGATTATAAGGAATTTAGAGTTTTTATATCAGATAAAATTGTATGATTTAACAAAATGATTGTTTGATTTATTTCTAAGTTTATTTTCTCTCTTTTAGAGCAATTGAATAAAAGCTTGTTTTTAGAATTTTTAATACGCTGTTCATTTATTTTAGTCATTATTAATTTAATTACTAATTTACAGTTTTTTTGTTTTTAATATTATTTTTCTCTAATACAATAATAAGAGTGCAAGGTCAATATTTTGCGGCTCACGGCAATATGAAACTTACTTGGTGGTAGGGCTTAGTTTTTGTATCATCAAACCATAATACTTAGTATTGTTGTGTTCCGGTTTGAAGGGTGATTGAGCTAATATAACTTCAGGTACAAGGGACATAACATCTTAGCTTCCAAGGTTGGTCCCGCAAGGGCGATGTAAGGAATGTTTAATATTTATTACAGCGCCAATGTGTATTCGGACGGAGATCACTACTTACCATCAGGTGGCAGAGATATCAAATATAAAAAAAGAAAATTTTTAAAGAATTTTATTTTTATTTTATTTTACAGAAAACCCGAAAGCTCCGATATTCCGGAATGGTTACCAGTGGGAAGCGACGGAACCCCCCACATGATTCTTAATCAAGAATCCGAATTAAAAGAATCTCCGTTAAATGACCGCTGTGCTTTCTGGGAGAAGATTTACAGTAAATATTATCGGAACCCTGTTCCACCTGTGCCGCATCCATCGCCAATAAAAATTGAATTGTAAAATAGAAATGTTTATTCATCATTAACAATATTTTATTCAAAAATTATATTGTGTGATTTCCAAACTAATCTTCTATACTATATTCCAGTAAAGTAGTAGAGATGAACGAACTTTAGATAAACATAAATACGATAAACATAATTTCATTACCTTTGCTATTCTTTGCACTGTTATAATTATACATCTTTATTTAAATCCTTATTAATGTTACTCCAAACTTCAGAATCCGACTTCGCTGACATTCATAGTGATTTTTTTTCAGAATAGATTATTTCAGATGACGAACTATCATGTATGTTCTAGGTCAAAGTTGTCTATGCATCTATATTCCTGAAATTAAAATCTAAGGCTATAATCCCGAATATGTATGTATTACTCTATATATATTGTGTTTTACATCATTAGGCCTCCATCCGACGTAGAACCTGCCTGTCGAATATAAAGATACCTTATCATATAAATACGAAGACAAATATATACATAATTAGTTTTCCAAAAATCCTTTCTTAGTGAGCGTGTAGGCCCCCCTACTCGCTCACTAAGAAAGGATTTTTCTTCGCTAAATTTCAAGTCAATCTAACATATAGTTTCGAAGTTCTCATGTTGAGTTAGTTAGTGGTATTTCGCTTACATAGATAATTGGGCATATTTTAAAGTATATATAAAATTAGGTACGATTTTTAAAAAATCAAATACTTTTATTACAAATGAGTTAAAGTAAAATAAGAATCGAGATGATCCATTAATAAGAACACTTGAATCGAAAACGACGATTGCGGGATAAAACCCAGGCCAGTCTTACTGAATATTCACATGCTTAATTTGTGTTTATAATTCATCAGCGATCAGAGGTGAAAGAAAACATAATGTGTGTAATTACACTGAAATTTTGCCACATGTGTATCCACCAACCTACATTGGGTTAGCTCGCTGGAAAATACTCCAAATTTTCTCCTCAATGGGAGTGAAGGCCTTAACCCAAAATAATATTTTTTGGGCAAATGAGAAGTTAAAGGTAAATAAGTACTTTTGTAAATATGTGTTTTTCTTTAGCGATACCATCAACTGTTGCCATACACCGCCTAGTTTTTATTTTTGAACACGAGTGTTGTTTGAACTACTGTGTTTCTAGTCTGTGCACACTGAATAATTTAGTACATACATATTAGTATCTATCACAATGATTTCCAAATTGAGATAAAAGTTTACATTGTGAATTTTAATGATGGAACATCATTTCTTAATATAGACGTCGAAGTAACAATTTATGCACCTAAACATTATTAACCAAATCTTACCAATGACTGTAGGTTTCACATAACACATTGCATGTTACCATAAATGGTAACACTGAGAAGCCCGTCAAATGCGTTTCGTTACAAGAAAAAAATATTAATCAAAAAACATATATTAAATCGTGAATAAAATATTTTTCTGAATTCAGATCAATTCTTTCCGTGCGCCTATAGAGTATTGCATTTGCGTTTCTACTAAAACCAGGAAATTTCACAGGAATTGAATAGTCCTTTTATTAATAATCATTTGCACGGAAGTTTTACAGAATAACAACTTTTTTTAAATTACTGAGGGCAGAGTTTCGCATTGTAAGTAATATAATAAATATACATTGAAAACTTAATATCAGCCGCTGTATTTGGTGATTTAGAATAATGATACCTTTACTTTTCACGTTCACACAAGCCATAACTGATGACAAGTCTTCTGAAAAGTCCACCGATTTGAAAATGGCTAGCTAAGTAATTCAGCTTACGGTGTGGCAATTTTTAAAGACGAGATTTTCTCCGCAGATACTGAATATAACTCAATTAACTACTTATAATAGATGTCATTATGGAAATCAACAAATACGAATTCCACAATTATTTAGCATCTTTACATTTTTGCAATAAGTAATAACGCCTAACTCAAAAAATCACTAACCGTGACAGCCTGTGTGCACATTACGTATTACTTTAATATTGAAAAAGCAATTATCTCGTGTAATTGGGATACCTTGATGCACTTTAACTTTTTTGAAATAATGTTAATATGCATGTATTTAATATCAGAGAAAATGTCATAAGTTGCACTCACTGTGACACACATTCCATTTAGTTAAAGGTATATAAATATATATATATATATATATATATAAATATAATATATAAAAAAAAGGTAAATTTTGTTAGACTTGCAACTAACAAGGAATATATAACTAAATAATTAATATAAAAAATACTGGTCTCCAATGTTATAAGTCACCGAAAACCGTTGCGTTATTTGCTCTGTATTTAATAAAAAAACTTAAAATCATAACGAGTGCTGTTTAGACGTTTTTAAATTGTTATAAAATTCTGCGCTTTTATAGGACTTGCTTCGAAAACGTGAATATCATTTGACATTAAAACTCAAATAAAGATGCTGTTTTAATGTGACTTTTTAAAGAAGATTGACCTGAAATTATTCAGGATTTATATTTAGTAAAAAAAAATCCGGAGTCATATTACGTTTAAAATAAAAGAATGGCAAAACTTAAAAAAAAAAAATAACAATGCGTATTTGTAATTTAAAGACATTATACCGTCAGTCGTTTTGGCTCGTTACGATTTGTGACCTAGAATCAGGACCCTGAACTTATTTTTTTTTATAATTGGTAGTCAGATGGGCAAATTTGCTAGCTGATGGGAAGTGGTCACAATTACCTATAAATTGTGGCGCGCTAAGAAATTTTCACCATTTCTTACATAAACAATGCGCCATCAACCTTGGGATTACATTTTTATAGCCCTTATGCCAGTAATTACATTGGCTCACTCACCCTTTAATTCGGACCACAATAATACTTAGTATGCCATAACCATAATAATACTTAGCTGGACCACAGTCCAGTACAGAAGGAGGCTACTGTCTATCACACCGATTTCTCGCGGAGCATCGCCGACACGATTGATCGTCAAATCTCGCGGACCAGGAACTGCCTTTCGCGATGTCTCGGTCCGCGCCACAGATTGCAAGAAGTCCTACATTAAGGAAATGTCTTGTTAATTCTTCTCAATTAGAGAATCTACATTCCGATAGTGCTTGAATAAAGTATATTTTGACAATGTGTTATAAAGTATATATTAATATAAATGTATTTTTTATTGACAGATTTATTTTTAAAGATCTGTTTCCTAAAATAAGTTTAATTTCTATACATTTTGTAAAATTATTTGTAATTAATTCCTACTAAATTAAAATAGCAATTTATATATTACACGAATAGTTTCTTTCTCTCCTACTTTTTCAAACTTTTTTTAATATATCCGAAGCCACAAGTGCAAATTAGAAAGTTTCGTAATATCAAAGGCAAAATGTATTTATAGAAAATACTTAAAATTAATTAGAGCGAATATTCTTGTTGGACGACCATTTTCCGTCTGACTACGTCGACACCTTTAACTAAGACATCTATATAGATAATATATGTCTACGTGCTTATTGTAAAAAAACATCTCCTCGCTTATTCGTACAGATTAAAAGATTTCTCAAAGCTCCAACTCTCCCCGAGTCCATTTAAAGGGTGTAATATAAATCTTTTACTCTGCCTAATGGTCACGTATGTGAAAATGTTAAAGACACCTTATGTGTCTGTGATCTATGAGATTTTTAACTTGAAAAAATATCAATTTGAAGGACGATATATCAATAAAATGAGAAAAGTTCCCCGATTCACGGTAAAAATTCAAATGACATATTCGATTTCGTCTTCGTCTAACGCGACGAAATAATTAAACTTAAGTGTCTTTTATTTAATTTTTTTTTTGTTATTTATTTATTTAAAACTATACAATAGTTAGCAATAATACAATTACTTAAATATATCAAAATACAGTAAACATTTCACGAACAGTTCATTTGTTCAATTTAAATTGTGGTATATATTTTTATATTTATTTTCTGTGTTTTATACTGGGTGGGCCGTTTACAGTGTTTATAGTAGAACCATATTTTAACTATTCACTTTTGTATTTCCGATATGTCTATACATAGTTTCATCGGCGTCGTTACGTGACTATGCGTGAAATTAGAACAAAACAAACAATCAAACTTTGATATTTGTAATACATATTAGTGATATATTGATAATAATTATAATTTATGTTTATGTTTTACGTTTTTTTAATATTGATAAAAGCGATAAAGTGTATATTATAGACATGGTGTTGCGTTTGTAGGTATATTATACATATAGTATAAATGTAGTATTGCGTTTTATAGATCCTATAGGTATTATTATCCGCCTGGAATAAATGCCTTAATTTATATAAAATATCGTTTATTTTTCTAATTTTAGGTTTTACGGGGCTGGAATTTCCAAAACGTGGAACAAACTTTTACTTTTAGCTTTAATCACCGATACACATAATTATTATGTTTGACGATTTATTTTAGAAAATTTTATATTTATTAATATTACTAATGCATGTTTAAATAAATTCATCGTTTAAATGACACAGATGTAAATTTATATGCTTCATAGATTTACAAAAAAGAACTTAAAAATAACGTCCAAAATAGTATTCGTTGATGAAATATGTATATATATAAAAGTCACGTTTGGTTTCCCCTTTGAGTTTCCATTTCACGAAGAATTAAATTTCATATAACAATTCGTGTACGAGTTGTACACAGAATGCAAAGGTGAAACGTCGAGCGTTATTACTGAGTCATTAAAAAACATAAACTACTCCTTGAACACGTTTTAAATACGAAGTGGTTGCGTTTCCCTTGCTCCCCAAGTCTGATACAGATTACTCACGACATAAAAGTCATCTGTCATTATTTAAGTTATTTCCCGAGACAATACGTACCCTATTTGGGGGTATTATATTCTATGGATAAATTAACACCCAAGACGCCATTAAGCTTTTAAATATCGAAATGACAGGCGCCGATGGGATGGGGCGAATGATCTCTTTCCGTTTTCGGCAAAAAAATGTGGACGCTCGGCGCCGCCACAATTATATTTCAGAATGCTCTTGGGATGTTCCACTTATACGACATACGAGAGAGGGGAACACGTATACTTTCTCGTAATTTCATATTCAAACATTTAGTTTATGTGCGTGCAATTTACTCGCTTTATCACAGTAATTTAAGCGGCGCTGGATGTGGAGCGGCGTTGAAATGAAGTTTAAAATGCATAATTATGAGATTCTAGTCGGTAGTTAAATGGGACGTGAAATGCATAATTTATATTAGTTTTATAAAATTACTTGAGCTTTTGTCGTAATACGACAAATTTTGGACGCAATAAAAAGGTCGCTTAAAAATAATAAAATACCTAATATTTTATTGCCCTTCAACATAGTATATTATAGCTTCAGATAATATTAAGAGCTAAAGTCAGTTGATTCTATGGTCGATAACAAGGGTTAAGGATCGATTCTGCAAATTTAACCTTCAGATAGATTGAGGTCTTATTGCGTACGCTTAAATTTACTTTAATCTATCTATAAACTATACCAAGTTCAGGAGTAATAAAAATAAAATATTGAATTGGTCGAAACTGTGATTAATCTATGGTTTTGATTATGGGAGTCGTGAAAAAATTGCATTTTGAAAGTCAGCGAAGTTATAACTTTAGCAAAATTAAAGTAGTTTAAGTCAATCCAAGCCTAGTGGACCGATAACCTGGCTTGATGCGGAAGACGGAGAACCGGGATCTTTGTCGCTCTTTGTGAGAGGTCTGTATCCAGCGGTGGATTGTGATTGGCTGATGATGAAGTTTTTAAATGTTTATCAAGATCATTTTGTAGTGTATAATATAGCAACTGCAGTTTATTTCTTCTCCTTCTTCGATTGGAATAGGCTTTAGTCTCTGTCCGTCGTTTTCGGTTTTCGGATTGAATTAGAGAATGCATTTGTCGGAATTTAATTTTTTTGCATTAATATTTCCGGTGTAGATAGATACTTCTTGACATTTGCCAAAAATTGGTCAAGAGAAAATTTTGACAACTTAGCACCAATTAAAACATATACGCTAATTAAAAACTATTCACTGTATAATTGAAAAATAGCGAAAGAGCAGTCTCTTAAATTAAATTAATTTATAAATTACGTTCCAACAGTCATGTACGTTGTGTTGGTTCTTTAAGTATTCAATATATATATTTACGGCCTGATGCATCAATACCTTCTATCGTAATAAATAAAAAAAAGTGCGGGCGGTCGCCTGTCACACATACTTAGGTTTACTTTTTTGCGGGTGCTTCCAACGTACAATTTCTGAGTCATAGAAAATATAGCGTTTTAGCTGCTTGGTTGGTTATTAATTATTATAAAGTCGGATGGCTATTCGTTTATTCATTATAAAAGTCATGATTGCTTCTGGTCTGTACGAATATATATAAATAATTAATCTAGGTAGCACTCATCACGAGATATCTTAAACAATATCAAATCAAATGCATTTGATTAATCCTATAAGCATTTTTGAATCGTTTATATTTCAACTCTACCACCGTTTCGGAAAGCAGCTTCCTGCGAGAAGAAGCATCAAGAAACTCGCATAGTTGCTTTTTACAAATAACTACATTCACAATGATGAATGGGTCCGATTGACATGACATTTACATTTGGAAATGTCTTCAAGTAATGGTCGGGGTGACAACGGGCGGCTAGCAATTAACATAAAAGCCTTTTAGTCCCGTTGTGACTGATTATACACAAAATGAGCGTATACAACCTTATCTAATATATAGTTATACCTTAATTCATATGTCATTTTTTTTCATTACGGTTAATACGTGTTCGCAATAAGATTCCTGTTAATTAAGAACGAGAAACAACTTCATTAAAGGGTTTCATTCATTCACCGACTTATACATTCAAAATAATGGGTCCAAGGGTTAACATAAAGTCTTAATTAACTCATGACGGTCTCGCAATAATTAACTTCTAAGTCTTCTTAGTAAACAACCGTTTTAGCATTTATACGGTCTCGTACGAGCGAGCGGCGTGATTTACAACAACTGGAAATCAAATAAATAATGCGTAATTATCTCAAAATTTACTTTATTCACAAGAAGATTATATCTATAGCTAATATGTACTTAATCTTTGACTAAGGAGGAGTGATGTGTAGAATATGTTATACCATTCGCTTTCTTTTACAAAATGAAACATGCCAAGTATACTATACCAAGTAACGTATATTTTTATATCTTTTAGTACGTAAATTCGTTGTAAAATAAATACCTAGTCGGGAATCGATCCAAATCGAATCGAAATCACTTCAATTCATAATTAGTGCGATAGATGGTACTGTTGTCAACTAAATGATAAATTCTATGATGTATTTAGCAAAATGACTCGATGACATATTGGCAATATATATAAAGGTTAAAGGTCCCTGGAAGATATTATTTGTTATCTTGTACATTTTACTGTACTTTCCTATGCATAAGTTTTATGTGCTAATTATCTACATACATTACAATTAAGATTATTTATATTACAATGTAATTTTTTTTTTTATTGTTAAGCGGATGTGCAAATTGTCACCATTGCCCAAAGACATTGGGGCCGTAAACAATTTTATCTATTCCTTATATCGCCTTGGGAACTGAGATATTATGACCCTCTTGCCTGTAGTTACGCTGGCTTACTCACCGTTCAAACCGGAACACAACAATAGTAAATATTGCTGTGCGGCAGTAGAATAGCTGATGAATTGGTGGTACCTACCCAGGCGGGCTTGCACGAAACCCTACCACCAAGTAGATTGATTTAGTGGAAAAAAATTACAACCCAGACATCATAGCTGTGGTCTAATTATTATTAATAAATTATACTATTCTTATATTTCATAAAACTGCTTGCTAGGACTTCATAAACTAATGTAGTTTTGTAGTTAAATATGTATGTTAATTACTACTACTAGTTTGATCTTCTAAACAAATAAATTTATATTCACTTACTCCATTTTAGCTCAATGTGTAGGTACAAATTGCGTCACCACGACCCTATTACGTATACAGATTTACGCACTCCCACAGGAATAAACAGTTCATAATTTAAGACATAATAGTCGCAGTGTGTGCCGCAGTATCTAAATCAGGCCGGGATCTCATAACATAACTCACGTACTACTAATTGCCGGCTTCGGGAAATACAACTCCGTGTACGATATAGTCATACTCGTAACGGCATATTTGAAGTAAGGAATTTTGTGATTGTGAACGTTTCATTATGAAAAATTGCAAGTTGATTTAAATTTTATGAATGGTTCGTCATACTTGTATTAAAAAGAGTTAAGTATTGTTTGTTAGTTTTTTCCGATTCGCATAAAAACTACCAGTTCGAATGATTTGATAAATAACCTTTTTATTATTTTAGTCTATAGTTTCAGATTTATATTAATAATTTCGCGCAGGTCTACAATAGACCCGATCGTTAAAAAATTATGATTTTTAGTCTAATTTTGCGATATAAATTATCGCACAATTCGCATAATCAAGACATTTCCATTTTAAATCCTTGAAACTCAATGACATGACAGTTCAACGGGCGGCCATGTTTGACGTTTACGGATGCGTTCAGAAACTGTGTTCCAAATAAAAATATCGTGTAGGAGTACGGTAGATCGTATATTTATATTTGTTTAGTTTTATTTATTTTATCCGAGCGAAGCCGGGTTATCATCTAGTTGTAAATATTTTATCGATACATTCAACGTGAAAAATACGATGAACGTTCAACGCATTAGCATAGTAAGGGCGTAAACATCGTATGGTGAATGTTTATATAATATTGTTTTTTAAATATTGCGATAAAATTTCCGTACGATACAGATAGTTTTATAATATAACCAGAGAATCGTCTGATGAAATATTACTAAATACAATTATTTAAATTAAATTCTGTCTTCGTAAGTAAATGTATAATTAATGTGGAAATAAGACTGCGGTCTTAAATCTTGTCTAGGTTAAGATTTATAGATTAATCGGTTCATTAAATCGACAGTACGCCCCCTCTTTCTTGGTAGAATATGTAAAGTTGTGTCACTGTCACTAATGTATTTAACTAGCTAATCGATCTGACTTTGCAGTATAAATATAAAATTTTGATGATAAGTTTAAATTTACAAATTAAAAATTTACTCTGAGTAAGTATATGAAAAGTATATCCCTAAAAATATATTCTGTATAAATCATGACTGCGTGGAATGTTGACAATAATGTCAGTAGATTTTTTCCGCTGCATTTCAGATTAAAATTCCGAAATTCTCTTGACGAAAAATGAATCAGCCCTTCTTTCACCAGTGGGAGAAATACAATTGTTTTTGAAAAGTTTTTGCACTAGCTATCCAAGGTCTTTCAGAAGGTGTTTCAATTGAAAATTAATTAAATTCAACTCGAAATATATTATTCTAAATTCACTGATAATGAGAACTATTATAATTTACTCAGTATTGCCTCCACAATCGATTGCTAACTATACAAATATTATAAATGCGACAGTAACTCTGTCTCTTTGTTACCTGATAAAGACTAAACTACTGAACCGTAATGAAATTCGAAACTCTGATCGGTGACGAACTAAGTATTTATAAGATCGGGCGCCTTCATTGTTCTTTTAATAAAATACTCCTCTGCATTCACAAATTAATCCTTTATATTCGCCAACTTACCAGTTAATAATAATCAACTTGATAATCAACGGTTGGCCGAAATATGTATCGCAGGGCACCCGTCAGCGACATGCTGATTACAAATACTCACAGCGACGCCGGCATATATATGCATTACAAAAATTAAGGTCCGATATTTCTATCCTCAGATAAACATTTAGATAGTCCTTATTTGACAGACAGCAAAACATTTTACTTGGTGATAGGGTTTTGTGCAAGCTCGTCTGGGTAGGGTGCCATATACCCACTCATCATAATATATTATACCGCTAAGCAGCAATATATAGTATTGTTGTGATCCAGTTTGAGGCTGAGTGAGCTAGTGTAATTAGGTTAGTAAGGCTGGTGGCGCAATGGCACCGCCATTAACCACTTACTATCAGGTAGCCCATTTGCCTGCCTACCATTTTATTAATTGGTTATTCGATGGTTGAACAATCAGCCTTAAAATGTTATTGTGACTTATCTTTTAATAAAGATAACATAAACGTATACTTAAATACATGTTATGTGGGTTTCTGTAATATTTTTTTGATTTACAAATTCCTGAAGCTCTCATTTGTTAGATACAATTTCGCTGGCGTCTGGAACGGAGATTATCTGTCTGCCTTCGTTGACTTAATGAACGTCTTGATGCTATAAACTAACGCGATGTGAAAGTTTTATGTCAATCTGGTATTTGTAACGGAATCAGCTGAAACGCAATAAAATAACCCGTGTAAAATATATTGTAGGTTAGGAGATTTCTTTCATTCTTCAACTTGGTCGATAAAAAGGGGGCAGAACCATTTCTTTGCTTTTTGGTTCGCAGCCATTAAGGGCGATTTATGATCTGTGTTCATTGTTTTATTCGGACCTTTAAAAGTAATAGATCGATTAGACTTCAAATTAGACGATTTGGTTTTGGAAGATCAATTTGATCATAAAGATAATATTGTCTGGTTTTGAAATTTATTTTTAAAACATTTTCTGTTCTGGATGCGAAATATAGTGTATTGAGAGTTAAGTTATGCATTGAAACGACTTTATTTCCCAAATGATATTTTTTGTATGAAATACTTACTTCCTTTCTCGTGTTAGCCGCGGGTACGTGTCAATCGAGTCTGCGCCGTGTTATAAAGTCGGTTCGTGTATACCGGCTATTATCGTTCTTCTATCCTACAAATACTCCACTGCAATACATAAATGCAATGGCTCATGGTGTTTATTTAGTGCGAAGACCAAGGAAGCGTTTCTACGAAATATAGTGTCGGTGTGAGTAAGAACCCGACGTGCGGTTGCTGCATTCTTAACACGTGGTACGCGATTATGATTTGTAAAGTAGCACATACACACATATTTTTACCTTTACATATGTTTACCTACATGCGTACATATTTTTTACTTTTAATTATATTTTTTTAATGTCTTTATGTAAATAATAAAATTTAATGATAAAATATTTATTGCAATAAATAAATTATCTGGGTACATTATGAAGTAATCTCTAGATAAATATACATTTTAGTTAATTGCAATATTAAATACTATTTGTATTTAATATTAGTGTATTCAATATTACGGAATTGTTTAATTCGATACAATTTTCAAGCTTAAATGGACGTTTTAAAACTAAAATGGGTTCTTGGACAGAAATGTTTCATGTCAATGGAACATTAGAATTCATAACAATGAAAGTTAAAATTGACTAAAACGTCTACTATGTTGTTGTAAATTATTGCTCAAATCTTATATCATCTTCTAATTACATTCTATTAATTATAATTTACAGTTAAAAGGTATGATTTTCAGTAACGACGGAATTAAATCGTTAAGTAAAAAATGTCTCGAATGAGGCTGAACATTCCAAGGCCTTGGTTTTAATTCCGAGGCCAATAAAAAAATTGAGTTTGACTGTCAAGAAATCTTCAGTGGCAACTCATAGTTTACGTGACTGATGTATAAGCGATTTAACTCTTGTCAATTTAAAGAGAGATATATTTAGCTGAATAAATTTAATTTGCAATAATGCAACTAAAATCTATTAAAATATCTACTATTGATAACATTGTTTTTAATTTAATAATACTATGGTTCTTGTAGGTCCTTCTTGGTATAATTGACACTATGAGACGGTGTTAGTTTTACATATAATTTAATATTATAACATGAGCAGGGCCGGATCTACCATATGGCTTTTTGGGTCCCAGTTAAGTCAAGTCAAAGTCAAAAATAGACGATAGTGCGAAATAATCCTTAAATTTATTAAAGTAAACAGATCATATGGTTTGCAGCCCTGCGAGTCCTGCAATTAATCAAACTCATTCAATTAATTTAAATCAAGTCTACGTTCAGATATGTCTTAGGTGGGCCCCTAAGTAGTGTTAGCCCAAGGCCCCCTAAACTTACGGTCCGGCTCTGAACTCGAGGATTCAAAAGTGCTTATAAGATCCATTTTATTATAAAGGCGACTTCAATAAAAGAATGCAACTACTATTTAAATATGTTATTGCATTTAAATTGTATTGTAACTATCAACAAGTGTGTGTATGTTTAAAATCAAATGAAAGATTAGACCCAAACACATATATGTGACCTCAAAAAAGTATGTACAAAATATTTATTTCCCTCGCTTTTCAGATATTCGTTTAGTTTTAACGGTTGGCTTTCTATCTCTCTATCGTGTATTTTGAGGGGACGTCTCTCTATCTCGTAGCTGTTACAAAAAACCATTGCGATCCATTTGTTCGATTTTGATTGCTTTGAATGGAAACAAATAATCTGTCAGTTCTGTCAACGAACATATGGATTTCTTTTCTACGAATATCTATATATATTATAGTATGAAACTTGGGAGGTTTTGTGTTAAATCTATATTCCTTACAGAATCTACATATCATTTTGCGAGTGTCAAGTGCAGCCGTCACGCACAACAAGATAATAAATTTGGTTCATTTGTTTTAGTTCTTTTGTAGAAATAACCTTATATTTGCATAAGATAATTATTGAGGAAGGTTATAGAATATGAAACTTTCTGGTACTGCCCCAAGGAGAGGTAATCGTAAACGTTAACTAGTAAAACAAATTATATGAAAGAGGCATTTATGCCATACTAATTAATTTGGCTGAAATGGTTATTCAGTTAAAAGTTATTTTAAAATAGATAGGTATTATAATAATAATTATAATATAACTATATTGTACACCACACGCATATAATAAAGAAAAATGCTTAGGATTACAAAAGTATTTCCTTTTTATATCTTCACAGAGAAGATTTTATTTTACTTTTGTGTTTTTATTACCAGACAGCATTACAATATAAGTTTAGGATATACATATATTTTATTTTTTTCTGAATATTTTACTAATATGCAATATGAGTCTGCATAAGCATCGGAATGTGTCCATGACGTAGGAAGTTCTGTTTTAGTACCCCATTGGGAGTTTAAAAGACACAAAATGAACGAAAGAGACAAAAATACTACAGTATACATATGTTTGTATTTATATCTATGAAGGTACGTTGTCTGACATAGTGTGTATCATGGGAAGGATAGTCAATGTACACTTTTAAAATGGATAACGACTGCAGCTCTAGTAACTCAAGAAGGAGATCGGATGGTGTATAACTAACCTACTAATATTATATATTACTATTACGAATATAATATACAAGTATTATTGTTGATTGGCTCTATAATTTCGAAAAGATAAAATATTACATATGAACGTGACGTTAAGCTTACATGACAAAAATTGTCGTCTACTCGTATCTTTGTCATTCAAATAGTTAACAATATTCTATTAAATATATAATAGATTTTAGAGAATAAATGCATGATTTTTCCTATATTTTAGGCGTAAACACAACCTAAAAACTCTAACGACTCAACTTTAAGGCAGCCTTCATCACTGAACCCGAGTTATACTTCAAAAAGGACTGGTTTCATCGTAACGTACTTTAGTACTTTGCTAAGCTGTTTAAGCCGGGGGACGTACGCCACCTTACCAGGGTCGGATCATCCATTAGATAATTGGAGATAATTCCCTCGGGGCCCCCGAGTCAGCCAAATATTGGGAAATAAGGCTTAAACATCCATTGTTAATGAAATTGTGGAAGAGGTATAATTCTCCATTTCAATATGGTGATGGTATATTTTCTTATAAAATGAAACTTAAAACTAAATTTCACGAACTTTGGTATGAAGCAAGCTTGAATTCCAAGGAAGGAGATATAGGCTCCTTTTTTATGCCTAAAAAAAGCGAGAGAAGTCACGGGCGCCAATGAGTTTTAACCATTAAAATTGTTTTTTGTTATACAGTTTACGGACTTCGTACAAGCTTGGCTTTGTGCGAGCCCGTCTGGTTAGATACCGTCCACTCATCCATATTCTACCACCAAACATCAGTACTCAGAATTGTATACCGGTTTGACTACAGGCATATGGTACATAACATCTTAGTTCTCAAGATTGGTGGCGCGGTGGCGATGTAACGAATGGTTAATATGTCTTACAGCGGCATTGTCTATGGGTAGTGGTAGCCACTCACCATCAGATTGCCCATTTGCCCATACTCCTACCTATACAAAAAAGTTAAAAAATAGCAAATTGGACCCGAAATTTTCCTTGTCTAGAGGCCCCAACATGATAAATCCGGCCCTGCACTTTACAAACTCTTTAAGTAAGATATTTATCATTTTAGTGTCAATAATAAAAATATTTATTAAGTTCAGTAATATAAAAAATTTAGGAAACAGTTTATTTTTTAAATTAATAATTAAGATACCTAAGGGGAAAAAACTGGAAAAGCAAGCATCACCGAGTTCCCATTTTTTTTTTCAATTTAATTTAGGCCAACTGGCCTGTGATTAAATGGGTGACTCGATGCTTATTGGCCATCATCGTCCATAATATTGGTACTGTAAGAAATATTAAAAGTCCCTTACGTTACGAATACGCCACCAATCTCAGGTTATATCTCCAGCACCTGCAGTTACACTTGCTCATTCACCTTTCAAACCAAAAAACATCAACACTAAGTAGTTACTAGCTGTTGTTGGTCGAACATCTACTTAATTTATTTTTTGCGAGTAGAACTGCACTATCGGATGATATTCTCACGCAACACGCAGGCACGAGATCCGCACGGAAGTGGCGAGTGGATTGAATTCATTTTCCACTTGCATTGCATCTTAGTGGACTTGGTGATAGAGCTTTGTGCAATCTCAATTGGGTTGGAATGTGTGGAATGGTGATGTCGTCCCGACCGATTTCGGATAGCGGCCACACAGAGTACACAATCTCTATTAGGGAATAGATTATGAGTTTGAAGGTGTACCCATAATGTGACGGAAACGACCGGAAAGAGTTACCCGCAGTACCAACATTCCGCATGGGAGTGTAAACACTTGCAAATTCCTTTTCCACAGAATAACCCAACAACTTTTATCGGCACGACTCGAGGGTTTGAACCCAGAATCTCGAGATCTAACCACTAGAAGAAAGAGGTAGCTCAACCCTTATATCTTTAATATTTAAACATAACAATAATTTTCTATTTGTGCGTCTGTTTCAAGGATGAGTGAATCAGAGCAAGTTTCCACGGCTGACGTCGCATTGGCGGAATATTCAATGATAAATCTAGACACTACTAATGTGTATGAATTATTAATAAACAAAATTTAACTTTTTTAGTTTTAAGAAGTTTCACGGATTTATTCGAATTCTTACAGTATATATGACTTTATATTTACATGTTACCTACGTGTAGTTATACAGTCTTAATATATATTATACGTTTTCGCTAATAATTCGTTACGAGGTAGATTTACGCGAGATTACTTTTACTTCATGGCTATAAATCTTTGAGGCAGCGTCGTCTCCGTATTACATTTAGGAGTAGAATTTAACATATTATTTATCATTTATGACGAACTTACACATTGAATTATTTTGGATAAGAAGATTTAAAAACATTTACTAATATTATAAAGAGGTAAAATGTATTTGTTTGTATGTCGGCACTTATATCCGGAACTAATGATTCAATTAAAAAAAAATTATCAGTGTTAGAATGTAGGTAGTTAATTTATTCCTGTGTGCCAAATTATATCTATTTCATATCAATTTCTTTTTCAATAAATTGGACCCATGCGAAAGGGGGGTTCACTGGTTTTGTTTGTTATATAAAGGTACTTTAAATTGGAAAATAAATAAATAATCTTGCGATATAATAAGATTATAACTTAGATACAATTAGAAGTATTAGAAATAAATATGCTAAGTAGGGGGTACTTTAGACTTTATTAACTTTCATTTCCTATACTAATAATAATTACTAATAATACTACTTCCTAGCCAAGCCTTGCTTTCGGCTTACTTTTGCAAAATATCTATTTAAATATTTTTTAGTCCCTTGCCATCTAATAAATCAGTTCAGGACGAGACGTTTTGCCGAACGGACGCGTGACACTTTCTCCACAAACAGAGCACAGGGGGTGTGAGGTTTCCGCTCGGTATATTTATGCGTAACGCCCAACCGAGCAAGGTCAACGACGTATATCCTCTATATCTTTTAAGTTATAAATGTTTATACATGCTTTTAAGGAGGCTTATTACTGAAGTTTTTTATTTCACAAACATAACCTCTAACAGAAGTACAGAAAAATACGAGTTTATAGTAAACAATATCAATTGCTGTACAATTGCCATTATTTAATCGTTTAAAAGTTTAAGACATCATATTGAAAATTATATTAAAGGCATTATTAATAACATATTTATATATTATCAAACCTATCCATCTGAAGTATCTGTTTGAATAAATTCTTGATTGAAGACGTCTTGGTAAACGAGTGAGATTAAAGTTATTCTAGTATGACAAACGTCTGATAATAAAAAAATAATTTCCGACGCTATTTCCAACAGTGGACGAAACCAGGATGATTTGAAATTATTTCCACTTTTGTCCGTGATCCAGGAACATATGAATACGCGTATTTTTATACCTATGTATATCAAAAAGCAGGCATGTTCTTAACGACGTAACATAACACTATTTTATTAGAAAATGAATAGTCGTCCTTGACTTCAGCTGCGAAGCCTTTGATCAACGTCCCAGTAATATTTTTTTATAGGCCAAGGTACGTAACAGATTAAAAAAAAAATTGTTTTTATATCTCATTCAGTATAAACACATTACTTAATTTGAGAGCATATGAAATTTATACTAATATTATAAATGCGAAAGTCTGTTATTACGCTTAAACTGCTAAGCCTATTTAGATGAAATTTGTTATGGAGATAGTTTGAATCCCGAAGAACGACATAGGGGTTTTTTTTTTTATCACCCCTCGAGGGGGTAAAATGGGAGTTACAGTTTGCGATTGCAATGTAAGCGCAAAAACATGTGTTTATTTACGTCATCACATTAGAAACCTCTAAAATTAATTATTAGTGTTTCTCTATTATATTGTGCTATATCTATCTATCTATTAAAAAAAAACCGCATGTAAATCCGTTGTGTAATTTGAAAGATCTAAGCATACACAGGGACAGGCAGACAGCGGTAAGCGACTTTGTTTTAAACTATGTAATGATGCTCCTAAGCATGACTATGCTTTATACTTGATCACCAAACTCTAAAACGCGAGCGAAACGGCGGGCGACAACTAGTATTTTATATTATTAATTAATTACTTATAATATATAACATGACGTCACAGTCTAAAAACTGATCTGCGACTCGTGGAATCTTATTTGTGTTGTAAAATTTACTACTTGATAGAAAATATTTTTAATATAAAGGCGATAATAGCAATCTATATACTTGTTGACTTCCAGGCAGGATATATTACATACATATATAATTGTATTTAACTAACATGTTGAAAAAGAGTAACTATTGAGTTTCTTGCCGGTTCTTCTCGGTAGAATCTACATTCCGAACCGGTGGTAGCAACACTTAATAAAGTTTGTTAAATGACGATTCAAAAGTTGTAAAAGCCTACTTAAATAAAGTATATATTAAATTTATGAAAAAAAAAAAAAAAAAACAAAATAAATATATAAAAATGAGGAAAAACGTATTGAAAAAGATTTATTTTTCATTAAAAAATAGAACGAAGAAATTGGTGGTAGGGCTTTGTACAAACCCGTCTGCGTACAAATGATTATCCTATCAAATAAAAACAAACCAATGTGACATTAGACTATAATTTTATAGGTTGGGTAAGTTTAAATTGTTTTATAATTTGATTTAATATTTAGCATGCTTATAGCTAAGCGGGTTTTATACAGATAAAAAATTATAACTATGAAAATCTTCAGCCATAATAAAGTTAACATTTTGAAAAGTCAATTTAAAATGTTTGTAATTATCCATGTCTGGTAATAAAAAATACGTACTTTAGCATTTACCTATATAAAATTATCCACTGACAGCTTGAAAATAACGGTATAAAGTTACTATAAAAATAATATAATAAATTTTACTTGACATTATAGATTGTGAGAAAATATCATATCAAGACAACACCCATAATATTTTTCTTTAGCAATTTAAAGTATCCAAATTAATTAAATTATATTAGGGTACTCAAAATATTCAAAAATTCTAAAAAGAAACTTTTACGAACAACACAAAACAAATATAATTAAATTCTCTATCACAACAATAATCTCCAATGATTTAAAATTGTTTGTTATAATTATATCGATTATATTGTAAATAATATCCATTATTATCGATATAATTGAAAGCTTAATTTTTTTTAAACGGAATTTTTGATATTTACTCCAAAAATTATACGAAAACATCGCTTCCGCTTCGAGAACGTTATTGTTAGCTTCTATGAACGAAAATCTAATAAAACAGAGGAACCTCTTTTGTGTTTTAAGAAAATTAGCTTATGTTTTTCTTTACTTTATACAATCCACGTTGATATTTGTAAACATAAAATATATTCGAAGAATTAATTATGTTCTAGCAAGAAATCAGACGGTTAGCACAATTCGGTGTACTTTGGATGCGTACTAAAGGTGCGATTGATTAAATTCAGATTCAAACCCTGTAGATTAAGATCGTAATAATTAATTTTAAAGAGCGGACAAAAGTTACTGTCAGGTTAGAGAGCGATACTACGGCTGTATAAGAATAAACAAATGAAAATTATTACAAAATTAAAGTAAATTGTTTTCGACAAACTCCAATTCTAACTGAAATTATGTATACTATTATTACAATATTATTAATATTTCATATAAAAAAAAACATTTAAAAGAGGTTTCTTCATTTTGGCGCCAAATGTAGATAGTGACTTGCAGTTTACAAAATTAAATCAAAATAAACCTGTCATAGGTATCGAAATTTCGCGGGAGGGCCCTAGTAGTAACTAATTGTCAGATGCGTCATTTATTTTTGCAAATCATCATGTAGGTACATTGCGTGAAAGTAAAATATTGCAATTACCTATATCTACAGACTATATAATAAACTCGCTGAAGCTGTGGCTTTACCCGCACGAAATTTATAAAACTGTACCTATAGTACACTAACCGTCATCTTCCATTTTACCCCCTCGAGGAGTGAATTAAATAAGTAACCTATGTCCTTTACGCGAAACAAATTATTTCCATATCAAATTTCAACCCAATCGGTTCAGTGGTTAAGGTGTGAAGAAGTAACAGACAGAGTTAAACTATTACACGGACGACGGTGAGGACGACGACGGTGCCTCAGAAAGAACTATCCTAGAGCACAGCCTCATGACATCTATACACAAACGCGACATCAGAGTCGCCGAGGCTGTGCTCTCTCTGATCGAGCTCGGAGCAGGGCCCGCTGGATTGCAGTAAAGTTTTAAAATGTGGGCCCAAATGTCATATATATAAAAATACTTGTCGTAATTTATATCATATAAAATTTATAATAAGTATAAAAAATAAAATGTATTCAAATTCATTGTGGGCCACATCTTCCAAGAAGACGACTAGCTAGAAGTCTAGCGAAGATCTGCTGACGTTCAGTAATAAAATAAAACTTCAAAACACCAAAATGTAATAAAGTAATATGTAAAAAAGGCACGGGCAACTGAGAGCCCGTGGATGTTGTGAACTTGAATAAAAAAAAAGACAGAGTTGTTTTCGCATTATTTACATAGTGTGGTTTCAGGTACTTATAACACTATCAGATTACATATGGTAAAATAATTTCCTTTGTAATTCTGCAAAACTTCTCTTGAGTAATCAACATTTTAAAAAAAATACTTTGTAAATTTTACTTTACTATTCATTACCTAAATTATAAAATAATTGCATCTCAGTCAGTGTTTCTATGTGTGAAATATGGCAAAAGCTGTTCACCTTGATAACTTTATTTTACAATTTTATTCATCTATTCCGTGGCATAAAATGTAATACAAATTCACGGATCTAAAAAGACACTTATAAATATTTCTAACATAAAACGGCAACGAGGCAGCGATGCTTTTAACTTGGCAGAATTCCTTAGGTAGTCAAGGGAATATGTTCCAAAGCATACGAGATTATGGTGGACTAACCTTATATACGTTGAAGACATCACGTGTCCCGTGCGCTTGTGGGTTTGAAATATATTTTAAATAGTATCGTACTTATATAACCGTGACTCTTTTATAAATATCCAGCTACCCGTCTCGGCTTCACATGGGTAAATAAGGGTCAACATAGAACTTGAATATTGAACGACAAACATACACAGAAAAATAATGTTTTTTTTTTATAAGTACGTCTCAGGTGTACGCTGAACAACTCACAAAAGTTATATCGCAATCGGTTGAATGTTGGAACGCATATATGACAAATATATAAAGATTAATTTTAATTTATATATTCATTTACTTCATCAGAAGATACATGAAATTATAATCAAGAAAAAATATATAACGACATTATAGTTATAGCGTAAATAAACTAACCTTTGACCATTTATTCCAAAACAAAAAAAAAAAAAAACGTGACCATAAATTGCTTTGAATTTGAGTATGTATAATACTTAACTTGTACAACCTTATTTAAAAAAGTTAAGTAAATTGAAAGAGAAATTAACAAAATCCTGTACCTGGTTTTGGTTTAAATATTATTCGTAGATACGTGATCCCTCCTATTCCTCGATATCTACCAAATTTTCATAAAATACTTTTGTTTCGGAATTCGAAGTTATATATGTAAAAATGTTTAAATTTTTGTATTATTTTGGTATCTACATTTTTGTTTAACCAAACTATTTTTTTAGCGTGTATAATTATTTTTTTAATTGAATTTCATGGCTGTTATGCGCAATGGTTAAAACTGGCGATGACGGTCGAACATGATCCCCCTTAACGACAAATATTTGTATAGATCTATTGTGTTTCCGCATCCTGGACACAGTTCCTGCCTTCTGATAGTATTACGTTTCATTTGCTTATAATTAAAGTTAATAATACGATCCCTATAAATAATAAATAACAGAAGATATTAATTCTTAATTTATGATTTGTATGCAATTCATATAATCTCACGGGAAATCTGAGACGCAATAGATCATTTTCTCAACATTTAATAACGAGTTAGGAGACATCTTGTAATTCGTGATATCCGGACGGACACGCGACGTGATTATACGCGCTGTAAATAAATTTTAGCGGTACTTGCGACAGGAATTAAAATTAATTTATTATAATATATATAAATTGTATGATCTTTTAGCAATGTACATTCCATATATATTTTTATTCGGTGCAAATTGTTTATGGTTATGTTATTTATGGTATTTATGTAAGTAACATATAAGCATCTAAAATAGTATGACCCTATGTAAAATATATTTCATTCCATAGATATTTCTTAGCGAGACTGTCACATTTTATAAGGTTTATCTTTTTTAAGTTCTCTCAAATAATTAAGAATTTCGAATGTGAATTTTTAAACCAATTTCATTCAACCGATTGAACTAAATTTGGCACACGATTTTGATACTAAAATGCAGTAAAATAAACACAGTTTTATTCGTTTCAGTAATATACTATGTACAAACATTTTATCTAATACTGCGTCGAAATTTTGATAGATTTTCTGTAGTAATTTATTGTAAAAAAAAATATTACGATGATGTCTTGGTGACATTCTGACGTATTGTAAACATGTCGGAAACAGAAACCTCAAACGATTTCAGAGGAAACTACCTTAATATTGTATGGCTATTTACGTAAAATTTGTGTAGAAAATGATCCTTCTGAAAACAATAACGTTGTATAGAAAACTGTTATTATAGTTATGTTTCAATGGAAAGACTTTGATGTGCGATAATAATATTACATTAGTTGATAGGCAGTTACATTATTGACTCCTTTGATCTCTGAAATCCTTAGTGAACTAACCAGCAATGAATACCAAGTAGATAGTACAAAGATAACGGAGTTAAGTGCCCTCAATTTACTTATTTGCTGGATAAAGCTTTGCAAATTATTTGACAATGTACTAATGTATTTAAAAAAATTCTATTCTCATTAAAAAAATATAATAAAACGACTCTAAATATACGTCACTAAAAACTAAATTAGCTTAACAACATTTTTCTAACTCCTAATCAATGTTGATTTTATAATAATATGATAATTTTCAACGATTTTAACCTCTATTTGTTATGATATAAGATCTACTATGTATATTGTTATCCTCTGAAATGTGTAAGAAAGTGATGTGTCCAGGGTTTTCCAGGGTTCATTGGCTCGCGTCGCACGCTCCGTTCATTTGCAGTCTATTAGATTAGCATATTGAATCGTGGGAGCAATGTTATACGTATTTGATAGTATTGAACTTTTTATCTTTGAAACGGTATTTTTATTACAGGTATTTGTTACTGTTTTACCCTCGTGACCCTTTAGTGTCAGAGGCCAACTGTTTAGTGCAACGGTTGGTTAATCTTATACTAAGATATAATAGATAGATAGGCGCATACCCAATTACAGGTGTAATGTTTATTCACTAACGCTCGTACGATGAGGCAATTCGAGACGTTTTCAGAGATTGGGTGCAAAGTATTATGATTTTCGACGCACTGGAGAGTAACACTGCCTTGCAGGTACTGAGAAATATTTAACAGATAGATAACCTACCTTAATTTTATTTGCCCGAGTCAAAGTTCGTACTTATAATTATAAGATGCAGCAGTATGTAATGTCGCAATGAAAAATTACCCCCAAACAGTAAGTCATAAAGAACGGAACGTCTGGACTATAATATAATAACTATGATAGGATTTATGTCATCCCACAGCGATGTTACGGAGAATCTTTGCTTAACGAGTTTTGTTCTACAGAAATATGATGCTTTAGCAAAAGTTTGAACATCATTTTTCTCCTTAGCAGAACTTTTCTCAGAGAGCAAAACTAAACAGCCGATACTTATAATTAAACGTGTACAGGTACACTTGGCATTTTACGCGAATCAAGATGGGACAAAAACGAGCACATGAAGCGAATGTAAGAAGGTGCGCATATGGAAGCGGCGCCTAAGAGGAAAACCCCTCGTAGTGCTTCGTAAATGCGATTACCGCCCGTACACATTGCTAACGAGCTGAACCACGGTACACAAACTAACATATACGTATGACATACAGCCACGCATTTAGAAATAGAAGGAAACTACAAATTAATTATGGATGTTTTAAATAACTATATAACAAATACTTTTTATATCTGTTTATTTGAAAAAAGCAACTATGCTTATATGTTTATTTGAAAAGAGCAACTATGCGAGTTTCTTGTCGTTTCTTCTCGCTGGAGGCTGCTTTCCGAAACGGTGGTAGTGTTTTAATATTGATGATTCGAAAACGTTTCACTGTGAAGTTTACTTGAATAGAATACATTTGATTTGATTTGATTATCATTACATAGTATAAAACAAAGTCGCTTACCACTGTCTGTCTGTCCCTGTGTATCTTTAAAATTACACAACGGATTTTGATGTGGTTTTTTTCAATAGATAGATTGATTCAAGAGGAAGGTTTATATGTATAATACGTGCACAATATAATAGAGAAACATAGGTTTCTAAAATGATGTCGTAAATAAACACATCTTTTTTTGCGCTTACTGCTAGTCCGCGATGGTATATGTCTATCTTTTAGGGTTAACCCACAATAAGTATTTTTATCCTTTACTTTTTACGAGAAATAATGGCTTATTTTCGAAGCTATTTTAACCAATACAGCATTAATCCTTATCTAATTAAGAACCTTAAATACATTGTGCATTTAATATAGATCAATATGGTAATCAATTACAGAACGTAATTTAAATGAATATTTTCGAGGATAGTACAGATTTAGTACAGATATGTCTGAAAAACTGTGAAGTTGTATATAGAGATATACTGTAGTATATTTAATTAGTATCAGTAGTACCTATATATAATTATATATATATTTTTTAAATCATAAATCGTTTTCATTGCACTTTGTATGATCAAGTAATATAAATAAAAGTTAGATCTAGCATATATAAATATGAATCTAGAACTCTGTCTATTTCTCCCGCGTATTACGATGGATGTAATTTATTCTCGCCATTAGTTTTAACTGCCGATCATATGTGAATTTTAATCACTTTAATATTGTCGCCTGGGGCCGCAGTTTACGAAGACGCCATGCATGTCATGTAATTTTAACTTCCTTGATATTAACTATGAATAATGTAAATATTAAAATGTACCTATAAATTAATCATATTTTGCAATTTTAATTGTGATTTTCAACTGCATATCAATATGATATATAAATACAAAATTATATATGTACTAGTTTACTGCCTAACTTCCGTGTGTCGTATAGCGTGATGTTATAATATTACCTTTTAGAATAAATACGCTAACTGAAATTGATTTTTAAAATCGTACCAGGGGCTATTCTACTAATTTACAACAGTTATGACAAGTGTCCGATGCTATTCCTTACAATAATAAAGTTCAGTACAATCGTGACCGTGAATTCTACAAATTTATATCGGGTACGTTCACGAATCTATTCCGTCAAACTACGACCGAACCGCACTGTTGTGTTAGTAGAATAGGAAGACTGCTAATCGACAGCGATTCTGTTTCAATTCGATAGCGATAAAGTGAAAATTCATTACTAGAATTGATCCCCTGGTAGTTCCTGAGTTTAGTGCGTTCAAGCAAATAAACATTTCAACTGAAGGTGTATATTATATAATTAGACACGGAACATTATCTATACTAATATGGTAGTAATCTCCACAAGTAATGATCCAATACTAAAAAAAACTGTGACTGGTAGAAAGCCTTAATATATATATATATATATATATATCATATTATTTTCTTTAATAATAAACCGCTCCCGTACAAAGCTGGGACAGTTGGCTAGTAAATAAAAATATTTATTATACACACGAAAATATATTTTTTAATTGCAACACACGAGCGTCTTCATGAATTTAATCGCTTTAATAAGCCACATGCATGCGAACGGAGCAGCAAACAGCTTATGAAATATAATTTATACATTAAATTTGAAGTGTATTTTCTTTATTTCAAGGCACGTAATTCGTCTTTCTAACAACTAATTCGTTATTTAATAGAAATCTGTTAAAATGTTATCGAAACAATGACATGCCTTAGTCACTGGGAATCCCATTAAAAGCCAGCGGTTTATGTTTGCAACATGCAATGTTATCATGGAGCAATATAATTGCAATACTTAGGTACTCGCACGGCTAATTAAGTTTAAACTGTTCGTTTATTCGTCCAACCGCTTTATTATAGTTGGAAGGTTCGGAATAAATATTTTAACCGGATATTAGGGTGCTTACTATTGGCTGACTCGTTGGTTTAGAAACTAGATTTAAATTCGCTGATCCCGAGCACCAGTTTTGAAATCCCCGGTCTGGGCATTAAAAGTAATTGCGTAATTTTCTCGTTGTTCATGTTTTTGTTTTTATGTTATAGTTTTATAGATTTGAGTGTTTAGTTTTGCTGTTATATCACTCTGTATATGAGTTGTTTTTGAAGTGTAAACTTCTATAGCCCCGTTGGACACTTTTTGGTAGAGGAAAATCTTATAGGTTCGCGTCACCGACATGCTCATGACAGCGCATGCGCAGCGGCCATCTGCTATGTGCGTTAGGTGCTATTTGGTTGGTTGAAATCTCGTGTGTTCGCGTCACCGACACTTTTTCTGTAGCTATAGATACATCTGACGTATAGTGAAACATTTATATTTGAATTGAATTGTTTAATTTGAATTGTTTAATTGTAAAATTACTGTGTAGTACAATAGTTAGTACACAATAAATATACCAATATTTTTAAGATGAAAAATAAATAACAGATAAATATTTTAAGCCTTCGTAAAATTTAGTTTGACGTTTGAACATTTTATATTTTTTATTATCTAACATTTTAAAATATGAAATGCACCACGAAATTAGTATTTCACAGTCGCTGGGACTTTTTCTGACTACCGTGTCAAAACAGATTTCTAGTTGTATTTATATCGTGGAAATTAAAAACTTATAACATATAAAAATAATTTAAGATTAATGTGTTAAAGCTTAAAATATGTTTATTAGTGCAAAATTATATTTCATTACCTTATATTATTAAAATCTTTAATTTAAAATGATGAATAATGACCGTTCCATTAAAAAAAAAATATATTTAAAAAATTAATAATTCCAAATCTTTAGTTATTAATTTAAATTGTGAAAAATAAAATATGTACTTTACTGTTTTTTTGCAAAATGATTATAACTATAATTTTATATTATTCGATATTATTAGTAGAAATTGACGAAAAAAGTATTTAAAAATCAAAATTATACTTTATTCATGTAGACTTTTGAAGCACTTTTGAATCGTCATTTCACATATTGTTTAGATCCTTGATAAAACTCAGTAGTAACTACAAAAAATAAAACGATGATCAATGCGATTTTTACTTAGATAGTTTTCAATCAAACATTTTAATTTCTTACTTTAATTAGCCATATAAGCCTATTGTATATTTTTTGGAAGACAATGACATAATTGAAAGTAGGAAAAGTCTTAAAAGTTTCTTAAAGTTGAAATTAATGATGACAATGACGCAAACAACGATAGTGATGTTAAAAATCAAATACATTGACATTTATGTAAATACAAATACTATCCATAAATAATAAGACTGTATTTTAATTTTTATTTCAATTAAATTATATTTATATTTTGTCATGATCTTGTACGGCCCGTAATGTTTGAATAATAAAAACCATATAAACATGCATATGCGTTGTTCGGAGTGTCAATAGGTATGAAAACCCGATTGATCGTGATAATTTTAATTGAAACATTAGGAAATTTTAAATTTTATTACTAAAAGTTCTAAGTTTTCACTTCTATCGGCTGTCCCTATAACTGCCAATTTTTTTTTTATTTCTCTCGATTATTTAGTAATAGGCCATTGGGTTTCGAAAATCAATTAATAAACAAATGAAAGAGTTGTGTCTTAGGATACCCGGTTGGAACAAAGTTTTTGCTATATTATATAATGTATAGCAAACGGATTTCTAAACGACGCAGGACGTTGCCCGTGCCGCGCACCCCTGCTGCCGATGTCGGTCCGTTACTGTGAACGGAACGATTGTGGAGCCTAGGTAGCTACGCGCGCGAATACTACAATGGCGTCCGGTCTTGCGATGTTTAACTAGTTTTAGTTGTTTATTTAAGTTATTTCAACTGTTTATGTTCACATATATTAAAGTGCATTTTGTTAAAACTCTATTTATCATTTATATGCCCGCTATAAATGTATTGAATAACAAGCACAATGAAATAAATCAACATCGTTTGAAAATAATTAAATAATAAGAAATAAATCAGTTATCATAAATAATAAAAAAAAATGGTTAATGCAAAGGTTGCCTGGAGGCGTAACGCTCTTTCCTTACGTGACGATTTCAGCCAGTTCGCACTACTGTGAGCCGCGTAAAAGGACTCCGTTCCAAAAAAGGTTATTAGGGTTGGATCTGCCGTCCCATCGGGTTATGACAGTAAGTCAATAAAGAGTACACTTGTAATTGGGCACACGATTGTGTACGACGTACGACACCAACTTTCCAATAAATTATATAAAAACAAAATGAAATTAATAAATTAGTCATTATAATTTTTTACTCTACGTAATAAAGAGCTGTTTGGTTTTTTACGGGAAATATTTTGTTGTATAATATGTATATCTTACTATTATTATAAATGCGAGAGTTTGTGTGGATGGATGTTTGTTACTTAATAACGTCTGAACAGGTCTGAATGTAAGTTGGCACAGAGATATATTATTATCTGGTATAGCATATACCAGAAATGGCCCGGTGGTTAGAACGCGTGCAACTTAACCGATGATTTCGGGTTCAAGCCCAGGCAGGCACTACTGAATTTTCATGTGCATAATTTGTGTTTATAATTCATCTCGTGCTCGGCGGTGAAGGAAAACATCGTGAGGAAACCTGCATGTGTCTAATTTCAACGAGATTCTGCCACATGTGTATTCCACCAACCCGCATTGGAGCAGCGTGGTGGAATATGAGGAGAGGCCTTAGCCCAGCAGTGGGAAATTTACAGTCTGCTAATGTATGTAATGTAATGTAGCATATACTCCTATTCTGGAAAAATTACGATTCCCTTGGGATAGATTTGTTTTTGCTTTTCACAGAGAAAGGGATCAGCATGATGGGCTTAGTAGTTAAGGGGTAAGATAATGATATAGTCGGCTAATGGGATACCATATATAGGAGAGTAGGTGACCACTGAATTGGTTGTCGATTTTTTATTTGGAGATTACATTCGAAACTGGTTTTACATATGATTTATCTTTGAAAATGATCATTCGAAAGTACACTGGCTTTTAATGCGCTGAAATCCTAAAACATTTACAACGCACGAAATGAGTGCCAAATGTTTATACAAATTAGTATGTTAATAAACCTTAAAGCAACAAATTAAGCACGATCTCATCCATTACTTTTTATTAACTCTATTAATATTTAAAGCCTTTTTTAATTGATATTTTTTATTAGGCCGTTTATTTAACGAAGCCTTTCCCGGCGATCCTGATCAGGACGTATATGGTACAAGAATGAAATTTAATTAAAAACGTCTTCGAGATCAGGTTTGTATCAAAAGGAAAGAATTCATGTTTTAATAATATTGCTTATTGTTGCGATGTAACACAGCTTGAACAGTATTGCCGAAATTGTATTGATATGCCGATCTATACATAAGCAAACTTAAATTTTTGATTTTAAGGTATCAATTTAAATTATATTATTAATAATATTTTAGTAATATTCTTCATACCTTAGTTGTCTGTAAATTTATTTTGAGTAATTTTAAATTTCCTAAATTAAAATATTGTTTCTTGTGACAATATGCAAATTTAATTAATTATATTAAAAATACTTTTTTTTATAGCGCATGCAAAATACGGGTATTATGAAAATTTTACAGTTATAACAAAAAAAAAAAATATAGACGAATCTCTACGACAATGACCAAAGTTTTATTTAAGCATTTATGATTGTAAGCTTGAAGACTGGCTATGGCGCCGAAGGTCTGCTGCTCTACCTTGATAAATGACTTAGGCCATAAGTCCAGTGCCGTCTTGACCCTAGGATGTCATTCGCCGATAAATCTCAATGTCAAAAACTATTTTCTTCTTTACGTCAAAAATTACTTATTAGAAAAACATCTAAGAAAGTTCTAAGTATAGGTACTTTTATCAATCATAAAATCTTTGTGTTCGTTATAGTTTATCTGTGGAGCTCCTCGAACTAAGTACTAGTACTCGAAGATAAACACTTCGTAAGCCATTAGTCTAACACATGCTAACGCGGAAGCCCTATGTAGGGTTACTACCTGGAGGAAATTTTCTCAATAAATGATAAAATATTGCTTTACCGAATTAGATTTTATTACTAATTCGAATCTTAAATATTAATTATCTATTTTATTTGAATATATTTATAATTTAATTAAATGTATTTGATTGAAACTTCTAGAATGTCGTCGTTTTGTTAAAATATATTTGCAAGCCTTACATAATCGATTAAGTTAAGCTTAATCGAACAAGCAATCAAATAAGCGCACCCCTATTCGATTCCCGCCAGCTTGTTTTACTCTTTTATTGTGCACGGGTTCTTGCAATAATTACGCCGAAGTGCTGAAAACCAAATTAAGTATTACCAGTATGAGAAAATATTAAAGATTTAACGTCAATAGCGCAGATGTTGAATCCCTCGATTCAATTAAAAGTAATTGAAATTTCTGTTTTTTACTATATATGTACGTACTTTTACTATATATAATATATAAAAATATGATATTACAATGAACATTTTGAAATATATATAAAATATACTTAATTTTATATCAATGATACAATAGAAAACTTTGCTTTTTTTTAATGGTGTCCGTAAGATTCCAATATTACCGACACCAGAAGTAATACCAATCAAACGCAAATTATTTATGGCTTCTTATGAATCCTGAAGTGGCCACTGCAGTTGTAATTTACCTGAGCACGGGATAAAAATTTTGGACTGGCCAAAATCATTTGCGAATAACCTTACGACCATAACAAAGTCATATCGGTTCTATTCACGGTAGATTATTAATAATTGACTGAAGAATTACTGGCTGAAGATAGAACAGGTGCAACAATTATTAATCTGAAATAAGAAATAAGCTATTAATAACAATGTTCTCAAGTCAAAATCACATATAGAAGCAGTTTAAGCTGAATCTTCTTCTAGTTAAAATCGGCAGTTATTGACTTTATAATAAGATTGGATATATAAGATCTTATTTCGAATTGTGGTCGTTTTTTTATGCCAAATAGTAAAAACTAATTATAACTAACTATTAATGGATACTTATTGTTGAAACTTAAACGTCTATAGCTATTATTAACCTTTTGATCTTTTAGAAGTTATATCCGTTCGCAAACTATACTAAAATCAATAATATATACTGATGTCAGCTTGATGGAAACCGAGTTATTTTAGATCTTGACTAAATCACTCACTAACATTGTATATAAGTACACTTTTTGTAACGTTGTAACGGAATAGTGCAGGACAGTTAGCTACTAGTAATACCAAGCCGTTAAATTATTATATATTTCATATATAATAGAATCGTATTATTTAGTTACAATTACGCCGTATCATAAAATCCGAGGGATTTATATCAATCGTATATGTAGCATTTCGTGGCATGTTTATTAAGAAATAACTGCTTTAAATCAATTTATATTATTTATAGAAGTCAAATTTAAAACAAAAAATAATAATCGAATTATTTATTAATTTTTTACTGATTTTCATTACATTCACATTTCGTATTGGTAATTTTTCGAGTGGGTAACCCTTGAGTATAGGTCATTCATTCTATGTCATTCCTTCGTGGTTGTTTAGCCGGTCAATGTGCATAATTACGCTGTCTCTGTGCAAGACGGCAGGCGCCTCATAAACTTAAAATGCTATAAGCTGCATTCCATCCGTTTCTGCTAATCATTTCATCTTATGAACTAAACCGCAATGACCATACACTTCTTACAACTCTTCCTTACAATTAAGAGAAATGTGAATATGAAACGAAACATTCCACAATGAATACAATTACGTATCGTACGTAAGAAAAAAATATTAATTCCAGCTAAATATATATATTTTTTAACAATATTTTTTTATGGCAATAAATATTAACGGAGTATAAAATTAATAAAATATAAATTAGATTGTATTTTCAACCAAGGTGTTAGGGCGGCCTCTTAACGGGAACATTCGTCTATATTATAACAATCTAAGATTCGATTTTAAATGACGGAATAAGATGTCGGACAAAATGTAACATTACAAATTCCGAACTGCATCTTCTCATTCATTTACGTAATCTTCGAATTTGATCTGTTACAGTACATGCTCAAGGTGAGGGACCATAAGACGTCATAGTTTAAGGTTTGCTTCAGATTGTAAAATTATTTTTTTCGATGTTCCTTTTACGTACTGTTAAAGCAATTATATTTATATGCTTAACGGTAAATAAAAAAAAATACTTCTTATTCAGTCATGTACGATAAGTTTAAATAATATATTATGTTAGTAGTTTAATTAAACCGAACATGAATAATCGCTAGTTTTAAGCTATGTAATATTAACAAACTTGAATGTTCAGCGCCTGCTCAGATATTGCCGCAATATATGTTTAATTAGCGTTATGTTGCTGTGCATATTGCATATACATACATAAGTACACGCTATTAACAAAATGAATAAGAAAGCTTTTATGAGCCCAAGAACTTAAAAAATAGTTATTTTTAAACTAAAATTTTGTTCTTTTGTCTAATACTACGAGCTAAAACTTATTTAAAAGGCAATTTACCAAATTTTTATTACGTCACATCTATTTGATATAATGGCAGATTTTCTCATTATACAATGAGTCCCCATGACAACAAGGTGCAGGTTAAATATAATTCAATGTGTTTAAGGGACAGTTACGAAGAGTATTTCCTAAAATTCTTAAAAATAATTGATCTTAAAGAATAAATATTTGGTATATACAAAACATTATTTATTTAAAAAGGGTACAACAACAACATACTTATTTTACACTAACTAAGAAACATAAACTTCGTAACATTCACTGATATACATATCAAAATATAAATGTACACAAATTTCACAAACTTTGACATGTAAATGAATATTAAAATATTTTATAATTATATACCTAATATTTAAAGTAAAATATATATATAATTAAGTTACTCATTACTTTTTCAGTTCGGTTTGTTTAAAGCGCGTTAACATTTTTGGAATTTATCCGAAAAGTGTGTTTTTTATATCAGGTCAAAGAAGTTAAGAAGAAAAGTCACCACACCGATCATGAGTGGACTGACGGAAATAGAGGTCTTTCTTAAGATACATGAATATTCCTTAAAATGATTAGATTCAAGCTCACGATATTATGAGATGGTCGTGTTTTATCTAAAAAATCGTATCTACATCATGAAAAGGCAAAAAAGATTAAACAACTTTGTGCAAAAAGAAAGAAGAGTTGACCTAGAGGATAGTGGCAGGCTGGTTGGCTAATAGGCCACTTGATGGTAAGTGGTCAGCATCGCTCAGAGACATTGGTATTGTAAGAAATATTAACCATCATTTTAGAATTAAAATGCTATGTCCCTTGTAACTGTAATAACGCTGAACCACTAACCTTTCAAACAGGAAAACAGAAATACCAACAGTGGTTACATTGTAACTGGTAGTTCTGTATCGCGGTACCTATAATAAGATGAATAGGTGGTACCTAACCAGACACCCAACAGAAAGACATATTTCATAATGCATTAAATGTATTTATAACTCATTCCATTTACGGATTTATTGGAAAACAATTCTAAGTGTTAAAAAAATTGTCATAACATTGAATGTACCAAATCCTGAAGAGAAGAAACGTAGAAGAATAATCCTTTGTCAAGCTATGAGATATTACTCTACTCACCTTTATAAAATTGTCATATACTGAATTACTGATGGCATATACTTAGCGATATACCTTTATTTTCAATTACCTATCGCTAAGCGAAAATGTTACTCCGCGTCGTTTGCTGTGGCGCTAACGATGTGGTGTCGTTTACTATACGACTATTATTTAAATCTAGGGTTCATTCGCTAATGTATTTTTTTAATTTTTAATTAAACAACATTTCAAATATCATCTATTTTACAAAGGTTAAAAATTGCGTTCGAAAATATTCAATGTATGTTTATATATTTATAATCATTTTTGTGAGCTGTTTTTTTTTCATTTTATTTGGCTATGTTCATAAGTCAATATTTGATACTGAATTACCTAAGTAACGAATTAATTTGTAGCTCTACCAGTAAATAACCAGTATAGATAGCTAGATTCATTGACTTTTGAACGAAAATAGTTCAGAGTTGACAAAACACAGACAGATCTATTTTTATCTACTTATTGATGTTTAGTGATCAACTCCAATCTCCCACTAATCGAACTATCAATATAAGTGCATATTATGTTATAATACTTACCTTTTATCATGGAAACGCATATTGATGTATAATTTAATAGACTTGTTTGAATAGACTTCTATTGAACAAAAATGAATATAAACGAGGAAATGGGTTCGTTTGTTATTTGAGGACTAATCCTACTTTCACGCCTCTACACAATCCTCGTATTTGATATACTGATAAATTTAGACAACAAATTAATGAATAACATTGCGTACGAAATATAACGACTTAAATAACTGATGGTTAAAAGCGAATTTATGTGCAAAAATAAGCGTGCCGAAACGCGCGTGAGCGTGCGTAGTTTGCACGCGCTAGATAATGCGGCCTTACAATTTATGGATAAATCATTCATCTGTGTCCGTATTTGCGCGCTTTTGTCGGCTATACGTGCAAATTTTAACCTGCGCAAGAATGCTCTGCGCTGCGCTGCGTATACCCAGGTATGAGCTATAAGTTAGACACTAGTTAATTTCTGTCCCGAATCGATAAATACGTATGATGTCATGATATCAAAGGAAAAATAGATGAAGGAGAGTATAACTAAAACCATTGATACTGCAACGCTTAATTCATTAATGCGTCGCAAGCCACGCACCAGCCTCT
This sequence comes from Vanessa tameamea, assembly GCF_037043105.1. NCBI lineage: Eukaryota > Metazoa > Arthropoda > Insecta > Lepidoptera > Nymphalidae > Vanessa > Vanessa tameamea. Next base: position 5,118,547 of record NC_087313.1, on the reverse strand, counting down.
GTTACTAGTATATGTACTTGTTCAAATTGTCTTTTGAAACGAAAGAAATCAACATAAATAGTGTTTTTTGACGGTTGAATAACTGATTTGTAGATCGTTTCCACCCACATGGGTTAGTACAAAAGCTTAACAACCAGTCTATTCCGAGGACACGCATAAAATAATGTAATAGTATATATCTATTCACTTTCATATCTGTAAAATGAAATTTATCAGTTGAGTGGGCATAACAAATAATAGAGTTTAAAAATACAAGATATTTTTTAGCTGAAAATGTTAGCTAAAAGTATTTATAATAGACAGGAGGGCTGAGTGGCCTGAACATGAAACCTACTTAGTCAAAAAACTGTATCTACATGGCACAGGACTAGGCAAACAGTCCCTAGACTGCTTGTAGAGCAATAAACTCCATATATTACTCGAAGAGCAGATTAATCTTGTAATTTCAGGCAATTTCATGAAACGCTCTCATATGTAACATCGCACCTCAAAATAGGCTCCCGTGTTATTAACTGGCTCCATTATAGCGATTAAATGCAACATAAACGTGATAAGTGTCATGAATTGAAGTACGAATATCGCTTTTAAATTCTTGAGCCTACATATTAAAATAGCATGGATGAACGATTCCAATTTGCGGTTACATTCAACATTATTATTATGATGGCGCTAAAGCGGTTGCTGCTAGTAAACGTTTTAAAAGTTTCATTATGTTGCCAGATTTATAATTTTAGATACTCTAGTAGGCTTTTTTATCGTTTTAATCCCGTGCAGCAAAAACAAAAATACTTTAAGTTATATTGAAAAAAAAAATGGGAGAAAAACATGGCTTCAATAGAAACTTAAAAGTTTAATTATTTCACACAAAAGGCTATGTAAACATGGTTATGTAAATTTACCTGTTAATATACGTTTTTCGGAGCAAACGAACTCATATATTTGCGCGTAAAATCACTACGAATTTTAGTGCTGTGGATAAATTTAATAATAATCGGTAATCTATTATTGGGGTTGTTGCCGCTAGGATTTTTGAAGCGGGCAACATTAAAAAAAAAACACATTGGCGGGAAACTTAAGCTCTCTTCTGGATACGCTGGAACCGGGAACATTGTTATAACATTATCTTACATTACTGTATTGTTTTACATTAATTGTTTAGCTTAACCATTAAAAAAAAAGTTATTAATTAATTTCAAGAGTGAAACATACAACTCATATAAATACACCGTACAAATAACTAGCAGCGATTAATCAACAAATAACTTTCTTTTACAAGGTATATTTTCGAAATTTGATATATTTTTAACTTAATTAAAATAAAACGATATTTTGACTGATGTTAAATATCACTTATCATCGCAATGTTCGTGTAATGATCGTTAATATGTCAAACGCGTGTGCTTTAAACCTCATCGAGATAGATTAATTAGCTAATTTATTAGGTCTGCTACAGAAATTGTCTTTAGTGTTAGTAGCTGGAATGTGCAGCTACAAATTTTGAAATCATCCTATCCCAGTTCAGTCCGGAAGTAAATTAAAAATGATAACACCCTTAACGTATCTCGTTATAGCTGCGATGCACCTTTCCATGGTCGTGTTAAATCCCCGTCCCATTGGATTACGGGAGTCAAGGATTAGAGAAAATTATCATTACATTTGTATATCTTGTTGTAAACCATTTCGTCCGCATTGGATTTCTTTAAATAACACCTTTGAAATATATTTACAACTCTGAAGTATATGCCCACATTTTCATTGCTAAATTTTTCAAATGTTGAACTTCTAGTTACTCATACATATTTTATCCCTTATACTTTTATTTTAGACCTAAAAATTCCATTGCAACGGCGTTGGAGAGAAAATATTCAAGTAGTGTATGATTGCTTATGTTACAACCCGGTTACAATAGATGGCGCTGATTAAAAATGACTCGTACCTGAATCGCGCGGCCTAGATATTCGCTACGGGAAAACAATATGGAAATACATCTAGAAATTTATAATAAGCTTAGTTATATGAAAGTAACCAATAATCGATAAAAGTGGTACTTCGCTAGATGGCAGGCCTATGTACCTATGTGTAAGCCTGTATAATACCACCATATTACCGCTAAACAACAATATTTAGTTTGTTATTGCTGTGTTCCGGTTTGAAATGTGAGTGAGCCATTATAAATACAGGCAATAGGAACATAATATTACAGTTCCCAGAGTCAGTAGTTCACTGGTAATTGTACAGCGCAATAATCCAGGGGCGGCGGTGACACTTACCAAATGGACGTATACTTATTTTATAAAAGAAAAAGGTTCAATTCAAGATTGTTTTAATCTGAGATATAAACATATTTATAATATTATAAAATAACTACTATAACAAATATTATCATTGCTACAATACAATAATTTCAAACGTTTATAAAGAACGCTATAAAGTAAATATTTATCGAATAAGGCGAGCACGTGTCGCCTCGTGCTATTAATATAATATCCAACTACATTCATTGTATAAAACATTTTATGCAATTTGCAAGGAAACGGACATTTGAAAACCTGTCTAGATAAAGCTAGTAATTAAACGTATAAATATACTTATTTATAAGGCTAGGTTTTTCATTTGTAACATAGACAAATTCAAATAAATAGAATATTTATTATTTACATTGCTGTAAACATGATGACATGATTTTACCTTCGGATGTAACTTATCTGGAATTAGCATTTCAGATGCTTCAATGTGTTTTGTTACCTATACCTTCGACAGCTTTTTTGATTTAGTGGCTAGCTTATAAAAAAATGACTTTACGATACGTTTTAAATTTCGAACGTCGAAACGTTATTGTTGCCGTTAAGTTGTTTTCCTATTCTACTAACATAACGAATACAGAATTATAGAATTGATTTCCAGATGTAATCCAACTGAGGTTAACTTTTGTGACGTATAGTCCAAGTTTGATTGTAATAGAATCGGGGACATATCGTTATAAGAAAGAACATTTTATTTAGGACTGGCACAATTATAAAATAAAAAAACCCGATAAAAAAAACCAAGAAGACTACACAACAAATAGAAAATTAAAAATTAAATTAGACATTGGATAAGCAATAATAGAAATCGTGTCCCAAAAAGGTGTACCATTCAGTTTCCAAATTGGGTTCCAAAATTCAACTCTGATTTTCAATAGAACCCTATGTAGACTATGATGGGCTGTGTGATTTAATATAAATACTTAAACATAAAATAACAATTATATATTAATAACTTAATAGAATTAAAATACAACAACATAAATGTAAGAAATTCGAATTCGATGTAATGTCTTCTTTTTTGAGATAACACAAAAATTGTAAGTTGATTTAATTATATTTTTTTTTATTTCCAAATAAAATAGTGTTATAACAATTTTCACCTCGACAGTCAATCTACCATCACAATATAGCAATCTCACCGGCCTTAATCTTTTTCCTTTTGTCTTAATATCCTGGTGCCGATTCCCCTGTTTCGAAAGCCAAATGGAAAAACCTTACCCCATAGCTTCAGTATCAAAGTGACTTTGCATAAATTTAACAATCTTTGCGTGGCGCCAAATATTCGTCTTATTATCCCAATATTTTCCCAAAATATTCTTGATATTCATCTTCTACAGAATCATTAATCATAACTTGACCATATTTACTGCTTATAGACCAGAAATAGTCGGGATTATTAATAATAGACGTCCGTGAAGATTTCTTCTTCTTTGTAACAAAAATACTCAAAGATAAAAATAATAAATGTATCGTTTGTTTTGCAATCAGAAGTCATAAGTAAATAACGAAAGAGTATTACATTCTTCAAGAAAATTATTAATTGTATTCTTTAATAAGTAGCTGTAGATAATTGATAAAAGAATATTATGTATAGGGCCGGATTTAGGGAGGACAGTTTATGTGTAAGATATATAGATATAGCCAAATTATAATCATGAAAATAATTACTGTTTTAAAAGTTACCGTATACTAGAAGTAAATAAATTATTGCATACAGACTGAAATCAAAATGTTCAAATTATTTTGTAACATTATAATAAGGAGTGCAAGACTCCTCTGTTGCTCTAGGGCCCGTAGGCCTTTAAATTCGGCTTCGATTATGTAATAGCATACTCATAAAATTGCACGGACGCAAGTACGTAGTCTTGGAGATAGAAACCATTCCTTACATCTTCAATGCGCCACCTTGCAGCCTAAGATGTGAAGTCTCTTGTCCCAGTGACTCACTAATCTCTTCAAACCGGAACACAAAAAACTAAGTAATGTTGTTTGGTAATACCTTACGGGTATGATTAGGTACCTACCCTGACGGACTCACACACAGCAATACTAAGTGTACATAATTATGATGATATGATAATTTAAAATATACTCTAGGATGACTGGTTTTATTCTGCGATTTGTAATGAGCACCTGGAGTACTGTTCCCGAATATTTTAATCCCTCGTTTGTTTGGAATGATTAAAATTAAATGAAGCCGTACATTCCTTTTGACATATTACGAATTTAGATGTTAAAATTATAAAAAACAAAGATTATACTTGAAAGAAGGGTTTTATTATTAAAAATTTGTCTAAACATTTACGTAAACGATGACAATGACGATATTATGATATTACTCAGTAGATTAGTAACTTGTTTTTCAAATGTAAGAAGTATGTGCTTATAATTGTGTAATACTAGTTTTCGCCCGAGTGGATGCAATATGTATTAGGTAATTTTTTCTGACATAAAAGGAACATATATGCTATTCTGGACTATCTATCTCTGTGCTAGATTTCATTCAGATCCGTTCAGCCGTTCTAGCGTGAATGAGTATCAAACATCCATCCAAACTTTCGTATTTATTTAGTAAATTATATAAATTGTTTCGACAATAAACACAATTCAAATCATCATCAATCAAGATTATATATTTATTATTCAAAAATATTATAATTGTTCTAAAGCTAAATGCATTAATATTCGATACGCGACTTCGAGATTTGATGTAGAGATATATCTATAATATATAGTTCGTTATATATTAAACATGGGTTGATCATAAATAATTCCATTAACACGAAGAACAGGGGAAATGTGGTTTATTCGTAAAGCTATATTTTATTATTTTTTGATTCATTAATAGTTTTAATAAATATATTTTTTTTATGTGATACAAAGTACAAATGTTGTCAAATACTTAATAATTTATTTTATGAAATGAAACAGTTGTGTTTCGAGGTAACTCGAAATTCTATATTCAAAATTTCAAACAAAAAAATTGCGTATATGCAATTTAGGGACAGATGTTGTGGGTTCTCGTCGCAAAAGTTACACACTCGGATAGAGTAGGGTCAAGAGGGCGACTCTCATAGAACAAGCGCCATAATGTGGCTCATCACAACGCCGCCGACTGTATTTCTATTTAACATCCTTTCTCGTATTGATATATTCAGCTTAATAATACTAAAGGTACGTGTTTAAAAAAAACATATTTTAAACTTTATTTTTAAACAAATATAATTCAATTCTAACAATACTACATACATAAATGTCGAACTGATAACTTCCTTTTTTTTTAAATCGGTTAAATAACAAAAGTCACTACGACAGCAATAAAGTTGCTAGGCAAAAATAATATCTTGTTAGTTGTAATAAAGGTAAACTGGTTAAATACTTGGTTGTAAAGCTTTAGTTAGCCCCTCCGGGTAGATACCACCAATTCACTACATATTTTATCACGAAACAGCAATCGTTATAGTATTTTTGTGTTCTGGTAACATTTTATTTCAAAAGGTTGGTGGTACTGCGTTCTAAGGGGTGATTAATATTTCTAACAGCGCTAATGTTTATCATGTTACCGTTAGCCGGCCATCTTAAATATTAAAAAAAAAATGCTAATACTTATGTATCATATAAATAGATTAATTGATTAAATAAAATATAACAGATTTTTAAGTTGCCTAACCTATTTTTAATAATTCTTTTTAAATATCATATCTATATACATAGTTCAATGTTGTAAAAAAAACATCTTGTCTGTATAAATTAAAATTTTGTTTTGCCATTGAAAATATACTTTAAACGAAAACCTTACTTGAAAAAAAATTCACATTGAGGGGCTTATAAAAAAAGTCTTATTAATTTTTTGTAAAATTTGTTGTAAAATTTTTACGTAATATGTTTAATAAGGGATGTTTTATTATAGCGGGGTTAAGAGGTCAGCCAACAAATTACCATCGTGGCGTGCCATTAAACATACCTTCTACTAAGTATAGAAACATTAAATTATGCGAATAACAAGTGGACTTCATTTTTTACTTTTTGTATTAAATAACACACGTCACCTAAGTTATAAGCCAGACGTTGTGACATTTCTGTGTGAGTTATATTTTTAAAAAGTTTGTGTTTCATTGATATATATATATATATATACATTATACACTTACGAACGTCACGGAATAAAATCACGACAGTAACTATTTTTAAGAACGTAACGAGCCCTTACGACTGATTATAATTTACTGGCGATCCGGGCAGCTAGTAAATTAATTTTATAACATTTATTTATGCATTAGTGTATGACACAAGTCTGTCATAAATGGGATGTAGGACTAAAAAAGAAATTGTAGATCAAAAATATAGATTCAAATTTGGATAATTTTAACTGTCACAATTTTAACGGGCAACGTTTTATTGCTATCATTATGCGTTGTCCTCTTATATTCGACGAAATGATCAGATGACCGATCGTATGTAGCGAGCGCAAGTGCAATGTGATCGAGGACCGATCCTAACGATATGTGTAGGGTATTGAGGGTACGTAGCACGGGAGGCAGGAGACTCCAGACCTCGCCGCCCCTCGCCGCCCCAAACATGTTAGTTAAGCTCGTCTGATTTTTTCTACTCATCAGATATTCTACCGCCAAACAATAGTATTTACTCAGTATTGTTGTGTTCCGGTTTGAAGTGTGTATGAGCCAGTGTAACTACAGGCACAAGAGACATAACATCTTAGTTCCCAAGGTTAGTGGCGCTGTAAAGAATGGTAAATATTTCTTACAGCGCTGTTGTCTATGGGCTGTGGTGATCTTACCATTAGTTAATTTGCCCGCCCTGTATATTCTATAAGCCTTATTAAATAAATAAATATTGGACAATATCACATACATTACTCTGATCCCAATGTAAGTAGCTAAAGCACTTGTGTTATGGAAAATCAGAAGTAACGACGGTACCACAAACACTCAGACCCAAGACAACATAGAAAACTAAACTCTTTCTACATCGACTCGGCCGGGAATCGAACCCGGAACCTCGGAGTGGCGTACCCATGAAAACCGGTGTACACACTACTCGACCACGGAGGTCGTCCATAACTTAAATTTATTAAAACTAAAATTTTCTAGTACATTGTTTTTGCGTATCTTATAAGATTTAGCCAGCGTTAGCCATGTAAGCGTACTAAAACTTTTTTTTTGATTAAACACCGTCATGATTGATCGATTTTGTAAGAAATATCAACATATTATAGGTATGTTCAAACCTTCCTCATTTATTGCTCTTGAAACTTAAAACCGTTGATTGTTTTAACATAAATAAGTGAAGATACGGATATAAACACAAAGTCACTTTGGTTAGATAATAATAATATTACAATAATTTATTTAAGTATCATATGGCGTCGTTAACAAAATGTGAACGATAATAACTGCTATACTATAAAGCTGTGGTGCAGTTATTAACGCCCGCCAACAAAACGACACGGCTTTATTTCTTAAAACATTTAAATTGCACAAATTTATTAAAGGAATATATATATGGCGACGGGAACGATGGCTGAGCGTAAGAATTGTCTTTTTCTATGTTCGGTGGTACTGGGTCCATCACGATTTTGTATCAAAATAAACTCGTAGGTATAACCAAAGATTTATTACGACGAATTGCAATTCACTATAATTAGGTATATATAGATAGGTAAACCGCCTTGGAGGTGTGGGCTGATCGGTTTCTTAAACGCAAGTGATCGTTATACAGTCCCCGTACTCTCCCGCACAACTTGGTCTACGTGACTTCAACAACGAATGACGTCACCGCGTTTACCCGTTACTATTAAAATCATGTCAGCGACTTTTAATTAAAATTATTGGCTTTTCACGACGTATACAAATCATAAATACAGAATAGAATTAAGAATTAACAGATTACAAAATTAAACCATAACAAACAGTAACATCTGATTTAAACAAAACAATTGAAATATTGAAATTATATTACAATTAGTGTAAGTATTTAAATTAATAAGTTAGTGTATTGTGACGTTTATATATTTAAAAATTTATAGATTTTACTTTCATTTCTACTGAACATTATGATTGTCTTTAACGTAGCGACGCGCGACGGAGCAATGTTTGCATGGTGATAGTATGAGGTCAAGAATGACATAAGCTCTTTTTATCCCGGAAAAATCTACGTCATTGAAGCTACTGGTGTAAATTTTGGTATATCTTTGACATTAATACATGTAAATTTATTTTTATAATTAATCTCATACTCGGCGGTGAAGGAAAACATCGTGAGGAAACCTGCATGTGTCTAATTTCAACGACATTCTGCCACATATGTATTCCACCAACCCGCATTGGAGCAGCGTGGTGGAATATGCTACAAACCTTCTTCTCAAAGGGAGGCCTTAGCCCAGCAGTGGGAAATTTACAGACTGCTAATGTAATGTAAAGAAAAAACACATTTCAACACCATTTGACGGATGCTTTGTCGTTACTTGTCGATAGATGCCATTGTCACACAAACAATTCGATACCGGTCGCCTAAGCAATTGGTATATATATACACAGACACGGACAGGGCAAGGTCTACCGGGTTTTGCTGGTATAATATAATATAATAAGCTATCAACGGTTATTATATGATATTAATACTTCAACGTAATCGTTAAATAAGAGTTAAATAAAGACACAGCGCGAGCACAGCGATATGACTTGGGAACTATTCATTAGTTAAATTATGGGGATTTCGAACAAGTCAAATGACGTCACAGGCGACTGAGATGTCAGTCATTCTGTGTTGAAATATCTAAATAATCTTATATATTTCTCAGTATTGACGAACTTCAACATTTTTTTCACTGCCTTTGAACCTTTGCCCATGAGTGGATTTTTTTTTTGACAGATTGTTGATTTACTTTTATATTTTGATTTCATTAAGTTAATTAATAATTAATTTTTGACATTGGCGAAATAATCTTTGCCCTCTTGGCACAAATAAAAGCCAAAACAAAAAAAATATATTTTGATTTTATTAAGTTTATTATGGTATCGAGGTAATTTAGGCTGTTCAATTCGCACCTTGTACTTATTATTTTAATTAAATTCATGCACCGAGAACCGATATGAACGGTAAGTGAGGCAGTAGAGTTATAGGTAAGCGATACAGAACACTTCAAACTCAAGGTAAACAACGTAAGGCTTCGGTCACACCTGATGAAGCGCTGTGCAGAGTATTTTTAACTTGTAAACATATAACAACATTGCGTACATTTAAATAAAGTTTGATGTTCAAATAGGATCTTAAAGACGATTATAGCGAAGAGAGGCACCAGAGTAGGGGATTGTAAAATAATGGTTTTTACCAATTGTGAGCCGTCTGTAAAAAGACTGACTATGCTGATCATCGTCAGATCTTTAATGAAGTTTTTCTAATGCAAATATACAAGGTTTAACTCAATATTGCGCATTTGTTAATTAACTTTCTTATTAATAATAAACACTCACAACACAAGTTCAGGATATGTAAGATTTATTTACCTTCCACCATCAAATCAAAAGGGGAGGAGCCCAGTGGGTCATCTACAGGCAGTTATTTTACTATTGTTTACCCATGCCGCAAAATGATTATAAATTTATACATTTCGGTGTATCGAATTGTTATTTACTCGTTTTCGATTTCAATTGAAACGCCTCAAAATGTATTATCAATTCACCGCTTAACCGCAGAGGCGCGGGTTTAACGTTTGCATAATCTATACAAATAAACTATTGATAACTTTGCTGTTTTACTTGATATGTAACGGAACGAAAGACTTATGTGTAAATATGACTTATATTTAATGTTATTGTTTGATTTTAAATCATTTGAGCGTGATGAGTTTGACCAAAAATAGAGCAACTTTTTAAGGGTTTTAACTTTTATGTTATCACGTAATGTTAGAAAATTAAATGTTTATATAAACCAAAATATTGATATTGAGTGAACTGGCAGAAAAGGTCGCGTAAGAAAAAAGCGTTGGAAGGTACTGGAAGGTACGTCGGACACAATTGTGTGCACAACCACAAGTGAATTCTGTATTGACTTGCTCTCATAATACGATGGGACCGCCAATCCGACAGACGGAAATAATTTCTCAACAGAAAAACCTAATAACCTTTTTTGGACAAAGTACTTTTATGCGGCTTACAGTTGAGTGAACTAGCAGAAATCGTCACGTGAGCAAAAAGAGTTATGTCCCCCCCCCCCCTCCAGGCGACCTTTTCCTCTCTATGTCTTTCTATTATATACGGTTTTATGAAATATATTTCGACGTTTTAATTATGATATGATATAATTTTAATTATGATTATGATACATAAACTAATAACTAATTTATTTGTTATGGATGTTTTTATAGCAGTGTGTGTGATAAAAATCTTTCACATAACGCGTACCTTTTGTTTATTCAAAAATTTTCAAGGTATCAATAAATATAACTATTCCCTTCTCAGTAATAACTAACAATCGCTTGGCGCCTGCACTGTTGAGATATTACAGATATATTTATAAAATAAATCACAAAGGACCGTATAGTAAAGTACAATCAAACGATTTTCAAAATATTTTATTTTGATCCGATAATACTAATACGTCATTAAGCCTCGTGAAATATACCTACATATGTATTTGCATGCTTATTCGAATATTTGTTCAATGCGGCATGTATGAATACAAATGTTTGATTGTACGTAAAAAGACGTCTAGGAAATAAATTGATGGTTAAAATAATGTACAAATAAATATCTCCTAAAAACAAATTAGAAACGTAACTGGGATGACATAGCTGTAGAAAAACAATTTCTATTTAGAAAATTTTGATAGACCTACGTATCTCTGATACAAAGATTCTGGGTATCTTTTATAATATGTGCAGTGTTCAACCAATCGAATTAGTGTCTTTGCATGAAACTATGAAAAAAAAAACAAATCTCTATATTATTACATAGGTATGATATATTTTTTGTACAGCGTACTTTTTAATTATTCGTTGATAAGTTGACATTGACGTTTGAAGTATTATTTGTATCGTATTATAAATACATTGGCAAAATTCATACGAAAACTGAAGTTTGTAACAGATTTCGCAACATGTCAGCTGTCTATCGTTTACTACGTTAGATCTCTGGTAACATCGACTAATCTAGGTTACTCTGGAAGCTTCTAGAAAATCAATCTTTGAAGTACGTGTACAAGTATTGATTGTAACCCTATTCTGGAATGAAAACTCGGAACGTCGAAATTCAACGTAGGGTTCAATCGTGATTTGCGACATTGATAAAATGAATTACATAACATCTTTTAGCACTATATTTAAGAATTACATTCACCAGACACGTCAGTTACTCTACTGCAAAAATATAACATTTTCTAAATATGTGTGAATACCCTTAAGCTCTTCTAAGTACGAGAAATACAACATTTTATATTTCCCCGTGGTTGGCGGTGTATTGTAGGTGTAAATAGTGATTAATCATTATTCTTAGTCTAATGCATATGGAGGACGATGACCTTTTCGTTTTTAAGTCTGCCTTCTTAATGTTAATTTAAAAATATTTGTATAACGTTTATGTAATTTAATTATATCGTTGGACGTACATTTAAACTGAAAATTATTCACGATTTCACGAAATTCGTATGTCACTCGCCGTTTTGATACGTATCCTATACATTTTATAATTTCTATATTCATATTGTATATAATGTAAATTATTCTTACAGAATACAGGTCCCAGATTACACGGCTTGAAGAAGGGTCTATGTACATGAAATGTATATGAATGTATATAAACATTTGTTTGTGAATGTTTATTTATACGTGCATTTGGTGAGAACGAATGATAATAACTTAACTCCGAACCAATTTCATCCGCGTCGCATCCAAACCGATATGTAAGAAATTCGATTGGGTAGTCTGCCAGATATTCTTTATGCTAAGCAGATATTCCAATTGGTAGCATTACTTCGTAGCAGGGACGTGTACAAGCCCAGCGAGGCTCGCCTCAGTTATTCTACCGCTAAAAAGCTTTATTTAGAATTGATTGTGTCCCAGTTTGCAAGGTGACCCTGTGTAGTTGCAAACATAACTCATAAGGGACATAACTCTACGCTCCCAAGTTTGGTAACGTATCAGCGATGTAAGTAATGGTTAATACTTCTAACAAATCAAGTATCTGTAGAGGTTGGTGACCACTTATCATCAGGTGGTCCATTTGCCAGTCCTATTAAAATAATATTATTAGAGCAAAGAAACAGTCGAAATTGTCACATAAGGTAAAACCATTATTCTCCCTCGAGGCGACCTTTCCCTCTTATTTCCTTCTCTCCGTCTCTTTCTATCATACGGTTTATAAAATATTATTTAAGAATATTTTTGTTATTGTTTTAATTCACAAGGTTTTTTTAATATTTTTTTTTATTTAGGATTTATATAGAGAGCCGAGATGGCACAGTGGTTAGAACGCGTGCATCTTAACCGATGATTTCGGGTTCAAACCCAGGCATGCACCACTGAATTTTCATGTGCTTAATTTGTGTTTATAATTCATCTTGTGCTCGGCGGTGAAGGAAAACTCTGCCACATGTGTATTCCACCAACCCGCATTGGAGCAGCGTGGTGGAATATCCTCCAAAAACCTTCTCCTCAAATTGAGAGGAGGCCTTAGCCCAGCAGTGGGAAATTTACAGGCTGCTAATGTAAAAGGATTTATATCTTGCCATTTAATTATTCTCAAACTTTATTTTGTTAATTTATTTCATACAGATAGCAAAAGAAATTTCGTTATAACTGATGGTCGCACGACACCTTATTTTTATTTCTTCATTAAAATCTTATATATTAATAGCGTATGCCGATATCCCAGTGGTTATGGGACGACAGCTGCACATTAAAAATCGGTTATTGTCTCAGTTTGAAGAGCTCCAGCCGTTGAAGTGCAAAAAATTAAAGAGGATTCTTGATTGCAATTTACTAAATTGTTACAATTTAACAAATAATTAACTTTAGAGAGCACAGATAAGTTACTGACTATATAAGAAAAAAAAAAATGAAAAACGTAATCAAAATGAAAGTACAAGTAGCACTGAACTAATGTAATTTCATTTAAATAAGGTTTCATCATTTTGGCGCCAAATGAGATAAGTGACTGGCAGTTTACAAGGAAATGAAACAATTTAAAACAATACAGACGAATTGATAGCCTCCTCCTTTTTGAAGTCGGTTAAAAAAACCTGTCATAGGTCTGTATAGTCTAAATAATAATCTTTTCTATAAACGCGAAGTTTCGCGGGCGAGCCTCTAGTAAATATTTAATACTTATTTAAATTAAAAAGATGTAGTTGATGAAATTAAATAAAAATGTTTATCTAAAAGATCTACATACAAATAGATTTATAGCAATGGTTAATTTATTACATTTTGATTGTGTCTCCTGTCATAACAAATAAATTGCAATTACAATTTATTTTAAATATGGCTGTTTATTAAACCGCGCATCGCAGCGACGTTGAAAATATCATTCATACCTCACATTCCAACGTACATTTAGTTCGTCTTGTAACTTTGATATGTGGTTAGTCAGTTGTGGATATTTTACGACCCGAGCGAGTACGTGTAATCCTTGCGGGGCGTCGTTGATACAAACTACAGCATTCTTGTTAGCGCTATAGTTGAAAATTATAATTTATCTCAATTTTCTAAATCAATATATTATACTAGCTGAACCTGCGGCTTTACCTGCGCGAAATTTATAAAACTTTACCCATAGCAACCGCCACCCCCATTTTACTCCTTCGAGGAGTTTTTTTTATGCAATAGTTGCTGACCGGCAAATGGGGTCTTAATGTTAAGTGGTCACCACCGCCCATAGAAATTGAGACTGTGAGAAATAATTACCATTCCTTACTTCGCCAATGCGCCACCAACCTTGGGAACTAAGATGTTATGTCCCTTGTGTCTGTAGTTACACTGGCTCACTCATCCTTCAAACCGGAACACAACAATACCAAGTATTGCTCTCTGGCGGAAGAATAGCTCATGTGTGGGTGGTACTTACCCCGACGGGCTTGCACAAAGCTCTACCACCAAGTGGAGTGAATTAAAAACGTAGCCTATGTCCTTCCCGGGGACTCAAACTATCTCCACACCAAATCTCATATCATTCAATGAAATGGTTTAAGCATTTAGACCTAACAGACAGTTACTTTCGTATTTTAAGTATACATTTGTCAATGAAATTTACTTGAAACGATTTTTTTAAAATATTTAATACCCAAAAAAAAATGTTAATAATTCTCCCCATCTCTATGGTTTCTTATAGTTCTATTTCTATTCATCCTGTGGCATGTCTATAGATTTCCTTACAATGCCAAGTTTAAATTTTAACACTCACTAAAAACACGTTCAGACCTTAAAAACTCAGTTACCGACTTTAACTTGCGATATTACAGGCTTATTTTTTTACTTCACTTTCTAACGTATATTTTCGATTGAAAATATATATAATGTAAACTAAACGTGAACTTATTAATATAATACTCTCCGACACAAGACCCAGTTACAGTATCTATACTTGTAAATTAGGAGAGGTTTTTTCGGACCACGAGGCACGAGGGGCAGAGCAACCTAGCGCCAGATAGGCAGATGAAATAATGTAGACAAAGCTGGCTTATCACAGCAAAGACGGAGAAAAATGATATTCCTTGGCGGAGACTTTTACCCAGTCTAGTATTATATGCCATCCATATATAATTCTTTTTTTTTGCTATTGAAATTGTACGAAATAATATTGCTTTATTACTGTTATTATATTATTAAATGCGAAGCGGCACTTTGCAATTTCCAGTGTGAATTTCATATTATTGTAAGCAAAGTATACACATATTTATCTCTGCAATATTAAAGTGAAATTAAGATATTAATACCCTGAACACGCCGACGCTTATTCGATAGTCTTTGATCACTAATCGAGCTCAAAGTACTAAGAGTTGAGATTACAGCAAAGACCAAGCATTTCACCCCCACCTGGGATCAAGTTGACCTGATTAAACCATTCAAAGTATAGAAATAAACGCCAGTATAATGCACCTTTAAAATTGTCTTAAAATGAATAGGTGAGATATTATTGTGGAGCTGAGAAGTCACCTAGAACGTTATTACTAAGCCCAGGTTGACCTGATTCAAGCCCCTAGCAATAGGGGTGTCGCTTGAATATGGGTTTTGTTCTCGCGACGACTTTTTACAAATGATCAATGTGACGTAAGTTTTCTAAAGATATATTTTATGAGCGAAAGGAGCGATCTTTCTATATATTTTGTTTAATTAGTACTTTTCTCGCGAACCGAACACAAAGACTACAGATAAATTTATAGTATTTATAAAATGTTTTTATCATTTTTCAAAAGTTATCAAAAGTTCATGTAAATTTTAAACAAGAAAACAATTACAAAACTGTATAAACAAAGGATATTTAAATTCGATGTTCAAATTGAATTGAACCAAAATAAATTTTTAAAAAGTTGTAAAATGTTTTCGTAAAATATTAGGTAATATTTTATCTGTATTATAGTATCTTCTTATTATATTTATCTGCTATATTCTTTCAAGTTATTTAAAAATCAGTCTTTATTACCTTGATAATGCCAATTTATTTTTAAGAAGTTTTTTCAATTGCTTAACTATGATCGAATTAAAATTTTCATCTCCTTGATA
This sequence comes from Vanessa tameamea, assembly GCF_037043105.1. NCBI lineage: Eukaryota > Metazoa > Arthropoda > Insecta > Lepidoptera > Nymphalidae > Vanessa > Vanessa tameamea. Next base: position 5,102,506 of record NC_087313.1, on the reverse strand, counting down.
CTATTAAAAAATCGCAAATGTCCGTTTATACATTATAATAAATATTATAATTATTATTTTAATACAAGTTAAAATATTACTTATTTAACTCTATATTTATTTTAACATTCTGTATAATAATAATAATGTTACGATTGTTATATTCTGCAAAAATATAAATAAAGTATTACGATAGAAATACGAATATATGATAAACAAATATACTATATAAAATGACTAGCCGATCTTATAGTCGGTCCTGCGGCATTGTAGCCAAGACGTTGGCGCTAATGCCTCTCTTTATAACGAGGATCACACTTTCCGCTAGATAAGCGTCAGCCCTTGAATCACCAGAAGTTGTAACAATCTTGTTGAAAGATCTGTTAAGAGTCTTTTAAAAGATCTATGTAATACTTTGTTACATTAAAATGAAGCAAAATAAAAAAATACTTAATTCAAACTGGTTCTTAAAGCACTTTTGAATTGCCATTTCACAAGTTTATTGTAAAGTTACAAATCATCCGGAATGTAGCTTTTATCGAGAAGAAACGGTAAGAAACTCAGTAGTTACTTTTTTATTTATTATAGGATATATTATATAGGATACTTAAACCACAATAGTAAGTTTATGCGAATCGTTGTCTGAGAAAAAAAAAGAGTGTGCCAACTACTACACGCAGTAGTGAAACTTTTTTTATGCCAGAAACATTACATAAATATACAAATATAATTTTATTTTAAATATATTCACATATTGACCAATGGACTACCTGACGGTAAAGGGTCACCACCGCCAATAGACCGTAAGAAATATTAACCATCCCTTACATTGTCACCGTACCACCAATCTTTGGAACTAAAAATTTATGTAAGTATGCCTTTAATTAAACTGACTTACTCATCTTTCAACCCGGAACAAAGTAATACTAATTATTGCTGTGTGACGAGTACCTTCTCAGAGGTGCTTAAACAAAGCCAAAAACTAAGTAAAATAACAAAATATAACCAGATATATACCCAAATATATTAGTTGTCAGAAAAAAATAAACGTCAAACGGATTAATAAGATAAACTTAAATTCCAAATTTTGCGAAATCCGTTATAAGTTCGTCAACCTGTCTTATCGTTTAAGTTGTACGTTGTTCCTTAGCCAGACATATGCTTTGTTCTAAAACTATTATCTTAAAATATTACTTACGAAACTTGGTACACGACATTAACATACAACATTAACAGACTGTTAATATCCCACTGCTGGGCTAAGGCCTCCTCTCCATTTGAGGAGCATATTCCACCACGCTGCTCCAATGTGGATGCTCCAATGCGGTAGAATTTCGTTGAAATTAGACACATGGAGGTTTCCTCATGATGTTTTCCTTCACCGCCGAACACGAGGTGAATTATAACTACAAATTAAGCACATGAAAATTTAGTGGCGCTTGCCTGGGGTTGAACCCGCAACTATCGGTTAAGATGCAGGCTTTCTAACCACTGGGCCATCTCTGATCTCAAGGAATATAACTTGGTGCACGCCAAAAACTAATTCAAATTAATTCAGTAAAGAAATATAAGTAGACAAAAGCGTTGCGAAAGTCGCCTTAAGACCAGGCTTAACTTGAGAAGGGAACCTTTATCAGTTGCAGCATTAAGTCCTAAATTGTGTTTCCACCAACCCGCATAATAACTACGAATCGGTAGCGATAAGGGCACAAAAGCTTCTACAAGGAACACAACACAAGACAAAGAGTACGGAGCCACTCAAAATGCGAGTTTTGAAAGCTTTTAGATGGCACCAATGTTGCCGACTAGAGACAGCTTTCTTCCTCAGACAATTTCCTATTAGAGTAATATTATGTATTTTTTATTATGACATAATGTAGACGGACAAATGGGAATCTTGAGAATAAGTAAAACCACTCCTTGCACTGCAGACAGACACTGCACTTCGACCAGGAGATCCAAAGTGTTATATTCCTTGTGACTTTAATTGCACTGACTCTCTTAAACTTTATTCCGAAATAAATATAACAAGGGAAAACTGTAAATAACGGCCTGCAATGGACAAAAGATTATTAATATTTAAAAAAAAACATATGTTTATTTATTTTTGTATATGGGAATAAATATTTGAAAATAAAATATTATTCATTTGATTTAACGCTCCTCGATATTTGACATTCGCAAAAACTTCAATGTTGCCATGTTGTAACGATATATAATTTTACTTTTATATTTGGAACATACATTATTTAAAATATTGCTATGTTTATGAAACTGCAACTAACTAAATTATACGTAAAAAAGCTATTTTACATTTATTTTAGAGATTTACCTTGATGTTTTGCATGTTGATGATAAATTTACTAATAATTTTGAATAGAATGCCTTTTAAAAAATAATACATTAACTATAAATAACTCGCCTGTATTCTCCGAAGACATTCAATAACATAGTCATATTTCTCACTTTCACTTTCACAGTCACTTTTAGTTTTTTATAACACGGTATCCTGAAACTTTAACGTAAAATAATATTTAGAGGACAAAAGAATCATAATACCTAAATTATATACAAATTGTTTTTCTACGTCCGTTTCAGGTCTCGTTTGTATGGGCCGGTTGCACATTTCCTCTCGTAACCTTATTGTAAGCACATTTTACTTGGTGGTACGGGCATAATCCAAGCCTATCTAGGTAGGTACGACCTACTCATCAGATAGCGCCTAGCAGCAGTACTTAGTATTGTTGTGTTCCGGTTTGAAGGGTGAGTGATCCTGTGTAAAATCTTAGTTCTCAGGGTAGATGGAGCATTGGCAATGTAAGGAATGGTTAATATTTCTTAAAGCACCATTGTTTATGGGTGGTGGTTACCATTTATCATCAGGTGGCCAATTTGCTCGTCTGCCAATCTATATCATAAAAAAAACATTATATTGTAATTAAAACTTAAAATTTTAGTAACATTATGATATGCGTTGTGAAACAATCCTAATAATGTCTTGCCCGATGGAAAGGAAAATCTCCCACGTCGGCAACATTTCGAACCCAAAGGTTTCTCGCGTTCCTTTGTAAAACTTCAAACGGTTAAAACTGTGAAGTGTCTCTCTCTCATTGAGTCTTGTTCATTCGCAAAGAAAATCTCAGTTGTTATATATATATAAAGTAGAGTGTACACGTTGCGTAAGAATGGAGCTGTTTTTATCTGATATGAATAATTCAAAAGGTAATGGCGTCGGACGTCTAAAAAACCATTTAATAATATGTAACGTAAACTGGATAATAGTACTTTGTACAAGCCTACCTGGGTAGATATCTACGACTATACTTAGTATTGTTGTGTTTCGGTTTGAAGGGAGAATGAGCCAGTGTAACTACAGGCACAAGGGACACAACGTCTTAGTTCCAAAGTTTTGTGATAGGAATGTTTAATTATTATTTTTGTGCCAATGAATATAGCCAGTGGTGACAACTTACAACCAGGTGACCAATTTAACAGTCGACCTACCTATATGTCATAAAAAACAGCTACTCGATGCACTGTTCACCATCATATCATCTTTTAAAACTATATGACTTCCAGAAACCGTCGAAGAAAACCGGAACAAACTTGTGTCTGAAATCGAGTCTTCGTTAAACAAAGTTTCGAACTGGGGCCGGCTAAACCTAGTCCACTTCAACCCCAAAAAGACGCAAGTTTGCGCGTTAACCGCCAAAAAAACACCGTTCGTCGTATCTCCACGATTTGAAAACATTCCGATAGCCACCACAGCTATTATCGGAATACTTGGCGTTGATATTTCGAGCCTCGTTCAGTTCCGTGGTCAATTGGAAGGCAAAGCCAAATTGGCATCAAAAAAGCTCGGTGTGCTCAGTAAGGCAAGACAGTATTTCACGTCGGCACATTGCCTAAGACTATACAAGGCGCAAATTCGGCCTTACATGAAATACTGCTCTCACCTCTGGGCGGGTGCTCCCCAGTACCAGCTCCTTCCATTTGACCGTATCCAACGTAGAGCAGCTCGAGTTATCGACGATCAAGCCCTTTCTGATCTGCTCGATCCTTTGGCTCTGCGTAGGGATGTTGGATATCTCTGCATCTTCTACCGAATCTTCCACGGGGAATGTTCCGAGGAATTGTTTGGATTAATCAGAATTTCACCTTCGGACATCTCGTCAAAATTCTAAATTTCACCTGTACCGCCTAGATGTCCGAAAATCCACAACAGCGCGATTTTTAAGACATTTTCTGCCTCGCACAACCACTTTGTGGAACCAGCTTTCGCCGGCGGTTTTTCCACACCGATACGACTTGGGAACCTTCAAAAAAAGAGCGTACTCCTTCCTAAAAGGCCGGCAACGCACCTGCAACCCTTCTGGTGTTGCAGATGTCCATTGGCGGTGGTAATCACTTTCCATCCGGTAAGCCTCCTGCTCGTTTGCCCCCTATAACTGTGCTCCATATGTATATATATAAATATGCTCCAAACCTTCTCCTCAAAGGGAGAGGAGGCCTTAGCCTAGCAGTGGGAAATTTACAGGCTGTTTATGTTATGTTTATATGTATGTAAATGTTGTATTATACATAAATATATTTATCAAGAAATATTTGTTGTGTTTGTGTGTGTTTAATATTAATAATCCTAATATGATTCCCTAATGGGTGTCGCATAGAATTTGTAGATATAAAGTTTGTTTATTTTAACTTCTTCCATTGGAATAATTTAAATATAGGTGACAAATTCGGCCTAATTTATTAATCAATACTGTTTGATATAATTTTTTCAAGAATTTCAAGAATTCGAGAATTTTCAAAACATTTCTTTAATCTTTTTCGTAAAATATAATCTTAGGTTTGACAAGTGTAATTCTTAATGAAAACTATCAACACTCTTAATAAAATTTATCGATAAAATTAGCGAATAACCTCGAAATAAATTATCGAAGCAGGCAATGTTATAGATATTTTACTTTCTTTCCAAAAAATTCATTCGCAAACAGACGCTACCGACAAGTTCCACAGTTCGAAGTCCTAAATAAAAGAATTATTTTGATAACAGCCGACCGCCTTGTGTGACTCTGTTGGGAACTTTCCGCTAAGCACCTGCTACAATACGAACTTGGAAATAACATTTAAGCGCGACATTTTATTTATTTGACAATATAAAAGATTCCTTTTATTGTTCCTTTCATTGTTGAATTATTTTTGCGTGTAAAATTTATCTTCAAATATAAATTAAAATGTTTTTGTCAATTATTAGAAGCCATTTGCGCAAATTATTCTTTTGTATCGATATGTTCTTTGTATATTGAAAAAATAATACCACTGAACATATTTTTTCATATTGATGTATTCCTAGACAAAGGATGATTGAGAGACTAGCTCGACTCAAGCAAAAGTCCACTAAATTGAACATATTTCGTCTATAAGGAACAAGAAGTATTAATTTATATATTTAATTTTAGTATTAAGACATAACGTAGGTGGTAATTGTAGGTGGTGGTAGGTGGTAAGTGGATAAATATATTTTTAGTTAATTTGATTTTCGAAGATTAAACGTTCGTACCCTTTTTTTAATTTAAATGATAGATAATAATTAGAGACAAAAACTAATAATTCAAAAACGTCGTCGCATTTGTAACATCAGACATCTTGGCTTGGTAATAAACAACACTTTATTTCTCCGGGTTCGTACAATCCGAAGGCCACTGCGCGCTCATTGGTCAAATGAAATAGCGCGCGCCTGTTACACACTTCCGTCCCTTCTCGAAATCATTCCCAAACATTACAGGGTAGCGAGAGGAAATATTTTACATATCAAAAATATTAGATAAATAATAAAAATATTCCGTTAGTGCGGCATTCTAGCCGCTTTCTCGAAGCAAAGCGACAATATATCGCGAAACCCATTCTGCAGTGTGCACAGCTGCATAAGTAGTTAACGAATAACGATAATTTAGACAATAAGGAATATAGAGAAGCATATAACTATAGTATAGTACATAGTTCAGCGATATATGTTACTTGATTACGTAAATTTATGGGCGTGTTGTTTTAATATGTAATATTTTAAACATTAAGGTACAAAAGCATATGACTGGCCTTTGTTTAGTATAATTAAATATATATATTCCGATACTAAAATAAGTTATATAGAATATTATTTTAGAGAAATTTACAAAATGGTGAACATCTTATAACAATGTTTATAATTGGCTGATAAATATATCAAAGCCATTGTATAAGATTTACACTGCTTTTTCATAAAATTTATTTTATAAATGTTTCGTATTATTGATACCCCTATGGCGGTATAACATTTGTGTGTAGACAATTAAAATCCATCAAAACAAGTTTTATTCGAAGAGTCGTCTGCTAGAACTTTTGAATTGTCAATTACTATCGGCCATTTTGTTTTTCCTTGGACTTTACGATTCTAAACCTAAATATACTTAATTCAAGAAGATCTTCCAAATACATTTGAATCGTCATTTTGCAAGAGTTTACAGTAAAACTACTACCTAGATAGATTCTACCGAGAAGAATCGGCAAGAAACTTGGTAGTTACTCTTTTCCATCAATCGTATAACACAATAATCATGTCATCGTTTATATAATCTTAATAGCTATTATCCGGCCGTTTCAGGTCATTCAGTAACGAAAAGGGGCAAGGATCAACGGAAATCAAAAAAATAATAGCCGGAGAACTATCTACGGTTGATTACGCGTCAATTGGTCATTGATTCGATGAGTCTCATATCGATACGTTCAGTAGTTTTGACATAAATGACGCGCAAAACAAAATAATAAGCTTAATTTGTTAATAAAACTTGTAACGTTTAACATGTAACACTAAATTTTATTAAGAAATTTAAATGTAAATTTATGTCGTTTTATGAAAAATATTTGATTTAATTTAATTTCGGTGTTTGTTAAGATCAAATTAATTAATAACGGTTTCACTTACAGCACGGTTAAGAAAATAATAAATTAATTTAAAGGTCATACTGTTCGTATTCAACACATCTATGTTAGCTTAGGACACACTTTAACCACAGCTGTACATACTAACTTAACTTGATATTAAATTAGCTTACCCTTTATCAAGGCGGGGGCGAACTCCCCGGCCCAAGGTTTGCAGAAATTGTTTAACATAGGAAAACGTTTAAAGTTAAAATTATTACAAATTCTGATTTAGAAACAACGAAATTACATAATTATGAACGCTACGCGTTATGATAAATTGAAATAATCAATTGTATATATGTAATTTATGATAAGCTTTTGCGCGCGGCTTCGCCCACGTGTATATTCCAATCGTAGAAGGAATAAAGATAAACAAACCTTAGATTCACGTATGCCGCGATTTGCTAACAGCTCAGCTATATTGTGCATTACTCACAGTACTTGATTAATATATCTTTAATTATAATAGAACATTATGTCACTTAACTGCTTGTATCTACTTTAATTTTACTTCCTAATTTTCAATATCGGTTTCGTCGAAACGCTAAACGCTATTCATTCGCAAAACCAAGGTGAATATCATATATTATTCAGCACTCGACCAACGATATCGCGTCAGTTCGAAGTCAAATGTTGTTTATTTGTCTTTTGTCCCCTTGTGGTTGGAATAGACTATAGATTACTGAGAAGTCTCTATGTTCGTATCTATCGGGTACTTTTCGTTTATGGGTCTATCAAATCTCCGACTAATATTATTACAATGACGTGAAATACATAATAACTTTAAATGTAATCGTGATCTTTTAAGCGGGGCCTTACAGACAAACAATTTTCATGTCTATAATATGATGATGATGATAGATGGGATGTAATTAGCAACGTTCGAGTAGGTTCTGGTAAAAAAATATAACATTAACTATATTCTATACTAATGTTATAAAAAGGAAATATTTGTTTGTAATCGTGATACTCTGAAATACTTTCGCCATTAGAAACCAAAATTTTATTTTAGTATTAATTAGACTTCTATATATACATATATGTGTACACTTATAATCACATGAATGAACATCAATGAATTCTATGCGGGCGGAATCGCGGGCACAACTAGTATATTATATTTAAGTTGAACTTATTCAAAGTAGTTTGAAGTTTAAACTTACAGTAACGTAAACTCTAGTGATTATGTAATAGTTATTCAATCGTTTTGTTTACGGAGCGCTGTTTCTCGTACGCCACGGAATAGGCACAGTTTATTTCCGGACAGCATTCAAGGAATGGTTTCGGTTAAATGAAGGCACACGATAGTATCCCGGGTGCATGTTAATGCATACTCAACACTCACTGGAAATTTGATCGTTTTATTATGCGTACGATGTTATCAGACGGATGGAGAAGAAACGAATGTGTGAACGATTTACTTATTGCTTGGAATGTGTTAAAATAACTATAAATTTTCGTAAAACGTGGTAATTTCATTAGAACTCTATGTAATAGCGTTGCTAAGGCTTGAATTATGGCGGATAGCTGACTACATAAAATTATGTGTACTGTATTTTTTATATTTATCATAAAAATTGTCGTTAATGTATTAATGAAGATTGAGTTTAAATTAAAATTTTCTTAATACATAGACATTTAGGTAGTTTCGTACGTTTATTTATAATTTTGTTAAATTATTATAACTTGAATATTTGTATTTTATTTAAATTCTAAGCAAAAAGTAGTCGACATAATTTTCCTATCCCATATGTTTAAAAATAAGCTGAGATGGTCCAGTGGTTACAATATTTTCACTTACATAACACTTCGTTCACGACTGTGAAGAAAAGCAAGGAAAGTAAAGAAAATCTTTAATATGTTCCCAATCTTCGTCCATATTTCCAGCGTTCCTAGGTAAGGAACGCGGTGAAATATGCTCCCAACCTTCGTCCCGTAGGTCTTAGTTCAGGCTTACGATAATTTAAAGGCTTAATTTTTATTTATTGTTTTATTTCAAAATCCGACTATCAATTACAAGATGTGAGCAAACAATAACACAGATGTTTAATAGCCTCATCAGCATACCAATAACAATAATACACTGGCCTGATTCCCGGTGTTCTCAATTAAATGGCTATTGTTTTCAATGGACACGTCAATTGTTGTTTATCAGATGTTTGTTGTACATTAACTCATACTTACTACTCGTGTTTCTGACCGCGTTCAGTAAATCCTGAACTATTTCTTATTCATAGTCTAGCCGTTCGCTGTGGAGGCCTGTTCCTAAATATTTATAGGAAATACAAAACAGTGAAGAGTAGCTTTGTAATGCTAACTTTAAATTCTTTATTCTTAAATTTACATTGTGCGCTTAACTTTTATTACATTTTCACTCCGTCTTCGTTGTAAATTCAGGATTTTCAGCTTTAGTCCATTTTTTAGAGGATCTGCTTGCTTGAGATAATTTTCGTCTTTCCTTATTTTCATATTTTGTGTTATTTTAAATTTAAATTTTGAATAAGATTTGCATTTTTGTTCTATTCAAAATTAATCCCGTATGATATTTTTTGTTTTGATGATCGGGACCATTTATAATGAACAATGATTTAGTTAAAACTGGGTAATTGTACTTTAATATCTCATACATAAGTTTATATTATATAAAGTAATGAACATAAAACATCTTGGCGTAATTAAACTCTTAATTTACATTTTGTGAGCATTCATTTTAATATTAAATAAAGCGTATAAGTGTACATATATTTTGTTTCAAGAATTTCGTATATCTTTATATATATTTAACCATAAAAATATATGTAATACTAAAGTTACGTGAAGAGTGCCGTATAATATTGGTACTATTTAAATTTGAAGTTTTAAAGAAGTAATAAAAAAAATGAGGTGTTTTTTACAATTACTTTTTGAGATAAAGCCTACTGCTTATATAATTATTATTAAGTCACGATCGTACTTATGTAAATATTTAACTAAATGTCACTTTAGTGATTTAGTGATTAATAATCACTGTGCTCATAAGTTTACCAAAAAGTAAAAAAAAACGAATATACAACTGGAGTCAGTGATAAGTGGCGACAGACTCTCTGTTTTTAAATCAAGTTTAATCTCATTTTGTGTTTATTGGAGAAAAGTGACCAAGATTGCTCATAGAGAGACTAGCCCAAGACTGATTATTGTTTAGGAAAAGTATGTTTCTAGAATCTACGAGTATATACGTATGGCGAATTTGACAAATGACTTCCTTTAGATTTGTTACGAGTCCTGAGAATAATTAACTATTATTTTGTAACATTGTAATGATACATTGTAACATTGTAAGGACAGTCAGTTTATGATAAACGAGTTTTCCTCCTTGATCCTTAATCTATCCGGTATGTTACTTATTGTCAATGACAAATATTAGTCAAGCATTTGTTAATGGCAGTATTCTCTGAACAAGTATTTAACTTTTTTTTAAGTACAAAACTACAACATGTATGCATATACATATACCTTCAAGAAAAGAACGTACTCTTTCCTGAAAGGCCGGTAACGCACCTGCAAGCCCCCCGGTGTTGCAGATGTCCATGGGCGGTGGTAGTCACTTTCCATCAGGTGAGCCTCCTGCTCGTTTGCCACCTCTAAAATAAAAAAATAAAAAATCACCGCATACAATTAACAAACATAATTACGTTTCTCCATTAGTTGTCAATTCGTCGTTCCGCTGTCACCAGAAAGGGCCCAACATCAACAAATTGACTTTAATATCATTTCGATTACAGCCCAGCGTGACAACCTGTCACGGCGTCGTCACAGATGGTTCACGTGACGCGATACTTTAATTGATATCATATTACGTTAGAAGTTCTAATTGTGCTTTAAATCGTTGTAACGTGATCTCTTGGAATAATGTGGTATTTACATTGATGAGTGGCGTTTATTTAATTTAATGTGATCTTAAATTATATCGAGATAAGCAAACGGAAAAACTATATTAATTTAAGTATACTTACAAGTCAACATGGATTAAGTTACAAAATAAGATTATATTAATTAATAACTTCGCTCGTACAAGTTTAAAAATAACGTTTAAGAATAATGATTAATATTAATTTAGTCGAATCACAAACTTAATTGAATATAACGACCAAGTTTCATTTGCAGTTTGTCCGGGTTCCGTATTCGGGAAGGTCATCGGAAATCATTAGTTTATTTTTTTTTTTAATTAAAGACTTTTTTCAAAAATACAATTATTTATTAAGTCCCTTCACTAAAAAGGTCAACTTCTTGTATTAAGACCTACGTACTATGGTACTCCACTAACATAACGTAACGTTGCTGGGCTTAGAATAGAATTGAATATTCTTGCTTGCGCAACATTCGTTCATTAGTTGTGACAAAACGTACGTCTTTATCGATATATTTTATTTACAAGAGATATCATCGACTGTTGAATTTATAAAATAATATATGAACTCTTTTATTATTTTTCATTCCTTAATTAAATCCGCCGGTAGCGTCGGCAATCCCTTCGTTAAAATTTTACTACGTTGTATAGCGAATCATACAGAACACATTATTTCCATATATCATCTGCGTAGTGCTAATAGTATCCGAGTACGATGTGTCATATAGAAAAGACAGACAGACGAACATGACTGTGTGTATATAGATTACATTTTTCCATTTAGTTACAGAACCCTAAAATAATAAAGATCACGCGATCTTTTCTTTAGTTGTGCAAAAAATATATAAACATTGAAAACGCACTGCAGTAGAAATGTAAGTATTATAAGTTTAAACTTAAATCCTATTAAAAGCATACTTGTATAATTGTATACTTGTATAAAAAAGAGTTATAGCTGCTATATCTCTACAGTATCCGCGGTTCAACGATATATCATCTCAGTCCTTTCAGATCGATTCCAATACCTACGTATAGAAGCGTCCGGACCCACCGGATGTCCTACTTATCAAGCACCGTACTTATATGAAAAGAACACTCTCGCAACTTATTCAAAAGACAAACTCATGACATACAATCCTTAAATCATGTAGTCATACTTTTATAAGAGAGTGTTATTTTGTATTGATTAACAATTCTTCTACTTTAACTTTGCTTGGTGATTCGGCTTCGTGCAAGTCTGGGTAGGTTGGTGGGTGGTCCCATTGAAAAAGGTATTTACCGCCAAACAGCAATAATTGGCGTTTAAAGGGTGAGTGAGGCAGTGCAACTGCAGGCACAAGGAATAACATCTTAGTTTACAACGGAGGTGGCGCATTAGCGAGGCAACAAATCATAGATTTTTCTTCCAGCGCCAGTTTCTATTTGGTGTCTATTTGGGTGGAGACTACTTACCATTTGATCCCCCACCTACCTATTTTATAAAAAAAAAAAACTATATATTAAACACTTTGTGCAAGCATTCTGTCTATATACATAATTGTGTGTAATGAATAATAAATACAAATTTATATAGAAGTCGAATGTTAATTGTGTTTATACAAAGAGATTCCTCAATCTCATTTTATTTTGTAGGAAATTAACTTCGTTATCAAAATTATCAAAGTAACTAATTGGCTTAACAAAATTTAATTTTATCAGCGTTATGCTGAGATTAATTATTATATTATAGGGCAATGGTGTACTCTTTCGATAGATATTTTATTCTAATTTATTGTCTTTGGAAAATTTAATCAAATTGCAAAACAATTTACCGTACGAAATAATTCTTCATTTGTTTATACGTAAAAGGTTTCAAGTAACGTAAACATTGCGGAATGTGACTTCTAATCAAATAAACATTAGATTATTTAATTACGATCGTGTGTTACTTAAGACTCTTTATAGCAATGTCGCGTTGTTATGAATGTTGTAATAGAAGTTTATTGTATAATTATCGTTTAATGGATTCTAATCATCTGATTTATACAACCATTCATTATGACGCGACGGAATTATGGCGCCGGCAGAGGGAAGAACCACAATAGAATCTTATTAAGCTGGCATTACTTTCGATGGTATGCATGAAATAAACAATATCACTTACTGATTTATGAAATTCAATTTTGCCCGTATGTTGCAACATTCTTCTTCCTTGTTTTGCGATTGTGATATTTTAATATTTTAAATTTGTACTTAGTGATCAGTTATAATTATTTCATTCGCATTATATAAAAATGTTTATAATTTTAATTATTTTTATTACAGTTGGAGAAACTCATATTATAAGAGTATAAAAAAATGCTATAAAAAATATACAAAACATATTGAAAGTTAAGATGGATTGATGTATGTTATTCGTTCACACCAGAACGGCTGAACGGATTTGAATGCTATTTGGGGAAGAGATAGTCTTGGAGTATAGGTTACTTTTTCGCGAAGCCACGGAGGGAAATTAGTTAGTAATATTAGAAGAATCATGGTTTTTCTGTAAAATCTAAATTGCCAGACTATAAAATTCTAAATAAAATTAAATCGGTATTTACCGTCGAGAACAAGATTAGTTACAAATACTATTAAAGCATATTACGAATACATAGAAGTGCTTACCCAGATATAAACCCGTGACCTTCGCTGAAGATCGTCGTGATCTTTTTTTACGATATAGGTTAGCGGACGAGCAATTGAGCCACCTGATGGTCAGTGGTCACCACCGCCCATAGACAATGGCGCTGTAAGAAATATTAACCATTCCTTACATCACCAATGCGCCACTAGCCTTGGGAATTAACATTTAGTTTTAGAATTAAGAATTTAGTTATGTCCATTATGACTGTAGTTACACTGGCTCACTCATCCTTCAAACCAGAACACAACAATGCTGAGTACTGCTTTTTGGCGGTAGAATGTAGAGTGGGTAGTACCAGAGGGGTGTACAAAGCCCTACCATCAAGTATATAAATAAAATGATTTATAGTTTGAAATTTTAAGTACCTACGAGACCGTTTGAAGGAGATAAGAGACTGTCGTGTAGTAGTTGTTCACATGTTGCAAGCTAAGCAGGTCGACTCATTATACACACTTCGGTTTACAAAGGGGCAAACGAGTGGAAATCTTCACGTGTAACGTTGAAAATTATAGATAAAATCATTACATTTTCTCGTCCATATAAAATAAACTAGTCTCGTATGGGACCGCACGGCGATGCGTGAAAATGATTTATATAATCTCTCGGTATTGTTTCAACGGTTGCGCTTTTTTTGTATTATTTTAATATGTAAATTTATACTCAATTGTTTTTCTATGTGGAAATGAAGGAAAATATTTTTTGTTTCTGATTAATAATAAGATAAATTAACTTACTAAAAATATGTATATTTTTGGTTTTATTTAAATATATAGAAATATAGATATCATAGAAATGGGCCACCGGATTGTAAGTTACCAATGCTCGTAGACATTGACGCTACAAAAATATTATGATTGCCTTATGTGGCTCACTTACCCTTCTCACACAAAAGGGATGATTGGTACCTTCCCAAACGGACATGAATATGTACCAGCATGATTCAAAATTACTAAATAGATTAAATCCTACAGGATTAAAATAATAATAATAATTGTCTCACCGTGTGTAATTTCCAAATTTCATAAAATCGATAATGTATTAAATTGACAGGCAGCATATGATGATAGCTAACGTTAGTTCGTGAGCGTTATTTTATCTGTGTACACCGAGATTCAGAACTAAAGTAATAATTATACTTACTTTTCTTTTTATTGATTTATTTATATATAACCAGCATTCGACATTGCACTTTCGAATCGATTCCGAACAACGTTTCGACTTCATATGAGTATACAAATATATATATATTAAAAAAACATCACAGTAAGATCTTCATTATTCAATAGACCACGCGATCTCAGTCCGAACTTTTTACCGGAGGACCCGAAACTTTTATACTTAAGCGATTTTTAATTTACTAACTTATAATATCTTGTAATATCTAATAATACCGGCTTAAATAGTAACGAGTAAGTATATTTTAATACACTGTTGGATTGATTTATCGAACAAAGGTTATCGTTCAATTTCTCATTTAACTAATGTTAAAAATGGTCTGTGTTTTATCTATAATAGATAGATATTTCTTGATAACAAAGTTGTTGCTTCTGTAGAAATTGAAAGTCGATCAATATTTCACAGTAGTTTACATAGTTCATGGATTATATTAATACATTATAAAACATTTTCGTGTCCTTAATAACCTTTCATAATGTGAAAGTTCCGTATCGGTTTAGTATTATAAAAAACCTTATAACATTTGTGCGATTAACGTACTGATGTATTAATGTTCATTAAATTACTAAGTTGTTTGTGCTATTATTTTACGAGACATTAAATGCCTTTTTAAGATTCCATCGTTCATACTTGTTCAAGTAACAAACATGTAATTGACCTTATAGATAATATTGACTTGAATCTGTATTATAATAACACCATATTATACAAATGATAATAATTCAAATGCAGCAAAGTGCCTAGATACTTGAAGGATATTATTATATAAGCCGAGATCACTTCAGATATTATCTACTTTTTATTACAATAAAATGTATTAATTATCGTTAAAATCAATGTTATTAGTCTATTCAATTAATTGTAGTAATAAAGTTTAATATTGTAAGGAACAAGTTGGAATACGTCTTAATGTCAATGTTGTGAATACTTACAAATTATATTTTATAATTTACTAGAGACCCGCTCCGGCTTCGCACGGGTGCAATGCTGATACTAAATATACTAAAGTATGTCTTTATATAAAACGTTCACAGCTTTTTGTCATTAGACAATACAAACCGCTATATCCCTGCATTTTATATCTGTAATTTCTTCGAAAATATTCATTTAAAAAACATACTGTAAAGGGCCATATTGATCTATATGAAATGCACAATGTATTTAAAGTGCTTAATTGGATAAGGATAAATTCTTAAATCAAACTATCTATTAAAAAAAACGTTAAACGCATTAAACCCGTTGTGTAATTTTAAAGATCTAAGCATACACAGGGACAGACAGACAGCGGAAAGCGACTTTGTTTTAATTACTTATGATATTGTCGGTAGTGTGCCTTATAAATAAATAAATATTCAAAAACAATCTTTCACATTTATAATACTAAACAAAAATACAAAACTAATCCATGATCCAGGGCAGATATAAGAAGTAACCCATTATAATATGTCTAAGTTATCTCGAAAGTGAACGAACGTCAAGCTGTTCTGGACGAGGGAACAAATTTTTTGTCTTATCTCAAGTATTTCGACGTGGCTTAGTTTTGACTTTGATTTATGTTTTACAAGGATTTACTAACTTTTATTATGTATATAGCTGTGGAATTAGTATTTATTGAATAATACCTGTCGTACAAAGATTCTCTCGTATATATACAAATAAGCATACTCTATGTTTCCTTGGCCTTCCTTGATGTTAACTTCGGCTCAGGGGTTCGGCGGTGTAAAAGTAACATACAGAAAAATAGGCCGAGTTACTGTCGCATTTATAATAATGGTATACATATATATATATATGATTAATGAATTATATGATTTAATACTAAAACTTAATTAAAAAATACTTTTCATTTATTTGCCGTGTGTTATTCTTTGTCTAATAATTCTTATGTCTGATTTTCGTTATTATTAGTAAAGTATCAGCTAACACAATTATCAATCCTGGACGTTGTCGTACAATCTAGACAATTGATAATTAGAAATCGGAATCAATACGTGATCTCAGTTCGAAATATTTTTTTTTATAATGCTGCCTTTTTTCATCAAATCAATGGGATTCATTGATCTGTTTTTAAGGTC
Source organism: Vanessa tameamea (assembly GCF_037043105.1). Classification (NCBI taxonomy): domain Eukaryota; kingdom Metazoa; phylum Arthropoda; class Insecta; order Lepidoptera; family Nymphalidae; genus Vanessa; species Vanessa tameamea. The sequence goes on along the minus strand of NC_087313.1, from coordinate 5,085,762 downwards.
AATGGACTACATAATGGTGATAACAAAACTCAGTGAACAAATACAGCACTATGGCCAAATACACATAGACATATTATTCACTAATATTTAACAATCAATAAATTAAGAAATTCGATTTAGAATTTAACCGTATAATATCGCTTAGCGCACTGCAATACAAAGAAAACAATGTCTATGGTCTTAACTGACAATCGAAATAATTACTTACCATTTACGAGAATCAAACTCACCTCTTCATCTAAATTATCGTTCGATCCACCAATTCGAATCCTGCTCATAATCCCTGATGTCTCTTACTCAATGTGGAGTATTATTTCAAAATTGCTGTCCGTGTTAGTAACAATGCCCCAATGACCTAGGTCAGACTATGACGGTCAAAACTGATTTAAACTAATAGATGGCAGTATTTCTTGTGACACTAACACCGATACGATGATATGCCTATTAGTTTAAGTTAGACAGACAGAAGATTTATTGGATGACAAATCTTTCTCATCTGTGTCCACATTCGATAGAAATAATACTTAAAAGTAATGTTGATAATGTAATATTTCAACAAATTTATACATCCCGTATATATTCAATGTTTTTGAATTCAGTCAATATATTGACTAAATAATTCCAGATATATTGGGTACCACCCACTGATTACTCTATGGCACAAACTTTGTAAACTTTTGATTGGACTCATAACTTAGGTCATGACATTTTGGGTTCTGTGGTTAGCGGCATATTGATGGTTCAGGAAGTTTATTCATACGTCTTATTGTGTAATAGCCCACGGGATAAGGTGACCAACAAATAAAAAAAAAAAAATACTAAAAACTGTCATAAATTTCTAGTATCCTTGCAAAGCGCACGTGTCAAAAGAAATGTGTCGTGTGAAAAGAGCGATGTACTGGTTATGTAGATACGCGTATGGACGCACTTGATTGAATGATAAAAGTTTTGACAAGAATATCGAACGACAATTCGTTTCCTGTGTGGGGACCGGCGGGGTGCAACATGGCTCCACGCGGCGGGACGGATGCTTCCTAATAACATAAATGCAAATTCGACCATTCAAGCTTCCTGCGTTTCAAACGCGTTTCAACACGATCGCTTTATTAAAACGTTTTAAATGCCATATCTGGACGAATGCAGCGTCTAACGAACGTTTCTTAGACCTCTAATTAGGCTGTTATTTCCGTCATATATTTTTTTTTATTTCTAGGTCTTATTTTCATTTAGCGTTAATTGGATACTTACAGTTTGCGAGTTTCATATAAACTTGATAGGGTTGCCAGCGTGCTTAATAGATTTAATAGCTGCACCTATATTTTTTTACCTGTATAAAAACTTTTGAATTTCAAATAATATTTTTATTAAAAGTAAATAAGTGTTTTTTCTTAAATTAATATGAGTTTAATTTGTAAGAAATAAAATGCTTTAATTTAATACCACATGCCATGAATAAAACAAGCCATGTGGAAACCCTTAGAATAATTGGCAGTATTTATTTACTCGTTTCTTAATTGATCAGATTGTATATAACGCGACACAAAAGGGATCGGTTGAAATGAAAACCAGTATATAATTTCAAATATTTTATTACTCCAGTGTCTGTAAACACACGTATCTACAATGTTTTGGTTCAGTCGGAAACTTAAAAAACTAAACACTAGACTTTTGGTACTAGAATGCATCGCACGATGCAATTATGCGTAATATTATTCAAACTAATTAACACGTCACGAACTTTTATACAGTTGGCTTAGTTTCTGCTATGGCGTCTTCGCTTCAGCTATTCGATTATTTACAACACAGCACGTGACATATCTGGCCGACGTCTAACAACAGACAAATATTCAAAAGAATTCATATTTATATTAAATCATCTAGCCGCCTCGGTTTCGCACGACTACAATAATGCATGAGTTGTTTCATTACAAACGTATGAATGGTTTAAAAACGTTTTGAGTAACACATACAAAGATATGTTATTTTTTATTTATTTAACTGGTAATATTTGCGAACCCTCCGTATGATAATAACGATTGCCAGCGGAGATTATTAAAACAAATGGAAGACAGTTAGCTTGTGTATCATATGACAATTTTATATTAATTTTTGCAAGTGTAAACTGTTGATAATTAATAAATTCATATCAGTATTAAGTTTTGTATATTAAACCAACTTTAATTATTACTCAAGGGTATTAAGGGACTAATAGGCACACTCGTGATGCCTTTATATTTAATTAGCTCGGTGTGTGTTGGAATTGCTTAAACTTTTTTTATTACAATAATGATTGACACGTACAAATTACGCCTGTTATAAGTATATATAATAGACTTCATAGAGTCAGTAACTTTTGTGGGGCAAAGGGTTTTACAACAAGATATCGGAAAGTTTTCAAAATTCATCCGTTGCGAAATTCAAAATAAAAAGGGAAAGGAAAGCTTGTTTGCGAATAGTTACTGTACTGTTGAGTTCATGGTTGATGGCACACCTTGGGAATTAAACAATCGCCCTCCGGCTATTTCTTTGATTGAATACGTAAACAATCTTAAATTGACAAAAAACGTACTGCAGAGTTTCTTCCGCCGGTTCTATCCCGAAACGGTGGTAGTTTTTAATTTGACAATCAATAAGCAAGTGTAATGTAATTGATTTCATTTGATACCATATCTAGAAACTAATAATGGCTATAAAAACATTAACTGATTCATACATATCTTTTCAGTTTCCATAGTTGGGTTAACCTATACTCTATTGCTAAACTGCTTTGATATTGAATTGCCGCGCGGTACTTGAATACTTGTCATACATTTATAAAATACATAATTCGTTTAAACATTCATCTGTCACGAGACGTCATCCGCCGTCGTTACATGCTAGACTATTTTTACGACTACGTTATACTCATTTATACGCGACACCCACGCTTCTGATACAGTGTATGTATATAACAGATACATGAAAAATCATCGCAATCAAGTATGTATATTATACCGCAGTATTTTGTTATAGTCAATGAAATGATTTTGATACTTTTTTGTCTATCGATTAATAGTGCAAATCTTGATTAAATATTTTAATTCTTTTATGTATACTAGTGGAGATAATGTACAGTCGCCTCGAAAATGCTATAATTTTCAAGACAATTTTCTGGTTGCACATATGTCGACTTATGCACTATTTTGAGGCCGACTGTACTTCTAAAAACTTTATTAATATAATTCAAGGATGTTCGTTTAAAATGTATTAATTAATGTATCAATGTATTTAAAAGACGGAATTTCATAGAATTCAAACTCACGATTAAAAAACATTCCTATTAGTAATTAATTAAAATTTCAAAATTTAAATAATTGAATTCAAATGCATGAAGATAACATATAAGAGCCGAGATGGCCCAGTGGTTAGAACGCGTGCATCTTAACCGATGATTTCGGGTTCAAACCCAGGCAGGCACCACTGAATTTACATGTGCTTAATTTGTTTATAATTCATCTCGTGCTCGGCGGTGAAGGAAAACATCGTGAGGAAACCTACATGTGTCTAATTTCAACGAAATTCTGCCACATGTGTATTCCACCAACCCGCATTGGAGCAGCGTGGTGGAATATGCTCCATACCTTCTCCTCAACGGGAGAGGAGGCCTTAGCCCAGCAGTGGGAAATTTACAGGCTGATTATGTTTATTATTATGTAATTCAAATGCATAATTTATCGGAGAAAAATGTTTTTTTCAAAAATATACAACATTCAAAACGAATTCAATATGACATCTAAATACAAACACGATCGAATATGTTTTCAAACATACATTAATCATCGTCTTATAATACTGACATCCTATTGTCAACTTTAGAAACATGTTCGCCCTTATATACTTGTCTTATATAACGATTTATTTAATTTTCATTTAACAAGAGTTCACTAGATACACTCTCCAATCCATAAAAATATATTATATATTGTTATAATATATTATTTACAATATATAACCAGTTAATATTATAAACGTAATATAAATACGGTTATGTTATGTAAGGCGATATACGCCCCACCCTTTTCGCGGAACAAATTAAAGCAACTTTTATTAGATGAAGCAATATTCTTAAGCAACCTTGACCTGAGTGAATGAGTAACCGTTCCCACCTCATTCTTTACGAAAAATAAACAATATTTAGTTTAAAAATCGTCACTATCATTTGATATACACTGATGATCAGTTTCTTGTGTCTAATTTAAAAAAAAAGGAAATATATTATTTTTGAACAAATGCTTCTATTTCATCTAAATAGTTATTTAGCTAATCAGCGGTTTCATAATAATTACAGAATAAAAATACGTAAATTACTTGTTATGAAAAAATAATAATAATTGCAGAGTTTCAGAGTCTTTTCAATTCAAGTCTTCTCTAAGTCAATAGAGCTTAATGTTTATTGCGTGTCAAAAGTTTTAAGATAAAACATCGTTCGGGACGGACGCCTCGTGGTATAATCCGTTTTTGAAAGCAATCTCTACTTGTATTGTCTTATTAAAGTTAGCGAGATAAAAAGAATACTTGCCCGACGAAGAAATGCTAAAAAATATTATTCAAGTTAAAGCATCTTATATTTTATAATAAAAACACAAGGATATCATTAAATTCTTATAAATGTAAATAATATCAATGCTCAAATGGTAAAATATGGAACACGAATAAATGCCATTTAAAATATAATGCAACTAAACAATGAACCAAATACTTCGTTGCCTTAACATTAAATTTTGCAGGATAACATTTGAGCTGTCATTTTTTGTTTACAGATAAAAAATATTATAATTTTACCGCCAAGTGTCACATAGTATAAAGAATCCGGCCGATCCTAACTTAAAAATAGAATAAAAATAAATGTTCTGATGCAAATCCAATTTATACAGCACGCGAATTTGTTCTTTGGTTCCATTAATTGAGAATCGATTTTAAAATAAAACATAACATAAAAATACGACATTAAAAAATAAGGTATAATACTATATCTACAAAAAATGTGATGAAGCGATAAATATCGCTACAACCATGTCATATTACACTGCTATAGAATAACTATTTACAAAACATTTCAGATGGAAATATTACAACATTATAATTTAAATACGCCATTTGATTAATGAGCTTCGTATAATGAACTACGTAAAATAATTAATTATAAAAAAAAATAAAAAAAAATCGTTAAACATTCAACACGGTGCATGAAATACCCGAGTTCTTCCGTAGCTGTTTACGTTGTTTTTCATTAATTTACTTACCGAGGTAACTTAGAAATTGCAAATTATTATAATGGATATTGGTATACATAAAACGTAACAGCGATGAACCGAATACGCATATTGACATAAAATAAAATATCGAAATATAAATTGTACTTTATAGTCCAGAAACGAATTGTGTTGCCATTAAAAAAATACCATATACGTATTTTTTATAGCAACATTTTCCTTACATTCATATAATAATGAATGTATTGTTGATATTTAAAGGTTTAAACATTGTTTGCGAGTACATTACACGAACGTTATTGCAGTTCTCATATTACCGCGTATGCGCCTGTAAAATATTCACGAGATATTCACATGAGATATTTAGGCTTTTCATAGCACCTGGTGCTCCTTAGAGCGTTCTAGTCTAGAAATGCCTTTAGAAATTTCGGCGGTTTGGCAGCATTTTTGCATTCTCGAACATTCTTCGCTTGTTTACCTGACCTGGAATTTTCTATTAACCTGGAAACTTGCAACGGGTATATCAACGAGGCTGCCATTACGTTAAAAATTTCTTTCTTCTTTTTTTTTCAAAACTAGAACATGACATCGTGATCTCAACACGCTGTCACGCCTTCGATGATCTGAAATTTCTCATTGACACGGATCTCTTTACTTCGTTTTAAGCGATGAAAGTAAAATCGATACAGACATATCGTTATTGAAGTACATAAGCAAATTGAAGTAGGTACATTCAAAATAACAAGCTTTTTTAATTAAAATCTGCTCATTAATCAAAAGTGTACTTTATTTTTAGTTAAACTAGGTTCATTTTTCGTTGGGTTCGTTCTAGATGCATAACCTACCCTGTAACTATTAAATATCAACACTGCGATAGTAACTATCTAAAATAAGCTTATACAAATGTTTAGGGGATGGATTTATAGCACATTTCGTAGACATTCACAAACTAAGGATCACTCTTAAAAAATATTTTTATCTAATTACTTAGTTAAAAACTGTACACAACGCAAATTGCAAGGTAAGAAGCCCATTTATCGAACAATAATATCATCGTTTAATGAGAATTTTAATCAACAAAAATATTATAAATTTTGAGTATACGTTCAAGTGGAAATCTCTCTTAATGCTATCGTGTTAAGAGTCATTTTCAAACTATAGTATTCACGTAGAGCTCTTCTCCTAACTCTATATAAAACATATCAATTCCCTTTGATCAAAATGTCAAGCGACGTCACTATTACAATAGTTGATCTTTTGCGCTTGACATTTGGTACTATTATTAAACACACGATATTACGTACATATCGATAACGTTAAATTATAACAAGAGTTACAGTTATAAAATATTTTTATACAATGCTTAAAGGAATGTAAATCTGAATAAATTCCGAACAATCGATACGATAGTTACTAAAAATCGATTTTCTTTCTATCGATTATCTCGAATGATATTCAATTCAATCGATCACTTCATTCGGAATACAAACAGAACGTGTTCCTCGTCTGTTCGACGTCTCTCACACGTCAGTCCCCCTCGTAATATTGTCACATTATGTTCAATACAATTACACTCTGTCGTTGAAAGTCCCAAACTCTATGCACATTTCCTTTTTATCTCATCGATTCGATGTGAACATATTTAGCTGCCTTTTTTACAAACAAAAGTTGCACTGAAGTTACATTAAAATATTTAAAAAAAAAAACATACAACCAAAAATATCTTATAATATAGACGTATTTTTGACTAGTTGTATTATGCAGTGAATAACTGTTAACAACTCTTTTATTTAAAAATAGAATACGCTCGAAAACAAAAAAAAAGTTTAAATTAAGAATACGAATTTGAACACAAAGAGTTGGTAATAGTTAGACATCGAATCTTAACGCTTAATACATCTTTATCCTTAGATATATAGAGCATGCACCAGTAACGTAATGTAGTTTCATCCACTGCTCTGTGGTTTACCGCGACTTGGATCTCAAACTTTCTTCGACTTAAAGGATTTGCCTGCACACCAAGTAATATCGTTACCAATGGACACGTAGAGTGCATACGATCACGAATTCAACTTTGAAACTTCAAAGACACCGACAAAACCAAATACTACTTCGTTTTAAATATAATTTCAAATTATATCTTAAGAATATTCTTGAGAAATGTTTTACTTTATACATGTCAAGCTAAATTTTATTACTATTTAAAAGGTAATTTGCAAAATACCGAAGATCGTACGAAGAGCCGTGTCGGATTTATTAAATCACAATCTCTGCAGCAATGGCATTGTTTATGCTAACTTGCCTCTCGACTTCTCAGTGGTAGCGTCCTCTAGGTTGCTGTCCCAATCGAATTCGGTGACACCGACTTTCGGCGCCACTTCGCCGAGATGTCGCCAGCGGAATTCGAAATCGCTATCTCGTTTCTTTAACGCTTCGAACCTGTTCGACCAAACGTTTCACATTTTCAAAACATTCCCAATAGTTTTAGAACACATCTTATATCTATCTACCTGCTATTGCATCTTCTATTTTGTGATAGTTTTTTTTTTACCAAATTTGTAGATTTATTATTTTCAGGGCCAGAACGTGTGTATACATGTTCACATAATAATTTTAGTGTGTCGTATGTATCACAATTGTTTTGAAAAGGTTTATTACAAACTAATCGTCGAACACGGCTTCGCTTGTAAATTACATCAGTTCAGTGGTTTGGCCGGGTAAGAGCAACAGGGCGACAGACAGACAGACCGACAGAGTTACTTTCGCATTAATAATATTAGTATAGATAATTGTAAGGATACAGAGGCAAAATAGTATTTAAAAATACCCGTCTGTTATTCTCCCATTCTATTTGAATCTACTGAACGACAAAAGTTTAAAGGTAATAGACGATAAAGCCTAATGCGCAAAAATGCACCGGCGGAATAAATAGTTCTTTGGCCATCCTAAGTTTTGATCTTAATTTAAAATATTTCACTCAAAATTTTAAGTCAATTCAATAGTTTTGTAATTTTTTTAATATCTAAGCCTGGTATGAAAATATATTCTGTAATGTATAAAGTACCTTTTAAACATGAGGTTCTTAGCGAAGTCATACAGCTCTAAATCGAGCGAGTTAAGCCGCCGGATGTGCGCGACCTGCGCCGGCGACAGTGCGGCTAGCGTCGCGCCCGACACCGTCGCGTTGTGCTGCGTGAACGGGACCGCGAAACGTAGGTTGAACGTCTCCTCGAATACGTATTGTGATATCTACGAGATAAAATATATATATTCATTATTATTACTTATAGCTAAACAAAAACTTAAATAGTAATAAAATATTATTTTACTTCATATTAGTACTTTAAATCCTCGGGAAAATGACCCAACAAGAAATAATAATCATATTCTCATCGCCAATGCGCCACCAACCTTGTGAACTAAGATGTTATGTCCCTTGTAACTGTAGTTACACTGGTTCACTCATCGTTCGAACCTGAACACAAATATATTGTCGTTTTGTGGTAGAATATCTGATGTACGGGTGGCACCTACGCAGAAAGGCTTGCACAAAGGCCTACCACCAAGTGATCTACATATAATTAACGTCGAATCTAACGTTATTTTTGTCAAAAATTCCAATATGGAAACTCTCTGTTCTTAATTTTAAGCCCAAATTTAAGTTTAACGGCTGAATATTTCGTTTTCGATATGGGATTCGATAATATTTTAGATAAAACGTCTTAAAAACATTATTTAAAAAATAGATAGATTGTATCTATACTAGTGTTGATACCGTTTTACGTTCAGGAATAAATTTTGATCGAAATGAAGTTCAAAAAATGTTATCCGTTATTATGAAACCGTACGATAGCACACGAAGTAATTTAATAACCCATTATAATATATATTTACGTTGAGTAATATATATATATATTGTACTCGTTTTATATTCGTATGTAAATATACGAACAATAAGGAACGGTATATTCTCGTGATCGTGAAATAAATCCCACTGTTTCCACAGGCTGAATATAAAACCTCAACTTTATTTATAGTACCCACTTATATACATGGTTCTGTATACGGTACGGAAGTTAGTATTAACAAAAATAGAAATATTACAAAGTATTTTTTGTTTGGTTTCACGGTAGTCTAATCAGATTAGGATGGAGCACATCGTGAAAGCTTATAGTTTAAAGATTAACTCGGTGGTAAGGCTTTATGCAAGTCCGTCTCGGTAATACACACAGCTGCAATATTTCGTATTATTGTGTTCCGGTTTGAAGGGAGAGAGTGAGCCAATGGAACAGACACGAGGGATTACTACTACCAACCCGGGTTTGAACTCAAGACCTTGGGATCTGCAGCCTAATAAACAAAGCCACTAGACTCTCGATAATATCGTATATATCGTTTATAATTTACAGAGATTTGTATCGATTTAATATTCGCATTAGGAAGTATTAGATTGTTTGAAAGCGCTCCGGAAATAAAATAAAATTGTGTAATTTATTGCATTATTGTTTCAAAGTGCTACATCGGACGAGACAGCGCACGCTTCCTAGACGATCGATCGACCGAACGCACGTGACATGTTTTGCCTTCTTTTCCATATGTTATATATATATCTTTATATATACGCGAAACATAATAAAATTAATGGTTTGAAAACAAGAATCTTAGCACAGAATTGAGGCTTCAAATCGAGGCAAGCGTCACTGAATATCCATGTGCTTAATTAGTATTTGTAATTCATCTCGTGCGGGGCGGTAAAGCATACCATAGTGAGGTAATCTGAATGTGCTGGATGAAATTCTGAAACCACCAATTCGCTTTGGAAGCGCGAGGTGGAATAAGCTCTAAAAAATCTTCTTACAGTTACAGACTTAGTGACTTAATTTAGATTCTTAGAAACTAGAGTATTATTTCATTAAGAAAAAAAACTGTTAAATTGAATACAATTCACTAAAAAGCACAAAAGTAATTACAAATACTAAGCAAGCATTTAAAACGTAAGTTAAACTTGCGACCTTCGGTTAAGATCCGCGTGTTATATGCACAGAACCATTTTGATTTTATTATGCAATTACGTAAATATATAAAAGTAATTAGGAGTTGATATAATATTATTTCCATAACATACATAAGATCAATTCATAATAAAAGTTTCATAAAAAATCATGAAAACACAGAATTAATTCTGAAAACTCTATAATCGTATCCAATATTACAATGTTGCAAGTTTGCAAGTTGCAAAAAAAAATACCGAAAAATATTTTACAAAACTATTTAGGTTATCGATACGGTTCCCAGCTCCTAGACTTCAGAACGAATATCTATCGGTCAAACGTTATCTAGGTGCATATCCGATAATCCGGGGCATATCTGGGCCACACGTCTCTATGGTAACCGAACATTAAGTACTAGTATGTAATAAATATTCATAGAAACAATGGAGGCTCGTGCTGGCAGTGGCAAATAGCCGACGAACGCGCAGATACGAACAATGAGTTAAGTGCAAATAATGGCTGTACTTATCTCTGCGAGGGTCGTTGGACCGGAGTAGGTTGAGTGGAACGTTTGCATTAACGCTCATACGAGTTACACGGACGTATCCTCATTGATTTCGAAATTTTATTATGTAAATAACTCAATAAAACAGTAGTTACTTTTATGCCATTTGTATTTCATATGATAAGTAATTCCTAAGAAGGAATTGATTTAAATATTATTTAAAGATTCCCATTCAACCTTTTCATATATATTAGAAATACAATATTTTATGAGTTGTATTAATAATCTAAATAACATCTTTAGTATAAAAAATATACAAAGTATCTCAGTCACACACTTGTGTGTTTTCAAGACAAACAAACATTGGTAATACAGAAAGAAACGAGTCACAGGGACACGTATCCCTTCCCCCTTATTATCACGACTTCCCCATACAAATAAACGTCATATTATGACAATTACTCTCGCATACGGCACACCGTACTTGACGTTCACCCTCTGCGTAGACACCCTCTGAATACTTCATAAAACAATCTCCAATCTCGTTACTCGAGCATTTAATAAGAAAACTATTCATTCTCTCGTATAATTAATAAAAAAAGGAATACGAAATAATTCCAAGTTAAAAGTTAAAAGCGAAGAATTTTCTAAGAAAAACTTGAAATTGGATGGAACGTCACATAAAAGTGCTCCACAAAGCTTTGAGAATAACCCTTCAAACCTTTAAATTAAATGAAGCCTTAGCCTTTCAGACAATAGCATACTAATTACGCTTCCTCTTTGCCTCATTTCTTTTAAATCATAACCGGCATGAAAGGATCAAAATTTTAATATCTGAGCTAAGTATAAGGGATTCGTTAAATACGAAACCGAATTCTATTTTTGAAATGACATTTAAGATTGAATGATTTATAATGAGTCTCATTACGAATCAATCTTATTTTTTAACTATACTTCGACCATTAAGGAGTGAACTTATCAACTGGTCTGTGTATTTCATGCTAATATTAATGCTAATTCCATTAATATTTGCCATTTGTATGTACATAGAGCCGAGCTGGCCCAGTGGTTAGAACGCGTGCATCTTAACCGATGATTTCGAGTTCAAAGCCGGGCAAGCACCACTGAATTTTCATGTGCTTAATTTGTGTTTATAATTCATCTCGTGCTCGGCGAAGGAAAACACAGTGAGGAAACCTGCATGTGTCTTATTTCAACGAAATTCTGCCACACGTGTATTCCACCAACCCGCATTGGAGCAGCGTGGTGGAAAATGCTCCAAACCTTCTACTCAGAGGGAGAGGAAGCCTTAGCCCAGCAGTGGGAAATTTACAGGCTGCTTATGTATGTATTATATTTAAATAACTTTAGCATTGACTTCACGTGATATAATTGGTCGATATCTCGATTAATCTTCGGTATTTATTATGGACTCGGGAAATAATGCCGTTTTGTATATTAAATAGATTATAAAGCTGTGGTATTGGGTTCAAATTGAAAATCGGCCCAATGAACCGTTACTGCGTTATTCTGTCCAGAAATTTTAGTGGCAGTCTGGAGTTTATCATTTGATAATGTTCACACTCTCGTCTCTGAAATTTTCATCAAATGAAAAACTGTATTTAAATCTTCCGCTCGTGTAAGTCCCAACTGATTATGAGAGTGAGCATGCACCATAATATCTCCCGCGCAGTTGACTTATCTCCATTAAAAATGGCCGATATAACGGAAATCGGACAAGAGGATATCATCAATCAACAATAGACAAGGATATGCTGTCTATTTTACTTGAAATTATATTTTGTCGGTAATAAGGCACGTGGGAAAAATTGTTGACACATGAAAACTTGAAATATTTAGGAAATAAACTATTATTCAATTCATGATATTTAAAAAATAAAATTAATATAACCATATTCCGAATATATAAGTGCCTCTTTTAAATCATATGTGATCCTTATAAATAACATGTCGATCCAAAGCAGCTCGTTAAAAAATAGATCAAGTATACCTTCAATATTAATTTATTTAGGAAATTATCTTTGATTCAGTGCACAAATAGTTTATTATGGTAGCTATCGAATTAAAAAGATCAATTAGGATTATATATGGGTCGAACCTCCAAGTAAAGTATACTTTAATATTCCGAGTAGGCGTGTCCGATTATGTGCTCATATTAGTAGTTTGTTGTCTTCCTCTAATTCGTGATAACTGACATTGAAAGGTATTGGTATTTTATACATCATTCAGTATTAACGACGTTAATTTGATGCGTGGATTAAACATCAATTTACATAATAAGTTTTAAATTAATAATCTCCCGTGAAAGAGCTAAGCATGAATAAAACATGAATTAGTTTTAAGTGGTGTTTGTTTACCTTTTGAAATTCGGTGAGTCCGAAATACGCCATGGCAGCTAAGTTTCGCTTGGCAGACGCGAGCAGTACGCGATCCGTGTCCGAGGACCGATGCCGCAATGTTCCGTTGTAACAGCCGACGAGAGCCAAGTCGGCAAGCATGCGAGTCTGTCGGTTATTTGCCAAGTTCCACGGGCAAGCCGCAAACTCTTCCAGGGTGACGCCGCGCCAAGACTCGCCGGTGTAGCAAGGAGGGACCTCCGCCGCTGTGTAATAAAATAAAAATAAACTTAACTTAACTTGTTACTCAAACAAAAACTTATGCTATTATTCATTATTCAAGAAACAATAGTTAAAATTACATTAAAATGTATGTATTTCATAATATCATATTTACATCAATGTTTGCCTGTTACGTTGGTATGGAGATTGAGCCTGTGTTAGCGCACTCAATTCTGCAAATGATGTCTAGCGTACTTGGCTAATCTCCATTGAGAATAGACGTTGCCCTCAGAAGGCCAACACCATCATAATTTTAAGTAATTATGAGCAAAGTATTGCAAACATACATTAACCAGACATTATAAACGTACTACAGCTACAATGAGGTCTAACATAGTACGTTGTTTTCACGTCACGAAATATAAAAGCGAAAATAACTCGACGACATAATTTATTGTAACGAAGTAGTCGCTGTATAAAAATCGACTACTGTAACTCTCACGTGTCACTAGCATTGCTTTCTATGCCTATGAAGAAGATTACTACATATGCACACACACATAGATATACTTATATCGTAAAGTTACGTCTACACTTGCCTTAGGGGGGGCGCATAGGTTTAGACTAACTCATTACACCAAACTTAAAGAAAACTAACCACAATATTATCGAAATTTCGAAATCGATTTGTTATCATATTTATTTTATAGAGAATATTCAGCTGAGTACATTCAATATAGTCCTTTTCTTATATACGATGGAAAGAAAAAAAAAAAAACAATTGTTTGAAAAAAAAATGCTTTTGGACTAACCAACACATGCAGAAAACACTTACAGGTATGTTAAATTTCATCGGAGACAGTAGTGAGAAAATGTCATCCTTCGAAATTTTAAATATTCTAAATTATATAGTACATAAATTAATTCGAATAGACAAGTATTCGATTTACATCCAACCGTTAGTTATATTTATTTTTAATTAACCTTTTGATATACAGCAGCCACAATATCAATCTATTATAGACATACGAGGTTGACATACATATTTTATTACTTAACGTTCTTTAATCCGAGTGGACTATTCAGTTTGAAACAAAAAAAAAATGTAATTTTTTTTTCGTATCACTAAATATAAACGTCATTACTGTTGGTGCGTGCAGACCAGCCAGTGCTGAAACCGTCCTCTCATCACTTATTCATCCAAATAATATTTTGTGTTCCCGAGTGTATTTGAAGGATGACGGAATAATGTAGCTTCCTGGATCATATGCTTTAGACTATATTAACGGTGTAAGGAATGTGATAACACGCACATAGGTGATTGCTTACTTTTAACATCTTCATTTTATGAATTAAAATCCTCACTGTTAACGCCCCACTTCCGAGCAAAGGCTCCTCCTGAATAGTAGGTTTGGAACATATTCGGCCAAACCGCTCCAATATGTTGGTGATATAACGAAGAATTTTTTATCCACCGACCACGATATAAATTGAACACAGAAATGAAGCACATTTAGGCTTAGTGGTACTTGCCTGTGTTTCGATACGAATTTCATTAAGTCTAGCAATATTTTTAAAGATATAATAACACAATTATATAAAGTATTTATGCAATATGACATTGACACAAACATAACTCAGCGAAGCAGTATTGTATACCGTCAACATACAAGATTATAATCCTAGAATATGAAAGGTTAAACCGTATCACCGATCTCAAATGTCAACACGAACAGCACGCGACTTTTCCAGGGAAGATATTAATTAACTAATTTTTTACTTAAGGTCATTGACTTTGAAACAATTTAAGTATGTATTCATAAATCTAAAACCGTTGAAAATTATTTAATATTTCGATAAGTCGTTTGCACCCGAGATGCAAATAATGAATACAACTTAAATAATACTATTTTAGCCAAATTTTATTAAGTATCATGTCGTTGTAATAGCGGTAGCTCATCCCGTTTGGGTAGGTATGACTCATCCGTATATACCTATATAATAAAGTTGAAAATTATTTTTTGTTTGTACGCGGTAATATTTAGACTTATCAGGCGGATTAAAAAAATGTCTTTGATTGGTCAATTATTGAGGAATGTTAGGCTGTTTACAAACTAAGGGGCCACCCCCAGCAGAGACGTTTAAAGCGTGCGGTTACACGCGTAAAGCTAGTCCATTAAAGTCGTGTTAGACATTTACATTACATTAGCAGCCTGTAAATTTCCCACTGCTGGGCTAAAACCTCCTCTCCCTTTGAAGAGAAGGTTTGAAGCATATTTCACCACGCTGCTCCAATGCGTGTTGGTGGAATACACATGTGGCAGAATTTCGTTGAAATTAGACACATGCAGGTTTCCCCACGATGTTTTCCTTCACCGCCGAGCACGAAATGAATTATTAAACACAAATTAAGCACATGAAAATTCAGTGGTGCCTGCCTGGGTTTGAACTTTGAACCCGAAATCATCGGTTAAGATGCACGCGTTCTAACCACTGGGCCATCTCGGCCGTGTTAGACATCAATAATTAATTGATATATTATGTTCCGGTAAGGTGAGTGAATCAGGTTAATTACAGATATATGATAGCATCTTAGGTCCATTATTGTCAGCAATTGGATAGTGTATTAAGGAAATAAATAAATTTATATTGATATTTATAATATTTATACATATAATTGTATATTTTATTATTTGAACTGTACCGTCAATATTTTATCATTATCGTCTCTTAGTATATAATGTACAATCCTTTGTAATTCACACTCAAGGATGACTGAAAGAAATCTCATATATAAATAAACTTTCATTTGAATTAAAGTGTTTTTTTTTTAATAGGCGAAGGAGCAAACGGGATACCTGATGATAAGTGGTCTTCACCGCCCAAAGACATTGGCGCTTTAAGAAATAATGACCTTTCCTTAAATCACACCAATGTGCCAGCCTTGGGAACTAAGATGTTACGTTTTATGTCTGTAGTTACACTGGCTCACTCGCCCTACAAACCGGAACACAACAATACTAAATAATGCTGTTTGGCGGTAGAATACCTGATGAGTGTTTGGTACCTACACAGGCGGGCTTGCAGATAGCCCTACCACCAAGTAAAGTGTTAAATATCATTATTGATACATTAGCATATAATGAAAATAAAAACAGTAACAACTGAATTTACTGTCGGTCGTTTTCCTTATATTCTTCATTCCGAACCAGTGCTCTCACAGCTCACCAAAGCTCTCCATTTAATATTATCTTGTAAAATTAAAATCTCAAGTAAAAATATCAAGTATATTTTGAGTTAGATATTTTTATTTTCGTTCCATACGGTTCCATTGTCTATCCAAACAACAGGTGGCTGATTAAACCTCAACCTTCTTAGAAATGAGAAAACCTTGGAATAAAAGCTAATTGAAACATTTTTCTGCTATATCTTGTTAAATCAAATAACACCCACAGATCTTACTGAAGTAAATAATATATTGTCTTCAAATTAACTAGGAATAATATTTTAACATCACATATTTTATTTGAATAATCTTTTTTTATTGTATTGGTAAGCGGACTAGCAAATGGATCACCGAATGGTAAGTGGTCGCAACGCCCAAAGACAGAAGACAGAGAGAAAGAAATGCATATAAACCATCCCTTAGGTAACCAATGCACCACCACTTGGAAGCTAAGATGTCACGTCCCTTGTAGTAGTTACCTGTAGATACACTGGCCAAATCATCCTTCAAACCGGAACACAACAATACTAAGTTACACAATAAGTTTGGCAGTAGAATATCTGATGAGTTTGTGGTACCCATCTGGGTAGATGGGCTTGCACCATGTATCAACGCGTAACACATAATATATCGTCTAAAGAAAGAAAAACAAAAAAAACTTTCATAAAAATTACAGCAATATGTTCTATGTCTTAAAGTTGACGTCCGATTACGATTTCCCACGTCTCCCTGTTGCGTGCAGCGAACATTTTATATAGACAAGCAGTATTTGCTCCCTGAATTATAAACGATTCGGTAAGGAACGGTACTAACCCGACGCCGTACGCCCTTGACACCAGTGCCTGGATCCCTTCCACGTGGCTCCGCGCTTTACGTGGCGGTACTCTGATAAATATCTGTAACAAAGATTTTATTTATATTAAAGATTTACATCTATGTACTTACACATATGTTAGCAGCAATACCGTGCCTTTCGAAACATTGAAATAATATTCTTTCTCCACTAATCATTGTATCGTATTTATGAAGAGCGATATCCTTTGTTCAAAATAATATTTGCGTTATTTCTAAGTGCTATTAAAACAATGCAAAAAGAACCTCTATATATCCATGTCGGATAATTGTATACAATTTAGTTGAATTGCCGCCTTGTGTTTTTGTTGAATGGACAACTAAAAACCATATTAGACAAATGTATACATCAGTAATTCAATGATATTCTAGTTAGTGTTGTGGAGAGTGAACGAAATCAAATTGTTCGAAACAATTCGACATATTCACTAACAACTGACTTATTAAAACAAAATTTTTTTTCTCTTTTTAATAATTTATAATGTAGGTATACGAACCTTGATGTAAAATTTTTGTCTTTGTTAAAACAAATACTATTGGTCTTTGAATTTTGTAGGTCTTCGAAAGATGAGACGCCAAGACCCAAATCCTTAAAGCAAGCAAAATCTTCAAGCATTGTTAATGCGATCAGTCATACTCAGAAAATATCTGACCTTGAGCGACCTCATTATAAGTGGTCACTACCTTTCAGACATATTAACGATCACTTCCATCGCCAATGGACCACCAAACTTGAGACCTAAGATGTCATACCCCTTGTGCGTTTGCCTGTACATAACCTTCGCTAGTTTTGCATACTAACGACACCTAAGATTATAATATATGAATAAAATAAAGTTCGTATTTGTATCTACGCCGCTTCGAATCCTCCAAAGATCGTATAGTACGGCGTGTAATAATGTCATGCATAAATTTGCCTTCGGGGTCGCAGTGTTACGGCCTGACCTTGTTACTTTCATAACTTTATCCCATTCATATAAGCTTTCATAGGGAAAAATTATAAATTTATTACGATACAGTTCTATCGATGTCCTGAGATATATATTATTTTTCCTATTCAGAAAAAGTAATACATTTGCATTTATTAATATGGAACTTGTTCAAACGCGACATGAGTGATATTTCAAAGTCGAACAGAAGTTCTAACTCTTCTAAACGTACAAATTGTAAATGTTACGTTGCCCTCGCAAAAAGTGGTTTCTTTGCTGAGTTAAGTGACAACTTAACAATAACAAATTAGAGAGTATTATAAATTTGAGAGAGTTCTTTTTAAGAACATGAATATATGACTATTTACCTGGAAACAGGTTCCCTGAGTAGGGTTATGTAGAAATATCTCCGATGCACCGCTGAACCCTCGTGTCGATCCAGCTCTCCGCCCACGCACGCTGTCAGCTCCGTGAAATCAGCATGAAGACCGCATCTAAGGACAAACAGATTAAATTTATTATTCAATCGTACACATCGACACGAAGGAAAAATTGCCAACTTATAATATATTTTCAGCACGTTTTCGTTAAAAAAGTGTTGTCAACGAAAATTGTTACAACGTTATGTAACTCATTCGATCAATGGATTTAAGTCATTGTGACTTTAGAAAGCTTATAGCAGTTGCTAACACACAAATTTCAACAAACACAAGATAAATAAAAGTGAAGTGTCTATATGCAATGTTAAAATAACTTAGGCTACTTTTATTTTAGAAAAAAAAAAACTCAACCAATGAAATTGTTGAAATATACGATTCAATTTACAACAGTTGTAGCTTAAAATAAAATACAATTGTCTGTCAGTGAATTTAAAATAACTTCCTTTTATAAATTATGTATGTTACCAAAACCATACACTACCATACAAACCATAATTATAACCTCTATCTATCTGTTTATATCGGGTTATCTTTAAAGTATATCGTAGTTTACTTCATCAAAATCGTTTAGTCCAAAGTTATAACAACTTAAAGTGTACATACATACTTATTTACCGCTATTTTAGGTGATATATGTTATTGTATTAATTGCATTTAAGAAACATACAAACACATAGTGATATTAAACATATATATAGTATTATAATACTATATATATGTGTGGTACTATATATATGTGGTATACCACATACTCATAAATTAAATTATACTATATCATTTTTATTTCATACGCAGTCGAATCCGCGATCAAAGCACTATTACATTATACAAAAACCAGTTATAATACTAACTTTAAAGTAACAAAACGAAAACCTTATAAAAGATACCCGAAACTTGAATATCTCGTACAGAGATATCACAATGGAATACTCTAAAGTTTGTAACAAAAAGCATTCGACAAAAAATCACGACGAACATGTTCTCTGTATCCGGGACGTGTACTGGAGCGTGAGGTAGATAGTTTGGCACCGGGACGGTCTTGTTTATCGCTCGCCAAGCAAATGTTAACAAAAGGAACTTATTAATGGGCGCATCGAGCGGGGCACATTATTTTGGCTGATCTCGAACACCGCAAGCGTTCCACGCGTACGTCCAGTTCGGGACGCGGCGAGTTGTTTATTTGTTTACTATACTAGATATTGCACATGTTGTAATCCAAACGGGTACAATAGCGACATTTGTATAACACGAGAATGTACCGTTTAAGGTTTGTACATAAATCCGTACGATATCAAAGAGCGTGCGGTCTTTGGAAATATATATTCGCTCCTGTCGCGAAACGCAGTCAAGCGTGAAAGAGATTGTTCGACAACGATACGTGTTTTTTTTTAATGTTCCTTTTAAATACGAATGAAGGCAATTTTTTTTAAGAAAGATAACACAAAAAGTATTTAAAAAAAAAAAACGATTCTTTATTATAAAATAAATAAGATATAGATTGTCAAATCAAATTAAAACTATACATTCTCACTGAATAAACAACTGAATTGTTCTATGGTATATAAGGGTAAAGTAAGAATCTATTAATAACTTTGTTACGTCTGTGACAATTTAGATATAGACATGTTTAATATTATTTTCTTTTGTATTTAGAATCGTTTACCAAACTATTATACATACATACGAAAAGAAATAATTTTCTCTTTGCAACACACCCCGCAAAACTTGATATTTTAATCAATTAAATATTGATGGAGTAAAAACAAAAATGTCGACATAACAAACTTAATGAATTAGAGAAATATAAAGTCTTTGAAAAACAATTGCATAGTTGCGTACCTAATCCATTAATTGTGGGCCGCGTTTTGTTTCTTAATATTCCAAAAAAACAAAGGCTATATCTAAAAATACTCGACATTTATCGTAATATATCGTCTCACTAAGTCGGCCCGGCAACTTGTGATTTATTTATTAACTTTAATTTATATAGGACGGCAGATAGGCAAACGGGTCACCAGATGGAATGCGATAGACTTTGGCATTGTAAGAATTATTATAAACCTTTGAATTATTACAAACCGTGTGTACTGAGATTTTACGTATAATCGGAGGAAAAAATGAGATGATAGAACCTGCCCATTAAACCAAGTTCTACCACAAAGAATACTTAAAATCTAATTATATTATAATTCTAAAGGCAATAATTTAATATTGAAATAAAAACGACTACTTAACGACACTAGCTTCAAGTTTCTGAAACGCTGATCAAAGTCTGAATCCGAACTGTCATTGTCATCATTACGCCACAGAACAATGATGATTCAGATTAAGCCAAATTAGTTATATGACTGATAAGAGTTACGTACGTTAAATATAAAATTATATTAATTATTTACGAAACTTTGATATTTATTATATTCGTATAAAATTTATCAATGCTTCTTTAAAAGTGAATAAAAACCTACCCGAAAATTTAATTCGAATATATCTAATAAATATTAAAGCTGGAAAGACCTGCCCGAAAAATCTCAAAGGAGTTTTTAAGTTAGTATAATATTTACACTTTAAATAAAAAACGAAATAGGGATAAAATTGACTGTAAATATTTTGTAAGTTTTCTATATATATAAAATATATATTCTAAATATATAATTCGTAAATTTATAACTAACTAAATAATCTAATTATTTGAATATCGTTACCGTATTCGACGATACGTCACCGCAAACCAATTTCAATAAACTAAGCCGTATGGTGATCAAACTAAGTTATAAATGGCTTCAATTAACTTGCACGATATAGACTACACTCGGATTAGCGACATTAGCTTCAATGCTTCAAGTAATCGTTTTCACTTACTGTATACCACGGATACGATAGGTGTATACTAATATCATTTTTTTTTACTACGACCCTATCGACTTCAATTCATTCAAAGGCAAATAATCAATCAATACAAATTTTCATCATCATATCAGATATTTTATATTTTAAAATGTTAGTACGTAAATTTTCCCGTTTCTGGGCTAAGGCTTCCCTCTCCTTTTGAGGACAAGTTTTGGAACTTATTCAACCACTCTGCTTCAATACCTCTCGATAGGTACACATGTGACAGATTTCCATTTGGTCCAAGTTACCTCGCAATTCTCTTCACCACCGAAGGCAAGACATTGAAAAACTAAGCTCATGAAAATTCAGTCGTGCTTGTCCGGTCTGAACTTGAATTCTTCGATCTCAATACACATATTCTGGCCACTGGTCCATTTCGCCTGTTTTACATATTTTTCATTAAAAATATTAAAATAATAATAGAACGAAAAATTACTTTAAATAAAATGATTAAAACATTGCAAAGTACCAAGTTAGTAACGTCTTAACTTAAGGTCATTTTGGTATCGTTTGTATAAAATTGTCACGTATTAAGTATTGTTTTACAAATTAATTATTTATATTATTTGATGTTGATGTCGGATGATGAATCAATGGTACACAGCCTTATAAAATAAAAAATAAAATATAATTTTACAAATCTCTCTGCAAGATATTAATTATTTTTATTATGGCTGTTTAATGGTAAGGTTACCATTCATTACACCATCATTGCGCTGTGAACCATATGAAATGAGTTAGTCGCGTCATGGTACCTCGTGGCTCTGTAAATACACGAGCAAACTCGCCCGTCAACCCTGAACAAAACTTAGTATCGCTTCAATTTTCAGTCAAATATAACATAATATCACAAATTACCCCTACTAATTCGTCTTAAGTTGATAAAGGAAGGGACATGCATATATATATTTGAATTTAATTAACAGAAATGCCTGTCGAAAGTCGAGACATTTATTTGGGTTACGTTCTCCCCTATAATACCGTTAAATGTGAAAGTCCACAATCTATATCGGAGCCAAGATCGTAATTACACGACTTGAAATTGCTTTTGACATTTTGTTAAGTTAAGTTGACTCTTAAAACTTGTAGGCTTAACGAAGTTGGAGTGTAAGTAACAATTGGATTGGCTTCAGAACTTGAAATCTCTTCAAGCTTTAATAGAAGGGTTACAGTTTTAAATTCATAACATCCATTGGATTTTAACTTTATTTTTCAGTACTTGTTGATATAAACGACCACATTATTTTTTTACTTATAATAACGTCATATTCGTAAATCACGTTTGCAGCGGTCAAAATTCATTTAAAAATAACCTGCGAATGTCTTGATGAAATTCATGAATTGCTCTGAATTCATATTGATAAATGTATATTTGCCCCAGACATAAAATATCCACATTTTTGTCAAATTTATTTCAGTTTGGCAAGCGAGCAAACAGAACACTTGACGGTGTGACACTCGTGACGTCACCTTCGTCCATATATACATTTAAATCTCTTGTATATATTTTGGCTCCCTTGGACCTGTTATTACACTGGATTACTCCATTCAAGCCGATTCAGATATTTATCATTTTACGATATAATATTTTAAATGTCATCGTCTCTATCTGAATGCAGATTTAGCGGTAGAATGTAAATCTGTATGTAGTATTTTTTTACAATACGAGAATATATAGATGACTATTTGTCAACCGTTAAAGTAGCCTGTGTTCTCTTCTACGAAAGAGCATCAGACAGACAGACAGATATAGCTACAACCGCATTTATAATAATAGTTAAGAAGTATCGATATAGAAAAATATGGTTTTCGTATTCGTTAATTTCCTTACAACACGTGTAAAATGTTTATAGCTGACGATGTATTTAATTTTCGAAAAAAAGAAAGAATATCATCTCAGACTGCTATTACGTAATGGTTGTAATATTACAGGGATTTAAAGACAGGTTGTAAATCGCATCCGCATACTAGACATACTAGTTTTAACTAGTTTAACTGGGGCGAATGATGTACGAGCGTATTTTGCATGAGTTTTCCATAAATATGCAACATATAGATTTCCTTATTGGAATTGTTCGAGAGGTTTGCTTCAGACAGCGTGGCGACGCGACGTGGGCGGGTTTATAGCTCGTGTTTGATCGAGATACGAGATTGAGCGCGCAACGCGGATTTAATTTAGCTAGTGTTAAAATTACTTCCTATGCAGCGGATAATAGGAACATTCCAATGCGATATTTATTAAGCGAGGTCAATTAGCAGATACTTCAGTTTATATGTATGTGTTTACAGATTAATAAACAAGTTTACATTAAATTATTATGAGGTTTATTTGCTTGCGTTTAACAGCGTTTATTCGTATACAAGAGATAACTACCACTGGACAAACACCTCCTCTTTTAATTAAGAAAGATTATAGAGTAATTTCATTTGCGGTGGATATTATGTTACAGACCAATGAATTGGGCTTAGTTTTTTATTATTATTTGATTTACCGCCGAGGACGATATGAACAATTTATTATACACAGAAATCAAACACAATTATTCTCAACACCGCCATCAATCCACATTAGAACAGTGTGGAGTAACACCCAAATCCTCGACAGGAGCACCACTACAGTGGGATATTTACCGGCTTTTCTTTTTCTCTTATAAAAATAGATAATTCTGAGATCTGTATACAAAATGACACATTATGACTCGGCGAACACTAAAATTCTAGAAAGTTGTATTTTTAAAAGATTAACCACATATTTTCCTAGAATTAATCGCGTTTGTAAATTATTTCTGAAACTCAACACTTTTGTGGACTTAACAATTTATAAAACTGACCGTTTACACCTCTTTTTATATTGATCAATTATTTTATGTTTAATCTATATTATTAACCATCCATCGTCATGAAAATTAATCTTTTGTAAGTAATGACGTGAAATTTTAATATAAATGAGTAAGTTTGTGTGTTTAACTCAATCACTGTCAAATTAGACGGATTCTAATAAAAAGTCATTTATAACAAAGACTTCCAAAACATTACTCGGATTTAATGTACCAAGCTACGGGTAAACCGAGTTAGTCCAGTGCATTGAACAACTCAATCTTAAATAAGAGAATCGCGGGTTAAAATTTAGGCAGTACCAGTGAGTTTTTATGAACTTTAATTGTAGGTTTAATCACTGAGTGTGCATAATGTCGGGCTTAAATTCTATTACACGTATAGAGCAGAATGGAAGAAGTTCTCACCCTGTTCGTTAAGTAGGAATAGGCACCGGCCGTGAGAAATATTCGAGCATTGATTTAATATAATCATTATTGATTAAGAAATATGAATTTGTATGTTTCGAGCATTATAGTTTCTACTCTTATTTTCGTTTCTTTTTTTATTGATAACAACAACAAAGACCATAAGCTACGACACCCCCTTCCCCCCTAACAAGCTGTGGAAGTCGCGGTCTTAAAACTAGTATATTATATTTAATCAGTAACGTACCTTATCTGTAATGTGTTTGAATGTATAATAGAAGTGACCAGATAAGATGGCTAAGGGCGATAAGGCCTTTGGATGGTTTACATTTAATTAAAAGTATTTTTAGCTTACATTGAGATTATGGTGTATAAAAAAAAACTTTTTCTTATTTCATCATTCGTCTTGATTAAAACTGAAATGTTTATTCTCTTAATTTGCAGAAAATCTGGATGTATTTGAACGAGACCGGATTTCAAGATTTTTTGCGCGATGAGGTAATAAACTGAAGGCTCGGAATATTTAAAACCAAACGATATTTCGTTCTCTGTATTTCATATAATTTACTTGAAGTAAAACTAAACATTATTAACTAAATATTAACGTTTTAACAAAATGTATTTTCAACTGTTACGATTATTAAACGTGTAAGTTGAAATGTAGCTAAAACAGTGTTTCCAACAGACCCGATAGTACGGAAAGTTCTTGATTTGAATGTCGTGTGTTTGTGCAGGTTTATTTTGTAAATACATTCCAACAATGTAAAACACATCGCCTGTACAGTTCTTAGAACAAATAATTGCTTAGAAATGGCGTGTGAAAGCTTCGAACGGAAGACCGACATTATTAACTAAATTGGAAACAAACGTTATATGTGAAATGACGCTGCGTTACTCAAACGCGTGTTACAAATTAAGTTATTTCTGTGGTATTTCCACTATTCAACTTGTTTAAGTCATAGACAATGTGGCACACGTTATTTTTAAAACAAGACGTTTTCGTTCATCCCAACAAAAGTCACAAATAAATATTTAAAATGTCTGTCAATGTTCGTTGCTCCTTAACACACATTAAACTGGCGGTTCGTAAGTAGGTATGCTATAGGCATGGCGACCGCAAGACATATTTGTTAGTCGCAAATACTGATGTGAACAACAAAACCTCACTATTGTTTACTTGTAAATACGTGACTTTATGTCTCTGTGACATTCACATTGCGGTCGGGACAGCCTTTGGGCTATTTACTGAGTTGTGATACAAGACGACCTATGAAAGGTCGGAACTTAAACCATGGATCCTTTACGGCCTTTAAGTTGCTATCGCCCTCTTAGGCGCCATAAAATCGGATTGACTTTAGAAGACGAATTCAGATTGTAATCTTTTTATGTAATATAGAACGCTCGTATCCAAACTAATATTATTAGTGCAGAAGTTAGTTCGTTTGTTTGTTACGCTCTCACGTCTAAACTACTCAGCTAATCATAATGAGAAATGCATACACGTTGTATTACAGAAGAGGACATAGGGTACGTAGTATTTGAAACTGCAAAACTGCGACTGGAAAGGAATGTAAAAATATATTCATTGATATCGGACATAAGCTATCTATGAGACGAAAGTTTTATTGAAATTCAGAGTTGGATTTAGGGGCCCCTCTCCCAGAGGTACGCTAACGCGCTGAACAATGAGAAAGGAGCTTCTCTACGATATAACTTTTAACTTATTTTACTTTATAAAAATAACCCGTTATGACAACGGAATAACGGTCATATTCAATTTTCATGCGAAACTCTGTCTAATATCGAATACAGCTGTAGAGCGCTCATTTTCTAAATTAAAATGATACATAGCTACGAACTATGAAGAAGATACAATACGTATACACATACATCTCAAAAATATGTAATAAATGATTTTAAGTATATTTTATATTTGTTATAACAAGCAGGAAGTAATAATAAACTCATATAAATGAAACAATTAATACAATTGACTTTTATAAAGAAGGAAAGGTAGCAACTTGGAAATATTTTTTGTTTTATTTCCATTTAAAATTCATTTAAATACTAATGTTAATACGTTGTTTTCGGAATCGGAACTGCGATTCAACGGGGAAATGCTGATAGCATTCCACCAGCATTCCACGCGGTCTTGATTTTCACAGTAACTATTTTTAATTTTTATTTGTATATAATTAAGACCTTCATGTTGATAATAATAAAATATATATATATATATATATATGGTAATAGATTGAATTTAAATAAAATAAAATCACACACTCCTAGTTCAACGTCCACTCAATACATTTTAATTCCCCATGTGACATTTACTGTATCGCTTCTATTATTAACGGTCCGACTATTAACAAATTAACATTTGCTGTACCCAGCGTTAAATTTTGTGTTTTTTTTAGGAAGTCCGTATGTTTGTTATTTGACGTTGAGTTCTCAAAATCATTTTGCTCCAACACGTGAATATAAAATCAACAACTGCGCAAGTTTATCTGAAACTCAATTCAACAGTTTTCTCTCAATTTATTATTCTATCAGCGTATAATAATCATTCATTGGTCGAGAGGTTAATTAGTCTATGAAATTATTCATGGAATAAAAAAAAAATTGAATTCACAATGCTGTTATCGAATATTTGGAAGTAAAATTAAAAGTTTTATTATAAATAAAGATATATCAATCAAGAACTGTTACTAATGTCCAATAAAACTGAGATATTAGCAAATATCAGGTATGTTTATATTTATTCCTTCTTGGATTGAAATAGGCTATATACATATTTATATTTTAGTCATCTATATACATATATATAGATGTTGAAAACACTTTCAAGTTATTGTTCGTTGATTTTCACGTAGGATAAATATTCTTTTGTGTCTATATAACACATCTTTATAATCTAATCATGTTTCATTTATATTCCAAGTCGTTTCATCTAATTGAACTCGTAACATGAAAATTCAATAACGATTTTAAGGGTGTAATTGAAAAAATAATATTTCGATATTGGTATATCGACTTAGTAATATCAGTATGAAAAATTTAAAAATAAACTTATTTAACGTTGCTTTAATTTTCAAACGACATTAACAACAGTATTACACTTTTGACGATAACTCATCTGACGTTGTTTCCCAATTCAAAGCGTGTAAATATCCAATAAATAATATTAATAATTGCAAATAAAAATATTCAATGAGTAATCGATATTTAATCTATCTGAACACGATTTTCTTTGCATTCATAAACTCCTTAAGATATTGATATACGGCTGCAGGGGCGGTATATTTCAAAGTAATTTTCTTCCTTGCATGATAAACATTTATCTTCGAACGTAGCTTAACAACGATTGGCAACCTGCCATAACCGTTACCGGTACAAATTACACATGCTCGTTAATTCTACCATTCTAATTTAATGGATCATCGAATGCGCATATTACAAATTATTGCTATGAATTTGTGACCATTGACTGAAATTGTTTGGTAAAGAGGTGATGTTTTATAATTGACGCGTTGTTTCTTACACAAAATAATGTTTGTTTAAACCCTATGTCTAACTATTGAAATGTAGTCAAATAAGTCCTTATTTACTAACATCAAAGTTTAACTACAAAATATCTTATATACATAATTATATACTGCAGTGATTTATGTATTGTGCGACGTCCTCGTATTTTTATTAAGAATATTATGGATGTATTTTTTATGTATTGATTATTTTTTCATCGTTTTTATAAGATAAGGTAAATACGCGCAAGGGGTTGGCATCGAACCTGCAACTTGCAAATCGCTAGATGGCAAGAATAAAGTATACATCGTTCGTGGTATCGGATCTCTTAAGGCTTGATACACATGTTAACATGAAAATTTTTTTTCTTCATAAATCGGAATAGAACCTAAATACACGGGATCACATGCACTCGGCTTCCCTTAACGCTCACATAAACACGACACGTCAAACATATTTGTAAAACATTGTTTTTAAAGCTCTGGCACGCCGCCAATGTGGGATGGAAAATGTAAAATATTTTATTTTTATATCCATCATTTAGCGGAACCGACAAACATTAACATAAGTATATGAAATAACTCCGCATAAACACTCTTGTTTAAAAGATATTTTTTTTACAATCCCCGCAATGGTGTTTCGTTTAGCAAATCATTAGGAAAGTATTTTAGTTGGCACAATACTTAATTATAAAAACTTCACATAATATTCAAATGTTCGTACACGTTAAATATACGTGAGAGCTTACTTTCCGTTTTATTCTTATTGGATCGAGGCAAAATATCGGCTCATTTCAGTCGATGGAACTGCCAATTTCCACGCTCGGACAAGCATAAGTCTGTCGAGGAGAAGTCATCGGAGACAATAGTATAACTTATTGGCAAGCGGACTTGAAACGACGTGTTTAAATCAAATAATATGAATACTAGACCATCGTCGTCGGTAAAGCGAATATCATTTACATGAAATTCGAAGAGGAGCGCGATGGCACTGCGGTGAAACGAGCGAGAATCGAATAACACATCGAGTTATGCTTATCTCCGCAAATAGGTTACGGCTGGTTTGGTAATGTTACAGTATGTTGGCAAATATTACCGTCTATTTGGTGGTCGTATAAGTGAAGTGTTACTCGATAAGGTTTTCCGTGGAGGATATTCGAGCGGTTTGGCAGAGAGCCACCACGGAAATCTAACCCACGATTTCGTTAGTTTTTCACCGCAGTATTAACGTCGAACCTTTTATAAGTCTATAAGACACGGATCGCTGGAAATTGATCATATCAAAATCTCTTTACAGTCCCTAACATTATTAAATACGAAGTAATACGTATTAAAATCTACAAGTGTGTGTTTGATAGATACGTTTGTGTGTGTACGAATACTCATCGGATACATTAGTTTAATGTATTAAATACCTTAGTACGTAAATTATTATTAAACTCTTAAAACGCAGTCATAAATATGATCAAGTACGACTGTAATTAGCGTAAAGTGGACTGAGGTTAAGCATTGTGCATTAGCGATTGCTACACTGAACCATAATGAGATGGAATTATGTAAACGTTTAAATGCACATTGATAACATGTTAAAAATTACAACATTACCAAAACTACATTAATGTTTATCATAATATTATTCAACAATTATAGATTCATTTTAACTTTAAACAAATGTACTGTTGCGTTAAATTCAATATTTTATGTTTATTAATTGATGAATGAATGAATGAACCGTGAAACATGTGTTCATAATATGATTATTATTAATTTATAGTAGTTTGACGAAATGGAAAATTACCTACCCGGTGGTAAGTGCAATATATAATACATCGCGCCAATGCACCGCCAACCTTGGGAACTAAGAAGTGACCCTTATGCCGGTAATCACTGTACTAGCACATAATTATACTAAGTAGAACTGTTTAGATGTAGAATAAGAAATCAGTACCTACCCAGAGAAACTCGCACAAAGCCATACCGTAAGTATTTATAACGCAAGCCGAATGTATCAATATAAAATATATTAATAAAAAGTAATGTGACTTTAATTACGTTTTTTATTCGAGGAATACTCGACATATTTGTCACCTGTGAGCGACGTGAATCCTGGTTACAATAATCAAAAAACGAGTCGCTAAACGGATTGTGAAGTTGGTTAACTAACTTGACAAATATTAATCGGAATACTAGTATCCGTTATCTTCATACTTATCCTACTATCCGTTATTCGTAAGCTTCTGGTCCGTAAGTAACAAGACAATGATAACTTCTGAATTACGCCTCGTAGATTAGAATAGTATTCATGTCCGGTACATTAGCATCCACGATAATGGGAAATGTAGTCTCCAGAAACATGTCGAGCATTCTCCGACAAATAAGTGTGACCGGATAGGATAACAATAATATTTTGTTTATTTTTGAAAAACATAGACAAAAACAACATAAATACATCACTCGTTTCGAATGTACTCCAAAAGATAATTCGTTGACAAATACTGCCAGCCCTGGCATGGCTCGTATATCGATAACATTTGCTGAGGATAAGAGCGGTTGGCATCACGCCACCAACGATCTCCTACCGATTCCGACGTGGTTCATTCACCGGAGCCAAAACTCTATTTACCAATCTGGACCGCATATTATCTGCTACAGCGCCTAATGCCAAACATTTTAGTTATATCAATTATTTGCTTATACGTAAAAATACAATTTTTATATAATATAATCAAGAATTAATCATTACTAATATTATAAATGGGAAAGTAACTGTCTGTCTATCTGTTCGTTTTTGGCTCTTTCACCGTCAAACCACTGAACTGAATTTAATTTAATTTGGTATGAAGCAAGCTTGAACTACAAGGAAAGACAAGACAAGGAAAACGCGAGCGAATTGCGGGCGACGACTAGTTAAATGAATATATTGTAAAAGAGCACACTACCTAGTAGCAAACAAGCATGCTTTTTACTAATTCATACAGATGGCTTGCTAAAATTTTACAAATCCTTAGTTGATGGTTTTGTATAATATCAATATTGCTACTCACTACAAGTAGTTGAACGGATTATTGTAAAACTTAGCATAGAATTCGATATGTCGTATTCATAGGGTACTTTTTATCTAGAACATTCTAGATTAAATCTACATTCCGAACCAGTGGTAGTTTTCTATTTAATAATACTTACAAGAGTCGACTGAAGTATATTGATTTTATTTAATATAAAAAAAGAAGTGTCATGGGAACCCAGATTGTAATGAAATTGCTTTCCATATATATTATGTATTATATAACAAATACAATAAAATAAATTAACAAGGTTTGAGAATAATTAAATGTCATTCAAAATCCCGTGTACAAAAACAAAAAGCAGTATTAATTATACTACATAAAGCCATATAAAATTAAAAGAGAAATAAGGGAAAGGTCGCCTGGAGGGTATAGAGCTTTTCCTTTCGTGACTTCTGTCAGTTCACTAACTGCAAGTTAAACTTGTACTTAGCGAGGAGAGCGTGTATTATTAGGTAGTATATCAACAATACAAAAAGAGCTGAGATAAGACTAATGTCATAATTAATCATCATTTTATTCTCTATTATATACATTGAATAAAATCATAAATTTATTTTAAAAGATTGAAATTTTGATTAAAAATTATATGTTTTATGGTTATGACAGCATTGCCTAAAGATAAAACTTGTACTTATTCCAATTAAACAAAGAAAATATATATAAAATAATTTATAATTTTATATTTAGATTCAATTACAAATTCTTTATTAATAATTTATTCTCTTCAACTGTTTACTATTAAAACTTATTTTTGTTATCTCTACAATAATTATACATGTACACGCCTACTTAAAAATATGTTAAAAAGCAACTGTACCACTACTGTATGTGTGTATTTTATCCCTAGAAATTACTTTCATTTCCTGTGATAAATAGTGTATGTTGACTCGGGGTATGAGCCGTCATGTTCAGCCCTCAATTTCATTCTTCAGCCAAACGCCAACTCTCTCTGCGTCATGTGTACACAGACTTACGATATAATACATATCATAATTATATATATGTCTATTTACAAACGAAAGCTATTATAAGTATATTTTTAATACAATAAACTTAACAAATATACACTCTCACGCATACTAAGACATCTTGTAAATACGAGTGTCACTCTAACTAATGCACGCTGATAATCATTTAACGTGGGGGGGCGCTCCTTAGTTAGTTGACAGATAGATATCACCATATGGTGATAATTATCGCCAATTTGTTATCTGTAGCATACTAACCAATCGTGTATAATTATACGTATAATTATACACGACTGGTTCTTTAGGAAAATATAAAGTGTAAGCCGTGCACACCATAGCCGGTGCAATCTTATATGTATTTAAGTTATTATGCATAATATTTATTTTACGAAAAGATATACTATAATATGATTACAATTTTTACAAATCGAAACTCAACTAGATTCACAACCCGCAGTATTCATGCTTGACCAGCAGTCAAACATTAACGTTTTATGATTGGAATGAATCGCCGAGGACCATTTAACTAGTATTTTGTTGTAAATTAGATAATTTTTACATCAAACAAGTTTTTAGACGTGAATATCAAAACAAAGCAAGTTCCCTTATGCTGCCTGCTCCATTACTCAGGGTCCGCAAGACAATGTTATCGCATCGCCAATCTACGGCGGAACTGAAGAAAAAATATCGCACTTCGACCACGTACCATCTTGTACAATATAAAACTCAACGTTGACAATGTAAATAACTATTTAATATTCTGTTTTCATTCACCCCGTTTTTTATCTTTGATGTGATAATATCAATTTGTCAGTATTGACAAGAAATAACGACAATATAACAAATTTTGAGGGAAACATCAATCATTATCAAAATCTTGATTTCCTCTCAATACATGAACATACTACAAGGAGAAAAGTTCTAGTCATTCATTTGAATATATTAACATCAAAAATTCTATTATTTTCCAAACATGAGTTAAATTTGAAATGTGTTTATAATTATTATATCCTGCCGATAAATCTAATTAGTATGACACGTAATTTATCCCGCATTATATAAATTAGATGTGCGTGATAACGGTCCCCGAATAAAAGGTGGAACCATCAAATCGATAGATTACCAAAACTGACAGCAATAGAGGCACGAATTATGCTTTTGGGAATCAAAAATATTTATATATAGTCCGAGATGGTACTGTGGTTAGATAACATATCTCAATCACAGGATCTAGTTTGTGATATTGCTGGTTGCTAGGTTTAGGTTGCTAGTTTTTTTACTGTATTTAAATTTGAAAGGTTATAAAGACAATATATTACATTCCGCGATTAGGGCGCATTGATGAATAATAAATGGGAATTATTTTTAACAATGTTACTAATATTTTTCATGTCATAGGTGGTTAACGAGCAGGAGTCTCACTTGATGGTGACTGACACCTCCCATGGACATCTGCAACACCTGCTTACAGGGGCCTTGTCGGCCATTGTGAATGGAAACTATGTGTATGGGCGTCACGGCTAATTTTCCAGTCTGTTTTTGTAAATTATATTAAAAAATTATGGTTTAAAAGTTTAAAGATGTTTAAAAGTGTAGAATTAGTTGCAAAATAAAGAGAGAACCGCGACTTAGTAGCGGAATATTTTTTTCATTATACTGATAGCAACCTATGTAAGTTTTTCTTCACTTTCCTTTAAGTTTTGTCCCAAGTTGTCCTCAATTGTTGCGAGCGAACTTGCTTCCAGGTTTCCTTATAACTTCATAATATAAATTACTTCAGACATGGTGAACTATAAGTAATGTATTTTCCAACAGCTACTCTGTATTCGGTTTTTTTATATTACAAGATATATTTCAAGATTAAATCAAATACCAGATACCACCGGTATAAAGTAGATTCAAAAGTATTATACATTAGTAGATAGTAATCTAATCAGTATAATCTAATCAGTATCATAGTATTTAATAATTATATACGATTGAATTTATATATCCTGTATAAAAACGAATACTAACTCCAAAATCTTTTATCATTAATATAATATTGTACTGGATAATTATCTTTATTTAATTAGTACTCTTTTAACATGTTCTTCATTTCAATTATTAGTAAATTGGAAACAGCGTGCACAATTACAAATTATAATATTTAATTGAACAGGCTTAATTAATTCGTAACATAGAAATCCTTTGGTAAATCTAGATCTAGGTAAATCTAGGAGATAGCTTAATAAATCTTAATACACATGTCTTTGAACATATATTATAGATCTGTTCCTTATTGTTATTAAGACCGATATGATATTATCGGCACGATACAGCTATTAATATCTGATCCTTTGTGTTGGGTCTATGTAATATGCTATGACAGGTTCGTGATTACGTTCATTATGAGCAAGATAAGTCCCGGAACATTCGCAATTGATCTAACGGTATTTACACGGAAGTTGTCCGCAACATTTGTGTTTGCAACATTCTGAAAGTCATCAAGAGTTACGCAACATTTATTAATTTTTTTTTTGAGACACGTGTACACACAAAAGGCAAATTTCGTTTAGGCGAGACGCCGTTTAAAACCATATATATGGCGCAGACTAAGCAGGTTTACAAAATAATACGATACATATTAATGATATACGAATATTATATCTATTCAAATTTAAAATAAGTGCCAAATTTCTTTGTAAATATAAGCACTTTTTCAACAGACAATTTTTTTATATTCATATATGAGAACGAAACCCGAAACGATTTCTGTCTAGACCATTCAGTTATCTATTTCAGTTCTAGACGTTATTTATAAAAGCTATTTAATTCTCAAGTGTAAATGTCGCGAACCGATGTGTTTATTATATGTTTCGAAATATACTTCAAATCGAAAATAAATCCAATTGCTTTCGAAATACAGTGGAAAATAGCTTGGCTAGTTTGATAGACATACAGAATTATCTATAGCAACAACGAAAACTAACTGATATAAATAGGTATATAAATGACAACCCTCAATAAACCAAACGAATCCATCGGCACTAAGTAACATTAAACATCAATCTATGTATATAATTTTAAAAAAGATGAAGCTAAAGTTGCTCGACCGTTGCTTCTAATTATAAAGAAAGAAAAAAAAACTTTAGTCAATAAATGATGGATGATAAATACATTAGCGGCAACGAAAAAGATTTATCACTCGATCCGAAACCTTTAGATTACGAGATATAATTATCGTGTCAAATCTACAAGTCCCCAGTGTCAGATTGACAGAGCGACAATGACAAACGACGTTTGCTTCCTCGTGAAAAGGAACCACTAAAATAAGCCAAGCCGTGCTTCAACAACAAAAGAGATTTTGTTTCCAAGCTCTACACGACGCGTCGTATCGTGAAACCGCAAACTTTGTTTTCAATCTCTCGTAGAGGCAGCTACATAAAACTGTACTACTTTCCAGTCCTTGCATAATGTATAATACAAAAAGGGGTCACGGGTCTACACTCAACGGAACATCAGACAAACTTAGCGAATATCAATGTTCCGGACAAAATCGTACCCAATAGTAGTTCAATGTTTTTTGTTAAAATCAATGTTCATCGGGAATATTTAAAAAAACTTCGCTTTACAGGCTGTACGAATCATCTAAAAGAAGCTGGCCATTCATTTTACGAATAGAAAGATTAAAAAATAGTCGACAAAGTTCTGTCTCGAATTCGAGCTGAAATTTTTTGTTCTTAACGAGTTTCCACAAATCCTTTCAGAAATTGGTCTGGGGTACAACTTTGAAAAGCTATCCGAGCTATCGGGAATATCCATTAGGAGTTTGACGTTCAATGTAATTTCTCATTGTTGTTAAAATCTTTTCGTCTTTTGCTTGTAACAAATTATTACCCTCCGTTGATAGTCCGTATAGCAGGATAAAGACTATTTAAAAATGAATTTTATCGTGAATAAATATCTCATATTATAATTTTCTAAATTTATTAATAAGCAGATCAACGTGAGTAATATAATTTAACGTCTGTGGATACTTTTGGATTGCTACATATAAAAATTAAGTTTTAAAGTACATATTATTGAACTGTAGCTCAAAAAAAAAAAGAATTATAGCTGCGTATTATCTGGCCGATTATTTTCGGTAAATTAAATTTATTACTTTATAGTTTTTGAAAGTTTGAGGAAAACATTTGTTTTTCCCTATTTAAATTAAGATAATCGAAATTTTACAGCTGAATTTTAAAACAAGTCTAATTAATTAATTTAACAGAACTGAAATTTTGCACGCTTACGCCCGGTGAAAATACAACCCGGTATGCTACATATTGCACTGAATTAAAAATAGTCCACAAGTAAAAGCAAGATTTCTAAAAAAAAAATATTAAATTGAAACATATTTTATAACATCAGATCAAAGATTATTTTCATGTCAAGGTCGGTAATATTCTCCAACACTCGAAACAAAACAAAAGGCATAACACATAATGAGCAAACATTAGCGTGGACGAGAATCGTTGACGAGAAGTCGGTAATGGCCGGTACTAATTTCTCGACCAAAGATTTCCCTCGACCCTTTGCCGTATTAACGCGGTTTAAACATGAGAACGAAATTACATGTTTTATTTTGCTCCCTTTTCCGTCTAATGAAAACCTTTATCAAAGTAATCCTCAACATAGGATCGCTGTTAGACAAGCGCCCAACATAAATACATTTAATAAAAGCAAAAATACTTAGAAAGGTTTAGTGCTGCGAGGAAATTATTTACGCCTCGTGAGTGTTAAAGTTTGAGAGCACAGAAAAAGATGTACAATATTTTATTAAATTAAATTAATAGCAAGAATAAATATAATATATTTATAACTTTTAATATTATTTCGTAGTACATATATACGTTTAGGGTGAGAATATTTACAGTAAATTTTCATAGTCTTTATATATTGGTATGCAAATTAGAAATGGTTCAAAATGTAAATATATGCCTAATTTTCAATTATAAATAAAATTTCCATTAGTATTTTATGGCTTAAAAAGACAAAGGCTTTAGATTCTGATAGCAAACACGAGAAATTGAAGCGATCACCTCCAGGCCCATCTACCAAAAAACATAATTATATTATTTAATTGCAAATAACAAATGTTGGGACTTTTTATTTCATTTTAACAAGTTTATTTCGCCCACTTTTCTAAAATCAGTCGTACATTACTTTTCGAACCGTCGGTAGATTTTTTTAAATCAATAATCGAATCTTTATATTCTTTTCTATATTTTCTTTACACAATATTATTGGTAATATTTTCTATTTCACATTATAAGAATGTAAGTTTTATTTTTTGCGCAGTTTTAATCCTAATAAGCGTTTGCTGTTCTTTCTATATCTCAAGATATTTGAATAAACCCAAGAGAATGAAAACGTCGGGGGTTGAGTGTTATTTGTAGCGAGATGTAATAACGCAGTACGGGCGGAGATATCGCTCGATTCAATACTTCTTATTTATTTTTTATCATACAGGCAGGTGGACGGGCCATCACTAGCACTCTATGACATATTAACCATTCCTTGCAACGCCAATGACTGGTAGCCCACCAACCTTGGGAACTAAGGTGTCCCTTGTGCCTGTTGTTACACTGACTCACTTACCCTTCAAACCGGAACACAACAATACTGAGTACTTCCGTTTTGCGGTAGAATATCTGTGTTACCTACCCAGACGGATAAACACAAAGTCCTACCATAAAGTAAGTGAATCATATTGGTTTATATCTCACTTTATCCGTCCCGACTTCGTACGGATAAAATTAATATTCGTACAAAGTTGCCCCCTTGAAGTTGAAATTTCCCAAAATCCTTTCTTAGTGAACGTTTCAACGTTTCTAAATTTCAAGTCAATCGAACCTATAGAGCCGAGGTGGCCCAGTGGTTAGAACGCGTGCATCTTAACCGATGATTTCAGGTTCAAACCCAGGCAAGCACCACTAAATTTTCATGTGTTTATAATTCATCTCGTGCTCGGTGGTGAAGGAAAACATCGTGAGGAAACCTGCATGTGCTTAATTTCAACGAAATTCTGCCACATGTGAATTCCACCAACCCGCATTGGAGCAGCGTGGTGGAATATGCTCCAAGACCTCCTCTCCTCTCCTCAAAGGGAGAGGAGGCCTTAGCCCAGCAGTGGAAAATTTACAGGCTGTTAATGAACCTATAATTTCGAAGATCTCGTGATAAGTCTAGTGATATTTTACTTATATATACATATATCGTGAAGTAAAACCTGAACCCTTGCTAAATACTGACGGGTTAAGAAGGTTATATCTGTTATCATTATAACTAGCTAGTTATGCTAAGTAGAAATTAATATATACGTGAATAGAATCGAGAATCAAAATGTTTATTGCTTCGAGCGGCACTTCGTATTTTATGCGATGTCCTTTGAACATTTCAGCTCGATCTGCGTTAACCGTAATAGTATAATCCAGATTATCCCCAAAACTTGTTCGAACGATGCTGAAACTGTCAAGCCTGAGATTTCCTGCGCAATTTAATCGTTGAATATGCTTTGCATAAATATTCATGTCAAACTAAACGTTCTATATTTAAATTTCTTTATATCAATACAAGAACATGAAATACACGCTTGTCTCTTCAATATTTAAAGTTCCTACTTATATAGTAAGACTAGCAGAACATGCGGCTTTACTTGCGCGAAATTTATAAAATTTTACCTATACACAAATCTGTTTTTATTTTACAAAAGAGAGCAATCCGGTCTATTTATAATCTTGGAGCTAGAGACTCTTCCGAATGTTTTTAACAAAGTAGGAATACTGACTGTTACGTCACAGTATATTTACAATAATATTATGTATATTCACAGTAGCATTGATCACTTTGATAAAATCAGTGATAATCATT
This sequence comes from Vanessa tameamea, assembly GCF_037043105.1. NCBI lineage: Eukaryota > Metazoa > Arthropoda > Insecta > Lepidoptera > Nymphalidae > Vanessa > Vanessa tameamea. The sequence continues at coordinate 5,046,400 of NC_087313.1, read as the reverse complement.
GTATGTGCACAAGAAGTAAGGATAAGTTTAGAACGCCAAGTTTCAGACACCGCAAAGTCAATAAATCATTCTGGGGGTAAGGTATCCGCTTCTATAATAAAATTCCGCAGACTATTTTAACTTTGCCGTTCCATAGATTCAAGTCAATTGTAAAAAATACATTGGTAAAGAAGGCATATTATTCGATACAAGAGTATATTGATGATAAAAAAGCGTGGACTCAATGCTTGTTGACTTCCAGGCAGGAGACATAACATAGATATATGTATAATTATAGTATTTAACTAACATGACTGTATTTTTAGATGATTTTTAGATGATGACGATGATGAGAGATTACGGTGGTAGCTTTACTTTAAATAGTTTGTTAAATGACGATTCAAAAGTGCTTGTAAAAGCCTACTTGAATAAAGTATATTTTGATTTTTGATTTGCGACCGCCGAAAGTGAGCCTGAGTCGTTCCCTGGGACTTAAACTATCTTTACAACAAATTTAATCTAAATCGGTTCAGTAGTTTAAGCGAAAAGATGTAACAGAATTACTTTCGCATTATAATATTAGTTTTTTTTCACGTAGGCATAAAAAAACGACTCATAATTTATTTGTACAAATAATATTGTTATATCTAAGATGTAATGCGATTACCTATTCCGGTTTCACATACGTTAATCGTCGAGAAGTGCTCGACATATATCCCATCGTTATGGATGGGACGCTCAAATTCCATTCGTTATCAAAACCGGAACCGTACCTGATGAAGTTCCCGACGGATAGTAGTCAGCCGGAAAGGAAATGTTATAGTGATCAAATATGTGCGCAAATACTGGTACACTCTCATAATCTGATATGACGCCATATCTTGACAAAAAAAGATAAAAAATGCTTCAAACGGCCCGACCTGGGTTTGAACGTTATAAGCAAGTACTAGAGTCTAACTAAATCGGTTTAACCCATACCCTTCATGTACTTAATATAATTAACAGATTTATTGAGCAAATCTCATTTTAACTTGAAATATTTCGTAGGTACATACTTTATCACAATGTGTGTATATATCTTTACATTTCTGTTTAGGTAGAACTGCGTCAGAAAGCGCTACTATCGTCAAAAGTGGTTTTGTTAGTGTGAGTGAGCCAGTATCTTTGCAGGCACATCGGACATTAAGACATAGATTCTATTCGTCACAGTATATGTTCAAATATATGTAAAATAAATTTAGTATTGACTACGCACACAACTGGGTAATCTTTTAGAAATAAATATGTATTTTCGTCTATATTTATTTGTCAAAGACTTGGCAATAGTAAAATTTAAATGAGGAATAACTAACTGGCCGCCTGTTACCACTACTGGGATGAGCCTTCGTCTCCTTTATAAGGAAAAGATTTGTAGCTTATTCCACTACGAAGCTCCAGTGCGGATAAGGAAAAACTACATTCAAATAAATTTCTATTCGGGACTTTAAAGGTTTTTTTTTCATACAGTATTCTAGTCTTATCTTATACAAAATAAATGTAAAAAATAGTGTATCTTTCTGTTCGTATTCATTCATTGGAAATTTCAAACAGTTAGTAAGAACAGTATCGTATAGTTGTTATTAAAAAAATGTAGCGCGTCAGACGAGATTCATCGAATTTGAAAGTCATTACAATAAACTATTATTGAAGAAAACTAATAATATCTAATAAAACAAAAATAAAATTATTATTAATAAAAAAAAAGCGTCATCAAATAATATTCTTTTTCTTTTCAAATCGGTTCACAAATGACGTAGTTCTAAGGTAACAAACATAAAAATATAATAAAACTTCTTTCGAATTAAGAACCTCCTTCTTTATAGGTTTATTATACTGATATATATATTGTGGTTACAAACATAGTTATGTTACTAAAATTACAATATACTAGCTAATCGCCCCAATTTTACACTGGTGAAATTTATTAATAAAGAAAATGATATGACACAAAAAAAATTATATCCTATAGCACTCAAGAATAATGTAATTTAATGTTTCTAATGATAAAAATTCCAATTACACACAAACAAACAAATTTTACCACCTAATATTACTATTATATACTTGTTTTTATATTATTATATCGCAACAACGTTGTTAGCACAGGCGCGCATAATTGGAGCAGACAGGCGGCATATCGGCATATAAGAACGGCCGTTTGTCGTCACGGCATACGAGCTGTTCTTACCCCCCAACGCGGACTATTCATATTCATTTAACTGTTTCCCATAAAAAAAAAAACGATAAGCATTTGCAACGTATTATGATCATTAATTAGTTACGAAAGCTATTTTCCACGTGTAAAATTTGTGATTAGGTAATTTCCGTATTTAACGCTACAATTTTCTGATTTGTAAACAAGAAGAAGTTGTGAGCCGTGATTTATGTTCTGGTTGAACATTTAAACATATTATGTTATGACTAATTATATTTTAGCGATGAAATGAAATTAGCGAAACGTTTTGGAACAGTAAGATTTTTTATAATTTTTTTTTGTATGTATACATTTATCCGAACTAATATTATAAATGCGAAAGTGATTTTGTCTGTTTGTTACGCATTCACGTCTTAACTACTTAACGGACCATCAAGATATTTTGCATACACGTTGCCAGGGTACAAAAAAAGGACATGTCGTTTCTAACAGCCGACCCGCCCCCTCCCCATAAGTAGACGAAAACTAGTATAATTTAAAAAATAAACATGTCGTGGGAAACCCCGTTATACCCCGTGGGAACGAAGTAGGTAGGTACGCTATATATTATGTATTAGGTCCTTACATATGAAATTAGCGTTTTGTCGTACTGACCACTTTGATCTGAAATATCTCCTCTTTGGTTAAGAATTCCAAATTCAAATGTATAAATTCATTTAGTCGGTACATTTGAATTTTGAAAACAATCATTCATTCATTTTTTGATGTGTACGGCGCTGGTGTCGCAAAAGAAAGCACGGTACATTTTTTGTTTTAACGTTTTCGTTTTGGAAATTTCGACCTTCAGAACCAACCCCGTGGACGGCCGGAGACAAAAGTGGAAAATGTAGAATTAAAGGCGCTCGTCGTAATGGCTAAACCCTGGAGACCCAGCCAAATCCTGCCCTAAACGAAAATTTACTCAGAAAAAGTTACTTGTGAGTGTTTGGTAGACTAGCGCCGGTGGCGTTCACTACAGCTTTCTAAAATCTTGCCAAACGATTACGGCAGATATCTATGTATTGTCAGCAACTGCAAACCATGAGGGATGAATTAGCTGCTAAACAACCGAGATTGGTCTATGGCTCTAGGCCGACAGGCTGCTTCACGACAACGCGCGACCACACACTGCACAACAAACAACCACTAAGTTACCTAACTACAATTGGAAAGTCAGCGACATCAACCGTACTCCCCGAACCTTGCTTCAACAGATTGCCATTTTTCCGGAATTTGGACAACTTTTTACAAGGAAAAAAATTCAACTCTGATGCGGCAGTCTAAAACGCTTTCAAAGAGTTTATTGATTTTCTGCCCCATGGTTTTTTTAGTAAATGTGCTTAGATAACAGCAGAGCAATTTTGCATAAATTAATGTATCAAAATAACGTTAGATGATGAACCTGAGTGAAAGTAGTGAAAATTTTCTGTAATTATGCTTCATCCTATGACCATTCAAAACTTTAATTGCCGTTTCTTGTTATAACAGTTTCGCTACTTATCCGGTTCTCCCAGAATACCCTCGCAATAATGTTATATACTAGAAAGAGACAGAGAGTAACAGAAAGAGAGGGAGGGATAAGTCGCTTGAAAGGGGCATAACGTTTTTTCCTTAGACGACGATTTCTGACAGTTCACTCTACTGTAAAACGCGAATGAGAACTTCGTTCCAAAAAGTAGGAATTCGTAAAGGTATAAACATCTCGTGACACGTATTTAGAGACAATAATAACAAACGTATAAAATAAAAATTATTATTATTTAATTTGGCATTTCATTTAAACATTACAAGATATATTCATATTTATTTATATGTTGTCGTTAGCAGAACCACGCGATAAAGAGTATCAGAGCTGAGCGTAATAGTATTATCCGGATAATCCAGTAACTTGCGTCTGCGAGAGCCTCGAGCTTAACCGAGTTAGTGCCAGGCGGTCTCTTGACGGACGGCTGAGATGTTATTATATATCTTACTTATATTGTAAATGTGAAACACACATTGTTAAAGCATTTGTTACACAATCACACACGTGTAGGGTTATTCAGCGAGATCAAACTCGAAACTCACCGCAGAACGATCTTGAAATGTCAGAAATCGATATGCGACATTGAGTAACATTAAATATTTGCATTAAAACAGCGAGTCACCGCAAGTCTGTTTTTATTATTTCACGAATAAATGAAGTGAATAGCGCTATTTTAAAAAGATTTTTTATTTTTTATTTTGTGGTTGTCTAGCAATCGGGCCACATGATGGTAGGTAGTATTGATCTGGGTAGTTGGTAGGTCACCAGTGCCCCTAGACGTTGACACTAGGAAATAAACTAACAATAAATACGACGACGTATATACGTACAGACGTACATACGTCCTTTACAAAAAAAATACCATATTATTTTGGATAAAAGTATTTTTTATTTTCTTTCGAGCCTTTTACCCTTTGTAATAGCAATTTTAATTTACTACCGAAATTTATTACCGGTTTCCGTCCAATAATGAAAAAAGTAAAACTTCAACGCTTTTCAGTATAAACATTTCGCTTCGCATACATATCAGCTTTAGGCTGACAAAAGATAAGGCGATAAAATAGCGTGCGATCATTTGCAAAATCTTCCAATTAACCTCAAATATTTACTCTCTATATGGATTGAAGCTGGATGGTATCCGAAGTGCGTTAAAACTAAAAACCTTTTAAGGATCAAAAGCAGTCTCCAGCTGCGATAATTACTGAGATCCGAAATCGCCAATCAACTGGAGTACTGTGAGAGAGCGAAAAAAAAAGGGCGTATCAAAAAACTGTGAAACGTAAGTGCCTTTGTCTCTCAGTTTTGTATACTAACGAATACCTGCCGATAGAGTTCGACAAAAATATCGAATGCTCGGTTTATTTGTGATACGCGTGGTATATTTCGGGAAGGCGTCTCACCGCACCGGATAAAAAGAACCGAACGTTTCGTACTGAATGTCGCCAAGTCTTTGTCACTACAAATTACCTGGTGGTCGGGTGGCGCGAACGGTATGTCTGCGACGAGATTGAATCGACTATTTTTTATCTTGATCTCGTTTGACGTACGAATAACGAGGCGATGATGATTTCCAATCATAATTTAAGTTTTTTTTTCAATGTTAGTTTGGAGAACGTATAAAATTTATGTCAGTCAGAATTAATAAGGAAGTGTTATGTGAATCGTTGAATTTTTTTAGTTTTAGTTTATTATTATTAATAATATTAATAAAATATTCTTTAAGTTGATGTCGACGTAAAAATTGTCTAGAAAATTCTTAACATTTCATCTTATGAATTTAAGTACGAATCAAAACAAAATACACTTTAGTGATATATGCTCTTTCAATCAATTTTATATACACGATTAAAATATATTCAAAGTTACCACCGATTTCATTGGAAGATTATATGGAGAACGGGCAAGAAAATCGACAGTTAGGTACTCTTTTCCAGCACTTAATTACATAACAATGAACAATATTAATTAACGATTATGTTTTATCCTTACTAATTATATTATTATTTGAATAGTAATTGGAATGATAAAACGTCTTGTTTATCTTAACTCTATATCATCAATAATGGTATTTAAGTTGAAACAAACAGAGATCATATCTTAGTTATTTCACCCATGTATAGCATAAATACTTACATACAAACATAATATATAATAACGCAAATATTATAAAATCGAAAACAAAGACAAATCTTGACATCGATGCGACGTCGGAATAATGTTAGCGCAACATTTATTATTTTTCCGTCAAAGCATACGTAAGTACCTTCATTGTAAACTGTTATATCAGCTCAAATATTGTAACACATGAATGTATTATATCGAAACTTCGTTCATATTAAGGAATGCTTTTTAAATGTTGAGAATTATTTATATATACAATATACCATTATTAATTCAAAAACATACTTTAAAACGGATAAATTACTGAAATTTGAACCAAAAGTTTCAAAATGCAAATTTCAACTCGATCGGTAGTGTAGTATACCACTACTGGTATAATATTCAGTTGAAGATTTGACTCGCAAATACAGTAGGTGCATCTACATATGTTCAGTTAAATCAAAACAAAAAAACAACATGCAACGTTGTATTAAATTTTTAATATATACAAACGTGTTTAATTAATTTTCCTTAACACAATTTTTATTATCGTCATCGTTGAACAATTTCCGAAAATTTATCGAAAACCGGCCTATTCTATTATGAAACCCAAAACTTCAATTTATCACTTACGAAGATTTAAATTTTGCTAAAACTTCAATTCGTCTCGACCAATCGCGAATAAAACTTCGAAATTTATAATGAAAGTTGTTTGAAATAAATTCGCTGATGCACAAGCAAGTTACGACACTGTCGGCCAAGATTTCATCGCTCACGGGTTCAAGACAAACTTCCTACCGATTAGCAGACAGCCTTGCACAATCTTTATTTCAATAGGCAACATTTAAGAGGCAAATCCTAATCCCGAGAGGATATTTTAATTAATTTTTGAAAACAAGTCGTAAAAGTAAATTAAAATTCGTTTCAATCTTAACTTATAAACATTAAAACCTCTTGAGATATTACATTTTTAATTTTCTGCTCGTTGAACAAGCTTCGGAAACAGTGTTTGCAACGGAAAAAATTCTCATTAAAGCTAAACGACGACGTCACGATCGCAACGAATCCTTTTCCGTATTCAAAGGAAGGTCGGGGGTGTCTTAGAGTTTTTGTTATAAGTCTAATACTCGTGTACACTGAATAGGTCTGATTGAAACGTTTACAACAGAGATAGAAGATGTAACCTTAAAGCCAATACAGAATTACAGACAATAGGACATACTTGCCTCGGGCGGGGTTCATTATTGCAACTCGTCGGCTCGTCTCAGGAATCCCTTTGTCCGTTCGTCACGCGCCTCACTCCAATCTATTGCTGTTCTAATCGCATGAACAAGCCCTCGTCTCACATATTAATCAACTTCTATTACAGATTTGGGGATGACTGCGTGATCACCCCTATGAACTTTACTTTTAAATAAATTTTCAACAATACTCAGATCAATGTGTGGAGCATGAAAAATATGTATTGACTTGTAGGTCGAAAGTATCTGAAACAATAAATCTACAGCATGTTGCCGTAATAGTTTTCCGGTCAAATAATTTTATGTTGCAGACGTATTATTAACTGACAATATATCAAATAATTCCCAGAGGGGAGAAAATGTCGACGCCAGCGGAAACTGTAACAAATAACTACTATAAACAGCAGTCATGAATTTGTCTGTGCGTTCGGCTCCGGGCGAACGTCGCCTGCTTTAAATTTATGAACGTATAATGAAACTGTGTGTAAGATTATTTTGCACCGTAAAGGAAGAAGGTAAACTTCGTTAAACAACCCTCTACGTGCTATGCCCGTGCCGTGCAATCACGCATGGTTCGCCGGCTTTAAAGCTGCTTCGAGACCATTGTTATAGTTTATTTACCAGCTAGCTGAGAATTAATTTTCCGTAAGCGCCTTAGCGTCGGTTCATTCTCTTGAATTCCTTTAAGAATTACAAACAATTTATTTAAAGGTGTAACTAAAGTAAATTACGCAGGGTCTTTAAAAATATCGGTGTTTTTTTTTTGTATTGAAATGACAAAAAAGTATTTCAAATTACGAAGGCGGCGAAAACTTTGCAAGGGAAATTAGTATTAAAATGTTCTGAAAGTACATCGAAAAGAAATTCCATGAGCGGCTGTTAAGGAAAACGAGCGAGCAGTTTTATACGATTCCTTTCGTAACGTAGCGTTTGGTTTTAAAAGTATAAAAACCATAGTTCCGTTTTAGTATGCCGCGTCGCATTCAGCGTTTACCTAATAGATACTAACCTTTATTAAGTTTTTTTATATTCAAGTGATATCAAGGACGTCTTGGAAATCCTCTGTAAATATTTCAGCTAAACTACAAGTTTCTATAAGGTCAAGGTGATCTCAACGGAACATGACTGATTGTAAAGTTGTAATGTCATGACAGGAAGTTACTGAGCAGTTGAAACGCAAAGTATAAATTAGCCTTGAATATTTTATATGTATAAATAGTACGGATCGAAAACTTAATTACTTTCCGAGTGAGAACAATGAGCGCGTTTCGTGATAATAATAAATGTCTGAATAAAATAATAATATTATTCACATAGAACGGCTTGGAAAAACATATTTTATATATTGTAGAATAGGGATTTGAATCATTAGCAAGTTCCAATACAATAACGAGACTTTGCTGACAGCTGCAGTTACGGGTTTATTTGAAATAAAATAAATAATAGCATTCGCTATAAAATGAAATGTTAGAATCTACAACTCTCCTCACGAGAGAGTAAATAATTTTATATTTAATTAAATGTAATGAATTTCAGTGATACAAATTAATACAGGTATAATTAAATCCGAGAACATTGTTCTACAATATTGAGAAGGCATCTCGACTGAAAATTAGTAGTTAGGTATTTGTAACTTATAACTTAACGTAAACACATAGACAAATATGCTCATTAATCGTTAATCAATGCAGATAATTAAATAATTATGTAATATAAATGAAGAATAAAAAACTCATTTGCTTGTTTAAGCCAGCCAGCGAGCCAACCCCTGGTCGACCCGCATATTTTTCCTCCGGAAAATCTCGGTTTAACGATGGGGTCGGGTTTTGATTCGATGGAAACAATTTAAAATTGGAAACTCATACAAAATCGAACTCACTGAATATTAAATTCAACTTGAAAACAAAATATTAAAATACTGTAAGGCGTAAAGATTTAAATAGAAGGGTAAAAAAAAGCTGTGAAATATTTTATATTAGTTTGTCGACGTTGGAGTGCGTTTTCAATTTTAAATAATATCAGCGCTATCATAAAAGCTTTTAAAAATGTTGGGTTAAATAAATATTTCCGTTTACAAAATTTCATGTCGGTCTCAACGTAACGTAAATTACTCGAAAATATAAAATTGCAAATATTCATTTAGTATTAAAAGCTAATGAGGACGTATCAAATAAATCCTCAAGATTTCGTATTCTGCAGCATTTGATGGGAGAGATGTGGAATCAAGTGAATTACAAATGCTAAACATAACATATACGGGTAAGATGTAGAAAATTATTTGCATATATGGAAACTACTTAAAAATTCCTCAGTCCGGGCTCCCACCGACGTATGTCATTATGACGAGGCAGGCAGCGGAAGAGAGACGCGTGACGTCTCTCCGAAGGTACCCTGGGACGTGACTTGCCAGTTAATGAATCAAGTATACCTATTTCACACAATACACAATTATAATATATAGGAAATGTCGCCGGTGGTCCTCTGCGTAATTCATATCAACGTAATGTTCTTCGTAATCAAAAACTGGGGGGAGGGATTCTATTAAAAATAAGAAATAAAATACATATATACAAATCATTCGATCATTTGTGAATCTATAAAACATAAACAAACATTGCCTTCAATTCAATGTGCCTTCGATTACCCTGAGTCACCCCTCGTATTATACTCGTACTATGTCAATACGCAAATTGCAAGTAACAATTAGCATGGGGGAAGGGTAGTCGAGGGGATAGGGATTGAACGCCATTAGTTGCACCCACTTTAAGAAAGAGCTTACACGGATATTTTCACCACTATTTTTATCTGCCTCTATTACCATCAGCATGTAAGCCTGGAACTGGAAGTAACTGAGTAAAGATAAAAGTAACTGACGTGCTCCTACAAAATAAACTTATTAACAACCCAAAATTAGGAAAATGTCAATGTTACTCTCCCGTGCCCGGCAAGTACATTTGAAAGCTCGAGATGTCGTCGGTGTTGCGTCCAATTACTTTATGCACAGCCACATTAAGATATCTCGTAATGGTCGAATACATTTGAAGTCCTTTTACACGGTCTACAGTAAAGCGTACTGGCAGAAATCATCACGCATTTTTAATAACATTTCATTTCATGACATTTAATTATTGTCAAAGGTTGTTCATTTATTCCATGGTGTCATATACATAATATATAGCTAAAGCACTATAATATAAAACAAAAATATAATATAAAACTTTTTTAATAAATTTAATAAAATTTTACTTGGTGGTAGGGCTTTGTGCAAGCCCGTCTGGGTAGGTACCACCCACTCATCAGATATTCTACCGCCAAATAACAGTACTCTGTATTGTTGTGTTCCGGTTAGAAGGGTGAGTGAGCCAGTGTAATCACAACATCTTAGTTCCCAAGGTTGGTGGCGCATAGGTGATGTAAGGAATTGTTAATATTGCGCCTTTGTCTATGGACGGTGGTGACCACTTACCATCAGGTGGCCCATATGCTCGTCCGCCAACCAATGCCATAAAAAAAACACACAATATAAAACACAAGGAAAACTTCCAACCGGGTGTCCCACGACGCCTCTCTTTTTATTTATTATCATTACTTTTTGTTGATACATAAAAATCTCTATAAAAATAACCATTTATGTCAAATTAGCTACTATTCTATTGAAGTTCTATTTTCAAATCTTATCTTAGATTAAAAATAAACGACATAAAAATAGAGAAACAAATGAATTCAGGTTCCATTAAGTTTGTCATATCTCGTTACCGAAATGGAATGAATGGAATTACATGAAAAAGACCGACAGTATGAATATATACATTGACATTAAAAATCAACTAAGACGAATTATCTGTGCTCTTATCTAATTTAAGACCGACAAACGTACACTTTGCTCTTATCTAATTTACTGTATGTAACATAAGATAATCGCAGTTTCAGCTTTTAACTATACGAAGAAATTACGTTAGAAAAGCACGTGTCTAATTTCATCGAAATTCTGCCACATATGTATTCCACATACCCGCATTAGAGCAGCGTGGTGGAATATGCTCCAAACCTTCTCCTTAAAGGGAGAGGAGGCCTTAGCCCAGCGGTGGGAAATTTACAGGCTGTTAATGTGTTATTTTATTGAAAAAATCCCAGTAACAGACCAGATTCGTGAAGTTGGAAGTGTGTTCACTCCTGTGCCTCGGAAATCACGAAAAGCCGTTGTTCCTGCGCGTGGATTCTTTCCGTTCAATCGGATTATGATAGTCAGGGAGTAGAGAGTGCACCTGAGTTTGTGCACTGTAATAACGTACTGCGTAGTTGTCTGATCTCCGTTGAGATTAGCAATGGCCGAAATCGGTCAAGACGATATCATGATTTATTTGTATCTAAGATTCTGTCCCTTATGCTTGTATCGAAGTACCAATCACTGGATAATAGCATACTTGAAAATTAATTAAAATCAAGTAAACAGATGTACATTAACAAGATACTCTCAACGTTTATTCATAAGTACAAGTGCTTCGATCGAAAATCGTAAAACATTTAAGTAACGTGGCATCGTTCATTAAACCCAGTGGACCTTATAAATCTTGTAATTAAATGTTATCTTCGAATTGTTTAATTTTTATCGTCGGCGACATGTTTTATTTTTACGACGCCAGATATCAAATACGTAGCTTACGATTTGTGTATTAAATATCAAAGGTAATTTTGATTGGTTGTTTAAAGACGGGTGTATCAAATTCTGTTTACTTATAATTTTTACGAATTGGAATGTAATGGTTCTCTAATTGAGCGGGAATCAATTATTTATTTTCCTCGACTTAATAAAGCGTTAGGGAGTATTTTGGTTGAAGAGATAAAAATATAAAATTTGAAATTAAATGTTGTATTGCCGGGTTAAAGCCTCATCTCCCTTTGAAGAAACAGTTTGAAGCTAATTTCACTACGCTTCTTTAATGCGGGTACAAAATGTTGCAGAATTTCATTTAAATAAGATACATGCATTTTTCTTTACGATGTTTTTCTTCGCTGGCGAACACGAGACGAACATTAATTAAGCACGTGTAAATTCAATGGTAGTGTTCGGATTTGAACCGGCAATATTCGGACATGATAAATGTAATCTAACCACTTGACCATTTCAGCTCAATAAACATATATTGTTGAATTATTGCGTGAACATCATATTGTAACAGAGGGTTGGATCCCTTTTGTGACGTCACAATTAAGTTTGCTCAGGATTAGGTTATAACGATGTTTAACAAAATCTATCGGACCGTATTAATTATCTACGATAGAACCTTAACGAACACAAAACAATGAATCGTTACATTATATGTTTTACAACTTCCGTTTCCCTAATGTTTTATTTCAAACACAAATCTTCACAAAAACGACCTACTATTCACATGCACACTTGACGTACGTGAATTTAATCAACGATCGAAAAAAGTAACAATGATTATTATCCTTAGCTTTTTTTTAAAATCAACACTTAATAATTGGTAACCTTTGCAACTGAAAAACTCCGATCCACCTTAGCGATTGAGCTGAAATGCACACACTTTTTGTGATCATTAAGAACACTAAATATTGTAACTTAGCTCTTAATGGCAATGGAATAAAATCCTATACATGCACAGCAAGCTTCTTGTTAAAAAATGTTGTTAATTCTTAATACACTTTACAATATATTATTATTGCTCTGTATTTTATTACTCTGTATTATGTTACTCTGTACAACCCTATATTGTTTTATGGTACGAAGTGCAAATTTGGGGAGTCCGTCCGTATCAAACGAGGGGCGCTCAATCGTTTTAACAGAACTTTTGTTTCACTTCGTTGTTTATTAGGGGAGCCATCTCCATAACGGTATTACGAGTATGGCTTAAATGCGATATTTATTTTTATTTGTAACAATTTCAATCAGTTGTAAAATAAAATATTTTTATCGGAACCACTTCAATTACATAGAATAAAAAGTTCATACATATAATGGGATATTCCATGTCGGCTTTACAATACTCAAATTATATATTACTAGCGACCCGCCCGGCTTCGCACGCGTGCAATGCTGATACTAAATATACTACAGAATGTATTTATATAAAACATTCAGCAACAGCTTATTTATCATTAGAAAATACGAACCGCAATGTCCTTGCATTTTAAATCAGTAATATCTTCGAAAATATTCATTTTAATTACATACTACAAAGAGTCGTATCGATCTATCTGAAATGCCCAATATCTTAATTAGATAAGGATTGATGCTGTATTGCTTAAAATCACTTCGTAAATACGCCATTATTTCTCGTAAAAAAATAAACGATAAAAAACGGTTATCCCTAAGAGATAGACATATACCATCGCGGACTTTATGTAGACCTTTTTAAGGAGTACAATATTGTAGTACATTATTTTGATCTATCTCGTAGGGTTTGCAATGTAAACGCAAAAAAAACTGTTTATTTACGACATAACATTAGAAACCTCTAAAATTTTATCAGTGTTTCTATACTATAGTATGCATGTATTATACATATAAACCTTCATCTTGAAACACTCTATGTATTAAAAAAAAACGCATCAAAATCCGTTTGCTTAGTTTTAAAGATCTAAGCATACACAGAGACAGACAGACAGCGGGAGCGACTTTGTTTCATACTATGTAGTGATTTCAACGAAATATTTCATTGTATACTATTGATAGCAAAGGTTTTATGTCCAATTTTCATTCGTCGTTGATATGTTTTAAGTTAAGTATAAATACAAACTTTATAAAATCTAGTTGTGATTTAAGCTGAACCATCCCTTCCTTATTCCGGAAACCGTTAACCTTTTACGAATATAGAAGTTACCCACATTAAATATAAATGTGTTTGCTGGTTTTCGTGTTTCGTAAATACATAAATTTTGTGATATTTACCTACTTGGTGGAGGAGCTTGGTTAAAGTTTGTCTGGGTTGATACCATCCACCCATCAAAATATTCTACCGCCAAACAACAATACTCAATATTGTTGTGAGCCGGTTTAAACGGTGAGTGACCCAGTGTAACTATGGGCGCGTAACATCATAATTCCCAAGGTTGGAGGCGCATTAGTGTAGTTACGAATGGTCAATATTATTTACGGCGGAAATATTTATGGTGACCACTTACCATCGGGTGGCGCGTTAGCCCGTCCGCATAACTACTTTATATGAATAGATATACATCTATTAAAGTACTAGGAATAAATGTGTTCATTCGCTTTGAGCGAAACGTATAATATATTATATGTAATATTTACGTTCCTACTCTAACTTTGATCGTTTCCATTAAAATTGGTACGACTTTGACAGGCGGTACTCCAAAATAAATATTTGTAAAACTAGCAAAAATCTAAAGTCGATCATCATTATCATCTTCGATTATACAATAAAATATATTAATGTAAACGCTCATATAGTTATTTTAAGCTTAAGCCTAATAGTTCAGTATATTATCAGTGATACTAGTCGCTATTAAATCCAACAAATCATAAATAAACATATATTTTGAATATTATACACTTCTATCCAAAAATAGGTTCGGAATAAGTTAACAGCAGCGCTATCTATCGCTAGTATAGCTGTGAACCATCGGATCGACAAAACAAACACATTTTGTGAATATGACCTTAATCGGTCAAGTCATTAAGAGCCACCAATACATAATACACATCTCTAATATTATAAAATAAAATCCTCAAGCCGCGTCTGTCTACCCATCTAAACGCGATAAACTCAAAAACTACCCAACGGATTTTGGTGAATAATTCATTTGGATATTAGTATAGACCCTTATTAAACAAAGTATAACATAAAAACATTGAAAATATATTAAGTCCTATCCTGCTAAACACTCCCGACCCTTCGCGAATTAGAGCTAGGCCGAAATAAGTGTTCAAAGTGTACTTCGACCGTCACGACACTTTTGGCCGCATGGGCGTAAAGAATTCTCTTGGCTATTCTTGTGCTGTTTGCTTAGACAGATATTTGACTTTGGTGGGAAAATATTGCCAGTAATTTAATTATTATTAAAGTTTTATTAATATACATATTATATGTATATATAACGAAAATAACTTATTCTGTTAGGGTATCCTTCGACACCTCTTGTTTATTTTAATTTTTTAAAGATATATTTGTAATATTCAGATTCAAGATAAGACCCTAACACGGTGACAGGTGAAAATGTCAGAACCTCAAGACAAATTCAACAAATCCTCGATGATATTATTATTAAAATAGAAAGAGGCCTAAAGAGATAAATTGGCGACTTTTTTCAACGATCACGACGAAATTGACCACAATACGCGCCATTATTCAATCACGACGTCGACCGCCGTCCTCATTACACCACCAATCATTTATTGGACATGTCTGTTACATAGGATCCTGTTATTTATCTCGTTAACCCCTGACATTGACTTAATTCGCTCAATGCAATTAATTAGGTGAACTTGAAGATGCAACCGCTCGAATGTGAACCACACAATTGAAGTCCACTGCTGAAATTAGACTGTATGAATTTGATATGATACTACAAATATCTTTAGCAGCTAAGTATATACATATTGTTAAAACTAAGATATATAAGAATTTTTGAGGGAACTACACGTGATAAGCAATTTTACTTTCACTTATTCAATTGCTGAGCTAAAACCTCCTCTTCTCTTCAGAAGACTTAGCTTGCTTCGCTACGCTGCTTGCTTTTATTTTATGGCAAATGGGTCGTCTGATGGTAAATGGTCACCACTACCCATAGACATTAAGGCCGTCTGAAATTTTAACCAACCCTTACATAACCTATGCGTCATCAATCTTGGGAATTAAGATTTTAATTTCCTTGTGTCCGTAGTTACACTGGCTTACTCACCATTTAAGCCGGAACACAAAAATATAAAACGTAAAAAGTCAATATTGCCTACACGGATTTAAATTCGTTCTCTACTTTTAAGACCCACGTCTTCTAACCACTACACCTCGACTAGTTTTCTTGCTTTCAAAATATTTAACTACTTTATTTGTTTAATCAGATTTCAAATTTGCTTCATATTCATAATTGTAAAATAATCTTTATGTCACATCAGATCACATCAGATTTTGCAAAAAGAAAATTAAATACGCATTGCATTGCAACGCAATATTCACAAATAGCTACTTTAAAGTATTAACATTTATAAGTACTCGAAATATCGAACGATCGACATGAGCAAGTTTATGTAACAACTGCTTTTTGCACTTTAAGTAAATCCATCCATGGAATTCTATATTCGATTTTCGTTTCATACTGCGAATTAGTAAACGACAGGGCCCATAAACAAACATCGACTAAACATACGCGGCATTTGTGAAATCATTTTAATAAAATCGATTTCACAAAAACGCAAAACAATCGACACGGATACGAGAAACGCTTATTAATAAGAAAGCGTAGGCATCCGTCGTCGTTTCACCGTAATATTGCTTGTTATGATAATGAGGTGAGCCTGAATCGGGTGTTGCCTCTACAATCGTCCGTGGGAAAACAATGCGGTACGTCAACGCGTCGATACACTCTGAGATTTCATCTCGTGATTTTTTAAAGGACTTAATTTGTAACTGAAGATCATTTCCGTTATTAAATGATAACAGGATAAGATAACGTGTTAAATATTATGACTGATACTCGTAACATTGTTTATAGCCGCGTCGAACATTAGACGGATACGGCGCGCTAAGCATCTGCCAGCATAGGTACATACGGTTGCGTTATGGTTAAATTGATTTTTGTAATTATTTTTAGATGAGAGATGTGTAAAACCATATGGTAAGTGATCATCACTCTGTGAGAAATATAAACTTCAAATGCCTTGTGTATGTTATTACACTGGCTCACTCACCATTCAAAGCTTTAGAGTAACTAGTTAGATTCGCAAAAGTCTCTACCACCGGCACGTACAAACTACGCCGTTACGTAGTAATAACTTACTCATAAATGTTTTCAAAGTGTGTTTTGTTAAGCACTAATTTATCTCTTTTTATCGTCATACATTTATCTTTCGAAAGAAGAAGACAGTTATATTTAAATAAGAACCTAAATAGCGTTTATAGTTAAAGCGGACAAGGATTAATGAAATCGATTATACAACGTCCTTCAACTTTAATGTCAAACACGTTTTATACACATTGTATTTTCAATCGTAGCGAACTACGGCCGTGAAAATCTTTCGATTCATTATATTTTTTGTGTCTAAAGTACTCAAATATCACGTGAATTTGCAAGGCGTCTCGACAGTCTATACAAATATGTATCAATATAAAAATAACGCTGTATTGTGGAGCAATAAGTGTCTACAGAAACAGTTCTCGTGAGCGGCGCAGGAGGGTGACTTCATTAACGGTTGATTGATCTCTACCAACTACATACTCAACACGTCTGTATTAATACAGTAGGTATTCGTTGGTTTTCAGGCAATATATATAATAAAATTGTTTAACACTTGTTATTCTTACTAGAATCTACATTCAGAACTGATGGTGGTAGTTTTACATCTGTACATAGGATAATATAAGTCCTTCTCGCCGTCTGATCTTTTAGACGATTGATTGAGATCTTTTAGACGACAGAACGGATTTAAATGCGGTTTTCATCAATAAACATTATACATATGAACCTTCCCATAAACTTTATATTACATTTACATTAGCAGCCTATAAATTTCCCACTGCTGGGCTAAGGCCTCCTCTCCCTTTGAGGAGAAGGTTTTTGGAGCATATTCCACCACGCTGCTCCAATGCGGGTGGAAACTTTATATATGACATGCATATTATAAAAAGAGAAAAGTCGAGAATTTCACCTCTCGTAGAATTTTGCTTTTTATGTTTGCAATATGAAAGCTTTATATATTAACTTATTGAGCCCGTCTGAAGCCGGGGTGGATAGCTAGTTTAACATAATTCTGTAAAATGGCGATTTAAAATAGCTTATAAAATTTGTATGCCTATTTTAATTCTAAATATTTTAAAACAAAAGTAACAGCCCTTAAATGCCATTATTTCTCTCGAGGAGAAGATTACGAGATGATTTATAAACACTTATTAAGAACAGTAAACCACAGTGGTGTTTGTCCGAGTTTGAACCTACACAATCTTAGATAAGGTGCGTTTTATTAACTAGGCTATCTCGGTTTGCTGTTGTAGCTAATCTATAATTATATTAAAAATACGTAGGTAACTATGTTTGTCTGTCTGTTACTCTTTCACGGTCGAATCACTGAACCGAATATGACGAAATTTGATATGAAGCAAAGTTGAACCACAAGGAAGGACATAGGCTACATTATTATTTGTATAATATATTTAAAAAGAAATGAACATACAAATGCTATATTAAAATAATTTACATTTCCTTATTTCATATATTCAATTTGAATTTAAAACTAAACATACTGAATAAAGTACATTAACGTTAGCACGGTATGTATAATCAAGTACGTTTCCTACAAACAAATCGCTCCCTATCTTTGAATTTATCTGACCTGTAAAATCTACGAGAAACTCTGAAAGCTGAGATTAAAACCAGACCTTGACACGAACTGGAAATTTTCCGTATAAAAAGAAATGAACGTAATAACGTAATGCAACACGCGACGGCTACAAGCCGCGCCAACAAAATACCAGATATAGTACATTATCATAATTATTCTTTAATTAAAACGAGCGCATCGATTTTTTTGTAGAACTACATAATATAATAAAATGAATGTTATAATAGCCGTTTCAAGTTCCCGTTGTATTTAGTTCTGGTCGGTTTATTCGACGAGGTGATAAGTTGTGTACGAATTCGTTTATTTTACATTAGCTTCCGTTAATAGTGATTTTAATTACTTTCGTTTATTTCGTCACGAACTTTGCACCTTCTACTCTTCACTGGTTGGTTGTTTTTATACCGTTTTGTAGTTTTTAGACGTTTTATATAGAAACAAACGAATAAATTTAATTTGATACATAAATTGTATCTAATTGTGTACATACATGCACATATATCTGTATATTAATTACTCTACATTAATTTAATTTTAAGATATTATTATTTCATTGTAATGTATTTATATACTATTTTTATCTCTGCTATATACACCTCTACCTCCTATTAACTCTGTTTCTCTTAAGAGATCGCTGTTTTAGCGATGAGGCCGCCTCTTGTGAATCTTTCTTGAATGTGACTTATGTATGTGTTTATTGATGTACAATAAAGTACATTTTTATTTGATTGGATTTGATTTAAATACAACTTAGCTCTGTAATATTAGAAATAGATTATATTACAAATAGAAGTTGTATACATATACCTTCCTCGAAATAATATTTAAGTACGCACAAACTATAAAGTATCTCTAATTATTATCTCTGATTACCTCGCTATATCTATATAACAGAACTGTTTAATGTTAAAATACAATCCGATAGATTTATCATTTAATTATACTCATGATATTTGTTACGTAACCATCGACGTCGTATTTCAACATGCGTAATGTTTTTCAGTGAGATGACCGTCAAGGAATGCGTCGCGTGTCGATGAAACCGCAGTTCCGCGTAACGCGCATCGATGCAAAAAATATCTAGCTGATTAAATGTTAAAAAACGTCTCATGCGACCTTTTCTACTATGAGACTTGAAGATGAACCACTTATCTCGACGAACACTTTCAATCTGTGAAGTGCGTCTAAATTAATCAAGTGCAATGTTTCGATTCGTCTCGAGGACTTGCGGAGATCCGAGTCAATCTAAGAGAACCACCTGACCTCCTCGTTCCACGTCGGCGCCTATACCACACGCAACGTCATTAGTACAACAACAACAAATATGTGCAAAACTATTCTCAAGACATATATCTACATAAGTATAACAAGTAACATAATGATCACGTCGAAGTGAAATATTACGAATCACTATGAGATAAATCCACAGTAAAAACCTACGTACCGTTGAACAAACAAATCATACCCCATCAGGAACAGTGACGCAAGCGTAACAACCGAAGCATGTCCCCAGAAAATCACAGTAACTCGTCAAAAACGACGTGCCATTAAATAAACGCGTGTCGGAGAAGGTGATGCATGGACGTAATAAAACAAAAAGTGGTTTACGTTGTCGAAGCGACGCCGGAGACCCCGTACAATGGGAACCCACTAAGTACGGTCCGGCTCTTTCAGTTTGAACCGAATTTTCCGGACTTGACGTAATAAGCATCCGCGGTCAAACAAAGACATTTTCCGTTCCAGCCAGTCGGAAACATTACATTTGAAGTACGCATTTCAGAGAGAAAAGAAACACTTTAGTCGTTACATAAAAATATTTTTTAAGAATCAAACATTTCGAAAGCAGAATTACTGAACGAATGAAGGAATGAATGAACATTATATCTGTGAATAATACTTCCAAGGGAATAAATGACTATATTTAACAAATGAATACTATTAGAATAATTTAAAACCATTTTACGTCAGTTCCAATCTACGGAGGAGTTTTTACCTCAAATTTAATTACAAATTATGACGAAAAACGACTGATGCAATATATATTTTTATGTTATTTAAAACTGCAATATATATGTTTAAAACTTTTTTATTTTTATTTTGTTATCTTTACAGTTCGATTTTCTACAATATCTTAATTGATTTAAAGAGGAGATTGATTTGGAGGCTCATTCTTAACTAGATAACATAGCCTACAATACATTTTTGATATACAAAATAGCAGAAGTATTTGTTACATTTAATATGATTTTAGAAAACGTTACATAGTCATGCTGCTTTTAGTTTTAAAAGGTAATAAGTGGCAATTTATTTTAAACTCAAAACAGTACATTTGTAAATCTATCTTTGTTATTTTGCTTTCGGACCGTCGTTGAATGAGTCAGTTTCATATAAATTAGTGAATTGTCAAGGATTCTTGATTATTTTCGTTATGTAGGTACAGTTGATTTGCTGTAACAGAATACATAATAAATAATCAGCCTGTAAATTTCCCACTGCTGGGCTAAGGCCTCCTTTCCCGTTGAGGAGAAGGTATGGAGCATACTCTCAAGAATACTCTACTAATTTCTGCTCACGACTTCGCCCGCACGTGAGTGAGGATGGCAAGTATATGATAAGGCTAGGTTATATACCCATGACAACTTGTATGCAAAATTTCACAATGATCGGTTGAATGGTCAACACGCGAAAGCATGACAAATAAACAAACTCCCTTTGAAGTTTATTACATATAATACTAAATTATTTTAATATAAGTTAGCAAAAACGACTGTCAAAAGTAAAATAAAGGTGAATTAGTGAAAAGCGTCTGACACCCGAGGTATTCCTTAAAGCGGGTCAAGATAGTGTTGACACTGATGTCATGTGCAAATGGGGAGCATTATTTGTAACCAGCATCGTTACCGCTTCTCCCCGGAGATCTCACGCCCCCCTTTGTCCCTATTTGTTAGTCAACGCTGCTCTGAATCTTTTCTACGTTATTTTTTATCCGGGGAACAGCTATAATAATAAACATGGCGTTGAGAGTGAAGGATTTCTCAATCATAACTGCAGAGTTATAAAGTTCAGTCTTTATTTTCAACACATTGTGATTTTAATAAATGTATATTAATTTATTATATTAGAAGAGCAGTTGATCAAATGGCCCACCAAATGTTAAGTGATCATCTTCACCCCTGTACACTAGTAATTTGTATTGCTGTTGTTAAAATAACTAGTGATTAGATGACAGTCACCGAGATATTCTTTGTTTCAGTCTCATTTAGAGAACTGAGTCCGTAAGATGACTATGCAGTTCTCGTAAGGTCACCTTATATAATACAGAATTAAAACTATAACGAACTTAAAACTAATAATTTTTTGATTAATATTATTAAGCATCGTCTTATATATATTTTAACTGCTGCAAATGTTGTATTTGTCAAAATTCTTCGAAGTATTCATCCCACGTGGCTTCACCAAGACATTATCCAACGGTAAAATTAAAAGTAATGGACATAATGATTTGTTTGTACTATAATTATTATTTCCAAAAAAAATAACCTAATTTACATTGTGCGATTAACGGTATTTACATTATAATATATTTATATCATAATTATACAGAAGCAGGAAAGCCTGCTTAATGCTATAATAATATACCTAACGTCGTTTCCATTCCCTAGAAAAGTCATCTAGAAAAATCCTTTCTTCGAATAATTGCATTTTAAGTATTTAGCTTTTTATACGTAGGTATATAAATTAACAACCCAATTAGAGGACCAATACAGAGGTCGGAATAATCGGAGAATATTATTGAGGAGTAATATTATTATGTCTAGCCCATTTAAACCACTACCATAGGTCGATCTTGAATAATATCTAACATATTCATTATAAAAAATTGCGTTTTGAATGTCGCCACTGTTACATGAACTTTGGAAGAAAATCAAGGTAGACATAAGTTGTTAAATGGAATAGTATTGTGTTACAAATAAAAATGAATCAAGTAAGAACTGTTTGTAGTGTATAATACAGCAATATGTAATTATAAGGATTGTTTACTCCTCCTGCTATTGGGATAGGCTATCAACTCTACTTGTCACCATTCTTTTATTAATTTAAATTATTTTCTCCTTTTCGGATGTGCTGGAAGTAATCACTTCAAGGAATTAACCCTTTATACTAAATTATCTTATGACATCTTTTTGTATCTATTATATTCCGGTAACTGTAATATAATAAAATGTTAAATATATATGTATATATATGTATTTGTTTCTTATTAGATATCGATCGTTGTCAAAACACAAGTACTTACATCGATAACATTGAAGAGATATCGAAACGCGAAAAATCATTAGAGGTTTCCGGATTTTATTAATACGTCTAGAAATATACTTCGATTTTACGTGAAAAATATCTGTACAATTTATTTGACTACAATAATTTCAACCGCATTATACACTTTCGTTATGTTCAAGCTTAGTCAGTTTTCAGACGCCATCTTTACCACGAGAAAGGATGCGAATTTTAATTAAAGAATTCTAAACATATTCACATAATGTTTTGCAACTTCTCCGTCTCCGGAATACAAGCAAGAATCTGCTGAGACTGTACCGTCTACCGCTAAAACTGTTTTCATAATTTAAAATTAATTATTTTGTCAATATACATTTTCTTTTGGAATTTTTGACTGAGAAATATTTTCGGCGCGATGCTTGTCTGAACTTATCGTTATATATACAATTAATTTACAAAGTTTTTTCTTCAATTTATACAATCCTTCGTCACGAAGACGAATTAGGCTGACTACAAAGAAGTTATTAACTATAAAAACTCATTCAAAAAGTAAAATATAATTACAATAACTCCGAGATCAATTTGAAAACATGATGAAATTAAAAAAGTTTCAAATAGCTAATTTGTTTTTTTTCCTTAAATGTACACGGATTAACTTAAACGACAAACTTTCCAAAAGTTCTATTTTTAAACGCGCTTTCTTCATAATAATAGAGAGTTTACCTTAACTCGTAATTCAAGCAGCCGGCCGGGGTGCGCGTGCACTTTGATCAAACAATCCAACAAATGGCTGCCCTAGGAAAACAAACGTAAAACAACGAGTGCACACTCAGGGCTGTGATGTATTTGCAAGAGCCTTGTCTACCGCACAAAGCCGTTATGAATGATCTCGTAGGCAGAGTTATTTAAAAACTTTTCAAATTATTCCATACAGTTTTCAGATCTACATACATTTTTTCCTATAAAAACAAAGTGAACGACGAAACTTTGGAGTGTGTGATATATCAGGTTGGCTCACGTATATAAAACCAAATTATTTTTTTTGACATATTAATTCAATTTAAAAAAATCACATAGACATATGTAAGACTATACAATAAAAAATTAAATCAAAATCAAAATATACTTTTTTCAAGTAGGCTTTTACAAGCACTTTTGAATCATCATATTACAAAACTATATTAATTGAATCTACCACCGGTTCGGAATATAGATTCTACCGAGATGAACTCAGTAGGTACTAGATATTCTACTAGAGATACTTTTTCAACATTTAAAATACAAAGTTATGTTAGTCAAATACAATTATATATGTATATAGCATAACTGCCTGGAATTCAACAAGTATACTATATAGTTATTTGTAGCGGATACATTACAATATTTTTATGAAGTTATGAATTTAAAGTACATTTTAACCTACAATATTATGTACCACATGCAAATCCACAGTGAACCCGTTCTCCGCCGCTCATTAACTATCTAACCAGATGAAAAACAGACAACCCTATTCGAACACGCTGTCAACACCATGTGCTCCGGCGATCCCGTACCAAAACAATTACATCACAACCACCCGGCTCAGCACGCGTCGCACTGGAGATTTTCATTTAAATATACGATATTAGTCTCAAAACAGATGCCGATAATTCTCCTTATCATCTATCTGTTCAAGTGATTAATTTGTTTAGATCTAACATCATATTTTCAGATGGAAACACATAATAAATTAACATAAACTACTACTGGATAAATATTTAAGCTCGAGAAACGACAGGGCTCGGTAAACTAGTCAGTGATTCAAATCCCGCCAGCAAGCAAGCAAGCAAATTTATTACTGGGTACCAATGAGTTTTAATTTTTTTTTGAGTATAGAAATGACAAGTTTGTCTGCCTGTTGCAGGTTTTCGCCGGGATGAAAAGTAACCTATGAGTATATTCTAGGCTGTAAATCTATCTTTGTACCAATTTAAGTCAGATCCGTTGACGCGTTTCAGCGTGATTGAGTAACAACATAAGAGCATCCCTCCAAACCTTCGTGTTTATAATATTATATATTAAAAGTAAGATTACGTTTGGAGGTAAATAAAAAATAGCTTAAGCGAAAGTTCATGTAGGATACCTTCCACGTATTTCTCCTTGTTAGAAGAGTACGCAACTGGCTATCAAGTTTTTTTTGTCATTACAAAAACATAACATAAACATAACATAATCAGCCTGTAAATTTCCCACTGCTGGGCTAAGGCCTCCTCTCCCGTTGAGGAGAAGGTATGGAGCATATTCCACCACGCTGCTCCAATGCGGGTTGGTGGAATACACATGTGGCAGAATTTCGTTGAAATTAGACACATGCAGGTTTCCTCACGATGTTTTCCTTCACCGCCGAGCACGAGATGAATTATAAACAAATTACAACATACATTACAAAAAACGAATATATTACTTTATACTCAACACCATATCGGATTCGATAGCATATTGAAATTCGCCGAACATATATCTACTAAAGCCGTGTACATACATGATAGTATATAGGCTGAGTTTACAAATATTGAACATCAAATAAGCCGAATCGAGCTTGTAGCTCGATATTTTTTACCATTCACTCATTTTATTTGAACAGCTCCGAGTATACCTTCATTCATTAAACGTAAATCACGAGCTAATATTCCAGTATGGGTATCAACAGCGTGACCAATTGATTTAGTCGATTCGCTTGAGCTTACCATTAAGCCAGACGGATGGTTAAACTGGGAGACGTCGGAACCGGGAAGCGAGTAAATTAATTAACCTCTTATATCCTGGATGCTGGACGGTTTTAATCGGAACCATCAGTTATGGCGTACGATAATAAATCATTATTATAGTTTGAACGATTCAGTGATAGTATTATTTACGTTTATGGAAATATTACATTTAAAATTATATATATATATATATATATATATAACGGAGATATATAATAATACAACTACTATCGTACCGTCTGAATCCACTGTCCCCATCTACCACACCCAAACCATTGAAATCTCAATGAGACATCGGCCAATACGGATTCAAAGAAAATAAATTTTCGATTAAATAAATACATAATTAACGACATGATCAAAAATGGAAAGTCATAATAAATAACACAAAAGACATCTTTAGATGAGTGATCAAAACAATGAGAAACAAATAGTCCAGTATACAAATAATTAATAAACTATTTAGGATGTATGCAAAAGGCGGACAAATTAAAGCATATATTTAAACGTAGGCAAATAGAAACGACAAATTTCAAGGATAAACAAAACAAGGAACAGCGTAATTGAACGATTCAACGAACCGCTGACGGCAGTTCATGACGGCAGTTCATGACCGCTCTCCGTTCATCAGAACTGAATCATCTACTATACTGATACGGAACGGTGGTAACTAATACTTAATGGAGCATAGACACTCTCGCTTTTAAAAATATCTTTAATAACATTATTATATTTTATTATTGTCAACGGTCTATTAAACAATGTTAACGAAACGATTTAAACTCTAACGTTCTTGGGAAAATAATTTTATATGTAAGCAGCGGTTGAGTGTATCTTTCAAATTGATTGAGTAATTATAAATATTTAACGGTCATTAATTAATAACTTAAGTTAGATAATATTTCATTAAAATAGATTCGACATGGTTCAATCAATTCAATAGTTCACAGTTCAAAAGAATTTCGAAATAATACAAGCATAATATAAAGCTGTTGTGTATAAACTATATTTTGAAAACGAGCGTATGATTTATTATTTAATATCAAATAAAAAAAAATCAACGAACGATATCATTCTCAAGAAATTTCACTTATAATTATTAAAGGTATGACTGCTTTCGGCTATTTCATGCGTCGAGTCAGACATGGATATATCAAATATATTTAACAATAAAAAGTCGCATAGCCCACATCTCTGTGTCGTGTATTGCCCGTTCGGTATTCAACAAAAAACGGTCAAAGCTGACGTGACAAATTGTTGAATTCGCGCAGCCGGACCGCCGGTGGCCGAGTGTGGATAAATTGTAGAACGAATTGCACGAATCCTTATAGTTCGCAATCTATTCGAAACTCGGCAAGCTTGTAGATTTATATCGGAGCTGGATTGGCGCGCGACTCACGCGAACGGTCTACAGTGGAAGCAATTTGAGTATCGTACCCCGCAAGCGCCCCGATTGCCAATCCCACCCCGACCACGGATATATAAACATTAGTTATACTCCCTTTTCGTATTCCGCAGGGATTTATAAGAACAATATAGCATTGATTCTTTCGTGTCGTAAAGAATGTTACCTCGTCGAAATTCTTATCACGTAGGGTGATAACGAAATACGTCAGACGACAGTGAGGCGAGGGTGCTTTTGCTTGTTCATATGTCGCGAACGTCATCGACGCATCGATATGTTATAACAAGCATAGCAATTAATGCTCGGATTGCGAAACTAGACAATGCGTTAGCGAATGCGGCCATTAGCTGCACAATTAGTGCAATTGTAGTTAATTTATTGTTGTAAGCGCGTCAACGGCAAGCGGGGAAATGGCGGAGCTAAATCATTCAATGCTTTCCCATTGAAACTTTAATGTGTATGTATTTCTAACAAAGAAGGCTATTTACACACGTACTGCCATATAATAGGAGCATAACTGCATCCGATACGATCCTTCAATCACTACGCTCTATTAATCGTCCTCACAATAAATGTCATTTCCGTTTAGAGATAAAAAAATGAAGTTTTATGGCGGTTATTCTCGGTAGAAACTAGATTCTGAACGATTTATTTATCTATAGGTATATCAACATCACACATAATAAAAACTTACAACTATGTTACACTTAAAACAATTTCTTAGATATTATATGAGTGACAAGTATAGATATACCTACTCTTAATTTGCTTAAAAACTGTCTATCTTTTTAATTAGATTAAAACATAACAAAAGAAAAATTAAAATAAAGAAACTAATAATAAATATAGATATTAATTAAAGTATTATTTGTTCGTAAACTTTTAAACGATTGTTACGAACGAACGAATGTTAACGAACTTTAAATTTAATCTTAAAAATGACTCATTGTTAATAAAATCTGGTATGAACTCTTTATATAACGTAATAGCTTTCACTCAACATCAATTTTAATGAAATATTATAAAAAAATATCAACATATTTTTTAATACCTTCCTTTTCAGTAACGATTAATAAAGCAACGGCCTTAATTAGAACAGTTCCAGTAACGATGGCGCCTGTTCAATGAGGATATTCTAACAATACGCGCAACAATTTTGAAGTCACACGGGAATCCTGCAAAAATAATTTGTCAAGATCTCGACTGTAATGCAATTACGATTTACGCCATAAATCCTCATTAAAATGCTCCACTCGCGATATTTCAATCAATTATTTTGTATAATTATTGTTTCGAAATGTTTGTCTTTTAGAGAATAATTAAAGAGAACCAAGGAGGGCCTGTTTAGTTTAAACGAACGTCGTAAATTAAGTTATTTATCGTCGCTTGAATTAGAATTTTACACAACAAATCGTAACCGTCTCGTTTTATCTTATCGACGTCTTAATATCGTTTGTAAGTCAATTATTTTCGTCGTTCCTCTGTATAACTATATATTAACACTTGTACGAGATTTTCCTCTTGATACAGCGACTTTAATTTCCTGCTTATCAGATTTGCCTCAAATTTTTAGATATTATTTCATAAAGGAAATAATTCAATACGTGGTGGTAGAAATTTTTTAATCTCATTTTCGTTTTAGATTGTATTTTCTGTTTACAAAGACCAATCATAATCATCATATGATACTAAACATTGTTATATATCGTTCTATTTTCAAAAAACATTTCAACTTTCTCCAACAATTCTTTGATACTGTGCCTATGTAATGCTTTTAAAATACATGCAAGTAAAAATGTTTATAATAATCATCTATTTAATCTGAAGAGCCAGTGAAACCATCTAACCAATCAAAGACTAATTTTGCAATTTTTTTTTAAATTTCGAACCTTTTTCACAAAAATGTATTAATTAAAAATAAAAACATAATGCAACTTTGTACATTCCGATGATTTAATGTACTATGTCACTTGCATAATATAATATATATTGCATAGTGAATCGGAGTGCAATAAAGAAAAAATAAGATAATCAAATACCATCAAAGTATTTCCAAGATTGAATTAATTATCCGAATCGATCATAAGCAGGAAAATGTAAATCCGTTTTCGTTATGAATATCATTCTAATATTCTCCATAATACTTAAACGTATGTAAATTTGTTACTTCGCTGACGTGAGCTTTGATATTTAACACCCCATTAGAACTCGTTGAGACGTCAAAAATATCAATAACCTCATTTACACATACAACTCGAATTTCTTTTACCGATGTGTCATATGTGTGAAATATACTTTATATAATTTTTTATAAATAATAAAAGTGATATTATCTAAAATGTACCCTGCATTTTAAGGGCACATATTTACAAAATTTTATAACAATTAAATAAATTGATTTGTTTAGGATCAGAACGTATCTGCTCATGACATATGCCTACAGACAGACTGAAGAGAACGGCAAACACTTTTAAAGTTTATTTTGAGTTGATTTAGGTATAACCTTTGTAAACTAAGTGTCGAAAATATTTTTAGATTACTGCCAATTCTTGAGATACTATTTTTCCGCCACTTGGTCTACTCAATGCAACTCACGTAGGAAACGTATAAAACACTTCATCAAAATATTGTTAAGGACTTTTCAATTAGTTCCTTCAATTATCTAAAATTGGATTCCAATTTAAGTACCTGTTTGATAAACATAAGATAAAATGAAGTGCTTATTGACTGCGAGCTGATAATACGTGGTGAGTATGAAAATATTAGATTCTGAGCCCGTCCATCAGGGAACAGTTAACAAACCCGTGAGAACTGGTTTTAAGTAAGATAAGGGTCCATTATAGCCGAAGCTGGACAAATAACATGTTATGAAGCGATGCGTAACGATAAAACATCTAACTATTTCAGATCGATAGAGTGTTCCAAAAAAGTAGGAATCCTTTAGTTATAACCTCAGCTTGTCCGAGTCTTGGCAAAATAAATCTATAATAATGTATATGTATATACTAATCAATACTTCTATACTATTATTATAAATGAGAAAGTAACGCTGTCTGTCCTTTTGTCTGGCGCTGTTTCATTGCCAAACCACTAATTCGAATTTGATGAAATTTCTTATGAAGCAAGCTTGAACTCCAAAAAAGGACATTATCTATTTTTTAAGCTCACTAATAATACACGACGACCAGTCCTTAAAACTTATTTATTATTGAAAACTTAAGCGTTAAAACCCGATGGGTAGTTTAAAAGATCTAAACGTACAGACGGCGGGTTGCAGCTTTGTAGAAATAAGCATATCGTATATGTTTGCTTTTTGTTTAATTTTATTGTTTTTTTTAATATATAGAATTATTATTTAGTTAATATTTTGTGCCTAGAATTGCTTGCCTTCTTAATATCTTGTAAAACGTGTACAGCTATACTACACTAGACCATTTCCTCTGCCCTAAGGTTACCTGAACGAGATCGCTCTTTATCGATAAGGTCGCCTTGTGTAACATCTGTCTGTAGTCTTATTTGTTTAAATTTCTGTTTTATCTTGTTGTTCAATGAAATCTATTATTATTAAATGGTTAATTCAAAACCAACGACAGGAACTAACAAGTTTTCCCTTATACCTGTATATATAAATACATTAAAATATACATAAGCATTCCCTTGCAGTTTCGCGGCCGTGCCATTTTCTTTAAGTCGCTCTCTGACTAAGAAATCTGCAAGTAAAATACAAGTCGATACATTGCTCTCTTGCATGCTAACAGACTAATATACAAACATGCCAATTTATAATATTAGTCGAAACGATATAAATATCAACAACGAATGTTCTACGCTTATTTGGTCTTGGCAGATACCACCCACCCATCATAAATTCTACCGCCCATCAACAAAACTTAGTATAGCAGTGTTCCGGTTTGAAGAGTGAGGGAGCCAGTGTGACATACAAGGGACATAACATCTTAGTTCCCAATGTTGGTGGCGCATTCTTACAGCGCCATTGCGAATGGGCGGTAGTGATCCCTTACCATCAGGTGGCATCTGCTCGTCCATCTAGCAATATCATTAAAAAAAATAGTTGCAGAATTATTGAATTAGTTTTCGCTTTAAAAAATATTTATTTATTTAAATATAAGCTCACTACTAGTTCTTCTCTTCCTTGCGAAGTGTGTTAAGCTTGCGTTATAATTGATTCAATTATAGCTAATGTGTTTAAAGTTCAACCTTAGCAGAACTCATTCAGTCCTTGCAGTTAAGCATTCGACGTTACGATCGATTGAATGCTTTAGATAAGTACTTTCTTCACAATAAATACGTTCTGTTACAACTACTTGATCGGAATCGGAGTCCGCTATACAAACTTCTTATTTTAATTTCAGTTTATTTAAATGTATACTTTATACATATATAATAGAACGTATATAATATATTCTATTGCTGGGCTTTGTGCGACCCCATCTGGGTAGGTACAGTACTAAGTATTACCTACTTATATACTTAGTATTGTTGGGTTCCGTTTTGGAGGGTGAGTGAACCAGTGTAACTACAGGCACAAGGAACATGACAATGCAGTTCCTAGGGTTAGTGACATATTGGCGATGATGAATGGTTAAAAATGTTTACAGCACCAATTTAAATGGGCAGTGAAAGTACAGCAAATGGGCCACGTTCATTTTTAAAAGAATTTATGTAATAATATTTTCTTATACTGTCAATCCACTGCTTACCATACGATTGAAGATGTATCTTATCAGTGTATTACACTGGCTCAATAGCACGCCTATAAAAAAGTCACACAGTTGAAGTTTTCTTTTGAATAACTACACCAATCACCTTTACAGGCCGGCTTGCACAAAGCTCAACCACCAGTAGGTATATCACATGGGTTTTCTATTTAAATAACTCATTATCTTAGTTCATAAATACTTGAAATTAAATTTATGGCGAGTTTGTAGACAATATTCTCCAATGACATGTTAAGTTATAGAAACGTATTCAACTTCCGAACGAACTCATAAACTTCGTACGTGAAAATTCAGTTCTATCATATTCACAAGGGATACAATTATTGTGCTAAGTTTAATTACACCCATTAAGGAGCTTTATGTACAATCGAACTTTTCAAAAATTACGTTTTCGAAAATCTGTAATGCCTTTTTTATTCTATATTGTGACATTAATTTATTGACACGCAAAATTTTCGGAAATTAAATCTCCTTTTTTTCTGCTTATTTATTGTTTTAAAAAAAAGTGTATTCATAATAATAAGAAATTAATTTTACATTACATAAATAACTGTTCCTTTCGCAAGCGTTCTGTTATAATATATTTTACATGAACATATAACATAGTATATTGATAATGTAACTCTTTATAGCTTTTTTATGGTCGGGAGCAAGAAACAGGACAGGCTCACACAATAATTTAGAATCACAATCGTGCTTGGAAAGACGAAATATTAATTGCTTACGTATGTGAGAGAGACAAGTCCGTTGGACGTTTATGTGAACACGCACACACACGAAACAGAAGTGAGTTATGTTTCTGGGATATTTATTTTTATCGGAACTTTTCATCATTTAGTCGTAATTTGTTTGTTTTTAACATATTTATTTTGTCACTTAGACGAAGGGACGCTTAAAGACCAACATTTTAAAACTTTTGGAAAACGGGATTTAGTAACTTCTCTTCAAACCTCATTTACAAAAAGTACAATTTTGGCACTTAAGCTTTTCTTCCTTTTCATTGACGATATGTTACATTTCTATCTAATAATAAAATCACACTATAACATTATGCATTTTTTACGACTTTTGATTATTATTATAAGTACTATAGAAAAACAAGTGAGTTATTGAAAGAAAAGTTAAGAACATGAACGTTCAAACTAAAGTAAAACTTAAGATAAACTTTAGTAGATTTACGATCGGCTAACTTCAAACAAAACTCTCAGCAGAATAAAATCGACGTTTCGATAAACTTTCCATACAAAACCGTAAATATGTCAAAACGAAATCTTTAAATGAAAATAGAGGCAATTGAAAATCGGTCGCTTAATAAACTTCTACAAATAACTATTATCATAAACGACGGCTATGATTTACAAGGTGAAATTTGAAGCGTTGATAAGACACGAGTAACACCAATAAATCGATATCAGCTAAAATTCATAATAGTATCATATCAATAGGTTAATTGTTTTTCGCCAGCGATACAAACAAGTTCATCGAATAATGGCATATTGTATATAACAAGGTGCAGGTTGGTGGTGCAGAGGTCAATGAACGATTAATTCGCGCGATAGTTCCAGTTTCTTGTATGATAAATACAAATAAAGATAGTTGTTTGGTGTCCGTCGCGCGATGATGTAACAACAGTGAGACGTTGTACATTCATACATTGAATGACAGCTGCTTATTTATTTGAATTTCGAATAGGAAACATTCGTAAATCGTCAATCTTCACAAACGGAACTCGCTCTGAACCGAATTATATTAGTCACTTGCTGCACAATTGTAATATATTTGCAGAAAAGTATTACATGTGAACCATTGATCTTCTATTGGCTTATCTTGGCTCATAATTGGCACTAGTTCAATGGAACCACGACTATCAACGGATTAAATGATTAGCGCACGAGCTTTAGTGTAATTACGTTTGAATAAGAAAATTTGTCTAAAAAACTCGCAGCATTCAACGCAGTCATGATTTTTACTACTCTTTAAAGTTATAAAAAAATATATATATACTCCGAGCTGATGAAACATTTAAAAAGAAAATATTTAACGTGGAGATTTAAAATTTCCCGGTTATTAATTCCATTTGCCTTGACATAAAAATTCTTTATTCGTATCAATGTATTCTGTAGTAACTGTGTAAACTGTTTACGGAGGCGATTGCCAAAACGTAGTTCGTTACTCGATATAAAATTTGGATATTGGAAAATTGAATTCGATACTTGACATGGACACTTCCTAATCTATCTGTTTATATATATATATATATACATGAATAACTATTTCTCTTGCTGTTTTTTTTTTATTTTACTAATACTTTGAAGATGGTTCTTATGGAAATAAATTTGAAAAACGCATTCTTTGTGAAGTTTATTTGAATAAAATACATTCGATTTGATTTGATTAGTGTTACATTACAAGTTTATGATGTATTTCAAATTACTTGTAAATACATTATCAAAAATATTATACTTCATGTCTGCAGCTTACGTTGCAATGACTCTTTAAATTTGTTTGTAAAACTACTATCCGATTAGACTTGTAAGAAAAATTCTCCTTGCTTAAATGCAAACTAAAATTCTTCATTTGAATGGTAAAGAAGTTGATGTGCTGCAACGCCAAACTAAAGATGTTCCGACTTGTCAGCGACCAGTCGGCAAAGCCTATATCCAGCCGCATTCGTACAAGGCGACTATGCGGCAAAGAGTGCCGAATAACTGGCTTATTTATTATATATGTTTGATAAAATGAATACAGGAGAAATAAAATTATTTTATTACAATTATTATTGTTATAACAATTAAATGAATTTTAGATAAATTGACATTTGTCACTGGTCACACTTGACTTTACATAAATCATTATCTAATAGGGCAAAAAAAAATCCCTCACGAGACTTTATTTTTGACATGATGACATTTCTCTGTCCTGTGCAAAGCAGAAATCAAGAGGCCGATTAGTCGGCAGTCTCTACTCTCTATTTAAAACCTCTTTGTTTTTTCTATTTTATATCTTTCACAGATTGAATGGTCTCTAAATTCATATAATCACTGACAATACTATTGAACTTTCAACTAAACAGTACGACGCTAAACAACAGATAAAAAACTGTTTGATAATTAAATAAAAAAAAATAAATTTCACTATAAGCTAAAAGAATTTTCGAAAAAAATTTAGTGTTTTTTATTGTCGCCTGTATCATTTTTTTAATTAAATTCGAAATTAGAAAACCGTCGCGTTATTTTTTTTCTCCTCACTACACGTACTGTCAATTTTAATTTACGAATATTGTACGCCAATGCTCTAACAATTTCGCTAGCGTCGGATTCAATGGGATTGGAAGCTAAATCGGAAATGACATTTTTTTGTGGGAAATTTCATTCGATTTTTCAAATGTAGGTATTTGATTCCGGTTTGTGCTAAATTGCTTTTGTGAGAATTTTCCTTTTATGCGCATGACGCTTGAATACCTACGTGTTAAAATTAAAATTATTTTGTTCGTTATTTTACCTGTACCTAATAAATTCAATCTTTAATTTTCATGCCTTTCGGTGTGTAGTCCATTTTCTTCGTAATATCAAGAACATTAAAAAATATATATATTTCGAAGCAGTTAAGTAGTAAGGTAAAACACTTAAATGTCCAACTGCTATGAGAAGACCTCTTATCTAGCTAAGGGGAAGTAACTTCACTATGGGATGACGAGTACCAATTTTTGATATTTTCTGCCTCATGGAGGTTTTTAAGTACTTCCTTTAATTAATATGAAACGAGACGAGTTGTAAACCACGTCTGACTTCGCAGTGGATTACATATTCGTTTATAATACATTATATAAAATATTTATTGTAATATTTTTCATATACCTATAGTAATATTATAAATTAGAAACTAATTATAACTGTCTGTCTATCTGCTTTATATACATACATAGATATGCTTTCACGGCTAAACTAAAATTTCGTATGACGCAAGATTGAACCCCAAAGGACATAGGTTACTTTCTTTTACCTAACACCTGACGGCAAACCCCTAAAGAGCGAGCAAAACCGCGGACAACAACTAGTATTACATATATATAATAATAACTAAACTAAGTATAAGTAGCGTACGACCAGGAGGTGCAGGACCCTGATGGAAATTGACTACCACCGCCTATGGACCTCTGCAACACCGGGGCACTTGATCGATGATGATCGATATATCAATTTCTCAACCAACCATTCGGTGGGGAACAACCCCACGCTTAAAAGCATTCCGAAGAAGTGAAAATCAAATTATAAAAATATAAGTACGAAACAAAAACTAAAAGTGACGTTTAATCTAGACATCACGACACGTCTAATAAAAGATAAGTGTGTGTAGGTAGACGATATATCATGACTAGTTAACAAACTTATACAAATAGTAATTTCAGTTAAAAATTCAGTATTATCATTCGCTCGGTTACAATGAAACGTAAATCAAAATAAGGCATTTTCACATGTGCA
Source organism: Vanessa tameamea (assembly GCF_037043105.1). Taxonomy (NCBI): domain Eukaryota; kingdom Metazoa; phylum Arthropoda; class Insecta; order Lepidoptera; family Nymphalidae; genus Vanessa; species Vanessa tameamea. The sequence continues at coordinate 5,010,136 of NC_087313.1, read as the reverse complement.
ATATTACATATAACATGTTCAAAAACTATGTTCTCTTTAAAAATAATATATCTTCATTCTTTTAAAAATATACAGTAGGTACGTATAAAAGTATTGTATTACCAATGTCGTGTGAAACGACGACAAGCGTGTTAAGTATAAATGACTCATTGAGATAAAATCATCGGATTATGTATGTACTTTGAGCTAACGAACTTTAATCCTTTTAGAAATCTTTACTTACAATCAATTTACTCACGATAAACAAAAACATGACTGCAGCACGGTAAGACAAAGTTTATGTAATAAATTAAATATGATTAATTGATCTTACGATAATTTTTAATCGTAATTCAAAGGAACAATATGCATGCATAGGCACCCGATCGGAATGTACATTCTAGTTAGAAGTGATTAGAAACTGAACACTCTTTGCAAATAAAAATTTAAATCGTATTTGAAAATGTACCTGCTAGTAAAGTAAATTAATAAAATATTCTACCGCCAAGTAGTACTGTTTTGTTCCCCTTTAAAAGGTGATTGATCCAAATCCAATAAAACTTAAACTACTTAAGTGCCGAGTTTAAATTGTATAGAAAACACCAAAAGCAAACAGTGTTAAGACAGACAGACAATGATAAATACTTAGCAAGGAATTAAATGTAAATGAGTTATTTTCAGCGTATTATTTCACGGGACGAGCACGTGTTTTGATGATATAGAACGCGTTTAATATTATTACAGTGGAAATGAAAATTGAAGACGTTAACAAGATGAATTTGGATACGAGCTAACGCGAAATGTTTAGACGGAAACAAAAGGATTCTTTTTAATTATCTCCATAGCGAATTTAAATATTCATATTAAAACTCGTAAAGTTATATTAAAAACAGAACAGTAATATCAGAATACACGCCCACTTTTGTTTTGAGTATTTTTATTCCAGCTAATTATTTATTCTCTCATTTCATAACATTGTATTTTTTTACTCATTACACAATGTGTACTCGCGATGGATTTAACTACAGTATGAGGCTGAATGAAAATGTACATTCGAATTGTTATTGTAAAAACAAATTAATAAACGAGAATAAAATATGACGTCACAATTTTTACCTTATTCAAAATCGACGTTCTCAATTTGAAATAATCAAATTGTAGCAAAGAATTTAGTAAGTTGTCAATGTGCGTATAAGCCAATGTATATACTTATATACAACGACAAACACACTTATGTGTGTGTATGTATATTTGTGTGTTTCTTTTCTCCCGCATACTTTTAAAACAAGTTAGAAGTTACAAATAATTATACAGTATAATTTATTTATTGAGATAGTGACACCATTAACATATCACTAAACACTTAAAATTGACAACTAATATTGGTAACCGTAAGAAGTGATACGGTGTAATCAACATTCAGCTTAAAAAATAAACCAAACTATTTTCATTGACAATTCACACAAACGCTCTGAGACCAATTTCAAATCAAATTTAAACTTAACTTTAACCGAGACACAATATCGTTGAACACCTTTTTATACACATCACACAGCAAGGTTGTTCGAAAAAAAAAAACGAGAAACACACAAATTAATTTAGCCCCATCCTCTCGAAGCGGAACATTGGTTTCGTGTTTAGAATATAAGTAATGGCTTACAATATGCCAGCAGTGTAGACCGGGGAGCCTGGCGACAGATAATTTGAGTTAATTTACGATGAAAGATAACTGCGTACGGAGACGTGATAGATTGGATCGGAGATAGACACCGTACTCGTTAAAATCGAACGCAATCGAACTCTTCGACGAATTTAAATTAAAAATTATATTGCAACAGTTTGAACTGTTCAACAAAAAAAATACCTACAATAAACATTGAACAAATATTCGAAATACAAATTCTACAAAGGGCTAAAGATGAAATTTTGTGTCAGACACGTAACATATTAAAACATTACCGCTCAAAATAAATATTTAATTTTAGTAAATTCGCGCCCAAATAAGTTTTATGGCTTTATTTTTAAAATAGAAAAATAATATTATAAGAATATTGTTTACACTATAACCAAAATAAGCAAAACAATGATATCAAGAGAAAATTTTGAAAAAAAAATGTTACTCACAAAGCATCAATGGCACTTTCATTTAAAGGTCCCGTTTACACAAGCCATATTAAACAAACATACAAGAATGACGCGAAGTTAATCTCGAAGAACTAGAATAACGTAGTCACGAAAAGTTACACAAATTGAAGATCTAAAGATTATAGAATTACGGTTGTATATCGCTTGTAAAGTTTTATAGATTATCTTTTGTTTGTCAAAAGGCTAAGAGAACGCCCGCCTGCAGACGCCTTGGGAGGTCTGTAGGAGAAGAGTTACCGAATTAATGGCTACAAGGCAGTAGTAAAGGCACCTCTATTACCCGTGGGAACGGCAACGACATCAGTTATATAAAAAATACCTTACGATCTTAAGCTTCTGAGCATTCTTCAGTTCCAAACTATCAAAGCTGGAATACCTTAATCCAATTCATGATTAAATAGCTTTCGGAATAAAATCATAGTTGATGTTCTCATTGTTTCGTCTTCGTTAAAATCTTTTGTGAACGGAATGACATTAATCTTCTAAAACAGCTACATTGATAAAAAGTTCTCTGTATAAATGTCGAAATAATCTACGTTCACTTGGCACAAAGCCCATATAGAAAATTACTTATCGTAGCTTTGTGCAGGCTCTGGGTGTGTACCACCCATTCATCATTTAGACTACTTCTGAAGGGTGATGGAGCTAGGCGGACTTAATATCTTAGTTCTCTTAGTCATCAGTACATTGAAAGTCTAAGCTGTGGTTACTATATGAATACTAATGTTATCAATGTGAACGGAACTCTATCTGTTTGTCTGTTGCTCTTTCACGGACAAAGCACTGAACGGAATTTGATGAAATGTGTTATGATATCAGCTTGAACCCCTAGGACGACATAGGCTACCTTATTATGACCAATCACTTAAACGCGTGCGACGCCTCGGGCGAAAACTAATTAAAGATATTTCTGTGAACACAGATGGCCATTTACAATCAAGTGACTTATTTGGTAGTTTGCCAATCCGTTACACTGAAATCAACTCCAAAACTTTACAGTAAGAAAACAAGACGGCTTTGTCCAGGAGCAGGACAACGACGAATATTTACAAATACTTTTTCAGTAATTGACTTCCTCATGATTAAAAAAAAGATTACCTAAATTAATTCTTGTCCAATTTACGTTCGTTCGTATTAAGTATTAAGATGATAGGATTCCGATCCATGTAAAACAGAACAAAGAATTAACTTAGACAGTTGCTTAAAAAGTAAAAAACCTACCTGCATGATATCCTCATACGCCCTTAAAGAGATTGATCGAAATAATACCGTCTCTAATATTATACCTTGGCCGTTACTACGATTTATTACGAAACCAGAAACTTATAAAATATATGATCTCGACTGATTTTAAAAAAACATTAACAACAACAAATCCTTGAAAATTAAATTATAAGCGTGTTAAATTTCATATAAATATATTCAGTGAATGCCGAGGGATAGGGCAAAAAAATATCACTAAATAGTAACCATCTCTTTTCCAAAAATGGTAAATGCATTCACACGGAAAAAACTGAACAAAGATATACAAACAAATCGTAGATGGATATATCTGTGATACATGGGATACTTAAATCAAACGCTACGTACGTAAATATTTGAATAAAATAATCATTGCCGAGAGCCTTTCAATGGATCGTTATGCTGTAGCGTAAGTTTGTCTCCGACCGATCATCTAAATGATGAGTCTTTGTACTGATGGCGATATCGAGAGACTTTTAATGTCGAATCTGTAAATTATACGGACACAAAACAAAACGATTGTTTATAATATACTATAAGTACCGTCGCGTTGTTCAGAACCCCCGCTTACGAGATAAAATAAACATCACAAAACAAACAACTTGCAGCCTCATTCGTAAGATAAGAAATACTTTATCGCTGACTAAATGCTTCGAGCGGTGTCTATCGTGACTCGAGGACGATTATAAAATAGTATTAATGTTCGACCTTGAAAACCCTTTTAAATATCGTCACCGTTGGAAACAGTAGCCCGATGTTGTATTTAGTTACGACACGTGTTTTCAATTCAATAGACCGCCGATTTTTAAATCAACAATCTACGTTATGGTACGTTAATTTACGCCGCGCACGCTAAGCATATCAATGAGCCACCGGCGGCAGTGCTACGAATTTGATCTAATCAACGATTAACAATTCAACACCAATTGTTCGCGCCTAAAACAAAAATAACCGTCAATGTTAATCAACATAATGTACGCGTGCTTACTAGGGATAATAGCATAATACGAGAACTTGATTACGCAACCTTTGTATGTTATACACTGCCAATACCCGATGGGCCTCCGGAAGAGCTATAAATACAAAAAGGTTTCTGATTTGTGGGCCTCTGGAGCGCCGAATTGTAAATTCTAGCCACTAGTCAAATCGAAAATCGTTTTCAATCAGTTATTCGTGCCACGTCTAATGGAACGGTCGCATAATCCCCAAGGGCGGTGGACAATAGTCTGGAGAGGTAATTTGCATGGCTGTACACTAAGTACGCATATTCGGCACATTTGCATGCCCAAAACGGGACGAGCCGCCGTCAAAACCGAGGACGAGACGAGTCTCGGCGCCGAGTTGATGTAATCAAATCGAAGTGTCGACCAATAACAATTCTCATTTAAATTTCAGTACCCCAAACTGTTATGCTGACATGAATTTATTACATATTATTCTGAATATATCTAGCAACACATCAACTGGGGCTTCGCGTTCGGAGATTAAGCTGAGTCACGTGTGGATTAGAGCTGTCACAGCCACGAAATGAATCGAAGAACATGTGACAACAAAAAACTATGAGAATCGTTTATTTTTTAGGTTATTCATATTCTAGTTCGTCGCCATGTGGGAATATGGAATGCGTAGACAAAAGGTACTCACTTCCAGCCGGTAGAGTATCTCGAAAAGAGCCATATTTCGTTGCTGTGCGGTCGAAAACAATGGCAGCGTTTACGCGCACGTTGACAGTTACACGGCCTCTGCAAAGAAAAAAAATGCAATGGATATTTTAAATATTCACTCTACATCAAGCCGACGGGACACATCGCGGTTACCACAGTTACGTATAAAATATTACTCAAAGAAGTTCAAATCAAAAAAACCAATAACACACACGCGATTTAAAATGCAAAACGTTTTCGTTTCCCCCTGTGGGCGGCGGCAGCGGTTCTCTGAACCGAGTTCGCACGGGCGCGGAAATTACTAGTGAAATCAGTAACGTTGCGCGGGAGCGGATATCCGGCGTGGACAAACGCCTTAGACTGTAAAAATCATACAAAATGCTCCGGATTTAGTTCAAATAAACTCTCAACTAAAACACTTAAACTATTAAAAATAACATGCTAGTAAAATTGTCCAAAAATATTGTTTTTGTTGCACTTTATAACGAAAGGTAACGTCTAACGTAACGTTCTGAGAGTCTATTTTTGTTTTTTTGACACTGTCAATAATACTGATTAGGTAAGAAACATGTAAATCTGTCTTGAAATTTTAAATAAATATTTATTTATATATATACTACACTGTATACATACTATATATCATCAACGCCAAGTATTTTATTGCAGCTTTGCATGCGAAAAATATTTAACTACAAAAGAGTCACATTTCATGTGCCTAGATAGTCGCCAAGACAGCCTGAAGCTTTCTTTGAATATTCAGATAAAATGTTTAAAATATTACCAACATCTGTCAACTAGCATTTTCATGTCATGTCATGGCATTGTCAACATTTTCAGACTAGCATAATTTTTAACTAAACAGAAATAAACACAAAAATAAAATGACGAAGATAGATATCACATAATTCAAACTTCGAACTCTAGAGGTATTCTGTTAGAAGAAATTCGAAACTCACCGCAAAACACGAGCGTGAAACGTCAGAATAATATATGCGACATTTATTATAATATTTATAGCATACACCTACCAGAATGGTGTATCACCGTAAGATGTCAACATTTCACGAGTGAGTCAGATACGAAGTCAATTCTTACAGAATCGCACTGCTGGTAAGACAACGCATGTCCCATCCATTCCAGATTAAAATCCTTTTAACAATAAAAATAGAATGAATTCGATTTATTTTTTTCAAAAACATAACAGCCTAACTGAAACGTTAAAAGCTTCAAAATGTAAATAAAGGCGATATCGATAAAACGAATGCATGTAACCATTAACATTAACACACCCCACGTTCATTCACACGCATACCGAGCAACAATAGAGGTTTAACAAGTGCTGGGATGTTAGTGTCAAGGAACAATGCGGAGTTAACAGGATTTTATACGAAAGTGTTCATATTTATACAGGAGGTATAAAATTAAAGTCGGGTCTGAATACATTTATCCTTCGTTGGGAACATGGAGCTAGAAAAGATTACGGTAACGAGGAGAAGGTACGGTTATCGCCGATTGTGGAGCCACGATGAAACCTTCATAAAAGTTTATATCGAAATTTGCTATCCAAGTTCATCTTATTCGTATTATATTATATATGCGATGGTTACTTGTTTGAGCGTTTGTTACACAATGCGAACATGTGGACTTAAAAAAAAACATAGAATTTAATTACGTCGTGAAACAGGACACATACTCATTTAACACATACGATTAATTGTATATAAAAAAAAACTAATATTATCAACGCCAACTCTAGCTAGTCTGTAACAATTTATAAAAAGTTTAACTTATACGAATAAAATAATACCTTTATATGTAAATTACTTTGAGATAAAGTAACTTAATATCTTGACGGTTCTTGTCAATACTATCTATATAGATCACCGTCGATAGCTTCACTCGTAATAATCTGGCTAAACGACATAACAAAAGTTTTCTTGAAAAAAGTATAATACGATTTTGATTTTTGATCAGCCATCACCAAACTTTCAAATTCCGAGTAGTCGTCACCAACTGACTGTGGTCACATCTGTTTAAAGATATTGGGACTGCTGGAAATATAAAACATACCAAACACTATCAATTCGCCAATGGAATGTTATGTATAAATAGCTCGCCCTTAAACCGAAACCAAAGTAGTAGATCGCCAAAATAGCAGAGTAACAATTCCGATATTATTTATTAATAGTTTTCGTACATACGTACACTAAAGGACACTTAGACGATCAGTTACGCAAATAGTCGCGTAATTTAACCCCGATTATGACAAATATTTGAGTGTTTGGAGTGATTTTGGTATTTGTATTAGTACTATGCGTGTTTCAATAAATCCAATTCAGATTTTAGTAGTCGTCGTTGAGTTAGAGGCACACAATATCAAAGATTAAGTTAATGCTATAAGGATAATTCGTGATGTTTCAAATTCAGTTGTTGCTTTAGAAGACCGAAGGTTTTTTAGCATTCTGTTAGTAAAAAATACTATACGATAAAACACTTTGTGTAGCTTTAATGTTGTTTGTTTTTTGTGCTGCACACCTTTTATGGTATATATATTCGCAGAAGAGGTTATTAAAATAATCATCGGATAGTTGGGTCATATTTACATAAAGACTATTGTTATTTTTTCAACTATCTACGTGTCTAGCGCTCCAATAGGTGTCATTAAGATTCAAATCTTTGTTTCTCTAGGAATCGAGGCAAATGTTGCCGACGATACCGCATCCGATCTTTCGCGTAACACGTTCGTACATACTGATGTCCTTTTTTAAGTTCTGCCAAACAAAGCCTTGCTTTTTAGGTTAGGGTTCAGTGGCATTACAAAAGGGTCATCATTATTGTTTTGTATAAAAAAAAATGATACTTTTTGTATACTTATATACGTTTTGTTATAATTTACTGAGTAATATCGCTGTTGATTTTCAACTGATCGCCATAAAAATTGGCACAAGCGTATAATGAGGAGAACGTCGGCCGAGTTTGACTTCATTACCATTAACGTTACGTTCAGTATATATACATATCAACAAATATTTAAATAAATAAATATAATTACGATTGTAACTTATAATTATAAATTTTGTCATAAAACTACGCAATTTATATAACCATAATTATATCATCCTTTTTAGTTAAAATAACAAATAACTTTTAACATGCACAACAAACGATGCCAGATCCAATACTGTTACGACCTAAAGTAAATCCGTCCTCCTTTACTAGTTACTAATATTGTCTGGTCCACAGCAGTCGGCACGAAAAGCCGAAACTAGAATACCGTTAAATATTTACAGTGCGGTTGAAAACAACCGTCCAAACTTGGCGACCCAAACTAGAACTAGTAATTTAACCATTGTCTTATTAAACGGGACGAATAATGGTGAAAACTATTATGTACAATAATAATACATAGTAATGAGTGTACTAGACTAAAAGGTCAGCATAATTAGTATGTTAGAAATAATTAAAATTGAATTGTAGTGTTTGGTTTATATTATTATGTTATTTAAACGAAAGAAATATAAAAAAAAATATTCCTTCTGTTTTATTTGAAAAATATGTTTTCACATGTTTCGCTTCAAATGTTATGTATAATAATATTATGTATAATATATTATGTATAATATATTATGTATAATAATATTATGTATAATAATATTTGAACTTATGAATTTTATAATTAGTAACTTATGAGTTTTACAATTTGAAATTGGAACGTCATTTTTACGTACGACCTTTTGGCACTGATAGACACTAAATAATAATAAAATTTGACATAATACTCTTGGATCGGATATATTCACACACATTCTCAATAACCGCGTCATCATAATGCGTATACCATGACGCGTACTTGAAACAAAAGAAGTTACATTACAATATAAGAATAGTTTGTAGAAGAGTAATTCTGGTCAGAATTTTTTTTTAGTATTGAAGAAATTTATACTGCGTGGTTATATTTAAAATTTTCTTATAATTATTCGTGCGAAAAAACAGTGAATTTTTACGATACACTGACTGTCAACACCGGCCAGACATAGCCGGTCATATAAGTCATTCGATAAACAATACGCCTAACATAACATAACTTAGGTTGAGTTATATCCATTGTACGTGTAGTTACACTGGCTCACTCAACCTTCAAACTAGACCACAACGATACTAATTATTGTAGAATATTCGATGAGCAGGTGGTACTTACCCAAATGGGCTTGCACAAAGCCCGACCACCAAGTTAAAATCTTCAAATCGCGCGATTATTTTGTCCAGTAGCGTTGTCGAGCTCAAAGCAGTGCGCTGTTATTCATAAGAGAAGGTCACGCTCTTCGCCTTCCGCTCCGACAAATGCGTTGCCGGGAAAAGATTTAAGATACTATATATTTTCGGACACCATTATATTACATTTAGAAAAATATTTTTAAAGTCACAAGATTTATTACATTTAACTTCAACACATTAATGAGTTTTAATTTTATTACCACTTTACACATAAGTTAAAACGTACAATAAAATTAACTGAATATAAACCGCGGAAATAAATCACGCGATGTTATTTTACTCTTCAATACAAATGCAAATAACTATAGTTTTTTGTTTGATTGTCTCGCTTAAATACATACTAACAAATATTTATCACATTTTCATCAAAAATATCAAAACTACATAATCATCCGTCGTTTGAGGGCTGATAGCGAACAAACGAACATTATTACATAGTACATAATATAGCAAACAAAGTCGCTTACCGCTGTACATAGGGACATCTATGTATGTATGCTTAGTTCTTTAAAATTACATAACGGATTTTGATGCGGTTTATTAATAGGTAGATTGAAGTGCTTCCTCTTATATGTATAATACATGCACAATATCGTAGGGAAATACTGGTAATTTTAGAGGTTTCTGAATTCATGTCGCAAATAAACACATTTTTTGAGCTTGCATTGCAATCGCTGGCTGAACCGTACGAGATAGATCAAATAATGTACTACAGTATTGTACACCTCAAAAAGGTCTTCAAAAAAGTCCGCTATAGTATACGTCTATTTCTTAGGGATAACCCACAATAACCGTTTTTTATCCTTTATTTTTTACGAGAAATAATGGCTT